>NW_026527002.1:73742484-76489984 GCF_024362965.1 Panthera pardus | reverse complement strand
ACGAAGAAACAAAGAAACAAACAAACAAACGAACAAAGAAATAAAGAAAGCCAAAGCTTTGGCGTCAAGACAGATCCAGATGAGAGAGAGAAAATATCTCTGTGTCCCCGTTTGGGGTCCTTCCACACGTCTTTGAAAGCATCCTTGTTCTTGATGACATACAGTTTATCAGCTGATCGTGAGCGGACGTTGTGCTGTGTTTGCGCTGTTTCCCTGCAGTGTCTGTGAGCCACCCGGCCTTCCCTTGTGGGTCTGCATGTTCCACAGTGTGTGCCAGGAATGGAAACTGCAGTGGAATGGAAAAATAAAAAGGCTCAGGTCTTAGCACACCATTTACTAATTGTGAGGTTAAACAATTCCAGCAGGTGGTGGACGTGTAGTGGACCAAGTAGGAATTTTTTTTCCCCTGATGACTAGAGACACACAGAATCCAGGAGCCCCCCTCAGTCATTTGTGGGGAGAAGGGACAAAATGAAGCATTAGTCTGAGGTGCAGCTGTTCCTTAGAAGACAAGAAATGAGTTCATGGATCGGGGCGTCTGAGGACAGGTAGAGGACAAAGCTAGCAGCTTATGCTGTAGACTGTGATCAATCAAAGTGGGGTAGAACAGTGTGGTCCCCTTCAGACGCGGCGTTTTCTTCCCAAGGAGATCCGGGCTCCAGACTGGACTGATGCACGGTCCGGCGGGAGGACTCAGGCAGGAATTGCAGGGAGCTGCAGGGGAGCGCAAGGACTTGGGACAAACGGTAATGGAAGGTCCCTTCCTGAAGACTGTCGGGCACAGCGATCACAGGGACTGTCCAGAGTGTCAGGTGCCAAGAGCCAGTACAGGGAGGCACACGCAGGTTGGCAACAAAGAACCTACAGCCGAGGTCAGCAGAATCGGAAGCCCTGAGCCCTTCAGAAAGGGGAGGTATCCACACAGAGGATGCGCATGCGAGAGGAAACGTGGAGGACGCCGGGCTTGCGGTGGGGTACGAGACCACTGCTCAGGTTCAAAGGCGAAGAGACAGGATAGACCCTGCATAACTGTGAGCAATTCAGTCCCCTGAACCCCGGTTTTCTCACGGAGAAGATGAAAACATGGCACTGGCCAACCTAAACTATAAGCATCAAACAAACTAATGGGTACAAACAATTGTATTAATAGTTTTTAAAGATAGTTTTTGTTATGCGCCAAGCAGTGTGTTTTACACATTCATCTCCTCTATTTCTCCAAAAGCCTAGTGCTAGCATATCCTTGCTACAGCCCTGTGAGGCGCAGATGCTTCCTATCTCCATGAAGGCCCAGAGAGAACCTGGATGATTTGTCTCCGTCACACAACTGGTAAGTAGCAGAGCCAAGTTTTGAATCCAGGAACTGACGCCAAAGCTCGAGGTCACAACTACTAAGCTGCGCGGCCACTCGAGTCCTAACCGGTGCGACGGTCTGTCACAAGGGTCTGCGCAGGAGGGCGGCCCAGATGAAGAGCTCCTACCGTTTAAATGCCTGTCGTCAAACAGGGTTCATGAACTATCTGAACAAACCTGTCCTGGTAGACACACGTCCTGCCCTTTTCTTGTCTTCCTCTGGGTCTAAGAGGAATCATCACTGATACGTGTTTCTGTCAGTAGCAAAGACCGGATGCTGCAACACTGGCCCGTGACTTTCCGTTGCATCAGATGGAACACTGGTGGTCCTTTTCCTCTCTTCCATCACCGTCATGGAATAGCTAATGGGTAGAGGCCGGAACAGCTACCGCTGAGAATGATTCACATCTGTTACACCAACACCTTGATCTGTTAAAGAGTCACCAACTCTTTAGATGACCCCTAAGACACATCACACACTGAAAGTATATGAAACTGTGGTTTATTGGGCTCTTCCTATCAGCTCCAATAAATGTGCAAAAGGCAAAAAACACGCGTTCTAAGGTTTGATTCCTCGACATTATCACAAACTTTAAAATGTGGATGTGGAATACAATCGGATGTTTATACTTATCCCCACTGCTGTTACTTGCACACGATAGATGTTAAAGCACAATACCCCTTCCACCTTCCCTTCTCTGTATCTTGAGGGTGGAAACTATCAAGCATTAATTTTGATATCTTAACACAGATACGAACACCTAAACACGGTCCAGCATGTGACTTATACACACACACAGTTTAACGCACACTAGTTCCTTCATGCAAACACACACACACTAACACATCACCGCATGACTACAGAATCACACCCACACATAGTGTCAAATATATATAGCTCCTCAGGGCACCTGGGTGGCTCAGTGGGTTAAGCGCCCAACTTTGGCTCAGGTCACAATCTCCCAGTTTGTGGGTTTGAGCCCTGCATCGGGCTCTGTGCTGACAGCTCGGAGCCTGGAGCCTGCTTCAGATTCTGTCTCTCTCTCTCTCTCTGCCCCTCCCTGGCTCACACTCTGTCTGTCTACCTCTCTCTCAAAAATAAACATTAAAAAAAATTAATACTCATATATAGTTCCTCAACAGAGGATGCCACTCTGTCCTCATTCTTCTCTCTCTGCATGCCCCTCCCATGCTTCCTCAAAGGCTTCCTCATCTTCACACACCGCTCTTACTGTTGTTCCTGTTTTTTCCACTATGCAAGGTGCATATGTTCATTCATGTATTTATGGAGCAGATATTATTAAGCACCCAGTGCCAGGCACTATGCTAGACACTGAAGCTATGAACAAGTCAGACAAGTTGCTGTCCTCACGGAAGATGCATTCGAGTGTCAGGAGGCAGAAAAGACAAAAGTCCGTAAACAAATACCATTTCAGAGCATGGAAAATGGAAGGGGATTACCACCTTTGGAATGAATTTTTCCTTCACCTTTCATTCGTTTAACTACTATCAGGCGTTTGTCATCTTCCAGAAAGCAACCAAGGGCTGAGGTGAGATGGTGAGAAAATACAGAATTCAGAAAGGGAACTCACAGCAGTTCAGAAAATGCAGGGAGAGCTGGAATCAGGTGCATCCTGTGTGTGAAGAGATTGAATCCTTAACCATAGACGTGTGTGCTGAGAGGACTCTGTTCAAACCCAGGGGGCCGGAGGTCGATCCATTAGTCTGTGGAGATGTTAACGGCAGAGGCTTCCGTGGCATCAGGCGCTGAAGTGTGAGTAGCGGGCGATGAGGAGGAAGTGACCATAGACCACTCTTAGGAAGTTGATGTTGAATAAGACAGGTTAGGAGATTTATGCGGAGGCCAAATGAAAAGACGCTTTTCTTTTTTTTTTTTTTTTAATTTTTTTTTTTAACGTTTATTTATTTTTGAGACAGAGAGAGACAGAGCATGAACGGGGGAGGGGCAGAGAGAGAGAGGGAGACACAGAATCTGAAACAGGCTCCAGGCTCTGAGCGGTCAGCACAGAGCCCGACGCGGGGCTCGAACTCACGGACCGTGAGATCGTGACCTGAGCTGAAGTCGGACGCTTAACCGACTGAGCCACCCAGGCGCCCCTGAAAGGACGCTTTTCAATGTGGGTGAAATCTCATATCTGTAAACCAGGAGAACGTGTCCAAAGGAAGGAGGACAGGGGAACATAAAGGAAAGAGAAAGGGAGAAGAGCCACCAAGGAGGAGGTCACAAAAATGTTCAAAATTTGAATGGATGCAACGGTTCCTCTCCTTGAGACTGGAGGAAAGGATATAATAAAGATTTGCATGGTTGTGGGCGCCTTTAAGCCCCAGGGGAGAGGAATTGAGGGAGAATGAGCAGTTAGCACCCTTTGTCTTTTGAAATGGTTAGTTGAGAACCCAAGTCCTAGAGACAGACTTCCCGGGTAGGAATGTCTCCAAATTGCGTGGGACTCGGGCTGGGCTGCATACTCCGTCTCCCTGTGCTTTGGTTCCTCATCTCTAGAACAGAAAGGCTGTACCTCCCAGGACGGCCCTCCCAGAGCCGGTGTGAGAGTGTGGTCCGGTGATAGGTTACCACAGTGCTGGCTTGAAACAGCAAACACAGACTATTACTACTACTGTTTTATTGCATATTATTCACGTATTTGTTTATATACTTACTGTTACTGTAAGAAAGTTAAACACTTTGTTAGTAACTCGTGATTACCCCCGAACTCCAGGTTCACATTCATCTCTAAACTCTAAACTCGACATCGAGAACATCCCTCACACAGTTGTGTTTCCTGTATCACAGACACAATTTCTAAATTTAGACCTACCCCCAAGGCCACTGTCCTTGAAACAAAAGCAAGCTGTGCTTTTGGCGTTGCTGGGGCTCAACATTATTAAAAGGACACGGATAACAGATTCACAGCACCCTTCTGGTTTCATTTTTGGCAACTTGCTCTTCATTTGGTACAAATAATCATAAAATTAAACAGCATCCACTTGTAATTTTATAGCAATCGCTCGCATAGCCTTTGCCAGGTTTCCCATAATAACTTCATGTATAATTAGTATGTAATCTTCAGACATAAATAACACTCTAATTAGTCTGTAATCTGTAATTATAATACACTTTCAGGCAAGGTGTGTATACGTGTGAGTGTGTGTATGAGTGAACTGAGGGAGTCTCAGAAACATAGACTTTTTAATCAAATAAAAGGGATTTTGCGGATTTCGTTTGTAAACTATTTCCAGTGCCATTAAAGAATAAGTGTTAAACCTGCTCAATGAATTTCTGTGTCCTCACATTATACACAGCAACAGTTAGATTGACAAGTGGCAAGAATAAGTCTATGTATTACTGGTCATGACTGAGCATGTGTCTCATAGGCACAAATATGCAAAGAAGAAATGGCCTCTGCCTGTATAACAGCGATATTCAGCGTAGATGATAGACATGACATCATTCCATAATTTAAGTATTGTTGTAAAAGCTTTTTCCGGATGAAGAAATATTTAGAGATCACTAAGCAAAGTAGTCAAAAGTCATAAAAGTTGCATTTGAACCCAAAGTCTTTAGATCGAAATCATATATTCTTGTCGCACCACCATTTTAAAATGGGAACCAAACTATGTGCAAAGCGTGTGATAAAGACACACTGGCTCGCACAACCCAGTCGTCAACCTGTGTCTGGAACCCACTATACAGGAGGGGGAAGGAGCTGGGCAGCTCTGCAAGAGGGAGGAGAGAAGGGGAAGCAGGGAGCAAATACAAAGTCATCTTTTTTTTCAGGTGTTTACCGGAAACATTAATGAAGGAAACACTGGGAGAAACAATTTTTCTCATTTTGTGTCAGAAAAGAAAAACATCCTGCTGTCAATTAACAAAATCTGAGATATGAAAGTCTACAGATAAAAAGGATTAAGAAGGAATTACATGTGCCCGAGTACAGCTAAACTTCCCCTAAAAGAGCCAGAGAATGACATCAAAAGAGGACAATGTGATTAAGGCGGAGACAATATTAGATTAATTCTAGACCGTGTTTAATTCCCAGTAGGTTTTGGTCAGAAAGACAATTCCATTCCAGAACCGGCATCTGTTCAATCCAAAGGATATTTCCAAGGGAGGATATATTTTCGTAAACCTCTTGCGGTTTGCCTTTTCTATGCTTGGGACCATAATTAGGTGGAATCATTTATTTGTTTGCACTTTTCTGGTTGTCATGATCACTTGTGACCTTATAATGTGAATCTTGGTTTTTTAGGAAGTTTAAATTTCAGCCGTAGCTTTAGCTGTGTAAGCCATAAACATAGGCGGGTGAGTAATACCTTTTAATAACATTCACATCAATAAAGTTTAGCACAAACACACCTGGTATTCTTCACATAATATAGTACTTGTTGGCTCGTAACCTAGGGAGGTTCAGAGGTATAGTCTGAAACTAGTCGCCGTAGGTGGAGGGCATGGAGAGACCAAAGAAAGGCAGATCACTCCAGATAGGTTGGTGGCAGTTTTAATAAGCAAGGAAATTTATACTTAAGATGGAAGCTTCCATCATGGGCATAAAATGAGTAGATCTCACCAACTGCCCGCCAAATTGAAGTTTATATTGAGGCCTTAACTGGATTCAGTCATGTGAATCATCCAGATGGTCTCTACAACGTATCACTATCTCAAGGCTGTATGTTTGGGGCCCCTTCTGGGGGTGAGAAGGCGAGCAGAATGCACATTCAAGGACACAACGGAATGAGGAGCCTCCATTTGCCCAGATTCAGCTCAAGGGTCCACCAATGGTTGATGACATACTCTTGATGACCTCTCTCAACAGTATCATATGAATGTGTCAAGCGTAAGAAAAAAACCAGTTGTTTTCCTCTGTAGGATGATTTTAATATGCCAGAATATGGATTAAACTAATCTATACAATCATTCAGTCAATAAGATACATTTGAGTACCTTCCACCTACTTGGGGGCTAATGTGCACTTCTGTCCTGCCCATCGCTATGAAATCCCACACTTAGAATACGAATATAGCTGTGGATAGGGGAAGAGTAGACAATAATACACAATGAGATATGTAAAGAACATCAGGTGTTGGCATTCAAGCACCACTTATAGGAGTTTCTGAGCAGAGTCATAGGATTCAGATTTAAAAAGGTGAAATGCCAGGTAAGGGATCTGAAACAAAAAATTCAAGATACCACTGGGGGGTGGGGGTGGGAGTCCCCTGGGACCTCTTTTCTGGGGACATTCAGGATGGGCTTTATGACCAATGTGTAGACTCTTGACAAAGGAAATTGAAAGAACAGTAGGAAGTAGATGGGATCCAGTGAGAAGACTGGATTAATAAACAAGTTGTACTCTCTGAACCAGTGAAGCTTGATTGGGAAGCCGGCAGGCAGACCCAAATCTATCAGACTGTATTTGATAGCAAGTGCCAGAATGCAGCTCAACTGACTTAAATTAGGGTCTCACATGACCAAGAAGATCACATCTAAGGTTTGTTTCAGACTTAGCAGAATTGGGGAACTCCAGGGGTATTTCTTCCTCTCTTTTTATTTTACTCTCCTCATGGTGACTTTATTCCCAGGAAACCTTTCCCTGAGGAACAAATGGGACTGTGAGTTCCAAGATTGTGTTTTACTGGCTTTGATATTCCAGAGTAATGAGAGGACCTCTTTCCCAAGTGTTCCAGCAAAATTTCTGGGCCGTTCTTCCATTTGCCCCATCTTGAATTTGGTTCCCAGATACTAGCCCATTACTGTTGCCAGGAGGATCCTATTGCTAGGATCCAATGCTGATGGCACCTATACCATGTGGGCTTAGTGTGGAAGGATCATGGTTACTAAAGGCAAACCAGGTACTGTCACCAGAAGAGGAGGATTGGATGTGAAGCAAACACATTCTCTGAAGGGATCATCAGACTTTTCTCTCATGTACGAGTACACACACCTGCACACGCACACACACACATGCACGTACAACCCTTAGGCCATAAATATGATTGCAAATTCTCTGCATAGGCTTAAGAAAAACATTAGAAATCTAAAAGGCAAATGGCACGTGGTAAAGGATATATATATATATATATATATACACACACACATATATATGTATATACATGTGTGTGTGTATATATATATATATATACGTATATATATAGTATTATTGACTTTTGGAAGCTAATTTAAGGAAATAATACAAAAGAAGAAAAGAAACAATACATGAAGATTATTTCAGTATTGCATACAGTAGCAGAAAATTAAGGGCACATGAAAACAGGGAGGAATTGATTTCTTTTAGAGTATAAAATTATCAAGTTATCTTGAGCAAGACATTCAATCTCTCTGAAATCTAATTTTCTGATTTATCAAACAAGAAAAATGCTGCATGTTTAATAGTATTTGTTAAAAAATAATGGATTGATAATGTGGGTAAACTACCTAGTACAGTGAATATGGTTAGTTGGGAAATTATAGCTTTTATTATAGCTAAAATCATAATTCAAGTTGTTTTATGTATCACCAAGAAGGAATTCCATTACATAATGTTAAGTAAAAGCACATCAGCAGAATAAATGCACACAAATAAACAATTGAGGGATTTCTCATTATCGTCACTGTTGTGTTAGGGTAGATGTTTATGATTGGCTTTTCCCCCTCCACTTTCCAAATTTCCCGTGGCCCTATATTTCATGGGGTATTTGTGACTCTTGGAATAACTGATGTATGTGAAAGCAATTTACAAAATGAATAGTGTCAGACTAGAAGGAAAAGTGATGATGGTGATTATTTTAATGAGGTGGGAAAGACAGGGGACTTGCAGTATTAAATCAGCATGTCATGATAAAACACAAACGTGTTTGATTTTTAAAGTGAATATTTAAGAGTTTGTAGATGTCTCCCAGCCTTCTTCCAGAGAAGAGGGCTCTGGGGACAGCAAGTACTGGCCGGGTGGTGTACCAGGGTCTTTTGCAGGGCGAGACGATGGGGTTGCTCAGCCTTCTCTTGTGAAAGCTTGTCTGAAGGTAGATTACTAAGTCCAAACATTAACCAAATGAGACCTAACTGGGTTATAAATCTAGACAGATTGGGGAACCAATGAGGCCAGAGTGTGAGCAAATTCAAAATGGAAAGGAGAAAGTGAGAATTTGTAGGCAACAGCTCAAGCTACCACTGGCTTTATTTGAAGCACAGATGGCCATGAGCATTGACAAGCCTCAGGTCATCGGAGGAATAGACCAGAGAGTGGGTCCTGAGTAGATAGAGGCTGACCACTGGAGACGTTCAGAGGATCTGGATCTGACTGGCTCTGCGAGTGGTTAGCAATATGGCCTCAGATGAAAGTTTGATCTCTCTGAACCTCAATGTTCTCAGACATAAAATGTGGCACAGATGTCTACCTTCTATGCACGGTTGCATGGAAAAACTGAGGTAATTATTGTGGAATACTCTGTTGTCACCAAGTGGCTTTGCCCAGAGAAGTATTCTGGTGAATAAAACATAATCCATGCAAACATAAGTAACTTCTAAGTGGCCTTAGTCCTTCACTTTCATATATATACGAACTATATATGTGTATGTATTTAAATCTCCATGAAGGGAAACCATAGTTCCCTCAACATTTCTTAGAAACATCTTTTCCTTTTAATACGTACTGGTCTCACTCCTAAGCCCTGACTCCACTGGGCTCCTTTTGCTTTCTACCGCTGTAACGTTCCTCCTGATTCCTCTCAAAAGTCCAAGAATCAGTCCAAACAAACATGATCTTCCTTAGAATATAATGTTGAGGAGAATACAGACAACAATATTACAGGCAGAGATTTCGTATGTCAAGTAAATGTGCTAGTGCTCGGTGTATAATAGTCTCCATAAATAGCAAAATTATTATCATTGCTAGTTTCTTGACTTTTGGAAAGCCCATTTAGACCCTTGGGTTGCACTGTTCTTCTCTGATTGGTGGGGTAATGAGATATTTGTCAATGGGCTTTAAAGAGAATTATACAAAATGAGCTATGCCATGTTCGTCGACTGGCATATATTAAAAATGTTTCTATGATACATCTACTTAATAAGATGAAAGAAATAACATTTGGACTAGTAAATTATTTACTTATACTCAAGATTCTTAATCAAATACTCCTATTTTTTGCTTTGAGTAACTAATAATAATGTTATGCATATGGACTGGTGATTTTCCGTACATAATAACTGTTAATGTCATTGTTATCTTAGCAATGAAACTTGATGTTGTTGAAATCTCTGTGTCTCTATCACTGTCTTTATTTCTTCTACATCTTAAGTAATCTAGTGACTATCTTTTGTTTTCTACTGTCAATCCAAATACCTACATACCTATAATATCGATAATAATTATAATTTTATTGAACATTTACTGCACACGAGACACTTTGGTGAATGGATTATAACATTTGGGTCTCACAAAATTTTTCCCAGGTGAATAACGCCATTATCCACATCTTATAGATGAGGCCTGGAGAGAGGATGAAGCTTAGCCAAGATGCACTTTTTGTAGGAGACAAGCAAGAACTCCAGCCCATGCATTTGCTTCCAGAGTCTCTTGTCATTATTTGTGAATATTCACCCCCTCCCTGAGTTAGGTCCTTATGGTTCCAGCCTCAGCAGTCATGAGAACCTTCCACGTGGTCTCTGCCTCCATTCTGTCTTGTACTATGTGAATGAGACTTTTTAGAAGCATATCCAACAAGTCCACTCCCCAACTTAAAACACTTTGATGAGTGTATCAACAGAATAAGGTCCAGTCTTGAGTGTGCGACCCACCAAATCCTCATAATTGCTCCTGGCTACCTTGTGTACTTCCATCTCTCCCCTTAGCCCTATTCTGCAGTTACCGTAATTGATAGCACCGCTGGAATATTCCTTAGTATTTTCACGTCTATATCTTTGATTATCTTTGCAGAGTTTGTTGTGCTGTTCTGCTTGACTCCTTTTCCCACCTAGAAAAGTTCTGCTTGGTCTTTGAGGTTCCACTTCCTCAGCCAACTGTGAATATTTTATACCCTTCCTTCAACGAACTGAATACTTCTTCATTAAAACTGCTAGTGTGCTTTTTTTCTCTTCTTTTATAAAATCCAGGCACTGTGACATGTGGTGCCCGCCCCGCGTCTGAGCTGTTCAGTTGTTTGATACAGGGCTTTATTTCTCCTCATAGCACAGAGTTTGTCATGTAGTGGACGTTTAATAAATATTGCCTTATTAAATTATGTAGACATAGCAGAATGAGCCGAAACTGTCATCACTGCTATCAAGGGCTGTTAAGTTATGTGAGGTTCAGAAACAGACTGTTTGGACAGAGCACTATTCACACCACATGACTGAAAGCAGGAAGCAACGTGCCAATAGTCAGGGTGATAGTTTTGTGAGGAATAAGGCCAGTCAGGTTGGTAGGAAGGATATGGGTCCTCCATGTAGTCTGCGTGAAACTTATAAGGTTAAGTTAACTGCTTCTACTAAAAAAAAATCATTTTAATGGTGGAAAATTAAGTTTCCCTTCGTATGTTTAGGAGAAAATTTGCTTCTGTGTCACTGGCAGAGAGAAATAACGTTGGTTGCCATGAAATCAGGAAAAGCTTAAACAGAAAACTCCATTGGGCATCCTTCAGAGTAGGAGGGGAAGAATTTTCAAGATGTAAGAAGGGACTAGATCCAGGTTGCTATTACCTGGTGGAGAGACGTTGGCAGATCTTGTAGAAGGAAAAATGTCTTCCAGGGGCCAAGGAAAGGATCAGGAGCTGTGTAGGAGCTCAGCAAAGTGGTGGCATTCAATTTTTCTCCTTCCAAATATCTACAACCAAGAGAGCAGATTAACTAAAGAAAACTTCCTGTAAATTTAAATTAACTTAAACAAAACTACTTAAACATTACATTATATTTAGAGAATGCCAGCAGGGGGCGCCTGTGTGGCTCGGTTAGTTGAGTGTCTGATTCTTGATTTCGGCTCAGGTCATGACCCCAGAGTCCTGGGGATTGAGCCCCACATCAGGCTCCGTGCTCAGTGTGGATTTTCTCTCTCTTCCTCTGCCCCTTTCCCCTGCTTGCACCCTCTCTTTCTTTCTCTCTAAAATAAAATAAACAAAATAGAGAATATAAGCAAAGAGGTGTTCAGAAAGATCACTTTGTGGTCTTATGATAAGTACCAACTAATAAATTATAAAGCAAGAGACATATTTGGGCAGCAGTTACAGTCCAAGATCTAGAAATAACTGATTCCCTTAGTTCTTGTCTCATTGTCCTAGAAGAACATTGAGAGACAAACCCCGTGGCCAGAAAGACATGCGTCGTGTATGAAGACGTGCTCCCTGTGGGTCACTCACAGCCTCAATAGCAGTAGCTTTGCGTTTTATTCCTTCAACAGGAATATATGGAATCATCTAGCACTTGCATGGATTTTATAAGGTGCATTGTGATGGCAATTAAATAATAAAGATAGGAACATCTCCTGTACTGATTGTCTCCTATGCCTAACACCGTGATAAGATCTCCCCTATAATATGTCCACCCTTTATAAGATACTGTAAATGTAAACTTTAGTATTCTCATTTTGTAGTTTAACAGATTATGTTACAGCGTGTTATAGAGCTTACTGAAGGCTAATTTTTTGTAAGGTGGCGGAATTGATATTTGAATCACAGGCTCCAAGGTCCATAGGTTTTCTTAACACAGAATCCTTCCAATACTAACCTGTTCTCTGATGGTTCATGAATATGTACATGTACACCAATAAAGAGGGGGAAACCATTGGTAGATTGATGGAGGAAGTGAGGAGAGGAAGTAAGTTTTCTGGAACTATAAACACGGAAAGGAAGGAAAAGAAGAAAGAGGATGTAAATAAAAGAAACAGGATAAATTTAAAGTTACCAGCTAAGAACCCAGGTTTCTCACCAGATGGTTCCTAAGAATAAAAGGCCTAAAATGACTGAGAGAGGATTTTCCGTAAGGCAGCTAGGTCTCCTAAAAATTCTCAGCTCAGTAAGTGCAAATCAAATGTAAAAATAGACATTTTCCATAACATCCCCTATGTAATCTTGTGCATTTCAAACTTCAGAAGAAAAATGGATAAAACTGAACAGATGTGTCAAAATGTATGGGCCTAATCTGGTGCAGCCATCACTGAGACGGGATTTGCTGGTCGGAGCTCAGGAACTTCTGTTTGCCTTTAAAACCATTTTTTTATAACCTTCTTCACACACTTTCTTTGTCTAGACCCAGAGTGCCTTGCTGCCAGGGATTATGATTGCTTCTCAGTGCCCACCATGCCTGAGCTAGTGCCCAGCACATAGCTGGTACTCACGGCTTCCTATCTTTCTTCAAATCTGGCCCCTGCCATAGACAAGCGGTAAACTCATAACTCTACCCCTCTTTGTCTCAGTTTCCGTGTTTGAGTTTCGGTAGCAATGATAATAGCTGTCTCAGAGAGTTATTGCCCGCAGTGTTTGAAATAACATGTAAAAATGCATAGCACAGCAGCTAGCTCCATATTGAAAATAGACTCAAGGCTAGGGCTTTGAGAATATGTGGAGGTGAATACGACACTTTCCTGATTTCAAAGAATTTATAATTTAGCAGGAGGAGAAGGCAAATTTAAAAGAAGTTAGTACAATAGGATGAGCTTTGAAGTCAGACATTGAATTGAAACCTGCTTTTTCCACTTGCTGTGTGATCTTAGAATATGACTTAAAATCTTTGCACTTCATGGTCATGTTAAGTAAAAAGAGCCCATAATACTTATCTCAGGGAGGTGTTGTCAAAGGTAGAGATAGCATGAGTTGTGAACTTTGCAAAACATGTGGCATATTGTACTCAAAAACAGCATGCATGATGGTTAGTAATTCAGATAACATGAACTCACGAAAGCAAGGATCCAAGAACACGTATAACAAATGTCAATGGGGGGAGCATAAATATATATGATACTGAGATAATTCAGAAGAACGATGCATTTGGTTGGAGAGAGAAGAACATGAAAATAGTACGATAGGATTTCAAGAAACAGAACATGGGGAAAATTTCAAGCAGAAAGAACCTCTTGAACAAAATGGCGGGTTCAGGACAGTTGGCATGTACCTATACAATAGTAGTTCATTCATTTTTTTAACACAGTGTACAATGCAGGATAATGGAATAGATTGAAGCTTTGATTTAAAAACGAAGGGGATTGTATTGAGAGCAGGAACAATGGGTATTGAAACTGTTTTGGAAGGTCTAGAGATTTCAAATGTCAGGAAATATACTGGGAATAAGAAGAACAATTGGAAGAATACATCAGCAGCCCAGCTGGCAATGATTAGGAGAGTTATGACGATGGCTAGCATTATGAGTATTTACTATTTGACTGACACGCAGTATTTTATTTTATTTTTTTCAATATATGAAGTTTATTGTCAAATTGGTTTCCATTACAACACCCAGTGCTCATCCCAACAGGTGCCCTCCTCAATACCCATCACCCACTCTCCCCTCCCTCCCACCCCCCATCAACCCTCAGTTTGTTCTCAGTTTTTAAGAGTCTCTTATGCTTTGGCTCTCTTCCACTCTAACCTTTTTATTTTCCTTCCCCTCCCCCATGAGTTTCTGTTAAGTTTCTCAGGATCCACATAAGAGTGAAACCATATGGTATCTGTCTTTCTCTGTCTGACTTATTTCACTTAGCATAACACTTTCCAGTTCATCCACGTTGCTACAAAAGGCCAGATTTCATTCTTTCTCATTGCCACGTAGTATTCCATTGTGTATATAAACCACAATTTCTTTATCCATTCATCAGTTGATGGACTTTTAGGCGCTTTCCATAATTTGGCTATTGTTGAGAGTGCTGCTATAAACATTGGGGTACAAGTGCCCCTATGCATCAGTACTCCTGTATCCCTTGGGTAAATTCCTAGTAGTGCTATTGCTGGGTCATAGGGTAGGTCTATTTTTAATTTTTTGAGGAACCTCTACACTGTTTTCCAGAGTGGCTGCACCAATTTGCATTCCCACCAACAGTGCAAGAGGGTTCCCGTTTCTCCACATCCTCTCCAGCATCTATAGTCTCCTGATGTGTTCATTTTGGCCACTCTGACTGGTGTGAGGTGATATCTGAGTGTGGTTTTGATTTGTATTTCCGTGACGAAGAGCGACGTTGAGCATCTTTTCATGTGCCTGTTGGCCATCTGGATGTTTTCTTTAGAGAAGTGTCTATTCATGTTTTCTGCCCATTTCTTCACTGGGTTATTTGTTTTTCGGGTGTGGAGTTTGGTGAGCTCTTTATAGATTTTGGATACTAGCCCTTTGTCCGATATGTCATTTGCAAATATCTTTTCCCATTCCGTTGGTTGCCTTTTAGTTTTGTTGGTTGTTTCCTTTGCTGTGCAGAAGCTTTTTATCTTCATAAGGTCCCAGTAGTTCATTTTTGCTTTTAATTCCCTTGCCTTTGTAGATGTGACACGCAGTATTTTAAATGCAGTATTTTTTACGCCTTCCCATTATATACTGTTTTAATCTGTAGTTTGCAAAAGAGGAAACCAAGGCTGAGAGAGATTGAGTTAAAGCTCTAGGCCAAATATCAAAGTAGGCATTTTGGGCCAAGCATTCAAATGAGACTTGTTTCCCATCAAAATCCGTACTCTCAGGTGTTTTCACACTCTGGATTATATTTTAAGATTCTAGATGGAGAGACCGGTTGAAACAAAGGCATAGTCATGGGGGAAATCTCTGGACTTCTAAAAGAGGTAAACTGTTTTATGTTTGCTTTTGTCTCCCTGCTGTGGAGCATAAACTCCAAAAGTTAAACACACACTAATTTCCCGCATAACGTGTTTGTTGAATGACTGAGTGAGTCACTGTACGTATTTTCTGCCGGTCCTGATGGGTGTGGAGGATACTGGCAATAGTCGTCAGGGTCTCTTACCCAGCTAGGAGTTCTCCTATGCCATTATGCGGGGGAGGCACAATACCAGATATGTCCTTAGAGAGTGACATGGCAAACCATTCCATGTCTATCTTGTTCTTAGAACCCTGCAGTGACTCCCTGTTGTCCCCAAGATTAAGTTTGACCTCAAGAACATGGCGGAAGAGGCTCTTGTGCACTCTGGTTAGGCTTCAAGACTTAATTTCCTCTACTTTTCCCTTACTCCAGAGCCCAACACACTGATTCCGTAGATGTCACTGAAACGTGTCACACTCTTTCATGTTTCTTTGGCTTTTTATTTGTTATTTCTTTCAGCTGGGGTACGTTTACACATTTTCAGGCTCTTTGTACCTGCTGCCTCCATATGGACTCTTCTTAGGACACTTTAGCTCAGAACACATGGTTAGTAGCTTTCCTTTTTCAGCACACGGTGCCTTTTCCCTCCACTCTTCTTTCCCACTGTATCTGAAGACCTCTCTTCTGTTTCCTCAGGCTCCAGAACCACACACAGCCCCTGAAAATCATATGGAATAAATATTCACTGAATTGAGATACTTATATAGCATTGAATACTAAGAATTTAAATGCACTTGTTTTCCTAAATATATATTCTCCATCAGACCATAAACTAATTGAAGATAAGACAAATAACGTTAATTAACCTGGTATTTGTAGTTTGCAGGTGCTTGGAGCCATTTATTCACTGAATGCATGAAAACTATTCTGCCCTAAGGCATATCCCTGCTCCGGATGTACTGTTGATTCACATTATCTTACCACCACTGCAATAATCATCACCGTAACACTGCCATCAGCCTTTCTCCACCAACCCCACCAACCCCCCCAAATCACCATCACCAGGCCAATTTTATTTGGATGCCAAACTTTAAAAGCTTTGTGATAAGATATAAGGTTGAAATCTTGGCTTACCAGTTACTATTTGCATGATCCTGGACAATTTCTTTACCTGTAAAGGGAAAATAATGATGTCAATCGCCTAGGCATACAACAGTCACTAAATGAGAAAGTGCTTTAGGTGCAAATGCTCAGTGCAGTTCTAAGAAGAGAGGAAGAGAGGGGTGAGTGCATGGTATTTACCTCCTTCTTCCTCTGTTTCAGACCATACTCACTGTTCAAGTGGATGTCCCAGGTCCCTTCCCAGACTAACAGAGTAGGACAGTAAATGTGCTTGTGATAGTCACAGTGCCCATGCATTAGAGATGTAAATGAGGGGACACATGAAAGAGACTGTAGAGGTCGAAGGGGTAGGAAGTAAGCTCTGCTGAACCCCGGGTAAGAAGATGAGCTCATCATTTTATTGCCTTCTCCTTAGAAGAGCAGAGAATATAAATGATGTGTAAGAGGTCCTTGGTTGCATCTCACTCAAGACTATCTTTAGCCTGGAGATTTTTCTCCCTTTTCAGCATAGAAATATTTATGGCTGAAATACACTTTATCTTTGTAACATGGCAAAGGACCCCCCCCCCTTCCTGTAATCTGCTGGCGCATCAGAGACCACAGAATCTAGAACATAGATTCAAAGGTTCTGTGAACCTTAGGGTCTTCACGTATGAATAAGCCCCTGCGTTTTCTCAAACTAGTACTTCTTTTTAAAAATTTTTTTAATGTGTATTTATTTTTGAGAGCGAGAGAGACAGAGAGACAAAGTGCAAGTGGAAGAAATGCAGAGAGAGAGGGAGACACAGAATCCGAAGCAGCTCCAGTCTCTGAGCTGTCAGCACAGAGCCCGACGCGGGGCTCGAACTCATGGACCCCGAGATCATGACCTGAGCCAAAGTCGGACGCTCAACCGACCAAGCCACCCAGGCATGCCTCAAACTAGTACTTCTTAAGAAAAGCAGATGCTAGTTTTGCAGCAAGACGTTGAAATCTCACATTTTCTCAAGACTGGAGACACCTGAGTCCAATGTTTCAAAATGGGAATGTTCAAGCCCTAGACTATGTTTAAGGAGAAGGGAAAAAGGAAAGGGATGTGCATGTCTTAATCGCAAAGTGCAAGTTCTCTGTTCATCCTTTGCATGTGATTTCTGCTCACCCTTCATAGCCCACCATTTCTGCCCCCTTTCAGGTGCAACACTGAGATTCTGAGAGGTCAAATGAATCTGGGGTCCCAGGCCAAGTTTATCACACCAAATCTCTGCATTTTTGTCTTCTCCATAAAAGGCTATAAATCTTTCAATGGCTTAGTCACCAACAATGAGACCATGGCTCTTCATTGAGAGAACCATCCCCACTATGACCATTGCCAACATTTTGAACCTGTCCATGTAATTTAATCACACAGGGCATTAGATGAAAAATCTACAAAATAGGAATACAATTAGTCCTTCCTCAAAGTATCATTGGGAGGATAAAATTGAATAATACACATGAAATTTGATTTGTTCATTGACTCTCATTTAGGAAATGTTCAGTAAATGTACTTGAGTATGGCTGGATCATAGAACAGACATATGGCTAGCTTCTTAAGAAGCTGCCAAGCATTTTTCCAAGGTGTTGGTAGACATTTCTGTCAGGCCCATATCCTCACCAACATTTGGTATTCTTAGCCTTTTTGATTTCAGCCCTTCTAGTGAAAGGCAAAAGGCATGTTACTGTAGTGTCAATTGGCATTTTCCTGATGACTAATCATGGTCAGCAACTTTCCATGGATTTCTTGGCCTCTCATTTATCTTCTTTGTATAGCATATATTCAAACTTTTGCCCAAATTGTATTAGTTTTATATGATGAAATTACAGAACTGCTTCACGTATACTGTATACATAATGCCTCAGTTTGTGTTCTTCTATTGATTTTCTTAAGGGAATTTTTTTTTTTTTTTTAAATTTTTTTTCAACGTTTTTTATTTATTTTTGGGACAGAGAGAGACAGAGCATGAACGGGGGAGGGGCAGAGAGAGAGGGAGACACAGAATCGGAAACAGGCTCCAGGCTCCGAGCCATCAGCCCAGAGCCTGACGCGGGGCTCGAACTCACGGACCGCGAGATCGTGACCTGGCTGAAGTCGGACGCTTAACCGACTGCGCCACCCAGGCGCCTTCTTAAGGGAATTTTTGATAAACAAAAAGTCTTATTACAACAAAGGCAAATTAATATATTTTCTTTGTTTTTAATTTTACTCATTCTCTCTACCTCCCTCCCTTCTGGTAGTCAGTTTGCTTTCTGTATTTAAGAGTCCCTTTATTTTTTTGCTGTTTATTTATTTTGGTTTTTTAGATTACACAAGTAAGTGAAGGCATTTAGTATTTTCTTTCTCTGTCTGGCTTAATTTAAATAGCATAATACCTTCTAGGGTATATATTTCAATACTAGAGATTTTTTAATGTTCTAAGATAGTGTTGCCTGCCCTAAGCTTATCAAGATACTCTTCAGTATTTTCATTTAGGAACTTCTTGGTTCTAGCTTTGAAGTTTAATTTATGATGCATTTCAAATTGATTTTTTGTGCATGGACTGAGTTGAGTTTAAAATATTTATTGCAGATAAATGGTAACATATGTCCACAAAAAGACTTCTGCAAGAATATTCATAATATGGCCAGGAGTCAGTAAAAGAATCTGTCCACCAAACGGAAATGAATAAATAAATTCCATATTCATGGAGTGGAATAGCACTCACCCCTGAAAAGGAATGGGCTGCTGACTTGTGAGACAACATACGTGAATGAAGGGGAAGAATACTATGCTGAATAAAAGAAGCAGGCACAAAAATAAATTAACGTCTGATGTCATTGATGTGACTTTCAGGCACATAGAAAACCAGCCTTCAGTGCTGGAAGTCAGAAAATATGTAATTGAGGAGGCAGAGTTAATTGACTGGAAAAGGTCTTCAGGGAAGTTTCATTATATATCATATTTGGGTAAGGGGTACATGGGTGCATTCATCCTTTGAAATCAACAAGCAGATAAAATCCATACATGCCATCTCAAAAAAATAAGGCAAATTAAACAAAATAGGAGAGGAGGGACTGGTTACCATGGTTTTCTGTATCAAGTCACCAGGTGATAGGAATCCGGCTACCAACACCCCTCCAGGCCAGAAACCCCACCTCAGTCCCACCCTCCCCTTGCACACTCGTGTTGCCTACTGATCCCATTAGCTTCTGAAAAACTATAATTATGAGTTTCTTTTATTTGTGAATTTGTCTTGGAGGAAACTGAAGCTCAGAGAAGTTAAATTGTCCAAGGCCTCAGAAATGACATTTCTTAAGCACTAAAATCCAGGTGTGCGTTTTTATATGATGTTTTATACGATGAAATTGTAGAACTACTTCACGTATACTCTATACATAATCCCTCAGTTAGTGTTCTATTGATTTTCTTAAGGGAATTTTTGATAAATTCCCGAGCAAGGGAGGGCTTTCAGAGTCCACAGGAACAATTTGCATTTTGGAGGGAAGGTTCGAAAGAGTCTGATTGTTTAAGAACAGAGCAAGTACTTTCAGCCCTTCAAATTTCTACACATATCAGGACTGAAAAGCTTATTAATTCATACCAATTAGAGGCAAATTAGGTTAATTTACTGTGGATTAAATATGTTTTTTGTCTCTGTGTCCCAAAGTAATAGGGAGTTTGGTGTGTTTAATTTTACTTCCCTCTTACTTAATTTATATATTATTACTTCATAAATAGTGATTGGTTCATTTAACATTTATCAAATATCTAATGTGTGAAAATCCAAGATGTACTGCACAGAAAATAATATATAAAAATGGAAGAGAGAAATCCATATTCAGCATATATTTTGTTTAAAGTACTTTCTACCTGCCTAGCTTCATTCAGAATATATAAGATAATACTTCATTCTTTGAGCACTTACAATTCAGTTTTTAGGAGACTTTTCACAAATTTCTTTTTAGTTACTGCATAACTTTCACACTGCTTTATCAACATTTAGAAAGGTTTTAAAGTAGCCAGCCCCCAAAACAAACAAACAAAAAAACCCAACAAAATAAATTGAATTGACGGACAAACAAAGCGATTCCTGCATTATTCAACAGAAATCAGAGATATCTGAAGAAATTAGGACAAAAATAGTCGTAGAAAAATGAAGCCAGAAGTAGTCTAGTCTGCAAAATGTTTTCAGAGTTTCCCATAAACTTGGTGTTGTTTGTCAGCAAATTTTGTTCTGACCTTACTAGTGGTCCCTTGAGAGAGGGACATACAACATGCTGATGTTTCACTGTTTTCACACCTTAATAATAAAAATGGCCACTTATTTTTACCAGTGAAAGTTGAGTTTATTTGGGAATATAGAAAACTGCAAGCTGGGACTAAGAAGTTGTGGCAAAACCACAGACAAGCCTAGAGAACAAAGGAGAGGTACCCTTTTTTAGGGAGAAAATGGGGGAAGTCAGAGGGCGTTGTAAACTAAAAATCTGTTGGAGTAAATTGGGAGTTAGGACTATAGTGGCTTCTCATTGTCTGAGCTGTCTGAGCTGAGGTGGATGGGAAGGACATAAGGAAAGCATTTCTTCAGCAGCCTGGGATAGTAAAGTGGTGTCTACCTGCAAGGTCAAAGTCCTCGTGAGGTCAAGTTCGTCTCTTTCTGTTGGGTCTGCAGTTGACTACGAGTGGTTGTGCGGTTTCCCGTTACTAATTTCCACATCATTTCATTAAGAAAAACAGCGGTTCAGCAGAAAAAAAATTATTACCAAGACACTATCTCTTAATAAATGGAAGACTGTAATGCAATGAAAAATACTGACGTTTATGTTGGGAAGAGGAATTTTTTTTTAATTAAAATTCTTCAAGAAGGTATACAAAATAGCACAAATGCATAAAACATGGTTAGTAATCCCAAAACATGTTAGCTATGGCTCACATCAATTGCAAATATTAAGAGAAGGATGCTTTTTTTACCTACTCTGGAAGAAGAGACACACTATACAACTTTTCTTTAAATCATCTGAAAAATGGCGGCTTTGATGATCATTGGACACTGTTTGCCAGAATTGGCAGCAGAAAGGAAGAAATGTCTTTCTTTGCAACCACAGGGTCTTAAAGTTCCACCATGACAGAAGGTGGCTCCGGGACAGTTATAACAAGGGTTAAACTGAGAGAGAAGCACAGACCTCTGCTTCTGGTTACAGAGAACTAAATTGTATCAGATTCCCAAGGAGAACAATTTGATGAGCCAGATACAAAATTTTAGAAAGCATGCATGTTTGAAGACACCCCATAGCTAACCAAGCTTGCAGGGAGTGAAGGGGGAAAGTCCTAAAAGGAAAGAAAAAAAAAAAAAAAAAGGAAATATAGAAAGATTATCCAATATTGTATGCTAATTTTCCACACAGGGAATTTACTAATTCATTAGCACTGGCTATATTGAGAAGTGGAGCAGAATTAGGTGAAAAGCTGAAAAACTAAGATAATCCAGTATTCTAACAGGTCTGTGAAGATGCATGTTGGATGACAGGATCAACCAGGAAGAGGGTCGCTAATAGTCACATGGCTTTCTAAAGGGCTACATGTGGGAGGAGAAGGTGAAATGGAAATGAACAAGCGTTAATAAAGATTGATCCCTAGGGGCACCTGGGTGACTCTGTTGGTTAAGCGTCTGACTTCGGCTCAGGTCATGATCTCACTGTTCGTGGGTTCAAGCCCCACGTCGGGCTCTGTGCTGACAGCTTGGAGCCGGGAGCCTGTTTGGATTCTGTGTCTGTTCGGATTCTCTGTCCCTCCCCACTTGCACTCTGTCTGTATCTCTCTCAAAAATAAGTAAACATTAAAAAACATTAAAAAAAAAAAAGATTGATCCCCAGTTTCAAATCAGATCAATCTCAGACTGGATTAAGGTGATATACTCCTAGAAAAGGGAAAAATAAAAGCTAAATGTGGGAATATAAAACCATCTAGAACGTTAAATAATTGCTAAACTATTTCATGGCACTCAATTAAAAATTAGCACACATACTAGAGACAAAAATAAAATGATTTAAATTGATAGGAGAAAGACATTAGAAAAATACTCAGGATACCTATGTATTAAAATTATGAGACACAAGAAATAAAATAAATATGATCTTATGTTCATGAGAACAGATGATTTGATGGACAGTGTCAACAAAAAATAAGAACAGTAAAGACAGAATTATATTGGAACTCCAGAAAGTAAAATAATTGAAATAAAGAACTCAATACAAAATATTAGTAGAGATTGATATGATTGAGGAGAGGATTATTGAACCAAAAAATAGGTCAGCAGAATATATAGAAGACTAAGATATAGAGAGGTGAAAAAAGGATGAAAATGCAGAAGAATTTTTTATTGAAATGATTTAAGTGAAATCTACAAAAATGGAGGGAATTGTTCCTTTCATGAATTAAAAGGCTTGGTATTCTAAAGACTTGGTTTTCTCTAATCTGGCCTATCAACGCATGAAGTTCCATTCAAATTCTCGGGGAGGAAATATGAAGGCCAAGCAAATGAAGACAATTTTGAATAACAATAAAGTCATTTGTCATACACTAATGGGCATCAGTTTACAAAGCCTCAGTAATTAAGACAGTTTTTTATTGGCATCGGAGTAGATACATGGATTAATAGAAAAGAAAGGAGAGCTCAGAAACAGATCTCCCCTTATACAACATTTGATGTTTACAATGGTAAAATGTACATAAGCAGGGAAAATATTCTTCCAATGAGGGATTCTGAATCAATTAATATTTGTACAAAGGAAGATAGAATTTGGCTTCTATCTCATACTTCAAACATTGGACACAATACAATGCCTGTGAGCAGTAGAATGGATAAACAAATAATACAGTGGAATATTATGCAGTGATGTAAACAAATAAACCACTGCTATCTGCAATAATATCAGTGAATATCACATTATTTAAAAAGTCACATAAACACAAAAAAGTACAAACCTTTTTCTTCAATGTTTATTTATTTTTGAGAGGGAAGGAGGGGCAGAGAGAGAGGGAGACACAGGATCCAAAGAGGGCTCTGCACTGACAGCAGAGTCCACTGAGGGATTCGAACTCAGGAACCATGAGATCATGCCCTGATGATCATGAGATCATGAGATCATGACCTAATATATACACATATATATATACACATACACACACACACACATACACACACATATATATATACACATATATATAAATATATATCATATTATGTATCAGAGAAAACTAATCTATGATGTTAAATTTAAGGTAAAATTACTTTTAAGAAAGTGGTGGTATAGTGACAGGATAGTGGTAGGCATATTTCTGAATTATTGCTGATATCCCAAATATCCTATTTCTTTACCTGTTGGGTGGTGGTTACACAGGAGTGTTTACTCTGGAAAATGCCTTATCTTTACACGAAGATTTGTGTGCACTTCTCTCTTTCTCTCTCTCTCTCTCTGGGGCATGTATGATTAGCTCCTTTTGAACCACATAGATCCAAATAGAACAGGGCTACACACCAAAGAAAAGCTCAATAATATTTTTGTAACTAAGCATAACATTTTTTATCTGCATTCATTGACACAGAATTAAACCTGTAAATCTCATCTAGAGAAATACTCAGAGGCGGTGGGGCAGTGATAAGGTAGAGAGGAAGACTGTGGAAGGAGATAAGAATGTTAAATTAGAGAAGAAAAAGTAAAAATCCGTGTATCTTATAGTGAGTATGTTCTTTCTGGCCCTGCCATTGCCCATCTTACCCACAAGTTGTGCAGTCAGGTAATGGAAAATCAGAGAAACATGGTCTTCTCTCCAACACTCACAGCACATCAAGGCCATAATCTTTTTTTAACCAGGATTAAGTGGTGTACACTTTATAATACTCTTTAAATATAAGAAAGTTTGTATTTCCTTGAATTTTTTAAAGAGGACTTCAAGAATACATCTTGAATACATCAATAAAAATCTGTGGATAAGACGTCTCTTTCTGGGAAGTTGGAGGAGATGCACACTGTTCTCTATTCCCCTTGCTAAGTACAACTAAAAAACCCTGGACATTATATATAAAACAAACACTGAAAACTCTGGAAAGTGGAAAGAAGAAAATTTACTAACTTATGGAAATTAAGACCCGAGGAATGACACAATAAAGGAAAGAAGAAGTGGAGAGAGAGAGAGAGAGAGAGAGAGAGAGAGAGAGAGAGAGAAAGAAAGAAAGAAAGAAAGAAAGAAAGAAAGAAAGAAAGAAAGAAAGAAAAAGAAAGAAGGAAAGAAAGAAAGAAAGAAAGAAAGAAAGAAAGAAAGAAAGAAAGAAAGAAAAAGAAAGAAAGAAGAAATGGAGGGGGGACAGAGGAAAGAAAGAAAAAAAGGAAAGAAAGGAAAGAAAGAAAGAAACAAAGAAAGAAAGAAAGAGAAAGAAAGAAAGAAAGAAAGAAAGAAATGGAGGGGGGACGGAGGAAAGAAAGAAAAAAAGGAAAGAAAAAGAAAGAAAGAAAGAGAAAGAAAGAAAGAAAAGAAAGGAAAGGAAGGAAGGAAGGAAGGAAGGAAAGAAGGCAGGGAGGAAAGGAAAGAAAGATGCCCAGTTTTTCTACCTAAAGAACCAAGAAGGGGCAGCCTTGCAAGGTAGATGACCTTTCCACAGTACCCTCTCTACTTTAGGCAAACACCACTGAAAAACCGTGCCTCACCTCCCCTCATGTAGCAAAGGCCCAGTGAAGAGACTAGACTTCTACATTCATCAGCCAACCCAAACATTAAAACCTATACAATTAACTCAACGCGGATCACAGAGTTAACTTCCAATCATGAAACTAAACCTTCAGAAAAACCCAAGAGAAAATTCTCAGGATGTAGAAAAAGACACAATGTTCGTAGACTCAACACCTAAGTCATGACCCTTTCTGAAATCCTCATAGCTAGATCCTAGGGAAAGTGAGCAGAAGAAGAAATGGAAGAAGGGAGGGGAAAGGAGAGGGAGGATTGAGGAGAAGGAGAAAGAGAAAAAGAGAGAGGGTAGGATAGGGACAGGGAAAAGAGAAAGAATTCCAGAAGGCTAAAATTGGAAGAAACAACTAAATATAGTCAGTTCATTGAGCATGCAAACATTCATTCATTTATTCAACCATATAGTGTTAAATTAAGGGTCCTGCCAAGGTAATGTCAAAATTTTTGCAAAATTTGACACATGTACTCTTATAAATTACAGATTTTCTTAATCAAAAAAGAGACAGTTATTTTGAGGAGAAAGTTAGGCAATTTTTAAAAAGATAAAGGAAGAGCCAATGGCTTGTTTGGGGAGCTCTGGTACCCAGGCTGTAGACTTGCATATATAAATTAGCATAAGTTAGGACAAAACAGAATATAAAGAAATGTGGGTGGGGCAGGATTGTTCGCCAGACAACAGTGTCAACTCAGCCAGGAAGCTATAGAAGTTGGGGCTGATTTGGGCTGCAAGTGAAAGGAAAATCAAATAGCAATAGGTTACGGATGATGGCACCCTCTACTCAGCCCAAAATACAACCCAGACTCACATCAAACTTACTGAAGGAACTCAAACTCCAGGGTCTCTCGGTGTCATGGGAATCTCTCTATAAAGTCTGAATCTGAGTCCTTGCCAGCTAATTAGCTTTCAGAGAAGAGCACAGACTTCTGGTAGAGAGACCTGAGTTTGACTGTTATTTGGAAATGCTGATTCCCTAAAATCTTACTGGACTGTCAGTGCGTTGGTCTATTTCATGTGGAAATAACCACAACCAAAGATGCCACAACAGCATTTCAAACACAGGAACTTCTGCCTCTTCGCCATGAACCTCCCTGTTTGGTCCATTCTTTTCTTACTTTAGTGGCTTAAGATCATTTGAAACAATAGGCTGAGATAGGAAACACACTGACTCAGTGCTGGATAAAATATACATATATATATATATATATATATATATGTATATATATATATATATATATATATATATATGTATATGTATACACACACACACACACACACACACACACACACCCAATGGAATATTACTCAGCCATCTAAAATATATGAAATCTTGCCATTTGCAATGATCCGGGTGGAGCTAGAATGTATTACGCTAAGTGAAATAAGTCCATCAGAGAAACACAAGTATCATATGATTTCACTCATGTAGAATTTAAGAAACAAAACAGATGAACATATGGGAAGTGGGGAGGAAAGAGAAGAGAAACCACAAGAGACTCTTAATGATAGAGAACAAACTGAGGGTTGATGGAGGGATGTGGGTGGGGGATGGACTACATGGGTGATGGGGACTAAGGAGGGCCCTAGGTGGGGTGCCTGAGCAGGTCAGTCAGTTAAGCTGCAGACTCTTGATTTCAGCTCCGGTCATGATCTCATGGTATGTAAGATCGAGCCCCACATAGGGCTCCATGCTGACGGTGCGTGGAGCCTGCTTCTGATTCTCTCTCTCTATCTGCCCCTCCCCTGCTTGCGCTTACTCTCTCTCAAATTAAATAAATGAACATTTCTGGCTACAGAGTATTCCATTGTTAATACTCTCAGATATATACATTGTTTCCAGCATGTTACTGTTGTAAGCGATATTATGATAACATATTTGTACTTACAATTTTTTTTTTTTTAATTTGCTTAAGTTTGATGTACTTCCAAGTCCTAGTTTGATCACTCTGGAATCTTACAATTGAGATTATTGAGTCCAAGGTATGAATTTTTTAAAACTCTTTTGACACCTTGAATTTTTGAAAAAGTGTTATAACAATTTTATTATCATCAGCAATATGAGATATAGAATTTTGCACAATTATTACTTTTTTCTATTTTGGAAGAATACACTTCTTTGAAAACGGACCAAGCTGATGACACTTTGCTTAAATTCCTTAACATTCTAACCTCTAACATTCTCACTCAAACAAAATAATAAAATTCTTTTCCTCTTTATTCTTTTAATATATTAGGTAAGAAAGTAGCAATAGTTACCAATATATTACTTTCTGTTCCAATCTTCTTGGTTTTAATAATCCATAACTACTTATGTATTTGTAGGAAACACAGGAAAGGTTATATTTTTCAAGCTGTAATTATTTGCCTTACAGAATGGTGTTCCTCAAGTATTTTCATTTCAAGATTCATCTAATGAATACTCAAGAGAGCTTATGCTTAAATCGGTTTTATCTATTGATAATTAGCATAGAAAATTTAAATTAAGAAATAATTATTTATAGTTTTAATAACACTAATTTATTATTTATTTATCCATCATCCATAATTTACTTATTTAATTCACTGTTTATTCATTTAAAAATGACTACATTAATCACATTATATGTTAACATAAATGGCATGTTTTTATGTGCTTATATTTTTCAAAAAGAGCTTTATATATTTATATTTTTCAAAAACCAAAGTGTTTAGAGAGAATAGTAGCATTACTTTAGATTTTTGGGGGAAAAAATTATAATTCTAGCTCAATGACAGCTTGAGTCACATCTCTGCTGTTGCATTCAATCTTTTGTGAGCTTTTATTTTACTTTTTAAATATCGTAAAGAGTATCTGGCACCACACGCATACAGTTGGGAAAGAAAAGTGTACTTTAATAACCTTTTTACATAATTGTGGATACTTTGATACTAAACCAAACTTGATTAGCGGGAAGTTTCTTAGAGATTAATTGCTGTGCAGAATCTAAAGTGCAGGGCACGTGATCTGTGCTGTGTTACATCAATACGCACTGGTCTGCCCCGCACTTTGAGTGGGTCTTTGACCCATGATGTTACCATGGGACATCACGCACCAATCCTTTACAGACATCAGTTCGCTGAGTTTTGTAGCTCTGCCAACCACCAGCATATTTAATTATAAAACACAAATAACTAATTTGTTGATGTGGCCAATATTTTCATAAGAAAAGTCTTGAAGTTTTGAGAAACGGCCCATCTCACGGAGGGAGCTAACGATTTTTCCAAAATTTGATTTTCACTTGTGAGCTCCAATATCATCATCGGCAATGATGCCAATTGTCCTCTCGAAAGAGACACGTTTATTAGCTTGTTCCTGAGGAAATCCATGCTCTACACCCAAGTCTGCATGTAGACCGCTGGTCTCTCATTTTGTTGAAGGAAAACTTGCGTCCTGTGGAAAACGGCAGCCAGTGCAGCGTGCAGAGCAAAAGCAGGAATCTGTGGAGACGACCGTTGAGCTTCCATATGCATCAGAAGCAATTTGTATGTGTTTTCCATTTTGTCATCCAGAATATTATAAGTATTCAAGCTCCAAATTTTGACAAAATTCAGTTTTATTTCGTCGAGAACATTTGAAAGTGAAATGGGCTTGTTTCTTCTCTTGTTAAGCATAAAGACACACGTGTTCACTAGCATAAATGACTCTGCTACTCTGATTTTTACCAAGATGTCAACAATTTCACACACGTCTATGTGTGTGTGTGTGTGTGTGTGTGTGTGTGTGTGTGTGATTAGTGTAAGTATCCACACAATGAAATTAAGCAAGTAATCTCCCAGTATCATTGGGAAAATGGTGCAGGCTCATAAACCCCCTGGAAGGGTTCTGGTGGAATCTCTGTGTCCCCAGGCACACTTTGAAAATTGCAGTCCTACCTATGGGTGTCTGGCTGGCTCAGTGGGTAGAGCGTGTGACTCTTGATTCCAAGGCCATGAGTTCAAGCTTCATGTAGGGAATGGGACCTACTTAAAAAATAATTGCAGGGGCGCCTGGGTGGCTCGGTTAAGCGTCCGACTTCGGCTCAGGTCATGATCTCACGGTCCGTGGGTTCGAGCCCCGCGTCGGGCTCTGTGCTGACAGCTCAGAGCCTGGAGCCTGTTTCAGATTCTATGTCTCCTTCTCTCTGTGACCCTCCCCCGTTCATGCTCTGTCTCTCTCTGTCTCAAAAATAAATAAACATTAAAAAATTAAAAAAAAAATAATTGCAGTCCTGGAATGGAATGACAATATCAGTTATTCTCCCCATGTTGAAACATGTAATATGCTTGTGTAAGCCACCATTCATTAGTATTCAATTAAGCACAGCCAAACTCAATCACTAGTTCATATAGAATTTAGTATTAAAAAAGATAACGTGGGGCCTGGGTGGCTCAGTCGGTTGAGCGTCCGACTTCAGCTCAGGTCATGATCTCACTGTCCGTGAGTTCTAGCCCAACGTCGGGCTCTGTGCTGACGGGCTCGGAGCCTGGAGCCTGCTTCGGATTCT
The DNA here is from genome assembly GCF_024362965.1 of Panthera pardus. Taxonomy (NCBI): domain Eukaryota; kingdom Metazoa; phylum Chordata; class Mammalia; order Carnivora; family Felidae; genus Panthera; species Panthera pardus. Next base: position 76,460,548 of record NW_026527002.1, on the reverse strand, counting down.
GTGTCTCCCTCGCTCTCAGCCCCTCCCCTGTTCAAGCTTTGCCTCTCTCTCTCTCTCTCTCTCTCTCTCTCTCTCTCTCTCAAAAATAAACAAACAAAAAAATAAAATAAAAAAGAACGCGATTGCCAAGAGAATATAAAATGTGCCATTAGCTTAGTGGAAAGGGTGTAGTAAGATGCAGGGTGTCTGCCCATTGCAGTCTGGAAAGTTTGTGACTGCTGTTAAGCAGCCAAGCCATTTTGCTTAACTATTGCTTGCTTCATCTCCAGACTCACATCATGCAATGACCAAGGCTGGAGTCTTAGGCAAAATTATAGAAAACACTTAAAATAGTGGAGTGTATATAGTTCCTTCTTGATCCATCTGGTGAAGTCTGTCAAAAGAAAGATAAACATAATTTATCTTCCAAACTCAGACTCTTTCACAGTGAAAAGGGGAACTATTAATAAATCTGTCTGGACAAGGAGTCTAAGTCAGGATCACACCAGGTGAAATGGTATATATGTTCACCTTATACAAGATGGAGATAAATTCATCCCCTGGCGCTCCACAGAATGAATGGAAAGAAATATCACTGCTAAGGGACGTGCTGTGTGTGTGGCTTGTATTTGGTCACATTGCAGGGTTGGAGAAAATTGCTTTTCCATAGAAATGTTAAGCAAGCACAAAGGCTCACTGTAAAATGGCAACCATAGCAGAAGTTAAGAATACGCCCTCCCTACCCCCCCCCCCCCCACCAAAATGTGGCCCTACCATTACCCTAATATCAAACTGAGAAAAAGATGCCATAAGAAAACTACAGATCAGTATCTTTCATGAGCACAGATGCAAACCGAATTTAAAAATGTGGAACTTATGGGGTGCTTGGGTGGCTCCGTGTCAGTAGGTTAAGTGTCTGACTCTTGATTTGAGCTCAGGTCATGATCTCATGGTTCATGGGATTGAGTTCCACATTGGGCTCTGTGCTAACAGTGCAGAGCCTACTTGGGATTCTCTGTCTTCCTCTCTCTCTGCCCCTCCCCTGCTCTCTCTCTCTCTCTCCTTCTGCCTCTTTCTCAAAAATAAATAAAACTTGAAATGTGTGAGAAGAACTATCCACTGCAACCAAGTGGGATTTATCCCGTGTATGCAAGGCTCTTTCGACATTCAAAAGTCAACAGGCTCAAACACATAACAGGCTACAATTAAAAATTACAAGTTCATATCAATGGATGCAGAAAAAGAATTTGACAAAATCTGGCACACATTCGTGATAAAAGCTCCCATTAAACTAGGAACAGAGAGGGAAGTGCCTATTCTTGATAAAGACTACCTACAAAAAAACCCTGCATCCAACATCATGCTTAATGCTGAGAAACTTGAATCTTTCCCACTAAGATCAAGAATAAGGCAAGGATGTCCCCTTTATCCACTCAAGGTGAGTCCTACCTCATGCCTCACCCATTTCTCATTCAAATGATAATTAGATAAGACTTGGACTTTAGACTTAGGATTCATGCTGGGATGAGTTAAGACTTTGGAGGCTGTCGGGATGGATTGAATGCATGTAGCAAGTGAGAGGATATGAATTGTCGAAGGCCAGGGGCAGAATGTCCTGGACTGAATGTGTGTGTCACCTCAAAATGCGTATGTGATGGTATTTGGAGATGGAGCCTTGACGGGTGATTAGGGTTTGGTGAAGTCATGAGGATAGGGACCTCAGGATGGGATTACAAGAAGAGACACCAAAGAGCTTGTTCCTGTGATCTCCCTGTACCCACACAGAGCAGAGGTCATGTGAGCACACAGTGTTGTTCTCTGATGTCTACCCTCCAGAGCTGCAGGAAAGAAATTTCTGTTGTTTAAGCCCCTTGGTCTCTGGCATCAGCCCAAGCTGATTAACACGTGCAGTGACCACAAGAGACATGTGTGAACCTGGGACTTGTTTCCTTCTCCAAAACAGGAATGAGGACCAAGCAAGCCTGCCTGATTGTTGTGTGACATAGTTAAGGACTTAGGGCATGTGCTACGGAACTAGATTCTCCAAAATTGATTCCCTATTTCATAATGTTGTAACTATAAATATTAAGGCAAGTTAAGCAAACTACTCCTCTCACTTGCCCCCGCATCAGAAAACTGGGCATGATAATAACATCTTCCCCATGGTGCTGTTGTGTGAATTACAGGCATTTGTAGTCACTGTAGTGTTGTCTGCATAACATGTGCTCAATCAATGTTACCTACGGAGGAATAGGGTCCACTCCAATAATATTCGTTGTCTCGATTTTGCTGTATCTTTCCATGTTCAGCTTTTGTGATTTATACTTCTGACTTTCACTAACCTTCTTTCACCTCCACCTTGCGGGGTCCTCAAACCCAGCCCCTGTTCTAGAGTCCTGGAACACCTCTTGGGTCCTTGTGGGAGGTGTCTGGCAACAGCAGGGTGCAATTAAGATGCAAGAAAGGGAAGTGGAGAGTATTTTTTTAAAAAGGGAATAAAATGGAGCTGCCTCTGATTTTAGTTTGCCTCCTCATTAGCAAAGTAATTAAAAACACATGGGCATGGTGGCTAGCTCTCTGCAAGGTTGGCATTCTGAGTGGCATCTTCCTGTGGGAAGGAGGGATGATCGATGCCCTCTTCCTTCCCTTCTTTTGTTTTGAAAGCTGTGAGTTCCTTTGGGCTTTGGCAAAGACATTGTTTTTTTCCCATAACAAATACACAGATCTCGATGTCTCGCCCAAGAATTTCAGCCACAGCAGTAATGCTTCCTGCTACTTGAGTAATTTGCAACCCACAAAGACATTCAAATGCATAAATTCAGCTCCCACAACAGCCTAGTAAGATTGGCAGGGTGTATCTTCCCCATTTTACAGATGAGGACATTGTATTCTGCTCCAAATAGACTGAATGATTCGAAAGGGGAGGTCATATTATATTTATATATGAATTCCCAAACATAAGGACACATCTGGGGACCCCATGAATGAATGAGTCTTGGGCATGTGCAGGAAGCACACAGAGGAGTTTCAGAGCTGGCACAGGGTGGATCTGGAGGTCCAGCAGGACACCGCGTTGATGGTTTTACCCCTTAACCAGCTCTCCTACCTTCAGCGGTTCACTGGCTCTGTGGCTGTTGAGACCTTTGTGGAGATTTTTTTTTTTTTTTTTAATTTTTTTTTTCAGCGTTTTTTTAAATTTATTTTTGGGACAGAGAGAGACAGAGCATGAACGGGGGAGGGGCAGAGAGAGAGGGAGACACAGAATCGGAAACAGGCTCCAGGCTCCGAGCCATCAGCCCAGAGCCTGACGCGGGGCTCGAACTCACGGACCGCGAGATCATCGCGGGGCTCGAACTCACGGACCACGAGATCGTGACCTGGCTGAAGTCGGACGCTTAACCGACTGCGCCACCCAGGCGCCCCAAGACCTTTGTGGAGATTTAATGTAAAGGTATTAAAAAGTGCCTGGTACAGAGTAAGTGCTCATTTATGTCAGCAACCTTTATCTTGTGCCCCCTGCTCTAACTGCTTCTGGCACTCATTGTTTTTTTAACCAGCCGTTCACCTGGCCGTTTGCCTGGTTTGGAGCATGGCTGAATGTGAAGGTTTAATGGGAAAATGTCTTGTCAGTAAAGAGAGGAATTTTGATTTATCAACTCATCATGGTCTAACACAGTGGTAGAATATGCATATTGTCCATAATATGTAGACTACCTCATTCAAACTCAAATTAAATGTTTTGGACATTGTCCTCACTTGGCATTTTACATATGAAGCACCTTTTAAGAGCTGGCAAGTACAATTATTATTTCCACATATATGCTGTCATTAACACTATCCCAGTCTGGAAAGTAGTTTTCACCGACTCCAATCTGACAGATATTGATATCGACACTCAGAGAGGATGGATGTCTTTCCCAAAAGCAAATACCCAGATGACGGGGTTGACATTTAATCAAAAGTATCTTTGCTTCTCCAGCCAATACACACACATATCCAAACATGTAATATGTGTGCGCAGTGCTTATTTTTAGCTCTTTTGTCATCTTTAGTTATTTCAGTTACTGCAACAAAAATAATCTTAGATACTTTGTTAATTTTGGTCACTGGGTTTCATGCATCATTTCTCCTGAGAAGGGTATATTCCGGGGGCAAGTATATCGCTCTATCTCAACAGAGTTAACCTTCTGTAAAGGATGTGTGGTGGATCAGCCAGGACGGTTAACAGACCAGCCGTTAGGGAGGGCCCACCTGGATCTCTCCTTACCCAGATTCTGCCGAACTTCCTATGTTCCAGGAAGTTCTCCTCTATATAACGTGATCATATTAATGTAGTATCAGGCCAAGAAGAGGGCACCACAATCGAGGAGTGTACGTAGCTGGAAGGGAACAGATGAACCCTAAGAAGCTGGTCGGGGGCAGGGACGTATGATTCAGGTACGGAAGTGGCAGAGATGCTGGTCAAATAGAAGCACTGTAGAGGGCCCACAGTTACGTGGATGCTGAGTGCTATGGGCGCAACTTCAGCTCTGCCGCGTGCTGGCTGTGTACCCTTAGGAAGGATACACGACATTTGAGCCACAATTTTCTTACCCAAAAAAGGGGCGGGTAAACTGATATGCATATCATTGGAGGATTATATATGCTTGATGTACAAAACCAGGGGTCCATAAATGGAATCTGTTTTCACTGTTTTTGCATTTTATGGCAGAGGAAAATCAGATAAGAGGATGGGGAATGACTTACTTGAATTCACAAAGCTAGCAAACGGTAGAGATTTTATCACCTGTGCTTTTCACATCTGCTTCCACCGTATCGCTTTCGTCTTGACCACTTCCGGTCGCCTAGACTTAATCTTCACGTTTTCTTGGTCTTGATATCGTCAACCATTGTCCATCCCTGTTCCATTTTTTTCTGCATGCACTTAGCACCACCCAACAACATACTACATATGCTACTTATTAATCTATCATATCTATTTTCTCTTTCCTTAAAGACTGTTACACTTCATGAGGTCAGGCATTTTTACTTCTTTTTAAATTGTTTTCCCTTAATGGCTGGAAACATGTTAGGCAAGTAGTAGATGTCCAAGAAATACTTGTTAATTGAATAATAGATGTACAATTTATTGACGGTAAAAAAGAAAGACAATTGTATTTATTACTGAGGCCAACAAAGATGAAAGTTTACAGAAGATATGTAGGTTAAGGAGTAAAAAGGCGTTTCCATCAAAGACTGACGGAGGTACAAAGTATGAGCCCATGCATGGCTTTGAGCACAAAATGTAGTTTCCATTGGAGAAAATTGGCAAGAACCAAGATTAGTGAACAAAGTAATGTTCTCCAAATTTTGACTTTCAAAGCATGTATTTCTTGCAAGTAATCATAGTTGATCACCTGATAAACCTGAAACTTAAAAAAAAGAATTCCAAAGACTCTTTCTCCAACGTTGAATGTGTAATGTGTTTTTGTTTCCTATTAGATAGGGCTAAGCGACTGACTGTCAATCCACAGTGTTTTATGAAACAAGGGATGGTGTATCATTTACAGGTACAATATTTACTGAGAAACGGCATTTGCTTAGGCAAGGAGCTGGAGCAGGGCTGCCCTCCTCACCACGCCAGCTTTCCACCTGCACCTGGTGCCCTTTTCTCCCCTGCAGGAGACTTGATCTGCTCATTAGACATGCAACAAAGAGCCAGCCTGTGGAGCACGCATTAATATTCATAACTCAAGTCTGCTGGAATTTTTTACATTTTTCTCTCTGGGAACTCATGGTAACAAGGACCAAATATCCAAGTAGCACAAATGGGACTGATGTGTGGGTCCTTGATTCAACCTTCTCCTGTGCTGCCTCCATACTGCTGTCTGGTGGTCTTTTGGGCAAGGTTATAGAACTATGTTACTTCTCTACTTTAAAAACTTTCAAAGGCCTATGTCCTCTCTAGAATAAGATATATGGTTTTTTTTGTAATCTTATTGCGGAAGGATCAGAATTATCTAACTCTCCAGATTCAGGTCTTTATTTCCTTTGTATTCCTATCAGTACATTTTTTGCAGATTTATTGTGGTATAATTTACATAAAAAACTGCATACATATAAGATACATATTTTGATGTTTTCATCTATCTATCTACATACCCTTGAAAGCATTAGAACAATCATCATAATGAACATACCTTCATCACTCCCAAAAGTTGACTCATGCCCCTTTGTTATCCCTCCCCCTCCTGTCCTCATGAAACTACTGAGCAGCTTTCTTTCAGTAACATATAGTGTATATTTTCTAGAGAGTTGTATGTCTTTACTATTTGTCCCTTTTTCCTGGTCCTTTCTTCCTCTTTTTTAGTTGACAAATGGAGCTGGAAAATGTATGTGATTAAAACAGCTGAGTGGATGTGCATCAGTGTCACTTCAGTAGGAAGTGACAAAAGTAGTCATGTGAACTCATCGATAATAAATCCTGGGGCACTTGGGTGGCTCAGTTGGTTCAACGTTCCACTCTTGATTTGGGCTCAGGTCTCGATCTCATAGTTCACGAGATGGAGCCCCGCGTTGGGCTCTGCACTGACGATGCGGAAACTGCTTGCGATTCTCTCCCTCCCCCTCTCTCTCTACCCATTTCCCTCTTGTGTGTTCATGCTCTCTCTCTCTCCCTCTCTCAAAAATAAATTAATAAACTTAAAAAAATTTTTTAGATAATAAACTCCAATATTTATTACTATTTAATAATTTCCAGAGCATTTTACATTTATTATCTCATTAAACTCTCATCTCCACTGGTGTGGTTGTGAATATTTTTTAGAAATCAGAAATGAAGTCATCTATAATTGGACTAATATTTATTTATTTATAATTTTTTCATGTTTATTTATTTATTTTGAGAGCAAGACCAAGAGCACAAGCAGAGGAAAGGCAGGGAGAGAGGGAGAGAAAGAGAATCCCAAACAGGCTCTGCACTGTCAGCACAGAGCCCAATGTGGGGCTGTATCCCACGAACTGTGAGATCACGACCTGCGCCGAAATCAAGAGCCAGACACTTAATGGACTGACACACCCAAGAGTCCCAGACTAATTTTTAGCACAAATTACTGCAGAAAAAAATTGTTGACACTCTATTATGTTCCAAGAGCTAAGCTACATATTTTTAACAAATTCTTTTTCGCTAAATGCTCATGGAGAATTAATGAAGTCATGTTAGGCTTTTCATTGGTTCTATGTGAGAACATCTAGAGTCTCAGAGTTTACTCAAATCACAGTTGTAGTACAGTCAAGATTTGCAACCTCAGAGTTCTTGGCTTGCAATTGTATAGAGTTATCATTTCCATCTTAGAATTCTCTCAAGTCTAGACATTCAGGACACAAAAGGGATTAGGGAATTTGAAAGATGTCGATGTATGAGAGCTGGCACCCAGGTGGATGAGTGGGCATATATGAGCAGCAGCTCTCTGGAGAGGCTCACAGACAGATCGAGTGTAGAGCCATGAAGACCACGTGCGGCCCGGACCGTAACTGATACTAGAACAAATGAAGTTCAAGGACCAAGAATGTGTGAGGAACGGTATAAGCCCTGTGATCATTCAGACTTGTAAAAGCAGATCTTCATCAGAACCTGAGAAAGACAGAAGAAATTACTATTACTGTTGTTGGCTACTCCCTGGTACCTTCCCATGAGGCATCAGCAATGGGGTGTCCTGTGTACCTGTCTTACTTGTTAGGGTCTGTTGGGAAGCTTTTCTTTTGGCTTACTTTCTTCTGATTTTAAAGCAGGCATCCTCTTTCACTCCAGCCTTGCTGCTTACCGCATTTCAAAATAACTCCAAGATCCCAGATCTGGTCAAATAATCAGTCCCAGAATCCTGTCTTTGCATACTCACTGCTGGAACTCACGAACCCCGCACTTCAGGCCTGTCTGCCTGTGCTCCTGCTACTGGTCCCATGACACTCACGCTGGGCGGAATCCCAGGAGCTCACAGGGATGTTAGTGCTCCTGAAACCACGATCAGCGAGGCTGGGGCTGATGCCAGAGTTACTGAAACAGCCCAGAGTTGCCTTATGTTGTTGTTGCCACTGATGCCAAAGACGCAACCAGAAGCTGGAAAGAAAAGAAAATTCCTTCTCTGCCTTCTATCTTCCTGCCAATTCCTCCCATGGGCAAAGCCTGGCAAATATATTTAAAGTCTTCTAGCTCCTTGGAATTCAGAAACCACAGGGAGATGAAAAAGAGCTAATGATCACAGACTAATCATCACAATCATTCAACAGAGCTAGTCAAATTCCTTGCACCATTCTAATTTTTGATATTATTACTATTTTAAAAAATATACCCAGATCCTTGGTCTAGGTTTCTAGAAAAAAAAATACAGGATGATGCATTGAATTTCAACTTCAGATAAACATCGAATAATGTTTTGGTATAAGTAGTTTCCATGAAATATGCCCCATGAAGTATGGCATTACACATACATGCAAACATATACACATACACACACACACACACACACACACACATCACACACACATATATACAGACAGACAGACAGACAAGTTTCAAATATTGTATAAAACATTTATACTAATAAGTGTTGATTATTTATGTGAAATTCAAGTTTGATTTGGTGTCCTTTATTTTAATTACTAAATCTAGCAACGCTGTTCCCTAGAGATTTGTGAGGATTACATGAGATAGTGTCCCCCTCATACATTCACTGCAACTTTTGTTATATAACTTTGAATGGCTTGCAACTCTCTCTCTCTCTCCTTCTCTCTTTCGACAGTGACATTTGGTGGGAGACACTGTCAGGTGACCATTATGTATTAACTACCCGTGTATGCTAGGATCCTGATAAATCCTAAAGACACGGAGTGCTGTACGTAGTGGATGCTGTCACGCTACTCAGACATACCGTCTCTGTTTCAGAATTGAGACGTTCATTCCCCCACCTTCTCAGAGCACTGGAAGACACTGAAACTCAGCTGAATCCCTCCTGAAAACTTGCCTTGAACCAAAGAAAGCCACCTTGCCTGAGTCGTGCATGAACACTTTGAGGGACTAAGGGGCTGCCCACATCTAATGACTGGGAGATGCAAGGATACAAAAGCCTAGATTTTTTTTACCTGAAACTGAGACTTCTCTGAAGGGACGTCCCAGCTCCAAAGCTGCCTGTGGGATCAGCTGAGTCCATCATTGTAATTGTTTTCTCAGTCGACTTCTGTCCATTGAATCATGCCTTCCTGGAACATTTGTCCTTACACCTTGTGAATACGGATCTCAGAGTCGATATCCTGGGGGTTTCAATGTATGAAAGTGCGACCCTTGGGGAGCATAAGCAGTCCTTCTTGGTTGCAAAACAAAACAACAGCAACAACCACAAAATTCTTTAATCTAAAATCTAGTTTGTTCTTTTTTTTTCTGACTGCTTCCTTAGCTCCTAGCAGGAGCTCAGTACATGATTATTGAATGATTATTGGATAAATGATCATTGAATCATTATTGATGATTATTACTGAGCAGGAGCTCAGTAAATGATTATTGAATGACTAGTGAATTATTGAATAAATGATTCACTAAGTGAATTATGTCTATTTCTCCCATCTTTTTCTTCTACTCTTCATATACAATTATATATGAAGTGTATTTCTTATAGACAGCATATCCTGCATCTTATTTTTTTTTAATTTAATTTGAGGGGTGCCTGCGTGGCTCAGTCAGTTAAGCATCCGACTCTTGATTTCAGCTCAGGTCATGATCTCCTGGTTCATGAGTTCGAGCCCTGCCTCAGGCTCTGTGCTGACAGTGCAGAGCCTGCTTGGGATTCTCCTTCTCTCCCTCTCTCTATCCCTGTCCCCTGCTCACACTCTCTCTATCAAAAATAAATAAATAAACTTAAAAATAACTAAAAAGTAAAATTTACTTTGACACTGAATTTTTAAAATTTTTTTAAAATGTTTTTAATGCTTATTTATTTTTGAGAGAGAGACAAAGTGTGAGCAGGGGAGGGGGAGAGAGAGGGAGACACAGAACCGGAAGCAGGCTCCAAGCTCCTAGCTCTCAGCACAGAGCCTGATGCGGGTCTCAAAGTTGGACACCCAACGGACTGAGCCACCCAGGCGCCCTGACACTTACTGAATTTTAATTGAAGCAGCTAACCATTTATCTTGAATGCGGGTGTCTACGTGCTGCATTCATGCCTGAGACTTGACTGTTTGCTTTCTGTATGTTTCCTCTGATGTTAACTCCTCACAGTCCCTTCTCCTATTATCTAGTGGATGATTATTAGTATTCTGTTTTAATCTACCTATTGAAGTTTTGACTGTATATTTTTATGGACATTTTAGTGGGACTTCCAGGGTAGACATTAAGCATTTAATTTTTTACAGTCTACTTATAATTAATATTTTACTATTTTGAATAGAATAGAACAATTATTACCATATGGGTACCTTTTCCTCTCCCATTATAGTTATCATATGCATTTCATCTCCATATGTTAAAAACCCTATCAGAAAATATATATTTTTTCTTTCTAGACCCCAAGTTTCGAGGTTCGGCGTTGCCTCATAGGGCTATGATACTCTGCTCATTTTTTCCCTTTAGTCCTCCCCTGCTCCCCTTTTTTCCCAATCAGATAGTTTCAACTGGTTTGTTTTCAATGAGCAATTAGAGATATTATGAAGCTATTTTCTAAGACAAAGTTCAATGGTGGAATGATCATGTGCACAGTTTGGGAGATATATGTATATCTATATCTATCTATCTATCTATCTATCTATCGTTGGAGACGAATATGTGACCCTCTAACTTTAGGCACGGTGTTAAATATGGAAGAGAGTGTAGGGCTGCAGGTATACCTGTGGCCCCATACAATGACATTGTAAGCTATGGTAGGATGAAATTTTAAGGAGAGAACATGAGATATAATGAGAAGAACCTTGGACCTGATCATCAGGGAACTCCAACATTCAAGTTAAAGTTGAAACCAGAGCTCTAGGAGAAACAACATCAGAGATCGGTGGCATGGGAAAAAAGAAAGTAGAGTGTCCTAAAAGTGAGGGAGGGATTCACATTTGACACATGACTTGGTCCTTTAGACTAGATGCTCTCCCACCATCCTGGTTTCCTGGCTTAAGTCAAATTCCCCAATATGAGCACAGTTTCCATTATGCTTATATATCTACTGCCCTGGGCCCCCAAAAGAACATTACCTTTCAATATAAGCCAGTTTCCAGGATGCTTCACCTTAATAGAGACCCCCTGAGCGATGCTTTTTTTTCAGCTCATACAGGGCTTGGAAATGCGATTCTGTTTAAAATGATGCTTTTATAACAGTGGAATATCAGACAGTATGGTTTAGTTTGAAGGCAAAAAGACTGAATATCAGTGACGTGTTGCTGGAGCCACAGCTCACACTGACTCAGAAGAGTCAAATGTGCAGATCTTTCTGACTCTGTTCAGTCATGTCATGTTGGTGGTTTAAAATTGGTCATAGAGGTAACATTTACCCCTAAAGAAGCCAGAAAATGCAGCATATCATAGCTTTTTTTTTTTAATAGAAAAAGCTATGGCTGATTTGTGTCCTCCCAAAATTTATAGGTTGAAGTCTTAACCCAGAATGTCACTGTATTTGGAGACAAGACATCTAAATAGGTAACTAAGTGAAAATGAGGTCACTAGGATGGGCCCTAATCCAAGATGATTGGTATCTTTGTAAGACAAAGTGATTAAGGCACAGAAACATGCAAAGAAAAGATCACGTGAAGACAAACAATAAGAAAGCCATTCGCAAGGTGAGAAGTGAGACCTCAGAAGAAACGGACACGGCTCACATCCTGAGCTCAGAATTCTAGCCTCCGACATTGTGAGAAAATAAGTTTCTGCTGTTGAATCTGCCCAGTCCGTGGTACTTTTGTATAGAGCATCAGCAAATGAATACAAAGATCACGTTGTTAACAGGTCGTTGCTAAAAACCCTTCAGAAGTGTTAATTAAAATGGCTCTGATAGGGGCACCTGAGTGGCTCAGTCAGTTAAGTGTCCGACTTTGGCACAGGTCATGATTCCATAGTTCATGAGTTCGAGCCTCGCACTGGGCTCCGTGCTGACAGCTTGGAGCCTGGAGCCTACTTCAGATTCTGTGTCTCCCTCTCTATTTGCCCCCTCCCCCCCCCGTTTGTGCTCTCTCTCTCTCAAAAATAACATGAAAAACATAAAAAATAACAAAATGGCTCTGATAATGATAATAATAAAAAAATCACCTAAAACCTTAAAACCAATAATATTTAGCCTATATCAATAGAGGCTCTCTGTTTTCTCTCTCTCTCTCTCTCTCTCTCTGTATATATATATATACACACTTATATACATATATATCAATATATAAAGAGACATGTATATATGTATGTGTATGTATGTATTTATATGTATATAAAATAAGAATATATACACACACATATACATATATATATATATAACACATATACATATATATATATATATATATATATATATATATATATATGTATTCTTTTCTTTTTCCTTTTTTTCAGATATTGTATTGGCTGAACCTAGCTCTGAAACTATGTTCTTCCTGTAAGGCCTATAGAATTCCATCCAGAATTTATATTAGTCGGTTGAGTCTATGAAACTGAACACCAGTCTTGTGAGAAGTGTCATCCCCAATAGAACTTTTAGTATTTTGAGGGGGAGAGGGATCAGATACAAAAGAAATCTGAGAACAGCTTCTTCATTTGTATCAATTCTGGTTTAATTTCTGGTTTAATACTGAGGAAGAGTCACGAACTTTTTTTTATATTTTTCTGTATTTTCTTTTATTTCTACTTTTTATATCTTTACACATTTATTTTCAATGGAATAGACACTATGAGCCAGGTACTGTCCTATGTCTTCATTATTAATGTGTCACTATCACTGCTTGCAAATAAATAAAACCCTATTAGAAGTATTATGTAAAAGTAATCACATGCTCATGTCATTTATGCATAAAGAAAGGTATATGCCCTCTTATATAATAACAAAGGGATTCCTTATCTGTATTACTTTGATGAGTTGGGAGTGCCTGGGTGGCTTAGTCCATTAAGCAAACGACTTTGGCTCAGGTCATGATCTCTTGGTTCATAGGTTTGAGCCCTGTGTCGGGCTCAATGCTGACAGTGCAGAGCCTGCTTGGGATTCTCTCTCTCTCCCTCCCTCTCCCTCTGCCCCTTCCCGACTTGTGCTTTCACTCTCACTCGCAAAATAAATAAATTTTTAAAAAAAGCTTTATACGACTTTGATGAGTCAAGTAAGACTTCACAGGTATATTCCAGGTTTGTTATTAGGTTAATAGAATAATACAGACACAGAGAATAGGATCTGTAGTACCATATCTTATTTTGCAGATAAATACCAAGAAAATCATGACGTAAAGGGACATAAATACCACTCGTGTCAAGAGCTGGATTCAAGTCCCAACTCTGCAATTTACTGATATAATATCAGCCAAATTATTTGTCATTAATATTCATAATCACCCTTATGTTTAAGGCAAATTTCCCTCCCAATATACAATAAATGTTACACCTCCAAAGAGCAGAAAATGGCGGTCCAAAAGGTAACGTTATACAAATCTGCAGGATGCTACCTCATCCTGACGGTAGCATCCCGAAGATGACCTCAGCTCTTTTCAGTTCGGCAGATGCAGCGACGTGAAGAACTGCCTTTCACTTCTTTGTTCGTGCAGAGTGCTTTCCCTTCTCACCCTTGCTCCAATCCACTCCTGCAAGCCTCTTCTCCACAGCAAATCCCCTCATTTTCCTGGAAAATTTTCTTGGCACATAAAGTTTCTTTCCCACATCTACTGGGAATATGGGGAACATTTTGCGACCCACTTGTGCAACACTGGAGACAATAAAGTTGAGAGAGCTAAATTCTGGTTCTTTGTCTCTGCAACACCATATGCATTATGGCAGATTGCATTATTGGCAACAAAACACTATTATTATAACTTAGCTGTACGGTAAGCTTCAAACCAGGTAGAGTCTTCTAAGCTTTCCCTTCCTTTTCAAAACTATTTTATTAATCTACATTCTTCGCATTTCTACATAAATTTGAAAATCAGCATTGTAATTTTTACAAAGCATCGTAATAATCTTGATTGGTATTGCATTGCATCCATATCTAAAATTGAAGACAATTAACATTTTAACAATTTGAGCCCTCCAGCAAAACAAACAAACAAACAAAAACCACATGATTTATTTTCCATGTGTTTGGGACTTATTTATTTTCAGCAATGTTATGTAGTTCTTGGCCTGATGTCTTATGTATATAGATCAATAGAATAGAATAGAAATTTCAGAACCAGGCCAACACATACGTGGTCCATTATTTTTGACAAAAGTTCCATGTAAATTCAATAGAGGAAGCAATAGTCTTCTCAATAAATGTTTCTTCAGCAACCGTATATCCACAGGAGAAGAATAATATTCAACTCTTAACTCATGACGCGTAGAAAATATTGTCTTAAATGGATCATATACCTAAAGATGAAAGATATAATTATAAAAGTCCTGGATGCAGAAATGGGAGGAAATCTGCAGTATTGTGGCAAATAATACTTTCTTGGATAGAACAACAAAAGCATAAACCTTATAAAAATGTACAAATTGGATTTCCTCAAAATTGAAAACTTCAGCCGTTGTTAGGCCATGGTAAGGTGATGCAAGACAATCTTCAGAATGCAAGAATGTAATCTCAGTCCCTGTATCTAGTGAAAGATTTGTATCCAGAAATAAGAACTCCTTTAATTCAGTTAGAAGACAAATAATCCAGTGAAAAAGTGGGCAGAACTTTCAAACAGACACTTCACCAAAACATGTCTAATGGCCAGTAATCATTGCATATTTATGAAAAAAAATGCTTAGCATTATTAGTTATCAGGGAAATTCACATGGAAACCATCATGAAAAATCACTATGAAGCTACCAGAATGACTAAAATTTAAAAAATTTTAAAGTTCTGCTGAAGATGGAGAAGAATTGTAATTCATACGCACTGCTTTGTGTTAAGTAGGATAATGCTGGAAGATTGATTGGCAGTTTTCTATGAAGTTAAGCATACATTGAGCATATGACCTCGTGATGCCACTCCTCTGTATCCCTGAGTACCTTCTCTAGGTCTGTGCTGAGTACCCTTCACATTTCCTTGACACCTTAGAACTTCAGACAACACAATTTTAATGTCAGAAAGATTGTCTTTACTTGCTTTCTTTGCTCCTTTTTTTGCTGCATGTCCTAAAAACAGAAAACAGCTGCTAATGGACAAATTAACATTAGCAATTAAAAAAAAAGCCAGTGAAAATGCAAATATTTTAGCAAGCTTGAGAAAATGGATTAAAACTGGCCTTATGCCACCAAAAGTGCGATACATTTCTTAATCTCCTGGTTTTCTTTGGAACAAAATGTTAGGTGTTTGTCTTGTTTTGAGTTTTTCTTTTCTGAGAGAAACTTCTATTTTCTGCTGAGGTGACCCCTTCTCCTCCTCCTCCTTCCCCCTCTTCCTTCCCCCTCTTCCTCCTCCTCTCCTTTGCTTGGTGCTCTCTCACTCAACCAACTTTGAGAGGTAATAGTATGTTTGTGGCCTTGATGTTGATGACAGTTTCAGGGATGTATATTTTCACCAAATGCATTGAGTTATATACATTAAATAGGTACAGCTTTTTATATGTCAAACATAACTCAATAGAGTGGTCTAATGAATAAAAATAAAAAGTATTATTTTTTAGAAATACCTATTAAAATGTTTTAAAATGAAATATCTCCAATTTGCTTCAAAGCGATATGAGGTGGGAAATGGGAGGAGATTGATATAAAACTTGGTTGGTCACTAGTTGATAGTTCTTGAATCTGGATGAGGTACATGGTAGTTTTCTCTACTTTGTATATTTTTAACATTTTCTGTAATTGGTGAGTTCTCAAAAATATATATAATAAGTAGGTTTTAGTATTAAAAAAAAAAAGGAAAGGCAAAGGCTTTATAAAGGAGAAGAAACTTGGAAGTGGCCCTGAAGGGTGTGACCAAAGAGAAGAGACAAGACTGAGGACCTCTAGGAGGACCTTGGTTTGCAGAACCAGTATCTGGCAGCAAACTCAAAGCTTCCTTTTTCTCACTTGATGAGATCTTTAAGAGCAGGAGATGTGGGGAGAAAAAGCAAAGAGAAAAGAAATGTGGTTAATTAAGAAGTGATGAGAATCTTACAAAAATAGCTGTGTCAGAAATTGGATTAAGCAACATGTCCTTGAAAAATGAGAACGTATTCAGATGAGGACAGCCAGATGACAAGCCCTCAGTGGAGCAATTAAAGGAACAGGTTAATGAAATTGCAGAGTCATTTAAAGCTCCTTGGGAAGCATGGGGTATAGCTAGACACTGCCCGAAAAGAAGAAAACAGGAGTAAGAATGAGTGTACCAAACATATACATATGTGTATGCGCGTGTACCCGCATACACACACACACACACACACACACACACACACACACACACACACACACACCTCCTTCTCTGGTTCTCTACAAGATACTGGATGCCCACGAATCATATACATACTTGATGTAGTCTCTAGGTTGATGGTATCCCTTGATGCTTAAGTTCAGAAACAGCAACAGCCATTTTATACTTTATTGTACACATTTTCTTATAGTTTTGCTTTCTTGTCAAAACTGGAAATGCATGTGTCCTCAACTATCATGCAAAAGAATTTGAATCTTTTAGAAACACATTTTGCTAAGATTAAATGGGTTTTTCAATTCACCTTTTTATTTTTCAAAGCAGAATTTACTGACCTCAATATTGAATTTCCTTCCTTTGCATTTATCAAGTGGAATATTTTACTTGAATCCTAGCATCTGTTGAATAAGTCACTTACTAGAGTGGGACGGGATTTTTAGAGGTTTTGTTTTCTTTTCATAATCTCAATACTTCTGTGTAATGACCTTTGCCAGTGTGGGAAAGGCTGGCAAGTTAGATAAAGGGAGGGAATGAGAAACATATAGGGCCAAGGACGGAAGAGGGGCAGGTTCCATGACATGTTGAAAACATCACTGAAGACAGGTGTTCTCCACCTTTTATCTTTCTTGATATGTAGCAGAGCTCAATAAGGAATTGATGATTTGAATATTGTCATTTTCATTTCACAGATGAGTGAAATGATTTCAAAGATCTAAGTCCTTCATTACATGCAGCAATGGTGTAGAATCAGACCGTCAAAACCTGAAGTCAAATATGCCACTTTAAGCCACCCTATCAGCTCGCTGCTAACAAAATCGAATGAGCTTTATTATCAACATGATTTCTCTGGTGATAAAATGTATATAATAAATCAGACTAACAATAGGAATAATCTGTCAAGTTTCCACTTTCTCCTGCTATTTCTATGGGATTTCAAGTCCTGATTTGTGAAATAAAATGACACAAAAGTTTCTTTAAATACTAGAATTTTACGATATATAAAAAATGTATGGGTATTTATTTGTGGACCTGGTCGATCTGTAGAATTAATCTTAGGTTTTTGGCACCCAGGATGTAATCAAGAAAACTTTACTGAGCACTGAATATATTCCAGGCTACCTCCCAGTTGCTGAGAATGTAAAGACAAGAAACATTACCACGGCTTTTCATGCATTGATGGGGCCATGTTGGTGAGAGCTAGGTGAGAAAAAGAAATAGAAAAAGCAAGCAAGTAGAGATACAAGTGCAATTTGGGGTTGCCATGGGAGCCCAGGAAAATGGTGATGCCAGTGTGATGCTATTTAGATATATTGTCTTTGAGAGATAAGTAGGTGTAGATGCAGTCATGAGAATGGGGTCCTCATGATGGGATTAGTGCCCTTATAAGAAGAGGAGGAGACACCAGAGCGATTGGTCTTCTCTCTCTCTCTCAGCTATTGGAGGACACAGTATGAAGACAGCCATCCCCAAGCTAGGAAGAGAGCTTTCACCGGAAAAATGAATCTGTCAGCTTGGACTTCCTCAATACTGACCTTCCAGCCACAAATGGAAACTGTGAGATATACCTTCTTGTTGTTTAAACCACCCAAATCTATGTTGTTTTGCTATGGCAGCCTAAGTTGACTAATACAACCAACATATAACTTCCCCTTCTCTGAGTCTCAATCTTATCTTCTGTAAGATGGACATCAGACTCTCTATCCCACCTTGTAAGCTTATAGGGAGGAACTAAGAAACAAATATGATAACGTCCTAAAAATTGCTTTGCAACCTATGCAATAGTTATGTAAGTAAAAAGACTGACTGTCAATAGTGTTTTGGAGTCTCTTGTTTTCCCCCTGAAATTTCCATCTTCCCAGCCTTGGCCATCTGCTCAGTCCACGGTCACTGCTTATTAAGGAGTGCTAGTGACATTAAGGTAACGTGATCAGTGATCATGCCATAGATGAAGGAGCTGAAGTGGCCCTACTTGGAAGTATTATTGCCAAGCTTTGTTGTTTAAACTGAATTAGCATCCTGTGGGCAGAAGACACACGGCAGAGATTCCACACAGGCCATCTATCAGTGAAGACTGCTGGTGGACTCAGGTCAGAAGCAGCCCTGCACTGACAAGTCTTTATGACCTTGGCTAAATCACTTAGCCTCTCTGAACTTGGGTGCTAAAAGCTGCTAAATTTTATGAATAAGAGCTCTTATCTTACAAGGTTGATGTGAGAAAAAAAAATTCTTCCAATTTCCTAGCAATTCATTTCTTTCATGGTGAGACTCAAGAACAACGTTCTACTGGGAGGAAGGGCAGGTGCCAGCAGTAACCCACACCCTGGGGACAGCTCTGAAGGCAATCAATGTCGGTAGACCCATAGCCAAGGCAGGATTTTGCTACTTACTACAGCATTATTCAATCACTTCATTCATCACACATTAGTAACTATTTTGGGTGCTGGGAATACAAAACACAAGGTAGGCAAAATTCTTGTTTTAACAAAAAGCAATCAGAAACCAAAGCAATATATCAAACATTCTGTACAATCATATGTAATATGTACCATGGAGGAAGTCCCGATAAACTGATGATGTAAAAATATACAAATGATGTGTGAGAAGGGAACTTGCTGAATCTGAAGTAAAAGCATTCCAAGACAGTAAAAACCAGTGCAAACGCCAGGACAGAAAGGGATGTGGTATTAATGCAGGAAAGCAAGAAAACTGATGTGGCTGAAGCAGAATGTGTCAGGCGGATTGTGCCCGGAAAAAGACAGTGAAGGCCATCAATTTCAAGTTCATTGGCCTTGAACAGATTATTATACATTTTAAACATATTTCTGCAGAATCTTGTGTGGCTGAGGTTTTGTCAGGATATCATAAAACATTGTATGTGAAAGCACACTCCATCCTGAAATTATAAGACATCTTTAAAGAGGTAAGAAATGAGCTGAACATACCTCCTGGCTCCGGTCCCATTCCTTTTTGATGAAATAACCCACCAGCTACTCTTCTGCTACCACCACTTGGTCTCTGAAACACATGGTTAGAATGACACACGTTCTCTCAATTAATCCAAACTTCTGTCCTTCATTGCTCAATGAGATAACACACAAAAAATTCTAGAAGAGTAGCAAGGACATTGATGTTAGCCAGTTCCCATTACGATTGCGAGTTGGTCAAAACAGAAATGGATGGAATCTGCAAGATCCCTGCTTTGGATGTCTCTCCCTAAAGAGGTAAGGAGAGAGAGGACTAAATGTCCGTGTACTTCTCGTCGGTGATGCACAGCCATACAAAAGGGAAGACACATTCATAAATCACTTATGATTACGTTTCTAATAAAGGATGTGAACTTCAAAAAAAGTGGTTTTTATAAAGCCCCCATGTTTTTCAGTGTACCTGAGCAAATCTGGTTCTTGAGAATGAAAAGTGATTGAGGATGATGATGGGGGTGGGGGACGTTGGTCAATAGATAAAGATACGATGCAGACATGGATGTGGATGTGGATATAGGTGTACCTATCATAATGATTGATATTCTTGTAGGATTGTTTCATTTTTATTTTTTTAAGTTTATTTATTTCCTTTGAGCAGGGGAGGGGCAAAGAGGGGGAGAGAGAGAATCCTAAGCAGGCTCCATGCTGCCAATGCAGAACCTGATGCAGGGCTCGAACTCCGGAAACATGAGGTCATGACCTGAGTTGAGACCAAGAGTCAGACACTTACCCAACTGAGCTACCAGGTGAGCCTGTAACTGTTGTTGTTGTTGTTGTTGTTTTTACAGAGGTATAAAGTTATGTTTCTCTTCTAGTATCATCATTATCCAAAAAAGAAATATCATTCTACTAATGCCTCAAATCTCACCAGCAGTACGTGTTTTTTTTTATGTATTTGAAAGTACATTTCATGCACAGAAAGAAGATTGAAAGGTTAATTTGGCCTTAGAAATTTAATTTTAACGCATTGAATTATACAATTGAAATTCTGTTCTTGTACTTTCTGATTTCAAATCATCTTATTTTCTATTTATAAATCCAGAAAATATTAACAAAACTTTTAAGTCAACCTTTACAGCTTAAATGAAAGGCCATTACATGTTTTCAACTTTATTTATAAATCTAATGTGTTCTTTTTATTTTAAGTACTTCCATTCTCCAATAAGCTAAGCTTCCCAAGCACTTAACCAACTTCCATAAATCTAATAAGTCAAAATTATAAGATGTTCTAACACTTCTCACAGATGTGGTAAAATTTTCTCAGACTATTCAACTTAGAATGACAAGCAAAATCAAATTTTCAATTCCACATTTTAAATTGGAATCAATTTAATCTGTTAGATACTCTGCAATGTCAAATTATACTTTAATATGCCAAATGCTCCTAAGTTATAAGTGATTAAAATGTCAAACAAGCTCAGGTTATTTCCAAACTTAACATGAAAATATTAACACCATGAGTTATAATTTGCTTCCTCAGGTTCAGAACTAAGTCTGTCATTTCCTATGGTTAAACTGCTCACTCATGCTCAATTCATTCGTGCAACCTTCAACGCCTACTATGTGCCAGGCACCATTTAAGATGCTGCATCTAAAAGAGTGGAAAAAAGAGATTGATGTCCTTAAGTCATGAAACATAAATGCAAGGGGAGTACCAAGGCAGACAGAATAACAAGAAACCATTAATTAAATCACATGATATTTCAGAAGATTGCCATGGAGAATGAACATTGGATAGGGAGTTCCTGAGTTACTAGGTGGAAGTCTAAACAGCATTATCAGGGAAAGACTCCTGGAAAAGGTAACAGCTGGGAAGACGCCTAGGGGAAATTAAGAGATTTGCCTTGTGGAATCTGCGGGAGCATTCCAGGCACAGGAAAGAGCAAATGCAAAGACTCTGAGAAGGGAATGTGGCTGGCGGCTGGCATGTTATAGAGGAGCAGCCAAAGGCCAGCGTGGCTGGAGCAGGGGGAAGCAAGAGAAAAGAAGGAAGGCATAGGTCAGACAGGGAAAGGGGTCCAGGCTCTGAGAGCCCTCCTGGTCACTTACTCTGAATGAGAAGGAAACTCAGTGCAGCACTCTGTGAATAGGAGAGTCATGATGTGCCATGATGTCATGGAACATTTAACAGGATGACTCTAGCTGCTGTACTGAGAAGAGATGTGTGTGGGGGGCAGCAGGGGGTGGGCACAAGGGCAAATGAAAGGAGACAGAGGAGGCCCATAGCAATACTCCAGGTGAATGGCAATGGCGATTTTGACCAGGGCGGAAGTGAGAGGTGGTGGGAGGGGGCCAGATTCTAGCTAGATTACGAAGGAGACCCAAAGAATTTGCTGATAGATTAGAGATGAAAGTGAAGCATGACCTCGAGATAATTTGGCTTGAGCTACTGGCAGGATGAGATGGGGGGAGCCCACAGGAGAAGGGAAACGTGGACATTCATGTGTGGGTTAAGTTCGGGAATTGTGTTAAACATCACGTGGAGATGCCAAGTTAGATCTGTAAGCCTGGACAAAACGTTTCTGTATGAAGCGATGGGATTGCCTATTTACCAAGTGAAATGAAATTACATATTAAGCAACAAGTCCTGTGGAACAGGAGACATGAATCTTCAGATAGTAGGAGTGATTTTTTCCTCACGCTGTTCTTGCGAGGAATATAGAAGAGATCTCTAAGGCCATGTCCTTCAAATGGAGTCTTTCAGTCCACATCCCGTGGATTCAACTTATGTCTAAACTAATTATTGTCAATGTTTTTTTGTGTGTATGTTTTTAAAACCATTTAATAAGACACGATTTATCTCTTTATTGTCCGAGGTGATTCTGAAATCTTTTTCACATTCTCCCCTCTGACAGAGCTACCATTCTCATGGGTATTTAAGTGGATTTGTTTGGATCTTATTTCTACCTCATTGAACTCTCTGGAGTTAAGGTCCCTCCTGTGAAAGTAGTCCAGCAAAAATCACTTTCCCAGAATTTCCTTTTGTTTGTTTTTGGGTGGCTTTTCGGGGGTGTTTGATTTTGGTGATAAGCTCAGTTCACTCTCAAGCTTTGAAGATGAAATATTGTGAGCCAGAGGTAATGCATTAAGATCAATCACACTTTCTTTTTTCTTGATAACAGTAAGAACATGTATCGTCTCTTAGAGCTCAGTTACAAGTTACCCTACCACCTCCACGGTGATCCACATTCCTGAAAAGGAGTGGATCCAAGATCCACTCTTGGATCTTTCCAAGATCCAAGCAGTGTCGTGTAAATCTACTTGGGACAGCGTGTGTGTTTGACTTGCAACCACCTCCTCGCCCTGGCCAAGTCCCCCATGTGGTCATCCCTCTACAGGCTTAAGAAGTCCTCGGTGATTTGGAGATAATGGGGGAGTTAACTGTTAACTACATCATGTTAACTGTTAATGGGGACGGAGGTGGGACGGAGGTGGGGGGGGGGCTACTGGAAACAGGTGAAATCTGAGCAAAAGGGGAAAGAGGAATTTTAAGCACAAGACTGCCATCTAGAATCACAATCGGACAGCATGAATTCCTCCAAGAAAGTCAAATTCATTGAGTGAACTGGCACTTAGTATCATTTACATAAGAAAGTAGAAATGGGTTCAACCAAGGTGCTGCTAAACCCAAATCTAGTAAAAAATGGCTGAATGACAAATTTTAGCACTGAAATGAGTACGTTTTCAGCCACCTGGAAAACTGGTTTCTGAGGCTTCCTAAATGAAAGGTTTTCTGCAGAATAATACATTATTATATCTGCAAGGGAACTTCAAATCCATTTTCTTTTAGTGGAAACAGGTCCAGGAAGGCTGGGTGACTTTTTCAACATCACATAATATGTTAATGTCAGATCTTGATTAAAACCACATAAAACAAAAATATCCAGGATGGACGTTTATTAAATTCGCATTTTGAATGAAGATTTAACTTTCTTTCTATTTTTTTTTTTTTGTTTGTATCATACACCAATTGTAGTATGGTTCTTTAAAAGTCGCCGAAAATGAGATTTACCATTTCCCTCAATTACTCCATAAAATGCTTTATTTCCATTTGTTCATGATCATCTGGATGTAGTTCTACCTTTCAAGGATCTCATGACCTTAAGCCAATTTTGGACGTGGCTATTGTTGCCACATCTTCAGTGTTCTCTAATTAACCAGATTGCTTTGTTGTTATTTTTCTTAAGGCCTAATTTTTAAGAGCATTCTGTATGCAGCTTGATGCATTTCCCCATTAGGTAAGTCTGTCTTCTTATTGGCTGGCTTTACTATATTTGCTCTAATTTCCCTTTCCTCAAGTGAAAAGCTTAAAATGTTTACTTCTTTTAATGATGCACTATGTGTCTTAATGGGTAAGTATTTTGTTTCATTTACATTCCCACATTTTTATTCTTAGTATAATTTTTCTCTTTTTTAAAAAAATTTTTTTAATGTTTATTTAATTTTGAGAGAGAGAGAGGGAGAGAGGAAGGGGCAGAGAGAGACAGAGACACAGAATCTGAAGCAGGCTCCAGGCTCTGAGCTGTCCACACAGAGCACAATGCACAGGGTACAAACTCACAAGCGGTGAGTTCATGACCTGAGTCAGAGTTGGGACACTTAACAAACTGAGCCACCCAGCTGCCCCAAAACTTCTCTAACTTACAGATAAATTAGGTATTCAACAAATAAGAAAAAGGCAAAGACTTTAGTAGTATACAAAATTCTCATGTCCTAATTTCTGCATAAGGGATTTCTTTTCATGTAGATACCTTGTTTGCCAGTGGAGTATTCAATAACTATAAGTCTAACATTTTCCAAAGTATTTCATTTCATTTTATTTTGGGAGGCATCTTTCTAGAACATTTTCCTATTCAATCATACAATAACCTGATGTAAGAAATATCATTCGTATAGCCAGGAAGTTCAAGCACCACACACTAAGGGGCAGCAGTAAATGCTAAACATATTTCTCAGTTCTTCTTCCTCCAAAATGTTCCCTAGTTCTGTATGTGGAACAGTGGTCATATCTACCTCAAGTGTTTTTTCAGAAGGCTGTAATTATCATCAAGAATCAACAGACAAAGCCTTTTTAGTGGATATCATTTAACTATTAAAAGCCAATTGCTTGATAAGACTTTTTTTTTCATTTTAAACATTTGTACATATTCCAGAGATATATCAAGCAGTTCTGAGGATTTTCAACAAACTAGACTGTTCTAATCTTCTCATGATAGCTCAGTATTACCTTCGTGCGTGGGAATCATCACGTCATTCCATCTACCCCATGTATCCCTTGTGCTTCCTGTCATTTGAGCTCTACAGGAAGATCAGCTGAATTTCCATCCTATACCTTGTGTGAGTTTCAATGTTGTAGCTGAAATTTATGCAGGTTTGGAGTTTCCTCTTTCTGCTGGATTGTCATTCTGTGTGATTGTCTTCTTTTTACTCCTCTTCATTCTTCTACCACAGATTGCAAAATAATGCCCAGAATTGAGTTTGAGCGCAAGAGCTGTAAAGGACTGGATTCTCAGCATAAGAAAGTTGGTGCTTTTGGCTTATGTGTAACAGACAAAGGTCTCTGAGTCATTCCCACCACATTAATACTTACTAGAGCAGAGGAAAGTTCTTTCATTTTTTATCTTTCCTGTGGTAGCAGGTGGTAAGATTCATGGATTCTAGCATCTTCCAGTTCAACAAAGAAAACCTTATAGATTACCAGCTTATTTTATTCCATTTTCTTTTCCTATATAAGGAGCATGTTTCTGTGCTGTACCAATTTCCAGATTTTGTGATGTAGAATTTAGTTTGGGGCAGACTAGATATTTTATTTTAATTACGTTATTTGTACACATTCATATGTTTTGTCTTTCTTTCTCATGACTACCAACACCCCCTGGTTTTCTTTTTCATTTTTCTATTCCTTCGTGCCTAGAACAGTGTCCAGCATATGGTAGGTGTTTAATAATGAATAAGTATATGTTTCAACTTTACTTAAATGAGCAATTATATTAATGTTGTTTCCTAAACATAAACAAGGAGAACAACAATTTGCCCAGAAAAAGAAAACAAGATAGCAAAAAGACCTATTATTTATTTTGTGCCCTTAAATTTCAGACACTGTGATAAACATATTATAGTTATCTATAATGTGTAATTGAATTCTCATAACTACCCAGTAGAGAAATCATATTTAGAAACAAGAAAACATTAATTTAGTTTGCTAGGTAAGTACTCCAAAGTTTTATAAATTATAAATGGCAGAGTAGAGTCAGAATACAAAATCATTTTTCTTGACGTGTGAAGGTTTTTCATCCTAGGTTTCTCATTTGATCAACATAACGACCCTATAATAGCACACATCAGTTTGCTAAAACAGAAATTGAGACCAGGCCAGCAAAAATAACCTCTCCAGAGTTATGTAGTAGGCATGTAATTGAACACTGACTCCTAATAAAGATCTTTCATGGCAAAGCTAGAGTCCTGTTTCTCAGACCTTGCTAAGCCATCAGCACAAGCAACATCTGGTACCTTACTGGATATGCCAAGTCTGAGTCCTCACTCTAGGTGTTCTAGAATTTTCCTGGTAATTTGTCTTCCAAGAACCTCTTTCGAGAGTGAGATACCTGAATAATGTGGATCGAATGGAAGATGACAAACAACTGTAGGGGCCAAAGCCAGGCTACCCCAGAATGTTCCACTTTGACATACTGGTTGTTCTGAATTAAAAGTTACTTACGTGGGGTGCCTGAGTGGTTCAGTTGGTTAAGTGTCCAACTTCGGCTCAGGTCAGATCTTGTGATTTGTAGGTTTGAGCCTCACGTTGGGCTCTGTGCTGACAGTGTGGAGCTGGTTTGAGATCCTCACTCTCTCTGTCTCTGTCTCTCTCTCTCTCAAAATAAATAAATAAACTAAAAAAAATTTCTTTAAAGTTACTTAAGAAATGAAACAGCCAGTGCAACAAAACAACACTCTGACCCCACTTTGTCTCCAGAAAGGAGGAAATAAATCTACCATGTGAAAGGTAACCTCTCTGTACCTGGAGGTAAACAGACATCCTTATCACCAGAGGTAGAGAATCCAGAGCCAAGAAATCTGTGTAAACAGTCTTTGTACTTTGATTTTTAATACTCCAGCCCAAATTCTATTGAGAATTCCTTACTACTTTGGGGCTCCTGGGTGCTCAGTCAGTTAAGTGCCCAACTCTTGATTTCAGCTCAGGTCATGATCCCAGCTAAGTGTGGAGCCTGCTTAAGATTCTCTCCCTCTCTCTCCCCCCCCCCCCCCCCGTAAAATAAATAAAAATAAAATAAAATAAAAAATAATTCCTTGCTACTTGAAGCTCCCAAACAATTGAATTGTCCTGACAATTCCTCATAGGTTTGCTATTTCTTTGTCTAAAAAGTATAAACTGCCTACCTTGGTCATTTCTTTGGGTCTCAATTTCACTCTCAATTTCATTATTGGGCCTCTGTGTGTCTTTTTCTCCTGTTAATCTGCCTCATGTAAATTTAATTATTAGACCAGCTAGAAGAACCTTAAAGTATACAGAAAAATTCCCCCCCCCCCCCACAACCTTCCCAACATAGATCAGATATATGACAAGAATCACCAAGTAACAGACTTGTCCTAAACCTGTTTTCTACAATCAGCTGTGCTAATTCCTTAGAACTTTACTAGTCTAAACTTAAGAGGCCCAATGAAGAGATTCAACACATCAAAATACAAGGTTGGAAAATTTTGGCATACAGTTTCAGGACAAGACACAATTTATCACAGGAATTCTAATTTCCTTCGTTTCTTCTCCACCTAAATTGAGATAAAAGGCTGATGGACGGTGCCATTGGCACTCTATTAATGGATGCTAATAAAAGTCTTGCTTTGGACAAAAGAAAGCTGCTGAAGAAGGCATAACACAATAGCACCTTGCAGATGGCTCCTGGAATAAGCAAGGTGGCATGGAAAGGGCTTGGTGATTAAGACAGAACACTGTGGAGCTTTTTGCAGCTGAGTCTCTTCTGTTCCTCATGTAGACACAGTATGAAAGTAATTATTCATATGTAAATTGTGATTTTCCCCCATTTAAAAAAAATGATCTTATTCATTATAAACACAAACTCTAACAAATAAATCCAACTGAACATTATTCTGTAGATTCTCTCTTCAACTTTCTCTTTTTTTCTCTTTTATTTTTATTTTTTTTGTTTTGTTTTGTTTTCTGTTTTTAATGGCACTCTCCTTTTAGATGTGACTTCACGAATAAAAAAGCATGTAACATCTGGAACTGCTTAAAATCAATTTCTTTTCTCCTTTATTTTTCTGTTCTATAACTAAAAATGGACTTTCCAATTTACATCATGCTTTTTTTCCTTCCTTTCCTTTATAAAATAAATAAATAAATGCCATCTGGCCTAACAGCTCAGTTGCCAATTATCAGCCTGAGGCAATCCAAAACTGCCAGATAGTCAACGCAGAAAATATGGTTTCAAGAAGAAATGCTAACAGAGCCCTAGCTGTAGAATGGCTCGGCGCACGGCCAAATTACCACCCCATGCAAATACCATCTTATCTCCTAGGGACTTGCAAAAAATCCTTGCAATCTGCATTATGGTGTATTAGCACCTTGACTTATCTTAATGAAGATGTCTTAAAGACTCAACTGTTTCATAGCTAATGAAACATATTGACATCTCAGAAAATCAGATCAGCACTCTTCCACTGGAGCTGTAGAGTTTGGAAGTAACTGAATTTTCAACTTGTTCGTTTTCATGGGATCATGGTGTCTTTTTGGCTATGGCCAGTAAGGAACAGCAGCTTTTCTTGTTGTACCTGGCTCAACCAAATTCTACTGGGTCCATATATAGTAGTGACTCACTTATAGTCAGTCTCAAAAGGAAGTAATCCCTTGACCTACTTGACTGTAATGCTGGCTGTTTATTTAAATTATAAAAATGGAAGGTTTAGAGTCACCTTGTTCCCCTCTCTCCTGTACATCCAAATCCTAACAAGTACTGGAAATTTTACCCCCAGTCCTGACCTGCTCCTTTCCATCTTCACTGCCACTAAACAGATCCAAGCGGTTAACATTCTTTGCCTGATTTCCATTCAAAATCTTCTTTGTGGTCTTTTATAACCTGTTCACCCTCCATAGGCAGTGTGGGCTTCTGAAAGTATAATCATACTATATTATTCTTCTACTTAAAATGTGGAAGACTACTTCGACTGTACTTAAGGCTAAAATCCAAAATCCATAAAGATAGGCTAACATTTTTCTATGAACTGATCTTACCTCTCTTAGACCATCTTGATCATGTCACTATTTCTCTACACAAACTAATCGGTTGTATCTATAAGAGCAAACATCAGGGGCACCTGGGTGGCTCAGTCGGGTAAGCGTCTGGCTCTTGATTTCAGCTCAGGTCATGATCTCATGGTTCCGTGGGTTCGGGCCCTACGTCACGCTCTGCACTGACAGTGCAGAGCCTGCTTGAGATTCTCTCTCTTTCCCTCTCTCTGCTCCTCCCCCTCTTGTGCTCTTTCTCTGAAAATAAATAAACTTAAAAAAAAAATAAAAGAGCAAACACCATGACTACTTTGTTGAAAAATCTTGACTCAGCACCTAGCAGTGGATGGCATATACTAATAGTGACTCAACAAATATTCTTTGAATTAATTCAGATTGAATTTTAGTTCTTACTATTTTTGTAATGTTAGACAGACATTCTACTAATGTTAGCCTAAATTTTATTATCTGTGAGACAACTAATTACTTCATTTTGTTGGGAGGAGTAAAGGACAATATGTTGTAAATCTCAGTTGGTTCCACAAAATAAAATGTGTTACATAAATTAATATTAGAGAAATATTTCAATGGTGCCTCTTTCACTTACTACCCTTATGATTTTAGACAAAGTCCCTAAACTTTTCAGGCCTCTTTTCCTGATTGTAGAGTGGAACAATAGTATATTCTGAAGGCACTTGCTTGGGAAAATCAGATGAGGAAAGTATCAGTAAAGAACATAGATGAATATACATTAAATTCATTTATTGAACTAACCATTGATCAGTTAGTTCATACTATGGTTGTTTCATTATCTTAAAAATAAATAAAAAATACGAGTTCCTTATTTCACTAGTTTCAGATAATCTCACCCTCACAAGAAATTTCTCCAGCGGTGCTCTTTGTTGTGTTCCCTACTCTGGTGCCATGATGTGTGCACAACTACATGTAAGAAGCCTAGATTGACAGGGTGTAGAAAACTTCTTCAGGAGCCAAGATTTGTATTTTTCCAAGAAATCCCTTTTGTTACTTCACACACACACTCCCATCATTTTCTCTTTCTCTGTATCTCATCCCTCACCCACCACTTGCGCTCTCCAGCCAGTACAAACCTTGGCTCTCAACCTGCCTTTAATCTGTCTGTTAGGGGCTTGTCATCTCAGCTTTACCTTCCCTTCAAGCTATCCCTTCAAATTAGGTCTTCCAACTTCATTTACATAACCCATTTTCCCCATCCACATTCGTTGTTGTTGGTGTACTCTATCTTCCCTCTGCCCTAACAGGTATCACACACGTATGCTGTTTTCCTTTTGAGGATAAAGAAACCATCTACCTTGTTCATCCAGCCCTGTACCTGCTGTGTGATTCCTAAATAAGTGTGTGTGAGAAGCATAAAACCACAAGTTTGAGGTGTTCTAACCTCACATCCCAAAATACTTACGTGGGATATTCTAGTCCTATCTGAGCCAGTCTTTGTCACACCTGAGAAGAGATATATTTCAATGGCTACCAGACAAAACTTTTTACATGGAAAGGTTAGTATTGTATCTGCTTTTCTTGTAACTTAAAAAGCGGGGAGATAGGACTTGGGTAACTTCTCAGGGCATCATTTCTTCATGTGAGTAGTAGAAACAATAGTAGCCACCAGGTAAAATTGTGTGGATTAAAACACTTATATACTACTTATCAGAGGAGTGTCCATTAATTTCCCTCTTCATATCTCTTCTTATATGAGAATGTGAAGATAATTCTGTATAAAAAAGTTACAAGATACACTTAAAACATTTTAAGTGGACCCATTTTAATTCACATGTCCATTCTATTACAGAATGAGGTTGGAGTTGAAATGCTTGTTCCTTGAAATGCTGAAGCTTTCCATGTTATGCTGTGCATTTAAGTAGAAATGAAGGATGGGAGAAAGTCCTTCCTGCCACTCACAGAGAATTGCTTTGAGCCATCAGGCATAAGTCCCAATTATCCTCCTTACTATCTTACTCTGCATAGATAAAAATGTTGTGATTGCTCATGAAATTAAATAGCATCCTTTTCAGTCTGTTGACATTGATTGGCTTGATGACTTAAAATAATTTAAAGGATAAAATGGAAATAAGAGAGAACTGAAAGACATCCCAGGCAGTGGTTTTCATAGCCAGGAGTGGTATTTTCATACTCCAGGTGTTTAGATGAGCATCTTGAACACAATAAAGCAGGAAAGAGAGTTATAATTATCGTTTAAAGCTTGTATTGTATTTGTTATTTTGTTATCATAAATATTACTTTTTATTTTATTTTTTTTTTGTGGTTCACAACTAACCAAAACCTAAATTATTTGTTTCTACGGGCAATAATCTTTCTATCCATTATTTACTGGGACATTGTTGACTTCCTGAATATAATGCCTTCCTTGAGACAACTTTATAAAACACAGAATCATCTCATTCATTAAGATGTAACTGGAGAGAACATCCACTAGAATTGTGGAAATTTTGAATGAAAAAATAGGTAATGCATTATTTGCCCTCAAAGTTTCCATGTATATTGCAACTTAAAATAACAAACTGTTATTACTTGAATACATTTCATGAACCTTCTCAACTGATGAAAAGAACATGAAATCAGTAACTCATTTATTCAAAACATTTTTACGTATCTACTATGTGCCAAACACAGATTCAATATGCAGAGATAAATAAGTCATTTTATTAGCAATAATCATAAAGTTTATTCCATAAAATAAATTGATAATAGTAAAATGTAATAATTTCTGTGATAGAAGTATTGTGTAAGAACACTGAAATGTCCTCAACATAATAGAGGAGCTCAAAGGTCTTGGGTGAGTGGGGATTGAGGAAGAGGAGATTTTAAAAAGAAGAGAGTATTTGGGCTGAATCTAGATAAATATTAGAAATATCAGGACTGATCATGGGAAGGTAGTGGGAAAAAGAAAGCTTATTTTAAGCAAGATGAAGAAAAATTTGGAAGGCAAGATGTATGAATATGCTCTTTCCAGGGAATTTTCAATGGCTTGTTCCGGTTGGAATTATACATGTAAAGTAAAGAGTGGTAAAAGGTGATACTTAATGTAATGAAGATCAAGTCATGTAAATTATGAAGGGCTTCCCATATTAAGATAGGGAGTTGGAATTTTTTTCTAGTAAGTTATCGGGAGCATTCATTGAAGGATTTTCAACAGAAATGAGTTGGTGTTGGATATTTTCTTGAAATTATTAGTTTGACAAATGTGAGGAGGGAGAATTGGGGAGTTCCAGGTGAGAGGCAGAAACCAGATGGAGATGATAATACAGCAACTCAAGTTGGAAATGGTAAGTCTCTCAATAGAGGGATCGATGCGTTAAGGAAATGGATGCTACATGGTCTGAACATTCATCACATGTGGTGATGTTCAGCAAGGCTTGGAATTGGACAGCTAGATGAATGTTTCTACCATTGTGAAATATAATGTGGGGTGGGTTTGGATCATTGAGATCAGATCACAGATTTTATCTGAAAAGTGCTGTATGATACTAATTTTAGTTGCATATGAATTTCGTTGAAGCAAATCACACCGTATCTTATCTACTTATGAAATCATTTGGTTCTAAATTACTGGTGTTTTGCCTCTGTTGTATAAAGGAATTAGTGATTTAAAGGGAAATTGGCCATCCTATTCCATCAGTGTCATCTTACAGATAAGCAAAGCAAGGATCACAGAGAGAAAAATATTTCCACCTTCCAAAACTCCTAAAAATCACCAAACTGATTACTTGGTTAATTTATCTACAAATCCGATGTCAATTAAGGATCAATCCTATTCCTGATTGTTTACTTCTTTCTTCACCTCTGTCCCAACACTCTGAAACCCAAACTGTTCATGAAGTCTTCTCCAGGTATTTTCTCAGTGCTTGAACCAATTTTGAAGAGAGCCAGAAAAATCCCAAACATATGTTATGTGATTTCCTCCGGCTCAAAATCTGTTAATGGACAGAAGGCAAATGGACAGAAGGCAATGGACAGTGGTGCCCCAAAGCACCACTGAGATCTGTCTTTTGCTGTGACCTGCAGTGTTGCTCTTCAGGGACAAGCCTTGCTTCTCTGGACTTTAGCCACAGGAAGTTGCTTACCGAGTGTTCAAGATGTAGGCCGTGAGGTTGACTAGATGGAAGCTTAACTCCCCAGGGATGACTTTGGGCAAGGCACTCTACTACTCTTAGTCTCCTTCCCTCTGGAACAGGAGTCATCAAGGCACACACCTCTTGGGGAGTGCCACGGAAACGATGTACGTGAAATGACATGAGCTTTGGAACATGTAAATCCCCATTCTCTGACCTTAACTCTTATCAATTATTTAGTAACCTGTCATAAGATTTGGTTGTTGCTGTTGAATCCCCAAGTGTGAGCTAATCCTTCTTTCTGTGTGCCCTGCATTACCCTCTATACTTGTGATATTGTGCTTTTTAATAAGAAATATATATTTGGTCTTCATCCCCATTTCTGGCACAGAGCTCCTAAAACCCTTGGAATTTCCTAAACTGTGAAAGCCATTAAGGTATCTTTTGTTATGTTAACGAGGTGACTTTTGGCCCATATTCATGGATAAGGGCTAGTTGCTACAGCAACCACTCTTGTGATTAGAGGGTTGGAACTTTCATCCCCACTCCCTCACCTCCTGAGAAGGGGAGAGAGACTGGAGGTTGAATTAATCACCAATGGCCAATGATTTAATCTATCACGCCTATGTAAAGAAGCTTCTGTAAAAGCCAAAAACAATAGAGTTTGGAGAGCTTTCAAGTTGGTGAACATGTGGAGATTTGGGCAGAAAGGCACACTCCTAGAGGTCATGGAAGCTCTGTGCCCCTTCCCACATCCTTGCTCTATGTATCTCTTCCATCTATCTGCTCCCGAATTAGATCGTGTTGCAGTAAACTGGTGGTGTAGTAAGTAAAATGTTTGTCTGAGTACTGTGAGCTGCTCTAGCAAATTAGCCAAACCTAAGGAGGAGGTCCTGAGAATCTCTGATTTATAGACTGTTGGTCAGCTGCACAGGTAACAACCTAGACTTGCAACTGGTGTCTGAAGTCTAGGGAGAGGTCACTGGAAACCCCAATCTATAGTTGGTCAGTCAGAAGCACAGGTGATAACAGACTGGTGTCTAAAGTGGAAGGTGGAAGGGGGCAGTCTTGTAAGACTTCAACCCTTGACCTATGGAATATGATGCTACGTCCAAGTAGATGGTGTCTGAATTAGATTGAATTATAGTACACTCAGTTGGTTTCAAGAATTGCTTGGTGGTTTGAGAGTACTTCTCTCATTTTGAAATTGGATCCAGAAACCCAAAATAACACCCCTTCCGTGGTACCTATAAGACTTTATTGCAGATGTTGGTTGGTTTCAGACGTGGAGTCTAATAGCTGTATTGAGTTCCCTAATGACCACTGGACCCCTTTATCCTATGTTCTAACAATGGTCCCAATGACCTTTTGACCCTGGTTACAGTTCATGAGATCATCTTCTCTGTTAAGATGCTACTTTCTAGTTTTTGCCAGGTCTGATGTCTGCATCTTCTACTTGTGTCTGCCATCACTGAGGTCATTCCAGTTCTCAATGAATCCAGACACAGGAAGTCACCATTCCAGCCCAGGCTACATCGTCATCATAGCCATAGCCCACCTACAATCACCACCACATGCAGGTGCTTCCTCCATCAGGGATTTCCTGAGCTGTGTTTAAATTTTCTACACTCTCTGCCCACTGCTCTACACCCCAGATTTCCACTTTCAGTGTTATCATCAGCCATAGCAACCTCAGAATCTTCTGAATTCCTGGGAGATTTTTGTCTTCTCCCAGAAATTTCTGAATGTCAAAGCCAGGAGCTTTGGAACCAGGCACATGATGTAGGTTCAAATCCCTACTCAAATCATATGATAGATACTGATTGGGAATTTTTCCTGGTTAAAATATTAAATCACTCTGAGCCTCAATTGCCTCCTAGCTAATATGGGCAAAATCATGCTATCTCCTAAAGTTATAGTGAGTGCAAGATGTGAATGATGATCTTAGTATCACGCATGTATTTATCTCCGTTCCTACTGCTTCAGCCCTGGTTCAGGCCACCATCATTGCAATGCTGGGCCTCTGCAATGGAATCCTAACCAGTATCTCTGGCCAGAGCAATTTAAAACTGCAAATCAGGTTTCCCCTCTCTAAGCCCTCTTATTTACATATTTACATGATTTATTTCTTTTTCCCTCATGTGTAGGTCAGCTTCATGTGGGAAGAGACTTTAGCCTGTTCCAGGATAGCAGAGATGTTTAGAATATAGAGGCTAGAAGTGGACTTCCCTCAACGGATTCCTGATTTCACTTCTTAATAGTTTGTATGGCTGTGGTTAATTTGTTTAACCTGTATCTCTGCTCTAAAAAAGTTAGTTATCAAGCGCCTAATTTAGCACATTGCCTAGTACATAGTATTTTCCATTCATGGTATTGTTATAATTGTTACTGTCATCTTCCCGTCTACGGGGTGATAGGCACACAGAAGGTACTGCACACATATGTATTAGCATAGTGCTTGGACCACAATCAGTGTTCGGCAAATGGACTTGTGTGCTTGCTGCTGTCAGTACTACTACTAAAAGACAAAAATAATACCATTATTTATCATCAGCAACATTAACAATTCTGAATGTCAGGACTTTGAAAAGATGCCCAGAAATCAAGAACTCCACTATCTCTTGTGTTTCGTATTTTCTTTCTTCTCCACACACAGATATCCAATATCTACAAGGTAGTTTCAAGAAGCTGGAAATACGGAGATTAATAAACCAGAGTCCTTGTCTACAAAGTTCACATTCCACTGCAGACAGAGGCATTTAAAACTCTCCCTGCTGTTACAGAGATGTGGAGAGAGAGCTGTGGAATCTTAAAGGGAGTAATTCCCAATTCTTCCTAAGGGGGGCAGAATGCTTTCACAGAGTAGGCACCAAATGAATTGCAGTGGGAATGAAAATTAGGAATTCTTCAAGTAAAGGAGACAGAAAGGCAATTGGAGGAAGATAGAAGCAATTGTAGTGGTTAGAAAAATCACTATTCAGGGAGGCATGAGATATGGGGAGGGTTAACAACACTGTACAGGGAGCAGGAAACAGACTGTGGGGAATCAACTGCCTGTGGAGGTCAGATTGGCCACCAGAGAGGTTTGGGGATGGAGTTTTATAATCCAGTCAATGAGGGGATATCAGAGGATTTGGGAATATGGAAGTCAAATGATCATATTGGAGCTAATTACCTTGGATTCAATTCTTAATTTAATCCATCCATCATAATTAATTAAATAAGATTGGTACCTTTTTGGGGATGGGCGGGCAGAGCAGAATCAAGAATATCACTTTGAAAACGTTTTGCGATATTCGTAATTGGAACCGGGATAACGTGGCTTCAGTGAGGAAGACAGAAAGGAAGCAGATTTTAAGAGTATTTGGGACAGAGGGTCAAAGAAACATGGCAGCCCAGGGACACGGTTATTAGGAGAGAGAAAAAAACCAAAGATACA
The DNA here is from genome assembly GCF_024362965.1 of Panthera pardus. Lineage (NCBI taxonomy): Eukaryota > Metazoa > Chordata > Mammalia > Carnivora > Felidae > Panthera > Panthera pardus. The sequence goes on along the minus strand of NW_026527002.1, from coordinate 76,424,276 downwards.
GTGATATGTCTGTTTTGGAAGGTGGAATCTGTTTGCCAGTGGTGTGTATAGGGAACAAAAGATTAGAAATAAGTCAGTGGTACAGAAGTCTGAATTTGGAAAAGCTACTTTTGACCTGTGAGGCACGGGATCTGTAAATTTTAAATTTTAACTTGTTAGTCACTTAACTGCTTTTCTAGGTGAATATGTTTGTGCAAAGGTTTATATGTAGGGCAACCATATCAGCTTGGTTAAGACAGTGCTGGGTTTTGATTTATTACCCTGGAATAATTATTAATCTCACCTCTTTCTCTTCACTAAAATCCTGGTTTGCATCATTATTATATGGTTCCTAAGTTATAAGGGAATGCAAAACTAAAGAACGGAGAACTTTCAGCCTCAACAGGGATTTAAATCTGGTATAGGAGGCAGACATGCTTGTTAATGTTTATTTATGTTTGGGAGAGACAGATGGAGCGTGAGCAGGGGACGGGCAGAGAGAGAGGGAGACTCAGAATCCAAATCAGGCTCCAGGCTCTGAGCTGTCAGCACAGAGCCTGACGCGGGGCTCGAACCCACGAACCGAACCGTGAGAATCATGACCTGAGCCGAAATCATATGCTTAACCGACTGAGCCACCCAGGTGCCCTGGAGGCAGACTTAGTTGAATAAAATTAAATATATATATTTCCAGATTGAAGAATAACATGAATAAAACACGTCAGGATTCCTAAGTCAAAAGACGCTTTTAATTCCTGTCCTGGCTTCATGGGCACTGCTCCTGGGATGCTGAGTCGGTAGATGATCCTTTGCACCAGGGCTCCTTGTTAAACGTCATTCCAGGAGGATGGCCACCAGTAAGGGTGGCGGTGATGCACTCTGGGAGGTACTGTGGGAATTTTCACAAAGGTGGTTGACGTAGGCAGAACTACCTGCACTTAGAGAGGAGGACTCCGAGGAGCTGGCGGGTAAAGTCACTTGTCACAGAGAGGCGGAGCCCAGATGCCTGTCACCTGTTGTCAAAGCTTGCTGCCTTCCCGTTCTGCCAATTTCCTTCTTCTTTAGAGGGGGCGGCGGCCTCGTCGGGAGCGGCTGACCGGAGACTTGCCTGGCACTGGGCCTCTGCAGTGAGAGCCGGGAAGGAAAGAGGCCTCTCACCGGGGAAGGTGATTGCTGTTGACGCAAACGTGACTGAGACCCACTCGAAGTCAATGCGGCTGAGCTGACATAATATTCAAGGTGATCCTGGAGGATGCTAATAATCAACAGTGTCAAAAGTGGCATTCAGATCAAGCAAAATTAAAATACTCGAGCTGTCAGATGTGACTGCGTTAATAAATCATTAAAAAGGAAATCTGAGGCAAGGGCTGCCCCTGCCGTGAGGTGGAAAAAAAGAAAAACAAAAAACAAAAAAAAAAAAACCCAGCTGCATTCCACTTTCTTGGAGACACTCTGTCCCTTCCTTAAAGGGAATCTGTTACTTTTGGCTGTTGAGTGTTCTCATCCAAAGAAGCACTTTTATTGCCTGAGCAAATGGCTACACGTGGCACAGCCATTTACTTCCTGAGACTTAATTGGACCCTCGAAAAGAGTGACGAGCAAAAGCCATTCGCTGAACAACTATTTATTGATTTTAGGCTCAAACACAGTAACAAGCGCTGTGTGTATAGAAGTGAATGACGCACACCCCCCTGGCCTCAAGATGCTGCGACCAAGTTGACTCTAAGCCTTTGTATTAAACTTAGTAAATGATACAATAGTTAACATCAAAAGAGTAAGGATATTTGAGGAAACCAGGGAAGGATTGCATATGGCCTCTGATTTGGCCCTTACAACTCTCTTTGAGAAGTAAAGGAAACAATTCTGCCAAAATTTTAAAATAGGATTTCAGGGATCCTACTCAATGGGGTGACCATAGCATTTATCATCCGTTTCACTCAGCTTGTGCTGCTGTAAGAAAACACCATAAACTGGGGGGTTATCAACCAAAAAATCTATTTCTCATAGCTCTGGAGGCTGGAAGTCAGAGATCACGGTGCCAGCACAGTCAGGTTTCGGTGAGTGTCCGGTTCTTGCTTTGCAGATGGTGCCTTTTCAGGACGGCCTCCCATGGTGGGGGATGGGCCGGGAGGGAGCTCTCTCCTGTCTCTTCATATAGGGCGCTAATCCCATTTATGAGGTGTTCACTATAATTGCCTCCCAGAGGCCTCACCTCCTAATGCCATCATTTTGGGGGGGCCCAGATTTCAACATATAAATCTGGAGGGAGGCACACACATTCAGTTCATAAATCATCCAAACCGGGCTTGTAAGAAAGAAAAGAGATATTCATGACCACAGCAGGACAATAGATACAAACTGGCACTGTCCCCACAAAATAGATATGCAGGAACAGTTGTGAGTCATTGGACTCCATATGAGACAGCATCACTCTTTAGGAACCTAGGATAGATTTTTTTGGTTCGGTAGGTACATAATGTAAGAGCCACATAGCTTATTCAAAATGTGGTGTGTGTGTGTGTGTGTGTGTGTGTGTGTGTGTGTGTGTGTGTGTATGTGTGTGTGTGTGTTTCCTATGACCCTAGTGTTATAATTTGATGACGTTTGAGTACTTTAAACTACTCTTCTCTCAGGGTAATATCCTTACCTATCCACTTCTTACTATGATAGGATGTAGGAGAGGCCTCTGACGACTGCTTACATTAAGGCCTTAGTCCAGTTGTAACCCTCGCTTAATCAGCCACTGGCTTTCCCCAGAGGATTTTGGACCCTCATTTAAAGAGATCACCAGCAGATTCTCTTGCTGGACCACAGACCCTATAAGAAATTCACTGTATTTGTTTCATGTCATCTCTCACCCAGATATTTTACAATCTGGATTCCATGTTCCCTAGGCTCCTTCTCCATTAATGCCTACTATAACATTCAGCAACAATAGAAGTATCCTTGTATATTATGGTTGTATGTCAATTCTATTATCAATATCACAATGATATGATGAAATTATGGCTTTCCTTTTCTGTTACAGCCGTCAGGGAAATCTCTGGACGTGAGGAGCTGGGGCTGAAACCTAAAGGCAGATGGTGGGTTCTCTAGAATCCCTGGTCCGCACGTTAAACTCACATGTGGTCCTGCTTCACTGAAGCCAAGTCGACACAGGTATGTTATTCCTATAACCTCTGGTGACATGGACATTTTTAAAAGTGCTACTCTGAGAAAATCAGTCAAACCATGGTGGATGCTAGTTCAACAAAAGATTTGGGTTCTGTATCATTCACATACTCCATTTTTATTTTGGATGTTTAAAAAAAATCCTTTCTTGAGATATAAATAAAGATTTAATACGACCTTTAAATATTAAATACCTCCCCTCTGTATAACATGTTCCAAAATGCCTCAGTGAAAAAAGGCTGAAAAATTTCACATATCCTGTGAATCCTGTTTTCAACTAATGCTGTCCCATATTCAGCCACATCCTTCCATAACTACGAAATGCTGTGAAATATCTTCCACGGGGATATAATGAGACACATAATGTCCACATTATTTCCCCCTTACATTTCTGTTCCTTGAAACATGGAGTTTCTCATCTCGACCTCCCTGTGGTGGTTTTAAATATGACCCTCACATCCTTTGAAAATTGGTACCTGAGGAGCTTCCTCTGTCCTGGATTTGATTGATAGGATTTCATCCTATCAATCATTGCAATAATTTATACTGCATTATTTACACATATGTAAATAATGTGTGGCCAGTAGGATGACTGTGGCAGTTTTAAATGATGGTCTCAAAATTCTTTGAGGATTCACTTGGAACACATGGGTTATGGTTCCCGTCCCCTTGAACCTGGGCTCCATGACTGATTTACCAGCAGAATACAATACAGTAGAAGTTATACCCTTCCATGTTGGGGACCCAGGCCTCTGGGAACACTTCCCACTAAGAGTCCAACTTCCATGTTGTGAAAAAGCCCAAACTAGCCCACAAAGACAGACCACACCAAAAACAGAGCTTCCGGCCAAAAGCCCTAGTTGACGTCTGAGCGGATAGCCCAGATCAGTCACCAAGCATGTGAGTGAGGACTCGTTCAGATGACTCGCCTCCCAGCTTTTGAGTCTTCCCAGATGAAATTCTAGATATTATAGGGCAGATATAAGCCATATATGCAGTGCCTCGTCTGAGTTCCTGACCCGGTGAAAGTGTGAGAGATAACAAAATTATTGCTTAAGTCAGTAATTTTGAGGTGGTGGGTTGCACAGAATACTTAGTAATGCTAATCTATTTCAAAAGTCACTTATCTACCAGAAAAAAAGGGAAGTTTATTATTTCCATCATTGGGATTTCAAGCTTCAGAAAGGCTATCTTCACTTCTTTGGCTCTGAATCTTACTCTCTTTATTTTCTGTCTAATCATGTGATGGGACAAATCTGACTGTAAAAATAAAAACTATTGAAACTGTATTATTTTATTTCTTTCTTTAGTCAATAATGACAATTGCTCATATAGTAAAGAATATATTGTATTGAATAAAAAAATGTGTGATCTGACCGATAGATTTGTGGAAATCCATCGTAAGAATAAAGTGCAATATAAAATTTAGACATTCCCATCAATATTCCCATTGCGTTAAAACAGTGTGTGAAATAAACAACCTTTATGATTTATGTGTATTTCAAGGCATCTTATTTTAGAAGACCTCTACTGAATATGTTTAACCTAATCTATTCAATGTGCTTTCATCGTAACACATCTCCTGTTTATTTTTTTTAAGTTTATTTATTTATTTTGAGAGAGAGAGAGAGAGAGAGAGAGAGAGCCAGCATGAGTGGGGTAAGGGTAGAGAGAGAGGGAGAGAGAATCCCAAGAAGGTTCCACACTGTCAGCACAGAGTCGGGTGTGGGGCTTGAGCTCATGGAACTGGGAGATCATGACCTGAGCCGAGGTCATGACCTGAGTCGAGATCAAGAGTCAGGCACTTAACTGACTGAACCACCCAGGCGCCCCAATACATTTTGTTTTTCATTTTTTTAATTTATTTTTATTAATTTATTTTTATTTCTTTGACAATTCTTTTATTTTTTTCTTTTATTTTTTTTAATATGAAATTTATTGTCAAATTGGTTTCCATACAACACCCAGGGCTCATCCCAACAGGTGCCCTCCTCAATACCCATCCCCCACCCTTCCCTCCCTCCCACCCCCCATCAACCCTCAGTTTGTTCTCAGTTTTTGAGAGTCTCTTATGCTTTGGCTCTCTTCCACTCTAACCTCTTTTTATTTTCCTTCCCCTCCCCCATGGGTTTCTGTTAAGTTTCTCAGGATCCACATAAGAGTGAAAACATATGGTATCTGTCTTTCTCTGTATGGCTTATTTCACTTAGCATCACACTCTCCAGTTCCATCCACGTTGCTACAAAGGGCCAGATTTTATTCTTTCTCATTGTCACGTAGTACTCCATTGTATATAAATCACAATGTCTTTATCCATTCATTAGTTGATGGACATTTAGGCTCTTTCCATAATTTGGCTAATTGTTGAAAGTGCTGCTATAAACACTGGGGTACAAGTGCCCCTATGCATCAGCACTCCTGTATCCCTTGGGCAAATTCCTAGCAGTGCTATTGCTGGGTGGTAGGGTAGATCTAGTTTTAATTTTTTGAGGAACCTCCACACTGTTTTCCAGAGCGGCTGCACCAGTTTGCATTCCCACCAACAGTGCAAGAGGGTTCCCGTTTCTCCACATCCTCGCCAGCATCTACAGTCTCCTGATGTATTCATTTTAGCCACTCTGACTGGCGTGAGGTGATATCTGAGTGTGGTTTTGATTTATATTTCTCTGATGAGGAGCGACGTTGAGCATTTTTTCATGTGTCTGTTGGCCATCTGGATGTCTCCTTTAGAGAAGTGTCTATTCATGTCTTCTGCCCATTTCTTCACTGGATTATTTGATTTTTGGGTGTGGAGTTTGGTGAGTTCTTTATAGATTTTGGATATTAGCCCTTTGTCCGATATGTCATTTGCAAATATCTTTTCCCATTCCGTCGGTTGCCTTTTAGTTTTATTGATTGTTTCCTTTGCAGTGCAGAAGGTTTTTATCTTCATGAGGTCCCAATAGTTCCTTTTTGCTTTTAATTCCCTTGCCTTTGGAGATGTATCAAGTAAGAAATTGCTGCGGCTGAGGTCAGAGAGGTTTTTTCCTGCTTTCTTCTCTAGGGTTTTGATGGTTTCCTGTCTCACATTCAGGTCCTTCATCCATTTTCAGTTTATTTTTGTGAGTGGTGTAAGAAAGTGGTCTAGTTTCATTCTTCTGCATGTTGCTGTCCAGTTCTCCCAGCACCATTTGTTAAAAGATACTGTCTTTTTTCCATTGGATATTCTTTCCTGCTTTGTCAAAATTAGTTGGCCATACTTTTGTGGGTCCAATTCTGGAGTCTCTATTCTATTCCATTGGTCTATGTGTCTGTTTTTGTGCCAATACCATGCTGTCTTGATGATTACAGCTTTGTAGTAGAGGCTAAAGTCTGGGATTGTGATGCCTCCTGCTTTGGTCTTTTTCTTCAATATTACTTTGCCCAATACATCTTCTTTTTAAACCATAGAGATGAACTGTGTCTTTAAGGCAGTGTACATTTCTTTTCCTTCTTTCCTTCTTCTTTCCTCCCTTCCTTCCTCCCTTTCTTCCTTCTCTTTGTTTTCATTTAAAGATCACCTCAGTCAGAAACAAGTCGGCATGCATTTTTTAATTAAACTTTTTTTTTAATTTAGAGATTATTTCAAATTCATGTTCATCTGTAAGAAGTAATGCAGGGAGACCCCATGCACCTTTCACCCAGTTTCACCCCATGGCAACATTTTGTCAGACTACGGCACAATATCACAACAAGGTTATTGACATCCATACGGTCAAATTGCAGGACATTCCTATCACCACCGAGTGATCATGTTACCTGCTTTTAGCCACACTACTTGCCTCCCCTCCTACCCTCTCCTTAACGCTTGGCAACAATTAATTTGTTTTCCATTTGTATAATTATTTCATTTGGATAACGTTCTAGAAATACAATAATATGGTAAGTAACCTTTTAAGGCTGGCTTCTTTCACTCAGCATAAATCTCTGGAGAGTTTCACGGGTTGCTGCCTTTATTAATACTTTATTCCATTTTATTGCTGAGTGGTGCTCCATGGCACGGACACACTACAGTTTGTGTCACTGTATGAGGACATCTGGATTGGTCTTCGTTCGGGGCTGTTACAAATTAAGTTGTTAAAACCATTTGTGTACAGGTTTTAAAATGAATGTAAGTTTTTTGTTTTTTGCTTTATATATGGGATAACTGTGGATGCAACTGATGGATTATATGGTATTTACCTCCTTAGTTTCTAAAAAAACTGCCAAAATGAACTCTGGGGAGGCTGTCCTCTGTCAACATTCCTACCAGCCACCAGCCACGTGTGAGTGATCAAAATTTTTTTCACATTCTTCCCAGCATTTGATGTGGTCACTATTTTTAATTTTAGGTTTTCTGATAGGTTTGCTGTGATATCTGATTGCGGTTTTAATTTGCATTTCCCTAACGGCTAATGATATTGAAAATCTTTTCATGTGCTTAGTATCCCTGGTACATGCATTTTGGTGAAATTTCTGTTCATGTTTTGTACCCCTCTGTATATTTGGGGTTAAAAGATTTTTTCATTAATTCTCTCTCTTTTTTTTTAACTATTTGATACTTGAGAGTTCTTTATATATTCCAGATACTATATATCTTCTCCAGATATATAGCTTGCAAATATTTTTTTCCACTCTGTAACTAAGTTTTCTCTGCTTTTTACAGGGTCTTTTGTAGGGCAAACATTTAAAAACAATTTTTTTAATGTTTTTTTCATTTCTGAGAGACAAAGCATGAGTGGGGGAAGGGCAGAGAGAGAGAGAGAGAGAGACAGACAGACAGAATCCAAAGCAGGCTCCAGGCTCTGAGCTGTCAGCACAGAACCAGTCACAAGGCTGAACTCACAGACTGTGAGATCATGACCTGAGCCAAAGTCGGACGGTTAACCCACTGAGCAACCCAGGCGCTCCAGGGCAAACATTTTTTAATGTTGATAAAGTACAATTTATCTATTTCTGTCACAGATTTTATCAGATTGGTGCTCTTTTTCATAAATGTTGGTAAAATTCTCCCATGAAAACATCTGGGTCTGAAAATTTCTTTCTGTAGACTTTGAAATTACAAATATGATATCCTTAAAAACTATAAGATTATTTAAGTTTTCTATTTCATATTGGGTGAATTATGGTAGTTTCTGTTTTTTAATAAATTAGTTCATTTCAGCTAAGTTGTCAAAATTTTGTATTTTCATTGTCATTCAGCTCAATGCGTTTTTAAAATTTCCCTTGAGACTTCATCTTCATTTCCTGAAATATTTAGAAGTGTGTTATTTAGTCTCCAACTGTTTGGCATTTTCCTTTTAACTTTATGTGATTAATTCTGTAGTTTGACTTCAATTTGGTCAGAGAAGACATTCTGTATGATTTCAATTCTTTTAAATTTATCAGGATTTGTTTTATGTCCCAGGATATGCTCTATCGGGGTATATGTTCCTTGCGCACCTGAAAATAATGTGTTTTCTGCTGTTGTGTGAAGTGGTCTATAAATGTAATGCACATCTTGCTGGTTGGTGGTGTTTATGAGTTTTTCTATGTTCTTGTTGACTTTTTGCCCAGTTCTATCAGTTGTTCAGAAACAGATGTTGAAATCTCCAAGTATAATTGTGGCTTGTCTATTTATCCTTTCAGTTTTATCTGCTTTTGCTTCACATATTTTGAAGCTATGTGATTTGATGCATCTACCTTAGGATTGCTATATATCCCTTGAGAGTTTGACTCTTGTATCATTATATAATATTCGTCTCTGTCTCTGCTGATTTGCTTTACCCTGACATCTGGTTTATTTGATATTAATATGGCCAGTCCTGCTTTTTTTTTTTCATGTAATATTATCATAATATATCTGTTCCTGTTTTGTTTTTTTTTTACTTTCAACTTTTTTATGTTGTTATATTTGAAGTGAGTTTCAGGGTGCCTGGGTGGCTCAGTCGGGTAAGCGTCTATCTCTTGATTTTGGCTTAGGTCATGATCTCACAGTTTGTATGATCGATCTCTGCATCAGGCTCCGTGCTGACAACATGGAACCTGCTTGGGATTCTCTCTCTCCCTCTTTCTGCCCCTCCCCCTGGCATGCTCTCTCTGTCTCTGTCTCTCTCAAAATAAATAAATAAACTTAAATAAAAAAAGAAGCCCGTGTCTTGTAGACAACATATTGTTAGGTTATGTGTTTTAATCCATTCTACAATTTTGTGTCTTTAAAGATGAAAGGACAATAGCAGAATGGGAATCAAAGAAACACTTTAGTAACATCTTAACCAAATAATTTTCCAAACAAGGAGCTCTGATATGAACTGGATTGGAGCACATCTTTAAGTTAGTTTGCAGACCTAAGCTATGCTTCCTACCCCTACTGTCGCTGAATCTCGGGCATCCTCAGGCACACGAGTGGAAGGAGGGAGAGACTGAGGTGCAACATGGACTCTGGTCTAACACTCCACTCAGCTTATGTGTATGTACACAACATGGAGAAGTGAGATGGCTGTGTCTGTGCCTAGGTGACCTTGTCCCAGCCCCTCTGAAAAGAATGCTGATTCCCAGTGGGTCAAGATTCTGCTTTCTGATGAAGTATGGTCCCACAGATGTCATGCCCCAAGGCAATGAGATAATTAGTTAGCACTAAATAGGTAGAGGTGTAGGAGACGGGTGAGGAAAATTTAAGAATCTTCTGACACGAGACATTTTTCTTATGGTTGACTTTTTATTTTTCAGACTAAACTTCAGAACTTTACATTTTCCCCTGTTATTTTTCACTTCAGATCATCTTTCTAGACATCCAGAGTTTCCAGTAGATTTCTAGATTCCATTGTCTTTCTTCTCTACTTCCCCTTTTCACACATGGCATCCCAGGGCTTTCCTGAGAAGACCGGGTACCTTTGGCTCCTTCCTATGGCAGAAGCGTGGCTTTAATTAAAAACCTTACACATGCACTCATTCTGGGCTAAATAGCAGCATTCATATGCCTGATATAATCATCAAGGGACCCTTTCCTCTCTTAAAATGAGCTTTTTGGACACTGCAGCAACTTGGCGATGGTGGAGATCAAAGTGAGTGGTTCATCACCGCACCCCGGGGGATCCAGGCCCCCAGTCCAAGTTGGCACAAGAGACCAAGACCAGCAAAGTCACTCAGATAAACTTTTGATGATTCTTCAAGAACCATTTAAATCAAGAGTACATTTATACCAAGAACCAGTAAGTCCAGAGTAGATTTATACCAGGAATCACATGATCACATCCGGATATCTCCTAGGAAGTCCCAAGTGGACGTGTGCCCCTTGTGCTATGTATAATTAATCAACAACTGATCAAAAAAACTCTATTCCAGAAATGTATTTTGTCAACAGATATTTATTCCTCTTAGCAAGACCCCACAAAAACCAGGGTCATCATCCTCTCTCTGTAAACAGAAAAAACATCGCTTCATGGCAAGTATATTCATACTTAAAGTTTTTAATTACTTTAATCAGAACACCAAACTTGAACTTCAGAGTGGAATGAGATGGATGGTATATGGACTACAAAAGATAGGAGCTTAAGTGACTCACTCAAGACAATGTTATTTAGAAGGGATAGTGCCTGAATTTGAAACCATGTCTAACTTAATGTGTCTCTTAAATATGTGTTAAAATGGACAATGGAATCAGAAGGAGGGAGACCCTTTTCCCAAAGACTGCATGATGAGAAGCACATAGGCCTTTTGCTGGGTACCAGGTAACATATCAGATTAAATATCCACAACCGCAAGAAGGGTGGGAGGGGGTAAAATAAAATGGGGGATAAGTAAAAATAGTGACTTAAACACACTGAGTGAATAAAAATGATTTTGTTAAGCTTTTGTAATACTCCGAGTATTGTACAAACTCTGTGACCTTTCTTAGAGTCTCCAAGATAGAAACCATGTTATACATAGTGATAGGGTGACCAACTCACCCTGGTTTAACTGGAACTGTTCCAGGTTTAGCCCTGAAAGCTCATATTCTGGGAAATTCCCAATCCTATGCAAACTGGGGCTGCTGGCCAGTGTATGTAAGAGAGGAAGGTTGAGAAATAAATGGGATGATTGGGCCCAATTAGCAGTTCTGGTCTAAGACTTCCATATTTGTTATGTTGCCTCAACTCTCTGGCTCTCAGTTTCTTTTATCCATTAAATGTAGATCTCTTTACCCAGTTCAGGTGAAAAAGTGTAAGCCCAATGCAAGATCGCCTCTGTGATAAGGGTTTCACCTGGTAGTCTCTCAACATTTTGTGTTTTCAAGGCTTAAAAGACATTGCAGGGTCAAACATCACCGAGGTATGTCTACTCAAGGTGTATTTGGGAGGTGAGGGCTCATCAAAGCAGGGATGAAAGAACCTCACTGAGGAGTCCTGTCTGGGAGGGAGGGAGGTGAGAGAATGGAAAGCAATGTCAGGTCCGAGACTCAGGAACTGCGGAGATCTGTTTCCTGCTTGCCTGCCGCCCCTTGGTTGTGGAATGGCTCGACAGCGTCAGCAGTGGCTTTACATGAGGACTTGTGGCCTCTGAGAGCTTCGTGGGCATCTCTGTACCAGCAGTCTGAGAGCTGAGGGCTTAATTATAGTCCCTGTGGAGGATGGAGCTAAGGAAGGACGGTGCCCACCGCTCACTGGAGACCACCTCCTCCTTTCCTATCTTGGATGTGTGGTCTTCGTTCCCAAGGAAGACAGGAGCACCCCAATAATGTAATGGATTGAATTAGTCACCACCTTGGTCAGTGGGTGCTCAGATTCAATTTGATTGAAAAGAAATAGAGTGAGTCTCCATGGATCTAAAAACTGTAAGACAAAATGTTACCATCTATTCAAAGAAAAATAAGACATTTTCCTAGACCACAAAAATCCCTAGAGAATAAGTTAGAAAAAAGACACATATACAGTTAATTACCACTTAAGAAGGTGAAATAAGATTTGTCAACTTGTAAGGGGCGCGGGGAGAGCTGAGTAAGGAACTATCTAACTGTAAATTTCCAGATAGAAAGGTGGGTAGGGCAGTCCCGTAATTCTCTCCCATGGTAATTCCTGGGGCAAAGACCTCCTCTGAGGTCAGGCAAAAAAGCTAGATGGAGAGATGAAAAGCACTCACTAAATACCATGTTTATGCCTAAGAGAAGAAACACAAATACACAGGAACAATATTCAACTCTCCATCTCTCTCCTTTTTCTGAAGAAGTCCCTCCCAGGGTAAGGAGAGCAGGGAATAGCTCCCTTGCAGGCTACTTTCACAGGTAAGTATCACTTTGAAATGTGCTAGTCCCTAGGACCTGAGGAATAAAAACCCACCACAGACCCCATCCAATGGCAGAAAGTCACTTTGTTCCAAAGGGGCTGCTTTTAACCACATTTGTTAACCATCTGTTGCTGAGTCCATGAAAAGTGTAGGAGTTAGCCTTCCCTTCACAGCACTGGAAAAGAATTCTCCCCAGGAAACTTCCTTCTAAGGAAAGATTTAAAATAAAATACCCTGAGTGATAACCATAGCCGAGAAGAGGTAGAAATGGTCTGATGTTTTGTCTAAAATATTTAGAGTAATTGACAAGAGGGAGGGAGGGAGGAAGGAAGGGGGATTGAGAGAGAGAGAGAGAGAGAGAGAGAGAGAGAGAGAGAGAGCTAGCACAGGAGTGCCTGAGTTGAATGATTGATAATGGAACATTTCTAATCACATCAGCCCTTTCCAGAGAAGACAGGTCATGGGACTTATAGATCCACAGCTACAAGTTTAAGAGTTTTTGACAAATAGCTATAATTTAAAATACAATTATTAAAAGATAAGACAGATGTGAACAGCCTCTTTTTTCGTGTAGGGGATTTTGCTGCCACAGTGGTTCAGGGTTGGTAAAGTCAGATCACAAAGTACAAAAACCAGCCACGCTGAGGTTGCCTTTAACTCCATGGGGAGAAAAATGTATGCCCTCTTATTTTCTATCCTCTAATGATGACTTATTTTAAAATAATTTTATATATAATAAAATATTATTTTCTGGCTGTAAATGGCATAGTTTTCCTTTTAGAAGAAAATAAAAGTAAAATATAAAATAAAAAATAAATGAAATATAAAATAAACTCTCATCCACAATCCACTGTCAGAATTAATTGCTGCCATAACATTTCCCTATAAGTAGTTTTATATAGTTGAGATTTTGCATCACCCGTGTAGCCACCTGATTTTGTTCTGACTTAATACTAAAAGGCAAATATTTTGCGATCCCATAAAAAATACTTTCTACACTTAATATCTTCAAAATATCCTATTGTGACTTTTGAATTTTGTATGCATGTTTTTAAATTTAACAAAAGAAGAAATTCGCTAACAAAATATGCTTTCTAAGATTGCTGTGATGAATTTACTTTGCTCACTACAGTAAGTAATTCTCTGAGAAATTAATTTTATTGTATAACATTTGTTTTGTCAAATTGCTTTCTGAAACTTCTGCATTTGTTCTGTACCTTCCCCCATAGTCCATCAAGCAAGAAATAATTTCATATTGGAAAAGTGAAGCTTTGAGCCTTATAGTACAGCATAATGTTTCCCTGACCCAAGTTCCTGAATAATTTCACCACAGGGTGAATTACTAACTAGCAAAGACATATTCAGGTTTGGAAAAGTGTCTTTCAGTTCAGTTGAGTCTATCAGGTTTCCTATTTGAATCCTACCACTCTTAAAAGTCCATTTTCCCTTAAAAGTTTGGTTTTGGTAATGGTGGATTGCTATTAGAAAAATGAAGATTGCTGATTCAGAGAAGAGAAATGTTCACTGTTACCATTTTTCTTACTAATGATAATACTAATGAGCTAATTTGTACTGTTTATTACATGCAGGCACTGTACTAAGGAGTATATATCTATAGATCTGTACCTATGTATCTATCATCTATCTGGTCTATCTAGCTATCTAGCTGTCTATCGTCTATCTTGGCTAGCTAGCTAGCTAGCTATCAAATCTCCAGATGTACTTCCCACAGTAAGTAGTGTTATTTCGGATTTATGACTTCAGAAAATGTGTCTCAGAGAGGTTGACTTCCTTTTTAAAGTCACACAGCCACAGAACTGAGTAAGATTTAAGGCAGGCATAATGACAGCAGAATCCATGCTCTCATAGACTATTGAGTTTAAAGCACAAATTAAGCAATGTCTGTTTCAGTAAGGCTATGGATGTGTAAAAGGTCATTCACTGGATTTCTTAGACTTTTATCTTTAAAATTGCCCTTGACCATGGCCAGGAGAAAAGGAAGAGAATTAGTTTTCAGATGTGTTTTTTCTTTGAGACAGGAGTGTAAACATTTGTGGGGATTATACCTACTTATCCAAATACTCATGTTCCTTCTATCAATCATGATTAACTCTTTAGATGGCAAATTCTGTGAATCTGGTTATTTCCTTAGTAACCACCTAGAAGGTGAGATCTGGATAGATTTGTTTTAAATTTTTTTTTTTATTTATTTATTTTTCAGACAGAGAGAGACAGAGCATGAACGGGGGAGGGTCAGAGACAGAGGGAGACACAGAATCGGAAACAGGCTCCAGGCTCTGAGCTGTCAGCACAGAGCCGGACACGGGGCTCGAACTCACATACCGCGTGAGATCGTGACCTGAGCCGAAGTTGGACGCTCAACCGACTGAGCCACCCAGGCACCCCCGGATAGATTTGTTTTAGGAAGAAAAACACCATTTCTCAGTGGAGAGATGAGATGGTATGAAGGGTTATATAAAAGCGGTTCTTTTTTTTTTTTAAGACTTCAAATTATTTTATTTTTACACTTTTTATTTTTATTTTTTTAATATGAAATTTATTGTCAAGTTGATTTCCATACAACACCCAGTGCTCATCCCAACAGGTGCCCTCCTCAATACCCATCACCCACCCCCCCTCCCTCCCACTCCCCATCAACCCTCAGATTGTTCTCAGTTTTTGAGTCTCTTATGGTTTGGCTCCCTCCCTCTCTAACTTTTTTTGTTTTCCTTCCCCTCCCCCAGGGTCTTCTGTTAAGTCTCTCAGGATCCACATAAGAGTGAAAGCATATGGTATCTTTCTCTTACGACTTACTTCTAGGGATTGATCCACAAAGTTATCTAGCTGCATTTAGAACATGGGCAAAAGTGGTTCTACCCGTGTTCTAAATGCAGCTAGATAACTTTGTGGCTCAATCCCTATATTTTTCTGTAGCTCAAATTCATAGTCTGGAAAGTGTAAGAAATGCTAGCTTTCCCATGAATTATGAGGATTTTGTGAGATAATGGAAATTAGCACGTTTTATAAAGCACAGCAGCATGATAAACACTGGAAAAAAAGGAGAGAGAGTGCCCTATTCTCCCCCTTTGCTGATAAAGAAGGAAGGTAAACCCTGATATCTGTTCTTACACGTTAAGTGCAGCACACATCCGTGTCAGTTAGGCCTCACAGCACCATCTGAAATAAATCCTTCTGTAGATAGAGAAAGGGAAGCTCCGAGACATGAAATCATATGCCCTTGTTCATACATGCAGTATGCAACCTGGTCAGTATTTGAAGCCAGTCCATCTCTTTAGAAGCCCCCTGCTCTACCCAAATGCAATGCTGCGCTATGCCCTTTCTTCATCCCAAAGGCACTTTCTACTGCATTTGACTTCCTTCCGATTCTGACCAGGCCGGTCCCTGTGATTCATGTCGGGTGGCAATATGACCACCACATAGAAGATTCATTTTCTCCACCATGTGTACCGCCCTCCCTAGAGTTGGGGCACCCTCCACATCCCAGTGTTAGAAAACATCCCCCTTGCTGAATTCCTCTCCCGCACAAAAACTCTGCATAATGGAAAATCACAGCAGTTAAAGCTTCCATGATGTATGGGATCCATCTCCAACCACAAATCACCCGGAGTAATTAAAGCATAATGAAATACCATAGTCAGGCAGGGCCTAAAGGAGATCTTTGCTGCAATATTTACCTCCTACATTAATTCTCTAATTAGACAACTACACTTCATCTTCCCATGAGCCCAGTTCAGTATGTTAAATGGAATTGATTATTTTTAATATATAGTTTATTTTTGGATTTTGAATAGTTGCTGTGGATGAAGGGGCTCAAGAAAAGGCAACGGAGAGAAAATCCTCACTTTCTAAAATAATATTAAATTACTTCTTTGGATCGTCTAGTCCGGGCCCCTAGGTGACAGCTACATTCTTGCCAGTCTCTTTCATGCTGCCAGATCAAGAGTCTAAAATAATCATCTTCTGACAAGAGCACCTTTAACAACAAATTACCGTCTATTCACTCATCTGTTCATCTAGCCGATAAATAAATCCTGACTACTTACTGTGCCAGGCACTGTTCGAAGTGTTCAGGATAAATCAGCGAGCCAGACAGACATGATCCTTTCCTTTTGGAACCTAGATACGAGCAGAGGAGGCAGACGGTTCACTCTCAATGAGCAACGATAAATGTATGGATTACAGACCGTGCTGGAATATGTGCACCAGGGTAAGAGACGTCAAAGGCTGGGGTGAGCAGCAGCTTACAGTAGTAAGAAGCGTGGTCAGGGCAGTCTGATTGATGGGGGCGCTTGAGCAAAGACTTGAAGTGGGCCGAGAAAGGATTTAGACCCCCAGAGAAGCAAGGAGGGGCAACTCTGGTAGAGGAAGGGCAACAGCAAAGGCATTGAGTGTTGGAGAATCCACTAGGAGGCCACGGTGACCAGACAGAGGGCTCTGCAAGACGTGAGGACTCTGGCATTTGCCTCGAGTAAAATAGGGAACCATTGAAAGATTTTGGAGTAGAGGACTTAGGTGAGCTGGCCGATATTTTCTAATGAGAACTCACTGGTGCCAGGCTGCTGTGGACTGAATGTTTGTGCCCCCCTCATATTCACATATTGAAGATCTAATCCCCACTGCGATGGCATTGGGAGGCGGGGTCTTTGGGAGGTAGTTAGTCCAGGTGAGGTCATGAGGTTGGGGTGCCCATAATGGGATGAATGCCCTGTAAGAAGGTGAAGGGACCAGAGCTGTCTCTCTGCCATATGAGGAACCAGCAAGAAGGCAACTGTATGCAAACCAGGAAGCAGGCCTTTACGAGGAGCCAAGTCAACTGGCACATTTATCTTGGACTGTCCAGCCTCCAGAGCTGGAAGAAATACATTTTTGTTGTTTAAGTCACCCAGTCTATGGCCTTCCATTATGGAGGCCTAAATGCACCGAGGCACAGGCCCTGAACTAAGCAATTTGTGTTTCTCAACAAGTCTGTGAGTTAGTAATAGCAGGTCCATTTGAGAGATAAGCACACAAAAGTTCTGAAAGATGAAATGCCAAGGGAGTGATATTCAAGGAGGGACAGGAGTAACATTCCAGCTGCCACAGAAGTTCATTTCAAGCACCACATCACCCTGATTCTTATCTGTGTAACTTTCTCATGTAGGTCCCCAGGTACCTCCACCTTCCAGATTCTTCTGGCATCTTCTTATCTTTCAGAGAGGAGCTGAGCCTGAATGTCCTGAGTAAAGTCCATCGTGAGCCCGCATTTCAGTATCACAACCCCTCGTATCACAATCTGTATCCATTTAATTATTTAGTTGTTAATATTCTATCTGCTTACACTGAATATCAGCTAAATTACTCTAAGTGATTTGTGACTATCGCAAATCTAGCACAATGCCTGGTATTTTGTGGGTGTTAAATAAATATTTATGGAAAGAGAGTAATGAACACTTAAAACAATATAAAAATAAACAAAAAGTCTTTTTTTTTTTCTATTTTCACAAGTGAAACAAAAATGGTTCCTGTCTCCAGAACGGAAAGCTCAAGTTCTCACAGTTTGGCCAGAGTCTGCCTTTATCGACTCATCTTCCACCAAATTCTTGCTCTTCCCACTAGAAGATATCTCTGGTATGTCTGGATCCTTATTTATCATCACTACCCAAGCAGCTATATAATTCTTGATTCACTACTTCTCTCACTAGAATTAAGCTTCACAGGAGTAGAAACTGGTTTAATTCATAACCTCACAGTTTACTAACTCAACATTAAAAAGTACTCAGTATATAAATATATCCATTAAAATGTTTACAATGATAAAGGCTATGTTAAGATTGTTTATTCCTATTTTTCTTTCATGAACTTGGCCACATTGGCCATGCAAAAGTACATTATCTAAGTCACCATTGATTCATTCCAGAAGTCTTTTGGAATAGGCACTATGATTTTTATTTTGTTTTAGAAATGAGGGGGCTGAAGTTCAGAGAGGTGAAGTTAGTTGCCTAAGGAGACTTTCCTAGTAATTGGTGGAGAGGAGATTTGAATTGAGGCTGTGCACTTGAAGCCAGTGCATCTGAAGGCTCGTCATTACACATAGTACAGGCATGGTTGTCCCTGTTTTCTAGAAGTGGAATCTGGTGGGCAATGGTAGACAGAACACCAAATCTCACATTCTTTCTGCCAAATAAACTTCCTTGCCCGAGGCTGAAACTTGTCATTGCGTGTCTCTGAGAACTGAGGTTGCTAAGAATTCCCAAGGATAGTTACACTGAATTTTATCAAGAACCCTAGGAGAAGCATGTGCAATGAGTCCGGGCAGGCATGTGTAAGAGCAAAATGTCAATGAAACTTATCCTCCTGGGAGCGCCTGGTAAATTATGAATTGCTGAACTAAATGGGAGCATATTTTGAAAAAATGAAAACATGGAGGCCCAGAGAAAGACATCACGGAGAATGACCTTATCCCTGCCAACACCAGACACCCCGCTCCTTGAAAGATCCAGGGCTATTTTAAACCATCAGTTGGGTACCACGGCAGACTGAGTCGTCTTCTCTCAAGTGACGTTAAAGAGACAGACACGTGCAAAATGTCAAGTGGCCCAGTTGAAGCAGAGACCTCACTTATTTGATTATTATGATAATGCTGCCAGTTGTAATCATCTTTGCCACAGAACAGACATGGGCTATTCAATAAAAATTGAATAATGTAGCACGCTTTTTTGACATCGCTGCCCCCGCTTAATGGAAACAGCACGTAGGAACACAAACAGACACTATTATGTACGTCTGTCAGAGAAATTACTGCAAATGTGGAAAATTGGACAGCACAGGAAGGTCAGTGGTGGGTCTTAAAGGACCTGAGAGGTGTGTGGCAGCGGGGGGTCAGGATGCTCCCTCCCGCTCCTCCTGGGAGAGAGCTCAAGGGACAAGATCAGGAATCCGTGTGAAGAATACTCAGCACGCTCCCGCCCATAGCTCTTGGCTGTTGGGGGACACGTGCTATGTAGTAACAGGTATCTTCAGAGCCTCAGTGAGGGTCCTCGGAGGGAAAGTCATGCCTCTGGGAAAGGATGAGTCGAAGTGGACACAGTCAAAAGTTGAGGGACCAGAGGTGTGGTCCATAACAAAACCCTAAAAGGGAAGCTAAGAATGAGGCTGCTCGTGGAACACGCTGAAACGCAGAAGCTGAAGAGAGAGTAGGGTAGGGGTGCAGAACTAGAAAGTATAGTTTCTTGATCATTTTAAGTAGCAGAGCCCAGTATCAACCTTTTATAAAGCCCCTTTTGTAGGGGACAAATTGACACATGAGAAAAGAGCATGTCCCCGTCTCTAAAGGTATTACTACTTGGAGCCGGTAGGGAGAAGCAGAAACAAACAGTTGTGAAAAGATACAGTTTTTGCACTACAGATGTAGAGCTCTGTGGACCCAGGAAAGGAGCCCCCTTTCCGGCTGAGGGAAGCAGAAAGTTTGAGCAGTGCAGAAGAGATACCACTTAACCACTGAGTTGAATCTGAGACTGAGATACAAGGGGATCACTTTGAGTGTGGAACAACATAGCCAGTGGAAGTAGGCGGTCACAAAGGGTCACGTGGTACAAGAGCATAGATCAGGGAGGCATGGCTGGTAGTTGGGCAAAAGAAAATCCTAGGAGAGAGGCAGGGCTGCACGTGGGCAGTCTTTGGTCACAAAAGAGGGCTCGCACTGCCCTGGAGAGAGTGATGGGCCAGCAGGTGTTCGAGAGACCAGGCTGAGTCCGAAGGGGAAATGGAAGGACACAGAATTAATACTTGCAATTTCATTTTATAGAATGTATATTTTAAATGGGTTAGAGTGTGAAAATATGAGACTTCTTACAGATGACACAATTTTCGTTATTTTTGGCAACAAAATCACACCATGATGGAAATATTTCAAAACATCTCATACAATATGCTCTTTTTATTGAATGAGTTATTTTGTGAAAAATAGATATTAATTGCTAAAATGCTTTTTTCCCCTAAATGGATACAGATATGGAGAGAGATAGAGATACAGAGATATAAATCTATATCTATATGGAGAGTGAAGTGTGTATAGATATATTTACCCATATACTACTTACATAGATATCTATGTATCTATAAGTACATATAGATATATAGAAACAGAGATATAAAGAGATATGGATGGATAGATGGATAGATAGATAGATAGATAAGGCTGTCTGGAGAGACAGGATCAAGAAGGACTCTTTCCCCTTCTCTGACTACTTTCTTATAATTACAGCAAAGCTTCAATGGCAGCTTCTCAGTGTGACCTACACTGTGAATATTAAATATATAGTTGAACCATTTAAAATTGCATTTATATAGGTCAAAATAGTCAAATATTAGCAATATCACTTGGCTAAACTAAATGTCATCTTTTTAGTGCATTATGACATTTATGTCAAAACTAAAAAATAAATTAATTAAGTAACCTAAAAATGTCCTTTCTTATCCCTGACATTCAGTTTAATTTGATAAACATTCAATTTTGACCATGAGCCAGGCATTGGGTGCTTACTACAAACAAGAAAAAATAAGGGATAATTCTTGCTTCTAAGGGATTTACACTTCACTGGTGGAATCTGAGAGTTCAACAGATGGTCTCCAGACACTGGGATCTCCAAACTCAAGTGACTGCGGACAAGTGCAGGGTGACTCTGAAATGCTGTAGGAGCGGTTTACCAAGAATGGCACTGAGAAAGGCGGCCTTGAGGAGCCAACGCTGTGGCCGATCACTATGACCTTGACCATCAACCTCATTGTGTAGCAGATGTCTGCTTTTATTTTTTGGTGGGTCAGCATCAGCAGATGTATTTGAATTTTCTTGTTTGGTGAAATCCTTCATCGCTTAAGTCTTGGTTGGAAATTAAAAAAAAAAAACAAAACAAAGAACTGTGACCTTCACTACAGAAGACAAATGGAAGAAAATAGCCCCTCCCCTCCTCAAAGCAAGAGCATGATCACAGGTTCTAAGCTTGATAGCCAGATGCTTCATACTCAAGACTTACCTAAGGGCAGTTGGTACAGGATGGGAGAGACAATTTTGGATTCCACACAGCAATGAGTGCTGGTGCCTAGTGTGGTCTCTGGCCATGGCTGTGTTTTGGAAAACAGTGATGATGGTGTCTCTCCCAGCTTCCCAAATGAACATTTCCTAAATGTAGTCTCCTGGTTGTCCTTCAGGACTCCAAATTCCTCTGCTTCCAAATTCCTCTGCAGGAAGCTAGCAGCTACTAGAAATCTTTCTTCTAAACAGCTTTTCGACTCAGCCAGAGTTGCCTTCTCTTGCTTGCAACCAAGAAATTAATGATACAAGCCATTTGTTAAATGTAATCAGAATGTGGCAACCAGTGTGCCAGGGTGTTTTTTTGCATTTGGTCCTCACAAATAACCCTGTGAAGCAGGCCTTGTCCCCACTGCATGGGAAAAAAATTGGAAGTTGGGAGGATATGTTACTTAGAAATGAAAGTTACAGTCTCTGGAGGCTGGGCCACCTTAGAGAACAGGGAGCAACCGTAACTTTCTGGTTGGTTTTCATTATCTAAGAAATGGAAATAAAAACAGAATTTATCTGAAAGATTGTTGGTGAAAATTAATTGTTCATACATTAGATCAATATCTGGCCATAACTTCCTGATCAGTGTCAGCTCTCAGCACTTCTGGGCAATTTGGCTCAGTTCTTAAAGCTGGAGAATGTCAGAACTGCGATCCAAGTATGAATCTTCCTGAATCTACATGGTGGTCTCTTTCCATGAAGAGATGTTAAGAATGAACTGTTGGTGGGAATGCAAATTGGTGCAGCCACTCTGGAAAACAGTATGGAGATTCATTAAACAATTAAAAATAGAACTCTTCTATGAGCCAGCAATTGCATTACTAGGTATTTATCCAAAGGATACAAAAATGGTGATTCAAAGGGGCACACACCCCCCAATGTTTATAGCAGCACTATCAAGAATAGCCGAATTATGGGGAGAGTCCAAACGTCCATTGACTGAGAAATGGATAAAGAAGACGTGGGGTGTGTATATATATATATATATATATATATATATATATATATATATATATATATTACTCAGCCATCAAAAAGAATGAAATCTTGCTGTTTGCAACAACATGGGTGGAGCTAGAGAGTATTATACTAAGCAAAATAAGTCAGTCAGAGAAAGACAAATATCATATGATTTTGTTCATGTGTGGAATTTAAGAAAAAGAACAGATGTTCATAGGGGAAGGGAAGGAAAAATAAAATAAGGTAAAAACAGAGAGGGAGACAAACCATGAGAGACTCTTCAATACAGGGAACAAACTTAGGATTGATGGAGAGAGGTGGGTGGGAGGATGGGCTAAAAGGGTGATGGGCATTAAGGAGGGCACTTGTTGAGATGAACACTGGGTGTTCTATGGAAGTGATGAATCACTAACTTCTACTCCTGCAAGTAATATGACACCATATGTTAACTAACTCGAAATTAAAAAAAAAAAAAGAATGAACAAGTCTCACATCCCCAAGAACACTTCCCGGAACAGATCCTTCTCCTCCTTGGAGTTACAGTTTAGGGGAATGACCTAGGCTTCTGTTTCCCTGATTTACCCATATGGATGACAAGAGCAGAAATAATGTGACAAAAATATCAGAAATTCTAACAAAACACCAAAAGCAGCAGCTCACACGTATTCACTTCTTCTGTGTGTCAGGATAGACTGGAGAGGTGTCCATCGAATATTTGCAATAACACTCCCGGGAAGGTATCCTTTCCTGGGAGATTTGATGGTGCTTATGACTAGCAGTCTTCCGTGTTGCCAAAATTCTAATTGAAGTATAGAGAAGTAAGACTCTGGAGATCAAAATATACCTCGATGCTAGTACATCTGGTTAAAAACTATGCTTATTTCTACAAGACAGTGGACCTTCCTGCACCGAACTCCTGAATTAGACAGACTGGCTCACCAAGCAACAGCAGACAAGGAAGAAGGCATGAACTTGGCCCACGCGGCTCCAGACCCTGGACTGCACCCACTGTGGCCTGACTAGTGCAGCTGCTTCGTCCTTGCTCTGAACACAAAGCCACAGGCAGAAGCTCTTGCTCAGGGAGTAGCCAATGACACGCGTTCCCACCCAATTCCTGGCCAAGGTCCACTTCAATTGCCCTCTGTGTTCTTCTTTGGAGCACCTTGCCTGCCACCACCTGAATGCTATGTGTCCCCCCCTGCCCGGAGCCCCAAGAGCAAACCCTCACCTCAGCCAAAGATGCTCCTCAGTTTCTGTCATGGAATTTACTCCCTCCATGATGGTTAAAATGGAGATATCTTTCTGTTTCACACTCAACACATATTTATTGAGTACCCAGCACTGAATGCTGACAAAGACACACGGTCAGAAGCTTTGGCAGGGGTGGGAACGGGCCCCTTTGAGTGGGATGGATGGATGGTTTGGATCCGTGCTGAGTAAACCGGGTGCCAGTGTTGTGACAACAAGACTCAAAAGAGAGCCCGTGTCCTATTTAGACATTTTCCTTAATGTTTCCTTAAAACTGATTCAAGAAGCCTGAAACCAGAGGTAAAGGTGGCCTGAAACCAGAGGTAAAGGATGTCGTGTCTGTGCCTGAGAAGACGTTGGAAGGTGATGGTTGACAGATCTTCACATCGTCTTTCTGTGTTCTTTGCTATCGGCCCCAGATAAGAAAGAAGCAGGCGCGCTAGCCTCAAGAAGGTAATGGGCATCTCGTCGCGGGCAGAAAACTATTCGACCTTTGATCCGTGTATCTGTCGACAGAGATGACTGTCCTTGTGAGGGGAGAGGAAGAGGCAGGGGGAGGGGAGAGGAAGCAGATGCTTGTATTGCCATCCCAGTCTGCTGTCCAGGGGTCAGATCGGCAACTGCCTTCACAGACGTAGGCGGCCCTCACCTCCAGAGCTGGCCTTCTCCCTGCCCCTCTTATTGTCTACTCTTAATTCTTCCTTGATCCAGGCTAAGCTGAATTGATGAGGCTATTAAACTGGATTCAGAGGAAGCAGGAAGCTCTTCTCAGACTTTAAACCCCAGATGCCAACCCGGCCTCTGGAAGTCTGCACGGAGCTCGTGGGTGCCCCTTCCTCTACGGGACAGCAACCCTTTAATTTCTTTCTTGCTACCATTTCTTGCACCCATGACTCTCTCGAGAGCCTTGAAAGAAGGTAGGAAACCAGAAGAGTGTTGCCACAACAATGTTCCATAACACAACAGATCGAAGTCAATGGCCTGAAACAGAAACTAGTTATTGCTGATCATGTCTTTGCTGGTTGGGTTGGTGCCTAGCTTCAGATTCAGGCCAGATCTACTCCACATGTCTGCTCTCCTCTTGGGCCAACAGCTACCCTGCTGTGTGTTCTCGTGATAATGGCAGGAGTGCAAGAGAGGTGAGCAGAGATGCTACATACTTCTTCAGGCGTAGTCTTGGGACTTTTGACCCAAATCCCATGCAAACCCAGCATCAGTGGGGTGGCCTCTAGTGAGAGGAACTGCAAAGTCGCAGGGCAGAAAGCCAGGACGCTGCAGGGTGTGAAGCATTGGACACAATAAGGATCTACCAGAGGAGGGATTCGGGTATTGCTAGTTGTCGAGGATTATACCACTTTATCATGCCTGAACCTCACTTCTCTCCTAATATTAGACACCGTATAAATTAAAGTGCTGTCATTCTTGAGCTGGCAGAAAAGCGGGTGGATTAATAAACTATAGTAAAACATTGATTACCTCTTAATTAGAATTTCATAAGGGTAGAAAGTGGGCCCTACTCACTATTGCAGCCTTTGTGTTTGACAGATATATTTGTTGAGAAAATGAATGAAAAACCAATTTACTAGAGTCCCAAACTTTTCCTAAAGCAGCTTCCCTTTTAAAGTGACTAATGAGCAACATTATTGGATAAAATTGAATGATACAATTTTTCTAGCTGATATAGGTGCTAATTGACAATAAAATAAAGAGAAAACCTCCAATGTGTTTGACTTATATAAGAAGGGATCTAAATAACATATTTGCTTGATAATCAGAGAACTCAGAAGTAGATTGTACAATGTTAAATGAAAGCTTTATAAGAGCAAGTTAAACCCCTTCTGATTTGTTGGCAGGGAACCTGGAAACTATTCAAGGGAAATTAATGCCATCAGAAATCTAAGTTTTTACAGATTCGTGGCATGCTCCATTTTCTTTTACTGATCACTGTTTAAACTTCCATAGAAGATGGGAGATGAAGATCCTTTCTCTTTTTTTAATGTTTGTTTATTTGGAGAGAGAGTGTGTGAGCAGGGGAGAGGGGCAGAGAGAAAGAGAATCCCAAGCAGGCTCCTCACTGGCAGCATGGAGCCTGATGCAGGGCTAGAACTCATGAACTGCGAGATCGTGACGTGAGCTGAAAATCAAGAGTCAGACACTTAACTGATTGAGCCACCCAGGTGCCCAGAAGATCCTTTCTTAAACCCACAGATCAAAGGTGGGCATGTAGGCTGTGCCCATGAGAAACAATTAGAAAAGAGAGTGGGCTATTATGTCAGTAAGAACAGCAGTAAGCAATGTCCTTAAGAGCACAGAGGAGAGAGCAGGACCTCACCGAGATTTTACCAACTGTCATTAGGCCATGACGTAGGATATAACAGTAAATATTTGTCTGGGTAAAGTAAAGTATAAATGTACTCAATGAAAATTCCAGTTCGCCTTGTTGAAAATTGAATCTCTGAGTTCTCCACCTGAAACTTAACTTCCCTTCCTGTGTTCCATAACTCATAGTGGGAGACTAGACGTAGAAGTCTTTATTCCTCCAAATGGAAATCTGGGAACTCTACTTGGCATTTCCTCTCTCCTACACCTCATGAAAAAGTCCCATGACCTTTTCAAAAATTCCCTCTACTAACTATTTTTTAAATTTTTCTTTTGAATGTTTCTTTATTTTTGAGAGAGAGAGAGAGAAACAGAGAGAGAGAGAGACAGAGAAAGAATGAGCCGGGGAGGGGCAGAGAGAGAGGGAGACACAGAATCCGAAGCAGGCTCCAGGCTCCGAGCTGTCTGCACAGAACCTGATGTGGGGCTCAAACTCACAAACTGTGAGATCATGACCTGAGCCTAAGTCAGTCACTTAACTGACTGAGCCACCCAGGCATCCCACTACTACATATTTTTACATACATTCTCTTGGTTTGATGATTACCAGCTATAACTGGGGGGTGGAGCTGGGAGTTGCACCTGCCTATGAAAATCAGAAGTGTCTATTGAGGGAAACAGGAGGCAATCTCATTGGGAAGTTGGGGTCTCCTGGATGACCATAAAGGATGGCAAAATAGTATGTTATGAGGAGTGGTAAGAATGTTCCGCTAAGGGAAAAGTAGACTTATTATGGCCAGTTGGTTCTACAGTGTATGTTTGCATTTTCGGTTCTATCTCACGGTGGTCCAGACCCCTGTGCACCGGATGGGGAAGGTGCAAAGCCGCCAAGTGTGCCCGGCACACCATTCATGTGGGCAGTTCCCAGAAGGTGAGCAGGGGTTTAAGATTGCCTCGCCCTTCCCCTCAGCCCGACTGAACTGTACACAGGCTTCTTTGTGACGCTAGACTCCTCGCCCTCCTTTTCTGAGAGCATTTGCTTTAGAAGACATTCAGTTCTAAATTCGTTCCTGATCCTTGAGATGTAAGTCTTCTCCTAGCCTCCTGCCCGCATTACTACACTGGGTGAAATCTTTCTCAAGAGCCTGGGAGCCAACCCTCCGAAACACAATAACTGAAGGAGGTAGAGCCCCCCTTTCAGTTTACTGGAAGTGGATGGGCACCAACTAGCAAACGCACATGGCTTGGTCACATAGACCAACCTTTCCTAACATCTTCCAGTACATTCCCGCCAGCTCATACCAGTACTTCAGACCCCCTTTTGTTTCCGTGAGGTTGTCTTCAGTCTCTCCTCTACCCCAGTAGTCTTGAGTAAAGTGTCCTTTGTTTGACTTCTCTGGTGCCATTTTTCTTTGACACAGGATACCTTCGGTGAGAAACCGTGTTCTTGGATAATCCCCTGAGCAGAAGTTGTGCCTGGCCCAAAAGGCGATGGATTGACTGTGGAGCGAAGTGAAGAGAGTAAACTCAGGGATGGGACAAATGCTCCTCTAGTCACTGACTTGGAGGACAAGTACACAGTCATCTGAAAAAAGAAGGTGATAGGAGCAACGGGCACAAAGACTGATACTGAGGTGTGGGCCCACCACATGGCAGCAGAGGAACTGCTTTTATTTTATTATTTTTAAAAATGGTTATTTATTTTGGAGAGAGAGAAGTGCACGTAGGGAAGGATCATAGAGAGAGGGAGATAGCGTATCTGAAGTGGGCTCTGCACCGACAGCAGAGGGCCCCGCGTGGGGCTCGAACCCATAAACCGCGAGATCATGACCTGAGCTGAAGTTGGGTGCTCAACCGACCGAGCCACCCAGGCGCCCCACGAACTGCTTTTATAAACAACGTGCGTGTGCTGCTGTAGGGATTGTCCTTGGAGGTGGGAAAGTGTACTAGATAATGTGAATTTGCAGGGTGAGGGCTCAGCCTGACGGAACTGAAGCTCATCATCTCTCAGCAAACTCTGCTCCTCCCCTGGGCCCCCCATCAGCTGGAGGCATCAACATCTATGCTGCTTCCCAGGTAGAACCCTTAGGCATCCTGAGCCGTTTTCTTTCTCCTCTCCCCCATCAGTGGCTCCCTGTCACCGCCCAGGACAGCCTCAGGGGGAGGCCAAGACCGGGGAATCCAAATCCTTTTCAGATTATACTTCTCAAGCTAAGGGACACGTGGATCCAAAGGAAACTTCAAGTTCATAACTCCAGCACGTTTCGGTTCTCTTGCGTGCTAAGGGTTCGTTCTTGTCCAGAGCAAGCTTAGAGCAGAGGATGTGTCCCTCCACTTCCTTCAAGCATCTTTTCTGCCTCTGACAACAGAGATGGAATTGGAGATGTTTGAACTTTTCCCTGTTGGAGTAGGGAACTGTTGCATCTGAACTCTGAGCACAGCGCTTTATGTACATCACATGATTCATTCCTCCAGCCAGGCTGCAGGAAACACATCATGTTCATCTTCCAAAAGGATGAAATTAAGACTCAGGAATTGAGCGACTCATCGGTGATCACAGAGATCCTCAGAAGCTGACTTCAGGACCGAAGTCCCGGCATTCCAGGCTCCGAAGCCAGTGCATTCACCAAGAGCCTGTACTGCAGGACTTTTTCCGGGGTAATCGCTTCTTCTCCAGCTTTTTCCTCGACCTCCTCCTCCTCCTCCTGCCTCTCCAGGGATACCTGGGTTCATTAGGATGCTGCACCTTTAGCCTCAGGTGACTCGTTACACAGTTGAGTGCCAAGCATTTGTCAGCAATTCGAGTTAACTTGCTCTTTCAAGTAAAATCCTTTCTAGCAAAATTCTTTCCCCTGGAAAAAAATTCAATAACAACTGAAAGGCGGGGGAGCAAGATTAGAAAGGTTGAGAAAGGAAAGTAGATAAGCAAGAAAGAACAGTCCCCCAAAGCCTGTATTTCTCTCTCATCAGAGATTTTGTGAAAGGGCCAGATTGGCAGGAATGAAAAGGAAAATCCTTTTTTATTAAGCTCACCTGTATAGCATTATCTCTTCAGAGATGTTTATGAAAACATTCACACATAGTAAAACTTGCCTTTTATAGAATTTTTATTTTTATCAAATAAGCCCATTTTTATTGAATTTCGTCAGCTCTCCATCAAATTTTAAAATCCCTGCCTATTACTCTCTCTCTACATAAGTCATACCTCATATCCATCAGACTCCAGATTAGATGCAATTCCCTCCAGCTCCTGGTGATCGGAGATAGAACTGCTTGGGATAGGGGGAACCTATATCCTTAACCTCCAGATCACCCAGAGATGTGTGGCAATTGCCCCATTTCATTTCTGGGAGAGGGGCGGGTAAAATGAAGCAGGACCCAGAGGAAGAAAGAAAACGCCCCTGGAAGTTTTATTACCATAGATTTACAATTATTCTGGCATCAATGACCCATCTTCCAACTTAAATACCATCTCAGTTCTGTTGTGTCCATTTGCAGAGCCTTCCCTGGGCTTCTTTGTTGATGGGATGGGAGCCAGATAAACTAAGACATCAAATGTAGAGGGCAGATCATTTTCCTCGTGAGTGAGGGAGTCCAATGTGGCTGACATGGGGCGCTTCATTGGGCCCAGGAGCTGAGAGTTGAGGACAGCCCTGATTTTCACTCTTGAGGACTAAATCAGATTTTGTTTGGAAGGGCTCTGTTGGTAGACAATTAACTGCCAGTCTTCAAAATGTTATACATTTAAAAAATGCTAGAGTATTTCTTTCCTAGACCAACCATCTTCCTATGTTAGTTCATTCATTCATTCATCATTCATCATTCATCATTCATCATTCATCATTCATTAAGTTAGTCTTTCAGTCACTTGGTCCACACCAAAAGATCAGTTAAGCATCTCTCACGTGCCAGTGGAGTGTAGGTGTGGGACATATGGTGGACAAGATAGATTTGGTTCTTGTTCTGGTGTACTTATATTTCGGTGGAGAACACATCTAAGGAACGAATTTGACATTAGCTCAGGAAGTTCAGCACAGGTATACTATACAGGAGATCATAAGTAGGACAAATATGAGAAAAACTTCCAAAGGTTTTAAGTTCAGAAACAGAATGATGCTTTTCCCTTCTTTGGATATACAAGTCTTGCATGAGTGAGTTCTCATACGGCACATGGATTTGTTATTTGTTGGTGCAGAGGTATGTCAGTGTCTGAACTATGTACCGGCATAACTCATCGGTACCACTTGCTGAGCCACTGGAGGGAAGAGCTGGCTCTATGAGTATAGTTGGACAAATCATTAAAAATCAAGAACCCAGGGCACCTGGGTGTCTTAGTTGGTTGAGCTTCTGACTTCAGCTCAGATCATGGTCCTGCAGTTTGTGAGTTTGAGCCCTGCGTCTGACTCTGTGCTGACAGCTCCAGATCCTGGAGACAGACTGCTTCAGATTCTGTGTCTCCCTCTCTGTGCTCCTCCCTTGCTTACACTCTTTCTCTCTCAAAAATGAATAAACAGTAAAAAAATTAAAGTCAAGAACTCATGTCCTTCATCACTCAAAAGGTCTCTGAAGGTCTATTCTCCATCCTTCTCTAAATATCCCAATCTGTTGTCACCAATGTCCACAGGAGCAGGTACATATTTATCTGTGATGATCTCCTTTAAGACAATGGCCCCTCACACTCCATGATCCCTTTGATCTCCAGAAGCTCATGTCTATAGGAATGAGTCTCTCCTTTGGTCACCATAACTTTACTTCTGCTGTCTTCTGGTTGCCGCCACCTCTGTGGTTCTTCCTGCCTTGACGGACTCTTCTGGAGCTCTGGAATCGACAAAGAGCTTGCCCACCTCTTTCCTCCTCCTCCCATGCCCCTCAATGGTAGTCTTTTTTTTTTTTTTTTTTTTGGTTGCTTTCCTTCTTTCTACTCACTAGGAAATCCCTTTTTAGAAATCTAAGGTTGCAAAGGATCCCGAAGTGGAGGAACACTCTCTCTCATATTCCTCCTCACGAGGATGGCAGGATGGTTACAGACTTCCAGAACAGAAGGTGAGTTAGTGGCAGGTTTTCACAGTAAAAAAATGGCTACCCACAGAAACACCTCAGACAGGTGGTTGCTGAGCTCAGAAAACAAGGTTTAGAGGCATATACTTTGCCAGGTGGGGTCAGGATTTGCCCAGGTGAACAAGACATTGAGTGTGGGGGCCGTGAGCTACTTGGTTAATACCGAAGTATTTTCTGCTTTAAGACAGGAACCTCTCTCTTAAAGACTTCAAAGAACTGAACTCAGTGGAATGTTCTCTCAAAATCATTATGACTCTATGATTACAAAGCAGAGTAAAGGGTAGCACCATTTATCGAGTACCATTATTCCCTAAGAAATACTACTTATGGTATCTCGTGCAATGCACATAACATTCCTTCACCCTGAAATTATTACCTGCATTTTACAAAGACTTCACCCTAAGTCAGGAGGGCCAGAAGACTTAAGCCATTTACCTAAGTAGCCAAGTGAAAAGGCTGGAATTTGAACTGAGACTCTCTCTTATCCCAAAGCCTGAGCTGTTTGCTTGCCATACGATCCCAATTCCTGCCTATCTTTACTTAGTACCTAGTACATTCGGGGTAGTTTAGATAGAACATCCCATTTCCTTTTTAATGTTAATTTCATTCTCGAAAGAAAAATATGCTGGAAATATAAAAATTCCACATTCTATAGGTAGAGGAGATAAGCTTCCAAGAGTTTAACAAATGGGTCCAGGCCATAACACTATCAGATGGCAGAACAAAAATTTGAACTTGCCTCACAGAGTTACAGGGTAGATGAACTGAGATAGTGGCTAGAAACACATTTTGTTAGCTAGATACCTACATCGTAGGAACTCAGTAATTGGCCACTGTTACTATGGTAGGTATGTCCACAGAGGCTACGTTAGATTACTCAAGCCTCTCCTGCTTGGTTATTTCCTTCTCTTTTTCTCTATGCCCAACCTCCTGGCACCTGAAACTGTAGGAAATGTGATTTATTCAATGTAGCGTGGACATCTCCACGTGCAGAGTGCAGCGCTGAATAATGAGAAGGATGTGGGCTTCGGGGTCAGACCTCTCTGAGTGAGCATCCGGATTGCATTCACCAGCTGTCTGTCTGGTGTTCGGAAGAGCCTTGAACTTCTCCAGATCATAGCAAATTGTAACATGGGAAATCATAGCTATTCCACAACATTGTTCAGAGGTTTAAATCCCGAAGTATCTACTGAAAATGTGATGTATTGTAGGCAGTTAATATATGTGGTTTCTGCTCTCAGCCCCATTCTTATATGGAGAGCAGGAACACAGAAAGGCAGTCAGTAGTCATTGGAGCCCTTGGTGATCTGAACCTATTATTTCCAGGTCTCCTTCTGAACACATGGTGTAGCATTGTTCCTCCTTGTCTCCGGAAGTTAACCTTGGCCATATGACTGCTGGCGGTCTATCAATTATACGTGGAAGTTTTACACCCCATTCACCACCTCCCCTTCCCTCTGTAGTGGTATCCTCGCAGTGTGTATTGTATTGGAATCTCTGAGAGCACATGCTTGGATCACTGCCGTGGGCAGGATCCCTGGACGAACTGGGTTGATGTGAAGTCTGACCAACAACAAGGCTATTGTTTGATGAGCCACTGAGATTTTGTTTAACCATGGCATAACTTAAATATCCTGACCAATACAAGCAAAGTCTATCTTGGCCTTTCCTTCCATTTTAGTTTTCACTGGAAAGGCTGGTTTTAACTATTCTTTTCTGTTTTCTGAGAGGCCCAGAGGAGCTTGGAAGCAATCTGATCATGTAAGTGAATGATTTATCACTCCCGTTTGGCCCTAGCAAGGATTTGCCCTGTACCATTCATCTCTCAAGATATAATTGGACTTAAAATTAAAACTGCATTACCTTCCAATTCATTGAAAGGAAACTGGTGGTTTTGACTTAAACAGCAGTTTCAAGCAAGGTATCTATTAGGAGGCTGTAAAAAATGGTTCTTGCCTGTTATCCTGGGAGCCAGCGTGGGAAAAGAATTGTTTTCTAAATGGCACCCAATTGAGCCTGAGGTCCTAAAGACAGACCTCAGGATTGGAGGTAGGCAGAGGTTGAGCTCTGTGGCTCTCCTCACTTTAGGCCAACCTGCTCTACATGAACCCATTGTGTTTCTGTCTTTCATCAGGAGGTTTCGTTTGTAAAAAAGCTTTCGTTGCTAATGTGAGCCCCCTGCAAAAGGCATGAGAAAGAGTTTGTGTTCCAAGAATGTGGGACCAGACCTAAGTCAGAGCAGGCTTCAGAGGGGCCCTGACAGTTGAGCATGGTGGTGGGTCAGGCACCCTCCCGGTCTCTCGAGCTCGTCTCGGTTCACACCTGAGTCTAGAGATGAAGTCAAAGTAGATTCCACGCTGAGTAGAACAACCACTGCTTCAGAGCTTGGAAGCCAAGACGTAGAGAGAAAGGTTTTTCTTACCTCCTTGCTACTCAAAGTGTGAACTGTAGATGTGTCTCCCGAGTTCTCTGGAAAGCAACTGCTGACCTGAAGTCCAGAATGTGAAAGATGAGGAAATGCCAGAGTGAAATGCCCACGGGGCAGTGTCTCTGTCAACCCAGTGGGAGGAGTCTCATTGTGGGTGGACATGCCAGACCCTTGGACCAACACCAAGCTTGGTCATTGGCGGGAGAAGGGTGCTCTGCGAAGACCATCACTTCAGTTTCACAATTAGGGCAGACGCCGAAGAGCTGACGTGAGGCTGCCGTTTAACTACATGGTTCGCAGCTGGGCAGTGAGTCCTTCCTTGCAGGAGAATCTGTGGAACACTCCTCTGATCCTGCCACAGGGGCCCAGCAGCCTCAGCATCACCTGGGAGCTTATCAGAAATGCTGGGTCTTGAGCCCCGCTGGAGACACCCTGCGCCAGAATCTCCGGTTTAACGAGGCATCCAGGTGGTTTGTCTTCTACCGCAGGGTCTGAGAAACACGGAAGTCGATGCCAGGAACCAAAAGGAGGGAGGTTAAGAACCGGGGCTCATCAGAGAATCAGAGCTCCTGGAAGCCATGCCGGGCCGAGACCTAATTAAAGATTGCTGACAAATTGTAGACTGCGTGAGAAACTCTGGAGGAGCTCGCTAGAACTGTGAACCCTAGACTTCAATCCCATCCACACTGAGTTGGCACATTGGGAGTGGACCCGGAGCTCTGCATTTCCACAATGTCCAGGTGATTCTGAAGTACTGAATCCACGCTTTGCTCCTTGACAAATGACCCGATGATTAGAATTCCGTACCTGGCCTTGCCCCACACAGATGGCCGTGAGGCTTTCAACGAATTAATTCTATTTCGTCTTTTTTGTGCGTCGATATTTTCAAGTATAAAAATAGTCCCAGGTGGTTGGGGGTGAGGATGAAGTGATAACAGCATTCCTTTTTACGTTTTCTCCTGTGAAGGAATAAAACAAAGATCTAAAAACAAAGTTGAGTTTGTTTTCCAGTCAAGGGAGAGAGGGTCCCTCAAGAAACGAGTTTCAGCAGGTGTCTGGAGTTGAAAGTCCAGCACCAGATACAGATGCCGGTGAAGGAGTGAATTCTTTATCAGGAAGGATTCCAGGAGTCAAGTTCTGCAAGTTTAGGTGTGGAGGCTTCTCAGAGATGGCCCTGGGACTGGCCACTGTTTTAAGGCACAGAAGTGAGGGTGTGCTCCCCTGGGGGTTCAAAGAGAACTGCAGAGCCCAGGGTTTGGTGGGGACATGTTCGGATGCACACGGCTGGTCTTGATCCCTTTTCTTTTAGTGGTCTTCATGCAGACTCCTCTGAACGTTTGCCCAGTGTAGCGTGCACAAGGTACCAATGGCGCCCTAGGAACAGCGAGCCCCGGCTCTCAGGAGCTCACTTGAGAGAAGTGATAGAAGCAAGTACGTGTAGACTCTTCTGGGAGAGTGAAAACAGGTCACATAAGGCATTGCAGAGCAGACGTATGGCGAACACACCATAAGCCGGACTCTTCTCCCCGAAAGATGGCTCGGACTCCTTTCGTGTAAGTGAACGCAGGCGAGTGACTTTACTTCTTCGTCAGAGCACCTTCACCTGCAAAATGGAAATCATAACAAAGCCTATTGTTATGGCTTAGGTATTTGATGTCCTAGGTATTTTATGTCCTAGGTGTTTTATGTCCTAGGTGTTTTATGGCCATTAAAGGAGCAAATCTAGATAAACCACTTAGAATAGTACCAGGCATATGGTAAGCGCTCGATAAATAGTTGTTATGCTAACAAATGTCCATTCATTCAATGTGCTATCATTCATCCGCTCCAGACTCCTTTGGAAAGATTACAGGTTAAGTGAGTACATAGATGTAATACCAAATGAAGCATAGGACAAGTCTGGATACAAAATCGCAAATATTAAGTGTTCACAAAGTGTTAACTATTATTACTACTTAAATCAGACTGGGGAAGTTGTTTCTGACAGGTACATAATAGGAACTCCTTAAACGCCAATTTCTCTCCCTTGGTTTTCAGTATTAATTTTCCTGGCTATCTATACCTGGCGTTAAACACTCCTGCAACACCAGATGACTTCCGTTCCCATCATATGCCCTCTACTGCTACATCCTTCTTGCCTTTGCTCCTGATCTCCTGTCACCTCAGTGCTTCTCATCCTCCTTTGTCTGGAGGCTAACTCCCTCCTGGCTGTTAAGGCTGGATGAGAGTATCCGTCGGCAAACCTTTGCATAGACCTCCTTTGAGGTCCCCGTGGAATGTGGGGAGTTTCTCTTCCATGACACTCAGCACACAGTATCTTAAGCGATTCTCGGCAAGAGACTCGGTGTCCACCTGTAGACTGTAATCTCGCCAAGGGCAAAAAAAAAAAATAATAATTGTGCTTCCTTCACAGCTCCAGGGACTAATACTGGATGGGCATGCAGGCGTTTCTCATCGGTAAACGTCAAACATGTGCATGAATCTTCCTTCACAGAAGCCTGACCTCTCACTCTCCCAAGCTTACTCTTTTCATCTTCTCTCCCAAGCTAATTTTTCAACCCAGATGGCTGTCCCCTTTCCTATCTCCTCTTTTCATTCTGAAACCCGCCTGCTTCTTAGAAATCCAGTCCACAGTCTATCTTCCCGTGAAGAGAGGCCCAGGAGCCAAGCGGATGGTAATTAAAATCTGGCATGGCCAGTTCTTGCCAAATAGCCTTAGACAAAGATTCTCCCCCTTTCCTCTTTTTATAGTTTTTCTAAATGGTGGGGGGGGGGGGGGGGAGGAGAAGAAATGAAAGAAAGAGAAGAGTAGGGAAAAAAGAAAAGGACAGATACACCTGTATCATGTATGGAATACGAATATTTAAAAGCATAAAGGTATCAATAGTATAATGGTCAGCACAGAGTAGGCGTTTACGTAACAATTGGAACCCGCCGCTGAAATGATTAATCTGCAGCAAATTCCCGTAGCAGTGGCACAGCACACAGAAATGTGCGCACATTTCTGTGCATAGCTCATAATGACCTCAAATTTAACATTTCCAAAACTATACTCATCATTGTTGTTCCAAAACAGCTGCCCCCAACTAGATAATGCTATAATCACTCTCCTGACCACTCAGATTCAGCAACCAAGATTTGTTAACACCCAACCTCTCTGTCGGCCAAAGTCCTTAGTTGCAGGGAACAGTGACACCACGAGGTGAGGGGACCTCTGTGGGAATGGCCGGGCCCAGGGGGGAGTATTTCATCACTGAGATCATTTAAAATTACTGCTACATGGTGATAATCAAAGGTCAACTAATGTTTTGTTAATTTTATTATTGATTTACAATTCTTTTTTTAAATTTTTTAAATATTTATTCATTTTTGAGAGATGGAAAGAGACAGAGTGTGAGTGGGGGAGGGACAAAGAGAGAGGGAGACACAGAATCTGAAGCAGGATTCAGGCTCTGAGCTGTCAGCACAGAGCCTGGTGCGGGGCTCCAACCCACGAACCACGAGATCATGACATGAGCCAAAGTCGGACGCTCAACTGACTGAGCCACCCAGGCATCCCACGGATTTAAAATTCTCTGCAAAAAATGTACCCCCTTGATGCCTAAACCTGGGGCAAACTGCTCCCACGTCTCCACCCACGGAAGATATGCTACTAATGGATATCTGATAGATCACAGAGTATCTCTGGTGGCCACAGGGATATTTTGAACCTGAGCTTCCAAGAGCAACAACCATCATCATCTGGTCCATAAAGGTACAATTATTGCCAAAACCCTACCATAGATGTTCCCTGCTAAAGTAGGAAAGCGAGCCATGCCACCTACCACCTCTAACCCCAGAGACCCTCTGTGTCATATCAGATATGCTAC
The DNA here is from genome assembly GCF_024362965.1 of Panthera pardus. NCBI lineage: Eukaryota > Metazoa > Chordata > Mammalia > Carnivora > Felidae > Panthera > Panthera pardus. Next base: position 76,386,928 of record NW_026527002.1, on the reverse strand, counting down.
ATGTCAGAGGATCCTGTGTCCAATGCCCAATCCCCATCTTCATGGAGCTCACCTCTAAACCAAAGCCTCTTGGAGAAATTAAACAAGGACAGTGTAAGTCTTATGTCTGCACAAAGCTGAGATCTCTCTCTCTCTCTCTCTCTCTCTCTCTCTCTCTCTCTCTCTCTCTCACACACACACACACACACACACACGTAGTTCCCACTTTGCACAGGGTTAACTCCGCGTTAACTGAAACTTGTGCATGTATCAGAACAGTGTCTTCACATTGCCCAGTTCCCTGATCATCACATGAAAACAGGCAAATCATAAACGTGGCTCCAAAATATGTGAGTTTTCATTAACACCCCACCTGGCAAGAGTGAGGACTGTCTGTGTGTGTATACACGTTGGGAGCATAGAGTTCACAAGGCTGGCTTACTGAAACATGAAAGGGGGTTCATAGATTTCAGCGTTTACAAATGGTGAATTTCTACCAAATCCTCCCATCATACTCTGTTATTTGTCACATTCTGTAAATCGTATCTCCAACGCGTCCCTTGCTTTCTGTTCTCCCTCAAGGGCCACAGGCCAAGCCACGTCTCGCTCGCCCTACAGTAACTTTCTGTCTTGTCTTCTTGCCTCTGGCCCCTGCCTATCCACTTTCAGAGTAAATTTCCTGCCACATGATTGTGATTATGTCACACTCTTCATGAAGTGCCTCCAAATCTTCTGTGTTATCTGGGTAACAGACTATTGGTAACAAGTGGTATTAGTTTAAGTAGATCTCACTTGGTCCAACACAGGAGGGGAGTTCATTGTAAGGATTACTGAGTAACTCACTGAACAAAAAGAGTTGCTGAGTAATTAAGCATCAAAAGATGGAAAATAATGTAGCTCAAGGATCTCAAGGTCTAGAGAAGGGAGCTAGATCGCCTTCAAGTCCACATGTGTCTGTGGACCAGACCCAGTGCTTTCTCTGTCCATCCTCCAGTCTGCCCTGGTGGAGAAGACTGGCTTCTTCCTCAGGACAAGTGCACTTGATCCCCAGAAGCACCTGGAACACAGCTCCAGAAGCAGAGAAAAGGGGCCCTTTACCTCATTTCTTTAATTATAATGATAAACATCCAGTAAATAATAATATCAACCTCATAGAGCACTATTTAAATGCTTGCCACTGTTTTAATTTTTTTTTGTCTAAAGTTTTTAACTTTAAGATTTTGTGTTTATTCATGTAATGCATACTATAGTCTTAAAAGGCAGATAATATCCTCTGTTTACTGATGGGGAAACTGAGGTATATAGAGGTTACATGACTTGCTCAATTTGCTAACAACTGGGTTCTTGTATTCCTTTTTAAAAATATTTATTTATTTATATTTATATTTTTATTTTATTTTGTTTTTTAATATTAAATATTATTTATTGTCAAATTGGTTTCCATACAACACCCAGTGCTCATCCCAGCAGGTGCCCTCCTCAATGCCCATCACCCACTTTCCCCTCTCCCCCACCCCCCATCAACCCTCATTTTGTTCTCAGTATTTAAGAGTCTGTTACAGTTTGCCTCCCTCCCTCTCTGTAACTTTTTCCCCCCTTCCCCTCCCCCATGGTGTTCTGTTAAGTTTCTCAGGATCCGCATATTGAGTGAAAACATATGGTGTCTCTCTTTCTCTGACTGACTTATTTCACTTAGCATAACACCCTCCAGTTCCATCCATGTTGCTGCAAATGGCATGATTTCATTCTCTCATTGCCAGGTAGTATTCCATTGTGTATATAAACCACATCTTTATCCATTCATCAGCTGATGAACATTTAGGCTCTTTCCATAATTTGGCTATTGTTGTTGAAAGTGCTGCTATAAACTTTGGGGTACGTGTGCCCCTATGTGTCAGCACTCCTGTATCCCTTGGGTGAATTCCTACCAGTGCTTTTGCTGGGTCATAGGGTAGATCTATTTCTCATTTTTTGAGGAAGCTCCACACTGTTTTTCAGAGCGGCTGCACCAGTTTGCATTCCTACCAACAGTGCAAGAGGGTTCCCGTTTCTCCACATCCTCGCCAGCATCTAGAGTCTCCTGATTTGTTCATTTTAGCCACTCTGACCAGTGTGGGGTGGTATCTGAGTGTGGTTTTGATTTGTATTTCCCTGCTGAGAAGTGGCATTGAGCATCTTTTCATGTGTCTGTTGGCCATCTGGATGTCTTCTTTGCAGAAGTGTCTGTTCATGTCTTCTGCCCATTTCTTCACTGGATTATTTGTTTTTAGGGTGCGGTGCTCTTATATTCCTAACTGCCGTGACATATTCCTAACCTCCTCACTGGACTATTTCAAAAGGGCATTAATGGGCCAGACATAGGTCACATGCAGTCCTACCTCCTAAACAGATGTTATGTAGATTATGAGCACACGTGGGGCCAGTAACAAGAAACATTTCCTAAAAGAAGGGGGGGGGGGGTCATTCCCTGAAAGAAAAGAAAGAGAAAGCTCCTGGACTGAAAACCAGAAGGTTTCCATTATATGTTCATTGTGTTCGATGCATCCCCCAACTCCTGGAACCATCTCTTCCCTCTCTTCCTCCCACCACTCCCTCCAGCACCCTTTGTCACGGCCTTCTGGCAACCAAGGTGCTGGTCCTGGCCATTCACAAGGTCCTCCTTCTAGAATGCCGTCCTCCCACTTTTCTGTCTGTAAGAGCCCTCTCTTCTTCTTCAATAACCACAATTAAATGGTCTTCTGCTGTTCAGTTTCTGGCGGCTTCCTGGGCTGGGTGCACCAGGCAAGGCCGGTACAAGGGCCTTCTTTCTCCTTGCACACCCAAACCGAGGCGTTCAATTGTCTGGATCTTCCACTGGACCATATGCTCCTACTCAGAATGACTCACCTCTGCACCCGCACTGTGCAACCACATCAGACAGTTGAGCAAAAGGATGGAAAACAGGATCAAATGGAATAACCGCTGCTCGGTAAAGACCCTTCTAATCATGGACATATTCTCATCCTCTCAGGGATGGTAAAAATATAGTCATGATGAATATACTAGATTCTGTACCGCTGTGCTAACTTCATCTAAATTCAGTGCTTTGATTGAATCTTCCCTATAATCAGCAATTTATACATGGGAAGAAGGAAGCTCATAGAAACCAAGAAAGTTGTCCAAGGATATACACCCTGTAGGTCACAGATGTAGAAATGAATCTAGATCTAGGGACGCCTGGGTGGCTCAGTCGGTTGGGCGTCCGACTTCGACTTAGGTCATGATCTCACGGTTCGTGGGTTCGAGCCCCACGTCATGCTCTATACTGACAGCTCAGAGCCTGAAACCTGTTTCAGACTTTGTGTCTCCCTCTCTCTCTCTATCCATCCCCCACTCGTGCCTTGTCTCCCTCTGTCTCAAAAATAAATAAACATTAAAAAAAATTAAAAGAAATGAATCTAGATCTAGACTTCAAACTATGATTTTTTCCCATAATATTGCAATTTACATAAGAAGAACCATAAGGCTTCTCTGAAGAAAAGTGAAATTTAAGAAGTGAAAGTCAACCACAAGCACTTTGAGCATATCCAACAGAGATATAATATGACCATCTACTTTAGCAAGCAATTGTATTGATTAACCGATTGATAATCAAGAACCCACACAGCAAACCCATTAGCTGGGAGAAACCCATTAGCTGGGAGAGGAAGGCACAAAGGAAGGCCTGGTGTTTCCAGAAATGTTGCTATTGATTCAGTTATTGTCAGCCTGGACTTAGAAATGTCTGAGCTGCATGTGTGAATGGAGTCACCATGTTCCAAATGATGATGCTATCAAACTACTCAAAACCCTGGGGTGCAATTGTGACACCGCCGACTGTCAGCTGCAGTGTCCTTCTGTCTCTAAAAAAAGTCACGTGGCTCCCAGGGTCCACTTTTCCCCTTATTTTCACTTACTTGGGAGCTCTGTCGCCTGGCAATTTCAAATAGGCTATAATCTCATTTTTCGTTTCCTCCACTGTGTGTCTTCTGTAGAGGAATGCACCCCAGAAGGAATCTCTGCTAATGAACACGCTGTGAACAGTGCAAAGTCCAGGCTGGGCCCTGTTTTACATAGTCATTTTGTTTATTTATCGCTAACATACTGCAAACACTTGCTGCGCTCTCAGGACCGGGAGTCCAGATGTAAACATAAGAAAGCCTACTTCTAAACTGGCTGTGATAGAAAATTTTCAAAGTGTATTAGGCATGAAAATATAACTAGGAAAATTCAGGGGATTAAAATCCCCCATGAATCAGCTGGAGCAAAAAACATCGGGTTGTAAGAGCTTCCACCCTTTAATAGAGAATCTTCCCAAGCCTCAATCAACAGGACTTAAGATGAACACTAAGGAAGGGCATTCCACGCGTAGAGGTGAGCGTGAAGTCAAGCTGCCTCTGCACATCTCTGCCCAGGCAAGGCTGGGAGGTGTTTCGGGGAATCAGTAAGTGCGAGCATGTCATCTCATGGATTTGGCATAGGAGCAACCTGGAAGAGTGTGTTTCCTGACAGCACGGGTGGAGAATACTTCCGTTTACTGAGACCGGAGTGTGGAGATCACACAGGATCTGACATTGGCCAGTGTTAGCTGCAAGCGACAGGACTCTGGCAAATTTAAGCAGGAAATGTCCGCATTGAAGGAAACCAAAGACTCTCACACGTGGCTTCAGAGACTTAGGCTTGGACAAAACTTCCCTTCTGTGTCCCACACTCTCATTTCGATTTGTCCACAACTGTCCCCATTGTCAAGGTGAGAGCCAAAAGCCCTGGGAACCCTCTCAAATCCAGGGAAATCCAGAGAATGGGTCACCCTACTTTTGTGGCAGAACTGAGCCCATGAAAACCACACTGTGTAGGCCAGTGGAAACAGAAATTATAGTCTGTGCCATCTCTGATGCTGGGCATAAGATCTGCTAGGACCACAATTAATCATTCTAGGAATTGGTTGAGGCCACTGCCACAACCATCATCACTGGAATCAGGGTGGCAGGGTCCCTGTTTCCTGGTATTCTAAGCTCCTGATCAACTGGGTGCACCTAATTAGTAGATCCTGGGACCCATCAGCAAGGAAAGATAGGAACGAGCATCCTGGATCTTTCAGTTTCAGATTAAGAGACTTCTAGGGGTACCTGGGTGGCTCAGTTGGTTGAGTGTCTGACTTCAACTCAGGTCATGATCTCACAGTTCATGAGTTTGAGCCCCATGTCAAGCTTTGTGCTGACAGTGCAGAGCCTGCTTTGGATTCTTTCTCTGCCCCTCCTCCCATTCGTGCTCTTTCTCTCTCTCCCTCAAGAATAAATAAACATTAAAAAAAATGTTTTTAAAAAGAGTAAGAGAGTTCCCTAAACACAAAAGGAGGATCAAATGTTGTGTTTCCCCAAAACAATGACAACTCTCAACTCCCATGGCTCTGGAAATGGCTTGGAGAGAGATGGAGAAAAACTGAACTAGGGCTCCAGGAGAGTATAAATTTTTGGAGAAATGTTTAGAAAGAAATTTGTAAGGCCAACTGGATACACAGAGCCAAGGACAAAGTCCCCCAAAGACTTCTCGATTTGGTAAGTGGTTGGATCATGTTGCGACCTACTAAAATAAAGATTTTAAGAGAAACAGAGTGTATACAGAGAAAGGTAATGAGGTTGGTTTTCCATTGAGTTCGCGGTGCCTCTGGGACATTCAGGTGGCAAGGTCCATTTGGCGGAAGCAAAAGGGCTAAATTATCCTCAGTTCAGAGGTGGAAAAACTGTACTTAAGGACACAGTGTAATGAGGCCAAGATAAGAGAGGTAGAAACAGTATGTGAACCCAGATCTGATTCTAAGTCCTTGCTTTTTCCAGAACTTCGTAGCACAAGAATATTTTTTGATTTTTTGTCATCTGTGTTTTGTGCATAAATGTGTTTTGTCAGGTTTCGTAAGAGGAGAGGGGATGATAAGTATTTTAATAATTGTCTTGGAAGTGACAACATCTAGTAACCATTTAGAACACATTCAAATTGAAATTTCTTTCTATTTTCCAGGTGATAAAAATGAGGCTCCGAGAGATTAATTTGCTTAACATTATCGAGCTGGTAAGTGGACTTAGATGAGCTTTTCTTATTTTTTAAAGTGTCAAGGGCTCATGGCTTATGGTGATGCTTCTGACACAGTGGACTCAAGCCCCACAGTACCAGCGTCATCTAGGGACTTGTTAGAAATTCAAATTCTCTGGCCCTGTCCATATCCCTCTGGATCAGGGACTCCAGGGTTGGGGCCCCCAAAACCTGTGTTTTAACAATCCACCAGGTGATTCCAATTCATGCTGAAGTTTGAGAACCGCTGGATTATTATATCTTCCCAGATATGAGAAGGACCAATTAAAAATGTGTTCTTTCCACTCTGGGATGAGATAAATAATTTAAATGAGATACCGTTTGTAAAGTCCCTAGCAGAGTGCCACGTATATATTGGATTCTCGATGATTCTAATTGAAATATGATGAACCTAACCATTCAAATTGCAAACCAAACTCCACCAAAGACATTGTCTTAATATACTAAAATGAAAAAAAAGCCTTCCTTTAAATTTATACTGAATTTATGTATTTAGATTCTCAAAATCATTTGTTTTCTTAATAACATTTTTCACGGCTTCTGCTAATTTAGAAACATTGCATCCCTAAACCTATTTGTTTTTAGGCTTTCTTACCAAATCTGCATACAGCAACAGTTAGGAAATTAAAATCTCGACTACTGAAATAGATTCCAAGGGTCTCGGATTTATGTTTTTTCTGTCCCGGTTAACATTCTGACCCCAACACACACTCAGTTCTCTTCCTACTGGAAGTCTTGCTCTCAGAGCATATTTCTGATCACTGAAGATGGTGAAGAAGAGGCTTGGGGGTCACTGTTGGTGATCCGGAGGGGATTCATGCATTGAAGAAAGCACTGGTTACTTTCTTAGATCCCCTCCAAACTTGAAATTCCAATGGGAGGGGTGTTCCTCAAAGCCACACCTCCGCCTCCAGAGGCTCTGAGCTCAGCCACCTTCTGGGTGAGAAAACACTGGGTGAGGATTTGGTTTGTCTGCTTCTCAGCCTCCCTTTAGGAAACAAAGTACTCAGGCAAGAGAAGGCAAAAATTCCCACCAGCACTGGCTATGATGCTAAAAAAGAAAAACTTCCCAAACAATAAAGAAATATTAGTTAAGGAAAGGGAGAGAGTCCAATCACTAGCATGTTGCGCTTTTCAGAAGAGTATAAACTGTTCCCCTGGAGCTGCGGATGTTACTCATCACGTTGGAGTTAAACCCAGAAATGCAGTTTACCCTGATTTAGCTTTATGCTTAATTGTTTTGAAGACTAATGTGATGCAGTCAGCCCTGCATGCTGCTTTGTTGTTGTATTTAAAAGCGAATGCTCCACTGATTTGCCTTGTGAAGTTTCTCTACAGGAAGAACTTCCAGGTTTGTAGCCCCAAGACTCAGAAATGAAGGTATCACCACGCCAGGAGACCTAATCATAAGAGCTACATTTTTTTTAACACATACTTTGGGCCAGCCAAGTGCTAAAACTCAGAATGATAACGCATTGTTTCTAATCCTCAGGAAAACTGCAGAGAATTTAACACTCCCTCCTACAAATGAAGACACTTTCAAAGCAGAAACATGATTGCTGAGTCTGCCATGGAAAGTACAAGGTAGAGTTTGGATGCAAAATTATTTCTACTTGGAGGGAACACCCCTCCAATTGGAATTTCAGGTTTGGAGGGGATCCGAGAAAGTAACCAGTGCTTTTTTCAATGCATGAATCCCCTCCGGATCACCAACAGTGACCCCCGAGCCTCTTCTTCACCATCTTCAGTGATCAGAAATATGCTCCGAGAGCTAGACTTCCAAAACAAGCATACAAACAGACTTAACTGAACATGTACTATCTGCTCTATCCCAAGTCTTTTGTATCTATTTACCTCATCAGCTGTAACACTCTTAGTAGGTCTTATTATTAGCCCTATTCTACTAAGTAGGAAATAATTTGTCCAGGGTAACGGGAGTAGATATGAGGGAGGTGTGGCTCCAAACCTAAGTGTTGGAGTCTTGACGCATGTTCCAAATGCAGTGCGGATCAAGTACAGAAAGTAAAGAAAGGTTATTGCTAAAAATGCAATGAAAAGCAAGCATGGACACATAGCTAAGCACGGATAAAAATGGTTTTGTAATTCCTTCTCACATACTATGACATTTTGCAATGTTAACTAATAATAAAGCCTGGGAAAATATCTCATTATATCAAGACAAAAACTCTTCAAAGGCACCCTGCTTGCCTTTTAGCGAGTATCGGGTATTCCCTGCCCTTCGGGAACACAGAATACATTCTGGACAGTAAATGCATTTGAAGGTTTGTCCTGACTCAATGCTGTTGGTTTTCTTCTGATCGCAACTGTTGGGGGAAATACTGAACAACCATTTCATGTTGTTTTGAACAACGAAGGTGAGATATCATTAGGAGAAACCAGGGAAGACTGACATTTTTTATGAGACTAAATAAATTATATGAAATTTGGATTCACATTCTTGGGTGTTGTAAAAATAGATCTTTTGAAGTTATTATTGAAACAATTGAGAGACTCTAGTTTTGAGCCTAAAGGCTTTGGGACCAGTTCCTTCTTCACTTAACAGATGAAGAAAATGACCAGATTGGAATGCTCCAAGGTCACAAAACTAGTTGGGCTGAGAAAGAAATGCACATCCCCTGTACATGAGTTACTTGTTCTATTAGACTTAATCATACCAGAAATTGGATTATCAAACTGCCATGCAATATAAAAACTAGGTTCACATTCTAGCTTCATTTATGAACAAGCTGAGCATTTTGCATAAGATATTGCACTTCTATTAAACTAAATATTAGTTTGTTTTATCTTGAAGATGTGTGAATAATACAGATCTCATAAAGTTGTTTTGTGAGGATTAAATAGATCATGGGTTAATATTTCTAGCATAATAAAAGAGCTCCAAAACTTTAAATTCCCTTTTATTCCTCCCACTTTGTTTCCCTCTGAATCACAAGTAGTTACAAAGGACAGTATGTTGCCTAAATAGCAGTCTGCATCAACCAAGGTTTCTGAGCCTAGACACTCAGCATACCTGTTGTTTCTAAATAGAGACGTCTCCTTGTATTTCAGAAACGTGTCGTAAACCTCTCCTGACAGACAAACTCTCCTGGCAATATATTTATTTCAGGGGAACTAGTCCCTGGTCTGTACAACTGAATCACAAAAGTAGCTCAGAACCATTTGCTATGCTAAGCACAGATGACAAGTGCTGACAAGGTTAAGAAAATGGTTTGAAAAAAAATTTAGGTAATCTCTATTGAAAATGAGAAAATCTCAGGGTTCTCTCCCCACTGAAGGATTATATTTATGAAATCCATGAGTAAAAGGCTCAGCAGAAAAGAAGCAAGACAGTAGTGAGTTGGAAAAGAACATGAGCTCTAATGCCATAAGACTAGACTATGAGTCCCAGATGTATCATGTGTCCACCTTGTGGAACTATATGTGAGTATATCAGTTAGCTATAGCTGCATAAGAAAACACCTCAGAATTCAGTGGCTTAAAAATAATGGCTTTTACCCCACTTAGGAATCTATGAGTTAGCATTGCAGTTCTACAGTTCTAAGTTGAGCTTGGCAAAACTCATTCATCCATCTTTAGTCAGCTGCAGGTTAACTAAGCAGATCTTCTAATCGTGGTTTGGCTTTCTCAACTGTCTGAGGTCCCAACAGGGATAACTGGGGTGCCTCAGGTCTGTTACAGATGTCTTATCTCTCCTTATGGCTAACTTGTGCATGTTCTTACAGAGAAGGCAGAGGAACAACCGAGAGAAAAGAGGTCCACAAGGTCTGTTTAGGCTTAGAACTGAGAAACAATGGTGTTCCATGTTCAAACCAATCTGCATGCATAAGACCCAGATATCTATCTTTTATTATTATTTTTTCCTTTCCAGCTAACTCTAATACACAGGTAAGTTTGAAAATGATGTCTTTGCCGTTTGACTCATGTATTGATCACAATGCTTTCTATTAAAATGTTATAAGTAAAGCAAACAGAAATTAAGGAAACAAAACACAACATGTCTTATTAGCTCTCACACCTGAAAATTTCAGGGACAGATATAACTTCTGTCATGGTTGGATCCAAGACCTCCAAAGACATAGTGTCTGTTTCTCTTTCTTCAACTATTTCCTCAGCTTTCCACTGGGGAAGCCATGTTATGAATGTAGGTTCTTTCTACATGGTGAGGAAACTGTCCACCAGGAGTTTCCATAGTCCTTGCAACGTTACTGAAAGAGAGAGAGAGAGAGAGAGAGAGAGAGAGACAGAGAGAGAGAGACAGAGACAGAGAAGAACAAGAGAGCACTCTCTATTACATAGCTCAGACATATCCTATTATGAGTTACCATTGGCACAACTTGGATCACATGTTTACCCATTCAACACACATGAGAATGAGAATGAAGGAGTGTGAATTCCCAAAAGGAAATCAGAGTGCTATAACCAACAGAAGAGGAGACGGTGACTGGACAGGCAAAAAATAACAGATGTCTGTAACAAATTATGTATTCTACAGCTGCATTTCCGCAACATGCTATTATATCCCTTTTCATGCTGTTGTAATCATGTGTTTTATTCTGACTTATACACAATTCTATCATTTTCTTGAGTACAAGGAAAATGAATTGTATCTTGTCATTTGCAGTGTCCCTAGCACTGCATGTGACGCTTAAGTAGATCTTTGTTATAACTACTTTTGGAAAAGATTTTGTTACAAGTTTCAATCTCTGATTCCTTCTTAGGTTGTTAAATTCACAAAGTACCTATGCTTGATTCCTCTTTTTCTTGTATTTTATTAACTTTGGATGCAGCCTTAGATTTCTATTTGTTCTGTAGTCTTAAAAAGTTGGGTGACACGGAAGACCTCTTTTGCCCTGACAGGAACCATGTCAAGTAGCCTGATCCTTGGGTTTATTCCACTAGAGCCACATCTCAGTCTTGAACAGACTGACTCAGAATCATATGTTCTTCAGGCGGTGGCATATTAAAGAAGACAAAATATTTAAAGCATAGAGCAACATTCCTATGCAACCCAGTTCCACTTGTGTATAATTTGGTCCACTATCTAAATTTAAGATGATCTTTCAAACAGGGGTGAAGATCACCTGGTCAGGAGAAAAACTACATAGCTGATATCATGGGACTATCCACAGTGGAATGAAGGAAGCAGAACTAACAAGACAGACAGAAGATCAGATGTTATAAGAGAGTAGACCACCGGAAGAAAAATATATGTATAATAAATAATATAAGCTTTTCCCTGAAAGTTTCAGATACACTGAATATGTGTGGCATAACTTGTGCCTCTCACCCAAATCAAAATATGTCTTCTTCTCCTCTCCTGTTTAAGGTCCCCTTTGGACTCTTGCTAAGTCTCCATCACCACCATGGTGACCAACCCTGTAAGGACTCCACCAAGTTATCATGGGGCTATCAAGTATAAGTGGAACTCATCCCCACTGATCCAGGGCAATGCTCTGCCTCTTAAGATAACCCCTTGAATTCCACTTCTTCTCATCACTGCCAGACCTGAGTGATGTAGCTAACCCAAAGGTTCCTGAAGGGCATAGGAGATACCTCAGAAAGCTATACTTTGAACACTGAGAACTTTGACCAATGGAAAACAGTAGATAGAAGAAGACTTATAGATAAATCCCCCTTCTGTCCTTCCCATGGCCACCTCCTCCTGTATCTGTCAGATCTCTTCAAGAGTCTCGAAAACCCACCTGCAAGTTTAACAACAATGGAAAAAGACCACAGACATTTCTCAGTTAGATAAAAGGTAGTTGCATTTGTCTGCTACCCCAACAAAATACCATACACTGGGCGCCTTAAGCAATAGAAGTTTATTCTCTCACAGTTCTGGAGGTCAGGAATCCAAGATCAGGATTCGGGCTGACTTGGATTTTGGTGAGGACTCTTTTCCTGGCTCCACAGACGGCCTCCTTTCCCCGTGTCCTCACCTGTGTGCACTGGGGTCAGGAGGCATGCTCTCCTAAGTCTCGTCTTCTAAGGATGCTAATGCTGTTGGATCAAGACTCCATCCTATGACCTCATCCTCCATTGCTTCTTTACCCCCAGTATAGCTACCCGTCAGGTTAGGGCTTCAGCATTTGAATTTTAGCAGGACAACTTCATAACAGTAGCTAACTATTAAAAAGGCTAAAAGATAATTCTAAGGTATCAGAAATTAATAACTACAGAGAGTAACCACTACCCCTAAGGTTGAGGGAAGATAGAGAAGAAAGAAGACTAGAAGCTCAGAAAATAAGGCCAGACAGAGCTGATTTGCAGCCATATGGCAAGAGGGCATGGCCACAACAGGAACACATCGCCCACTGCTGGGGTGATAAAGAAGCTGGATATACAGTATCCTCCACCAGATGGCCTCATCCACTGACCCTCAAGAGCAATCCCTCCATGTGGTAAAGGCTGTCAGGTATTTACACACAGAAGCCCTTGCCACTGCAGAGATAAACAGAACTTCACCTTATTCTCCTAGCCTGGTATCCTCTCTAGAACCTGCCATTGGCCGACTCTAACATGGAGACACAATCTTGGCAGTCATTGTGTGTATCCTTGGCTATGTTATTTACTGCTCCTAATTACAGTACCATTAAATATTCTGGTACTAGATAATAATGTGAAATTTAACCTATAATATATCTGTATAAAATTGTAACGGGAAGGAGATAAAAAAAAAAGTAGTTAATACATAGAAACAAATATATCCAGAAAACAAGCAAGGAGAAATAGGCAAATTGCCTATAGTTGTTCCTATACTTGCCTCTGAAGTCATAGTTGGTATCTTCGGCTTCCTCCATTCCCTGGCCCATTCCATATTTCCACTTAGCCAGCAACTCACCTGATCAAAGTCCTTCACTGGGAGAATGCCCCAACACTTGATTTCTGAGGGGATCTGAATATTTCATAGTCTTCCCTTATTTTCATCATTGCAATTCCCCAATACCTCTACTATTGACAATGAAATATTAATCACCCAAGAATATCCCCTTCTTCCCGACATAGCTCTCTTCCTTTCCATTTTGTAATAACTAATCTGTTTTTTGTTGGTAATTGGGATCAGTCATTCCGGTCATTATAATAACAACCCCTCCCCTTCTGGGCCCCTTGGTTCAGTAGCCTAAAGATATCCCCAAATGGTCAGGGGGGAGTAGTTTTAAGCTTCCATTCCTTGGGATCATTGTGTCTTCTAATGGAAGCGTATCCTCTTTGGGAGCTGATCCCTCTAAGCCAGCAGGCTTAAAGTTGCCAGGATGGGAATAAAACATTCTGTGAGTGTTTTATTACATATAATAATGAGAGGAGCCACTCCAAATACACCTTTTTTTTAGTCCCACCTATTTTAGCTATAAGAATAAAACACCATAAAATGCTGATTGAATTTGTTTTAAATCATACACTGTACTCGGCCCTTTTAGAGTACTCTCTCCAAGCTGACACCATAACTGAGTCTTCTGTAAGCCAGCCCATCTTCCCACAGGCTGAAGAGGCATCACTTAAAAAAGAATAAGTCATGGTTCAGAGCTGATTAATCAAATCTAATTAGGTGGCTCACTAATTGATCCCAGAAGCTATCACCATTTGACCTCTGGTAAAAGGGCTCAATACATTCAAACTCCTCTGGAGACAAATGAATAGAAACTCCCATTGGTTAAAACCACATAATTCAATTAATCCACTTAGTGAATTCAAGGGTTAGTCAAATCATTCAAGTGTATATTGGTTTCCAGAAAGAAATTGAACTGGAATTTATCTTTTCCTTGTCTTTTGATAAATACCATCTAGATAGTAAAATCTTACATGTAAACTTCAAGAAATGATAACATAAAAAAAGGTTGGCCACTATCTGCTTTAGAATATATTCCTTATTACATTTTTCTTCCTTCCTTCCTTCCTCCCTCCCTTCCTTCCTTGTTTTCTCCTCCTCCCTCCCCTCCTTTCCCCTCCTTTCTTCCTTTTTTCCTTCATTCATTCCTTCCTTCATTCCTTTGTTGCTTGCTTCCTTCCTCCCCACCTTCCTTCCTTCCTTTCTTCCTTCCTTCCTTCCTTCCTTCCTTCCTTCCTTCCTTCCTTCCTATTTAATTTTAAAAATCCTGCCAAACCAGATTCATTGGTAACAGGACGTGTCTAGATTAACCGATCAATGTAAGTAGGGCTTGGAATCTATAATTATTTAAATTTATAAAATAAAAAGGTAAATAACAAATTGACATAATACATAACAGACACTGGATTAATGTATCTAATATATAAAAATCATCTTGCTAATAAATGAGGAATCATAAAGATGTAGAAGCAAAATAAGTAAACGACATGAATATTCCATTCAAGAAATAATAAATGGAAATAGCCAATGAAAATACAGAAAATATATTCTTTACAATCCTCATCAAAGAAATACAAATTAAAGCATCAGTAAGACCAATGATGGCAAAACAGTAATTCACTTTCATCAGTCAATATATTAACAAATTACCATTTATAGGGGCACCAATATTATGCACTGATTCCTATGCCCACACAAATTGTGTGTATGCGTGTGAATATATTTAATTTTTGTCCATAAAGAAGTACAAACAAGAAAGTTACAAATGACACTACAGATTACAATCACGCTTTGTGAATTAAACCAAAAATTTATATATATTGGCTAAAAAGATTTCAAAAAGCTAATGTTTCTTTTTAAATGATAAGATTATGGGTAATTTTAAATATATTTTATTTATCTCACTTTGTTACAATATTTTATTTTTTAAGTGTTTATTTTTGAGAATGAGAGAGAGAGAGAGAGGCAGAGAAAGAGGGAGACACAGAATCCGAAACAGGCTCCAGGCTCAGCTATCAGCACAGAGCCCTACGCGAGGCTTGAACTCATGAATCATGAGATCATGACCTGAGCCGAAGTCAGATGCTTAACTGACTGAGCCACCCAGGCCCCCCATGTTACAATAGTTTAAACTGGTATAACTTTTGGACTAAGAAAAGTTACCCTTTTTATTAGAAGATTTAAAGAAAAAAATGTCAGTGGTTAATGCTGACAAACACCTCTGGGATGCTCCCCACCGTTGTCCTATCATAGCGGTTTCACCTGCTGTCTCTTACCTTTCTCTTCCTTGACTCTCCTCTTTCCACTGGGCCCTCTAGAAGGCCTTTGATGTTCTCCACTTTGTATTTTCCAAAGTGCAGTTTCAATATAACAATTACTATGACGAATCCCGGCTATTCCAGCTCTCTTTCTGTCCTCCACTGTGATCCAGCGAAATTGACTTGGCCTCTTCACCAATCGGTGGAGCCTCAAACTAAACAAGAAGAAAAAATAAAACTGAACACCAACGAGAAAAAAATATATATTTCATTTACTCTTCTGACTCTACAGAGAGATTCTGTGCTCTGGTTCTGAGAACAGAATTTGCATTAACAAGTAGATGTTACCTGCTTAAGTTTGGAATCAATATAAATATTTTCTTTCATAAATCAGTTTCATTAAACTGGAATAAACTGCCTCAAGACATTCAGATTCAATACATAGTAGAATATATATACAGTAAGTATCTACTGGGCATTTAGGTTTGTAGTCTTATAATTATTCCTTACAACCACTGAGTAAGTTAGACACTTTCTGCACATCCTAGCCCGTCTGCACAGACTGGCATTCAACATCGTGAAGGCATCATTTAGGATCACTGAGTATGTAGAATAATCACAATTTTATGGGGTCCTAAGGCCTGGCTTCTTTTCCTACTCCGCAGGTGATTTAAAAACACAGTTAAGTACCAACATGCTAAATGTAAAGCTTATAAGGTAGAAAAGAGCGGTGTGACCCCACACAGGAGAAATATAAGAAAAAAGAATAAAAGAGGTTCAGGACTTTTACAGCAAGAGCGATCAGGGTGGGAGTGACAGAGGAAGATTTCAGAAAAGCCGAATTCAGGAGCTGAATCCTTAAGTCCCTCCTGGTACTAGGTCTGTTCCAGCTGCCGTAACAAAGTGTTACCAACGAGGTGACTCGAACAATGGAAAGATTTTCTCACAATTCTGGTTTCTTCTGAGGCCTCTCTCCTTGGCTTGTAAATGTCCATTTTTTCGCTGTGTCTTCCCATGGTCTTCTTTCCATAAATGTCTGTGTTCAAATGTCATCTTCTTATAAGACACCAGTTACATTAAATTAGGGTCCAACCTAGGGGCGCCTGGGTGGCTCCATCAGTTAAACATCCGACTTCAGCTCAGGTCATGATCTCATGGTCCATGAGTTCGAGCCCTGCATGGGACTCCGTGTTGACAGCTCAGAGCCTGGAACCTCCTTTGGATTCTGTGTCTCCCTCTCCCTCTGCCCCTTCCCTGCTCATGCTCGCTGTCTCTCTCTCTCTCAAAAATAAATAAGCATTATAAATAAATAAATAAATAAATAAATAAATAAATAAATAAAGGTCCAACCTAATGTCTGCATTTTTATTTAATCACCGCTTTAAAGTCCCTGTCTCCAATAGAGTCTCATTCTGGGGTCATAGGTGTTAAGACTACAACATATGAATTTGGGGGGACACATTCAGCCAATAACACTATGTGGAAAAGCGCTGACTATTTCTAACATTTCTCTTTTCTAAAGGAATTTTCTAAGACTTCATTCACAGTGCCTGATAGTCAATGAGTCAATCTCTCCTCCGAACAAACATTTAATTATGTGCTGCCTTTTGTATAGATCATTTCGCTCTGTATCAGTATTATTTGTTTTCGGTCTTTCTCATCAGAATTTCAATTCCTTGAGGATATATTCAGTGTGTTATCTTTATTACCTAGAAGAGTGCAAGTACACACAAGAGTATATAATGAATAGTTGTGGACCAGCGCAGTAAATAATAAATGAATTCAAAGAACAACAAATGAGAGGATGTTGAAAGAGTCCCAAGGAGACCATGAACCCCTCTCCGAATGCATGGCTTCCCATGTGGAGACAAGCCTTGGAAAGCTGAGTGGGCATCAGAATAAATGATTAGCATTAGTAGAAACTGAAAATTGAAGGGATGGGCCCATGTGCTACGCACAACTCAAAGACAATGATCTTGTTTATTTTATTTAAAAATAAATACTCAGAATCCAGTGTTGAAAAATGACATGGAAGATGTTTTCTTGAATCAATAGATAAATGAGACAATGAAATATTTAACAAATGAAGCAAAAAATGAAACAGAAAGAGAAGGAACAATCGGAGATCGGAGAGGTAGGGGCATTTTTGTGAAGGTAGAACCAAATTGCATCTGACTCCAATGATCTGCATAAGACATCTGTATCATTACTAAGTTCTCGCAATAATTCTGATAGAAACGAAAGTCTGAGAGGCCCTGGCTAACCTACATCTCCTTTGCAAAGGTTTGTGAAGTGGATTTCTTAATCATCTGAAAGCTCGCCTTCCTTGTCCACTTTATTTTGTTCATAGAGACCTGCTCTAGCCTCCAGATTTCTGCAATGAGCACCTTGGAGGAGTCCCATGGCAACCTCCCTGGAGACAGAATGAGGATTATTAATATACCTTTGGAAATAACGGCTCTCAGACACTGTAACTCACATTAATGTGCAATATCCCGACCGCTCACTCTGCTGATGGGAAGGCAATGTACTCACTCTGGTTTATTATAAAAGCATTAAAATGTGCTCTGTTGGTTAATCATGATGACACTTTCATCTGTTTGAGGGGTTTTGAGTTGTTTCTTGTGGAATTTAATCATACGCTTTTTGGACTTTACCTTCTAGAAATGAGTCTGAGACACTTGGGACTGGATCCAAGCAACACATATCTTCAGCATATGTTTTTTTTTGGCAAATTAGAGCCTCAATCAAAAACCCTTTCAGAATGAAAAGACTTTATTTAATCACTGTGCACCTACCATGTGCTAGGTAATGGGGCAATGTGTAGACCATTTCAGTGCAGGCTCTCACCGGAACCTCAAAACAACATCGCAAAGGCAAGGCAAATTTTGATCCATCAGTGAAACAGATGAGGAAACGGAGCTTCAGGAAGGTTTATCCATGAGCCCAAACACGTTGAAACAGCTTCCACTGTCTTTCTACTTCACTGTCTTCACTGAAGGCAGCCTACTAGGTGACTAGAGCCTGTTGTTCCACGAATACTTGGGCTTTTTCCTTTGCTTTAACGTATTAACAATTCTACGATCATTATTAAAGAAATAGTAATTGTGAAGTCAGAGGTCAGAGAGAAGTTTAGTTGTGGGACTTCATTCCTTGGCCATTTCCATTGAACTATAAAGGTATTTGGAAACTCCTAACACCTTATATGTTCTCTACTATATATCACTTTTACCTCCTCTCTCCCCCCAACCCCTGCTCCTAATCGCCATGTAAATTTAGAAGATAGATTTCAAAGCACTTTTGTATTTCACTTGATTCTCAGGGCTTCTTGAGATTGACAATGTGGATCGAACTCTTCCCCTACAACCTGGTTGGAGGTGCTGAGGCTCAGTGAATATCAAGTGGTTATTTATGAACACAGGCAGACGGATTCAATTTAGTAGTGATAGCTCCCTTTTAGATTTAATATTCAGAAAATATTATTTGAATGTCTGGGTCTAACAGGGGACTCTCTGATCCAGGGGTTGGCAAATGTTTTCTGTAAAGGGATGGATAATAAATACGTGGTCGGTGTCCCAGCCTTCCGCCACTGCAGCATAAAAGCAGCCATATGCTCTCTGTGAACGAATAAGCCTGGCTTTGCAAATAGCAAACAAACCAACAAACACAAAGCAAAACAAAAGCTTTGTTCATGGACACTGAAGTTTTAAATTTATATAATTTTCACGTGCCAGTAAGCATTGTTCTTTTGAATTAGTATTTCACCCACTTAAAATATAAAAACGACTTTTAGTTCACAGGTCGCACAAAAATATGTGGTGGGTCAGACTGGGCTCAGAAGGTACATTTTGCTGATTCCTGCTCTGAACTCTAGAGATTTAACACAAAAAAAATCAGAACAAAAACTCCTTGTCCTTTTGGAGATTACATTTTACTGGGAGGAAGGCAGCTAGGGAAGAAACAGGTCAAACACAGAGAAGGGCTCAGCACCAAGAATGGTGAGAAAGCAGATTCATCTGGGAGTGTATTTGCACGTGCCCCGGACTGAGGGTGTGCTCACTTCTGGTGGGGGCGTGGGCTTAGAAGGCTGGTCATGGGGTGTGATTAGTGAAGGGTTTAAGGATGAGGCTAGCTGAAAGGCAGGCTCAAGTTCACTCCATTCCCGTGCTTTGCCGTGCTTTGCTGTACTTCAACAACCTTGTTACTATGAATTTTCGTAAAGTCTACTCTATACCATGGGCTACTATGAGTAGCGTTTTGTGGAACTGAAGGCAAAGAGACTGGGTTCCGAGTTCAGGTCAAAACACTGCAGCCTAGAAATCGGAGCCAGCTTCACGAGAGAATTGAGTAGAAGATGAAAATTGGCATCTGATGAATCCAGGAATAGTTTCCCCCCATTCCTCTCCCCCCAAGGAGATAATCCCTGTAAGATATCAGGAGGATAGAGGAGAGTCCCATGAACGTTAAAAGAAGTAAACTTCCCATAACTCTTAAATGGTAGAACACTGCTGCTGATCACAGGTTTGCACACTCTTGTTTGATCTTTTCAAAATCCAGTGAGGTGTCTGGGACAGATATCTCTTTTGTACATTATAGATAATCTTTCACTGTTGCTTAAATGTGATGATGATGAGGGATGCCTGGGTGGCTCAGTCAGTTAAGTGTCCGACTTCGACTCAGGTCATGATCTCACAGTTCATGGGTTCGAGCCCCACGTCAGGCTCTGTGCTGACAGCTCAGAGCCTAAACCCTGCTTCAGATTCTGTGTCTCCCTCTCTCTCTGCCCCTTGCCTGCTCACACACTCTCTCTCTCTCAAAAATAAACATAAAAAAATTTAAAAAAATATGATGATGATTATACTATATAATATGCATTATATAATAGTCTACTATAAATATTCTTATGTTCCACTTGGAATATAAGCTCCATGAAACACAGTATTTTTGTTTTGTTTGTTGTCCGTTTTGTTCACTACTGGATCTCTAGTTTCTGAAAGAGTGCCTGACACATAGAAAATGCCTGATAAAGTATTCATGAATACACAAATGAATAAACGAACCAAAGGATCATTAATAGAGTAAGTGGGGACTGAGATAGAAAACGTCCTTTGCTATTGATTGTTGAGTTAAAATGAGGGCAATGTTCAGGCCTGTGAAGGGTTTCATAAATGAGAAGACCTGAATGTATGTTCGCCGTGGGGCTCCTTCTGTGCCCAAGAATGAGATCAGCTTTTGATTTTGTAAAGAGATGATACTCTCTATAGAAACTCTGTCTCTTCCTGTGAAGATATGCCAAGAGAAGGCCATTGTTGAGTTACAGCCTTGGTATCTGCAGCTACTGCCTCTTTAAGAAGTCCCCGGTAAAAGTATAGTATCTCACAAAATTGTTGGAACTCTCAGGACTTGGCTATTATTTCTGAATCCCCTTCTCAGCAAACCAATTGATTTCTCTGCTCTGCCTCGTGCTGATCCTTCAGGTTGTGGGAAGTACAAGGAAATAAATCAGGCACTGTTCTATTTCACCTCTTTGTTCGCCTAGATAAAGACAGGGAGTAGCCTGGATCCTTTCTCAAAGTTTGCATTTTTCCCTTATCCCACTATAGACTCACTGACAGCAGGAGCCACATTATTTCTTCTGTATCTTAGGATTTCATGCAAAGCCTGTCCCAGGTCCACCGTCAATAAACAAGTATTGATTAGAACGTAATTAGTGCCTTTCTCCTATACGCTAAAATTATACCATTGGCTTGATCACGAAACTGTAAATATTATATGCCCATTTTGACGAATCTTCTGATTTCAAACTCTTGATTGACCCAGCCATCGATATCTGGTGTCAATAATAAGTCTTCACATTTTTATAGAACTCATTATTTAAAACACTGCCAATTTTTTCTAATAGAGCTGCAATACACGTGTGGATATCTTTTTTTTTTTTTTGTATTCAACAAATATTTAGCAATAGCATCTGTGTGACAGATGATGGACTAGAGCCTGGGTCTCGTGGTGAAGGCTCTAGACAGAGCCTGGTCTCTGTCCTTGAAGACCGTCTAGCCCAGGGATGCAGACAGAAAGTATGAAATGAGTCATGAAAAGAAGTATCTTAGTACAGATTTTGATAAGTGTAGTAAAGAAAAAAAAAAACCAGGCATCTCTGTATAATAGACAGAGTATAATATGCAGAAAGTGGACAATGGCCAGGGAGGGATCTCTCTCTGGACGTCTCATTTAAGCCAAGCCTGAAGAGATCAGTAAGAATTGCCCAGTGACTTATTTCACTGTATCCTGGGGTCAAGTCAGAGAAAGCGTCCATGCTGAAAGCTGAAATGTACGAATTCAGTCCTGCCTCTTTGTTGAATTAAATGCATCCTTAGGTGAGTTGGCCTTCACTTGCCTGATTGCTAAAATAAAGCTCACTCTTACTCTCCCTGTGCCTTGATTTTCCCATCCTGTGAAATGGGAGTAATTATAGTAATGCTTTCATTTTTAATGATGATTATAGGAGTTAGCACGTGCTAAGCACTTAGAACCCTACCAAGACTATTTTAGGTGCCCAGTAAATGTTGCACATTGTTGCCACTGCTATTTTTATGAGTGAGGATAAATCCTCTGCCATATTTATTTTCTGCATTGATTAAGTTTGCACTGAAAACGAGGACATATCTTTTTCAAATGGATGACAAAAAAAAATCAATGAGTTAACTTATGCTTATAATATTCTGTTGGGCCATTCTCTACTTTTGGAGGGGCACTAAATACTCTTCATTTTATTTTTTACAGTTTTTATTTAAATTCCAGTTAGGTAACACACAGCGTGTTACCAGTTTCAGATGTGCAATACTGTGATTCGAAGCTTCCATACAACACACAGTGCTCATCACAGCGAGTGCCCTCCCTAATCCCCATCACCTACTTTCCCCCACCCTCCCACCCACCCCTGCTCTGGTAACCATCAGTTTGTTCTCTGTAGCTAGGAGGCTGTTTCTTGGTTTGTCTCTCTCTTTCTTTCCCCCCCGCTTTGCTCGTTTGTTTTGTCTCTTAAATTCCACATAGGAGGGAAATCCTATGCTATTTGCCTTTCTCTGACTTATTTCACTTAGCGTAATACTCTCTAGCTCCATCCATGTTGTTGCAAATGGGCCATTTCTTTCCTGATGGTGCCCTCTGGTTTCTCTATCCCATGCCAAGGGTCGATGCAAAGGTTGAGGAGGTGTGAAGAGAGGGCTTGCTCCGTCATTTCCACAGAATCAGAGTGCTTCGCGGTGAATAACAACAGAATTGTGTCCAGGGAATTATGGTATATTGAGCAGAACAGTCTGTCCTCAGTTGGTTGCAATGTCACATGCACGGTGGGAAAGGATCTACAATCAAGATATGGAACCACACGGAAACCAGAGAGGTGTTACCAGAACAAAAATTAAACATGAAAATAGCTCTGAAGTGATCCCCAGATGAGTCACTTTCAGCCATTTGCTGTGTACCCACTTAGGTGTAAAAAGCTCCAGAAGAAGTTGGCTGATGATCTTGGGGAATAAATAGAAATTACCTAGACAAAGTACAAGGAAGGGTTGGAGAAAACATCTCGGACATATGTGACAGCACAAACCAAAACCCTGAAGGGAACAAAACATGGCAACTTCAGAGACCCAAAAACAGTGTGGAATGCCTGGAGCATGTGGTACAAAGAGAAGGAGAAGACAGGTGAGGGTGGAGAGGTGGAGAGGCAGCCTGGGGTTAGAAAATGAGGGTCCTTGGGTGTTGTGCTAAGGATCCTATCAGGTCAAACACTATGAGACACCGTGTTGAGAATGCTATTGTCACCTCTCTCTCAAAGTGATCAGCAGCGCCTCATTCGAATGGACAGGAAGTGTTAAAGACAGCACGAATGTATTTTTGCCTGTCTCCTAGGAGACAGCTATAGGGGCAGCTAACAGAAATAGTGCCGTCGCTGAAACATCACAATGTGAACACACACACGTGCGCGCACACACGGTCACAACAGGCTGATTAATCATAAAATGATATCTCTAACAATGGCCCAGAAACCCAGGGAATTAGTTAATTAGAACACATTTCACAGGATGTTCAGGGTTTGGGGTTTCACATTTGCATCTTTCAAAGGTATAATTATGTCGGATAATACACCCTGTGCTGGAGCTTTTACATAAACACTTGTGGTCTAGTTCAGAGTTGCCTCCACTGCACGGAGCAGCTGTTGGGAGAAAAATATACACTATTAAAAGCAGTTTGAATTAGATGTGGTCTACTTGCTTAAAATATACAATGCCTAGTCACTTATCAAGCAGAGGAGTGAGTTACTATTTATTTATTATGCAACAGGCGCGCCTGGATAAGGTATACAAATTAAGTGGCCCGGAGAGGAACGTGGTACACGCTCAAGACCACAAGAAGCTCAATAGGAACTCACTTTAAATCTACATCGCAATTTCAGAGCCAGTCTTTACGCATGTGCCCACCGCCGAGAAACCCACATTGAAGGCCTGGACCAGGAAATGAAGCAATTAATGCCTTCCCTGTTTTCACCATGATCTTTTAATTTTGCTTTGTGATCACAGACACGTTTTCCCTGCTATCGCTAAGCAGTCTTTAGAATAGAAAATAGAGGATATTTTTAAACCTGTTCGGTTAAGGTTCAATCGGGGAAACGGAAGCAGTCTATGTATTATGGAATAAGGACTTTACATCAGGAATTAGATCTCACACAGTTGCGGAAGCTGGGGAGGTAAAGTTCCGAAAAGGGTCAGAAAAGAGTGGCAGGCAGTCCCGGAATGGGTGTCTGGGCCACACGTCCGGGGCAGTGGGACACCTGCAGCCGGTGGAGTGGAGCCACGAAGGGCGGGGAGAAGTCCATGGGTGGTGGTTGGTCTTCCAACCTCAGGGGAATTCAGGTAAAACATCTGATAGGGAACCTGGCGTGGGTATTGACCAGCGGGCCAGAAGTGAAGAAGGATTGCCGGATGTGGAGCAGGGAAATGCAAGGATCGTTGCCCCTTGCTTTTTCTAAATAACCATAACCTTCAGGTTTTTTAGCACTTATCTTAGTACTTCGTTTTTAGAGCAGTTTTAGGTTTGCAGAAAAATAAAGCCGAAAACACAGTGCCCATACATGCCTCCTTCGTCAGAGGTACCGCCCGCTAGCATGAATTCTTTGCTTAGTGTGGTACATTTACTGTAGTTACTGAGCCAGTATCGGGAATTATTAACTAATGTCCATGTTTACATCAGGGCTCACTCCTCGTGCCGTATAGTTTTATGGATTTTGACAGATGCATAATGAAATGGATCCGCCGTCATACTACCATACAGAGTAGTTTCACAAACCTGCAAATCCCCTGTGCTCTGTGCGTTTAGCTCTCCTTCCTTCTTCCCCCTCCAGCTCCTCTTCCCCTGCAACCACTGATCTTCTCACTGTCTCTAGAGTTGTGTTTTTTCCAGAATCATGCAGTTTTTTCAAACCAGATTCTTCCACTTAGCCATTTGCACGATAGTTTCTCCCATGCCTTTCTGTGGCTTAATAGCGCATTTCTCTTTGTTGCTGGATGATATTCCCCTGTATGGATGGATATACCATGCTTTGTCCATTTGGCTGAGGAAGAGTGGCTTGCTTGCTTCCAAGTTTTGGAAATTGTCAATACAACCTTCTGATTTCAAAGGTGTGTGCTTGACGTCTGCCACCCAAATACCACCCGAGTTTTCTTGTAGCCAATGCTAATGCTAATCAGCCCAAGAAAGGGAATTCTGGGAAAGTTAGTGACACAGTACGAAACCACCACAATCCATTTGGGACAACCTGTCATATATATATATACATCTCTGTTAACCTAGTTTAACTCCCAAGTACAGTTACTAGTAGAATCCCGTTTCCTTCTGACAAGATGTAACTATCCCACCTATAAAGAAAAACATGCTGGGGCACTTGGTTGGCTCAGTTGGTTAAGCATCCGACATCGGCTCAGGTCATGATCTTGAGGTTTGTGAGTTCAAGCCCCACATAGGGCTCTGTGCTTACAGCTCAGAGCCTGGAGCCTGGTTCAGATTCTGTCTCCCTCTCTCTCTGCTCCTACCTCCATTAGCGCGTGCTCTCTCTCTCTCTCTCAAAAAATAAACATTAAAAAACACACACACACATTAATTCCCTCCCTGAAAGGGAACGTCAGTTCTGCTATGCTACTTTATTCATCTCTGGATAATATTCTTTCCTTTTTGAACTGTGCCACATTACCCATTAGACCTCCTTGACTATAAATACTGAGATACAATTAACATATCTACAATTAGCAGGTGGAAAGGGGGAAATTTGTCAATGTATCACAAATATGTGTCTATGTGAAAATTAAGAAGAAATATTCAAAACTATTATAGTGTTTATTTATGCAGCTGGGCACATGTCTGTACCTGGTAGTTATAACTTCCTTCCCTCTCTCTTATTCCATATTTCCTTTGCCCCCAGAAAACACCTCAACTGTTCATGGTTCCTTAACTAGAGTTCCAAATCTTCATTCCTGAAGAGTCTGGGCTATTAGAACGTCTATGCGTATCGGACTCTTTAGAGTTCCGTTAACTCTTATTCATGGGACATGGAAATATTAAGGGGCATCCTTGGAAATTTCCGGCATTCCAGACATAATCTTCCTTATCCATATTGTGTATAGGAACCCAACTCTTCTTTGATGGTCAAGATCAAGCACTCCAGCCAGAATAGCAATTCCATTTCTTGCCTGTTGGGTTCACTGACCTGAGAAGCACACAGTGATCCAATGACACCCCCCTGCCAAACACACACTTTCCAGTTTAATAGACTATTGCTGTGTTCCCTGATGAGGACCTCCCTTAACCAGATATTGAGGTTTTGATAGAAATGTCTGAACTAAACATTTTCTTACCTCAAGTTCTTTGCCATACCAAGAAGCAACCCACACCTCTATATTATTACTTATTCTGCCCAAAGTGTTCTAGTATAGCAGATCCTTGGTCAGCCGAAAGTATGCCTTCTGTGCGGGATTACAATTTCAGAGGGGATAATTGGTGTAACAGTGTTGTCACAGTTGGCTATGAACTGTCAATGTCCCTTTTATAACTGATAGAATGAACATCAGGCTCTTTAAATATAATAGTATTGGAGAATCAATTTCAGATTCTCATCTTTAAATTTATGTTTCCCTGGAAACACTTTGAGGACTAATAATTGAATCAATAGAGTTCCCTCAGAGAAGTGAGGAAGTCGAATATTATATTACAAGTAATTTTACATGAAAATTAAACATTACACAATTGTGAGAGAAGCTGAGGAAATAAAAGTCAGAAAAAAAGAAGAAAAAATATTGCTAAAGAGCCCAGACATGGGTGAACAAATTGAAGATTGAAGGAAGCTAGACATGTTCACTTTTTGAAATGGAAATACAGGTGGGTTTAAGGTAGAAACCTGTATCACTCCTGTTCCTCTGAGTCTCGAAAGACACAACTGGCCATTCCCTCTTGGGGTGCATGATGGCATCCTGTGTCTCTGAGCCCCACAAGGTTAGTGCTGCCTGACTCTTGAGAACAGACTCTCTCAAGAGATTCTGAACCCTTCCTTGAATAGCTCCGGACCCAAAATACTTCCTTAACAGTTGGCTCTTCTGAAACTAGTCCCAGTGGGAAAGGAAAGGCCGGAAGCAAACAAAGTATCTGTGAAAATATCGTTAGCCTTAAAATATGTCTGTTTGGAAATAACTTTTCCTCGTGTGTTTGGCAACATAGGCACTCCTCAGGCCCTATCAATAAGATGGCCCATTAATCCCTGAGCAAAGACTAATGGTCACCCCATTTTTTTTTTTTTTTTTGCTAGCAGAAATGACCTCTAGAGTCTAAAGTTCACAATAATCTTTTTTTTATGTTCAGGGCTGGTTTTTTTAATCAAGATGCAAATAGTGTTCATATGCTTGTTAGATCTCGTAGGTATATTTGTAGATTCCGCTACCCATCTCTTTGACTTTAATTTTTGCAATTTATTTATAGAAGAAATTGATTATTTTTCTGGTAGACTTTTCCAGTGTGTGGGCTTTTACTGATTGTGTTTCCACTGTGGAGTTTACCATTTTCCAGGGTGCTTCATATTTTCTGCAAATTGATAGGTGGATCTAGAACTTGGTCAGTTTTGATTCTTTTGGGCAAGACTCCTTCATCCAGCAGGAGGCACGCCATGTCTGATGGTCTCTTTTATGGTGATGTCCATCTTCATTGATGATTATTGGCCAGATCCATTCATCCATTAAACTTGCAACACAGCTGTATCCTAATTTTACTCTTCCCTCCTCATTTGGGGGGCATTCACTACTGGTCAGTGAGACACAATGGACATCTCCTGGTGGACAGAAGCAGGGCAGGCTTCTAGGCGAGCTGTTGCTTCTTCATTAAGAGAGAGGTACTGAGGAGAGCACACTTATATCTTCCTGTTACAAACATCGTTGTATGAAGATCTAATCCTTAGAGTTGTCACAGCTATTTTACAATCATGTTTTATCATCTGTTGGGACATCGCCAATAGATTAAGGAAGCAGATTTTTTAAAAAAATCAGAAAGGACAGAATTTTATGACATGCTTGAGATGTGAACCAAATCTAAGCCTCCTGTCATCTCATAAAATAAAATAATCCATGTTATTTTTTTAAAAAAATTTTAAATGTTTTTATTTAGTTTTGAGAGGGAGAGAGAGAGAGAGAGAGAGAGAGAGAGAGAGAGAGAGAGAGATAAACAGGGGAGGGGCAGAGAGAGAGGGAGAGAATCCCAAGCAGGCTCCACATTATCAGCGCAGAGCAGTGAGATCATGACCTGAGCCGAAATTGAGTCAGACGCTTAATCAACTGAGCCACCCAGGCGCCCCTAATCCATGTTATTTTAAGTCACATTCATTCCGTTATTAACTTACCTGTGGCCAGACGTGTGCTAAATATACAGTCTCGGATGTGCATTGGTTACATACTTACGGTGTCCATGTGCACTGATCTATAACGTCCATCCCTCACCTACTAGATGGTGATCCACACAGCAATATACTCTATTATGGACAGGAGCTACATTAAATAGAACCAGTAATCTTAACTGACCCTATCTAACCCAGATCCAGCCCTCACCATAAATACCTTTGACGCTTTGATCTATGCAATTGTAAATGCAGCATCTTATGGAATTCTTTATTTAGAGCTGCAAGGTGTCAACAAATGTGATCCTCTCATTATATAGAGGACCAAAGGAGTAAAATTATTTCATGTTCAAGTATGGGATCAATAAGATTACAATATGTTCACCCAATGCTCCACACGGCAATAAGAAGTATTCTAACATTGTATTATTGATATTCACTTTGTACTTCCTCTCAGACTGACTCTATTTCAGGATGCCTATGTGTATTGAATCTGGTTCCATTTGTACCTGTATCCTGTCTTGTGATGCTTCCCATTGATTTATCTATGGCTCACATATTAACCATCCCCTCAGCCAGCAGAGGTTCTCAGAATCCTTTCTGGGTCTGAGATCTCAGAGTTATCTGGGAAAGGCAGACAGATGATTTCTTTCAACTAAAAATAAAGAATCTTAGCTCCCAGGAATTGGTAAACTCTTTGGGTTGCAATGACTGTTTTCTCCCAACTTATGGTAAGAAAAGAATTTCAAGCCTCTTTCCTGCCTAGGCTGTCTCTGCCTGGTGCCTGATAAGTCACCCTCAGGGGAGAAGACATTTTTAAAGTAATTTTTTAAGTTTATTTATTGATTTTGAGAAAGGGGGAGAGGGAGGCAGAAAGAGAAGGAGAGAGAGAATCCCAAGCAGGCTCCTCACTTTCAGCACAGAGCCCGACACTGGGTTCGGTCTTGTGAACTGAGAGATTATGACCTGAGCCAAAATCAAATGCTGGGGTCTTAACCGACAGAATCACACAGACCCCCTGGGAGAAGGTATTTCTAATTGGGTCAACATCTGAGACACTCATTGGATTGCATGTAGTATGAGGCAGGACTCCTGGGTCTTAAAGAGCAAGACTGGAAACTCTGTCTCTGCCAATCTTCAGAGCCTTCCTCACTCGGGGCAGCCAAGTAGCTAACTGGTCTCCCTCAAGATTAGTCATTTTACATTCATTCTTTCTTGTGCTTCTTTCCTTCATCTGGTAGTCAACAAGATGGCAAAATCCACACATCTTAGATCGATAGGAGAAATAGGAGCCCCAAACCTACTATATTGTCAAAAGCCTACAATACATCATCCAAGGCCGACTTTACAAGAACTCTGCGTCGTGAAGTGAGCACTTGTGCATTGCTCAGCAGAGAGATACTGTGGTGCTTCCTCACTAGGTTTCCCATGTTTACCTTCTGCTGGAACACCATGGAGAGGAGGCTGATAGTTCGACGTTCCCTGTTCTCCGCATATA
This sequence comes from Panthera pardus, assembly GCF_024362965.1. NCBI lineage: Eukaryota > Metazoa > Chordata > Mammalia > Carnivora > Felidae > Panthera > Panthera pardus. The sequence continues at coordinate 76,357,316 of NW_026527002.1, read as the reverse complement.
ATTATACCGCAATTACAATAAAACCCATGGTGATTCATACCATATTTGTTCAAAACACGGAGGCAGAGGCAGAAAACCCTGGTCGTTGGTTTTCCCATTTGGGCAGGTGGAAACAGGTGTCGGCAAGTGCACATCAGAGATTTTTCTCTTCCCTTATGCTCCGCAGAGTCCCAGGAAAGCTCCCTCCCCAATGGGTAGAATGTCGTTAGGGTGACTTTTAACTCTCCCCCAAATTCCTTTGAGAAAGGAAGATTTTCTATAATTAGGTCTTCCTTGCCTGCCTACTCTGATTTAATTTTTTTTAATAAACTTCACTTTTTTAGGGTAGTTTACAGAAAACTAAGAAGATAATACAGAGACTTCCCATATACCTCATGCCCAGTTTTCCCGCATGTGTAGCACATTTAGTACAACTGCTAATATTGTTACATTTCCTAATACTGATATATTATTAGTATGAAATGTCTATACTTCGTTCAGATTTCCTTAGTGTTTGCCTAATGTTCTTGTTCTGTTTCAGGATCTCACCTGAGATGCCACATCACATTTAGCTGCCGTGTCTCCTTAAACTCCCCGAGTTATAACCGTTTCTCAGATTGTCCTTGCTGTAGCTAACCTTGGCAGTTTTAAGGAATACTGATTGGGTATTTTCGCAGAATGCTTTTCTACTGGGGCACGTCTGATGTTTTCCTCGTGATTAAGCCGGAGTTAAGAGTTCGGGGAAGGAGGAGCACAGAGGGGAAGTGCTAGTCCCGTTAAACCACATCAAGAGCACATACTACCACCGCTGACGTGAGCCTGATGCCCGTCTGAGGGGGCATTTTGTAGGTTTCTCGACTTCAGAGTTGCTCCTTGCGTGCAGCACACGCGTAAGACCAGTGGGGGTGGTTAGGCTCCACTTCCTCCAGAGGGTAGTGGCTACATAAATTGTTTGGAATTCTGCATCAAAGATTTTTATTGACTGATTGATTTAGTCAGGTATTTATACCAGTGTGGCCTCATGGATGTTTATTATATACTTTGGGCTATAATATCAACCTCCTTCGTTAAGTTTGCTCCCCAAGTTGTTCTGGATTGGGCCATAGGAAGCTCTTTATTTGTTCCCTATGGTCCCCTGACATACAACCTCATTGTGGTTTTCCTTTTGTTTGTTTTTGCTCCGTGCATTTTGCTTTAGCGCTTCTTACTTTCTGGCCGCAGGAGATACATCAGGCTACTCTTGTGTATTTCCCGCCCCGGTCCTAGAATCGGCCATTTCTCCAAGGAATCCTTGTCTCTTTGCTGAGACGATTGTATTAGAAGCCAAGACCTGGGTGCCTGATGTTGATGAACTAGGATGTGCTTTTCCTAGTTCAATTATCACCTTATCTGCATCATTTTCTCTTTGTTTTTGGGTCTTGCACTTCATTTTAATATTTAGAAAGTAAATTAACAATGTAAATTTAAAATAGCGTATTTTTCTCCTCTATCCTCCTTCTCACTTAGAGTTTGAGTTGTGCGATTTACAACCAATTTACAGCCGGTCTGGCCGACTACGTTTGAATCTCAAATAGACAAGTTTTAGAATAAGTATGTCCCATTCAGAGGTCGGTTCACACTCATACTGAATTAGCTAATTAATAGTTTATCCAGAATTGAAACTTGGACGTGTGTCTTATATTTTGCAGATTCTACTGCAAAGGGAAAGAATAAGTGGTGGATTTTAGTACTGCCACCAAAACAGTGACCTTCACCAAGCCCCGAAGACTTAAGTTCTGAGTCACCTTGAGGTTAGGGGGGGGGAAGCATGCGATGTGAATGCTTTTGCAGACAGGCAGTGCAGGGCGGTGGTCAGGGGTGCAAACTCTGTATCCAGGCTCCACGGCAGCTGTTGTGGTTTGATAGATTTACAGATATATGCCTACATGTCAGTGTTTATTTGAGGGTTCCTGGACCCAGATGCAACACGGGGGTTCCACCACCAACAAAGGGCAGTTCTCTGCAACATGAGCTGGATGTCCTACAATTCAACTCCATTCTGGCGCCGTCTATCGGGACAACATCAGACCCCACTGGTGAAGGGCTCTGTACCCTTCACATGCCAGTTGCAAATCCAGATTTACCTGTACTCCTGACTGGCTGTAAGTCAGAGATTTCCATGACCCACCCCACCTCCTTTAGGTTCATCTCATTTGCTAGAATGGCGATAGAACTCAAGAGAAATATTTTACTTACTAGACCACCAGTTTATTATAAACGGATATAACTCGGGAACAACCAGAGGGAAGAGATGTGTAGGGCCAGGGACGGGACAAGGGCACAGACTTCTGTGCCCTCTCCAGGCACCCCACTCTCTCCACAGCTCCATGGGTTCAACAACCTGGAAGCCTTCCAAACTCTATCCTATTGGGTCTCTGTGGAGGCTTCGTTACACAGGCACGATGGATTAGATCGTTGGTCATGGGCACCTGATTCAACCTCCAGCTCCTCTCCCCTCCCCCGGAAGTCAGGGCGCGGGACTGTAAGTTCCAACACTTTAATCACAAGATGTGTTGCCCTGGCAACCAGCTCCCACTCATGAGTGCGGTCCAACAATCACCTTATGAACATAACAAGAGATACCTTTGTCGCTCTCATCATTGAAAAATTCTCAAGGATTATAGGAGCTCTGTGCCGGAAACGGGGATGAAGAGTAAATATATATTCCTTATTCTACGGCACAACATCACAGTGATGGGTAAGAGGGAATGCGTGTCTGTGAGAAGGAGTCTTTGTGGCATTTAAGTGTGTGTGTGTCAGCGGGAGTTGGTGTCTGTGTATGTGCGTGTGACTATATCACGCTGGGTAGTGATGTGAGGGTATGTGTGATGGCAGAGAGAGCTGTGTAGCAAGCAGCGTGGGAATATTATCTTCCTATTTGAGCTGTTGAAATTATTAAAAAGTTGGCTAACAAGTCATAAATGGTTTTCCTTGGATTCTGACTAACTAGAATTTTGCTGCAAAAAATATGAGGCATGCGCCCTCTCTCCTGCCTGACGGGGGCTTCATGTTCCTCTTCTTTCACTCCCCCCCATCCTATAAGCCAAACATTAGATGTATAAAACCGAGCAAAATAAGGCACTCTTGACAGAATCCGTGCTTGACCTGAGAGAAAAGATGTGGTTCAGCCAGGATCCTCGTCTAGAAAATATGTTCATCCTTTCTGAAGTCTTGTGACTGAAGCAAGGGGCCCCAGAAAGAAAAGTTGACACTATATCGTGGAGCGATTCGGACGGGGTTCGCAACATCCCGAGAAGTTTCAAGCAAATCTGGCAGCCAGCTCCACACGCATCTGCGACAGAACACTGACACTCACGTACACACACACCTTTTATCACCCTTTCTCCATTGTTTTGCTCTCCTCCGAAACCTTCTCAACTTCGAAGCGGAGAAGAGATCTGGCTTGATCTGAAGAAGGGCCGTACGTTGAAGGTTGATATCACTCAGAGCCCGTGGGACAACAACATCAATTATTTACAGTATAAAATATAGAGCGTTAATATTTTATTTCATGTCAAGAACCACATGCTAAAAGGCAGATGCTACAATGCGTTTCAGAGGTATTTGAAGACGGTGTGTGAGGTATTCAATGTAAATAATATATTTCCCTTTAAGCACAGAATATACATTACTCACAAAGGCTTGGATCAAATTTATAAAATAAATATAAAAATCAATATAAAATTCTCTTAATAACTGCTTAATTCATGAGGCTTCTTAGCCCTGGACGGGACAATGCAGTGTGCAAAGCAAAGGCAGGGGGCTGGAGGCATGATTATCAAGCTACTGGCGAGGAGGAGACGGGCCCATGGCTCTCCTTTCCAGACGAAATAGAAATACCAACTCAGAGGCATGTTTTTTGCGTGAAGTTAGCTAACATAGAGTGTAGTCTTGGCTTCAGGAGTAGATTCCCATGATCGCCACTTAAATACAACACCCGGTGCTCATCCCGACAAGTGCCCTCCTCAGTGCCCATCACCCATCTCCCCTCCCCCCACCCTCCCATGCCCATCAACCCTCAGTTTGTTCTCTGTATTTAAGAGTCTCTTATGGTTCGCCTCCCTCTCTGTATCTTATTTTTCCTTCCCTTCCCCCATGGTCATCTGTTAAGTTTCTCAAATTCCACACGAGTGAGATTATATGATATCCGTCTTTCTCTGACTGACTTACTTCAATTAGCAAAATGGCCTCCAGTTCCATCCATGTTGTTGCAAATGGCAAGATTTCATCCTTTTCAGAGGCAGTCTTGATACCCTGTCTGCACTCTGGCTCACTCTGCCTGGCGCAAGGCAGAGAAAGTATGAGCGACAAATTAAATCGATTTGAAATACAAGTCCCTGAAGAAAGAAAAATATCAAACTTGGAAGTAACAAAGTAAATTAACTTAAAAGATATTTCCCACAGTAATCCCATAATGTAATTCATATTATTTTACAATTTTATATATTTTAAATTGAGGACTTTTCTGGGAAATTATTTCGATATGATGAATGTCCCTTTGCTCTCGTATGCTTTCACCTATGAAAGCAAGGATGGAGATTTGATGTATGTGAGAGATATTACATATTACATATATATTACCTATATACATGAGTGTGTATAAACATACACATTTCATGGATGTTTGTACTTCATTTTCATTGTACAGTATAAAATGACTTTCTGAATTTTGCTTTCAAGTACATGAAGATTGGAAAATGTTTCTGGTTAGTGCAGAGTTATGATTCACTTTCTCTAATTTTTTGGTCATATGGATTAATTATAGTTAATTTAAAACTTCCAGTTTAATGGAAATGTAAAATAAAACTTTATCCAATTTCAATGCCTATAGCATTTTATGACGGCATATATCATGATTCCTTCCGCTTGCCAACTAATATGATTCAATATTTTATTTATTTTTTTAAATTTATTTATTTTTAACGTTTATTTAGTTTTGAGACAGAGAAAGAAAGAGCATGAACAGGGGAGGAGCAGAGAGAGATGGAGACACAGAATCTGAAACAGGCTCCAGGCTCTGAGCGGTCAGCACAGAGCCCGATGCGGGGCTCGAACTCACGGACCGTGAGATCATGACCTGAGCCGAAGTCGGACGCTTAACCGACCGAGCCACCCAGGCGCCCCAATATTTTAAAAACTGCCAATCTATTTTGTAACAGAAGTACCACACAGGTTTGATTTTCTTTCTTAGTAGCTAGGTTATCTTTTTTATTTTATTTGTAATTTGTATCTAGTCTTCTTGGAAGAACGTTTAAGTTGTGGAACTTTAACTTTTTTAATATTTTATTTATTTTTGATAGAGACAGAGCACAAGTGGGGGAGGGGCAGAGAGAGAAGGAGACACAGAATCCGACACAGTATCCAGGCTCCGAGCTGTCAGCACAGAGCCCGACACGGGGCTCGAACTCACAAACTGCGAGAGCATGACCGGAGCCAAAGTCAGATGCTTAACCGACTGAGCCACCCAGGTACTAAGTTGTAGAACTTTTAAAAATTATGTTTTTCAAATTTATTTGGAGGTATTCGATACATATTTTGGACAATTCAGCATATATTTTTCCTCAGCATTTCCTTTGTGTTTTAACAGTTGTGTATGAAGCTGTTTTTAATACAAATGAAGTTAAGGTTGATTCAGTTAAAGTTTTCAATCTTTTCCTGCATCGATTTTGCTTTCTGTGTCTTTGGAAAGAAAACTCCTTACACTGATATTATAATCATGTGCTCATATAGTTTCTTATAACACTTTTGAAGTTCTTTTTAAAAGCAGTATTCTTTGATCATTTATTTGTGTAGATATTTCAAGTGTTGTTCATTGTTCTCCAAATCCATGACCAAATGATCGCAAACAACACGTTAATTAACTTGCTCCTTCAGGATGGGAAAGGCAGAACTTCCTTGCGCCGCCTGCATGTAATGCACGGTCCATCTCGCTAGGGGGCACCATCCACACGGACGTCAATAGGGACTGTGCCCATGAGGGTTGTAGAACAGCTCTCTCCCTCTTAAATTCCAGCTCTTCACTGACTTTCCAAATGCATGCAAATTTATTTTATTTATGGACTCTCTCTTGGGTTCTAATGACCAGTCTGTGTGCAGTTTGCATTAATATCACTTTCCTTTAATTAGTTAAACTTTATACACACACACACACACACACACACACACACACACACACACATATATATCTGATCAAACTAATCTCATTTTTAATGGAAATATTAGTTAGCTTCTTGCATTCTTCTACATTTTCTCTTCCATATTAATTTTAGGAACACTTTGTCAAAGTCCATGAAAAATGCTATTGGGATGTGATTAGGATTGCTTTAGATGTATAGATCAATTTGGGGAGGAAGATGGTCTTTACAGTATTGATTCTTGTCATCCTTGAACGAAGTAGATTTCTTCATTTACTCAGGAATTTTTTTAACTAGTTAGATGAGCATATTTTCTTTTTCTGTCATAATATTTTAAGGAGATGGAGTAGTTTCTATTATTGAAGCTTCCTTGCATTTTTAGAATTAAAATATATTTTTAAGCTTGGCCTTTTACTGTTTTTTTTAAACGTATTACTGAGCTTTGTTATTAATGCAGGGATGCTCGTTATCTAAGTATTCCTAATGGGAGTCAGCATTTGAGATTGCCAAAGAACCAAAAGGAAAAGAAAGTACTCTAGGGGTCTGATGAATTATATTAATCCCCACTCAAACATTCCTCTCTACTTAGCACTGAGCGTCAATCATGGCTATATAGTGAGCTATCGTCAGAGATTCTAGTCATGATAGACTGTATTTATCAGGCATGTAGTCTGATAAATACAACATAAACAGATTGCAAGACAAAATGACAGCTATTCCAGAAGATGTAGACATCTAGGAGTTAATAAAATCATTGGAAGTAGGTGCAAACCATTAATTCATTGAATAAATATTCATAAATCGATGGTTATACGTCAGGAATTCTTTTGTCTGTTGGGATATAACAGCGCAGCCAAATGAGTAAAATCCTTGCATCATTTACAGATCATATTCTATCGGGAGACGCAGACAATGAACGAATTATAAAATTAAAGTGCCAGTTAGTGATGAATGTTCTCAAGATCTGCAAGAGCAAATAAAAAGCAAAGTAAAAGGACGGTGTTTGAAGGTGGGGAGAGTAGTAATTTTGGAAACACTAGCCAGGGATATCACACGAAAACAATGGAAAAAATTTTCATCATTTCAACTAGATTAAAAACAAATTAAGAGGAGAAATAATGAATGTAAGATATGCACTTTAATATCAAATGATTAAAAGGTTGTTGGAGAAAATGTTGAAACTCTCAAAAGTGGCAAAAATATCCTTCCTTCGATGATGATATGCAGAAAGCCAATACGGGGTAAACAGAAAACAGGGGAATTCTGTTGTGTCGTGACTTTAGGAAAATGACAATAAAAACACCAATAACTCATACAACTTGAGTTCTAATATTAATATTTCTAATAAGTGTATTACAGCAATAACAACAGAGGTTTTATTAAATGTGATGACTTTCAACAAACTACATTTTAAAATTTAGTTGCACTTTGTCAAAGTAAAATCTAAATAATCTAAACGTTTCTTTATGCTTTTCTCTGAAATGTTGGTCACTGTTTTAATTTGTTGCAATTTAGTAGTGTATCTGAGTCTCCCTAGACTCAGCTCATGAAAGCCCCTGGTTTTTAATTGGAATTTATGAGTTTGAATGTGTAAGTTACGTTGGCTTATATTTCTCTCTCTTTCTGCTATTTTTAAAAACGTTTATTGATTGATTTAGAGAAAAAGAGAGAAACAGGGAGAGGCAGAAAGGGGGAGAGAGAGAATCCAAAGCAGACTCCAGACTATCCGCGCAGAGCCCAGTATGGGGCTCAAACCATGAGATCATGACTTGAGCGGAAACCGAGAGCTGGATGCTTAACTGACTGAGCCAGCTAGGTGCCCTTCTCCTTCTGCCATTTTATTCCAGTGTGGACAGTGAAGTTTTGCAGACCTTGTAAAATGTGGACTAGAACTTTACATCTTTTTATCTGTCCTTAAAAAATGTTTGTAATAAATGTATGTGAGACACAAGCATTTTTAACATTTGATCCTATAAACCTTTTTGGGCCTGTGCCATTTCAGGGATTCATAATTGACATTTAAGTTTTCTTTTTTCCCTTGTACTCAAGTGTTCTAATTTGAACCAGGTAATTTTTAATTTTTTTTCACATTTATTCATTTTTGAGAGTGAGAGAGACAGGGCATGAGGGGGGTTGGGGGGGCGGGGCAGAGAGAGAGGGAGACACAGAATCCGAGGCAGGCTCCAGGCTCCGAGCTGTCAGCACAGGGCCCGACGCGGGGCTCGAACTCACGGACTGGGAGATCATGACCTGAGCTGAAGTCAGACACTTAACCGACTGAGCCACCCAGGCGCCCTGTGCACTGGGTAATTTTGATACTGTTTTCTTAGCATGGTGTCTACATTGACTAGGTATTGAAATATAGTGCTCTATTATTATGCATATTTCTATCTTATGCAATTTTTGAAGTCTTTAGACAACGAAAAGCACAAATATTAGGTGTATAATCTTAACAAGCGCATACCCCTGTATAACTTATCTCTGTCTCAAGACATAAGAATTTCCTTGATGCCTCTTCCCAGGCAATTTTCACTCCTGCAGAGTGCCAAACACCTTTCCGTTTTTTGTTCACCATACATCGGTGTCGTCTGTTCTGTGGAACATCCCATGAATGGCCTTATAAAGAGTGTACTCTTGGGGCACCTGGGTGGCGCAGTCGGTTAAGCGTCCGACTTCAGCTCAGGTCACGATCTCGCGGTCCGTGAGTTCGAGCCCCGCGTCGGGCTCTGTGCTGAGAGCTCAGAGCCTGGAGCCTGTTTCAGATTCTGTGTCTCCCTCTCTCTCTGACCCTCCCCTGTTCATGCTCTGTCTCTCTCTGTCTCAAAAATAAATAAACGTTAAAAAAAATATTTAAAAAAATAAAGAGTGTACTCTTTTGCACATTTTATTTTAGGCTTATCTCACCTGGCAAAATTCCTGCAAATTGCATCTGCCCTTTGTTAGCTCACTAGTGTCTCTCTCTGGGGATGAGCTAGAAGCTCTTGTGGGTTCTTTCAGGTTCCACCTTCTGCCTCTTCACGGGGCCCCTTGATATCTCCCAAGGCCTCTCATGCATAGTTTGGAAGCCAGAGTTTACATTAGGATTTCTCACGTCTCTCGCTTTCTGTAGCCCCTTTCTCTCATCTTTTATCATCTGTCCTTCCTGCCTCTAATTCTTGACGTTGACACCACAAATACTGACTTTCTACCACTCGAACAGTCTGTGGAAACTGAGGAATCATCTCATTGCAAAAAACAAACAAACAAACAAACAAAAAACTGGAGAGAGAGAGAGAGAGAGAGAGAGAGAGAGAGAGAGAGAATACAAACAAGCAAACAAACACACACACACACTTTCAAATCTTTCCTGGTACAGCAGACAGTGCTCTCATTTCTTCCCCCCTTGGGAGACTTATGAAAACGTTTGCTGTTGTTTTAATCTTTTGTGCAGATTTTATAAGTGTGACTTATGGGCAAGGGCCTCACTACTAAAAGCTGCACATATAGTACATGATTTTTTTTAATGTTTATTTATTTTTGACAGAGAGAGAGAGAGAGCATGAGTGAGGGAGGGGCAGAGAGAGAGGGAGACACAGAATCCGAAGCAGGTTCCAGGCTCCAAGCTGTCAGCACAGAGCCGGACGTGGGGCTCGAACTCACGAACTGTGAGATCATGGCCTGAGCCGAAGTGGACGCTCAACCGACTGAGCCACCCAGGCGCCCCCATATATCACATGATTTTAAACATCTTTCCAGATAATCTGTAAATGTTTCCTCTCCAAATATCCAGCACTTTGACTTTTTGTTTTACTTCCTGGGGGCTTTCTTTGAATTTGTCTCTAAACTGGTGAATCAAATTGATGTTTATTTTTATTTCAGATGATACTGTTCTCGTTTTATAGAGGCAGTATGTGTTCAAATCTTTCTGAGGGCATCAATTATTTTTTAGAAGTTTTATTCCACATTATACATAAATATTTCACATGAGAGGCAGCATGCAATGGGAGGCTTGGGAATTCAATCTGGGCCTGTATTTTATCTTTACCTCTAAAAATCTATGGAAATTTGGGAAGGCTGCTGTATGAATCAGAGTCCAACCAAAGAAAATAAAATATTAGCCATAAATAATGTAGATGGGTTTCGCACGGGGAATTGGATTCACAGGTGATGAAAGAGATGAAGAGGGGAGGCCAAGCAGTGGAGGGGAAGGAAAGTGAGATATTACCAGGCAGGGAGCCTCCATCATCTCTTGGTGGCACCAAGGAAGAGGGTATTGTCACCAGGGTCTGGGCCATAAGAAAGCAAGGGGGATCTGTGTGCTGAGAGATGACCCTTCACATCAGACACAGCAGCGGTAAGACACACAGCCCGAGGCTGAAAGAGAAAGAGAGAAAGGTCCTTGCTTTGCTTTTCTCCTACCTCTCAGTGCATTTCTAGGGCTTCCTGTTGGTCAAAGCTGTAAGATCTTTGGCACAGCTGCTCGGGAGATGGGGCCTGAATCCAGGGATCAGAACAGGGCAACTCCAGGAGCGAAGAGTGCTAGCCACAGCCCATCCATTTAAATATTGATTTATATTGCTCTGAAGTGACGATCTTAATGCCCAACTCTAGATGTTTGAGGAAAATAATATGTAAAATAGTAAGTGCCACTTCCTGGCTCATACCTAAGAAGTGATAAATGTCAGGAAGTTTTCTGTATATAAACTGCATACAGCTGGTTTACTATAAGAAGAGATATACTGGGGGTGCCTGGGTGGCTCAGTCCGTTAAGCGTCCGGCTTCGGCTCAGGTCATGATCTCACGGTTTGTGAGTTCGAGTCCCGCGTCAGGCTCTGTGCTGATGGCTCAGAGCCTGGAGCCTGCTTTGGATTCTGTGTCTCCTTCTCTCTCTGCCCCTCCCCAACTTGTGCTCTGTCTCTCTCTATCAAAAATAAATAAATGTATAAAAATTTTTTTTAAAAAAGAAGAGATACACTGTTGCTGAAAACATGGTTCTGTGTTGTAGATTGCAAAAAAAAAAAAAAAGAGAGAGAGAGAGAGAGAGAGAAAAGGTTGTATTTTTCCCCCATTCCTTTATGTCAAGATACCATTTCTGCCCAGCTTGATCTGTAGATTGACTCTGGTGCCAAATAAACATGAAAAGATGCTCAAGATCATGTGCTATGAGGGAATTACAAATTAAAATAACAACAACATACGACCAGACACCTACGGAAATGGCTAAAATCTAGAACACTGGCAACACTGAGGGCTTAGAGCAACAGGAATGCTCACTCATTGTTGATCGAAACGCAAATGATTCTCTGGAAGGCAGTTTGGCAGTTTCAAACAAAGTAGACCTACTCTTACTCTACAATCCAGCAATCGTGCTCCCAGGTATTTACTCCCAAAAGCTGGAAGGGTATGTCCACGTAAAGATCTGTTCAGGAACGTTTTCATCAGCATTATTCCTCACTGTCAAAAGTTGGATGCGATCAAGACGTACATCGATATGTGAATGGGTAAATAGGCGATGGTACAATGGATACGATGATGCGATTCAGTGATAAAAAGAAATGAGCTATTCACTCATGGAAAGTCATGGGGCGCCTGGGTGGCTTGGTCGGTTAAGCGTCCGACTTCAGCTCAGGTCATGATCTCACAGTCCGTGAGTTCGAGCCCCGCGTCGGGCTCTGTGCTGACAGCTCAGAGCCTGGAGCCTGCTTCAGATTCTGTGTTTCCCTCTCTCTCTGCCCCTCCCCTGTTCATGCTCTGTCTCTCTCTGTCTCAAAGATAAATAAACGTTAAAAAAAAAATTAAAAAAAAAAAAAGAAAGTCAGGGAGACAAACCATAAGAGACTCTTAAATACAGAGAACAAACTGAGGGCTGCTGGAGAGCAGGTGGGTGGGGGATGGGCTAAACGGGTGATGGGCACTGAGGAGGGCACTTGTTGGGATGAGCACTGGTGTTATATGTAAGTGGTGAATCACTAAATTCTACTCCTGAACCCAATACTGCATTATATGTTAACTAATTTGATTTAAATAAAATCTCGGGGGAAAAAAGGTCAGGGAGGAACCTTAAAATCTGGCTAAATAAAATAAACCTGTTTGAAAAGATTATATATGGCATGGCTATCCACTTATGTGACATGTGGGAGGGAAAAGGCAAATGGCAAGGAGGTTGTGGGTTGCTGGGGCTGAGGGTGAGGGTCAAAAGAAGAAGAAACAGGTGGTACAGGGGATTTGGAGGGTAGGGAGACTATTCTGCATATCAGCTCAATGGTAGATACATGGCATTACACATTTAACAAAGTCACAAAGACACAAAGACACAGTGAGTCCTGCTGGGAACAATGGACTTTATTAATAACAGCATATCACTATTGGCACATCAACTGTAACAAAGGTACGACACAGATACGTGATATTAACAACAGGGGAAACTGTGGGCAGAGGGTGGGGGACAGTGAGTATGTGGGGGCATTTCTGTACTTCCTGTTTCAGTTTTCTATAAACCTAAAACTGTTCTCGGCTATGAGTTCAATTAATTGAAACAATTAACTTGCATTGTGAAAAAAACAATTGTTATGTTATTGTTGCTTTCATCACGAGTGAAGGTGCATCCCTCCCTCCCTTAAACATGGCCTTGACCCTGTGATGCGATTTGGCCAATAGTACACCTAGCAAATGTGAAGAAGCAGAAGTTAGACATGTGCTTGAAGACCGGATGTTATCTTCTCTACCACCAGGATCTCTTTTGCTACCAGGGGAAGCCCGGACTAGTCTAAGGAAGGCAAGAGCACAAAGAACTGAGGCCAGCCATTCCAGCTGAGGACCACTAGATCAACCTGCCATGAGCTGATGGAGACCACCAAAGTCCCTCCAAGTGAGTCCAGTACGAGGTGAGAAACACCTGATTGAGCCCAGCCTCCACCTACACAGCCTACACGGAAAACCTACAGAATTATGTGTAAATAAAATAAGTATGGTTTAAAGTCATTGAAATTTGGGGTGGTTTTTCCCAGAGCAACGGATAACTGAAATATATGCACACCAATTTCTGGTTACAACTCTTCCATTGGCATACTGGAACCCCGAGGAAGTCACCTGGAAGTATGTCTCCCAGTTTTCTCGGCTGTAAAATAAAGTAGCCGAGTAGACAGCTGGGAGAGGCCACACATATGTCTAGTTTTCTTCCAACTCTGATATGATATGATGACACGAAAGGAAGTTTGACTTTTTTTTTCCTCAGTTGTTTATCCTGTAAAGTTTTTCAAAGATCTCTTTTTCCTTCCCGAAGAATCTTGGACGACTGTTTCTAATATCTCATTAGGATAGCGGACATCTCCTGTCAATGAACTGAGCAAGAAGTTCAAAGAACTCTCAGAGCCGAAAGCCACGTCAAGACTAACGGTGTCTGCTCTAGTGTTGACATCACTGTGGCCAACTGCACGGAAGGGCTAGCTTTGAAAACCTGAATGATTTTGCCTTGAATACCAGCCTGGTGGTTCTGTGATTCTGAGAAAGTTACTCAGTATATGGTTATTGGCCAGAAGATGCATATAAACGTATAAGGGTATCTTCCTCTGAGTTGGTATTCAGGGAAAGACAAATAACGATCGTGAGACATCATCCCTCAGCCATTCACATAGTAAAAGTTGAGAAGTGAAAAATCCCTTGGTCAGGAGGTTGTGTATCCAGAGAGCGTCTAAAAAATACTAAAAAGTCTGGAAATATCTCAAATTCTCATCGACACAAGAATGGATACATGATGTAATGTATAGTCAATATAGTGTTAAAACTTGAAATTAACAAGCTGCAGCTCCATCGATAGTGTGAACAAAACACAGATGCATAGTTTTCAGTAAAAAGATGAATCTCAAATACACAGCATTAAGGCCTTTTCAAAATAATGATGGAGAAACAGCCCAATGCCAAGTGTACTTTGTTTTGGAATACATATAGATGCCGAAAAATGCGAAGCAAGGGAATCGTGTGCACGTAGTTTGGAATAGTGGTTCTGCTGGATGGGGGCAGGAGGCACAGAGGATGAAGAAACGTCACATAGAGGCGTCTACATTTTTACCCTGGTATTAAGTTGGGCATAAAACTTTTAATGGTGTTTACTATTCACAGAGAATGAAGAAAAAAAGACCTTGACTGGACCCACAAAGGGAGTGTCATATATCAAGGATTATAACTAATTCATTTTTGTGCACTTGACCTCGAACCCGTGAGGAAAAACATGTTAAGGACATGAAACTCTGTAGTCTCCTAGTGTTAAGTGTAAAAAACGCACCAAACTATATATGCAACAGGACTCCAAGGACCTATCATGACAATAGCAGGGGGAGAGGAGCAAATGTGAGTCTCTAGATCATTTCCCCATTTGCTCTCAGACACTATCTGAAATCTTCTGATAAATGAAATGGCTTCTAGATGAATGAGGATGTTGCCTCCTGCTGCCTTACATTTTACTGTCAGTCTTCATAGACCTAATTTTTTTTTCCTCTACCCCCACCCAGGGACTCACTCCGTGATTAGTGAATAGGAATAGTTAACCGTTCAATTCACTGCACTTTGATATTCTCGCAAACTTTCTTCTTTTTTTAATCCTAATTTTACAAAGGAAGGAAATAAGGCTCAGCGAGGCTAAGGAAATTGCCCGAGTTTCTATTGCTAAGAAGTGACAGAGAAGGGACATTAGTCTAGGCAGTGTGCTCCAGAGTTTACATTCTTAACCACAGCATCTTCTGTGGGGACCATAGGTGCTTAATCGATATTGAAAGGGTAGATGAGGGATCCCAGAGTTCCATGCTCCAATGAACGTGGAGGGTTGCTCTTGCAGAAAAGCTTCATTAACAGTCCCCTAGGGGCGCCTGGGTGGCTCAGTCGGTTGGGCGGCCGACTTCAGCTCAGGTCACGATCTCGCGGTCCGTGAGTTCGAGCCCCGCGTGGGGCTCTGGGCTGATGGCTCGGAGCCTGGAGCCTGCTTCCGATTCTGTGTCTCCCTCTCTCTCTGCTCCTCCCCCGTTCATGCTCTGTCTCTCTCTGTCTCAAAAATAAAAAAAATAAAAAAATAAAAAAAATTTAAAAAAACAAAAACAAAACCAAAAACAGTCCCCTAAATTCTCCAAATAAAATTCATCTCCTCGGTCTGGTCTTCATTGCTGAGATCCCAATATGCTGTGTGCCCATAGTTACATCCCATGTTATTCCTGATACACGGAAAATGTAATAAGGCCTCTGAACACTTTTTGAGTGAATAAGTAGCTGTATGAATATCACTTCCCTGGGGCCGGTGTCTGGGATTGCCGTGGTCTTAGTGAGCAGGAGACATTCACCAGGTCTGTTGTGTATATGAGCCATTCCCTCAAGGATGTCAATAGACCCTGCCCTTGGGGCTCAAATGACCCGAAGCCATTAGCGCTCAATACTTGTGCCAGACTCTTTCCATCAATAGAAACATCTCCGGCAATCCATGTTCCCACTTAAAAGAAATATATCCAAGAGGAAATGACCCATAGGTTCTAGAAGTAGATAAAATTCAAGCACATATGGTACCATTACAGACCTCAGGAAATGCACTTTTCCCTCCTCAATGTCACGTGCTCAAGCTTTGGATATTGGGGTGCTGGGTGCTCTTCTTAGGTGCATCACTAAGAAGGCTGTAGCTGCTGAGACCCTGAGTGGCAAAAGACGAGGGTATATAAAGGAGCCAGAAAGGCTGCGGGCAGGAACCCTACTCACTGGCCGTATATACTTAGATAAGTCAGCCTCCACTGCCTCATTTTTAAAATGAGAATGTACTGGGGCGCCTGGGTGGCTCAGTTGGGTAGGTGTCCAACATTTTTTAAACATTTATTTATTTTTGAGAGTGTGTGAGAGAGAGAGAGAGAGAGCTAGTGGGAGCAGGGTAGAGAGAGGGAGAGACAAAGAATCTGAAGCAGGCTTCAGGCTCAGAGCTCCAAGCTGTCAGCACAGAGCCTGACATGGGGCTCAAACTCGTGGACTAGCAGATCACGACTTGAGCCAAAGCCAGACACCTAACTGATTGAGTCACCCAGGTGCCCCACATCTCTGACTCTTGATTTGGGTTGAGGTCATGATCTCTCAGTTGTGAGTTCGAGTCCTGCGTGGGGCTCCTTGCTGAGGGTGGAGCCTGGTTGGGATTCTGTCCCGCCCTCTCTCTTTGCCCCTCCCCAACTTTCACTCTCTCTCTCTCTCTCTTAAAATAAGAGAAGAGAAACAAGAGAAGAGAAGAGAAGAGAAGAGAAGAGAAGAGAAGAGAAGAGAAGAGAAGAGAAAATGAGAATCTACCAAACACAGGGTTTTGAAAACTACGGAAGTAAAATAATTCCTGCCCTCTTCAGAGTAGTTCTGATGCAGTGCCCTGCGTATTCATTCATATGCCTGGCAAATCGGTAGGGGGCCCACTTCTCAACACTGGGAAGCAGCAGAGAGGAAAACAAAGTCTCTGTGCAACTAACATCCTAGATGGGAGGCCGACAACAGAGGAAACAGGTGCTTAGAAGGATAGAAAAAGTCAAGGCCAGCATTGTGCACGCAGCACTTCCTAGATTATAGTATATTTATGTAATGTATTTATGTAATGTTATATATAATTTACATTACATATATCTATTTTTTTTTTTTACCCGATGCACAAAGATAACTGGACCTTTAAGGATTATCTGAATTTACTGCTTTTGATGCTTGACTCTGCTCAGAGCGTCCCAGACAAGATGCCATTCTCTGTCTGCTTGAGATCCCCAGTGAGGTGGTGTTCATTTCCTTAGACCACATTTAACCTCCTTTTGAAGTATGTTCTACAGGGAAGTTCTTCCCGATGTCAGCATGGATTTAGATTGCCCAGAACCTGTCGCCTTTGATCCTTGCTCTACTTCGACGTAGGAGATTTAACTCATCTGGCACGATGTCACCCTCACAGGAGGAGCCTTCACATCCACCTGCGGCCAAGAACCATCAACGACTCCAACTAAGAATGTCCTTTTGCCACGTGTTTTAAATGTGACTCGAAGGTGCCAGACACTGTAATGTGGAACAGGAACGCGGGCGATAATTGAAAAATGTCAAACCCGTAGAAATTCACACTCCGGGTAAGGAGAGAGACACAAACAGATAAATTATAGTGTACGACGTTTCGTACTGGGGCAAAGGTAAACGCGGAGTGCCACAGGTGCAAACGTAAGTATCTCATTTCCAGGCTTTGGATTCCTTATCAATGTCCACAGAGAGATGCTCCAGAGAGAGGCCTGTCTTGAAAACGGAACCTTTTTTTTTTTTAATGTTTGTTTATTTTTGAGAGACAGGCAGAGCACGAGCAGGGAGGGGCACAGAGAGAGAGGGAGACACAGAATCAGAAGCAGCCTCCAGGCTCCGAGCTCTCAGCACAGAGACCAACGCGGGACTTGAACTCGTGAACCACAACATCATGACCTGAGCCGAAGTCGGACGCTTCACCGACTGAGCCACCCAGGTGCCCGGAAAACTGAACCTTCAACTGTAGGGTCAGTGGAAAAGAACAGAAGCAAGAATCAAGTCAGTGCCACCTTAGCTGCAGGAAATACACGTGTGTCTGAATTGCAAAAACGTGGCTCTATGCATCTCTCTTGCATGGGCAAGAAAACTTGTTAATTGTGTGTGTGTGTGCGCACGCATGTGTGTGTGACAGAGCAATTGAGAGGAAGGGACAGAGTGCACGTCGGAGGCACAAAGAGTTGCAAAAGGAGGAATGGGAAAGAAAGATAAGCTGTACATTTCAACACTTGAGTCTTCTCCGCAAGTGGTCAAAGTGCTATATTTGTGAGTGACAAAGGTGCCCACGCCCATCTGTTAGCTCAGCTATGTGCTCACCAACACACATTCCCGTGGCTGGCTTAAAATAAGCTCAGGCTGCAAAGACATATTGTGCATAAGCAATATGTTAGTTGCTTATATAACATTTATTTCCACAAGTGGCCCCGTGCGTGGCTGGTTCAGAGGCAAGAACACAGGAGGCACATCCTGCGTGGAACAAAGGGGCCGTGTGGGTCAGTCCTTTCCATTCAGGCAGATCTGAGTTCCGACATTCTCTCTGCCGTTTATTACTCTCTGACCTCGGTCAAGTCACTTAGCTTCTCTGAGCTCCACGTGCATGAAAAGCCTTGGATGTGCCCTGAAACTCTCCGGGTGCTTATTTTCACAAGCAATATTGAGACCGTGCTTATGGAAAAGCGCTATGATGGAAGGGGGGTGGTTACAAAGGTCATTCTGGCAGGTGTCTGTCTTGGGGCTGGGGCGGGTGCTGGCGATTAAGAAGAATTGTAGGCAAGTTCAAAGGTCTGTTCCAGTTCTCTAGGTGGGCATGTGAAAAGGAAGTTTGTGTTTTCTGAAGCCACCGCGCCAGGCTACCTGGCCCGTAGCAGGAACACAGACGCAACGGGAACCAACTTTGCCTGGAAAAGGCACGGATGGCTTCACGGTGGAGGTTGTATTTAGCCAACACTTGGACCATAAGGAGGAGTTCTGCAAGCCAGAAAGAGGAGACGAGGTAGTCTGTGAAGAGGGGAAAGAGAACACAAAGGGGCAAAGACACAGAAGTGTGTGCCTCGTGAGGACAAGGTGGAATGATCTGGTGAGGTTGCCGTCCACGGAGGACGGAAGGATGATGCACACAGCGACAGGGCTGGAGATGAGCAAGATTAGGGACAGATTATAAAGGCTCTGATTTGGCTCCCATGCTTCGTTTATTTATTTATTTTCTTCAAAGTAGGCCAGTTCGCTTGTGGGTGCCTGAGTTGCTGACTTACAAAAACAGTTCCAACTCCCACGCTCAACACTGGGTCACTATGCCACCCTCACCCCCACCACTATGGTTATATCGCGCTTCTCTTTTTATATCTTTCCCGGCTTGCAAACACTTGGTCTCTTGCCCGACTGTCAGAACCACATCTCTCCATTTTGCCTGCATTCTGATTTCTGACCTCTCAGACTTCCTTCTTGGCCTCTTTCTGCTCAGGACAACTCAATACTGCACAATTCTGCAATGCCACGTGTCTCAGATGAGTGTGCCCTGTGGCAGGCACCAGGGCTCTGGAATCCGGCCTGTTGGTTCCACCAGAGGGGAGTCCTCCCCGACTCTAGCCACCTCCACCGGGTGAAGAACCACGGGAGCAAATCTTCCCCATCCTTCTGCCATGACCACCAGTTGGCCACTTTAGAAGGTGGTAGATGAGGAGGAACCACACTGGCCCCATCCCTACAGTCATCTTTATGGGTTTCAGTTCAAACAAACTCTATGCGTTTTTCTTTTTTACTCGTTAATGTTTCTTTTAAATTAAAGTTAGTTAACATATAGTGCAATATTAGCATCAGGTGCACAACACCTCCATTCAAGGAGAGGTGAATGGAGGTGTTGTTCTCTGGCATATGCATGACTGACTAGAAGACTCTCATTAGGTGATCAGTTGGCCCACATTTCCCTCAAGCTGCTAGATGATGTGAAGACAGACGTGACCCAATTCCTCATTCCCTCCGGGCGTCTTAAGTTTTTCTTGGATCATGTCAACCTGTATCTATAATTGATTGAATGATTCCAGTATTAATAAAGATGATAGTCCATAGATATTGAATCTAGCACCAACTACTTTTTGCAGAGATGAATACGGACCAATCTATCCCACATGGGTGAAAATAATGAATTTTGATGGTTTGCATGCTGTGTGTGTGTATGTCAAGTGACGTATCTTTCAGAAACATTTACCTGAACACACGCTACTGAGCTGCTCACAATCTGTTCAGAGCATTTTTCATCCTGCAGGTAAAGAAATAATGTAGGAAAGAGGCACCCGGATGGCTCAGTCGATTAAGCGTCCGACTTCGGCTCAGGTCATGGTCTCACAGTTTGTGAGTTTGAGCCCCGTGTTGGGCTCTGTGATAACAGCTCAGAGCAGGGGTCCTGCTTCGGATTCTGTGTCTCCCCCTCTCTCTGCCCCTCCCTGCTCCTGCTCTGTCTCTCTCTCTCTCTCTCTCTCTCAAAAGTGTAAATCAACATTAAAAAAAATTTTTTTAAGTTATAAGGTAAGAAAGTTTACGTGTTTTTCCCAATGTTACTGCACTAATTTCTGCACAGAGTACATGTGGGGAAAGGGCAGTGGGGGTTCACTTTTTCCCAGAGGCTACACGAGTGCTTTTTGCACTAGACCACAGTCTTCCATCATATTTATATCTCTTACACTCACACAATTCATCACAGATCCTGGAATGCAGAAAGAAAAAAGTTACAATAAATGTAAATATGGAGATTAATGAATAGAAAGCAGACAAATAATAAAGAAAACCAAAATCTGGCTTTTCCAAAAGATCAATCAATTGACCAAGGTCAAGTTAGAATGGTAAAACAAGAACAGAGAAGTCAAATATTACCAATATCAGGAATGAAAGAACACATATAAGTATAGCATTATCTACAGAAAGAAAATGAGAAGGAAATTAGCGAAATAGTACAGTTTGTAATGAGAAAGACGGGAAGTCAAAACTTCTTCAAGAATATAGAAATGGTAATGATGTTCCTTGTCATCAAAAGGAGCTAGTTTAGAGGAGGTCTAATGCTGGAACATATCTGGAAATAACAAAGATCTATCGATCTGTACATTCAACTATCCATCTGCCTATTCGTTCATTCATTCATTCAATTCAACTCTTGCTGAAAAACAACAATGTGTGAGATGTTACGTTAGAAAGAAGGTAAACACTTAATGACAAGAAGTGCATCTTACTCTTTTCTTAAAGCTCACATTCTAGAAAAGAATGTCAAGATGTAAGCATACTACAGAGAAGTCACGCTTCAGTGGCACAGCACAGTGAGGTCAGCAAAAAAAATTGGTGTTGCGCTCCTAAGTATAAACACGGAAGAAAAGAGTTCTACCCTTGCTGGGAGAAGAGAGGCGGAGCCGAGGCAGGGGCATCTTTACACAAGATTTGAATACTTTCCTTGGCTCATAGGCAAAGATGAAGAATTCAAAATAATAATAATGCTGATAAAGAAAATGAGACTTAGTATTTGGGTTAGAACCCACTGTGCTGAGATGAAATGTCTTCCAAATCACCTCACTCTTTCATTAGTGTTGTTGGCCAGGCTGGGATTGGATCTCTTCCGCCAGCAGTGAAATGGAAAAGTGCGGGATTCATGCTCTGGAAGGAAATGCCACTGCAGAGCCTCAGGAAGCAGGGACCTTTCCACCTGAGCCATCTCGATGATATAATTCCAAATAACGTGCTATTACTTCATTTGAAGTGTTGAGATACACACACACACACACACACACACACACACACACACACACTTTACCCAGGAGAATCCCATCAAAAGAGAACAAATTCCAACAAGTCCTCAATCTAATGGATGGCAGGAACCCTAATCAGCTTGGAGCTCCATTACAAACGTGCAAAACGCACTAGAACATTCATGCTCATTTGAGTTGTGCCGTGTATTTTCTTCAAAGTTGGTTGTGTAAGAATGATGGGAAAGAAGGCAGAGGAGAAAAGTAACAGTAGTGTGTCCTCACATAGAGTACAGCAGGCAAGGGTCTCAAAATGCCATCAGGTCTGAACCACAGAAGTGCAGAGTATTTATCTCTTGGCTAATTTTGCTCAAGTGTTCATTTTTTTCTTTTTCAGACCAATACTATAAACATTACTCATTAATCTCTCTTTGCACTGTTTCCACCTTTAATCACAGCACCGTGGATGGTTTCATGTCCTTCGGTCATAGAAGGCAGAGAGAGAAAGCCCGTTTTGTACAATTCTTAGGTCCTCACATCCACCAGAAGTATGATTATTTATCACTGACTTGAGTGTTAAATGTCATAAGTAGCAACTCAACATTTTTACCATTGCCTGTCAGCCACTGAAGTGAGGTAGCAAAACCTTGACAGATCTCGTTTGGAGATTCGTAGAGAAGTGAGTGGCTATCATAATTCCTATATATTTCTTGAAGAGATAATGGCCATCTTAAGCCTAGTTCCAAGGTTTCTATTTCACCAAGACTTAGAAAGACAAGAGCTACACACTTCAGAGTACTTCAACACTCAGTGCGTGTTTTCGCCTCAACTCCCACCCCTAAGCACCATGAAAATGATGTAAAGGAGGGGAGGGAAGACACATCTAGATAAATAAAGCTCACTAAGTCCACCTTCATGCTGATTTCAGTCTCAGAGACCCACCTTCTCCTCTTCCTTCTCCTTCCTATTTCCACCGTAAGGCGTAGAGATAGGACTCTTCAGTGAACGTGCCTATTTTCCAGATAAATGTTACTTACTTGATGTTTTTGACCCTGAGAACATTTGGGTTCATACAGAATCCCAGCTTTAAAAGCTTAAGTAAAACATTTAACTTAGGCATAGCCCACATTTCAACAAAAGAAAGGTGAAGACAACATAGAAGGGGGTAAAGGTAATGCCAGTTATCATGGTGTGACCTTAATAAATATAAAAAGGAAGGAGCGAATGCAGAAATAGAGATTTTCACCACAATGCCCCATAGGGAATGGAAGAATGAATATCCAATTTGGACCCCAAATGAAGCCATCCTTATGCATCAAGCCTATTAAAAATTAACCCTTGATTACATATTCATTTAATAATTAAAGGGTGTTAATAAACATGCTTAAATAAACTAAACTGTGGATATAAATGTTTGTTGTTTTCCAATGGCAAGTGGTGAAAAATACATACAATGCAACTCTTTACTCTTAAACTATTAAGCGTCTTCCCATCTTTTTTTTTTCTCATGACTTCAACAATTTTTAAGTACTTAACAATTTGCTATGTGGACTGTCCTCCCCTCTGGATTTATCTGACTGTTTACATATAGCATTAAGTAGTTTCTGTTCTCTACATTTGCCATAAACTAGAAGTTAAGATTCATGTCTGATTAGATATGGGATTAAAATTTGGAGGGGAGAAAAGTCCTTGCAGGTGATATTATCTACTTCATATCACATCTCCCCAAAAGGAACATAGTATCAGGTGGTCCCGGCAGCAGCAATAATGTTTGATGACTTTGGTAGGTGGTGATGACCAAGTAGGCTCCTTATGAAGATGTATTTTTCTTTTTGTGATTCGTAAGTCATCTGCACAGTGATCTTACATCTGGGTGAATATTCTTTTCCCAAACTGCCTTGCACCTGATGGTTTTAAGCATCTGCAAATGATCCTTGCCTGAACTATTCCACTGGATGTTGTAAAAGTGTCATTTTGTAATTATATCATTCTCTCTATAGTCATTGGCTGTCATTCTTCTGTAAAGCAGACCTTTCTTTTCCTCATGAACTGGATATGAACCACAATTCCTCCTAAAAGAGGCAGAATCTGTGTTGCTTCTTTCCCTTTAATGAATATTTTTTTCAGACTCAGTAGGGCTGCGTTTGTCACCTGCAGGAGTGAATTGGCATTTCTCCCTTTTATTGCAACCATAGATTAATTTCTAAAAATTATTTGGTATATCACAATCTGTTACGGATTAAAACAGAAGAGATAGATATGAAAACCAAATGCAGTGTGTGGACATTGCAAGATTCTTGAGTTGAAAATAAAAAATTTGGGGGGGAAACTGGAATATTTGAATATGGATTAGATATTAAGTGATATTAATGGTTTTTTTTAACTTTTATTAGGGGTTACAAGAGGAATGGAGTTACCTAGAAAATTGCTCTTATTTCTAGAAGAGGCATAATTAAATATGCAAGGCCAAAGTTTCGTGATGTTTGAAACTTATTTTCAAATAGTTCAACAAAATATGTGTGTGGTGTATGTGTGTATATTTCCATATAAATAACAATTTAATTCATTGTCAGCACGTATTGTACAGGTTTTTAAAAAATTTTTTGTATGTTTGAGAATTGTTGCAATAGTTGGAAAAAACCATGAAAATTGATTTTGCAAATCAAGCTGAATTGTCATGGAACACTTAAATGTATAATATGCAAGTTATGTAAAATAATTTTAGGATCTGCAGGACCGATCATCTCTATCCAGGCCTAGGAAGCAAAAACAGATCTATCAGCACCTAATGCATTATGATGTGATGTTTACTGTGTTGGTGGCTTCTTGCCTCTCTGACTTCAATCCTCCCTATGGCTTCAAGGCTCAGATTCAGGGCCATCCAGGACTAGCTACATACTTTGTGGGGCTTAATGCAAGATGAAAATGCAGGGACCCTTATTTAAAAAGTATTTGCAATTTCAAGACAGCAATAGTAGAGTATTAAACCGAGGGAGAGCCTCCTCTAAGCATGCGCCCTGTGTGCTAGCCCAGGCATAGGCCCGCCACGCTGGCCCTGTTGCTGCCTCCTCTCGTTGGAAACACTCCCCATACCTGGGCTGATAAAATTCAAACTACTTAAATGCTTAGTTAAGGGGCGCCTGGGTGGCTCAGTTGGTTAAGCGGCCGACTTCGGCTCAGGTCATGATCTCGCGGTCCGTGAGTTCAAGCCCCGTGTCGGGCTCTGTGCTGACAGCTCAGAGCCTGGAGCCTATTTCAGATTCTGTGTCTTCCTCTCTCTCTGACCCTCCCCCGTTCGTGCTCTGTCTCTCTCTGTCTCAAAAATAAATAAACGTTAAAAAAAATTTAAAAAAAATGCTTAGTTAAAATTCCACTAGAAGACAGCACAGCCCTCCTTAGGGCAGAAGTTCTGAATTATTTTCTTTTTCTTCCATTAGGTCTCGCATTATGCTTTGCACTTTGCAAGCCCTTAAATAAAGGGAGAGGGCCTGGTTAGTGAATTCACAAGGGGAGGTTTTGATCAAGGTCCACTGCTAAGTCAATCTGTTTCTACCCAAATGTCTTAAACTCCCATATGTTGACATTCTTGACTTACAGGAATGTGTAAAATCTCCAGCTCAGAGACCTTATATGAGAAAATAGTGTCTTAATTAGGTCTAAAAATATTAGTGAAAGAATGAATGGGTTGACTGATGTGCATCTGATCCGTGTCTCTGCTGTACCAAGGGAGGAGGAAGGGGGGGGGGGCAGCAGACCGTCTTTCACGGGGCTGGCGCAGACAGCCGAACCCATAACTCACATCCTGTGATTCCCTTCCATCAAGTCACCAGATAATCATAGCCAAATCCTACCTGGATTGTATTACCCAGGCTCAGACAGAGAAAGATAATACGATTCTTCTTGCAGTACTAACGTGAGTAGACGGTATAATTCAGGAAAACAATGCGTTCTCTAGTTAGCTTGGATTCCTTTCAGTAGCTATGAGATCCAAAGCGTGTAAGTCAAGCTTTCTGAGCCTCTTCTTCCTCATCCGTGAAGTGAGCATAGCAATACAGTGTGCCATGATGACTGGACTCTACTGGGTGCCAAAGTACCAGCCTTAAGGCGATGCCCATACGTGTAGTTTCTACAGCAGCAGCAACATCACATTGCGACAGGGATGCTTTCCTTCATGATGAGTTACACAAACAGTAGCCTATTAAACTAGTCCCCCTGCTCATATTTTCTCACTGAACCAAAATTCTCCTCTTGCTTTTGCCTTTTTTCCATTCGTTGAATTTCTCTTAGAACAATTCGACTCAACAGAATTAAATGGTGTTTCTGGCTTTCTTTTATCTTATTAGGACCCGTATTATCCTGTTGGTGTTTTAGGGGCTCAAGTCCCTGGGTCTTATCCTTGATTTCACTAGGTGATGCCTTGTTAGAATTCTTGTTAATGTCAGACGTAATGTAGCTGAGTAGTCTGGTGCAGACGATGATTACGGTGGCATTTTTTATGTTTCAAACCCTAAGCACATAAGTTTGCACTTTTTAAAGTTATCAGTTTTAAATTAGAGGTCACTTTGCCCATCGCAGTCTAATGTATATAAAAAAAAAATACCAGTATGGCACACTGGCATATTTTTTTCTGTTTAATTTATCAGGGGAGAATATCACATTCTACAAATGCATGAGCTAATTTTCATAGAGACTCCCATTCAGAGACAAGCACTGTATTTCATTCATTTATTCATTTGGTTCAGTGATTCTTCATTCATTCAACAAAGACACAGGGACTGTGTATCTCGCGCTATCTTAGGTGCTATTTAGACAAACCAGATGCAACTATGTGGCTTTTCCTATAAATGATTTCACAACCTCGCACCGTGTAATTTGAGCTCTAATTAAGGATTTCACAAAGGGCACAGAGATCAGACAGGGAGGATGCCTAAGTCTCCTTGAAGGCATCGGGACCCGACGCTTGGAGACTGAAGTTTGAGAAGGCAGAGAAGCAAGAAAGATCATTCCAGACAGAATGAATGTAAGAAAATATATTTCTAACCTGTATCAAATATGTCTGCATAGGAGTGAAAAAGCCCCTGTATGTGGTAGGTAAACACAGGTAAAGCTCCCTGCATTTAGAGATGTTTGAGCCAAGTCGGCCTGTCAATCTATCAGGTGCACTGGAAAGGAGAGGGGGTTGTGCTGTATGTCTCTGTAATCATTTGAAATCTTGAGGTTTTAGAGCTGGATAGGTGTGCAACTTACTCCAAATAATTAATGGGAGCAAAACCAGAGACTGCATAGGAATCGGGGCTGAGGAGGAAAAGCAGCAGGCAAAGCTGAGGAAATTGTGCTGAGGGTCTGAGAGGCGAGGTCAGATGGCAATCAGAAAAATGAGCCACAGAATCTTGCTCTCAGGGTGAGAAGTTCCGGACCGAGAGAATAGAGACGTGCAGACGTAGAGAGCCCCGTGTATATGTGGCACGACTGCATTTTGTTTGTTTGGTGACCGGTCACGCGGCTGAAAGGCATCCAGAGTGATTGTACATCCGGCTCTCCAGAACTTACGGAGGTGAGCGGCGTGGGGACGTGGGACTCTGGACCGGACACGAGTAAAACAGGAAAAATGCCCAACCCGGATCATCATTTCCTTATCATAACACCTCCCGGGAGACACTCACGTCCAGGAAGTCCCAGTGGCATGGAGTCACGGTGAGGTTTGTGCACACTCTCTGCGGTCCTGTACTCACCACGCTTCGTCTTCAAAGCGGTCCTGAGAAACGGGCGAGGAGTGGCCCACGGCAGGTGTGCCTCATCCAAAGTCCTGCCTAAAATTCGTTTTTGATCATCCAGAAGTCAGCTTCGGCCCTGGCACTTGCTATGACTGCCTTCTTGATCTCAGCTAATTCATCTGTCAAATGGGGATAATCATTCTAAATCCAATTACCGCAAAGATTTGCTGTGAAGCTCCAGGGAGTTAATGCAGGTAAAAGTTGCACAGGATATAAAAGGTTCAACCAAAGTAGTTAATGGGGTCATAGGTGATGGTGAGGGAGCAGAAGGCAAGCTGACAGGCCACAGACACCGCCCCCCCGCCCCCTGCAATCAGGTGAAATATATATGATATTCCTCAGGCACCCCTGGCTGCCCAAGAACAAAGGAAGGGAAATAAACAAATGGTTAACTGATAGAGATCACAGTCCCCATCACCCCTGCATAGTGATGTGGGGAACAAAGGCAGAAGGAAATGGCAGATAGAAATAAATTTTCTTATAATCTGCAGCCAGTGACAGATACTGGAGGCCGGCAGAGTAAAACATTTCTCCAGGAACTCCTTACTGCTAATGCTTTGCTAGAGGGAAAACCAACCTCAGCTTGACAATAGCTAGGACTCCAGTATCTTGGGAATCTTCTCTAGCATGTGAAAATCTCACTGGAAACTTCCCCTGGACTTTCTTTACCTTGCCCCCAACCCCATGGTATAAAACCAGTCTCTCCTCATGGTCCCGGGGCAGCTCTTCCTGCCCACGCGTCCTGTCCCTGTGCTTCAATAAAATCGCCTTTTTGCCCCAAAGACATCTTCAAGAATTCTTTCTTGGCCATCAGCTCTGGACCCCATGAACCCCATGGTCACCCTCAAATCCTCATCAGGTGATGGAAAAGGAGGAGGAGGAGAAGGGGAAAAAAGGAAGGAAAGGAATCAGACTTTAGGAATATCTTTCATCTTTTTGTTCCACGATCAACATCTCAAATTTCTCGTATATTCTGTTCTGTTGTCACAGTGTGTTTGTGGCGGTTTACTCACACCCTCCTTCCAATGCAGGATCGTGGGTCTGTTCTTTAGCCCATGTTTCCATTATTTTCTTGCACCTGCATGTATGTGTATATTTCAGTGATGGCAGTTTTCCAATTTTAGAATTTTTATTTGGTTCTTTTTTCAAATCTTTTTGTTTGTTAAGTTGTCCCGTACTCATCCTGCAGACTCAATTATCTGTTTTTTAAATCTCCTTGAATATTTTGAACATAATTGTCATAGAGTTAGATAATATCATCTGAACTGTATGGAAGACAATTTCATTTTTCTTTCTCTCTTTCTTTCTCTCTCTATCTCTCTCTTTCTTTCCTTTTCTGCTAACGTATTGTCATGAGGGCTGGAGTTCAAAGGAAGAAAAGAGGCATCTGATTTGAGAGGTAAGAAAGACTATGTTGATGGGAGAGTGTGTGTGCATGGGAGAGAGAGAGAGAGGGAGAGAGAGCGCGTGCATGTACGCTTAATAAAAAGACAACCATTACTGTTAGCCTCACTGTCAAGAGCACTTCGTGTTGTTAGGACAGACGATGCTAAGCATTTTGGTTGCAATAACTCATTTGTCTCTCACACTCAGTGAGCAATAAACCCAACCCTGGCTTAAATGTGAAGACGCAAAGGAGAGAGAGGGGTGAAGTAACTTCTTCGAGTCCAGTGAATGGTTTAGATTTGAACTCAAAGACATCGTTCCCAATTACACTTTCTTCATCGTTAAGCTTTGGGTCTGACTTTAACCAACAGAACGTCTCTGAAATGCTCCCCCCTGGCCCTCAGAAGTACGAGAAGAGAGAAGTTATCTATTTTAATGACGATTATAGGATTTCATTTAGCCACGCTATTTTTATTTTGAGAACATACAGGCAGGTTTTGGAGAACCTGTTACTGCTTCTTGGCTCTACAATCCACTCTCTTGTCAACTTTTACATTTGCACGTGCAAAGGGGAGATCTGGGGGAGGCGAACAGAACATGTGACTCTGCCCTAGAGCATCGGTGGGCCGAGAAAAAGTCGGGGAAATTTCCTTGATCCTGAAGCTGAAATTCCATATGATGAGACACACATAGGGCTTTCACACTCTAGACTAAATCAGAAGAATCCGATAGACTTCAATTTATTTTTAAAAATTATACATGCTGACAAAATAGTTGGTTTGAGCTTTCGGATGATCGCGTGGTCCCCGGAAGAGGACAGTGCACAGCTGAACACATCTGCAGAGGCCGCCGTAAACCCCGGTGGGCTCGTAGGAGGGGAAGTGCTGCAGCGCTTTCTGGATGGGGCCCCCTGAAGCAGAGACCCTACGACAGCGGGGTTGCTGCTGGTAAACTGTTGAGATCACTATCAGAAGAGTGTTTCCAGGAAGAGAAAAAAAATAGCTTGGCATCTTAGCCACCCTCAGGGATATGAGTGGGCACTTATGTCCCTGACTTTGTGATTCACTTGAAGTGTCCGTTTCTTGATGTTTAAAATACACGGGTTGGGGGCGCCTGGATGGCGCAGTCGGTTAAGCGTCCGACTTCAGCCAGGTCACGATCTCGCGGTCCGTGAGTTCGAGCCCCGCGTCAGGCTCTGGACTGACGGCTCGGAGCCTGGAGCCTGTTTCCGATTCTGTGTCTCCCTCTCTCTCTGCCCCTCCCCCGTTCATGCTCTGTCTCTCTCTGTCCCAAAAAATAAATAAAAAAAACGTTGAAAAAAAAAAAACAAAAAAAAAACTTTAAAAAAAAAAAAATAAAATAAAATAAAATACACGGGTTAGTGTATGATGCTTCTTCCAGCTCAAACATACTGTGAGTGTAGAATGCCACGCATGTGTGTCTGGAAGTATATTTCAGCGGCTCTCAAGTGAGATCATCTGAGTTGCTCATGAAATTATTAAGGGGGATCCTGGAGTTCCTTTCAATAATTTGAAAGGCAAAATGTGAAGGAAAAATTAGATAAAAATGGAGAGGGAGGCAAACCAGAAGAGACTCTTAAAAACAGAGAACAAACTGAGGGTTGCTGGAGGGGAGGTAGGTGGGGGATGGGCTAAGTGGGCGATGGGCACTAAGGAGGGCACTTGTGATGAGCACTGGGTGTTGTGTGTAAGTGATGAATCACTAAATTCTACAACTGAAGCCAAGACTACACTATGTGTTAACTAACTTGGATTTAAATAAATAAATTAAAAATATATTTAAAAAATTAAAAGCCAAAGGGAAATCATATGTGATATTGAAAAATCCCTAAATAAGATGTTTGTGATTTATATGATCGCAATTGTTAATAATTACTACTAATGATCTCAATCTGTTGTGGTAAATAAATCCAATCCTCTTCTGCTGGTCTAGGGATCCAGTAAATAGAAAATATGTTTGATTAATAAAAAAATATGGACTTAAAACATCATTAACTTAAAAGAGGGGTTAGTTTTTGTACTGTGTGTATTTGTTTTCAATAAGGGGAACACTCAGTTCTGGTAAATGTGGGATAACTATGCCATTGTTACCGTACATGTCTTTTAGAAAATTATCTTGTACTTGCAAAGTCATGCTAGGATTTATTCTGACAATCTTATTTCTGAGTATCTATGTAAAGAAAATAATATAAAAGGAAAGTCTCTTTACACAGGGAATGTTTACTTTGTCTACAGCATTATAAATGGTATCAAACCCTAAGAGCAGCGTTAATGACCAAGAGGCCCTCTTGAAATTGATTCAGCCGCTATAGTGTGTTGCAAATGTTAATTAGAAACAGTCTATAGAGATAATGGAAATAAGTCTGTTATAATGTTTACAATTGAAAAGTAGATAAAACTGCATGCACATTTTGTTTATAACTATGCAAAATATACATAGAGAATGGACTGGAAGAGAAACCGAAACACAGTTTTTTTCAATTAGTGTAAATATTAAAATATGCACCTTGAATATGCATGCACATACAGAATGGATCGGAAAGGAAAATTCAGATCTGAAGCTAGTTTTTTCTATTTCTTTGGGAATTAGTAGCAGCATTGTTGCTTTTCGTGTTCTTTTTTTCTCCATTTTTTTTTCTTTTAATTAAAAATAAATAATGTTTATTTTTGAGAGAGAGAGGCAGAGGGCGAGCAGGGTGGGGGCGGACACAGAACCCGAAGCAGGCTCCAGGCTCTGAGCTGTCAGTACAGAGCTCGACGTGGGGCTTGAACTCACGAACCGCAAGATCATGACCTGAGCCGAAGTCGGATGCCCAACTGACTGAGCCACCCAGGCACCCCAATGGCATTGTTGCTTTTAATTAGTGTGAGGGTAAGTGTGATTTTCTGCATTAGTGTGAGTTTTTTTTATTAGTGTATGCACTTCTATTTTTTCAAATGTTTGCAATGCCCTTACATTAGTTTTACAGGTAAAATATTAAAACAAGAATGGGACGCCTGGGTGCTCAGTCGGTTGAGCATCCAACTCTTGGTTTTGGCTCAGGTCATGATCTCACGGTTTGTCGGTTCGAGCCCTGTGTCTGTTTCTATGCTGTCAAGGTGGAGCCTGCTTGGGATTCTTCTTGTTTCCTTCTCTCTCTGCCCCTCTCCTGTTCTCTCACACACACACTATCTCTCTCCAAATAAATAAGCATAAAAATGATTAAAGTAAGGAAGGATGAAAAAGAAGTTTAATTTATGAATATATTTTGGTTAGCGAGAGATAGTCAACCATGAAAACTTTTTGAGGGAAGACAATAGAAAATAGGATGCAGGAAAGGTGGACAGAGTAGGTTTGTTGTGTCCTGGAACCTCTACAATTGACATAACTTGATAATTGACAAAAGCTTTCCAATCGAGTCCAGCACCATGCCTGGCTCACAGATAGGGCTTGGTATTTGCTAAATGAACGTTCGTGGCCACCACCAGTGAAACCCTTGGCAGAGGGGAGACCTGAATCACAGGAGTGAAGGACATACCTGGACCCACAGAACAGATCACTGTGGGCACGCTAGGAGGAAACTGAACTTCCCACATCCTTCTGCAACGTTTCCCTTGCGCTAACTACACCCCACCTTCTGCAAAGGTATTTTTTCCTGTAGTGACATTTTCATGGAGAAATTTTCAACCATTCCAGAAACAGACCTTCATTAAAGTTTAATATTCTCCTCCAGGTGAGAACACTTGGTGCTTCAAACCTCATGATGGTTTTTAATTACAAACGATGAACTGCCCTTTCAAATTATGCCAACAAAAGTTGATATTACTAGTGTCAAAGTTTATTACCAACTCTTAAAGTTCTGTGGGTTTTTTTTTTTTTTTTGGCACCACTTCCAAAGCAGGGCAGTAGTCACTGTGGAAAGGTCAAGATGGAAAGAGATTCGAGGAACTAATAACCATTGAGCTGTGTTTTTCCTTCTCAAGTGATTAAAATGAGAAAATAACCCCACACTGTATCAGCTGCTTCCTGGTTCTGTGTTTTGGCCTCTGTTCCTCCCCCAGGTGAATCCACAGGATTGCTTCCTACCAGAATGATCCAAAATGTCCTAGAAGACCAACATGGCAGACTTAGGTGGCCTCCTTGGGTCATTACTGGGATCAAGTTCCCTTTTAGTCTTGTTTGGTCAGTCTTGTTTTATCCAAAGATCTCCAACCTGGCTTTTATTCATTAATTCCTTCCCTTATTCCAAATCATGATCCTTAAACTGTGCATGGTGAAAGCAAGCACATCAGCCCTTAAAAGAATTGAGGTGGGGCACCTGGGTGGCACAGTTCGTTAAGCGTCTGACTTCGGCTCAGGTCACGATCTCACACCTGGTGAGTTCGAGCCCCACGTCGGGCTCTGTGATGACAGCTCAGAGCCTGGAGTCTGCTTCAGGTTCTGGGTCTCCCTCTCTCTCTGCCCCTTCCCCACCCATGCTCTGAATGAATAAATGTTAAAAAATTAAAAAAAACAAAAGAATTGAGGCTAGTGCAGTGTTTCCTAGCCTCTTTCCTTAGTATCACTGCCTTAAGGAGACGTTTGGTATATATTTTTTTTCCTTAAGCCAGCCACCATGCATACGACTGTGGCCCTCTGGAGGGCCACCCATCATTATAATATCTAGGATCTTTTTTGTCCAAAGGGAACTAATTTTCACCACTGCATGACGTCACCTCTGTTGAGAATGGATATTCTAGTTCCACACTTGGTCGGGAAGTAGTTGTCTGACATGTGCTCTGGAGAAGGGCCGCGGGGCTGCTACAGAAGCAGGGAATCCATATCCTGGATTTGGAGACGTCAGGTAAGGCTTCTAGAGGAGGCTTGGGAAGGGGTCCTGGAGTGAGTCTGAGAGGTGACAGAGAAGAGGCAAAGCAACTACCTGTGCCCTGCGGATGAGCGTGCTGTGATCGTGGGCTCCCTCCCTAGATGTTTCCATCAGGCGCTCGGCTTTGAAGACACAATGCTCTCATTATGCACCCTTGGCTTTACACATGGTTGGGAAAAAACGAAATGAAAGAGACAAACTTCTTGAGACATTCAAGCAAATTGTCCTGTATTATCTCCCTCCTACCGGTTGCAAATCCAACTGAGTGTCAACTTCAATCCACTTTCTCATTTACTCTTTGGCGTCACCGGTGTTGAAGCTATCTGTGGCTTCCGCAGAAGAGCTGTCGCCGTCCCGAATGACGGCTTTTAGAATTTCATCTTAGAAGCGGAACGTGTCACTTTTGCGCATGTATCACTGAGCCAACGGAGCACAGGATTCCACCATTGCTTTTTCCCCATCTGCCACAGGAGGGGCCAAACCCAGGTGGCAGATAGCCTGCACCATAGTTATGTCCTGGAAGGGAGACATGGGGTAGAGTCGAAGACAATAGGTTCCCCTAAGGTGAAGCACACATTCTTTGCTTACTACTCTGGGCGTGGCATAGGTGTGTGGTTCTTCGAACAGTCAAACCTAGGTGTTCTAGTAAGTACTTTCAATCAGGTTATTCCTGTGGGTTTTGGTGTTCTGTGCTACCTTATCCAGATACTTAATATCCCAGATGGATACTTACAAAAGTCTTGCTCCTGATGAATACTGTCCCTCAGACATCCTGCCAATCAGGTCTTCTCGCTTAGAAGGACATGGGAGAGTGTGAACATCACATCCTCTCTCTGTAAACAGATTTTTTTTTTTTTTGTATCATAAGGTCCAAGTTCATTGTCCTGTATCAGCTGTTCATTATCTTGAAATAAATCACATTGAAACGGACAGTTTATGTAAATCACAGTTGCATACTTGAACTAAGACCGCGTTTTAAAAAAAGTATCAATTTGGGGCGCCTGGGTGGCTCAGTCGGTTGAGTGTCCGACTTCGGCTCAGGTCATGATCTCGCGGTCCGTGAGTTCGAGCCCCACGTCGGGCTCTGGGCTGACAACTCAGAGCCTGGAGCCTGTTTCAGTTTCTGTGTCTCCCTCTCTCTCTGCCCCTCCCCTGTTCATGCTCTCTCTCTGTCAAAAATAAATAAACATTAAAAAAAAAAAGAATTAAAAAAAAGTATCAATTAACTCTTTGTCATAATACCCATTGCATTTGTATAATGCATTACCATTTACACAATGTTTTCACGTGCATGCTTTTATTAAATTCTCATAATAATCCTATGAAATACACATTTCGAATATCACTGTTTTACAAACAAAAACACCTTCTGGTCCCTGGGACATATTCAAGACAATTATTATGGAGTCACAAGAAAAGAAGGACATTATTTTAACAATAATCCCTATAAAATTCGAAAATAGGATTTTAGATAAATAACCATGGTATTTTCCAAACAAGTGCCAGGCATTGCACTTTGGTGATTGTGAATTAAATAAGATAGACATAGACCCTGGCTTCATATAATTTACAAGCCGGGGCGCCTGAGTGGCTCAGTCTGTTAAGCGTCTGGCTTCAGTTCAGGTCATGATCTAGAGGTTTGGGAGTTCGAGCCCTGCGTCAGGCTCTGCGCTGACAGTTCAGAGCCTGGAGCCTGCTTCTGATTCTGTGTCTCCCTGTCTCTCTCCTCTGCTTGCACTCTGTCTCTGTCCCACTCTCAAAAATAAATAAACTTTAAAAAAATTTATAAGCCAACAGACATTTAAAAAACTCTAAGTGAAACATTTATAAATTTAGTAATTCTTTTATCTTTGCTCATATTTTATTTATTTTTATTGTTTTTTAATTTAAATTCAGGTTAGTTCACATACAATGTAATCTTGGCTTCAAGAATTTAACAATTTAATTAAACAATGATAAAGTAGAAACGTGGGGTGCCATAGAAATGAATTTTAAGGTTCTGACCTGGTCCCGGGTGAGCCAAAAAGCTTCCCCTGAAGGATTATTGAGTTTTGAAAGATCTCTGAAAGTCTGCAGTGTGAATGTGCAGAGTCGGGTGGTGAGAATATATCTTCAAGTGTCAGAAACGATACACGGAAGGGTCTGCAAATAGAAACAGCGTGGCACATGGGGAAAGGGGAAGGAAAGTCAATGTCGCCCAGGGCAGGCTACGGTCAGGAGAGGAGCAGTACCGGCTGGTGTTGGTGAGGCAGGCAGGGCCCTGGTCCAGCCCGCTGTGTAGACCAAAGCTAAGAGTGTCGGCCATTTCCTTAAGACCGTAGGAGAGCACTTCAAGCAAGGGAATAGCGTGCTGAATTTTGCATTTTCATGAGCTCACTCTTGCGCTAGTGAAGAAACCGAGAGGAGAGGAACGAGACTAAATCCCTGAAGGCGCGGTTGGAGTCCAGGAGCAGAAGAATGGGTCCTTCCCTCGAAGCAAACATATCTGAAACTAGAGGTCAACTGCAACCTCGTGAATACTAACCCTTCAGTCACTGGGATCAGAAGCAGAGCAGCAAAGCAGAGAGGTGTTCTCTCAAACCGAGGGATGAACTTCAGACGAGAGAAAACAAGGTTTTCGATACAAGGTTTTCCTGAGGTTCTTCGATACTATGGTATGGGCACACGGAGAGGGCTGATTTCCTTGATTCCCCCTCTTACTTGGGGCACCTATAAGGAAAGACTTGTATGAATCATGCTTTTCTATTTTCTGTATTTCTGATGCTCTCACCTGCAGGCCTGGCCGACCCTGGAGAGACTGCCCCTCCCAGGGCTGTTACCCTTAGAGACAGTAAGCGACTTCTGTGTGCAAGACTTCCATATGCTAACTATGCAATCCAGAACCCACATCCCGACCACCTCCTCCACTGGGCTCTTATACTCTGGGCCACTAGTTATCTGCCCTAACCATCCTAGGGCCAGGTACCAGACTGTTGTTTCAAAGACGGTTGACTCCGGATCTGTTGGCCTCACAGTACCTGAAACTATATTGAAATGTACATGTTAAAACAAGGCTACAATAAAGCCTTTGAGGCAAAGCCCAACTTTTGGAGAAAGAGCGCCTAACATTGACGGAGGGCTTGCTTGCTAGGAGCTGGGCATCGTCCTGCACACTTTACCTGCATTAACTCCGTTAATCCTCACAACACCCTACGTTTCAGTGGCACTGTCCTGACCCCATTTTACAGATGGAAACGTTGAGGCACCTTGAGGCGAAGTGACTCTCCTCGTGTCATGTAGCTTGTAAGGGGCAGAGCCGGGCTCCGGGCCCAATGCCGTCTGACTCCGGAGCCCCCACTCATGCCCCTCTGCTGACAAGACAACCAATTCTGGGAAACGTGGAGGTAGGGAGTAAAGACGCTGCTCTCGGGAATCAAGTGCACTTGAGAGAGACAAGGCAGCCCTGAGCGATACCGAACGATGGGGCCAGAGTGAGAAAATGGGAAACCAGGCGCCATAAGCGCACTTTCCTAAACTCAGAGAGAAAAATTGTGCCCCAGCAATGGAGACATAGTTGAATTTTCCTTAAATAGGTATCAAGGCCAATACGGTCACTCTCAGAGGCCACGTTTGCCTCTTGGCCAGTTCTAATTATCGGCATTGATGCTTTCTATAGGCAATTATCCAGGCTCAGGGAGCTGCCTCAGTCAATAATTGGAGAGCAGGGAGCCCTGGAAGGGTTATTCACACAGACGTACTTACCGAACTCCCGTGCTCCAACTTGCGGTCTGCATGGCCTGAGTGGGAACAATAAGGCCTCCGCAAAGCTGGCCCAGGGCTGTTGAGCAAATTGCAGAGCTGATCTCTCTGCATTAAGAGAAGCCCATTAGCACAACAGAGCTTCTGTAGCTGTCAAAATCGCTAGGTGCCTGGCCATGCCTGCGTGCTCTTCTGGCTCAGTCTGGCTGTCAGGGGTCCGCTGTGCCTCCGCGATGGGTCAAAGCGGAGTCGCAGTGCATCCATTCTGACTTCCTAGGCAGGGAGGCCTTACCCAGCAAAGGCAAACGCTGGTTTTCCTCTACTCACACCCAACGTGTAGGGTGTTTTCCTCACGTGGAGCGATTCTGACACTAACTGCCGGGAGTCAGCACGGTCCCCGGAAGCTGAGGGCTCCGTCCCCCGAGACTAGATGGCCCCTGACTTCAGCCACCAATCACAGGTCTCAGTTTGTCACCTGCGTTTCTGACTGATGGGCTAGGAAGCGGGGGTTGCCACAACCCCTCCTCTGGCTCGATAGTTTGCTAGAATGGCTCACAACACCCAGGGAAACACTTTACTTACTGCTGCTGACTGATTACAAAGGATATAACTCAAGAGCAGCCAAATGGAAGATGTGCATAGGTACGTGGGAAGGGGTGTAGGCCTTCCATGTTCTCTCTGGGTGGGTCCCTTTCCCAGAACCTCAAGGTATCCATCAACTCAAAAGCTCTCCAAACCACGTCAGTAAGGGTTTTTATGGAGGCTTCAATACCT
Source organism: Panthera pardus (assembly GCF_024362965.1). NCBI lineage: Eukaryota > Metazoa > Chordata > Mammalia > Carnivora > Felidae > Panthera > Panthera pardus. The sequence continues at coordinate 76,319,380 of NW_026527002.1, read as the reverse complement.
AGATATGACTGATGAAGCCATTAGTCATTGGTGATTAGGTCAACCCCACCCTGTCCCTTCCCCCAGTGGGGATGGGACTGAATTGTCCAATCCTCTCATCACCTCTAAGCAAATGGCTGGTTCCCATGGCAACCAGCCCCTCATCCATAGGGCCTTTCCAAAAGTCCCCTTATTAACATAAACTTGGTGGGGTTGAAAGGGGCTTGTCAGAAAGAACAACAACAACAACAAAATGCTCCTTTCACCTTCTATCACTCAGCGCTATCTCAGAAACTTGAAAGGAAGACCAAAATGTATATTTTTATTATATCACAACATTACACAGGATCAGGGGCACCTAGTTGGAATGATTCAATTGCTTTTTAACACCTCTTTGGTGAGTTATTAGACTGTCCCTGAAAATGTACTACACAGGAGCGATACCTGGAATAAAAATCAGTATGGCCTGCGGACTGGCCAGTCATTATCGGTACGGTCCATAAACAAGGCCTGAAATCAGGCCTGGGAGGGGCACAGGGGAGACCCTCATACATGTCATTTGTGTCAGTGCAAAATGGCCGGTGGGCAGTTGAAGGACATGACAGCACCATGGGCTCCCTAGTCTGGGGACTTGTGTCCACGAGGGATCTCTCAGGTATGAGTCCCTAGGCTGTGTCTCCTTAGTGCTTCTTCCAGAATGTGCTTTAAATGCTCTCTCCTCCCATCAGCACCTTCCCACAAACAGCCCACGCTCCTCCTCCAAAGCCAGAAAACGAGCCTTCCCCACGACGTATCGCCTCCCAATCCGACCTTTCTCCCACCCAGTATCCACTTTTCCCAGCTCTGTCTCTCTGGATACAGGGAACTTCCGTGGCCTGTTCTCATTGTCGGGAAATACACCCAAGACATCCACAGCGTCGCTCTGTGGTCTCTCCCTCTCATCCTCTCTGCCATTTCTATCTTCATCCCTGTCCTCCCACTTTGCTGTTGCAAGACACTTCCCAAGGAGCCAGCTCCTTCCTCCCTCTGCCCGATCGTCTCGTCTTTGTTCATCTGCGAGTTGGTTTCTCTCCCCTGCGCAAGCTGCGCCTTGGTGGCGGTGAATAAAGATGCGTCGCTTTCAGCAGCACTGAAACAGACACTGTGTTCCTGACGCTTTTGAGAAGAGAAGGTGGGTTGGCACCCAAACATTCCCGGGGCATCGTGACTGTGGAAGCTGCATCTTTTTGCTAAGGAAACCAAGCCAAATACCCTTTCTGCTTGCCTTTTTAATTTGGCATCCCTAAGAAAGATTAATTGTAGCACACAATTCCTGAAGAGTAGGTAAAGAATGACATTTTAATAAAGTAAGATCGTGGGCGTCAAGCACGGCTGCTGAGGATTGACAGGCAGGATGAGATGATTCTCTGCTGGACAGCTTAATTGTATGTTTGCTTGTCTCCCGCATTTTCCACTGTGGCATCCTGGGAACTTGTGCCTGGAACCCAAAACAAGTTCGTGCACCTTTTCATTCTTCCCTGCGCCCCGGTGACACGGCTCTGTCATACACACAGAGCGATCCTAGTATTTAACAAGCACGCGTTAACATTAATTTTGTCTCCTTCAAATTACTTTCTGACAAAATAAATAAATCAATAAAAATAACTCCGCTCAAACCCCATGGGCTATTCTCTCTTTAGGAACCGGCTCTGTAATTCAGTGTTTCCACCCCAGCTTTAACTGCTTAACTGGAGTTCAGTAAATGAATTCAGAACCAACTCGAGCATCTCACAGGAAATGAGGTTTTGTCATTCCGCAGTTATATCATGTTTAATTCCAATGATGTTTTCCAGTGTAATAAGATCATTTTATTCAAGATCTAACTCTATCCACTTTTTTTTTCCTTAAGCACACATATTCCTTCCAAGATTGACAGATTGAAGATATCCTACCACCGATGAAATTTAAACGAAAACGATGTGGAATGTTAAAACACTTCGAAGATAACAACAGAGCTGCGAAGGGTCACGATTTAAGTGAGACATCCAACGTCGAGTCAGTAAGTCCTTGAATGTTTAATTTGAAAACGCCAACCATCATCTCATGATGTTGAAATAGCCAATCCTGAATCAAGTCCAGGACCTTGAAAAGTAGAAGGATTAATGGATCCGAACTTTGCTTTTCTGAAGTATAAAGCGGGGATAATCATGCACAGAAGGTAGTGTTCTCGTGAGAATCAGAGACAGTGTGACGCTGCATCGGTCAGAGTCCAGGCAGGAAAATAAGACCACACTGAATATTTCAAATGGAAGGATCAAGTACCGGGACTGGTTGGACAAGTGCTGGAAAGCAGATAGGGCAAGAATTAAAATTAGCCACTGCCGAAAACAACGACGCCCCATTGAGCCCGAAGAAGGAAAAAGAAGAGAGAATATGCTCCAAGAGACCAGAAGCCAGCAGAGCGGAGCCTTTGAGGGCTGCGCCAGAGGAGCTGAGAAGAAAAGGCAAAATCAGAATGTTCTCAGCCTCAAATGCCTGATGCCATTTTCCTACCTACTGTCAGGAGGAAGAGAGTGAATTGTTCTCCTAATGGTTGAGACTTAGACACTGGGACCAGACTGTCTGCATTCAGATCCAACTAAGACACTTACTTCCCCTGTGTCTTTGAACAAGCTTGTAACTTCTTTGCCCTTCGTCTTGTACACCCATGAAACGGGGACCGTAATCCCACCCCGTCATAGGGTCGTTCTAGAGGATTCCGTGAGCCGCGATCTGTACTCAGGGTGATGTACGGAAAGCCCCACATACAGTAAGTGCAGTGTGGGACTTTGCTAATATTGCAGTAACACTGATTTTACTGTCATTATGACTACTCTCCTTTAATCTTGGGGCACAAAAAGGTCCCTTCCCACATGGAAAACTGGAAAAATGTGCATGTTTTCTCCACCAAGGGTTCCTCTCTTTTCTGATGAGCTCTTTGACTATTAGCTCATGAGGGCAAGGATGGTTTCCTTTTCGGCTGCAAAGGTTTACAGCACCGTGCTGGGCATAGCAGAGGGATGCAAACGAACATTCACGAGTTGAAGGAAACGGTGACTCCTAATTTCCATTTGGGCAACTGGGTGGATGGTGGTGTCAGCCTTGGGCCACACTCAGCGTATATAGATGGGAGCTGAAGTTATAAAATTGTAAGATGTTGCCCCAGAGAAATGTGTAGAATGCAGAAATGTATTTAGTTTTGGCGTCTCCTCTATGCCAGGCACTGTTCTGGGTATTGGGGAAACAGTTGTCCGTAGGAAGTAGACAAAGCCCCTGGCTCTCCCAGAGCTCACGTCTCAGTGGGGTGCTCTGGCAGTAAACATGATCAAAGAGTAAGTTACGTGGAGGTTCAGAACAAAGTGAGTGCTGTGGCAGGGGTAGGAATTTTAAACGTGGTGATCAGGGACAACAGGACATTTGCACAGCCTTGGGAGTAGCACAAGTAGATATCTGAGAGAAGAACGTTCTGAGAAGACAAGGTAACAAGAGTGAACACCCTCAAACAGAAGCATATCTAGTGTGTTCTGTAATGAACAGGGAAGCCTGTGTGGCCACAGCAGAGGAAGCAAGAGAGGAAGTCAGGTAAGGAGAGAAGGCACAAACGGCATGGGGTCATGAGACCTACTATGGGGCCATGGCTTCCTTCTGAGGACTCAACAGAGGAATGCCAGAACCAGATTCACACTTTGAAGGATGACTTTGCCCATTGAGTTCATGATAGCACTGGGGGCAATGGTGGGCGAAGGGACAGCAGGAGGGGAAGAATCGTGATAATTCAGGTCAGAGACAAAACCTGGCTTGGATCGCGGTGGTAGCCGAGGAGGTTGTGAAAAATGGGTCAGATTTGGATAAATACGAGAGCCAGGTTGAACCAACAGGACTTCTGGAGGGATTGGATGTGGGTACTTAAAAAGAAGAAAAGAGGGGCACCTGAGTGGCTCAGTTGGTTAAGCATTTGACTCTTGGTTTCAGCTCAAGTTATGATCTTATGGCTCATGAGTTCGAGCCCTACCTTGGGCTCTGCACTGACGGTGGAGAGCCTGCCTGGGATCCTTTCTCCCTCCCTCTCTCTCTGCCCTTCCCCAACTAAAAATAGAACTTAAAAATAAGAAGAAAAGAAAGGAGCCAAGTATGTCTCAGAAGCTCTGACCCCAACTGCTGAAAGAAAAGAGTTGCCTTTCTTCATGTAAGGGGCAGGTCTATGCAGAACACTGGGGATTTCCCAGCCAGGAGACATTTTTAAAGGATGGACAAACCAACAAATGCACAAAAAGAAGTATGAGAAGAAGGAAAAAATAATGAAGTCTATTTCTACAGAGAACAAGAAAGTAAAAGGTAGCCCAGTTCTTTTTTAAAAAAATGTTTTATGTTTATTTATTTTTGAGAGGGACAGAGTGTGAGCTGGGGGAGGGGCAGGGGTGGGGGGAGACACAGAATCCGAAGCAGGCTCCAGGCTCTGAGCTGTCAGCACGGAGCCCGACGCGGAGCTTGAACCCATGAACTGAAGGAGAAGCTCAACCAATTGAGCCACCCAGGCGCCCCAAAGATAGTTCAGTTCTTAAGAGGCAAGATGGAATACTATTAACATTTCTTGAGGTTACACCATGCGTCGTGGGGTTTAGACGCTGAATTTGTATCAACTTAAGCAGAATACATTTTTTTAACAGAGAAGATCCAAGGGTTGGGTGCATAGGTCAGCCTTGAAAATGGCGGGCAGGAGGAAAAACACAAGTGAGGTGAAAAAGAACTTCAAACTTTTTATCCCTCCCAGCAAAGTGGGATGGTGATGTGGCTGGCCCTGACACATACCTCACCTTCTCTGCGTGATGGTGGGAAGTATCTAAATGAGCAGGCGGTGAAAATCTTTACAGGAAAGAAAAAGCTCGAGCCAAGTTCACTGGTTTTCTCTTGCTCCTATAACACATTACCATAAATAAATGGCAGAAACAGCATAGATTCATCCTCTCATAATTCTGGAGCTCAGAAATCCAAACTGGGTTTCTTCGGCTAGAATCAAGGTATCAGAAGGGCTGTGTTCCTTCTGAAGGATCTAGGGGAGAATCGGTTTCTTGTTTTCCAGCTTCCAGACGTGACCACATGTTTTGGTTCCTGGTTCCTGGCCCCTGGAGATAGACCCAGGTGACTGATAGTGTCGTGCTAACCTCCAATTCCCTGACCTAGCCCTGATTGGAGCCGGCTGCATGCCTGGATTTTGCAAACCACCCTGACCAGTAACTGCCCGCTGCCCCCTTCCCTTCCTTCCTTCTTTCTTTGTTATTGAGTTTGAGTTGGTATCTGACACTTAAAGTCCCCAAATTTCTGATTACATTAGTAGGAAACATTGAAAATGAAAATTACCTATGTTTAAAGTTCTTTGATTCCAAGCAGGGACGCAGGGTACCGTAAGGGGGATTTAGTGTCTTAGGTGAACAAGTGAGGGAGGCCGCAGGCTGCTGGGGGAAGGCAAACATTGGGCTTATACCCCTAAGAGTAGACCCAAGGCACTACATGCATGAAAAGGGTGGGCCGGCACAGAGAAATATTATTAACTAGTCGCCACGAATAACGGGTTGAAATATAGCCAGCCAGAGTCCTAGTCAAATCTCTGCTGAAGCAGAAAACCTCTTCCTGGCAGAGTGAAATTAAAACATAGTTAAGGGGAGTTCAACGTGCAGGAGGCAGAATTCATCATGATGAGATTAGAACACACAAAAACAAATTCCACCCAAATATCAGATGATTTAGAGGCTCAGTGTGCATAAGCCACATGCCTTTCCCCAGGCAATTTGCAATGAAGGACAACGAGAAATTCATTGCTGCCATAGGACAACGTATAGACTGTCCCATCTGCATCTCCTTTGCTTTGTTGTTCACCCCCGCAATCTGCCAAGGGCAACGGAAGGTGGAAGGATGGAAGCCTCTGGGTCTGGGACAAAACCCAGGTGATGAAGCTGAGAGGCTGTTCTGGTTCCTCGGGCAGGTGAGCACGCTCTACCGCATTCCCGAGATCTTGGTTTGTGCAAACTAAGTGTGAGCTCACTAACGCAGGATGTGTGGTCGTGAGAGAGGCCAGCATCTGCTCTGACCTCCAGCTTTCCCGTGGCCCTCTAAACACCATCACCATGCAGGTGCTCCGGGCTGGCTTCAGGGGCTCGCATGAAAGTCCCTCACAGCCCCGCTCCGATGCATGACCTACAAGACTAAGTCGCCTGCCCTGCCCTTGTTAAACTCCCTTCGTCTCTGTACAAAATAAAATGCAAATAAAATCAATAGCAAATAACCCACCTTTCATCACTTCCTCATTCGCCGCCTACAATCATCTCTGTCCTACTCCCTGGAACTCGCTTCCCTGCATACGGGTGTGGTACGCTCTATTTGTTACAAGCAGCAATGGCAATCGCTACCAAAATTAGCGTTCTAAGATAATCTCCAAAGAACTGTAAGTATATTAACTCATTTACTTTCATTCCGTTGACACGCAATCTATGGAAGGAACCGGTTTCATTATTTCCATCACCGTTCGCGGCTATATTAGAGCTTGAACGCAAACCAGTATGAAACATTTAAGAAATATATCTAAGATCAGCATTCGTCTGGCTACTGTCTGGCTCCATTTCTTACAAAACAGAACTGAACAAGAAATGGTTCCAAATGAGAAGGCATTATTTGGGGTTTGCATAATTGACATCGTTATCTGTCAGGTGGTTTAAATAAACCCAGCAGCCATTATAAGATCATTAGGAAAGGGATAGCAATGGGTCCAGAAGGCCAATTGGCTGTGTTCTCATCACGGGAGAAGCGGCCATCCTAACAGGGGCCTTGGGGAAAATGTGTTGAAGCAGCTGGAAGAGTTTAATGACCAAATCAAAGGTAAAGAAATGGCTACCTGTGCACCAGTGAATAGGCTCATTTCAGCCTGGTGTGGAGGAGCTTAGAGACACTCTCCCCACCCCACCCCTCCCTTTCCCACTCCTAATGCTTGATCCCACAGCAGCTGAAGCAATCTGAGAGCTCTCGGCAGACAGATAGGCAAAGGAGGGTGGAAACAAAGAAGGGAAAACATCCCTGAAGTGAGGAGGCTTAGCTCAGCAGATGCTAGCCTAGCCTGCAATGCCCTCTTGCTACGGACACAGTGGGTTTTAGGGTAAGAGTCTAGTGAGTTTGTCTCCAGAACCCAAACTTGGCCTTGAAAGGGAAGGCGGCTTGAGGAAGAGAAGAACACCGCCTGCTAATTGAAGCAGAATCTAATTTTAAAATCTCCTTTTCAGTAGGCATCTGGATGTTCTGTTTAATGCAACCAATTACCTGGGGTCTATTTCCTGCCCGGCAGCCTATGGAGAGAAGTACTGGAGGAGAAAATGATATAATGAGAACCAGGTCTAGGAGGAGCCTGAGTGCCTTGCACAAAAGCGTCCCACTCTGTAGCAAGGGGCTCCTGATTGCAGCATATCTCAGATGATAACCTGGGGACTAGGCTGGTCTGAATTAGATGCCAACATCAGGGAAATTTTCCTCTCCCTCCTTTTTTCCCTCTTCAGGGTCATTGGATCTTGCGTGACAAAAATATAATGTTTTCATCACTTTACATTTTGCAAAGAGCCCCACGCAACCACCTTGGCTGGGTAAGTTAGGTTCACCCCTGCTCTGATGTCCTCCCCACCAAACAATCTTCACCGGTTTAAAAACCTTCCTCCCTCCAATTATGAGCATCTATCTTCCAATCCCCGATTTCACTGATCTATCATTACACTGATTTTGAGGTATCATTATACCCAGTTTACTAAGAATAGCAAGGCACAGAGAGGTTAGGGGATTCACCAAAAAGCACACAGTTTGTAATCTAAGTTTACATTTATTAAGGCGCACGATGCACCGGGCATAGGGAAAAGCACTCTGTAGAGACGACACCAACTAAAAACCACCTGCAGCCTCTTGAAGTGGGAATTATTGCCATTTTCAGTTTTGCTCCAAAGACGAGGAACCAGAGTCTGGATGATGAGTCACTTACCCAAACTCACAAAAACAGAAAGAGATCTGAGTGTAACACGGGGATTGTGGCTCCAGCGCCCCCTTCAGGATCCCATGCTGCACTGCTAGTTCACAAAGACCCGGGTTTGAATGAGGTTCTCTTACTCCAAATGAGAACTCAGCCCATTGAACAGGAAATACATCTATATAAAAACATAATCTTGTTTAATATACAACTGGACAAAGTTAGCGACGTAAAATTATTCAGGGTGTGGATCTCAATACCCCAAAGACTTTCAGGTGCTTTGCTTTGGTTTGGTTTTAGTTGGCGGTCGTGCAAGTTTGGAACTACTGAGGTGCCATTAAACTCATTGGTATAATAAAATCTTAGATGATTTAGAGGTCTTGTTGGAAATTTCTGGATCTCTGAGGATAGTAGCTAGACAGAGATGGATAAAAAGAGAAGCAGCCACTCTGTTATTGGCATTACCAAGAGGGGTTTTAGGACGAACATAAATGTCTAATGGGAATTTGTGAATTTGTTTTCTGTGTGATATGCAAGGGAAATCTACTCCCACATTCCCCCACGGAAATGTCAGTGAAATTCAGAGTGATTATTATGTTTGATACAAGTATGCTTCCTTTTCTGGAAAATACAAAGAAGTAATGAGCTCTGTATCAAGACTGTTGGGAGCCCATGGGGACAACCAATTTCTCCGTTTACATCAAGAGCATAACTGACTTCCAACCTAAAGGAAATAAAAAAAAAAAGAGGCGGCTATGTATAAATACTACGCGCATACAACTGATGCTACCAAATTTATGGTGGTCCTTTCCAGTTATTTACCAAGTATTTCTTACTTTGCATTCTAACTGCCTGCTAAGTATTGTAGTTATTTTTTCATGGTGGGGATACGAGCATTAAGCAAAACAGAATCCTGATCCACACGGCACTTCCATTTCACTGGGGGAAGACGCTAAACAGAACTCATCTTGGATCCTGACATGCGTTGTTGGTATGGTCAAGAATGAGCAGAAGTGGGGAGAAAAGCCTTAGGATGCCCAAGAAGGCTTTTTGAGAGAAGAGTCCTGTGACAGTAAGAGGAACAAGCTGGAGGAAAGACCATGTCCAAGGGCATGGGATGAGGCTGACCTTGGTGTAGTCAGGAAGAGCAGGGAGGTCAGAGCATCACAGGCAAGGGGGACAGCCAGGAGGATATGGGATTGGAATCTCGGGGAGGGCCAGGAGTGGTAGTGTTTTGTAGATCATGATATGGGTGGTTTATACTTTATTCTTATTGTAACTGGCAAGCCATTGGATGGATATGATTTAATAAATACTTTGTGAACAATGGACCAGACATCGGTGTGAATGAAAACAGGTAAATAAGTGTGCCAAGTGAACGACGGATTGAAAGAGAAAGACTTGCTAGAGAAGCATGACTTCCCATAGACTTTAGAGGCAGAGTCTACAAGGGTGCTGTTAACTCATGAATGTCATGCTCTTAACCCGGATGTTGGGTCTGAAGGAACGCACGTTAAGGAGGATACCAGGGTTTCAGTTGGATACACAAGAAGCTGAATGCTTATGATGCGTCTGCAGGTGGAAACTAAGCTCCCAGAAGCACGTCCTCATGGAAGTGGTATCTACAAGGCTCCACGAAGTCACTCAGCCAGGAGCTGCTGGCTTGTACTCCTGACTTGTGTTGAGACTCTCTGAGATTCCCAACTATTCACAGCTGGCAGCTCAGCCAGAATCACAGAATGGGGTCCGTGATGGGAGAGAGAGGCACACAATTCAAGAAATGAGCTAACTAGCAAACCGAGAGCCCCACCGTCACGCGTTTTACGTGTGTCAATGTAACCTCTTGCTCAGCAGGAATAGGAATCTTTTGGCTACCACTCTAGGTGGATAAATAAGCTTAGAAATGGCTCCTAAATGAAGGTTATCAGGAAATATACGGTCCCTTATCACAACAGTCTTATGAAGCATCATTGCATCCACTTTACTGAGGGACAGTAAAGTGCAGTTCTACAGGCAGAACATCATTTTCCATTAAAAAAATGGCCATAATGGGGCACCTGGGTGGCTCAGTTGGTTAAACATCTGCCTCTTGATCTCTGCTCAGGTCTGGATCTCAGGGTTGTGAGTTCAAGCTCCACATTGGACCTCGGACTCAACGTTGGGTGTGGAGCCTACTTAAAAAATAAAGTCCCTAACAATTCTAGAATCCCTACATGTGGACAGAGTCAATATGCCTGTGCTTTGTTGCATGTTAGGAGGTATACACACACACTTACATGTATCCAAATATCTGTCCACACTTTAATTGTTTGAAACTTAGACAGTCTCATCTCATCTGAGTAGGACCACTTTTGCATGTTGTGCTTAATATAAATTATTATTATAATTTAAAACCAAACACATGTATCTTTGGAAGGACAAAATAAAAGCTCTCTTTAAAATAAAAAAAAAAAAAACCTAAGAGGAAAAAAAACCAGTTGTTACGATATTAAAAATGTCCCAAACCTAAATGCAGGATCCAGTCTTTGCAAGGCAGTGAGGTGAGAGTCATTATTATCCCAACTTCATAGATAATGGAAACAGAGGCTCTCAGAGGTCAAGCAAAATGCCAAGATCCAGACATCAAGAAACAGTGACTCCAGAACTCGGATCCTTGTCTCCTGACAGCACACTCTTTATTCTCTTTCTTACCTTAGCACATCACCCGGACCGTACTAGATATCTGAAGGACACCCATTAAATACATGCATAAGGAAATCATGTATGCTCTCTTATAAAATTTGGAACAGAGCAAAGACATTTTGCTTAGCTTAATGTATCTAAAATATATACTTAATAAAAATCATGGAAACGTCTGTTTTCCTCTCCTTCATCTATCAACACACATTTTGGCTGATTTGATATAAATCTTTCCTGTCTGAAGAGCCAGGCAACCTTTCCACACATGCGCCACTGTTGGCAAGATTTGATGTTTGTCCTTGAACCCCATGCTGGGTTTTAATTTGAGGACGATGGGCTCCAGAATTATTCTCTTTCTCTAGGCAGAATCCATTTCCTATAAAAGCAGATAAGTGAGCATTTTGCTTCACAAGAATAGACATGGAAGGAGGTCCTAAGAGAAACCTATATTACTCTACTCATTAAATTTTTCAGGCCATTTAGGATACTTGCGGAGGTTTTGGGCTGCAGGACATTTTCTCTGTCACATTTTGTTTTCCGGTTCAGTTCTACACAGAACAAAAGTTGATTGAATGCACACATTGTATATACCGTGTTATACTAGACTCGGGTTGGGATGGAAAAGTAAATAAGATATGGTCACTGTCAACCAGGGTCTCACCATCTGGGCAGAAGCAGGGAAGGTTCTGAGAGATGCTCAGGAGACACGTGACAAGACAGGTAAGTGAGAAGAGTTTGCAACCTGTAAACTATGGTGGAAGAACAGAGGAGCCCTCAGTCATTCTGTGGCCTGGAAGCAGGGCAGTTAGGTTAGTCATTGAAGCGAGTATACTGGCCAGTGACAGAGGTAAGAAAGACATTACAGGGGCAGAGCAGACTTAGCAAGGCCGTGAAGTCTACAAATGCAGGTACAGTGAGAGACACCGAGAGATGCCATGTAATTGTGGCATCGGTGTGCACAGGGAACATACTGGATGAATTGGAGGGCCAGGTCAGGGTCATTCAAGAGCCATGAATGTTTGCTTCCCATTAACTCCTTACCACATCTGCAGGGACTTGCACACCGTCCATACTTACAAATGTGTTAAATATACAATGAAATGCTAGCACTTAGGGATACAAAGACGAGTAAGATATGTTCTAGATTATTACAATTCTCAACGCCTGGTAAAGGAGATGAGTTTTAGAGGCAGAGATGTGGCCCAGGAAAGAAACTAATGCTCTGAATGATTTTGCAAACCACACTAAGAGATTTTGACCTTCAGGCGACAAGAGCCTATTTAAATATCTCTTTTCTTATCAAATAGAGGAGGTGGTCTTAAATATGGAAGATTCAATTAAGTCTGGCAAACCTGTCTTTCATTGATTGTCTCCTGAATGAGGGGGACTTGGTTGTAGCCAAAGAAAGAACAGCATAATGGGATTGGGAAACTGCCTTATGGTTAATTGATGTTTCAACACGGGGAAGCAGATGAATATTTGAAGAACACCAGGATGTGAGCTTCTACATGAGGCAGAGCTCTTGTTGGTTCCCTGCATGTGCCCAATTTACACTCTCAAATGCTCATCCTGCCATTTTTAGAAAAGGCGGCTTAAAGAGATACTTCCTCATCTGTTTGACTCTAGCTTCCCTACAATTAGACACGAAATGTGCTCTGTACTACTCTCCACTTATTCCTACCTTCCAGAATCTATCAAAGGAACTGCATGGATGATTGAGATAATAATGCGGTGTCTTGGGGCGCCTGGGTTGCTCAGTCGGTTAAGCGTCCGACTTCAGCTCAGGTCATGATCTCACGGTCCGTGAGTTCGAGCCCCACGTCGGGCTCTGTGCTGACCGCTCGGAGCCTGGAGCCTGCTTCCGATTCTGTGTCTCCCTCTCTCTCTGACCCTCCCCCGTTCATGCTCTGTCTCTCTCTGTCTCAAAAATAAATAAACATTAAAAAAATAAATAAATAACGCGGTGTCTTATAATGTGCCCAAAAGTTCTAGAACTGTGTTTGGCCCCACGAAGCACCAGCTGTGTGAATGAGGGAAGGCCATTTCATACCTTGGTTTCTTCATAGCTACAACCGAAATGTAAATTTTACGTGAATTTATTGAACTCATTTTGTAAAGTTTAAAATATGAGTTCTTTTTAAAAAATGGTTTCAATGCTTATTTATTTTTGAGAGAGACAGAGAGAGAGAGAGAGCAAGAGCATGAGTGGGGGAGGGGCAGAGAGAGAAGGAGACACAGAATCCAAAGTAGGCTCCAGGCTCCAAGCTGTCAGCATGTAGGGCTCGAACTCACGAATGGCGAGATCGTGACCTGAGCCGATGTCTGATGCTCAACCAACTGAGCCACCCTGCCGCCCCTAAAATATGACTTCTTGAGCAGAGTTGACAAATTCCAAGTGGATTGGATATTCCATACAGATATATGTGCTTTTGGAGTAGATAAAGTCTGAGATCAAATGATACATATTGTGTGTATTTAACTGAGTACAGTTTTTGGTCTGGTTTCTGTCTCCGTGCAGGCTTTAAAGACTTTGATAGATTCTCCAAGCATTCCTAACCTAAAGAAAACTAAGCCTCCCTGCTGCAAAATGGTAAGAGATGTAGGGGATTGAGGGGGGTTCTATTAGGATCATTTACTTTGGTTACTAAAAGAGGAAAAGCTGGGTCATTCAAAGTAGCCTTTGGAATTCCTTGATTTATTGGTCGGTTTTCCCTACTTGCTCTGTACTCAGACGTCATGGACAGAAAATTGTTCAGGGGAGTAGTTAGGAAGGCGGGATCGAATTTTGATAACTCCATAGATCATGAGTCATGTTGCCAACTAGGGAACCACAGAACACTTCAGTGCCTCCTTCTCTCTTATTCATTTCTATCTATCCTTGTTGTATTCACCAGCAGTCACGATATCTTAGATTCTTTGTAATCTTTTCAGTGCAGCGTCTTACCTATTACTCCAAGAGCTTCGGGGGCTAATCATCTTATAAAGATGAATCCAGCAAAAACAGCTAGTTGGACTGTTTATTTATGTCCCTCAAATGAGCTGATTATGAATTCCTTGGATGAGTCGCTAAGTTGCAGCGACTCTCAGGTTTTCCCATCTGTGAAATAAAGTGGACGAAATTCCTGTTTTGATCCGTTCTTGAGCAGCAAATCAGCTTCTGCCATACTTCTACACCTGCCGCCTGAGCTCATTCCGTGTTCTCTTTGTTGCTGTCCATTATGTTTTCTCAGGCTGCGCTACAGATCTGTTTTCTCCACCTATTGAACCCCCCATCCTCAAAACGTAAGTCAAACGCTTCCCATATTTTTCCATTCACAACACTTTGTTCTTTTGCTGAATTCTACTTAGCATGTAAATGTTACCGCTCGTTAGCACAGTCTGTTACATGGCAAGAACTCAATATATCGTTATGTACATCTGCACCTTAATGTTGAAAGGAAATCAGCCTAGATATTCCTCTATTCCAAGATGCAGAAACAGACCCAAAGTGCTTCGTGATTCACATTTGTTCGTAAAAGAGCAAAGCCCAGAACCTGTGTCTCCTAAAACTAGCAAGCCATATCAGGAGACAGGTGTGCCGTGACCTGGCCACCAATTGTAGAGAAGAAAGTGCAGAATTGCATTAGTGAACTTGATGTTTGGAAAGCTAACCCAGCTGTGTGTAGCAATGCCTCTATCAGGTGGACCGACCTGGGGGTAAGGTCCCAGCACATACGGAGGCAGGGGGAGAAGCTTAGAGGCCCAAATCCAGCAAGGTAACAAAGAATTGTTCAGGGAAGAAGACAGCTCCAAAAGCCAGGTCAACAAGGGAAGAAAGAAAAGACAGAAATGGAAAGCATTAGCAGAGAAAAACATGGATGACGGTTCGGGTCCCAGACCCTCCCTTAGGTGCTGGGAGATCATGAGCACTTTGCTTTATGTCTTTAAGCCTCTGTTGTCATGTCTGTAAGACAGAGATAGACATATATACGTCAGCATGTGACTTTCAGAATTACTATAATAAATGTAATTCCAAAGCCCAAAGTCTCACACAAAGGATGTGATCAACCAATGGCTATCGTCATCTTATTATTTTTCCATAACCCTTGAAATAATGGATTCAATGGGTCGTGCCACTAACATTTAGCTCCATTTAGTACCAGATGGTGGGGTTGAATTGCTGGTGGTTTCTCATCCAGGTTAAACTTCCCCCATGAGCTGGAATAAACCCGGGTGGCATACAGGTGCCTGGGTCAGTCCATCAGCAGACACAATCGTCAGGGTGGAGGCACCGGGATGGCCAGAGAGATGCATCGAGTCCTGTTCCGGTCTAGGCCTTGTTCGGCTATATCGCACAAACTATGTTGTGAGGTCTTGATCTCCATGGTAACCTTCCCCCTCCCCACACACAAATACACCAACATCTGGGATTCTTATTTTAGGCAAAAGCTATTTTTTTTCTCTCTTTTTCATTCACTTCTCCAGAGTTAGAAACTTCTGCAATGCATGATAAGCCGCATCTACCTAATATTATCGACAGACTTTTTCTGCCAGGAAAAGAAATGCCCAATGAAAGCAAATCAATGGGCCATGGAAGCAGGTCTTCCCAGCAGTGACCTAATCTGCCTGTTTCAAAAGAAGGTAAGGAAACTGTAATTCAGCAGCAGACCAGGATTACTGGAAGCGATCCTTTTTTATGCAGTGTTGTCTCATGTTCTTTTCACAGAGGTTACAATGACATGAACCGTAAGACGGGAGAGAGAGCTCGCTAAGCTTGAATCCCCACCCGTATGCTTACCTGCTAGGTCACATCTCTGAGCTCCAATGTCCTCATCTGTGAAACCGTAAGAGCGATAGTCACCTGACCTGGCTCTTCAGGTTTGCTGATTGTTTTTAACGTATCATACGTGGAATTTTTTGTACACTTTACAATGCTATGCAAATATAAGTTCGCAAGATGCATCATGCTTTGATTCTTCTTTCGCTTTTGGCGGGACTCTAAAGTTAAAGCTGGACTCTTTTTCCCATCCTCAGTGGAGGGAAGAACTAGGTAGGGAAGCGTGTATTTATCCAGCACACTGGGGGCAAGGATTTTATGGTGGAGTGACCTTGGCCGGCATTTGGTAAAATTGGTGCGTAGACATATTTTTGCCTTGATTCGGAGCTTGTAAGAACAGACCCCTGAGACAAAGATTAGAATGTCAAGAGTTCACTTGGGAAATGACCCTAGGAAACACCTGTAGGGGGATGGGGAAGTGAGTCAAGGAAGGAAAGGAGCCAAGGAATGGTGGGTTAACAAGGGAGCCGTTACCAAGGTTGGCAAGCTGAGCTTAATCCCGCTGGGGAGTATGAAGCCAGTGTAGGACACACACTTCAGAGCTGGTCCATCCCCAGCACAGTGAAGCCCGGGAACTGAACCACTCATTCCAGTCAGCCGATCGGTTAAGCGTTTCTCACTGGGAGGTATTAACGCCACAGCACTTTCTACCCACCTCTCCTCTCCCATGGCCAGAGGAAGGCTCTGCAGCAGGGAATGACCACGGAGGGCCAGGGGCCATCGTGGTGCCGGCAGTTGGATGTTTAGCCACCGTTACAAAAATAGTAAGGGATTAGAGGCAGGGCACCGATGGCATCAATCTCAATGATGCATCAGGAAGTTTGGGTAAAGCATCTTAATCTCTGTGCCTCAGATGGCGTTTTCTCTTATTCAGTGATTATAAACAATATGATCTATGATTTGATGTTATTAACATCGGAGGTAGGAGAGAGCAAAGACTGAAGAGGCTATTGTGTGGTGAAGCACCTGGGTGGCTCACTCCGTTAAGCATCTGACTCCTGATTTCTGCTCAGGTCACAATGTCACGGTTTGTGGGTTCGAGCCTTGCATCAGGCTCCCTGCCAACAGTGCACAGCTACTTGGGATGCTCTCCCTGCCTCTCTGCCTCTCCCCTGCTTGTACTTGCTCTCTCTCAAAAATAAATAAATAAACTAAAAAACACGCCCAAGATTTAGATTGCTATCGTGTGGGTCATTTGATACCTGCCTCTCTACCTAGATCTCTATCTATGTGCATATACATATGTATATGTTTATTTATTTAATATATAAGCTGTTGTCTGTTGTGGCTAAGGATCAGGTGCTCTGGTGAGAGAAACAAAAATAGAAAACATGTAAAAGAAGCAGATTTTCATTCCGGAGCTTTCCTTGCCATCAACCGGTATGTAATCACAGACAATTCACCTCTCCTCAATTGCAAAATTAGAGTTTTGAGCCGAAGCAGGGACAAAAGCTACATTTCAAGGCATGTGCCACCTTCAGGAATGAGGGGTGGCTGGCCAAGATCACTTGGCTAAGAATTATGAGACTGTGTTCAGGGTCATGGTAGATGAGCCCATCCTTGTCTCCTTATGTCTACAAGGAGCCCAGTTGCGAATGATTGCTACAGGCGCTGTAAACTCCTTTTACCCCATTCTGTCCTAGCTTTGTTTTATAATCATCAACTTAAAGAAGTTTCCACTGAAAACAGTGTGGAGGTTCCTCAAGAAATTAAAAATAGAACTGCCCTATGACCCAGAAGTAGCACTAATAAGAATTTACCCAAGGGATACAGGAGTGCTGATTCATAGGGGCACATGTACCCCAATGTTTATAGCAGCGCTTTCGACAATAGCCAAATTATGGAAAGAGCCCAAATGTCCATCAAATGATGAATGGAGAAAGAAGATGTGGTTTATATATACAATGGAATACTACTTGGTTATGAGAAAGAAGGAAATCATGTCATTTGCAGCAAGGGGGATGGAACTGGAAGGCATTATGCTGAGCGAAATTAGTCAGAGAAGGACAGATGCCATATGTTTTTACTCATTTGTGGATCTTGAAAAACTTAACAGAAGACCATGGGGGAAGGGAAGGGGGAAAAACAGTTACAAACAGAGAGGGAGAGAGGCAAACCACAAGAGACTCTCAAATACAGAGAACAAACTGAGGGTGGATGGGGGGTGGGGGAGAGGGGAAGGTGGGTGATGGGCCTGGAGGAGAGCACCTGTTGGGATGAGCACTGGGTGTTGTATGGAAGCCAATTTGACAATAAATTATATTGAAAAAATAAAGAAGTTTCCACTAATAGGAGACATAAACAGATTGTTTTTTAAGTCTCAAATAAAAAAAATGTATCCATAGCACTCACCAAACCTCCTTGTAACTCACTCTCCTCCCCTAAAAGTTCAGAAGACCCATCTGAACTGATAATGCTCAGGGTCACTAATATGGGCGGAAAACATCACTGTTGTGCCGTCATAAAGAAGGATAGGTTAATACTAATTTCCTTCATGACAAGTAAATAAGCTGTTATCGCATGTGGGGACAAAGGCCAGAATTTAACAAGAATATAGACATGACATAATGAAACGGAGGTAATAAATCTCCAGGGAACATGGTCCAATATCTTGACTAGTCATTGAATTATTACACTTAGTTATAATTTTAAATAGACTTTCACATATATTTTTGTAAATGGTTCCAAAATAAACACTGAGATAAATAATAAAATGCAAGCCCAGGGATGGAGCTGTGATGTTCCCTTTATTCAATATTATATGCCCATCATCTAGAAGAATTTCAGACACAGTGTTCACCTTCAATAAATACCTGTGGAATTAATGTCTTGTTTTCCCTTTTCTAGACAAGATGATGTATCTTGCTCAGCACCTGCAGTTTGTATACAGAAGAGTCATTGCTTTAACATGGGTTTCAAGGTACGTCCCAGACACTGTACCTATATGCAATCACAGCTAATGTTCAGGCCCATCTAAAATCACATCGCTATTTTTTGTTGTTTAGTTCCTCGATTAGATTGTAAGCTCTTATCTGCGTCTCTTACAGCTGAGGCCTCAGAACCTAGCTCAAGTGTCTTAGATGTAGCAGCGGATCAGAACCTAATTGTTGTAAGAATTTCCATTGTAATGGTAAAATAACCTGGGCAAAACATTAAGGGACTAAATCAAAGTCATTTAGAGAATGAATGGCAGAGGCTTGTCTAGAATCCAATTCTTTCCCCTAAGTCCTGATAGAACTAACAAAGAAGAAAATTTTATAGCAATTATCTGCTAAACATTAGGTCGACATGCCCAGGGTTCAAGTTCTGTCTCATGTGGACATTAAGAGAAGAATAGGTCTATGACCATGCCACCCTGAACGCTCCCGATCTCCTCTGATCTCGGAAGAAAGAATAGTCCCCAAAATTCACCAGCTGCAAATTAGTTGGGAGGGGGGGACCTTAAAACAAAGTGCCCAGGCAGTTACCAGAAGTCAAAACACCATCAATCTGAGGAGATCTATGTTGCCTGTTACGGTGATCTCTGGCCTTATTGAGCCTAATGGATAGTGACTCCAAATGTCAGATTTTCCTCTTTTTCATTTGACCTTGAGATTTTAAAGTGAATTACATTTATCCCAGAAAGGTCAGCAGATTTCATTGAAGTGAAATGTGTGCAGAGAAGAAGGGAAGTTTAATGGTGACTGGGCATTGGCTTTTCAGCATCCTTGCCAGTGGGAAGCATGTTATCAACCTTCTAGCTGTATAAAAGGAAGATAGAGCTAAATCCCTACTAAATAAATATCTGAATCAATGATGCATTTGTGTCTAAGCCTAAACTATCCCAAGAATAACCATAAAATCAGCTTCTTCTGAATTTTAACTATGCAACTTTACCCCAGGACACCAGGAGCAGACACTTCCAGTGCTCACATCCTCTTGGCCCCTCTTTGGTTTCTGTCACTGTGGTTATAGATGATTCCTTTCACCTCCAGCGGACTGGTTCCACCTCAGACTGGTTCTACCTGTCTCTCCATATCATGCCCTGATGTCTTCTACTACAGGAGCTCTCTTAGTCCTCTCAGGCACAGCCTGGAAGGAAGGGGAGGGGGTGTGTGCATGTGTCTTTAGAGTTAATGAACAAGTGTACTTTTCTCTTTCAGAGGGACTAATCTATGATGTGTGTGTGTGTGTGTGTGTGTGTGTGTGTGTGTGTGTGTGCACATGTCTGTATTCGTTTACCAGAACTGGGGTATAAAGCAAATTTCGAGGAACAGTTTTAAAGTCATTGATTAAATCTCTACAACAACTAGGTCCCGGGTTTACAGAGATAATTGAAGGTGGCCCTTGAATTATCAGAGTTCAGGATTCAACAGGTGCCACATATCTGGAAAAATGTTCTTCCCTCTGTCATCTTGGCAGACCATTCCTCTCTAAAACCTCAGGTCAGAAGTCACCTCTTTCAGGACGCTTTTGACACTCTTCCTTCAGAATCTTCTTCTGCATATGTCCTTACCAGTTGTTTTGGGGCGTATGTGTTTATATCTGTACCTTTTGTTAATAGGTGAGCTCCTTGAGGGCAAAGACCCTGCTTTATTCAGCTCTGTATTCCCAGAAGGTAAAACAGTGTACATAGTGGGTCCTAAAAAGAGGTTTAATTTAAGGAACAGAATTAAATTATAAGTCCTTGGAACATTTAGGAAAGTGTCTTGTACATAAGTCTCTGACTCTTTCCTTCCTTCCACTGGATTATTCCTATCGCTACTGCTGTGGTCAAATTCTGTATCTTTGTAATTGTATGAGTGAGCAAAATCTCCAGTCATGTAAAACCAAATGGATTCCCAGTGGTCTTGAAGAGTGAGTCAAATTCCTGACTACTATCTCTTGGGTATCTTAGAATTCAAAGCTCCTGTAAAATTGATTTTGGTGCCTGCCATTTTCAGGATGGACCAACTCTCAGAGAAGATATAAAATATTGGTGACCGCGAAAAAGAGGATGGTGGGGTGATGACCAACTGCCTCTGAGAAGTAAGAGAGAAAAAAAGAACAAACAGCTGGCCCCTAGGCTTGTTAGAGAGGCAGAGTGGTATGTCCCAACAGCACTCATTCATTTTGTCTTTTTTCTCTCATCTAGAGACACCAATGTCATCTTGTCCTAGGCCTGAATCTTCTGGCCCCCCAGTGTCCTATTTCACACTCCCACATATACACACCAAATAAATGCATATCATCCCACACAAACGCAAGCCACCTGGCTTACTGAACGTTTGGTGTGACCCTCAACATTGTTTTTTTTTTTTTAATTCTAATGCCACTCATCAATCATGGCTATAAAATATAGGGGCAGGTTCACATTTTCATTCGGCGGCGGGATATGGGTGTGCCGTGTTGGTGGGCTGGCTGTGGAGCATTTTCTCTTTGAATGAAAGAAGTCATCCTGAACACACATTCTTTTCTGGTAATTGCTTTTTCTTCTATATCACAATATGCCGGAGGACATATTTTGTGTTGTTTCCTTTCTCTTGGTTCCATTGTTTATTAATGGGTTTTTGAAGTCTGTATCCTTAGGTTTATTTCCTGACTTTGGCCAGGGAACTTTACAGGGAGCACTTCTCTGTGAAAACACGGGAGGGCAAAGAGAGATAGCACACCTGGCCAGATACCTGGTCAGGGAAAAAAGAACCTAACTTCACAAAATGTCCTCACAGACAAGATCTAGTTTGCTTCTTTTGAAGACCGAAGACTGGAAGATCAGGTTTTATTATACTGTTTTACAGATTAAGAACTGACTCTGGGAGGTGAAAAAGACTTGGCCAAAGTCATTCACATGGAAAGTTGTGGAGCCTGCTTGCAACAGAATCAAGTCTTGGTTCCTGTCAGTTCTTTCAATGGACCAACTTAAGACTTTCAATAATAAGAATAAATCATTATAAATTATATATATGTATATATATATAATCATATAAATATAATATATATAATAAAAATAATAATATGTGAGCCATTAAATAATTAGTGCCTCTCACTATTTGGTAGACTATTCTATTCTTTCTATACTCATTTTAGTGCGTTTTACAAAGGAAGAGAAGTGCTAATAAGTAACTTGTTCATGACTCCCTTGTTTTTATGTAGTTGTGCTTAAATCAGACTTAGATGTGACGGCATTCAAAGGCTGTGTGCTCTCACTCCATCACCCGATTTATAGTCTGAGAGCTAGTGACCAAGTTCGATGAGGGTGTTTGTGGTAAATCGAAATTAGTGACCCTAGGGGTGCCTGGGTGGCTCCGCCGGTTAAGCGTCTGACTCTTGGATTTTGGCTCAGGCCGTGATCTCATGATTTGTGAGATCGAGCCCCGCATCAGGTTCTGTGCGGACAGCATGAAGCCTGCTTGGGATTCTCTCTCTCCCTCTCTCTCTGCCCCTCCCCCACTTGCTCATGCACTCTCTCTTTCCCTCTCTCTAAGTAAATAAACATTACAAAAAAGAAAGAAAGAAACGAATGATCTGAAAACCTAGAGGACACAAGTTAACAAGAGTTGTTTGTGTTAGTAAATCCCACAGTCAAAACTCAAACTAGGATCGAAGACAGGAAGAATATTAGTAGAGAGTTAGCAGTTAGCAAGTTATTTTAAATTGGGGCACCATTGTCAACAGGATAGGAATAGCTGGATAGAGGATGTTTTAGTCAATTTGAGCTGCTTTAGCAAAATACCATAGACTGAGTGGCTTAAACAACAGACATTTGTTTCTCATAGTTCTGGAGGCTGGGAGGCCAAGGCCAGGGTGCCAGGACAGATGGGGCTCTGGTGAGAGAGCTCTTCCTGGCTTGCAGGTGGCCTTGGTCTGTGTGCTCCCATGACCTCCTCTTTGTGCACACATGGACATCTATCTATCTATCTATCTATCTATCTACCTACCCACCTATCCGTCCATATACACATATACATGTGGGGCCTTTAATATCTTCAGGAGCACCTACCATGACCTACTTACCTCTGAAAGACCTCATCTCCAAATAACATTACACTGAGAGTTAGGACTCAACATATGAAGTTTGGGAACACAATTCATATCAGAGGAAAATGAAATAGAGACTAAATGGAGACGCATTGCCTGTTCAGTGGAGAACGTGTTTCAGAAAGTACTGAATTCAGGCATTAAAGGCCGACTGGAACAAAGCTCACTCTCTTTCTCATCCTCCCTAAAGTCCACCTCTTGGCTCTGCTTGTCTTACGTGTGGCCTCCTTTTCCCCAACTGCAACCAAGTTCCCACCTTATTCCAAAGCAAATGTACTCCCCCCTTTCATCTTTGCAACCTGAAGGACAAGTGCTTTCTACCTCGAAACTGAAGAGCCCCGAGAAAGAGCTCTGTTGGATGAGCTTGACTATGGGCACAGCCCTGGTCTCTGTGTTAAGACAGGAGGACTGAGGGACACACTCAGGCTGGGGCCAGACAAGGGGCTCCGGTGATTGGTCGCCCCACAAAAACCACATCATTGCATAGGAGATGCACAGGTGCACTGTGCACTTGTCGAGCACTTGATGGTGCCCCACAAAATGGAGCACTTGATGGACAAAAATGGAGCACTTGATGGACAAAAATATCTAATATGCACTGCAGAAATGTTCCAGTGTAGTAATTCGTGGGTGGCGAGAAATGGAATAACATAGGGTAGGGAAGAGAAGAGTGGGGTGAGAGTCAGGTAATCTGGGCTCCGTTCTATTACTCTCTGCATGTCAACAATGAGCTTCACTTCTCTAGGCTTCAGCCTAACCATCAGTAACATGAGGAATCCCCAAACTGGCTGTGTATAAGAACCGTTTTAGAGATGTTTAAAAATACATCGCCAGAGGGCCCCCTGGGTGGCTCAGTCGGTTGAACGTCCGACTTCAACTCAGGTCATGATCTTGCGGTTCGTGGGTTGGAGCCCGGCGTCGGGCTCTGTGCTGACAGCTCGGAGCCTGGAGCCTGCTTGGGATTCTGTGTCTCCCTCTCTCTCTGCCTCTGCCCCACTCACACTCTGTCTCTCTCAAAAATAAGTAAACATTAAAAAAAAAATACATTGCCAGAATGTCCTAACACGAGAAAACTGTCTATAATGATAAAAGTTAGAAAAATAATTATTTCTTGGGCGGTACTCAGGGACCACTGTACTGGGTGACTTCTCTGGACTTTTAATGTTCTAGTAGTTGATGATTGTAATAGTGAGAGAAAGAGAGAGAGAGAGAGAGAGAGAGAGAGAGAGAGAGAGAATATCCTTGGATGAGGAATAAGAACATGCAGGCTTTCATGGGTGACCCAAGAGAGCTGTGCTATGTGTCACTCATTACTCCCCTTACGGTGTCTGCTTGCTGATAAACAGTGAAATCCTGCCACATGCTTTCAAGCAAAGAAGAGTCTCAAGACTTTCCAAATAAAGATCAATGGGCTCATTCTGCATGCAGACATTTTCATCAACGGAAACACACACCATAGAAATAGACTACTCCCCACGGTTTCCTGCCCTCCAGCTTCCGTAAAGTCATAACAGATGCTCGACAGCCTTACAGAGCCCCAGACTGCCAGCAGCTGTGCATTGACTCCTGCTAATTAAGCCACCTATCACCTGACCAACAGTGCATTCCACGTTGGGATTGCTCTAGGAGAGGCGACAGTCACACTAATCATTCACCTTGAGGAGAAAAGATTTCAGACACGCAACGAGCTTCTTCCAGCACCGCCTACCCCTACAGGGAAGACAATACGCTCCACACTGAAAGCGAGAACACAAATTTACCAGGGATTAGTGTCACAGCTAGTTGTGAGTGTGGAAATAAATCGCTTACAGATCATTTAGTCCTGGAGTTCTCAGCCAAGGTCTACATTTGGATCACTTGTGGGTCTTTTGGCTAACAAATCCCTGGACCCCGATCTGGACCATGCATGTTAGCATCTCAGAGAGATGGACACGTGTAGACTCACAAATCTTGTTTACGATGATGTGGTTAAATCCCTACCTCTGTAACAAATACAGATGGTAATGTCCGGCCCGCTATGAGGTTAATCTGAGACTAGGACTCAGACTTTTTGAGAACTAAAAAAAGACAAATGTAGAATGAAGATCGAAAGACTGAGGCTATTATCCTGCATTATTTTTTAAAAGCTAATATAAAAATATATGTTTGTATATCATCTTAGGATAGGGATACAGCCAAGGTAATGAACATCAGATTGGAGTCACATAAGTGACTTATATCCTGATCATATGCACTTATTTGACATAATATTATGAAACACACGCACACACACACACACACACACACACACACACACACACGCCCCTGAGAGTTAATAGTATTTTGTCTGAAAAAGCAACCTTGCTTTCTGGATTCGAATTTCAACCCCACGACTTACCACGAAATGTCGTGCAAGTTAGTCAACCTCAGAGTCCTCAAAAACGAATTGGGATAATAGTAGTGCCTATTTTATAGAATTTTTGCAAGATTTAATATCATTTAATATAATTTAAAAAGTTTATAAATGGAAAGCACTTTGTTCAGTTCTTGGCATGGAAATTCTTGGTAAGTATGAGCTATGACTATTATTCAAAGTCCGAGAAACCGTATTTCTGCTTAGTGTAGACACCAAAGTCTGAGGTTAAATCTTGATCACGCCATTTACTAACTGCCGTGATCCATTTGCCAGCTCTGGTCAAAGTGGGAAATGGCCCGATGTGAGTCTGAAGGAGGCTAATAGAGTGGAAACAGGAAGCTGGGAGGCAGCAGCCTTAATGCTTTCTACTCAGTGTGGACCATGGAGCATCAGCGGCATTTACATCACCTGGGAGCTTGTTAAAAAACAAGAATCTTGAGCCCTACCCCAGACCTATTGAATCTAAATATGCATTTTAACAAGATCCCAAGGTGATTCCTATTACATTAAATTTTAAGAAATACAGCTTTAGTGGGTCAGGTCCAGGCAAGGAAGATGCTGGAACAAAAGCATAACTCAACACAAACCTACAAAACAAAAATAGAATTTCCCAACGGTGGGTAAAGACAGTTACAGAGTAAACCCATTGACAGGTAACTGACAGGTAATTTTACAGGGACAGAGCCAGTAAATGGAATTCTGGAATAGAAGGTTTTGCTATCTAGGACTGTTCTTCAGGGTCAGTTCACTTAAAAGGGTCTGTAATCCTGATGAAAGAGGTCAAAATCCTGAGCAAACTTGGAAAACATAGCTGACTTCATGCGTCAGAGGCAAGAGGAGAAGCACGGGTAAAGTTTTGCAGCGAGAGGTGGGTCTGGGCAAGAGCAAAGATGAAAGGTGGTCAGGGGTTGGGGAGTCGGAGCGAGCTGGGGAAGGAGCGAGGAGGGGACTCCAGAGCAACGTGAGGTCCCAGCACCTTTGCAGATGAACTAGAACTATGAAGCGATACCATGCGAGAGCCATGTCTTAAGATTGTAGCCACTTGGTGAGAAGCAGGAACTGAGAAGCCAACGGGAGAAATTACGTGCTTCCTGGCCCTAGAAACAGGTCACCATCGTCAGGGGACACTTACAAAGGAAAGGCGTCTGCTCCCACATCCTGAAATTGTGCTTAATGATCCATCGGGAGTGAGATTCCGGTATTTCTGCTCTCCTGGAGTCCCCCCAGGTGTGCTGATGCCCAGCCAGAGTGAGAGAGCAATCTTTGGGAGCAGGAGGAGCCAACCCCAAACAAGTCCTGTGCAAAAGTGAGTCATGCACAGAGATGGGTCAGAGAGAAGCTGATTGGAGAGGCTAGTGTTGTAACGAGCAAGCTGGCAGCAAAGGCCGGAGGAAGGTCCACTGGGTCAGCCTGTCTTCCGAGGGAATTCTTCTTTCCTGCACTTAATAGAATAGTGTGGGGCACCTGGGTGGCTCAGTCAATTCAACGTCCAACTTCGGTTCAGGTCATGGTCTCCCGGTCATGTGAGTTCGAGCCCCACATCAGGTTAACACTGACAGTGCGGAGCCTGCTGGGGATTCTCTCTTTCTCTCTCTCTGCCCGTCCCCAATTGCTCTCTCTCTCTCAAAATAAATAAATAAACTTCAACAGAAATAGTGTGGGGGCACCTGGGTGGCTCAGCGGGTTGAGTGCCCCACTTTGGCTCAGGTCATGATCTCGCGGTTTGTGAGTTCCAGCCCCACATTGGGCTCACTGCTGTCAGTGTGGAGACTGCTTGGGATTCTCCATCTCCCTCTCTCTGCTCCTCCCCCGCTTGTGCTCTCCCCCATGATAAAAACTAGATATTAAAAAAAAAATGGCATGTGTGGAAGAGGTGAGAAAATTAAAATTGCCCTGAATTGTACACAATAAACACCCTACCCTTTCAGTCACCACCTCAAAAATATTCATTGCTCACAGTTTCCGAAAATATTTCAGTACTTAGTCTGTGTGTACGTGTATATATGTGTGTATTTTGTATGTTTACAGATGCCAGTACTAACGCTGAGTGTCATGGACCTTGCTCCCCCCTCCCCCACCATTTAATAACATACTGTGGTTATCTTCCCATGGTAGTTGACACATCTTTATTTCAGTCCTTCTAAATGCCACACAGTATTTCATCATTTGAGCATGCCATAATTTATATAACCAGCCCCCTCTTGAAGAACACTTTTCCCCGGGTCTTTTCTTTCCATTATTACAAAGTTCAAATAAATATCTTTAAGTATCTTGCCTACCTTCTGCCAAAATATCTGTACAGTATGTCCGTGCACCTGTGGCAGGATACGTCAATCACAGGATACACATATCCTTATTTTTATGGGTATTTTCTGTACCCCTTCCACAAAAGTTGACCATTTAATGCTTTTAGTAGCTGCTTGTTTTCCCAACACCCTCCATAGCGATGGGTGTGATATCCTCAAACATCAACATTTTTGCCAATCGACATGGTGAACTCTGCCATTTCATTCTGGTTTGGATTTACACTATTTTTTTTTAACGTTTATTTATTTTTGAGAGAGAGAGAGCATGAACAGGGGAGGGGCAGAGAGAGAGGGAGACACAGAATCTGAAACAGGCTCCAGGCTCTGAGCTGTCAGCACAGAGCCCGACGCAGGGCTCGAACTCACGGACGGTGAGATCATGACCTGAGCCGAAGTCGGGCGCTTAACCGACCAAGCCACCCAGGCGCCCCTGGATTTACACTATTTAAATATGAGCTGCCTTGGACTTTAAAAATATCCAGAGACAGTCCTGATACATGTGTGTGTGTCCGAGTCCCTGACTGTATCGTGAATTATACCTCCTTTACCTTCTCGGTCCTCTCCCAACATCCCAGTGCCCAGCACAATGCTCTGGTACACAGAGACTGTACATAGTTGCTGAATTGACTGGCTGAAATGAATTACCAACTGTCCAGAATTGGCTTCAAGGAGCTAATCAGAGATGGGTGTTCCTTGAAATTCAGAGGACTTAAGGATTGATGCCCGACGAGCCTAAAAAAGTCTGAAGGCAAAAGGTGGCGGCTGGAGTGACCACGGTAGCAACAAAAGGAACTGACAGAGTGTTCGAAGAAGCCAGGGGGCACCACCCATGCCACGGAGAGGAACCAGAACTTCCTACCTGGGGACATGCCTGCTGAAAGAGGTTTCCACCTGCAGAAGCTCCAAGGAACCCTCCAAGGAACTCCAGGAATGAATAATTCAACTTGTGAACATCTGCAGAGCACAGCCCTACTGGCCGTCTCTGCCTGTTACCTCTCCTGTGTCCCTGCCCCGTCCCTGGAGAATCAGAGGCAGTGTGGGGGGAGGGGGAGATGAAGAAAAATGTAAGGAGCACACAGAAAAGTCCTTCCCAGCCTCTATCTGAATTCAGGTGCTCTAGTGTGAGGCCGAACAAGTTGGAGATGGAGAGAAGCTTTAAATTGGATGAGAGGTCACACTGATGGCCCCGGACATTTTCATCCAGGAAAGTGACCAGACACTGCGTGGATTCCAGCCCAGATTCCACCCACAAACTAAAAGAGCTTCCTTCAGCAGGACTTTCCAGACGCGATGCGATACAGTTGGCTCGCTCGCCTCCCTGTCAAGTCCAGCTCCCCCTTGGCAATCGGAGAATTTGGTGGCAACCCAGCTCAATTCCTGGCTCTGGGTTTTGTGAAGCCTCTGTGAATCCCCAGCCGAGTGCCAGGGCCGCCGTGTGCTTGCCCAGTCCTTTCAGATGGCACACCGTGGCCGCACGCCTCTACTCTGTCCTTTCTCTTAGTTTTCAGGTTATTACGGGAAGAGACGAAAAGAGAGTAGAGATAAGACCGCAATGTCCTGTTATTATATCCAAAGCTCCATTTGAAGGCATGTAAACATGCACTAGTGTTCTGTATAATCACACATTTGTATGTATTATCATTTGCTATTAGTTTTATTTCTCCTACTTTAAACGTTATTATCCAAACAGGCTGGGCACAAGCTTTCTGTACTTGTTCCGCCATAAATAAACAAAAACGCCTAAACACAATTTGTAAAATGTCATCTCCAAACCACAGCTAGGATGCTGCAGAAGTAGGAAACCGAAATTAAATCAAACCGGGCACCATGCCCAGACCACAGGCTCCGGGCAAACAGACGTGGAGAGAGAACACAAGAAAAGACACTAAATTGCAGAAAACTGGAATAACTGGAAAACCACAGTAATTAACCCTAGGGCCAGTGTGTCTGCTCTGGGACCCACCTTCTAGTTACCTTTGGAGAACAAATGTGAACATTAGCCATTTTTATTTGAAGTGAATCTCTATTTGGGGCTCTGCCTAATTTTCTTGTAAGTCAAGCTAGGGGAAAGGTAACAGTCTCTGTTATTCTGCAGGCATGGGTCATTTTCTTTATTCACCTGATACTTGCTTAAGAAGTAAAATCGTGATCAGAGTAGTGCTAAGAAGGGCAAAAATGGCGACCAAACCAGTTGCAACAACAACTCCAGTAACAAGAGCTGCTCTCCTTCCCTGGCCAACGAGCCAGATGCCGCTGGAGCCTCACCCACGCCTCTCAGCACATCTGCATGTTCCTAGAGCTCTGGTCCCGGGCAGGCTGGCAGCTTCCAGCCTCAAGCATCTGGATCTTTCCTTTCTCTTCTCCTCCGCCTAAGGGCTTTCTCCATCCAGGCCCATAAGAGCTGGCAGGTGCTCCGTCCCAACTCACCAACCAGGAAAGGCGTGCTGTTAACATCCTCGGGGGCAACCTTTTATTACTAGGGAATGAGAGTCAGTGGATCAGAGTTCCCATCTCCCTGGTCTTTAGGTGGTCAGGGTGAGGTTTCCTAGCAGTTCCTGGTCGACTTGAACCCCAGTGGTGCAGGATGGAATCCCACTCGTTAGTATGCCTTGGCTTTTCTCCCTTCTCAGTGTCATTTTCCTTACTTGCAAGAGTACCTCCCCAAACCCTACTCGCATCAAAGTCCTAATTTCAGAGTCTTTCTTTGGACAATCCAAAATAACGCAATCATCTATTATGAGTCAGTTACTTTCTTTTGCTATCTGCAATGCTCAGAATAAGCTTCAGTATTTTACTTATGATATCTCTAATCCTCAGAATAAATATGCATATTAAATATTATAATCCTTATTGAAGAAATGAGAAAACTGAAAGCCAGGCTAAATGACTTGCCTGAAGTTTCATAACTTGAAAATGGTGGACACACATTAGGATTCAGCTTCAGAGCCGGTACCATCATTTTCAGGTCATCTTGCCACCCCTTCTTACCAGATGCTCCATTATGATGAAAGTCATACTTAGCTTATCACTGCGATATTTACCACCTCTAGAACTCTGCCTGCCTGACATAAATATTTTCTCCAGCAGATATTGGGGAATAGATCAATGAATTTAATGTACTCAGCAGTCATGTATTGAGCAACATCTAAACCAAGCATTTTGGTTGGCTGGAAGGTGAAAAGATGACTCAAATAAAAATTTTCCCTTGAAAAGTATCGTGGATTACCAGGAAAAACAAGCCAGGCCAATAGACGAAGTAGGGCGGGCATGACGGCATAAGAATGCACAGAATTCTTCTTGGTAGATATGAAGATGTGGAGAGACAAGCCACTTTAACCCTCTTCGAGAAATGACTTGTTGCCCAACAGGGAAGAGCGAGGTCTGAGGTCAGCAGAGATCCAGCGATCACCGTCTCACGATGTGCCTCAGCTGCACAGGGATGTCTTATTCTTGCCCCTCCAAGGCCAACCCATGCCACCAACTAAGCAAAGTGGGTAGCAAAGCAGAACAACTTTCCTCACTTGTGAGGTAACTCAATTGGAAAACATTTCTCTCCAGAGCTCTATTCCAGGCTAAGACTTTGTCTAGCCTGCACTGAAGTTGGATTTTTCTTCTGCCAGATCTTGCTTCCTTCCTCCCCTTTCGTAGGTACTGGTCTCTAGTAAACATTTTATGCACCAAACAGCATCTCAGCATTTTCTTCCAGTGAACTCAACCAGTGACTGTTGGTATCGGTAGTGATCCAAGGAGGTGGTGAGGTAGAGATTGGAAGCAGGGTCATTCACTGTCTGGGAGGCAAGGAGGGCCCAGCACTAGTAGAAGGTGAAGTACAGACAGTCCCTGACATAAGGTTGTGGTCCAATCGTTAGCAATTTTTCTGGTGAATCAAGCCGTATAAGAGAAAGGAATCAACTAGGGTGTATAATGTATTAGGCATTTCAGAAAGACATATGGAGGAAATAGTACCTGTCTCCTTTGTTTAAAAATCAGCCAGACAAGGGAATTAAAAGAAAAAATGAACTACTGGGACCTTATGAAGATAAAAAGCTTCTGCATATCAAAGGAAACAACCAACAAAACTAAAAGGCAACCAACGGAATAGGAAAAGATATTTGCAAATGGCATATCGGACAAAGGTCTAGTATCCAAAATCTATAAAGAGCTCACCAAACTCCACACCCAAAAAACAAATAATCCAGTGAAGAAATGGGCAGAAAACATGAATAGACACTTCTCTAAAGAAGACATCCAGATGGCCAACAGGCATATGAAAAGATGCTCAACGTCACTCCTCACAGGGAAATACAAATCAAAACCACACTCAGATATCACCTCGCGCCAGTCAGAGTGGCCAAAATGAACACATCAGGAGACTATAGATGCTGGAGAGGATGTGGAGAAACGGGAACCCTCTTGCACTGTTGGTGGAAATGCAAATTGGTGCAGCCACTCTGGAAAACAGTGTGGAGTTTCCTCAAAAAATTAAAAATAGACCTATCCTATGACCCAGCAATAGCACTGCTAGGAATTTACCCAAGGGACACAGGAGTACTGATGCATAGGGGCACTTGTACCCCAATGTTTATAGCAGCACTTTCAACAATAGCCAAATTATGGAAAGCGCCTAAATGTCCATCAACTGATGAATGGATAAAGAAATTGTGGTTTATATACACAATGGAGTACTACGTGGCAATGAGAAAGAATGAAATATGGCCTTTTGTAGCAACGTGGATGGAACTGGAGAGTGTGATGCTAAGTGAAATAAGCCATACAGAGAAAGACAGATACCATATGGTTTCACTCTTATGTGGATCCTGAGAAACTTAACAGAAACCCATGGGGGAGGGGAAGGAAAAAAAAAAAAAAGAGAGAGGTTAGAGTGGAAGAGAGCCAAAGCATAAGAGACTCTTAAAAACTGAGAACAAACTGAGGGTTGATGGGGTGTGGGAGGGAGGGGAGGGTGGGTGATGGGCATTGAGGAGGGCACCTTTTGGGATGAGCACTGGGTGTTGTATGGAAACCAATTTGACAATAAACTTCATATATCGGGAAAACAAAAAAGAATAAATAAATAAAAAAATAAAAAAAAAATCAGCTGGAGCACATAGGTGGCTCAGTCAATTAATGTCTGACTCTTGATTTCAGCTCAGGTCATGATCCCAGGATCGTGGGATCAAGTCCTGTGCTAGGCTCTGCACTGAACGTGGAGCCTGCTTAAGATTCTCTCTCTCTCTCTCTCTCTCTCTCTCTCTCTCTCTCAAAAAATTAACCAATTGTAGATGTTAATCACATCTACAAGATATTTTCACTGCAATACTTTGCAATACATAGATTTGTGTTTGATTGAATAACTGGGTCTTATTGCCCAGTCAAATCGACACATACCACTGACCACAATGGTTCCTTTGTTAGAGCGGGGTCATACCGGTGCCAGATGATATCCTGAAGTGCTGTTACCAACATCCAGGTACCAGTGCTTCATGGTATCCAGCAGGCCTCCCAGTGCCCATTTCTCTGGTCCCTGAAATTGGATGGACGTAGTTGGCAGTTGACAAGATCTCCATATTGGGACCTTAGCCTCTGAGTTAAAAGCTATTGAAAACCTCTGAAATTATCAATGTCCTCCTCCTCCCATACAAGATTAAAAACAGATTAATACCACTCTTAAGAACTGAAAAGTTGCGGGAGCAGGACGATTACCGTGATCTCTTCCTTTAATTCACCACAGTGATGCTACAGAAATTGGAAGAATCCTGGAGGATTACTACAGACTACTGTTGCTCAGCCAAGTAGTAGCCCCACTACCACCATGAGAGATATGTTTATTTTTTAATTTTAATGTTTATTTATTTTTGAGAGAGAGAGAGAGGGCGAGAGAGAGAGAGAGAGAGAGAGAGAGAGAGAGAGAGAGAGAAGAGGAGAGGCAGAGAAAGAGAGAAATACAGAATCTGAAACAGGCTCCAGGCTCTGAGCTGTCAGCACAAAGCCTGACATGGGGCTTGACTTCATGGACCGCGAGAGCATTACCTGAGCTGAAGTCAGGCGCTTCGCCAGCTAAGTCACCCAGGTGCCCCAGACATGGTATCTTTAATAGGGCAGGTCAACATCTCCTCAAGTACTTGGCATGTGGATTTTGATATCGTATTCCTTCCTATCCTTGTCAGAAAAGATTTCAAAACAGCTTGCATTTGCATAAAACAAAAACCACACACACACACACACACACACACACACACACACACACACACAGGGTTTGCCTGGGACTATGTTAACTCTTCTACTTGCTGTTGTAATAATAAAGGACATTTTGGAGAGTCTGACAAACATCACATTGACCAATTACATTGATGATGTCAAGTTGATTGCGCTGGATGAGCAAACAGTGGCTAACAAACTAGAGGCCTGGGTAAGACATGTATGCTTCAGGGGGTGGGAATTAAACCCTGCAGATATCTGGAGGCTAGACGCGTCTATACAATTTTAGGAGTCAGATCATCAGGAGGTCAGGAGGTTATGCTCCAAGAACATGGCCTTCAAAGTAAAAGAAAGTTACTGTGTCTCACATCTCCCACCACGAAGAAGAAATCTCCAAGCCTGCTGGGTCTCTTTGAGTTCTGGAAATGATGTGGTCCACCTCTAGGAATATTGCTTCGGTATATTCTGGGTGAGTCAGAAGACCCAACTTTAAGATGGGTCCTAGAGAAGGAAAGGATGTGGCACCAAGTCCAAGCTGCTAGGTAAGCAGCCCTGTTGCTTGGGCCATATGATCTAGAATATCCTATGGCATTGGATATATCAGTGGTGGGGAGAAAAATGCCATGGAGTGTTTTTTGGCAAAAGCCAATTAAAAAAGTACAACACAGCTATTGAATTTCAGGAACAAATCCAAGCCACCTGCAGCAAATAATTATAAGCTTTTGGAAAACAACTCTATGTAGAGACAGAACATCTGACCACAGCACATTAAATGACAGTGTGACCCAAACTTCCTGTTAGGAACTGGGTTCTGTCGGGTACTCCAGAAAATAAAGTCAGGCAAGCCCGACAACCATTCCCTATCAGGTGCAAGTGTCACGTTCAGGACTGAGCCTGAGACACAGGGCACAAGCAAACTACGTGAAAAATTAGCCCAAGATACCATGATATCCGTCTCTCCTGAAAAACAGCATCACGCCATCAGCTCACAACATGGCTGTAAGTTGGAATGCTGTTCGGCCCCATAAAGAAGGAGGAAAAATCCAAAGCATGGTTTAGGGATTTGTTGGTGCAGAATGGAAATGCGAGCTAAAATGAATGGACATTTCACTGTAACCTCATGTAAGGGTTCCACTGAAAACCCACAGTGAGGAGTAATTCTTCCAATGCTCAAAGTTTGGAGCAGGGCACCTCATCGTTCACTGTGAGTAGAAAGATACATGGTTTGAAATTGGAATATATATAGTGAATCACGGGCAGTGGTAAATCTGATCAGAAAAATAAGATCAGGGACAAGGAGAGTTACAGAAGTAAACGCAAAATATGAAGACTTTTTAGTCACATGTTAGTACCCACCAGAGAGCATCAAACACTGAAAAATTACCCAACATGCAAGCGAGCACAATAATGCCATCATTGACGTACTCCAGCCTCTGCCGTCAGCCACTCCATTGTTGTCACACTGGGTGCATGAATGAAGTGACTGTAGTTAAAGAGGTGAAGGCTATCCATGGGCTTAACACTATGGACTCCAATTTACCAATGCCGATGTAGCTGCTATCACCATTGATTATCACAATATGCCAACAAGAGAGGCAAAATTCCAGCCCTGATATATAGCACAACTCCTGTAGAAGACCCACCACATGGTGTAAAATTACATTGGACTCTTTCTTTCCTAGAAGGGCCAGTAGTTTGTCCACGTTAGGCTATATACCTACTTTAGGCACTTTCAGGACTTTTCTTTTGCTTCCTGCAGGGCCTTAGTGTTTACCCACTATCTGAGGACTGGTGGTTCATCAGCACGGAATCCCATGCAACATTGATAGGGAATTCACTTTACAGAAAAGGAGGTACGGAGGTGGAAACATAACAGTGGAATCCACTGGTCACATGATGTATTCCTCTACCCAGAAGATGGCAGCCTGGAAGAGGATTGGAATGTCCTGCTCGAGGCAGAGCTGAGTGCCAGGGCAGGACACTGAATGAGTAGAATCCATCTTCTAGGATTCACTGCATTCATTGAATCAAAGTTTTAATATGGTAGTGTTCCAACAGAAAGAATGCACGGGAACCAAAGAGTGGAAACAGGAGTGAACCCAGTTGCTATCATGCCAAATGATTTATGTGAGGATTTTTATTTCTCATCTCCACAAGCTGGGATATGCAGAATGAGAAGTCTTGGTCTCCATAAGGGGGTCACTTTTTGCCGGGGGACGCCATGAAAATTCTGTTTAGTTATGAGGCACAGCTCATAACTGAGCAGTTTCGGTGGTTCTTTGTGTCCAGAGACCAGCAGGCAAGAGGTAATTGATCCTGATAGGCAGGTGGACCCTGGGCTCTTGTTACAGAATATGGACAAAGGAATCTTTCTGGAGCCCATGTGATCCACTTGGATGCTTCTTGGTATTCCATCGCTAATTATAATTATAAATTGACTGGTGTAGGAACCTTGGCCTGAGTAGGGCATGGTGACAGGGGCTCCAACCACTTGGTAATGATGTCTAGGTCATAACACCAGGTGGCCTTGATAATTGCAGAAGTGGAAAAGAATCTATAGTAGATCAAGGGCAAAGAAATACCCTGTTGTTGTAGTGTCAGGGGCTGTACCTCAGCCCATAGCAGTTTTCACAGAACTAGAACAAGAAATCCTAAAATGTATATGCAACCACAAAGACTCCAATTAGCCAAAGCAATTTTGAAAAAGCAAAGCAAAGCTGGAGGTATCAGAATTCCAGCCTTCAAATTATATCACAAAGCTGTAGTAAAACAGTATGGTACTGGCGCAAAAATAGACACATAGATCAATGGAACAGAATAGAAAACCCAGAAATAAAACCACAATTATATGGCCAATTAACCTTCAATAAAGCAGAAAACAATA
This sequence comes from Panthera pardus, assembly GCF_024362965.1. Classification (NCBI taxonomy): domain Eukaryota; kingdom Metazoa; phylum Chordata; class Mammalia; order Carnivora; family Felidae; genus Panthera; species Panthera pardus. Next base: position 76,283,116 of record NW_026527002.1, on the reverse strand, counting down.
CCCAGTGGGAAAAAGACAGTCTTTTCAACAAACGGTGTTGGGAAAACTGGTTTGCTACATGCAAAAGAATGAAACTGGACCACAGTCTTACACCATACACAAAAATACATTCAAAGTGGATTAAAGACCTAAATGTGAGATGTAAAACCAAAAAAACAAAATTTAGAAGAGAGCACAGGCAGCAATTTCTCTGACATTGACAGTAGCAACATTTTTCAGATATGCCTCCTTAGGCAAGGGAAACAAAAGCACAAATAAACTATTGGGGCCACATTGACATAAAAAGCTTCTGCACAGTGAAGGAAACAATCAATAAAACTAAACGTCAACCTACTGAAAGGGAGATGATATTTGCAAATGGCATATCCAATAAAGGGTCACTATCCAAATTATATAAAGAAGTTATACAACACACACAACTGCCTCTTAAATTTCCTCTTAGGAAGATTATTCCACTGGAATTCTGGAAGAGTTCATATCCTGAATGTATTTGGACAAGTGAATTTGAACATCCCAGTGGGTAAACTATGGTAGATCCAAGGCTGTGCGCCCAGATCTCCCTTCAAGAAAGGGTTTCCGACCCAGCTGCAAGGGGGTGCACAGAAGTCTCCTGCTGCGGATGCCTTCAGAGCTGCCTAACCTGAAATTGTGTCCTCTGGGCAGCCCGCTTCAGGGACTGAGTGAGGGTGGCATATAAAGATCTGGCCACTTTGGTTCACTTTGGGATGGTTCTGACTAGCATTACTCCATTTCGGTGGCTCTGGCTGTCACACAGTTCAACTTCTTTCTCTGCACAATCCTGCTTTCTCTCCCTTCCCTTTCAAGAAATGGATCCCTAATTAGCATTTACCTCACCCAAATCCTGTTTTAGCAACTGCTTCTAGAGAGATTGACCTAGGGTATACTCCTAGAACCCAAATCTAGAAAATAGAGGAATGGGCAGAAATAAAATTTATGAAAATTCCATGACACCACTGTTAAATCACTTTGGCAACTGACTAGCCCCAGACTTCGTTCATATGGCTATTACAAACCCCAATTTGTTGAAGGCATTTTAGTGAGGTTTTTGGTTACTTGCAACTGAAATTATTCCTCACTGATTAATTAGGGGGTAATTGCATATTTAATACAAATTGAAATCAAAGATGGTGTTCAAACTTTCTCTTAGAGCTTAAGACTTTTGCAGACAAGATCATAAGTAATTTCCAGAATTTATCGTATGATTTTTATGCCTTTAATGCAAAGTAACAAAGTACAATTAGTAAGTCTGACTACTTTCTTATCTTTGTCCCACAGAACATTCTACACTCAACATACCCTTTTTAGAGTCATAGGTTCCAGAAGTGAGAAAGTAGGATAGAGCCTTCCTTAGTACAACAATGTGTGGGATACAGACACTTCTGCATTTTGAGGATGCCTGTCTAACCCCTCCTTGAACTTGTCACCAGTCGTTAAGTAATGACTGTGTGGGATGACCTATTTGCTGGATGCAGAGATGTGGTACTTTATAAAGTTCTTTCTTTGGGGAGAATTAAATTCTATTACCTCCATAGAACTTCATTCACCAAACATGTTTCTGACCCCAGAAGCTAAATATAAGTGTATTAATCCTCTTATATTTTTACAGAGACAACTATCTTGCCTTTTCTCCCCAAAAGTCAACATATTCTTTCATTCACACAGTAAATATTTGTCATCCATTATGCACTGGGTATTGTGTTAGATACTGAGGATATAACAGTGTATAAAATGGGCAATGTGCCTGCTCTCTTGGAATGAGATTCTAGTAGGGAAATGCAGATCACAAATGAATAAACAGGATAGAAATGTGAGTTATGAAGACCAAAACCAAAAAGAAAGAATGTTACAACATCCACTTGTTTGCACTGGGAGTGGCTTTAGACGAGGTGGGCAAGCAATGTGTAAGCTGAGCTCTGAGAATGGTAAGGAGTAGCCAAACATATGGAGATCTTGAGCAAGAATTTTTCAGGGAGAGGAAAATAAAGTGTCAGTTCCTTGAGGCATGAATAACTTTGGTCTCTGTAGGAACAGCAATAAAACTGATGTTTTATTTAGAGAGTAGTGAATGAGGAAGAAGTGAAAAGGGATGCCACTGAAAAGAACAGAAGAGCTTGATCGGGAAGTAGTCATGGGTCAAGGTGAATTTGGTCTGATTAAATCAGGCGATGGTCTGATCTAATAACTACCACTAGATTACCAAATACCTACCTTAAGATACCGGCTTTCCTAATTTCCTGGGAGTATCACCTTACAGATGTCACCAAGCTCCAGCTTCAGATCTCTCATTTGTAAAAATAGGAGATTTGATTAAACTATAAATTCTTTAGAAGGGTAAGTGAGGAAACAGAGATGTGCGATTTGTAAATTTCAGAGTGTTATTGACATGCATCCTATTTCCAGAATGATATTTTCCTTTTCTAAACTACATGTTCTCAATTCCTCTGCTGTTCTCCATATTACATAGTACATGATTCCCTGTTTCTTCTTCGTCCAGGTGTCCTAATTTAAAACCTAAATTCTTTAGGGTAACTACCTGATAGTGTAATCCCAAGTGCCAATGCTTTTGTGTTGATTCCAATTTCTCTCAGACTTCTACAGAAAGCATGGCGGGAGACCCTATGGGGTCTGAGAGTAAGAACAACGACAAAAGTTGAAGTCGTCTGGATCCTAGAATTGCGTAGCCACATCACCTGCTGGCGGGACCTGATACGTTGTCCTCATCTTGTAGGCCAGTTTATCCATTTGTGTAATGGGGAGAATAGTTATCTAGATTAGTGGGATGAAACAGATGTGCGGAGAGTGCCTGAGCTCCAGGTACACAAGGTAAGACCGATGTTATCCTTGACCCATTCTCCTGTAGAGAGCGAGAGCTACCGTCTCTTTTTTTAATGTTTACTTATTTGCTTTTGAAAGTCGGGGGGGGGGGCAGAGAGTGAGGGAGAGAGAAGTCCAAGCAGGCTCCATGCTGTCAATGAAAAGCCCGATGCAGGGCTCCATCTTGCTTATTGTGAGACAATGACCTGAGCCAAAGTCCGGAGTCTGATGCTCAACTGACAGAGCCACCCAGGCACCCCTAAATTGTCTCTTGGTGAATTTGAAGGTACTGTGATGCCACTCAGTGAACCCCTGGCAGTAACTTATTAAATGGAAGCGAGCGTTGTGACCGTGATATTTGCTTGCGGCCCCTGACCCCGGCAGAGCACCCTCTCCTCTGTCACCAGCAATCTCAGAAACATGGTATGAGAAAAATGAACTAGAAACCAAACTCCAGATGCACGTATGCCTTCTAATAATGTAGGGCTCTTTTTTCAGAGGCATGGTGATTAGAGGCTTTAAGGCTACTCGGACCTTCAGAGGGCTCTACTTTGCTGTGTTTTTCCCTAGTCCTCGCTGTTTCTCTTCAATGGTCTGTAATTTTCTTCATTGCCGTGAGATTTTGCGGCAACCAGCCTGCCTCTGGCCGCTTATCGCCAACATCTCCGTTGCTCTTGGCCATGGCCTTAGATGGGATCTTTCTCACGCTGTTCCAAGTAAAGTCCGTGTCACTAGGCAGAGGTGTCTGTCTTAGTTTCTACTGCCACAGTAGCAAATTACCACAATTACTGCTTTCTTTTCAGCCTCTAGAGGCTGCCTGGTTTCCTTGGCTTGGAGGTCCTTCTTTTAAAGAATATTTTTTAAGTTTATTTATTTATTTTTGAGAGAGAGAGAAAGAGTATGAGTGGGAGAGGGGCACAGAGAGAAGGAGAGAGAGAAGCTGAAGCAGGCTCCGCACCGCCAGTGCAGAGCCTGATGTGGAGCTCGAACCCACAAACCATGAGGTTGTGTCCTGAGCCAAAACCAAGAGTCAGACGTTTAACCGACTGAGCCACTCAGGCGCCCCCGGACATCCTTCTTCTAATCACTCCAATGCCTTGTTTCCCTTGTTATATCTACTTCTGTCTCTGCCTCTGATCTTCATCTTTCCATCTGAGAAAACTCTTTTGATTTTGCTGGACCCACCCAGATAATGCAGGATATTCCCAAAAACAACCTTAATTGCATCTACAAAATTCCTTTTTCCGTGTACGATAGCATATTCACAGGTTCTAGGGATTAGGAGGTGGGCATCTTTGGAGAGCCATGATTTAGTCTACCAGGGTGCTGGATCTCTTCATTCTTTTTTTTTTTTAATTTTTTTTAACATTTATTTCTTTATTTTTCAGAGACACAGAGACACAGAGCACAAGCAAGGGAATGGCAGAGAGAAAGAGAGAGAGAGAGAGAGAGAGAGAGAGAGAGAGATGGAATCCAAAGGAGGCTCTGGGCTCTGAGCTTTCACACACAGCCCGACGCAGGGCTTGAACGCACAAACTGAGAGATCATGACCTGAGACGAAGTTGGATGCTCAACCGACTGAGCCACCCAGGCGCCCCATGGACCTCTTCATTCTTAACACATGCTTCTTCCCATGAGGGGTGTTATTCTATCAGACAGTGGCCCCGAGTGAAGTCTATCGGACTTCCCCCACAGTGGCCGCCCTGGTCTGAGTGGCTCTGAAAAGGCGGGACAGACTCTGGTCTTCTTGCACCTTCTGGTGTGGAACCTGAGCTCCACAGGTTAGTGGAGGCCGGTATACTCAGGGCCTAATATATTCTTAGCATGTTTTACCTCGAGCAGAACCTTCATCCTACAAGTGGAGGTTCTATCAGGGGAAGGCTCAGGAGTAGAGTTTCTGCAATATGGAGCTGAGGGGATGAGACGTTCTAGAAGCCTACCCTCCCTGGTGAAACCACAGTCCTATATGGGGTCAGGTGGGGAGGGAAACCCGTTTTCTTGCTACACATATGTGGAGTACAGCTTCCATAACACTAAGCTGGGGCAAAGGGGGAGGGGTATGAGTGCCGCAAATTGTCCCTGTGCTTCCTGAGATTTAGAAGATTTTGTTCAATAAACATCCTTCCATTTGCTGTTTATTCCTGGGACAATTTGTAGAGTCTTTAAATCCTGTGTGTGCGTGTTGTGCATGTGTGTGTACATGTTTCCTCATAATTTTCAACAGGTAAATGGTTGCGTTAGTAGTGAGGGGGTCCACTGTGCTCCACATACAACCAGTGCAGTCATCGATCCACTCTTTTTTACTGTGACAAACCATGAGCCCTCTTATCTACAGACCCCACTAACCTCAGTATAATGAAACTACCCCAAAACATCAGAGGATTGCAAATGTATTATAATCGGTAGATTTTTGTTCCACTGGGACCTCCTTCCATTCGTTCATTGACAGATGGTAACAAATTCACGTCCAAGATATTCGAGCCAAACCCACCGAAGAGAAACCCACTGCTACACCCCACACGCTGCCTACCCCAAATCACTGCTTCCTGCCGCCTACCTCGAATTACCTCCTTGCCCTGTGCATCTTTCTCCTCTGTGAATCCAGGCTCATACTTTGTTCGCTTCTTTTATTTTTCGCCGGGAGCCTGTCTTGGATGGTCTCCACTGTGTTTACTTCTTCCTTTCCTTTTCCTTTCTCTGCTGCCTTCTTTAAGATGAAACACTGGTTCTGTCGTTAATTCGCCTCTTGTCTATTTCTCCTGTCCAGGAAATTCTACAGTTCTATATAGCTAGTTTTCTCAGGTAATCACAAATGTAGAAGTTTTGATGGTTATGTAATAGCGAGGGATTCTGAGGTGTCAGGAGGGGCCAGAAACTCTGAGACTCACTCAGAGTTACCTGAGTTATCTGTTATCTATTGTTGTTACCCCCTGGCAGACGCTTGACTTGTAATTCCTTGTATCATTTATCATTTTGTGCACTAATCCTTTCATGCCGACATTTCAGAGGGGTTTAGAAAAGCTGCACCCATCAGGACTCTGACTTGTGCGAGAACTAGAGGAAGTATAGTGAGTGTATGAGGTTAAGTAACAACTTTTCTTTTTTTCTTTTTTTTTAAAATTTTTTAATGTTTATTTTATTTTTGAGAGAGAGAGAGAGAGACAGAGCATGAGCAGGGGAGGGGCAGGGAGAGAGAGGGAGACACAGAATCTGAAACAGGCTATCTCTGCGCGATCTGAGCACTGAGCCCAATGCAGGGCTCAAACTCGGGAACAGCAAGATCATGACCTAGGCTGAAGTCAGACTCTTGACCACCTGAGCCACCCGGGCGCCCCACAACGACTTTTTTAAGGGAGATTAACTTGACAAGCAAAAGAAGAGAAGACCAGCTGGCAGACCGTGCAGAATTTAGCAATTGCAAATGGTTGCACCAGTGTAGATGGAAAAGGAGAAAATTCAGGGAAGGTTAGAGCCTAGCATATTAGGTGATAGGATTTCAAACTTACCCTGTCAGCAATGACTTTTTATCCCATCGCTCTTCTACCTTTCTCTCCACCCCCCCCAAAAAAAACATGTTATGGAAACAGTAACAAAAATGGTTAAAAATTAAATTTTAAACTATAATCAATATTATGGAGAAGATTATCTTTTGTTTAGCAAGATGGCTGCAACTGTCCATCCAATCCTTGTCAGGCTGATGCTGCAGATCTGGACCCAGTGGCAAGCTTTACAAGGGAGACAAAGAGAATGGCAAATATCATACACCAATGAGCAAATCAAAGTTGGTTGAGCAGGCCCCAAGTGTCTTTGTCTTTCATGTGTGTGTAAAAGCAATGCTGAAAAGAGAGGAAGAGAAGTAGTCATACCTACTCTAGACCACAACAACATACACTACAATTTCAACATCTCTGAAACCTCTCCTTCTGGAAAACAAGGTTCCATCACTGTCCTAGAGTCTGACTGGCCTGTTTTCTGACTCATTCCTCCTAGACATGGGAAGAAGCATGGCAGGGCACTTTGATATCTCTGCGGTGGCCATAGGAATACATATAGAGAACATCGGGCAGGAAGAACAAGAAAGGCTTATGCATCATTGCCACAGCTGAGGAGAAAGTCACAAAGGGACAGGGACAGAGGTCATGTTGAGGCCCCCAGAATGAGTAGAGGCTCCCTGGAAAGAGTCTCTTTCATAGCTGTCCTCTTGAGATCCATAAGTTTTTGGGTTTTTTTTTAAAGTTTATTTATTTTGAGAGAGAATGCAGAAGAGGGGCAGAGAGAGAGGGAGAGAGAGAATCCCAGGCAGGCTCTGTGCTGTCAGCGTGGAGCCCGATGTGGGCTCATGAACCATGAGATCATGACCTGAACCAAAACCAAGAGTTGGATGCTTAACTGACTGAGCCACCCAGGCACCCCTGACATCCTTAAATTTATAGTAAACACCACAAGTTGCTTATGCCAGAAGAAGGCAGTTTCTATGAATTATAGCCCCAAACTATAAACTAACATAGACACTTACTTTTATAAGACAGTGCTAGTTGGTAGGGTGATGAAAATGAACTAGCACACCACTGCCTTTAATGATGGATGGGGGGAAATGGGCAGATAATGGGGGAAATGGGCAAATGGGGGAAATGGGCAGATAATGTAATAATTGTCATGTCAACCCACTGAGGGGATATTTCAGATGAGGGACTCTAGAGGCAGGGTGGTCCTTTGTCCAGCCTCCACAGAAGAAACTCACAGCACTGAACTTCATGCCCAGGACTTGCTAATCCTAAAGTGCAAGCTTATCCAGGAGAACCCCAGGCAATTCCAAAGGGAGCTGCCCCCTTAGCACAACTGGGGAGCTTCTCCACAGTCTTTGAACCATGGTTTCCAATATTCCTCCTGGACTCAGACCTCTTTATCTTGAAGATGCATTTGATAGTGGAGGACCAAGAAGAAGTTTTTCAGATGCATAATGAATGTTAATGTATAAATCGGGTCTAGTATCTTTTGGAGTGAGATAGCATGATGGGTTCAATGGAAAGAGTTTCATGTATGTTTTATGAAATTGCTCTAGAAGCATTGCTATCAGAGAAGTTCTGTGTGTATAAACCTGTTAATGCCATTGGAATAATCTAGGTGAATTAGACATCAACTAGGCACAGGTGTAAAACCCCATGGATACAGAAACACGGTGACCCCAATGTTGCCCCACAGTAAGCTTATGGGATAAGGATGTCTAAGCTGTTTATTCTTTCTAGAACTCGGTTTCTTATGTGAAAGTGAAAAGATCATTCTGGATAAACAGTGGCTCCTTGAAGATATACTAATTTGTGAGGCTTTTGGTTTACAGTCTGCTAAAAAGTTGGGATGAATTCAATATAGGTATCTTGCATTTTTTCCCTCCCTCCTCTCTGTAGAAAACAAAAGCACTCAGACAGGCAAAGGAATTGAAGAAGGAGCCAGAGATGCAGAAAGGGGCCCACTGCGGCTTCCCTTGTGATGACCAAGAGAAGATAACCGTCTTTCTGTTTGTGATTTGTTTTCTTTCCTCCCACATAGTTGCAGGGGCAAAGGAGACCCATTAGGCCCTTTTATTGATTCAGTGTCGTTGCCCTCAGAAGTTCATTTGAGACTAAAACAAGTTTATGGAGCAAGAAAACAGAGTGAACGACTCAGTCTGGCTCTGCGCTATTAGAGAATTTGGGGACCTTTCTCCATGCCACCTGGAGTTTCCAAGTGACACGGGAAGACAGGACTTACTGGAGACGATGGTAAAGACACAAAGGGTCTGTGGTTGCTTTACCTGTCCCCTGCCTTATGCCAACAGCACCCAGCAGGTGCTTAACCGAACACAGAATTATTCACCAGGTCCTGGAAATTTAGCTTATCTGGAAGCTTGGGTTTAACTGGAATTGTCTGCCTTAAGCCTGTTGAGAATATACACTCTTGGTTTCAAAACGGGCCCAAGAATAACCACATTCAAGCATCACAATTCTTTCCATTATGAATACAACACCCCAGAGTGGGTTTCTAAGGGCCCTGACAAGTTGAATTACTGTCTTTTCCTACTCAGCTGCTTGCAACTGAGCTTATAGTGAAATGGCTTTAAACAACGTCATGCCTCTTTACCCACAGATGCAGCTTACAGCACGTCGTGCACGCCCCAGTGACAACATAAGGAAGGGAGTGTTGGGTCCAGAGGCAAAGGGCTCAGGGTTCTTGCTAGAGCTCTGTGGCCCATGAGCCGTGTGACCTTGACAAAGTCCCTTCCCAGCCCCTGTCCTCACTTCTCTATCAGAGCCTAATGAGGGTGTAGACTAAACCAGAGAGTCCTTATGAATCTTTCCAATTTGTAATTCAATTCAACAAACATTTACAGAGTTTATACTATGTTGCCACCACTGCGTTAGACAGCTCCCAGCTGTATAATTTATTTTTTATTCCATCGAAAACTAGAGTCAGGTAACTTTCATGCAGTTTTTAGCACAAAATCACCGGACTGGGAGCCGCAAGCCTCAGGTTCTGCTTATAGCTTCATCATGAAACACTCGTGTGATCTTTACAAAGTTGCATCAGCCATCTGGGTTTTAGTGTCTTCATCTATGGAAGGAGAAGGAAGAATGAGGGTCACGTTCAGAGCTCATGGTCAGTCGGCAAGTAGTTTGTCTGCACAGATCTTATAATAACCATGTGCTGAACTGAGTGCCTATTCCGTGCTAGACAGTCACGTCAAACTGCTGCGTGAGGAGTTAAGTTATTCCCTTTTGACGTTGCCTTGTTCAGGACCTCTCCCCTGACACATAGTCAGAATTTTTGCTCCTCTCTCTGTTCCCTGGAATCCTGAGCATTTTCTCAGTAGAGAGTCATTACACAGCACAGACACCGTTGCCCGTGTGCCCATCTTCCTTCCAGGCTGAGGGTCTTGAAGCCAGAGCTCATCCATTTGCTGCTCCCATGAAGGTTGTTCAGCCTAGCGGGAGCCCAATAGAAGCATCTCACAGCTATCCCACACTACATATTCTTCTATTCCAGGTAAGTTTGTCCCCAGCACACCAGACAGAGAGCAATTCCCACCAGAGAGGATGTCAATGGGTTTCATTCTAAATCCTACTGTTAGTAAATGCTCAATCAATGCATTTCTATTTTTTGTTAGTTGGTAACTTTAGGACATTACAAATATTTACTCCCTTTCTCCTTCCATTGTCATTAGGCACAATATACTTTCCTGCTCTCACTGGTGTTTGGTTTGGCCATGTAACTCACTCTTGCCAATGGGATGTTACCAAATACAATGTAATCAAAGACGTGAAATATGATTTTTCCCTTGAACTTCTTCAGTGACTGGGGGAAGAACATGGCCTTGCATGCTTCCAAAAGCATGAGAGACACATGGAACAGATCAGCCAACACCTAGCTAATCCTCAAATTCACATATAAGAGCAAATATTTGCTATTTCAAACCATTGGGGTTTTTTTTTAAGATCATTTGTTTTGCAGCACCATGTTAGTAGATGACTGATACACTTTGAAAGCCACAGATGAATCATTTCTTTACATACTCGTGGCTTCTGCCTCTCTTATGTCTCAAATTTCTAGAGATTATTTTTGTTCAAGAAAAATTAATTGAGAAAGCACCAAAAGTTTAGGGCTCCAGGTACAGAGATTATGAACAATCACTGCTTTCAAGGAACACATTCACCATCTAGTAGGGGAGGCAGGTGACTAAAATGATAAATGCAACAAGATGTGATATGTGTGTGACAGACTGAGGCTATATACAGACTGAGGCTATATTCCAAAAGTTTCTGTAGGAAACTACAGAAGGCCCCACTGAGGGGCATCTAAATAGACCTAGGCTTTAAGTGAACTTCAGGAAAGGCTTTCCTTTCAGGGGGCAGTTGATATCTAAGCTGAGTTGTGGTAGATCCATGAGAAATAGGAATGCGTACACAGACTAAAAGAGATTAAATCAGAAGGAACCTCATATGCAGATTCCATATACACATGGAGTAGTGAGTTCATATCTTGATTCTACCACTTACTAAGTACCATTAATTTGCACAATACTTGGCTTCTCTAAGACTCAGTTTCTTTAACTGTAAAAGGGGAATAACATACATTCCTTGCCAAGTTTTTGTCAAGATTAGATACAATACAAGTAAAGTAAACAGTGCAGAGGTAGCTAGTGATAAATAGAAGAAAAGGGAGAAGAGAAAGAAGACAAAAATAACAGCATGGGTTTTCCCAGTCTGTTTCAAAGAAAGAAGAGGAATCCACCGAAGACTTGGTGGCAAACGTAATAGATTTTTCTAGTGTAATGAACAAGCAAACCTCAATTCTGGAAGTTTGACCTCTCCAGGGATATGCAGTATGGCCTCCCACAGAACTTGGAGTTGCCTCATATGCCCACTCAGTCAGCAACTTCACCACCGGCCATGCTTCTTTGTGAGGGTGGCCCCAAGTCCCTTTAGATGGGGACCTCCAAAATTTTGGAGCATTGCCAAGTGAAAGGTAAATTCTATTGATCAGTCTAATTCAGGATATCAGAGAGGCTACGCCAGTTGCATTCCCACCAACAGTGTGAGAGGGCTCCCCTTTCTCCACATCCCTGCCAACACCTGTTGTATATTGTGTTGTTAATTTTAGCCATTCTGGCTGATGCGAGGTGATATTTCATCCTAATTTTGATTTGTATTTCCCTGGTGATGAGTGATGTTGAGCATTTTTCATGTGTCTGTTGGCTATCTACACATCTTCTCTGGAAAAAAATGTCTATTCATGTCTTCTGCCCATTTCTTAACGGGATTATTTGTTTTTTGGTGTTCAATGTTATAAGGAAAACAGTATGGAGGTTTCTCAAAAAGTTAAAAATAGAACTACACTATGATTCCTTCCACACATACACACAATTATGCTACCAGGTATTTACCCAAACGATGCAAAAATACTGATTTGAAGGGAGACAGGCATGTGTTCCAATGTTTATAGCAGCTTTATTAACAATAGCCAAATTATGGAAAGAGTCCAAATGTCCATCGCCTGATGAATTGATAAAGAAGATGTGATGCATATACACAATGGAATATTACTCAGCCGTCAAAAAGAATGAAATCTTGCCATTTCCAACAATGTGGATGAAGCTAGAGAGTATTATGCTAAGTCAAATAAGTCAGTGAGAGAAACACAAATACCATATGACTTCACTCACATGTGGAATTTAAGAAATAAAACAGATGAACTTATGGGGGTAAAATGGCAAACCAGGAAAGAGACTATTAACTACAGAGAACAAACTGAGGGTTCCTGGAGAGGAGGTAGGCAGGGATTGGGTTAAATTTGTATTGGGGATTACGGAGGGCACTTGTTGAGATGAGCACTGTGTGTAGGTCATGAATCACTAGATTTTACTCCTGAAACTAATATTATACTGTATTTTAAATAACTTGAATTTAAATAAAAACTTGTCAAAAAAGCATAATTCAGGAGATCAGGATGTAAATCCCACTATTCACCCAGGCTGTAATGCCCCCAGCCTTCCCTCTCTGAATGACCTCTTACTGCTTTCATCGTCTTTCACTCTCTTCCAGGCATGTGGACTTTCCTCAATGCTTCTCAGACACTGTGCTTTGTCCTGCCTCACAGTTGTCACCTTTGTGGTTCCCTCTGCTTAGAATTCTTTCCCCGGAGGTTGTTTTCCTGTTTTCTTCCTCCCTCCCTCCCTTCCTCCCTTCCTTCTTTCTTTCTGTCCTTCCTTCCTCTCTCCCTCCCATCTTCCTCCCTCCCTCCCATCTCCCTTCCTTCCTGCCTGCCTTCCATCTTTCCTTCCTTCCTTCCTCCTTCCCTTCCTTCCTCCTCCTTTCTCTCTCTCTCTCTCTCTTCTTCTCTCTCTCCCATCCTCCCTCCCTCCCTCTTTCTTTCTTTCTTTCTTTCTTTCTTTCTTTCTTTCTTTCTTTCTGTCTCTTGGTCAAAACTCAGGTTCTAACTCCCAACACTTCCTCCTCATAAAAACATTTCTGATGATTCATGTGTAATGATATATTTCAAGATAATTATATACAATTATGCATTTCAAATGTGCATCTCGATTTTCTCTCTCCCCCATTGATTTTTAACCTGATTGTAAGCTCCGTGATTTTTCATAAACCCAAAGCCTAGACACAGGACTGGGAATAAGTGTCCAGTAATGATGACTTCCACACTTCCACACAGAGAACTAATAAAGTCTGAGGACAGAGTCAGTGCAATAAAAGTCAAATTTATCGAAACCAAATTTTCCTCAGAATGGAATGGGGATATTCACGAAACTCTGAGTCAGAATGTGAAATGGAAGGTCAGGGGGTGGGCAGGGGTGAGACATCAGGCAGGAGATGTCCCAGGGGGTAAACCATGTAGACGCTTGGCTGTCACATGAATATATCACATTTTATTGCGTAGATAAAATAGAGCTTTTGAAGGGTATATTAATCAGGGTCCTTGTTTGAAAAATAAAATCAATCTAGCTATCTTACGCAGGAAAAGAAATATTTATTATATTAAAGCCCTCAGAATATCCGAGGAGATCAGATTTCTCAGGAATGATGCTACACAGCCATAAATACAGCCGCTACACACATTACAAGACTCGTCTGGCAGAAGCGCCACTGCCCGGTCTGGGCAGTTACGACTCCATCACTGGATGCTAGAAACATCAGCTGTCTCAGCAGAGGTGATCAGGTGACTCACATCGCCTCCAGGTCTCAGAAAAATGTGTCTGTTTTACAGAGTCTTGGACCTATGTGAAACTCTACCTGCAACGGCATCTCAGCAATGGAGCTCTTATCTTCTCAACCTCTCCAGTGCAGAAAGATAGGTTAGAAGACCTTGGTGGGTGCTAAACGACCACCCCCCTCTACCTTCCACCCAGATTGGTATTTCAGGAACATGAGCCTGTCTAGGAAGAGAATGCCAGACAACCTGGAGAGGATTCCATAGAAAGGCTTTCTTCCCTGGGTGGGACTAGCTACTTTCCAGAGTACCTTCCAAGCATTGGTATTCTTTGACTATTCTGGGGACAGCTTCTTTAAGACAATATGAGTTCAGAGAAGGGAACTATTTTTCACTGAACGGCCACCAGGTTCCCAACACCGTACGGAGTGTCTTGCCTGCAGTGATTTATAAAATCCTCCCCTCTGACACTCCATGAGGTGAGGGATGAAGAGAACTTTCTTCTCCTTCTGCCTCTGCACTTCCCTCCACATATCTTTCCTGGACTGGGACTCTGTCCCAAAGGAGACATTGACTGCCAGAGCTTGGAATAATTTTTAAGCTGCATATTCTACCCGCCCCCCCTCAGGGAGCAGAGTTATTGGCCCTTAAGTGTCAGTATCTACTCCTCTCTTACATTTCTTTCTCTCCTAATGAATGCCTGCCTACAGGATGCTTCCGTATGTGTGCTACAGACATTCAAGTGGTCGGCAATTTGAGACAGTGCCTGCTTCCCTAAGGGAGATCCAGCCACATGTCTAACACTTCTGTGTGTTGTATCTCTTTGGAAGTGAAACTTCATGGATATCAAAGAGAAGGAAGGGAAATGGAGCTCCACTTCACTCGAGCCTCAACAATGTTCTAATATCCAGGTTTTTTTTTTTTTTTTACCCAAGATCCCATCCTTTGCAGTATTAGGTATTTGTCCAGACACGAATAGACAGATCCTATATCTCTTTGTATGATTTCCTCAGATGGGTATTCTACAGTAAGGAATAGTGAATAGTAGAATATGGGCATCCAACTGTCGCTCCAAATTCCTAATAGTTGATATTGTTTTATTATTGCACCAATGCCATTTTCCCGTTGTGATATTGTGAATATTGGATGAAAGGTCCATAAATCCTCTCTGTAATATTTTTTTGGTAATTTCTGAGTCTACAATTAGTTCAAAATGAAAAAAAATAATATGGTATGAAAATTATCATCAATGAGGGTGTCAAAATCACTGTTCTCTTCCAGGGAAGGGAGAGCTCAGACCTCAAAAAACACAATGGCCTGTTTCCCACTTCTTGAGGAAAGAGAAGATGTTTCCATTACTTTCTGAGCATATGCACCACAGACAAGATAAAAGAGTTGTTTTCAATTAAAACAGATTGAACTTCCAAAAAAACAGAAAAACCAGAAAGAAAGAAAGAAAGAAAGAAAAAAATAGGTATTTCATGTCCACATTTGTAGAAACAGAAGCTCAGAATATTTAAATCACTTGCTCAAAGTCATAGTTAAGAAGTAACTGTGTTTGGATTCAAACTTAGATATTTCTAGCTCTTCCTCACCCACTGTGACTTGGGAGGATACAAAATGCAACAAGAGCTCTCCCTATTCATCCAGAAGAATGCTCTGATAATATTGTCCCTGACGTTCCAGAAAGCATCAAGTCCATCAAAGCCAACTGCACAGCTTCCAAGGGGACTGCTCACAGCCAGGGAGTCTTTGATCCCTGAGAGCATCTGGACCGAAGCATCATGAGCATTTTTCTCTGTCAGAGCTATTTCCGAAGTGTGTTTATGAGCCACATCTTGCCAAGAATAAACCAGCGTGAACACCCGTCGATTGTAAACGTGAGCCCAACAGTCACCTCCATGATTTGTGACGATGCCACCACCTTGCAGACACTGCTGTTCCACGAAGGGCTTCAACACAGTGTAGAAGGACATAGCCAAACGTAGGATGTGGTACAGGAACTTGAAAAGAGATCTGTGCTCCATTAAAGACGAAAACCCCCTATAATCAAGATTCCTTTTTATAAAATTTGCCCCAAGGGTGTCTGTGCAAAAGGAAATACATTGCATGGCTGGAAGGGAGGTCTTACAACCCTATGAGATCCAAGTTAATATCTAGTTTATAGGAACTTTGGCTTCTGATAGCTTCAAAATTTAAACACAGGAGAGGGAAGACCTTGAATAGAAGATTTTGATCGCAAAATGTGAATAGGGGGGAAAAAGGGGGTTCCAGTGATTAGGTCAAGAATGATCAGGTGAGGGGATCTTGGGTGGTTCAGGTGGCTGAGCATCCAACTCTTTGTTTCAGCTCAGGTCGTGATCACAATGTCATGGGATCGAGTCCCTCATTGGGCTCTGGGCTGAGCGTGTAGCCTACTTGGGATTCTCTCTTTCTGTCTGCATGTCTCCCCTGCTCATGTGCTTGCCCTCTCTCTAAAATAAAAAAATAATAATAATAATAATAAAGAATGAGCAGGTGAGTTAGGAATTGTGGGCTCGTGTCCTTCCTACATCACCAAGCAAACACTTTTTCAGTCTCTTATGCAACAGCGTGTTGGAACTAGTGTAAAGATCAGTAAAAGAATATACATGAAGGTTATTTACGAGAGGTAAAACTTTTCCGTTTTGAGCATGTATTCAGGACCTCCCGGATGTCAGCTTGCTGCCACTTACATGCCCCTGGAGCTCACTGGCTAGTCTTCTTCTGCTCATTGTCGCCTCGGGCGTTCTTCCCTCTTTCTGGAATGCTCTTCCCCCTTATACATTTTTCTGGCTTTCTCCTCTTACTCATTCATTTATTCACAGGTCACTCCCTCAGTCTTTTCGGACCACTGCTTAGAAAAATGGAGCCTCTGCCCCTCTCTCATTTTCCAGCTTTACGTTCTTTCGTGTTTATAATTTATAATTCTATTTTACCAATTTCAGCTTACAGAGAAGGGCACTGAAGCCTGGAGGCGGTTCCCCTCTACAGTAATATAGCTAACATTTCCCGAGCACTGACTGCATGCCAGGCTCTAATACGGCCGCTTTGACCACCTTATCTCATTAACTTGTCTGGCTACCTTGCAAGTTTATTGTCTTCATCTTTAGGGGGTTTATACCGTGAAAGTCAGAAGCGAATCAAAGACAAACCACTCGTCTTACAAATTTGGCTGAGGATGACTACGGTGGATGGCGGTGAGGTAAGCCTGTTTACTTGTCTGACTTCCCCACTTGCCTCGTCCTGTTTATTGTCGCACCTGCACATTGCTTGGAACATCTCACCAGGTTGCCGCATGCCATTGACCGAGAGAAAAGAAAGCTCCACTGAAGCCAGTAATCCTGGGCCATGCCTTGAAGCGGTAGCTTAATATCCCCACGTGCGTTATTATTCCGGGCCTCTCTGAACCTGCAGTTGGCATCCCTCGCTTGCAGACGTGTGATTTCATTACAGCGGCAGGTACGGTCAGCCACGTCTCAGGACGAGGATTCTGATACTCACGAGGGTTAAGCGACGAGCTGGTGAGCATCAGAGTAGCAGCTCCGTCTCTGCATTCACCTCTTCCCATTCCACGTGCATCTCTCCTCCGTGAACCTCCACCCAGGTTTCCTTAGGCCCTGAAGTGGCCTCTGCCGCCGGTCTAAAAGTCTCCGAGCGGGAGGCAGTCTGCCAAGGAGAACCCAACTCACGTGTTCGTTCTTGACCATCGCCTCGACCTTCACTCAGCAGAAAACATAGGGCGTATCCCCCGTGCCTGGCAAAGCGCTAGGTCCTGGGGCAGTGCGGACGACTCGGTGTCACCTTCAAGGGGGCTTCAGCCTAAAGAGAGATCATTACACCAAAAGAAATCTTGAGGCAACGTGGTCGGTGTGTTTCGTGAGGGAGTCCCAGGCAGGAGCAAGGCACTGAAAGGGAGATGTGGGGGACACATCCCTACGCCCCTTCTGAGCCAGCATTCTGTGACTTCTCTTCCAGTCACCTGGCTCCCTGCCGGTATCTACTTTAGCAAAATTCATGACTTAACAGTGCATGAGGGAACATCACTTTAAGCCATAATTACGCTTTTCCGCAAATGACCTGTGCAATTACACGGGAGCGCTGGACAGCAATTGCAGAGAGAAGTTAGAGCAAGTGAAGGGGAATATAATGCTACAAAATGATCCCTGCTCCAATTTTCCTTCTCGTAACTACATAAAGATTACATTTGCTTCTATCGTGGAGACGTGCGCTAAAAAACGAAAGAGACCCATTAGATGGTCTGCTCTCATCTCCTCCTGGGAAGCTTTGCCTTTGTGTTTGTTTGTTTTTTGGTTTTGTTTAGGTTAGTTGAGATTTGTTTTGTTTTGAACTACGATAGGCTTCCAGGGGCTTTGGGCTGCTCAGTTATTCCAGAGTAATGGGGATAAGGATGGGAGAGGAGAGATCTCACTTCTCAGTGCTTATACTTTGTAAATCTGCACATTGGTGCCCAGGGGACCCCCATCACGTCCAGAACATGTGTGGATGGGGCTCAGAAACAAGGTGGGAACTTGCTCCAGGAAAGCCAACAACAAGGCTGGGAGTATAAAGTTGGAGCCGGTGTCAGAGTTAGAATAAATAATCATAGTTGGATGAAAGAAGGGGGCTAATTAGGAATCTGGTGGGTAGTTTCGGTTTTGGGATGCCAGAGGTTTGAGGCAGGCATGTTTGAGATAAACATGGGTATGGGTATGGTACGAATGCCCATTACTATGCAGATATAAATATTTTATAAAGCTTCAGTCCTACTGTGAAGTCTTCTGATTCTGTTCTCTTCCTATTACATCCTAATCCTGATCACGGTCTTTGAAAAACATCTCAAAACAATTGCCTTCATGCCTTGATCGTTACCTTGTGTCATTATCTTAATCGTTATCATTATATCTTATATCGTATTATCATTATCATATATAAGATAATACATATTATAGATGTATAATAGTGCATTGTTACTTTATAATTGGACATTAAAATTATCATTTTCATTCTCTTATTTATTTATTTGTTTATTTAAAATGTTTATTTATTGGGGTGCCTGAAGTATCTTGGCTCAAGTCATGATCTCACAGCTTCTGATTTCAAGCCCAGAACTGAGTTCAAGTCTGCTGTCAGCCCAGAACCCACTTCAGATCCTCTGCCCCTCTCTCTCTCTCTGCCCCTCCCCTACTTGCACTCGCTCTCTGTCTCTCTCAAAATAAATAAAGTTTTCAAAAAATAAAATGTCTATTTATTTATTTTGAGAGAGAGAGAGAGAGCGACAGAGAGCATGCATGCAAGGGGGGGAGGGGCAGAGAGAGACCAAGAGAGAGAATCCCAAGCAAGTTCTGAGCTGTCAGCCCAGAGCCCAACATGGGGCTTGATTCTAGGGACCATGAGATCATGACCTGAGCCGAAATCAAGAGTCAGTCACTTCACCAACTGAGTCACCCAGAAGCCCCATCTCTTTTAAATACAAGTATAATGAACATCTTGGGCCAAACAGCTATAAAGTTTTTATCCATTTTAACTCAATAAGTCATTTTCTAGATTTCACTCATCTGTGGAATTTAAGAAACACAACAGATGAACATAAGGGAAAGGAAGGAGAAATAAGATAGATAAAAACAGAGACGGAAGCAAACCATCGGAGACTCTTAAATACAGAGAACAAATTTAAGGTTACCGGAAAGGGGGATTGGGGGGGAGTGGCAGGGTGGGTTAAATGGGGGATGGGCATTAAGGAGGACACTTGTCAGGATGAGCACTAGGTGTTATATGTGAGAGATGAATCATTGGGTTCTATTCCTAAAGCCAAGACTACATTATATGTTGACTAACTTGGATTTAAATTAAAAAAAATAGATGCATAATTTAAAGAGAAAATCAGAAATGAAGTCAAAGATGTATGTGTTGTTGGAATCCAAGCCTGTGTGTGTGTGTGTGTGTGTGTGTGTACGTGTGTGTGAGGATTCAGAGTGTTGCACGATTTCAGAGCTAATGCCACTTACTCGTCATGTCACTTTTCTGGGTGCAGAAATATTTGTTTAAAAATAAATAAATAACAGATAAAAGATGCTGACATGTGTGTATATTTCTTACTCAAAGCAAAAAGCTAGTTTGGGATCAGTGATATTTAGAGAAAAGCATAGATTCAGGAGCAGATGAACTGGGGGCACACCAGCCCCCTAAACTTACCAGCAGGATAAACTGAAAGAAGACGTAATCCCCTGGAGTATCAGCTTCTATTTCTGGGATTTTAAAATGTTCTGTGACAGTGTGCCGTAATCTGTGCAAAGTGTGGTAGAAAACTCCCAGATACAAACCTGGAACCCAGAAACATCATCGTGGTTCACCTTCCGTGTCCTCAGGTAGCGCTGTCCCGTACATTACTCATGTGAGTTAATTCATTTGCGATTGCTATTTTGTCAACATATTCTTAATCATATTCTTCGCTTCATTGGATGTTGCAAACCCTGAATCTTCCTTTCGGTATTTATGCTTTGCGTTCCTACAGTTAATCTAGTCTTTCTCTGTTACACTTGTTTTCATTTCATTTATTCTTTTTTTTTCACCCCAGCTTTTTCAGGTGAGAGCCCTGATAACTTATTTGAGGCATTATTTTTTTTTCTAACATAGGAATTTAAAACTCTAAAGTTCTTCTTTGATTTGATTGGAAGTGTGTTACTTAAATTCCAAATGTTCAGAGACTTACCAGGAATCTTTTCTTTTGGTTTATAATTCAATTGTATTATGTTTGGAGACCTGCCTCCGTATTATTTCAATTATTTTAAATGTATTGAGATTTATTTAACCATCCTTATTTGGCCTATCTTGGTGAATAGTCCATGTTCACTGTAAAAGCATGTGCATTTAGCTATTATTGGGAAGAAGGTTGTAAAAATGTCAATGGAGTTGAGTTGAATTAGAGCATTGTACTATTTTCCTATATTCTTACTGATTTTCTCACTTTCAAATCCGTATGTGTTGATATGTGTTGAAATTTCCAACTATAATTGCAAATGTGTATATTTTTTCCTTTCAATTACGTGTTTTTATCTTTCTACGTTTTAAACTCTGTTATTTGACGTAAACATGTTTGTCTTACCAACTTCTCCATATCTCACTTTGCATTCTCAAATGACTTTGATATCGATACAATACCAGTTACGGAATTGATACAATTCCTTTACGATTAGTGTTTACTTAGTGTATAATTCTTTTCCATCATTTAATACAGGTTTTCTCTATTTACATAATATTTCTTAAGGACAGAAAACACATACACCTTGATTTTTAAAATCTCTTTGGCCAACTGCCTTTTAATTCGGGTATTTATACCATTGTATTTAATATAAATTTTGACATGATCAGGTTAAAAATTAAGTACCTCACATATGTTTTTTATTTGTCCTACACGCTCTGACTTGGTAAATGTTTCATGTGTGCTTGAAAATAATGTGCATCCTGTTCCCGTTGGATATAGTGTTCTATAAACATCAATAGGTTAAATGGATGGGTAATGGAATTATCAAAATTAATCAAATTTTCCATATCCTAACTGAATTTTCGTCTACTTTGTCTACTTGTGTTCCTATATGCAGAGGAATGTTTCTCCTCGGTCTCTGAATGCTTCTCGTCTGTTCTCATTCTCTTCGCTTCTCACTGTTTCACTAAGACATGCCTCGGAGTGTATTTTTTTATATTTATCCTTATTGGGCTTCTCTGAGTTCTTGCATCTGTAAGATAATCTCTTCAATTTCAAAAAAACTATTTGCCATTATATTTTCTATGTGTTCTGTTGGCCCATCCACTCCCTCAACTCCGTCTGGGACCGCAGCCACACATATTTTGGAGAATTTAATACCTCCCCACAGAGCTTGAATGTTCTGTCGTATTTCTTTCTTCTTTTTGTTTCTGTTTAGATAATTTCGATTAACTTATCTTCAAGTTAACTGATTACTTACCTTGCTTTATCCAGTATGCTGGCAAGTCCATCAAAATAATTCTTTATCACAGATATCAGGCACTTCATATCTAGCAATTCCACAATTCCACTTGGCTTTTTTTTTTTTTTAATGTAATTTATGTCTTTCTGCTGAAATTCTCCACCTGTTTAAATATGTCTTGTACCTTATACTTTTTTTATCAGGATTATTTAAAATTCTTTGACTGGAAACTGTGCTGTTTCTGGGTCTGGTTCTTTTGAGTTTTTAAATATTTGGATGATGTTTCTTATTTTATTAACTTTTGTGTTTAAGTGAAAAAAATAAATAAACCTCATGTGTAAAGGACAGTAAAGACTTGGGAAGTATCTCCTCCCAGAAAAGCAAATGCGTCTTTTTCCGTCAGATGTTAACAAAGAGGGAGGCAAGCTGGTACATAGATAGGTGGATTTTTTATTTGTGCTTTAGTTATGTTTAGCACGGCACAGACTTCAGACTACCCCAGTGGTGAGTGCTGGAGGGATTTTCTGTTCCCCTGCTTTACGTTTAAACAGAGCCTAAGCACCTGGTCCCTGGCGGGATTCCTTCTCAGCTCACCCCCTCCTCTCCTTGGTTAAGATTTCAGGTATTGATACTCAGGAACTTCAACATTAACTTACACTTACTTTTGTGACCAACTTTTTCAGTACCTCTCCTTTCTCCCCAAATTGCCATGCTTCATTCTGGAATTATACACCCTCAGTCAGAACTTCTGTTGGCATTTCCTGTGTTCATGAATTTTTTCAGCTTTTAGTTTTGTGAATGTCTTTTTTTTTTTTTTTTTCAAACCTTCATTTTCTCTTAAGCAACTGTCTGTGGGTATCATTTACATAAAAGGAAATCCACCCATTGAGAGGTTACATTTTAATGAGTCTCCACAATTGTAACAAGCAGTGTCCCCACCCCCTCCACCAACAAGAACCAGGAAGCGCTCATCACCTCAAAATATCCTGTGCCCCCTCCTACGCGATCATGCGCCCCCTCTCCAGCCCTAAGATGCTTCCCACTCTGGTCTTGCCATTTTAGGATTTTATGCATGGGGCATCACGTAGGATGTAAATTTTGAGGCTGACTTTTTCCACTTAGCAAAATGTTCCAGAGGTTATCCACGCTGTTGTGAGGGTAAGTAGCTTATTCCATTTAATGGATATTTATGGATGTTTATTAATTCACGATTCAGATGTATTAGGATTGTTTCTAGTTCAGGGTTACTATGAATAAAGCTGCTCTACATATACAGGATACAAGACTGGATGGACCTATGTTTACCTTTGTCTAGGGTAAATATCTAGTTGAGGGATTGGGCGTCTTATAGTAAGAATAGGTATATGATTAATTTTATAAATTTCCTTATGAGTTGCCAATGTGACCGTAATATTTTGTATCCTCATATGTGATGTGTGGTATTTTCTGTTGCTCCGTATCTTTGACAACATTTGATATTATCAGGCTTTTAAAGGTGTAGCCATGTTATTGTCTCTACAGTGGTAATATCATTGTGATTTTAATTTGCATGAATATAATGATAATGCGTATCTTTCTTAAATTTATCTTTCAGTTTACATCCAAGTTAGTTAGCATCTAGTGCAACAATGATTTCAGTAGGTTCCTTAATGCCCCTTCCCCGTTTCGCCCATCCCCCCTCCCACAACCCCTCCAGCAACCCTCTGTTTGTTCTCCATATTTAAGAGTCTCTTCTGTTTTGTCCCCCTCCCTGTTTTTATCTTATTTTTGCTTCCCTTTCTTTATGTTGATAATGAGTATCTTTGTCTCTATTTGCCATTAATATATCTTCTTCAGTGACATATGTTTTAAATCCTTTACCTATTTTTAACATTCATTTAATTTTATAAATAAAATACTTATAAATAAATAAGTGTTTATGAATTAAAATACTTATAAATGTTAACCTTCATATTGTTAAATATAAGATTATTTAGCGTATGTTAAATATGAATACTCTAGCAGATATATCTGTTGTGAATATTTTCTCCTAGTTTCTGTTTTTTTCTTTTAATTTTATTGAACATGTATTTTTTAATTAAAAAACATTTTTTTAATGTTTATTTATTTTTGAGAGAGAGACAGAGCATGAGTGGGGGTGGGGCAGAGAGAGAAGGAGTCACGGAATCTGAAGCAAGCTCTAGGCTCTGAGCTGTCAGCACAGAGCCCGACACGGGGCTCTAACCCACCAACCGTGAGATCATGACCTGAGCCGAAGTCAGATGCTTAACCGACTGAGCCACCCAGGGGCCCCTGTTTTTTAATTTTTAAAGTGTTTATTTATTTGGGGAGAGAGACAGAGAGAGAGAGAGAGAGAGAGAGAGAGATTGCACACGCAGGAAGGTCAGAGAAAGAGAGAGAGAGAGAGAGTATCACCAACCGTGAGATCATGAGTTGCACGTTCAACCAAAATCAAGAGGCGAAATCAAGAGTCGGAGGCTCAACCAACTGAACTACCCAGCGTCCCTGAACATGTATTTTAAATAGCAGAGCTTTTTAAGTTTGATGAAGTCAAATTTATAGTTTTTGTTTTATGTTATTTGCTTTCTGTGTCCTATTTAGAAGTCTTTGCCAACCAGATGATCATAGAGATTTCCTCCGTGCTATCCTCTAGAAGTTTCATATTTTCAGCGATCATGTGTGGGTCCAAATCTGTTTTATTTTCTATATATAGTTTATGGTAAGGAGTGGCTTTATATTTTTCTTTATGAATATACAGTAGTTCCACCACCGTTTGATGAAGGGAGATGTATAAGAAATGAATGCCAAATAAAGTCCAGAATGACTGTGGAGACAAGAAGCACGTATTATCCAAAGTTGTTAATATTATTCCGCCAACGCTGCAGGGATTCATGCTGATTACAGTCCCAAAACTTTTCAAAAGGAGAAACTAAGGACCCACAGCAAGAAAGGAGAGAAAGAGAGAGCACACAGGAGAGAGTGCTGGGAGTGTCAAATGTCATCACTTGAAGTCATTGTTGTGGAAATCAAGATGGCACATTGGGGTAAATAAAGCTCAGTTAACTGCAATCTACTTGTGCCAAATATAATACTTAAAGATGTTATTACTCAAATCCGACTCTCATTACCTCTCTCAGCGATTTACTATATCAAGTCCACTTTGTGGAGTAGCAGGCTGATTTTTGCCATACTCTTTTCTTGCTTTCCCAAGGACAGATGCCTGTCCTTCATTATCTTCTCCCCCAGATCATCAATGAAGACTCTATTCCCCAACAGACATAAGGGAATGACCCCAGACACAAGCAGAAGCGTCACGTGGAAGCTTCCGGGAGAACTAACTGTTAAACAGAGCTGGGTGCCTTTGCCCCTTGTCTGTCCCTCTCCCTGCCCCTGCGCTCAAGTGGTGGGTGTGTTAGCTGGAACCCCAACCTGGGCAACAATAACTAGGACTGTCGTTAAAGGTTGCAAAAGGAAACAAGGGACTTAATCCTTTTTTTTTCCCCCAGAGGAGTTTTAAGCCACCGTAAAAGTTCCAACTACCCAATGCTGCATTAATTTATGTGAGATTGAAATAAAGTTTTGTTACATAAACCACCTGAGATGAGGTGTCTGTTGGTTGCATCTGAACAGTTCTTGCCTGCTCTATTTCAATCTACTTACTTGCAGTCTGTTTCTGCTTTGCTCTCCTAGAACTGTTGTAAGAATATATCGCCGAAATCTATTTTGTTCCCATCTGATCTGTCAATCTTTTAACTCTTCCTAATCTCTTTTAATTGGGCAATCAGACCGTTCATGCCAACTGTGCCTACCGGTATATTTGAATTTACTTCTAACAATTTATGTATTGCTTTCCATTTGATGTTTACCATGATACGGTCTTTTATTTTTTTCCTTTCTTTTTGCATCTTCTGTGTGGCGATCTACTTTTCACTCATTAAGATTTTAATTCCTCTACTAATTTTGAATATATACTATAATATGATATAATATTGATGTTATTTTGACTGCTCTAAAATTTTAACATGTGTATTTAACGTGAAAATCTAAATTAAAGCAATAGTTTTACTATTCTTCGAGAAAATGTATCCCTTTTAAGACTGTAAATACTATTAATCTCCTTACAGAGCAAATGTTGATTTTATCACAGATCAAATACTTTCTTGATTTTTACAATGTATTAGGCATTATTGTCATGACTTTGTAATGTCAGTTCATGAGTAATTTTATTTATAGGCTTACCATTCTGTTTGTTTGCCTTCCCTTCTTTTTAAAAAAAAGCTTTGTTAAGATATAATTTGCACACCATAGACTTGTGCCACTTAAAGTGTACAATTCAATGGTGTTTAATATGTTCAGAGCTGTGTGGTCATTCCCGAAGTTCAATTTTAAGACATATTAAGCCTCTGCAAAGAAACCTATTAGAAGTTACACCACATTTTCTCCCATAAACTTGGCTCTTACTGACAGCACACCTAAGTGGAATCATACTATATGTCATTTTTTATGACTGGTTTCTTTCATTAATCTTAATGTTCAATGTTTCTCTCCTTTTCGTGATCAATTCTCCCCACTCAATTATTCTTCATCAATATACAAATATGCTGTAGTGTCTCCTTCCTACGGAGTAAAACTATATTGAGGCCATATTCTTAGACTCTGGTACTATCTATTTCTGTTTCTCTTCAAAGCAAAATTTCTCAAATGTTCTCCTCCTGCTCATGTCTCATTCTCTGTTATTGCCACGCCATTTCTTTCCTCCCCCACTGTACCGAAAACATTCTCATCAGAAGACACCAGTAAATTCCATTTTTCTATATATATACATGGGAAACCTCAACCCCCATGATCCTTACTGTTGTCAATCACTCCGTCATTTCTGAAATACTTGTTTTTCACTTCGTTTCTGGAATTATTCTGGCTCATCTCCACCCTCTGGGACATTCTCTTATGGGGAAAACCCTTCCATAAGCAACAATGGCCCTCCAGATCAAAATCGCACATGACTAGCACCCAGCATAGAAATCTCCAGTTACTTGGCTTGGCCCTGACAGAATTCTGTATCACAGAGGATTATTTTACTTCTCTAACTTCTTCCTCTGGCCTTTTCCTCAATATTATTCATGCAACACCCCAGACATTAGGGTTTTAGAAGGCTAATAAATAATATGCCTTCCCAGTCAGAGTTCTGACGCAATTTGACTGAATATAAAAGCTTAAGTGGGTGAGACTCTCTCCGTGTATTTAGGGTCTCTGCCAGTGAGTTTACAATACAACTGAGACAAATTGAGAGCACATAATTTCTATGGATAGGCAAGCTCAGAGGGAGGGTAACAGGAGGAGTAAAACCATACATGCCCCAGCCGCAAATTGCTAATCATGCAATTGACTTCATTCCCTCATATTCTCCTCAGGAAGGAGTCGGTACAGGGACGGGAAGAAGCCAGGGCCATTATGCTGATGGGTGGCCCCCACATATAAGTAAGCATCATAAGCAATAAACAAGCTTTCCACTCTTCCCATATGAACAGATTTTGAACTTTAACGTGAAATAAAACTTCAGTGAACTTTTAAGTATCTTTAAAAAATTTTTTTAATGTTTATTTATTTTTGAGATAGAGAGAGAGCATGAGCAGGGGAGGGGCAGAGAGAGAGAGAGAGAAAGAGACACAGAATCCGAAGCAGGCTCTAAGCTCTGAGCTGTCAGCACAGAGCCTGACGCGGGGCTTGAACCCACAAACCATGAGATCGTGCCCTGAGCCGAAGTAGGACACTCAACCGACCGAGACACTCAGGCACCCCGAACCTTTAAGTATCTTTAAAAAAAAAAAAGTACCTTCTAGCTGGTGTTAATTGGAAATAAGCCATGAACTTTCTTTAAAGAAAAATTAGAATCTAAACCATAAAGTGGCATTTTAAATGTTTCTAGTGGTTCAGCGGCAGTGACTACAAAAGTCAAACAACCCCCTGCCTTTTTCATAAACGCAAGTTCCCGAGCACCGTATCATACTTGCATAATGACCTGCGATCATGAGCACACCGGTCATTGCATGCTGTTAAAATATGCTCTCGGGATGTACTTCAGAATTATACACCCTGTCACTACCTGATCCCAAGTTATTTCGCCTTTCACTTTCCCCAGTCCCATTAGGCTTTCCAATATCATTTATTACTGTCAGCTCTAAATTCACGTTTTACATGCTTTCACTCAAGAAAACACAGCTTACTTTCTGTGCCCATGTTGCTGCCTTTAGGTTGAAACATGTAATAATAGCAAATGGGTAGTGAACTTGAGACAGAGCTGGGAATCAAGTTTGTGACATGCTTTGTGCAACCTTTTAGGAAACCCCTCTCCCCACTCTTAAACACAGAGAACAAACTGAGGGTTGCTGGTGTGGTGTGGGTGGGGTGATGGGCTGACTGGGTGGTGGGCAGCAGAGGGGGCACTTGTTGGGATGAGCACTGAGTGTTACATGTTAAGTGATGAGTCACTAGATTCTATCCCTGAAATCATTAAAAACAAATAAAAATAAAATAAAAGTTAATCACTGAAAAACAAACAAAAAAAGAAACCTTTCCCTTCCCCTCCACTCTTGCGTCTTTCTAGTTCTTTCAGCTCTTCCGTATTTTTAAGAGATTTAATAGTAGCCACATCTAGGGACACCGGTGTGGCTCAGTTGGTTAAGCATCCAACTTCGGCTCAGGTCATGATCCCACAGTCTGTGGTTTTGAGTCCCGCATCGGGCTCTGTGCTGATAACTCAGAGCCTGGAAACTGCTTCGGATTCTGTGTCTCCCTCTCTCTTCCACCCCTCACGCTCTGTCTGTCTCTTTCTCAAAAATAAATAAACACTTAAGATATTTCAAAGCATAGTAACTATATCCATTTAGCATTTCCTGGGTAGGAAGTGCTGTTCTGGAAAGTGGACGCAGATTGTCTACCATGAACTGATGGGATAGCTACAATATTATGTCCCTTTTACTAATATGGCAACTAAGTTTAGAATAGGAACTTGGCTTGTCCAGGGCTACACCGTGAGTGATGCACAGAGGCTGGACTTGTGCTCCTCTCTCCTCTTCCTTCCTCACGAGCCTCTCTCAGTCCAGGGGGCTCACAAGGAAGCACATGGCTGCTCTGAGTTGAGAAGCTGAGAGTGTAACGAAAGATATTGTCTATAATCCAAGAGAATTCTCTTTGATTCAATAGGTCGTGGAATAAAATGATGATGTGGACCCAGTCTTTGAGCTAACGAGTTTATAGATATTCCTTATGCATATCTGGTCGGTGGGTTGCTATTTCCACAGGTCGGCGAGAGAGCTTTGGAAATATCTGGGCTTAATTAACACAATGCGCTTCCAATGTCCATTAGTTAGGACAAAAGCGGAGACTTCGTTTTTTCCAAGATGGTGTTTGCCACATTGAGACTCTAGTCCTGATCGTTCGGAAGCCAATATTGCGAATGGCTAGCCATTGTGCTCCGGTATAGCTCCAAATATGGCTAGGTTACCATGTGTCAAGGAAATAAAAACACGTATTTTTAGTGCGACTGAGTGCTAAGCACTCTGACAGTTGCTTTACAGAGAATACCTTCTTTAACCCTCCTTACGGTTTACTGAGGCAGGTAGTATTACCAACCACATTTCATAGACAAATACAATATGCTCTAGGGAGGTTACACAATTCGTCCACTCTACCAAGGTGTCATTTGATGACGCTTGTATTCAAATTCAGGATGCTGAATTCCCAGTCTTGTGTACATAATCACCGTAGAAGACCACTGCTCAATGTGTGTGTGTGTGTTCACATGTGCATATAAAGCGTCTGCTGAAATAATAGGCATTTAGGTTCAAAGGATGGGCTTTTTGAGTTTAAAAAAAAAGGGGGCCAATCATTAAAATTGTGTAACCCATCTGTATTTCTTAACCTCTATGCCTTTGTTTCCCTGTATATAAATGAGAATACTGCTTATAGTGATGCAAGAGTGCTTTTCTTCAAGTGCCTTGTACACTTAACAAGACTAAAGGGTTTAAATTACAGTTTTGCAACCTCAGTGCTACTGACATTTTGAACTGGAAAATTCTTTGATGGGAGAACGCCCTGTGCATAGTAGGATGTTTGCAGCATCCCTGGTTTAGACCCACGCGATGCCAATAGCTTTTCCCCAGTTATGACAATCGGCAATGTTTTCAGACATTGTCAAAACGTCCCCTGGGGAGTGAAGTCATCCCAGGTTGAGACCTGGGTTAAACAGCAAAGATGTTTGTTTTGAAATTCTTGATATATTTAGTCGCTTTGCTTATCCAGTGTTTATTTCTATTTTCCTTTTGAACATCAGTACCTCCCTCCTTTAAAACTATACTATGGTTTTTCGTGTCTCAGGAGAAGATTGGGAGAAATCTATCTAGACAAATAAGTCTATAGAATACAAAAAGGAAAGACGGCAAAAGGGGAGTCATAACAGGAAGGGAGAGGAGAGTTAGTGCAGAAAGAGGGGAAGGCATAGGGTAGAGGAGAGAAGAAAGGAGTGAAAAAGTTAAGAAACCATAAGACAGGAGAGCTCTGGCTCTATATTTAGGGGGCTGGAACTGAGTCAAACAGAAAATTTTTAGATAATTCCAGGGCAAAAAGGCTTACTTTACTTTCCGGAATATAGGCTGGGAAAATGAAAAGCCCCTTACAGATCCCCTGCCTTCTTTTGTTTTGCTATTTTTTTTAATGTTTATTTATTTATTTATTTATTTATTTATTTATTTATTTTGAGAGAGAGAGAGAGAGAGCAGGGGAGGGGCAGAGAGAGAGGGAGAGAGACAAAATCCCAAGAAGGATCTGCACTATCAGCACAGAGCCCAATGTGGAGCTTGAGTTCATGAACTGGGAGATCATGACCTGAGCTGAAATTAAGAGTCAGACATTCAACCAACTGAACCACCCAGGCACCCCAGATCCCCTGCCTGCTTGATGGTTCCAGCAACATGCTAATTCTCAGGGTGGTGCATCAGAAATGGAGAAAGCATTTGGTGTATGGGTCTCAGTTTCCCTACAACCATGCTCAGGGTCTAGGGTATCCAATGTGTTCCAGCTTGTTTCCATGGTGGACGTAGAATTGCTAAGAGAATCCATGGATCACGACGAGGCTTAAGATCGTATAGGGAGGTTGCAGAGATATGGAACCCGGAGGTTACGCTGGGGATGATTCCAGTAATAGACACCAAAACCATAGTAAAGACCTGGCCTGACCAGCCACCACGCACTGGAAATCAAGAACCCAATGGACGAGCACCTAGACCAGCAGTCAACCCCTCATGCTCATGAGGATCTCCAGTGCTCCTTGCATCTGCACAGAAGTGACTGCTGAAATAAGAGAAGTTGATTATCTGAATGTAGAGGCTGAGCTTTGAAATGCCTGGGAATTTACTCGAAAATTGTCAAACTTCTTCCAAAAACATCATTTCGGGTCAGAAGAGTCTGAGTTGCCAATATTCTGCTGTTAGCAGAAAAAGGGCCTCACGAATAAGGTGGAATCAATAATCTAAAATAAAAGAAAGAGGCTTTTCATTTTCCCACCTCTAAGTCAGACCGTGTAAATGTCTACTTTTTTATTTATTTATTTATTTATTTATTTATTTATTTAAAAAATTTTTTTTAACATTTATTTATTTTTGAGACAGAGAGAGAGCATGAACAGGGAGGGTCAGAGAAAGAGGGAGACACAGAACCCGAAACAGGCTCCAGGCTCTGAGCTGTCAGCACAGAGCCCGACGTGGGGCTCGAACCCACGGACTGTGAGATCATGACCTGAGCCGAAGTCGGACGCCCAACTGACTGAGCCACCCAGGCGCCCCAATGTCTACTTTAAAAAAAAAAAAAAGTCCTCTATGGAATCATTTGGTAGTTGGAATAAAGAGTCAGAAAGTAGAACCACGATGCAGATTTCAATTTCCAACAAGGGGTGGCAAATACAGGGTGTGTGGGCTTTGGAATGAATGTGTTGCTGCATGAGGAGAACCGCTAAAAAGGTAACCATTCGGTTCTCAACACATTTTAGCTAATATGATGTAAATTTCCTACTACCTCAAAGCAACCATCAGCGTTCAGGAGTAGGGATCCGGTCATTTTTGACCATTTCAGGAACACCGTTCTCAGACTGGTACGTACCACCTAAATGATGGGCACGCGGTACTGAGACTCTCCCTCCCCGAAGCTCTCCATCCCAGGTGCTGACTCTTGCAACATACAAGCACATTATCACCTAGAAGCCCACCAAGATCGTTACAGATGAGGCAAGTGCCAAGAAAGGAAAGTACCAGGTCCTGTAGTCCTGGTGCCCTGACTCCCTGAGAAGATATCATTCAGGCTGAGACCTAAGGTATGCAGAACAGTGAGTCAGATAAAGTAAGCAGAAGGTGAAAGGTGGGGGAAGCTTGTTCAAAGACCCTGAAGTGGCCCTTTGAATCATATTTGTTTTTGTTTTTTGTTTTTGTTTTTTGTTTTTTTTTTTTTGCTTTTTTGTCCTTTGGGTAAATACCTAGTAGTGCAATTGCTGGTTCATTGGGTAGTTTTATTTTTAACTTGTTGAGGACCCTCCATACTGTTTTCCAGAGTGACTGCACCAGTTTGCATTCCCACCAACAGCATAAGAAGGTTCCCTTTCCTCTGCATCCTCACCAACACTTGTTGTTTCTGCTGTTGTTAATTTTAGCCGTTCTATACTGATTCCAAAGGACGCTCGAACCCTGATGTTCAAAGCAGCATTATCCACAATCTCCAAATTATGGAAGCAGCCCAAATGTCCACTGACTGATGAACTGATAAAGATATATATGAAATCTTGCCATTTGCAATGACAAGGATGGAGCTAGACGGGAGTAGGCTAAGTGAGATAAATCCGCCAAAGAAAGACAAATACCATATGATTTCACTCGTATGTAGAATTTAAGAAACAAAACAAGTGAGCAAAGGGGGGAGACAAAAGAGAGAGAGAAACAAACCAAGAAACAGACTCTTAGCTCTAGAGAACACGCTGATGGTTACCAGAGGGGAGGTGGGTGGGGGGATGGGGGAAATAGGTGATGGGGACTGAGGGGGGCACTTGTGGTGGGCACCGGGTGATGTATGCAAGTGCTGAATCACTATATCGTACACCTGAAGCTACTATGACACTGTGTGTTAACTAACTGGAATTGAAATGAAAACTTAAAGTAAGTAAGTTTCAGGAGTGAATGGCGCCTGGGCACTGGGCTGGTTGCAGTGGCCGAGCTGAGCTGGAAGTCGGTGCAGCGGTGGTGCAGGTGAGCTTGGGGAGCCACCTCTGCCATGACGCCAGCTGTAAATGTAAATAGCGGAGAGAACAGTGGTCCTTCAGATGGGAAGTCCCGGTTGGAGAGGACAGAGCACATCCTGGAGTCCCGGATAGAGATCAGTGTCCCACCTCTGTCACTGTTACACACCCACACCCCAGCTTCTACAGAGGGAACAGCTTGTAAATTACTTCTCTGTCCCCTTCTGGGCTGAAAATTCTGACTTTAAAAATGATGAAGCCGGGGCGCCTGGGTGGCGCAGTCGGTTGAGCGTCCGACTTCAGCCAGGTCACGATCTCGCGGTCCGTGAGTTCGAGCCCCGCGTCAGGCCCTGGGCTGAGTTCGAGCCCCGCGTCAGGCTCTGGGCTGATGGCTCGGAGCCTGGAGCCTGTTTCCGATTCTGTGTCTCCCTCTCTCTCTGCCCCTCCCCCGTTCATGCTCTGTCTCTCTCTGTCCCAAAAATAAATAAAAAATGTTGAAAAAAAAAAAAATGATGAAGCCATAACTGCGAAGTGCTAACAGATATCGGGCAACCGTTTGTACACCAACAAGCAGAAGTTGCAGCCAGGGTGTTTGGGTCCAAAGGAAGTCAATAAAATAGGGGTCAAACTGGGGGTGGCACCTACCGGTAGGTCTACGATCTGACATACAGGGAAGTTCATTGTTCAAGTTTTTTGCACATTTTGAATGTTCCGATTGTACTGACAGCATGCTCTTTAAGAACAATTCTCCCAAAGCAGTGTTCCTCGAAGCATGGTCTTCAGAGCACAGACATCCAAAGAATCTGGGGACGTTTTAAACGCTCATATCCCAGGGCAATGTCCTGGGATTTTGATTCATTAGGTTTTATTGTCTGTGTATTTCACGCAAGGTTTGGACAATTTGCCCAACGCTTAGGTACTTCCAAGACCACTTTTTGAAAAATGCCCCTTTAGATAGGCTGATCTAAAAATCCCAAACCTTACCCTTTTTTACTCTCTAAGGACTCTTTCCTTTATGTCCTTGGACATGAATATTATATCATGAATAGAGGAGAGTGGCTCAGAATCAAATACGTACTTACCTTAGTGTCTTGGTCCTAAATCCCAGATATCTTGGTATTATTTTTGTGTATTTTAGCTAAATCACATTCCTTAAAATCTAATTATAACCAAGCACTGATGTCTATAATGAGAGCCTCTGCCATTTTATCCATATCCATCCATTCTGGTTAGGAGAGTGTTACTAATTCCTAGTGGAATCATCTATCAATGCGTTCTTTTACTTTTCTTTCATATAATCTGTAAGGGTGACTTATTTTCATCTAAGAGCAAATAATTAATCTATAGGACAAAAGAGATCAAAAGAAGTTCTGCACCTGTGCTTCTTTCTACAAATCCAATCTCAGGAGAAATAGACATAGTGATTAATAAATTTGTAATTAATACAAAATAAATCTCAATGTTAAATAAACCCTCTACTTCCTTGAGAGAAATTAGTTTGGTCTTAGAGCTAAAAATCCTCTGAGGGGTGCATGAGTGGCTCAGTTGTTTGAGCATCTGACTTCAGCTTAGGTCATGATCTTGGGGTTCATGAGTTTGAGCCCTGCATCACGTTCTGGGCTGAGAGCTCAGAGACTGGAGCCTGCTTCGGATTCTGCGTCTCCCTCTCTCTGCCCTTCCCTGGCTCACACTCTGTCCCTCTCAAAAATAAATAAACATTAAAAATTGTTTTTAAATTTAAAAAAATCATCTGAATAGAAAGGGATCTGCAATGTGCCAATCTTTTTCATCCTCTTCCTCATTATTTCCTTCTACTTTCTCTTTTTATTTTATTTTTTTTTAATGTTTTTATTTATTTTTGAAGGAGAGAGAGAGAGACAGAGCATGAGCAGGGGAGGAGCAGAGAAAGAGGGAGACACAGAATTCAAAACAGGCCCCAGACTCTAAGCTGTCAGCACAGAGCCCGATGCGGGGCTCGACCCCACAAACTGTGAGATCATGACCTGAGCCGAAGCCGGATGCTCAACCGACTGAGCCCCCCAGGCGCCCCTACTTTCTCTTTTTATTCCTTCCCTTATTGTGACTATTGTTCATGTAGCATTTTCATCATATGTATCTCATTTATTCCTCATAGCAACCTTATATCATATGCAAGCAAACATCGTAATTGAGGACACTACCCTCCATACGGGGCAAGTGTCTGCTAAGTTGACACAGCTAGGGAAAGGCAGAAAAGATAGTTAAAGCAAAGTCATTTGTTTCTAAGTCCATTGCTCACACGTCTAGTGAGCAGGATTTTAATCTTTTGGAAAGCCTTACAATAAAAGTGAAATATCCAGTGACGTGGTATAAAATCCAACTGGTTTGTTGGAAGAAAGAGTAGTGATGAGTCTTGACGTCCAGGGAGAGGGTAAGGGTACTAGATTATACCCTTTCATAGCTTCCAATGATGTCAGATGATGTCAGATGATGGATGCTTCGGACTGAGTGGATTTGAAGATCACCCAAGGTTGGCACGATAAACAATGACCAATGTAAAGATGTAACCCAAATCACTGAAACTGACAACTCCATAATTTTTGCCATGGCCTCCCAGCAAGACATCTCAAGTCAGCCATTACTCACTGTTCAGCTGTGTCAGAGGTGAATATGATTGTGCTTCTGACCTCTGAAATCATCCAAGCCTACTCTAACCCAGGCATCTCTTGTGAATGTTGATATAAATTCTAAACTTTTCTTATTATCTATCATCCAGGGAAGTTGCAAGTATTTCTGAGTTATTAGGAATGCTTAAAAATAAAACAAAACTTGAGAGTGATATTCCAAAACGTCAAACACATGACTGATAGCTCCTAATTACTGAATATGCAACATGTAATATATTTGTTAATACAAAAACAAGCAAAATGTATCCTTTATTTTCAAAATGCACTTTGCAGTCATTGAAGCTGCCACATTTTTTTTTTTTTTTTTACATAAATCAATTAGGGATCCGAAAGTCTGAGTCACGCACTCAGGTTTGAATAGCTGGTAAGCAATTGATAGGATCTGAGCCAAGGTCTGACTACAAAACTCGGGTGTTTACCACCCTGCCTCTCAGAACCAGATAACTAGGGTCAGTCACAATTAGGCACATGGCCCCAGGCAGAGAAGAGGTCAGTGAAACACATTAGAAAGAAAAGATGGTTTCTACGTACATGTGACCCACACCGAAGCACCAAGACAAGGGTCATTGTAAACCCTTCCATCCAGAGAAAACATCCCTGGATTCCAATCTGGAGGTAAGTTTTGTCCATTTTTTTATATCCTCACAGATCCTTTAAAGCTGACCAAAGTGATATTTGGAGAATGAGGATCAGGCTTAAATTTCCCAGCAAAAGCCCAGGAAGGAGTAGTAACAGGGTGGAGGTTTCCCATCAGTAAGTCATGGGACCAGGCCTGCGAACCGTCCTTAAAGAGAACAGAACGGGGGGAAAGGAAATGGTTGCCCCAGACATGGGTGAGGCTGTCCACACAAGAGGACGTTAGCAGCCTTACTTTGGGTTCCCTGAAACTAGAGCCAGCCTGGAACAACGGACCCGGGGAGAAGGACAGCAAACACTTCTGAAATCGTGACCATGTGTGGGGGAAAAGAGCTTTTGACACAGTAGACGCTGGCTGAGTGCTCACAGCTGGAATGAAGCAGGGCCAAGCTTATGGACGACAGGCCCTCGGTTCATAGAATGAACAAAGGTGGGTGTGTTGACAGTAGAGAGGGCAGGTGGGGAAGAAACGATGATCACTGACAATTCGAAATCAGGCAGGTGTTCCGGCGCCTAGGGGGCTCAGTCGGTTGAGGGTCTGCCTTCGGCTCAGGTCACGATCAGGTCAGTGAGTTCCGACCCTGAGTCAGGCTCTGTGCTGACAGCTTAGAGCCTGGAGCCTGCTTTAAATTCTGTGTCTCTCTCTGCCCCTCCGCCTGCTCATGCTCTGTTCTGTCTCTCAAAAATGAATCATGTTAAAAAAAAATCAAAAAATAAATAAATAAAACTCAGGCAGGTGCTTTGATTCGGGTTTTCCCAGAAGCAGATCCTGAGATGAGAATTTGAGTGCAAGTAGTGGCGGGGAGGGGCGTGGGGGGGGGGAGGGTTGGAATTCCATGAAACATCTCTAGCAAATGGAAAAGTGAGATAAGAAATAGAAGCAAGTCAATATCGGGTGAATTATCAAGCAAGTTGCCCCTGTGACTGAAGAAAATGTAGAGCACAGTGCAGAACGTGCCTCAGATATATCCCAGTGAAGGGGGGAGAAGGGAGAAGGCCGGGGTGTCTATAGAGCAACTCTCTGAGTGATGATGGTTGAGAACAGATCTTGAAACATGAACTCTGCTGCACAGGCAGCTTGTCACTGCTTTTGTGAACAGACAAAATCCCCCCAAGCGTACGGAATCAATAGCCTTATGTTTCGAGGTCGAGCGCTTAGGGGCTATGGGCAAAGACATCAGGAGCTCTGCTAGGCTGGGTGCCTTGGCGTCATTTCCATTATTCTGCTGATTCAGCAGAATGGCATGGGGGGGGGGGGGGTGGGGGGAATGTATGGGCTTTGGAGTCTAAGAGTCTTGACTCTGAATCCTACTTTGGTCATAACAACTTGGCGGCCAAACTTTTTTCAAAGAAGAATTAGTCTACGTGACTCCCTACATCAATAATATCAGGGTCAACCTACTTCTCCGTCATCAGTGTAGCTGATGCTATAAGGTCAGTGTCCAATTACAGGCCAGTTCTGTAGTTAAGGATAGGAACTGAAGACTGGGAGAGAAATGCTCCCTTCTTTCCAACAAACTCCATTCTGCCTACTTTCCATGAAGGCCAGTTTTTGTTAAAAGAGCGAGGAAGATAAACATGGACCATATCAGGTTGTTGTGGAAGTGAGGATTATATATTTGAAGAGCGCTGTACAACGCTAGGCATGTAGTGAATATTCAAAGGATGCTACCTAGTATCGATTCATTTTGTTAACAATTCTTTAAATAACGATGAATAATTTAGGGACACGCCTTGCCCTAGGAACCATGTTCGCGGAAGTATACAAGTTATGATTTTCCCCTCCGGGAACTTACTGTTCAAAATTCAGAGATAAGATAAACATACAATTTGGTGACGGAGGAAGTTGTAAACATTTTTACTGGGAAGATAGAACCCCTTCCAGTTGAACAAACGATAAGAGGTACCCCAATAAGGAACTTTGAGGGTATTTAAAAAATTGGACTAGATTTCTTTGTAAGCTTCAAGAGACCAGGGACCTAAGCAGTCTTGAGAATCGCTATATCCCTGGTAGGTAAAATAGACCAGACCCATAGCTCAATCCTCAGCTAAATATTTATCAGCTAAATTATGTGAAGAGGATGGAAAGTATTTTCTGAACAGAAGGAAGGACATGAAAAAGGAGAGGAGGCAGGGAAGAATAAGACACAGATGCAGATATCGAGTGATCCAGTTCAATGGCAACTTGGG
Organism: Panthera pardus; assembly: GCF_024362965.1. NCBI lineage: Eukaryota > Metazoa > Chordata > Mammalia > Carnivora > Felidae > Panthera > Panthera pardus. The sequence continues at coordinate 76,244,858 of NW_026527002.1, read as the reverse complement.
ATTTGTGCAGGTGAGAGGTGAGGAGTATGCCTGGAAAGGCAGTGGAAACAAGATTGGCAGAAAGCATTGAATATCGGTCCAAGGTGCCTGGATTTTATTTTGCAGACAAAGTGAAACCACTGTAGGCTACAAATAACCTGATATAGGTGGTGATTCGGGAAGTTGAATCTGGCAGTACAATGAAGAAGGAATTCGATTACGGAGGCAGGAGGCAAGGAGGAGGTTAGAGAGGATTCCAGTTGTCCAGGCCCAGGTACGCCTGGGTAATTGATGTTCATGTGGTTAGCTCCAAATTACCACAAGCACTGACTGCTGCAAGCTGATTCTTTCTGACATCAAGGACAGAGAGGTAGGGATATTTATCTCTGGCTGTAACCCCCACATGGGACAACCTGTGAATAAAGCAATCTGTTCACCCATATGGACCCCACAAATTTTATAAATGTGAGTAAATTCATTCTCAACTTGGGTTTCATATAATTAAATTTAGCAGAGATTCATCACGAAAATTATACTAATTGCAATTCCCCATTGTAGGGAGTGCTTATCAATTAAGTAGAAACATGCACGTAGACACAGACTCACACACAAACAGACACACACACACACACACACACACACACACACGAAAAACTATAACAAATTCTGTCTCCAAATGATCTAACCATTCTGCATTCTATATGGCACTTTAATCAGTAAAACTACGGTTAACCTAACACTCAATAGCATAAACATAGCTGACTTGATAGGTCAATATCTGATCCTCGTTTTTCGTTAAAGAGAATAGATGAGTACTATTTGAGATGGAAATGTTCTTCTCTCTCTCTCTCTGAACAACTTCATTCCTGTCAACCTAACAGATATCCATCAGAAATATATTCCTTTTTCATCATCCCTTCAGTTATTTACCAAGTAGGTGTTAAATGCCAGATTATATAGCTGTGACAAGTGTGATAGGCTGATCTAGATTATGAAGGAATAAATATGAATATAACAAGATTTTTGTCTTTGAGGAATTCAGAGTTTGTTGTGACATGTTATCAAATGCTATGGGAGGTAGGAAGGTTAAGACACAGCGGGCTCTAGAAGATCAGTAAGTATGAGTTACGTGTCTGCTATGTATAAGATCGTGGGTGGCTTACCATTATTTGTAAAGAATTGGAAGATAAGAGTTAGCAATTTTTCAAAGGTTAAACATATCCATGGACTTGCAAGCTAAGGCAATATGAATAACAATATCCCTTTTACTTTTCACTCAACAGTGTTTTTAATGAGTACCTACTATATTCTAGGGAGTAAGGTAGGTAATATGGATTTAATCGTAATTAAAACGTGGTAATTGAACATCCTCATTATCTAATGGGATGTATCTATCAGACTAAATTGTACGGCACAAACAACTTCAAAACAAACAATGGTTTATTTCTCATTCATACTATATACACATTATAGTTCCAGCCTCAGCTCTGCTCACTTAATTCTCCATATAGGACAAAGCTCACCAGAAGCTATCTATCACAGCTGCCTTTGTGGCAGAGAAGGGAGAGATACTCCCAAAAGGGACACATATCACTTCCTTTCACATTTCATTGGCCAGTGCACCTCTCATAGCCACCATGACACCAAGAGGGAGGGGAAAGAGAATTATCCCATCCTGGGAAAAGAACTAGGATATTTTGTAGGCAACGTATCTATTGCAGTGAATCCATTAGGACCACACACTCTCTCGGCAGTAATTTACCTGGTTTTCAAAACAGAATCAGTGTGGACATGCTTGTTAGTTGGCAAAATCCTCACCCTGGTTGTTTGACCAAGAGCTGTTACAGTAGGATAGACCAAGAGCAAACTCATGAAATTACCTCCATCCTCTATTGCCAAGAACAAAACAAAAAAGAGTTGTTTACAAGCTCAACGAGGTTAGGAAAACTGGTTCTTCCCGACTCTATAACTTTGGGTTCTTTCTTTCTTGAGGTCCTGGTTCCCACAGCAGGAAAAATTACCCTAAGGGTCACAATATTCCACTATTCTCAAACTCAGGTGGTGTTGGTCAGATATTCCCTCCGTACATCAGTTTCCACACCTTTGAAATCTCGACTATTGCTTCTGCTGCTACTGCTGTCACGACTACGAACGTCTTCACTGTCATCATGACTGTCACCACCAACATCACCCCTATTGCCACCCTTACCACCACCAGTGTCATTGTCAACTTTTTCTAAAAACTTGTGGCTGTCTTATATGTATTTTTATTTCATTTAATGTATGATAATCATACAAGGTAGGTGGTTAGCCCCTTTTTATAGCTAAGGTAAATGAGGATTAGTCATGTTTTTCAATTGTTCAGATTTCCATAGCCAATGACTAAGAGAATTCGGAATGTAAATCCTAGAATTCTGATGTCAAAGCTCAAAAACTTAACCAGCATGTAAATTGCCTCTAAGTAATATAGGTCTAGTTAGAACATGTCTAAGCTCTTTTTCTCCGTGGTAGCAAAGATAAAACAGCAGCAACAACAAAAGAGTGTTCTGCTTGTTCCACTATTATTGGGAGGTAGTGAAAAAATCACAGGGTTTGGAACCAGAAGATTTTTTTTTTCTGTTCTAGTTCCACAGCCAATTGACTGTGTGACCTTACAGAAATCTGTTAACCTCTCTGAAGTATGGCTGTAAAATTGAGACAATAATGCCGGCTTGCCTTAACCAGTACTGGTGACAAAGATCAAAAAGTATATGTGACATCATGGGGTGAACTATAATTCCTGTAGAGGCGTAAATTACTACTCTTTCTGCTTGATTTTTCTCTCTCTGAAAAGCTAGCCTCCTCTTATATCACAAAGACTTAGACTATGGTGTCTGGTCTGTGGCTGGATAGATACTTAGAATATTTACTACAAAAGATTACCATAAATGTTTGAAGTTACCTGCTTTTTAATAATAGAACAATTACCATTTTTCATCCTGATGTCTAGAAAAGGAGGCTGTCTTTGACTGGTCAAGGACCTCAGAGGGAGCAGGGCTTCAGGGAACTTCCCAAATGTTCCCAATTCATTGGGAAGACAGGTTGTGAGGGGGAAGTGAAAGCCTCTATTGTTCATTCCAAAGAATCGTTTCTAAAGGGAGGTTTTCTGCCTCACCAGCTGCCAGCTCTTCAGTTATTCAGGCCACAAATTGGCAATCCCTTTATTTCATCCAGAAAGAAAACAAAGGGAAGATCCTGGAACACCACAGGATGACTTCTCATTGGGAGTTGAATGGGAAAGACAAAATAACTAAGGTCTTACACAGAAGAAAGACCCGAGGAGACACCTTGCCTCATGGGTATTCACAAAAGACTTACAGCCTGAGACAATCCTTTGGATATGTGACATGGGCTTTTCTGAATAGGTGCTGTGCTGTTCATGCCCTCTGAGTCACTGTTAACTTATTTGTAGAACTTCACGGAGGACAAACCATCGCTCTGGACATTGGAGAACAATATGCAACTCTACAGAAACTTGTCCTACTTCCTTGACATAAGAGCTGTTAACTTCTCAAAAGTACAGAACCTTCTCAAAAGTAGGAATGGCCCCTCTCTCTGGATACAGCCTCATTTTTATTATTTTAAATACATGGGATACTAAGATAGAAACCGTGAAAAAGTCTTTACTATTACACTCTCCAATCCTCTGTTGAGCGATGCTCACTATTTTCCTGCATTCAGCTTATGACTGGCAAAGAGGAAATTGTTTCAAACATGGGAGTGGTACCAGGTCATGGCCTGGCTCAACCTACTTGTATAAATGGGTGAACGCTGAAGAGCTTGCCTATAGGACTCAGCCAAACTCCACAGGTTCAAACAAGCCACTGCTTACAAAAGGGAACGTGTTCTCATCTCTCTCTTTCACCGTATAGAGTAGAAATGATGTGCCATAGAAACCTCTATCCATAATCCTTTTACCTTTTTTGAACACTAAGAGAACGGTTTCTCTATATACTTTAATTGAAACAGGCAAATCTAATTTCTGGCACAGAGAGGATATTCATAGGCATGTTGCACGCTTTTACCTGTTATCTTCCCTTATTGCAAAAGTGTATAATTTATCTTCTAGGCAATGGCACCCATATCTTAATATGACTTATGTAAGAAAAATAGCCCACGGTCACAGAATAGAAATTGTTTCTGTTTTCCCCAAAAGTAAAGAGAAAAAAAGTAATATGCCTTGCAAGAGTAGATCCAATGTTATGTTCTTAAAGGGGAACTTAACTCAATTTCCTGTAATCTCCCTCCAATAAATGTTGGTTCCCAGGGGCCTTTGGTGGTGGTTAAATTTGGTACTCCATCACCTCTGTACAAAGAACCCTCCTCTTTAGAGAAAGTCGGGAGCTTTTCTTTATTTTGCCTGATTGTTTTAACTAACTGTTTATTTCAGCTGCCCGAATCTATACCTTTGGAGAAAGTTACAACCTTGTGTTTCTCTTGGGTTTATTTTCAAGGTACTGCTGTAAGTTTTAAAATAAGGGACAGAATTTGTGGCTTTAGAAACAACATATATTATGATCTAGTTAAAGTTATAGGAAAGCTATTCTCAGGGCCCTAGATTGATAAAAGTCACTGAGTACTGAGAACAGTGTTTATTTTCCCAACAGTGGTGGTCATACAGGCGAGTAAAACATTGCCACTTTTTTCCCCCTTTGTTGTTTGTAGCTCCCTCTTCTGTCATCATGGGTCTAAATCATTCCACAAGCATCTCAAAGACCTGTATCAAAGTTTTTGCTGATCCTCATCTCTGGATACTTTATCCACGTGTATGGTTTTCTGTAGCACTTTCTTCTATTCCTGAGTACTGTCTTTTAATATGTGACTGTTATATTTATTGTTTTTGCAACCGTATGATCTCTTTGCTTGGATTGTAAGCTTCCTGGGGGTAGGAACGATGCCATCAGCAGTTTAATGCACCCTATAGGGTCTAGCACATTGCTTGACATTAAGTAGCTCCTTAAAATAATTGCTGAATAAATATTTTGCGAATGATACCAGATGATGAAACTAATCAGGCAAAGCGAGAGCCTGTAGGCACTTTGTAGGCACAGTGTTCACATCTCCTCGAGGTGTGGAGAAGACAGAGGAACAGAGATGTGAAGGGAGTGAGGTCTTGGGAACTCGAGTTGGTTAGAATTTGAAAGCATCTACACTGTGACATTCACTACATTATTTCCTTTGTCCTTCCATCAGCTTGGATCTCTAGAGCTCTGGAGAGCACACCATTCTAGGTGGAGCTGGGTCACTGGCATAGCACAATCCTGGCTTCCCTGGTATGAGAAGGGGTTTGTCTCCCGAAGACTTCAGGAGCATGAAGTAGGCATTTTCTTCCACCAGCAATACACATAGTGGGAGAAATGCCATTTCCAAAAGCAAAACTGAGTGATATAAGAAGACTATTGGGTGCTGGAACACTAAAAGTGAGAAACATTTATTGAACCTCAGTTTGCTTCATAAATGACATATAGAAGGTACTCAGTATGTATGTTTGTTAAGTGATAAATATATATCACCAGGGTTTCCTTGGAGTTATTCAAACCAAGGGCTCCAGGAAGCACGTCGCTTCCAGTTTTGTGTGTGGATTTATGTGTCCATAAATAAGGTGCCGCCGAGCCTCAATAGACCCTGAGAACAAATTATATTATGCTGCAGTTGAACAGAGTTTTAGCCAGGTCAAATCCCCACTATTCATAGTGGGTCACAACAGCACACAGCGTCCTCATGATTCTTTTCTTTTTCCTTTCATTCTGCAAAGAGCCAGCAGCACGCGTGCCCCATTCCATACTGATTCCCAGCAGCACTGATGTCCCTGTCCCCTCCCAAGGGTGTGCCACCTCTAGGCTTTGCTGCTGCTACTTGAGTTGCTTTGCTGCGTGAATTCTCTCCTGAGAGCCAGAGGTGAGGTGGCTGAACCCAAAGCTGTGAGTCTCATCTGTCCTTGTTGGAGCTAAGACCGCCCCGCACTTCCCAGTCCATAACCTAGTCCATAACCACGGGGGCTTTTACTCCTCTTGTGTCACAATCAATAAGTAGAAGCAAATACACTGAGGGAAGAAAGGGACGGCTCTCTCTCCTCAGAAGAAAACTCTTTCAACTGGTCCCACATCGGGATTGGTCGTTCCCCAAGATGTCCCTGAGTCTGGGTGCGTATCTTTAACTGATCACCCTTACTCTGCAATATTGTAAAGAGATACTTGATCCTTCCTGAAAGCCTGTATGAAAAAGTACGTGCTCATGGCAAAAAAAACAGTATCACTCTGTCACTCCATAGCCTTGGTTGATGAGGCAATATCCCAAGGGCTAACCTCATAAAGGCCTGATTATCCTATTTAAGGCTGCAACCCACCCCCACGCTTCTCAAGCTGTTTTATTTTTAAATCTTTTCCCCATATCATTTATCACCATCTGCTAAATAATTTACTAGTTATTATGTATGTTATCTATTTTTGGTCTTGCTTTGCTAGAATATAAGCTGCACAAGGGAAAGACCTTTTTTTTAGACTAAGAAGACAATATTTTATTTACTTAGGTTGTGTTTTCCTTTACTTCGCATCTTCCACTTTTTAAAGTTTATTTTTTTAAGTTTATTTATTTTGAGAAAGAGACAGTGCAAGTGGGGGAAGGGCAGAGAGAGAGGGAGACAGTGAATCCCAAGCAGGCTCCTTGCCATCAGCACAGAGCCCCAAGTGGGGCGTGAATTCACGAACCATGAGATCATGACCTGAGCTGAAATCAAGAGTCGGACTCTTAACCAACTGAGCCACCCAGGCAGACCTCATTTTTTTAAGTTTTTAACTTTGATACCAGTATAGTTAACACACAGTGTAATATGAGTTTCACACGTACAATATAGTGATTCAACACTTCGATACAACACCCGGTGCTCATCAGGACAAGTGCAAACTGATCAATTTGTTCCCTGTAGTTAACAGTCTTTTTCTTGGTTTGTCTCTCTCTCTTTTTTTCCCCTTTGTTCATATGTTTTATTTCTTAAATTCCACATATCAGTGAAATCATATAGTATATGTCTGATTGACATATTTTGTTTAGCATTATACTCTCTAGCTCCATCCACGTTGTTGCAAATGGCAAGATTTCCTTCTTTTTTTATGACTGGATAATATTCCACTGCCCATATACCACATTTCCTTTATCCATTCATCTATCAAGGAACACTTCAGCTGCTTCCATAGTTTGGCTATTGTAAATAATGCTGCAATATACATAGGGGTGCATATATCCTTTCAAATTCTTGGGGTTTTTAACGTGAAATTTATTGTCAAATTGGTTTCCATAAAACACCCAGTGCTCATCCCAACAGATGCCCTAAAATTAATGTTTTTGTATTCTTTGGTAAATACCCAGTAGTGTCATTGCTGGATCATAGGGTACATCTATTTTTTAATTTTGGGGGATCCTCCATACTGTTTTCCAGAGTGGCTGCACCAGTTTGCATTCCCACCAGCAGTTCTTGAGCGTTCCTTTTTCTCCACATCGTCACCAACACTTGTTTCTTGTGTTTTTTGTTTTAGCCATTCTTGTAGATGTGAGGTGATAACTCATTGTGATTTTGACTTGCATTTCCCTGATGATGAGTGATGTTGAGCATCTTTTCATGTGTTTTTGGCCATCTGTATGTCTTCTTTGGAGCAATGTATCTTCATGGCTTCTGTCTATTTTCTATTGGATTACTTATGTTTTTGGTGTTGAGTTGTACAAGTTCTTTATATATTTTGGATACTAACCCTTAACCAGATATGTCATTTGCAAATATCTTCTCCCATTTCACAGGTTGCCTTTTAGTTTTATTGATTATTTCCTTTGATGTACAGAAGCTTTTTATTTTGATGTAGTCCTAGTAGGTTTTTTTGTTTGTTTGTTTTTATTTTTGTTTTTGTTTTTTCCTTGTATTTCCCTTGCCTCGGGAGATATGTCTAGAAAAATGTTGCTCTAGCCAATGTCAGAGAAATTAGTTCCTGTGCTCTCTTCAAGAGTTTTTATGGTTTCAGGTCTCACATTTAGTTCTTTCATCCATTTCAAATTTATTTTCATGTATAGCAGAAGAAATGGGTCTAGTTTAATTCTTTTGCATGTAGCTGTCCAGTTTTCTCAGCGCCATTTGTTAAAAAGACTATCTTTCTCCCATTGCATATTCTTGCATCTTTTGTTGAAGATTAATTGACCATATAATCATGGTTTTGTTTCTGGGCTTTCTATCCTGTTCCACTGATCCATGTGTCTATTTTTTCTGTTAGTACCATATGGTTTTGATTACTACAGCTTTGCAGTATAACTTGAAATCTGGAATTGTGAAATTTCTTTTTCAAGATTGTTTTGTCAGGAAAGACTTTTATTTGTTTAATTTCTTGACACATTCTGAGCGTACCTTGCAATACTAAAATTTTAATATGCATCTGTTGAGTGAAAAACTTTGATTTACAGAGTCTTCTTCATGTCCCCTCAGGGACAATCAGCATACATCATCTGTGAGAAGACAGTCTCAGTGTCAACCCTGCACTGTGCCCCCGTTTTCCCCTCCAAACAGAATCTGAATCCTTCAGTGTCCTTTAGAGTGATTCCTTCTTAGTGTGCCCCATCCACCCTGAGCCTGTCAGACGGATCTGTGTGTGTCTGAACCACCATTGTGGATGTGGGTTGACTTTTGTGCCACTGTCTACACCACTTCCACATGGTTAGGCCATTGATGCTTCATAAGACGATATGTAAAAGCAGGCATTTGGAAGGAAGAAGAATGGCTCCAATGCATCTAAAGCTGATTTATACATCCTTTTTAAAAAGTTTTCTTATTTAAAAAAATTTTTAATGTGTTTTTTTTTGAGAGAGAGAGAGAGCACGAGTGGGGGAGGAACAGAGAGAGAGGGAGACACAGAATCTGAAGCAGGCTCCAGGCTCCGAGCTGTCGGCACAGAGCCCGACGTGGGGCTTTAACTCATGAACCGTGAGATCATGACCTGAGCCGAAGCCGGACGCTCAACTGACTGAGGCACCCAGGCGTCCCTTTTTTTAAAAGATTAAAAAATGTGTTTATATATTTACTTTGAGAGAGAGAGAGAGAGAGAGAGAGAATCCCAAGCAGGCTCTGTGTTGTCAGCACAGAGCCAGACGTGGGGCTCAATCTCATACACCTTGAGATGATGACCTGAGCAGAAATCAAGAGTCAGATGCTTAACCGACTGAGCTACCCAGGCACCCCTTCCATTTTTCAAAAATGTATTTAAATTCAAGTTAGTTAACGTACAGGGTAGTATTGGTTTCAGGAGCAGAACCCAGGGGTTCATCACTCACATATAAAACCCAGTGCTCGTCCTTTAATAAAGAAAACATAATGAAAATGTTGGAATATCTGTTTCAAAGAATCTATCCATAGATGTTTATGGGAAAACATTCTTATCTCCTCCCTAACCCCCTCCCTTGGCCTATAACTCAGCAAGTTCCACACTTATAAACCTGTTACAAAGAACATCAATGTCATTCTGATAGAATGGGCCGTTCAGGATTTGAAAAGAACACATGAGAATTTGGGCCAAATATAAAAAAAGGAGTGGAAGAGAATGGTCAAGGTGTGTGATGTGTTGGGGATCACTTAATGAGAGGGCAGGAAAGAGACATGGAAGGGTTCACAGAACCGGCCCATGAAATGGAAGGAAATCCAGGAAGGTGTGATATTTCAGAAACCAAGTGGAAAAAACCAATGAGTCATAGGAATTCAAATGCTACTGAGACATCTAACAGCCTCAGGACTAGAGCTGGAGAACTGGTAGGATGGAAATCTTTAGAGGTCTTTGGAGCACAATCATAGAAATTAGACTAATTGGGATGAGTTCAGGAAAGAACAGAGTGTATAGCATAATCAAATATTTAAAACATTTTTAGTGGTTTTGCTATTAAAGGAAGTTGAAAATGAGTAGATATGAAGTCTAGCAAGATTTATTTTAAAATTTCTTTAAAAAGACAAGAAATAGGGGCACCTGGATGGCTCAGTCGGTTGAGCGTCCGACTTCGGCTCAGGTCACGATCTCACAGTTTGTGAGTTCAAGCCCCGCGTCGGGCTCTGTGCTGATAGCTCAGAGCCTGGAGTCTGCTTCGGATTCTGTGTCTCCCTGTCTCTCTGCCCCTCCCATGCTCATGCTCTGTCTCTCTGTCTCTCAATAATAAATAAACATTAAATTTTTTTTTTAAAAATAAAAAGACGAGAAATAAACACAAATAAAATAAAAAGAGGAAAAAGACAAAAGATATCACAGGTATTTTTTATGCAGAAATAATTGATCCAGAAGAAAGAGAGAGAGAGAGAGAGTGAGAGAGAGAATTTGTTGTTTTGAAAGAAAAAGGGATAATCACATCTGCAGTGTCTGAGTGGGAAAAGCAGACAACATGGGGACAGAGTGTCCTTGCAACAGGAGTGAAGGCAGAGAACACAGATACAAGGTGTAGGTTTGGTGGGGGAAAGATGTGATGGTTCTTTTGAGATGGATCCCGTTTTCTCAGTGAAGGAAAAGTTCATGCTGGAAAATAAAAAAACACGCTAAAGGTAAAGGCGGGTTAGTTTATTGGCAGCTCGAAAATAAAGGACGCTAAGAAATAGCTATTTGGCAACGTATATTCAGTAGAAAACGGTAAAATTCACTTGAATAAGCAGTTCCCAAACTTAGACAAACATCCGCATCACCGGGAGGGTGTGCTCCAGACATTCCTGGCCCCAATTTGTACTTAAAAATTATCTTTATAATTATGAGAAATAGGTCCTGAAATTATTCATTTAAACAACAAGGTTATTCGCCAAAAATTGTGATGACCCACTAGAATTGGAGCCTGCTGTTATTGTCACATTGCAGCCCCGCTATTGGATACCTGGAGAGGCACCTCTACAATGCAAGGAAACAAATTTACCATTTGCATAACACAGGAAATGACCGTCCCATATTCTGAACTCTAAATGACTTGTGTTTGGATATTCTCCCTGGCATTCGACCCTGGTTCACAGTATTTTCAGTTACACATCTATTTTCCTCAGTATTAGAGACAGTTTTGCTTGAGTGATCTTAATGTTAACACAGGGACTGGACATAGAAAGCACTCGATACAAGGGGTGTTACTTAGGGTAATTAATTTATGCCTGAGGCGGATGGGCTCGGAGAGTTTAGGGACTTCTATCTACTGTCATCACTGGTGAAGAACAAGGCCTGGAATCCAAAATCCCGGATCCATCTGACACATTTTCTAGGCAATCTCTCTGGGCGAATCCCAAGGGGTCCAAAGTAGGGAAAACGTAGTTCATATAGTTCTAGGATTTCTGAAGTCACGTACGCAACCAAAATATTCAGAGAAGTCTCCATCCCGTGCAGTTCCACTAAGATTTAATGAATTCCCAGTATTATGAATCCATTCGATGAGTAGGCACTTCATACTGGCTCTCAAGGCACGGAGTCATACCTTAAAAATAAATCATTACTTATCACTTTCTCAGGATGTCTCCTCATCACATGGCTTGCCAGGCATGGTAATGTGATGATCCAGACTGCCGTGTTTCATTACTGCCAACAAGAGGTAGGTAAATACAGATCTTTCACTGGCCTATGAATCTGACTTTTAAACCGATCTTGGACACCGTCATTCCAGATCTTTCTGATTGCTTGCCCTTCAACCACAACCTGCTTTCAACCTACTTGGTTTAGTGTTTACATATGTGCATAATTTCCAAGTGAGCAGGAAGGAGTCCTCTAATACCCGGTCATTTGATGCCCTTTGCTTAGGAAATTCTGAAATATGTTCCTCTGTAATTTCTATACATTAAGTTAAATGCCCTGATATTCATTAACTATACAATGAGAACAGGAAAGGGAGCACTGAGCTTCCATTAAGGAGGCTCTGTTCAAACGCTGGCTCCCACGAATGCCCGTTTGTGATCTCAATCAGATCATTTCATAGCTCTTTCGTTTGGGTTTCTCTGGAGATGAGCATGTTGAGAGAACTCAGCCAGATATTTGAGAAGCAGGTGCCTATGAATGGCTAATACCAAGTAGTCGTTAATAAACAGGAGTTGAGGGGCACCTGTGTGGCTCAGTAAGGGAAGTGACCGCTTTTGGCTCAGGTCACAATCTCCCAGTTCGTGAGTTCAAGCCCCGCGTCGAGCTGTCTGCCCTCGGCTTGGAGACTTCTCTGGATCCTCTCTCTCCCTCTCTCTCTGCCCCTCCCCGGCTCACTGTCTCTCTTTCTCAAAAATAAATAAACATTAATAAATAAATAAAATAAATAGGAGCTGAACTTGACCTCAGGTCTATCTCTCCACATCTCCATTCTGTTTTACTTATATGTTCATGTTTTAAGGCAACACCCTACCTGTGTCATCATTTAGCTCAATATATCTGACGGGTCAAACAAAAACACTGACCCGTAACAAATGGCTGAAGAAAAAAAGCGGTGTTTTAAATATAAGCTCTGAGTTGGGCTGAAGGTAAACGCCTGGGTCAGATATCATTGCCACCCCTTACCCTGGATGAGCTCTCGGATCTAGCTCTAAGGCCCAGTTCCCACATCTATAAAATGGGTACAGCGATGCCCACTTTGCAAGGTTACTGAGGACGAACTACAATAGAATATGAGTTCGTTCTCAGGGACACTCACAGATATTGCCATTTTCAAAGGGTTTATCAGTGTTATAGGCCATTCGCATGCAAAGCAGCAATCTCCTGGGGGTTAATACAGCTGAACATTAAGCATGACGGCAGGAATCGCTACTATTTAGATACGGCGTGACGACAGTATATGAGGGAGGCACTGATTCCATCCTTAAGGCAGTGATTGACTTTTGTGTTAGAAATTGTTTTCAAAATATTGATGTTTTTATCAGTATTATGACATGCTACCCAGCAACACGGTTCATCATGTACTTTTGTTTGTTTTGTGAAAAGTTTGACAATTTTTTTTATCATTTGGAAAGCTTAACAAAGTAAGGTTAAATAGTGTGTTCCTTCTATCAGCCCCTCCCCACTCCTCAAAGCTTTGCTTATGATTCTGACTATAATCCCATGGGGGGAAGTCCTTCTGTGATCCCCATTTGACACAGACAGAAAGAAAATCAAGAAGCCAACAAAGGAAGAAAGAAACGTTTTGCAGTGGGTCTCCCGTGTGCCCGGTCAACACTGCTGTGTATTATAATTTTCTTTTTATTCTTTTTTTATTTCTTTTGTTAAAGATCCTCAGACCTTACTCATCTTGTAGCTGGAAGTTTGTGCCCCTTTACCAACCTCCCCATACTTCCCCAATCCCCCCAGCTCTGACAACACTTTCCACGTTCTGTTTACATGAGTTTGGCTTTTTATTTAAATTCCACATACAAGTGATACCAAACACTGTTTGTCTTTCCCTGTCTGGCTTACTTCCCTTAGCATAATGCCCTCACATTCCACCTATGTTGTTGGAAAGGATCAGGATTTATCATCAGGATTTGTTTCTTTCTCATGGCTGAATACCATTCCACTGTATACATACACATCATTTTCATTCACGCATCCATTGTTGACATCCATACGAAACCAATTAGGTTGTTTTCATATCTTGGCTATTGCACATAACTGTGTATCACTATTTAAAGTTCACAAAGACCCCTACTCTTACATATTATTCCGGCATCATGGATAGGAATACTTGACCCAATTTGAACATCATCTGTTCAAAATCAAAGATCTAGTAAGTCACAGCAGCAGCTCTGACTGACTCCAGGCTGTCGGAGTCCAAACTTCATCTTTGTGCCACACGAAGCTGCCTTCATGCCGCACTGGCCGGGGTTAACCCTGCACCCGCACAGCCATCGCTGAAAACAAGCCTGCTACTTGGTTGAACCCATCCCATTCTTCAAGAATCAAAACACAGGCTGGTGTTGGAAAAGACCTCGTCTCTCACAACAAATTACAGCGTTTAGCTCAACCCTAAGGTAGCGCAAGAGGCTGAACATTTGCTAAGTGAGAAACAGATCTAACATTTCTTCTAATTTTTTCCCCTCTGCGGGTCTACCCATAGCAAGCAGCCTTACCTTGAATAACCAGGACAGGACAAGGACGAGGGAGGGCTTGACATTTTAGCAGTCCTACAGATGTGAGGGAATAGGTCATCAAAGTCGAGTGCACATTTTACGATACCGCATACAAAATAAAACATGGCTCCAAATAACACAAAATCACTTTGTCATGATTTTTCAAATCATAAGAGTTCCAGTACTATAGTTGCATTCTTTTACGTAGAAAAGGGCATTATACCATTGTTGCCTAAAGAAACAGGCCCTGCCTCCACCCCACCCCCCCCGCCCACACACACATACTCACAGGTAGTTGGTAATGAATCAGAACCTACCAACAGTGGTTCTTCCATTTTTCTTTTCTCCTCCCAATGCGTAGAAACGAACTTGTGCTCGATCAACTCAGGAAGACTTAACTTTTCTTGTGGTGCTTGTTCCATTAGTAGAAGGGGAAATTTCCTTTAAGGGGAAGTTTCTTTAAGTCAGAAATGACTTCTCATGCTTTAGCATTTTTAGTAGAGACATATGGAACATTTAAGGACCAAGAGAACTCTTCTGAAATCCCTAGAAAAGAATATCACCTCTTCTAACCCTTAGATGGCCCCCATGTGCAGGCAAAGAGTGCCAACATGGCATGATTAGAAAGGGGACAGAAGAGTTTCCAGCAACCACTACATCGATGCATGAAGTGTTGCCTCTATAGCTTTAGTATTTGGGTGAAGTGTTGTCTTCCATTGCATGGTATCATGCCATTATTTGGAATGAGCTCTTGGGAGCCCATTAGATCTGGACATGAACTTACACTCTGCACTGGTGAGCTAGAGGGCCTGAGGGTCCTCTTCTGTAAACCACAAGTGTGCCTCTGTCTACCTCACGTGGTCACCATGTAGATTTAATGAACTCACTTATATTCTGTTTTGCCTACCGAGCACCATCCCTTCTCATTTGAAAATGCTCTCTCGTCTAGTCTGTGATTGAGGTGGATTCTGCCCCCATCCTTTCTGAGTCCTTGGCCATGATTGAGCCAAGGTGGGGTCCTGACTTGGAGATTTTGAACTGAAATGGGGAATGTTAACTAAGTTGTAGTTCCATCCCTCTCTGGACACAACATGGAAAGATGACAGCATGATGATGCCAAGAGCCAAGCTCATAGTCATTTGAAGTCTGAATCCCATTCATTCAAAAAAATATGCTTGGAAAAACAAACACATTATTGAAAGAGTTGACCGTTGTGCCTGTTTCCACTTGCTGACCTCATGTTCCCCTTTCAATTAACATCACTAAGGCTTTTGCCTCCACGTCTCCACTGAGTCTATTTTTTTTTTAATTTTTTTTAACGTTTATTTATTTTTGAGACAGAGAGAGACAGAACATGAACAGGGGAGGGGCAGAGAGAGAGGGAGACACAGAATCTGAAACAGGCTCCAGGCTCTGAGCTGTCAGCACAGAGCCCAACGCGGGGCTCGAACTCACGGACCGTGAGATCATGACCTGAACTGAAGTCGGACGCTTAACCGACCAAGCCACCCAGGCGCCCCCCACTGAGTCTATTTTTATCAAGGACACCGTGTCCTTCATCCTACCAAACCGAATGGTGGTCTTTTTAGCTGGGTGACGTTGTAGCCTATTAGACATAGTAAATTCTCCCTTTTTCTCAAAACACTGCGTGTGTGTGTGTGTGTGTGTGTGTGTGTTGTTACTTCCAGGACATCACCTTCTCCTGTTTACAGACCATGTTCTTGGTCATCTTTTCTTCGTCCTTCCCATGCTTTTTTCTCCATTCCACCACTGCTTGTAAGAGTGTCAACATTGGACCCAGATGGCCTTAACCCCGTTTCCTCTCTCTCTCTTTCTGCATACACTCCTTGGATAACCTCACCAACCCTGGGCTTTAAACACCACCCAAATGCTGATGATTCCCTGTCCCAGAGCCCCCAGCTCTAACCTCTTGCTAGAGGTCCAGACTCTTATACCCAAATGTCCACACATCATCTCTATGTGGCTGTCTAATGGGAAACTCAAGGACCTGAATATCACGTTTGATACTCCCTCCCTAAAACTGCTCCTTCTCCAATCTTCTCATTTCACTACATGATACTAAATTGCCCAGACCAGAAAATGGAGGCATTGTCTTTGATTCAGTTTTACAAGCCTCCTTTTTATTCTGTCTTCAGTGAGTGTTTCCTGGCTCCCTTCATGTGTGGTTCATATAAGACCCATGGTCCACAATGTCCACTTCTTATCTCTGAGGGTGAAACTCAGAAGGAAGCTCTCTTGTAGACTTGAGCTGAACACAGAAACTGACTATTTTTCTAACACCTGAATCTAAAGGTGCAATCAGGGCCACACTGAACTTGTTATGAAGTGTCTCTGGTCACAAGTAGGTCTAAAGTAGTTACAAATGACACCTCTGAACTAGACTTCCAGAAAGAGTAATTGCTATCTCGGGGGCCCTGGGCTCTGACCTCTTCGAGACTGTCCTCATAATTAGATGTTCTCCACTGCAAAAGGAAGAGCAGAAACTGAGCCATCTCTCAAATACTGAACAGGCCTTTACTGGTATCTCATTTTATAGGTGTGGATCTAAGGGCTGGGTTACCTGTCTTTTCACACTCTGATTTGGGGAGAGTAGGGCTAGTGGTTTCGTTGTACCCCGTTGCACCCTGAGGGCCTAACGACCACAGAGACTGATACAGTTTAGGATCAATACCTGAAACATGAATGAACACTCTTAGATAAGTGGAAGTGACGGGTTGTGAGTCCACTCTGAAGGTCACTGTTAGAGACTGATTTGTGTCCCTCGACATTCATACATCGAAGCCGTAAGAACACAGTCACTGAGACTGTGACTGTATTTGAAGACCAGGTTTTTAAAGGAGTCATTTAGCTAAAATGAAGTCATTAGGGTGGGCCCTAACAGGACTAGTGTCCTTATAAGAGGTGGTCACAACACAGACACACAGAGAGAAGACCGTGTGAAAATACAGGAAGAAGAGGGACATCTCCATGTCAAAGAGAGAATCCTCAGAAGAAACTACACTCCTGACACCTTGACCTTGGACATGTAGCTTCCAGCAATCCTAGAAAAGTAATTCCTATTATTTAAACCACCTCAGCTGGGGTACACTGTTTTGACAACCTTAGCAAGCTAGTAAAGTCACTGCGGTAGTTGTCCTATGCCCCAGAATTCTACGGGCCACTGTACTGCAGGAGAGTAGCCCCCAACCAGACCCAGGCCTTGAAGACATGGCAGAATAGAGGAAGCTTAGCTGGAAGAGAGGACAGAGTCTACTGCAAAGAAAAAAAAAAGCCCTCCCTATTCTATACTCATCCTACTCACACCAGAGCCCTGGAAATAAGTCTAGGCGAGTACCCAAAGGATTGGGTTCGAGGCTCGACAGTTGGTAGCCCATTGTCAGTGTCAGGGCCGTCGATGTGTCTAAACTCCAGTCACCCCATTGGTAAAATGGAATTAACCGTTTGGGCCTCAATGAGCAACTCAAAGGGTTGATGGGCAGCAAATTACTTCGCTAACTCTGGCATATGCTCTATACATGTGGGAGGTTACTCTCGCTCTTTTTACTCCTGTTTTCATTTAACAAAATCTAACCAGTGGCCCAGGACAAAATGCATTCAGCTGCACTGATGAATGCCACCTGCCTCTGCGATTGCCTTCTTCATTTGTTTCCATTTCAAACACCCTGTGAGCAGAGTGATTGAGTTTGAATTGCTTGGGGGATCCTCCCCCCTCACAGCTCCATGTAAGTAGAAGCTCACAGTTGCTAATGATTTATTATTTCACCTCCGAAGTGTATCCGGTGCTTGTGCCCAGCACAGTAGCTACATAAGGGGAGCACACACGTGCCGTCACTTCCAATATGGACACGAATAAATCCAGGCCAGCCCTTCTGCCTCGATCGTTTATGGAAGCGGCTCTTTCACCCCTCTAAAGCAGAAATGTTCTTATCTCACAGCCTCTCTCGTGGGACCTGTGTTTAAATTAACTCAGTGTCCTCAAGTGCCCTGGCTTCCACTCAACCCTCAAGGTTCTCGCTGCTCTAGGAGGGGAGAAGGACTGTGATTTTGCAAGTGCAGAGAAATTCCTGTGAATTAGAGCCCACGTATAAACAAAAACAGCTCGCAGTTGAGATTACTCACTGTATGCTAAGCATTTTACAAGCATAGCCTTTTTAAGACTCACACAACCTAATGAGGGAAGAATTATTATTGTCTTTGTACAGGTGTGGTGGTTTTTAAACCATGGCTGTGCATTTTTAGACTGTCCTTCCATGTTGAGGTGGGGTCTATGTCTCCCCCACCTTAAGCATGGGTGAGCTGTGACTGTTGGCCAGTAGAGAACAGTTGCAATGGTGCTCACTGGCTTGAGAAGCTTGGTCATCAGGGCCACAGGGTGTCCTCCTTGATTGTTGAAAATTCCACTCTTGGAGTCCAGAACCGCCATACGAGATATCTATCCACTCAGAGGCCACCATGCTGAAGAGTCTGTGCCTTCCCTTTGGCCTAGAGTTCCGTATGAACTGAGTCTCCCAATCATCTCTGCCAAGGTCACAGACATGTGAGCAAACCCCTCTTGAGTCCTCCAGACCAGCCATCTGCCAACTGGTAACCATCAAGTGACCTCCACTGACACTTTGTAGAAAAGAAGAATCACTTAGCCAATAACTGACCCAAATTCATGACCCGCAAAATTATATGATATATTAAAAGAGATGTCAACTTAAGACACTCAGTTTTGGGACAGTTTGCACACAGCACTAAAGAACCCCAATACCCGTTGAAGAAGCTGAGGCAGAAAAGTGAAGAACTATCCAAGGTCACTTTGATGACGTTGTAGATCTGGGATTGGACTCTAGAGAGTGTGACTCTAGAGTCTGACTTCTTAACTACCCTGCCCTTTGGTGGAAAATCCATAGCCGCATGATAATTATACTGTGATTAAGACAGGGAGAGGAAGTAGAAGCCTCCTCAGCAGGTGCTTTTTAACACAGCTGTCAGTAGTCAAGGCAGGTCAGCTTTAGCATTTAGAGAAGCAGCTTTTTCGTTTGTCACCAAACAAGTGACTTGGAGTCTTTCTCCAACCCCTTATCAGCTGTGTGGACCTGAGCCGGGAACTCCACTCCCAACCTTCACCTTCTTGCAAAATGCAAAGATAATAACCATGGGGTTCAAGTGAGATCAGACGTAGCACAGAGTGCACACTGAATTTTAGATGTTAGGGAAACCCTCTGAGACAATTCCCCCCCCCCCCCGCCCCCCCAGAGATAATATATACCATCTTGGCAGGGCTTGGGACACTTGCCAACGGCTGAAGAAAATCTTTATTGTTATGACTGGGGTGGTTCTCCTGGAAACTGGTAGGTGAAGAACAGAGATTCTGCCAAATATCTACAGCACACAGGACAACACTCTCTCTTGCTCTCACCGCAACAAAGAATCATCTAGTCCAAAATGTCAATAGGGCTGTTGTTGAAAAGCATCCTCATAAAAGAATCTCCACATCGTGTAGAAGCTAAAATAGATAAGATCTCACCAAGATTCAATCGCATCTTTCAAAAATTCCGTTCTTCCGGTTTTTTGCACATCCGATGATTCTGACCTTCAGTCATTCTGTGATCCCTACATTATAAGACCAAAGAGGGTTTAAATGTTATGATTCTAAGAAGCCACAATTCTAAGTTTCTAAGATTCTACTTATTACTCAAGGTACTTTAGATATAAGACTACTTTCCTAAGCTTCTAAGGTGCTAAGATCTTAAGAGGCTTTAATCTTAGATTCTAAGGCATCTTGAGGTTATATTTCTAATAAGCTCTATTCAAAGAAACAAGTCTTCTATGATCCTATGATAATATAATGCTTCAATTCTAAAACATTACTGTGCCATGACATACATTTCTAGATTCAGTGTGTTCAAAGCATGGAAATGTACTGCGCTACATGTTGGGGGCTAGGCTCTATCCTTAAGCTTATGCCCCCAAGCTGGTTGTGATCTGTTTTTTTTAATGTTTATTTATTTTGAGAGAGAGAGAGATAAAGAGGCAGAGAGAGAGGGAGACAGAGAATCCCAAGCAGCCTCCACACCGCCAGCAGAGAGCCCAAGGCAGGGCTCGAACTCACAAACCATGAGATCAAGACCTGAGCTGAAATCAAGAGTTGGACGCTTAACTGACCGAGCCACCCAGGTGCCCCTGGGTGCTATTTTTTTTTTTTATAACCAAATAGTGATGTTTGAGGAATGGAGATTTCCACTGAAATGTGTTTCAGTAGATGAAAGTTCAATACCTATGACGCTGCAGAGCATTACTTGCCCAGTTTGGACTGGATACAAAGTATCTTAAGTTGTATACCCCACATATATTCTATCGGGATGGTTATGCTCTGCTCCTGGATTATATTCAGGGTTAGCCTTATACCTCTTCTGGCCATACATAGAGGTCACCAAGAAGCAGCTTGTCTGTTCCAGCAAAACAAGCAAAACTTCAAACTTCATTCAAAGGTGCAGCTGCATCCCTTTCCTGGATCTGGGCTCACCACCAGCTGGCCACCTGAACTCTGAGGGAGTTAATAGTGGGCTCCCCTTTTCTTTCTCCACATGGCTCTTTTATTACTCCCTCTTGCCTTCCTAGGAGAGGAGGAACAAGGTTGGAAATGTCTTGATAACCGTCGAGAGAAAACACAGGTCTTCCTGGGGACTGGCATATGTTCAAGCACAGCTCTTCTCAGGAAATGTCTGTGAATTCCTCAGACGTGCTACCTCTTCTCTGTGACTGGATCTATCCTCCTTGAGGCTCCCCTAGTATGAGACAGCGGGTCTCTATTTCAGCTGATCCAGTAGGGATCCTCTTAGCCATAAGTTCCATGTGGTATGCCTCTGGTTTCTTTCTACTCAAGTCCACTCATCCCTCTGAAGCAAGACCTAAATCAACTCTTTTTTTTTAAAGTTTAAAAATGTTTATTTATTTTGTGAGAGAGAGAGAGTGGGAGCTGGAAAGGAGCAGACAGGGAGACACAGAATCCGAAGCAGGCTCCAGGCTCTGAGCTGTCAGCACAGAGGCCAACATGGGGCTCGAACTCACGAGCAGTGAGATCATGACCTGGGTTGAAGTCAGATGCTTAACCAACTGAACCACCTAGGTATCCCTACATCAATTCTCTTACATGGAGCCCACAGAGGTCCACAGGGGACCAGGGTGCATCCTTTGTCTTTGGAACTTCCAAGGGTCCAAGTCAGTCCCAATTCAGCCACTTTCTCCTCCCTAGAGCTGTAAGCCCGCTCTTGCCATGTGAATGTCTCAGATCTGAACTAGACCCTAGTTCACTCAAATCCCTTCTCTCACCCGAGGGGAAGGGGCAAGATACTCCATCCCACTGCTCTGTGCTTGGTTGTAAGAAGTACGGGATGCGGTATTAAGGGACTCACAGTAAATGAGTGGCTTTTTCCAAAATTCCTCTTCTGACTCGATCTCCAACATTTTTTTTTCAGCCATTGCAACATTTTTCATGGTCTAGAGCAGTGATCAGAAAATTATGGCCCTCCAGCTAAATCCTGCCTACTATCTATTTTTATAAATAAAGTTTTATTGAAACACAGCTATACATTCATTTTCATATTGTCTATGGCTGCACTGCAGCAGAGGTGAATAGGTACAACAAAGACCATACGCTCCAACAGCCAACACCACTTACTTGTCCTTTCCAGAAGAAGCCTGATGGGCTCTGGGTGGGAGGCAAGGGCCCAAAACTTATTTTCTGCCACCTTCTCTTGCAGACACAGCACTGTCTTCTCTTGCTTCCCCATTGGAAGGTAGCATCTATTATATTGGGACCTTTATGAAACTGAGACTTAAATAATTTTATTTTAACTTTCTGCCATTCTGTCAACACTTAAATACCACTCATGAGCCAGGCATTGTATGGGATAGTTAGCCAAGTTACCAGGCTTAATCCTTATAAGGATACCTTGAAGCAAGCAACATTATTCTCATTTTATGGAAGCAGATATTCAGCCTCAGTAAAGCTTAGTGACTTGCTTAAGGATGCATGGCTAGTAACCAGCTGAGGTGGGAACAAACCAGATCTCTCTGATTCTAGAGGAAATGTTCTTCCAAATGCCCCAGTTCGGTCCAACCACACTCTCCAGAGGCTGTTGGGAAAACACACTGCAAAAATCCACCCCATCCCCAGGAAAGTACAGTACTGTGATCCTTGTCATTCCTGGAACATGGGATCTGGGCACACTAGAGGCACTCCTTTGTTTAATTAACATGAGAGTTATTTATCCAATAACTCCCTTTCAAATCAGGGTTGAGCAGGATCTCAGAGTCACCACACATCAGTGTGCATTCCAGCCTAATTTCAGAACCCTTCATCATGAATCTCCTCCTAGGGAGACTGTCTTTTCCTGACGTCTGGTATTGAGAAGGGTCATCAAGAGAAGAAAAAAGTCTGTAGGAACCCTGACTTACTTTTGCAAGACGGGATGGAACCGTTAGGAAAAGACTTTTGACATAATCTGGACTACTCCCAACCCCATCTCCCACTGTCCATTTCGTAGATCAGAACAGGAAGATCTAAAGGAAATAAACAAACAAACAATAAATAAAATAACTTGTCCAAAAGGACATGGCGATCAACTAGGAAGTTGAGAGAAACTGCATTTCAGACTCCAAGCCTAGTTTTCAACCTAACATGACAGGGACGAAAGGCAGCCAAGTTATTTTTTGCTCTTTTCCATTTTTCCAAAAAATGTTCTGTGTCAATCTAATAGGCACAGAGGTCTTTTATTATGCTGTAAGAAAAACAGGTGAAGGATCAAGATTTCAGACGCTAATGGAAGAGGTCAAATTAATTGAATGAGAAAGGTCACCAAGCCACCCATGGAAGAACCAAAGGAATCCAGAATGTGTGGGAGGGAAAGGGGAATACACAAGACCATAAAAGAGTACCAAATGAGTTTGGAATAGCAGGGAAAAGGCAGGAGAAGTCTGGTTGGATTGAGAGGGGGGATAATAATCACATCGTGTGTAGGATTTTGACAGCTAGGTGGACTACTCTTAAGATTATGCCGAATCTTCCATTTCCATTGTACTAAAAAGAATTGATAAATTTTTAATTACCTTTCTCTTTGAGATGTAAGGCTGGTGTTTCTTTCCAATAAGGTGCATGTGGAGATCTAGGAAATGGCTCATTTAGTTCAGGGTACCGTGATGTTTTGTTGGCAGTCCAACCCGGAGCCGTCCTTTCACATGGCGTTCATGACGTGCGCACTTCTTAAGTACTCTCAGGAGTCTTCTACCTCTCACCCCTGTGCTTAGGCATCACTTCCTTTAAGAAGATTCCTTGACCACGGATGCTTCAGGGTCCACATCCTGTCTGTGTTCTCATCATGCCTCCAACAGAAAATGTCCAATACATAACTAGCCTTGAGGAAATGTCTCCTGGAACTGGGTTGAGTTTTAGCCCCCCGTCTGGAGTACCGGAGACTCAGGTGAATAAGTCAAAGGTTTCATCTTTGGGTAAGCGACAATACATTTGGGAAAGACAGACGAGTAAAAATATCTCAGAGAGTTCTGTGATGAGAAGCAGAAGGTGAAAGACAAGCCTAACGGAGGTAGGGGAGGCTTCTCCACGAAGCTGATCACAGTCTCCAGCTTCGTTACGCAGACGGAAGCAGAAAGGTCACTCTGGCTGGCCCACAGAAGGTCTTGCTTCTTTAAGACAGAACCAAATTAAAACCTGGACTTCCCAGTCCCTGGGTTCAGTACTCTGCACCAATTCTAGACAATCCTTGACTATAAGAGGCTTTTACAAGCAACACGTGTGGAACTTGCTGGGGGTTGATTATTCTATTGAATAGACTCCCAATAATAAATGAAAGGCCTGCTGCCTGCCTCTGAAATCTAGGTTGAGGAAATAAAGTGAAATTGGCAAATACAACGTTTCAAATGAACTCCGGCCACTGCCTTCAAAGACACCAGAGTCAAACGAATATATTAGGTTCATAGGAGACATCCAGGGTGCTCTGTGTATATTAATCGGCAACATCACTCCTGAGTCCACATTACATACAAATATAGTGAATCCCATTCCAATTCAACACATATTTGTTAAAGGCTGGCTCTTAATTTATTTATCCATTCATCACTCACCATACAAATGTTTTGTGGGCCCAGAACTGTGCTTGGTGCTGCTGAGACAGAGTGGAGCTTAACTAACATTGCCCTGCCCCGAGGAAGCTCATGGTCTAGTGAATGACCCACACAGTGAATGAGCAGTCAAACCATCAGTGAAGGTGAGATAAACGGAAGAAGGAAAAACACGGAGTGCGAAAAGAACGTATAAGTAGGGGCCCTCATCCGGTCTGAGGGTTAGTTGACGCCTCCCTGAGCAAGTGATATCTTGGCAAAGGTGTGAGGATGAATTGGGAACCAGGCAACCGGGATGTGAGCTGGGTTCTCTAGCTTGGGAAAGCGTCTATACCTTCTGTCACAGGGCTGGTGGCTACGGATAGAGAGGCAGAGAGTGACAAATAAGCCCCATGATGCACCACATCGGTCAGAATACTTTATAAGAAAACATCAGAAATCTTGGGCAAACTTGGGTAAGTATGTACAATAAAGAACTTTATTATCTGATAGGAGTGGAAATCCAGACGTTGGCGGCCTCTCCCAGCAGCACAGTGAATGTATCCATAACACAACCAAGACCCAGATTCCTTCTCCCTCGGCTTCTCCCTCTCCATCTCTCTCTTTCTCTTCTACCCTAGCTCCAGCTTTTTCCTGAATCTGGTCCTGGTATTCCTTACGGTTGCCAAAGGGCTTCCAGAGGGAGCATGCCTTATAGGAACGCTTCCTTGTCCATTCTCAGGAAGACAGCAGAGAAACCCCTCTGTCAGGCATAAACTATTGGGCCCGTGTTTTAGTTTTCTTGGGTCAATTAAGTTATCCCCGAATGTGAGCAATCACAGGAAACCCCATGCACTGACTGGTATGGAGCAACCGGTTATGGTATGGATCCAGATTCATCCCAAATTGGATGACGTCACCATCCACCGGCAGGGATAAGAGTAAGTGCCAGAGCAGAAGCAGACCTCTGGTAAGAAAGAAGAAGCAGGGTGTGTGCAATAGACGCTGGGTTAGCCACCCCCCGTTCACCACAGGGCTTTCCGTGAGCGCAGGGAAAACTCACATCCAGCTTGGATATAAGGTGTGAAGAGAGCATCACCAGTGTTGACTGTGAAAACTGGGTTTTGTTCCTGTTCCTCCACCTACAGGCCACAGTAGCTAGAGTAACAATTTAATATCTCACTCTCAGCTTAATCACCTGCAAAATGGGGGAAAGAATTACAGTTGTATGGTACGCTTTTGAGAATTGAATATAATAACGTAGAAAATGAATTTGATATATGACAGATAATCAATGTACGTTCCTTCCTCCTTCGCTGACCCTCCATCTGTCTTGCTCCAGAGAATGGGGACATTTTAATTCTCTCTGGTAAGAGCAGAATTTATGAAGGCTCCGTAGCAAAGTTGTGTTTGAAAATTGGCAAGGGGGGGCATGCAGAGGGCATATCTTGCATATAACATTGGAGATGGAATACCATAACTTAACAACGGAGGACAGAAGGACAGCCAGGCTGTTGGGCATGGATGCTGAGTGTGCACTGGGGGGGGGGGGTGGGGAGGGGGGAGAGGGTACTCTGAGTGTGTGTGGGTGAGATGAGAGATGTAAGGCAGAGGAGGTGTAGATCTGGTCTACTTACAGACAGCCCACGATGCTGGCCTCAGAATAAGGCTTCTTACTAAATCAAGTTGATTGTGTGTCTTTTCTCGGTGAGCATTCCCTCTCAGAACGTTCCTTAGAACTCATACAAGAAAGCTGCAGCAGGCCAGGGGCACCCTTTCACCCAACTGTCTAGACATACATGAACACTACCTAGATGCCTTGAGATCCTACCATAGAAGCAGTATGTACTTAACCAAAGGGAAAGGAACTAACTCATTAAAGACACACAAACTGGTTTCTCTGGTGTGAATACCAAGAATGGAAACAGAGAGTCTTCTTTTGCTCTTGTTTCAAAAATCCATACGAACAAATAATAACGTTCTGTACCAGGAGCTCTCCTAAAGGTGAAAGTGTGAAGATGAGAGAAAATTATAAAGACAATCTTTTGATAAAACCTAGAGGTCTGAGGAAGCTCTTGCATGTAGAGGGAATTAAGGAAGGAAAGTAGGAATCTAATACTAGTTTGGTTTTGGAACATGCTGGGCTATTTCCAGTATCCTAAGTGAAATGGGAAACATGGGGAGTGAAATGTAGTGTACTTGGGAAAAGGTAAGTAGCTCAGAATTTCTGGGACATGTGTTCTGGGGAGGAGTTGGCAGGGGATGAGACAGGTATTAGGGAATAAACTGCCTGTTATGTCATACTAAGATGCTTCAACTTTATTCTAAAGGTATTAAAGAATTAAAGAATATCTTTAAAGCAGGGACATGTTATGTATGTTTCTGGAAGGGCGCTCTGGCTGCAGGAAAGGTGGACTGAGTGACAGCAGGCAGGGAGACCAGTCAAGAGCTTTCTGTAAAGTTACAGGTGGGAAGCAATGAGACCCTGAAAATAACGGCTGAGAGGGAATGGCAGGAGAGGAAGGTGGAAAAACAGGAGAGTAGACAATGAAGGATTTCTTCTGCCATCTTAAAGTGGCTTCGGCCTTAAGAGGCAGAGACATTCAAGGTTGGAAGAACCACTTTGATAATGGCAAGGGAACATCAATGGGTCCCTCACTTGGGTAGAAAGGGGGCAGGTTTCAGGTACTGAAAAGAGTCTGGGCTCCATGTGGGAGTCTGGGTAAGAGTCTACTGCCTGGGACGGAGACAGCCTGAAGAACAAGAGACTTGCAATGTTTAATTTCCCTGAAAAAGGACAGAGGATTTCTGTTTTGAGAGTTTGATCATATACTGTGAGGAATCATAGTGGGCGATTTCATATTGTTCATATTCTAGGCATTGTGCTGCTGATAATACATTATTTACACTGCAGTTGTGATGTGTGGGATTCCTTGGCGTTTGTGCTGAATTATGTCCCCTCCAAAATTTATACGCCGAATCCCCAAGCCCCAGGACCACAGATTATGACTGTGTTTAGAGAAAAGTTCTTTAAAATGGTAACTAAAGTTAAATGAAGTCACTGAGGTGCGCTCTAATCAAACATGACTGGTGTCTTTATACAAAAAGGACATCTGGACACGGACACACACTGAGGGAAGACCATGTGAAGACATCGGAAGAAGGCCACCAGATGGACGACACCAAAGAGAGAGGCTTTATGAGAAATCAAACTTGCTGGCACCTTGATCTCAGACTTCTGACCTTCGGAACTATGAGAAGATAAATTTCTGTTG
Organism: Panthera pardus; assembly: GCF_024362965.1. Classification (NCBI taxonomy): domain Eukaryota; kingdom Metazoa; phylum Chordata; class Mammalia; order Carnivora; family Felidae; genus Panthera; species Panthera pardus. The sequence continues at coordinate 76,217,387 of NW_026527002.1, read as the reverse complement.
TTTAAGCCTCCCAGTCCAATCATATTTGTTATGGTGGCCCTAGAAAACTAATATATTTGGTGTAAACTTGCAGGAAAGCTCAGGTGGGATCGTTCAAGCTGCTAAATGGTTTGAGTGATGAATGTTTGGGTAGTTTTTTTTTGGGGGGGTGTCATCTGAGTCAAGGTATTTTTGTGCTATTTTGGTTTAGTCTATTGCTATCTTGCTTCATGATATCTCATTGTTATCTAACAGACATTTTTAAGGTCATTATGGGTTGAATTCCCATCTTACTCATCACAGCAGGACGCCAGGGCACAGGAAGGTTTGGAGAAGCTGCCAGAGGTGATAAGCAGGACTCTCTTAATGTCCCTCTGACGTCCTCCCGCAAGGGCAACAACCAACCCCAGCCGGTCCACCAGAAACCTCACTACTAAGCTTGAAACAAAACAAAAACCAAAGAAATGGTGGCTTCTAGAAAGTATAATGCTCATCATGCACCCTGACCCACAACTCCAGAGTTTCTGATCCAGATAGGGTTCAAGATTGAGAGTATTTCTGGAGGGCCACCTTACTAGCAGTGACATTTTTTTAAAGGACTTCATAGTCTAACCCACAGGAGTGTGACTTAGATAATTGCAGGTGGGCTATATGAGCAGGTACCCGTGGTTCTAGTTCATTTTCCTTGATGCTGGTAGGTGCTCACTGGGTTACTTTGTCCTCATGTTTCGGTTAGAAGATAAAAGACATATCGGGTTGGGTATTAGGAATGGGAGACTGGGAGTGATAGATGGGGAAATAAATAGACAAACCTCGGCTTAGTTAGTCTCAGTAAAAAGGTTTAGTTTTAGCAAAATGGAGTTTTCCAGAAGTTCAGCCTGTGTCTGAGCGTTTTGTCCACTGTTTTGCATTAAGGCCTGGAGCCAAAACAGGGTATTTTCTTTGTTTACATTTGTGTGCGTAGTATACCTCTCTCAGGACCTCATAAGGAGGATGGCAGTGGAGGTAAGGCATGGTTTGAATACTCTTATGTCATGTTGCTTGGACAAAAGAAAATACTGTCATCATACTATTTTTGTCTTATTACTTTGATGTTCCCAATCTTGTCCCCATTTCTGAGCAATGGGAAGCTGTGGGAGGGGCTAAAGTGGGACAAGTGGTGCAGGGATGTGGAAAACGTGGAGAAGGGTCTCTTTAGACTTCGTCTGTTTCTTCTGATCTCTGAGATGATCCAGTTTACCCAGCACAGCTGTTCCCATAAACACGGCCACAAGGAGACAGCACTCAACGCTGTGGGGAGACGCTTTAATGCATGAGCCATCGCCAGATGTCGACCCCTTTGCAAATGCCCTGTCACTTAGTGGCGGCCGCACTAGCAGCTCTGAACTTGGCGGGAGGCCATCTGCTCTGCCCGGAACCTGCCATGGTGGTTGGGCTTCACAGCTGCACCTGCAAGTTGGTGCTGGGTCGCTTTTGTAAGCAAGAGGCAATGGGGCAAACGCAATTAGGTGCCTCTTAAGTTCTTTTTGATGTCCTCCACATCCATGTCGTAAACATTTATTCCGTGCTTGCTGTATGTTGGGCACGATGATAAACATTTGCAGAACCTTTCTTAATTCTTACACCACTTGCAAGATCTTATCATCCACCTATCCAGAGGAGAAAACAGAGGGGGCAGAGAAATGCAATACTTTGCCCAAGTTCACACAGTCAGCTTGGGCTCATTGACTCAGAGGAAAACTAACCTCATTGCCATCCTGCTGTGACGGTCAACTAACAGACAGCACACCCAAGGATCCCCAGGCACTTTTCAGAGTGAAGACCAGACTTTACAGAGTGAAGACATTGCATCACCTACGTAAGGAACTCCTATCGATTCCGTTTCAGGAACGACCGTACGTCGTAGCAAGGGCAGGCCTAGTTGATGTCACGAATTTTTTTATTTAATCCTCATAGCAACCTGAAGTTTGCAGATGAGCAAACAGAACCCAGGGTCCAAGAACCATCAGGTAGCTGGGTAGGGACCTAACTGCAGGATTCTCTGATGGCTGAGCATTTGCTCCGGACCGCCATGCTATCGAGACTCACTTGCGGTAGAGCCCGTTCCAGAGCTCGGGATTTCAGGAAACAGATTTGGTCCTCGAGCAAGCAGTCCAGCAGAGTGCCATGAGGTAGCAGTAGAATGTAAGCCATAAACATACTTTCCACTGCTCAATGCTCAAGGAGCCACGTTGAAAACACAGTTTAATAGACCAGTGAAATTAGTGCAGTAATACATTGGATGAAGGAGCACACTTATCATGACGAGCCCGGGTGATGCACGGAATTGTTCAATCACTATTGTTATATCACTAACTGATATAACTCTGTATGTTAACTGTACTGGAATAAAAAATAAATACATAAAATATATAACAATAGGTCCAAAATAATATAATTTCACAATATAAATGATATACATATTAACGAGATAGACGACCTTCCTTTCTTGCATACGACATCTTCAAAACATGAACAAATGCAGGAACTAAGGCAAACAAGAGGGAAGGAAAGAAGGCAGATCACTTAATTTCTTGGAGCCTCAATTCCTCTTGCGTATTGGCTCTCGCGAGCGAACTGATTATCACGGATTTTTGTGTGATAATCAAACAAAGGAGACCTAATCAACAAAACGCCATGCAAATCAGAGCTCCCTGCCTCTGCAATGCCGCCCCTCAGTTCCCTATTCTGTGTGTAGAACAGGCTTGGTGTGGTTTCTCTCCTTTTAGTCTGAGTCTCTCCTCTCTGCCCTATTCACTTTGCAACTTCCTGTAGGACTTTTCCATGATGCTCCGTGTTCCTAAATTTTGAGTTAGACACCACCTCCCGATGTTCTTTCTCATGGGACTCCGTGTGCCTCTAGTGGCAGCAGGGAGTTAGCTACTGCCCCCTTATGTGATTTAATGAGATTCTAAGAGCCTGTCTTCTGATTTGGTGGTTAGCTCCCCAAGGGATAAAACGTCTCGCTCATTGGCATGTAACTGAATGTTGAATCAACCAAAGCAAAGGTGATTGAATAAGTGAACACAGGAGTGAATGAATAAGGAGTTTACACTTGCAGAACACCGGAGTTTCATTGTGAGTATTTTCATACACTTTCTAGAGTCTAGTGTCTTAAATCTAGCAAGCACATAAATACACAGCAGCTTTTGTTTGGGGGTTTTTGTTTGTTTTTTTGTTTGTTTTTTGGATGGCTGCTTATTTCCGTACAAAAAGAACCGCTTTCTCTGAGGCTCTATGGCCAAATCAGACTAAAGACAAGGGTGTTGTGTTCATCAACCAAGGACAACAGGTGTTATTCTAGCGACATCCACTGCCTGAGCAAGAGCTGAGGCCTTAATTGACTCTGACAACTTCTTTTAAGTAGCCAAAGTGAATTGGAAACTTTCCCTTGAGACATTTATTGGAAAACACAGTTTGGATTAGTCTAATAACTGAATGTCAACTGACTTCCAAAACAAAGCAGCGAGGCATGCTTCTCTCTTTACAAATCAAGGAACCCAGAAGAGTGCAGCCTCAATAACCACTAATCAGGATTCTCAGAAGATTGAGGCCAGCAAGGGAATTGCTTTTACCCATAGGCTAAAGTCCAAAGACCTTACCTTAGCATCCGCTGCCCTTAATAAATTAGCCCTGACTTCCCCAAACATCGAAAACACTTGATGAAATCCCACAAGCATTTCTAAGGAAGAGAGGGGAGAGGGCATTCCAGGTTGAGGGAAGAATTTAAATAAAGGCAGTAAAGTTCAGGTAAGTTTAGCAAATCAGTTCTACCCATAAGGTACATGTGTGGGAGGGATTAATGACAAAAATACAGAAATAAAGGCCTGATGATGAGATGTCTGAGTAAGGATATTGCTCTGAACAAGGGGGTATCGATGCTTTTTTCCAATTCCTCCTCACTAGGCACCACTCTAAGCCCTGTAACTGGTGCAAGAGACCACAAAAAGCGAACGCTGAGAAGCAGAAAGTAGGCAAGCTGGTTCGGGCTCCAGGACTGGAGGAAGAACACGGTGGCAGGGGTGGGGTTGGAGTTGAGGGTCTTGTATGCCGTCACCCAAGAGACGAGGGTCACCCTGATCCGACATTTACCAATCCTTGACTTAGCAATGTAAGCAAGAGCAGGTAGCCTCCTTCCACCTCAGATCAGACGGGCGTGTCTCTGAACATACCATGCTTCTCAGACACCACGACCAAGAGGGTTTGGCTCGGAGACCCAAGAAGAGTAAGAGGAGAGGCAAAGAAATCTCCAAGTCTCTGAGACTCCTTTGTCCTGGGGGGACAGGCAGAAGGCAAGAAGGACCCAGCAAAGCAAGTGGCCAAGTCCAGGAAGCCTTTCTTGTTCCCGCAGGCCTCAGACCCTCCTTTCCCACATGGACGCACCAAGAAAGCAGGCAGGTGGGAGTGGGGCTGCAGCGGGTGGATCTTAACACAGTCTTTGTGGGAAGACATCCCCCGGCCGGACTTGGGACGACCCCTCCACAGCCTCGGCAGCACCGACAGGACAGTGAGAGCCCCAGCAACGCCAAGCCAAGCAGCTGAAAATAACACCGGGAAGGTTCTGAGGAGCAGACCCCCACGGGAGCCACACCCCACCTTAGGCCAAAGCCTGCATTCCATACCTCAACCTCAACTGGGTGGCACCTGGTAAGATAAAAGATTTTAAAAGGACCCAAAGTGTTCTAACATAACAAATAAAATGTCCAGGACCCCACTGAAAATCATCTGTAATACCAAAACCAAGAAAATCATAACTCTAACTGAGAAGAGACAATCACTGGGTGCCTCAGTCAGTTGAGCGTCCAACTTCGGCTCAGGTCATGATCTCATGGTTTGTGATTTCAAGCCCCCCTTTGGGGTCTCTGCTGATCCTCTGTCTCCCTCTCTCTGACCCTGTCGTGCTCATGCTCTCTCTCTCAAATATAAATAAGTATTTTTGAAAACTACCAAAATGCCTCAGAGATGATATATATCATATATTTGTGATGAAATATATCACACTAAAAAAAAGTGTGTTATTAATTAATGAATGGACACATTGACCAATAAAACACCATTAAGATCCTAGAAATAGGGGCTCCTGGGTGGCTCAGTTGGTTAAGCATCTGACTTCAGGTCAGGTCATGATCTCATGATTCGTGAGTTTGAGCCCAGCATTGGGCTCTGTGCTGACAGCTCAAAGCCTGGAGCCTGCTTCAGATTCCGTGGCTCCCTCTGCCCTCCCACCATGTGCTATCTCTCTCTCTCTCTCTCTTTCTCTCTTAAAAAAAAAAAAAACACAAAACATTTTAAATTTAAAAAAAATGCTAGAAATAGACCCACTTAATGTGCCTAATTCATCTTTGACAAAGGTGAAGAGGTAACTTAATGGAGAAAAGATAACTTTTTATTTTATTTTTTAAAAAAAAATTTTTTAGCGTTTATTTATTTTTGAGACAGAGACAGACAGAGCATGAACAGGTGAGGGTCAGAGAGAGGGCAGAATCTGAAACAGGCTCCAGGCTCTGAGCCGTCAGCACAGAGCCCAACGCGGGGCTCGAACTCACGGACCGCGAGATCATGACCTGAGCCGAAGTTGGCCGCTTAACCGACTGCGCCACCCAGGCGCCCCAAAAGATAACTTTTTAAACACATGGCACTGGAGCATTTGGGCATCCATAGGGGAAAATAATTACCTTTAACTTAACCCTCACACAGTATACAAAAATTAATTCAAATTTAATCATAGACTTCAATATAAAATATGAAACTCTAAAACTTTAGAAAAAAGAAGAAAATCTCCAAGATGAAGGCTAGTTTGAGAGTTCTTAGACTTGACCTTATCACTTCACAAGTAGAAACTAAAGTAAAAATAAATACAATTAGTGTTCATATCATCTGAAATCCCAAGGCCCAATTCTACCTTGATGGAGGAAGGCAAATCTAAATATTCTCTTTTACTGATTCTAGGTGTGCTGAGAGTGTTTTCCCATAAGCCCTAAGTATTGAATAAGTTGAAAAACTACATTCTTACTTAGATTTTAACCCACGTCTCTAAGAATAAGCAGGCCAATTGGCCACCTCTCTCCCATTTTAAACTCCCTTCCTACTACCCATGGTCCAGAGACACATATGGGAAAACGCCAGTGTAGAGTAGTTCTCCACCTGGGCAATTACATCCCAGGTGGCATCTGGAAGTCCCTTGGGCTACTGAAGACATTTTTGGTTGTCATGACTAGGGGTTGGGCTGCTACTGATGGCTCATCGGTAGAAGCCAGCCATGCTGCTAAATATTCTACGTTACACGGGATAGGCCCACAACACCCCAAAACTAATTGTCCCCAAATATCAATGGTGTCAATTTTGAGGAACCTGGTGTAGAGTACATAGAAATTAATTGGTAAACCCCTGCTATCCTGTATTCATACAGGAAAAAACCTTAAGCGTATACTATGTGCCAGATACTGTTCTATATTCAGTGACGCAAAAGTGAACAAGACGGACGGATTGCTCTCCCCCATGGCACCTATGTTCTGGCTTATTACATATGTGACCCAGTTAACCTTCCTGAAAGTTAGGTTTCTCATCTCTGAAGTAAGGGTCAATATAACTCACAGGGCACGTATGGAGTTTAAATGAGACAATGTAGATGTAACGGGATGTAAAAATGGTACTCTTCATGCTTCACGGGGCATGAATTCAACAGATGTTACTTTCCAATGTGAATTGAAAACAGAACAATATGGAAGAATAACTGGTTATAGGGCTATCACAAAACGTGGATGTGAAGGGGTAGATGGGGAATGATCCAGGAGGATCCCGCAGTGGGACTTCTGGGAAGGACCGTGTGGCGGATGAGGTATGGAGGGGTGGGAGCCTGAGAAGAAGGCTTTAGGGATACAGTCATGTTTGAAAGGTGCCCCTACAGTTGGAGTGGGGACACAAGGATACTGTGCCTGAGAAAGTTATAGTCACCTTGGGCTACAAGGAGAGGAAACCACATCTGGAAAGTAATTGCACTCCTGCTGAGAGTGCATGCAGGGACTTTTGGATCAAATGAGGTAGGATGGGAGCCTGAGGTCAATTTCCAAAGAGTTCTGCCCCCAGAGGCAGACTTCCAGAGTAATAAAACCAGCAGTGATGGGCTGTGGATTTTTCTGCTAGAGCAGAAGTCCAGAGGTGATTTGGAAGGAGACAACCAAAGGGAGCCGCATCATGGGAATCACGGTGGCAGAGTCTCAGTAGGGGAGCTTCTGAACCCACCAAGACGATCACAAAAGAAAGGACAAGATGTGATCTTCTGCCAGATACGAAAATCTTGAGGACAACACCAGCTAACAACTTTCTTGCTCCCATTACCTAATCCTTCCTACCCCCTGCTTGGTGGGGTCAGATAATCATTTCATGAAGTTGGAGAAAGAGAAATTCCAAGTAGAAAAAAAAAATATATATATATATATATGAGGATTTTACCACCCTCTCCCGATTTATATGAGCATCTTCAAGTCAATGGAAGCTTCCAGAGAGCAGATTTAAAAGTAAACCAATTTCAGGAAATTAGTCAGGACAGGCTAGGCTATAATGAGGTAACAAACCCACAATCCCCGTCAATCGCAGACCTCAATTACTTCGCATGCTATCTGTCTAAATGTTGGCAGTGGGGATGTACGTGGGGTGGGGAGTGCTACACTTCACCCAGGGAATCTCACCAACTGAGATTCCACATCATCATTACTGTATCAACAAATGATTTCTCCAGGGTTTCTGAAACACAGCAAGAGAGAGCTGTAGTGTTGCACACGAGCTTTTATAAACTGGCCTGAAATGGCATAAATTGCTTTTCTCCATATCCTGGTGGCTAGAATTCAACAACATCGTAGCAGGAGTACTTGCAGCAGAGGCTGGGAAATGCTGTCTTCCGTGCGCCCAGGAGGAGAGTCCTGGATGTGAGTGAGCTCTGGTCACTTTTCAACTTTCCAAGTTACAATTCGATGGACTGCTGTCTTAAGAATGACTTAACGTGTGTTGGGGCACCTGTGTAGCTCATCAGTTAAGTGTCCAACTCTTGACTTTGGCTCAGGTCATAATCTCACGGTTTGTGAGTTCAAGCCCAGCATCGGGCTCTGCCCTGGCAGCGGGGAGCCTGCTTGGGATTGTCTCTCTCTCTTCCTCTCTCGCTCTCTCTGTGTTCCTCCCCTGTTTGGTCTCTCTCTGTCTCTCTATTTCTCAAAATAAATAAACATTAAAAAAAAAGAATAACGTAACATGTTTTAAGCATACTCAAAGAGTTCAAGGGAATGGTGAGTTTACATCCAGGGGCTGAGGAAAGATAGGTTCTCAGTAGACTCTGTGTTCTACAAGTTCAACCTTCTGGGAACCTGAGTAGAGCACTAAGCACACAGAGTAAGCACACTGAGTTATACATACTGGGATACACAGCATTGTTCCCTTCTTCTTTCTTCTGTGTACAACTAAAGTTTCAGTACCTTTCCAATCTTGATATGAAAGAAAATAATATCCTCTACGATATCATTTTTGTAAGAGCAACATTTGCCATTTCTTCAGCACCTACTATATGACATGCACCGAAACATCTGTTTTCATTTTCTCTTCATGACGTTCTAGCGGGTGGGTGGCTCCATGCTTCTCCAACGCAGTTAATGCAGGAGATTGGAAAGGGTAGCAGATATGCAAAGTCATAATTTCCTTGATCAATACTTTCACTCAAATAGTGGAGATATAAACTATTATTTTTATATTAAAACAAATATAATTATAGCTGTGGGGTTTTTAGCTTTATTGGAATACAACTGATATACAAAAAATTATATGCATTTTTTTAAAAAATTTTTTTAATGTTTTATTTATTTTTGAGACAGAGAGAGACAGAGCATGAGCAGGGGAGGGTCAGAGAGGAGGGAGACACAGAATCCGAAACAGGCTCCAGGCTCTGAGCTGTCAGCCCAGAGCCTGATGCGGGGCTCAAACTCACGGACCGCGAGATCATGACCTGAGCCGAAGTCGGACGCCCAACCGACTGAGCCACCCAGGCGCCCCAAAATTATATGCATTTAATATGTATAATTTGATGAGTTTGGGCTTACACACACACCCATGATGCTAGCATCACAGTGCGGCTAATAAACGTATTTATCCATTGCCTCTAAAAAGGGCCTTGTGTTCTTTCGTGGACTTTTTTTTTTTTTTTTTTTTTTTGGTAAGAGTACTTAACATGAGATCTATAAGCATTTTAAGGTGTATATTGTTAACTGTAGGTACCATGTTGTACAGCAGATCTCTAGAATCTTCATCTTGCATAAGAGAAACTTGACATCTATCGAAAAACTATTTCCAATTTTCCCCTTCTCCCAGCCCTGGAAACCACCATTCTATTCTTTGCTTCTGTGACTGACTATTTTAGATATCTCATGTAAGTGAAAAGACACAGTGTTGTCCTTCTGTGACTGGCTTATTTCACTTATCATAATGTCCTCTGGGTACATCCATGCTACAATAAATGGAAGGATTTCTTTTTTGAAAGGCGGAATAATAAGCCATTGTATATCTAATATCCCACATTTTCTTCATCCACTCCTCGGTTGATGGATATTTGGGTTGTTTCAACATCTTAGCTGTTGTGAATAATGTTACAATAAACACGGGGATGCAGATGTCTCTTCAAAATCTTGATTTTAGTTCACTTGGATACATAACGGAAAGTGGGATTGCTGGATTATATGGTAGTTCTATTTTTAAGTTTTTGAGAAGCCATTATAGAGACTGCACCATTCTGTGTTCCTACCAGCAGCGTGTACAAATTCCAATGTCTGTACATCCTCCCCAGTGCTTTGTTACCTTTTGTTCTGTTTTGTTTTGTTACTAGCTTTCCCAACAGGTGAAGTGATAGCAAGTTGTAGTTTTGATCTCTGTTTACCTGATGATTAATGAAGTTGAGAATCTTTTCATTTACTGGTTGGCCATTTGTATATCTTATTTGGAGAACTGTCTATTCAAATATTTTTGCCCATTTTTAAGTTGGGTTGTTTGTTTTTTGCTATTGACTCTATGAGACTCATATACTTTGAATATTAATCTCCTATCAGATAGATGTTTTGCACCTATTTTCTCATATTCTGTAGCATGCCTTTTCACTCTGGATTGTTTTCCTGGGTAGGCAGACAGAAGCTTTTTAGTTTGATAGAGTAACACTTGTCTATTTTTGATTTTGTTGCCTGTAATTTTGGTGTCACATCCCCCCAAAAATCATTTCCAAGGCAAATATCAAGAACTTTTCTTCCTATGTTTTCTTGGAGGTGTTTTATAGTTTTAGGTCTTACGTTTAAGTCTTTAACCTGTTTCTGAGTGGATTTTTGTGTATAAGATTCATTTGCACGTGGATAACCAATTGGATCTTACACGTAAAAAAAACCCTTACAGATTTCAGACACACACACCCACACACACAAACATGACAGAACTAAGTAACAAACTCAACACAGTTTTAGGGTGTAAAATCAATTTATAAAAATAATTTATATGTCTATACCCTAACAATGAATAGCTCTAGAAAAAGAAATTAAGAAACCAATCCATCAAAAAGAATACAACATTTAATAATAAATTGAACAAAGTTAAACTTTTACATTTCTTACAAAGCACTGACAAAAGAAATGGAAGCAGATACCAATAAGTAGAAAAACGCCCTGTGGTCATGGTTTGGAAGGGTTAATATTTTTAAAATGACCATACTATCCAAAGTAATCTACAGATTTACTTCTATCGTTAGCAAATTACCAATGACTTTCAGTTTTGCAGAAACAGAAAAATAAATCGTCAAATTCATATGAGACCACCAAAGATCCTGAATAGCCAGTGTGGTCTTGAGAAAGAACGCACTGGAAGCATCACACTTCCTGGTCTGTGATTACAAAGTATTTTAAAGGACCCCATTTAACAGCTTACATCATGTAGAAGAACAAAAAAAAAATTACACTTTAACTTCTGTTGTATATCGTAGATGATTCCAGTTTTTCATTAAGATAAATCCCACTGTGATAAATACATCCCCTCATTTGAGATCATTTTCTCCGAATTTTTGCTGAAAGTCGAATTACTGAGTTAAATGTTATCAACATCAACAACAACAACAACAACAAAGAACAGTATTTGGTGAACGGGAAATAAAACATAACAAAGAGACTGTGAAGAGAGGCGGGAGAGCAGGTGAGCAGAAAATATAGCCTAATTTACTGATCTGGACCACTACTGGACATGTTACGTACGTGATACAACTAGGCAGCTTCCGGTTTTTCTGGATGTTCTTCTCGAGAACAGGTGGGTGTGGGCAGCTTGTAGGAAGAAGGATGTTTTATTTTATTTTGTTTTATTCACTTTTATTTCTGCACGAGAACACCCAGTCTGTCCCCCTGTCTTCCTTCACCTCCTCTCCCCTCTCCTGAACGTCCTTTCACCCCACCACACCAGCAATCAGAAACAAAGTGCTGCCCTCCGAAGCTGCTCGCTCCATCAGCATGTTGTGTGGGTCCGCTGTGGGGCAGCTTTGTTCTGTCTCCTTCCTGCACTTAGCTTGTCTTAGCTCAAGAAATGGGAACACTACCTTGGAAGACCAGGTACAGACAAAACTCTTACTTTTCCTCAGTGTTAGAGGGAAATCCCCAAGATGAGGCAGGAAATGTTATCATAGTAAGTGGAGAAAGAAACGTTTCAGGGAAGAATAAGAGATTGACTGAAATAGGAAGGAAAAACAAAAGCCTGCTCTACAGACATCTGGAAGATGGGAATCTGTGCTGTCATCCACATCATTATCATGGCCTGCGCTCACTGAGCGTCTGCTCTATGCTAAGGAGTCCAATAAACATCACTTCATGCAATCTTCTCAATAACTTTTTGGCATAGATACTAGTATCTGAAGCTATTCACACAATAAAATTGAGACCCTGGAAGGGTGTGCAAATTTTTCAAAGTCGATATGACTCAAAATTCCCCACATCATGTTCATTCTCTAAACTGGCTCTGTCTTCTGAGGCATACTGGGTCAAAACCTCCCAGACTAGATTCTGCAAACCCTCATTCATGACCCCACCTCCTTTTTTGCCAGAGGGGAGTAATAAAACATCTGAAACAGTCATTAGAATTCATGGGGGGAAATATTTCCTTCCAGGTCAAACAAAACCATTAGTATAAAAAACCCAAACAATGCAAAACTGTAATGATCATTAGTACTGATTGTTTCAAGATTTTTATGAAACATGGCAAGCTAAAAATAATACAAACCACTAAGAATAGTTTGAAGCTATATTTTCTAAACCAAAGCCTCATGAGAGGCAAAGTCAATGAATTTATCCTTAAAAAAATATATATGATTATATACTTTGAAAAATAGGTGAGCTCAGAAGCTCATGTTAGCGTTGTAAAGATTCTTGGATGCCTGGCAATGCTAGAGTTAACTTGGCTTAACCCAGTTAATGAAAATCCCAAACCCATTTGATCCCCAAACCATCTTTTCTCTATAATGAGTGCCCTGGGTAAAACAAACTGCTATGTACTTCCTATGGAACCTTGTGGAAAATGCCAATATGGAGCTATTTCTTGATCCTTCTCAACCCCTTGTTCAGAAAATTCATTTAAAAGCTCTAAGACCTGCCATGTCTTCCCCACACCAGGAGAGCAAGAAGACTTTGGAATATAGGGAACAGAAGTCCACATCTCATCGCTGTCTTTTCTCTATTGTTTTTTTTTTTCCTGTTCTACCTCAGTTTAACTCCTCTGACTTCTTGGTTTTTTAGTCGGGCTATTGTCCTTGGCTCGGTTCTTAGCTAAGCCTTTCAGATTATGTGGTGTGGGCTTGCCTTCGGATACCCCCCCCAAGACACCCCACCGGGTCTGTAAACTCAGAGGTTCACCTACTGCCATATAGTCCATCCAACAATTCAGCAAGTCTACACTGAGAGCCCACACTGAACATGCAGCAATGAAGAGCCCGGATACGTAAGTCACACGGTTGGCTCATAAATTAGCACCAAGCACACAGGTTCTCCTTGGGCAGTGCAGTAAGCACTGAGGGATGGGAAGGCTGTGCTGATGGCAAAGGGCATGTAACCTAGACTTGGGGGTTAGGAAAAGATTCCGGGAGGCACTGGCACATACTCTCACCTATGAAAGTGAATATAAATATTTAAGCGAAAGAATGTTGAAATGGAAGCAGAACATAAGTGTTCTAGACAGATGGGACCACGTGGGTAAGAGTTTGTGATAAGAGAGAGAAACTGATCTTAGCAGAAGGGAAGTAAGTTCCCTGAACCGCAACTTGTAGTTTGAGGAGCTGAGTCACAGGTCATGAAGCAAAGGTCCAGAAGCAAGGACAGAAAAGGTGTGCCCGGGGCCAGCAACCTGGGACTGGGTACTTGGCCAGGCCAGCTTCCTGGGCCAGTCTTCAGCCAAAGATGGAAAAGAGCCACCAGATTCCTGAGCTCTGTTCACCTGTGAACATCAATGATCTTTTCTACAGGTAGGAATCCTTTCTGGCCAGATCTCCATCCAAATTAAGTAAACCCTGGGTGCTTAATAGGATCTCCTGCCCCAGCCCTCAGAATGGGAAGGAAATGTGGGGTTGAGCCCAGGGATATCAAAACTGTGGGACCTCTACAATCAACACTGCACTGGGCTCATTGTCAGCCACCACCTCAACTGATCCTGTGGGTCAGTGTCAAAATTCCCAATTATAGCTGAGGATATGGATGACAAAAGAGATTAGGTAACTCACCAAAGATATATGGATTTTTTACCACAGTTAGAATCTAAACACCAATCTACCAAAACCCATTCCCTTTCTATCATGGTGCCTCACTTCAATGAATATTTGTTTTCTGGTTGGTTTATTAACAGCAATAGTAGTAATATAATAGCATCTAACGCTGATTAAGTGTCTTCTTTGGACGAGGACCCTTATTAGGCATTTTGTATGCATGATCTCATTTAAACCTAATGACAACCTGTGAAATGAATATCAGTATGCTTAATTTGCTGAAGATAAACCTGTGATTGAGAGGAGGTAATTTTTCTGAGTTAAATGGTTATTACATGAAGGAACTAAGGTTAGAATTAAGGTTCTTCCAACCCCAAGTTTGCATCTTCTTTCCATAAACCATGCTGCCTCTGGATTAAATAAATGAATGAATAAAGGTGTGAATAAATACAAGAATGATAGTACACATCTTTGCACTGTTTTGAAGTGAAACACATGGAGTTTTCTGACTGAAAAGTGTTTTGCCACTATTTTTTTGAAAATGAAGAAGATTCCCAGAAAGGATCTTTAGGGGTGTTGCATAATTGCCTGCCTACAAGTGTCCATTATAGTACAAGAGACACAGGTGCCAAAGGCTCCTACATCCATCATGGGTTTATTTTATTTTATTTCAAAGTAGATAATGAGCATCCCATTTATTCTAGGCACTTTTGTTGATGACATACTAGTTCCCATAAAATCTGAAAAGTAAGATCAATTTTATGAGCAATTAAATGGGGTCTATCCAGAGGTAATTAATTTTATGATGGAGGTTGAACAAGGTGATAGGAGAGCCTGTTTTAGATGCATTGATGATAGGGAGGAATAATGGCTCATCAGGTATGAAATAGTTCCAAATTACCTTGCTTTTGGGTCATTATTTATATTTTAAGTCCGCTGCCCTGTTTGTATCATGAAAGGAGAGCATATTGTTATCCACAGACTTTTGGGGAGTGATCCACACTTGCTCTTGTGAGTGTAATGGAAATCTGGACTCTTCTGACAGTCCTGGACTTGGCCTTCCTTTAAGACGGATGTCCTTCGATCTACAGATGAAGAAACAATGAGGTCATTTATCAGTAAAAGGAGTTAGTACTATCTGAACTTGGGAAATTGATAGCAAACATCTGACAAACAGGTGTTTGGAGATTATGGCCTGGTAGGATTAATCAATCTATGCATTTATTTAACAAATATTTATTGAGAATATTCTATATGTTAGCCACTATGCTAAACATTCAGCTTATAAAGTAAAATTAATGTAATGGACGGGGAGCTTGGGAGTATGCGATGGAAACTATGTTTCTCCTTGGGATGATTCAGAATTTATTTAAAAAATGCTCTTGAAAAGGCTTGACCACTTCAAAATCCAGGGATTACAAAACACATGAGTAATGTGTCTTGCCTCCAAGGTTATTGTTATTGCAAGTGTTTGTCCTTAAAATGGTGCCTCTGCCACAAAGAGAGGAAAGTTTGATCGTGATCACCAGGGACACAACAGCACGATAAAAAATGCCAAAGGACATTCTATTCACCCTAGTTTATCAAGGAATCCTCCATCCTCAATCCCTCATGTCTTCAAGGAGTTTCCTGAGCTTTCCGAATGCTGCCTCCGTCCTTTCTTACCATGAAACCAGGCACAGACAGAGCATGGACTTCCAAGCCAAACTAATCTGTCAAACTCTAGTGGTCCTAACGCTAGCTATGATTTATGCAAGAAATTTCACCTTGATGAGCCTCCCCACGGCCCCTATAATGACTCTGTGGTTGCGGGTTTTGAGTGAGAGAAACTCAACCCAAATTGTTAAGGAGAAAACAAACAAAGAAAAGTGTTGCTGGGTTGCATAACTGAGAAGTCAAGTAGAAAATGGCTTCATGCACAGCTGTGTTCATCTTCACATACATTCGGATGACTCGACTTCACACTTTCTCCATCACTGCTTTGTTTTCCTTGTTTTTCTCCTGCAGGGCTTCTCCGATGGTGGCCTCTAGAATCACCACATGCACATTAGCCTTATTGCCTAGAATCCCACAAGGAAAAAAATCCTCTGTCTTACTTGCTCAAAAATCATTGTTAGGATTCACTCTGAGTAGACCAGATTGGATCTTTTGTGCCATATCAAACCAATGACTCTAACTGATCAATTCCAGGCCAGAGACCCACCCCTAAAAGTAAGGGATAAAATTAATTTTATAAGAATCTCATGGACATGGAGAAGGTTAATCATGGGTTCTTCTTCCAAAAGATGGAGGCATAATTTACATAGCAGAAAATCACACAAAGAACAGAGTCCATTCTACCTTTTTTGGCCCTCGAAATTGAGCATATGAACCTCATAAAAGTACAAGGAAAATTAAAATTGATGAGTGCAAAGTGTCTTAGTCAATGGGTGGCACAGAGTAGATGTTGAAAAAGTCCATTATCTTTTTTTCCATAAAACTGCAATGCTTTGTTTCATGCTTTATTGTCTTTCCAAACAAGTGATAGAAGGTTTCTGGTTGGCTGTCAACTTATGTTCATAGTTTTGTCCAAATCAGCCAGACTGGTGGCTTGCACTGAGTGATAGGTGTGTATTTTTAAAGGAAAAGTGCTTACAAAATCACAGACTGGAATTTCCACAAACCTGGAGAGATTTCCTGGATAAGATCACTCATGTTGATATAGCTGACTTAACTGGTCCTCTTGGTGGCCACATCATAGTGCAAAAAGAAAGATTCAGCTTGAGCCTTACTCAACGGGGAACTTGAGCTCCAATGGTAGGAATAACACAATTAGAAAAAAGAAATTCAAAAGTCAAATGTGACCCTAGCAAAAGTCATAAATGATGCAGCGCCTTCCCTGAAGGCTGGACAAACAAAAGTTGTAATGAACAATCACATAGCCATATGTTCAGCTAGCCAAGGAGGAGTTTGTGTTGGAAACGCATCTAACTGCAACCTATATAAATATGCCAGTCAAGCAGAACAGTCTGTGGGTAGGATAAAAGAAAAAGCCATCTGGCTCTCCAGAACAGACCTACCTGGACTTTGAGACATGTTTTCATGGCCTGGGTTTGGTAATCTAATTTCCTGGCTTCAGGATCTCCTACAAAAAACTAATAACCACTTTGTTTCTGGTAATTGTTTGTGTTACAGTTGGCCGATGCCTCTTGTTCAGAGTCTTAAATGCAACCGCACAGACATTTTTATGCCAGATGATTCCGTAATCTTTCCTGTAACGAAGAAGCAGGATGCAGCTAACACTGGCTCGGTTACAAAAAATGGTCTCTGAAGACGATGGCAATGATGAAGATCTGGATGCCATGAATAAGTGCCTGCAGTCTGACTTCATCTGCCTTTGGCCAAAAAGAGAAGACCAAAAAAAAGAGTTATGGCAGCTCTCTCTGCCTTTTGGTGCCCTGGACTGACACTAACTGGTCTGTTGGTGAACCACTTCATTCTTCCAAACTCCTAGATAAACATTACTGATATCCAACCTTAGTTTTACTGGAAACTCCTGACAGCAACAGACAACAGAGCAAACTCCTACTTCTGGAGCTTTCCCCCAAATCACCTACGACAAGCCCAAGTCCTACAACTAGCCCCTGTGGACCCCATCTTCCTGGAAGCCCCATGGTTCCCTGAGGTGTGTGGTATCCCTTTCCTGAGCAACTCACAAATGCAGCATTGTTAGACCACAGTGTGTTCCTCAGCTGAAGACATAAAGCCTTGACTGAGCACTCAGGAAATGATCGTTATTCTGAGGGGTTCTGAATATGTGGAATATGATGAATTGAGTGGATGGAAGCCACTCTTAGAGATTGGCATTCCACTCTCATGGACACCCAGTCCTCACTTCAGTAATACCTATGGTATCTCTAGGATAAATACGGGGTTGATACTTTGCTTTTCTGGATAAACTCATGTTAACATAACCTAATTTTGGTGGAGAGCGAGAATAGTCTCCACGAATGAAGACAACTATAAGAAAATTCCCTGGCCTTGGAAAGGAATCCTTCAGCAGGTGGGAGACAGAGATGCTGCCTCTCTTTGGCTTTGTGCCTCCCTCTTGTTGGTCTAGATTTCAGATATCTAGGTTCTGTGAGGAGATGTTAATATGGCACCTACCACCTGAGAGGGAGTCTGTGAATGGTGGGAATAGGCTAGCCCATAAGCCCTAGAAATCAAGCCATACCTTAAAAATCAGATTGTCGGGTTTTGGTGTGTGTGTGTGTGTGTGTGTGTGTGTGTATGTGTTCATTTCCTGTTCTTTTTTTGGTGTTCATATTTTAGTTCACACCAAGCTTTTAGTAAACTCCCATTGAAATGGGTCATCCCTGTTTCTACTATACAAATGGTCACGCTGAATGTTCATCCTCGGTCCAGAAGCTTGAAGAGGCACCTTGCCTCCTGAGTGTGGAAGAAGAGGCAGTCAGAAACTAGAACCTCTACATGTCTCTCAAGGACAACTTTGAAGATGTTGATTTTAAGCACGAGACAGGTGGAAGTTCCTTCAGTGCATCGTTTTGCTGGTTTTAAATGAGTTTTGCCCTGAGCCCAATAACTGCCCCTCCTTGAGTAATTTCCTAATACTTGGGGTGGGGGGGGGCGGGGGAAATATAGGAAGGGAAAACCTGTGGCCAGAAGAATTCACATCCACCAACCTAAGAAAAAGAGCCAGTAGTTGGAGGAAATCAGAGGGTTTAACATAATGCAGCGCAATAATCCCAGACCCTGTATACCCAAGCCAGTTTCCAACTTCCTCCCTCATCTTTGGACACTGAAAATCGTCCCTCAAATACCCTCTATCTTGTTAAGAGTGGATATATCTCTCTGCAAGCATTTTTTTTTAGTTCTTTTCTGTGCTAATCTCCCTGCCTGTCACGCATAGGTAGCAAGTCATTGCAGAGTTATGATCTGTAAGTCCAGAGACATATAATGCAGTTTGAGCAAAGAAAATACTGAGAACTATTTGCTACTTACTGGGCAGGATTATGGTGTGCACAAGGGGTTTGAAATATTTAGATGTCTCAGAACTACAGGTGAGGATTCATCAAGGTCATTGTGGCTTTTCTTCTCACAGAATTAAATAAAGCAAGTCACAGAGTTTCACCGGGAGGTGACTTCTTTGACAGGATATTATAATCAGTAGCTCTGTTGTCTCTGCTGCCCCTGAAATAATTTTATATCTCTTACTTAGCAGCATATTGGCAGAGGTGGCTAGCCAAAGAGAGCTCAGAAACACTAGGGTGGATTTTTCAAATCAGTCTGAACTTGTGCTCATCAGTAGGCATTTTTGTGTGCCTATTATGTACTATTGTTTATGTCTGGGCTTGTGGAAAACATGTTTGTTACACGATCAGCCCTGAAGAAGCACAGCCAGCTGGTAGACCCTGTGGCCACCCTTCCTCAGTCCTCCTATCCTTTTCATTTTGCACATCCATTTGGTCCCAGGGTATGGCAGCTTTCCTTTCACGGTTTCCTCTCTTTCTACCCATACTTGCTCAACCCTGGAATTAATCACAAATTCAACCACTGCCCTCTCCAATGCTAATGCCCTGATTTTGGCCACCGTTTTCTTTCTTCTGGGGAAGAGTCTTCAGTGTGTTCTTCCTGCTACGATTCTCATTTTATTCTCCACATGGTAGCCAGACTCCGTTCAATTTCAGAGTCATAAGTGTCCTGACAGAAGAAGGTGTGTGACCTTCCTTAGGGGTAGATATTATCTACTTCTCTTCTATATTTTACACAGTATGTCTTGCATATAATTAAACATTAGGACTTTGTGAAAAGAGCATGAAAAGGTGACTTGTGATCCAGAGAGAAAGTAGCCCTGAAGTTGTCCCTAATGTTGAAATTAACACATTATGACTTCCAAATAAATATAAAAAATATTTTTAAAAATCTAGTGAGAAAAGCTGGTATGTATGAACAGATGGAGCATTTCAACAGAGAGTAAACCCAATAAAACAAGTAAGTAAAATGATGGAAATGAAAAATCTGACATTATTTCAAGGGCTTCAAAGCCACACGGACACATCAAAGGAAAGGATCACTGAACATGAGGACAGGTCAGTAGACATTACCCAACATAAAACACAAAGAGAAAAGGAGATGAAAGAAAAAGTCTCCAATATCCAAGACCTTTGGTACAGCTTTAATGATATAACACATGTAATTGGAGTACTAGAAGGAAAGAGGGAAAGATTTAGAGAGTTTCCAGTGCTTTTCCAAAATTTCTGGAAGGCACCAACTCACAGAACCAAAAGGCTTAGCGAATCACAAGCGAGATTACAAAGGAAATCACACATACATATTTGATGTCAAATTGCCACATCTTTAAAGTGCTGAAAGAAATAAAAGTCAACTAGAACTATTTATGCGGCAAAATCACTCTTCAAAAATGTAAAATAAAGATATTTTCAGATAGGCAAAAGGTGAGAAAACTTGTCTACAATGGAACTAAACTAAAAGAACACTTAGATACCACATGGAAGGTAGATCAGCAGGAAGAAAAGTAACAAAAGAGTGAGTATTCCCTTTTATTGTACACACACACACACACACACACACACACACACACACACATGCATTTCCATGATTTCCTTAAAGACTATTGACTCTTCAAGATTAGCAATGTGAGTCCATGACATAAAACACTCAACACTCAGGTGGGAGGAGGGCCGAGACCAGGATGAGAGCAGTGAAGGCAGTGAGGCACTGAGGACACAAAGTTAAGGAGGTACTTACCTTCAGGTCATATTGAACCCAGTCCCTCACACCCCTCTCCCTTGTCCTGGGTGGGAAAGGCAAAATGGAAGTACACTACTATAAGAATCTTAGGTTTTCCCAAAGGGCTGTAATTTTACTTGAAGTGAGGTATGTATGTTGTAATATCTAGCGCAAACATTAAAATGCGTGTAACGAAGGAGTCGATGAGGTAAAATGGAATAACAAATAATTCAAAAGCAGAAGAAAGGAAAGAAGAAGCAGAGAAACAAAAAGTAAACGGGAAAAATAGGGAAAAAAATAGCAATTATGGTAGCATTACGCCCAAACATAGAAATATTTATAGTAAAAATAAGGAGACTAAACAATCCAATTAAAAGGCAGACCTTATAAAATTGGATACGAAGCAAGACCTAGTTACAGGTTATTAAAAAGAAAATGCAGACAGGTTGATAATGAAAGGGTAGAGAAATATATTTGGTAAAAACATCATCAAGTGAAAAAGATGGGATGACTATATTAATATTCATCAAAGTGTTGTCAGATAAAAGTATGACTAATTGATGTATTTAACAATCGTTAAAGATTACATTAACCAAGAGGGCATAACTATTGTTATGTGTCTTAAGCTAATAATAGAGTTTTGAAAAGTTTTGAGGAGCAAAAATTGACAGAACCAAAGGGACGTACAGAGCTACAGAGGCAGAGACTTCAATATCTCTCTTTTCATCAAAAATATTAACAACATCTAAGCTTGCAGTGTTTTGCTAAATCAGTATTTGAAAGATGTATCAGCAACTTTAAATGGTTGTAGTAGGAAAAAAAGAAAATACTGTATAGGAGGTGGCCTAAGATTATAATGTAAGAAACAAACATGCACACAAAGTCAACACAAAATAGAAAAAGGAAGCGATCAAGTCAAGAGGGGAGATTAATGAAATAAAAATTAGATATAAACAAAAAGGAGTCAACAGTTTTAGCTTGATTTTTTGAAAATATTAATGGTGCTTATAAACACCTTGAAGACTGATAAAAGAACAAGAGACTGGAAAATCCCTAGGTGACCGGTGAATGGAGCAAGATAAAACCTGAACTTGGTTAACAGATGCACAGCTCAGTATGCAACTCCAAGCCAAAAATGGAAGCTGGCTGCATTACAGCCTCTCTCAGGGGTGGTCTCGTAAAACAGTGATAATAAAAGTCTTCCCAGTGGGTAAGGCTTTAGGCAGTGCACCATGTCATCCACTTTGTGTGGAAGGGGAAGTGACCCAAGATTAGAATATATATGAGTGCAGTGCAAGCACTGAGTGGCCTGGACAGCCGATCAAGGGCTTAGATGGAAAGGATTGCAAGACTGAAGATAAGGAGGTATGGGTGAATATATATGGATCGATACACTAGGGTAGGCATGTAGTGTAATGACCTTGTATTACACATTGATGCTCAACAGAGAGCATCTACCATAGAAGAGGGCTTAAGTTGGCAGATAAACTAATTTAGGCAGTTGACAACAGCCGACTTTTGTCAGTAGACATGCAAATGATGGCATATTAATTAAATACCTACATATTTATTAAATATCTACAGTGGTAAAACTGGGAGCCACACATTGGCCCAACAGCATGGACCTCCATTCCTAAGGATGATCTGACTGTTCCCACTACCAACGACCAATCTGTTAGCACTGTTAGACTGTTGCTGAGCCCTAAATATGGCGCCGTTTCTTAAAAAGACTAAACGATTACTTAGCGTCAAGTTCATCCTACTGGGTCATCCTGAAAGGGCTAGTGGTTCATTCTCCGCGGAATAGGCATATACTCTGTGAATGAATTGGTCTTTCCAGTGCACAGGGGCTCTGCCACTACCACTATTCACATCCTCGACTTTTCAATCCACCATCATTGGACTCTGCATAAAGTCAGAACAGGGGACTCACATTTTAATAAAAGAGGTATGGGAGTGAGCCATTGATCACAGGACCCAGTGTGACATTACATACTGCATTACAGAAGCTGCTGGAGTGATAGAGCTCTGGAACAGCTTGCCGAAGACACAGCCAAAGCATCAACTCAGAAATACTGTTTCCTGTGGAAAGAGGATGCCGTCCTCCAAAATGCGGCACATGGTCTGTATAAGAGACCTCTGCATGGTACTGTGTTTTCAACAGGACAGATACATGGGTTCAGGAAATGAGTGATGGAAGTGAGACTCACTTACCATCCCTCCCGATGACCACTGAGGAAATGGGTGCTTCCCCTCCCTGCAGTCCTAGGCTGCTGAGTGAGAGGTCCCAGACCTCAAACGGAGCACCCCTTCACCAGGATCACAGCCGGACACTCAAGGAATTAAGTTATGGCTGCTACCTGGTTACTTGACTCCTTTTGCTCACAGATGTGCAGGCAAGAGAAGGAGTCACCATCTTGGCAGCAGTAATGGCCTCTGGTCATGTTTTAGTGGCTTAAAACAACATGTATTTACCTTCTTACCATTTGGTATGTCAGACATCTGGCATAGGACTTCCTGAGATAAAATCAATGTATCACACTGGGTTGCCTTCCTTCCTGGAGATTCTAGGGGTAGAATCTGTTCCCTTGCCTTTTAGAGGCCACCTACCTTTCTTGGCTTATGTCCCTCTCCTCCATCTTTAAAGCAAGCAACATTATGTCTCTCTGATGGTTCCCCAGTATTCATATCTCCTCATTTGAAGCTCAGTAAGGAAGCTTCTTTTAAAATCCCAGATTTTGGACCCACCAAGATAATCTAGGATAATCTCCCATTTCAAGGTTCTTAATCAATCACATCTATAAAGTCTCCTTTGCCATGTTAGATAACACTCACAGGTTCCAAGGACTAACTGTGAGCACCTGTGGGAGACCACTTTTCTGCTGACCACGGAATCCTACAATCTCCCAAGTGTTTTAGACTTCCCATTAGTATATATATATATATATATATATATATATATATATATATATGAAATAATTGCCTTTTAAAGTACTTCAGATCTAATAAATCAAGCACTCAGGAACTTGAGAACCTCCCAAAATTATTGCACAAAGTGTTTCTTTCAGCTGATGCATATGTACAGTGGTAAACTTTCTCCCTAGATTCTCTGGGTGGAGAACCACTGCTTTAAATCCATTTGCATCATTGGTAAATTGTTTAAATAGTATTTCACAATAATTAAAGGACAGCAAGTTATTGTTATCTTCACATGAGAAGCTCAGCTTCAGAGGCACTCCATACATGTGGATACGGGCTGTGCTAGAAGACAGGCACTTACACAGCGAACATTGTGTCTTTATAGCCAGTATTTATTGGCTACTCACAGAGATCCAGAAGTGACGGTACTTAGCGTTTTACATAGGTTGGTTAACCTTGATCTTTTGAACAACCCTGTGAGATATTCACCATAATTATCCCAAATTTAAAGATGAAAAATGAGACTTGAAAAGGTTAAGTAATTTTCCTCAGGTTACATAACTGGGATTTATTCAGGCAGTCTGATTCCAGAGCCCACACTCAACATGATACCACTGTTTCCAGAATTTGCTTTATCCTAGGAATGTACTATAATTGTGTAACACAGACATATTTATTTCCTAGCTTTACTCAATATGCTTGCTTCATCAAAACCTTCACAGCAGGTGTCTGGAGATTTTTTTTAAAGTTTCCTGAGAAGAACCGAAATTAAGTCCAATCTCTCTGGTTTGGTTGCATTTTTTGTCAAGATACTGAAATAATTACATCACATTTGTTAAACAGCTTCTGTCCCCAGCCCATGGGTATTCCTCCCCACCAAACCACCCTATTCCTCTGGACTCTTGAACTTTCTTAGAGTCAGGTAGGTAACAGGTATATACCTTGTTCAACAGGGTGCCTCCAGACCCAGGTCCACTGGTACCACTAATGTGCATCAGTGAACACCACTCCACCAGGTGAATCTGATGGATGAGGAAAGTTCAGGAAGCCATTAGGAAGCTCAAGGGAAGTATTCAAGTATTTGTGACTTTTGAAGGCAGGATCAAATAGATCCAGTTTCAATTTTCCACTTCACTATCAACTAACCACCATGGATGAGGCTCTTCAGGATTCGGAGACTGCTTCCTCATCTGTGAAAAATAAAGCAACAAGACTTGGGGGCTATTACGAGCATTGGATGAGCTAATTATGTGAAAGCACTCTATTAAGTTGAAAACACTCTACAATTGTGAAGAGTTCCTATTTTTACTCTTAAAGAAGGAACTCAAAGAAATATCCATCCAATGAGATAAAACTATGAACATATATGTATTTCAAAGACACCCTAAACTACCAAATATCCTCCTGTGGCAAGTAAAATGCTCTGTCACTGGAATTTCTGGGTCTTTCAGCTGAGTCTACTCTTGTTTTGGAAATTAGCCAACTTTTATTCCATGACCAATGGAAGAAGTCTTACATCTACATACTTAAATTTAAAGCACCTTGAGCAGGTGGCTCCTTTCTTTAGTGTCCTGTAGAGCTACAGGCAAATAATAGATTATCAGAAATGTTTACTGGAGAAATTTCTATTGAGTTGCTATATTCCAGTGCATAGCCCAATGTCTTATATATATGTACTTCTTTGTATTTTCATTTCCTCTCACACTTCTGTCTTTGCCAGGTTTCACACTTCACACTGTGAAGTAGATAGGGACAATACTATGTTTAACACTTTCACACAAGGAATCATTAGAATGAATGTATTCCTTCTAGGAGCCAAGCATTGTGCTATTAAGGGTTTGAGGATGTAAATTGAAGATAGGTAGATAGGGAGGGAGGTAGATAGGTAGATAGATAGAGAGACAGATAGATAATAGATACATGCATATGTATATATGTATGAATGTTCATATGCCCACATGCAATGCATGTTTGTATGTATATAAGTCTATCAATCATTGTTAAATAGTTACTCTTCTAAATCACAAAGCAAATGGCATGAGTAGACTCCCATCCAACTGCCAACTATTCTGGTAGTGCTATTTCCTCACACCCTAAATGCACTGGAAAATGCTAAGGCAATAGTTAGATCTTTGATAAATAGTAAAAAATGTGACTTCTTGGGTGTTCTACCCAGATATAGGTACTGGAGCCTGAGGGAGAAATTCTAATATGGTGGACATGGATAAAATGGCAGGTGGTTCCATTGGGGAGACAAAATAATTCTTTTCCCAAGGGGCTAAAAATGATAGCCCATTCTTCCCACATCATTGACTCAAAAGACTATAATGAAGCTATAATGATCTATCATGTCAAGGAATACTACTGTTTAGGGAGTACTTGATCCATGAGTTGTTGGCACAGTGTGCTACGAGGAACTATTAAGGTACAGCTTGCCAATGTTCATAATATTTGGGGAGCCACAGCTCCCAGAGGATCAGCTTTTGCTTGCTAACTCTGAGGGCTCCATTCCTGGGACAGAAAATTAAAGTTCAAGTAGAAGATTTTTTTCAGGTAAGTCACTACAATATTCATACATATTAGGAGGGAGAGAAAGACAGAGAGAGAAAAAATGGAAGAAAAGAGAGGAAACTAACAGAATTCTATTAAAGGAATTTAAAAAAACCCAATAGCATCTACACTGACCTCTACCATTAAGTCAGGTCAATCAGTCCACAGACAATCATTAAGCATCCAGGGTGAATGGGATATGAAGTGATATATGGAAAGAATACCACCAGTCCTTGTATAGATGGCATGTGTATGTCCTCCCAAACTTTGTATGTTGAAATCTAACCTCCAATGTGATGGTGTTAGGAGGTGGGGCTTTGAGGAGGTGATAAGGTCATGAAGGTGGAGCCCTCGTGGGTGGTATTAATGCCCTTATAAAAGGGACCTCAGAACTGTCCCTCTGTTCTTTCCACCATATGAGGACACAATGAGAAGTTGACCGACTGACCTCTGGAAGAGAGAGTCACGTGAACCTGACCATGCTCGATCTCAGATTTCCAGATCCCCCTTTAACACCACCCCCCGAAAAGATTATCTACCAAATTAGATTAAATTGGTCTATACAATTCAGGTACACAAAACTGGAAAGTTTCCCTTCTTTGTTCTACTTTGGATTCATAGACACACATAAATGAGGAGAGAGCCAAAGGCAAGCTGAGGACAAAGCACAAGCTGACACCCCACAGTCAACCCCTCCTTACCAGGTGGGATATGTGTGGCATTCCTCAGGCACTCCTGGCTGCCAAGAACAAAGGAAAGGGAAAAACAAATGATTAACTGATAGACATCACCATCATGCAGGACAGGAGTCTCCATAGTATGCAACGGCTTTAATGATTTCCAAGAGAAAAAGCTATCTCCAGAAAGGTATAGACTCAGTTTCCTGGAGCCATAACATCACCTTCCACTCCATAGAGATGTGGGGAACAAAGGCAAGAAGAAAATGTAGATAAAATTAAATGTCTTTATAACCTGTAGCCCACTGGCAAATACTTGAGATAGGCAGACTCACTACTGTCTTAATGTTAATGCTTTGCTAGAGGGAAACATAGATCAACGGTGGCAAGGCCTCCAGTGTCTTGTGAATTTTCTTTAGCATATGAAAGTCCTTTCGGGAACTTCCCCTTGCCTAAACCTCCCCCAGTTCCCAGGTATAGAATCAATCACTCCTCACAACCCCAGTTCAGCCCTTTCTGCCCGGGGGTCCTGTCCCACTGCCTTAATAAAATCACCTTTTTGTACCAAAGATATCTCAAGAATTCTTTTTTGGCCATTGGATCCAGATCCTCACCGCTACTCTTCCAAAACTGTGTCATTGGGCATCTAATGTGGGGCTTTGGATCGTTTCATCTGGACTCTGAGCCTTGGTGCAAAGTTGGTGAGTCCTTTCTCTTTTCTTCCTTTACTCTCATTTCGGGGGCTTTTCGAGGAGTGTGGTCTCAGTGGAGCCCTTTCATGTCAACTGCTCGGGCAGCAGTCCTCTAGAGTGGCTGCACTCACGTTTCTGCTTCCTTCCCTTGTGGGCCCACCTAACTTTCTTAATTCAGATTTTCACCAGCAATACTTCACTAAAATGGCCTTTCCAACACCAGTGGTGGTTTCTATTTTGCTGTATCTGCTCAGAGTCTCCTCCCCCTTCACTTGACCCATCGTAGAATCTCACGCAGGTGTTCACTCTGCTCCTGGAAGCACTTTGAGCACATGATTCCAGCTCAACAAGCGCCCCTGGTTTTCTATCTCGCAGGGCACTCTTCGGTCTCGTTTTCCGGATTCTTTTCCTCTCTCCAACCTCTAAATGGCAGAGACCCCCCCAGAGCTCAGTCCTTGGCCCCTTCTGCTCTCTCTTGAGGTCACTTCTTTGACGTGCCTCAATTATGAGCATTGAATACCATACATTTATGGCTGAAAGTCAGGTTTTCTCTCTAGTGCGGGACTTTCCAGTATTTCTATTGCCGTTATGGTGACCTTTCACCCAGACATTCCAGGCAACAACCTAAGAATTATCTTTGGTCCCTATGTTTATTTACATCCCACATACAATCTACCAATAAGACCTTCCACTTATGGCTTTGAAGCATTCAGTTAAAAAAAGAAAAGAAAAGAACTGCTTCCTACCCCCATTACTGCTACCTGGCCAAGGTGCCTTCTGTTACCACCTGCATCAATGTGATAGTCTCCGAGTTGGCTCCTTGCTGTCACTTTTCCCTCTCTAGCCAAGTTCCAGAGAGTACTTTGGGTTTATCTTTTTAAGTTTGTTTGTTTGTTTGTTTGTTTGTTTAGAGAGGGAGCATGAGAGGGAGAGAGGGGCAGAGGGAGAGAGAGAGAGAGAGAAAAAATCCTAAGCAGGCTCCATGCTCAGCATGGAATCCAGCATGGGGCTCGATCTCATGAACTCGTGAGATCATGACCTGAGCCGAAACCAAAAGTCTGATGCTCACTTGACTGAACGCCCCCAGAGCATTCTTTAAAATTATGAAACTACCCCTGTCATTTTTTCTGCCTGGAACACATGCCATTAGAATAAAATTCAAAATCCATAAAATGTGTTATGTTTTAAGAGGAATCTTACATCATCCTACATAACCTTGTCCTGCCTGTCTCATCTGACCCACCTCCACTACCCCACCTCATCACTGCACTGATGCCATAGTGGCCCTCTCTTTTTGATTAAAAATTGTCAAGCCTGTTCCTACCCCAGGGCCTTTCTACTTGTTCTTCCTTCTGCTTAGAATATTCTTTTGCACAGCTTGCTCCCTCATGGAGGTTTCCAGGGAATTTCAGGTCCTCTGAGAATCCTGCTCTGGTCTCCCTAACTAAGACAGCCTCCTGTCACCCCTCTTCCCTTCCCATGACCACCATTCTTATGACCTCAGCTCTGATTTCTTCTTACTTTTCTTTCTTTTTTTTTACAAGCATCTCTATCCAAAGTTATATTATTTACTGATCAATTGATACAATAGTTTATAATAGTGTATCACTTCCACCCGCAACCTCAATAATAATGTCAGCTCCAAGGGGGCAAGTATTTTTGTCTGTTTTTGTTCTGTGTTATGCCCCATGTGCTTAGAACAGTTTATATCATACCCTTATATCACGCACATGGGATCCATAGATAGAGATATAGATACAGATATAGACACACGTATATAATGTATACATGTATACATATACAACAGATTTATATTGAGATTCATACTCCTATGAAATAAACGAGTGAATGAGCAACTCCACAGACACTGAGCTTGTAGAAGTGAACAAGCTGGGCTATAACCACGGTGTGCTGCCTTGCCTGACCACTCTGGGTAATTGGAACAATGCCAGGATGTCAGTCAAGAATTCTCTGGGCTGCAGCTAACAAGGAACAGACCTCTATCCAACAACAAGACCTTTGGAATCAGGTCTCAGTGGGGCCTTCTGAAATAACACAGATACAGTGCAGTAAAAACAGCCTGCAGAAACAGCATTTATAACTCTCTTTACAACTGAAGTCTATCACAGGAAATGCCGAGAAAACAACATATAAATAAAAATGAATTCTCAGATTTATCTGCTGAGGCTGTAACAACCTAATAAGGTTCCCCTAGCAAAAGCAGGGCAGGCAAGGAGAATAAAAGCTCCCTCAATTTCTTCTCTTCAGCCTACATATAAAAGCAATTCCTCCTGGTTTCCAGCTAGAGCCTTCTCTCATCGTACGTAAGTGGTTCTAACTACATTTGATGGAGGTAAGAAGGGAGGAACCGTGTTTCTACATGGCTGAATTCTCACTGCACATGGTGCACACAGGTCCACCTGGTTCCCAGGTTTTACATCCCCCTACTCCCACTATGACGCTGATGTCCATCACCCAAAGGCCTAGCCATCAGAATCTCAAAGGAAAAACGTGTGTGTGTGTGTGTGTGTGTGTGTGTGTGTGTACATATACTGCTCCAGGCAAGAGAAAGTGGGGAAAAAAAACCCTCTAGTTACATTGGTTGTCAACTCATTTTATGACACATTAGCCTTAACTATATGCCTTAGTTCAAATGACTAGACTGCAGTCTCCTTCTCTGTGCTTGAGTTCCCAAATCCCCAGTGCCCTCAAGATACATACACCTTACCAATACAGGCATGAGTTTTACATTCCTAACTCTTGTCCGGACTCTCCTTTTGCATTCGCCCTCAGTACCCAGTACGACCTAAGACATGTGGTCTCTGTGCCCCGCTCTATTTCAGAATCCAATATGCCTTGACCCATCAGGAGAGTAGCAGGTCCTAAGTAGCAATGTCCCAGAATGTAGCACTAAAAACAGTAGGTCATTCTAAGCCCCTCATTATTCTAGAAAGGAACAGAAGTTTGGGCCAGAAGAGTTAAGGAGGCTACAGTGATGGTACAGCAGGGATAGACAGTGTTTTGAAAGTTAGTGTGGGGTGAAATAGAAGAAGTTGAGTAAGACTACTCAAGGCCCTGGGACCTATCCCTGAGTCCACTGGGACTAGGGCAAGGGCAGCAGATACTAGAGCCATAATGGAGGCAACAAGATGGGTGAAGAATGAATATGGATAAATGGATGTCCACTCACCAAACTGTAAATGTTTCCTGTGACCTGTGACATGTGGAGGATGATGCTAAGCTCCAGCAATAGAACCACCATGAGAACAGAGTATAGTTGAGGTGGTAAGTAATAAGAAAACTGACAATTTTAATATTGTTATCTCCAGTGAGACTCTTGTTATGCCCAGTACTGCTTAGGATTTCTATTCAATACGATACTGAACTGACATGAGAATTCTCTTTCTCCAAAACAAAACCAATAGAATGCTAGATGAAACCTAACCACAATTTATTATTTTTTGCATACCTAAAGTAAGGTTAATCCGATAAAGGGATGAAAAGCAAACACATTGGAAAGGAGACAACAAAACTAGAGGGCTTTGGGGAGATTCAGAACCAGATATGAAATTCTATGCCTGAGGATAGATGTTTAACCCCAGGAAAGATCATGAAAACCGGGCCACGGTCCCTGTGCATGCCACAGCTATCTGCCGGAGAACCAAAGCATCAATGCCTGGTCTTTGTGTGAAATAGGGAACAAAAATTCTACCCACTGGCCCAAGAGAGTATCAAGAAAACACAGAGTCATGCTTGATATGACTGAGGTCAGTTCTGCCTTATAAGAGTATATGGCCTGCACAGATTAATACTGTGCCACCTGGGTGGCTCAGTCTGTTAAGTGTCCAACTCTTGATTTCTACTCAGGTCATGATCTCACAGTCATGGGATAGAGCCACGAGTCAGGCTAGAGCCTGTATGAGGTTCTCTCTCCTCCACTCTGCCCCTCCCCCATTCGTGCTTGTGCTTTCTCTCTCTCAAAATAAATAAATAAACGTTTTTAAAAAAATTATTAAAAATAAAAAAAAATATTTTGAAACTGCTCTTGGATCAATGGAATTCATACTCTTTCAACTCTCTGAAGCAGATATAGACAGAAATCTATCCAAATGGATACTCAACAACGAGGGGCCCAGCTACCTTCTCCAGCAGGCTTAACACCTACTGAAAGTTAGTTCACAATCAGAAATTACAAACCGCAAGAGGACAGCAACAACCAGGAGGGCGTTACCAGAAGCTAGAAACAGGAAGAATTAGAGAGAACGTGTTTATTTAGTCAACAAATATTTATTGGGCACCCACTACGTGCAAAGAACTATTTTAGGCACAGGGATACATCAGGAAATAAAACAGGAAAAATCAATACCTTCATAAAATTTCCATTGCAGTAAGAAAGATACTTGAAAGATACTCAAAATAAGTATCCAAGTAAGAACTTACAGATAATGAATTACATCCAAATTAAAGTTCCCTCCATAAATTCCAAGGAGTCGGAGTGGACTCAAAAATTCAGAAATGCACCAATTCCTTACTGTCTTTTATTCATTTCTTAGGATGAAAACATTCTAATATAGGAATATATATCTTTCAGTTGCAGCTCAATTCTGATGTTGCAGCCCAGCCCTTGGATTTAGCTTTGGCTGTTTCTTCTGCCCCCTCTCTGGGACTGAAATATATGCAGGGATTAAAGTGCCAGCTATAAAATCAGCTAATCTGCATTTGAATTTCAACTCGGCTTCTCAGCTGAAGGACCTCAGGAAAGTTGCCTAAACCCGCACATTTCCACAATTTTAAAAAGACAGGATCATTGCAATGTAACTCATGGGGCAGTTACGATTTGTCTATGTAAAACACGTAATGTCTGGCACATAGTAAATGCTCAATAATTATTAACAATTATTATACCATTTTGATGCCAGATAAAATTGATCCACAATAAGCATTGACGCTTCCTGATTCTTCACTCAGAGGATGGGGATTCTTTTCGAATCCTGGGAGGTGCCATCATTTAAGTGCTTAAATGTTTATAATTCTAGTGAAATGGATCCCTTGCCTTTCACAAATAGACAGCCTTAGAGAGAGAGGAATGAGTTTGTTAAATTGACAAGGGATAGCAAGGATCACTCCAGAACTAGAATAAGTAAAAGATGTTCAATAAATTTTGACCAACATGTTAATTGTGGTACAGAAGAAAATTGTTGAGACATGTGATTTGGAATGACTTAGGAATAAAGCTCCTTTGAAATGTACATCCATTCTGTCCTCTAATACCTCCCGAAGGTTGATTAACTCACTAAGCTGGGTTTTATGAGAAAGCCCCTGTGATATCAGTGGGTGAAGTCATGCTGAAAATGACAGAGTGTGGCATTAAAGGCAGTTAATCTTACCTTGTGGCTGTTTGATGTCGGTAGAATCTGATATACTAAGATGTGTTACCCATACCCACGGAAGTCCTCAGAGGCAAATAAGTAAGCTTTTTATTTGGGGACAAAGATGCCATTGATGACCATGATGAAGATACTGCTTGCTAATTACTATATGTGACTATTCTAATCTCATCCATAACCTATTTTGAAGTATACGTAATAGTATCTTCATTTTACAATTCGAGAAACTAAGACTCAGAGAGGTTAAGGCTCAGTATTAATCGGAAAATCAAGATTCCAACCCAGTGAGTCTGATTCCAAAATTTCTGCATGGGATCTGCCATAAAATAATTAAATCAAGGAAGTATGTAAACAGATCTTTTCCATGTTACTTTTCTTCAGTCAGAAAAATAATGATATTAAGTACAAGGAAAACATATTCAACCATATTTATAAATATTATAAAAACTAGGTTTTAATAATAAGGTGCTTCCACTTGAAAAAAATACTCTGTGATTCTGATATTTCTGTGGTGTATTATTTATCTATCCTGCATGCTTGGTTTCACAAACACTTTCCACAATGCTCACATGTCCCTAATAAAACAATGTGGCACTTGCATTATGGGCTCTCCATAAATTAGTTTGACCGCTAGTAAAAATCATGTTAAGAAAAAGAAAAATCTCAGCTTCCAAAGTGTGATGGGCATTTATTTAGACATTTGACAATAGCATTTAAGCATCTGGAGTACACAACCTGATTGTAGTTTATAATTGTTTGGCCAGCTGTCTTACTCTGTTGCCAACGGGTCTTATCTAGACACGTATCTTAATCACTCCCGAGCTTTGTGGAAAGATTCCAAGAGGAACAAATAACAGGAGACCATTCATGCCTGGATGTTGTCAGACAAGATGTAGAGCCCTTGAATGTCAGAGATGAAACACAAGTGATACTCTAATCCAACTACCTCCTATTACAAGTGAATAGACTATAGCCCAGAGAGGGGATGTGATTTATTTAAGGTCACTGTATTAGTCAGGATAAGGCAAGGTTATGTTGCAGTAACATGCAATCTCACATTTCAGTGCTTTAAAAACAATTATTATTTTTTTAATGCTACATGACCCAAAACACAGTAGTCAGGTGTAGAGGTCATCAGAGCCCCTCTTCCCACATGGGCTTCCATTGTCATCGGAGCAGGACTGGCACAGCACACTTTGTACCTGGGCTCCTGAAGGTTCTTCCATGAAGAGATGTTCACCTCTTCTGTTTCATTTTGTTGGCAAAAACAAGTCATGTGCTTAACTTCAAAGGGAGAAGGGAAGTGTAACCCTGCCAAGTACTCAAAAGGAAAAGGTCAGATATGTTTCTGAATTGCCACAAATACCATAATCCACAGCAACTATGACCACATTCACAGCAAAGGTGACATTACCACGGGGTTCAGTGGAAGGCCTGATTTCATCAGAGGTGAAAACCAGGGAAGATACTGTCTGGTAGAGCTAAAAGGGCAGTGACAGAAGGGACAAGTAATACTGGAAGTCAGAGGGAAAGCTGGCATGCTATCTTAATAATCTTTCCATCTGGGGCAAAGTACTCTAGATAGTTCAGTACATCTGTATAGCTCAGGAAGTGGATGCCCACTTCTGATCCTGCAGACAGAGAAAACAATGCTGGAAGGAGAGTAACACCAAGAGGAGTAGACTTTGGGGACTACTCAAACCACTGGAGGTCCAGGAATCACTGGCCAAGGAGGAATACAAATCAAGATGTAAAATAATGAAAGCCATAACTAGACTGTTTGACAGCACTCATGGAATGATGTTGACCCAAGAATTAGCCACAGTGGGGATCCACTGCCACCCTTGGGCAGGGTGAGGGGGCAGTGCTCCAGAACCGGTCAGGGGAAAAAGTTCTTCACGGAAGCTGTGGCCTTAGGCCCAAGCACACGGTTTGTACCCAAACTCTGGTGTCACGAGGACAGAACCGTGAGAAAAGTCTGTGGCATCTTTTGCCCCAATCTTCTGCTGGTGGGAAGCAGAAGTGCAGACGAGAAAAATTTCCCAGTTGATGTGGTCCACAAGGGCGGCCTCCAGGGCATCAAACAGGGTGAAGAAAGATGGGGAAATGGATGTATTGAGCATATAAAGAATAACTGAGCAAAGGACTTGAGATTCTGGAGTAACATGGCTAAGGTCATAGAGCTGGGCAGAGGTTGAGCTTGTGAGCAGAGACATAACCCACTTCCAGATCTGGGCTCTTCCCTAAATACGACATTTCCCTGGTTGGAACTCTAGCATAGCGACCACTCATTTTGCAGACGTAGAACTCGAAGGAAGAAACTGATGCCAGCAGGCCTGGAGTTCACAAAGCTGAGCCAGGGCCCAGGCCCTATGGGGGTCAGCCTTACTCTTTACGTTGCAACACTTACCATCGCTTCCATCTCCTTGATACCTACTGTTCTTAAACCCTAAACTTCAACCGTGTTCATTGACTTGCCGTAACACCAATGCCTTGCTGCTCAGATCGTGGTCCATGGACAAGCTGCGTCGGCATCACCAGGATGCTTAGCAGTGCAGAGTCTCAGGCTCCATCCCAGAATCAAAGTCTACATCGAATCAATATCCTCAGATGCCTGTGAGGAGAACTTCGCCAACACATCCTGTGTGCTCCGAGCCCAGGATTTCATACGGCACGTGCCTTCCTAACGTTGGATGTTGTAGCTTACAAACATAGGTTTGAATTTGTCCACAGACATTTTTTAAAGGGAATCCCCTCTCCAAATAGTGGGAATGCTAATTACATGGCTGATTCCCCACCTCAGGGGAGTCTCGTGATCCAGCCT
Organism: Panthera pardus; assembly: GCF_024362965.1. Lineage (NCBI taxonomy): Eukaryota > Metazoa > Chordata > Mammalia > Carnivora > Felidae > Panthera > Panthera pardus. The sequence continues at coordinate 76,181,826 of NW_026527002.1, read as the reverse complement.
GCCCTCGTTGTGCAAATTCCAGAGTCCAGAGATTCGGTCAAGAACGGTGATTCTAACTACCCGCACTGAGTGAGTGAGTACACCAGGCTGGGAGAATGAGGATGTGGCACAGACAGGACCAGTCAGCATCCCTTTCTGGGGAACAGACACAGGTCCTGACAAAGTAGTCACCTGTACAAGGACCGTGCAAGACCCCATATGCTTAGGGTCTTCCATTTACTGAACAGGAAGGAAAGTCAGAAGAAATCAACACGGAGATAAAAGATACGTGTGAGAACAAGAGAATTGCAGACATTGTCTAAACCGGGGTCCCACACCTGTCTGGATAGTCCCTTGAGCCCCTCACTTATGGCAGACAAGAAATTCATGTTTGTGCTTAAGCTTGTTCTTTTGGATATCTCTTCCTAGAAACTGAGTGGTTTCCGATGAATCCTTCTGGGTATTTTCTATTCGTATTCATCTTTCTGGACAGAACTTAAGTACCACCTCTGGGCAGGCTTTCGTGACACCCCTTCCCGAAGCAGAGATCAGTGTCCCATATCTTTGCCAACACAATCTTCTGGTCATGTCTCTGCTAAGACATTTATCACAGCATATGACGACAGCCTTCCCCAGTGTCTCCACAGGGCTGTTGTGAGGACCAAGGGCAAGGACCATGACTGTCTTTCCCATCCTGGACACAAAAGCATGTTGGAGAGTGTCTGGCATATAATATGCACCCAGTCCATATATTTTGAGTAAAAATTCAGTGGAAATAGCTCTCCCACATTCTACATATACCCAGGACGCATTTTAAGTCCTTGTGAAAATTACAAATCAGTAGTATTTCAGCAGAACGGCACAAATTCTCCTGGGCAGGTCCAGGAATAATAAAGGAACAATGTAATCACTACTCTTTTCAGCTTCATTAAGTAGGGAATTGGAGGTAAAACTGAGAAGCCAGACAACACTTGGGAATTTGACACATGTCTTTTAAAGAACTTAAAAAGAACAATTACGCAGACAGGGTTCCGCAGTTAAAATGCATCTTAATTGAATCAGGCTGGAAAGAGAAGCCTGAATTAGATTTAAAGGGAAAGTTTAAGGGATTCTTCATAATTAGGTAAGTTAATTCAAAACATTCACAGTCTGATAGTTTCATCCACTCCTGGGCTGGATTGAGAGGAAAGGAAACACACGAGGAGGAATTACCTCTATAAGACCTCGGCTGGGTATTTGGATCTCCTTTCCTTGATGAATGTGGATCTGAAGCAGTAGAGGAACATCGTGCCTCACACTGGAGCCTGGGAGAGGCCAAGTGTAAGGAGGATTAACAAGGGCTGCTTTCCAAACACAAAACCAACCAAAAGACCTCAAGTCCTATCAACAAACCTAAATAAAGCCTGAAATGAAGCAGTAAGTTCTGTTATCTGGCCTCGCCTACAACGAACACAGATGTTTCTAGATGTTCACACTCATCTAGACATCACCAGCAGGTACTACCACACGCCGGTGAAGAAGAGAGTGTGATGTGGGATTCCCCAGAATGGAAGCCATCTTGACCCTTCACTGTGTTTGGACAAGACAGCGAGAAAATGGTTGAGTGCTTCCTGGGCCTGTATCTTTGTGAGATGCCGGAAGGTTCAGAAATCAATATGACTACTTTATTCCATTGTGTGCATTTGACTCTCTTCCCCCAAGGCTTCTTGAAATGAAATCAAGTGTAACTGACTTCGTAAGGGTTGGCACAGGAACCGAGATGAGTCACCAACAGCCCTCCGTTCCTGTGGAGGTGTGCAGTCGTGTGGAGGTATGACACATGACACATGACACCAGAATGTAAAGCTTCCCAGGCAAGAGTAGGACGAGGCTCCTAAGCGAAGTAAAGTTGGTAAAGAGATGATGTGCCCTCAAGGAAATGGGACGTGATTGGGTAATCCCTTTTCACCAGACTGTAAAGTTAAATAGCATTTCAGTAGTAAGCAAAACAAAGGGAAGAGACCTGGAGCTAGACACATTGGCAGGAAAACTCTTGGACAGAGATAGGTATACATATCTGAGGGACATTTTAGCCAGCGCAGAGATTATATTTGATTATGTTACCACGACCATTGCACACAACTATCTCAACTATGATAAATTCTCCCATATAATTTGTCTATATCATTTGATAAATTCTTCCATATAGTCTATCGTGTATTATTGTTATATTAGGATATATTACAATTATTATATAGTACAAGTATATGTTGCCATATATTATGTATATAATAATATATAATACGTAATTACATTACACACTATATATGATATATTTATAACACTTTAGTTATATAATATATAATATATTATATTATTATAGCGATTTAATTCTTTTATATATGACAATATTAAAACTTAGGCCAGTGAACCAAAAATGGCAGAGCCAAACCTGTAAGTTTTCTACTTCCAAATCTGGTAATTTTCGCCATTCTACAAACCAATGAGAAAGAGGCAATAATGAAAGAGAGGGGCATGATAGTAATTACAACCACATGATGTAACATCTTTAACGTTCCTCTAAAGAGTTTAGAATGTAACATTCAGTTAGTTAATAATCATTATTTCACTATTACTTCAATATTTTGAGCAGGGACTATTAATTTCAATTTTATTGCAGGTCTATTTGCAAAGATAACTTTGCATCAGATATTCTTTGTATCCAAGCGATTATTGGTCACACAACCTTTAACAGACTTCAAACCACTCCCTTCCTTCCTCCCCACTTCCTTCACAGGCCCCAGAAAAGGAAACCCTGATATGTGTTGTGGTGAACAGCCTCCAAGGTGGCCCTTGATCATCCCTGTGTTGGTGACCTTGTAAAATACCTTCCCTCCTTGCCTAAGGGTTGGAATTGTTGACTTACTTCTAACAAATAGAATATAGCTGAACTAACAGGACACCATTTCTGGTTAGGTTTTAAAGACAGTGGCTTGTTAAGCACCTTCTTTCACTCTTAAAGATCTCTTTCTTTGGAAGAAGCCGGTTTCCATGCCATTTGGGAATCTGTAGAGGCGCCCTTATGATGACAGATCAAGGTCTGCAAACAGACATATAAGTGAGCTTAGAAGTGAATGTTCTTTGGGGTATGTGGGTGGCTCAGTCAGTTAAGAGTCTGACTTTGGCCCAGGTCATGATCTCACGGTTTGTGAGTTTAAGTCAGGCTCTGTGCTGATAGCTCAGAGCCTGGAGCCTGCTTCAGATTCTGTGTCTCCCTCTCTCTCTGCCCCTCCCCGCTCAGACTCTGTCTGTCTCTCTCTCTCTCTCAAAAATAAATAAACATTAAAAATTAAAAAAAAGTGGATGTTCTTCACTAAATCAAGATTTCAAATGAGACCACAGCCTTACTTGACAGCTTGACTAAAATCTCATAAAAGACTTTGAGCCAGAGGCACTCGATTAAGTTATGCCCAGAGTCTTGACTCGTGTTACATGTGAAATCATCAATACTTGTTGTTTGAAGCTGATAAGTTTTGGGTCAATTTGTTACATGGCAATAAATAATTAATGCAAATTTTGAAGGCTGAATCTTCAAGAACATATAAGTTGACCATCCTAATATGGTGTTTTTAGTGGCCAAAATTTGATTTGTTCGTGTGTTTTTCCTAAAAGAAATATAGTGTCTTATGAAAAGAGTAAGATTCAGCATGGTTAGGGTAGGACTCAGAGATCTTTATTTCCAAAGGGATGAATGGATGATTCTAAAACACATCAAAGCTTGAAATCCATAGACTTTATGGACATTCTGTAGCCTTTGCGGCAGTGAGAGCTAGGTTCAATCCTGGTTTCAATCCTCTTTATCCTATACTGGCCATATGATATAGAGCATGTTACTTAAGTACTCTGAGCCTCATTCCCCAAATATATAAATGAGAAGAACTCTCTTGGCTTTTCAAAGTTATAGGAAAGATCATTTAAGACTAACAAAGGTAAACATTCTAGTGTCTGGCACATAATAATGATTCAACAAAATTACATTTTCTCCCTGGCTAGTGGAGTTTAACCTCAAACCAAGACCACATATGTTTCTTTGTTTTCTTTTTCTTTCTTTCTTTCTTTCTTTCTTTCTTTCTTTCTTTCTTTCTTTCTATTTATTTACTTATGTACTTATTTGAGAGAGAGAGAGAGAGAGAGAGAGAGAGAGAGAGAGAACAAGCAGAGGAGAGGTAGCAGAAGAGGGAGAGAGAATCTGAAGCAAGCTCTATGCCCAGCACGAAGCCCAACACAGGGCTCGATCTAACAACCTTGAGGTCATGACCTGAGCCAAAATCAAGAGTTAGATGCTTAACCAACTGAACTACCCAGCCACTCCGAGACCACATAGGTTTGATGGTAATTTTACTGTGTCTCCTTGACTGGGCAAAGGATACCCAGATACCTGGTAAAGCTTTATTTCTGAGTGTGTCTGTGAGGGTGATTCCAGAAGAGGTGAACATTTGAACTGATGAATGGAGTGAAGCAGACAATCCTCAATGTAGGTGGGCATCTTCCGATCCTTTGAGGGTCCAAATAGAAGTAAAACAAGGAGGAAGGGAAAATCTACTCTCCACTCTCTCTTTGCCTGAACTGAGACATCCATCTTCTTCTGCCCTTGGCATTGACAGCTGCAATTCTGATTCTTCTACCTACTGACTCAAATCGGGATGTCAACCGTCAGCCCCAATTCTCAGGCTTTTGGACCCAGCCTGAATTATACCACTGGCTTTCCTGGTTTTCCATCTTGCAGATGGAAGATGGTGGGACTTCTTGGCCTTCATAACTGTGTGAGCCAACACTTATCTATCTATCTATCTATCTATCTATCTATCTATCCATGTATGTATCTATCTATCTATCTGTCTATCTGTCATCTCCTATTGGTTCTGTTTCTTTAGAGAACTCTGGCTAATACAATATGTTAAGACTCACAAGGGCAATACCACTAGAGTGGAAAGCTTGGGGCAATGTAAGGTTAGCGTTGTCTCCCTCAAAGACTGAAAAACTATGTCCTAGTATTTTTCTCTTTTAGGTCAAAAAGTATAGAAGAATTGAAAAAAATAAGATTGAGCCAACAGTAGCCACCTAACCTCTCAATCCTCAGAAAGAATGTTATTACTGATAATAAGAAAGCATTTTTTCCAGCTAAGTAGATGTTGATAGAGTTGCAAGATTTACACACACACACACACACACACACACACACACACACACACAGAACCACATATGGCCCTAAAACCAAACTAGAGAGTGAATGTGTTGCATTGCCCAAAGATGTGTGTTTTTTCCTTTAGATACACAGAAGCTACTGGCCTAGTAAGCTGTCTGCATGCATTTATCACCCTGGAACCAGGGCACCAACAAGTTCTAACAGACGTTGTGGAATTACAGTCAAACAAAGACATATGTCACCTGATAGCTCCCATACCACATTGCACAGAGCACCCAGAGCAAAAGCCCTTTGTCCTTGTATCTCACAGCTGGCAGTCTCTTCCTCCCTGCTCAGCCCTCAGGGATCCTCCCTGCCAGCTCACTGCCCTGTTTTGTTCCTGCCTCCTTCCTGCTACTTCATTCTCCTTGCTGCAGTTAACTAATTCCACTCGGGTGCCATGTGACCTTTGGTTTTCCTCCACTTGGGAGCATGCAAGTGATAAGTGGATATTGAAGACAAAAGATGCCAGCGTGGTGGGGGAAGGCGGGAACTTGGCTAAATCTCAAGTCTAGTTCATAAACTAGCTGAACGACTTGCCTATGTTCTTGCCTGTTCTCTACTTTTTACTTCGTGAATGATCTTGAGCGTGTCTCTTAACCTCTTGAAGTTTCCAAATTCATGAGATGATCCAGAAGATTAAAAGAGAATGCCTATGTAAAACAGTGGTCCATGGTAAGAACTTTCTAAATGCTAACTCTTACTATTGTTGCATTTTTTTATTATATTTATTTTTATATGTAAATCAAATTTCTACTATATTCCCATGATACTGAGGTAATCAGAGGAGATCATCTATGTATTGTAGATATGACAGAGCCGGACACATTGTAGAAGCTCAATAAATGTTTTGATTTTCTATTTCCTTCCTTTTCTTTCCTTTATCTTCTGAAATCTTCCACGAGGTAGGAAAATATGTCAATGATAGAAGAATAGAAGTGTCTATGGGGCGCCTGGGTGGCTCAGTCGCTTGAGCGTCCGACTTCAGCTCAGGTCTCAATCTTGCGGTCCGTGAGTTCGAGCCCCGCATCAGGCTCTGGGCTGATGGCCCAGAGCCTGGAGCCTGCTTCCGATTCTGTGTCTCCCTCTCTCTCTGCCCCTCCCCCGTTCATGCTCTGTCTCTCTCTGTCTCAAAAATAAACAAATGTTAAAAAAGAAGTGTCTGTTTCAGGAAACCTATGAGCTCCCTCAAAGAATTCCAGAAAGATATTGGTGACCCTAGCAACCCTAACACAGTCTTCAAATTTTTCAGAAGGACCATGGCAGTGTCCTGTTCTTGTTGACATTTTGTGAGTCCCAGTTTCCTTGACATAAAAGAATATTATACAACTTTTTTTTTCCTGAGCACAAGAAGAAAAGAAAAAGATAAAAAACAAAATAAAAAACAGGATGGGTTCCTGGTGGCTCAGTCAGTTAAACGTCTGACTCTTGGTTTTGGCTCAGGTCATGATCTCATGGTTTTGTGGGTTCAAGCCCCATGTCGGGCTCTGTGTTGATAGTGCAGAGCCTGCTTGGGATTCTCTCTCTCCCTCTCTCTAACCCTTCCCCACTCACACTGTCTCGGTCTCTCTCAAAATAAATAAATACACTTTAAAAATTTTTAAATAAAAAAAACAGGAAATAGAATTTGCTCAGAGTTTCTCATATCCCAATCTTATTTGGAACAAAGTGTGCTGAGGTAATATATTCACTCAACAAATCTTATTGCATAAAGACCAGCGCTTATCCACCAAAGATTTGCGTTTCCATTCCACGATGTAGAGGTGTTTGCTGGGACATAGCTGCTTAGCCAGGTACTATAATTGTTAACTCCCCTTGTAGGGAGGAAGGTGTAATTGAGTCTGGCCAATAGCAAGAGAAATTTATATCACTTCCCGGCTTGATCCCACTCAACATCCTCCAAGATAATCCCTTATTTTCCACTTCCTCATTCGATGAATGTTGAAAATCGGTGTAATCTTGAAAATCAAACTTTTAAGATGTCCTATCCTCCAGTGGTGCTGCCATCACCACCATCACCAATCAAAGTACCCACTCGCATGAATCAGTAATGGGCCCATGACCAAATCTGGTCTTAATGAGTGACATACTTTGGAATTTGCTAGAAATGTTGAGAAAGGCACTTTCTTTCTTGTTTAGCTATTCAGCCATAGAATGCTGAGTGAGATCTGTTTATGGCCATCTTTCTAGTACATTAGATCAGCTTTCCCAAGAACAAAGCCAACACCTAAAAAAATCAGGGCTGAGAGATGAACATAGACAGTCACTCCATAATGGATTTTTCAGTTATAATCCATTTTCTCCCTTTAAAACAGTCTGAATTATTTCACATGCAACCTGGGAAATTCTGCCATATATAGTCTCACCTAACTATATGTTTATTCACAAGTCTACTACAATATCTTTTCTTATAATATTTCAGAGTTACAGCATAGCCAAGTGGGAAGAACACAGTTTTTTTTTCTTTGTCATTTAATGGCTGTATTACCATGGATAAGTTGGCTAATGTTCCTAAGTGCAAGTGTCCTATTAGTAAATGTATAGATGCAAATATATTGATGTACAGAGTTCCTGGGACGAAGCATTGAGAATGCTGGATTCAAGTGCAGACATGGTGGGATGAGTTAACGCCGTAACAGAGATGACCTTCTTGCATCTTATTTACAAACAATGAATAAAAGAAATTCTTTAAAGAGTTAAATAAATAAGTGAAGGCAAAATCCAAAAGGGCAAGGGAGAATACCCAGATGCCTTAAGCCAGTGCTACAAGCTGATGAGCTGAACTTGAAGTCTTCTGAGCTTCAAATGTACGTGAAATGGACGTGCTAAGGGTTGGATGTGGAGACATTAACTCCACGGAAGGAAGATGTGTTACTTGGCTGAGAGATCCAGAGATTTTAACATGTAATTTGCATACAAATTCCCTATCTGGGAAAAATGGAATGTTTAAGTGAAGGAGGGACCAGAGAAACACTGTTTACCAGGCAATGGAAGAGGGAATGAAGTTTGTCTCCAGCCCGACCTCTGGTTGGGGATAAAGAAACAAGGAAGGTCACTCATGAGAAATTGTCAAGAACCCAAACTTACATGGAATGATAGTTTTACTCTGTCTGAATTCCTCCATATCTTTAAACCAATATATTACAAAATTAACTTATCTCAGACCTCAAACATCCCTGGGACTTCCAGGGGAAGGTTAAGTCAAAATCTTTCCAAGGTAACATTTCCAAAATCTAAGGTTTTCCCATCAACACCCACAATAAAAAATCCCTTAGGAGAATATTACCTCTGATACCTGTATTTGGATACCAGCTTTCTTTTAATATAAGCAAGACAGATACTAATTAAGTGAATGTAGAAAGCATTAATATGGATAAAGGTGACCTTTATAAATGATAAAATGAATAATTCACCAGAAAGATATTATAATCCTGGACCTATGAGTCCTTAAAAACATAGATGCTAGAAGTAAAAGCAAAAATGACATTCAATTAATTAAGGAATACTCAATGAAAGATTTTAACACATCTTTGTAGAAAATTATAAATCAAGCAGACAAGGGCCACCTGGGTGGCTCAGTCAGTTAAGTGTTAGACTTCAGTTCAGGTCATGATCTCACAGTTCATGGGTTCGAGCCCTGTGTCAGTCTCTGTGCTGACAGTTCAGAGCCAGGAACCTGCTTCAGATTCTGTGTCTCCCTCTCTCTCTATGCCCCTCCCCTGCTTGTGCTCTGTCTCTCTCTCTCTCTCTCAAAAATAAATAAAAATTTTAAAAACATTTAAATAAATACATAAATAAAGCAGACAAAAAATACTAAGGATATAGAAAAAAAATGACAATGTTTTCTGTAAAACCATTTCTGTAAGATTTGCAGGCCATATACAATCTGTATAATGTATTCTCCCTCTGTCCCTCTATCTTTCTCCTTTTCTTTCATATACAAAACCACCTAAAGATGTAAAGAACATTCTGAACTCACAGGCCACACAAAACAAGACTGAGCTGTGGGCTGGGTTTGGCCGGTAGGCCATTTGCCAGCCCTCGATCTAGAAGGTAAGAATGCAAGTAACAGGCTTAATCTAATGGATGTTTCTTAAATCCCACACTAAACAAGAGAAGTGTTCTAATTGTTACCATCCATTCATTCTTTTTGAGCAAATATGAAAAATTTATAACGCTTGATCACATTATAATCTCTAAAGCAAGTCTCAATCAATATAAATAAGAGCCAATATCATAAAAACACAATCTCATACCATAATGCAATATTGGAAATTAATATAAAAGAAAGTCCAAATGTGCAAGCATTTAAACATCTCAAAACAAAACTTCTAATGTCCGACAAAGCCTGTATGAGCAGGACATCTGAGAGTGGTGATGAGTGCCAATGGCTCAGATGGCAGCACATGTCCTGTCACCTGCATGGTCCTTTGTTAACCAGCCTCCTTGGGCTGCTTGCTCTCAGGAGGGTGGATAGTTGGGGCAATGGTTCTCTAAGTGGCTGAATTCTGCAACACAGTCTTATTTCCATCAGTGGTTCTTAACCTTAACTTTGTGAGATGCTTTTTTTTTTTTTTTATAACATGTCAAATGCACCCTTAATAATCAAGAAATAATGGGTGGTATAAATGATTTGGTATAGATGATACAAAAATGACATTGTGTTTAAGGTTAATTTAGAGCAAAATGGATCTTAAAAAACCCTAATTTTCTAAGCTCTGGGTTGATAAAGCAGTCATAATAGAAACTTCACATTATTTCAAATTGAGTGAACATGTAAACACTACTTTAAAAATGAAAGCGTGCAGACTTAAATGTGTATATTGGAATGGAAGTAAGATCAAAATACAGAAATTAGTGAATTACATTAATAATGTCTTATTGAGAATATTAAAAGTTTTTCTTTAAAGCCAGATACCAGCACACAATGCTTACCCTCAGGGTACTGGCCATGCCTGTCAGTAGTAAGACCAGAAACAGGAAGAAGAAATCATATAAGGACCAAAAAGGCAAAAGTCAAATTGCCATTGTGATAAATTGACAACCAATATGACAATACATAGAAAATGACAATCTTTAAATTATTAGAATTAAGAAGATCAAGTTTCCTAGAGATAGGGTCACAATAAAGTACCAATAATGTTCTAAACACCAGGAATAATTGATTGAAGTAAATTATCCTTGTGAACAGAGTAGGCATACAAAAAGATCTAAATTATTAAAATAGATTTCATGCTTTGAAAGAAGACAGTCAATATTGTAAAGGTGTTGAGACTGCTTCCAATTTGTCTTTAATCAAAACCAGTGTGGTTTTGGGTGACATAACAAGTTAATACATAAATGCAGAAAGATGCAAATTCAAGAACAGCCACATCAAATTGTAAGATGGAGTGAAAGAGAAGGAAACTCAGTTTATTGAAACTTAAATACATTATAAAGATACAGAAATAAAAAACAGTAGGAGACTGGAGTAGGGATAGAAAACACACACATGCGCACACACACACACGCACACACACACACAATGAGAAACATGATAAAGAACCATAATAAAAAGTGGGTGTGCACGTGTGTCTTTTTGAGACATATTTGATATATGACAAAACAAAGATGACAGTGCAATGGTGAAGAGACTATTTGTCATCTATACATCAAAAAATAAGCTAGATCCTTATCTAATATTAAACTTATATACACATATCACATATGGATGGATTTGGACAAGGATTGGGGTATAGATACAGACATGATGTAGCTATATACATAGATAGCAGGTGGAAAAAAACCAATATAGAAGAAACGAATTTTAAGCATTAAAATTCCGTTTAGTCAACAGTATTTGGTAGAATTTATGATATAAAGACAAAAAGATAAAATTTAAAATATAGTTTGATAAAGTTGCATTAATTAAAATTAAGCAATTATGTGTGACAAAAATCTTATTTAAGTGAGCAAAATTAAAATACAATTCATAGTATGAGAGTAGATAATGCATGTAAATACACATACATAGATATATCAGACTAGTATATAGAATATACGAAGAAATCCTACAAATCAAAATTCTCAAAGTAAACAACCCACTGCAAATAAGGAAAGAATAAGCCAGCGATTGATGAATGAATACAGTTACAATACTAGAAAAATTAGAATATTAAAAATATTAGGAGAAAATAAAAAATGAGAAGATTCTTAAACTTGCTAACAGTTAAAAAATGTAAATTAACACAGCTTGGATATATCACTTCTCAACTAATGGGAAAAATTTCAAGATTTAATAATGAAAGTATTGACTGTGACGTACGAAAACAGAAACACTAATATTCTGTAATGCTAGTGTAAATTGGTAGAACAACTTTGGGTTATGTTTTAATGAAAGCTAATCAAGTTCAACCCAGCAGTTTTCTTTTAAAGGAAATAAACCGGAAATAAAACTGTCACACAAGTATACAGGAGACATCTCAGGTATCTGCTATGGTCATATGGGGAGATTCTAGATAAACAGCTGGTTTAAGAAGAAAAACCTAAGCTTATGGCTGGGTTCAGTAGAGAAATGCAAGTTCAAAATACAGAGCAGTATCCCAACCACCTCAATCAGAGATGGTCTTAGAGATAAAGATAATGATGTGGGAATGTCCTCCGAATGGGCAGAACTTCAAGGGGTACGTGTGGTCAACCAATGTGTATAGAAAAAGAAGTAGCTCCAAATTAGAATAAATAAGGAGTCAGGGGCAGTAGTGAATGGTCTGGCTACCTGTTCATGGGCTTCAAGAGGAAAAGATTGGAATTCTGATGATGAGGAAATCGGGGATGGATGTATAGGAGGAATAATAAAATGTGAAGCTCTTAGTCTCACCCACTATGTCCATCAGAGAGCATTCACCAAGAGAAAAGCTCCAGCCGAGTAACAAAAGGGCTCAGCCAGCTGATATCAGCTAGGCTCTGTCATTGGCTACCCAAAAGTCGTCGCAGCAGGCACATGGATAGGGTGTCCTCAGTGGCACAGATGAACACTATTCATGAGTCCAATAACAAAGGTTCACTCACTGAGATTGGGCTATTCCTGCTACCCAATATGAAAACTATGAGCAGGAGAAACAAATGCTAAGGTCTGAATAAGACCAATTTTTTTAATGTTTATTTATTTATTTGGTGGGCGGGGGGGAGCAGAGAGAGAGGAAGACACAGGATCTGAAGCAGGCTTTGCACTGAGAAGAGAGCCTGATGTGAGGCTTGAACTCATGAACCATGAGATCATTTGAGACCTGAGCCAAAACCGAGTCAGACTCTTAATTGACTGAGCCACCCAGGTGCCCCTAAATAGACCAATTTCTTAAAGAGACCCTGAAAACTCTTGGTGACAACTGGACACACTGAGGGACCCCTCCCATCCTGAAAGAACCAGCAGTTTGTTCACACAGTAATAGAGCCATACTCCAGAAGCAGACTTGCTTTCCTTCCCTAACCATAGATAGGGTCTTACGCAGCATGACTCCTCAACTGATTATGGAGCATCTGATCCACGCTTAAAAGGTCCCATATAATATCCTGTGAACCCAGGCAATCTACCTTGCATAAAAGATGCTGGGAGAGTGGGTCAAATGATAATGGGACCCTCTGGCTGCACCATACCACACCATCTGGAAACGTCTGGCTTGATAGAATGTTGAACCGGCCTGCTGATGCAAAACTGAGAACAGGTTTGGAGATAATACTTTAGGAGCATAGATTCAGTCTATGGTTTGAACCAAAATCGTGGCACACTATTCCCAGGAGGAGGGATATGGGCTCAGAGAATCTAGAAAGAGTACACAGCACTCACAGTGACCCACAGAGGAACTTTGTGCTTCCCATCCATGAAGGTACGGCTTTTTCAAGTTAGATGTCCTGGTCCCCAAACATATGTGGAGAAGGATGTCTAGCAGATGAGGGGTGGACCACATTTTATATGGAGAGGTGCTATCTAATCCCTTTTCAAATGGAAAATTTGAATTATTGTGCATATATCTGAATATGATTAAGTATTCTACAATGTGGTGTTTTTGGCTGCATCAAATTCTAGAAGCCAACAATCATACTATATTTCTCTGATTTTGATACTTATCTTAATTGCATTTCCCTTCTCTGTATGGAACAAATCAAAAAGTTCTCCTACAGAGGAGGGCAAGCAGGAATCTGAGGAGGTACACCCACTAAAACGTTATCCCAATCCAAGTTGTAGAGTATTGTTAACAATTTAGAGATGAGACACGCAAGACAGAGTAAACCCATTATACTGTTTATACATCTGATTTGGAACTTTCCTGACTTATAAATTTAAATATCACCTGCTATTGAATTTGCCTCCTTTGGTCCCGTGAGTCTGGCCCCAGGAAAGGTGGGCTAGAGCAGGTGGGACCTTTCCAAAGCCAGTCTCTGGTGGCCCCTTTTCACCTCTTAATTATTAGGTATAAAAGCCACTGCACAGTATGAAAAAAAGTAATCCAATGTATGTAATTCTGTTTCCAATTTATGCCTGTCACCAATTATGATTGTGCCTAATAGCCTATTCCAACCACCAAGTCCTAACAGGAGGAGAATGACAGCATCTGTCTAAGAGTAGACATGACTGGGTTGTCCATGGATGATGCAGACAAACCCTGAGAAGGTACAGAATGGCAATTTTCACATTATCAAGGAACAACTACTAGGACTTTAAAAATATATGCAACCTGTGACTTTTCATATTTGTGTTTCTATTCTTGTTTTGCTTCTCTGACCCAAAACACATAATTAGCATGCCCGGGTCAATGACCGTGATCATGGCACTAATGACAGTGAAAAAGAAGATTCTCAGGGAGTCTTCAGGGGGCACAGACGTTCCTCTTCTTCCAGGTCCAGCCTCCTCCTTGAGGCATCACAGGCCAGTGCAGGGGGAGCAGGCTTCCCTGCAGAGCTGACTCACGGTTGGCTTGGCCATCTGAAATGTAGACAGCATGTACGTGTCTTCTAGAAAGAATCTCTGAAGGTGATATGGCAATCACATGCACCACCTAGGAAAATGGAGGATATAGAAATCATGGGCAAACTTTACGGCAAAGTTCTAAATATCCTGTGGTCCCAAAGACATTAGCACAAATCTTAAATATGCTCCTACTAGCGATGCAGGGTGAATAAATTGCTTCACCTTTTTTTCTAAGTGTATTTATTCTGAGAGAGACAGAGAGACCAGGAGCAGGGGAAGGGCAGATAGAAAGAAAGAGAGAGGGAATCACAAGCAGGCTCTGCACGGTCAGCACAGACCCCAACTCGGGACTCGAATTCATGAAACTTTGAGATCGTCAGCTGAGCTGAAATCAAGAATTGCACGCCGAACTGACTGAGCCCACCAGGTGCCCCTTGGTTTAATTTTCTGAATCTTCATTTTCCTCTTTGATATATGGGAAATAGGACACCTATCTCTCTGCGTATCCGTGAGGGTGACATAGGGAAACTTCTATCAAGCACGTACAGGTGTGTAAGACAGTTTGTGTGTTAGATTTGTCAGAGCTTTAAATCGGTGGGTTCGGTCATGTTCGTAGAACAAGAAAAAGCACCTTAAAAATATTTCTTACTGTCCTCCTTACAGCTTTGTGAGGCCGTGATTTTACTCATTATACCTATTAAGAAACTAAAGGCTAAAGAAACCTTGTGACCGGACCGTCACATCCCTGGTGACGTGGTGAAACTTGGTCTATCTTCTGAGTCCCAGGCAGAGAGTGGCCGCATCCTCACTGGGCGAGCCCCCAGCCCACCGAGAGACCGCTCACCTGTGCAGTGTAAACCGGGGCGTGACGAATGCCAGCAGCACTGGCTCACTTGTGTCCAGTTGTTTCTTACTTGGGATGTTTGAAAGGTAAGAAGAGTTCAAAATATGCACTGAACCCGGGCTACAGGATGAACTACATTCTGCTCGATAAAATACCAGCCAACTTGTGACTTACGGAGACGGTCGACAGATATTTACCAGTACCTTCGAAATACCACTTCAGCATATATTGAGTGTGAATGCTGTCCATATATACACAATAAATGTTTATGTAATAAGTACTTGTCTATGGAGGCTTCAATAAATTTAGGTCAAGTCTTTGTTATTGAAACGTAATGTGTGAGAATTACGTAAATGTGGGTCACACACTATTTACCTTTCTCCTCCCTGACAGCTGACTGCGCTCTTTGATAAAGGCAGAAACTACATAATTCCAACACCAATATTATGTTTATTTATAGCGCGCCTCAATTGGGTCTAGCATTGAATAAAATGCTAGTGTTTTGAGGGTGCATTTAGTCTACATAGGTCTTTAATTATTTTTGTCTCCCATAGCTATTCTGAAAATGCTAAAATTCAACAAGTGTGGCTCCCCTTGAATGCCAGCACATTACAATAGCCTCGGTGAAATGTAATGGAGCTGTAGTGGGAGGAGTTTAATTACCCTCCCTGGGATTTCACAAATAAAAAAAATCATTTTCCTGGCTGACTACTGCCCGGAATGTTCATCCAATAACTACTGTACCTTGTCATTTTGTTGATTTCCTATCTGCTGCTTTCAAATATCACTTCTCCTCCCACCTCGTCTTCCACGTCCAGCCTTCCCATCCTGCCCAACTGTAGCAGATAGAATATAAAGTCACACAGAATCACAAAATGAGTTCTTCCCTGGGATCTGCTTTTCAATCAATGCATGTCAGCTCCATGGGAGTTAAATTGAAAACATATGAAGAATAAAATCGCATTGTTCTTGCTCTCCTCTTTTTGTAGCGAATGCATATTTTGCTATAAAAAGTCAAAGATATATGTGAGGAAATGGGAATAATCTCTAAATTATATCCTGAGTATCATTTCTATGAAAAGATACGGATAGGGTTAGTTATTACAAAGAAGTGCATTTTTTCACGGATACTATAAAAATATACACTGAAGAGATGAGAACAAGGAAAAATATGCATTTGTACGTATGTAGGTACATAGAACATGTCAATCATTCAATAAATGAGGTGCTTCTGGGTTAGACAGGAGCTAGGCGTAGGATGTGGAGGTGAATAGACACCATCCTGGCTCTCCAGGAGCTCACTTCTAGGAAGGCAGATAGACCCACAATTGGCAGGGACTAGATTTTTTAAGCTATTTTGAGTGTTATTCCAGAGTACAAATACACTGGGGCACTGCATGAGACAGAGTTTCTTTGCCCGAGTCTCTTAGCGGTCTTAGACCAGTTTATGTGACTAGTCTGAGGTCAAACAACCAATCAGTGGAAAAACCTTCCCACATTCTGCAACCGTCAAATGGGAGGGTGGGAAAAACAGTCGTGTCTCAAGGGGGATCATTTGCAAGATGCTTGGGGGGAAATCATTAAAATGTTAAGAAGAATCAGACAATAACCATCCTTTATTTTATTTATTTATTTATTTTTTTTGTGGACAAGGGGAAACCAATGGATGTAGTTTATTTAGACTTTCCAAAAGGCTCCGCGCTAACGGCTATTTTTATTTTTTTATTTTTGTTTTTTTTTTCAATATATGAAATTTATTGTCAAATTGGTTTCCATACAACACCCAGTGCTCATCCCAACAGGTGCGCTCCTCAATACCCATCCCCCACCCTCCCCTCCCTCCCACCCCCCATCAACCCTCAGTTTGTTCTCAGTTTTTAAGAGTCTCTTACGCTTTGGCTCTCTCCCACTCTAACCTCTTTTTTTTTTTTTTTTCCTTCCCCTCCCCCATGGGTTTCTGTTACGTTTCTCAGGATCCACATAAGAGTGAAACCATATGGTATCTGTCTTTCTCTGTATGGCTTATTTCACTTAGCATCACACTCTCCAGTTCCATCCACGTTGCTACAAAAGGCCATATTTCGTTCTTTCTCATTGCCACGTAGTATTTCATTGTGTATATAAACCACAATTTCTTTATCCATTCATCAGTTGATGGACATTTAGGCTCTTTCTATAATTTGGCTATTGTTGAGAGTGCTGCTATAAACATTGGGGTACAAGTGCTCCTATGCATCAGTACTCCTGTATCCCTTGGGTAAATTCCTAGCAGTGCTATTGCTGGGTCATAGGGTAGGTCTATTTTTAATTTTCTGAGGAACCTCCACACTGCTTTCCAGAGCGGTCTATTTTTAATTTTCTGAGGAACCTCCACACTGTTTTCCAGGGTGGCTGCACCAATTTGGATTCCCACCAACAGTGCAAGAGGGTTCCCGTTTCTCCACATCCTCTCCAGCATCTATAGTCTCCTGATTCGTTCATTTTGGCCACTCTGACTGGCATGAGGTGCTATCTGAGTGTGGTTTTGATTTGTATTTCCCTGATGAGGAGCGACGTTGAACATCTTTTCATGTGCCTGTTGGCCATCTGGATGTCTTCTTTAGAGAAGTGTCTATTCGTGTTTTCTGCCCATTTCTTCACTGGGTTATTTGTTTTTCGGGTGTGGAGTTTGGTGAGCTCTTTATAGATTTTGGATACTAGCCCTTTGTCCGATATGTCATTTGCAAATATCTTTTCCCATTCCGTTGGTTGCCTTTTAGTTTTGTTGGTTGTTTCCTTTGCTGTGCAGAAGCTTTTTATCTTCATAAGGTCCCAGCAATTCATTTTTGCTTTTAATTCCCTTGCCTTTGGGGATGTGTCGAGTAAGAGATTGCTACGGCTGAGGTCAGAGAGGTCTTTTCCTGCTTTCTCCTCTAGGGTTTTGATGGTTTCCTGTCTCACATTCAGGTCCTTTATCCATTTTGAGTTTATTTTTGTGAATGGTGTGAGAAAGTGGTCTAGTTTCAACCTTCTGCATGTTGCTATCCAGTTCTCCCAGCACCATTTGTTAAAGAGACTGTCTTTTTTCCATTAATAACCATCCTTTAAAGAAGAGATGAGCCTTATGTGTATAAACAACCCCAGGAAAGAAGAATTGGAGAGCAGCTTTTATTTCTCTTAGACTTCTCCTTCTTGGGTTTCTTCTTCTGCTCAACAATCCAAATAACCAGCCAATAAACCCACATGCACTTCTCATCACACAGCTATCCCCAGGAATGAGAAACCTGTGACATAATAGTTTCCCTACAGTCATGTTGGAGAATGATCTCTATGTGTGGAGGAAGGGTAGTGTCGGAGGCAGCTTGAGAAAAACCACTCAGAGAGAAAGGGAAGAGCCTTAAGGCACAAGCTTGGGGCAGCTGTTATGTGTGTGGGTGTCACAGGGACTGACGTTGAGTGGGTTGTTCTAGAAAAGAGAAAATCTTTACGGAACTGAAGCTAATCCCTTAATCCCTTCCATTTGTACATCAATTTACAGTGCTCTGAGCTCTTTTCCAACCCTTATCACATTTAATCTTCACAAATGCCAGGAAGGAACACAGGACAGGGATTAATCAGTCCTTTGAATGTAAAAAGGGGAGAAAGCGAGGTGGCCAAGGTCACAAAGACAAGGAGGGGTGGACTGGCTGAAACTCGTTTTGTTTTTTTTATTTTCTTTTAGTTGGAGCCCTTGTGTTTTTTCCACTATTTTTAAGGCCAGAGGTAGATATTAATTTGGGCCATGGGAAAAAAATAAGTAAACAAATGACAGTCTTATGATTTGTGCCAAGCTGTCATAGCAGGTTAAACCTGACTCCTCCTAATATCCTGCCCGGTCTCCTACACTCAGTCAGAAGAAGTTACAGTGTGGTTCAAAAACCTCTGACAGCCCCAAATTGTGTGTTTCCACTCCAGAGTGAGATAAGGGGCTTGTGTGTGAGTGTAGTCAACTGTCCCAGAGCTCGCTGTTTCGGGTGACATGTTTTTCATAGCAAGGTTTTGTCGGTTAAGGGTGGTACACTGCCGTGCATGCTTTCACAAATGCTCCTGCCCATCACAACCCTTCACCAGCAGTTGGAAGACAAACTCTTTGGAGGCTCATGGCTCACAACTAATAAAATGAAGGAAACCAAATTAATGAAACTCCTAGTGTGGGATTTCAGAGTAGCCTTTTTCCATGGTAACCACTTGAGTGCCCAGTGGAGAACTCTGTGAAATGGGGAGCTTCCTGACGCCCATAGCCTCCCCATCTTCCTGCCTTTTCAAGCGGAATAAACACTCATTTCTCCAACCACATGCTTTTGAGCTCTTTCTTCTTGGCAGCTGTAGACGATAGGCTCATGAGGTCTAGAGACCCGGCAAAAAACATTTATAGGAGAAAAAGCTAAGGGTTATGACAGAGGTATGAGCAGGGGGCAACCACATGCTTTTGAGCCCTTTCTTCTTGGCAGCTGTAGACGATAGGCTCATGAGGTCTAGAGACCTGGCAAAAAACATTTATAGGAGAAAAAGCTAAGGGTTATGACAGAGGTATGAGCAGGGGGCTCTGCAAAGACCAATCAGGGTCCCCTACCCCAGAGTAAGTAAGGGAAGGTCTTCAAGAAAGATGCCAGAGAGGAAGTGATAACGGTACAGAGCCCAAAGGGTGCCAGAAATGTACCAGGTAGAGAGTGGAGAACAGTTAATATCCCAGAGAAGAAATAGTTCTCGGGAAATCATAAAGGAGAGAGCTTTCAGAAACACAACCATGTTATTATTCAGCAGGGAGAGAGCCATAGCAGATGTGGGAGGAGCCTGGCCATCAAGGATCATAAAGGACATTTTTTTTTTTTTGCCAAAGTTAAGAGGCTTAGTTTTTATCCTGTGGGCAGTGGTAAGCCATTGAAGGCATTTATGCAGAGACAGGAAGAATAAGGTCAAAATTTCTAAAGAATATCACTCTGGAAACAGGATAGTTGGAGGCTGTTATTGGAGGCGAGGAAATGTGAGCTGACAGATTTTTTGCAGCAACCCGGGAGGGCAGGGCTGGCCGAGGCAGTGGAGATTTGGAAAAGCCAATGGGCATTTTTGCAAGGTTGAGCTTGCTAACTAATGATAACACTGAGGCGGAGGGTGTGAGAGAGACAGAAGGAGAGATCCAGGGTAATAGAGTTCTCGGTTTGTACAGAATGCTGACCAAAGTGCTGGTTCCCAACCCAGCACATATTTCTCTCCAGGGCAAAGCAGGTTGCATGTGAAAGTCAGAACCCGCCTGCCTCTATCCCTTGACCTCTGCCCGGCACAAGCCAAGTTCTACATAGTCACCAAATTGTGCCAGGGCTATAGCCTTTCACTCAGGACACGCTGTAGGTTGTTTACAACCTACTCAGCTGTAGCTCGGGGTCTGGAGCAGCTTCCTGGCCCTTGTTACGTCTCATACTCCTCCTCTCACCCTGCTCTCTCAGATCCGAGGGTTCCTTCTCTTCTCCCTGCCTGCTGATTCTGCCTCTCCTTGGTGACCCTGAGTGGGGTAACCTACCTCTTCTCCCTGCTTTGAACGGCCTTGAATGGGATACTTAGCCTAGCCAGCCCTCAGGATCCAGGCACACCCCGTTCCTGCCCCCCCGCCAGTCTCCCAGTTTTAACTGAGTGGCTCTGACCGGAGGTCTGCTCAGTTTTAATGGTCCAAATGGCCTTGCTTTTGCTACGTCCTCCCTGAAGACTGTAGGATGGCTATTTCTCTTTGAGACTACATAGCTCAGAGGAAGGGTTTCAAAGACCGATCTGCCTACCTGTCCCAGCACACTCTGCCATTTCCCAATGCACTGAGTGGGTGAAGGGAGATGGATGGACGGATGGCTCACATCGTGTATCTACACCCCGTGGGTGAGGCACCAGAAGAGGGGAATAATAGAGTGGGAGAGAGCCAAAGCATAAGAGACTCTTAAGAACTGAGAACAAACTGAGGGTTGATGGGGGGTGGGAGGGAGGGGAGGGTGGGGGATGGGTATTGAGGAGGGCGTCTTTTGAGATGAGCACTGGGTGTTGTATGGAAACCGATTTGACAATAAATTTCATACATTGAAAAAAAATAAAGCCAATTGGATCTTCAAGTTTAAAAATGAGGCACCAGAAAGGGGAATAATAACGTCTGGATTGCATTTTGTCTCACTGAATCCTCACCACACAAGTGGTTTGTTCAACATGGAACAGACATGTATTGTATCCATTCTACGTAGCAGGTGCTCTAGAAAGATATGGAGAATCGAAGGCAGAAAAGGAGGAAATTTCCCTCTGGCTGTGAAGACAAGGTTGTAGTGGAAGAGAGAGGGATGTGAGCAAACAAAAAAAAAAAATTGGTGAGTGATAAGTTCTATGAGGAGAATAAAACAGCAGAAAGAGACAGAGGGAAGGGGACACTAGTTTGGGGTGGATGGTTAAGGAAGGCCTCTCTGAACCGGTGGCCTCTGAGCTGAGATAAGAATGTAAGAAGGAGTCATCCCTGCTTTCTGAGAAGGCTGGCAGGAAAAACATTTTAGCCAGAGGGAACAGCTGATGCAGACACTCCAAGGCAAGGGTTGGCGGAGCTAAATGCAAGGATCCCACAGCAAATTTGCCTTGGACATCCGCGTAGAACCTAAAGCTTGTTTCCAAAATTCTGTTCTGGAAGAACATTAGCGCTTCTTAATTTCCCAGTAGGTACTTCTTTTTGTTCTTTGGGGAAACACTCTGGCACGTGAGAAAGAACAGAGACTTGGGGGAAGACATAATTAGGTTTGAATATCAATTCCATCTCTCTGAATTTCCATCAGCTTAGTGAAAGTATTTAAAATCTCTTGGACTCAGTTTACTCACTGGTGTATTAAGAATGGGAAGCCTGACTTTGCATAGTTGGAGAGAGATCCAAACGAGATAATGCGTTTATTAACACTCAGTCAATTTCCTGAAATGAAATGTACACTTAATACATAGTAGTTCTTCCCCGTCCTCATTAAAGGAGCTTAAAACTATTATAAACAAGGACATTATTAGCGCTATTATTAAGTACATAAGCCTCCTGCTCCCATTTAAGGGAACTCTTTTTATTAGCATAATACAATATGAACAGAAATTTAAGCATCCCAATTTATTTGTAAGTTCTGCTAAACACATTTAATGTGAAAATTTAAAAATACATCTCAGTGTGTGAGTAGCCTTTAAGATACACCCATTTCAATGGGTCTTGAGGATTAACAATGGCAACAAACAAAAGAGAAAAAAAACCCATCAAGATTCTTCCAGGGCAAATTGGCCAAGTTAGCATCCCATTTCATTGATCTAAAGAAATAATTATTCAAAGGGGCACATGCACCTCAATGTTTACAGCAGTGCTATCAATAATAGTTAAATTATGGAAAGAATCCAAATGTCCATCAACTGTTGAATGGATAAACAAGATATATATATATATATATATATATACACACACACACACACACACACACACACACGTATACATGCACACACACACATACACAATGGATGTAATGGATATACTACTTGGCGATGAAAAAGAATGAAATGTTGCCATTTTCAACAATGTAGATGGAACTAGAGTGTGTTATGCTAAGCAAAATAACTCAGAGAAAGACAAGTATCATGATTTCACTCATATGTGGAATTTGAGAAACTCAACAGATGAACATAGGGGAAGGGAAGGAAAAATAAGATAAAAATAGAGAGGGAGGCAAACCGTAAAAGACTCTTAAATACAGAGAATAAACTGAGGGTTGCTGGAGGGGAGTTGGGTGGGGGGATGGGCTAAATGGGTGATGGGCTTTAAGGAGGGCACTTGTTGGGATGAGCACTGGGTTTTATATGTTAAGAGGTGAATCACTGGGTTCTACTACTCCTGAAGCCAAGACTACACTGTGTGTTAACTAACTTAAATTTAAATTACAAAAAGTAAAGAAACAATTAAAAGGACTTCTAGTTTTGGAATGATTACTCTATCCCTTGAGTTTCGTGTGTTAAACCTTTAATTCCTAAAATAATCTGAAAGTTAGATGTTTTTTTGGAACTCTGCCATCGTCAATGACAGAATCTCAATTTTAACTCACAAAAGACATGATTTTGTGAAACACTGACTGTGAAGTACAAGGTTGGGAGCACAGACAGGCAGGGCTGGACTCAGAAGTTCAAATGAGGTTTCGAATTTTGTTTTAAACTTTTGCTTTCCCTTTCGATATTCCTGCCTTTGATCCGCTTGTGGTGGCTTCATCATTAGGCAAGCTCTTCCCCGTAGAAGAAACATCATTGCTGGAGTCCCAAGATCCTATGACTCATGATCCAAAATTAAAGAAATTTTTCTTTGCCAGTGTCCACAGACCAACCTCGGGGAGGACACTCATTGCCCCTGCTTGGAGCCAGTGACTTTGTTTTCACACTTTCTCATGATCAAGGCGATGAGCTCAAATGCCCATCCTGTAATGGTGTCAAGGATGGTGTTTAAGGACAGCTCTATCAGGACCAAATGGATATGGTAGGAGTGTTGTCAAAGGAAGGATGTTAAGTAGACAAACATTCTATTCTAGATTGCACTCTCAATTTACAGTAAGAAAACTGAGGATATATGAATCAAACCACAAACACAGTCTTGCCCAAATCACATCTGATCAATGGCAGAACAAAGATTCAAAACAACGACCAGTCCTGAAGTCTGAGATCTTTCTAGTACATCACCTGTTTTTCTAACCTTCCATTAATGAATGCAAAGGCACCTCCAATAAATACTTCAACAAGGAGAACTAGATTATTATATTCCATCTGCAAAGTCCAATTTCTAAGGGATTGTTCATGCATCGTTTCCTCTCTGTTTTGGCCTATTTGTGTTATATGTATATTAGGTTATTTTAACATGTGGCTTCTTTGTGCTATTTCATACTTTTTTCCAATGCAATCTACTAAACAATGAACTTATCAAAAAAAGAACAGTTAATTGGAATGGACTCAGGCCACGCACAGCTGAACTCCGTAAGTCTTGGATTTTGACCAGTACTTATTTTCCAGGCAAATCCACGGGGCCATACAGAATGCCAAAGAAAAATGAAGGAGACACATTGTGATGGTTTCCAAATTATGCTCAACATAGCCATGGACTTCCCAGGTTCCTCAGGGGCCGAGGCAGAGAGGCTCAGAGCTGGCATGGCTCAAGCATCTCCCACGCCCATGCAGCTTTGTGTGCACCATTGAAAATACAAGGGCCACTGCTTGAATAGAAAAATGTGCAGCCTCACTCACAGGTCTGATGGTAGAGCATGGCCATAGTACCTGATGGTGGTGGTGGCTTTGGCATGTTGCCTGTTAAGGGGCAGACTTGGCCTTTCCCTTCTAAGGTATTGGATTTCAAAATGCTCCCCACAAGTGAATACAAGTACCTCAGAGGCTTGTTACTCACACAGGCATAGGCCAAGTGGTCAGGACTCCAGAAGAAGGAACTCAAGTTTTCCTTTAAATTTCCCAGAATCAGCAGAAAAACAAAGTAGTAAACTTGTTGGCTTTGCTCTCTGGGCTCAAAAAATGGACTTCAGGCTCAGCCATCGGGGGCACTAGCCCCACTGAACCCCATCAATCCTCAACAGGTGACTGGTAATTTTTAGCTCATCACTTTTCTTTGTAGAACTGTGTGGCTTCTGCCTTTGTCAGAGAGAAGTCTTCCCATACCTACAGTGAGAAAAATCCCCCAAACCTTAAAATAATGATTTCTGACAATTCTTGGCCATTTAATACTCATTGTTATTTTTGGTATTTTTACTCCTTGCATTAGTATTTTTTTTTTTACCATAACACATCGAACTGGAGATTGTTATGTATCTCTTGCTTATCTCTTCCAGTAGTATATGAATATGTCTCTGCACTCAGCAAAAGTTTGTTGGGCAGTGTTTTTAAACCACATCCTGTGTAACACTCCAGACTTGTTAATTGAATAACTACCCCTACACTAGGTGATGACAATACAGTGGGGGTCGGGGGAGGAGGGTGGAATCACAAATACAAAATGATAACACAAGGATGGAAATGCATTCAGGGAGAGGCATGCCCAAGGAAATGAACAAGTACAGGGAAGATGCTCATGGCCAGCCCAAAGGAGAGGAAGGGCTGGAGCACTCTTTCACAAAAGGGAGACCCCTGTGCTTCTTT
The DNA here is from genome assembly GCF_024362965.1 of Panthera pardus. Taxonomy (NCBI): domain Eukaryota; kingdom Metazoa; phylum Chordata; class Mammalia; order Carnivora; family Felidae; genus Panthera; species Panthera pardus. The sequence continues at coordinate 76,156,659 of NW_026527002.1, read as the reverse complement.
TTTATCAGTTCTTCCTTTTATTTCATAAAGAAGTGGCTAGAATCTGGCTACAAATATTTGTTTAAACAATACCAGCTACCAACTCAGGGCAAGTGCCTTTAGGCACCACTGGATAATGATTTAAGTACGAAGTAACTATGGTACCATTAGGAGGTCTTATGAAGATTTGACATTCATGGTGTCTGATGTTCAGAGATGGTGTCTGATCTCAGCTGACCTCACCCTCACTTCTTTACCTTTGAGAGTGTTGTTCAAGACATGTTTAGAACCACATACCTTTTTCTCTTAAGCATGCTATCTACCTCCCCATGAAGGCACCTCTTTCCAATATAGGCATATTTCAATGGGAAAGAAAAAGAGATGTGAACCAATGTGGCTTTAGGAATTCCCAGGCTCAAGGAATCCATTGGCTTTGTGACCTCCAGAGTAGGTGGTTCCAGAGAAGGAACCATATATAAAGGTGTCCCCGGAGTTGTTTTGCTCTCACCTTCAAAACAATAAGATATGTTTGTTTATTTGTTTGTTCTTTTTTTTCCCAGAATAAGAGATGTGAAGCCCAGAGTTCTGGTATGGGTGCATTGGGTGCTGAGGTTTAAGACCATTGCTTTGGGTGACAGCAAAAGCAAAGTTCACCCTCTGGTTCTGTCAATCACTATGTGAACTCAGTCACACTATTCCACCTTTCTGATCCTCAGTTTCCTCATCCTTAAAATGGATACTGTGGTGGAATCTACTTCATAGCATGAGCATTAAACCTGAGTGTGAGGCGAAGGGAGCTTTTGCCATTATATATAATTTTTAAATATATAAATGTTCATCTCAATTCCAGAAATTTACCCTGAGAGCAAGTTAAGTGTCATTAGTGTTTGGACAACAAGAGGAGACTCTCATGACCGAAGAGGGCAGGTAGCCTTAACAAGAGGAGAAGCAAGGTGTTAATTCCAACTGGAATGGAGTCAATGGAAACCAAGGGATGGAGAATTTGACCAAATGCTGACTTAGATGATGCAGTCTACAAGTATCACTGTTTCCAGAAATAGTTTTTGAGTTTCTACCATTAACAAGCATTATACCAAGCATTGGGGGAACACAAGGGCAAACTGATGACTTAAAGGCAGGGATTGTGTCTATCCATTGTTATCTGCCAGATAAGTAGATGGTCAATAGCTATGCTTTCAATGAACGGACTAGAGAAGGCTTCGTTTGACTCTTGTAATTTATGGGAAACAGGTGTGTGAATGATAATGCAGGGTACAAAGTGGTGACTGCTCTGAATTTGTTGCAAACAGGAGAGAAGAAATAATACCAAACATAGGATGGGTCAGGGGGACCCGCATAAACCTGCATAAACTTGACTAAGTGAAGGGATTCAGAGGGGTGTGCCAGTTGGGCACCCACACTCAAGCATCAAGGCTTCGAGGTAATGCACCATGATTCTGCTTGGGGGAGCGCCATGGTCCCAGTCTGTACAATGAGGACAGTGGTTATACTGATGTCCCCTAGCTCTTTATAAAGTTTTAGTGAAGTAAAAATAAATAAATAAATAAATATAGTTTTAGTGAAGTAATAGAGTCCCAAACACTTTTTTAAACTAAAAGGTGGTTTTCAAGGGTGCATTGTCATTGAAGAGTTCTGCTCTGTTCATTAAGCAGAGAAAAAGAACGTCCAGGTGGAGGAACGGACAGCAATGGCCCCACGGAGGAACCCCAGATTACCTGGTCCTATGGCATTTTATCTACCGAAGCATCGTGTAGCGTTTATGAACATTTCCAAAGAGAAATAAGAAAAATGTCCTAATTGAGTAAAAGCTGTTTCAAAAATGTCATTCACATGGCTTCAGAAAACATGCTCAGCTAATTAGCTATGACGGGTAAGTATCTATGGAAACAGCTGTATATCAGTACTCAAAATAGACAATCATTTAACCGTTTAACAGAGGATAAGAAAACAAAAGCAAGACTAGTTCGGTGATTATTTGTGTGTGTGTGCCATACGTAGTCGGAGAAAATTGCAGAAATCTTAAAGGAAAAAATAACACTAAAATAAAAAAATTCTGGGTTGGGAGGTGAGGGAATAAAGACAAGCATTCTGCGTCTCTGGAGTCCGTGCCCGCTTTGTGCACGTTAGCGGCAACACACTTTGTGCCCTGGATGAGATGGTCATCTGTAGTAATATTCAATATAGATTATCAATAACACAAAACGCATTGAGCTTCACTTACTCTCTCTAGTGTAACAGAGATGAACCCAACCTCTGCCCTTGAGCAGCTTGCAGTATGGAGATCCAGAGGAAGATTTAACAGGAGAGAGACACATGGGAAGCATTCTGGGAACATAGATAAGACGTTAAAAATCTGGTGCTGGAACAAGGCATTAGTGAGAGCCACAGGGAGAGGAGGTCTTTGAGCGTGGCCTGAAGCCAGAGAGGTATGCGTACAAGTGGAGCCGGTAAGAAATGGCACCAGAAGCATCCACACCTCTGAATTATACGCAAGGTGCACTGGGAAACGGGAAAGCAGTGAACTCAGAGATTTTTCTGAGACGTTGAGCACCTTACAAACATATCCTAATTTAAGACTTGTAACAACCCTATATTGGGAATGATAACTTCATCCAAGTTTTACAAGACAACAAAAACAAACAAACCAAAAAACCAGATGCTCAGAGGTACTAAGTAACTTGCCCAGGATTGCCCTATTAAGAGTCAGGATTCGAATTACCTGACTTACGGCGTTCTGGAAAATCTCATGGCCAAGCCCAAAAGAATGCAGTGACACTAACTTGCCCCCAACATGTGTCTATTAATGGAAATCACGCCTCTACTGTGGTGCCATAAATCACAAACCAGAAAGTAAGACAAGGGGTGAAAACTCAGGATTTTATGGTTTACAGAACCTCTGAATATATTTAACTACTTCTCCACTCAGCATAACCGCACACGAAATGAGGTGGTCACTGTGGCACCAGAAAGTTTCTAAGATGCTAAGTACACACACATGCACATATATGCACATAGAGATACATATTCACTATTATTTAAAGATGCATACTCTTTATAACTACATTCCAAAGTGCTTTAAAATGTGAATTGTTAACATACATATAGTCAAAAAAAAAAAAAACCCTGTGATGTAAATGAGCATACTTAATAAGTAGAAGTCATATGAATTTAAAAGCTAGAAATAAATTAAGCACTATTAACAAAGCACGTTGGTGCAATTACAGTTCTAGTGTCAAAAAGAGGAATACTTCCAAATACATTGATCCAGGCTATATATAAAGGGAAAATAATCTGATCTGGAATTCCGTCCCTTTAGGTCAGATTGCCTACCCTAAGGCTGTGTCTTGGCAATTCCTTAAGCACTCTAGCCAGATTCTTCATCTATAAAACAAAGATAATTATTTGCCAATGTTCTGGGCTTTCTGTTGAGTGCTTATGACTTTCCAAGCTCTGTTCTAAGTGACTTATATACATTTACAGCCTTTTAGCTCTCACAGCATCCTATGACGTAGGTATCAGCTCCATTTCGCAGATGAGAAAACTGAGACTCAGAGAGGTTAAGTGATTAGACCTTCTTCCTACATATTTGCTTTGGATCAAGCACTTTTCCAATTCCAATGCAGAAGGATATTTTGCAGATGCTTATTGAGTGGATTCATGTTTGGGTGGATGGATAGATAAAGAAAAATGAATAAATACATCAATTAGCCCTGTGATTAATGAATGTACAAGTAAATACATTACGAAGCTGAGGCTCGATCGAGATTGTGTTGACCCCATCAAGATTCACTCTGCTTTTCTCTGAGTCTAGCCTGAGCAGACAGCAAGCTTTCCCTTGACATCTCTTCAAACACAAATGCTCTGGGATGAAATAGTTCTCTGATAATCATCATTATATTTTATACGCCCCACCAACACTCCAAATGAAGCCTTTGTGCTAAATCTTTATAGAAACAAACAATTGGGAACTAGGAAAAGTCTTAATCAACTCGAAAGTAAACACTAGGTTGCCATTTAAATAACTATCATCTCCCCAAACGCGAACTTCTCAAGACCAACTCTGAATAAATGTGGAGAACACATCTATTAGCTGAAAATGAATAAAACAGTATTTATGAAATGAGTAATTTGAATTTGATTAATGTTTATAAATGTGTTTACATATGAATTGAATATTAACCTATAGCTTGAAAGGATTTAATTAGCCTTGGAATATTGTTTTGGAACACAATGAAAAATAACCAATTCACAAAGGGAAAGGCAAAAGATATCTGCATGCACAAATGAGGTCAATTAATTAAGCAATTTGCATACATTTGAGTGGTTATTTTCAGGGCATTTTTTTTTGACATTTGGCTCTTCTCATTCCATATTGTGTCTCCAACATTCTATTTATACAACACATATTTATATGCCACTCTGAGCGCATCGTAATCTGCTCAGGTGCAACTCTGGAGGCCACAGTCCTCCTGAGAACTAGCCATCTACCCACAAAAGACACAATAACTTGCCCAAATGAGCCCTAGAATAACAAACAGGGAAATCAAATTTAAACTAAACCAATGAATTTGATAGAGGACCATAAAACTTTGGTACCCAGCAACCGGAATAAAGTAAGTGCTCAGTAATTATTTGTGTAATGAGTAAATAGATGAATAAAAACTACCATGGATTTCAAGAATTATTGAATACACTGTTTAAAAAAAAATCATTGCAACAGTATCATTTCAAACTTTTTAAAATCTACCCCTCTAAGCAATGCTTTAGCCCTCTCTATTTTGCATTTACTCATCTCTCGGGAAGATTTTGTGAGATCTTATTGTGTTTCAGGGGCTTTATAAAAGTAAAATGTATATTCTGTATGCTATTAAAAATGAGTTATTTTGGCCCTCCAGGTTTTGAACTTTCCTGTGAAGGATTCTCTACCGCCCCAGTACCAAAGCAGTATTACTGAGGCTCCTTATACAAAGTCAAACAGCTAGTCAATAAAATATTAAGATTCATGGGGCCCCTGCGTGGCTCAGTCGGTTAAGCGTCATGATCTCTCGCTCAGATCATGATCTCTCGTTTCGGCTCAGGTCGTGATCTCTCGGTTCACGGGTTCGAGTCCCCCATTGCGCTCTGTGCTGACTGCTCAGAGCCCGGAGTCCACTTCGGATTCTGTATCTCCCTTTCCCTCTCTCTGCCCCTCCCCCACTCACGCTCTGTCTCTCTCTCTCTCAAAAATAAATAAAAACTTTTAAAAAATTACAAAAAAATAAAACAGTGAGATTCACTAAACACGCAGTAAAACCTAACCTCTACCTACTACCACCAAACGTACAAAGAGGCCATCGTTAATCAGATGTCCCAGCAGAAGTGGGGCAGAGGAAAGAATAAGAGCATCATCGAGAAGTCCCTCATTCCTTACAGATTTTATGTTTCCAGTTGTACTTCTGCACGTGTTATTCATTATCAATTTATGAAAGAAGTATGGAAGATGTTATTGTCCTGATTTAACCAGGAGGGAATGCGTTTTCGTTGGAGTAGGGTATCTGAAGCACTATCATTGTTACCCTTGGTCCTTATCTGCAAGGCGTCTCAGAATTCAAGCCATGAAATGGTATAGAGAGTGGTGCAGGGAAAAAAAAAAAAAAATCCACGTGCTCAGAGTGGGGTTAGCATTTTGTGTTGCTGTGTGCGCACCCCCTGCAAGCCGTGACTGTAAGGACACTAGAAAGTATTCTGCCCGGCACCCACAAAAACTTCCCCAAATTTTTAGAAAGATAATTTAGAGTACTTAACCGTAGACGGGGCCTCTCTTTCTACAGAGATAAATAACAAGGAAGAAGACCGTAAGGCTAAGAGCAATCATTGGTTAAGCTAACAACAAAGATTAAGGTGTGTAGGATAAAGAGTAAATCCTGTCTTTCCAGTTGTCCTGGTTATTTGAAAGTTCAAATGGAACCCGATAGAAATAAATTATGCAAATGAAGCCATTAGAGGGAGTGCGTTCGAAAGGAAAAAAACCTTGGAAGGAATTCTGTTGTACTGAACTCACTTGTCGCCAACTCTCCAACTTCTCCAGGATGGATCTAGATCAAGGTCATCTCTCCGATTATCCTATGAGCCAAATATTTGGTACTCGAGGCTACACTGGGTGGCCGGGAGGTAGGAGGTGTGGTGCGAAGGGCAGTGAGGTTGGAGAACCGGGTCAAAAAGAGCAGGCGTCAATGTATCAGGCATTATACTAGGCCCGTGGAAATACACCCTCTAACTGAATCGTCCCAAGAATTCTTGGAGGAATCAATGATACCTGCTTTTATTTATTTTGCAACGAAAACCCACGGAACATTTGAGTTTTTGCAGCTTCCGCTAGGTAGTAAGCAGGCACCAGAGGCAAGACTTGGTTCACATCTTCCCGACCCCAAATCCCAGATTCTCACCTTTGGCTCCACCACTAACTGTGGGGTTCCACCCACCACAGCTCACTGAGTGCCTTGAGCTCTGGTATCCAAAGTCCCAGGACAGTAGATTGCTCCCAGTGGACGCTAAGAAAGTATAACCTAAGACTAAATCCCAACTGCTCTTCCACACTCAGGTCAGAGAATTCACAGATGCCTAGAAGAACAACAATAACAATTTCCCAGGAACTAGAATGGAATGCTCTGTCCCCCCCACCCCCCACCACCCCAGCCACCTCAACATGCATTCGCACGGGCACGCACACGCACACACATTTCCCCTCAGCTCTAATCTTCAGCTCTCACTCATTTTCTCCCCTTCCTTCCCATTTTCCATTCGTGACCTGTGGCCTCTGACCCAGGCCCTTTTTTGTCCTAATTTATGAAGGCAACATGCCACCGGGCAGCAGGCTTAGGTTCTGGAATCAGATGGAAGAGGACCCCGATCATGGCTGACAGGCTGGTCCATTGCGGGACTTCGAGCAAGGTGATCTCTCTCAGTCTTATTCTTCTCACTCATTAAATAGGAAAAATAATTTTTAAACCAAGGGCTTGTGGGTATAAAGTGTCTAGTTGGCAAATCAAGCCATTATTACTTTCCTCCCAGCTTCAGTACAATTCAGCAATGACTAAGGGCATATTATAACAGATGATGACCGTGGTAGGACTTGACTTTTTCTTTTTTTTAATTTTTCTGAATGTTTATTTAGTTTTGAGAGAGACGGAGACAGAGCACGAGTCGGGGAGGGGCAGAGAGAGAGGGAGACACAGAATCCGAAACAGGCTCCAGGCTCTCAGCTGTCAGCACAGAGCCCGATGCGGGGCTCGAACCCATGAATCAGATCATGACCTGAGCCGATGTCGGATGCTTAACCAGCTGAGCCACCCAGGTGACTTGACTTTTGTATCAGTCTAAGTACCTCCCAGTTCAAACCACAACCCCAAGACAAAAGATCTTCCTCATTTACTCCATGGCCCATTCCCTTTCACTCTCTGGTTCCTTAGGCTTATCCTTATCTCCTGTTCCTGCCTCCTACGGGCCCCCCCAAACATAAGGTTTTGTACTCCCCCTTTGCCCTGCCTTGAATTCTTTCCTGGGTTCTGATCTCCCATTGTGTCTGTGACTATACTAGTCTCCAGCTACCAAGAAAAACAGCTGCCCCCGGTCCATCCTCTTGTAGAGCAGGACATCCTGCTCCTGGTTCTTTGGAAGGAGAGGCATCCATTTGCACACAAAGAAGCCATCCAAAGAGTTCAGACCTAGGCTTCAGGGATTCTCATGAATAAAACATGAATAGTTACACTCAATGAAGGAAAGCATATCATATTTGCAAGCTTTCATTGACCTCTTACGGATGCCTATCACATGAGCTTTCCTTAGAAATACTTGCCAATACAAGTGTTTTCATCCTGTGGCTAGTTGGGATTCCTTCATTCCTCAGCTCCACAAAAAAGCTCACGGGTCTTTAATAGTAAATGTTGTAGTTTAAGTTGTTAGCTTGTTTGGGCAGTTCTTGTCCTTTCTGTCTACGCCTCTGTCTACCCAGTTTATGCTCTTTATTTCAAAGAGAGAACAGGAGGTAGACAGAAAACCAATATCTGAGCATCTGTTTACCACCCCTTACTTCTGAGACGGGCACCATGACTTTTCTAAAGTCTCCAGAATCAGCCAATCTTTTTCATACAGCTCTGTGGACTCATTGACACTGACAAATGTCAACCAAAAAGCTCGTATATTCTGAAAAATAAATCCCAAGTGAAGTTGTACTACCTCTGTAACCAAAACTGCCTACAATTTCGACTAGATCAACTTAACTGAAGTTTGGTCATTTGAAGAGGAAATATATTTGCTAATGTCAAATTCCGAGCAACCATCACCAGTAGGAAAAAGATATTAACAAGTCCACATTTAAGATGCAGGGTAAATTGTAAATATGTGTTCATCTTGATCAGCCTTTATTTATTCTTTATGGCAGGTGTTTTCATAAGAAACTAATTCCTCTGGACTGGGTGTTGCTTCTAAATATCATATTGTAGAAAATCTAGAGAGGTCAGCCTTTGAATTCAATTAGAAAATTGAATGGCAGATACTAATAAAGTTTATTAAAAGGATTAGGTTTATTAAATTTTATTTAAGTTTAAATAACGTTTATTAATAATTAGATTAAAAAGGTTAATTAAAATACAGCATGCTCAGATTTGATAAGAAACATCGTACATCAGCTATAGATAAATTTTGAAATCCTTAGCTATGTAAAACTAGTTAGCTTCTGGTTTTTAGCTGTGCATATTCTACCCATTCATTCATCCATTCATTCACATGCTAACAGAATATCTATTATGTTCTAAGTCTCATGGTAAAGGCCGTGCAGGATACAGAGACAGGAACTCACGGTCCATGTATTCGAGGAATTCCCGCTGAATGGGGAAATGATTCTTGTGTCATACAATGGCACCAGACATGTTTAACTCTATAGCTGCAAGGGAGTCTTTGTTAGCTTATCTATGTAGTGGAGACAGCTCCTGTAGGGAAGGACCCCTTATATTAGGGGCAGCGATGACGTATTCATGAGGAGCACCTCGGTAGAGCAGTCAGCTGTGGAAATGGTGGGCGCATGGGAAGACAAGGCATATACTATGTATACAGACATGTTTGATCTCGGTATATATGCAGACATCCATTTATATAATCTGTCCAGTCCAAAGGTCAGCTCTGAGGAAAGAGTCCACTGTACTAAATTCTTATGTATCTTAAGAAAGAGAAATGAGCTCTGAGAAGGAAAAGTGTATTTCTCATGAGTTGGGGAGGACCTTCTCTCGTGGCTGAAATAGACTCCGTGGCCATACTGTTTCACCTTGCTTGGTTGTTACCCGGTCTAATTTGCTCTTGAATGACAGCAACCTGTTCTGGGGGAGCAAGCCTATTCCCCTGTACCATGTGTACCATGGTGGAAAACATCAAGGGTAAGCTAAGCCTTGAATGTGTGTCGGCTTAATACCCAAAGCTTCCCAATCAGAGCATTTCTCTGGGATCTTTCAATATGGAAGGAGACTAACACAGAGGCAACTTAGCCTCACGGGTGCCAGTTTCCTGTCCTGTCTTCAGAGAGAAGCAGAAGGTATCGAAGGCAAGGGAATTGCCACCATGTACTGGTTGAGGTTGCTTATACCATTTCACTGCATCACTGCTTCCCAGATTTTATTTCCAAAATAATTATACTTGAGTCTCATACATTTGTAGTCTGCTTTCTGTCATTTGTTTTAAAAAAAGTACCATTGGATTTGAATTTTTTTTTTATCTGCTTTATCTGGCCTCTCAAAGAGAATGTAAAAAATTTGTTATTTCTTTTTCTTTTAAGTTTTATTTATTTATTGAGAGAGAGAGAGCATGAATAGGGGAGGGGCAGAGAGAGAGAGAGAGAAAGAAAGTATCCCAAGCAGGCTCCACACTGTCAGCACAGAGTCTGATGCAAGGCTTGAACTCACAAACCATGAGATCATGACCTGAGCCAAAAGCAAGAGTCAAACACTTGACAGAGGCACCCCTAAATTTGTTATTTCAAACACATGCATAATGCCCATGTGCACGACTCTCATGGGTGCTAGGAACACAGTGGAAAATTAAAACAGATTCAGCTCTATATAAGAACTATGAGAGACAAATGTGTTGTATTTTAATAATACAAAGAATAGGTTTGATATCATTAGAAATATCAGGGAGGTACTCTGGAAGAAGTGACCCTAGAATTGGGGTCTGACTCTAAATTTTATTGTCCCCTAATATTTGAGGGAGAAAAATGTCAAACACTTCACATCCCAGGATGCTCACTTAAGGGAATAAAGAACAGTTTTCAGTTTCCTTTGCCTCTTTCTTCCCTTCAAGGTTTACAGGTTCTTTCAACAGACACACTACACATTTAACGTGATTTTCTCCAATTTTCTCAGTTTGCGAAATGGCCACCGTCTACTTATAAAGCAATCTCTTTACTGATTACCAGGGGACAAGAATTACACCTGCAGCTTCTCAGAGCCAGCTCCGTGGCTGTTCTCAGGGATAAGAAACTGAACTACACCGTCCTCACTCTGCCATCTTCGGGGTTCATCTCCCTTTCTAGAATATATCCAGTGTTGTTTCTCGGAGTTGACTGATAAAGAAAACTCTTCCCCCTTGCTGACCTTCTTATAGTTTCAGGGATAAGAACCAGATGGATCATGTAACCAAATAATCATCAGGCCTGGGACAGCGAGTCTAGTTGTTAGAATAAAGAAACGCAGACAATATACTTCATTACATAGGTAAGCTGAGTCAGATATGCCATGGTTCAAAATTTTTAACTGATTCTAAAGTAGCTAAAGACAGCGAGGAATAAACCACTAGTGTTCATAAGTTGGCTAGGTGTTCAAAATACCCAACTTCTCACAACTTAAACTTGAGTCTCTCCTACCCCTGCCAACTTCCTTCTGTAAGGTTCCCTTCAAGAAACCTCTCTGACTATTGACTATATTTTCTCCCAAAATGGGAACTGAGGAGACAGAGCAGTAAGGCAACTTGGTATCTTTTAGTGCCTGTTTAGAGCCCAACTCTGTGCCTGGTACTTTTCTAAGGATCTCATATTATCATAACAACTGATTTTCTCCTTTGATATTATTTTCCTGGTCACGCAGATGTGGGAGACAGTACTTTGGCCAGTTGCCCAAGTCACCTAAGTACAGTGGGTGGAGGTCACATCAGGGTCTACTTAGGATTGAAAGCCACTCCCTTGAGTCTCAGTACACAGCCTTAAAGTATCACTTATATTTGTTTCCCACAATTTAGCATTTATTCTTGACTGTGTGATTTGTCTCCAATTCGTGTCTATTACCTTTATATCCCACACAGAAACCTTAAGTGTCTAGGAAGCATCCTGTCTTCCTTGACACAGTAAACCAGGCTGTGATGAGAGGTTCTTTTTTCTTTTTTTTTTTTTTTAATTTTTTTTTTAACGTTTATTTATTTTTGAAACAGAGAGAGACAGAGCATGAACGGGGGAGGGGCAGAGAGAGAGGGAGACACAGAATCGGAAGCAGGCTCCAGGCTCTGAGCCATCAGCCCAGAGCCCGATGCGGGGCTTGAACTCACGGACCGTGAGATCGTGACCTGAGCTGAAGTCGGAGGCTTAACCTACTGAGCCACCCAGGCGCCCCGAGAGGTTCTTAAGGAGGTACAGAACGTGATGAAGTAAGGTGAGGAGAAACCAACTCAGGAACTGATTTCTGGAAGATGGTCTCCCATTTTGGACAAGGAAACACACATCTGATGGAATCCAGAACCTAAAGCAGCTATGGTTCTTAGGCCCTTCTGGGAGAACTTTGTCTTCAAATCTTCATCATGTTATGGAACATGTTGCATCTCATTGTAATATAATTTTTTTCCCAAAATTTTCTGAACCCGGGTCAAAGGTCTCCTTCATTTCAATCAATAGGATTTTGTGAATATTTTATACTCACCCAAATTCATACCAATGGTCAGTGAAGCAGGCTGATAGCTGTAAAAATTACTTCAGGAAAATTAAGAAATTGGCTGTTCATAGAAAATAATTATTAGGCATATAATATTTGAGAGTCCACCTTGTTTTTTTTCACCATTAGATAATGATGAGTAAGAGAATTCCCTGCAATTTCAATTTGTAGTCTTTCCCAAGAAATACATGTGCCTACATTCAGGATCTCAGCTCAACCCGGTGCCAGGTACATGACCTTGGGCAGATTAGCTCCTCTCTCTAAACCTCGGTTTCTTCATCCATAAGGTGGATAAACACCTCTTTTTCAGAATCTAACTATAAATATTATGGAATCTCTTACCATCCCATCTAACACGTGTTCAATGAGTTGTAGCTGAATCTGAAACAAACTTCTGGTGACAAATCTTTTTTTTTTAAATTTTTTTAAATGTTTATTTATTTTTGAGAGAGAGAGAGAGAGAGAGAGAGACAGACAGAGCACAAGTTGGGGAGGGGCAGAGAGAGAAGGAGGCACAGAATCCGAAGCAAGCTCCAGGCTTTGAGCTGTCAGCACAGAGGCCCAAGCAGGGCTGGAACTCAAGGACTGTGAGATCATGACCTGAGCCAAAGTCGGACACTCAACCGACGGAGCCATCCAGGCGTCCCTGGTGACAAATCTTAAGGGTTGAGTTTTCTGCTCATTTAGATTTGGCCTCTAAGCCCATCCTTCTGAACGTGGTCATGCCTACCATCGTTACCCCGGCTTGTAAGGATTTAGTGCAGTTTTTAGTTCATAGTGAGTGATGCATACCAAACCAGTGATTGGGTTCCTATGATTACACACACACATGCTCACATGCACACCACATATTGCACAAATATTACTTAGCTCCTTCCATGTGCAAAGTCCTATAAGCAATAAAAAGAAAACTCAGCTATGGATCCTGTTGCCTGGCACTTAAAGTCAAGCAGGGGAGATAAGAGACATACGTCAGCGGAATGTAAGGCCAAAATAGATAGGAATAGCTACAATTCATGGGACCTCCACTGTGCACCTGGGATTTTTCATTTGGCCTTTGTTCCAGAAAGCAAACTTCCTGCTTCCTATATTCTTACCATGGCCAAAAAGAAAGGAATCTCCCCTGCCCCTTGAATACGCTCAGTAGTACTGAGGAAGACATTGGAGTCTCGGAAAGGATACTCCCATCCCAGAGAGTATGCTTCAGTACGGAAAGTATGCTGAACTACTGGGAAAAGCCAAAATACTGGGGAAGATGTTGAAGTCTTGGGAAGGATACCGAAATACTGGGGTGTGTGCTGAATTACTGGGGGAGATGTTCCCACTTTCTATTTCCTTTCTCCCTACTTCCCTACAAGACAAAAAGTGTCTAATCCATTGGACCAAGTTACCATCGGTTCCCTCAGAAAATAGGACAAAGTCTGCCACGCAGGTCTTCTTTACCTTGTGGGTCTGTAAGAAAGCAGGTGTATATTCTCTTACCTTCCGTGTAAACCCTTGTGGCCCGGAGCTCAGGGTCTGCCTCCAACGTGTCTTCGTCTCGTCTCTGGGGTAACGCTTCTGTCTGAGATGTTTGTCCCAGCCAGTAAAACCAAACAAATGACTCTGTGGTTCTGTAATGTTTGCTGTGTGTTTCCTGATGTCATTACGACTCGGAAGGCCACCCTGGGGACAGCAGAGTGGGCCAGTGGCTGCCGACACTTTCAATTTGTTGAGTGTTTACTAAGCACCAGGAACTGGGCCAAGTGTTTCTACATGGGGTGCTCACAGCAGCCTTATGAAGTGACTAATAAGAATTCTCATTGCCCAGTACATTTCTCTGCGTTCACAGGTTCAATGTGCGGAGTAGAAAGGTGCACTGGTAATGATTAATGAAGTAAGATTCCTACACGGATGAGCAGAGACACTAGCAAGAAGAGGGGCATGCAAAAAGGGATGGAGCAAAGAGGAAACTCTGAACTTCTATCCTTGTAAAACCTCTCTACGAAATGAGGCATTGTTGCTGCAAACCCTTTTGCTTCTCTGCAGACCTGTGACTCGACTTTCCAGGTGAAGGTCAGTGCCGTCAAATACTTAAGCATTTTCTGAGCACCTCCAGCATTTGAAACAAAGCTCTCCACGTGGGAGTCGCAGACAGTGTGGAAAGAATCCTTGCGTGGTCTTTGGAAAGAATACGTTAGACCCAGAGAGCTTGAGTTTGATTCCCAACCTTGCAATCTATAGCTATACCACCTTGTAAAGGCTGATTTGTGTTTCTGAATCCCAATTTCATCCGTTAAATGAAACAGCAACCTATCCTGCAGGTCCTGTGAATCATCTACAAGAATGTGCACCAGAGAATTAGCAACGGGCCAGAGCAGAGCTGGAGGTCAGTAAATGGTAGTTATGAAGAAAAGCTCCTGGAATAGGGTGGGTCCCCGACCCTCTCCCTCCATCTCTTAGCATGCTTGGGATAAATCTGAATTCATGGGTTTGCAGTTTGGCTTTGAATATGTGAAATAAATACAGGAACAGATCAGGTAAGCGAAAACTCAGTTTTGAATAACTAGAATTGACTGAACGTCCCCACACCTGTTATCTCGATCCCCACCACAATATTAGGAGATCAGTGGACAGGATGTGGCATATTTTTTAATTGTTATTTTCAGGGGCTCAGAGAACAGAAGGTCATTCCCCAAGATCACCGTTTTGAAGTGGCTGAGCTAGGGTCTGAATCAATCCCGTGTGTTTTTTTACCCAAAAGATCAACCCATGGAGGCCAACTGGATATTTGTAATTATACCTGTCCTGCTGTTCCGTGTTTATGTATCCTCACCCCAAGGACTTGCCAGAGAGCGTGCAGAGGGGTCTCCAAAGCTCAGCGATAGTTGGGTTTGTCGGGCACCCTGAATCTTCCTTAGCTGACTTAGCAGAATCACTGACTCACTCTGTGCCTGAGGTCTGGGTAGGCAACAGGAGACGTCATGGCCGACAACACTAGCTCTTTATATAAGCCACGAGAGACCTTCCCAGAGCCCCAGAGACGTGCCCCCCGGACAGCTGGGTGGGCTCGGTCCACGCCCTGAGATTTGTGTCAGTGTGGACAGAGGACTGGCGTGGGAATGAGACAGGAGAGGGGGTCCTACCGACACTGGGATGGTGTGAGTTGATGTGGATGGGTGGGCCAGAGCAGAGTTATTTCCCTTAGGGCCCCTGGACCCTGAGAAGGCTACCTATTCCTCATGCCTTTAGATATAACTCAGAAGAAATACATTGAGTTAGATATAACTCAAAAGAAATTAAACAAGATGGAAAACATACATGGTGAAATGAAAATGGGTTTCTAGGGGCACCTGGGTGGCTCAGGTGGTTGCATGTCTGACTTTGGCTCAGGTCATGTTTTCGCAGTTTGTGAGTTCGAACCCCGCATCGGGCTCTGCGCTGACAGTGCGGAGCCTGCTTGGAATTCTCTCTCTCTCTCTCTCTCTCTCTCTCTCTCTCTCTCTCTCTTTCTGCCCTGCTTGCACTCTCTCTCTCAAAATACATAAACTTAAAAAAAAATGGATCTCTAGGTTTTTTTCTGTAATAATTCCGCGCAACTCAATGGAAGACAAACTTTTCTCCTTTTCTTCCGAGAGTCCTGCTTGTGGTCCCCTAAGCGTGAGCTCAGCCAGTGTGTAAGGGAGGAGGCCATTGCAGGGGACTCACAAGTGACCATTCCCGATGTCATAGCCTGCCATTGGCATCCAAATCCTGACCTCTGGGGTCCTCTGAAAGCAGGAGGCTGTTGGAGGCTCCTGGTGCAGCTGCTGTGTCTGAGCCTGACATCCCAGCGCTGTGAGGGGCACATGTGACATCTGTGCACGTGCGTGGGCCACACATGAGGTTCACGTTGCATCACTAGCCCTTGTCACTCATCTGGGTGCTAGATCCTTCCTGTCTCCCTCCTTCTGCTTCCACAGAACTTGTAGAAAAAGCCAGGCAGCAGAGACAATTTGGTGAGGGCGGCTAGAGAGGGCATGGGTGGTGAATGAAAGGGACAGGCTAGCACGAGACCCTTTTCTCCCCTCCGAGGGGACCCACGTGTCCCTCACAATAAATGAAAGGTCAGGGGCTCCTTCTTTGCAATGGCGTGTACATTTCCCCTGACGGGGAGGACAGAGCTGCGACCCAGAAGGCCGGCTTTACTAAGCACGGCACTGCCCGAGTTTCTGGCTCTGGTGAGATGATTCGAGATAAAGGAAATGACCCCCCTTTAGGATCCCCCATCTCCTACCACCACCCAAACACACCTGCCCTTCTCCATGCTACCCACATCCCAGCCAAAGGGGATTCAGATCACACAGGCATCCAGGATTTAATTCCTTGGGTAGGAACAATATATCTCTTTTGTACTGAGATCAGGACCCGTCACTTATTCTCAAGTAATATTGACATGAGAGCCCCTCATTTCTTCATTAGGAATCCAGAATCAGATCTGTGTGTTCCAGTTCCCCCCCCCTCCCTCCCTCTGTCTCTGTCCCTCTCTCCCCATCTCTCAAATCCCCTCATTTCTAAGACTGTTCTCTAGCAGTGTAGAATTATTTGCTATGCTCTTTCCTGCCTCTGCGGTTATAAACGTTGTCTCTTTCTTCCTCACGTCTAAGTCCTATTTGCTCTTTAAATCTCAGAAACCACTTCCTCCAGGAAGCCCCCTCTGACCCTTCCCTGGCTGGATCGGCTGCCTTTGCAAGGAACCTTGACAACACTTTGCTTTCCTGTACTTCCGGTGCTAGGTAACTCCTGCAAAAATCTTAGGGTTCTGTTCCTGCCATTAGAACGTGAGCCTCTTAAGGGAGAAAGTCTTCATTTGAGTATGCCCGTGATGATAACAAACATCATCAGTTCCGTGACAACTTTTTGTTCATGAAAAAAGCCCTACTGGATGCAATGTAAATGTTGATTATAAAACACATTCCAATTTCATAACATAAGACATAACACAATGCAAAACTTTATATCGAGAAAATACGATTGGTTTGTGAAATCCCATATTCTTGGCACCTGGCACATTGTAGGGATGGCAGGGGCTGTGAACGCCCACCCAAATCCGCGATGTACTCTTCCTCATTTCCCAGCCCTGTCCCCCCCCCCCCCCCCCCCCCCCCAATCACCAGTGATGTCCTGTCACTGCCTTGCAGAGTAACCTGAGTAGAAGTGATGTCCCGCTTCTGGTAAGAGGCAGTGAAAAGTCTCTTTTCACCACGCCCCTCCCCACCGTCTCATTCTTGTGATTGGAACCAGAATGGGGCGGGGGTGGCCGGGGTGGGGGGGGAACCGGAGGGAGGTGGTGGGAGTTGCGAATTAGGCCCGGGTCTCTGCTTCACCACCCCCAGCCTGCAGGGGGCGCGATGAGAACGAAACAAGCCTTTGTTGCGTCAAAGCCCCTGAGGTTTCGCAGCTTCTTGCTGTTGGTGTTGTTACTAGACCACAGTCTGTCTCAACTTCTTTAAGGCACTAGGTCAGAATAAGTGCTTTATACATGACGGCTCCAGTCCTAAAGTCAGAATGTCCATGGCTGTCAATTGTCCTTAGGCCAATGAGTCAGCGGCTGGGATTTCATTTTCCAGGCTGAAAAGTGCTGTGTGGAACTGAGGGACCCCCTTCATGCACGCAGCTGCTGGTGGTTAAAACACTGTCTGTTCTAATACCCGCGACTCCAGATGATGTCATCGCCCTGTGCAGGCGAGGGGCCTGGCTTCAAAGAGTTCTGGAGTCTGTGCAGCCAGCTCAGGGGCAGGATCCAGGTCCCCAGCCCCTCCTTCAGTGTGAAGTCCAGACTGATCTCCAGCTCGTCTGCCACAAAAGAGGAGGCTTTCACGGCCCTGTCGTTGCTTTGGGTCACCGGGAGTGTCAGCTTTGTGCACAGGAAGGGAAGCTCAGATGCGAAGCCCGTTTCCAGATCAAAATGGCACCATTGTGTGGCAGGTTTTGATGGCCGAGCCTTTCCCGTGAGCGCTGTGTGCCCCCAACAGAGCCCGAGAGCCCCCTCTCCCTGAGGAGAGCCTCAACTTCTCAGCAGAAGCCCCTCAAGCAGTGCAGAAGGAGCCATCACAGGACCTTCGTCTGGAGCCTGAGCCTGGGACTCGGCCAACGCACCCCACATGGAAATCGACAGATGGGGCCAAGAGGGGAAGCCCTGCAGGGGTGGCCCCAGGCTGACCTACAGGGGTTCTGCGAGCTGAAGCCCGTGCACACGGAATGAGCCCGCTTCCACGTTACAGGAGCAGCCCCTGGGGGGCCCAGGAGGTTTCTGTGCGGGTCCACGCGGCACTGGTTCGAAACGATAAATGATCAACAAATATTTGTCAAGTGATCACCCTGCCCCAAGCTCCGGGCTAGGACCTTAGTTAGAAGGCTGGACGCTTCTTCCCAGCAAGACCAGATGGTCTTCTGACCCCGATGAAGCTGGAAGCCGAAGAGAAAACAGGCAGTGACCTAATAATTACACCAAATATGAAAGTCACCGGGTTCTTGGAGGTCAGAGTGGATGGTTCAGGATTACAGTCGCGGAGTCAGCCTGTCTCGCTCAGACCCCAGGCCCAGTTCTCATCAGCTGTGTTGCCCAAATGCCCTGGACGGCAGGTGTGTTGTGGGGAGAACAGAGGTAACACAGCTATCGACTTTATGATGCTGTTGTGAGGAGTAGCGTGTTGACTCACGGAAACTGCCCCAGAGCCTTAAAGAAATGAGAGCTATTAGTCATGTTGTTATTATAATCAGGAAACGTGGGGAGCTCCACTAGTGCGGAGCGGAGTAAACCCAGCGAATGCAGTCAGGAAAGTCTTCCAAAGAAATGACACGGAAAGTTAAGATCTGGAGATGGGAGGGGGGCTACCCAGGTGGAGAGTTCTGGAAATGTCTCCCGGAGCACTCCAGGTAGGACTGGCACAGACATCAACTGCAGGAATCAAAACATTGGTCAAGGGGCACCTGGGTGGCTCAGTCAGTTGAACGTCATGGTTCAGGTCACGATCTCACGGTTTGTAAGTTTGAGCCCCGCGTCGGGCTCTGTGCTGATGGCTCAGAGCCTGGAGCCTGCTTCTGATTCTGTGTCTCCCTCTCTCTCTGCCCTCCTTCCCTCTCTGTCTCAGAATAAATAATTTAAAAATAAAAAATTTAAAAAAAACCAACATTGGTACAATTAAAAGTGTGTCAGTGTGGCCAAAGCCTGAAGACGTGGTAGGGAGTACAAGGAGAGGTCGGTAGGGACACGGGTCTGAACAGAATGTGCAGCTCAGTTCTGCGCATCAGAACGTAGCCTAGGTGCCAGGCGAGTCCCTAGAAGACTGTATACTTGCTTCACCGGATTGCAGTCTGATATCGGATACTGTTGATTCCTGGTTTGCAGAGTTTTGTGACTCAGGCACTCTCTTAGCGCATAGTGTCAGTCTATCTCCAAAACACATCCCCACGTTCTACCAAGTCCTGTTTCTCCACAGCCATGCACCTAGCACAAGTCCTGTCCGCTCTTCTCTGGATTTCCTGCTTTCCCTCCTACCACCCCGGATCCCCGGCAGCTCAATACCCTACACTCAGCAACCACAGTAATCCTCTAAGGCAAAATCAGATTATGTCATCCCCTGCTTAAACCTGTATAATCATCTTCCTTTTTACTTAGAGAAAAACCCTCTGAAATCCTTACCATGCTCTACATAGTCCTGCATAAACTAGAGTCTCCTTTTTTAATCATTTCAGCTTCAATTCAAAAACGTGCTTCTCGGGGAGACTTTTTCTGACAACTCTAGGTAAAATAGCTCGTGCCTTCCCTCCCCACCAAGACTGATAATAATAAGAATAATATCGTTTTCCTTTACACATAATTCCTGCTATACTTTAAAAAGATTTTATCAGTATCCGAACATTTCTCCTGTATTCATTTGTCCATGGGCTCCCATTTATTTTCCTTCTCTAGCAGATAAATTCTCCTTGACAGGATTTTGTCCGTCTAATCTGTCACTGTGTCTTTAGCACATGGAAGAGTCTATGACACATGTTAGAGAGGAAATTTTGGTTTGGTTGCCAACGGAGTGGATATTTCTTCCAATTCTTCCAGTCAGCATTTATGTTCCTAATTCAGTTTGTTCATCTTTACGCTAGATTTCAACCCCCATGCACCACAATATTGCTAGACAGTGAAGCTATGATCATTCCAAATCCCAGACCCTTGGATCTGAATTCATCTGATTACCGCCACTTCTAATCACCATCATCACCATCACCATCATCACCACTATTATCACCACCATCATTATCATCACATCATCATCACCACCATTGCCATGACCACCATCATCATCATCATCATCACCATCATCACCATCACCACCACCATCATCATCATCACCATCATCACCATCATCATCACCATCACCATCATCACCATCATCACCACCGTTATCACCACCATCATTATCATCACATCATCATCACTACCATTGCCATGACCACCATCATCATCGTCACCATCACCACCATCATCATCATCATCACCATCATCACCATCACCACCACCATCATCATCATCACCATCATCAACATCATCATCACCATCACCATCATCACCATCATCACCACCATTATCACCACCATCATTATCATCACATCATCATCACCACCATTGCCATAAACACCATCATCATCATCACCATGACCACCATCATCACCATCACCATCATCATTACCATCACCACCATCATCATCATCATCCTCATCTTCATTACTATCGTGATCATCACCACCACTACCATCATCATCACCATATCATCACCATCATCTCTACCATTATCACCACCATCATTATCATCACATCATCATCATCACCTTTGCCATGAGTACCATCATCATCATCACCATGAGTACCATCATCATCATCACCATGACCACCATCATCACCATCACCACCATCATCATCATCAGTCTTCATCGTCACAATCAACAACACCATCCTGTACTAATAGCTGCCTCTATCAACACGTTTCAGGTACTTTTGCATTGAATCCTTGTAGTGAGAGCACTTTGACAGCATTTTCTTTCTTTTTCAGGTGGAGAGGGGGGCTCAGAGCATAGAAAGTTCAAATGACTTGTTCATAATCACATGACTAATCTGTGGGGGACTGTGTTTCAAGCCTGGATCTGCCTGAGTCCAAATGCAGTGCTTTCCAAAAGGCAATCCCGCCCTCACATTTTTTTTTCCAGATCCTACCATCTCATGAGCTTTGGCTGGGTTTCCCAGGCTCCAGCTCATCACCACACTTTGGAATTTTTAAAACTCATTTCATCCTACTCTTTCTTTCTGCAAGGGCAGGGGCTTGGAAGTGACACGATTCTTGTGCTCTGAGCCACCCTGGACAGAGTCCTCGTGCTTCTTATCATGAAGCCCTAAAACCATGTTCATTCCAATTCTCATCCCGGGTGGGGACACATGGGAATATGTTTATATCACAGGATTGGTAGGATCAAGTGATTAAGACAAACTCACTGAAGGATTCTCAGTGTCCACACGTGATCTTTTGTTGTCTACGCTAAGCGCTTAGTGTCTTACATTTAATGCGAAAGATTGAGCCCAGATAATCCCATGTCTTGATGTGTACATCCCTCACAGCCAGTGACTGGTGGGACTTCATTTGCCAATTCCCTTGCAAAGATTCTTTAATAGAAATTAAGAGATCGTCTTAAAATGAGTGCGATAAGATGGAGCTTTCTGCTCTCATCATGTTAACTACATTAGAGCCCAGCACATTAAGCCATGCTTCTGGAATTACACCCAAAGAAGCTGAAGAGCTGCAGATTTGACTTAAATCTTTGACATCTCAAGAAAAAAAAATAGTCAGAAAAACATGCCTCACATTTTCTCTCCCTTGTCAGACAAATTGGTATTCTGTTGATCTTGTTTTTGAAATATCTTGCAACTCAAGCTATTAGAGAGAGAAAACACTTACTTGTCATCACTTTCCTGAGATGCTTAGATGTACACTGTCAAGGATGATTTTTCAGACATAATCCAGCCACGTGAGGACTGCTATTTGTGTTAATTAGTACGTGACGGCCCAGATTTCTCCAGAGGGCCTCCTAATTCTGGGAGCTTCTTTAAAGCAGGGAGCAAAGAATCTATTGCACCGTAGGTGGGACACGGGCCTAACGTTTCCCCCGTTGGACCCCTTGTCCTAAGGGGTTTCATGGTTATTGCAGATATGGCCAAGTGTGTTTGCATCTGGTCAGGCTCCTTTCTGAATGCCCGTACAGGTTGTCTCTTATCTGCAATTTTGAAATCCAAAATTCTGAAAACTGAAAGTTTGTTATAAGTATTTGGCAGTAAAATGGTACCCGTCTCCACATGAGGCTCTTTACAGTCTTTAAGTGTCCCATTAGTGTGAATGGCTTTGTGGTTCACTGCAAAAATATTCATTCATTTGCTGTCCCTGACCCCAATGAGGACACAGCCTTTCTAAAAAGAAAGAAAGAAAGAAAGAAAGAAAGAAAGAAAGAAAGAAAGAAAGAAGAAAGAAAGAAGAAAGAAAGAAAGAAAGAAAGAAAGAAAGAAAGAAAGAAAGAAAGGAGGAAGGAAAGAGGGAGGAGGGAAGGAGGGGAGTAAGGAAGGAAAGAGAGAGAGAGAGAGAGAGAGAGAGAGAGAGAGAGGAATTCTAAAGCAAATCAAGCCCTAAGGCTTCTGGATATGTGATTATAAAATTGATTCTACACTGATGACACTGCATGCATACACATGTAGTTTTCATCAGTATTAACCTTGAGTTTAATGGGTAGATTGGTAAACAATTGCCAAGGTTGTTAAAAAACCCAACCTTGCCTTTGCTCCCTATGAAACATCTCCTCCCCATCCCCTTCAACAACAACAACAACAACAACAACAACAACAACAATAATCTCACCATAAACCAAATCTCAAATTCACTCCTCTATGATGCCTTCCCTGTTTCCCAAATGTAATAATCTACTCTGCTCTCCAAGAGAGCAATGCAGCTATGTTTATTGCATTTGAGAACTTGGAATTATAATGAATTGCGTGTCTCCTCTACTCAACTGTAGAGCTTACTCATTCATTCGTTCGTTCATTCATTCAATTTATTCATGCAATTACTCAGGTTTTAATGTCAGGCTTGATGCTAAGTACTTTTATATATATTTTAATTAATCATTTCAAAAACCTTTAACACACTTTTTAATGCATCCATTTTTTCCAGAAGCAAAACTGAAAAGAACCTCTGGGAGTTTAGACAACTGTTTGAGGACATACAGCTAGTAAGTTGTAGGGTTAGGACTGTAACCTAGGTCTTTCTAACCCCATGTTTTGTCATGTTTTTTGGATACTCCACACTCTTTGGGGGACATGTTACCCTATTTGCTTTGTTTTGGTCGTGCTACAGCACATTATTGAAGTGGTTTGTTTCTTGCTTTTGCTTTTGTATTGAAGTGGTTTTTAAACAGGAAGGTAGATACAGTGCTCATTTTCTTTTTCCACCTGATGACTCAGAACACCTCCTAATTCTGCCTGATAGAGTTAAGGAATTACGTCTTAGCCTTAGATTTGGCCTACTGTTTCCTCTGTGTACCTTGTTTGTTGAATTATCCTTTTCATGCACGCTCCAACAGAAAATCCATGCCGCTTACACGCCAGAGAATATGCTACTTTTAGTTTCAAGGATGTCTTTACAACTGGCTGCTATAGCAATCAGCAGCAAGTCGGGCCCCAGACCTGCTTGGCCAGTGGCTTACAACTGCTCCAGTGCTCCCATCTCTGATGCTGCAGCACCATAACTGTAAATCCATGATCTGCCCTCCAGGATGCAGTCAACAAAGGGAATCCAAGGTTGGGCTCCATTCCTGGAAATGACATACTAATCTATGGCCCCTGGCTTTAGTTAATCCAACCTAATTCTTTGTGTGGGTACTTTCAAAAGTTCTCCTGAAATTTTCTTTTTTTTTCTCTCTCTCTCTTTTTCTTTCTTTCTTTCTTTTTTCCTTTCTTTTTTTTTCTTAGCATTATATAACTGGACTCGTCCTTGCTGATATGCATAGTCGTGATTTATTCTGCTTCACTGCATGGCATTCCAATGTGAAAGTATACCATGATTGATTAATTCATTTTATGGTCAGTGTGTATCAGGTTGTTTCTAATTGTCTTCCAATTCCTTCATCCACTCATGTATTTATTTATTCAACACATATTTATTGAGGGCTTATTCTGTGCCAACCACTGTTCCAGGAATTTTGGAAACAGCAGCAAACAAATGGAGTATTGGCCCCACGGAGCTTACCTTCTAGAGTAAAGAAGCAAACAAAAATAAACATGAATACACAGTGCGTCAGGTGTGGGGAAAAATAAAGCAGAGGATAAGGATTAGAGGGTGGAACAATGTAGATATTTTATATAGCGTAGTCAGGGAAATCTTCTCTGATAACAGTGACCATTTGGATAGAGACCTACATCACGTGCTCTCCGGGGGAAAGGACTCCATACAGAGTGCAAAGGCCCTAAGTAAGTAGGGTTTTGGAATGTTCAAGGCATGGGAAGTGGGCCATGGTGCCTGTACCAGGTGACTGAGGGAGAGTGAGAAAATGAGATCAGAAAGGTTACGAGCAAGCTAGTCAGGTAAGACCTTATTAGTCAAGATAAAGCTCTTTGCTTCTCTTCTAAGCGGAATGGGAAGTCTTTGGGGAGATTTGATCAGAAGTATGGCATGATACGAATTACTATTTCTTAGAATCAGTTTGGCTGCTATGTTGAGCATAGACATTCGAAGAGCCAGGGATGAGCCTGACTGGGAGTTTGTTGTGAAAATCAAGCTCAGGGATGATGGCGACGTGTATCAGTGCAGTAAGAAGGAAACTAATTATATAAATATAGTAACACATTGAGGTAGTAAGGAGTTTGATTTTTCATGCTTCCCTATGTCCAGTGCAGACCTTGACTTTGGGCTTGACAGATGATTTATTTTGGCCAATAGGATGATAGCAAATTGAAGTAAACAGGAGACTGAGGAACTGATTGTGTACCTGTGCTTTCTTGTCACCATTATATCGACATGCCTGGACCAACCTGCCCGAGGGATGTGAAAATGTGGAATAGAATTGAGTCTTCAAGCCCAAGCCACCAGTGCTCCCAGCCGACCACAATCACATGAGAAAACAGAAAGAAGTAAGCCAAGACATGTCCAAACAATCAGATCTGTTCCGTTGACCTGTGGGCTGGTGAAAAATGGCAAATGATTATTCCTTTAAGTTTTGAAGTAGTTTGTTATGCAGAATTAGCTAACTGCTGTACATATTATGAAGGCTACCGGGTAAGTATATGTGTTAGTGGGAATTTGATGATTCTTTTCTGCTTACTGCTAGTTATGCATAGAAACAGAAAATAAGGTCAGTGAGAATGAGGATCAGAGAGGAGGTATCAGACTTTCCAGAAGGAGGCTTTCTGCATCGGTAGGAGGTATAAAATATTCATCTAGGAGAATGGGAGAGAAAATAAACATGAAAATCCAATGGGATAACTGATCCTAGGATCCCAGTTGGGATTAATACTTAAACATGAAAAAGGGGATGAGACAATATGCCGTGTGCTTTTCTGCAAACATATTGAGCTGTACGGGATACGTGAAGACAGAGAGTGACTTGGCTTTAGCCAAGCTGATTTCAACTTTGTTTTTGAAAAAGGAGGGCACACTGTCAGGAGCCAGCAAATGTTTTCTGTAAAAAGAGATACAATAAGCATGTCGAGCTCCGTGTGCCAGAGCTGGTCTCTGTTACGACCCCTGAACTCTGCCATTGTAGTGAGAACAGAGCCATACACGGTATGTAAACAAAAGGCATGGCTCTGTGTTCCAATAAATCTTTATTTATAAAGCAGATGACCAGCCCCAGGTCTAGGGAGGTGAGAAGATCTGGAAGGGAGTAATTATGATGATAAACACAGCATAAGGGAACTGGGTAAAGAGGAGATAGTCAAGGGCATAAAAAAACGAACTGTTGCACATAACAATCGGTGCAAATGTGAGTGTTTGTGTGTGTGTCAATATTACTAGGTAATGATAACTAGTTGTCCTTACTATCTACACCATTTTATTCTCCCAATACCAGAGTAGAAACTCTAGTTTCCCCACATTCTTGCCAATACTTAATATTTATAGATTCTTCTCCTTCTCTCTCTCTCTCTCTCTCTCTCTCTCTCTCTCTCTCCCTGTATCTCTTTTCTCTTTTTTTTTTTTAAATTTTGGGGTTATAAAATGGTATCTTATTGTCATTTTAATGCAAGATTTTCTTGGTTCACCATTTTTTCCCCTTGAATCTCAGAGTGGCCATCTTGTTGGCAGTCAGCCCTGTGGAGCAAACAGACGTACAGAGAAGCTTGACACACACACCCAAGTCTGTGTTCATTGTTGGCCTGTGTTAGAGATGGACACAGGGCTGAATCCAGTGTGCATGTCCAGATCTATTTCAGGCCCTTAGTCTCACTTGTTCAAGATCGGGAGTTCTTGGTGTCCTGAAGGTCACTAATTGATGGACTCTAGAGATAAGGCCCAAACACATTCTTCACTGGGGGCCCTCGATATGATGCTGAATATCACCATGTTACGCTTATAGTTCTAGTCATGAGAAATGGTTTCTTTTAGGATGTGTGTCCCGATGTTAATGAAAATGGGAAAACTAGGGTGAACTTGGACCTTCCCTATACACCATCTATTTGCAGATGGGCTTAAGAAGAGGGTCTCAGTGCCAGCATGTCTCATAGATAGAAACCAATGAATATTTTATTTTGTCTCTAATGCAAACTTCGTGCTGTGAGTACTTTGAACAGTTGCACTCTTATAAAAATGACTGCTCATTCTCAAAAATGTTAAAAATACAGAAAATGACAGAAAACAAAATGCATTTATTCCGAGACCCACCATATAGCAATGTAAATATTTTATTGTCATATGTATGTGTATACTGAGGTACACACGTAGACACATTCTTGGTATACATGACATAAGATAAAAATGTGGCTATACTTTAAGACAAGGAAAACCTGGAACATACAATTCAAAAGCACCTTCTGATTACTTGTAAAAATTGGTGACACCTTGCCTGATTTTCATTAGATAATACTATTCTTTCCCCAAGGGTTAGCGTTTCAGATAACAATAAGAACATGTATGGATCCTGGGCAGACCCAGGATGGATTCCTTCCCTTGTCACTTATGAGGGAATTTGCCCTTCCTCCGTCTTTTTGTGCTACCTGGGCTCTCAACAGATCGGATGGTGCCTACCCGCACTGGTGAGGGCTGCCTTCTTTACTCAGCCCACCGACCCAGAGTCAGATGCTAATCTCTTCCGGAGACACCCTCACAGGCACACCAAGAGATAATATTTCGCCAGCCATTTGGACAGCCCCTAGGTCAAATTGACACCCACTATTAACTACCATTCAGGGCAACAGGATCTTCCAGGAAATGAAGATAACATCTCATCACTGAGTCTAAATAAAGTACAGGGGCACCTGGGTGGCTCAGTCGGTTAAGCGTCTGACTCTTCATTTTCGGCTCATGTCATGATCTCACTGTGGGTTCAAGCCCCGTGCCGGGCTCTGTGCTGACAACATGGAGCCTGCTTGGGATTCTGTCTCCTTCTGTCTCTGCCCTTCCCCCCTTGCTCTCTGTATCTTTCAAAATCAAACAAAAAAACAAAAACAAAAAAACCCAAAAACACCTTCAAACAAAACACCAAGCAATGTCCCCAGTTCACAATATGTACTCAGGAAATATCCATTCCTTTCCCTCCTTCTGTTGAGGTTATCAGGTTTTCACAACTAATGCTTCTATTATCTGTACAACCCCCAACTTAAAAAATAAATAAAATAAAATAAGCCATGTAAAGAAGAGCGATGAAGGGAACCCATTCATTGCACTCATGACACTTTGATTTGATAGTTGGAATCTGTGTTCTGGGAGGGAGGGAGTCTGTCTGAACCAAACCGTCCATATTCCCCAACCTCACCCCAGTCAAGTTAAAGACCTTAGTTGCACTTCCTATGGAAAGACAATATTCCAAAAATAATACAAAGGCCAGAAGTGCTTTGATTGGGACAAATGTCTGCACATGGGTAGTCCCAGAAACACACCCTAGACAGAATTGAGTGCAACTCGTTTACATGGAAAGAGTTCCCAGGATGCGCCATGAATTAATGGGGAGTTGAGGGGAGGAAGGAAGGAGCACAAGGCATCATTCACTAAGCAATCAAAGTCCCCCATTTATTCATTATATTTGTTTTTAATATCATGGATTTAATTGCTAGTTTATTCTATATTGTTTTTAATAATAGTTTTTTTAAATGCTTATTTATTTTTGAGAGAGAAAGAGAGAGAGAGAGAGAGAGAGAGAGTAAGAGTGAGAGAGCCGAGTAGGGACAGAGAGAGAGAGGGAGAGAGAATCCCAAGCAGGCCCCACGCCACTGATGTGGGGCTCAAAGTCATGAACACTAAGATCAGGACCTAACCCGGCGATCATGACCTGAGCCAAAATCGAGAGCTGGATGCTTAACCCACCGAGCCACACAGGCAACCCTAATAATGGTTTTAAGAACCCAGCTATCAGTTTAAGATCCTCTGGTTTCAAATCCTACACTCAGCCACTCCTTAGCTTGGACAGTTTACATGGTTACCTTCGTGGACTCAGAAGCCCCCCATTAGGATTATCCAAGTTCTATTTTCCAGTAAGACAAAGTGCATTGTCCCTCTTTTCTATTTTTATTTTTATTTTTATTTTTTTGTTTTTTGTTTCTATGTTTTAACTCTCATTTAAAAGCACATAAATAAAGGGGCACTGGGGTGGCTCAGTCAGTTAAGCACCTGACTCTTGATTTCTGCTCAGGTCATGATCTCACAGTCATGAGTTGGAACCCCACATCAGGTTCTGCACTGATAGCGTGGAGCCTGCTCGGGATTCTCCCTCTCTCTCTGCCCCTCCCTGGCTCGCACTTTCTCTCTGTCTTTCTCAAAAATAAATAATAAATTAAAAACTTAAAAAATAACACACACACATATGGTGTGCCATTTTTCCCATTCATCAGTGCTCGGTCCAGAAGTGGTAAGTACATTCCCACTGTTGTGCAGTCGACAGCACTGTCCGTTAAAGAAACTGTTCATCTTGCAAAATTGAAACTCTGTACCTGTTCAGTAATTACACCACATTCCCTCTCTGTCCAGACCCTGGCCACCGCCATTCTACTTTTCATGTCCATACATTCGACTACTCTAGATATCTCACAGTTCCTGTGTCATATCTGCTCTTTGTGACCAACTGATCTCACTTTGCATAATGTCCTCAAGGTTTATCCACGTGGCAGCAGGTGTCGGAATTTCCCCCCCTTTTTTGTTTTGCTTTGTTTGGTTTTTAGTTTATTTATTTTGAGAGAGAGAGAGAGAGAGAGAGAGAGAGAGTGAGAGAGCACACAAGCTGGGGAGGGGCAGAGAGAGAGAACAGAGGATCTCAGGCAGATTCGGCACTGACCGCAGCGAGCCCAATGCAGAGCTTGCCCCCACAAACTGTGTCTCCTCCCTTTTTAAGGCCGAATAACATTCCATCGCAGTGATAGACCACATTCTGTTTGCCCATTCATCTGTCAGTGGACACCTGGTGTGCATCCATGTTTTGGCGACTGCGGATAGTGTTGCTGTGAACACAGGTCTACGGGCCCTCATTTTTTCACACGGGGAGACAGAGTCTCAACAGTATGGATTGAATTTACTCGCTGTTCAACTGGGTGCAGGTGGCAGGATTTGGGCTCTGATCCAGGCTGCCTAAGTCGAGAGGTCAAGGAATACGATTTTACTGCACACTTCCTGCGGCCAGGCCCTCTGAGAGCCGCTGGAGGCAGAGAAGTGAGTAAGACGGACACCGTCCCTGCCCGGTTTGTGTTTACATTCTGCTGAGGGAGAGACAACAAATTGGCGAACAAAGTTACAGGTTATGATATGTCCTATGAAGAAAAGATGACGAGGTTCTTGGAGAGAGTCATTGGTGAACAGGGGTATCTCCAAGGGCTCGCCCTGAGCAGAGGCCCAAAGGATAACAAGGAGCCAGGAAGGAGAGGAGTCTGAGAAGGAACCATTCAGGAAGAAGGGGAGGAAGGGATGCCCCTGAGGTGGACCGGACCCAGCCTGCAAAGGGACACACGTGTGAGCCATGTGGCCCGAGTCCATAGAGCAAGAATAAGAGTGTACCTGAGGATGAAGAGGATTGTGGTGCTAAGGTCCTGCCGAGACTGGATTGTGGATTTTACTCTAGAAGCATCAGGGAACATTTGAAGGGATTTGAGCCTCCGAGTGCGGTAACGTGGTTAACATTACCGCTCTATTATCACTATCGTGATGATAGCCCCCATCACTGGCTTTGACTTTGTGCTCACTATATGTCAGGTATTGGGTTAAGCTTACAGTCACTTATTAACTCTTATGACACTTCTGACAATCTACTGCTTCAGACGCAGAGAGGTTAGCAATTTTCCCAAAGTCGCACAGCTTATAATTAGCAGAGGCGGAGATCCAAACCTTTAAAGAGCAGGCCAATGAACTATTTTGATACAAATCTCTTTGGATTTAAGTTTTTTGTTTGTTTGTTTGTCTGCTTAGTCTCCAAAGACCTAGGGCACAGGGCTTTCGAGAACTAAAGACTTACTGCCCTCGTACAGTTGTAAAGGGTTTTCTAGGTAGCACGATGCTGTCACATTTGTCCACAACCGCTTTCAATTCTCTCTAATGAACGTGAAGCAAGTCTCACACGGTCCTGGATGTCGGTGGGCAGAGGGGAAGGCCTCCTTCCACGGCTGACGCTTCCCTCCAGGTACGGGCAGGCCCTCCGATGTCACCCTCCCTGCTTTCTCCTTCCAGTGTCTTCTCTACTGCTCTTCTGGGCAAGCCCGGAGATATATAATTAGCACACATGCAAAGAAAACCTCCAGCCTGCCTCTTGCATTTTCTCTCCCATTCTCGGGAGCTGGCTGCTGACGGATAACTGGGGGCCTCGAATCCTCTTGGATACGCCGAAAACTCGGTCACAGAGCCTGTGGGAAGACTGCCTGATCCAGGAGTCTGGTGACCAGGGAACGAGCCTGCCTGGCTCATTCCCAGGATTTGGGTTTCAGAAGCTGACTGTCTGTCTCGATAAGCTGAGTCCTGCAGCCTCCCTCTACTGATGGGAAGGGGGATTTTGCCGCTCCCGTCCAATCGAGACTTGTTTTTCTCATTCCTCCGCTGGTTTAGAACTCAGAGAAGAGAGGCATGACATTGACTGCCCTCCCCCAAGTCTAGGACAACAAGGACACTAGGCGTACAATAGTGACTCCAGGACTTTTGGGTCACTTCTATTT
The DNA here is from genome assembly GCF_024362965.1 of Panthera pardus. Classification (NCBI taxonomy): domain Eukaryota; kingdom Metazoa; phylum Chordata; class Mammalia; order Carnivora; family Felidae; genus Panthera; species Panthera pardus. Next base: position 76,125,336 of record NW_026527002.1, on the reverse strand, counting down.
TTCAGAGAGGTCCAGGGACAACCCCCCACCCCGGCCCCAGGTCATGCAACTCATCAGTGACCGTTGAGATTCGAGCTCCTAGCTGGCCACTGTGCCCCAGGGATTTATGAACCAATGAATTAGCAGAAACGCAGAGAGCATCTGGTGTATCAGAGCCCCAGGGGTGCCTGCCTCAACAGCACACAGCCCGTGAGGGGTTCTGACACGTGGAGCCCTCCTCGCTAAATTCCAAGACTTTCCAGCCAGGCGGTGGCACTTCGAGCCTTGCACCCGATGAGCCGGGTGCCTGGTTCTGGAAACACAGCTCCTCCGGGGACTCTAGCCAAGAGCCATAACAGCTTCGGGCATCGCTAGCCCTGTGCCCAATCTGCCATCAATAATTCAAGAAGCCGGAGAAGCTGAGTGTCTGCAAAAACACGGCTCATTCTGCTGCTCCCAGCACTTTCAGCGCTCCTTGGTCTTGGTGGGCAGAGGCTTCCTTGTCGGGTGGGAAGCAGACACGCTAAAGCAGGGCTGGCACTTTTCTCTCCTGCAAGAAAGAAGTCCAAACACCCCCCCCCCCAAGGGTAGATGACATCGGATCACACTGTAACGGCTTCCAAAGGTCAGAAGGTGGAGTCAAATGTCAAGTGGTGGGAGGAGAGACTGCAGGTCTGATGTGAGGTCGGTGCCTCCCCAGGCACCTGCTGTGCTGCCAGACCCTGCATTGAGGCAGACGGTGGCCTTAGGAGGAAACCTTCCTTGCCTTCATCTCTTGACACTGTGTTTCTCTTCTTCCGTCTTCTAACAGAAGAAATAGGAAACAGGTTCCATTTTCTGATTAAGTTAAACTTTGGAGTTTGGTTAAAATAAATGCTCTCACCATTAATAAGAAGGGAACGTCTAAAATGTTGTCTGATAAGTTTTTATTGGAAGAGTAAAGAGAGGCAAAAGATTAGGGCTGTGCTGGTGGCCTAATTCTAGAATAATTAAAATAAACCGATTACATGTACGTGTTTTAAGGCTGGCATCCAACCGTCTTTCCTCAGCATAGCTCGTGTCATGATACTTGACTCCTTATAACCTGCAGTGACCCTGAATTCTGTCAGATAAAGTGCTCAAGTCATGGTTCACAGTGTCTTGAATCTTCTCAATGTTTTTATTGTATTTCCATCATGTGGGCAAAAATCCCAATAGTTCATTCTTGGACAATCTTTAGAGTATAATATACGAGGCTTTGTAAAAAATCTGACTTCCACGCACCATTTTAGACTCATCTTCCGCGATATCCCCCCCACCCCCATATTCTTCCCTACTGCACATCCTCAGAGCAAGAAAAGGGTCTGCAACCAAATGGTGTCTAGGATCTCACGTGTCTTTACTCACACATCTGGGCTGGAATACCCGGGGCCCCTTAGGCCTCTGTGTCCCTCCCTCCTTCTCTCTCTCTGTTTCTCTGTCTCTCTGTCTCTCTCCATCTTTCATCTCTTTACAGGATGGCTAAGCTATTTGGCCATTTGGCCTTCCCCAATCTGGCCTCAGGAGTCACCTGGTGTCACTCCTTCCACAGGCTCTTAGCCCAGGAAATCCCAAAGCCTGTTCAAGAAGCAGGACACATTAGTTGCCTCTTGATGGAAGGTATAACGGGGGATGTGTGAGTGTGTTCTACCCATTTACTGAATACTTTCTACACCCGGATGCTACACCTAACCCTGTGACGGTCCTGTTGGATCCTCCTAGAAGCCTCATTGCAAAGATTGGTTGCCCATTTTATGGAGGAAAATTGAGGTACAGAGCAGTTAGATAATTTCACAGAGTTAGGAAATGATAAACCCAGGACTCAAAGCCAGGTACATCTCCAGATTCCTGAATGCACCCCTCCCACCTGACTATGCTTAGTCCATGGGGGGGTTCTCAAACCATATCTGACCCATGAGTGAATGGATGGGTGAATAGACATTGGATTTCAAATCCGGTAGACATTCTATACTGCATAACACAACTTAAACATTACAAACTTCTCTCCTGGGCTCTAGGCTCTGTTTTTATACTTCTAAGTCCTGACCTGGATCATTGATTTATTCATTCATTCATTCATTCATTCACAAAGGTATATCTCCAGCATGAACCTGTCTTAGACTTACTCTCCAGACACTTTTCCAGGAAAAGCAACGGACAAGCCCAGTGGTCCCTGTCATCATACAATGTACAGTGTAGAAAGAATAGCACTGAAAGAGATAATGACCTCATGGATTATGAATCACAGTTGTGATAAACATAACAAAGGGTAATCTCGGGGTCCTGATCTAGGATTGTTCTCTCCAAATAACGATGCTGTTACCAGGAGTTTCACTACTGCTTAGATTAACAAGATGGGGCCCCCAGCTGACCCGATTGGACCATCTTTCCTAGTGATGCCAGATTCCGGTCCGCTGGGGTTGACCAGATCCCTTGGGCATAAAGGTCTGCAATGCTGCCAGTGGGTATCTGTTCTGTGGTCATTTTATTATCAGATGGGGATTAGAGTGTGGTGGTCGATCAATCTAATTGAACGTTGGTTAAAGCACAATTGTTCCACTTGACCTTGGTGTCATTTGGGTAGGATAATTCTTTGTGGTGGAGACTGTCCTGTGCGTTGAAGGAAGTCTAGAATATTCTAGGCCTCTACATACTATATGCCAGTACCACCACCTTCCAGTTGTGACAATCAGAAATGTCCCCAGGCATTAGCAAATGTCCCCTGGAGGACTAAAGTGTTACCAGTTGAGAACTACATGGTTAAAGACAAACAGACACTGATGCAAACCCAAGGACCACAGCTTCCTAGTTGTGAGGCCGTGGAGAAGTCATTTCATCTCCCAGAGGCTCTGCGACAGTATCTATAAAAGCTGGCTTCCGCATAAATGAGGTCCTCACAAAGTTTTGCTAAGAACGGTCGTAATTTTTGCTAACATTTATTAAGTGTTTATCACATTCTAGGCATGGTTGAAGTGTGTGTATTTATTTGTTTGTTTGTTTGTTTGTTTGTTTGTTTAAATTAAAGGTAGTTAACATGCACTGTAGTCTTGGCTTCAGGAGTAGAATGTAGTGATTCACTATTTACATATGACACCCAGGGCTCATCCCAGCAAGTGCCCTCCTCAATGCCCATCACCCATTTAGCCCATCCCCCCACCCACTTCCCCTTCAGTAACCCTCAGTTTATTCTCTGTCTTTAAGAGTCTCTTATGGTTTGCCTGTCTCTCTGTTTTTATCTCACTTTTCTTCCCCTACATTCTTCCGTTGTGTTCTTTAATTCCGTATGAGTTCAATTATATGATATCTGTCTTTCTCTGACTTATTTCACTTAGCAGAATACCCTCCAGTTCCATCCACATTGTTGCATAGCAAGATTTCATTCTTTTTCATCGCCAAGTAGTATTAGTATTCCATTGTGTGTGTGTGTGTGTGTGTGTGTGTGTGTGTATACACATATACCACATCTTTATCCATTTGGTCAGTCAGTGGACGATTGGGCTCTTTCCACAATTTGGCTATTGTTAATGCTGCTATAAACATTGGGGCACATTAAATTTTGCATATTAATTCACTGAACCCCACTGAAATGTCATGAGGAGTGTATAATGATTTATCTCCATTTTTGAGACGAGGAAACCCAGAGAGTTTAGTCCTATGGTCTGTGGTCTACGAAGTGTCCTGTGACACTCTACTTTGGTCACAATGTGCACCATTGCTACTTGTCCCAAATGGCCACTGCTTGCCTTACAGAAAAATCCACAAGAGTTACAGAATAGATTTTTGGGACATAAAGTAAAGTAACACGTTAAGAGTAAAGCTAACAATTACAGAATATGTTCTCTGTTCTTGGCACTATGTTAAGTGTTGGAAGTCCAGATATGAACAAGGGCCAAGCCTTGCTCTCAAGCTTCCCCAAGTTCCCAGCGATCTCACTCTTCAGGAGGCCCAAGCTCTCTCCACTGCACTGCAGAGGTCCTGGAGGCCATGGATGCCAACAGGATCCTTCGTCCTGAAGGCGATCGGTCAGAAGGAGTCAAAGAAGATGCCCAGTCACCCCGCGACATGATGTCTGTCCGCTGTCTTGAGAGAGGGTTGGAGGAAACAGAGCCCAGAGGCAGGGAGATCCTCTAAAGGAACTGTTCTGTTGTCCCAGGGCAGAAGACAATCCTCAGCTGGAACACTGCCCGTGGGAATACCAAGCAGAGGCTCTCACAACTTGTGTGATTTGGAAAGGTAAACATTTCTGAGTCTCGGTTTCCTCATCCACAAAATCATGATAATGGTACCAATTACCCAGAGACCATCAAGATTAAACAGTACCAAACCAGATAAATCACACAACACAGGACAATGGTGAATTCTTCCATAAATGCACCTACTATGGTAACTACTGTAAACAATGAGCACAGAGTAGGTCTGGGAAACTCGTAGCTTTTTCTTGCCCAGTGCTCTTTGCTAGCACTGCCAACATCTTTCTTTCTGCCCTGAGGATAATGTGATTGCAAACATTGACCTAATAAAAATGCACAGAAACCTCTCTTTATACACTGAAGCAATGCAAAACAAAACAAAATCCAAAAAGAGAAAGCAATTCTCTTTCATGTTTTGCAAGTTCCACTGGGATTTCCTTCCCAAACGAAGATATTCTATTTCTATTCCGGGAAATAAAGATATTGAAAATAAGAAAGTTCCCCTTAAGATTCACTATTCAGGAGCTCAGCAGTTTTGTCTTTTTATTTTCTCATTTTCCCATATATCATCTGACTTGTATTCACTCTCCTGTGTTCTACTGCCAAGAACATGTTGAATACATTTAAGAGGGAAAAAAACAGCCACTCAAACCAAAACATCCAAACCTAATACACATTGTTCCTTCAATTAATTCATTTGGCACATAATCATTGTCTACCTACTACGTGCCTGGACATGTTCTAGGCACTGAGCAAACATGGGTTTCTTTTTTACAGTCTGTGAGTAGGGCATAGGGTGCCTGGGTGGCTCAGTGGGTTAAGCGTTCGACTTCGGCTCAGGTCATGATCTCATGGTTCATGGGTTGGAGCCCCGAGTTGGGCTCTGCTGACAGCTTGGAGCCTGGCACCTGCTTTGGATTCTGTGTCTCCTTCTCTTTCATGCTCTATCTCTCTCTGTCTCTCAAAAATAAAATAAACAATACAAAAAAATTTAAGTCTGTGAGTAGGGGAGAAATACAAGCAAACAAGTAATACCATTTCAGTTTATACTTTAAGTTATTCATAAAACAAAGTGACCAACGGTAGGGACCAATGGGAAGTGGGTGCTTCCTAAGATAGGGGGAAGTCAGGAAAGCTCCTCTATGGAAGTGGCACTTGAGTTTAAACTTGATACCAAAAGGCAAGTGGGAGGGAGCTCTGGAAGGGGCAGTTCAGGCAGAGAGAAAGCAAGCGACACCCCCGGTGTGAGAACCTCTTGGAGGTCTCTGAACAAGGGCAATCCATCAGATTGAGCAAGAATGAGCAACAGCACCAAGGTAGAGGGTGTCCCTGAAGAAGGGGCGGAGGACAGGTCACATAGCACCTCCTAAGCTGTGGTAAGAATGTCAGAGTTTTATCCTAAGAGAGATTGTTGTATAATTTAAGAAGAACCGTAACAGATGTTGAGGGAGCGGAGTTACATTCGAAATGGTCGCGCTGGCTGATGCACAGAGAAAAGGATCAACTCTGACGGGACAAGTCAGTGATCCGAGTCCGGTGATGGCAGTCAGGCTGGGGTGGCCGTCGAGAAGCTGGTGAGATGTGCCTGCCCTGGGGATGATGGATGGAGTGTTGGGGGCTCGCTGCCGGACTGGATGTGAGTTATGAGTGAAAAAGAAGGTAAAGGCGACTTCAAAACGGGATGGATGGAGGTGCCATTTCCTGGAATGAAGGACATTTGAGAGAGGGCAGACTTCAAGGTGCAAGAGTGCACCTGTTTTGAACAGACGGAGTGAGAGAGAAACCTGCGGGACACCACCCAGGGACGGTGGCTTCGCTGGGCGTGTTCACAGGTGGCCCAGAGGAGCTGCTGAAGGTCCAACATCTGTGAATTGACTGACTCCACGGACGCTTACTGACTCTAAGCACTCACGCGTACCTGCCGCAGCCTTCGAGGTGTTTACAGTGAAGAAAAGACACAGACATTTATAAAGGATGAATGTAATAGAGTGAGTTTTTTAAAGGAAGTAAAAGTGTATGAGCCAAGGAGGAAACAGCAAGGGGTGAGAGAGAAAGGGGCATGTCACAGGCTCTGAGAGGGGACAGAAGCTGAGTTTGGTGTGACAAAATGCCCTGGAGTTCACCAGTTGGGAAAGAAGAAGCAGATGAACGAGAACATCCAACAGGCATGAAGGTCTGGGTTGTGGAAGATGGCAAGTCCGGAATCTGCAGGGTCAGCTGGGAATCTGGAGACCCAGGACAGCCCGCTGTGCCGAGGAAGTCTGAAAACAGTTCTGGAGGATTCTTTCTTTCTTAAAGAGGCCAGTCTCTCTGTTCTAGTCAGACTTTCAGCTGAATTGAAAGCAATCTGCTTTACTCAAAGTTCACCCACTTAAACGTTAATCTCATCCCCAAACACTCTCCAGCTTGACACATAAAATCAACCATCACAAAGCCTGGCGCACTATTGGAGAAGAGACCAAAAAGTATTCAAAACCCAATTTTATCGTACGAGTTAAACAATAGCAATACTGACCATTCACTGTATGAGTAATACTTCAGGAATCATTTTATCTCATTCAGTCTTCACATCAACCCATTGAGAGGTGCCAAGGTTATCATTTGACAGAGAAACCAAGTGACTCCAAAAGACTGAGTACACTTTCCAAGGACACATGAGTCCCAGCTGATCTCCAAAGCCATGCTCTTTAACACAACTGTTCTCTGACCACTTTGAGTCTACTGTTTCCCTGTCTACAGGAATGAGGCCTACTAACAGCCTGCCGAGATTAAATGGCATAAAATCACTAGCAAGGTGGCTGAAATTTAATGGGTGGCAAATAATTTCCAGTGCCCTTCCTGTCAAATAGAGGGTTTGTTCTGTTCATTCGTTCATTTACCCATACATTTAACCAACAGGCATTCGTTTCCAGCGTGGTTAGTACCATTGGTGGCCTCTACAAAGACAGACGATTTGATTCCCATCCTTCATCAGTCGTGGTTTGGGCATTGATGATACTTTGCATTTGCCGTCAAATAAAATCCACAACTCGCTACGTGGTGTCCTAGGCCTTTCAGTCTTGAGCTCCTGCGGCTACTTCCCTGGTCCCATGCTCTGTGCGGTGATATGACACCCTCGTCACCCACATGTGGCCACGTGCCGGCAGCCAAATATGCTTGTGACCATTACACAGGCATCTCAGTCTTAGGCCGTCTCTTATTTTCCCCATTATCTTTGCTGTTATCTCTTCTGAGAATTATGGCAAGCACCACTACCGTTATAATAGTCTCTATTACTTTTATTACTATGGGAATTACCACTACCGTTATAATAGTATTATGAATTCTTGTGAATATTCATTGACTCTTCAGTGAATTATTCATTCATTTAAAAAATATTTATTAAACTTCTTTTACTGTGAGTAATCTGGGGAGCTAAGGGAGTGCTTTGAGGAAAGGGTGATGTGTTCTAATGTCTATTTCAAAAATAGGATGCTGATTATTGTCTTGAGAGGAGGATATTCATCCTTTACAAATGTCTGGGTCTTTTCTTCACTGTAAACACCTCGAAGGCTGCGGCAGGTATGCATGAGTGCTTAGTGTTAGCAAGGGTTCACGCAGTCAGTGAGTTCTAGAACTTCAGCATCTCCTCTGAGCCACGTGTGAACACGTCCAGCAAAGCCACCGTCTCTGCGGGATGTTCAGTTGAGAGAATATTGCGATGATCCAAACGAGACTTGAACCATTGTAGCCCTGGTGGAGGTGGTGAGAAGTGTCCTAATTGCCTCGACTGTGGAGGGAGAGGAGGTGGCAGGGTCAGCTGAAAGACCGGATGCCAGTTACAAGAGAGAGAGGAGGTCCCAGGATGACTCAAGGACCTGGTTCTGAGCCACCAGAAGGCTGGAGTCACCACTCACTGAGCTGGGAAGGCTGTATGAAGAGCAGGCTGGAGAGGCGATGCTTGAAAAGTCTCTTATTTGTTCGTGTGGAGACCATCAGTTAAATTACTTGCACAGCAGTGGAAATAAAAAGTACCAGACATCGGAGTGGGAGCTGGGAAAATAAATCCCAAAGACTTTGTCTCGCTTTCCAGTGCCTCACAGTCGACAGGACTTATTCGAGCTGTTCTAACACCCATGGTGAAGAGGTGTGCCCAGGTGAGAAGCCCAGGGGCACAAAAAATGAGCACCTGCTCTGGGCTGAATTCTGAGAGGAGAGAGGCTTCAAAGAGCCCCCAAATTCATTTGGAGGCCCCGGTAGCCAATAAAATAGGGATACTATAGTAGACTAATCAAAAGAACCAGTTGAAGAGAGGATCATAAAAATGGTGCATCCACACTTTCAACACTTTATATGAACTTAAAACATAAAAAGCTGCCTTCATTTGCCAAGACTGAGATGTACACTCGGGGTCTTGATTTGAAAACAGGTCCCCAGTTGATTACATTTCTCTTGGTCCTTTTTGCCCTGATCACACTCATTAATGTATGGTCTTTGGTTTCCAGGATGGATTTTTTGAAAGTAGAGTAAAAACGTAAAGATATTTGGAAAGTCATATGAATACAGACTTCGGGATTTTTTAATTTTATAGCCAGTTTTTTACCGATTTAACCATATATTTTTTTAATGACTCACCTTCATCATATCTTCCCAAAGCATTTGTTATTATCACGGACACAACGCTTTTGTCTTTGCGCTCACATTTCATTATTTACACAGTCATTAACTCAATGTATAAAGACAATAACAAGCACGCCTGACACAAATATAAGTGCTTTTTTTGGAAGGAGAAGCTCTCCCTTTGGGGGCAGAATTATGCAGGTACATTGAGAGTAGCTTACCAGTTCTGCGCCATCAAGCATGCTTTAGACATCGTCAGTACATTTTTTTAAATATTTTTTATTATTTGAGAGAAAGAGAAGGGGAGAGGGGCAGAGGGAGAGAGACTGAGAATCGTTAAGTAGGCTCCACACTCAACACAGAGCCCAAAGCACAGCTTAATTCCATGATCCTGGAATCATGACCTGAGCTGAAATCAAGAGTCAGACGTCCAATGGAGGGAGCCACCCTCCTGCCCCCATCTGTACATTTCATTAAGAATAGCTAGGTGCAGGGCCCCTGGGTGGCTCAGTCAGTTGAGCATTTGAGTCTTGATTTCAGCTCAGGTCATGATCTTGCCATTTGTGAGTTCAAGCCCGGCATCAGGCTCCATGCTGACCGTGTGGAGCCTGCTTGAGATTCTCTCTCCTCCCTCTCCGCCCCTCCTGCTCGTGCTCTCTCTCTCTCTCTCTCTCTGTCTCTCAAAATAAAAATAAATAAATAAAAATGAGAATATCTAGGTGCAATTTAACCGGCACCTAGTAAAATTCATTTAAATTAGGTAAAACTCATTTCAGACACTCCTGGGGAAGAAAGGCTCTCTAAGCAACTTCTTCCATCTGTATTTCTAACACCACTTTGGCTGCAGACACGGTAATTAATTTTAAATGAATACGGATGGTCCCCAATTTACAAGGGTTCAACTTCCATTTTTTTTACTGAACAGTGGTGGAAAAGCGATGCACATTCAGTAGAAATCATACTTGGAATTTTGAATGGGGGTCTCTTCCAGGGCAAGCAGCTGTAGGCACGATCCTCTCCTGGTGCTGGGAGGCAGTGGCGGCCACAGCTCCCATCAGCCAGAGATCATGAGAATCAACAACCAACCCACTGACAACTGTCCTGCACCGTCACAGACATTCTGTTTGTCACTTGCAGCCCTTGTTTTCAATACATTACAAGAGACCATCAATACTTTATCATAAAACAGGCTTTGTGTTAGCTGATTTTGCCCAAGTGTGGGCTCCTGTCAGTGTTCTGAGCACGTTTAAGGCAGGTGCGGCTAAGCTGTAAGGTTCGATGGGTTGGGAGTATTACATGGATTTTCATCTTAATGATATTTTCAACTTATGAGGGATTTATTGGGATGTAACCTCATCATAAGTTGAGGAAGGTCTGGGTATGATTTGGAACACGTCTGCTATAAATTATGTGATTTTCCTCTTTGGCTTCAAGGTAATATGAAGAGTAAACATTTCTTGATTGTCCTTGACCACTTTCTATGCATTAACCCACGCTGAACTCAGGGAACCCCACAAGATGGGCACTATTACCGTGTTCATTTGACAGATGGCATGGGGGAGGGGGCACAGAGAGGTGAAGTCTAAATTCCATAGTGGCATCAAAGGTCCTATTTCTTGTCTCCTGTCTTCTTTCTTTGCCTGCATAGGCACAACACTAGAACAGCAGAGGCAATATTTTTTTTCTGTAAAAGGCCAGAGAGTAAACATTTTCAAATTTATGGACCATGTATTTCTATCACAGCTACTCAACCCTACTACTGTAGCCTGAAAACAACCACAGATAATACATAAACAATGAATGTGGCTCTTTTGCAATAAAACTTTATTTAACAAATAACTGATGAGCCAAATCGGAATCATGCACCGTAGTATGCAAGCCCTTGCCCTAGAAAGAGAGAATTATTCACCATTTATCCAGCAAACCACATAAGCCTCAGTCAGATCATTCCCTACCCTGCCTTATGCAGTTCACTCCTTCTTTCACTCAATACCTTGTTCTATTGATTATTACTGTTTTGTATTAGTTAAGGTAAACCCTAAAATTAGGTGGCTACCGAAGAATAATCTTATTTCTTGTTCATATAAAGTCCAAAATGGTTACTCTGGTTAAGGGCGAATCTTTTTGGAGTAGTTATTTAGGGAATCCAGCTTCTTTCCACCTGTTCCCTATCATCTCCAATAAGTGGATTCCGAGATGATTCCGGAAACACAGCAGGCACAGAAGACTGTTCGTAGGAAGGCTGGAGGGGTAGGGAAGAGTCACAGCTGCATAAAGGAAACACCATCTAATAAGCATCTTGAAAACCAGGTAAGATTTTAAGGCATGATGTGGATAGAGGACAACAGCTAGGAGCGGAGCATGAGCCAACTTACATATTTGCACAGGAGCAGAATGTTCTGGCTGGAGTATAGCGGACACACGATGAGTAGTAGCAAATCAGGACACCTCATGAGAGGGAATACCTAGTGGGTAAGAGTCAGAGTACAGGTAGTATTTTAAACACTCAACAGTGGATATACATAAAAGAAGTTTGAACATTGGTTTGAGGTTCTCTGCACCTGTTAAGTACAACACCTGTTTGGTTTTAAGCGGGAGGCTGTTTAAAAGGTGGACAGGAAAGGGGGTCAGGGGAAGCAGAGGCACAGTAAGAGGTCATACCTGTAACGGAGTTCACAGTACAGTTACCTGAATAAAACCCGGACAGGGGTGTGATGTGAGGGAGGGGACAGAGCGTTGGACTTGAAGGCAAAAACCTGAACTCAAAGGTTGGCTCTGGGAATCAGCAGTTGTTACCTTAAGTAAATCACTTCTCATCTCTGGGACCCAGAGTCTTTCTTCATGGAAGAAAGTCAGAGTACAAGAAAACAGAAGCATCGTCTTCCAGCACTAACATTCAGGGGCTTAACGAAAATGAAAAATACACAAGGACCCATTGAAATCTCTACCACTGGTAATCCAGATGCAGGATCTAATTACAAAGATTCAAGAAGGGACTGAAGGCTGTAAATGAGAAGCCTCTGCACATTATCACCTCCACCACGTGGCCTGTGAAAGAGTGAGTTGCCTCAGAGCAACAATGAATGTGCTCCTTTGAGAACACCTGAGGGGCCCTTTATTTCCACTGATAATAATGTCCATTAATTTATTCAACTTGCTTGCACTGTTTTTTTTTTCCCCTATTGTCTGGAATCCATCAAATATTCTGCCCTCTCACAAGAACTGCTGATGGCCGTTGATCGATTACTTTGTTTACAGAGACTTGCAATGTTCCAGCTTTAAAATAAAATTAAAATGGGGAAAAAAATCTAAAGCAACCCTACAGCAATTGGGAAATTAATCGTTGGTTTCCAAAGCATACCAGAGGCTGAGATTAAAAACATTAGCCCTCCTCGCCTCCCTCCACAGGATCACAGCACATAGGGGCCTCCATTCTCCACCAGAAAATTGTTCCAAGGTTTCAAGTGAAAGCTAAGTAAACCCCTTTTCCTCCTGGCTGCTCTCGGAGACATTCCCCACAGCATTCGGTCTCGACACTGATGAGCACCTGCTGATGTGCTTACACAAAATGGAGCGGTCGGGCAGCCATTTTGATAAATGATACTTTCCTTTCAGCAAAGGACGGACATGGAAGTGTTGTCATTTCTAAGTGCATCTAAATTGCCCAGCACAATTAAGGCATCATCTAAGCTCTAGGAATGTTTTGTCTGGTTCGGAAACAGAGAGCCACTTAAATCATAGGTTTTGGCCAGACACATAATGAAAGCGTGAGGATTTTTCTTAACAAGTGCCTCTCAAACTCTGGCCCAGCCTGGAATGCCTACATCTCTCTATGTCTCCACGCATCCCGTGTATATCTCCTGAGTCATTTCATCCAGGAGAAAAATCCTAAGTGTGGCTTATAGTTAGAAAAGTACCGGGACAAAACCACCACTCCGGTTTCCTGAGATTGGAAATTTCACCAACTACTTCAGTGGCCTGATGTCTGGGGGAAAAAAAAAATGGGACTTTGGTTCTTGCTACCAAATATGGCACCAGCAACACGTGTGGTACAGAGCAGGGAGCCAGGAAATGGAAGGAAAAGAGGAAAAGTCAGGGGTTTTTGACTGGTGGAAGCAAAGTAGGTTTGTGCTAACACAGAAGAGGAGGAAGTTCTAACATAAACAGGAGCTGGAGGGTGGGGGAAATGGAGACATGTTGGTCAAAGGGTGCAAACTTGTAGTTAGAAGACCAGCAAGTTCTGAAGGTCTAATGTTCAGCATGTAACTGTAGTTAACAATGCTGTTATATACTTCAAAGGTGCTAAGAGAGTAGATCGTAAATGTCTTCACCACTGTGTGTGTGTGTGTGTATACAAATTTTGAAGTGATGGATGTGCTCACTAAGCTTCTTGTGGTGATAATTTCACAACATATACATGGATGAAATCAACATGTTGTACACTTTAAGGTTATGCAATGTTCTATGTCAATTATATACCAATAAAACCCAGGGGAGGAAAAAGCAGAAAGAAAGAAAGAAAGAAAGAAAGAAAGAAAGAAAGAAAGAAAGAAAAAGGAGGGAGGAAGGGGGAGGGGAAGGAAGGAAGAAGGAAGGAAGGAAGGAAAGAAGGAAGGAAGGGGGTGGAAGGGAGAGAGAGGAGAGACAGGTCCAGGAGAAAGAGATACATTTGGAAGCAATCTAGCAGTCTCACTTTTTACCCTAGGACCAGCAAGCTCAGTACATGACATGTGATCAATACCAAAAAAAAAAAAAAAAAAAAAAAAAAAACAGGATCAGGCTCTCCTCATTCCTGGTCTCTTTACTGGTTTTTCTGGCCCTGACCCTCAAGTTTTCATCTTCCATCATGATCTGGGTGTGTCTTTGAACCCAGTCCATGGAACTAATTTTCTAGCTTTGAAATCATTTCCTCCTTTATAACTGTATTTCACATTCACTCTTTGTATTTCAACCATGGTCTCTGCAGATTAATAGCTTGTCCAGCCCACCACCTAGTGAAGACTCTATCCTGGATACAGGGCTTTATGGTCAGGATTTCCAGCTAATCTATTACATCCCTCTAAGCAAGTCTCAAAAGACGTCCAAGAGGACATGGCAGAAATTGGACCAACGTGGGATGCTCTCCAGACCCAAGGAATATGCAGCAGGAGGAATTTGTTTCAAGATGAAAAACTAAATCCACACTCTACTCGATGGTAAACGTGGGCCCTGCTGTCCTGGACGACAATGCCAATAAACTGTCATGACCAAGAAAATGTCACAAAAACCTAAAAGGGCTAATTCTGACTGTTGCTTGCTGGTTTTCAATCTTCCAATTCAAGCAGAACTAACTCAGGAATGACGCCTGGCCTTCTGCCTTTCACTGGGCACTGGCCTCTGATTCTCGATCTGGTTCTTTTATGATAGAAAGGATCCCTCAGGTAGTGGTAAGAGCAAGACCTTTGGAATCGCCCAGGGCATGGGTCCATGACTCAGAGTGGAGACTCATCCGGTGTGGGGCTCTGAGCAAGTTATTTAAGTAATTTGCATCACAATTCCCTCATCTCTGAAATAGAGGAAAAGAAATACTTTGGGTGACGGTAGTGATAATTTACAAAGTCCCAATGCCTACCACATTACTCTTCAATGCCCATTCATTCCCTGTCACTATGATGTTAAAGAGGAAGTCGGCTCAAGAATTAACATTTTATGAATTAGAAAAGTTTAGAGTAATTATGAGAATTTGCCAGAGTCCAAACAGGTAGCTTGTACCAGAGTCTGACTAGAACTCAGTATATCTAATATTAATGTTAATTTTAATATTAATAATTATAATAGCAGATATAAATTGAGTGCTGCATTTTACACTTAATCATATAGTTTAATTAATTTTGAATAAGTAATCCATTAAGTTCGTTCTAAATAGAAAGGATAAAAAAAGTACTACGGTGAAAAATTTCCCTCCCTCCCTGTCTCCCTTTCCTGAAAAAGGAACCCCTATTAATAAAGTTTCTAATGTGTCTTTCCAGAGTTTGTCTATGCATAAGAAAGCAAGTGGGAGTATATATTCTTTTTGTTGCGGTGGTTCACTTTTATGTAAAAGATACCATGCTGTACAACCCGCTTTCTTGAATGAACTATTTTTTAGAGAGATTTTCACGTGGACATTTTTCTCACTCGATTTTATAGCAACTTAGCGATTAGTTTACATGAAAGTCTCATAATTATTTTCACAAGTGCCCTATTAGTGAGTGTTTACAGAGTTTCCTCTCTTGTGTTACCACTAACAGTGCTGTAGCGAATAATCACTTACAAATCATCTTACATATGCGCAATTAACACAATCAAGCTCCCAGAAGCAGAATTTATGGAACAAAAAAGCATATGAATTTATAATTTTGACAGACACGGCCCTTCCTACGGGCTTCTACGGCTTCTACAAGTAGCACGTGAAAGGGTCTGTTTCCCCAGTTTTGCCCAAGAGTCCAATATCTACTTTTCCGACCGTTGACAATAGGTGGATATAACAACTCAGTCCAGTTTTCACGTCCCTGTGCCTTGTTGTGAGTGATACTGGGGCATCTTTTCATAGGTTTAAGAACCTTTTCTTTTCTGAGCAAGATGACTTTCCATTCATCTCTTCTGTGTATTAACAAGTCTTCGCTTTGCTCTATACTTACTCTATACAATGCCTTGAAGGTTTTCCTTTTCATTTCTAGTTAAACATTTCTTTTAACAATGCAAAGGATTTTACTTTTCATTAATGAGGTTTTCTGGCATTTGAATTAGGGTTAGAAACTTCTTCCACACGCCAGGGTGATTCAGTACTCCTTCCACCCTAGACCTTTGGTGTTTGCTCTTTCCTCTGCCCCAGATCACCTCACGGCTCAGGACCACACCTCCTTCAGGTGTTGACTCAAATACCACCTTCTCCAAGACACCCCTGAGTCCTACTTGGAAGTTCGACCTCCCTCCCCACGCAGTCCCTGCCTTCTTATTCTGTTCTTTATCTCCGTAGCAATTGTTCATCTCCTTGATCTGTATTTTAATTTATTAATTTATTTTATTCATTCATTTGCTGTTCATGTTCTGCTTTCTCTGCTATGTTGGCCTAAAAGGAGCAGGGGGGTTGTTTCTTGTGATCAATACTACCCCCCACCATTTCTTCTAAATCCTGGCATATGATAGGCACTCACTAAATACTTACGGAATGAAAAAATACTTTTTTCCACTATGTTCATGGTTTCATTTTTCAGTTTAAATCTTTAATCTCTCCTAATTGCATCCCGGCTTATGGCAGGAGTTTCAGATCCAACTTTGTAATTTTACACGATTAACTAACCATCCCCACACTATGTGCTGAATCGCTACATTTTCCCAGCTACTTTAAAATGACTCCTGTGAGTATGCTTTTGTAGATTTTGGTATTTATCTTTATACGCATGCGATTTACTTTTATTCAATCCTTTCAATGATGACCTCCGTATGTATTATTATTTTGATGTGAGAGATGGGGAGATTAATATCCCTTGGGGACAATTCACTCATATGACAGGAAGGAACAGAATCACAACTAGATATGCATGCCAGGGAGTAGGATAATATCAACCCAGGTACACTTGCTACGTTCATGTTACACCCCACGGAAGCCTCCAATGATAATACGTAGACAGGACATGACAGCGTATGATGGTCTTCATGAAAGCAAACTGTGAGCTGCTTCTGATGACAAATTTTCATGAATAATGGTGTCGTAGGATATAACTGATTTGGATGCCAGAGGCACCCAGGAGGTAATATGGTTGCTCTCTTAACACAAGTAGAAAACCCATGCTCTACTCCCTGGGGGTCAGGAAAGTTCATCTCAGAATCAAAAATGCTCTAGGCAGAATTAACAAAAAAATAAAAAAAAGCTCTCGGGGAGCCTGGGAGTCAGTTAAGCATCCATCTTAGGCTCAGGTCATGATCTTGCAGTTCGCGAGTTCAAGCCCCGCGTCAGGCTCTGGGCTGATGGCTCAGAGCCTGGAGCCTGCTTCCAATTCTGCATGTCATTCTCTTTCTACGCCTAACCCACTTGCACTGTGTCTCTCTCAAAAATAAATAAACATTTTTAAAAAACTCTCAAAGATAAAACAATAAATTCAAATGTTCATGGTCAAACGATTTATAATTTTTTACACTTTCTGTGTATTGAATATACTAGATGTTATATATGTAGTTCTTCATTTATAATTTATGAAGAAAAATATGTTAGCAGGAACTCCACAGGCTTTAAGTTTTTTTCCCAGGGAGAGGGATACCTTCGTAAGACTTTTCCCATAACATACAGATTTCTGGGCTGAGCAGCTCACAGTTATAATAGTAATTATATTCATTGAGTAACAGCAATGGAGGAGGTGGGATTTATGTGGAATAAAATATTGTCATTTGTCCAAAAAGTACTAATATGATCATTTCCCTGAACATGTAAGAAAATCAAGACTTGGATAAGGTAAAGAACATGCCTCAGGTCTCTTGACTAGAGATGGTGGGTCTAAGACTGAACACAACTGTCACATCAGATGTATGATTTTCCCACTATACCTTGCTGCTTTCAGCCATGTGGCTGCCTTGGTTTTGGTGTGGCTATTGAGCAAAGAAGGACCCACTGAATGATTTGAAATGTTATTGTAGTACCTGTTGGTATACTTCCCATTGTCTTACTCACTTTGTCTCACTTCAGTGAGGGCATTGAAGGGAAGAGTCAGTCTCCTTTGCTTGGGTCCTTCAACCCAGTCCAGCCCAACAATGTTCGCCACACCAGCTGGCACTGAAGGCAAGTGGTAAAGAACAGTGGTTTCCACCATCTATGTCTACCTTCTGGCTCCTGACCTCATGTCATCCAAACTTGACTCAGTGCTGGCTCCAGGTTTGGTCCTATTTATGGACCAAGACATGGGCCATGGAGTTTCAGCATGATTTTCCCATGATAAAAGATTTCCCTTGATTTAAATGTTAACCCTACTCTCTGGCTTTGACTTATCTAATCTCACTAACTCTAGGTATTTGGGGGGAAGCCTCGGGTAGGAAATACTCACTCTAGATCCAGATATAAGGCCAGGTCCCCTATGAACAATCTGAAGGATGAAAACAGTCAGGCAGGTGAGTCTAGGACGTGTTCACCCCACTGTCTTTCTGATTCTGCCCTCATTCTTCTCTAGTCTCTTCTTAACACAGGCAGATATTGTTCTCCTCCATCTACTGGCCCCTGTTTCATTCACAGAACTCCACAAGATTTTTTCAGGTCCTACAGAACCTGTGTAACCTTCCCCAGCTCTCTGGCTGCATCTCATACTTTCCCCCTCATTCTTCCAGCTACATCATTTCTCAAACTCTTCAAGTACGCTTGTCCGTTAGGGTCTCAGCACTTGCTGTCTCTCCCTCTTTCAAATGTTACCTTCTCAGTGAGGTTGTCCAAAAATATATTACTTATAATTACAACTCTCTCAACCCTCTCATATCCCATCTTCCTCCATGCATTCACTTTTTCTTAACATTTCCACATCTAAACACACACACACACACACACACACACACACACACACACACATTTTAATTATTGTACCTCTCCCCACATCAGATTATAAATTTCATGAAGACAGGTATTTGGTGCGCTTTGTTCACTGCTGTATTCCCAGCACCTCAAATGATGTCTGGTGTTTATTAGGTTCTTAATAAATAATTGTTGAGGGGCGCCTGGGTGGCTCAGTCGGTTAAGCGTCCGACTTCGGCTCAGGTCATGATCTCACGGTCTGTGAGTTCGAGCCCTGCGTCGGGCTCTGTGCTGATATCTCAGAGCCCGGAGCCTGTTTCGGATTCTGTGTCTCCCTCTCTCTCTGCCCCTCCCCTGGTCATGCTCTGTCTCTCTCTGTCTCAAAAATAAATAAAACATTAAAAATTTTTTTAAATAAATAAACAAATAATTGTTGAGAATGAATGAACAAAATGACAGCCAGTATCAACGAATGACATCTAAGTATTAAAGAATATTCTGGCAGATCCTGTAGGTAGGGCAGATAGGGAACCAATTATGAGGTCTGGGTGGTCAGATTTTGAGTTGTAAATGCTATTTTATATTTGTAAATGTTGTCTTATAGTGAGCTTTTAGAGAAGACTTCTCCTTCCATTTCTTTGTGAGAAGAAAACACCAAGATCCCCTTACCTTAAGGAAATAGCTCTTGCCTCAGAAAAAGGTCCCCAAAAATGAGGACCACTGACACTGAGATTCCCAGAAGTGTAGATTGTGTATGCAGAGCATTGCTCCAGACCCCGTGAGTGTATGTGACATCTCGGGTACCCAGTCAACATTTTAAACAATTAAATTTCAAAATGCATCTGGCTACAAGGAATTCAGGTAAGTGGTTTTAAATCTGTTTTTTCACAACCAGATGCAGTAAACTTGCAAATAAAAAGATTATGAAGTCCAGAATTCAGCATCATCGGTGCTATAGTACATAAATTTCTTAGTTCTAAAATAAATGTGTCAATAGTTGATGTATGATTTTCCATATTACTGAATAGGAATCACTGACTGTGGTCCTGTCCCTGAAGATCAACCTGAGAATGTCTAAATCTGATGGTGTATGATCGGGATGAGAGTCTCCACAGAGAATGTTTTAACCTAAATTAGTCGACCAGTGAATTTGGACACAGTTTAGAGGAGAATAATTGGACTTTAAGGACAGTCTTCACATATTTTGGTGGAAGCAATAATTTTATTACAGTCTTTTTATGTGATCAGCCAATCCTTGTGACCAGTCCTTTTGCCTATGAATGATTGTCTTATGCATTCAAATGCAGGAATGGTTTTGACCTTCAAAGGTCAGGAATATGGGACTCAGAAAGGGGGATGAAATCAGACTAATATCAAACCTTATCAGTATCCAAAGACTCAGTAGGTGAGGTCTACTGTTTCCTAGATGCACCAATAACCTAACGTGCAATATTAAAGGATATGACAGCCAGCTTGGGACACACAGGGAAGGCAAGTTCGTGAAACACAAGACTATGTGTAAGTCAGCTCAGAAAGCAACACGTTTTTACTTGAATGAACATGACTGGAGTCTGGATGACTTAGAAGTCTAGAAGATAGAATTTTTCAGAGAACAAGCATAATATTCACATGGGAGGTGATGAATCTCAGGATATCTGTTGAGCTGGACACTTCAAAGCTTAGCCATCATTCGTGCCCTTAATTCCCAAAGAAGAGAGATATCAGCCACTTGAGCCAAGCATATTAGGAAGTGGTTTGGAAGGAAAAGCCTCCTGATATATAAATATCCATGTCTAAGACAGCCGCACTGGAAACTGAGGTTTAAGGAGATAGCAATGTTTTAGAACAAAAGGGCAAATCCCAGAGAAAGTAAAAAATTAAACCACAGAAAGGCAACTAGAGATTTTCATTTTGAGATGAGATATTCTTTGGTTATCCCAAATCTCCAAGCAATGAGAAGAGTAAAACATCCTTTGTCCTGGCCTGGGGAGAGAGCGGAGGCACCATGGAGTCATACGGAGTCTCATAGGGAGCAGAAGCTTTTTCACCCCCCGTCCCCACCCCCACCCCGACTGCTAAGTTCTTAGGAGAGCTGTACTGAGCTAACAGTGCTCCCCGGCTGAACTGGTCTCTTTTCTTCCTTATAGTAGCATCCACTCCACTGAGAAGACTTCCTACAAGCCTGAGACACCCACAAGCCCTCGTTCCCTTGGCCCTCAGCTTGCACACTCTTCCGTGCTCAGTCAGTGATGGGATTTTTCTTGTGCTGTTTCTGGACCATACTGTATAGACCTTGAGGGCAGGGACCATGTTACATCTTCATGGGTCCGAAACCTACAAAGGATTGTGCCTACAGAGAACAGGTTCCTCCAAAGGGGGCGTTTCCCAAAGCCAATGGAGAGTGGCAGCTAGTATATGTCTCTCTGTATGTGTGTGTTTAAGGCACTAGGTTTTTCTCCCACTCAGTTTCATTTGCTGACGAGTACTCAGTTCAACCTGAAGAAAAATATTTTATTATTGGGAATTTGATGAACTCTTAGCTCTGTGGGTGTGTGGACACTCTGTGCTTGATATTAAGGTTAGAATATCAGCATCGGGAGCTAATTTAATTCCGATGTCTCATTTTTCTCCAGTTTTTCTCCTCAGTAAAGTGCCAACACATTGGAAGTTAATCCTGCTTCTAAGATTACCCAAAGTACACAACAAATTTGTTTGCAGGAAATACAGACAGGAGATCACCTGATTCTGCTGTGTGCCTTGCCAACGAGTTCATTGGACAAATGTCATGATATGCCGTTACTATTCTTAAAATCTAGTTCTGTATGTTAGGTTCGAAGCAGCTCATTCTTCTGCCTTTTCTCAAGCAGAAGAGGCTGAATTGTGCAGATCTATGGCTGTCAAGAGCTTCTCTGTGCCAGGGCAAATGCTGAAAAAAAGGTGCCTTTGTAGTGTGGGGAATTTGTCTTATATGTACTGCTGTCTGGTATGGATCAAGGGTTCCATACACGTTTCTGGAAAGAAAGAAGAAAACAAAGAAAGGAGGGAAGGAAGGACAGAGATAATAGCCAACATACATTGAGGACATATATATATGTTGAGTATCTCATATTTTATTAACACTTATTTAATCTTCACTATACTCCTTGAGGTGGCTACTGAAAGACAAAGACACTGAGAGATAGAACCGTCATGGAACTTTCCCAAAGTCCACATGTGTCCATAGCACATGATCTAATATGGACACAACAGAGGTTAGAAGTGGTTAATGGACTGACTGTGGAATCCAAGAACAGTAAACTTGAGTCAGTCAACCTGTCTCTTTGAGACTCTGTTTCTTTTTTTTTTTTTAATGTTTATTTATTTTTGAGAAAGAGAGAGACAGAGTGTGAGCAGGGGAGGAGCAGAGAGAGAGGGAGACACAGAATCCGAAGCAGGCTCCAGGCTCCGAGCTGTCAGCACAGAGCCTGACGTGGGGCTGGAACCCACGAACCATGAGATCATGACCTGAGCTCAAGTCAGACACTTAACCGACTGAGCCACCCAGGTGCCCCAAGCCTCAGTTTCTTTATCCATAAAATGGGGTTGATGAAATCTATGTCCTATGGACATCCAGAGGAATCAACAGGATGGTGTTCGTAATCCATTGAGCATGGTCTAGTACAAAGGAAGTGTTCAACATACAGTTTCACCAAGATTTAGTGGTGTCGGAACTGTTTGGGATGTTATTTTTAGGATGATTGTTTTCGTTGTGGCTGCCCAACTTAGGTCCTTTTAGGGCTCGAGCCAGGTATGAATGAGAAATGAATGATGCTCTCACCTAAAAGCTCGTGATAGGAGGAGTGGCTCAGGACTGCTCATGGCACCTTTTCTTGTAGGTAGAAGGTGAACAGAAGCAGACTTTGAGGTGGCTGACAACAATAAATCACAGCATAAATGTCTCCGACAGGGCAAAAACCATAATTGCTTCCTTTGTTGTTCACAATTGTTCATTACGGGCTTGGAAAGGCCCCCAGATTGCACAAGGAACATCTGATGTAAAATATCATTAGCTGCTGCTCCCTCTGTGCCCTCACCTTTGCATGTTATTGAAAAGAGCTGGAAGAGAAGGTGACCAGAACCAAAGCAGTTCATAGCCTCACAAAAAAAGTGACAGCCTAGCATGAACACAGAGCCTCTTGTCTTTTGTCTCCAAACACTGAAGGAGCATCTACACCCTACTCTGTCTCCAAGTGAGACCTGTCACCCCACCCAGCATCCCAGACTAGACTGGACACATGGTGACATGTACTCTCTCTGGGGACCTCTCAGCACCTCTCACAGCATCCCATGCTGGCCAGAGGGGAGTAGTTATGACCCTGAAAAAGTGGTCGGTCTGAACGCCTCGTTTCCGGGTGGAAGGAGAGGTTAGCTTCTTGCCTAACCTAGGTTTACGTTCCCTGGAACAGAGCCCGGTTCCACCTACCTGAAAGCTCAGTGGTCCACCCTCCACAAGGCAGTTTCCAGTCAACTCCACTACCAGATGGCCTCATAGTTATTTAAATACCATAACAGCAATAATTATAATCATGGTAATGAGAGCAATAAACACTAAATAAGCTCCAGGCACTGTTCTAAAGGCTTTCTATAGAGTAACTAATTTCAAGCTCAAAACAAAGTAATGAGGTACATAGTACCTCCATTTTACAGGTAAAATAACTGAGTCACAGAGAAGCAAAGACACTGGATTAGATCTCAGCACTAATGGTCTTGGGAGTCTGGCGAGAAGTGTCTGTATTTCATTCGCTCTTCGGTTGGCAGTTCACACAGGCTGAGATGATAGCTTCTCTGCAACTTAACACAACCAAGTCAACCTTACAACCTCATTTACAACACAACCAACGTGGGTCAGGCAGGGCCTGTGGCTCTGTGCTGTCTTCACTCGGGCATTCAGGTGAATGCTGTCCTCTCAGTGTCGTTGCCTCTGCACTTCCTTGATCAGTGCTATGGGATGAAGAGGCTGCCATTGCGCCCTGCACAATGGAAATTCAACACTTCTTTCCAGAAGCAACACAACAGCCTGTAATTTAGTCCATCAGCCCCCACTGGTTCCTCTGGGGTCCACAGATTCCCATGTCCAGTGACAATAGCACTCAGTCTCTCCCATCAGACACTTGGGGATCATCCATGTTTCCCGCTGCCCCTTAGTGGTTGACAACCACTCACAGTGCCCCTTCTAGATGCTTCCAGGCAGCCCCGCCCTCTCCATCACTACAGCTTCTGTCTTTGGATGGGCTCGCGTCATCTGTCTCCTGTACCCCCCCCCCAAATGCCTTCTGACTGCTCTCCCCGCCTCCCACCTGATTCCCAACAAGATGATGGAGAGGAACAAAGAGATGCCCAATGCACCCCATGTCCCCCCCTCTCAGAGACAATCACTCTCTTTCTGTTTAGCTGCCTACTCGGTCATTCGCTCCATCTCGGTGATTTTGAAGTCTTTCTTCCTAAAGTGGTAAATGGAATTTGCAGACGAAATTGAATTGATTATGTGTTTTTAGGGTAACTACTATTTACAAGCACTTGTTTTAGGCCCACGGAGACCAGGACTCCTCGCTCTGTGGCCTCCCACAGCACCTGAAAGTCACTGAACTTCTCCTGACTCACGGTTTCCAGATTTGAGGAGCAGGAAAAATAGAAAGAAATAAGAAATAAGTGAGAGCATGTTTGTAAGAACCCTAGCATATTGCCTCGTGAAGAGTAGGTACTCAGAAAAGTGTTCACTGCCCCTGACTTCCACGTAGGCACAAAGCGGGAGCTGCGGAGTAAGAGCAACCTGCCCTTCGCTCTCTTCTCCCAGAGGGAGTAAAGTCTGTTAGTTAAGTGTGGGCTCTGGAGCTCGACTGGAGGGCACGCGTGCTGAATAGGCTCCTTTATCCTCTCTTTGTCTCAGTTTTCCTGGGCGTAATTATGGCACCTATACTTATGGTGAGGATTAAATGGATAAATGCCTGTAAGGAGCTTACAAGAGGGATTGGCACGTATTAAGAATTAGTAAACATTCGGTGTTGTTTTCCACCTGCAAGAATTTAGGAACGGGTTGAAGGTGCAAGATTTGGGCAGATAGGAGCTTGCGTAGTCTTGCGAGAGGCTGCATGAAGCACCCCTCCGCAGAGGACGCTAATGCTGGAGAAAGCAGGTAGGTGTTTTATGAGGTCTTGAAGAACATTTAACTGAGTCCTAGATCATTTAGGAACCACTGAGGGATCATAAACAATAAAGTAATAAGAGGTTTTTGGTTTTTGGTTTTGAGAAAAACTACTCTGATCACTTCCAACTCAATGAGTAGAAATGACAGAACGCCATATCAATGGGACGGCACGTGGTTAGTGGTGAGCCTTCCATGTGGCCAGACATACAGTTTTATTATTGTTGTTTCATCTAAAAACCCCTTTCTGCAGCCTTAGCTTTATGAAACAGAAATGCAGCTACAGTGACACATCTCCTGACCCTTTGATCCATCATTCTCCGATGACTGTGCTCAGGGACAGTCTAATTGAGTGCCTGAAGACAGATGTGTCACCATTGCCCAAGGCTCTTTGCAATGACAGTGGTGATGGCTTTACTTCAGTAGCCCGGCACTGTGCTTAGATCCTTAAAGAGCAAATCCCACTATACACAGTATTTCATTGCTATAGCTAAACTTGGCTCTAAACAAACAAACAAACAAACAAACAGCAAGTTTATACCAACTTTGTTTAAGGAAATGCACTGAATCTGCTGGGGCTGTCCCAGAACTCATTCATTCAGAAGCATGCACTGAACCCCTGTTATCGTCAGGAGTCCTGTGGGCCCAAGGATACAAAATCGAAAGAGCGTCCTGTGGGCCCAAGGATACAAAATCGAAAGAGCGGGCCAAGGATGCGGGAGGATTCAATGACCACCGTGCTATTCCCAAGTCCCCAGGCTCCATGAAAGCTCAAATGAAGACACACAGGGTTTCTAAGAAAGAAAGTTGGGGGTAAAAAGCCAATCAATTAGGAAAACATGTTGGTCCGCAGTAGTGCATTATTTTACCACGGTGCAATTTCCATTTCTCATGGCGTCCCTTTGGATCTGAAAGCAAAGATGTTCTGGCCAGGAAGGTGGCTCAATCACTCAGGTCCTTCCCGTCTTGATTACACTCTTATTGTAAACTGCGTACCCAACTCATCTGCTTTTCTTTTTTACATATCCTACTCCCTGTAGACGCTCATAACTTTGGTTGGCTATAGACTTGTGCCCTCAGCCCTTGCCATCTCAGATTCGATCGATATCATTGTTGGGTCACCTTAGGATAGAGCAGTAGCCTGAGAAATAGGGCAGAGAGTTCTGAACTGTAGTCATTCCTCGTTTTCCTCCCCTGATTATCACCAGCTGCATGCCCCCAAACCCCCAGGTGACAAAGAAAACAGATGCCTCTCCTCACACCTCTTTCCAAAGCCACGGGGATCAGATTGTGGTTTCATTTTGCTCATGGCCAGACAGCAGAGCCTCGTGTCGTTAGCGGCCTGAGGTTTAAAGTTCAAGAGTGAAGAATGGAGAGAATAAGATTTACTGCCATTATCTCTTTTCTGAAAATTAAAAATGTCAGAACTTCCTTATCTATAACATGGCAATCCCAGGGCTGGCCCTGCTTCATTTCACAGTGCTCATGGGATCCAAAGCCATGTCGTCTCTGAGAGCTCTGTGCAAACCACCGGGTGCCCAGCAGGTGCTAGAGCTTATTCCTGAGCAGGTTGGAAAGAATATGAACTTTGAACTCAGATGTCATCGGGCTCCAGTTGTGACCAGTCTGCCGTAATGACCCCTGAAGCCCAGGGCGCCTTTTCTCAACGTGCAATGTGGTAAATATCCAGGGAAGTGATTCCCAAACTTGGCTGAAAGTTAGATTCATCGAGAGAACTTCCAAAGGCTGACGCTCAGGCTGCCATCTCGTTGGTTTTATCAGAATCTCTGAGGTAGGAGCCAGACACCGGCATGTTTTGAAGCATCCCTCCACTTCCAGTGTGCAGGTCACACGGAGAAACTCTGATTTAGTCCCAGGACTGCAAGACATTAGCTGCTCGCTTCTCAAACTCCGAACACCTCTTCATTCTAATGCCTCTGCCGTCACTTTGAGTAGCTGAGGTTGAGCCACTTTATATCTCACAGACTCCGTTCGTTTCATCATTTATTAAGGAGGAATAATAATGGCCATGCCACCCACCTTACGGGATTGCTGTGAGACTGACCTGAGTGGCCTGGATGGTCTCTGTAAACAGTGTGCTGCTGTGGGCATGTTAAGATGTTATTAAACCATGTCTGTTGAAGTTCCTCAGTCATTAGAAGACTCGAAAACGAGGATGTACATGGTTTGAAGCAAATCATCCCCATTGCCAGGAAATAAACACCCAAACTACTGATCTTCTGACAAGAAGGGCTCTTACCGTCTTCGCGGTGGACTATGGGAGGATCTGGGTTCAAGTGTGAACCCAAGAACAACTCTCACCATTCAGAGACTTCCTAGTGAATCAAACGGCAACTGGTTTGGTTTCTTCTCCTACAAAATGATGCATTTTCCCCTGGCTCCCAGGACGTTTTGTACCCAAAGAAACGAGGACAAGGGAAGGATTCAGAGTCCGGAATGGCAGGCTCTTTGGTTAGAGAAAGCTGCCGGAAACTTTGCAGGCCTCCTCCGTCCTCCCTCTTCCTTGCTAATTGATTTAATGGGAGACCCTAATAGATAAATTTCGGCTCCGCAAGGGCCTGTCCAGCTGATTTATGTCATGCAAGGAGAAACTTGTATTTGCTCTTCCTGGTTTCTCTTTTAATTGCTACTGAAAGGAAGGCATGTAACTTTAAGGGTAGGGCAGTCATTCATCAACCCAGCAATAGCTCATGTTGAGATTTCAGTCTTTCCGATTTAATAAAATTCTCATTTCTTAGACGACTGACTTCTGGAGGGCATGTGCAGAAATAGTGCCAGCAGAGACAACCCATTTATGTGTCTACCTTATGCCTGGCCTTTCAACTCAGCCAGGTGTATGTCCACACGGCTCGTGGAAAAGCACACACTCCCCCTTTCCCGTCTCTGTCTGCAGAGCCCAGCTGTGTCAGGCCAGGCAGCTCCCTCCCAGCTGCTTCACACGGATGTCAGGAAGCCACCTGGGTCAAGATCAGGCTTTCTTGGTCTCAGCATTGGTGCCCTTCGGGGTCAGATGATTCTTTATTATCGGGAACTGTTCTGAGCATTGTAAGATGTTCAAAAACATCTCTGAAATGCACCCATTAAACACCAGTAGTAACCTCCCCACCAAAGTTGTAACAACCAAAAATGTCTCCAGGCATTGCCAAATGTCCCCTGGGGGGCAAATCACTGGGCTAGTGGGACGAGGAGGAGGGGGTCACGTTTGCCCCGACTCTGGCCCCTTGGGACTGCGTCACACTACAAAAATCACCTCCTTTCTCAGACTCCCGGTGTCTTATCCTGAATACGCATTACAAGGGCTGAACATAATAGCGCGTTTAAACATGTTCGGTGACTTACAACACACAAGGATGGGACAGTGATGACAACATTGCAGTGTGCTCACTTTGTGCTTTTAGGGGCTTTCTAAAGGCAGAGAAGCTTCGGGCAGACATACATGGATGTTTCACAGGCCGGGTTTCAGACAGGCTGCTATAGAAAACCATCCCTTTCATATTTTTTTAAAAAAATTTTAATGCTTATTTATTCTTGAGACAGGGAGAGACAGAGATGAGAGTGGGGGAGGGTCAGAGAGAGAGGAAGACACAGAATCTGAAGCAGGCTCCAGGCTCTGAGCTGTCAGCACAGAGCCCGACGCGGGGCTCGAACTCACGGGCCGCGAGATCATGACCTGAGCCGAAGTCAGACGCCCAACCGACTGAGCCACCCAGGTGCCCCGGAAACCATCCCTTTCAGATGCGCAACCGTCTTGCTTGCTGTGGTGTCGAAGGGTTCCTCTTGGATGTGGGTCTCTGTCGGCTGCATCCTCCTAAGTGAACAGGTGTGTGTGTGTGTGTGTGTGTGTGTGTGTGTGTGTGTGTTTGCTTATATAAATGTGTGTGTATCACAACTGAGGATTGGGATGTGCGGCAAGAGGGGGCTGCTGGCTGCATAGGACACGGAGTCTGGGGACTGGAGGCTGGGTCTAAACGTGTGTGGGATTTGTGGTCACGAGGAAAGTTCAGAGGCCCATCTGTTTGTGGTGTGTAAATGTTTATTGACTGTGCTCCCGTATGTGAGTGATGGCTGTGTGCATACAGTGGGAGGAAGGCGGGGACGTTCTTGTGTAGAACCATAGATATGCTGGTGTCTGTCATATGTGTGTGTAACTCACACCTGTAATTTGGAGGGTGCACGTGTGAATGCGTGTGCGAGGTGAGGATGCGTGTTCCGGGTTTCCGGGTTTGGAGGCACAAAGGAGTTGTCCGTGGTGGGCAGTGTATCTGCTGTATGTTTGTCGCGTCGTGTGGCTTACGTAAACCACGTGCACTCGGCACTAGAGGTGTGGGCAGTTGGGTGTGCTGGGTGACGTATTTGCGTAGAACGTGTACGTGTGAGTGGGTGCTTTTCAATCCTTTATTTGAAGCCTTTCCCACGCAATACACGCGTGTTGAATTTACTTGAATTGAATGAAAAGGAAATGCTCCCCCGGCCCCACGTGATTCCAGGACTTGTGTATGAACTGCTTCCCAGACGGTCCGCAAGGCAGTCCTTTCTGGCCTGTGGCCCCTCTCCGAGTTCTCACCTCCTCCGAAAGAGCCTCTGCGAGCTCAGGGACAAAGTGAGCCCATGTGCTAATCAGAGTCGTGTAGCCTAATTTTGCTCTATGAAGAGCTTCCAAATGGACTGGGTCAGTTAATGAGAAAAGTGGTGGTGGGGGGAGTTTGTTTGTTTGTTTGTTTGTTTATTGAGTAACCTGTTGGCACCCTCCCCATTCTACTCCTGGTGTGGTGTAGGCCCTGAGCAGCTAAATAATTGGAGAACCATCTAGAGAATAATAAATGTTAACCCCGACTGCTGATTCTATTCCGCACATCCCATGCCCAAGAGTCTGTTTCTATGGTCAACGACTATATTTGGGGTTCCTGATATGTGACGAATCTGCTGGAGGGGTCTGGAGGCTCAGTGGTTACCAAGATGTGACCTCTGCCAAAAATGTTCATAATAAAGGAGACAGGAATGAACAAGTGAAAGACTGATTTCAGTCTGGGGGCCAGGGGGTGCCCTAGGAGCTGCCAAAGGGGCTATGGGCTTGACTAGGCCCGAGGGCCCGGGACTGGAGAAAGCAGGCAGAACATCTATCTGAGGTTGCAGGGTGGGGGTGATGGTGAGGGGGTCACGGTCTGTCCTGTTGGCAAAACAAGAAGGGAATTCTAAAGGGCACAGCGTGATGTGTCTCTCCTTGTACCTGGCAAATGACTCAGAAAGGTGAATGGAGGGGCTCGTTAGGCTTGCATATCTATACGCTGAAGGAAACCACTGAGGAGCCCATGCACAGGAATGGCCTGGAAAGCTCTGTGTGATTCCATTCCGTTTTTTTCTTTTCCCACCTCTGAATTCGTATGTCAGGAATCATAAACAGAATCCCTGTCTGAGGCAGAAACCATCTCCATCCCACAGACCTCTCGTGCCTGGTATGTCCAAGTGAGGTGAATAAATTGCCCGGTGTCACCTGTTTTCATGTCTTTTGCTTTTGTGGATAAACCAGCTCTCATCTCTGCCCAAATATCTTGTTTCAACTTCTGTTTTAGAACATTAACAAACAGCTCCTGGGAACGTCTGTGTCAAAGGCAATTTGTAAATATAGCCAGAAAGTTGCCACTGTTGCTAGGGAGAAATATTTAACTTTTGGCTAACACCAAACCTCCTGTGTAAAAAGCGCGGAGGGAATAAAATACTTTGTTTTTTCCTGTTTCTTAATACTAACTTTAAGGAGTAGATACTTCTGATTGGATGAAAAAAATATCATCGCTGCATAAACTTGCAGTGCGGGCCTGTTTTGACAGCTATTTTCTCTTCTGCTTAATCTTCTCACATTTGGAGGATGGAAAAGAGCAAATCAAAGGCTGGTCCCACAGATGAGGAACAGCGGAAACACTGTCCCCAGCAGCCAGTGTCACCAGGGGCTTTGCCGGAGGAGCCCTGCGGTGGATGGCGGGAGCCCAGCCTCTGCCCCAGTCTTTCCGTGGAGGCCTTTAGAGCAGGGGCCGGGGCTAAAAGTGTGCATTTCTAACAAGTTCCTGGGTGATGCTGAGGCTGTGGATTGGGGGACCACACTTTGAGAACCACCGCCTCATGGATCCCACATCTCTCTAAGCCCCTCACAAGACGAATAACAAAATCTCAAAGTGAGATGCAAATTTGAAGACACTTAAAAGTTGTTACAAGGTAAATAGGCATTCAACCAGGGTGACCTGAGGTGACCATAGCATGAGATAAATCCTCTGTCCTCCCGGCTGGTGCCCTAGCCTCTTCTGATCAAAGGAAACCGGCCATACCATTCCTTAAAGAAATTTCTGTTTTGTAGAAATTTATTTATTTATTTATTTATTTATTTATTATTTATTAAAGAGAGATAGAGCATGAATGAGGGAGGGGCACAGCAAGAGAGGGAGACACAGATTCTGAAGCAGACTCCAGGCTCTGAGCTGTCAGCACAGAGCCCGGCGTGAGGCTCGAACTCACAAGCCGTGAGATCATGACCTGAGCCAAAGTTGGACGCTCAACCAACTGAGCCACCCAGGCGCTCTTATAGAAATTGATTTAATTTTACGTGCCATTCGACCTGAAATCCAAGAGCTGTATCCTAACAGTGAAAGATATTCAGGGTCCACAGAAATCTTTAGAAAGGAGCGTTCTATTTTGGGTAAGACCCTTCTTCAGCCCAGGTATCACTGACATATCTCAAGAATTCACGAAAAATGTGGGGCGCCTGGGTGGCTCAGTCGGTTAAGCGTCCGACTTTGGCCCAGGTCATGATCTCACGTCCATGAGTTCAAGCCCCGCGTCGGGCTCTGTGCTGACAGTACAGAGCCTGGAGCCTGTTTCAGATTCTGTGTCTCCCTCTTTCTCTCTGACCCTCCTGCATTCATGCTCTGTCTCTCTCTGTCTCAAAAATAAATAAACGTTGGGGCGCCTGGGTGGCTCAGTCGGTTAAGCATCCTACTTCAGCTCAGGTCACGATCTCGCGGTCCGTGGGTTCAAGCCCCGCGTCGGGCTCTGGGCTGATGGCTCAGAGCCTGGAGCCTGCTTCCGATTCTGTGTCTCCCTCTCTCTCTGCCCCTCCCCTGTTCATGCTCTGTCTCTCTCTGCCCCAAAAATAAATAAACGTTAAAAAATAAATAAATAAATAAATAAATAAATAAATAAATAAACGTTAAAAAAAATTTTAAAGAATTCACGAAAAATGTTTATTTACCTAAATGATTATTTTTGTGTTAAAGTCTACCCCACATAATTAACATTTCCATGATTTAATATTTGCACTTTTCAAAGAGCGTTGCATCCGAGGTTAAACTCACATTATTTGTCAACTGTAAATCTCTAGAATGTTTTGGAGACAGAGCCACGATGAAGGTTCTCTGGTGATTAAGCATTAATTTGTAGAAATAGGCCATGAAGCTTGATGTAAGAACAGGTGATCTAGACTCACTTGCACTGACTACCGTCAGGTAAAGGGTTAGAGGGCTATGTTTTTCCAGCTGATTCAGCCGTTCACCAGGGATTTGGCGCCCTACGTCCCGGTACCATCCATGAAAGTTTTAGATATTCACATCCTCTGACACAGCAATGCCACAACATCTACTTGGTTGACAGACACACATTCCAAACACGCAAGTACACGCAAAAAAAAAAAAAAAAAAAAAAAAAAAAAAAGATTATTGTTTTGTGAGATCAAAAACAACACGTAACTGAAAGGCTCTGCATTAGGGTGCTGGGAAAATCAGTCACGCATCCTTTACGGGATGGAGAACTGTCAAGTCTTGTCAACTGGCAAGTCTGAGTCCTTCTCTCTGGAGTGCTGTTGAGCAATCCCAGGATGAAGGGGGAGAGACAAGCCAAGGGAGAGTGAAACAGTGTGCTACAAATGGCATACAGGAGGGGCAGGTGGTGAAATCTTTACACCCACGCCTCCATCTACAGCGATGCCCACACCTATGCCTATTCCTCAACCGGCAGCTATGCCCACATCTACACTTAAACCTATAGCCATACCCGTAGCTACATCTGTGTTTACATTTACATCTCATCTACATACTCATCCCATCTACGTGTACCATTACCCCTGCATCAGCACCCACATCTATATTTCCATCTGTGCCCATATTCACACCCGCATCTATCACTCCCCTATGTCTGCATCTACACTTATACTCTTACAGCTCTATCTAAACTGCGTCCCTAACTACACATGCATCTATAGCTACATGCACATTTACATCTACACATCCTTGTCTCTGCCTAAACCTGCACGCACAGCTTTACGTACCTCTCACCTACATCTACATGTGCCTATTCTCGTATATGACTTAAAACGTCCAGAAAAGTACACAAGAAGTTGCTAAGCGTGTTTGACGTGTGGGGAACAAGACTCTGGAAACAGGGTCAGAAAGAGTGTTTTGATCACTATTCCGTACTGTCTAAAGCGTTAGCCAATGGCGCGTTGTAGTTTTTCGCTGTATGTGCACGCACAAGCTCTGGAAGAGAGAGCAAGAGAGCGTTGCGCTGCGACGCTCGGGGGTAATTTAGTCACAAGCCGTCTCCCACACTTTGGGTGGGCTCCGTGTCTGCCCCCCGGCTCAGCCCTTGGTTGGATTTGACCTTGGATTTCTTTATGGATTCTTGGGTTCCTGACGGACTATTTGAATTTTAACTTCTGCTTATTCAACTTTCCAGTCCAAGCTTGTTTTGACTATTCGGACTCTGCATCCAGTAATTAGGGTCATTGTTAGAAAGGCAGGGGAACCTGGGTCAGGGAAGGAAGGCATATCCCTGGAGTCACCACAGGTGTGGGCAGAGCTGGGATTTGAATCAGGTCAGCCTGGACCCAAACCCTGTGCTGTTTCGCATCCACACGTTATACCCTCAGGATGTCCTTGGACCCATCCTGCAGGTCACAGCTTATCGTAGGGATGGGCGACTG
The DNA here is from genome assembly GCF_024362965.1 of Panthera pardus. NCBI lineage: Eukaryota > Metazoa > Chordata > Mammalia > Carnivora > Felidae > Panthera > Panthera pardus. The sequence goes on along the minus strand of NW_026527002.1, from coordinate 76,091,875 downwards.
GGGACATTCATATGAAAATCGCGCTCGTGTCATTTGTGTCATTTTCATCATAAAAGGTTTTTTCCTCTCTCACTCCACTGCCCCTTTGGCCTCCCCTTGGTTCATCCACCACCCTTTCCTTCCATACCGGCTCTTCTTTCCCCCATCTTCTGTCTGGCGTCAGACGAAAGTGCACACCCATGCATTTTTCATCAATCTGGAAAATTTCTTAAACATTTGGTATAAATAAATCACCACCATATAATTCATTATGAATAGCATCAACCTGGGATAGGATCCTGCTATGAAAGAGTCAGCATGTTTTATAATTTTCAGCAGTAGGATTTTTTTTCTATCTCTGTCCTTTCTTCTGAAAGCAATTTCAAGGCTTTCATATATATATATATATGTCATTATTCTAATTTCTTCAACCGTTCATCTCTGAGCTTCCCTCACTTGGCTCTGTCGTGGGAAAAGGTGATTGATCACCTCTGTTCTCGTACTCGAGAGAAATGAGAATACATGAACTCATATGGTTCGTGGTCATACCAATAGAGGTTCAGGGTGAGGAGTCCGCCCGGGATTGACGGGTAGGTCAGAATTCTACTTTCTTTTTATGATCTTCTCCTGAAAATTGTGGCAAAATGACCAGCTGTTTTAAAATGCACAGGATGATGGTAAAGTAACCCATTTTTCATCGGTGCCTCCTACTGTCCTTGCGTGTGTGTTTTAATCTACCGCGATCCTCAGATTCACTCTCTAGATAACTTTGCTCCACATTTTCTGAGGAAACAGAGCCTCACATGCTGAAGTAGCTTTTTCAATGCCACATACTAACTAGTAGATGGCATTATGGACCCTCAAATCCAAATCAGTCTACCCCACACATTGGATCGGTGTTTGTCTCCGTGTAACCCACAACGGGTGGTGAAACTTAATAAAAGAAAAATGCAATGGGTGTAGATTAAAAAAAAAAAAAAGTTGCTTCCGAAACCCTCGTGTGTGTATACCTTGCCTGGATGTCTGCCATTATGTAATTATGTTCATAAAAATTTTCTGAGTTGGCATCTTCCCTCTTTGAGCCCTTTTCAGGAAAATTTGAAAAACTATACAGGTTCTCTTACAGTTGAATTATATTGATATGTTTCATTAACATTAAGAAGCATTAGTAGTTGAAGTGTGATGCTGGGAAAACTCGCTTCCCCTGTGCTACAAGGTTTTGGCACTTGTCAGGGTCTGACCCAATTCGTGCTGCTTGATTGTACAAGATGTCCTACCATTTAGTGATTCTGGAGGCCGCAGTCTGTGTCCTGGGATGGTGGCGCCTCTCCTAAGCCTGCCCTTTCTGGATCTGTGGGCCCCGCAGTGTTCAGAGCTGACTCAACAGTGGGCTGGCCTTCCTTCCTCTAAGACCTATGGTCCGTAGTTCATGCCTCCCCCACACCTGCTTATTCTCTTGATCCCTTAAACTGCTCCTCATCAGGCAGAGCATCAAGTCAGCGTTCTGTGCAGGTGTCTCTGCTCCTCAAGCTGTTTCTTTCTGAATAGTCCATAGTTTCTTTCCCGGAGGTACCCCCGGCAGTACATGGCAGGGTCTCTGTTGTCTACAGCACCTGACTAGGTTAGGGTGGCTGGATGGGCCAGGCCAGAGGAAACTGGGAGACAAGAGTCCAAACAGTTACTCAAGATGGGGGACAAGGGAGGATAGAGCGAAAGCAGTCGGTCCGAGATGTGTACTTGGGAAAGCAAGTCCAAAGGCGGCTTCCAAGTTGGTATCTGTCTCGTTTGCTGTCATCCCATTGGCCGGCTAAGACGTTGCACGGCCAAATTCGGTGGCAGTATGGCAGGAGCTACCCCAGGGCAGGGACACGGAGAAAGAAGTATGAGCAAATCCATGGAATAACGCAGCTTCGGTGCAGAGTGAAAATCAGAGGTGGCTTCACCGACTCAGACATCCGGTCTTAGGAGTGAATAGAAGCTCTAACACGGAGGATGGGTGAGAGAGGGTCTGGAGAGGAAGGGCTGAGAAGTGGCACCCAATGATATCAAAGCAAAACAGTCTGGGGCATAAATGGGGCATCTAGAGCCGGAAGGACTCAGAAAGCCGCCAGCATGGGTGGAAAGACGTCTAGGACTCCACCAGGGACTCAAGCCTTGCAGCAGTGAGAGGGGCGGGGGCAGCCTGGGTTCCCTTGGAGCACCTGTTAGGCCGTTCAAACTGGCAGGGAAGGAGACAGGGTCTGAGCACAGTCATGACATGCTCCTGAACGTGTTGGAATGACTGCCGGTGCCTTGAATGACTGGAGAAGGAAGCAGCCAGCTCTCCCACGGACACTTTCCAAAGTTGCAAGGAAGCAAAGGAGTAAATCTCTGGAAATGTCCCTAATAAATAGCAGAGACGCCATGCAGTGAACTGTAAGCATCAAAGAACTACGGGGTCTATCCGTCCTCACTCATTTAAAATGCATCACGGAGCAGGTACCAGGCACTGTCAATGTCCTATGCCGACTAGCCTGTAGAATTTTACCTCCCAGGGCCGCTGTGTTCCTTCCATGAAACACTTTCCCCGCTCTCCTCTGAGAATCACTTTCTGGTTGGGAAACAATAGACGGCCAGAACTTTTCCTTTCATGTTCCTGTAAGTGGGATTCATTCACGTTTCCATGTAAACACCAAAGTATTATCTTCAAGTCAAATGCCACTGCACAATTTAGTTTTTAATAGAAAAAAGCCAGATGTGGACACCCTCAGATAGGCACAGCTCAGAAGTTTATCGTTAGGAAAATGGGACAGGCTGAAATCAACTAAGACTTTAGCAATAAGCCTCTAATAACAGCAAATGATGATTGATAACCGTGGTATTTAGGGAAGGAGTGAGTGGATTTCTACTTAGATATGCTAGTTGACAAGTCATACTCTTCACTGACTCATTCCTTAGACAAAACTAATACTTACAGATTATTAACAACTTATGCAGCAATTAAAATACTTTTGTTTTATAGAAAAATCAATAACTTCCTGCATTTGGGTTTATTTCAACAGACTCGGTTACACCCACATGAGTATAATTTATTTATGTCACCCAAAATGTGAAATCTAAAGCAGAGAAGAAAACCAGGGAGGTTGGAAGGAAAGCACATAATCTTCTGAGCTCCATTGGGAAGACCTCAGTTTCACACAATCCATCGGTAATGTAATTACTTTGATCTAGAAGTTTCTTTGGAACTGCTTCATAGTGTGTTTTCTTCAGTTTACTAAGGGAAGCTCGTTTCTCATTTCTAGAATGTTCTCACCTAGGGTAGACTGTACATTCTTTCTCTGCCTTTAGGCTTATTCCCATGATAGCCCTTGATCATGGGGTTTTTGTAAGCGACCGCTCTGTGTTTGTTTGTTTCTGTTTTGCCACACACACACCAGACGCTGAGCTGAGCTCCTTAAGATCTGTTTGTTTTCAAATCACCGTTCGTCTGTATACTTGTTTGTTTTCAAATCGCAGTTCCTATCAGAGATCTGCCCCATAGTAGGTCTTTCTAGGCCCTTTCTATCCTTTCTGCTCTCTGGAAGGTTGTGCTGTGTCTCGTCTATGTTTTCAGAAATTGAAAGTCACATTTGAGTCTCGGCTTTCCTGAGAGGCTCGGACATCAGCGTCAGGAGCCCCGCGGTACCTTTATCAGAAGGAGGCATCAGCAGTGTCTACATGTCGCATCCAGGATGAGCTCTGCTTCCAAAAGCCACCAAAAGCTCGCTGTCTTTTGGCAGCGAGCGCGACTCAAATGCGGCCACTCGCTCCGAAAATCGCTCCTGGTGAACGTAGTTCTTGGTGACCAGTAGGCTGGGGAGACAAGGCAAGTGTACAATTACACCGTCAGCATCTGTCAAAGTACCATACACTTCGGTTGACCTGGAAGCTTCCTACCAGTGCTGATGGTTCATTTCTGGGGGAGGTTAACCCTTCACCACGATGAACAGGACTTTTTTTTTTTAGTTTGTTTATTTACCTATTTATCGACAGAAAGAGAGAGCAGAAGTGGAGGAGGCACAAAGAGAGAGTGGGGGGAGAATCCCAAGCAGGCTCTACACTGTCAGCATAGGGCCCAACGCAGGACTCTAACTCAGGAACCGTGAGATCATGACCTGAGCTGAAATCGAGAGTCAGAGGCTTACACGACTGAGCCACCCAGGTGCCCCTATAACAAATATGCCTTTAGCAGAGACTAAAACCCCTTTTTCCCGAAGAGTCGAGGTATACCTTTGGGCCTTTACGTATGATGTCGTAACAGAAGCCATACTTACTTCCTCATGAAGAGTTTAAAACAGAACTTAGCCGAGCAGAACAAGGTTAAACACATTGAAAGAGTTTTTGTCTTTACCAATAAGAATGAAACAGATGTGGTTTTAACTCGAGACTCTATAATATGATACTTGTACCATGCTGGACATGCTTCCCTTTTCTCAGATGCAAAATTGGATTCATAAAATAGTATATCTCATGATTTTGCTACAAGGACATGGTCGTGTGAGGAATGTACGACTCCTGACCTTGCATACAGCACGGCACATGATAGATCCGTTCCCTCATTCCCTGATATTCACCCAAAGGGGAACTGGGGTGGATTCTGGGAAATGATATAATGAGAGATTGGTGAACAGACAGGAAGCACGGTGGTGGCATGATGAAAACAAAGAACCCGCTTGTATCAAGGATTATGTACGTGCTATAACAGGGCAAACTATGAAGGTACCAGGGAGCCAGCGGGACGGTATTCAGGGTACACAACAGGCCCTCACATTGTCCTTAGGTTCTAACACCTACGAGTCAACTTCAGTTTCACATTAGCTCAATCCTGAATCCTTCCCAACATCATCTCCATCATGATTACCATCATCTCCATCATTGCTATTGTTCAGATCTCAAGGCTCTTAGCAAATTACAAGATCTTTTTTACTTTTGATCCTCTCAAGGGTCCTGAGGCTTGTATGGGGTAGGCACTGTCTTTCATTTAGAATAAAAATGTGACGCTCAGAGAGATTAGGTGGCTGCCCAAAGTCACAGAGCAAATGGAGGGAGATCTTAGATTCCATCTCTGGCTATAAGATCTCTGTTCAGCTTGTCTCCTCTGTTCCATGCTTCCCTCAAGTCTATTATCACCCTGTTGCCAATGAACTCCAAGTCTTACAGGATGGCTTTCCTCAAGAATTAATAATGGCGATTCATTCCTATGATATAGCTACAAGTTTCTTCCATGATCTCTGCTTTTGTCCTGAAAAAGATTTCTACAAGGACTCCCTCGATTGCTGAGTAAATCGCCTTCCTTACTTGCTATTAATTACTCACAAGGACTCTGGCCTATTACACAGAGTCAACACAAGGTAGAGTTACTCTGCTAATTTGTTTCATTCCTTCATTCAGTATTCTGGTGGATGGGCCCTCTTGGCATCAGAAATCCAGAGCAGGTAATTAGCAACCACACTTTGAACGTGACTCTCTTTCTTTTTTCCTTCCTAACTACCTCTGCATCCTTTGATCTGGTTCATTTTGTTAATTAACTTACGTGCATGCCAGATTTGTTTCCTTGGGTCTGTGTGAATCTGGAAGGTTTGAAAGTACAAAAAAGTGAGGCTGACTTCACAGCAAAGGGGTAAAAGAGGCCATAGCTGCCATTTGAAGATCAGCAGAAACCCAAGAAAGAACAACAACCTCCACCATAACAAAGCCTAAGCAACTTACTAAGCAACCACCATGTATCAGGAGCTCCTCGACCCTTACTTTCCAGCCTTCCCATCACCCTGTGCAGAAGGTGCCAGTATCGTGCCCACTTCAGAGATGGGCGATCAGCCTCAGAGAAGGTAAGTGGTCTGCCCAAGGTCCCACAGCTAGGAAGTATCACCAAAACTATTTGCTGATCCTAACGAGATGTTCTTATAGAGACGGCCTCAAAGTTGGGTGGTTAGCGATCCAATATCCAGAGTCCAGTGGTGTATGTGGTATTCAGGCTTAATGACAGTGGCCCCAATAACAGGGTGACTCTGACTCAATCAGGCACATAGAGAAGCAAACGTGGAGGAGGAGGTCACTTCTGCAAGCCCACCGGTTCTGGTTGGCCAATCTCTCAGTAGCTGACCTCATGCAGGGGTTGGTTATTATAGGACCAGCAGCTTGGGCCAAAAGAAGCATGACCAGCAAGCAATAGGCAATTTTTCAAGACTCTAGACAACTAAGTGGATTCAAAGTAAACATTTTATATTCAGTGAAAGATCAGAAACACTTAAGAAACTAAGGCAGGAGCCAGCATATGGCCAGGCTGGAGGAGAGGTGCCCAGAGGTGCCCATATGCTCTTGGGGCAAGCCGGCCCCTAGGCCCACAGAAGCAGAGGTGGTCCAGCCTCCACACCACCAGCTTGCAGGACAGTGGCTAAGATAACAGACCTCGGGGTCAGGGCAGTTCTGAGTCTAACCTTGATTCTAGGGCTAATTTCCTGTAGTGTGTCCTTAAGTTACTTAGTAGGCCCAAGTCTTGGTTTTCTTTTCTGTAAAATTGGAAAGATGTAACCAATTTCATAATGGGAAATTAATTAATGTGTTCAGAGAGCTTAGCATGGCACCTGCCATATGATCAACACCTAAGAAGCAATATTGAGGTGGTTTCCACTTTGATCAGTACTCATTCTAAGACTGAACGGAGTTTAACTTGAACTTGGAGGGTATACCACTTATTCACTCATGTAAGCACAAATCACATGCCTGGTGCTGAGCTTAGACTGGGGCTTGGTGCCTCTCTCATCATGTTATTGAGGAATAACATGTCACTTGATGCTCTCATTGAATGTACTTATCTCGCTCCCTTTAACTTTTATTTTTTAAAATTTTTTATATTAAATGTAATTTATTGTCATCTTGGTTTCCATACAACACCCAGTGCTCATCCCAACACGTGCCCTCCTCCCTGCCCATCACCCACTCCCCCCCTCTCAAACCCCCCCATCCACCCTCAGTTTGTTCTCAGTATTTAAGAATCTCATTTAACTTTTAAAAAATGTTTATGTAAGAAAATCTCTTACAAAAAAGTATGGATGAGCTTATAAAACAACTGATACTTCAAACCACCCTCAACATTGACTGTCTTCAATGTTCGATAGCTCAGATTCTGGACTCTTGACAGGTTAATTCATGAAGAATATCCACAAACCCCTTTATGTATGCAAGGCAGGCTCAAACACCACTCATTAACCCAGCTGGCTAGAGCTCAAGTGACCTTGGCATTAGCCCAGTCCCCAGACAGAGGCCCATCGTGGGTCACCCAGGTCACAGAACTGGATAATGTTAAAGTCATAATGTCAACTCTCTCCTCTGTCTCCAGCCCTAGTCTTCAGTGGATAATGTTTCAAAACATGATCACTGGGAAAATGAGCAAGAATAGTCAAGGATAAGACCAAGGAGCAATACCTTTGCTCCTTGCATGAGGAGGTTGCTGGAGGGCAGGTGACAGTGTTGATGGGACCAAGCGCCCCCTTTTTGCCTGAAATTTTCTGGGCAAGGATGAGGCTATATATATTCTGGTGTTTCTCAGAGGAGTTTAGAATGAACCCAAGTAAGCCCTCAAGACCATTCCTGAGGTCCGATGAGCTAAATACATGAATAAATATAACTGGGACTTGTCCTCTCCCATGCACCCAGGTTATCCTCCACCTCTGGAGCCATAAGGATAAAAAACATGGACATCAGCTCTCCGGTATCTACATCTTGCTGAATTTCCTCTCCGTGTGCACGTGGCCAACAGTTTTCTACTGAAGCAGATGGAAAATTCAGCAGTAATCGCAGGCTGGGTGCAAGGCCACAGACCTCATTTGTTGGGTGTTACCTAATACGCAGTCAACTTTCAACTGATCAGAAGGCTTGAGCAAGAGATGGAATTGAGCTAGAATTACGCCATACAGTGATTATCGATTATGCCTCTAATAGTGCTGCAACACATTGACCATGAATCCAATTAGAAGTAATTATACGCCTTAAACTAATGTGTCCAAATTGAGAGGGTTGGAATTTGCAAAGGGCTCCAGGAATTGTTGCGTGATAACAGAATATACCTAAAGAGAGGGGAGTTACTGAGTTTTGTTGAGGGAAATATTATGCTCTGCAAATCTGTGCTGGCAGAAAGAACCACCAGAGTCTGTTATTACAGATGTCAGAATCCAAGAAACCTCAGGATAGTGGCGAGCGGCCAAGTCCAGTCAACTGACAGATGCCAATCATAATCACCGTCATCATAAGCTCTATAATAACTATTATTTTATTAGGTACTTTCTATGTTCCAGACATTGGGCTAAGCATTTTACAAATAGCATCTGATTCAATTCTCTTGACCAAAGGTTGGCAAACTGCAGCCCAAAGGCCAAATACAGCCTGCCCCTGTTTTTTAAATAAACTTTTATTAGAACACAGCCACGGCCTTTTATTTACATACAGTCTATGGTGGATTTCACCCCTGAGTCAGATTTTGGGCTTGTCCCAACCCATTGTGTTTAGAAGAGTAGACGGAGGGCTATTTCGCCTCATAGCTCCTGCCATTTCCCAAGCCTGCCTGGCAGATCTCATCTGTACCCCATTCCAGGAGGGACTCTGCCGGTAAGCCTGTGCAATGGCAAGTGCTTCGATGACTGTGTTTCCGACTGACTATGCAACCAAGAATATACTCTGTTCAACTTAACCCATGCTCCCTAGAAATGATTCTGAAGTGTGTCCGTCATAGGAAGCTAAAAGATAAGCATGATAAAATACAGGATGCAACTCAATCACCCAGCTACAAGGGCATGATTAAGTAAAATGAGGTATGTCTATCTAATGGAAAAGCAAGCAACCAATCAAACGCGTCACTGAGGTCCGATGGGTATGATGTAATGGAAGCGAAAAGGGCAGAATATGAAAGTGTGTCCATATAATTAAATTCAGTAGTCAACAGGGATTCAGGTATGATCCAGGTATTCTGCCAGGAACTGCATACACAGTGATGAATAGGTATTTTCCAACTTTGGGCTGTTTAGTCCAGGGGGAGAAAGGACATGGAATGAAAATCACCCAAACTATAACTTCTGTGAAGCCAAAGTACAAGGTACCCGGATACAGGTTAATGAGAAGGATCTAACTTGAATGGGAGGCAAAAGACAGTACTGACATGTGAATGCTGCATTAGGATCATCAAGAACGGAAAGAGGGAGAATGTTCTGGAGAGAAGACAAAGCAGGACAGAGATATCTAGCACTGACAGCAAACCCAGGGGACGAGTGAGAACTTGAAAGATCAGTGCAGCAGGAATCTAGTAAATAATAAGGATATTGGTGGGGCGCCTGGGTGGCTCAGTCGGTTAAGCGTCAGACTCTTGGTTTCCACTCAGGTCATGATCTTGCGGTTGGTGAGTTCAAGCCCCACATCGGGCTTTGCGCTGGCAGCGTGGGGCCTGCTTGGGATTCGCTCTCTCGTTTTCTCTCTGCCCCTCCCTCATTTGCACTCTCTGTCTCTCTCTCAAAATAAATAAATAAGAACTTTAAAAATAATTAAAATTGTATTAAAAAAAATAATAAAGATATTGGTGAGACGTAAAGCCAGAGTGATGAGCCAGACCCCACCTTGTAAGGCTGTGAGATAAGCGTACTAAGACCCACTAGGGCCTTCTGAGGAGTTGAGATATTATTCTGACCCTGGGGAAGTTCCGGAAGAATATAAGCAGAGCATGATGTCACGAAAGTTACATTTTTAGACAATGTCTCTGATTGCAAAAATAAAAATGTAGGGGAGCAAAATAAAAACGCAAAAATGATGCATGTGTGTGACTAATAACATAATATGACCGTGAGAAAATTAAACTACTTGGATTTATCTTGGATCAGATCTGTGGTTTCTTTTATTTTATCTATTTGCATTTCTCTTCTTTGTTTTCCATGTAATTAAAGTTGTTAAAAAATAATAATTCAAACAATTATCCCCAGCCAAACAAAATATGAGAAGGAAATGCCTAGGCCACCGTCTAGATTGGATAAACACAATCTAGAGACGCTTCTCTCCTGCCCTGCCCTGGCTGCAGCTCCCCCCCGGGCTGCCCAAGGCTGAAGTCCTTGCCCTGGGGTTTTCTCTTCTCTCTGTTGTACCCAATGAACAGCTTTTGCCATTGATTAAATGCTGCGGCTCGCTTGGAGCCATTAATCAATTTCCCCAGCTGTTTATGGCTTTATTTACTACAAAGGAAGCAAGGTAATCCCTGTAAACTCAATAGATCTAAATTAACTGCATGTTCAGGAGCCAGCTTAGAGAGAATTATTGCTCCCTGACTCAGGGGGACAGAGCAAAAGAATGAACACAGAAACCTGGGACAGAGGTTCAGACTTGCTCTCCGGTGTCCAGGAGGGTCACATCACAGAGGGCACGCGTGTGATGGGGTCTCTCGCCACCAGGGCTTTCGGCATAGGGTTCAGGGAAAGCCCTTCCGTGTTTTGACTCAACATCACCAGCCGGGAACCCCCTGTCTCATTTCTCTCTCCTCCCTCGGCTCTGTCCTCGCCTGCCTGGCACACCCTTTCACTCTGGGGGATGCACTCTTGTTTAGTGATAGCCATCTTCTCCACATTCTTTTGTTGACGATCCTGGTCATTTTTAATTTGTTTATGTTTGCTTGATGAAAATATATTCAGTCCAAAGGTACTGGGCAACCCTGAATGCCTGGGGAAGAACGTAATAGTTAGTTGCCAGGTATGGTGCTGGATGATTTTACGCCGTTGAATGTTTTCTTCCTTCCTTTATTTTCTTTCTTTTTCTTTCTTTCTTTCTTTCTTTCTTTCTTTCTTTCTTTCTTTCTTTCTTTCTTTTCTTTCTTTCTTTCTTTCTTTCTTTCTTTCTTTCTTTCTTTCTTTCTTTCTTTCTTTTATCTGCCTGGCAAATCCTGTAAGATTAATATTGATGGTCTTGTTTTTTTAAAATAAGAAGACAGTCTCAAAGAGATGAAATACTTTGCCTAACATAACAAAAATGGCCGGCGGGTGACCCCACAGGGCTTCAACGTCATTTCCTTCTGTGCACTTCTGGGACAGAGTACTGTGTGGCAGTAAGGGTGGCTGCCACTGTAGGGTCAAATCACTTCATAGCAAGGCAAACCGGAGCCCCTGCCCACAGGATCGCTTCGTGCCCAGCCTCTTTCCTGAGGACATTCTTTCCCCCATCCCTTCACCTCTTCCAAACTCCCATCACCACTCCTGTACATTTTTGACCTTAATAGCTCAAAGGGCTTGCATTACCCCCGAACGAAACATCCCTTTATCTGAGCTATTTCTTCTGTTGAAATGTTAGGGCCTCCTTGCCTCCCCCGCAAATTCCTATAAAGCTTCCAAAGCCTATCTCTGCCACTTCTTTGAAAATTTACCTTCTCTCTTTTACCCTTTCCGATGCAGAGGAGGTTAACGAGCCCTGTTCTGGGGCCTTCTGGGCACTGCCCACACTCAAACCACTGCACCTAGCACTCTGTTGTGTTTATCACCAGGGCTGCCGCGCCATGCCAGCATTCGGCTGGCACAGAATCAGTGCTCAGTCACTTTGTCAAAGCGCATGACATTAAAACAGGAAAGAAGGCACTGTCCCTCCAATGCACTGGGGAGACAGACCCGAAACACATACCAAGCAATGACACAAGCAAGCAAATAGGCTTACACCATCACGAAGTTATTATATTTTCCAAAGACAACCTAGTCTTTTCCAAAGTGTCATGACATCAGGTAAAACAGCAACGGGGTGGGGGTGGGGCGGGTATTTATCCCAAGTCCCCACGGTTTTCCCTCCTCTCGCCTTCTGTGCCTACTTTCGTTCCTGGCAAGCTAACCAGGAGCAGATGGATGATAAAGCACCCTCTGCTTCCTCCAGAGTCTGAATCCAGTGCAGAATCCAGGCACAATGTAAGTAACGACATGTGCTTCCTGCCTCACACCCTTCCCACCCCAGCCTGAAAAGGCCCCAGCTCCTCTCCCTCCATGGGCTCGTCAGGACCGTCCACCAGGTGGAGATTTGAGGCTGGCGATGCCCGGTGCCCAGACCTCTGTGTGCCCATTCTTCTATAAGAATCCAGAGATGTGGTCGGTCGAGGGCTTGCTCAGATGCCTAGCCCTTTCACACAGGTGTTGTTGAAATTGTCTAGAGCCCAGGAGAGTGGCCACCCGAGGAACTCACTCTTTGGGTACAGTTTATAAACAACAGACTATAGCCCCGACAAGCTCTCGATCGAGGCTGGACAGCAGATAGTAATTATGACTCGTCAAAAGAAGTGGTAATTTGTGTTCACGGCTCCTAACACATCCACTACCCTTCAATCTGCGAATTGTTTTGCTCCTTATGCCTCTTGACTCTTCTGCAAATGTGAGCCTCGTGATGAACAGGTAAGGAGAAGGTGTGTCGCCCACCAGTACAGTAGAATAATCAGGGACTCTGAAGCCAACGAGACCAGGTTTCAGCTCCAACCCCTGCTATTTTCTAAGCACTTGATTGGAGAAGTGGCTGAACCTCTCTGAAACTCAGTTTTCCTCCTCTGCAAAATGGGCACAGGGCATCTTCCTCACGGAGCTCCCTTGCTGATTAAATGAAGTAAAGAACTAAAAGCACTTGACAAAGCTCCCTGCATGAAGTAAGGCCTCCATAAATAAGACAGCACACAGGGGAGCTACGAAACACAAAGCGCCTAGGACACAGTGAGTGCTCAGGTCTTCTTGCTGACCCCTCAATGATCTCCAGGGATGGGGAGAGAGTGACTGTTGCAAAGAGCACCTCTGGGCAATCTAGCAATAGATATCCGGATCCCAAAACACTCCTAGTCTTCAAAGTAGTAATAACACTGGAGGAAACGGAACCTAAAGAAATGGCTCCCATCCCCAAAATACATGCTATGTACGGGAGGTGTTATTTACAAATGCAAAACCTCTAGGAGGAACATAATGTCCAAGAGAAAGAGAACATTTCATTAAAACTTCTGAGCCTCTCTCCGGGACAGTGGTAGGTAGGCATTAAAGACGACCCCATATAAGTACTCCAGTGACATGAAAAGATGATCCATCGGGTTCCCAAAGTGAGATGGAAAATTGCATAGAGCAGGATCACACGGGTGTAAAATCATACAGGCAATTGGACAAGCCAAGCAATAAACCTACAAGAACGAAAATCATCGTTTTGGGGTGACAAGATGGAGTCTGATGAAGGGGTCTATTTTCTCCTCTTTCTCGTCTATTGTTCTGCCGTCTTTACCATGGAGAAAGGAAACAAAAAATAGCACCCTCTGCTACTCAAGTTTTGACCCGAGCTTTAGCTAAAGCGATGCGGGCCCCTCGCTCCTGTAGGAAATGGGGCCTAAGTGCCAGGTAATCATAACAGTCATTCAAACCCTCCCGGTTGTAATAACACCTTTCTGAGACGAGCTCTCCTTTCAACGAGACACAACAATCCTCCGAAGATAACGGTTTCCCTCCTCCTGTTGTCTCCTCCGGGCCCTTTTTATCACCAGAGTGATCCTTCTAAGGCACATCTGATCATTTCACTCTTTAGTCGCAAAAGACTTGGCTGCTGTCATGTTCACCGGACAAGGTAGAGGTGCTCCGAGGCAGTGCTCGGAGCGCCGACGGTCCCCAACCATCCCTGGTCCTCAACCACACCTGCGCCCTCTCCTCCAGGTCTTTGTTCACACGGCTCCGTCTGTCCGGAGTTCTCTTCCTCAGGCCCCTTCTCCCCAGTCTCATCTCAGAAGGAGAATCCCCTGGAGAGCTTCCCTCACATCTCAACCTGCCACCCCCCTTGCCCCAACACAGTCACACGTGCGTGTACATGCCCGTCCTTTCTAAGTGCTGCCATTATTTCATGGTGCCAACATACACGCGGCACCTGGGTAGTAGAGTAATATTTTCTGACACATGAAGGGACTTTTTCTCTTTGATACTTTTTTTGAAATGATTTCCTACCTGTTGAGCCAAACACTTCCGGATCTCTGAGGAAGTGTACGATTGCTGATACAAGCAGGAGGAAAGAGTCACGATCTGGGGCTCTCACGTTGCATGCCAAGCACTCCCTGAAAAGGGCCACGAGCACAGGGGACTGAGCACAGCAGGGTAACCCTCCCCCAAGCTGTGGAAAAGAGCGTCCAACTGGGAGATGGCGTTCTAGTTTTCTAGTAACACGCCGCTGTCAATCAAGTGCCTGAAACAACCATCGTCTATTATTTCACAGTTCTTACGGTCAGAGGTCTGGAGACAGTGTGGCTCAGAAGTCTTCTGTCTAGGGTCTCTCCAGGTCAAAATCAAGGTGACAGCAGGCTTGTTTTCCCTCCTAGGGACTCTGGTGATCAATCTACTTCCAGCCTCATTCAGGTAGCTGGCCAAAATCAGTTCTGTGTGATCGTAGGGCTGAAGTCCCTATGTCCTTGCTGACTGCCATTGGGGTCTGTCTTTGCTCCTAGAGATGGCTCTCTCCTTTCTGTGTGCCACACCCCCAGCAGTAGGGGGTTTGGTCCTTGTCACACTGTGAATCGCCCTGACTTCTCCTGCGATATCTCTTTCACTCCAGCTGGAGAAAGTTCTGTTTTTAAGGGCTCACATGATTAGATTGAAAGTTCAAGACAGTCTCCAGATTGTAAAGCCCACAACCTTTATTGTATCAGCAAAGACCCTCTTGCTATGTAAAACAACACAACCACAGACTTTAGGGATGAGAGTCTGGATGAGAGCCCTGGATGGGGGGCATTCTGTCTACTATAGAAAGCAAAAGTCAGAGGACATTTGTGGACCTCTTTCCTAAATAACCACAAGGTCACATCAGCCACATACCCCTTCCTAAAACCAAATTCCCTCTAAGCCGGAAGCAAGGCATGTGTGGAATCTATAAACCTGAGCATTACTCATTCTCAAGGAGCTGTTATGTTTCTCTGCACTGGGCTCAAACTTGATTTGCCAGAATTGAACATGTTTTGCTTCTACCCATCAAATGTTGGCTCATGAGACAAGAAGATATTAGTTAAAAAAACTGAAGCAGCTATAATCGACAGGCTTCACATCAAGGTTTATTTTACCAGGTTTGTAAGATTTTGGAAAGAATATATGAAATTATGTTAAAAATAGCCTGACATGTAGAAAATAGATACCATACCTTCTAAGTGGATTTCATGGTGAAAGTGTTCACTGTGGCCTAGAGAAGGAAGAAGATTCGTGAAGACCCACGCTAGAAAAAGAGAAGAAACTTCCAACGGAAATTCTAAGAACATAGTTCCTATAGTGTATGTATAAGGATGAGAGGGACAACCTTGTGAGGGAAGCATGTCTCTGGCTTCTCCCTATTGATCTTGTCTCTTGACCCGTATGGATCACTGGAGAGAACCCCTCTTAGTCATGAAACTATCAGAGAAGAAGAAGGAAATAAAGAACTTTAGGAACTGTGTCCCATTCCCAAGCCAATGTGAGCAGAAGAGAAACTCAGTGGTTACAGTGGGGGTGGCAATGTCCAGAATGGACAACATGGCGGGCAGGGGACAGGGTGAAATGGGAAGACAGGGTCCTGGAGTCCCTGGGTTTCATCTCCACTGTCTGATGTAAGCACCAAGGCCACCTAACTTCCCCAGGTAAAAAATGAAGACATTTACATGTGTATTCATTCACGCCTTTTCACCTTGTCATAATCCAGAGCGGTTCATCCTCTCCAGCCGGGACTGGAGCAAGCACGGGGAGGTGTTGGACGAGCAGGGGTCCACAGAGCAGTGTGAGAAGACCGTGAGTCAGACAGAATGCAAAGGATCCACAGGAGAGGTCTCATCTCTGAGTCCAGGAATAAGGAAGACGTAATGACAAGCATTAGAATTTGCGACAGTTATTCACCGAGGTTTTACACTTGCCTGTCACTTCATCATCACATGCCCCTGAAGAAGAACCAGTAAGACCAAGGTACAGATGCGCCAAAGGGAGCTGAGTGGTGAGTTGGCATCTGACGTCCTGGGGGGGGGGGGTGGGGTGGTGCGGGGCTGGGCTGGGCCAGAAGGAACCCAGTCAGTGTGATTCTGAGGCTGAGGCACTTGGCAATGCCACCCACACCTAGTTGGCCATAGACCGAACGAATGCCCCTCCTTTCCTTTCCTCGGCAAACTGGATCAGTTCTATTTTAGCACATAGCTTTTGGGAAAGATGCAACTTAATAAATAAAAATAGTTACCAGAGTTGTTCCTGCCTTCAAGGAAGCATAAAACCTTTTGTTTTGGAGGCCGTTTTACTAAGAATGGCTGATTTCATTGTCATGGCAACTTCCGAATGTGGGCTAGGAAATCACTCCAGGCACCCAGACCGTGGACAGGTCTCAGGGAAAGTGGAACGAGAGGGGCCAGGAAGTCAGAGTTTGAGTTGAGAGTTACGGATCGATTTACCGTAAGGGAGTTTGAAGATATTTTCAGGTTACAATTGCACATCCAACAACTCTCGATGGACATGCGTGTCTCCGCAAGCAGACTGAGCGGTTTCAGAAGCACCTAGAGAGTCTCCTCCATTCCGGGGACCTCAGTGGCTAGAATAGCGTCTGGCTTGCCATGGGTATGCAATAAAACATGGAATAGACAAACGAATGAATAAAACAATAAGTGAATGAATAAGTGGAAAAAACATTCTCTGTTACTGCAGGAAATCACCCAGTGTTGGAGTATGCTGTCTCGTCCCGAGATTCTCAAACTTGAGATTTCCTTTGTGCGCCCCTAAGAGAAAGAGGACCACACAAGTCAAACTTTGACACTGGGTTTCCACTTGAGGTAGTTAATTTGACCAATGCAAGGTTCAGGGCTACGTTAGGGGAAGAACTTGGCTCTTAGTTAATCATATGTCCAATTAAGACATCACAAAAAATCTCTCCATAAATTATCAAAACAAAAACATGAAATTTAAAAAGCCTCACAAAACACTCAACTACTCTAGGAATATGTTCCCAAATCCCAGTAGGTCCATGGACCACAGTGTAGGAAACACTTGGCTAGCCCAGCTTCCTCAGTTTACGGAGAAACAGGCTCTGAAAGGAAATGACTTTCCCAACATCACGTATGTAGTGAGCGATCAGATTCTAGAAAGCAGGTGTTAGGACTCCTAGCACAGTGCTCTTTTCCAGCAAACTGAATGACCAGCAATCAGACAGCTGGTTAAAAGTGTTGCCTGTGGCACGAAATGAAGTGGTAAAAATAATACATTTAGAGAGCCAACCAATGACCACAGCCTCGTTGTCACTGGCTCTTGACTGGCTGGCCCGGGGCCCTGGCTCTGCCACGGTCCTTGGCATACCCTGCCTCAGAGGAAAGGGACCGGGCACTCTTACCCAGCAGGCGGGGTGGCGGGAGCTCAGTGCTGAAACTCATTACAGTTCAAGTGCACAGACTGCAGAGTCCTGGTTCCCCTGAGGCACTGTGGTTTTTCTGTTTGTGGAGAAAAAAGGGAGAGTAAGCAAAATTAGTACATTATTTTATATCCAATACATTTAGAATCATTACATTGATCAATGGAGGCTGAAGCTCAGTTGGTCTCTGGTTTTACTGCATTTTCAGGATTTGGATGATGCCTAATGACATGGATGTGGGCTCAGGAAAACAAAATTCAGGGCAGAGATTAATTGGGCAAGTATGTTGTTGTTTGATAGAAAAAGCAGATAGTTTGATTCCCAAGTTTCGGTAAGAGTAAGGCATAACAATGAGGGGAAAAATGGAAAATTCCAGCATGCTTTTTCTTCTGATATTTTTACACAGCCTGTGGCTAAAAGCAGGAGGTTAATTATCAAGTCAGCATATATTTTTGCATTATGCGTAAGAATAGGAAGTTGTTTGGGGGCATAAAATATTAAATAGGAGAAAACTATGAGAATACTCATCCCTTTCTTTGGAATTTGCAATTTTCAGATATTGTTTTGTGTACGAATGTCCTGCGTTCCCTCCTTTGCTACAACACGTCAGGCTCTGCTGTGGTCACTGAGACTGTTAGTTCACACACCGGCCCCAGCATGGAGGAAAGGGACAGACATGAGGAAGGGCCAGGCCACTCCAGAGGGGCAGGTGACAGGGTAGATAAACAGGAGGACTATGTAGGAGGCTTGTATTGGCCTCAGGACAAGAGCCCACCCCCCGGGATCATCAGAGTTTTATAGAGAGGCCTTAATGGGGTTCAGCCACATCTACAATCCAAGTGGTAGAAAAACCACGTGGCTCTCTCGGGGCTGCGCCCTTGGAAATGGCTCCCACTGTGGGAAAGGAGGGAGGGGAGGGCCAGCAGAACACATGTTCCAAGGACAGGGGTGAGGGGAGGAGCTTCCCATTGCCAGGGGCCAGCACACAGGTCAACTGGCAGTCACGGCATCTTGATGACCTCCCCCAACACAGACTTGGGACTGGGAGCCCAGGGATGTGGCTTCTCAGGCCACCTCTGCTAAGTGGTGTTACTTTGGGCACACCAGGTAGGGCAGGATGATCTCTTGGCCACTTTCAGTCAACCAGCCAGCCATTTTTCCAATACACATTCCTCTGCAAAGTATTATTATACCAGACACAATGTTAAAGACTGGGGTCACATAAATGCATAGGCATGGTCCCTCCTGTTTCTAAAACCTTACCAACTGGGGGCGCCTGGGTGGCCCAGTTGGTTAAGCATCCAGTTTCGGCTCAGGTCATGATCTCACAGTTCGTGGGTTCCAGCCCCGCATCAGGCTCTAGGCTGACAGCTCAGGGCCTGGAGGGAGCCTGCTTTGGGTTCTGTGACTCTCTCTCCCTCTGCCCCTCCCCCACTCGCGTGCTGTCCCTTCTCTCTCTCGCTCTGTCTCTCAAAAATGAACATTAAAAAAATAAAACCTTACCGGCCAGACATGCAAACAGGCAACTACAGACAGTGTGCTCAGCGTGGCCCAGACCATAGTAAAAGTCGTTGGAGCTCTGGGGTCTGACTGCATTGGGTTCCCCAGATACACTTCCCAGCCTGTGAGACCTGAGGCTAGTTACTTAACCTCTCTGACCCTCAGTGTCCCCTATCTGTAAAACCGCAAGGATCACAGTACTTTCCCTGGGGCTCTGTGCGGATTGGATGAGATAATACAGGTAACGAGTTTACCCCAGTTGTTGGTAATAAATGGTAAGTACTCATCCTGATTCTTACTAGCACGACCATTCCCAGTATCATTATTATCATCATTTAGGAGTAGCCAGGGGACAAAGAAGTAGGAGTACCTCTGAGGTGGCCCAGAGGAAGCAGCCCCCGTGAGCCTGGGGGAGTCAAGGAGACTTCACGGAGGAGGTAAATTCACAGGCAGTAGGGAGTTTCGCGGATGAAGCCGGTGGAGGAGAGCAGTGCAGAAATAAAGAGCACCCTGAGAAAATGTGATCATTATCATCTTAATTACAATAGATACTACAACCAAGGGTAGGGTCTTATGGGCTTTTTTTGGTTCTGTTTGGTTTGGTTTGTGCCTGAGATCACTCAGAAAAGTACTTGCAAACACAGATGGAATGAAACATCATCCCTTGTGGACGGAAGGGAAACGGAAGACAAGGTGGGGGGGGGGGGGGAGACAGACTGCCACGAACACGTAAGGGCAAGATCTTCCGGGCTTTTCCATTCTTAACAAAGAATTAGGGGGGCGCCTGGGTGGCTCAGTCGGTTAAGCGTCTGACTATTGGTTTCGGCGTGGGTCACGACCTCACAGTGCGTGGGTTTGAGCCCCACGTCAGGTGGGCTCCATGCTGACAGTGCAGAGCCTGCGTGGGATTCTCTCTCTCTCCCCCTCTCCCTCTGCCCTCCCCGTTCAGGCTCTCTCTTTCTCAAAATAAAGAAATAAACTTAAAAGAATTAACAACCACAAAAAAGCAATCAGGCCTGTCGAGATCAGGAAGCACTGCATTCTGAGCAGTGGAATTGGAAACTGTGGCTCTGGATGCTGGACTCCCCGCCGTCCTAGATTCACTGCTCTAATGTAATTCGAGGATCTCATAGATAAGTGCCCGCTGGCTAGACGTGCCGATCTGGACAGTGGTCAACAGGTAAGAAACGGTGCTTGCGGTCTCGTTGTGGGGCCCAACGACCAGCGTCTTGCGAGGGAGGCTTTAATGCCTGGAACTTGGGAAATTCAACTGTGCCTGTCAGTGAAATCTGAAAAGCAGAACCCAGAGATAGACTCAAGGATATATACGTGTAAAGGGATTTATTGTAGAAATTTGGCTCTGCAGGTGTGGGTGCTGGTAATACTGTTGTCTCGGCATCTGAGTTTGGAGCCTGCGTTCCGCAGAGCAGGTGGGCAAGGAGAGAAGCTGGGGACCAGGTTGTGGGGGGGCGGGTGCAGGTACATGCCGGATCTGGGGGAGCTGGCACATCGTGGTGCCGTAAGTGCCCAGAGGAGAAGCGACTCCCTTCTTCACAGCGATAAGAGCACAGGTGGCCCAGGAGAAGCGGGCAGGGGTGGGGAGGCGGAGCAGTTGCAGGTTCCCGCCTCAGCCCTGCAACATTGGGGTGAGCAACGGGTAAGGAAGGACGGGTGCCAGCCGCCGCTTCGTTTCCAGCCTCCAATAGGCTGGTCAGTTGCCCCTGTTTGCCCGGAACCATCTTGGTTTTAGCACAGAAAGTCCAATGTCCAGAAAACCACTCAGTCCTGGGCAAACTGAGATAGTTAATCACCTTGCCTCCCAGTTTTGTTCAAGTATGTCTCTGGTGGCCCTCCCTTCCCTGAAATAGGCTGGAAAGAGGATTCTGGACAATGTCGCGCACTTGGGCCCAGCTGACTCGTTACAAAGGCGCCACAGAAGATAGGGAACCAATGGTCACCTTTTCTCTCTCTTAATTCGGTTCTTGATTAAAGTCACAGTAGAAACTATTGTATTACGTATGGCATGCGGTTAAGGACATACATAAAAATAATATTAAAAAACACGAGTCGCCATGAATTTTGTCCACTGTTCTATTTGCAGTCACTCCTTAACCAAATCCTCTCGGCTGCCTTTCTAACTTCCTCCCACCTCCTGTGCTTTTAGATTGAAGAGCTGTGGGCCTCCGGACTACGGATAGCCGCTGACAGATTATGAGCGGCTCGGGCACGCGAGCCCTTGTGGACATTCCTCCTGCTGTCTTTTTCACTGAGCCCTGTTCACGGAGGCTTGGCATCATGCGGACACCTCAGCCGGTCGTGAGAGCCTTCCAGGGAACGGATCAAGCCCCGCTATTTGTCATGTACTAACCATTCCCACTGCCCACTCACCTTCCTTGTTGTGTTGGGGGAGGGCACTTTCCTGTTGTAGGTCAGAGCATGTGTGATTGAGACAAGACCATGGTGCACCTGTGGCCATCCATCACTGCGTATTCCCAGCAGGTGTCACCCTCAACAGGGAGAACAGAAGTGTTTAATGCCAGACCCGTTGCTAAGAAAGACTCGAGCAGCGCTAAGGGCAACCAGCAAGGGATGATGAAACACCGTGGGTTCATGACAACAGTGACAGAGAGACAGGAGTGGTTGCCATCTGAGGCAGGAAAGGGTGGAGCAGCGAATAGCTGTGGGATCCAGAGAGTTCTGTAGCTGTTCTCCAGCTGTGGGGAAGCACTCCTGGCAGGAGGTGTAGCCGCGGGCAAGAACACTCGGCTGCCAACTGCAGCCCAGGGGCATACGTACCGCAGACTCTCTATGTTCTCCTGTCCCGGTCCTTCCCATTGAGGAAAGCAATCGAGACCAGGAGGGGAAATGGGGCAGTTGGTTAAGCATCCAACTCTTGGTTTCCGGTCAAGTCATGATCTCACATTTCGCGAGTTTGAGCCCCACATTGGGCTCTGTGCTGGCAGTGTGGAGCCTGCTTGGGATTCTCTTTCTCCCTCTGTCTGTCTCTAAATAAATAAATAAACAAACAAACTTAAAAAAAATAAACAGGGGGGAAAAGAAGTGAGGTTCAAGCAGTCCTTTGGGGTCAGCCTCCCTGGTGCAAGGCAGGATAGGAAAGCTGAGAGGAGCTACTGGAGAATACCCAGCACCCAGGACTTACAGCTGTGTTCAAGCCAACTTTTCCTAATTCCAATAAAGGAAGAATTATCTTAACAACCAAGTCACTAACCCAGTTAAGTCCTCCAAGCCTGCATAGATCCAGTTAAGGTGGTCACATCGGTGCAAAGCCATATAACTTCACAATGTATCCAGATCAATGTGCCCTTTTTAAAGGGTCCGTGACTTTATTTTCTCTCTAGATTTTCAAAAAATGCAAGTAGAGCAGAACAAATGAAACAAGGCTATTGTCCCTCATATCTGTGGTCAGAATCTGTGGGACAGAATCATTGGGACAAGGTAGCAAACGAAGTCACGCAAAGAGACGTGACCAATAATTGGCCTAATCATGCCCCCTTGAACCTAAGAAAGGCTGATGGGAAGCACAGGGGAGATGTCACTTGTGTCAAGAGTTGACAGATCTGGGAGTGAGCCCTGCCTGCCCCTTAGGAAGCACGTGACTTTCGGCAAATCGCTCCACGTCTCTCGTCCTTGATTTTCTCACCTGCTTACGGAAATAATCATGGCGACTCTTCCATATGCTGTGATGCATCAAAAATAAGAAAACGAATATGAAGGCGCTTTAGACATTGCAAAGTCTATATAAGGATTTATTGATTGTCGATGGACAATTGAACTTCTTGTGATTGAATGGAACATTCTGGGAAGTCTCAAATCTGTGTGCCACATAGGCTTCGAGGGGGGAAAATAAGCCATCACAAAAATTACCTTGCAAAATTTCTTTAAAAATTATGAGAAATTGGGGTGTCTGGGTGGCTCGGTTGGTTAAGCGTCTGACTTCGGCTCAGGTCATGATCTCACGGTCCATGAGTTCGAGCCCCGCATCAGGCTCTGTGCTGACAGCTGAGAGCCTAGAGGCTACCTCAGATTCTGTGTCTCCCTCTCTCTCTGCCCCTCCTCCACTTGTGCTCTGTCTCTCTCTGTCTCTCAAAAATAAACATTAAAAATTTTTTAAAAAATTATGAGGAATATGCATTATCTTAATTTAGTAATAATAATATTACATTTGGGTATTTACCCTTTCATAATGCTTACTGGGTTTTTCTTGTTTGTTTGGTTGGTTCTCTGAACAATTCTAGAAGGTAGCTAGACCATTTTTTTTTTCCATTTGACAGTTTAGAAAACCCAAGGGATAGGTTGTTAATAGAAGTCAGAATACCGAGTTCTGGATGGTCCTAGATGAATCCATGATATGATATCATACAGAAAGATTGGCATGAAAACTGATCTACTCCAGAGGTTAATATCACCCTCATATTTTCCAAGTTTAAGAACGGGCTCACTCCCTTAGTCTGTGGGCTACCAGATCTGTAAGCCTGACCATAACCATACCCACATGACTGGAAATGAGATTTTCAATGAAATTATATGTATACACATGTAGCCCAGTCCCTAGTATGTGCATGTATGACCCTTAAATGCCATCTGAGTCTGGGGTTTTCTTTTTACCTGAAGATTCTAGGGATCTTTCTCAGATACCTTGCACGGACGCTCCTGAACATGGGTCTGCATTTTCTTTTACGCTTATTTCCAAAGAGGCTCCTAGCTTTTGCCGTCCTGCTCACTAGAGAGATGCATATCACATCTCTCGTTAGCGTGGATAGTCTTCACTTATTCGTCATGGTTTTATTCTTAGCCATTGAACGGTAAAGCTTCTAGGTATTGGCTGCTTACTATGTGCCCCACATTGTGCTAAGGGCTGTATAATCATTTAATTTACAAGGACCTGATGGGCGTATTGTCATTTCCATTTCACACATGTGAGCCCTGAGCCTTAGAAATGTAAGTTGAATCCATGTAGGCACTGACCCATGGATCCACTGAGTACCTGTGCTTTGTCAGCCCCATGCCACTTAGGCAAAAAAGACTCGCCTCCACGGGTCTCCTATGTCCGCTGATCGTCTTATTCACACCACCGGTAAGTGGTGGCACTGGGATGGCCATTTATTTCTCTCTGGCTCCAAACCCTGTGCTGGTAACCACCGTGCCTCACGGCGGCTTGGTCAGCGGGGAAAGAAAAAATGTCCAGAATGACATCACGAGCTGTAATCACGCTGAATGGCCGCAGGAACCAGAAACGGTCACTTTCCCGAACATTAATATTTTATATATTCTGGAAATAGGATTTGTTTTTACTGATCTACTTGTGTAGCTTTTCCTGGACTTTGGGGTACGGACAGAGACTTCAGCTTTGTGCGGTAGATTTTATTAGATGCTTGTTTGTTTGTTTGTTTGTTTCTTATAGATAGATTTCTCCTGCTTCTCAGTCACTGGGAGGCAGCATAATGTTGCTGAAAGTGTATTACCTTGGGCTTCAGGAGCCTGTGTTCAATACCGGCTGTCCTGAGAATCACGACAAACAGTGACGGTGATGATCACGCCGTTTATGCCCCTAATCAAATGTGACATCTTTCAGAGACACCTTCTCTCTCCCATCCATCCAGGTAACGCACCCATTACCCTCTAATTCCTTATCCTATTTTATTTATCACTGTAGTTATTATCACTACGTGACATTGCATCCTATCCGAATTTTCTCTTGTGGTTTGTTTGTTTATGTTCTGCCTCCTGGTGGAATATAAGTACCCGGAATTGAGGACTTTGTCTGCAGATTGCATCCACAAGAACCCCATTTCCAAACAAGGTTGCCTTCTGAGATCCCGAGGGTTAGGACATCAGCACGTCTTCTTAGGGAGCATAGTTCAACCCATAACAGACGGGAAACTGTAAGCATGTTGACAAGTATCTACTGTGGCTGCAGGTGAACTCAGGGGTCATCCCTGGATATGGAGGACAAGACACCAACAGCTATATGTTATCACCTGAAGTGGTAAATTTCAGGATTGCCCGGGATAAAAATTACCCGAGGGATGGGAAGAAAATCAAGACCAGTCCCAGGAGATGTGACCTGCTCTCAAGTCCTCAGCTAACAGATATAACATATTTAGGCTCATTTGCTTTGGGATTTGCTGTCAGATACAAGGTCAGATCAGCAGTCACAGGCAGAGACCCCTCACTTCCAAGAAACTTAGATCAGAGAACCGACCCACCAGGGTGGAAGACAGCCAAGTCTGAATCTGCTTGTCACTCTGGAGGGTGTCCCGCATTAGAGAAAGTTTCAGCACGTGGACAAGGCAGGTCAAAGGGCAACGTTTAAGCATCACCCTAATTAATCACTTCGGAGAGAGAGCCAGTGACCCACCTGCTGGTGTCTGTAACTTAACTCCCATCTGTAATGTCGACGTTAGGAGAACTTTCCAACCCTTAGAAATTCTCCTCCCAAGAGGGTCCCATTGCAGAGCAGATGTTTGCAAATCATTTAGCCTGTCGGTGATGAATTAGTTTTTAATGGCATTCTCGTGTACTTGTTATAAATCATTAAGCATCCAACAGACTGTCTCCTATCTGCACAGACTTGGTCTGCTGGGGAGCCGAAGGAGCAAAAATTCACAGTAGTGGGAACAAGGTTCCCAGGGGCAAATGGTAGCCCTTCTCCGGTCCTCTCACTTGTCCTTGACCTCTGTCCACACCCCTTTCCTCAGTGGTCCGCCTGCCCCTCTCCCCCACTTTCCTCCAGGTCTTTCTCTCACCTGCCAGAGACACTTGCCTTTCCCCTCCCCCACTGGTCCCTCCTTGCCTACCCTGTCCACAACTCCCTGTTACTCTTATCTCTTCCTCCCTCCACACTTCTGTCTACTTCTCTTGCGACCATCCCAATCTTTTCTCAGCATTAAAAAGAAAAGTTGTTTTCTTTTGATAAGCTGGGAGAGAGATCCGCATGCTGACACGGCATGATTCTTAACACCACTAATAAATTCATGGTCAGCTCTTCCTGGAAATGCGGGAAATTAGTGTTGGGTGGGGGTCTGGGGAGAAAGAACAAACCTGACAAGAGAAAGAGTCCCGCGTTCACCAAAGATCCAGCACTAGGAGCAGGCTGAAGGCGTATGCCACCAAAACTGGAAACTACGTGACGCTTTCCATCACCATTGTCAAGTTAACCTAATTTTAATCCAAGGCTGTTACCATTGGTCAAAGCGTCAGACCTTCATTCACCGAGGAGATGATGACTGACACTGAACAGCTTCGGCCTCTGTCCCTCTGGCTAAGCGATCCTGCTGGTCGCCTGCTGTCTTCCACCCTCTGGTACCAAAGCTTGTGGTGCCATTTCCCCTGCTCTCAGTGTGGGTGCTGGCTATGCCATCTGCCATGACAGTTCCTCCCTCCACCTCTGCCTTTGTTCTCCTTCTCCCTTGCTGGGACTCTTCTGCACGACTGTGGGAGGTGCTCGGGCTGTCCCTGTCCCTCGCTGAGTTTCGTTCGTCCTGCCCTTCGCCCCCTTCCACACATCTGCCACCTTTCCCGATGAGCTCCCTCCGTGGCCCCTGTGGCCCTCAACCGTGGGTCACACCTTGTTCTCACTCGTTGGTTTTCCTCTGGCTTCCATAACAACCTCAGACTCCAAAGACTGAGGAGTCAGGCACTGGAGAACTGAGTCTGGGTCAGGCAGCTCAACTCCTGTGTTCCTCCCAGCGGGTAGCCTGCTTCTCCTCGTTTCCTGTCTGTCGCTTCTTCCCGGCTCTGCTGCCCCATCTCTCATCTTTTGTATCTATGCCCCACGAGGAACTCTTCCTCACTGCTACACTTTCACATCCAACCCTCTGCTGTTTGTACACACGTGCCCAGGGCCAGCCAGTTCTCTCTCCTGAATCCCTGATTCTGGAGACCCCAGTCTTCAGGGTAGCTCTCTAGGATGATCTGTCGAAGTTTCAAATGCAGGACACCTAGAAATCAACTCTTTATGTCTCCCCAAACTGGGTTGTTGTTGTGGTTGTTGTTGTTTTTTTTTCCTGGGCCTCCCAATTGCTGGACATGGTACCATTCTCCTGCTGGGTACCCAGACTCTACAACCGACTGACCTTGGATGCCTCTGCCCTCCTTGAGCCTCACATCAGTTAGTGCACTGAATTTTTTCCATACTGACTTTATGGAGGTTTTTATAGAGCCTTACCATGCTGCATAGCATCACTTTCATGGGCACATCCCTGGTCCGGGGGCTTACTACCCCTGGCGTGGACTATTTCAATAATCTCTTCATTGATCTCTCTCTCCTCAGTTTCCCTCCTTCTCTACCCATCCTGCACC
Organism: Panthera pardus; assembly: GCF_024362965.1. NCBI lineage: Eukaryota > Metazoa > Chordata > Mammalia > Carnivora > Felidae > Panthera > Panthera pardus. The sequence goes on along the minus strand of NW_026527002.1, from coordinate 76,064,713 downwards.
TCTCTGCTCCTGACGTGGAGCTGACAATCGGTACCGGCTTGTCAGCTTGCTGTTCAACCGTCTCGCAGCTCTTTCCCAACCCAGCTCTTGACATTTGTTAAGTGGCTAGTGTGCGGACACCGTATTAAATGATATCTTTGTGTGCGTGATTATTGTCTGACAAATAGTAGGTGCTCATCCATTCTGAGTTCTCAATAAATAGTAGCTGTTTTCATTTTTACATCGAGAACCCTGTGTATCAAGTTTTCTCTATTTTCGCAAGGGGTCGATCATATATAATTCATTGAGTTATTGTGAAGATCAAATTAGATAATATATTTATAAAGCTTGATGTATTATTCACTAAGCACATAGCAGATACCCTGCTGATATCAGTTTCCTTCCTACCCCCATGCACCCGGCCTGGTGACTGCTCTCCAGGGCTTTCGCACTGACCTGGAGACCCACACACTGATTCACGTGTTTCGTAGTTCATTCCAATATCAAATAATGCACTGTCGAAACCAGACTGAATGGGACAAGGGGGTAAAGGCTGTAGAATTGCCGAGAAAAACGCAGCTCAAGTATAGAGAGAACTTAGAAGCAGAGAGATGACAGACACGACGGATTAGAGTAGAAAGAAGCATACACAAGGCTTAAAGTAAATTAAAGTCTTTATTTATTCCAAAGAAAACATATCTGCCTGCGCTGGGCAGAGGAGCAACATTTTCATTTCAATCAGTCTCTACTCATTTTTTTTACAGTAATATGCTGAGCCTTCTTTGCAGATAAAAACAACTAACTTGCTGATCATTTGTGAAGCAATGTCATATGTGTTATATATTTACACCCGGGCCCGAGAGGTAAGGAAATGGATCCTTTTCATTTCAACAATGAAAGATAGAGAAACTAAGGGCCAATTTTCTTGCCCAAGACACATAGCTGAGTGTGTTGGCACATATGGAGGCTCCAGACTTGGAGATCTTTTGAACCTACTGCACAGATCATTTTTATATTATTAAAATTATTTAACTGGATATGTGTGTATATACGTATGTATGTATAGATGCATGCATACACATATATAAGGTATCTAGATACACACATACATGCATACACATACGTGCTTATATGTATGTTGTTTGGGATAAAGCCTGGCACACAGGAAGAGCTGCCCAACAACTATTTTCATTGCTCCCTCCTTCGGCATCTGGAAGAATTACACCTCTGTAAACCCCTGGTTACGGCTGGTGTATAACGGGCTTTAGCCAATGAAACGTGAGTAGAATTGACATATGTCAATTTTGTAGCCGGGACCTCCTTCAGTGTTCTTGCTTTCCTCGTACCACTGAGACCAAAACAATCCAGGTAATGGCTGTTCCATCTGTCTGGGTCCTCGAGAGGTGTAAACATGAGTCAGAATCCCTAGAGAACCCTGGGAGGACAAGAAGCATGAGCGAGATATAGACCTTTGCTGTTTGAAGCACTGAGATATTAAGGCTATTCGTTCCTGCCTCACAATCCAGCCTCTCTCGGCTGATGTTTTTGTTGTTGGTATTGTTGCAGTTATTATTATTATTATTATTATTATTATTTTATACCAACCCCACAAATACTAATCTGTGAGCATAAAGTGGGAATGCCCAGGGTAAGCCCCTCCCCCCCCCCCCATGCTACCTATACTGAAGGTGCATTTTACAGACCAGGAGGTGTGATTCAAATTGTCTTTACCATATTCCATTTGGAGACCCCAGATGGCTTCAAGTCAATCCCTGGAGGAGAAAGGAGCGGGGTGTAGGCTAGACCAAGACTATTTAATCACACTCATTAATTTCAAAGTAAAAGTTGGGTTTATAGCATTATAAAATGCAGAAGCACTCCCTTGCCTAACTCCTTGGGAGACAGGCCTGAATGTCATTCTTGGTTTATTTCTCTGGGGAATTAACTGCTTGGATTCCTTCAAAGTTTAATTAAATTGTCACAGAACACATAAAATAGCAAATAAAACAGGCTTTTCCTATGTCCTGGTGTTAATTTTATGTCATCAAAATTGTTTAGCTTGTTAGCTGCGTAACTCGGGCTGCCCCAGTTACCAATTAAGGGTTCTGTGTGAACGCTTCTCCCCCATTTAAACGCCAGCTCCGGCTGTACTCTTGTTAAACTTTTCGTTTCCTTGGGGCTGCAACTACTAATTTTTTAATAGGTTCCTGGTCATTTAAGTTTTATGCTGTGCAGCTTTTGAGACCAGAAGAACATTCAAAAAGTTTGACTCAGGGAAAAAGTGTCAACAAGCTGAAGGTGTTTGTGGAAGGGGACCTCCTAGATGATCAGCTCGAATCTGCTTGTTGCGTAGATGAAGAAACCAAGGTTCAGAGTGGTGACCGAAGCTGCAATAGTCACACGATGAGTAGATGGCAACGGTGGGGTTATGATCCAGGAAGGCAGATTCTGAGGATGATGCTTCTGTGAGTGTGGACACCTGCTGCTTCGTCTCATGAATTCGTCTCCATTCCGTAACGGGTTCCTTATCGGAGGGCCCGATCATCCTCCAGGCGGGCTGTCGATGTCATTATCTTCCTACTGGCTTTTCTAAGTCTGGGCACACTGGTCAGCAGGAGCTCTTGTGTATCCCCCAATCTTCTCTCTCTCCTTACAACAGCTCAGTTTCCATAAAGATGAGGAGATCCCCATTTCACTCCCAGGGAGGAACAGAGCTGACACGAACACCTACCTCACCTGGGCCCCCACCATGGGAAAGGGAGTGACCCATCGGATTAATGTGCCTCAGTGGTGGAACCCACACCGGACTGTGGGAGCTGAGGGCAGAGCCACTGGCCCAAAAAGCCAGCGCAGTCCTGGACATTGGCTCACTCATCCTCTCTCCTCCGCCAGACTCTGGATGCGTGAATGAAGGCACCTCCTGTATTCCAAGGGCTGGACAAGTGTCTTCTTGGTAGAGCACACTGTTGCTGCTGGTGATCTGTCTTTGTGAGTTGGGGGAGGTGGGAAGAAGCCTCATTCTGGCTTGGATTTGAGCTGTCTTCCTGAATGTAGTTCTATCGGGGAGCCCTGAACACCAAGGAGTCATGGGAACTGGTCTGCCCAATCACAAGTGCGATTACTGGCCTTCAAGTCTACTTCTTACATTGTAAGAAATCCACGGGAAGGAGGGGCGAGGGGTCGACATCCACAGATTTCCAACACAAATTCTGCTTTATTTCATCCAGTTATTGCTGGATGGCTTAAGTATTTCAATATGTCTGCAAGACCCAAACTTGGGATCAAATTCAAATTGTTATAAATAAGGGAAAAAAGACTTCTGTTAGGTGATCCCTCCCTGCCTGTCTACCAATCTCTCTCACCATCTGCCTCCTTCCCGATGACCTCCCAGCCATACCAAGCTTATCAGAGTTCCCTCTGAACACTGATCTGTGAATCTCCGCATCTGTGCCCAGAAACATCCCTCTGCATGAATTCTATATCATATCTGTTCTCCTCCACCCCCAGCTCCACACACATGCAATTCACCGCTTCCAAATGCCTACAATCCTTCCACCATATACCAAAATCTCACAGTCTCAAATGGCAAGGCCAAGTTCCAACTGAATTGATTAGCAATGATGTCAGCTCAGTTCAAGTAAATAAAGACCACTTGTGAGTCATTTAAGATTCCTCTTCCAGTTTTTTTCTCATTTTAATTAAAATTTTTAATCATTTTTTTGTTTGTTTTGGTAAGCACTCTTAGCATAAGATTACCCTCTTAGCAGATTTTTGAGTGTGCAATACAGTGGTATTATCTAAAGCCACATTAGATCTCTAGAACTTACTCATCTTGCATAACTGAAACTTCTATGTATTGATTAACAACTTCCTATTTCCTCTTTCCTCAGTGGCTGGCAACCACCATTCTATTCCTTGCTTCTATGGTTTGTCTATTTTAGATCCTGTATATAAATGGAACCGTGCAGTATTTGTCTTCTGTGAGAACTTATTTCACTTAGCATAATGTCTTCCAGATTTGTCTATGTTGTTGCAAAAGGCAAGATTTCCTTCTTTTTTAAGGCCGAATACTCCATTGTTTGTAAGTGATTCGTTATTTTACCCATTCATCTGTGGATAGGCATTAGGGTTATTTTCATATCTTGTTTATTGTGAATAACACTGCAATAAACATTGAAGTGCAGAAGTGTCTTTGAGATCTGGATTTCAATTCTTTTGGGCAAATCCCCAGAAGTGGGATTGCTAAATCATATAGTAGTTCTATTCTGAATGTTTAAAAGACCTTCCATACTTTTTTTTTCTCCATAGTGGCTGTACCATTTTGCATTCCCACCAACAGTTGCAAGAGTTCCAATTTCTCTACATCCTTGCCAACATTTGTTGTCTTTTTTTTTTATAGTAGCCATCATGTATGTGTGAGGTTACATCTCATTGTGGTTTTGATTTGCATTATTTCCCTGCTGATGATGTTGAATTAGTGATGTTGAGCATCTTGTCATATACCTCTTGGCCATTTGTATGTCTTCTTTAGAGAAATTTCTATTTTCATTCTGTTGATAGTTTCTTTTGCTGGGCAAAAGCTTTTTGGTTTTATGTAATCCTACACATTTAATTTTGCCGCTTTAAATTATGCATTTGTCATCAAGTCCGTGAAATACATTGCCAAGACTAAAGTCATGAAGCTTTTACTTCTGGTTTTTCTTTTTTTTGACATTTCTGGGTCTTACATGTAAGTCTAATCCATTTTGAATTGCTTTTTGAATTGATTTCTTTTGCATATGGATATCCAGTTTTCCCAACGCCATTTGTTGAAAAGACTATCCTTTCTGCATTGGGTATTCTTGGTACCTTGTCAACAATTAACCATATATACATGGATTGATTTCTAAGCCCTCTATTCTATCCCATTGGTCTATATGTCTGTCTTTATGTCAACACCATACTGTTTTAATTACTGTAGGTGTGGAAACAAATAAAACCTGTTCCTCTTCCTTCAATTTCCTGTATTTGAATGACACCCTGGACCTGAATGGCTTGACTTCCTATTTTAATTTGTTCAGTATTCTATTGAGATAGAGTGGGAATATCCCAAATTGTTAAAAAGTCCTTTCTCATCCTTATTTTTGAGCAGAAAAGATAATACCTTGAATATAATAAAGATAAACTCATGTGTAACATCATAAAGTCATTCATCGCTTTTATTCAACAAATGTTGAATGAGCACCTAATTTATGCCAAGCCTTCTGCTATTCCTCAAGGATTTCAGGATGATTAAGATATATTCCCGCTCCTATGAAGTTCACAAATTAGAGGAGACAGAACTTAGATAAATGTACTACGGTGTAATGAAGCAGTGGATAAGATTTCAATAGGACCAAGAGAAAACTTCAGCCTCCATTGGGTAGGTAAGCCCCTAGATGGATAACAGCCCGCAGAGTGAAGGGAAGATAATACACTCTGGCCATTGGAACATGAACAATGCCAGCAGAGTGGGGGGGGGGGGGAAGCCGGGGGACTAGTAATAGGGAATGGTGTCCAGAGAATATTCCACAACCCAGTGTCCAGAAGATCTTGCTGTATTAGCCAACATGAAGTCTCAACAAAGATCTCTATTAGCTGGTGAAATTTTCTTTGTCTTTTTTTTTTTAATCTTTATTTATTTTTGAGAGAGAGACAGCATGTGAGCAGGGGAGGAGCAGAGACAGAGGGGGACACAGACTCGGAAGCAGGCCCCAGGCTCCGAGCTGTCAACACAGAGCCCGATGCGGGGCTTGGACCCACAAACCGTGAGATCATGACCTGAGCCGAAGTTGGACGCTCAACCCACTGAGCCACCCAGGCACCCCGAACCTATCTTATTCAATAGTTATGGTCAGCAACTTCTAAAACGATGGTGCCAGTAACGACTATTGGAAGCAGAGTTCTTGCTGTGTCCGGCACTCTGATGAACACTTTTTGTGTATGATCTAATTTAATGTTCACACAAAAAAATCTGTATGGTAAATACTATTACTCAAACAGTTATTTCTTCATGAAAATCCTTAGGCCTAAGTCAACAGCTAATGGGTAGTGTTGCTGATTATTGAAAAAATAAGCATCATTCGAGGGCTGGGAGGAGAAATAGGTTATGTGCCTGGCAAAATGGGAGCTCCTGACTGTGTAGACAGCGTTGCCGTGTGTGAGTCCACCTGGTGTTCAGAAACATGTCAGAAGCTGTGAGAGACACCTACCTACCAGGATGGGTGACTGTATGTTGCTATAAGCTTATATGCTCTGGCAGGAGGATTTTATAGGAGGAAATAAGCTTCTAAAAGTTCATCTCATTATCATCTTGCAAACCGGACCCAGTTAACATGCCTCCAAGAGGCACATTATTTGTTTCCACCTGTCTCTGGACCTTAGCATCTTTTTCACTGGAAAACCCCAACACGGCTCCTTAACATGGCCCACTGTCTTAAACTCCCCTGGGGTGAGGACAAGCCTTAGACCCGCCTCCGATGCTGCCACCATGACAGAAGCCACGTGTCAAGCCCATCCAGTCTCGTGATGACTGTGGCTTCTTCTGTCATTTGCAGATTCCGATATGGCTCCAAATCAGGTGCAGGCTCCACTTGCAGTGTTGAACCAGGTACTGCAGCTGGGGAACGTGGCTTCTGCAACTTGGCACATGGTTATCGATTGGGTGAACTTTCTTCTCCGCACCGTCAGTAAAGAGGATCCAACGTCATTCACATTTACATGCAAAGATAGGAGATCCCCACCTCCCGCCTCCAGGTTATAACCCTCCAGTTTTCCATCAAAAATACTCTGCAAGGACCTTGATCATCCTGGCACTCTCGGGCATCAAACTAGCTCACCATATTGAAGACATCATGCTAACCGGACTGGAAGAGTACAGGTGGCAAGTATTCCAAGTATCTTTTTAGTTACGGGTGATCCAAAAGATCGGCGATAAACTCCGTGGTGACTCAGCGAAGTTTTTAAGGGTCCAGTGTTCAGATACCAGAACATTCCCTCCAGTGAAAGGGCGGGTTTGTTCCCACCTGGAATTTTTATCCCTAAAAAAGAGGCACAGCATTTGGTGAGCTTTTTTTGAATTGGGGGGCAACACATAATGGCTTTGGGAATCTTGTGCTGCAACGTTAATTGAGCGATTCAGAAGTTCCTACTTTTGATTGAGGGCCAGGGTAAGACTGTGTAGCAGGGTCAGAAATCAGTGTGAACTTCTCTAGGCCTTGAGCTTTATGACCTGGAAGATTCCATGGTGTTGAGGCCTCCAAGGCAGATTACACTGGTATCTAGGGTCTCTGACAAATCCCATAAGGTGTGGGCAGACTCTTAAACTTCGAGAACAATGCTATTTATCTCTGCCTCAGAGAAATTCTCTGCATTTGAAAATTTCCTCCTGGCAGTAGAGACTAGCATATCACCACGAAACACCAAGTGTTTCTGCTATCTGACCTACACGTGTAGAGTTACACGTGCCGGCAGGTGAGCAGGGTTCATTGGATGGCGGGTGGGGTATGTTCAGAGCCAGACCGAAGCAAGTCAAGAGGGTCTGGGAAAACTTCACTGAAGATGGTCCAGACATCCAGGCCACCTGTGTCTGTTACAGTGATGCCTCTTCTTGACCTTACAGTGATCTAATAGGGAGGAACAAGGTATCCCTATGATCAAGTGACAGATAAGGAAAGACCTTAGCCGCCTCATTACAGCCTCACCTCAGGGCGGCTCTGAAAAGCCACAGAGGAGAAGCAGATGTGCAGATATGTGACCGTACATCCACTTTACTCACGGGGAGAGGGGACCGAGGTGCGGAAATACACTGCCTCCTGGGTAGTGGGTAATGGCTTGGATGATTGGTCGGGAGCTTGGTAGACACATGGCCAGAAGATCATGGGAAAGAAAGTCTGGGAGAGACCATGTGAAAGAATCAAGAGTGCTGGCCACAAAGCAGGTGAATCTTTATGTCTCAGGTTGATGCTCAGAGCTCATTCACCACACAAGAGGCACTAAAGAGTCAAGTGGGTGGAATAATTCATCCTGTGGATGGCAGGCAGCCTCTCTCCAATTCTTGCACGGTGGGCCCAGGAACATATTGTCTGTGGTGACACAGATGGAGTTTGTGCATGAATTTGCAGGTCTCCTCTATCCAGGAGGATAGCCGCTGACACTGTTGGATTCCCAACGTGCCAGCAGAGACCAACACAAATCCTCTGTGTGGCATCATTCTTCAGGGAGATAAGTGAGCCATTAAATGGGCGGTTGATTATATCAGACACCTTCTACCTTGTAGGGGTGGTGATTTGTCCTCCCTGGAATAGATACACACTCGAGATATTAGTTTTCCTTCCTGACTACAGTGCCTCCATCAACAGCAGCAGCCCAGGACTTACAATCCATGTTATCTCCCACCACATCACTGCAGACCGAGGGAGCCATTCGATATAAAGAGGCAGCGACGGGCCCAGTGAGCCACAAGCTTCCCTGGTCCAGCTCTGTACCCATAACCCAGAAGCCTGTGGTCTGAGAGAATCAGTGCTTACGTGCTCAAAGGCACAGCTAAGACAGCAACCTGGAGACGATGCCTTATGGAGTTGCAACACTTGTTTCCAGGATTTGGTATATATGTCAAATTAAGGGTCGGCAAGCTACCCTCTGCATGCCAGATCTGGCTCGAGGCATGCTACGTAAATAAAGTTTTATTGAGACACAGCCATTTCACTTGTTTGCACTTTGTTGGTGGCTGCTTTCACGCCAACATGGGGGATATGAAAAGCTGCAACGGAGATGGTAGGGCCCACAAAGTCTAAAATGTTTGTTAAGTGGCCCTTGACAGAAAAAGTTTACCCGCTCCTGCATTAACCTGCTATACAGTTCTGTGCCCTCCAATGGGGACGGAAACCACAGACTGGAAAGTAGAGTTGACCCCTGATGCAGTCACTCCCAATGACCCACCTGCTTCCTATCCCCTCCACCTTAGACTCTACCTGGTTTAATGTCCTACTTCGAAGCAGGAAGCTGAACAGGAAACCGTGATTGCACGTGGCCACTTTGGACACCCCCCCATGCCAAGAAACCAGCAGGAAAATAAATGAGACGTTGACCTGATGAATGTATTTGACCCTGATTTCCAGGATTGCTACACAATGGGGGAAGGGAAGTTTGTATAAACACCAGGTACGCACTGTGGTGTGCTCTTGTGTATTGCGAATGGTGAATTGGAGTAGTCATGGCCTATCAAGGGCTAGGAATTAGAGCCTCAGAACCCTCTGGAATGAAGACCTGGGTCACTAGTCAAGCAACCTTGAACAGCCAAAGTGCTGTCCAAGAGTAGGGAAAATCTCAAATGAGCGATAGGGAAAGAGATGATGAACACGACTTATGTTTCCAGGATCAGTTGTGATACCAGGGATTGTGGCTGGTTTGTGAATTCTATTTAATATTTTGAGGAGATTACAACCGGCCACCACTCTGGAGAAGTGGAAGAAATGAGTCCGTCTTCTTCTAGTATCATAGTGTGAGGTCCAGGTGTTCTAAGAGAGTGAGTGGATCTGAGCTCACGGGTGGTAGCTTTACATATCCTTGTTTATATACTTCTTCAGATTACCGTGACACCCCCAAGGCCCCAGGTTTGGGGTGCTAGCTCCCATCATCCAGTACTGGATGTCTCATCCTTACCTGGCTGAGGGTTGGGCTCTGGCATGTCCTCTGTCACACCGGCCGCTGTACCTCCCACAGCCAGGTCCAATCCAACTGGACCTACAAAAGATCGGATTCTTCCTGTCCCTTCTGATTTCCGATGAAAGATGTCACCACGGTACATGGTCTGGCTTATTCAGGGGCTGCCTGGAGAGGTGGGGGAATACGGTCTCGAAACACAGGTGCACTAACATAACACCCTGTGGGGCAATGTGGACCAGTAAGACAGAAGGTATCTTCCTCTTCTTCCCCGGACTGACTTTCCTGAGGAAACACTGTCATTCAGCCTGTCTAAGGATGTCCCTCACGCCAACAATGAGCTGTGTTTCCCTATGGATGTGTGCCCAGCTTCAGTGAACCTCCTTATATTTGCTTTTTCTCCTTTCACATCTCACTTTTCCTTCACCCCCTCTCTTGCTGCCCTGGTATTACACCTCCCCCAAAAAAACCTTAACATGCAATTCTTGCTTCAGTTTTTTTTTTCCTAGTGGGACAGAGCTCAGAGAACCTGTTTTAACATTAATCTTGAATGAGGCTTAGCAGAAGAAAATAAATCAGAGAAGTTATCCAAAGCTTTTCACCTCAAAGGCATCCAAGATGTACTTCGTTTCAAACTAGCAAAACCCTGTTACACAGAAATGAATATGAGCATGGAGATGAGACAGATCTGATTTCAGTACTTGGTTCTGCCATCTACTCAGCCTGGCCAAGTCACTCTTCCTCCCTTGAGCCTCAGTGTCTTTATCTGAAAAATGGAAGTAATCATATATGTCCAACAGAGACATTTTTACAAGGCAGCGAGTCACCATACAAAGAAACAGGACATCCCTTAGCACATAGCAGGTAGTTGATAAATATTAGTTTCCCAGGTTGGGGTCCTAACTCCTAGGGATCGTGAGTGCTGTGGATATTCTAATACCACACCTCGCTAGCTGCTTGTTTTCACTTAAGTCCTAGATAGAGAAGCCATATATCAGAAGGGACCCGTGGTGGCTGCCAGGGACAATACATTTTCCAAATGGTATCCACACGGCAAGGGACTGACATTTCTGGCACCCAGGTGGCCCATTTCCTCCCAGATGCCTGTCACACCTTAGAGACCTGATGTCATTCTTCGGAACTATCTTGCCAGGGGATGGCTTCCACATGTGCCTTCTACCTCTGCTCCCCTTTTGGCAGAGACAAATGAGAAGACATAATTCATAACCATCTTCACACAGTACAGGAAAAGCAGCTTGATATTTAGTTTGGCAACCCTGCCCAATGAAGTTCTCTTGAATCTTAGGATCAAGTTCTATGAATAAATTGTCATTTTCAACCTTCTGTGTGGGATATTCTTTCCCATTGAATCCAGGAATATATCTACATAAGTATGAATATTAACATGCAAATGCATGGAAATGAGGCCCAAACGGGACTAAATTTAGGGCTGTAAACGAAGATTAACTTGTATATGTGAGCATATGAATGCTCTATATGAAAAAGGCATTCAGTTATGGGTCTCTACATTCATGAAATCTACTCAGGAGGAAATTGCCTACAACAAGAGATCTTAATTAAACACAGGGAAGAGCTACTTAATTTTCTCAGAGCAGGGAGATAAACACAAGTCTAGAGTGGGACGCTGAGGCACAGGATGGCATCTGTGTCCAGTTGGTTTTAGCCAGAACATGGAGAATGTTTTGACATCAATATGCCCGGAGGCAGGAAAAAAGAAAAGCTGGCTTTGACTCACAAGATGTCAAGGCAGGGAGAGATCTGAACACAGATGCATTCTCTCCTAGTTGAGACATAAGGAAGCTAAGGCCCAGGACAGTAAGGCCCCTATCCCTCAGGACTTCGGCTGCCCCCCTGCTGATGGAATGTTCTGGAAGAAGAGTCAGTGGGGAAAGCAAAGAGAGACAGGTGATGGGAGCAAAGGGAAGCAAGGGAGAGTGAGAACTCTGAGGTAGAGAGGTCTTTGGCGATTCTACCCTACTCCTCAGGAGAGTGATCCCCAGCACCCACTCCAGTCTGGGGTTAATTCTAGCCAATCTGGGCAATATCTCCCATGTGAACCTAGGTCCCAAGCTCACCTCACTAGGACAATACTTTTGCTGGGTCGCACCTAGAGCTGCTACTACCCCATCTGGGGGACATCAGAGGGATATTCAGGGTGGACCCACACAAAGAGACACCTTACCTCCCCTCCTACATGAAATTATTTCTGGAGAGACACTAAGGAGCCCTCAGCACACGATACAGAGCCTTTTCAATAGCAGATCCTTGAATGAAATGCCACACACATCCCATGGCTGACTTACTCAGATTTTACTAGGCCTCTCTGATGTGACTGCCAGCCAGCGTGCCCTCCCAGATGTCCTGCCACCGCAGAGCTGGGGTCGTCAGTGTAGTCTGTACCCAAGGGCAGGGCCACTCTGCTTCCGGGCTCCTTTCTTTGTCATTTCTCCCTTTGCCTGCTGATCCAAACCAAGCCTCTCCCCCACCTCCACGGTCTTTCCATGTAAGAAGTGGTCATGGTCGAACTCATGTGGAGCTCAGATGGAGCCTGCCCTTTCTCTCCAGGATAACAACCCCACCACTTAAAGGAGTAAAACAAAGGATGAAGGAGGAGACAGAGTAGGAATGGGGAGAATACAGCCAAAATGCACGGCTCTGACCCCGTTTGACAACGAGGCCCCTGTTCACCCCTTCTGTGTCTCACAGAGGGCGTGCTTTGGTTTGTCGTGAGTTTTCTGGATGGATGCAGAAGAGGGAGATGAGCTTTCTAGCAAGACACGAGGGAGGAGAAGGGAAGCTGGGTAGGCGGAGGCCCTCAGGTATGCAGAACGGCGGCTGTTTGGGAAGTTCAATGTGACCCTGTATTAGAATGTGCCCAGGCTGCAGCCTTCAGACAACTTTCCAGAACTGTGCTATTTGAACCAGACAGCCTAAGAGAGATGGTTGCATCATAATAGGGCTCTGAATCCTCCCTTGTTCCTTCATTGACAAGGGACCGGGAAGAGAGAGCACCCCTGCCGGACCTGGCCTGAGGAAACAGCCCCTTCCTGGGTCTGCTTACGTTTTGTGAGGGCACAAGAGGGAGGAAGAGCAAGAAAGAGGAACTCAGGGGCTCCCGCCCATCTGGCTGGGGAGTTCTGCCTCCTGGTCCAAGGTCACTCAGTGTATGTCTTGGGTTCTGACCAATCCTATCCTTCCTCCTGTCTTGCCAAGTGTGTTTTGCTGGGAAGCAAGTGGGCAGAGGCCAGCCCGGCAGGGGCCTATGGCTGAGCCCACCTCTCCCACACTCGGCATCCAGAGGCAAGCAGCACAAACAGTTTTGTGCATAGAAATCGTCAAATAATGGAAATAATAGCTCACATTTATTGAAGAAACACTGAGGCATGCACTGAAAAGTACCCAGCACATAGTATCTGCTTTCCATATAGTATCTATTTTAGTCCTCACAAAAACTCCATGAGGTCTGCATTGCTAATACTGTCTCTATTTGACAGATGAGGAAACTGAGGCCCGGGGTGCTCTATGATCTGTCATCCAGAGAAGTACAGAATGTTCTGGAAGCCCATGGGTGTGCACGCAGGGGGGAGGTCCAGTGACCCAAATTGAAAGGAAGATAGAAATGTAACACAAATAGTGACGTTGGAGTCATCCTTGACCCTTCTCCTTCATTCCCCACATACAGTCTGTGAGAAAATGCGTCCAGCTGCACCCTGAACGTGTATCTGCACACTGACCACCCCTCACTACCTTCCCTGCTGCTACTCTGGTCCAAGCGGCCATTGACCCTTGCCCGAACTGCAGTAACCTCCTCATTGGTCTCTCTGCTTCCACTCTTGCCTCCCTCCAGCCTATCTCAACCCAGCAAGCACACCCCATTAAAATTTACATCAGTTCATAACACTTCTGCTGGCGACCCCCCACGGTTTGGCTTCCCAGCTCACCCAGTGCAAGACCAAAAACCTTAAAATAGCCTAAAGTTCTCTACAGACTGACTCTGGTTTTCTGTCTGCCTTCATTTTATATTTTTCCGCCCTTTCTTTTGTCACATTCCAGATGCCCTCGTCCCCTCCTTGTCCCTAGGACAGGCTAGGCATACGCCTTCCTCAGTCCCATTGCACGGCTTGCACCCCCTTCCCGGACTGAGTCCCCCTCAAATATCCATAAGCCTTGCACAGCCTTCCAGTCTTTTCTTGAAACTCATCTGTCAGTGAGACTCTCTAGATACCCTGCCTAAAATTCTCCTGCTAATTTCTCTCCGTAGCACCAATTGCCAACACTATCACCATCCTCGTCATTTCTAGGATCATCTTTTTTTTTTTCACGGTTTAACATCTTTGAAATCAGGATGCATCTTACAACTGATGGCAAGTCTTGGCTTCAGTCCCCCTGAGGAGCAGGGTTGGCGTGAGGCACTAAATGCCGACACCCACATGTCCATGCCATTAACTCCCCTAACGTCAGGGTCATCTCTGTCGTCTGAGATGAGAGCTCTTGTGGCATCTAAGAAGTGAAGCAGATTAAAAAAAAAAAAAAGGAAGTCCCCCTGGTGCATATAAGATGCAGATCTCCGACAAATGGGGGTGTGACCACCACAGCTGTAGGACAGCAGGTGGCAGGATGGATCACAAGTGTCCACTACAGCACGTGAGTTTTCTTGGCATTCTATTTCTTTCTTTTAGTGGCCCATAAATTAGTGGTGCAAATGACAATCAATAATATATTTGAGCTGATGAAAGATGGTAATTTTCTTACTACCTTGGTGTCTCTACCACTGGAGTCCGACCTCCATGTTAGCACCTAGTGCACCGTGGTAGGTACAAGAAGGGCAAGAGGCCCCTCTAAGATATGCCTAGCACACAGCAGGATGTCATAAATTGTTATTGGATGAATGAAGCAACCAAACAAGTAAATCCCATATGAAAATGCAACTAAATGCAGCATCTTGGAGATCTCTCCAAACTCCAACCACAAGCACCATTTATGGGATTTTCTCAGATCCTCCGCAACCAGAGGTGGTCTCCTGGTTACGGTTGGTGATGGTGGTCCCCAGGGAAGATCCAACACCTTACCCAACATCAGCCAGAGAAGGAGGTTCAGATACGGATGAAGTCGAGGATGTTACTAGACTGCTGATCTGGGGGTAGGGATGGCTGGCTGGGTGTTGGAGGTGGAACAGGAGAAAGGACTTTTGGAGTGAGAAGCAAGAGTCGGGTGAAGGCGCTCACATCTGTGCCATGTGGCCTTCCCTCTGGAGAGTCTTTGGTTCCTTGAGAATGTATCTCTTTCTCCTTCTCCACACCGGGAGGCAGCCCACGGGACCAGTGGAAGAAAGAGCTTCACTCACACGTGAGATGTCTAGCAGGAAGCTGCCCAGGCACAAGACAGCCTTTGGACAGGCCTCTGTGGTCTAAGGGACAGAGGGTCTCTTTCCTTGGTGAGGAGCTGGGTTGGGCCCCATGCAGTTCCCAGGTAATCCGTTGGACCCAAACCAGCTCGTCAGCACTAGAATTCCCTACGAGGACCAAAACCAAACGGTCCCAAGTGGTGACTTTTTTCATGAAGTCCTATCCACCTGTTTCTCATGTGGCCCTTTACATCAGTCGGCAGCTGCAGGGGAAGGTGATAGTCTGACATCATTTGAATATGTGTCACCTTCCAAGGAACCTCTACAAAGCCATTATTCCTAAAGGGATGGTTCTGTGGACGTGTTTCTGGAGGCCTCTCTCCATCTAGGCTTCTATAGCTCCAGAATCTATAATGGTGCCCCCAAATAATAGGTATTCAATAAAGCAGCAAGATGGAGAGTGGAGGGGAAACTCCATAATAAGTAAACCAATGCTCACTGGCATTTTGCCTTAAACTTTCCTTTCCACTATTTTACATTGAAAATAAGTATACCATGGTTCTGTTTAACCTTGGGCAAGTCACTTCTCACTCTGAGTTTCCATTTTTTTTTCTTCTTTTTTATAAAAGGGCACAATCTGTGTTACCCCTACTATCCTCCCTATCTCAATTTTTTTTGTGAATGTAGATGTGATTTCATTTCCTAGATTTGTGACCGCTAATTGTTATCTCCAGTCATAAAACTCAATGGGTCTGCACTCAGAGGTCTTATATATCCTGATATGAAAAGGGTAAGTATTTTGCAGAAAGGAAGACTTTCCAAAAGTGCCCATTTTGCCCTGGCTGATTGTTTTTATCACTCCCACGCACCCCCCCCCCCCCATACACACAAATTCTTAGGCTTTCAAAATACCCAAACAAAACGTTGGAATTTTCTTTAGACTTTTAGCTCTCTGGCCTGTTCCCTAATCACAAAAGCTTTATGTGATTCAGCGGACTGACTGGTGGTATCTATAAAGCAAGGTAAGAATGGATGCCCAGGTATCCTCACCATTGCTTTTCTTCTGCCCAGGCTTTCTGTTTTTCTTTTCTGCTGGTGGGGTGTCTCCCAGCTCTGCTGTGCCTGCAGCCTAACACCACAACCCTTAGCTTGCAATAAAGCCCCCTCACTCTCTGGACACAGCTCAAACTTGCCAGCCTCCCCTCCCATTACTGCCCTCTGCTTACTCAGAGCTTCAGTGAAACTCCCTTCTGAAGACGCACACAAAAGGAATGGCCAGTCCCGCCAGTGACTGGATGTGAGAGGCCAGGGGGACAGGAGATGAACTTCTGAAGATCAAGCGAGCGGAAGCATGTTATCACCCCTGGGCAAGATCAAGCAAAAGGAAGTTCAGTACTCCTCCTGGACAAGAAAGTTACACTGAAAGAACAACACATTACCCCCTCGAGGTATGATACATGTCTGTCTCATAAATGAAGTAGCTACTTTATGGGGAACACAATGACACAACAATGTTAAGGCCACACCACCTGCGTAGCAGAAGATCTGGTGTACAAACCCTGGTAGGTTTGCTCCAATGACCTTGCTCCTTTCCCTGCTTGGTAGCAAGTCTAGAAATATGAATTTCAAGGACAGTCTACATGAGACAGATTGAAGGTCAAACACAGAGATTTAAAGACCCCCTTGTATCTACAAAGTTAACGCCATCGTGCATTTCCTCACTGGCATTTCTCAAGGTGGCTATGTTTTCCCCATTTGGCAGATGGGCAAATCAAGACAAGCCTAGAATGATCATTGACCTGCTCCAATCAGAAGATCATTTGGGTTTGTTTGCCGTTGCCTTTGGTATACTGTAACAGCTGTAATCTAATGGACTCCATCTGTATCCATTAGGAATGCTTTGTCTGCAGGTGGTAGAAAACCCAGCAAAGAGAGGCTCTGAGAAATAAAGACATCAAAATACTTTGTGGGATCAGAAGGCCAGAGCTTTTTCTCTGGGGCTTAACTGGGCCAGCAAGCACTCAGACTTTTTCCAGTCTTCCTAGTGAGCTATTCTCAGGACCTCGACATTTTCTTTTCCTTTGTTTATTGCCTTAGGGTCACAGACAAACTTCAGCTCCAGACATGTCCTTTCCACGATATCCTTCGCAGGAAAAAGGGAGGAGGGTCCAAATGCTTTCCCTCTCAAGGCTCTGATTTTTACTTGAAAATGAAGCCCCTCACACGCTGCCTGTCACGTCTAACTGGGTAGAGCTGGGTTTTATAGTAAACCAAACGCCAGCAAAGACTATGACGTTTCCATAGCAGCTTTATTTTTTTTTTAATTTTTAATGCTTTTATTTATTTTTGAGACAGAGAGAGACAGAGCATGAGCGGGGGAGGGGCAGAGAGAGAGGGAGACACAGAATCCGAAGCAGGCTTCAGGCCCCGAGCTGTCAGCGCAGAGCCCGACGCGGGGCTCGAACTCACGGACTGTGAGATCGTGACCTGAGCCAAAGTCGGACGCCCAACCAACGGATCCACCCAGGCGCCCCTCCATAGCAGCTTTAGATTGATGAAGGTTGATTCTCGAGGGGCCAGAGGGGGACGTCCTTCCCCAAAAGTCATCACATAAATGCTGCTGGTCAGACTGAGACTAGAAGTCGGGTCTCCTAACTGCTGCCTACAATAGCCTTAGTCCTTGCCATCAGAACCTGATGAAGAACCACCAGCAAAAAACACCTAAACTTGCATTATCCGTTAAGGGATTTTTGAGGCCCATGTTTTGATATACAAATGGGAATGAAATGTTAGTCCCAACACATTTTCTAAAGCCAGACTATCAACTGCCTCTCTCCAGATGAATCAGAAAACAATGATTTGGAACCTGGCTCTTGACCTAAATGCCATTTCACAGAGCTTTGACTCTGGCGTGAGATTCTCGGGCTCCCTCCCCATCCAAACCCAGCCCAGCCCAGCCCAATCACAAGCTGCTCTTTCTGTATGGATCTGCGTATCAATACAGGGGCAGCTGAAGTGGGGTGAAGAGCCTGAATCTGGAGTCAGGACTGGGTTCAACACAAAGCTCTGCCATTTACAACTTCTCTGCACTGCAGACAAGGAGCCCCTTCTGGGGAGGGACTGATATTTAGTATCAGTCCATACTAAATACCTGGCCTACTGTAGAGACTCAATAAATACACGCCTTCATTGATTCATTCATTTATCAGTGCCAGGTCCTATGTAGGTGGTGGAAATACGACGGTGAATACAACAGATGTATATCCACACCCCCAGAACATAGTCTAGCCGGCAGTGACGTGGATGATGAGATAAGCAGTTACAGCAGAGGACCCCAGGGGCCTCTATGAGGGGAGGGAGCCCTGCGGGAGAGCGCATGAGGGGTAGTGGCTGCAAGTCCCAGAAATCCTCATTTATTAGGGGTGTGTCGGCTGGGCTCGGAAGCACGAGTGGAAATTGGCCGGGTGGAAAGGGAAAGGAGAGAAGGAGCACCCCAGGGAGATGGAACAGAGGCCTGAGGGCAGGAGAGAACTTGATGCCTTCGAGGAAGTAAAAGCAATTTGCAAAGACCGGAGTATGAAGTACACATGCATTTGGGGTTGGGGATACGGGGCAGGGAGGGCCGGTGTTGGAAGTGTTGAGAATAGAAGACATGAGCCCGGAGAAGGAGACGAAACCCAGGCCCTAAAGGTCTCTAGAAGCCCTGCAGAAATGTTTGTTCAGTATCCCAAATGCAAGGAAAGGCTTGAAGCAGAGGAAAACCATGATCGTATTTGCATTTTTTTAAATATCAATTTGGTTGCTGTGTAAAGAACGGATTAGAGGAGGCCGAGACTGGTGATACGAAGGTTAATTAAAAGGCAATTAAAGTAGTCCAGGCTAGAAACGATGGACTAAAACTACAAGACAGTGATGGTATTACCTGACCCACTTATTCTACAGCATTTGTGTTTACTCACTCTCCCGTTCACGCTCTCCCTCACTCACCAACACTCACTGAGCCCCCACTCATCAGTACCTAGTCCGACTACAGGGGCAGGGCAGACTCCCACCATGGTCATCTGGATCCAGTCCCCTAAATGCTGCCTACGATAGCCTCAGTCCTCGCCAAGTGGAGAAAATAGACCATCCGGTTGGCATGACAAACGACAAAGAGGAGAGTAGTAATCTGAGTGTCTCATTCATTGCTTTGTTTGCTTTTGCTTCTCCAGCCTGCCTTTAACCTTTCTCTGGATACTAGAGATAATCTTCCCTGAGGAAAGCCCATTCTATGTGGTTTGGTGAAGATGAGCAAGTAAATCTGATGCCCTGATCACAGAGTTATTTAAATGTGGACGATTACATCTACCAAACATAGCCAAGGCCCCACCATGAGATTTTACACAGACTCTGAAAGAGGGGTCTCTGTTCTCTAAGATTGTGACACACACAGACAACGAAGGCTCCACATCGTCGAGGGTCAACTTGACCCCACACGCAAAGATCTGCTGAGATTGAAGCAGGGGTAAGAGGAACAGAGAGAAAGTACACTAATGTCCTAATTATAACATTTAAACCTTAACGCAATCTCCATCATCTCCCTGTCCCAGTTACGTGAGCCAACAATTTCCCTTTTCTGACTATACAGGCTTGAGTCAAGTTTCCGTCACTTGTATCCAGAAGTTTCCTAATATAAATAGATTTATGAGTTCCTGGAATTTGATCTTGAATGATAAGAGTGAATCAACCAGGTGGGAGGGAGAAGGAGACACACAGGCAGGGAGGGGTGGAATATACAACATTTGAAGGCGGGAAGGCAATGGAATGTCCAGGCAAGCCCAAGTACTTTAATACTGCAGAACTCATGGTGTCTATGGACAAGTGCCCACGTGTAATATGTTGGGACGGGGTGGGGGGTGGGGGGGTGGAGCCTTGAGGAAGGTCGAGAGATGCCTCATCCTTCCCTTGCCTACACATCTCCCCAAACTCACACATACCTGGACTAAGGAAAAAGAACTCTCTAAGCTGTTCTTGCTTGACATGGGTTTTGGGATCGTGTGGGTTTATTGCCGTCTCATTGTTACATCTACAACCTGTGTTTACATTCCTTACATTTTTAGTTTTCTTTACTCTCTGTATTGTCTGAAACCCTTTAAGACTTAAAATACACAAAAAACCCACTTCCTTGGAGAAGCACTCTTTGAGTTTACCAGGCAGAATTTATGCCCGTGCCCCTGAGCGCCCACCCCCTTGGTGCGTGCCTCTTTTAAATACTCATTTCAGTCTTCCTTACGAAACTAATTTCTGTATGGCCCCAGTAACGTGAGCTCTTTGGGAGAAAGGTCCTTGGCTTACTCCTCTTTGAGGAGACTAGCACAACGCCTGACTACACAGAGTTGTCAAATATGTGTTTTTCAAAAATGGCTAAGTATTGATAACAAAATTTTGATTGGCTCAAATAGTATCAGTTTGAGCTCAATAGCAACATTTACACTGAAAATCCAAACCTAAGGAACACACTTAAACTTTCTGGGTTGGGTTACAAATATCCGGCTATTCTACAAATAGTTACAAATCTTCAAGTTCTGAAAGCTTCCATTAAAATAGAGGAAAGTATAAGGCCAGCTTTGCTCATAGTATTTCACCTTGACAGTTTCTGGGCTCACTTGGCGTCAATGATGAAATTTAAATAATGGAAGAGGTCCACCCACAAGGCCTTTTGGAGCAAGAAGAAGAGAAGTGGGGAAGCCTGACCATCTCACTTCTATGCTTCTGGGACTGTTTCTACAGTCATGTTGAAAGAGAAAAAATCCAGTCATCCCACTCCAGGTTTGCAAATAATACATCTGGATCCTTGGCATCAGAAGACCGTCCCTGGAAAGCTCAGGTGACTTGCATCTTTCATACAGATGATGCAGGTGTTAAGCAAACTCAACTTATGGAGCAGGTTTCTACCAATATGGCTGCCCCTCGATGCTTCAGAAGGAAGTACACACGAAACAGAGTCCTTGGGTGTAAAGGATCTGAAAATACACGTTTAAGCCTGCAAGATTTACAACTGTCCTGTGTCCCTTTTATGCAAGATGTAAAAGTCATCCAGGTTTAGTAGAGCACCCTGATGACCCGTCAGGCCCTCGGGGGGGAGCCCAAGGTAGGGATAGGCCTGAGTCACATAGGCTGTATTCGCCAGGCTGCCCGTGGAGACTTCCGGGACCAAGCCAGAGAGACCACAGTGCAAGACTTTATGAACTAGAAGTCAGGCTTTACAAATAATGTCCATGAAACTTTCATACAAATACAGATGATGCTCATGTTGCAAAGTTTAAAATAATGATTCAAGTGGATAGGAGATGAACTACACACACACACACACACACACACACACACACACACACATACATGCATATGTTCATATATATGAAATATATATATATATATACATATATATGTATGTATATATATATATTTGCAGTCTTTGTGGCTATAGCTGGGGGACACTGTCACAAGAGAGAGACTCTTTTCACAAGTTTACTGTGGTCCTGGTTTCGGGGCCACAGCCTTGCAGATCTAGAAGAAAAATACTCTCAGCCTACTCAGAGATGGTCAAACATGAGTGATAGCCTGACACTGGCTAAATTATCAGAATAACAATGGATTAATTCATCATAAAGACTTTATTTCAGCAACCCAGACCCTTCCGTTTCTTACCCAAGACATTCCAGAGACAGGGAAAGCGACTATGGTAACCGAAAGGTTGATGAGTATGTCAGTTAGGACTTTTCCAGTTGCAAAGGGCAGAAATCCTGATCTAAAATTATTGAAACCGCTGTCTCTTGTAACTACATATTCCAAAATACTGTTTCAGGCATGGCTTGATCAGGAACAGGACCTGGTCACTTTCTCTTCATCTCTCAGCTCTGTCATCCTCCCTGTTGCTTCCTTCCTCAGACACGATCCCGCCCTTATTTATTTATTTATTTATTTACTTATTCATTTGAAGAGCGAGCAAGTGGTAGAGGGAGAGAGAGAATCTTAAGCAGGCTTCATGCCCATCAGGAAGCCTGATGCGTGACTCCTCAGTCTTATGACCCTGGGATCGTGACCTGAGCCAAAATCAACCGGCTGAGCCACCCAGGCGCCCCACAATCTCACCTTTAGACACAAGAAGGCTGCAGTAGCTTCAGATCTTGTATCCTCTTGAATTAAATACTGCAGTCAGATAGTGAGTTCTCTTTCCAGAACTTTCCAAAATTTTGTTGCCTTTGATTGTATTATAATCCCATTCTTGAGTCTAAGTCCAAGGAAAAATAATGCCCAGCTCTGCTTGGCCTCGAGAGCTGGGATTTTAAGCCCCAACCAAAACACTGGAATATGAATAGGAACTGTCACTAGAACCAAGGATGCTGGGTGACCAACATCAATGAATGCCAAGGTCACCGTGACAGAGCACGGAATTAGCATACGAAGAGGGACCTGGTTCTGAACCCTTGTGTGCATATGCTGACCGCCCCTCCCGCTGGCAGGCTTCTGTATAGATGATTACCATGAATTAGTCATAAACAAATCACCACTCAACTCTAGGATGGTCTACTGACTATGCCTTCCCGAGCTGATCACACATAAATATTGACATTAAGTATGTGAAAAATAAACACTAGAAAAAAAGTAAATCTTTCTTTCATTTAATATTTGTTAAATACATGCCATGTTACAGACAGTGATAATACAGAGGTGAGTAAGAAAATTGCTACCATCAAAGTGTGCAAAATTTAGAACAGGACAATTAGAACAGAAAAACAGTTATAACTTTTTGTGGGAGGACCCATAAACAAATGCAGGACCAGTCCATTCTCCTCTCGATCTACCTTTTTTCTCCCTAGCCCAAATTTCCCATTCTCCCCCCCCCCTTCAAAAACACATTCTGGGGTGCCTGGGTGGTTCAGTCGGTTGAGCGTCCGACTTCGGCTCAGGTCATGATTCGTGGTCTGTGAGTTCGAGCCCCGCGTCGGGCTCTGTGCTGACAGCTCAGAGCCTGGAGCCTGATTCGGATTCTGTGTCTCCCTTTCTCTCTGCCCTTCCCCCACGCATGCTCTGTCTCTCTCTCTCTCTGTGTCACAAATAAATAAACAATAAAAATTTTTTTAAAAACCCACAATATTCTATTTTTACCAATGGCAATAAAGAGATACTGGAAGAAGGAGGAGAAGGAACTGTGGAAAAGTCTAGAATGTATGCCTGGGTCTTAGTCTACCTAGGCCAAAGGCTCTGCTTCATATAAATAGAATATAAACCACCCTGTGCTACCCACCCATTCATCCGGTTATGCTTGTGTGAAGTTTAATTTCTTGTGCTTATGAGGCTTTGATTTCAACAGTAAAAAACGATTCCTCAAAACAGGGGGAAAAAAAAGCCACTCCAAAAGCACAAATCATTTTAACCAATTGCTATGTACTAGAACAATTACACAATAGCACAAAGACTTGGAGGGAAAAAAAAAAAAACCTAAAAAACAAAAAACACTGACCCGCACACGCACATTTCTCCATTACAAAAGCGTACAATTCTGGACCCACTGTGTGCAGGCGCGGTGCTGCCCAGAGATGAGAAATGCAGGCGGCTGTTGACCCACGGCACACAGATGGATGAAGACAGCAGATAGCTCAGGACTCTAGCTCACCAATGGCGTGTGCATGGAAGTGTGCAAGAGGTACCAGAGAGTTCGGGGAGAGGCAACAGCTTCCAGGGAAGAGGAGGGAGTTTGCCAGAGATTGAGAGGAAAAGCTGTCTGGGCTGGATTATCACAAATTAGATAATCCCAAATTTTACCCAGAGAAGTGGGCGCACACACGCGAAATGGGATCCTGCCACGTCTGGGGGGTGGTGAGGAGGTGGTGGGGAGGTCCATGCGTCTGTTCTCCTCAGTTTATAGAATGCAGCGGAAAGACAAAGAATTCTACTGAGCGACTGTTGGGGTCTCATTAAGGGCCGAGCGGACCAGTCAGTGCCTGGTCGCTATCTATCGGGGCAGTAGATATCACTGCAAATGTGAGCGAGAGAACAGGTTATTTAGCAAAATACTCTGGGAAGAAGTATGATAAGGCATTTAGGTGCCAATGGAGAACGAACCCTTCCCAGAGAGCTTGACACCTCAGATGGGCAGTAAAAGGGCCTCCCGGGGGAGTAAAACTGGGTTCTCCTAGAACTTGCTCTCCAGGGTGAGAGCTAGTCTGGTGGGCCCAGTCTCCAGTAGCCACGCCAAAGACTCAAGTCCTGCACTGGTAGGTCAGCCTCTCTCTGCACCTTTCCTCCATGCAACATCCAGCCTTTTCCTGACACTGCTTAATAATTGTTATTATTATGCAACTCCGTCGGCTCAATGAAGGTAAGGCATACACTCAATAAATATCAGCTTGTAACAGAGTTACAAGTCCGCACAGAGGGGGACCCGTCTGGGTCTAGCCTGGTGACAGCCCTCTCCGTGTAAGACAAATCTCAGGGATTTCACCGCACTGGTTGATTCATCCTCATGAGTGAGTGCTAGAAGGTTCATATAACATAGGACAATTTTCCAAAATGAGGAGGCTGCGGCCCAGAGACAGGAAGTGACTCTTTCCAGGGTCTCCAAGCTGGAAGCATCAGCTCTGACACGTGAAGGCGTCCTCACTGATTCAATCAAGGAATCTTTCCATAACCCGGGCGCTCACCCCATGCCACCTTCCCTTCCTTCTTCCTCCTCCACCAAAGGGCACTAATGATCCTGAATGGATCATGTTCCTCATCAGGCACCTGCCAGGACTGCACATGGTATCGGGGCGGACAATCTCTAAGTTCGAGTCCCGATAATTAGCCATGAGACTGCCCCCGAACGAACTGATTACAGTGCATGGGAACCAACGCCAGCCTTACCTACCCGGCTGGCTTTCCTCGGGGCTTCAGGGAGACACGGCTGGTTCGGTGATTAATGAGTTAATAACGAAGAGGAAAGTTTCTGGGGGCTTGAGCAGGGGTAGCTGTCCACCAAAATGGATTAGCCTCATCCAGCAGGTGTGGCCCTGAGGGGGACACTGCTTTATGCTCCTCCGGGGACCTTGCTTAGCACCAACCACACTGTCATAAGGATACATTAACAGAAGAGTCCTTTGGGCTACCGCTCCGTCTGCTTGGTGATTTTTTTTTTAATTTTTTTTTTAACGTTTTATTTATTTTTGAGACAGAGAGACAGAGCATGAACGGGGGAGGGGCAGAGAGAGAGGGAGACACAGAATCCGAAGCAGGCTCCAGGCTCTGAGCCGTCAGCCCAGAGCCCGACGCGGGGCTCGAACTCACGGACCGCGAGATCGTGACCTGAGCTGAAGTCGGATGCTTAACTGACTGCGCCACCCAGGCGTCCCTGCTTGGTGATTTTAAGTTTGCCGAGCCAGTCAGGAGGGGGGACAGAAAGGGAGACAGAGGCCTGGCTTCTCTGACTCCTCTGTGTGCCCTTGGAGAAGTCACCCTACTCTAAGTCTCAGTTTCCTTACATGTAAGAGTATATGTGTGACAAGGTGATGGCCAAGACCGTTTCCGGAAAAAACAATCCTGTTATTTAAGCCACCGAGTAAAGTGTCCGTGAGAATGATTCACTGTCATCGGAATCATCTCTTTTTTAATGTTTATTTCTTTATTTCTGAGAGGGGGAGAGAGAGAAAGAGAGAGAAAGAGAGAGAGAGGATCCTAAGCAGGCTCTGTGCTGTCCGCACAGAGCCTGATGTGGGGCTCGAACTCATGAACCGTGAGACTATGGCCTGAGCCAAAATCAAGAGTTGGACGCTTAACCAACTGAGCCACCCTGGCTCCCCTACCATAAGAATCCTCTTAATTCAAAGGGTTAGAAATCTCAGTCTCAGCGTCCACCACGGAGGGAAAGGATTATAATCTCCAGGGAAGGATCCTGAAATCAGTGTTTTTAAAACTTCTTGGGGGATTGTCATGCTCACCCAAGTTGGGAAACGCTGGCATACAGAAATGTAGCCTGTTTTAAAGTTTATTTATTTATATTTGAGAGAGAGAAAGAGAGAGCAAGTGACGGAGGAGCAGAGAGAGAGAGAGAGAGAGAGAGAGAGAGAATGCCAAGCAGGCTCTGCACTCTCAGGACGGAGACTGACGTGGGGCTTGAAGATCATGACCTGAGCTGAGATCAAGTTACGTGCTTAACCGACTGAGTCACCCAGGAGCCCCTAGAGATGTAGCCTTAAGGGTGTTATGTGGAGTCTGCAGAGGCCCCAGACCCATGGCTGTCAAGCTTGGGAGCATGGGAAGCAGGAGGAGCTTTACAAACCCAGCCACTTGAGTGCCATCTCCAGACGGATGGAATTGGTCTGGGGTGTGGCCTGATTATGGGCGGTTTTTACAGACTCTCCAAATAATCCTTATATGCAGCCAGGGTTGAGAACCCCTGTCCCAACTCAAACTATATGTGACTCCTATGCCCTCAACATTCCTCCTCTGGAACCAGTGGGATAAGTGGAAGTCCAACCCAGCTCCAATGCTTCCAGAAGGACCACCGGACAACCTAGAAACTGGAGCCTCTGCAGACCGGAGGAACAAGTCTCATTTCACCAGACACCAGCATGGGGTAAGGGATGGGCGTCTCATCTTGCAACATGGGGGCATCAACTGCTCCCTCCATGTTGCCAGGCAGAGGGAACTCAGATAATGTCTACTGATATTAGGGGTATTCGGTGAATGTTCATTGGACTGAAATCTGGGAAGGAACAGGGCTTTTTTTGTGAGATTGCAAGAATCTTCCCCAGTCCTAGCATACTCGGCAGATAGCTGCCCGCAAGCGAGTTCATCGTTTCGTTCAATTTCTAGAAACAGAAATAGTAGTGACTTGACCTGCCATTTTTTGAGCTCCAACCATGTCCTCCGCATGGGGCGAGACTCAACACAAAGCAGGAGTCTGTCCCCGTGCGTCTCAGGTGGGAAAATTCAAGGTCAGAGATGAAAGGCACACAGCCGGCACAGAACAGAGGTCCACACCCACACCTGCCCCCATCCCCAGGCCACACCTGTCCTGTAATTTATTCGGTAGATTGTTTCAGCTCCGAGTAATAAAGTCTTCCCCTCTGCCCATCGCCTAATTCCACATAATTTACGTGAGAGTTCTGTCACTGGGGTATTGTCTCTGTGGGAGATGTCAGCCCATCTCAGCCTTTTGAAATGTCTAGGGCAGGAGCCGGGTGCCTATCTGTGGGAGGCGTTGTAGCATTTAAACGATCAGCATGAGCCTATTGAGGGAGGAGCATCCATTTTGAGGGTGACTTAACATTTTTAAAATGTCTATTTGTCACCAACGATAGCCTTTCAAACCTTTCAAAATCCTCTAGAGCCAACAAAATCAGCCACAGTGTGACTCCGCCTGTCTTCCCTGTCACTACTGAGTAGTGATATTTTAGCAATAAAGGAGACACATGCGTGTATGCGTGTGCGCGTGTGCATGTGTGTGTGCATGCACGTGCATGTGCCTGGGTGTGCATGTGGGTGTACGTGTGTGAGTGCATGTGTGTGTATGCGTGGACTGTTCCTCACATAGTGTGTGTATGTGTGGGCACGTGTGTGTGCACCCGTACATGTCTATGCGTGTGCCTGTGTGTGTATGTGTGTGTGCATGTGTGTGGGTCGAATCCCACGCTAAGGACTAGCCTGGAGAGACAAGACAGGAAACTAAAACCGAAGCAGACATAGGAAGGGACCAGAAGGACTGGCTTCCACCCACTTTCACAAGTAGAAGCGAAGACAAGGGCACAGATCCGAAGGCACCGTCAGCCCACGAATCTCAGATCACGCCCAGTAATTCCACAAGCAGGGCAGGGACCCAAATCTTTCATCTGTCAAGGGAGAAAGTAGTTACATGTGGAATTGCTTCCCATCTTGATCACCTGCAACTCCCAGCGAGTCATTTGATTGCTCGGTGCCTCAGTTTCCCTGTAGGATTGTAACGATGATTAAATGAGCTAATACATATAAAACAAAATGTATGGCGTATAATAACCGCTGTTAATATTACTCAAAAATATTCTTGGTTTGTTCTGCTTCACTATCTTGGGGAAGAGATTAAAGACATATTTCCTTCAATATTCAAATTAGAACTCCCCCCCCACACACACACACAACAACAGATCAACAGAACGTCTACTCTTTCTCCTGGGGTCTCCCTCTCCCCAGATTTCCCTGACTCCCCAAACACTGTTTATAGGTTCTACTAACCCGCCCTGGTTGCAGGTTTTTCTTTCTCCAGCCATCCATGCTCCAAGTTGTCATTGCTCTAGAGTTTCTTTAACAGAAAGCATCAGGTTTCTCTAAGCCTGAGCACAATCTGCCCCCTTAACGTCTGCCCCAAATACCTGAGCATTGCACGGGGTACAGCAAGCCTTACTCCATGCTTGAGGAATAAAGAAGAAGCAAGCAAAGAATGGCTAAGGTGGCTCTCAAGGTGGTCCGTGGGCCTCACAAACTGTTAACTGGACCTCAGGATTTCATTTCACAGCTGGCAGGCTTCCTAGTGGAGGAGGCATCTAGCCCTCACAGATGAGACATCCCCAGCCACGCCCTCCAAACCAGAGAGCCGTTCCTTGGCTCACAAAAAGAAGGTCCCTTCTCACTCCCTGCCCACATACAGCACACACTGGCTTCTTTGTGACCCAGAATTAGAAGTAGCAGGAGGATCCATTTCTTCAGTAAATATCTTCTCTTCCTTCCACTTACAGGGTGGAGCCTGAATGCCTGGGACAGGACAGTTAATCTTTCTGGCCTTCCCTCCTTCCTTCTTTCTTTCCTTTCTTTCTTTCTTTCTTTCTTTCTTTCTTTCTTTCTTTCTTTCTTCCTTTCTTTCTTTCTTCCTTTTTTCTTCCTTCTTTCTTTCTTTCTTTCTTTCTTTCCTTCTCTTTCTTTTTTCCTTTCCTTTTTCTTTCTTCTTTT
This sequence comes from Panthera pardus, assembly GCF_024362965.1. Classification (NCBI taxonomy): domain Eukaryota; kingdom Metazoa; phylum Chordata; class Mammalia; order Carnivora; family Felidae; genus Panthera; species Panthera pardus. The sequence goes on along the minus strand of NW_026527002.1, from coordinate 76,035,750 downwards.
TCTTTTTCTTTCTTTCTCTCTTTCTTTCTTTCTCTCTTTCTTTCTTTCTCTCTTTCTTTTCTTTCTTTCTTTCTTTCTTTCTTTCTTTCTTTCTTTCCTTTTTCTTTCTTCTTTCTTTCTTTCTTTCTTTCTTTCTTCCTTTCCTTTTTCTTTCTTCTTTCTTTCTTTCTTTCTTCCTTCCTTCCTTCCTTCCTTCCTTTTTAATCTTTATTTACTTTTGAGAGCGAGAGAAAGACAGAGTGCGAGCAGAGAAGGGGCCGAGACAGAAGGAGACACAGAATCAGAAGCAGGCTCCAGGCTCTGAGAGGCCAGCACAGAGCCTGATGCAGGGCTCAAACTCATGAACCGCGAGATCATGACCTGAACCAGAGTCAGATGCTTAACCCACTGAGCCGCCCAGACACCCCTGGTATTTCCTTCCTGAAGTCTGAGTTGTTCAATCTTAAATAGCGCTTTTTGAGAGCATCTAGAGCTCAGCATAAATCCACATTTAGGAGGAGTAATTCTTCAAGGGCCCAGACAGGAGAAAAGTATACTTAAATTACATCAAAAATCCAAATGATCAGTTCAGTAGAACGATAGGTGGTAGGATTTACCGACACATAAAGGGAATCAGCACTAATTTTCCAAAAGATAAATCATGTTCCTCAATTGCAGGAAGCAAATGTTATTTGTGACCCCAAAATGTCTATATCCCAATAAAAGAAAAAAAAATTAAAGGCCTCTTCCTTCGGCACCTCATCGATAGGGATGTGGCTCAGACAAAATGCAATGTGCTTTGTGAATTTTAGAGCATTGAACAAATGAGAGCACAGGGAAGCCTCAAGAGGAAGACACCAATGTTTCTGCAAATCAGGGTAAATAGATTCTAGAGCAATGACAAAAAAATTTAAAGACGTTGGTGTTCTTGCCCCAAGCTGGTGACACCAGCCATAGCTGGAGCCCAAGGGCAGCTGCCTACCTTGCAAGCTGGTGTGTGCAGCAAATGAAATCGTAGACGTGACATCTCGGTGTAAATGGTTGTTTGCTCCTCACCACCTCTGTTCTTTGCCCAGAACTGTACTGTATTCACAGGAAAGCCTCGGACGCCTTTCCTACAGCAAGTGATGAATCTAAGCCTGGAGCCCCAGGCGGAGGCCAATGGTATGCCCTGTTACCCCAGGGTCAAGCGAAGCGAGGGCTCGCGGGGAACTCAGAGGTCACACCAGTCAAATCTCCTGCTCTGCAGACTAGGAAACAGTTGTCTGGGGGCACCTGGGTGGCTCAGTCCATTGAGCATCTGACTTTGGCTCGTATCGCGATCTCACGGTTCATGAGTTCGAACCCCGCGTCAGGCCATCTGCTGTCAGCACAGAGCCCGCTTCAGATCCTCTGCCCCCCTCTCTCTATGCCCCTCCCCTGCTCATTCTCTCTCTCTGTCTCTCAAAATAAATAAATAAACCTAAAAAAATGAAACAGATATCTGGAAGGGCTGAAGAGCCTTCCCATGGTCACACAATGAGCCTCCTCATTTTTAGACGGGAGGCCCCCTCTCCGAGAGCACACAGACTCTTCTTCCCCTTCCCGTATGTCACACACACGGCCTTTTAATACGTGTGCATCAGGACAAAGTGCCAGCACTGAACTTTCCACCGGCAGATACATGCTTGTTCAAATACACGAAATTGCTATTCTTACTGAGTAACGTCTTAGGGAACAGGTGTGTGGGTCAAGAAGTAGAGAGAGGTGGGTAGGGGTGCGCAAGAATGGATAACTTGCACAATTTATCAAAGGTATAACCACTGGCACATCGTCTTTCACAATAGAAGTGCTGTTTGTAGAGACGACATATATGTGTGTGTGGAAAAGGGGAAAAATGATCAAAATAAAATACCTCAAGTTTTGGTGGCCAAGGGTATAGCTGCTGTTTCAAATCAGTATCAGACCCTCACCTTGGATTATCCCAAATGCCTTTTTCTCACCCCTTTCCCACAGGGCTGGCACTGATAGAGCAAATTACATAACCATGCAGATTGGTATCACTGAGAATGAATGGGCATTTGGTTCAAATAGCTTTAGCCCTTATTTTGCATCCTGGAAGGAGCAAAGCAAACGGTTGGGTGCCTCCTCCAAGTGGATACTGAGTATTAATAAGTCAGTCCCTTATCTCATTAGGCTGGCCCACTTTGGGTGGAGAAGGGGATATTAGGGCCAGTGGATACAACCATCACATGCCCATTGGGCACCTCCATAACGTCAGATGGGTCTCATGGATTGAAGCAAATTGTGTGGGCTTCTATAAACCTCAAATGGTGGGGCTGGCAGGGACCTGGAGGGCAGAGAAGGTAAACACGTGTAAGTTTCAGGAATATCAAGTCACTATCCTCTGCAGAGCATGAGGACCCCAACAGAAGCGAGCTCCCACCAGTGGCTGGTGGTCTCTTCCTGGAATGGTGCCCTCACTCAGCATTGACCTCTGCAGTTGACAGGTCAGATTTATCAGCCACGGAGCCCAGGTCAGCCCGGTGAGAGGGAGCCCATGCTGTTGGGTCCATGCATGACATTTCTAAGGCTCATTTTGTAGCCACTGGGCACTGGGCTAGTTGAGGACAGAAGAAAGCTGACATCTAGGAAGTGTCTTGGCTGCCTGTTGTTTGTCTCCTCTATGGTGCATGCAACCTGGTGGACAAAGGAACAGCAAAGAGTGTGCCCACACCCATAGTCTCGTCACCTGCCTCTTTCCCGAATGTCCTTGTCTCTAATATTCAAATCATGCTCCTTTTTGGCCTCTGATCAACCAGCCAAACCTTTCTCCTTGGCTGGGATTCTGCACAGTCCTGGCCATGTTTACCTCCATGACAGTTTGATCCACTGCATGCAGCCTGGCCTCCCAACTATTCTTTCAGGACCTCTTTCAAATCATCTACAATGCCCATTTTCAAATGACACAAAGATACAGAGCTGACCCATCCGTGAACCAGGCCTGAATAGTTCTCTCTTTTGTTAGTTAGTTGTAGGGAACCACACACGAATGAAGCCATAAGTGTGAGCTCAAGGGATAAGTGTCCACACAATAGAACAAGTGATTGGAGTCATTGCCACCTCTCCAGTAACCTCCTTTTGCCCTGTGGGCCTGCTCAGTCTTGATCCCAATTGTATCATCTCTATAGAATGGCGGGCTGCTGATGTGCCCACCTGACCTTGTGATTGGGTGGGTCTGACTATATCCAGCTCATGACGGTGGCTCTGGTTGCATATTTCCAGTCCTGTGATGTCTCATGTCCAACCCCTTAGTCTCCACTGGAGACCAGGAGCACAGCAGTGGCTGCTTGCTCAGTTGATGGAGGTGGGATTCGAAGCCCCTTCTGCCTGCATTCCCTCTACCCTACAAACACCCCCAAGTCACCTCTTGGGCACCTGAAGACTCGGTGACTATTGGCAAATAAGCAAATTTGGGTATTTTTTCTGGGATTCGGCTCTGAGGGTCATGATGTAGTTCTTGGGTCAATTTCTACTGTCGTAGAAGAAAAGTAAATGAAGCCTCTGTCCTTCCCAGTTTGAGCAGGTGACTACTGCTGTCTCTCCAGGCACCAACCCCCCGGCCTCTGGTTGCCTCTCGCCCCACCCCCTTGCCATCCTCCACTCTCAACTGCGAGTGACCAAGCAGGCTGAAATAATCCTTCCCATTTATTGCAGTCTGGGCCTCATGCATCACACTGCCAACTGTGACCACACATCTTAGCAATCAAATGCCCACTGGTATTTATAGTCTGAATGCCGAAGTGGGCAGTGCCTCTTTCCCGAGGCAATCCTGTCTTTCTGTAAGAACTCACCATCTCTCATTTCACTCACCAGCCCCCTTCCAAAGTTACATCGGAAACCTCTAATTTAACCCATCAGTCAAGTGTTCTGGAACAACAGTTGTGGAGGAATGTAAATGACCAGGCTTCTTGTCCTCAAAGCAGTAGCAACTCAATGCCCCACTATTTATAAACTCATTTCACACTCGTTAAATAATTTCCTATTTTCTGGCAGAGATATTTATGCCGGACGTCCTTTGTGAAAATCCATACAGAAACCTCAAAATTCAAATAAGGCACTTGAGAGGAACCAGGGGGGAGGTGACCCAGAATGGACATCATGGAGAAGAACACTTGAACAAAGTGACAGTAATGGGTTATCCTGGCTGAGAGTAATTTTCTTACCTGAGAAGCCAGGGAGGGGCACCTGGGTGGCTCAGTCGCTTGAGCGTCCGACTCTTGATTTCAGCTCAGGTCATGATCTCAGGTTTGTGGGATCGAGCCCCACATTGGGCTCCATGCTAAGTATGGAACCTGCTTAGGGTTCTCTCTCTTTCTACCCCTCTCCCTTGCTCGCGATCTCTCTCTCTCTCTCTTTCTCTCCCAAATTTAAAAACAAAATCTCCCAGCTTCATCAGCTCAGAGAAGGAGGCACGGCTTCAACACAAGCCTCTGCTGAAAAAACGGAGGAAAACCACCTCCCCAGCATTCACGTCGAGCTTTGGCATCACAAACAGCAACAGACATAGGGCCTTTGAAAGACAGCAGATGCAGCCACGGATCTTACAGTTTGGACTTTGAATCATGGCGGAATAAGAAGGATTTTAAATTCTTGGGGCTTCAAGCCCAGTTATAAGGAAGCGTGCATTTGACTTAGACCAACGGAAGCAGCAGGAGATTCGCACCCTCAAAGGGGAGTCTGGGAAAATTGCAGAGCAGGACCTGCCAGGTCCTCTCAAGGTTTCTGCAGGATCTTGAGGAAGAGTTATTAGTTAACTCCTGAGTGATACCACAGAGAAGCCGTGATCTGAGAGAGGCTCTGGGGATAGGACAGTCCCCCTTAGTTTGTCCCATCATATGCTGGTTAGAGGTGAGGGTAATCTGGCTGTGACACCCATCAACCCGTTGATCTCCAGGGTTGATTCAACTGACCTTGCTGGCAGGGCGGGTGTCCCTTTCGACACGGCTCCAGGTGCGTCCCTCCCGAAGCTGCACGTGCTCGGCTGACGAAGGTGACCTTTCCCCATAGGGAAGGGTTGTCTTCGGTCAAAGGTATACGAGTAGCTGTGCTCCCCTGCTAAAACCTCCAAACAATCTCTCAAGGTCCCTTATATGCTAGTGTATGACCTGGGAGAGTTATTCTAAGCATTCACTTCATCTGGAAATGGGGATAATGTTTCCTTCACAGGACGGTTGTAAGAACAAAGTGATGCCTAAAACTTTCTTAACCTAATGTCTGATATAAAGCAGGTGGTCAAGGGCACCTGGGTGGCTCAGTCGGTTACGCTCCCGGCTCTCGATTTCACTCAGATCATGATCTAGCGGTTTGTGAGTTCGAGGCTCGCGTTGGGCTCTGTGCTGACAGTGCGGAGCCTGCTTGGGATTCTCTCTCTCCCTCTCTCTCTGCCTCTCCCCCACTCATTCTCTCTCTCTCTCTCTCTCCCTCTCTCTCTGCCCGTCCCCTGCTCACTTGCTCTTTCTCTCAAAATAAATAAACTTTTTAAAAAAGGTGATTAAAGGGGCACTTGTGTTCGCTCTATCTCAAAATAAATAAATACAATTGGTGCAAAATGTCAGTTCCCCTTTTCCTTCTCCTTGCATAAAATGTAATTAATTATATATATATATGTATATATACATATACATATTTACATCATATATATACATATATATATATCTCATATGAAAAATCACTGCATGGAGCCTACATCCTGGTGGTGTGAGGTAAATGGAATAATTACTCATTATATTTTGATTTAATTGAACACCGTGGCCATCATCATTTAATGAGGACCCACTGGGCTGGCAAAGTTTTGAAAGACTGGATCTACACAACTTGTATCTTTATGCTTAGCCGTGTCACCGACAGCCTGTGGGATTTTAGGCAAGTTAATTAAAAAATGAAAGCCTCGGTTTGCTGCTATGAGATGAATATTTAGCCAGATGACCTTTCTAGCCCATTATGAAGAAAGCGATGCAGACACAAAGTGTAAACAGAGCTCTGGAAGAAACGGGGACTCGGGCTGGAGCAATGTTGGGGTGCTTCCTGTTTGAGGCAAGTATTTGGGTGTTCCACTGACCATTCAGATGGGAACCGACCCAGACACTAAAACAGCTGTCTGTCAAGCATTTCAGACAATAAATAATGGAAGGAAAGGAGATACATGTGCAGATTCATTACGTGGGATGTGCTCAATCATCCTGAAAAAGAAAGGTCACCAGAACTTATATCAGCTTACTCTAAGTAATAAATCCGAACAAAGCTCTTCATTCTACTTTCCCACAATGGCTGCACCAGTTTGCATTCCCTCCAAGAGTTCCTCAAAAAGTTAAAAACAGATTGCCCTACTGGGTATTTACTCCCCAAATACAAAAACATTAATTCAAAGGGATACACACACCCCTCTGTTTATAGCAGCATTATTTACAATAGCTAAATTATGGAAGCAGCCCAAGTGTCCATTGATAAATGAATGGATAAAGTAGGTGTGGTCTATATACACAATGGAATATTATTCAGCCATGAAGAATGGAATCTTGCCATTTGCCACGACATGGATGGATCTTGAGAATATAATGGTAAGTGACGTAAGTCGGTCAGGGAAAGGCAAATACCATATGATTTCACTCATATGTGGGCTTTAAGAAACAAACATAAATGAGCAAAGGAAAAAGAGAGAGAGAGAAAGAAACCAAGAAACAGACCCTTAGTGCTATAGAGAACAAACTGGTGGTTACCAGAGGGGGGGTGGGGTAGGTAAAACAGGCAATGTAGATTAAGGAGTGAATTTGTCATAATGAGCACAGATGATGTATGGAATTGTTATGTCTCTACGTGGTGTGCCTGAAACTAATGTAACACTGTATGTTAACTGTGCTGGAATTTAAAATTTAAAAAAATTTTTTTAATTCTTCATTTACTCTCAAACTGGCTCAACTTCATGACTTTTTTATGATTAATACTAGCCATAAGTGACATGACCATCTCACCAGTCCTGAGACCAGAAATATGAGAGTCGTGTATAGCAACTCTCGACATGGGGCCTGCCTTCCCACTATCCCTACACCATCAGTACGTTCTTCTCTAGTAACTGGTCCCACACTTTCACAATTTCCTCTTATACAAATGGTACCAAATATGCTGTTCATGATTCCTTTCAAAAATAGGTAAGGGACGCCTGGATCGCTCAGTTGGTTGAGCATCTGACTCTTGATTTTGGTTCAGATCATGATCTCCCTGTTCCTGAGGTAGAGCCCCGCCGTGGGCTTTTCTGCCCTGATAACAGGGAGCCTACTTGGGATTCTCTCTCTGCCCCTCCTCCACTCATGCCCTCTCTTTCTCCCCTACCCTCAACTAGTAAAACAAACTTAAAAAAAAATAATTCTAAAAAATAAGCAAAATAATTTTGATGGTTCACCACTGCCTACTGAATGCCAGGTCAACTCATCTTTGGGGGTCTTCCTTAGAAACTTTGAGCACCTGCCTTGGGCCAGGCACTATTCCAGTTAAGTAGATAAAGGGATGAATGGAGCCTTGTCCCTGCCCCTGAGAATCAAACATTCTGAGTGAGGAGATGATGAAATCAAGAAGACAACAGAGAATATCAGTGCTGTGCTGTGAGTGCTTCTGTGGGAGAGCTGCCTGATGAAAGAGTGCCATGGGGGGGGCAGGGGTGAGGAAGGAGGGAATGACTTGATTTTGTTCACATCTACATTCTAGTGTCTAGAACACAGGTCATCAGACTATACTTCATGGACTCAATCCAGCCCCCTATCTATTTCTATAGGCCTTCAAGACAAAAACAGTATTTAAAGACGAACATTTTGATGCATTTGATGATAGAACACACTAACTTGGACCCCAGTTAAGTGAAATGTTATCCCTCTGTGTTAGAGTTCTCCAGAAAAACAGAATCAAGAAGATATTTTACAGAAATCCGACTCTATATGTCTTGGTCCGGCATGTAAAAGCCTTCGCGTTATCTAAGTTGTGTCTACTCCCTCTGTCGGCCCCATTTGGTTCATATCATGTATCACCGTCTCAGGCCTTGCAACGACTTCTAAAGCTTGAGCTTCCAGGTGCCAAGGGCAAGAGCAGGACGTTCACAAACAAAATCCCAAATGGGTAACCACTATATCAAAAATATTTAACTCCACTGATTATTAAAAACTGCCTTCATACAATAACATTGAAATGTCATTTCATTTATCAGATTATCAAAACCCTTTTAAGGTAACGCTCGCAGCTGCTGATGCTCAGGGAAACAGAAGGTCCGAGGCACTGGAAGGTCAACACCCACAGTGACCCCATTAGATAGATGTGATCTCTAATTCATATTCAGGGAAATGAGACTCCAAGGAGGTAAAGCCTTTGTTTAAATCATCTCACCACCAATCCCAAATCCTCCCCGTCCCTTAATGCTATTTTCAAGCATTCTCTCTCTCAGGAAAGCTTCTAGGATATGGCATCTTAAGCTGGGCTTGGCACACCCCATAATCCCCTGTGCATCCTTCCATCTCTACTCACAAAGCATTTTATATGCATTTGCTTATAGATCTTCCTCCCCTAATAGACTGGGATCATCAGGAAAGTACTGACTGCTCTAGATAATCTCTGTACGCCCCCTCCCCCTTCTGCTGCTCCCCCCTTACCACGAACCGGGCCCGTCTCAATGGATGTGTGTTCAATTAAGCCCAAAAGATGGGGAGCCAGATCCAATGCTCTGCCTTTCTGACTTCAAAACTCAGGCTCTTTCTAATACATAAGGCAGCCTTGCTGAATTTACTCAAACCCAGCTTCAGAAGGGCTTGGAAATATAGCCTACAGGGCTGGCAAGCCAAGAGTCCTCTCCTTTGCCTGGCACATGGGATACACTTTATCTGAAAATAGCTTGCTTTACCTAGACTGAAGTCCAGCAACAAACATCACGTTCTCTAGGGAATCCCTCCGGGAAGCCGCATCTGTTCCTAAACTGCCAGGCAACCAGAGGCTTTTAAGACACACCTTACTCGACACAATTGACCACTTACTCCTGTTCCCTCCTGGTTTCTGGATATAGAGGGGCCAGTATCTCCTGATAAACGAGCTCTAAAATGGGTGATTCCTTGAGCCTTTATGTGCTTCAAGCAATAAGCTCTTTTACTTGATTTATTAAATTTGAGCTCAAAGTAATTTGAGGTAGACCTTGGGATCTCTATTTTCCAGCTCATTATGGGTCAGAGAGGTAAGAAGGTTGGCTCGTGGTCGCCCGGAACCTCCAAGTCAGAACAGGATTAGAACCCAGGTCCAGCGGATTCCTGACCCTGATGCTTGATGGGGCTTAGGCTTCCTGTCTTTCCCTTCTTTGTGATTCAGTCCTATAGAGCCACTTCTGGGGGGGTCCCACCGACACAGCCAATCGGCAGTCACAGTGTTTTGTGCCTGTCACTTCCAAGTCCAGTCACTCACTTCTCCGTGCAGCTGGGGGACAGCAACTTCTGTCCCTTGAAGCCACGGTCCCCCTCCTTCCCTACCCATGCACAGCTTTTCTGGGCCTCTCCTTTCTCCAGATTCAACACAATCAAATCTCCCCATTATATTAACCACCTACAGGTCACCGCCTCTCTCCAATTGAAAATTACTATAGATAGGCCTCACACAACTTTATTTTTCTTCCTCTGCGTGTACCTTTCGGAAAATAGAGATGTTTTATTTCTCCACCCTTCTCATCTTCTTGGGCAGCTGAGGTGGACAAGTGATTTCTCCTATAGCTTCCTCCGGGCAGCATCTTTCACTCAAGGCCTTTTATTCAGTTGAATTTAAAACCCAAGACAGAAATAAATACATGCCAGGCAGCAGGCAATTCACAGGAAGAAAGGAAGGGAGGCTGCCAGGCAGATGAGATACTTATGCTAAATTTAATTCAGTCCAACATGGCTTTGTTGACCGTCTCCAGGGAAAGAAGGGAAGGAAAGACAATGGATGTTTACTGAGCACCTACTATGTGCCAGGCCAGTTCTAGGCACGTCACAATTCCACCATAAGATAAGTTCCTCATTAAAAAAAAATTTTTAAGGGTGCCTGGGTGGCTCAGTCGGTTGAGCATCCAACTTTGGTTCAGGTCATGATCTCACGGATTGTGGGTTCAAGCCCCGTGTCAGGCTCTGTGCTGACAGCTCAGAGCCTGGAGCCTGCTTTGGATTCTATGTCTCCCTCTCTCTCTGCCCCTCCCCTACTTGCTCTGTCTCTCTCTCTCAAAAATAAATAAAAACATTAAAAATATTTTTAAGTTTATTCATTTTGAGAGAGAAAGAGCACCAGCAGGGTAGGGGCAGAGAGAGAATTCCAAGCAGGCCCCACACTGTCAGCACAGAGCCCGACGGGGGGGCTTGAACCCACGAATCGTGAGATCATGACCTGAGCCAATATCAAGAGTCAGACACTTAACCGACTAGCCACCCAGGTGCCCCGATACTTTCCTCATTGTTAAATGAGGGACCTGATGTTACTCCAACATGTGTGGTGGACAGGGATTTATCAGACACTAAATTCTGCAGCCATAGGAGCCAGCCACCCACAGACACCCACAGGGCCCCCTGTCAGGCTTAGATTCCCAAAGCTCAGGACAGGGCCAGAAGTGCATCAGCGGCCTCCAGCTGGCAGCAGAAGAGTCTGAAGATCATGGGTCTTCGACTTGGTGACCATTAGGATCCACCCTGCCATTCTGGCTCTCCATCTGTAGGATTGGGCCACATCTCTCTTACAGGCCACTTGACTTCCCTGTTCATGGACACGCATCTCAGACCTGCCCACACTCAGCCAGATCCCCGTCTGGACACTGACCTCGTGCTCTGCCTCTGCCTCCCTCACTGGCCTGGGCTCTGCTGTGAATGAACAGTCTGCAAACACCCAGGACACAACGGGCACGTTTTATGCTCTGTGCCTAGGCAATATGCCGAAGTCCCCTGGGCATGTTCTCTGCTACCCTCTGGAGAATCCCACGAAATGGGCATCTGTGTGATCCCCAGCTGCGGGGAGAGCTCTGGCCCTGCTTCCCCATCCACATCTCGGCACCTGCTTGTGACCCTCTCGCCCAGTCTGGTTGTCCTACACCGGGAGTGGGCTGTGTGAACTGAGAAGTAATCTCGTGAAATAAGGCTGGCAGACTTCATCTCCCTCGAGGCTTCGGGCTCTTCTCATGCTCTGTGGCTGGGACACCAAGGTCCTCAGTTTCCCCAGCTCCTTCTTGGGACGAAGACTGAGCAGGGCGGCTTTAGGCTTGGACCTGCCCAGGGTGTCTGCCCAGCAGGTAAGATTCTCCAGCGAACAGCATCTGCTCTATTGGTGGGAAGTCACTGAGGCTGGCCACTCAGAGCTCCGAGTTCCTTATTAATCAGCTGGATGTTGGTAACCCCCCAAAAGAGTTTGAAATGGATGAAGGTTACCTGCTCCCCTTATATCAAAAGCACATCTCAGAAGAAATCTATCACAAAGTCAGACATCATGAAATAACCGCTTGGTACGAAAGAAGGCAAAAATGGTTCATAAAATCCGTACAAATAGGCCTTCCCTTCCAGGGGCCATGAACACTTGCTGCATGGAAGGCTCAAGAGAGGCAAATAGCAAGATTCCGGGTCCAGAGCTCTGTTTATGTATAACCAGCAGAATCCAGAAGTCACAGTGGGACCTGGGATCCTTAGGGGATCAGTGCCAGGTATCCCTGACGACAATGAAGGGTACAGGCCTATACCCTTTCTGGCCTCAGACCCTTTCCCAGCACTGATTGCCTGAGCGGGAAACACGTACAGGGGAATATGAGCTCAAAATGCAAGGCCTCTACAGCTACCCCTAAAGCAAAACCAGAATCTAGAAGAGATAATACCAGCAAAAGCTGACAGACAGATGGTTCAGGAATTGAAAATAAGCATCCTCAAGGCACGTCAGAAGCATGGGAAGAGGTTAGTTATATGAAACAGGGACGAGTTTTTCTTTAAACACACATCTGTCAAGATACCTTGGTAACCCCGCTAATCACGTATATGTATGAATTAATAGTGAAGCCCCCCCATGCTACCTCCTAATCCATTCTCCCCAACTGTGTTCTAAACTAGAGGCTCCCCCCTTCCCTCTTTCCTTCTCTTCCCTCTCTTTTCGCTTTCCATCACCCCCAGAGGCCCCTCAGTCTCCCAGCATGCTGTTCCCACATTGCATCTTTGAGTGTCCCAGCAGGATGCAGAAGCCACATTCAAAATAGGAAAAGTTTAGGACAGTTTAGTAAAAGGTCTATGTCAGGGCTGAAGGCAGGGCACAGGCAGACCACAGGACTGCATGGCTCCGGGCTTGTCCACCCACAGCTGGCAGGGGTTACGGAAAGGAATAGTCGTCTGAATCCAGAAGGCCTTCCTTCTAAAGGCTCAGTGAGAGAGTGAGTAAACACTTAAGACACTTGTGTTCCTCCCATGTCTTCCTGAGGCTCCCATTGGCTGAACCCGATAAGTGCATCCGACCTAATCTAGAGAAGTCATCCTCCCGAGACGGCACGTACTTTGGAGAGCAAACGTGGAGACCAGAAGGCATAACCCAGCTTACTGGACCTCACCCCAACCGCTGAGGAAGAAAACGAGGTGGTTCACAGCCAATCAGGCAGCTGCAGTGTGTGGCACGAGGCTTTGGGAGAGAGTTCGGCACCCTTGTCATCACCGGTCCTACTTGTTTGCTCTGGTGGCTCCTGAAGGGACAGATTGGTTTGCTCATCTTCCTTTCACCAGCCCTAAACCTAGGCGGTTGTATGTGCCCAGCCAGTTGGAGACGAACGAAATTGTGAAGACACGAAGTGACCTTGAGGGAGTCCTGTGACCTTTCAGATCTAGCCGGTTTTGTGTTGTTTGGGGAGAGGGGGATGAATGAGCACTTAAACCAGATCGTCTGGAAGTTCCACGAGAACACTGGTCATCCTTGTGGCCATGACTCTAAGAGCGTTCCATTCATCTCTGTCAATGAACTTTGAAAATGCCCATTGTTCTGATTCAGGCCCTGGGGATTCCGGTCAGCCTAAAAAAAAAAAAAATCCGTAACAGGAACCGGAGCCCCTGGGTAAAGTTAACAAGTGAGCCCACATCCTCCACTGCCTACTGCCCTCCCAGCTGCATGGCTCATTCATGCCTTTGTTAATTCATGGCCGCCTTGTCCCATCTGCCCTGCGGTGGCCTCCACGGCCAAATTTCCAGCTATTCAGGAAAGCACAGCTGCTTCTGCTGCCTGAGCACAACGGTTCCTCGGGAAGCCAAGCATATTATATGAGAAAGACAGTTTCAGACCGATCTCATCTGGCGCTTTATTGGTCTACAAAAACGGTTCTGTGCACACACCTAGTATAGAGGAAGGAACTAGCATTTATTAAGCACCTGCTCTGTTGCCTTATTTAATCGCTGCAGGAGCTGTGTAAGGAGGAGCAGGGGACGTGTCTGGTGTAGATGAGACCAGATCCTAAGCCAGCCAGTCACTGTCACTGGCTCCCAGAAAATGAGTGCCGGTGCGGAGAGAAATGAGCCTAGTCTTCCCGATCCCAATCTAGCACTGCTTTCTGGAAGTGTTGGTCCACTGATTACCGTGCAGATTTCACACATCTGCGGGGCCAATTTTAGGCTGCCGCGCGTGCCTGCTCGAACCCCGGCTCGGAAATCTAGGCTCTTGCTGCCCGGTGGCTAACAAAGTCTAATGCACATGCTCAAACAGTGATGATGGCAATATTGGTATTATTAATGCAGTTTGGTTTAACAGTAATAATAATAGAAGCAAATATTGGGGCAGTTACTCTGTGCCTATCCCTTATCAAGAGCTTTACCTACCTGAACTCCTTTACATCTCGCGCTCACCCTCTGCTACGGGGATTGATATCATCCCTCTTTTCCCAGGGAGGAAACTGAGATAGAGAGAAGTTAAGTCACGTGGCTGACATCTGGCAGGTGGCAAGTGGGGCAGCCCGGATCCACCACAGTCGGATTCCAGGGTCTGTGTACGTTCCTGTCTTACTCAAAGGTGTTTGCAGAGAATGGAGGGCGGGGTTTTAAGACGAGTATTTTATAGATCAGGAAACCAAGGTGGGCAGAGGTTACTTGTTGATAAGCAGAATACTATTTCAGGGGTTATGGGTACCAAGGAACCAGGAGGGTTTCCTGGGTCCAGCATCCCGAGACTACGTGTCCATTTCTCCGTCTTTGGGCACTTGTGGGGATTAAATCAGATAACGGACACGGAAGCATCTAGTAAAGAATTAGTTCCTCAGCTGCCACTGCTTTCTTTACGGTTTTTATTCTCTCTCGCACGTCTGAAGTCCCTTTAGCAAGCGGGAGAGCCAGGAGTACTGATGCTTTGAGGTATGTACACACAAGGAGGATGTTAGAGAATAATGAGAGGTACACACCCAAGTAATTCTAAGTCTAGCTTTGCGTGATCCACCCCCCTCAAGATGGTAACGGGAAAGAAAGTTATAAGAGGATGTCTCATTCGTGACCATAGGTGCCATGATTATCATCAGACTATTAGCAAACGTCACCCAGAAATAGATGGTCGACGGATGGATCTACCTGCTGTTAAGACTCTTCCGACCGCTCTCAGTGTTAGGTGAATGAGCTCATCAGCTTCCACACAAGACGAAATTCAGGGGGAGCAGAATTCTGGAAGGGGAAATAGAGCAGACTTGGTTGGAGGCCTCGGGCAGTTCCAGCTATCCTGAAAGCCCAGCTGGCACCTGGAAATGGGATCAAGTATCAGATGAAGAAGGGAGGACCCCCAAGCAAAACCCAAAGACTTCAGCACGGAAACTCTGGACAGCAGTCTCATCACGGGCCTTAAAGAAGCGTGTGGCTCTTCGTCACATACCACGCTTCCAGCAGATAATTGTTGGGCACTCAGTATAGTATGTGCCAGCTTCTGTCCATCCAGGATGAGTCCACCACGTGATCCCTGCCCTCAGGGAACCTACTGTCCAAGGGAGGACACGGGTGAGTAAGCAGCGTCTTGAAACACAAGGTAAGAAGTTTCACAGTGGGGTGGAGGGGCAGTGGGCCCAGACATTGGAAGCACTTAAGGATTCTGGGCAACTTTTTAAAAATCAGTAGTGCCAGGGGCTACCCCACACTATTTGAATCTGTAGAGATAAGACTTGGGAATCATTATGAGAGCTCTCCAGGTGATGCTCGGGCGTTGCCAGCATTGAGACGTGGCACGAGACCACAGCAGCAAGCACAGGGGGCCGTGCAGATCTTTGAAGGAACTCCCAACCCCACCTAAAGGATAGTGAAGGCAGAGGGGGGAGTGATAAGGCACCTGAGAAAGGAAGTAGAAGCCAGTCAGGGAAGGGGAAAAGGAGACGGTAGAAAGGAGGACCTGGGAATCTTTGAAGAGAAACTTGCAGTCTTGGAATAATTTTGAATCCTGTGTTACCTTGGCCTCTGGCTGTCTTCTCTCATATTCCACCCCACCCCCCACCCCAGTGTCTATGATTGAGGTTCATGCCGAGCACTTTAGAATGGAAATAACTCCTCCCTCAACCCGAGACCTGGTCTCTTGATCACTCTGTGTTCCCCTATGGAGAGTAGCTGATGAGAGCCAGATGGGGACTTCAGATCCATTAGAACGTTCCAGCCCCCAAGTGGGACTCATCGGAGGAAGGGCATGACTGAAGGGAAGCTCTAAGGGGAAGTCAGGCCAGTCAGCTGTGACTCCCCGGTCAGATTTCAAGTCCAACATCACTTCCTCCAGGAAGCTCTCCTGGTACGGAAGATGGAACTAAGCCCCACATACCTGCGCTCCTTCTTTGTGATGTTCATCACATTTGCAATTGTTTGGTGATCACATGTCTTCCCTGAGAGTCTTTAAGGCCATGACAGTAAGGATCCACCCGCCTTGCTTACTGTGATATTCCCAGATCTTAGCACCACACCTAGTAGCCCATAGCTGGAGCTCAATAAATGTAGATTGGATAAATAAGTGGGTGCGACCATGAATGAATGGACGGCTGGATGCTGGAGGGATAGAGCAGTCATCTGTGGAAGTCATTTCTCCTTGAGATATACCTAGTTTCTAGCATCTAGCTTCCAGGAGAACAGGATGCTTCTACTTCACTGTCCTCTAGTCCTTATCCTGGGATTAACCTACCGGCGAACAGGCTGGGATCCCTTCGTGCCTTCAACAGGTGACAGAAAATCACCAAGCCTCATTTTCCCACCTTGTACGCTGAAAACAGCAATACCACCTTGTGGGGATGTCTAAGGACAAAACAAGCAGAGGTTCCATATAGACTTCTGGGTACTGATTGAAGTGTAAAAGAGGGAGATGTTCCCTTCCCTTCCCTCATCCTTGCTCCTTCCTCACGCTACTCATCTGTTCAGTTTTTGCACCATACTCTCTGGATGCAGGGAGACTGACAGAGAGGGTTCTTTTCTTCCTCTCCTGAGTTCAGAACCTGTTAGGAAATGTAAACTGGAGAAATGGAGATCAGAATATCGGTTCAATTCTTGACACACCTGCATCAGAGGAGGTGGTTTCGATGTGTGGTTGCACAGAGCTTGCTCGTTAGATCTGTCCTCCTGAAACTGGCAGAGCTGAACCACTAGGAGACTTGCGGTCCCAACTCCAGCATGCTGCGTGGACTTTCAGAACTATTTCTGGCCCTGAGAGAGGGTTACAATTCCCCACTCCTTTGACCTCGGGCTTGACCACATGGCTTTTGGGAGTAGTGAGAATGTAAGCAGAAGTGATAAGTCCAACTTCTGAGTACAAGTTCTCATGCCAGAGGGCCTCGGCCAGAGGACCAGAGTGTCGGTCCACTTGGGCGGCAATAGGAAAATACTGTGACGTGGGTGAAGTAACCAACAGAAATTTATTTTCTCACACTTCTGGATGCTGGAAGTCCAAGATCAGGGTGCCAGTATGATAGCTCCAGAGACAGCCCTCTTCCTCACTGTGTCCTCACGTGGCAGAAAAAGAGAGAGAGAGAGAAAGCAATCTAGTGTGTTTTCTCCAAAGGGCACTAATTCCGTCATGAGGGCCCCACCTTCACAACCTCATCTCAACCTAATTAGCTCACAAATACCATTGCCTTAGGGCCAGGGCTTCAATATGTGAATCTGGTGGAGGGGGATAGAATTTGGTCCACGGCAACCAATAACAGTCCAGAAAGAGGCTTTCCATAAGCCTGGGGTCAGGAGCAAGGACGCTGTGGAGCAGAGACACAGCTGACTCTGGTGGACAAGTGTCTTGGTACTTGAAGCGTTGGAAGCTTTGAGGCAGTTGTCATAGCATCACACCCTCGTCCTTTCTGACCAAAATCCCACCCTACTCCCTAACATCTGCCCCACATGAGCTTGCTCCATGGATGAGTGGAAAGACCCCCCTCTCTCTGGACAGACAGACTTGAAAGTGGGGAGAAAGACACAGAGTTGGATGTGCTCAGTTTCTTTTCCAAATTTCACTAATCAGTTAAGTTACTTCTATATCAATCTGAGATTGTTCACTTCATATTTTCCCCTCCTAGAGAGAGAAATAATAACCCCCGTTGAACTACGGAGGCATGTTCAGTGGCAAATAAAGTGAACCTGTTTTCGCACAGGTCTGGTGAGTACAGGACACTGATACTAAGCACAGGAACAATATGAAATTTCTAAAGAGTCACATGAACACGACAGCTTGGGTATTGCCATTTGGAACCCAGACTTTGGAGTGTTCTACAACATGTCCCGTCCTTAGACTTGATTCCTGATCCTCCAATTTTGTTCCCTCCTTGGTTGACTCTCCTTCAAGATCCTTGGAAGCCTGGTGCAAGGTCTACCTCAGATCATGTTCCTCGCACAACCTTCTACGCTTCCAGCCAAGGTCAGCTCTTGGCATTAGCAGGCTCTCAATAAGTCATTGTTGATTACGTCTTTGCAACTTGAGAAGTGCCCCCAACCCTGCCTTTCCTCTTCCAGCTTCCCTGAAACTTTCCGAATCTTGGGGAATGCCTACTCAGAGCCCCAGGGCCAGTGAGGAAGCATCATCCAGCCCCTTCGTGGTGGCATTATGCGTTCCTGACTGTCCTGAATGTCTTCTCATCTTGCTCCCTCCTGGCTGGGAATCCACCCGCTCCCTGTCACAGCTGCTCCTGCCAAATCCCATCCCCAGGGAGTGCACTTGGCTCTTTTGCAGTGTTAGCTCCAATCCTCCTGCCAAGAATAGAGGAAGGCAAATGACACTGTGCACAGATGAAATAAATCCCAGCTACAGAAATCGTGCTGTACGTTTTTAGACCTAGATTAAAAAAAAAATAGACAAGTTGGGAGAGATCTTACATAACATTTGGCCCAATCTTCTAACTTCCCACATGGAGAAATTAAGACTGAGAGAGTTTGTGGGGTTTGGTCATATGGTTACACAATGAAAGTCACGTCTCTTTCAAGCATTGCCCTGCAGAGCGCTGATTAATTAGAGGGCTGCACATCTCAGGAATATTCTCATATTATAAAGATATAAGTAAATATTTAAATTTCACCTCAACAGTCAGCGTACTGAACATCTTGGTTAATGAATGTTTCCCTTAGGCCAGATCATCCAGTAGAGAGAAACGTCCATAATCACATCAGGCAGTTTTTGAGAGTAGGTATCTCCGTCTCTGTCTCTCTGTCTCTCTTCCTCTCGTCTGCCGTTGATTCTATGGATTCTGTTTCTCTGGAGAACCTGGGCTAATACGATACCTCAATTAATGAGGCAGTGGTGTGGCTTGATACCCCCGTTAATGAGGTCATCATTAACTGGTACCTTCTCCCCTCCACCCTACCACCTGTGTCAGACTTTAGGTCTTCATCTTCTCTCCCCTGGATTATCGAAACTTCTGATTAACGGTGTCCTGCTCTCTTTCCCATCCCTTTCTAACCCATCATCCTCATTACTATAAAAATTCATTTGTCTAGAAGTCCACCCACCAAACTTCCTCTCCTTCTAAAAATCCATAAATAATAATAATACAGCCACACTAGGCCAAAGGCATGATTCTAGACGTTTTATATAATTCAATTCATTAAATTCTTCCCAAAACACTATGAAGTGGAGACTTTTGTTATTCCCGCTTTGCAGATGGGGAGATCAAGACAAAGAGTGGGTAAGTAACTTGTCCACACCGCATGGGGGTGGAACAAGGATACAAGCCCTGGTGCTGTGCCTGCACCTGTGTCTTAACCTCTACACCGTCGTATATCTCATTTCTCTTTGTCCTCAGGAATACACCCTGTTCCTTGTCACCCGGGCCTTGGTGGCATTGACTCACGGCTGCCCTATTGGACAACTCCAAAAGTATCACTCACAGAGTAGTGCACCTTGCCGGGTTTGAACTCTCATGACTCGTGATTTGAAACTCTTGCACACCTTATGCTCCATCATCATGGAATTATGTAAAATCCCTGACATTCCAAAATGGCTTCCTTACACAGGTGCCTGTCTCCATCTGAGGTGTCCTTCCCGGAGGGCCACTTGGAAACTTCCTCTTCTGTAAACTGCTCCTCGGGGATCCCTGGGCGCCAGGCAGGGCTGAGCTCTCTCTGTCACAGAACTACCCAGCCGAACTGGAGTGATCTCTTTCATACTTCTGTTTCTCTGGATCTATAACCGTGTATAGACTCTTCAAGACCTTCATATATACTAACTAAATAAACTGAACACATGACTAAATGAATGGGTTCTTAGGGTTTATTGAAACAGAGGTTATCCACAGACACATCTCTCCTCCCTGCTTTGCCCCAGGCTAAGTCATATCAAGTGAGTCACACTATTTTTTGTGGGTATTTTTTGCTTTTTGCTTTTTTGTGTTTTGTTTTGTTTTGGTTTGGTTTTTGTTGTTGTTGTTATGTTGTGTTGTGTTGTTTTGTTTTGTTTTTGACGAGGGGAAGGGAGGTAGCGGAAAGAGCACTGATTTGGAGTCAGAACCTCTAATCTCAGCCCCGGTTGTGGCATTTCCAGCTGTACGTGTGTCCCTGGCTGCCGCCTTGATTACCACCCATTATATTCTTCCTCCACACCAGTCGCTCTGCTCAGGGTCTCACAGCTAGTGGCCTCTTTCAACTCTGTGAACCAGCTAGCTCTGTCACCATGTTGCACATGAGGAGAAAGAGGTCCAGGGACATGGCCGAGGCCACAAAACCAGCAACCAGGTCACTCGGACCCCTGCTCTGCCTCTGGTCCCAGGAGCCTCACTCAGTTTGTTCATCTGTAAAAAGAAGAGGCTGGAACAGTTGCCTTTCCAGCTCTTTCATTTTATGAGTTGATATTCACTCATGATTGGGGCAGGTTCAAAATTACTTCAGAGACCCAGCGTCTGCCAAATCGTAATCAAATTGGCTGCCCAGTCTGAGTTCCAATGAACAATACTGTGACCGCAGCTCAGCCCCGCCTGATGGTGGCAAAGGCACGATTCTTGGGGTTTCTGGAGTCCGCCCGCGGGCTGGCCCTGTGTCATTTCACCCCTCATGCTCAGCACAAAGGCACCGGCCTTTCAAAACACGCCAGCATGTTCCTTTTTTGCTGCGTCAAGACCTCTGCTCATAAGATGACTCAATCACTGTGATTTATTTTAATTGCAAGGTCTAGCGGCCACCTTTGGCCAAAGCATCTGGCCACCTCCTATTTGGTTTCCTACCAGAAACACCCAGCGAGGTGGCAATGACTGCACAGGCCAGCAAGGGGAGGGGCGGGCTGTGACAGGCTGTCTGACCTCAGCCTGACATTCAAGAAAACCTTCAAATTCAGATTTTAAACTTCTTTTCCAAATGATAATCTATATACCAATCGTGGACTTCGGCAGCTGTTTTAAACATACTTATTTTTCCTAAGTAGAGCTTATATGTTACCCTGTGCTTATAGTTTTCTCCTCTTTGAATTCAGTGAAAGCATCAAACATATGCAAGAAGCCAGGGTCCCCCCAGTTGCAAAGAGAGGAAGCAGCTCAGGCTTCAATGCCTCTTTCCTGCCCTGTGTCTTCAGACGACTTGCTTAATTTCTCGTAATCTTGGCTTCCTCTCCTGTCATGCTGAGCTAATGCCACCTGCGTGTGAGTGGGTTTGCTTGCTTATTTATCTTTATCCTTTTCCCTTTCTTCTTTCTCCCCTTCATTCTTTGCAAACTTGTTTGTGTGTGTGTGTGTGTGTGTGTGTGTGTGTGTGAGAGAGAGAGAGAGAGAGAGAGAGAGGACGAGCTGAGAAAGCATCTGAACGTATACTTACAAGTTAAACAGGACCAGGAGAAATTAAGAAATGTCTATCATTATCACATAAAGTGAAGGCGAAGAAGCACAAGAAGGAAAACTGTGCAGAAGACACGTAGGGAGCGAGGAGGCAGGAAGAGGAGAAGGCGTAGGAGGGAGATGAGTGGCGAAAATCATTTCTTTTTTTTAAATTTATTTATTTCAATTCAAGTTAGTTAGCATAGAGTGTAGTCTTGGCTTCAGGAGCAGAACCCAGTGATTCATCACTTACAAATGCCACCCAGGGCTCATCCCAACAAGTGCCCTCCTTAATGCCCATCACCCATCTAGCCCACCCCCCCCACCTCCCTCCATCAACCCTCAGTTTGTTCTCTGTAATTTTTTAATGTTTATCTTTTAGAGAGAGAGAAGGAAGGGGGGGGAGGGACAGAGAGAGAGGGAGACACAGAATCTGAAGCAGGATCCAGGCTCTGAGCTCTCAGCACAGAGCCCGATGCAGAACCCACGAACAGTGAGATCATGACCTGAGCCGAAGTCGGCTGCCCAACCTACTGAGCCACCCAGCGGCCCCTGATTTCTGTATTTAAGAGTCTCTTATGGTTTGTCTCTCTCTCTCTCTCTCTCTCTCTCCATTTTTATCTTATTTTTCCTTGCCTTCCCCTATGTTCATCTGTTGAGCTTCTCAAATTCTACATATGAATGAAATCATATGGTATCTGTCTTTCTCTGACTGACTTATTTCACTCAGCATAATACGCTCTAGTTCTATCCATGTTGTTGCAAATGGCAAGATTTTATTCATTTTACATATATATATATATATATGCCACATCTTCTTTATCCGTTCATCAGTTGATGAACATTTGGGCTCTTTCCATAATTTGGCTATTGTTGATAGTGCTGCTCTAAACATTGGGGTGTGTGTGGCCTTTGAATCAACATTTTTACATCCTTTGGATAAATGCTTAGTACTACCATTTCTGGGTCACAGGGTAGCTCTATTTTTAATTTTTTGAGAAACCCCCATACTGTTCTCCAGAGCGGCTGCACCAGTTTGCATTCCCACCAACAGTGCAAGAGGGGTCCCCTTTCTCCACATCCTCATCAACATCTGTTGTTGGCTGAATTGTTAATTTTAGCCATTCTGACAGGTGTGAGGTGGTATTTCGTCGTGGTTTTGATTTGTATCTCACTGATGATGACAGAATTTGAGCATCTTTTCATATGTCTGTTAGCCATATGGATGCATTCTTTGGAAAAGTGTCTATTCATGTTTTCTGCCCATTTCTTCACTGGATTGTTTGTTTTTTTGGGTATTGAGTTTGATAAGTTCTTTATAGATTTTGGATACTAACCCTTTGTCTGATATGTAGTTTGCAAATATCTTCTCCCATTCCGTCTGTGCAGGGCACTGTTCTTCCGTATTTTCCCAGTCGATCCTACTTTCATTTTCCAAAAAAGCCCATGATAAATGATTTCTCCTTCTTATTTTACAGATGAGGAAAACCAGACTCAGAGAGTTTGCAAACCTCATCCCAGGTAACTCTTTTGTGAGGATAGCGGTCAAGATCAAAATGTAGTGTTTCCCATTTCAGAGCCCAAGCAATGCTCCCCAGGTGGGAGTGGTGGACACATTGCCAGCCTGTCCCCTCTGGGGTGGCTCAAAGGTGCATCCAGAGTCATCGAGGGCATCCCGAGGTTATTAAGCGCCTGTGAGTGGGACTGGGCAACAAGGAGAGGTGTCGAAAACAAACTTGCCACATTTGTATATTTGTAGGAAGCACATACGGTTGTGGCAGTTCCTAGGAAGACACAAAGGGAAAAACATTCCCTTCTGATAGCTCATGCATTTATAGCATTGCAGGGATGGAAAGGAACCACGCCAATGTTCGCTCAGTACAGGAATCTTCCATACCTCCTCACGACAAATGGGCTCTTATCCTTGGCTTCATTACTTCCAGCCAGTGGGGAGCATCCTAGCTGTTCAGGAGCATCCTAGCATTCCTACACTGAATTGACAAAATATATTCAATCGTGGTAGCTCTGCCCTCTAATCTTAATCTCTGTGGGACACAAAGGACCTTACAATTCATGTCTCTTCTGAAGACTCCTATTTAGGAAAATAAAACTTACGGAATTTTCCCCATGATATGGTTCTTGTGTGGTCATTAGGCTAATATTCATCACCCACTATGTGGCACATGGGTACAGAAAGGACCTTTGATATCTTGCTTGTCAGAGCACCTGTCTGTCCGCCTCCCTCTCCCTCCCTTTTTTTTTAAATATTGATCGGGGTTTCTTCTGATTCACAAAGTAATACATATTAACTGTAGACACCTTAGCAAATAATATGGGCAAATGGGTCATTATTAACTTCTAATTCTGAACCAGGCACCGGGTTACGTATACTTTTAATGTACAGTATCTTGTGGAAAATTCACAACAGCTCTTCAAGGTTATATTTTCTTCCATTCTCGAAGGAAGACTCAGAAGACTTGGGTCATTTTCTCACGTTTCACACTCATTACAAGAGGTTTCAAGCCCAAGTGTCTATCATAGCCTAACAAAGACAATTTAAAACCACTAATAACCTGGAGAAATTATGCCAATGTATTTTAATATATCTCCCCTGTGTTTATTCTGCCCATAGACATTCATATTTTTTCACCAAATTGGAAACATACTGTATGCACTGGACAATGATAGACGTAAGGTACCATTCAGTGGCTATGCTACCAATCTGTTTAAACTTTTCCCTGTTGATAAACATTTAGGTAGTTCTCTGCCTGTTTGCTGACATGAATAATGCCGTGAAAAACATTCTTATAGATACATATTTGTGCAATTTGCACCATTTTTTTTCCTTAAATAAATTCCAAGGAGTAGAATTCTCTTATAAAAGTACTTGGAGCTGACCGCAACCCCCCAAAAGAGGTACTACTGCATGTAAGATTAAAAAAACTGCACCCAGAAAATGCTTTACCTTTTTACCCACAATTACATGAAGGCAACATTCTGGATGAATTCATTATGCTCTGTATTCTAAAGCCGAAAACAACATCTGGCATACACTAGTATTTGTTGAATGATTAAATGAATGAAGGAATGAATGATTGAATGAAAGTGACTTCATTGAGCCTCTTTGAGGGGAAGGTCCTTATATGCCCTGAGTTTCCTAGGAAGTGAAAACCACATTTATGAAACCGATACAACTGTTTACTCTTATGTTGGACCCAAGGATGCTTTCTCCTTCACTGGATCCGACTGTGGTCCTACTGCCTACGGGAAAACCCACAAGCTTTAGACTCCAAACACTTGGACCACAACCCCAGTTCTCCGTGAACTAGTATATGCCATTCTTCTGTATACATCAGTGTGCATTTACAAGCTGGAACAACTTGACATTTCTAGATGGCAGCCCCCCATCACCATAACTGGTTAGATCAAATGATGTCTAGGTAAAATTCTCTGAGTGTGCCTGAGTCAGCAAGAGGATATTTGTCTTTGAAGGTAGGATTTTGATTTAGGAAGGAAGGAAGGAAGGAAGGAAGGAAGGAAGGAAGGAAGGAAAGAGAGACAGGGAGAGAGAAAGAAAGGATGAAAGAAAGAAAGAGAAAGAAGAAAGAAAGAAAGAAAGAAAGAAAGAAAGAAAGAAAGAAAGAGAAAGACGGAAATCAGGAAGACCTCAGCTAGTTGATAATCTGATTTCCATTTCTATAGCACTTTACAGTTTCTATCAACTTCATCATACAATAAGATATACATTATTATTTCCACCTTGCAGATTTGGAAAGTAGTGTCTGAAATTCATTTTCGTAACTCAACCAAAATCACATAGGTGGTAAGTGGCAGCATCCGACTGTAGTCATGTCTGTCTAGAACCCAACCAGGTATTCTCTCCACTACACCACCCTGCTGACCCCACTGCTTCCTCCCATTGCACTTCCCCCATCTGATAATGCTCCCTCCAACTTCTGTATTTCCCTGAGGTCACCAGTCACATATAGATATGCCCAGATCCACCAATCAAGGATCCCAGCCTACCTCTACAACAGGCTAGCTCCTGTCATCTGATCAGAGAAGAAAGGACAAGCTCGGTGTTGAGTCTGTCCTCACCACAAGAATAAGAAACAATTGTTCACTAAGTCCTGGCTTGAAAACATATCATGTCTCAGACACACTGCAGCCCAGCTGTCAAACAGAAGCACTTTTTATCACCAGGAATCTGGCTGTTTTCAAACCAGTGACCTCAAGGTAAAAAGATGCAGCCAAGTAGCTCATTAGCAAGCCAGAAAGCATTTGAAGCCAGCCATTCTGCCCCAACTGGCTTGCCCAAATGTGGAATCATTTAGGAGGATACAGTGATGGGTGCCATCTGTGGTGATGAATCTAACTGGTGTCATCTTTATTTCCCAGAGGGAGTTCTATGCATTCCAAGTTTCCTTGCCCAGCCTCGGAATAAATCAAAGACAGCAGCTGGGACCTTGGCTTTCATGGAAATGGTGCTATTTTGAAGCAAGGGACACTTCCTTGATCATTCAGAGATTAAGAATGGCCAGTGACATTTTGAAGGGGCCAGTCTGGGATGTGACTGAAATGGCAGCTATGGGCAGAGCCTGAGAACTGGGGTGTCCAGCAAGGAGATTTGGAATCAGATAAAACTGTGGGAGGAGATTTGAGCAGAAATGAGTCAATGGGTGAGAAAATGCAGTTGCACAAATTAAATTTGGAGCAAAAGCTGAACAAAAACGGATCCATCTTAGGAAATTCATTCATTCACTCCTTTACTCGTTCATTTACCAAATGTTTACTGAAACACCATTCTGGGTCATTAAAGTCTATCACTGAACAAAATTGACAAAGATTTCTGTCCCAGTGCAGGTTGTATTCTGGTGACGGAAGGCAGACAAAAACCAACTAACCTAAGAAGCAAATAAGTTATAGAATGTTACCATAGATGCAACAGAAAAATCCCAAGAAAGGGCTCAGAAGCTAAGCGAGTATAAAACATGAAGGCAGGTGCAGGTAAGAATTCGGAGATGAGACCAAATGGACCAGGGCAGGGAGTTGAAGAGACCACAGGGACAGAAAGAGCGTTGGTTTGTTTTGATGTCACTCAGTGCTTTGACATTCATTCACTCCCCCATTCATTTGATGATTGTGCATTGCCCACCTTCCGTATATGAGTCACTCTGCCAAGCACACAATGTTTATGAAAGATGACCAGCCCCAAGGAGCTCCCAATTCAGGTAGGTGGTTTTGAATACACATGACAACATCTGGAAGAAATATTAAAATTCAAACTTCCAGGCTTAACTCTTGTAGAGTCTCATTCTATACCATTGGTATTTTCCACAAGATTTTCAAGTGGCTTTACATATAAATAGTTGATGACAAATAGGACATGTGCACCAGAAAGTTGTTTAATGCAAACTGCAGGTTGCATTAGCAAAGACTTTCTGGAGAAGGAGTCCTGATCTAATTCTTTAAAGTCAAGTAAGAGTTGCTAAGGCAGGTATAAACAAGGGGAGTCTAGCATCTAGGGCAGAGAGAATGAGCAATGATACAAAATGATATAAAAGTAGGATGGGCTGCGTGGAGAATTATCACCTTTTGGACCTGTTGGAAGCCAAAGTGATTAGAGATAGGAAGGGAAAGTTAGGGCATGTGAAGTCTTATCGAACAAGTAACTAGCTGTTAGATCTATTGGCTCTCCATTCCACAGGCTCACCTTTATCCTTGAAGAAAACAACAGACAGGACTTCTAATGTGGACTTGGCCAACCCTTGGCCATTATTCTCAGCCCTCACTTCTTTTGTTCCCACCTAGTGTCCACCCACCCTCAAGTACTGGTAAGAGCCATGTCAGAATGTTGGGCTATTCCTGAAACAGAATAGCTAATCCACAAATGTTTGTTAATAAATTCATTCCACGAGCAGTTGTTGACTTGGGGAGATGTTGCACAAAGATGACATTTAAGCTGTATCTTTAAAGTTTACCAAGGGTATTCTCAGAAAATGAGTGGGGCATATAAGAATCCAAACCTACTTGGGAAATTATGATGGCTTCAATATGGTTGTTCAGCTATCGGTAGGGGAAATTTGGAAATGAGGCTAGTTTAAAAGGCTAAAGACATATTTTGAAATGTCTTGAATGTTACACAAAACAGCCTGAACTTTATTCTGAAGATAAAGGGGCCACCTCCTTTTTTTTTTTTAACATGGGTTGAACATTTGCTATATCCCGATCATTGTGATAGGAATTGAAGATACGACAATAATCAAACAGAGGTGGTTCTGCCTTCCTGGAACTTACAGTCTAGAGGGAAAAACAGACAACAGACCAGTGAATTGTGGCGAATGTCCAGCACTGTCCCAGCTGGATGGGAGATCCTATGTTGGTCAACCTGGTGACGTATGGAGGTCCTCCCGTCATGCCACCACCAACCCTGTCGTGGTCCTGGGTCCTATCTTCTATTCCTGAGAAATGACAGATGTCTCAGAGAACTGAACAAGACGTTGACTACACGGGCAGGTCAGACTGAGAACTGAGCAGAGTATGGGAGAGAGAAGTCTCACTTCTGGCTGATCATTCAACAGGCAATACATCAGCTATGGTCAAGAGAGGTCTTCAGCAGTTGGTAACAAGGAAGAAAACTGGGCACTTCCCAGGCTTGCACTTTGCTGTGGTTCCAATGCTGATGATGGAGACTTTCTTGTCCACAAGTAGGAATACTCTTCCGAATGATTGACTGCTGGCATCTTTCTGCCTTATATTGGAAACGGTGCCTTTAAATCTTTAAATAGTCAAGTACACCAAACAAATGTAATCACAAAATGCCAAGAAGCAAAAACCCACATAAATAAATGATCATTTTCCTTCTCGCTGCTTTCTGAAAGCTCATTATATCTGAACTCACTAAACAAGATTTCACAGACTCTTTTTGTCTAGCTTGTAATTAAAGCACTAGTTTTCCCCAGTCTGAAGTCATGTGGGGCGAAAAAACTTCGGCAAATTGTTCTCAAAATGGCATTCTTTCTAAATTAGTTGCAAAATTTACATTGCAAACTAATCCCCATTAATAGAGTGTATATTTTAAATTTGTGTTATTCTAACTTAATTAGCTATTTGCTACTCAAAAAAAATGTAATCAAGAAGGCAGGGGATGGAAAATGCGCAATGTGTATGTCCAATAACTGCTTAATAATTACATTGGAACTTTCACATCCGAATAGCTCAAGCACTCCAGAGTCTAAGAGTGCTGGCTTTTCTCTACTGGAGGATCCACCTACAAAAGAATCTGTAAGATTTATTAGAAGGAAAACAGGTGGTAGGATTGTGAACTTTGCCTTAAATTCTGCTAAATGGTAAAATGGAACAAGATGAAAACAGCAGGTAAAAGGAGTTGTATCAGTTAATAGAAGGTCCCTCTGAGAATGATAGGGTATCCAGACTAACACATAAGCAAAATAAAAATATGCTCCTCTCTCTCATAAAAGAGGTATGGACAGTAATATTGGGCAGGATAGCTTTTTTAATTTGTCACAACCAAAACCCCTTCTATCTTGCTGCTCTGGCATTGTTGGCACACAGCTTCTACCTCAGATCCCAAAATGGCTGCTCAAGTACCAGCCATCACATTTCCCAGCAGGAAGAAAGAGGGTAAACAAACAGGCTGCCTTTGGGAACATTCCCTCCAAATCACACCTGACTTGCTTATATACCCTGAGCCAGAAGATGGTCACTTGGATACATTGAACTGCCTAAGAGGATAGGAATGTGTTCTGTTCGTGACAAGCACACATTCAACCAAAACTTCCTGGTTATAGGTGTTTACAAATGAAGAATAAAAGAATAATATTTTACCTCTGCTGGGATCAGGGAGTAGGGTATAATTTCTTAACCCAAGAGAAGCACCCATTCTAGGGATTAGAGGAAAACCAGCTTGAACACTTGCACGGAAAACCTTGGTATTTCTAGAACCTATTAAATGCTTTCTCATTTACCATCAAATCTTCTCACCTCTTTCCATTTCCCTTGCTGAAAAAGAAGAGACATCCAAAAACTCTACACATCTTTGAGGGAGATTTTTTGGCTCCTTTTCCCTCCACACCAGCTAGTGAAATCTTCCCTTGCTCAATGAGAAAGAGTTCAAATCATTTCACATTTCAGATGGAATTTTCATGTATATATTCATTTTGATCTGATGAAGAGACCTACCCGGTATAGCTATTCATGCTCCTTCAAATGACATTGCTAGGCTGTGGCCAGGAAGGAAAAAAAGAAAAAGAAAAAAGGTTGCTGTCCAAGGCATTTGCCAAGTGAGAAAAGCCAGTCATGCCAGAAATCCAGTTTCTGGGAAACCACCCAAGGATTGTTTGCCCATTCATCCCTGCTGTTCAGAGCAGCCCCTCTTCTTACACAAGGTCCATCTTTTTGTTCTTACAAAATCTTCAAATGCATATTCTTGACCGAGGGTGGGCAGTGAGGGGAGGGGGGGCGAAGCCACAATCAAATGATCAAGTCTCATCCCAGATTCTTGAAGTGGAGATAAGGGTCAAGTGTCCTTTCGTTCAAAGATAAAAATCCAAGTGTTTTGCCAAGTGGTGTTAGAATCAGAAATTAAGCGCAGAAATGCTAGGTGACATCTCAGGATCCCATTTGTGGGCCTTATTTTTGTGTTTATTATGTTAAATCAGTTTTTTATCATTTCAAAACAATCCTTGTTAATTTCAGGTCATATGGAAAATAAAGTAATACAACAATTAAATGAGAAAGTAAAAATCCCCTATCATTACAGGAGGTTCTCCTTTCAATACCCTGGTGGTCAGAACTCTCTGATCACCAAGTAACATTTTCTTTTTTTTTTTTTAATTTTTTTAAATGTTTTATTTATTTTTGAGGCAGAGACAGAGCATGAGCAGGGGAGGGGCAGAGAGAGAGAGGGAGACACAGAATCCGAAGCAGGCTTCAGGCTCCAAGCTGTCAGCACAGAGCCTGACACGGGGCTCGAACTCACAAACTGCGAGATCATGACCTGAGCTGAAGTCGGATGCTTAACCGACTGAGCCACCCAGGCGCACCCCCCCTTTTTTTTTATACCAAGTAACATTTTCTATCGGTCTTCATGTGGGGTTTCCTATTGCTATCATGGAAGCTATTCTAAGGTCTGCATGAGCACTATGTGTAATTATAGTAGATATAATATATGTCGTAGATATAAAGGATATCAACAGGGGACACCTGGTTAAGTATCTGACTCTTGATTTAGGCTCAGGTCATAATCTCACAGTTTGTGAGCTCCAGCCTTGTGTGAGTTCCAGGGCTTTGCACTGACATTGAACAGAGACTACTTGGGACTCTCTCTCTCCTATCCTATCCTGCTTGCACTCTCACTCTCTCAAAATATATAAATAAACTTAAAAAAAAGGATAACAGCAATCTGGACAGTTTAAAGTAATAATAGATAAGCTCTCTCCTGTTATAAAATCATATATATGCTGAAAAAAATCTAACGAACGGTTGAACACAGAAATGGACTCAAAATAAATAAATAAATAAATAAACAAATAAAGGGAATTCCCAGCCTTCTGGAATAAAGGAGAAGTAAAACCAGCAGATAATCTTGATGCTAGGAGGCTCCTCAGGGTTTGGGACCAAGATACGTGCTACACATGATGAGAACTTGAGTTCTGCTATCGAGGAAGATACAGGAGCTATGGTTTTACATCCATGCTGGGTATAAGTTGGAACTGAATCTTTGCATAAATTTCAGATTCCTAATGGGTGCCCCACTCAGTGCAAACACTGTTCACTGCCCTAAGAAATAACAAGGAAGCTTGACTCTGTGAAGATTCTTAAAAGTGGTTAAAGGCACTAATGGGAAATCGACCCCCAAGCCTGTGTCATTAAGATCACGAATTAAAGTGAAACCAGTCTGGGGGTGCCTGGGTGGCTCAGTCAGTTGAGGGGCTGACTCTTGGTTTCCTCTCGGGTCATATCTCATGGTTCGTGAGTTTGAGCTCCGCATCAGCCTCTACATTGACAATGCAGAACCTGCTTGGGATTCTCTCTCTCTCCTTGTCTCTCTATGCCTCCCTGCCTTTCTCTTTCTCTCAAAATAAGTACATAAACTTAATTAAAAAAAACTAGTCTGATAATGATGGATACATGTCATTATACCTTCGTGCAAACTCATAGAATGTGCTATAACAAGAGTGAACCCTAATGTAAAGTTCTATTGTAAAGTATGGATTTGGGGTAATAATGATGTGTCAGTGTAGGTTCATCAATCGTGACCCATGTACCATTATGGGAAATAAAAGAAAAAGAAAACAAGATATACCATTCTGGTGAGGGATATTGGTAATGGAGGACACTGTTCGTGTGTGGGGCATGGGGTATATGAGAAATTTCTGTATCTTCCTCTTGATTTTTCTGTGAACATAATACTGCTCTAAACTTTTTTAATCCTCTTTTAGTCCACTGAAACCCAAGACTCCCCCAGAAAAATGAGGAAACTCCCTTCTTCCCACAGGAAGAAAAAAAAGTGGTTAAAATTTTTTCAAAAAAATGTAACAACCACATAAACAAGCTGTCACAATGGATCGTCAGTAGTAATGAATATAAAAAATAATGCTTCAAGAACTGGCAACAACAGCAACAACAACCAAGACAACAACAAAACAGAGTGTTAAATACATATTCTAAGAAAGAAAGATTAAAGAAATAAAGGAAATTGATGTAGAAGCATTAAAAAAAAACAATTTAATAGCAACACAGGGTGAGAAAAGCAAGCACATTTGAAAATGCCCCAAAATAAGACTTCCACTCATCAACAAATAGGTTGTTGTAGTTGCAGTGGAATAAATTTAACTAAAATTCGATATTATTGAAATAACTTTTAGTAAACTGAACAATCTAACCAAACTATCAAGAATGTAGAAGAGTAAGAGATTGAGAATCAGTATCAAAGAGATTGACAGAGAGATAAGGGAAGTCCAACATACGTCTAAGAGTTCAAAGACTCAAGAGGAAAAGAGTTTATCTTTGAGGAAACACAGATGAGAAGTTTTTCAGCACTGAAGAAAGATATGCATCTCCACATTGATGAATTCCAAGTTGTCATCAAGATAAACACAAACACCTAATAGCTTTCCCATGGGGGGTGGGCACCCTGCAGAATGTCAAAGTAAAACAACCAGAAAAAAACACAGATGAATTCCAGGAAGAACAAACAGATGGTCAGTAGGTTTTTCATCAACAACAATAGATGCCAGAAAATCCTGAGCAGTATCTTCAAAGTGCTGGAGAAGAGCACTGTCAGCTCCAAATTCTAGAGCCAGACAAATGACAAAAGGGGAGGCAACACAAAGACATTTTTCAGATCCATGCTTATAAGCATTTGCTCAAAAATGCTATGTAAAAAGTCATTTCAGAATTTTAAAAAAATGTGAGGGCAGAAAGAAAGAGTGTCATGCAGTGAGTACAGGTGAACAAATAAAATCCACAAACCTGAGGGTTTGGAAAAAAAATGTTTTGGAGGCGCCCGGGTGGCTCAGATCACGATCTCACGGTTTGTGAGTTCGAGCCCCGCGTCGGGCTCTGTGCTGACAGCTCGGAGCCTGGGGCCCGCTTCGGATTCTGTGTCTTCCTGTCTCTCTTCCCCTCCCCTACTCACGCTCTGTCTCTCTCTCTCTGTCTCTCAAAAATAAATAAACATTAAAAAAAGTTGTTTTGTATTCAAGCCACCACACACTCATCCTCACATTTGTGGGATGGGCTCCAAATTTATCATTTATGTTAAGAAAGTGCTTGAATCTTGGTTCGAATTTGTTGGCCTACCAGTGTTTTCTGTTGTTTTCTTTTTTCAAGGCACTTTTATAAAAGCCTGTGGCTCGTATCAGATTAAATAAGCATTAATTGCAAGAATAAAAATTATGAGGATGATAATTTGGATTGGCTTAAGAACAAGGTAGATTTTAAATTGTACACTGTGTTATGAGGAGGGATAAAAGTATTAATTAACTTTGCACATTGTAAGAATGCCTAATACAATTGAAGAGAGCCATGAAATAATTACAATAATTATATTTAACTTCCAAACAAGGAAAAGGAAACATTTAGATAAAACCCAAGCTTTCAAGCAGAAGGTGGAAAAAGAAGGAAACAAAACCAATTAAAAGTTAAATACAAAATGCAAAATAAGATGTACAATCACAAAAGACATTGGATCCTCGAATTTGGTTTAAAAAAAAAAAAAAGGTGGTTTACACCTATTCACACCTAAAACAGAATCTCTCCCTTCAGGAGGTATTTATTACCCATCTGTAAGTCAGCGCGGATACACTAATAAATAGAACAGATGATCATCTTATCTTTATGAAATTTATATTTTAGTAGGATGAAGTAACAGTAAACAAGTGAATGTATAATATTGATTTAAATAAGCCTTCAGTGGGTTGAATAGTGTCCCCCCCAAATACATGTCCACCCAGAACCTGTGGGTGTGACCGTCTTGGGAATAGAGTCTTTGCGGCTATAATTAGCTGAGAAAAGGTGAAGTCATACTGAATTAGAATTTCTGAGTCCAGTGACCTGTCATCGTAAAAGGACATCCCACACAGGGACGCACGCACGGGGAAGAAGGGTTTGTGAAGACGAAGGTAGAAGCTGAGAGCTGTGACAGCAAGCCGAGGAACACCAAGGAGTCCACCTTGGGGCCAGAAACCACCTGACGTGAGGAGGATGCAAGGAAGGATTCTTCCACGCAGGGGGAGCATGGCCCTGGGGACAGCCTGGTTTCGGGACTCCAGCCTCCAGAACTGCAAGCGAATATGCTGTTTGTTGTTTGAAGCCGACCGGTTGTGATTCTTGTTCATAGCAGCCCTAGGGAACAAATGCAAAGTCTTGTTGGGTTTCGTTCGTTTGTTTTATTATTGAAGTCTAGTTGGCATTCGGTGCTACGTTACGTGCAGGTGTAAACCTAGTAATTCAACAGTTGTATACATGGCACAATGCTCACCATGATAAGATAAGCGTAGTCACCGTCTATCACCATACGACATTATTAGAATCTTATTGACTATATTCCTTATGCTGTACTTTCCACCCCCATGACTTATTTTATAATTGGAGGCTTATGCCTCTTAATCCTCATCACTGATATCACCCCTCCATCCTCCTCCCCTCTGGGAACCACCAGTTTGTTCTCTGTATTTATATTATATTTATTTATATTTTATAAAGATTACATATAATATTATATAATATTTATTTATATTTATTTATTTATATATTATTTATATCTATTTATATATATTTTATAAATATATATAATATTATATAATATATATTATATAAAATATTGTATATAGTATATAATATTATATGCAATATATAATATAATATATACTATATTATATATTATATTATATATAATGTATTATGCATTATATATAATATATAAGCATATAAATATATGTAAATATATATAAATATATTTTTTTCTATTATCTCACAGACATCAAATAACTAACTTCCTTTGACTTAGTTTCCTTACCTATAAAATGGGTTTAATAATTGTACCTACTTCAAAAGCTGATTGAGAGAGTTCAACGAATTCATACGTATAATACATTTTAAATCATGCGGAGCCCTTGGGCCATGCCTATCTCGTTATGATAAATGCCGGTTGCCTCCAGGCTCCCATGATCTACTTTATTGCCCTTACCTTCAACGTTGGGCAATTTTTAAGTGCCCACTCATTCCAACTCCTATCTGTATACTGATGGTGCCGATCTTCCTCCCGGTGGTCTCACCAGGGACCATAAAGTTTTGCCATGCCCTCAGCATCACTCTTAGTACCAGCCTCTTACACCATCTTTCCATGCAGGATCATTTTAATTCTTTGAGGTCAAGGGCCTCATACCAAAGATATTTAGTGATCAATTCCCTCTATTTGGCCCTTGCTGCTCCTGGGTTTGTGAATCACTCATTATTCTTCATACCAACTATTCCAACATCCTTTCAGCCAATGTCCTTCCGATGTACCAAACAACCAAGGCCCTCAGGACAGTGTGCAAGGTCCCCCTACACGATCACAGGATCACAGGAGCCAAGTAGAATTACTCTGAGTTTCTTAAAGAGCGATGACTGCTCGTTCATGTTTCCGTGCCTTTTTAGGCGGTTCTCCCTCTGCTTAAAGTGTTTTCCCTCTTCTCTCTGTCTAGAGGACGCCTACTTTTCTGCATAACATTCAATCAACGTGGTTTATGAAAGGTATAATTAAATGTCTTGTAAATTTATATTTTTGTGACTTTTTATAGAAGACAGTCCATAAATTAGAAAAGAATTTGTTGGCAGATCTCATACGTCCATGTGGGGTTTGTGCAACCTGGCAAATGGTGGGTGTGGGATCTTTCTGAGCAGGGTGAAATGATTATTTGAGCTCTGGTGTACTAGGCAGGGAGTTCTGGATTGTTTGTTTCAAATCCAACCCTCAAGGACTCCGATTTTGCTATGCGTGTTTGTCTAAAACACAAAATTTAATCTCCTAACTTGGAGGAAAGACTTATCCAGCCAGCTTTCCCCTCAAACCAGATTTGGAGAGTCAGCCTATGAACAAATCAAAAACCTGGATGACTTTTCCCTAGTAGAGCTCAGAGGTCTGAAACCATGAAAAGGAAAGAATAAAAAAAAAAATAAAGAAAAAATAAAATAGTAAAAGGAAAACTTAAGTTCTATGCCTAGTGCCTGGGATACACTTGAACAGCTATGCGTTCAGGAAACACACAATAATTATACTTATTTAATACATACCAGGGTTGTTTATCCAGAGTAAACTAACCCAAAAAATTCGGATCACATGGCTCTCCCTATGCATACAACACAAACTGAGTAAACGAAAATCAGGCCTTGCCTTCTTTACTAAGGGGTGCAGAAAAAAGATAGAAGTAGGAGGCTTTATTTATGACACCAAGCGGCTGAGGACCAGACACAATGCACTACACGTGGATCCACTCTGCCAGCATGACCCCGCTAGCCCCGTTTCACCAAAGACACTGATCATGAAGAAGTCGAGAAATGTGACTCGATCCACACAGCTTGTAAACCAGATGTGCTTGTGAAAAACTGTACGTAGTAACGCATACAAAGTACTGAGAAAAATGATGAGCACGTAGCATGCCTTCAACAATATTGGATGTTAATGTTATAACGCACTGGGCAAAATTCGACAGTTTGTAAGGTGTGCATGATATATGTAGTCGTGTTGGCTAAGTCAAGTTTCAAAATAACACCCCAGGAGAGGGGCGCCTGGGTGGCTCAGTTGGCTGGGCATCCAGTTTTGGCTCAGGTCATGATCTCACAGTTCGTGGGTTTGAGCCCCGCGTCAGGCTCTGTGCTGACAGCTCAGAGCCTGGAGCCTGCTTCGGATTCTCTGTCTCCGTCTCTGCCTCTCCCCCACTTTCTCTCTCTCTCTCTCTCTCTCTCTCTCTCTCTCTCTCTCGCACACACACACACACACACACACACAAATAAATAAGCATTAAAAAATTTTTACATAACATCAAAGGGGATAAACTATGGAAGGATAAGCAAGAAACTGCTAGTGGGGAGCGGTACCAGAGGTTTGGTAAGAACAGAAGATTTAATTTCATTTTCTATCCTTTTGATAGTTTGACTTCTTTTGCTTACGCATGTATATTTTTATTTTTAAAAAGCCATCGGGTTCTTTGTCCACTATAGATTAAGATCAGAACATATATTCCAACATTAGCTCTCATGCTCTCCGCAGAGAGATTACAATTCAGCCTGGGGTAGGGGGTGGCCTGAGAAAGGTTGTGCAATGACTAATCTCATACTCATTAATCATTTACTTCGTCTACATCCCCAAATCCCACACCATATCCAGAGACCAGGCAGGCAGGCAGGACTCCTGTCTCCCAAGCTCTCCATCGCAAAATAAATTCGCTCACAGACCATTCAACTTGACGACCGTCACACTGAACTTCTGCTTTGCAAGGGTTTGTTAAATTCGTCTTGTATATGGATGAAAGTTGGCTGACTGACCTCCTTGTTTCGCCTCAAGGACGAATTACTTCATGATACTTAATACATTTTTATTTTGTTATGTTCCGTATGTTTGGTGTCTTTTCTTGTTTTTAAGAGCTTCGTGGAAGCATTGCTGGTCTACAGTGTACCGCACATATTTAGTGTGTACAGGTTGATGAGTTGGAACCTACCCGCAAATCCAGGACACCATCACCACCATCAGGGTGACAATACCACATTTAGTTAAGAACATGGGATTGTGTGCTTCAAAATGTGTTAAGAGTATAGATCTCACGTTCAGTATTCTCACCCTCCCTCCACAAGAAAATAAATAAACAAAGGGCACCAAGAAGCTCTGGAAGGTGTTGGCTATGTCCAAAAGCCTTTATGGAATAAGAGATACCGACACTTACCGAGCATTTTCTAACTTATGAGGTTAAACCTTATTATCGCTTTCAATTTAATCATATGAAAGACAAATTTAGGGAATTAATGACATATTCAAGTCCACACAGTAAGACGAGGAGGCAAGACCCAAACCCCACCCCAATGACTTTCCAGGCTCATGTCTCAACATGACAACAATGTTGTCGTAGTAAATAAAAGCGATTCCTGTTTTAAGCTATCGGCCATTTTCGGAGTCACCGGATTCTCTCACAGCTGTGAAAAATGTCCGAACAACCACTAAAACAGTTACTTTCCTTTTTTCACCTCCTCAAATGTTCGACTGTTACTTGCAGACACAGCGTGGACCACTGACCTTTCAACCCATCCAATCAGGTTGCGACGCGACATCCCAGTATAGACATAGGCTCAGACTTCCTTTAGACCGGTTTCCTTCCTGCATCCTTCAAGGGCTCTCAGAGCAATATTTTCTATGCTTTTAATTGGAATGATGAAGGGTGCTTTTCCTGATATGAGACTAAAACATGTGTTTCCACCTCTCTCTGCTGCATCGCTAAAATTCAGAACTGCCGCATCAAGTCTGACTTCGTCCAAAGCCTGGTGAGGCCCTTTTCTTTCTCTGTCCCCACACAGCGGCTTAAAGCCTGGCGCTCTGCCCAAACTGTATCATATTTCCTTTCATTGGGAGTTTTGCTTTATTCTTTCCCCTCTGCTATGAGAGTGGTTCCCTCCCAGAGCTGTGGAGCTTGGGTGCCATATAAATTAAAATTTAATATGTGTTATTATGATCACTATTATTATCAT
Organism: Panthera pardus; assembly: GCF_024362965.1. NCBI lineage: Eukaryota > Metazoa > Chordata > Mammalia > Carnivora > Felidae > Panthera > Panthera pardus. The sequence continues at coordinate 75,997,280 of NW_026527002.1, read as the reverse complement.
TACTGTTATTAATAATGTTCTTTTTGGCAGCGTTTGGAAGCCATTCCAGCAGTGACATTTGGCTCCCAGGATAATGGATCTTTTTATGTACAGGCTTGTAGACTTGATGCCTGCTGTTTTCATCGCAGAGAGAGCAATTGCCCGACATCAGGAGGCCTGCGGGAGCTGGGAAACTCTGAGAGCCTTGGCTGTATTTTCCAACGTGAGCCAAATCTCTTTGGGTGACCAAGATGGAAACACTCTGCCACAGCCACGCAACTAGTTATTCATTCCTTCGTTTAATAAAAAGTTTGTTGATCGCTTGTGGGCCACTTAGTTTATTCTATTTAAACTGAAATAAAGGCCAAGCCCCGTTGTAAGTGCTGGGGATAATAGGGCGGCTGGCTGTCACTCTCCTTGCTATTATGAAGCTCAGGGTCTCGCATAGAGCGTTAAACACAACCTAGACAAGTGTTTTGAGGGTCGGGGAACTAAGAGCGGTGGGGCCGTGCAGGTGACAGGGAGGGTGTCTCCGAATAGGCGATGATCAGGCTAGAACCTGAAGAACGAGTGGGAGTTCACCTAACACATAATGAAGAGAGTGTTCCAGAAAGACAAAACAACTTGTGCCGGAGCCCAGTGCGTGAAGACGAAAGCACGTCCTAGACCTGGTTGTGTTAGAGGAGGCTGGGCCGGCAAAGGCATCTGATGACAGCTGCCATCCGTGAAGAGCAGCGAAGAGAGGCAGAATGAGTCGTCCTATGGACACTTGTGGCTCCTGCCTTGCTCATAGCAGATCAGGGAAATAAGGTAGGGCAGGTAGCGTGTTCAGTTCCACGTGCTAGAAAATATATGGTTCGATTTTGGAAAAGAGAGAGAGTGGACAGCTGTAGGCTGTTGGGAGAGCTCCCGGAAGCAGGTAGAATCTGAACATAAGGATGACAATCCAGCGCCCAGATGGATGTCAAGCCTCGGTGGTTTTGAACAGGGCACCACCACTCCAAGTTCAGTGTTAGGAATTCGTGGGGTGCGAAGCCAAGAAGGGTAATCAGAGAACAGCAACTGGGGAGAAAGGGACCCCAAAAGGGAGGCGTGTCATGGAACCAGGTTGTGGCCCAGACAGAGGGGTCCAATTACAGGTCCGCAGGGTGGCACTCAGGACACCTGGTAAAGGGAGTGTGCAAAGTGGAAGGTGAGAGATGGCGCTGGGAAAAGCCCTCTGTTCAGCAGGAAGAGCCTCAAGCCAACATTTTGTCGGGTGCTGCAGGCTCTGTCCTGAGGGAGGAGGGAGCCAGGAAAGATCCAACCCACCTGGGTGGCTTCTCTCGCGTCCAGGCACGAGGCCATGCTGCGTTGGCAGGCCAGGCAGAGACTAGCGTCTAAACCCCTGATTTTCAACCTCATGTGACTGCATCGCTCTATCTTGATTTTATTTATTTTCTTGTTTTTACCAAACATAATTTGCTTGGCCCAGAACAACTTGGCTTTTCCAACCCGGAGGGTGTGAGCAAAACAGCAGCTCCGGAAGGAGGTCTCTGAGGTCCAATATGGAAATGGCCACAGTTTTCATGTGCCTGAGGGTTCTCAGAATCACAACCCCCAATAGTTAAATATCCTCCAGAAGGGAGCACGATGGAAAATTACTTTTTTTTTTTTTTTTTTTGTGGAGTCTTTAACCTAATTTATAGAGAATGAATTCCCTTAAACATTTTAAAGGTTTTCTGATTCAGACTCACCGCTAGGTTACTTAGGAAGCTAAACCCAAAATCGTCCTCTCCTATTTTCCTGATAACTAGGAATCCTGGGAAGAGCAACCAGGTACGTCTTCATGTTTCTCTATCTGCACTCAGGATGCGTTCAGCAGCCCCGTGCATTCACATTTCCTTTGTGTGGTGTGAAAATGCTTTCAGAGACGTTCACGTGCGTGTGCTCATTGGTGGCCACCATGTGAGTGCCAGAAAGATGCTTCCAGCCCCATTCCCCAGGGATAAAAGTGAAGTCCTGTACGACTGAGGCAACTTCCCAGGTTCATGGAGACCGCTGGCGTCTGTCTGATCCCAAGCCCTGCGCTCTTTCTGCTTCATCCTGGGGACTTCCTCACCAGTCTGAGCACTGGACGTCATGGCCTCCTTATGGGGTGAGAACAGGGTGGAGAGAGACACTCAGAGGATGTCAGGCATGTGAAGTCACCTGCTCCTTCCCTCCGCATAACCAGAGGAAACGCTCTTTGTGACGAAACCACCCAGAGCTTTAGGTGACCCATGAGGCACTTAAATGATAGATTTTGGTAGTTATTGGTAATTACAATTTGGCTGTAGTGATGTATTCATTCATTCAAAACATGTTGTATTTGTTTATTGCTTGGCTTTTCTTAGGCCGGCACTTACCTGTGATTTTCTTTCAAACCCAGTCTTGTTTAACTAGAGTACTCTCTCCCCAAATGGACCACTAGAGGTACATTGAGTACATGCAGATTTACTTCTGTATCTATTTTACACAAGGGCATAAACTCGGAGCAAGTAAACATGCATTTAGTGACGCACTAAACGCAAAGTCCAAATCGGTGAAGTATGGCTCAGTCCCCAGGTATCTTTCTTGCTCTCAAGAAGGTTGACCTTAATTCTTCCAGCTGTGGCTCTCCTTCTTTCCAAGGCTCATGAGAATGCATTCCCTTTGTTCTCTTTTTTCATACACATTTCCAATATGTATAAATATCAAATATGTAATCTTGGATGCCGGTCTTCATAAAATTGCAAAATCTGATACACATCAGAATACTATGAAATGTGAATCCTCATCCTTCCAAAAAGCAGGTGGATGAAGATAATAAAGCAATGTTCGTTTCTGGCCCATTCGCTGGCTAAGCGCTCTAACAGACCCCCTTCCCCATAAACCATCCTGAAGAGGGTGTGCCTCATAAAGCATTATCCTTCTTACAAAAGGGAAGGAATATTTTACATTATTTCCCCATCCCAAGGGGGGAGAGGGGGAGAACCAGAGCTAAAGTGCCATGCAGATGAGGTCAGTACCATGACAGGAAATCGGGTGGTTCCCTAAAGGCTGATACTGATAATTGCAAGGTGGGAACTTCAGGACAGGTACCGGTGGGAGGTGAAAGCAGATTGAAGAGAATAGAAGAATGAGTCTGTGAACTCAAAGAAAAATCAATATGATGTTGAATCTGATGAAAAAAGCAGAAAATGATTTTTTTTAATGATCGGGGACTTGGTGAAACATAGGATAATTTTGTAAAGTCTACCATAATGTGAAACCAGGCTCCTAGAGAGCACAAGCCATGAATGAGGCATAAAAAAATATATGGAAATTAATTTATAGCCAAGGTTTCCCCAAATTTCATTAGTGATGTTGATGATGATGACGTTAACATACAGATCTGAGAATTTGCTCGGCAGGTTTGCTGAGTTAAATAAATAACTGAAACACAAATATCAATACGTTACAATCAACCTTTTGAAAGCTGAAGATGAAGACAAAAATCTTAAGAACACACACACACAAAAACAAAAAAATAAAAAGTCTCTACAGTGAGAGAAACAACAGAGGGGGGAGAGACTGCTCAGCAGATATACCAGAAGCCAATATACAATAGAAATGTTTAAAATGCCAAAAGAAACAAGAGTCAACCCAAATTTCCACAAACAGTTAAAATGTCCTTCAAAAATAAGGTCAGAAATAAGACCTTTACAGAGAAACAATATCTGAAAAAATCTGTGGACATTAACTTGCATTGCAAGAGATGTTAAAGGAAGATACTTAGGCTAAAGAAAAATGATACCAGTGGAAAACTCAGATCCATCAGAAAGAATAAAAGTACCTGAAAAAATGTTCCTATGTAAGTAAATATAAAAGTTTTTTCTTTTATAGTTTTATAGTTTTCTCACTTAGTTTTAGACCTTCAAGCCACTTTGAGTTAATTTGTGTATAGGTTGTGAACAAAGGGTCCAAATCCATAATTTTGCGTGTGGCTCTTTAGTTGATGTCTATTGGCCATTTATTGACATCTATTCTTTCCTCACTGAATGGTTTTGGCGCCCTTGTTGAAAATGAGCTGACCATTGGCGTCAGATTTCTTTCTGGATTCCCAGTTCTATTCCACTGATCTATATACATCTAGCCTTGTGCCAGTACCATGCATTCTTGACTTGATTACTGTTGCTTTGTAGTAAGTTTTGAAATCTGGAAGTGTGAGAGCTACTTTATTCCTCTTTTACAGGATTGTTTTGACCATGTATGATTTTTTTTTCCATTTTCCATTAACCTGAACATTTTAACCTGTGTGGGAAAATAAGTGTGTTATTTTCCCTAAAATGTCTTTAGAATTTATATTCACTGTTTATTGATACATAATTGACATACAACATTATATTAATTCCAGGTATGCGACATGATTTTATTCTTATATATCTGTGAAATAATCACAGTGAGTCTAGTTAACATCCCTCATCACACATAGTTACAACTTTTTCTTGTGATGCAAACTTTTACCATTTATTCTCTTAGCAACTTTCAAATATACAGTATAGTATTATTAATTACAGTTACCATCCTATACATTATATCCTCATGACTTCTTTATTTTATAACTGGATGTTTGTATAGTTTGACCAATGGGTGAAGGTGGTTATATAAATTTTATGATTAACTCATTTATTTCTACAAGGAAGTCATCTGGGATTCTGAAAGGTATTACACTGAATCTGTAGTTTCGTTTGGGGAATATTGCCATCTTATCAATGTTAACTCTTTCAATCCATGAATATGGGATATCTTTCCATTTATTTAGATCTCTTTAATTATTTTCAGCAATGTTTTACAGTATGGGTTTTTCACTTTTGTCTTTTACTTTTGTTTTCCACTATTGTGAATGGCATTGTTCTCTGATTTTTTTTTTTTTTTGGATGTTTCATTGTAAGTGTGTTGAATATAATTGATTCTTTTGGTATTGATTTTATATCCTGCAACCTTGTTAAACTCATTAATCCTAACAGATTTTAGAGGATTCCTCAGAATGTTCTATATGAAAGATTATGTCACCTGTGAATGGAGATAGATTTACTTCTTCCTTTCCGATATAAATGCCCTTTATTTCTTTTTCTTGCCCGGTTGCCCCAACTAGAGCCTCTAGTAAATGTTGAATAAAAGTGACAAGAGCAGATATTCTTGTCTTTTTCCTGATCTTAAAGAGAGAGCGTCGAATCTTTCCCCATTAAGTATCACGCTAGCTGAAGAGTTTTTGTAGATGCCCTTTGTACCAAGTTGAGAGCACTCTCTTCTAGTCCCACTTGTTGAATGTTTTTGCAAAACATCTTTTGTTTGTCTGTTTTATTTTTTGTTATGGCTTGAACAATTCCTTCACTTTATTCTCTTTATTTACTTAATCTTTCCTTCCCTCCCTCCCTTCCTTCCTTACGGTAGCAGGGAATAAAATATATGCTAAAAAGTTGATAATTCCTTGGTTAACATTCTCTCTACATCTCAGAGTTTCTCCTGCAAGGCAGCCTAGAACTGGAGACAGGATCTCACTGAGCCTCAGTGTTGAAATAAGAACAGCCAAGAAAAGATGAGTATAAGCTTCTAAGACACAGCAAACAATCTGTAAGAAAAAGCCGATGACTCAAGCTAGGCAAGCCAATTGGGTCAAGACAAGAAGTCAGCATGAGATCAGAGACTGGAGATTAAGCCAAAAGGTTTAGGAACTAGACAAGCCTAAAGCAGAGCCAGGGAACAAACAAGAAAGGACAAGAAATAGGCAGAGGAGTTCTAGACTGAGTTATTAAAGTCCGACTTGAGTTATTAAAGCTCCCCGACTGGAGGCCAACCAGTTGTCTTGTGGTGGCAAGCTTAGCCGCTTCAAAGGCCCAACACCGTGATGTGACTCACCATACAGATGAAACAATGTGACCGCTCTGAAGGACCAAGTGAGGTGTGCAAGGCAAGCTGCTTGTTCCCAGGCCCTATGGAGAGAGGGTCCTCCACAGTCCTAAGAAAAAGGTGGAAATAAGTTCAACCGCAAATTGTTGACAGGAGCTATTTTCTCCTTCTAAAGCGTATTTTATTAATTGAGCATTGCAAGATATGCAACAAAAAGAATCCAAATCTGGTAGACTTGCTAAAAAAAATGAATTTAGTCTGGAAGTCTACTAAAATTATCTCTCCTTGTATCGTAAGAGAAAAACAAAAGAAATGAATGGCAGTGAAAACAGAATCCTGACACGGAAACAGGAAAGACCCGTTCTCCAGGATACTTAATTAAAATATATTCTGCTCTCAAATGAGATAACCCACGACATCAGATTTGCTGAAGCTAGATAACAGTCTTACAGGAATGGAATATAAGGCATGACAGCTGGGATGTTTTTGTTCCCCCAAAATTCATATGCTGAGCCCTAATCTCTATGTGATGATATTCAGATATGGGACCTTTGGAGGTGATTAGGCCTCAGGGGATCAATGCCCTTATAAAAAGAAGTCAGAGAGCTAGTTTTCTTTCTGCCATGTGAGGACACAGCAAGAAAAAGGAATTCACCAAGAATTTGATCATGCTGGCACCCTGATCTCAGGGTTCCGGGTTCTAGAACAGTGAGAAACAAGTGGGTTGTTGTTTAAGCCACCCAGTCTATGCTAATTTGTTCTAGCAGCCCAAACTGACTCAGGCACAGGCTAGAGAGTCATAAGAGAGACATAAAGCTACAGAGTCAAAGTACCAAAGTACCAGGAGAAACATGAGGGCTTCACGCTATCTAGTGCTTTGAGGCCAGGATCCAGGTACAAAACCATCTTGGCTAGTGGATACAATCTCAGGTGTCCAAGTCTAGAGGCTGGAAGTCAGAGACCAGTAGCACTGTCTGGTTCTTGGTGAGTGCCTCTGCCTGGCTTCCAGAGGGGCATTCCTGCTGGGCTCCCATGTGACTGAAAGAGAGCTAGCTAGCTGTCTGGCCTCTTCTTATAAGGGTGAGATTTCACAGAATGAATATGAAGTCCCCCATCTTGATTTAGTGATTTGCTGGCAGGAGCCATCCCGACTGAGGAGGGGTGTCGCATTAGCTGTTCACATGTAAACCCTTCCACGTGAGATTTATCTGCAGGCTCTAAGTTTCAAAAAAAAAACAAAAACAAAAACTGATCAAGGCAGCGCTGAGACGGAGCTCTGGGTCTCACCACTAGATACCTTGCTGTCCTTTTCCCGTGTATTCATTTTTTTCCTCATCCGATATTTATCAAATACCTACTAGGTGCCAGCACTCTTCTAGGTGTTGGGAATGCCACAGTGGACAAAACAGTGGAATATCCTTGCCTCAAGGAGCTTACGCTCTAGCAAGGGGAAAAAGGCAGGAAACAAATAAATAAGCATACCATATACTGTGTCAGAGTGCGATATGCGTTACAGAGAAAACAAAAACAGGAAGGGGAGACAGAGTGTTGGGGAGGCCATTTGGATAGCGTGGGTAGGGATGACCTCTCCAGGAATGTGATACTTGAGCAGAGACCGAAGGATGTGAAGGAGCAGGTCAGAATGACCTCTGAGAAAAAGAGTCCCGGGTGAGCTAGGTTGGTATCACTCTAGGGGACCTCCTCTTATTCAACTTGGTAGCCTCTGCCAATCCTGGCAAGCGGGGTCACACCTTTCATTTTGACAGGTAGCGTGATGGAGAGAAGAAAGGACAAGGCTTTCGGCGAAGTTTGGTTCTGCGTTGACAACTGACTAACCACCAGATTCTCTCAATGCATAAGGTGAAGGTAGTAATATTGAGCTCTGAGCTCAGGGTGCCAGGCCATTATATGTCTTCTTCCCTTTTCCTTGAGCCTCTACTGTTGCCTCTTTTCTCCCCAATGCATCTTCACAGATACTAAAAATGATGCAAAGACCAAGGAAATGCTAGTTTTTATCAAAACTACTGCCTACCCCCCCAATAACCCAAGTTTGTTTGGTTATCTTTGGTTGGGAGAAGAATGGATGTAGGAGAGAAAGTGGGCTAGTGGGAGGGAATAGAGGGCATTAAGAGGCATCCCACTTAGGAATTTAAAGGGAAAATGACTCGGTTATTCTAAGAGCAGACAGTTGTGCTTCTGAGTGGCTTCACACTTTGCTTTTCTTCTGGGAGCCCATTAGCCGCAGATTTGCTGCGGGAAGAAAATGTACTGGCCCCCAGTCAGCGAAGATAAGAGGCTTCCTGGCGAGAAATTAAAAAAAAAAAAAAACGAAAACAGGAAGCAGCACAGAGGGCCAAAGAAAGAACAGGAGAAAATGCTGTCCTAGCAGCAGTAAATAAATCATTTGCTAAAAAGGATATTTGGCTAAATTGCCTTCCAGTGTCTATTCCCACTGGGCATTTTTGGTCAGCAAATGCAGAGCATCAAGAAAACAGTTCAGATACTGGGACTGTGTTGCCCTGAGAATGTGGAGAATGCAAGGGAGAGGCCATGTTGCCATGGAGCATGGGGGCTGCAAACACACCTCTGACTTCCCTGCTTTCTGACTTTGGGCTAGAAATAAGTCCAGGGTTTCCATCTTGCCATCTGTAATACAGAGACGATGTAGGGTGAAATCACGTGATGGTTGGCTCATGGCGCTGGTTCCCTGCACCCCTTCTTCTGATAACGTATTTTTTTGAAAAAAAAGTTCCTTTTTCACCATGGTCCGCCATATTTTCCTGAAAGACTTACTAATGATTGAGGCTAATTTAGGACATTTTGAAAAGGCAGCTGAAACCATGAAGCCCAGAACTTGGTAGCTGGGTTTCCAATACCTCTGAGTCCTGCCTCCTGAATGCATTAACCTGTGTCAGCTTGCTCCACCTGCCTGGCTCTCCAAATCTCAATTTCCTGACGTATACACTGAGGAAAGGTAGCGCCATTTTCAAAGATGGCTGAGACTTTTAAATGGCGGGTGTAAATCTGGTTCATAAGCTATAAAGCCCTTTACCAAAAGGAAGTGGGTGTGTGTATCCTGTGGTGTTTGATGTGACGGTCAGGCAGGCACGGCCACAAGAGGAGGCAGGGGAGGTCGTGGGTGTTATCTAGTGCAGCCTCACAAACACAGAGCTTCTACTTTATGGCTGAAGACACTGAAATCCAGAGGCAAAACCATCTGCTTGCGGTACGAGACCCTGGCCAACCTGGGAACAGAATTCACAGGATGCTGTGGTCATTGTGCTGTGTCTCCCAGTTGCCCCTTTCAGGACCAAGGCACCTGTTTCCTACCTCGGGAGTGTGGGAGGCTAAGTGATGAAGAGAACCACCTTGCCTAAAGCCAAGCGCCCTCCTAGGGAGTAGCCAGCATCCAATGACTGTTCAATGGGCGGCCACAAATTCCTCACCTGCCTTGCCTAAAATCCCCGGCTCCAGATCCCTCTGTCTGACTGTCACTACCTTTCAAGTGTTGTTCTTGAAAACGGGAGTGCTTCTCAACAGACTTCCCGCATACAAATCTCTCTCAGCATCTGTTTCCAGTGAGTCTGTCCCAAGACAGCTGGTGTCAGGAGTGGTGCCAGAAAGGCAACTCTGTACTGGGATCTCAGAGCATTGTCAGTCACTGGCTGGCTGGCAGTGAGGGACCCATCCCTCACAGCAGGTGAAATGCCAACAGCGACCTGCTTTCGGTAACAGTGCAGTGGCTAAACTTCCCAAGGGGGGGCTGGGCTGAGCTAACTGTGGAAGAGAGTCCACTGGCAGATGCAAATGCTCCCGTGTTTGGAAGTTTCCAGATAAACCAGCGATTTTTAAGGGTCATGGTAGTTGATAGCTATTGTTGAGGGCAACAGCTCACTTATGGATGCATTCAAACAAGACAGTCAAAGCGTGAGGTTGACTGATCAACTTAAGAAGACCGCTGTGGCAGCATATAAAGGGACCTGAACTCCTCCAGACAGAAGACCTAATTGCAAGGCCTTCATCATCCCCATGGGTAGCTTAAAGCCAAAGACTGGTCAAAAACCACCTCAATTCTGGACACCTCTAAGGGTGATCCTATCTCCAGAACTCCCTACAAGATTGGTGCGGTAGAGTGCCTCATGGGGCAACCTCTCGGCTCAGTCCTCTTTCCTCACCCCTTTACGGAAGTTCTCAAGAGCACTCCCTGACAAGCTTAGTGCACACCTATCTCATGGTGCCCGAAACCCAACCTAGGATGGTATCTGTTTTAATGCAAAAAAGACAGACTTTGGAAATAGACAGCCCTGGATCCAAACTCCCTCCAAGCTGCATAACCGGGGAAATGACTAAACTTATCTGAGCCCCCAGGCTCTCAATAAAAATGGATGGGACCAAGTCACGCAAATTACTGTACAATCATCTCGTCAGCTCTTGTTCTTTCCAATTGTCATTGGTGTTGAGGACACCAGAGACAGAGACTCCAGTGGCATGTATCTGGGCCCTAGGAGACATTCGCATGGCATTAGCAAAGAGCCCCAACATCTGACATGAGCTCTGGGGTTCACCCTTTCATCTCAAGAAAGCACTAGGGAAGAGTGAAGGCAAGAGTCGGAGACATCATGCTTCGAGCTTCATCGCAGGGATTTGGGATCAAGTGGTATTTGTACCTTCTTTCCACTGCTGACATAACCCAACCAGTTTAATTTACCTCAAATTAGTCCACCATGTCTTTGGAAAAAATGATTTTGGGATTTTCCAAAAGACTATAAATTGACTGCCAGGAAATCACCTTTGGACCGCCATCCCGTCCTTCGGGAGGCACAGCACGGGGATGAAAGTCCTGAACACCACGTGCCTCTGAGCCCTGGAACACCCGTGACCCTGGACGGCTGCTACCCCAGCCTCCCAGGCTTCCCGTTCTTTACCCCTCGTCTTCCCCCCACCTACCGGAGCATAATTTTTGGAGACAGAGCAAGTTGTTTCAACATTGCAATAATTAAAGAGCAATCACTGAGAAAAAGCAAACAAATTAAATCCAAATGCATGTGGGATGTGGCACATTAGGAGGCTGTTTCTAGTTGGCAGACAAGAATTTATTTTTAAAGTTACAAGAATGTGTTTTCCAACTTGGTTCTCTCACTACCCAAAGGCCCGGGAGTCTTGCGGTGAGGGATGTATTTACCCTCTTGGAGGAAATCCCTTGGGACGGATGCTGGCTGCAAACTTTAAATGAACTCATCAACTTAATCGTGCCACATGGCCTTGAGATAGGTTATAAGCACAAAAAAATCCAGATTTCAGGGTCAGGAAGGCTTTGAGCTTAAAACTGGACTTCACTCCCTATAAAACCTTTTGTGCTTTTTTGCACTAAGCCATTTGCTATATCTGACACTCTTGATATTTGCCTGGAGAGAAATGGACAAAAACGATTCTAAACCATAGTTTATAAACTTGATGAGTTGTGTACCATGACAGGGAAAGCAGCTGAACTAATAATTATTAGAAATAAAAAAAAATTCATTTTCTCTTTATGCTGGTTTCGATACGCTAAATATGTATCCCACTATCTTTAAAACAGGAAAAAGGAAAAGAAAAAAAATAAACATTTAATCCAGGAGAAACAGAGATTGTAAGTAAGCTGCTGGTTTATGGCATTTTAATATTCCTCTATGACTTGAATGGACTTAAGGAGAAAGAACATCCAGGTGATGCTGAAATTCTAATCTATCGTATCTCTTTCAAGTTTTTCCCTAATTAAAATGGAAAGGAAGATGCCAATGCTGGAGGAAAAAAAATACTTCCCGTTATAAGAACCAGAGACCAATTGTCAAATTAGCATTTGCGCCTGTTAAAAATCACTGCCTTTCATATGACTAGAAATTGAGCACGGGTGATATTTGGAGGTGTTGAATCACTATATTGTACACCAGAAACTAATTTTACACTGTATATTAACTAATTGGAATTTAAATTAAGACTTCTGAAAAAAAATTGAAAAAAAAAAAGAAATAGTCACAGAGTCACAAGAAACCAGAAAACCCAGGACATCCTTTCCGTTACAAGTATGCTTTCTTGAGAAAGATACAACTTTCAATGTTACGTTAATACTTCCTCTCTCTCCCCGTCCCCACGATAACATGGACGGACAGTAATTATCACAGTGATAGAGGTAAACATGGCTAAGGATATTAAGCTGAATTATTTTAACTCTATAAAAAATGAAAAGAACCCTACTTTATGTTGAGGAACCAATGAAGAGACACTGCCTGCTCATTTTGGGCAAAGTGCCTGTAACACGTAATTGTGTGCAGCAGATTATATTTCCCTTCCACCAGCATACCGTATTCCGTTAGAAATTGGCCAATTCAGCGAAGGCAAAACTGTACCTTCAGTTTGGTTAACTAAGCCAAACTCTAAAAGAGAGCAAAACTTTAATAATAACAATTGGCAGTATTAATAGATGTGTAAGACAAAGGTTTTATTACGATAGTAATTATCGACAAGTAAGGCAACAATGTTAATAATAGACAGCTCTCCATGAGACCTTGGGCCTAGGGAAGACACCTCATGTCATTTGAACCTGCTAATGAATCCAAACGAGGTGGTAAAAAAGAAGGACCATGTCGAGCCGACCAATGAAAATCACGGGGCAAAGAGTGAGTAGGCAATTTACACATCAGCTCGCAAGTCATAAAGCATGGAGCAGGTGTTCAGACCTATGCAGGCTGAAGGTGTTAGTCTGAAGGGTGGGTCTGGTGGGGGATGTTGCTTGTGTTCGAGCTGCTGGTTGTACCTAAATTTGCGTCTTCCTGTCCCTCCCGGTCTGTAAGAATCCTTGAGTGTAGCCGCGCCCATAATCACCCACAGAATGGACATCACGTCCAATTTCCCTTGCAGCCTGGTGTGGCCATGTGATGAGTATCTGGGCACAGAAAGTCATGGAGAGGGTGGGCCACCCTCTCAGGTGATGTTATGCCTTCAGAAAGGATGGGCTGGCCCTATGCCCTCCCTCCCACGCTTCTCTCCCCATGGTGTTCTTACACCACAACTTTAATTTTTTTTTTAAGTTTCCTTATTTATTTTGAGAAAGAGAGAAAGAAAGAGTGGGGGGGGGGGGAGAGAGAGAGAGAGAGAGAATGAGTGAGGGAGGGGAAGAGAGAGAGGGAGAGAGAGAGACCCAAGCAGGGTTCACAATGTCAGCACGGAGCCCAATGTGGGGCTCAAACTCACGAACCATGAGATCATGACCTGAGCCAAAACCAAGAGTCAGACGCTCAACCCACTGAGCCACCCAGGTGCCCCACACCCACAACTTTTACATCACTCCCTTCTGGGGCACCTGGGTGGCTCAGTGGGTTGAGCGTCTGACCTCCACTCAGCACAGAGCCTGCATCAGATCTTCTGTCCCCCTCTCTCTCTGTCCCTTTCCTGCTCTCTCTGTCTCTCTTTCTCAAAACTAAAAAAAAAATAAATAAAAATTAAATCACGCCCTTCAGTCTCCACTTGTCCACAAAGCTGCCAGACCTATAGGTGTGATAGCTGCTAGAAGTTTCCATCCAAGCATCCTCCATGCACTTCTCACTTGAGCCTGCCCCAAATCGGCTGATGAGACATCCACTGGGTCTGCCTTTCCTCTATCCTCCTCCATTTGTAAAGCAGCCCTTTCTGAGGGTCCCTTGGCCTTTACTCCTAGAAGGAGACAAAGCAGGGAGCAGGGAGGGCTGTGTGCAAGGTAAGCGTAGAAGGGATGGCCTGACCCCAAACTTTCCGAATGCAGAGTTAGCCGCAGAATCGCAGGGGGGCAAGCAGGCTGCACCTGTAAGAGCGATGGCTCTCTGCTGGGGGTCAGTGCAGTTCTCGCACATCACGCAAGACCCTGGCTTCCCGGTCTGAGAGGCTGATTACCTGTCGGCTCACCTTTGGGGGCTGACTCTCCCCACCTGTCAGTGACCTCCACCAAGAGAATCACTCAAATGTGTAGCAGGCTTTAGCATTAAAAACATCAACAGAAAAACAACAACAACAACAAAACCATGCACATCTCTCTTCCTCTCTCTCTCTTTATTTTATTTTTTTATGCCTCTGTCTTAAGCTCTGAATCTATTTCAGGCCCATCAAGGAGATCTGTTGGTCGAGATCTGTTGGTCGTGTGAATTCTGCAGTCATCACACATGAGTAATGGACTCACGTCTACTTACACTTTGCTTTCTCTGCACCGGGTGAAATATATTCCAGTTTAGATCAAAGTCCTTTTTCCTGGGCTGATACCTTTATCTCTGCCTCATCCATCTGACGAGTGGAGGTTGTTAACACAGATGTTAACAAAAACAAAGAAGCAAAAACACTTGGAGAAATATTATTTCATTGAAGTACATGATGTTCCTTAGGGAAGCCTTCAAAATTATCCTTTTCTTGCCCTAAGTCTTCTCTCCTTTTTATTCTCAACCTTCTTCCAGAACACTTGCTTTTTTTTTTTTATTACTGGCCGGAAAATGATTTTTTTCCTATTGTTATTTCACCTTGGACCTCACCGCCTTCAAGCCCTGAGCTCCCTCTATCACAAGAGGATGTTGTTTTGATAATTTGAGAGACAAGGACGTGGCCCAAAGCAAGATGGGCCAAGACCATGGGAGGGACAACACGGTGTTGGAAGACAGGGCATTTCATTCCCGTTTCTGGAACCATCAGCTCTCAATGCATGAGAAGGAGGAGCCAGGAAAGGGATAACCCAGCCTTGTCACTATCCTCCCTCATCCAACCGTGCCTGTGGAAGGTTCCACTTCTAGACTTCCCCATGACGTCAGTCAGTACATCCCTTCTGCCCTAAGCTCCTGGGCCTGAGACTCTGAGAACAGGTTGTCACCAAGTTCCCCTGGCACCTTCCCATGTGAGATGCTCAACTCTGCCTGGACCTCCGGTGTTCTAGTTTGTCACTAATTTGCTTAAGTGGTTTGTATTCATTCCCCTAAAGATCCAGTTCCCCATCTGTACAAAAAATTAAATAGTCATTAAAATTCTAGGTATAGGGAATTTATAAGGGGCTTCGAGTGCTATATAGCACCCATCACACATGGGTTTCAACCCACTGCCTCACAGTGTAGCTGTGTGACCTTAAGCCTTAATGTATCTGAGCATCATTGCCATTATCTGTAAAGTAAAAAAAATTTTTTTTAAATAGTAACTTAGGGGCACCTGGTGGCTCAGTCGGTTACGTGTCCGATTCTTGGTTTCAGCTCAGGTCATGATCTTGCAGTTTGTGGGTTTAAGCCCTGCATTGCGCTCCGCGCTGACCATGCAGAACCTGCTTGGAATTCTGTCTCTCTCTCTCTCTCTCTGCCTCTCCCCTGCTCATTCCCTCTCTCTCTCTCAAAAATAAATAAGTTAATTAACTTAAAAAAATAGTAATTTAGGCAATGCAGAGGACCAAGTGAG
Organism: Panthera pardus; assembly: GCF_024362965.1. Classification (NCBI taxonomy): domain Eukaryota; kingdom Metazoa; phylum Chordata; class Mammalia; order Carnivora; family Felidae; genus Panthera; species Panthera pardus. The sequence goes on along the minus strand of NW_026527002.1, from coordinate 75,981,977 downwards.
TAATCTTTGAAAAATATTTAACACAAGGGTGCCTGGCTGGCTTGGTCGGTGAAGCATGCGACTCTTGATCTTGGGGTCATGAGTTCAAGCCCCACATTGGACCTAGAGCTTATTTACAGAAAAAAAAAAACAAAAACAAACAAGAAACATGGGGTTCCTAGGTGGCTCAGTCGGTTAAGTGTCCCACCGCTCACGGGTTCGAGTCCCACATCGGGCTCTGTGCTGACAGCTCGGAGCCTGTCACCTGCTTCAGATTTTGGGTCTCCATCTCTCTGCACCTCCCCTGCTCACGCTCTATTTCTCCCTTTCTCTCTCTCTCTCTCTCTCTCTCTCTCTCTCTAATATAAAAACATAAAAAAAAACAGTTAAAAAATCAAAAAAAAAAAAAACCTTGACACAGTACTTGGCATACAGTTCGTGCTCATTAATGATCGTTATTATCAGTGAATGATCAATATAAATTCTAAAGTTATGTATGCTTTCTACAATGAGAGATTATTCCAGAGGAAATATTGGCTAGGCCAGTTCAGAACAACTACGTGCACACACACACACGCACCTTATGTATATAAATACACAAGCACTCCCATATACACAATTACACGCAATTGTATCATTCTAGTTGTCCTCCTAGCATTACTGTGCCCTCCTGGTATTGTCACCATTGTCCTCCTCCACCCTCACACTAACTTTAGGGTAGGGGGCCACCACGTCGCCCTTCCTAAGTTGACAGAGTGGGAAACTGAGGACTGAGGACGAGGAACACTGGATTTTTGGCTCTTCCCACAGCCGGTCAGCAGCAGGGCTGTGGCACACTTCCACGACTCCTGACACACGACCCAGTTTTCTCCTCGCCACCAGACAGCGCTACGAAGACAAATTTCCAAGAGCAGCAACTCATTCACTTGAGGACAAAGGAAGAAGCAGCAGCCGCAGCCTGACTTCTTCCGAGGCGGGAGAACTGGACGCACAGCCCTTCCAGGAGCAGATTGCAGGAGGTTAGAGACGTAACTGCCCTCCATAACTCACACTCAGAAGCGATGAAAAATAATCCCTTATTATCTAGAGCAAAGAAAGAGAGTAATTTATGGCCGACCGTGAATACTTAATCACGAGGCCCAGTGACGTTGCTCAGATTAACACAGCCAAAATAAATCAGCTGCAAATCGCCACCGACTTCCACATGGAGTCGGGGACATAAATCAGTGGGGCCTGGCATGGAGAGGCTGTGAAACAGCGCTCTTCGTAAGTGGCACCCTCCACCCTGTCCTTCCACGGGCACCCGGGCCACAGCCGCCACCGCCCAGGGATGACAGTCGCAGGACTGTGCATTTTATAACCAGCAATTAGAGCGCCACAGCAATCCCAAACACATTAATTACTCCTAAAAGGGCCCAGGGTGTTCTTTCCGTTCTTTTTCCAGTGGATAAATTCTCTGCTCTGCGACAAGTCCACTAAAACTTTGGTAATTGACACTCTGCCCAGGGACTGAGGTCTGAGTTAGTGAGAAGCGCAGATTTCACATGTACCATCAGGGAAATGTGCTGCTCGTGCTTTTGAGAACACAGGGTAATTGGAAGCAGATTAGCAAAGGCTTTGAGTCATTCCTGTGTGTGTTAGAAAGCAAAAGGAAAAAAAAAATATCTGTACCTAAAAATTATGTTTCCATAGAGTTTTTTAGATCCGTTTTTTTTTAACCTTTATTCAGTTAACATTCATTCATTTATTCATTCGTTTGTCATATTCATTTTGAGAGACAGAGCGCAAACTGGGGAGGAATAGAGAGAGAGGGAGACACAGAATCCAAAGCAGGCTCCAGGCTCTGAGCTGTCAGCACAGAGCCCAACGCAGGGCTTGAACTCACAAACCGTGAGAGAGTCTGACACTTGGGGTTCGAACTCACGAACAGCGAGATCAGGACCTGAGCCGAAGTCGAACGTTCAACCGACTGAGCCACCCAGGTGCCCCCTTGACCTGTTTTAATCAAAAAGTAAGGTTATTTTTTATAATGAACATCGCAATTATTTGCAAGTGGTACTGTGAATAAGTTGGAAATTAAAACAAAACTTTCTAAATGTTTTTCTTCTCCATTTACCTCTAAAGTCTTTCAATGCTATATAACCCGCTTAACTATCTTGTGTCTTGGAAAACCATGAGGCCAGTCTTTTTCCAAATTAGTTCTTACTGCATAAGAACATTCCAATTAATGTAATCACGTAATGCATATTTCTATCTGCCTTTCTTTGCCCTGGTCTGGGCTTTCTCTCGCTCATCACTTGATTAAGCCATGTGGGTCCGGCCATAGCGGCTTCCTCTGAAGATTTGTGAAAATACATGACAACATTTACACCTCAAAACCACCTTCCGAGCCAGGTAGATGAATCATTGAGAATGGCAGTAATGACCCACTTACTCAAAATGTCAAGGTGAATACCTGAGTTGGGATTCAGACTCCAGTCTACCTGAATCTAAACCCCGTGAGAGAGAGAGAGAGATTTCACCCGCTCAATGTCCATCAGAAATCCAATTCAATTTCAGTCTTCATGGGAAATCCTCCTGAAGTATGTCCAGACAAGCTTTGCTGGCGAGAAAATAAAGCACGGAGACCACAGGTGGCCCTCTTTTCAGGCTGAGGAGCTAACTCGTGTCAAGGAGTCATTCATTACCTGAGGCAGTAGAGACAGAAGGTACAGGAGATGCGGGTTGGATCCCAACCACATGAGAGTGACTGCTTCAAACTAAATTTCTGAAATCAGCTTCCTATGTTTCAATTTTTCTTCCTTATAGTAAAATTTCAGGTGGATGGATGGAGATTTCACTGAGTATTCCATAGAAGGAGCTGTTCCTCTAAGTAAGAAAGAACGAGAAGATAAAATGGCATGTGAGAAAGAACACAGACTCTGGAACAAAGCGGTTTTGCACTCAAAATATGGATCAGTTACTTCCCAGACAAGAGCTCTTGGGCTCAGCGACTTCTCACTAAAACTTTGAGATAACAGTACCTGTTCCGTGTTTGTTGTTGGGGAGATTAAAAGAGATAAAGCACAGGAAATGTCTCCCTCTCTATCTGGCATGGAGTTTATGCCTAGTAAATACACGTCTTATGCTTTATGAACACATTATTCCCCCCTTCCTCCTTTTGATTTCCCTGCCTCTAAAAAAAAAAATCACAGAAGTGTCAACAGACCCATATTCACGTCTTAGGTCTGGTAGGGATAGAAGCATGTTATTGTGGAAATATCTTGGGTCCTTAACTAGCTCTGTCCCTTGGGACATCCATTCTCATGAAAAAAATAAGACAATTCCTAGCATAAAGGATTGTACGTATAGAATGCCTAGTGTCGTGTCTGGGAGACCATTTCCTACCCTTCTGACTTGAACAAATGACGTTAATAAATTATCTTCCATCTTCTCCCACTTATTTATTATACAGATTATTCCTGTGCCGTAAGCACCGTCTATGCGGCAATGCTGGGAATCCAGCCACACACAGATGGATAAAGTTCACGGGCTCATGAACTTCCATTCTAGTGGGAGAAGCCATACGAAACAAGTAGTCAAAATAATGGAAGACAGTGATTCAGGCTGGCAATGACATAATCCGAATGATGTAAAAGAGAGGAACCAAGGGGCTCCTGGGGGGCTCAGCCGGTGGAGCGTCCAACTCTTGATCCCAGCTCAGGTCATGATCTCGCAGCTCATGGAATCGAGCCCCGCTTCGGGCACTGAGCTGACAGCGTGGAGCCTGCTTGAGATTCTCTCTCCCTTTCTCTCTCTGTCCCTCGCCTGCTTGTGCTCTTTCCCTCCCTCTCAAAATAAACTTTAAAAAGTCCCTTTAGGAACAATAATAAATACATACATTGTTTAAAAAGAGAGAGAGAGGGATCTCTCTCCCATTACATGGGGAGTGATGTTGCTTGAGGATCCCTCTGATTCTGATCCCGTGACTGGCTCTGCATGGTCCACTGGAACTCGAGCTCTAGGCTCCCTGTGTCGCGTAGATGTCCTCTGCCCACACCTCCGCCCAGGACTCTGGACATGGCGTGGGCCCTGGATTCTGACCCGGGCAGTAAGGGATGGCAAGCTGTAATAAAAAGTCCAAGGTCTCGTTTCGGCCCATCCTCTCCCCTCAGCAGGAAACGAAGCACAGAACCCCCGTTCTGAGCCCTGCCTCCCTTGTCTGTGTGGTCAATATTTTTGAACCCGCAAGTTTGTTTGTTTGTTTTTTTAATAAACGTTGCCGTTGTTGTGTTTCCATCGGGTACCTCCCCGCCATCAGGTGGCTCCAGAAGGGCTTCTCAGCCTCTGTGCTTCAGATTCCCCAAGGGACCTGGTCGAAATGCAGATTTTGATTCAGTAGGCGGGGGGTGAGGCCTGCGGTTCCACGTCTAATAAGCCTTTGGATGATGCTCATCTACTGTTCTAAAGACCAAACCTGAACAACAAGGAGCCCGGCTCTCCATGTGTATTACTTCAAGGAGGGGATGAGGGGTCCGAGAGCAGAAGTGGGGAGACGGTAGCAGGCACGGTGGGGATGGGGGTGCTCATCGTGACGGTAAGAGTGACAGTAATGCCCTGGGTGGTGATGGGGATGGTAATGGCGGTGTGTTGGCTGGGGGGAGGCTAACGATGGTGGCGGGGATGGGGGCGGTGGCAGTGGCATTTATGGTATTTATTTGCGGTGACGGTTTGTCACGGAAAGCCTCTGGACCATCCTTGGACAGCCCTGACCAGAACCAGCTTAAGATGCCCAACCGGCCAGAACATAATAAATCATGCATCCGTCACATCCGTAAAATGGGAACAACGAGCAGTGACTCATAGGTTCATTTTTGCACATCACGTGAGCTCATGCCTGTTGCAGAACTTGAGGAAATCAAAGGCCGTATACGTATTGTCGTTATAAATCTATCAGCCCGGATCATTGAGCATCTTGGCTTATCTCACCCATATTTGCCTAGAACCCAATAATTTCTGCCTGTCGTTCTTCAAACTAGAACTTTCCGAGTGCAAATTCTCTGACACTTGGTTTTTCCAAAGGAGGTGTTTTTGGCCCAGGGCCCTGTTCGGAGCACCGTGGGATCACACAGCCCAGGTCACCGCCCATTCCTCCCACTTCCTTGACCAAGTCTGCTTACATTGCCAATACCGCTTTTCTTCTCAGGGGACAATAAAAACCCTCCTCGAAGTTCCCTCAGTAAATGTTCAGTGAACAAAAGTCGTGAGGAATTAATTATAAACACTGAGAGCTCGCCTTTCTAGAATGAGCGGGGTGGGGGGGTGGAGAAAAGAGTTTTAAAAAAATGCTTATTTCAAATGCAGTTTTGTGGGGGTTTTTTTTCCATTAAAAGCTCTTTTGGCACAGTCCCCCAAAGAATGGAAATGCTTCAGATTAAAGCCATGAAGAGAGGCTTTGTCTACAGGCAGTTCCCCCTGGGTTTGAGGATGGCTGTCAGCTCCTAAGGCAGGGAACTGGGTCCTCGGAGACAGTGGCTGACGGTCAAACATGACAGGTCTTGCTGCGTCCGGGGAAATAACCGCTCCTGCGTCAGTGTTACTGACATTAGGGTCAGGTGCCCTCCTTCCATCTCCCATTATACCTCCTCAGTTCTTTGCTCAGACACAACTTTATCACTCTCTCTTTCTTTCATCCTTCGATCTATCTTTTTTCTTATTCAATGTACATCCATCCACCACGTTCTAATGAATTTGCTTGGCCTGGAGTGTATACAAAATAGTCATATAGTACAAATATGCGTCTGTCCTGGCATTCCGAGAGGTTAGAGAATGCTAGTAATTTCACATCAGCTCACATCTTAAATTGTTGCCAAGAGACACCAGACTAGCTTGGGTCTCCGCTCCAGACGGAGAGCCAAGAGTTTCCTCCCTCTGCTGAAAACGCAAATCACATTTTTTTAGTTACGATAGAACAGGTAAGTTATCCTGAAGCAATGATATCCTGCCAATTCGCAGTGTGTCAGCACAACAAAAGCTTGTTTCTCCCTCATGTCACAGTCCCGCGAGGGGCAGGTAGCTCTTAGGGACGGTCTTTGCCGTGATGATTTGAGGCACAGGCTGCTTCCATGTTGCAGCTACCTCACCTGAGACTTATGGCTTCCGAGGACACCGCAGGGAGGAAGGTGAGGGCTGTAGGGTCCGGCGGAACATTTCTAAGTTGCTTATAATGTAACTGCCTCCATCTAACCCGCCGACACCTAGTTGTGGTGCCCCAACAAAACCAGAAGAATGGCTGGGGAACAGACGGGAGCTGAGTATTCAGAGAGCCCCAAGCATCTTGCCACATCCATGGTCCAGAAGTCCGATCCAAACCTCTCCCTCATACTCTGAACTCTATAACCAGAGTCCCACCTTGGCCCTATCTATTCTCTATGTGACCTACACCTGCACGCAAGATTTCCGTGAGAACACACTGCAACATGCCATACCACTCACCCACCCTTCACGTCCACACTTTCGAAAGAGGGCAGAATAAAGTCGTTCCAAGCTAGACTGGGATGACCTCCCATCCCCCACCGCACCCCACTCCCCCCCCCCCCCGCTTATTAATTGCATAAACTTGAGCGAGCCTCTTGGCTTCTTTGGGCATCATTTTTGTCTTCCGTAAAATGACAATGACCATACATCTTCATAAAGTAGTTGTTAAGAATAAGGGAAATAATATTAGTAAAACGCTCCACGAGGAGTTTTACACACAATGCTAATAATGCATCTTGGTACCTGTGATAGGTTTCCCCTCTTTGACATAACATCTTTGCAAGGCAAAGGCATGTTTTACCACTGCTGCTTTTATTGGCAAAAACGATACGCTTTCCTTGCCTGTATCAGGAGTCAGCGGCACAAAGGTGAGCTTTATTCCTAAGCCCACAGGTCAGCAGGATGGTTGAGAATGTTCTAGTGGACACCTGTTCGTTCTGGGGTCCAGACTTAAGGAGTACCAGCCATGCCCGAGAGCACGCCCTCATGAAGGACGCTGGGAGCACAAGAAGGGCATCCCACCATGTTTTGTATGCTCTTGGCTTTGAAGTGGCACTCTGTCCATCCACCCACCTCTCAAAGGCTCAGGCCATGCCCAACATGGATGTAGGGCATGTAGGGGAGCAACAGCCTCCACCCCCAGTGGATAGAAGTACAAGGTCTTAGGCAAAGGACATGGGAAAGGGACAGTATGAGAAGCGATAATCCAATCGACCACATTCCATCCTCCACTTCACCCCAAATTCCTTTTAAAAACCTAATTCTGGAGAATAATGGAGAAGCTGGAAACAATCATACTTAGATCCCCCCATGTTATAGATAAGGAACTGCAAGCCCTGAGAAGACACTGATCGGCCCAGTGCTGTATAGCCAGAGCCTGCCTGACCCAATGAACACACCAGCTCTGTAACGGGATTGGCTCAGAAGGGATCAGATGGTTGAGAATCATCCCCTGAGCCCTGAGCCCATCGGGATCAGAGGTTATGTGATCCAACTAAGTAAATCCCATTTTCCCCACTTTACAAACAAGACCGGAGAGTCAAATGCATGAACAAATTATTTGAAATCTCAGTTTTTAAAAAGAGAAACTGCGTTCAAATCACATTTACTATTTTAAATCATTGGGATTATGTGTTATGTCAAATGAGTAGAAGAATGTATTCGGTCAACACTTCAAAATGAAGCGAAACAGGCAAAAACATCCACTAGGGACTTCTGTGGGGGTGGGGGGGTGGGGGGAGGCAATGACCAGAAGAAAGAAAAAAAAAAGCTTTTCTCCACTAACAGAACAATTTGCTAGCATTTAATTAGGGCTTGAGTTTGCTGATTGCAATTAGAACACTTTCTCTGTTGGGGGTTATCATGTCAGATTCCCAATGTAGGTTAAGTACACGCTGCCTTTAATAAGAAGTCTGATGAAAACCAAGAATTGACTACCTCCCACACTATAAAGGCAAAGGGCATAGTGGGGCACTGCCGCCTCATTTCCTTCAGTAGAAAGCTACACCCTCTCGGCCAGCAGCCTTCAGTTAACAAACCTTCCCCACCACAGAGATGAGGAAACCAAACCCAGAGAGGCGGAATCACCAGAATTCAGGTCACTGGGGCTCAACGCTCATTCCTTCGTGAAATATTTGTTGAGATGTGTGTGTGTGTGTGTGTGTGTGTGTGTGCACGCACCAAGCAGTTCATTTGTCTCCAGGACAAGGAGATAAATACGCCAGAAGTCTTTGTGCTCAAAGAGAGCTGACAGAGGGTCTAACAGAATAGATAGGATAGATGATGATAGATAGATAGATAGATAGATAGATACAATATTATGCATAATATATATGTATACTATATATATTATATATAATAATATATAAATACTTTCCCCACTAATATGCACGTCACCAGGTAATGAAGTCATGCGCATCCCACCTTCACATGTGCACACCCAAAGCCACGGGCGTGTTGTGCCTGGATAGACCCAGGTACGATACATCTCATATGCTCAACCAAAGGCATGTTTATAACAGCACTATTCACAGCAACTCCAGATGAAAAACCGCCCAAATATTCACGAGCCAAAAACAAAACAAAACAAAACAAAACACGTAAATAAATCGTAGCCCGTTCACCCACTGGGACGCAGTACAGCAACGAGAGGGAACAAAATACCATACTGGAAGCACCGCGGATGAATCTCACAAACCGTGTTCAACTAAGGGAACCAGCGCTGCGTGAGGCCGTTCGTACAGAGTAAGGCAGCCGCTAAAACCAGCGTCCCCCGTGAGAAGTCAGGACAGCGATCTGGCTGGGAAGGTGCGGAGAGCAAGGGGGGAGGGAAAGAAAGCGCTGGTGGGTGGGGGGGAGGGGCTTCCGGGCAGGTGACAATGCGTGGTCTGGTGGTCGCAGGGGGCTGATGCCAAGGCTGGTTTCAGCCGATGGAAACTTACTAAGCCGGGCGCTTCCTGTGCTTTTCCGGGTGAGCACTGTCCCTGACTTAGAAGTTTTTTTTTTTAAAAAATGCGGTGAAGTAAATGAGGGCATCCTCCACCTCGCGTCTTGAATGTTCCCTGGTTTGCTTTCTTTGTCCCGGCCCAGCCAGAGCTCGGATCGCTGTAATGCACCGCAGTATCCCGGGTTAATAGAGCGAGTAGACATTTTTATTCCCATAACAAATCAGTAGGCTGATAAACAAGTGTATTATTGAGTGTGTATGTGTCTGTTCTTCTGGCTCTTTTATTTTTCACTCCTTTAGCATCAAGACCAACGCACCCCGGGTCTTAAGATTCTGCTCCAAAGAAAGCCCATCAAGTTCTGATTACGGCAATCCAGAATGAATCTTTTCAATGAATGAAAATGAGGCAAGCTTTTATGGGCCTATTACCCGAGGGCATCCCGTGGTATTTTTATTCTCCATATTTGACCTTAAAAATGTTTTGTAGTTTGTCAAGGATATAATTTTCACCCAGTCAGGCTGCAGGGGCAGCTAATTAAGTGGTGTTTAATGACATTTGTTCCTTAAAGGAGGCCTGATTAAATGTACCATGTAATTTTTTACCAAACCGAGCAATTCACCCAATTTTCAAATGTGCTTAATAAGCCAGGCCCAAGTCATTACACTCTGCCAGCTGTGTGACTGATGTGGCTCGGGCCGGAAGGGCTTTCGAACTCGCTTCGGGTCTCCCACCTCAGTGTCTCTACCCAGGCTACTCCCTCCCTCCGCAACTTTCCTCTCCACTCCCTCTTACCCATCTGACTCATTCCAGAGAATCTTACTTTCTTCTTGGAATTTTCTCCAGCGCAGACCAGATCGGTGCTCCTTCCACGTGACCCCCGGTATATGCCCCTTCTCTTTAAAGTTGTGCCCAGGGGTGCCTGGGTGGCTCAGTCGGTTAAGCGGCCGACTTCGGCTCAAGTCATGATCTCACGGTCCATGAGTTCGAGCCCCGCGTCGGGCTCTGTGCTGACAGCTCAGAGCCTGGAGCCTGTTTCAGATTCTGTGTCTCCCTCTCTCTGACCCTCCCCCATTCATGCTCTGTCTCTCTCTGTCTCAAAAATAAATAAACGTTAAAAAAAAGAAATTAAAAAAAAAAATAAATAAAATAAAATAAAGTTGTGCCCATATCCCAAACTGTGTGCTCCCCTTTCATCCATGTTCCCAATTAAAGTGTAACCAAAGTGAGTTCAGAAACCAGGTTTATACTTCTCGGTCTCAGAGCTTTACACAGACCTAACTAAGCACATACAACAGCTCAAATGTGGGAAGAGAGGGACAAGTGCTTAGGAAGATGCACAGATGTCAAAATCCCGCCACTGCTGGCTGTGTGGCCTGGGGCAGTTAATTACGAATTTTAATAAGCTGGAGGTCCAGGGCGCCTGGGGGGCTCCGTAGATTAATCTGACTCTTGATTTTGGCTCAGGTCATGGTCTCATGGTTTGTGAGTTCGAGCCCCACATCAGGCTCTGCGTTGACAGCCAACTTAGGATTCTCTCTCTCTCTCTCTCTCTCTCTGCCTCTCCCCCACTTGTGCGTGTGCTCACTCTCTCTCTCTCTCTCAAAATAAATAAAAACAAACTTAAAAAAAAAAAGAAAGCGCCTGTTTTGCCACTTTGGTTGGGGTTCTTTCGGTTGCTGCAGAAAGAGCCCTTGATAAAGACCAGGTTTCCCTACTTGTCTGCAGCTCACGCGTCCGTCTCAGACGCCCAGGCAGGACCCACCTTCCCCGGCTGGAACTTGCAGGATTTGCTCTTGGCGCAAGTCTCCCCTGTTAATATGCACACACTGGGTTAGGCCTAGAAATCCAATCCGGAACAAGAACGATCCAGGTCCGGGGCCTGCCTTGGAGCTGCCAGAGCCCAGGGGGTTCAGAGACAGGAAGCAGTCCATCGGGGTTGAATGCGCTAAGGCCTCTGGTGCCGGGAGCCACAAGCTCAGCGCCCTGAGGGCCCCTCCCCGCGTCTGCCCTGTTCTCCGCATCCACCTTTCCTCTCCCTCACGCGTCTGTAACAGAAATCAAAAGACTTCTAAGAGTGCATCGCCCGCCTGGATACGGAATCGAAGCCAGCTGAGCCAGAAGATACGCACCCTTTGGTGGCTCGGGTCCCTAGCACAGAGGTACAGATTCGGAGGAGCCGTGGAGACCACTGGCCCCAAGGGTGGGGCTTTTTCAGGGGGCGGGGGAGGGATTCCCCGGGCAATGATGCCCCAGGGGATGGCTGGCACACGAGTAAGAATTAACCAGAGCAAAGCAGACCCAAAGGGGCGCTCCCAGCCTACAGTGCTGATGGCGAGGCCCAAGTGTGTTGTGAGAAGTAGCAATCAGTGAGTCAGCAGATATTTACTGAGCACCTACTAGGTGCCAGGCCCTGGATTCACAGGAAGTGTGAGTTGAACATTGAGCCCTACAGCAATTGGGAAGGAGTAAGCGTGGGGGGGCCTCAGTGACGGGTTTGGGAAGCACAAGCCAGTAGCAGGGCGGGAGCATTGGATGCGAGGGGAGAAAACATGGGGGCCGTGGCTGGATCAGATCCCAGAGGGCCTGAACGGCAAGCTTGTGTCCTAGGGGAACTCAGTCTCTGTAGATACGGAAAACCAAAGGTCACACTGCTTGGGCTGGCAGAAGTCAGGAGGCCCTGCTCCCAAACCAGGGCTTCCCTCCCGGCACAAGGTGCCTTCCCTGGCCACGTCTTTCCAGCCTGGAAAATAAGAATGAAAGCAACGATTCGTGTTTATTGAGCACTCACTGTGTGCCAAGTGCTATTCTAAGCCCTTCATACGTCTCCAGTTCTCGCAACAACCCAGTGAAAAAGATATTACACTTATCCTCCATTTCACAGATGAGTTTGTGGAGGCACAAGAAGGTTAAATAACTCAATCAAGCCTACGTGCTTAGGAAGAGTGGTACTGGGATTCAAATCCCTGCATTCTGGCTCCAAAACCCATGAGTTGACCACCCACACTCTGCTGGCACGCTAAGTCGACGGTCCTAGGTCTGCACTAATCTCAGTGGCTGTGGGCCTCTCGTGGCTCAACACCGACTTTTGAATCTCTTGTCTGCCCCTTTCTTCAAGTTCAAGCCAGCAGGTGCATCACCCGGAGGCCAGTAGCTCTGGCTTCCTCCAAGCGCTCACCCGCTGACCCTCCTCCCCATGCCCGGGCAGACTAGCTGACAATGACGTTCTGCTCTGTGCTATGGGCCGCCACCCTCCGAGCTCAGAATGGCTAGGCCACGGGTCTTTCTCTCCCTACTGCAATCCCCAGCTGGAAACTCCTAGGCCAGTAGGAAGCCATGGAAGTGATGGCCTGGGAACGAAGGGAGAAATGACAGAAGATCAGGTCTCCTCAGAAGGCTGCAGGGACCCAAAGAGCGGTCCCCAACTATCGGTCTGGGGTCCCCCGACCTAGAAGAAGAAGAGTATGTCACTTTCTGGCCTGCACAGTGGAAGTGTTGAACTATATTTAAATTCCTTCTTTCACGTGTCTGTTGGCCATCTGGATGCCTTCTTCGGAAAAGTGTCTCTTCATGTCTTTCTGCCCATTTCTTCACCGGATTATTTGTTTTTCGTGTGCGGAGTTTGGTGAGTAGCGCTGATGTACAGGGGCACATGTACCCCAGTGTTTATGGCAACACTTTCCACAATAGCCAAATCGTGGAAAGATCCTAAATGCCCATCAGCTGATGAATGGATAAAGAAGATGTGGTTTATATACACAATGGAATACCACTTGGCGATGAGAAAGAATGAAATCTGGCCATTTGCAGCAACGTGGATGGAACTGGAGAGCGTTATGCTAAGTGAAATACGTCAGGCAGAGAAAGACAGACATCATATGTTTTCACTCATATGTGGATCTTGAGAAACTTAACAGAGGACCATGGAGGAGGGGAAGGGGGGAAAAAAGTTACAGGGAGTGGGGGAGGCAAACCATAAGAGAGCCTTAAGGACTGAGAACAAACTTCAGGTTGATGGGGGGTGGGGGAGAGGGGAGAGTGGGTGATGGGCAGGGAGGAGGGCACTTGTTGGATGAGCTCTGGGTGTTGTATGGAAACCAATTTGACAATAAGTTATATTAAAAAATAAACATAAAAAAATTAAAAAAATAAAGTAATAAATGCCTTCTTTCCAAACAGCATTTGTAAAATGCCTTCTGCGGAGCCGACTCGGTTCTGACCGCAAAGAACGGAAAGCAGAAGGTGCCCTTGCAGAGCCCTGACCGCGGCCAGACCCCTCTCTGAGGGTCTTCTCTACGTTACCTTTTGAATCATCTGCCGTGGGTGCAACTAGGGGGCCTGTTTTGCAGTTGGCAGAGGGGGAGGCACAGGGTGGTAAAGTGCGCTAGCCCAGTGGACCCGAGCCCAGGGGCAGAGATGATCGAGCGAGGGTCGGGCACCCACCGGCCCACCACGTGGCAGCCGGCAGGCCTGGGGAATGGAGCAGCCAGAGGCCGGTTTCCCACCCGGAGAAACCACGTCTGGGGGGCTGAGACATGGAAGCGGACAGGGACAGCTCAGCGGGCCTCTAATCCCAGCTCCGTGTCCCCCCCCCATTCCATAGTGCCACGAGGTTGCAACTAAACACTGAGACCCACAAACTGCAAAGCTTCTCACCTCTCCCAGGCTCCTTCTCCCCCATCCTGGGCGAGCACAGCTTCAACCTCTGTGTGGGCAGCCTGGCCTCATGGGAGGACAGCCCCCTTACTGTGCACCTGCCCGGGTGACCTCCTTCCCCCCCCACCCCGCGGACACAGCGGCCCCATCACAGGAGGGCCCCTCCACCGCCTTCCACAAAGGTGCTGGGTTCCCAGCACCTACCACGGTGCATCCCTCCAGGGGCAGATTTGAAGCCCCTCCTCGCCTCCCCAGGCTCCCTCCAGGTAGACACCCCTGAGCATCACCGGCTGGACCAATGGAACACAGGTGGCATTTAAAGAGTGGTTCCCAGCACCGCAGGAATTACCTGGCTGAAGCCCCCCACACCCACCCCACCAGGTACACTCTAGTTTAGACCCATTTTCCAGTCCAGAGAAGGGAGGCTTTGAGAAGTCAAATAGCGCGCTTAAGCCCGTTGAGTGCGGTATTTGGAGCTAGTAAATGGTGAAGGTGGGCGCGACCCCGATTGCCTGCCTGCAAGAGCCCACCTTCCCGACACAGCACACGTGGCCCTTTCCTGAGCCAAGCCCCCTTCCTGAGTCAGCCTCAGCTCTGATACGGTCTCTCTTCCCCAGCATCCTCTGTGCCCAGAGGTCTCCCTCATGGTCCTGTGCTCCCATCGTGGAGCCCAAGTACTTCATGGAATTTCATCCCACTGGACTCTGCGCCCCTCCGGGGACTACCCTCCTGTCATTGTGCCTACCCAATGTCATCCGTGGCCCAGTGCCCAAATTAATTCATATTTGATGAAGGAATACATGAGCCTGGAAACCCTCTGGGCTGGTGGGTTTACAGGGCTTGTCTCGTGCTCTCTGTTCCTTGTTTCTTTCTGATTTTAGTGCTACCTTTTCTCCAGTGGAAGTAGTGAGAAGGTGAGTTGAGGGCCAACCCGGAGCCAAGGAAACAGAGAGCCCGCTGCTGAGCCCTGCGTAAGGCTTTGGACTTTAAAAGAGAAAGGCACGTCTTTCCTTCATCAAGCAAGGAGAGCCCAAAGGGCAAGATGACGGTGGTGTGGACCCAGACTCAGAGCCAGACTGCCTGCTTTGAATGCAGCTTGGCCACACTCACCAGCTGTGTGATCTTGAGTGTGTTACCTAACCTCACCTGCCTCCCTCTCTTGATTTATGAAATAAAGACAAAAGTGTCTCCCCTATAGGGTCATAGTGACGCCAAGAGGAGTTAGTATAGGAAACAGTCTTAGAAATATCTCTAGCTTCTCTCTGTCTCCCTCTGCCCCTCTCCCTGGCTCATGCATGCTTTATCTCTCTCTAAAATATATCTATATATAAATATAGATATAGATATATAGATATAGTTATAGATATATAGATATTTACTATTTTGAAATTGGAAGTGTAATCTCAACTCTCAAGAGCTGTAGAAAAGTTGATACAGTTTTCCTCATTTCTCTTCATTTTAAATAATGCAGAATGGTTTACAGTAAAATAGTCATTGATCCAGATGGGCGTAACTCCTATAACAGAACAACAAAGTAGGGGTCCACAAAGCTGGATTTTCATCCCAATTCTATCTCTGACCACACTTGCATCATTGGGGTGAGTTTCTTCCCCTCTCCTTGCTGCATTGTCTTCAACTATAAAGTTGAGATAATGAGAATGACCTTGATGCATTTGGTAAGGACTAGACTAAAGATAGCTTGGTCGCCTTTTCAGTGTAAGCCAATTAAAAAAGATGTGTATAGTCTTTCATCGCTGAGGGCGCCAGGATCATTCAGTAGGGAAAGGTTAGACTTTTTTAAGAAACAGTGCTGGAACTATGGATAATGACATGCAGAAGAAGGATGGTGGGTTCTTACCTCACACCATATACACCATGAACTCAAATGGATCAAGGCATTAAATGTAGGAGCGTGGGGTCCCTGGGTGGCTCAGTCCATTAAGCATCCTGCTCCTGGTTTTGGCTCAGATCATGATCCCACAGATCACGGGATCGAGCCCCTCTTTGACCTCCATGCTGACAGCATGGAGCCTGCTTGGGATTCTCTCTCTCTCTCCCTCTCTCTCTCTCTGCCCCTCTCCTGCTTGCTCGCTCTTTCTCTCTCTCAAAATAAATAAAATTAACCTTAAAAAAAATAAATGTAGGAGCTAAAACCATTAAAATTTTAGAAGAAACCATAGACGTCCATCTTTAGAACTTCAGATTAGGCAACAGTTTCTCAGATATGATACCCAAAGCACAAGAAACCAAAGGAAAAAAAATCACACAGATAAATCACACTTCATCAGAATTTTGCTTTGGCACGCTTTAGAGATGCAACCAAGTAGTGATGTGTTTCGGTATTTCTTTTTGCTGAGTAGTGTTCTGCTGTGTGGACAAACCATCATCTGTTATTCATTCACCTGTTGACAGAATTTTGGGATTCCAAATTTGGCTCTTATGAATAAAAAGCTGCTATGAGCATTTGTATAAAAGTAAAGGGGGGGTGGTGGTGCCCGGATGGCTCAGTCAGTAGAGCATGTGACTCTCAGTCTCAGGGCCATGAGTTCAAGCCCCACATTGGGTGTAGAGCTTACTAAAAAAACAAAACAAAACAAAAACAAAACAAAAAACTACACCTAGCATATTATAAAGGTTATTTTAAAAATGTGATGAGAACATTTAAGATTTTTTTTGATGCACTGGTCATACCTTTATTGTTTTTACCTTGTTCACTAATTGTTCTGTGATGGGTGAGAGGAGGTGGGAGAGGTTGGGGAAAGCCAGAGAGAATAATACAAACCAATAGTTCAATAACTGTTAGCTAATATCTTGTTTAGCCCCCAGAGCTCGGAAAGTGGCTATTATTATTTCTGTGTTATGGATGATAAAATATCCACTGAAGATAGTTACGGCAATGGCCTAAGAACACTTATATAAATGGCAGGACTTAGTCCCTAATCTATGTCTAATTATTTTCTTTTACTAAATTATTTCTTATTCATTTATTCATGCATAAGTGATACATAAAGACTGTGTTGTAATTATGAAATTCAAACCATCCAAGCAAGCCCTTCTTCCCCATTCTACTTCTCTCTTTGCAAGTAATCCCAGGGGTCAAGGTCAGACAGCCCGCCCTTTCTCCAAGCACGTGTACACGTAGAATAAATAAGTTTGCTGTAGTGTGTATCTAATCACAGTTTATCACCATGAATTAACTTTCCATTTCCTCTTCTCAGTAAAAGTACTGTCTTCCTCTGTACGCATGGTTCCATCTGTCTTCTTAAATACTCACTGCCACGCAGCTATGGGACTCTAGGACCATCATTTCCAGCCTCCACTCAGTAGTAACTGCTGGGTCCATTCACAAGGTGGATGTCATGATTAAATGAGAGAATGGGTACCCACATGCTTTATTTTAATTGAGGTAAAGTTCACATAAAATTCGTCACTTTAAAGGGCACAATTTCAGTGGCTTTTAGCGCATTCACAGTGTTGCACAACTATTGACACTAATTCCAGAACATTCTTATCACCCCCAAATGAAGTCTTGTGCCCTTAAGGCTTTCCATTATTTCCTCTCCCTTCCCTCTAGCCCCAGGCAACCACTACTCTACTTTCTGTTTCTATGGCTGTGCCAATTTTGAACATTTCATTTAAATGTAATCACACGCTGTGTGGCCTTTTGGGTCTGGTTTCTTTGACTTAGCATGATGTGTTCAAGTTGGAACCACAATGTAGCATGCATCAGACTTCAGCCTTTTTTATACCAGAATAATATTTAATTGCAGGGATACACCACAGGTGTTTATCCATTCCTCACCTGATGGACACGTTGGGTTGTCTCCACTTTGGGACTGTTGGAAACAATGCCACTGTGAACATTTGTGCGCAAGCTTTTGTTTGAGAGCTTGTTTTTAACATAAAAGACTTTCATCCATTTCAGTTTATTATTTACTCGGTATCTTTCATGCACCAAAGATTGTGCTACATTCTGGGGTTAGAACCATCTACAGGACAGGTAAGGTGCCCGACCTCTGGGAGTGTACATTCCATTGGGGGAAAGAGGCAGTAAATGAGGAAACAAATAAATCAACAAGATGATTGGAAGTGGTGGCAAATCTCATGAAATGGAAACGGGGCAATGATTGAGCAGAACAACTGGTGGCAAGACTTCAGGCGGGATGATCAGTGTGCTGGTCAGGGTTCTCCAGAGAAAGAACCAGTAGTAATAGGATGTGTGCTGTGTGCATGTATATGTGTGTGTGTGTATATGTACATATATGTGTTTGTATGTGTATATATGCATGTGTATATGTGTATAACTGTGTATGTGTATGTATATATATGTGTGTGTATGTGTATGTGTGTATGTATGTGTGTATATATGCACATGTGTGTATATGTGTATATCTATATACACGTGTATATTTACATATATGTATCTGTACGTGTATATGTATGTATATGTGTGTGTATATGTGTGTGTACTGTATATATATTTACATGTGTGTATATATGTGTATATCTATATACATGCATATATGTATATATGTACATATATGTGTTTGTATGTGTATATATGTGTGTATATTTATATGTGTGTATATATGTGTGTGTATGTGTGTATGTATATATGTACAAGTGTGTATGTGTGCATATCTATATAAATGTGCATGTGTATATGTGTACATATATGTATTTGTATGTGTATATGTGTATATGTATATATACATGTGTACGTTTATATATGTACATATATGTGTTTGTATGTGTATATATGCATGTGTATATGTATATAACTGTGTATGTGTATGTATATATGTGTGTGTGTATGTGTATGTGTGTATGTATGTGTGTATATATGCACATGTGTGTATATGTGTATATCTATATACACGTGTATATTTACATATATGTATTTGTATGTGTGTATGTATGTATATGTGTGTATTATATGTGTGTGTACTGTATGTATGTACATGTGTGTATATATGTGTATATCTATACGTGTGTGTATATATATGTGTGGGTGTGCATGTGTGTATGTATATATGTGTGTATGTGTGTATGTATGTGTATATGTATATATGTACAAGTGTGTATGTGTGCATATCTATATACATGTGTATGTGTATATGTGTACATATATATTTGTATGTGTATATATGTATATGTACACATGTGTATATCTATATACATGTGTATGTTTGTATATGTACATATATGTGTTTGTATGTGTATATTTATATATGTGTGTGTATGTGTGTGTGTGTGTGTGTGTGTGTATAAATAGAGAAAGATTTATTTTAAGGCAGTGGTTCACATATTTATGATAGCTGGCAAGTCCAAAATCTGCAGGGAGGGCCAGTAGGCTGAAGACTCAGGGAAGAAGGGAAGAGCTGTTGTTACAGTCCAAGCCCCAAGGTTGCTGGCTGACAAAATTCCCTCTTGCTCTGGAGAGGGTAGTCTTTGTTCTATCAAAAACTTCAACTGATTAGATGAGGCCCACCCACATGACAGAGGGCAATCTACTTTACTCCGAGTCCACCAATTTAAGTGTTAATCGAATCCACAAAATACAGCCTCAGCAAACATCCAGGATAACATCGGACTACATATTTGGGCCAGCCAAGTTGATATATAAAGTTAACTTTCACGGTCAAGGAAAGTGTCCTTGAAGAGAAGTCAATTCCGGCTGTGATATGAGAACGAACAGGAGTCCTCCATGCACAAATTCAGGAGAAAAGCATTCCGAGCAGAAGGAACAGCAGGAGCCAAGGGCTAGGGAGGCAAAGGCTCTAAAGTTAGCTTAGAGTTGAGGGAATAGAAGAGATGATGTCAGAAAGGTGAGCGGGGCAGAGGTAAGTGTGAGGGCATTCTTCGCAGAGAGGGAGGAAAGCCATTTCCTGCCCGTGGCCCCTCCTCCACACCCCGCCGCATTTGTTACCAACCCACAAAGCCGCATTGTGCTGGGGAAGGTAGGCCGGAAATATATCCCCAGACAGCCACACAAAAAGAAACCGTCAGGACTTTTGAAGGAAAACACAGGGAAAGGTAACCTCTAACATAAATATCATTTCTCTTGGTTCTTTCTCGTGCTTCCAGAAACAGACAAATTTACTTCTAAATTGTCCTGCTGAGTCTGCCTTTATTACCCGCCTTAGGAAGGCTGCATCTGGGCCAGCTGGGAGGCGGGCCGCCTCCAGTAATGCTCACGCTCCTGGCTCAGACAGCGCTCGGGCCAGCGGAAGCTTGATTTCCCCACAGATCCCAACAGCGGTCCCAATGCCTTGATTGCTTCTGATCAAGGCAAACTGAGAAGAGCAAAGCGGGGACATCTGTTCTCTTTCCGTCACTGGAAGCAAAAACCTGCAGTCAATGTGGTCACTCCAAACCCACACAGAAGGACACTGCAACTACAGGGAGCCCCCATAGCATCATAATGAATTAAAACTTTGCTCCAGCCTCCACTAAGCAAAAAACAAACAAACAAACAAACGAACAAAAAAAACCCCACAGGCTGGCTGTAGTCAGAGCCAGGTGTCGATATGTCTCAGTTGCACACATCTGTCAGAAGTGTTGACTGGTCCTGCATCCCGACCTTGGGAGCTGAGGGAGGCCTGAGTTAGACATCGGTCTCCGCTGCCTGTCATCTGCCAGCACGTTGCCAAATGCAGAGTGACAGTTTCAGCTGGAAAGCTCTCTGCACCATTGCCTGTCCCTGAGCTGCTGCAAGGCTCCTGGTGTCATCCCTGGGTGTTTGGGAGCCTCTCTGCCATCCTGTGCTACCCTAGGGCCCCTAAATCCTTTCCGGCCTCCTCTCCCTGCAGATCGCACTTCCAACTTCAGATCAGGCTCTGGGAGCTGCTGTCACAGTTCCCAGCAAGTCAGGCTCCCTCTCAGCTCTGCACCGTTCCACAGTTGCCCCTCGGACTGTCCCCAGCCTTCAGTCCCAACCCCACGGCCACTGAAGAGCTAACACCTATCCTTCCACCAGGCCTCAGCTTTGGGGATCCTTCCCTGACCACCCTGTCTGATTAGGCGCACTTCCCCAAAGCCCCATGATACCCCGTTCTGAACATGAGTCCCAGGGCGTTGTAAGACTTCACATTGTATCCCCACCACACTGTGAGCTCCCTGAGGGTAGGATCCATTACACCTGTTCATTTGGGGTCCCCAGTGCCCGGGATGCACCTAGCAAAGAGCAGGTGCCACATTGTACTTTTTGAATGAATGAATGGCACAGTGAAAGTCTCTGGGTCAGGGGCAAAGGACGAGAAAGCCTGTGCCTTCCAGAAGCTTATAGGCAAATAAGAGGCAGCCACAAATAGGCAATGCCATCAGAGTGGGAACATGCGTGGGAAAGTGGGGGCTTATCTACTCCCTGCCTGATGCTTGTGATGCTTCCAGGAGAAGCCAACGCCTGACCTGAGCCTTGAAGGATGAGTAGGAATGAGCAAGTTTGGGGGGGAAGGCAGCCTAGGCTTTGGCATGAATCGCAGTCAGAGGGAGGGCCAGCACCCCGGTGTTTGTGGGAGGCTAATCCCGCATGTGTGTTAGGTGATGAGGCTGGAGGGGCCGGTCCACAGAGGTCTGGGCTGCAAACGCAGATCTGATGGCCATCCACCTACAACGAGGGCCAAATCCGGGAGGGAAGGTGAGCACACCCATCCTGCACACGCAGCAGGAAGGACAGACTCAGAGAAACACCCGCATTTAATTTCAGGGCAGAACACGGAAAGGGGAGGAGACGGAAAGGGGACAGGGGAAGGAGAGAGGGAAAGGCCAGAGGCAAGCAGCAGCAAGGAGGAGGGCTCGGACCTGGAAGCCAAGGATGAAGGAATTTGCAGGAAGAAGCGCATGGGGTTAATCACCAGCGCGAGGCAGAGAGGCCATGACCTGGGTTTCAGTAAATTGCAGAGTCGGGGCGGCGGAAGTCAGCCTATCAGACCTCAGCGCCTGGAGGAGGAGATAGGAGGTGAGAACCAGAACCAGGGAGTAGTTGAAGTGGTTCCTGAGTGAGGTTCAGGAGGAACACGCAGAGCAGGCTGGGGCCACACCCGCAGGCGAGGGACCACGTGACCCAGGCCCAGAGGCTACCTGGCATGTAGGGGTGTAGACCCAGAGGTTTGTAAGAGGGTGATGCAAATTGAGATCGCTCCCGCCTCAAGCCCTGGACACTAACGAACCTCCCTCAGCTACGATCTTGCTTGCCACGCGCAAAGGATGCCTTCCCAGCTCGCGCTGGGCTCGGGGATGGCGAACACTCCATGATCCTTGACCCTCCCTTGCCCTGACCATGTGAAACGCTCATCTGGGGGGCTCACATATTTCCTGGAGAAGAAATTCTGACGTTTTAAATTAATTCAGGGAGATGGGGAGGATTTCACAAAGATGGATCATCTTAATTTTTTTTTTTTTAAGTTTCCTTATTTATTTTGAGGGTTGGGGGAGACAGGATCGTCCGCAGGCTCCTGCACTGACAGCAGAGAGCCCCAGGCGGGACTCCTCCATCTCAGAAACTGTGAGATCACGACCTGAGCCCAAGTCGGTTGCTTAACGGACTGAGCCACTGAACGCCCCATCTTCATTTTTTTTTTTAACCCTGACAACACATTAGATGAGTCAAAGTGAGTGTTCACAGGACCTCTTTTGCCAGGCTGCTTCCAATAGGTCGAACTGGTGACACTGGCATTTATGCAAATCAACACATACTGAACGGCAGCATTTTCTTGGGGTTCTACTTATTGGCCCCCTTAAAGCCCAGTCCTTTTCTTGCCCCCAAACCCCACCCCCCCATGCTATGCCTCCACTTTCAGTGCCTGCCTCTCAGCAGCCCATTCCTCCTGATGCAACCCAGGTACCTCCCACTCATTCTTTAGGCCACGGCTCAGGCAACGCTTCCTTCCAGATTTCCTCCAGCTCCCCGACGGTCCTCTACTGCTTGCTACGTGACTACTCAGTGGCTGAAACCACACGCATGTGCTATCTTCCAGTTTCCATGGGTCACGAGCCCCAGGCATCGCTCAGCTGTGTTTCCCACAAAGAGGCCCCTGAAGCATCAGCCAGCCCTGGATTCTCGAATGCTCGTCCCAAAACTAACCAGGGAAGACTCTGCTTCCAGATGCTTATGCAGTTGTTGGCAGAATCTGTGTCCTTGCAGACTGTTGAGCTGAAGGCCTCGGTTTTCCTCTGGCTCTTGGCTCAAGGCTTCCCTTGATTCCTGCCCATTGTCCCAGACACACCTTCGTCTTTGTTACATAAACACGGCGATTTTCTGCTTTTGTGTCTTTCTGCCCCAGTAACTTGCGAGCTTTTTCTCTGGAAGGTATTTTGTCCTACCGGTTGCATCACCGTGCCCAGCACAATGCCTGGCACCTAGCGGACGCTCAGTAGGCACCTGCCAGATTCACTCACTACCGACGTTGCTGCTCACTGGACAAGCCACGAGACAAGCCAGACCGAAAGTCTGTTGTAGGCTGTGGCGGCTTTCAGCAAGGCCTGGATATGCTAAGTCAAATGGTGAGATTCCACAGCGAAATGGCAAAATTCAAATGGGATGAATGAAATAATTAAAGGGATGTTCAGTGCACTCGTGAGCAGAGATACTAAATGAGATTGCATGACGGCACTTCAAACACCGAGTTGTGGTATGCACTCGAGGTGTACATGCTCATTTCAGAATGAAATGACCCGGCAACGAGCCACTCTGCAGCTGTGAGTTTGGGAGCTGATCCTTCTATAGCTTGATAATTAAAATAAAGAGCAAACACAGGGTAAGAGGGTACGGAAAGGGAGAGAGAGAGAAAGAGGGCAAGAATAAGGACAAGAACAAGGGAGAGAGAGAGATAAAAATACTACAATGAAGATATGTAGCGTGCAGACACCCAAGGTATTCCAAAGAAATGGATGGGGCTTATCAGAGAAAGGAGATGGCAGGGGGTCAAACCCAGTTTGTAAAGCAAAGTGACTGATCCAGTCAGAGGGGTGGGGGGGGGATCCAAATTCACATCTTAAATTCACACCCAGGCAGCCTGGCCCTATAATAATTCAAACTTCTTCTTTATGGAATAATATGGCGAACACAGTGCTGGCCTCTATGGTGGTGTGGTGACAAGACAGACACATCTGGCCCCTGCACCCATAGGAGGTACATGTCACCGCTGGGGAACACTGATCAAAAATAATAAACAGGGGAGCCTGGATGTCTCAGTCAATTAAGCATCTGACTCGATCTCAGGTCTTGATCTCAGGGTTGTGAGTTCAAGTCCCGCATAGGGTTCTGTGCTGGGCATGAAGCCCACTTAAAAATCAAACTCCACACCTGAAAAACAAATCATCCAGTGAAGAAATGGGCAGAAGACATGAATAGACGCTTCTCTAAAGAAGACATCCGGATGGCCAACAGGCACATGAAAAGATGCTCAACGTTGCTCCTCATCAGGGAAATACAAATCAAAACCACACTCAGATATCACCTCACGCCGGTCAGAGTGGCTAAAATGAACACATCAGGAGACTATAGATGCTGGAGAGGATGTGGAGAAACGGGAACCCTCTTGCACTGTTGGTGGGAATGCAAATTAGTACAGCCACTCTGGAAAACAGTGTGGCAGTTCCTCAAAAAATTAAAAATAGATCTGCCCTATGACCCAGCACTAGCACTGCTGGGAATTTACCCAAGGGACACAGGAGTGCTGATGCATAGGGGCACTTGTACCCCAATGTTTACAGCAGCACTTTCAACAATAGCCAAATTATGGAAAGAGCCTAAATGTCCATCAACTGACGAACGGATAAAGAAGATGTGGTTTATATATACAATGGAATACTACTTGGCAATGAGAAAGAATGAAATCTGGCCATTTGTAGCAACGTGGATAGAACTGGAGGGTGTCATGCTAAGTGAAATAAGTCAGGCAGAGAAAGACAGATACCATATGGTTTCACTCTTATGTGGATCCTGAGAAACTTAACAGAAGACCAGGGGGAAGGGGAAGGGGGAAAAAATAAAGTTACAGAAGGGAAGGAGGCAAACCATAAGAGACTCTTAAATACTGAGAACAAACTGAGGGGAAAGTGGGTGATGGGCATTGAGGAGGGCACCTGTTGGGATGAGCACTGGGTGCTGTATGGAAACCAATTTGAAATAAATTATAGTAAATAAATAAATAAATAGATAGATAAATAAATAAAATCATAATATTAATAATAATAAGAGACCGCAATCATTTCAACCTAGGATTTTCTCCCAAATGAATGGATATGGTGATAATGATAAAGGTTGTCCTGTCTAATTACTAGCTTTACTATCTGAGCTAATTGTTTAACTTTTGTGATACCAATATTTTCAGCTATAAACAGTGGCTACCAATCTCTACCTGCCAAATTAGCATAGAGATTAAGTCAGTTAAAGAAAATATAACAAGTAGCACAGCCCATGGCCTTCAGGAGACTTTCAATGCCATTGCTATTATTGTCCAATTTAATTGTGCCACCCGATTTCCTGTCTTAGTGCCCAGCATTGCACTGGCCTACAAGCAGGTGCTCAGTTTACGTGGCTCAGGAACTAAGGCGGGGCAGTCTGAGGGGACAGGCAGCATTGCTGTTTAGAGGCAGACAGGTGTTTCCATGAAGAAAACCATCTTCTCTTTCATTTTCCAAGCCCGGGGGGTGATTAAATTCAATAGGTCCCTTGTTAATAGTTAACCATAGTATCACTACTCCCCAGCCATTCATGTTAAAATTAGTAACAATTTTATCGATTCAGATTCCCAAGTGGATACGTGGGTAAATCATCAAAACAATATGTCTACATGCCATTGGGGTTCAAAAAATAAATAAACACATAAACATACCAGCACACCTGGCCTCTAGTTATAATGCACCATTGACTCACTGGGATCTTGGGAAGATCACTTTCCCTAATCGGGTCGAAGTTTAGTCCCTTTAAATTGAGTACATTAGAGTACATGCTTGAATGGCTTCCTTCCTTTCAGAGATGGCTGTAGGACTGTCCGCCTTCTGGAAAGGGAAGAGCTGGTTCAGGAAGAATCACTAATTCTGTCTACCATCTGTGTCTGGCTCTTGGCTTGAAGACACGTGGCGGGATTGTTCCCCCCACCCCGCTGAAGTCAGTACGTCCACGTGACCCGCTTTGGCCGTGAGATATGAGCACCTGTGACATGAGTCACTTCCAGTCATGAGGTTTAAGGGCTTGTGCACAATTTGTCCCAATGTTTTTTTGTTTTGTTTTGTTTTGTTTTCCCTCTGACATGACACTTACAATATTTGAGGTAGTGGCTGTCCTGTCAGCTGGCCCTGAGTGATCGTGGTGACATGTGCTAAGGCACTGAGGTAGTGGGGTTACTGTCACTGCAGCAGGACCCAGCCCATCCTGACTGATCTGGTGAGCCATATTGAGGGAGGAAAGAATAACGTGATTCCAAAGCAAAGGACTCTGGTCAGTGGAGGAGCAAAGAAAATCAAGACCTGAAACCTGCTTGGAGCTGAAAGCACGGCCCAACTCTTGGAGCAGCTCACCCGACCGTTACAAGGGTCCGTGGAATATTCGGTGATGTGGCTGGTGTCGTGGTTAGATTTGGGAAGGTTTGGTTAATCATCAGAGACAGGGGCTGAGGGTATCTAAACCATGTGTATCTCTAATATTGGGCAGCTTGTCTGTGCTCCTGGCCACACCAGGCAAAGGAATGGACAGAGTTGACCTATGGCATCTTTAAGTGCTTAGGGCCTTAGGGGACATCAAGACAATCTGGATCGGCGGCCTGGTATACTTTTCTGATTCTGGCAGTCTATAAACCCGGGGTTCTGCTGTGCTTGGGAAAGACAACCCAACAAACGAGGCACTTCTGGAGATCTCTCTAAATAACAACACCAGGCAGAGGGTGACTTTGCAGGAGAGGAGAGAGTGACTCTGAGCGATTCATCTTTCCTTGCAGAAGGCCGGGTGCCATGAGCCTGGAGGGAATGGGCTTAATAAATGGCAGCAGGTGGAATGTAGGTTAGCTCCAGAAGGAGAGCATGTCAGCAAGGGTTATGAAACACAGAAGAAGTGACGGATGAGGTGACATTGTCCGGTCCCCTTGAAGACCCTGGGAAGGAGATGGAAAGTCTTTCTTAAGGTCAGAAGTTGAAGAACGAGTCCAGACTTAGTCGAGTGGGGGTTGGGTTGTGGGTCTTGCGGGCCAGGGCCAGAGCAATAATAAACTGCTCTCCTCTTTCCTCTCCAGGTTCTCAGCAAACTGAGAAATCGGACAAATGGCAAGGCGGATGGAGGCCAAAATATCAGCTGAGGGTAAGGACCAAATGGGCCTGTTAATGAACCGAAGAGGGAGGCCAGCTTGTCTCCTGGTCCCAGGCAGTGGTGGCCCAGAGCAGCCTTCTCAACACATGCAGGAACCGAGCCCCAGAGAGCCTTCAGCCTCGTGTCTCTGCATGCACCTTACCCTCTAAAGAGGACAATGTCGTCTTTTCTAAAGAGAAAAGAAGACAGCTGAGCTGACCAGGCCTCACGTAATCTTGTCAGTCCCGAAGTCAGAGAGGCCTCTACTGTGCCTCAGACAGGGTGGGAAGAGAAACAAAGGACTCACATCAAACCTCCCCCTGCCCCGCCCCACCCCGCCACCGCCACGGAAGGAGGCATCCGTGGTTTCCAGACCAAAGACCTGCCCTCTAGGAAAGTGAAGGGATTTGCCCAGGGCTGGTGAGGCACAGGGTGAGGAGCTGACCTAGTAGCTGTGAATCTCAGTTGTTAGGACTCACTGCCTTCCTCTGCCCCAACATGGGCCCCCATGCACAGATCCAGCGAATGCAGGAGGATGTGGTCTGAGCCATGGCTCATGGGTCCTTCACCTGTGCGACTCCAGGCAAGTCACCCAGGTGCTCTGAGTCCCAGTTCCCTTATGCCAAAGCAAGAAACCATCATATCAGAACCAGCCCACTGACAAATTCTTGAAGGTCACATGAAAGAATGGATGGGGGAGGGAGTCATCCAAGTAACTCAAGATGAAAAAGAAAGGGTTGAAGTTAGGGCCGCTTCTGCAGCTGAGAGCCTGCCCAGAGAAGGGGATGTGATTGACCCTGCATGTGATCAGATGTCCTTCCATGCTCTGGTCCAGGGCTGAGGTGGGTCTGCCTTCGTTCCTTGTGGTCGCGTCCAGGTTTCGGGCTCGGAAAGTTTTCTTTCCGTCCCTTTCATTTATATCCCTTTCTATTTTGTGCCAAGATGGCTGAAGCTTTAAACTCAGACCCAAGGCTCCAGGGAGCACCTCGTCTGTGTGCCTGTGGGGAAGGCCCCAGGGCTGAGGGACAGAAGAGAAGGGGTGGGCCTGATTATGACTGACCTACACGCTGCGGTCCAGCGCATCTTGAAAAGCACATTTGAATACTTTTCGCAAGGGAAGAGTTCCCATTTTAAGTTAATAAATCCCCTCAAGGAAGGAACTGTAACAGAGCATACAAACAACTCACAACTGAAACATTTTGTTCCAGAATTGTTTTTCCCCCAAACTTGGTGATAATGCAGCACAAAGGGGGAAAAAAATGTTTTCAAGGGATATGTTGCTTCTCTGAGAGGAAGATCCTCTCTACTTAATGCTTTCTGGGACCATCCCTTGATGTCCAAAATTATGCAGATCCCCCCCGAACCAGTGAACGTCCACCTACTGTGCGTATAACACTGGGGGGAGGGGACGGGAAACAGAGATGGATGAAGAGGGAGATAGGTCAACCGTAACTGTGAAGTTAAGTCAACTAGTTGTAAATTTTTATGAAGAGCCGCGAGAGGCAATGCCCTCACCCCAGAGCTCACCCGTGACACAGAGAACAAGCCCCGTTCTCAGCAAGTACACATTCTTGTGGCGTGAGATGGACCATCACCAAGTAGGCACATCATTTCAGTGAGTAATCAGCGCTATGGAAAACATAAAACAGGCCATTCTGATTGATAGTGTCTGGGGCCGAGGGCATCGTGGAGAAAGGGTGAAGAAGTCGAGTGTAGCTGAGTTCTGAATAGCTGAAAAGGAGTCAACACCAACTCTCACGGGGAAGAAACCCCCAGCCAAAAGGGAGAGAAGCTGCCAGGGTCCTCAGGTAGGAATGGGTTTGGTGTATTGGATGAACCAAACAAGGCCTCTGGATGGGAGCAGAGTGAGGAAGGAGACAGTCACAGGAGATCAAGGCAAGGTGGGCTTGGGTTGCCTCAGATACTGGCTTAGGGCAATGAGATCCATTCCCTGAAGTGAGCCCACCGTAGTCAGCTCTGACTCGGGAAGCGCCCCTGGTTGGATCTGCAGGAACAAGATGGGGTGCCCACCACTGATCAACGCGGGAGAAGGCAGAAGCTGACAAGAAGTCTTAGGCCAAGAGTTCTCAATTCTGCCCGCCGGGATCTCCTCGGGAGCACATGGAATACTGATTCCCTGAACCTGCCCTCAAAGATTCTGACTCAACTGGTCAAGGGTGCCGCGGAAGGTTTGTCCACTCCCCTTATGATGCTAGGGTGCGGTCACAATTGGGAACCTGCATTAGACAATGCAGAGGAGGGAAAAGGCTTGGAGAAAACACATTTCATGATAATATAAGAAGAGCTTTCTTTCCCAGGGCTTCCACTTCCCACTAAGGATCAGATGTCCCCTGAGAACCTACCTGCCTGACTCCAAAATACCCCCCAAATCTGTGACTCTGAATAAGACAGTCAGCCTGCCAGTGTGCCTGGGAGGCTGAGCGAGTATGGCACCACTGACAGAACAGGGAGCTAAAGACCCACATCCTGGGGGCGCCTGGGAGGCTCAGTTGGTTAAGTGTCCAACTGTTGATATCAGCTCAGGTCATGATCTCACAGGTAGAGCCCGCTTGGGATTCTCTCCCTTCCTCTCTTTC
Source organism: Panthera pardus (assembly GCF_024362965.1). Lineage (NCBI taxonomy): Eukaryota > Metazoa > Chordata > Mammalia > Carnivora > Felidae > Panthera > Panthera pardus. The sequence continues at coordinate 75,952,500 of NW_026527002.1, read as the reverse complement.
TGCCCTTCTCCTACTTGTGCACACACATGCACTTTCTTTCTCTAAACAAACAAACAAACAAACATTTAGAGACCCACATCCTTCTGCTGCGTGACTCCTACATCTCACAATGCTACCCATAGGGGATTTAAAACCTGGGCCCCCAAAACCTCTGGGTGCCAGCGCTGAGGTACTGAGGTCAAAGGCTTTAGAGCTGGTTCCAATAAGTATCTTTGAGACAAGGTCATCATACGTTCGGTGGGCTCTCTGCTCCCCACCTCCTGCCCTCAGCCTTCAACTCCTGCTGGGGTTCATTTGTTCATATGCCCATCTTCCTCTTTGTGAACCACTCTGAGAGCAGACACTATCTGCTTTGTCGTGGTTCTTTACTCTTCCCGATGTAATGCCTTGAAAGCTATCAGGGCCATCACATGCACACTGCAAAAGATGTGGGCCACATGGTCGCCCTCATTAAGCTGCCAATCTTAGAATTGAAAGCAACCTCAAGAATTGGTCCAATATCTCATCTCACAAGTGAGGGAACGAGGCCCAGAGACGTTAATAACCAGCAACCCTTACGTAGATAGGACTTTGTCATCTGCAGGTTCACATATGTTTCCTAATTCATTGTCACCCACCCCTCCCCCGATGTGACAAGGTTCTTCTCATTATCCCCACCATGTAAGTAAGGAAAGTTGAGCAGCAAAGAGTGAACAAACTTGTGTAACAGCTTAGTGAGAAAGGGAGTCAGGATGCAACTCAGACAGCCCAACAAAAATGTTATCTTTCCCACCACACAAGGCTCTCCATGCTGTGACTATGACCCCAAAGTAAAGCTAGTCCTTCTCAACATCACACTGTTCCTTATTCTTTAGGCCGGATCTCCCTTCACAACACAAACCAGGTTCTTTGGTTGCTAGAAATCAAGTTAGTGTTTCATTGCACAACATGGTCCTAAGGAGGTTTCAAGGGAGTATTTGGAATTAAAAACAAATAAGCAGGGGTGCCTCCTGGCTCAGTCAGTAGAGCATGTGACTCTTGATCTGAGGGTTGTGAGTTCAAGCTTCCCATTGGGTGGGGAGCTTACTTAAAGAAAAAAAATAGAAACAAGCAAAACCAGATGGGGGCACCTGGGCGGCTCAGTCGGGTAAGCATCCAACTCTTGTTTGGGGCTCAGGTCATGATCTCAAGGTTCATGAGATTGAACCCTCGCATCAGGCTCTGTGCTGACAGTGTGGAGCCTGCTTGGGATTCTCTGTCTCCCTCTCTCTCTCTACCCCTCCCCTACTTGCTCTCTGTCTCTCAAAAAAAAACAAAAACAAAAAACAAAGCAAAAACAAAACAAAACAAAAACTTAAAACAAACAAAAACACAACAAAAAAAAAGCAAAACCAGAAAGTCAAACTCATAGAAACAGAGGAGAAAAAGTAGCTATCAAGGGCTGGAGGGGTGGAGGAAACAGGAAGAGGCTGGTGAAAAGCATGTTCTAGAGGTAAAAGATGAATAAGGTCTGAGGATAAATCACGCAGTGACTATACTTGACCACACTGCATGGTACAACTGAAATTTGCTGCTAAGAAAGGAGAACTCAAACATTCTCACCAAAATCATGCAATCAATTAGAGTTTAAAAAGCGAGGTGATGGGTGTGATAATTAACTAGATAGGGGGATAACGTGTATGCACATATGACATCATCACCATGGAGATGTTCAGTATCTTACCATTATATTTGTCAACTAGACCTCAATAAAGTTGAAAATAAGAGGCCAAGCAAACCCTGGAGAATCAGCATCCGGGGAAGAAATGGAGGCAACTGCCTGCCAGAGAGCGGCCCTTTGCTTCACGCCAGCAGCCCGCCAGCGCCCGAGATGTCTGCCAGGCAGAGCTCATTAACCAGGGCTGGGGATGTGCCTGCCTGGCATGTAGCATGATTTATTTCACTTTGGTTCCATGTCTCCCACAGATCGGCGCTTTCTTTACATATTATACTTCGCATCTTAAAAAATACACAAGATGATGATGTGTTTTGTGAACTTTTTGCCCATCGGTCTAATGTTGAAAAAGCCAATCTGACTCCCTGCCCTTGTCCTCCAGAGCTGTGAAATCACAAATCAGGCATAATAATAGTGTCCTCCTTAAGGGTTCACCCAAGCATGTCAGCCAGCCTGGCGTACCAATGGTGAAATTTGCATTGCGCTTACAGGGCTGCTTTATTGATAAAGACGGACTTTTGTACCCAATGAGTGACCACTGTCTTGGTGCCTGTGGGGCCTCTTGGTCCATCCTGGGTCCCTGGGAAAGGCCAACCACTGGCCTCCCTGATTGACTGTGATAGTCCAAGGACTGAAGCAGTCACACTGCTGTTCATTCCAGGGAAAGATTTGTCTGGATCCAGCCGCCTTCTTCCCTGTTCTCGCTGCTTGTGCCTTCGCCTATAGTCCACATGCCTCAAGACAACCCCTCATGCATGCTCCCTACAAGGCTTCACTGATGGCCACCCCAACATGCAGACGTTAGGGCAACAGCATGTGTGGTCAAATATTCAGATGCTTTAGAAAACAGAAATCTCTGTCTCACATTTAGGCTAAAATTAACAACTCAGGAAACAATAGACGTTGGTGAGGATGCGGAGAAAGGGGAACTCTCTTGCACTGTTGGTGGGAATGCAAACTGGTGTAGTCACTCTGGAAAACAGTGTGGAGGTTCCTCAAAAAAACTAAAAATAGGACTACCCTACCACCCAGCAATTGCACTACTAGGTATTTATACAAAGGATACAAAAATGCTGACTCAAAGGGGCACGTGCGCCCCAATGGTTACAGCAACACTATCAATAGCCAAAGTATGGAAATGGCAACTGATGAATGGATAAAGAAGATGGTGTATATATATATATTGTGTATATATATACACATATATATATATACACAATATATATATATATACACTCCTATATATATGTGTATACACACACACACACACACACACACACACACACACATACTGCAATACTACTCGGTTATTGAGCAGAACGAAATCTTGCCATTTGTAACTACGTGAATGGAACTGGAGGGTATTATGCTAAGCGAAATAAAGACAGAAATCATATGATTTCATTCACGTGTGGAATTTGAGAAACTCAGCAGATGAACATAGGGGAAGGGAAGGAAAAATAAGATAAAAACAGAGAGGGAGGCAAACCATAAGAGACTCTTAAAGGGGCGCCTGGATGGCTCAGTCGATCGAGCATCCAACTTTGGCTCAGGTCATGATCTCACAGTTCGTGAGTTCAAGCCCCTCATTGGGCTCTGTGCTGACAACTCAGAGCCTGGAGCCTGCTTCAGATTCTGTCTCCCTCTCTCTGTCCCTTGCCCACTCACACTCTGTCTCTCTCTGTCTCTCTCTCAAAAATAAATAAAAAACATTTAAAAAAAAATTTTTTTTAACATTTATTTATTTTTGAGACAGAGAGAGACAGAGCATGAACGGGGGAGGGGCAGAGAGAGAGGGAGACACAGAATCGGAAGCAGGCTCCAGGCTCTGAGCTGTCAGCCCAGAGCCCGACGCGGGGCTCGAACTCACGGACCGCGAGATCGTGACCTGAGCTGAAGTCGGACGCTCAACCGACTGAGCCACCCAGGCGCCCCAATAAAAAACATTTTTTAAAAAAGAGAGAGAGAGAGACTCTTAAATACAGAGAACACACTGAGGGTTGCTGAAGGGGAAGTGGGTAGGGGGATGGGCTAGATAGGTGATGGGCCCTAAGGAGGGCACTTGCTGGGATGGAGCACCGGGTGTCACGTGTAAGGGATGAATCCCTGGGTTCTACTGCTGAAGCCAACACTACACTGTATGTTAACTAACTTGAATTTGAATAATGATAATAATAATAACAATAATAATAATAATAATAATAAAAGAAAACAAGAAGCTCAAAATGAGGCCGCCTCCCTGCACTATAAGGCCTAAAGTTACATGGGCTGCTGCCTTGACATCTTTGAATCTCACAGGGTCCCAAAGGCCTAACTGTGAGCTCCCCCGCTCTCCCTAAATGTGCTCCCACCTAGCAGGAGAGGCTCCCGCCCCCACCGACTAGTTCCCTTTATTAACCAGACCAGCAGGCTGTGCCCCACCCGGGCTCCAACCTAACAGGCTTCATCTCCAACAAGTCAACCGCACCCTCGGACAGGAGCCTGGGCCACCCTGCCCACTTATCACCACCCCCAGCATCTCTCACAGCCCCTGCTGGCTCACTTTCTTGCCAAGGACAACCTCTCTGTGGCCCTGCATGGAGTGAGGTGTCCGGCCCCTTCTTATCTGCCCGCTATCCCTGGGTTTGGCCACATGTACTATAAGGGCCGGGGAGCCCTTCCTCACCAACGGGGTGAAGAGAAGGTACTCAAAACTTCCCTTTCCAAAAAATACCCATGATTCCAATTTAGTCATAATAATGGATGGAGAACAAGAGGTGTGGCCATTTTGCTCTGCACTCGCCTGGTCAGAGTGCATGGCGCCCAGCCCAGGCTGAAAGACCACATGTTTCTGGAAAGCAGTCAGCAAACAGGAGCACGCTCGGGACACTACTGCCTGCTTACCTGGATGAGGGAGGGCAGGGGGTCAGATTCGGACTGGACTCCTCCACTCAGTAGTAAGTTGGGAGGCAAGGGAAGAGACCACAGAGCAGGAGACTAAGGGGGAGCTGTAGCCAAGGGTTCCAGTGCTCTGCCCAGGGCCTCTGGCCCCATCCCCTGGCTTCTGCACACTTCTCTCCAGAAGGCTCCCTCTGAAACCTTATTCAAAAGACTGCCCTCGTGCTACCAGGGCTACCTTATCTGAACAAACGGTGAGCCAACGTTGATGACCTCAGAGCCTTCCATCAGGATATCTTGGTCCCCTGAGGGAGGTGGGACAAGATCTGTGTGGCATAATGGACACTCCAGAGTTTCCTGAAGGACCCGATCAAGTCAGGGTTGGACTGAAGCTTTACTGCTGGCTTCTCCCCACCTCTGTCCTGCTTACCCTGTTTCTGTGCAGCTTCTCTTGAAAGCACATCCCTCGTGAGTTGGCCCCCCAAAAGAAAATCATCTCAGAGAGCCTAGAAGACCTGAGCAAATTAGCATCCAAGAGCCATGCCTCAATCAGGTATAGAAATAATGCATCCGAAGCTGAGGATGGGTGGACAGAGGCAGAAATAAGGCACAATTTGCCAGACAAGAAGAAGGAACACCACACCAGCCACGTGGGTTTGGAACTAAGCATTTGTAGCCTGGGGAGCGAAGGCACCGTCACAGGGACTCTGTACAGAGCCACCAGGACCCGGAGGTGGGAAGCAGCCTGTGGTGGATGAGAGCCACCAAGACTAAGAAAGCAATCGTCTTGATTCATTCAAGGGTATTTCCGGGGACTCCAAGCTGATTACCCTAGAAACGAAAAGCAGCAAGATGACTGACTTCTAATAACTGAATAACATCCATCAGGAGGAAATTAAAAGCGTTCTCTGGGATTCCATACGGGTAACTTGGATCAAGATGTGGAATGAAGTAAGGACAAGTTCAGGCTTGGTTTAAGGAAGATGATTCTAAGAGCCTTAGCCATTCAAACACGGCATGGCCCCCTCAGGAGTTAGTGAGTGGTCACTGGAAGTGGACCAGAGTTGTAGGGACATTATTCGGTCTCCCATCCAAGTACTAACCAGGCCCGACCCTGCTCAGCTTCCGAGATCAGACGAGATCGGGCGCGTTCAGGGTGGTATGGCCGTAGACTGTAGGGACATTATTCGGGACATGGAAGCATCCCTTAGAAAGGATGTGCATTCCAGCCAATAAATCACAGTCTCTTCCTCTCCTCCCAGCCCCACAAAATGCTTGAGCACACAGATGGATGCTTCCAGCTGCTTTTATTTCCCTTGGGGTTTCTTCAACACTTACACAAAAAATTCAATAGGAAAAACAAAAAAACCTCCAAAATAGAGTGCCCTAAAGCAGTGGATACAACTTTTGTATGTTTCAGATGAAAAGAAATAATAATCGAATGATCAAGGTAGGGAAACGTATGAATTTGCTAATACAGATCATTTTTAACACGGCTAACATCAATTTAAAAGAAGCGGGTAGGTTGGGACCATTGCACAAACAGATCTGCTGTGAACAGGTGAAGACTTAATGACATGCTTGTCTTGGTCCACAGACCAGTATTTGGGAACATTTGCTCAAAAAAACAAACAAACAAACAAACAAACAAAAAATATATATATATATATCCACTAAAAGTCTCACCGTATCTCTGTTTCTGGCTTTCATGCTTTAAAGCATAATATATTTAGGTAAATTCAATTTAGGTCTCTTTCAAATTTTCAAAATTGAATTCAACAGCCCAACAATAATAGAGTCAAGACTGTTAGAACCGTATTTTGTTTCTTATCATACCTCACAAATCGTTAGTGCCCTGAGATCGTCAGTGCCCTGAGTCTATAAGACATTTTCACATCCGTGATTTCCGTGGGTGCTCACAGACCTCACGTGCCGGTAGATAAAACAGTGTTGCTTCTGCAGGTTGTCACGTGCCTGGGGCCCAGGCGGGGTGTGAACTGGGCATCGCCCGTCAGGTGAGGAACCCTACATCTGCCGTGCGTGCGGGGTGCACTCACCCTTGAGAAATCACCTCGTAACGTGAACATGGAAACTGCCTGCGTAGAGGGCAAAGCCCAGGAGGAAGCGGGCCTGGTGTTCTAGAGAAAAGAAGGGGGATTCTTCCGGGGGAGGGTCAGGTCCAGGAAGGGAAACAGCAAATGTTCTGACAGATGCTACAGGTCCAGTGGGAGGAGAGGAGTCCAGACGTGATTGCAACCTGAACACCCGGCAGGTCGGTGATGCCATCCAGGGAGAGGGGACCCAGGAAGATGAGGAGATATACAGACATATTGGTTTCCTGGGGCTGCGGTGACAAACTACATAATTCTGGAAGTCAGAAGAGTGTGAAAGCAAGTTGTCAGCAGGGTTGATTCTTTTTCAAGGCTCTGAGAGAATGTACTAGTCAGGGTTCTCCAGAGAAACAAGACACAGGAATTGGCTCACATGATTACAGAGGCTGATCTATCCCACCATCTCCCACCCACAAGCTGGAGATCCGGGTAACCCGTGCTGTGATTCAACTGGAGTCCAAAGGGGAGCAAAGTCCCAGTCTAAGGGCAGAAGGAAACCAATGTCCAGTTCAGCATTCAGGCTGAAGAGGTGAATTCTCCATCCTTCTTTCTTTTTTCCTACCCAGACCATCCACACTAGGGAGAGCAATCTGCTTTACTGAGCCCACTGGTTCGATGCTAATCTCTTCCAGAAACATTCTCACAAACACACCCAGAAATAATGTTTAATCGGGTATCTGGGAACCCCATAGTCCATGCAAGTTGACGTATAAAATTAATCATCACGGGGAGAATCTGTGTCGTATCTCTCTCCTCGTTTCCGGGGACTCCTAGAATCCTTGGCACTCCTTACTTTGTAGACACTCCTGTCTCTGCCTCCGTCTTCCTATTGCCTTCTCTCTATGGTGTCTCTGTGGGCCAAATCTCTCTCTACCTTTCTTTTATAAGGACACAAGTCATTGCCTTTGGGGCCCACCCTAAACCAAGCTGATCTCATCTCAAGATCCCTAACTTAATCACATCTGCAAAGACTCTTTTTCCAAATAAGGTCACAGCCACAGTTACTGGAGGGTTAGGATTTAGGCATATCTTTTCGGGGGGAGGGGGCACTGTTCAATTCATTACATAGGAGAATGGAAAGGTTGGCTCTCCTAAGCTGTTTTATCTTAAAGACAGAAGATAAAGAGCCAATTGTCTGGAGATCATTCGAGATCAGGGTGAGCTGAGGTTGGAGCGAGGAGGCTGGTGGGAACTAGTCCACCCACCCAAGGGCTACAGACAAAGTTCTCTGGGCAGACACAAACAATACCAGCTGCACAATTACGCCCAGGAGGTTAGTTAAGACACCGAATCTCCAGTGTTTCTTGTTCAGTAATAAATTTAGTCACGTCACCACCATTTTTGAATGCCTTGATATCCACCATAAATCTGGCATGGCATGATACGCCAACCACGTTGCTGGAAGAGTGTTCCGTCTTAGGATCTGAAGCAAGAAAGGAAAATATTGGCTCGATCATGAAGGGCATTCATCTTTTTCAGCCACTTACATACAGAATGATTTGCCGGAGCGTGCGAGGCACTCTGTGGGGCTGGAAGAGGCAAGGGTGACTCGGCCAAGTTCTCTCCCTCAGATGACCACTGTCCAGGGGGCTTCTCAGCCTCAACCAACTATCGGCAGTTGGGTCCAGACCATTCTTCACTGTGGGAGGCGCCCTGTGCTTTGTGGGCTATTCACAAGTGTTCTTGGAAGCCGGTTTCACCCCTCTCCCCTCAGTTGTGAGATCCAAAAACATGGCAAGCACCGCCAAATGTCCTCTAGGAACAAAACTGCCCCCCAGCTGAGAATTATTACCGTGCTGCTATAGGGGGTGGTGGGACAGATCTCATAAGCGAGACAGTGCTAAGGCTGACCATGCAAAAGAGGGCTTGAATAAGGTCCTGGAGTCCCCAGGCTGTGCAAAACAGGGGGAGGGGGCAGAAGGGAGACTACGGAGGTTCTGAGGGTCCAGGAGAGAGTCTGGAAGGGACTTGGGGAGAGGCTAGAGGACATGAGGGGAGCAGGATATAGTCCAACTCATTCAGAAGGTTTTGCTATTTTAATAAAGCACAAGACCATACCAGTGCCCTCACAAGAAAATCCAGAGGCAGGGCTCTAATCTGGCCTCTTCGCTTTATAAGCCCAGCACCTTTTCCTTGAGAATGCAGAGCGAGCACTGATTTCTCCACCAAGCAGCTCCCGGAGATACGGGGCTAGGCTGACACAGTGGACATCCTCAGCGACAGATGGAGTTAAACAGAATAAAACCCTGCACCGTTTACCATACAAGGATCTGCACTGAGCCTCTCCTTTTCCTTTTCAGATCCCTAAACCGCTCGATTTAAATACGCAGCTTTTGCATTAATGCACCAGAATAATTGACGTCTCAATGTCGTCCTCTCTCTGTCACCCGTTACTAAATATACATTCTCTCCAGCAAAGTTTTCAGATTGACTGCTCCTGACAGACAACACAGATTTCAACATTTACACAGAAGTTGTCTGTCAAAAAAAAAAGGAGGAAGAAAAGAAACAGAAAAAAATATGCCCTATTTTAGGATGTCTCTGCTTAAAACGCAGGAGAGAGAGAGAGGAGGGCGAAATCTCTCCCTGTGCATAACAGCAATTTATGCCAGGATGCACAGTCTTGCTGGAGAGGTTGCTAAGCAACTGCCTAACGGCATGTCAAAGGTCAAAGGGAGATGGGAGGTAAAAAGGTACCAAGGCATGAGCACGGCAGGCCATGCAGAGACCCAATCCACTCGGGACAACCACTCCCTCCCCGCTCCCTGAACAGCTAGAATAACTGGAGGGGTGCATTTTCATCCCAGCGTCCTTGAAGTCGATACGGGAGATTCCACACCCCAAGCACAGCTTGGAACACAGCCACTGTTGCTGGCATTTCGTCTGCCGTCTCTTGTGCAGTCGACGAGCTCAAGGTTGAAAGTCAAGCAAAGCTTGGTTTCTCCATCTGTAAAGTGGTGATTATAACTGTAGCTACACCACAGTGTGGCAGTGAGAATTTTTCTGGATTTTTCCCCTGCCTGTACTTGCCTGCCTGAGAGCATTCACTGCACTGCATTGAAATTTTCTCTTCTTTGTCTGCCTGTGCCCAGTGGGACCGTGTGCTCCAAGCAGAGGGACCACATCGTCATCACCCATCATTGTCCCATGACCAGCACCTTGCCTGGAACACAACAGGACCTCATTAAACAACTTTGTTGAACGTGCTCCGAATCCTAGAGTCTTGTAATGTAAATGGGCCTCGGGTATGCCATGGTCCCCTCCATTTCCTCTTGTCACCCTCTCTACCTGCGATTCCTATTGTCATCCTTTCTACCTGCAAACTAGACGTTAAGGTAAATTCACATGGGGCCTTCATGGAGGGGCCACGCTTGAGTTAGGTTTGAGAGGATAAGTAGGCATTCGCCAGAAGTTAGTGGGGAGGAGGGAACCATATCGAGATCACGGTTCACTCAGGTTCATTGAGAGAGAGAGAGAGCTGCCCTTTTACGACCTCTGCTCTTCCAAGTCTTGGGGTAGTTAATATTTGACTTGGTTAAAGGTCACAGAAAGAGTAAATGGTAGGCAACTCTTAGACAAAACCCGATTTTATCTGATTCAAAATTTTCTGCACATCTCACTAAATCACAAACTTTCGATCACACGTAACCCAAATCCTTCCTTCGTTAATTCTACTAGTCAAGAATAATGTATGAAACACATACTTTGGACTAGCTGATGAAGGTCACCAATATATCGTGTATTCCTTAACTCATTCAGTTCAGTCATGCATCCACTGCTTCAGTGAAAGGCATCTTGCTAGTCACTGGACACTCAGAGATGAATCATGCCCCTTGCCCACACGTTGCTCACAATTAGACACTACAGCACAAGGTTGGTCTGTTCTGTTGCACGTGTGATGCCTCTTCTCTCCACACCTGGACAGTCGCCACCTTCATGCACGTCCTAGGTCTCAGATTCCTGCCTTCCAATAGCTGCTGGCACGGAGCTTGGACAAAAGGAGATGGCCTATATCTTCTTGGTAGAACTTGAGCTCCTTGTATGTTTCCTTTTGTTATTTTTGGTTGTTTTTCCTTTTGGTTTGGTTTTATTGAAATGTATTTGACACATAATGTTGTATAAATTTAAAATGTACAACATATTGATTTGATGCAGTTGTATTGTAATTGCCATGATAGCAATACCACCCCTGTCACGTCACATCATTGTCATTTCTTTTTTGTGGCTGGAATACTTAAGATCCAGGGGCACCCGGGTGGCTCAGTTGGCTAAGCATCCAACTTTTGGTTTCAGCTCACGTCACGATCTCACAGTTCTCGGGCTCCGTGCTGGCACAGTGTGGAGCCTGCTTGGGATTCTCTCTCTCTCTCTTTTTCTCTCTTCCCCTCCCCTGCACATGTACTCGCTTGCTCTCTCCAAATAAATACATAAATTAAAAACTATATTTAACAAAAAAGATCTAGCCTCTTAGCAAGTATGATGACTATAATACAAATTATTGTCTATATTCACTATACCATGTTCTAGATCTCTGGGACTTATTAACCACTAACTGCCAGTTTGTATCCTTAAGCAACATCTCTCCTATTACCCCACCCCTGGCCCCTGGTATCTACCATTTTACTCTCTGTTTTTGTAAGTTGAGTTTTTTTAGACTCCACATATAGGTGACAGCATGCCGTATTTGCCTTTCTCTGACTTATCTCACGCAGCATAATGTCCTCAAGGTCCATCCGTGTTGTCACAAATGGCAGGATGTCCTTCTTTCTTAAAGGCAAAAGCAAATCCTCGTATGCTTCCTAATCGAATTTACTGCAGTTTGATTCCACAAAGGCGGAGCAGAAATGGCAACTAGGAGCACCTGCCACATTCCTTATCTTGGGAGTCCTCTACATTTGCTCACTTAATCTTTGCAACGGCTCTTTGGGGCAGGGATCTTTATCCCTGTCTTTACACATGAGAAGCCTGGGCTCACAGGGAATAAGCAACTCTCCCACAGCTAGTCACTGGCAGAGCCAATACTGAAGACAGCTTTTCTCTAAAATCCAGATTCCTTCCATGCCAGCATGCTGCCTCCACGCAGACCTCGAAAGATGATTCAGAATTCCACAGACCCGGAATAAGAGGAAGAAGGAAGTGGAGGAAACAAGAGCAAAAGCATTAAGGTGCACTCATCGGGGAAACAGGGAGTGTCTGGGGTGGCCAAGGCAGAGTGTGAACGTAGCCTTACACGAGAAATGTACCCGAAAAGATTTGGGGCAGGGTGAGAAATGCCTTGAGCATCCTTTGCACCGTGTTTAGCCTCAGGGTTCCATCCCCCCGCCCCCCAGAAAACACTCAACAAAGGAATCCAGTCTGTTAAAGCCTGACCCAATTTTCCAGAAGTGGACCTAGAAAGTGCACTCGTTTTGCAGTGTTCGTGAATGCTACACTTATCTCCCCCACAACAGATGCTCCTTAGCTCCGCGGAGGTTACTTCACTTCTCCCCAGTGGTTTATGAATCTCCCTCCCTCTGCTTGACCTGGAGCTCCGTGGACATTACTGTGGGTGCATCTCTGTAAAGCCAGCTCTTGGCTTTTCCCCACGAGGGGCGCCACCCTGTGCTCTCTCAGTAATCGAGGCACTGACCCAGTGAGTGGGTAAAACAGACCATTGACCATTTCCAGCATAGCAGGTATGATGACTATACATAACAACGGCATAAACAATGACATAAACAACGGCTCAGAATCCTTTGAGAAAGCTACCTTATTTGAATAAGTAATTATTACTTAGTACTTAATACTTACTACTCTGGTACTTATTTAAGTCCTCCCTTGGAAGCACATGACAGGGGATATAGCAGATACAGTTTTATTGAGCCCACAGTGATTTGAAGTGCCTGTCTGAATTTGACTTCTCTGGGAATGACATCCCACTCAAGGCAGAGTAGGTACTCTTGCCGGGTTTGGGGCGGGGGGTGGGGGTTGAAGAAATCTGAGCTTTGGCTGCTAATTGGGCTATTCTTAATTATAGTCATTCTTCATGCTAGGGAGTGGGAAGGGGAGGCAGGGAGAGCGAGGGTTTTATTTTTAACAACTGCACTTTCTGTGAGAAGTGTGGCCCCCATTTACAGCAACAAATGGAATCAGTGCCAAGGAGATGCGGCTGAATCATTAAGTGCAAATAATTAGGCCCTTAGTTCCTGGAGTTGGGAAAAGGAGCTCTCTGTGCAGCACAGGGGTGGAGAAAGTACCATTCATTTTGAGTTTTTCATCATTTAAAATGATAATCAGTGAGAGATAATATGCCTCAGTAGCCAATTTCGCCTCTGATTATTTGCTTGAACATGGTAATTGTGTGGTTTTGTTTTGCTCTCTCTTCGACGTGCTTCCTAAAGTCCTTGTGATGTTTTAGGGGGCTAGGGGGCTCGTTATTATCTCCGAAAGTAACCATGGAAATATATAATTAGATGTTATTCAGGGTAGAATGACCCAGGTTGCAGGAAGTCTCTGTGGTACAGTGCATTTAACTGGGCACGGGCTCTCTCCTCGGATCAGCAGGGTGTTATGTTCCCAAAGATCCTATAGTCCCATCTTATGGGACTGTGAGGCAGCCCAGGCTCAGGCAATAGGAGACCTGTCTCCCAGTCCTGGCTCTAGCCTGTCTGCAACTGGTTTTACATCCGGGCAAATGGAGGGGAAGGGGCAGTCGGTGATGTCAAATGTGCCACAAAGTGCTTGCATTTGTTTCGTACGTCATTTCTTCACTGCAAGCGGGAGATGGCTGTCAAATGTCCTCTCTACGTTAGAAGGGTTGAGTACACTGAAAATAGGGGAAGAGAGAGTTCTGTTTGTGCTAAAATGTAAATATTTATTCTGTATATCATGGGCACATAAGAAGACTTTAAAAAGGGATAGCCACATGCTATTACCATCAAACATCAGGTGTCAGTGATCCAGAATGGCTCCTGGCTTCCACAAAGGGTTAGGTTCTATTATCTGTTTGGAAATCTAGAAAGAAGCACTCAACCCAGAAGGATAGGAATTAGGAAGCCACCGAAAGGTGGCAGGGGTGGGCTAGAGGAAGGAGAGACGGATGCAAATGAGCACTACAATCCCTAGCCAGAGTGTAGGGGAGGACCGTACGTCTTCAGCCAGATTTCATGTGATACCAGGAAATGCCATCTATTGAGTAAGACAGTGATTCCGTATCAGAACTTCAGCTCCTTCAAGGTAAATCCCAGACTCCTGAGCATAGCACAACTTGCCATCTGTGATATGAGCATGGCCCCCACCTTCTCTGCCTCAGCCTCTCATACCAGCTCCAACCATTCTCCTGCCTGCTTCCTCTTGTACCCATTTTGAACTTCTTGGAGCCTGTAGAATGCCCCACACTTTTTATCAGCCCTGTGACTTTGTCCATGTCCTTCCTTCTGTCCAGAATGTCTTTGTCTTCCCGCTTTGCCTACATGACTGTGAATCACCCTTTAAATCAAAGCTCCAATATCAGTTACTCTGGAAAACTTCCACGATTTGGGTCAAATCGCTACCTCTGTAATATCCTGCCTTTATTCCAAGATTATACTTATCTAGCACATCATAGGTGTTCAATACATGTTTTATTTATTTATTCATTGCATAGTTCTCTCCTATGACTTACGTAGAACCTCATCTGTGTATTATGTTAGTTGAGCTGGTTAAAGAAAGTTGGAGAGAGGTTAGTTGGGTTGGTGTGGTTAAACTTAGTGGTGTTGAATTAGGACTGGATGAAATTAGGGCAAAGACAAACAGGAATGCCCCCAGACAGTGAACCAGGCTGTAGAACACGCTTTTCACCAAACATGACATCTCCTTCTCAGCAGTGCTGTGCATAGAAGACAGAAAAGTTCTGATACTTTCATGCAAACTGCATAGCTGCTATCCTATAGAGTCACAGTAAGTCCCTTGTTCTTGATAATAGAACAAAAGAACACTAGTTCCAAACACTACTGAAGGGTATTCACACCCAACCTGCCCACTGACACTGTCTTTGCCCTAGGACACACTCAAAGCTGGCAGAATACTAGGTGCCCATGATAAAGAACTGAGATGGAACTAGGATGGGAAGTTAGGACCAGGTTCCAAAAGGATAGTTCTTCCTAGAATGGATCATCCAAGTGGGATGTTAGGCAGGAGAAGTAATTGTGCGCCTGGAAATGTCTAATTTTATTGTCCCAAAGGCCATGCTCTTAACTGGTACTCTCTACTGCAGAGTGATAAAAATGGGCATAAATCCCTATGTTCAAATCCCATTGACTAGGTGTCATCAAGAGGTTAGTAGCTTTTTCAATAGTTACATTTCCTAGGATGGGAAGAAATTACCACTTTGGTCTCTAAGGGGGAAAATCACTAGAGAAACTATTCCACTTTCTCTCTACCTGCCACTCATCTTTCTAGAGAAAGGGAGTGATTTATCTGATGGGTAAGATTGGAAGAAGGACCTGTGATATAGAAGGATTAGGCCCTTCTGGCCTCAGGCCACCCTGTTCCTCTACTATGTAAGCTTAGTGGTACGTACTCTCCTCCCCTGGCCATGAGAGAGCTGGTAAATTCCAGTCTAGAGTGAAAACGTAGGCTATCCACAGTGGCCACACATCTAGACTATAGTTTCTAATCAGCTTTATGTGAATCTGGCATTTTGAATGTTACTTTTCTGCCTTCTATTTCTTATCTTTCAGTGTTTTGAATGCCGGAAGGAAAATGGCAGTCACACATTGGTCCCATCCTCCCCAACAGACATGTTACCATCGCCACCCATTCGACCATTCCAGGTCTCTGTTTCCCTATCCGTAAAATGGGAAGAGCGCTGCCTGTCATCAATGTGTTGTGGGAAATAAATGGAACAGCATATGGAAACCGTGGCACCGACTAGAATGGCACCAAACAGGAGGCTATTACCTTCGCCACCTCCACCTTAGAAACAAAATATTGACAATCAGATCCTATGACCTTCTTGCTCTGTTCTCCCTCTTCCTCCACCTTATTTTCCCTATTCTTATATTCCCTACTGTAATGAAAGGAATGCCCTTCCACCCACTTGCCACAGATGGACATCCGCTATACTCACATCTCTCACTGTCTCCAGGAGCACCCCAAATGAGAACCCCAAACGCACAGAACTCGTTATCTTTCAACCAAACCCCCAACTTGTGCCTTCTTTCAGCCACCCAAGAAGAAATCATAATCACCCCGACCCCATGGGCCATGAGCAAATCCTACTAGAACAAGCTCTTCATTGCCCCCCTTTCCTCCCCATGCCCTGAGTCCCATCTCCAGCAAATCCATCCATCACATGCTGTAGAAAGCTCTGCTGTAATAGCTACCGGCTTTCTCTGAAGTATGTCCCATTCCTTATCAGCCTTCCCACTGGGCTGTAAATTTCCAGAGGCAGGGCTGATGATGCCTATTTCTCTGTATCAGCTTTGTTTTCTACACAGACCTTGGCATAGAGAAACACCTTTACAGTGTTAGTTAAATGGAAAATGGATTGATCTAACCTCTGCTCCCTGTTCTCTCCTGGCCAGAAATAGCCTTATTTTTATTGGTGGCAGTGAAGCGTTGTCAGAAAAGTGACATTAGACATTGTTAATATGATGAAGTGAAAAATAATGTTGAGCTGTTCACAGATATACCCCGCTTCTGTTTTGTTTTTTGTTTTCTTTTTCTTGCCGGGTGTTCTAAGAGATCTCAAGCAAACTGAGGCTTGATGGAGGGCAGGTGGGTGGGCAGATGGGCTAAATGGGTGATGGGCATTAAGGAGGGGACTTGTTGGGATGAGCACTGGGGTGTTATATGTAAGTGGTGAATCACTAAATTCTACCCCTGAAACCATTATTACTCTATATGTTAGTTACATCGTTAGATTTAACGATAGATAGATAGATAGACTCAGTAAATAAATATTTCAAATAAATAAATAAACAAATAAGAGAAAGAGAGAGAGAGACATCTCAAGCAGTCAGCTGGTAAGCTTCTTAGATACAGACCCAAGTGTATCTGTCCAGGTTAAGGTCAGCATGATAATAGCCAGAATTTCCAAACTCTATTTGCAGCCAGTCCCAAGACAACAAATCACCTCTGTTCCAAACAAACAAACCAGCATTTGGAAACCTTAATTCTCTATCTGCGGCTCATCTCTGGCTGTGGTATTTTTAGTTTATTCAAGGCTTTTTGTTTGAAAAAAAGCAAATGTGCATCCCCTTATCTGATTAAACTGTAAAACGCCTCTCCTGCCCAACACTTGCCCTATGTGCCCTTCCTCACAGATTTTCCCCATCTCCAGCCCACAGAGGTTTTGCTGAGTGGCAAGGGTAAGTAAAAAAATGTTGGTGTGATTAAAAAGAAGGAAGAAGAAAAATAACCCTGGAAGCTTCTTGATCCTTATTACCATGGCAAAAAAAAAAAAAAGGATGTAGTGTCACCTGGGAAATAAAAAGGAACTGACATACTGGCTGCTACTGCGGCACCGTGCGCATTAATCGCGGAGATTTGCCTTTTATTTGATTGTCATGGCTTCATTAGGTGAGTGCCTCCCTCTTCCCAAAAAGGACTTCTGCCCAAGAGGCACAGCCAATTTGCCGTTCATTTCTGCCACTTTCAAGGATACATTTTTTTGTTTTCCCAGGACCACGAGCAAGTCCAGGCTCGTGTGGAAGTGATTTCTGTCGCAGACACGATTGGTGACTTCTCATCTCTGTTCAGAAGGTACCTCCACGTGGAGAAGGCCCTTCCAGAACTTCTGTGGCTCTGCCTGTGCTCCGGCCAGCTGGACGACGCTGACAGCGGCTCCCATCAAAGAAAGAAGGGGGAGGACAGTGGTTAAACACCCCATCACCTTGCGTCCCAGGTGGGAAAACTCAGAAACGCATGTCCTAACCTGCCTTCCAAGTTCCTCAGTAGGACTCAGCTCTGTTGCCATGGCGGTAACTCCTGACAACATACAGTTCGCTGGTTTCCTTCCCTTTTCTGCCTCACTGCCCCCTTCCTCTGCTCGTGTCTCCTGGACTCATCTTTTAGTAAATCACCGGCACTCACATCTGGTCTCAGGGTCAGTTTCGGGGAGGAGCCAAACAAAGAGAAGCCCCTGCCCTGATTTAGATGACAATTGCCCTTCAGAGCTCCGCTCCAGAGGAAATCTCTCTTTCTAATGAACAGGGCCTTGGACATCCGAGATCCTGGTCTGCAGCAATATTCCTCGCACTGAATCCAGGCATGGGATGGTGTCCCTTGCCTTCAGGCACAGAGTTTGGAGCTGAGGAAGGGGACAGTCTACAAAAGAATGACGTATGGAAACGCTGAATCCAATTCAGGTGCAGAGAGTAACTACAGCATTAGCATCCACTGGGGACGGGTCACTTAAGACCTCCAACTCAAATGCCCCGCGGGCATTTCATCCCACAAATATTTAACGAGTGTCTTCTATATGCCAAGGATGGTGCTACCTACCCTGTCACGTGTGACACTTCCTCCGTATGAGACTTCCCACTATCATCTTTTTTAGTGCAATTATCGTAAATATTTTTAAAATAGTAAGAAGGAGAAAAGAAGCACCTTACACTCTTCCAATGAAGCACAAGCAATAAACTAAGAGAAAACTCTCCCCTGGATAAGTTGTAAAGGGCAGACCACACCCCCAGGTCTTCCGAAGGAGCATCTGACACTTGTCTTGTGAACCCAGTGTTGTTGGCATGGAAACAACATACCTCTAAAGCTCTAAACTGTCTTCAGGCCAGGAACATGAGGATGCGATCCAGCAGTCTACAGAGGTGCTTCAGAGTCCACACAAAATCCTTAAGGTGCCGAAACCATAGAAGACCCAGAAGACTCTAGAACTAAGCCAAGGGTGGAATGAAGATAGTTCTCAACCTGCTTCGTTAGTTTCTCAACTGTGGCATGCTTTCGCCACCGTGGGGGACTCTATTTGCTATTCTCACTGCCTGGGCTTCTCTTACTGCTCCCCAGACTAATCTACTAGTCTCCGATTCACTCTACAGATCTCGGAACTTTTGTCCTTCTTCCCAGGATGCTTCCCTAGAGTTGCAAGACCAAATGCTATCCCCTCATTAGAACATTTATCATAGTTGATGCCTATGCGCCTATTTGCATGTCTATTTTTCCTATGAGCTCCTTGAAAATTGGAGCTATACCTGTTTCTTCCCACTGTTGAATCCCTGGCATCTGGTACAGGGTCTGATAACTGGGGTTCAATGACAATCACTGCATCAGTAACGTCAACATTACTGTTTTCACCAACACCAAGGTGGACTGCTGAGCAGACCAGATCCGCTCTTCACCTGGGGGGGGGGGGGCGGGGGGCTCGAAATGTACTCTAAAGAACACTAGCTCCAGGTTTTAGACCCAAAGAAATACAAGTTTCCTGAATCTGGATTAAATAAATCCAGGAAATCAGGTTTTAATAAAAATTGTCCAGGTCTCTCTACTTCTCAGAGCACTTAAAATACTAATGTGTGTGGTGACTCTGAAGATGGGAATCCATCAAGAAAAGTGCCCCGGACCGTCTTCTGTGGCCCTACCGGTTCCAAGCTGCTTGCCCTGTGTGCCAGCACATGCATTTTTAGTACTTACGTCAAAGTATCTAGCACAATCTGGGCGGGAAATACATGTTCATAAGTCCTGAAGGAAAGGAGTGGTGGAAACCAGATACTGTGAGAACAGACACTGTGTGTGCTTGGCAAATCCAAAAGTGTATGCAATTCGGGAGACTCCTTTCAAAACAAATACGGAGAGGTGCCTTGGTGGTTCAGTCAGTTAAGTTTCCAACTCTTGATTTTGGCTCAGGTCATGATCTCACAGTTCCTGAGTTCAAGCCCCACACTGGGCTCTGTATCTGCTTGGGATTTTCTCTCTCTCCCTCTCTCTTTCTGCCCCTCCCCTGCTCTCTCTTTCTCTCTCTCTCTTTCAAAATAAATAAAATTAAAAAAACTTTTAAAAACAAATACATTGATAAAGAAATAAAAACTTTTTTAAAATATGGAAATTAAACTTTGGAAATACGGAAATTAAACTATGGAAATAAAAACTTTTAAAAATTTTTGGAAATTTTACAAAAATATATGATTATGTGCATACATAAATAGTGACCTGATTTGGAATCATCTCCAAGCTGCTTGACCATCTCTGTGTCTTCTAGCAAGACATTCCCACCAAAGGGTTCTCAATTTACTCAAGGTTAAGAGCTTCTTGAGGTAAGGACCACATGTCTTCAGCTCTCTGTACCCACTGCTCTCTTCAGTCACTGCCCTGTTCCTCTGAGCAGCACACCAGCACACCGTAGACACTCAACAGCTCATTGATAATGAACTGAAAAGAAGGAAGGAAGGGGGGGTGCCTGGGTGGCGCAGTCGGTTAAGCGTCCGACTTCAGCCAGGTCACGATCTCGCGGTCCGTGAGTTCGAGCCCCGCGTCAGGCTCCGGGGTGATGGCTCGGAGCCTGGAGCCTGTTTCCCATTCTGTGTCTCCCTCTCTCTCTGCCCCTCCCCCGTTCATGCTCTGTCTCTCTCTGTCCCAAAAATAAATAAAAAAAAAAAAAAAAAAAAACGTTGAGAAGGAAGGAAGGAAGGCAGGGAGGCACGAAGGCAGGAAGGAAGGAAGACAGGAAGAAGGAAGAAACCTGACTTGGTTTATTCTCTAAGCACCATGATTTTTGGAATTTCTTATCACAAGAAGGGGCCTTGACTGAAGCATGGAAGATTTATGAAGAATCTCTCTTTAAATTATCCAAAGCACAGCATAAAGGTCAGGAGTAAGTTACATTCTTCAGAATGCCACGATGTGCAAGGGAGACCCTAGCTTCTCTTTTGGATCTCTCAAATCCATTTGCTTCCTACTGCACCTTCGGTAACCCTGTAACCTCTTCTGGTTCCTGCCATGTCTTGGGAAGCTGGGGAGACTCCACCTTTGGGACTCACACTGAAGCCTGAAACAACCCTGCTTTGGCTGTCAGTTACATCAGTGGATAATCCAATCTACAGGAGACCTAACAGGGAAAACATGGGCCGAAGAGTCAGCAGTTACACGCATTCAAATCACCTGGGAAGCTTATTGAAGACACTCATCCCTAAGCTCCTCTCTGGACCAATTAAATCATACTCTCTGGCAGTAATGCCCAGGCAGATGTGTGTTTTAAATCTTTTTTTTTAATTTTTTTTTTAACATTTATTCATTGTTGAGAGAGAGAGAGAGAGACTGAGCATGAGCAGGGGAGGGGCAGAGAGAGGGGGAGACACAGAATCCGAAGCAGGTTCCAGGTTCCGAGCTGTCAGCACAGAGCCTGATGGGGGGCTCGAACTCACAAACCGTGAGATCATGACCTGAGCCGAAGTCGGATGCCCAACCGGCTGAGCCACCCAGGCGCCCCAGCATATGTGTGTTTTAAGAGCTCCTACATGAGTGCAATGTGCAAAACAGCTTGGAGAACTGCTGGGCTTGATAAATGTGTGCCGCTTTCAAGATCTGCCCTTAATTCATTATGTGAATGTGGGTAGGCTCTTTACCCTGCCCAGACCTCAATTTCCTCAACTGTGAAATGTCCTATTTAGAGAGAAAATGGTTAAAGTTTCATACTTGGTAAGTGTGTGTTATTTTTATATAACACTTTTGTAGCTGTGACAAGGCAAGACACTGCGCAGAGTGCAAAGGTGAAAGAGTGGTCCTTGACCTCAAGAAGTTTATAAACAAGCTTTAAATCCATCAGTCACCTAAGGGTAAAAGGCAGAGAGACATGCTGGATGACTGGATGGGTGGATGGATGGATGGATGGACGGATAGATGGGTGATGGATGGATGGATGGATGGACGGATGGATGAGCAAAAAGATAGACCCTCATGTTTTCCTTATGAAATAATCTACATATAATTTTAATTCCTTGCACGCCCTTCTAAATCCTAGCAGCATCCTGATGTGAATCCAGGGGAATTTAAATATACTGTCATGTGGGTTACAGGAAGATGTAAATCAGAATCTTATTTTTGTGTTGTTTATTTTATGGACACAAAGCACACAAAAGTAGATCAACTATAATTCATAATTCTTGGCCCAGGAAACACTATCACCATTAGTCCATGCTTTCTTTTACTTTATAAAATTATGATTTTATCAGGTAAAGAGCATCTATACAAATTTGTATAGAGCATCTACACAAGGTGATCTATCCATCACCCAGCCCATGAATAAGAACATTGCCATTTACTTAATCTAGGACTTTTCTCATTCCATGTTCTTGCCTTAACCACTTAACCAAATCCACACATAAAATTACTTTAAATATTGTGGTTTACAAATTTTGTTTTAAAAAAGAAAGCTTCATCATGAACTCACATATATGCACACGGCACATATATATTATTTAGTTTCACTTATTTCTTAACTTTACAAAAAGGCTGTCATACTACAGGTAGTCTTCTAGGTCTTGCTTTTTAACTAAAAATTATATTACTAAGATTTACCTCTGTTTTG
Organism: Panthera pardus; assembly: GCF_024362965.1. NCBI lineage: Eukaryota > Metazoa > Chordata > Mammalia > Carnivora > Felidae > Panthera > Panthera pardus. The sequence continues at coordinate 75,930,323 of NW_026527002.1, read as the reverse complement.
ATTGGGGAGTCCCTTGTTTTCACTGCTATATAATATTCTGTTGCACAAATATACTCTATCTACTCTTTCAGTGAGCATTCAAGTGGTTCCTAATTGTGTGCTATTACAGAAGGGGTGCTTTTTGGATTCTTAAACATTTCTCCTGATACACATGCGCAGTGTGTACCTAGGAGTACAAACACAAGACTTCAAAGAATGTGCATATTTAAAAGTACAAGCTAATGGTTCCTTGTTTTCCAATGTGGATAGGCTGAGTTAAAGTCAACCATAAATGTGTAAGAAAGCTTAAAATAATAATGCGATTATTAGTTTCACAAATATTTATGGAGAGCATACCAAGCACTGTGCTCTGTGTGGGGGATAAAATGATGCAACAAGAGAAGAGGGTCCTTCACATCACTGGGGCTGCACACAAGTAGGACGATGCGAGAACAGAACATCATGAGTGCACAGAGAGGGAAATAGCGTGGTACTCCAAGATCAGAAAGGCCTCTAACTCAAACTTAGAAGTCAGAAATGAGATCAGCAAAGAGCAGTAGAAGTAATTTAGCCCAATCCCTTCATTTTCTAGGCAGAGACATAACACGGGGAAAAGGTAGCAGCGAATGATCAAAAGAGCATTGTGTGTCGACTGGAAGTAATAGAAATCTCATGATTAAAGTGTTATGACCTGTGAATAGAATATTCACGTAAAGATTTAGCATAGTGCCAGGCACATGGTAAACTACTAAACAATGTTAACTATTACTATGATCATCCAAGATGATGCCTCAGTTTTGGTTAAGGTAATTGGGTGAATGAAGATCCATTCGCTAAGACAGGGAAAAGAGAAAGAGGAAATTTGGGAACCGTGGAATGATGTCAGCTTGAGTCATGTGATGACTGAGATACTCATATTCAGGAGACCGTTGGATAGAAGTTTGAAATTCAGAGAGTCAGACAGCGTCATCGCCTGGAGCTTTGGGAAAAGATGGACTCACCCAGAGATAGCATGTGTAAACGAGAACACCAAAGGGAAAACCCTTCAGCATATTAATATTTCAATGGGCAGAGAAAGTAGAGCCCACGGAGAAGACCCGAGAGGTGGAGTGAGGTACACCAAGACATTATGAGGGCAGGATAATGGAAGCCTAGGGGACAGAGCATTTCAAGAAGCAGGCAGCACTGCTGAATGCCAGGAAGGAGTCCACAAAGGGTACATTGGAATTTCCAAGAAAGGCAATGCTGGAGACCTTGAGAACTGCAATTTCAGTGGAGTGGAGAAGGCTACAGTCTATGCATCCCAGGCTTCACAGTGAAAAAGAGGTGAAGAAGAGAAAGGAATGGCTGATACAGACAGACAATGGAAAGTGAGGTAACTGGAGGAAGCACGTGCTCAAATAAATAATCTATTTCAAAGATGCAAAGACCTAAACATACTAACAGGCTAAGAGGAAGAAGCCAGTGGAAAGAGAATTTGGAAATGTAAGAGCAGCCCTTAGTTGACAGGATAAAACCCCCCTGAATGGGGAGAAATTAAGCCCTCTTCCCTCATAGCTATAAGTTTGATGATCTTTGCTTTGGAAGTTTGGATTGATGGTTTCCTTTAGTCCCCAGACTATTCAGGCAACGGTGTTATTCTAGATAATCGAGTGTTAGCTCTCAGTCTTTCAGATAGAATATTTGTAAGTTTTGCTATTACCGTATTCCCCCATTGTTTCACATAATCTGAGAATTAGAGAGAATCATCCGGTATCTGACCATCTTATTTTACTGAGAATATTGTCATTCTAGAGTTTTATTCCACTTCACTAAGATGATAATGAATATTTTAATAAATTATTATATTATATATGATGGAGGTAAAAAATAATGCCCAAGGCCTCTGAATCCTACTTTAAAAATAATCCATTCACTCATTCAACATGTATTGAGCACACAAAACTCAGACGAAATCTCTGTCCTCAGGGCTAGTACAAGATGTTTTCCATTAGAGCAAACTGTCATTACATATTTAATTTTTTTGTCTCGAAAAAATAATACAACAAATTTCTTGGGATTTTTACATGAAGACTAGAATCAATTTCACTTCATTATAGCACTGAGAACCTCCAGCCTCCATTTGCTTAAGTGCTATCAACTTAGTAAGCTCACAATAGTGGACATTAGGCACAGCAAAAGAAGGCACCAATATCACCTGAACCCTTACTCTCTCTGTCACAGTTCTGCCATGTCCCAGCTGTGCGACCTTAGATCTATGTATCCTTTCCTCCAACATGCAAATATTTCTTATGATCATGTAAAGACCAAAAAGGATATGTATTGTAATTTCCTGACATATAGTAGACATCTAGTAAATATTGATGGGAGATAAGTTTGAAAATTTCAAACAGAAATAAAGAGTGTTCAGACAAAAACAAGAAATCAAAAGACAGTTAGAGATCATCTTGCCTAACAAAATTTCTTTCTGGAGGCTCTGAATCCCCAGAATGGGGATACCCCTCCAGAGCAACATGACCAATCAGCAGTCTCACTGTACTTGAACCTGGATCTCTCCGTTTCTGCCAACACCTTTTGGTTTGTGCCAACTTGCATTGTACCACGAAAAAAAGTCTAAGGAATCTGGGTTTTGTCATGTAGACAAAGGTTTTCAAGAAGTGACATGATGAATCACCCATCAGGGTTTGACACCAAATGTGTGAAATAATTGGAAAGGACCAGGGCTGGGAGAAGAATTCCTGTCCTTCACATAAGAGCCTCCACTTATCTGGTGAGTTCTATTTCTAAATTTAATAAACCATGAAAATTTTGACTTCCAACATACACCCTAAAATAATGACAGAGTCCACAAAAATGCCAAGAGATGCACAAATTTAGTTTCCACATGCCTGCCCCAGCTCCAGCAGGATCCTGAGGCCCTGAAAGCACTTGGTATGCATCGAGCTGATCAAAAAACATCAGTGAAAACATATTTCAGCTGTGGACATCATTTTTCTTTGGTACAGAGTGACTTTCACTCCTGACCAAAAAAAAAAAAAAAAAAAAAAAAGGTACCCAAAATAAAAAGAAAAAAAATGAAAAGCAAAGTCTTCATATCAAAAGCGTATTGATTTTTTTTTCATTTACAAAAACTCACCCATGTCTGTCTATTAAAAATAGAATGTCTAAGGGCCTGAACTTATGTCGTGCCAAGAACCCAAACTTTCTACTGACTTCAAGGAGGGCTTCTAAGTTAGAACAAAAGCAGAGAGGCCAAAAGAGGGCTAGGAAACCGAATCTCAAATCCAGGTTTTCAAAACCTTGCTTTCTTATTCTATCCCCACACTCCACAAAATTCTGAATTGAAATATTACATAGGAGGTATTGAAGGGCTTTATAAGAAATGCCATGTTGTACGAGAAAGCAAGATGGTCAACAGATATTTGACACCCCATTGTGTCACAGGTGCTGCTCCAGCCAAGGCTGAACATGTGACTTTCAAAACTACCTTTCTTAGACTCATTGTTCCCCACCATCTGCCCTATCCTCTGACCATCCAAACCACAGTCTGTGGTCTAAATGCAAGCATGACCTTCAACATAACCTCCAAATCCTTACTTAGATTTTTACCCTCATGTCTTTGAACACCCAGCTTAAATGTCTAAGATCGGTCTGGGCGTACTGAAATTATGTTTAAACATCTGCTTTCTCTAGGATAATGGGTACCAGGTCCACAAAGATGCCAGCCCTGCACCTACCAAATTCCTGGAAACAGTAGGTTAGTGATAGGTGCTTCTTGAAGAACTCATGGAATATAAGAGATGAGTCAACCACAGATTCTACTGTCAATGAAAAGGCTAGAAGAGGAAGGAGTAACAGCACGAAATTAACAGAACTTCTAAGAAAAGTGATATATTTGGTGATAGGTGCTCAGAGAAAGCCTTTAGAAGCATACACTAGAGGGTAGCTACTGTTGGGGGGCCTGGGGGGGCGTCAGGGTAAGCTTCATAGAGGAAGTGGCATATGAAATGGACCTTGGAGGATGTTGGGGGACTGAACCAACTAAACCAAGCAGGGCACTTGTAAGGTTTAAAGTTAATGTAAGCAAAACGACCAGGTCCATAGTAGGAGCTAAATAAATGGCAGCCAATAACAATAATGGTAATAATAGTAATAATAATACTCTAGCTAGCCTCAAATACACATGTCAGTTGTTCGTGCTTCCATTTTATTTCTTTTATACTTTTACTATCCCGACACTAGAGTCTCTAGCCAGCGAGGATGAAATTGGTACATCTTACGAAAACAAAATCATCACCTCACCAGCTTTTACAAGACAGACATGGAGGACATTGAGCTCCTGGTTTGTTCAGCCTTGGCCTTGACATTAATTCCTAGAGCTCAGCTGGATTCTCAAACCCGTTGTTTATGCTTACAGCCTACTCTTTATGGCCAAGGGTCAGCCCAGACTCTTCGTTCTCCCGTCAGGATGGTCCCAAGAGGGGCAGGCATCTCTCCTTTCAACCAAATCTTCTTGCCTCCCAAAGAAGACACCAAGATACACCTTGAACTTTTGTCTTGATGATCTTTGGCTCGCAGTTAGAGCCAACGCACGGCTCTCTTCATATCAGATACATAACAAGTGCTTCACCTACTCCTAAGATGGCTAGGATTTTTTTTTTCAATCCACATATATTTACAAGGTACCTGTATCATTCTGGGTTCTGAATTTCCTTTAGGTGCAGAATTGTCTTGTCTGAAATTTCTTTAGTTGCAATTCTCCTGAATGCTCTTCTGGCTTCAGTTTCTCCTTCCCATGGTCCATCCTCACACAACACCATCATGGTCTTGCTGAAACTATGTAGACGCCTCACACTTCCACAGACAACTCTATTAAAAGTATGTGCCCAATAAAGAAGATGTGGTATATATTTATATACAATGGAATATTGCTCAATCATCAAAAATCATCATCATGACATCAAAAATCATCAAGATGTGGTATATATTTATATACAATGGGATATTGCTCAATCATCAAAAATCATCATCATGACATCAAAAATCATCAAGATGTGGTATATATTTATATACAATGGGATATTGCTCAATCATCAAAAATCGTCATTTGTAATGACGTGGATGGAGCCAGAGTGTATTACGCTAAGCAAAATAAGTCAGTCAGAGAAAGAAAAATACCATATGATTTCACTCATATATGGAATTTAGGAAACAAAACAGATGAACGTGTGGGAAGGAAAAAAAGAGACAGAAGGAAGCAAGCCATAAGAGACTCTTAACTATAGAGAACAAACTGAGGGTTTCTGGATGAGAGGTGGATGGAAGACGAACTAGATAGGTGATGGGTATTGGGGAGGGCACTTGTGATGAGCACCGGGTGCTGTATGTAAATGATAACTCACTGAATTCTATTCCTGAAACTGCACTGTATGTTACCTAACTAGAATTTAAGAAAAAAATTGGGGAAAAAAATACATGCCCAGCTGCATTTCATCAGCATCTGCTTACGTACACCCACCCCACAATGTCTAACCCCATTTTCTCCCAGCAAACTCCTATTCACCCCGTAACACACAGTTCAAATATCTTGTCCTCTGTTAGTCATTTCTTGACTCTCCCAGTAGAGGTTAGATGCTCCCTCTCCCTTGACTTTCTTACATATATAAGAAGGAGCCTCTTCTGAGTATTTGATCTCTATTCACCAGTTACAAAGTTGAAGAGGGAAACAAAACGATCTTGACCCAAAAATAATCATGAATGAACTGTTTAAAAAGAAAAAAAAAAAAACAGTTCTTGTGGTAACACAGACTCTTATTTCCTATCACCACCTCTGTGTTCTTGTTGATTATTCTGTTCATGCCAAATAGTTCAAGTGTTATACAAACACCACGGAAACCGTTTGTGAAAGGAAGTTGTAACTTTTGCAAAGATATAGAATTCCATGAGCTCAGTAAAAGTGATGTTGGGGAAGTTCTCAAAGCACAGGGTGTCCATCGACAAATTAGAATTTCACTGAGGTGGACAGTTATCAAGCGAAAAAGATAGAACCTACAACCTGAGCAGGCACCTCCAAACAGAACGATATGAATATTAAAAGCTTAAGAACAGCCGTTGGTAAAGTTGATAAATCCTTTAGAAAATATGACAATTCAAATTAGTAAGGGTGAGCTAACTATTGTAAGAACCTGCCACAAAAATCTCAGATGTTTAACACAAATACAAGCGTTTCTCACTCAAGACGTGGTCTCGTGTGGGTGGATCAGGGTGGGATGGGGTGGAATGGGTTGGAAGGGAGGTTCTCCTCCACTCAGGCTCTTTCAATGCATTTACCTCTGCTGTCTTCTAGACCAGGGGTTGGCAATCTTTTCCAATAAAAGACCAGATAGTAAATAGTTTCAACGTGTGGGTCATCTGGTCCCTGTCACAATGACTTAACTCTGCCATTGTAGCATGCAAACAACCATAGGTGATGTGTGTATGAATGAGCATGGCTGTATTCCGATAAAACTACATTTACAAAAATAAGTGATGGGCCAGCTATGACCTACTGGCTGTGGTCTGCTGATTTCTGTTCTCGAACTTCATCCTTCTCGCTATTCAGAAGGTAAAGAGGGAACAGGGAAGAAAGACAGACGGAGCTCATAGGCTTATTAATGCTTATACAGTTCATGTTAGTGTCCCCGGAGGGATTTTTCCTTTTTTGTCACTAATCTACTCTAAATGTACAGAAAAGTGCATGCAGATGATCAATAAATATATACTAAATGAAATTATCGAATGCATTTATTATAATACAATTTTAAGTAGCAAAATAAATACTCAGCCACTTTGTGCATCCTAACCATTAAAAATAGTAGCTAATGTTTATTGATCACGTAATATATACCAGCTACTGTTTTAAATCCATTATGTGTAAATGCCATTAAGTTTCTCACAACAATCTGAGAAGGAAGTTCCATTATTAAAACTTATCTTTTTTTTTCAGATGAGATAACTGAGGTACAGGAAGTTCTAATTATAACCTAAATATGATTCGTTGTCAGTAAAATGCAGTTACTTCCACATTTTCTAATTTTGTGATTATAAATTAAAATCTCATTCAAACACTTGTTTCTAAACCACTTCATATGACATTTTCTTCTTTTAAGAGTAAATTCCCTTCAAGTGTCTCTTTCTTGGTACCAAATGTTCTCTCTGATGGAGTACCTCCTGTGATGTTTCGTAAGTGTGCCCATTATCAATTTATCGCCTCTCGACTGCAAGTTAATCCTTCAATGCCAGCTCTGCAAAAAAAACTAAACTGAGCCCTTTAAATATTTTTCCCATTGTTAGCTGTGCCAAGAGAGGGGGCTGGAAAGACCTCACAGGAAGAACTAACCACTCAGCCGGCTCCTCAGTAAGCATCTTCAACACCTCCCAGGGTTGTTAGGGGCAAGTCAAGAGACAAAAGGAATAGAAGAGAGTTGGCACACACATAATCTCATATCCCTTTCTTGATGAGTAACCAGATCTGCTTTCAATGCTATGGAGAATGTGGGGATGAAAGGGGCACATGAAAACTGTTTTCTGTTATTTTGGGAAGGAAAAAAAAAACAAACAAACTCTGTGCCACAAAACTCTTCCAAATGAGAGGGATTATATTTGTTAGGAACTTAAATTTATAGGTCAGTGAACATAAACATTCACTATTTAGTTCTTTTGTTGTGAGAGCACAAGTGGAAACAATGTCATGTTTATCCAAGGCATGATGCCCTGGAAAGTTTATTTGCATAGACTTGTAATCATCAGAGAAAGCGGAGTCTGAGGTCAAACGTTTTTGTTTCTGTTTCCTTTGCTTCTTTGTCTGATTTTATTAAGAGACTGCTTTTATGGAATAAGAAAAACTAATGAGGTATTCAAAACATATAACAATTATTTATCAAGCTTGCAAAGCAAATCGTTTCTGATCATCAAAGTAACTACAAAAGTTAAGCGCTGTAATTCACACAGTACATTGAGAAAATGTAGTTCAAAGAGATTATGAAATTTGCTCAGTAACACAAAGATAGGAAGTGACACAGCCAGGATTTTAACCCCAGATTTGATTGGCTCAAAACATACCTTCTTGCACTGGCACGATGATACTTTTGTCACAAATTGTCCTTGACGATAACATTCAGTAAACTCGGGTCTTCCTGATCAGTAGCAAATGCCTTCTTCACTGTAGGGGGTAGGATGAGGGGAGTTGGGGGGCAGGGGGGAGACGATGGAGCTAGAACCAAGCACGATATTAACATGCACTTCAGATTATATAACCTACTCTAAGTCAAGAATTTTGGTCACAAGTGACAGAATTCCAAGACCAACTAGCTCAGCAAGCTGCAATAAAGAGAATTTATTGACTCATGCAACTGGCAAGTCCTGGAACAAAGCTGCCTTCAGGCATAGCTATATATAAGGGCTCAAATAATGACAGTAGTACTCCATCTTTCTGTCCACTTGGGTTCATCTCTGGTTCCCTTTGTTAACTGGCTTTATTTTCTCACCATAGTCCAGCTTTCCCCACGTGGCAGGCAAAACAGACACACCAGCTCCAGACCTGCATGCTTAAGGCCCTTTTTTAATATGTATAATATATTTAATATATAATTTATATATAATAATATATAACATATATTATATATTATATATGTATTATATATAATATATAATTTAATACATATAATATATTTAATATATATAATTTATTGTCAAATTGGCTTCCATACAGCACCCAGTGCTCATCCCAACAAGTGCCCTCCTCAAGGCCCATCACCCATTTTCCCCTCTCCCCCACCCTTCCCCCATCAATCCTCAGTTTATTCTCTGTATTTAAGAGTCTCGGGGCGCCTGGGTGGCTCAGTTGGTTAAGCATCCAACTTTGGCTCAGATCATGATCTCACTGTTCATGGGTTGGAACCCCGCATCGGGCTCTGTGCTGACAGCTCAGAGCCTGGAGCCTGCTTCCGATCTGTGTCTCCCTCTCTCTGCCCCTCCCCTGCCTCTCAAAAATAAACATCAAAAAAATTTTATTAAAAATTAAAAAAAAAGAGTCTCATGGTTTGCCTTCCTCCCTCTCTGTTTGTAAGTATTTTTTCCCTTCCCTTCCCTTCCCCCATGGTCTTCTGTTAAGTTTCTCAAGTTCCACATATGAGTGAAAACATATGGTATCTGTCTTCTGACTGACTTATTTCATTCAGCATAATACCTTCCAGTTCCATCCACGTTGCTGTAAATGGCATGATTTCATTCTTTCTCATTGCCAAGTAGTACTCCATTGTATATATAAACTACATCTTCTTTATCCATTCATCAGCTGGTGGACATTTAGGCTCTTTCCATAATTTGGCTATTGTTGAAAGCACTGTGAAAAAGACAACACCTCATCTATTGCCAATGTGGGAAAGTTCCGAGATGGTATCCAACTGGCTGAAAGTCACTGGGCTCTTCTAATCACCAGGAAGTGCGAGACATCACCAAAGCACACGGAAGGGGAAGGAAAGCTCTATCCCAAACCACGACAAGATACCCACATGCATACAGGCCAACATCACCACAAAATTCCAACATCCTCCAAACTAAGCATTACAGGTGATAAAACATGGAACATTTTAATGCATAAAATCAGCTAAATCTCAATTATAATGCTCCGCCATCGAAGAGACATCACAAAGTTTTCAACAAATAAGAAATCAAATAAAATATAAACTGTTAACTCTATCTCGTGGAAAAGTCTATCATCTTTATCATCATATTGAGCTTTGCCAGTCATGATACCTTGGCTTGTCACGTGAGCTGGGATATTATAACGTATGTGTAGTATTGAGGGACCGTGATATTATGATATTTTTGTCCCACCCACAAAGAACTTTGCTACTATATCTTTAGGAGACAAATGTCTTTAACGCTGGATATGCTTACCTCTCATTAATTAGCATCCAAAAGGATATCCTAAGCTCTGATAGATATCTGTATATGCTAACCCAACACTTCTGAAACCATGTTCCTATTCCATAGGGTATATGCTCTCAAGATGATAAATTTAAAAAGGTTCAATGGCTAAAAGCATACCCTAACATTCCTTTAGATGATGATAACCTGTAACAGTAGACAAAACTCTGAGAACTGTAGTAAAGAGGAAATGTTCAAGTTTTTCTAAAACCATTGTGTCTTTGTTTGGATTCCCCTACAGGCAAAATCTGAGACATAATTTGCACAAAGAGTTTGAAAGGTGATCACAGAAAGCACGAGAGGAGGAACGGCCAGACAGGGAAGGAGAAAAAGTCAATAAATTATACATCACTGAGCTAGTTTCCAGTACAGTCACGTGCAGATTGAGTTCCAAAGGGATCCTATAAGGAATGGTGTAGAATGTCCCTCAGATTGTGTCTCCAACTACAGGAAGCTAGCATATATCTACCACCTCTGTCCCTATTGGTTGAAGGTTTACCCCCAAAAGCCTTACATCTGTCACACCTCTGGGCACCTTCACCCAGGTCAAGGGTTTTCAGGTGACTTAGACGCCACGAGACAAAGCAGGGGAGCAGTAGGAGATACTGCTGAAGGGCCAGGAGGTAGGACCTCCAGTAGGCGGGAAACTATTCACCAAGGGTGTGTTGAAATCAATGGTGGGAAACAGAATGTGACACATTTATTTTCGAAATCTGCTTATGTGTTGCTTCCCACAAACACAGAGCCCTTGTGGCATAAAACACCTTTGAGCATCACACGCAATCTGGAAAATACTCTGTTAGACCAGTATGCAGGAAAGGACCAATAAGAGAGACTTCCAGAATGGCAGAAAAAAAAAAAAAAAAACCCTTGGAAATCCTACACCTGCATAAAGGCAACAGGAACAGTGACAAAAAAAAAAAAAAAAAAAAAAAAAAAGTCAAATCAAAATTTTCAGAACTCTGGAAATTGACAAATTTTTTGCAATAATCCAAGGAGCATTTATTCAACAAAACCAGCTGAATCTTGGTCATAACAGGGAGATTTGTGATGCTTTCACCTGCCTATTTTCATCCCTTCTTTTCCCAGCTCTCCAGGAACTGTGCACAACGGCTGCCTTGAAATCTCCATCTCTGTGAAAGCAAGCAGCCTGGCAGACACTGGAGGGGACAGATTCGGTTTGGGGATCTTCAGAAAGTCCCATCCCTATCACGTTGCACTATTTAATCTGTCTGGCAACTCCCTGGAAAAGCCCCATTCACAGGGTTGTTCATTATTTGATCTGATTCAGAGCCCATACGATGAGAAAAATCCAATCCCTAGGGTGTTTGTCAAAAACAATCAGTGGTCAAGAGAATGAGAAGACAAACCACAGGCTGAGACAAAATATTTGCCAGAAACACGTCTGACAAAAACTGTTATTCAAAATGCACACAGAACTCTTAAAGTCCAACGATGAAAAATGAATAATCTGATTTTAAAATGAGAAAAAAATATAAGCAGACACCTTTTCAAAGAAGATATACAGATGGAAAAGAAGCAAATGAAAAGATGCCCAACATCATATATTACCAGGGGTTTGCAAATTAAAACACCAATGAGATATCACCACACACTCAGTTAGAAAGGCAAACATCCCAAACACCAAAACACCGAAAAAATCCAAAACACCAAATGCTGGGTAAGATGTGGAGCAACGGGAACTCTCAGTCGTTACTGACAGGAATGCAAAATGATGCAGATGCTTTGGAGAACAATTTGGCAGTTTCTTCTAAAACTCCTACCATATGATTCTGTAACCTTGCTCCTTGGTGTCTCCCTGGAGGAACAGCACATTAACATCCACACAAAAACCTGCACCCGTGTTTATAGCAGCTGTATGTATAATTGCCAAAACACGGAAGTGATCTGGGTATTTGTCCAAAAATTACAAGAACACTAATTCAAAGGGATACATGCACCCCTATGTTTATAACAGCATTATTCACAACAGCCAAACTACGGAAGCAGCCCAAGTGTCCATGGACAGATGGTTGGATAAGGAAGATGTGATATATAGATATAGATATATAGATATATAGATATACACACACACATATATATACATATATACATATACATATGTATATATATATGAATGAATATTACTTGGCCATCAAAAACAATAAAATCTTGCCATTTACAACAACATGGATAGAGCTAGAGAGTATTGAGCTGGGTAAAATAAGTCATTCAGAGAAAGACACATACCATAGGATTCCACTCATGTGAAATTTAAGAAAGAAAACAAACAAGTAAAAAACAGAAAGAAAAAAAAAAAAAAACAGAGAGAAACCAAAAAACAGACTCTTAACTCTAGAGAACAAATGGATGGTCACCAGAGGGGAGGTGGGTGGGGGCATGGGGGGAGTAGACGAAGGGGATTAAGGAGTATGCTTAATCATGATCAATGTAAAATAAAATGAAATTACATCAAATATGAATAAATAAATAGAATTTGGAAGCGATCAAAATGTCCTTCAATAGGTGAATGGATCAAGAAACTCTGGTTGGGGCGCCTGGGTGGCGCAGTCGGTTAAGCGTCCGACTTCAGCCAGGTCACGATCTCGCGGTCCGTGGGTTCGAGCCCCGCGTCAGGCTCTGGGCTGATGGCTCGGAGCCTGGAGCCTGTTTCCGATTCTGTGTCTCCCTCTCTCTCTGCCCCTCCCCTGTTCATGCTCTGTCTCTCTCTGTCCCAAAAATAAATAAAAAAACGTTGAAGAAACTCTGGTCCATCCAGACAATGGAGCATCGTTCAGCTCTCAGGCCATGAAAAGACATGGAGGAACCTTAAATGCGTACCGCTAAGTGAAAGAAGCCAATCCGCAAAGTCGACGTGCGGTACGGTATGACATTTTGGAAAAGGCAGAACCATGGAGACCCTAAAAGGGTTCGTGGTTGCCAGGGGAGAAGGGGGAGGATGGATGAACAGCAGCGCACGCAGGATTGTTAGGGCCGTGAAACTATTCTGGATGACGCTTTGGTGGTGGATACGCATCATTACACATTTATCAAAACCCATAGAATGTGCGGCACCAAGAGTGAGCCATGCCCTTTGGGTGATGATGATGCGTCCGTGTCGATGTGTGGGTTCTTAACAAGTGTACTCGTCTCAAGGGGGACGTTGATTACGGGGGAGGTTGTGTGTTTGTGAGGACGGGGGTATATGGGAACTCTCTGTATTTTGTGCTCAATCGTACTGTGAACCTAACACTGCTCTAAAAAAATGAAGTCTATTAAAAAATGAGTGCAACTGTTTAATACTGTGATGCAGCTGCCTGAGGTGATGATAGCATTTAAGGCAAGAAAACATGGAAAGATTGGGGAGTCAGATTTTCATAGGGGACTTTGAAAGGCTCCAGCACATTGCTGGGATCCAGAGCCCAGACCCTGGTGCAGGGGTACGCACGGTCCCAGGAAATACCCCAGGGGACCCTAATCTGTCATTGCTGGCTCTCTGGAGGCTCCGTGCAAGCAAGAAACAACGGTTGAGGCAGTCGTATAAACCCCTCAGGTACTGACAGTGTATCCAAACATACAAACACAGCTCTCTGGCAAAGCATGAGACACTTCCTGTTTCAAGGCATTTAAGGAAACTTCCGTCTGATCTCTAGCTGACCACTGAGCTAACTGGGCACAGACCTCGGTGGCTGCACGGGAGACGGAATACAGACCTGAGACGGTTAGTCCAGACAAGTCACTAAATAAACAAGTAGCATCAAGAACAGCGACAAAGAGTCACAACAGCAAACCCTGTCCACAGGGGGGCTGCACCTCCAGAGTAGCCGCATCATATATATTATTTAAGATGCACAGTTTAGGGGGCGCCTGGGGGCTCAGTGTGTTAAGCATCTGACTCTCAATTTGGCTCGTGTCATGATCTCACGGTTCCCGAGTTCGAGCCCTGCATCAGGCTCTGTGCTGATGGCTCAGAGCCCGGAACCTGCTTCAGATTCTGTGTCTCCCTCTCTCTCTGCCCCCCCCCCCCACACTCTGTCTCTCTCCCTCTCAAGAATAAGTAAACATTGGGGCGCCTGGGTGGCGCAGTCGGTTAAGCGTCCGACTTCAGCCAGGTCACGATCTCGTGGTCCGTGAGTTCGAGCCCCACGATGATCTCGCGGTCCGTGAGTTCGAGCCCCGCGTCAGGCTCTGGGCTGATGGCTCGGAGCCTGGAGCCTGTTTCCGATTCTGTGTCTCCCTCTCTCTCTGACCCTCCCCCGTTCATGCTCTGTCTCTCTCTGTCCCAAAAATAAATAAAAAACGTTGAAAAAAAAAATTTAAAAAAAAAAAAAAAAAAAAAAAAAAAAAAAAGAATAAGTAAACATTAAAAAAAATTTTAAATGCACAGTTTCAACACCAGCAAAATTATGGCAAGAAACAGGAAAACATGTCACCAACCCAGAAAACAGAGCGGCCAATGGAAACTCTCCTTGAGGAAGCATGCACACCGGATTTACTAGATAAAGACTTCACAGCACTACTTAAATCGGTCATATAGTGATATACGTTCGAAGCCCTAACAAAAGCATGAGAACGATGTCTCATCAAATAGAGAATATTAGTAAAGACATAGAATTTTTTTTTAAATTATAATGCTAGAATTGAACAGGGCGATCTTTAGAGTGAAGGGCTCACTCAAGCAGCTCAGTGGTAGACTTGGGTTGCTAAAGGAATCAACAAACTTGAGGGTAGAGCCCGGGGTTTTGCAGAAAAGAAAGATGTTTGAGCAGGTAGTCAATAATAAAGGTAGTGACATGACATGATGCTGACGGGGAGTGGAGAAGACAAGTGCTTTGCAGGAACAGGAATTGGAAGGTTCCAGAAGACAGTAAAAGGGGGATTGCACCGTTGATGATTAGTTGTGCAAGTTGGTACTCAAAACCTTTGCCTGAGTCTGTACAGCTTATGATATGTCAATTATACCTATAATTGGGAGGAAGGGGGGGAGGGAGGAAGGAAGGGAGGGAGGGAGGAAGGGAGAGAGGGAGGGGGGAAGGGAAGGAGGGAGGAAGGAATGAGGGGAGGGACGGAAGAAGGAAGGAAGGAAGGAAGGAAGAAGGGAGGGAGGCAGGCAGGAAGGAAGGAAGGAAGGCAGGAAAGGAGGGAGGGAGGAGAGAGAGAGGGACAACGCATTCCCATTTTCCTGGCTCTCCTTCCCAGTAGCTAAGGGTTCTCAGGGAGGATGGTATGGAGGCCTATCAGGTCCGCAGCCCCCGCGGAACCTGGATAATGAGAGAGCCACTGGCACTCCCTTGCCCCTGGCCCTGTCCAGGAGGACTGCCAGGGGTGCTCCACCTCCCGGGCAGCCGGCTGCTCGGAGGACTTCGTGGCTTTTGCGCCTCCCCTTGCCTCTCCCCCGCCCCCACCCCGGGGCGTCAGTTCCCATCTGCCACCCCAGACGGGAAACACGGGTCAGCCTGGCTCCGGACTCTGCCCCTCTGCCTTCGCGAGCTTCCGCCTCAACCCGTGCCGGGCCTCGAAAACTAGGATTTTCCATTCTCCGGCCCTGCAGAGGCCAGAAGTGAGCAGACACCGGCTGAAGCCGTCGCGGGCGGACCCGCGTAGGGCAGAAGCTTTCGTTTGCCGAGCGGGCGCCATGGGGCGCGTCTGTTCTCTGCACTTGGGCTGCCCCGGGCCCAAGGTCAAGCTCCGGAAGGGGAGGAAGGAAGGGCGGGGAGCCTACCTGCCCTTGGGGAACGTGCGAAGTCGGCCCCGGGAAGACGTGCTGTTAAAATGCTGTTACACGTCCAAAGCGGTACTTGGATGGTCCAGAGCGAGTCGAGAATGGCTTCTGGACCCGGTTACAAGCGGCCGCTTCCTGCAACCCTGCGAGAAGGACGGTGAGGGAGTGTGTGAAAGGAGAGCCGTGAAGACAAGAGGCGAGTGAGGGCAGCGGACGGCAGGGGGGGAACTGTTAGACCACGGAAGGCAGACGACAGGGGGCCTGGCCTCCTGGAGCAGGTGAGCTCGCAAGCCTGGGCGAGGGGTGCCACAGGGGCCAGCTACTCTTGGTCCGCACTGCCGACGGCTAGCCCCCTCCCTGCTCCCTAAAGAAGCCAGATTGGCTTGGGGCAGCGGCACACCCAACCCAAGGAGCAGATCATGACCTCTCCCAGCCAAGCACGACCCTCGACCCTCCTCATCCCTAGTTCCCTGGCCTCTCTTCTGGAGAGGTGTGGCCACGTAACCCCTTCTGGCCTCTGAGGCTGACGCAGAAGCCTTCTGGGGCTGGTCCTGAGAATTAATTTGCTTCCTTTCAAAAGGGGGTTACACATAGCTACACCATCTCTCCCCGCTCTTCCTGCCTGGAATGTAGCTGTGATGACTGGCGTTGCAACAGCCACTTTGCAACCCTGAGGGAAAGCGTGGCAGGCTGGCAGCGACCCTGACCCGGACCTCGGCACGTCACTAAACCAAAGCATCAGCTGCTGACTTCAGACCTCTTGGCGTGTGAGGGAGGGAGTGTTGATTTCAGTCACTGTCCTCGGGTTTTCTTTCCTTGGAGTAGGATGTAGTCCTAGCAAACTCAAAAGGTGAGGAAGCGAGGCCTCCGGTACTAGAGGGAAGCACAAGAAATGCTGTGGTCGCGGGGAAGTCCCTGAAGGACAGTGGGGGCCGACCCAGAGCCGGCAGAGCATGGGGGCGGGAATCCAGAACGGGAGCGCTTTGGGCAGCATGTGCGGGCAGAAGGGGAAACAGTATGTGACCCAAAGCACTTGGCCAGATGCAGAAGTGGTTTGGAATTTTCTGAGAGGGTTTAGGTAAGACTCGGTGGTAGTTACACGAAGAGCTAAGCAAGCAAGCACACAAGGCATTTTTTAACTCCAGGAAACATTAAAAGTTAGAGAAGTATAGTAATTGTACCCTTCCGAGTAAATAATTCCTGAGTGATATTTCCATAGTCAGGATGTCATCCACACTGAATAATTTAACAAATATTGTGCCAGAACTCTTTTCGGAAAGTGAAAAGGGGAAAATGAGTGGAGAAGTTGTAAGAGAGTCCATATCTTCATCTACAACAGGCTTGGTAAAGTCAACAGATAATATCTATAATTGAAATGCCAATAAGTAGTAGTAAAATTGTTTATTTAGAAATAAGGGAAGTGAGACAAGAAAAAACAGTACACTAGAACACGGTTGCCCTTGGAAAGCAAACACTGAGAATAGTCTCAGACAAGTAGGGTGTGAAGGCTGCTGGTCCTGGGGGCGCCTGGGTGGCTCAGCCGGTTAAGCGTCTGACTTTGGCTCAGGTCACGATCTCACAGTTCATGAGTTCGAGCCCTGTGTTGGGCTCTGCTCTGACAGCTCAGAGCCTGGAGCCTGCTTCGGATTCTGTGTCGCCCTCTCTCTTTGCCCCTCCCCTGCTCTCTCTCTCTCTCTCTCTCTCTCTGTCTCTCAAAAATAAATGAACATTTAAAATTTTTTTAAGAAACTGCTGTTTTTTGTGATAATCTTTGTATAATGATGTTACCCCAAGCTTTCCCAGGTACAAGTGTTAATCTGATAAAAGCTATTTAAAAGACACCTGATGGAGGGATCCAGCAAAGTACCGTTGGAGGAAGTGGGTTTATTTTGATGGTGTTGCAATGGACTCTTAGATTCCACCTTCAAGCAGAGGGCTCTTCCTTAATCAAAACCCACATCAGATCGCATGCTCTTCTTCTTTAATGTTTATTTATTTTTGAGAGAGAGCAAGTGGGGGAGGGGCAGAGAGAGAGAGAAGGAGAGAGAGAATCTGAAGCAGGCTCCGTGAAGTCAGCACAGACCCCAGCGTGGGACGTGAACTCATGAACCGTGAGATCATGACCTGAGCTGAAATCAGGAGTCAGACGCTTAACAGACTGAGCCACTCAGGAGCCCCATCACCTGCTCTTTTAAAACTACTCACCATTCATCCCACAAGCATTAAAGGTGCTCCAACAGGCACTTATAATGCACCAATAATGAGACCGGCTCTGCTCTAGACCCCAGGTGTACTTTCATCCCATGAAAGATCCCAAGCGGCCTTTGCTGCCCAGGCCCTTGGCTTAAAGCAGACCAGTGTGAAGAGAAGAATCCAAGAACGACATCCAACCTGACCCTCGCGCATTTGTCTTGCACTTGGACGCTCCCAGTTAGGCTGAGGAGCAGTCCCTCCACCTTTGCCCCTGTCCAGCCTATTCTCCGGGCAGTAGCCCGAGGAGTCGCTTTAATGTAGATCAGATGCCGTCACTCCTCCGCGGCAACCCGGACTTCCGACTCAATCAGAAGAAAGCCCAAATCCTTACCAACAAGGCTGCACAGTCGAACCTCTTATTCCCTGTCCCTCCCCAGCATGCACGTTCCCCAATGTCCCTCTCTATGGCTTTCCTAATCTTCACCATCACCTGATACTACGACGTTTTCTTTCATTATCTCTTTCTGTCTACTGGGTTACGACTAACCAGGCTAGAGCTTTACTTTGGTCATGACCACATCCCCAGCACTTACAACAGTACCAGGCGCATAGCAAACATGCAATAACCGGTTGTGGAATGAGTAAACAAAGAGCCATCGAAGACTATATCAGTAAGTCACTGATCACAAACACGAGCATTGTTAAACCATCACTCTTCCTTCAGTGTGAAGAATAGATTACAAATAAGAACATCCGAAGAGTCAGGGGCACGGGGCACCCGGGTGGCTCAGGCGTCTGACTTCGACTCAGGTCATGATCTCACAGCTTGTGAGTTCGAGCCCCGCGTCAAGCTCTGGGCTGACAGCTTGGAGCCTGGAGCCTGCTTCGGCTTCTGTGTCTCCCTCTCTCTCTCTTTCTCTGCCCCCCACCCACTCATGTTCTGTCTCTCTCTGTGTGTCTCTCAAAAAATAAAAACATGAAAAAAAATTAAACAAAGAGTCAGGGGGACCACTGGGGAGGCCGGCTGGCACAGTGTTCCAGGTGCAAGGAAGCTGTGGGCTAAGAAGAGAACTGACAATCAGCTGCAGCAATACTTAGGGAGGGTCCGCAAATGAATCTTCTGGAAATAGCAGGAGAGGTAGGAGCCAAACTGGGATGGTGCAGGGCTAAGGGAGCGAAAAAAAAAAAAAAAAAAAAAAGGTTTTATAAATGAAGGACATAGATTTAGGAATCCTTGAGGTCAAGTAAGTTGCATAATGGAAAATGACCATTGTCTTTAGCAATAAGTGAACCACTGATGACCACAAGGGTTGCTTCATTGGAATGCGAAGGCAGAAGTCAGATGCCACTATTGATAAGGACAGTGGGGGATCTCAAATGCATTTCACGCTTTCAAAGTGTGGGTGTACAGGGAAGGAGGGAATTCGGCAGAAGATAAGCTGCTGGGTAGGAGCTCTTTGGAAGTTGGGAGACACTTAAGTACGTTTAAGTCCGGGTGGGAGGAAGCAGGTAGAAGACAAAGAAGAAGATCCAGGGAATATAGACACCAACTGATGGGACAAGGTCCTTGATGGAAGGGTGCAGAGCACGGGTCAAAGGAATGGCCTTGGAGAGGAGGGCCACATATTTCATTGTGGATGTCAGAATGGATGCTAGCGGGTGTGAGCATTTGGCCGTGGCAGGAATACAAGCCATCCTGGCTTGTTCCTCCGGCCAACATGTATAGCTCTATGCAGCAAATTCTATGCTGCATACTGTGTTCCAGCTGGGGACACAAATATAAGGAAGACACATCGTCAAGAAATGACTCATAAGAGTTCCAAGGTTCTATTTTCTCATTGTTGCTTAATTGCTTATCCTTCCTATCCCAGATAAGGCCAGGGATCGTACCCTTCAAGTTTCATTCCATTTAAAAAGCCCATTGGCTTCGGCCCCGAATATGCTTCTGTTTCATATATAACTGCTACTCCCCACACACCCCTGCACCATAATGTCTTCCTCATAGCAAATCCCTCCCCTACTGCCTTGTTTAACATCTTTACTCCGGTATTGCTCTGACGGTCTCTTTCTCATAACGAAGTCATCATAAGAAGAATCTCCATGATCCAGTGCCTCATCCAGAGCTCTGCAGGCAGGGAGCACTTGCTCTGTTAAGTGAAGGAGCAGATAAGTTGGCCAACTATGGCTTCTAGTCCGTCTGGTAGCTATCATCCACTGACCACCTGGGGGGATGGGAGGACCTGAGCTGGAGAAAAAGGAGAACGAACTCCAACCCGAGATGGACCTGAATGTGAATCCATCCCTGGCACGTGCTAGCCATGCGAGCTTGAATTAACTTCTCTTAACAGCTCTCATGCCACTTTTCTTATTGGAAAACTGGGAAAAAGAGTTCAAACTCTAGTAAATTACTTTTTTTTACGTGTATTTATTTGTTTTTGAGAAAGAGAGACCAGGAGCAGGGGAGGGGCAGAGAGAGAAGGAGAGAATCCCAAGCAGGATCTGCACTGTCAGCACAGAGCCTGACACGGGGCTCGATCCCATGAACCGTGAGATCATGACCTGAGCCAAAATCAAGAGTCAGACACTTAACCTGACTGAGCCACCCAGGCGCCCCTAAACTTAGCAAGTTATTTTAAGAATTGACTAAGTTAACATAAATTGCCAACAAAGGGTCGACGTAGCCAGTAAGTGAACGGATGAAATGAAAGCTAAAATAAGAAAACATCTTCAGCTATTAAATTAGGAGGGATGAGAAGAGTCATACAAATGGTGTGAAGAGGAAAAGAAATCATCCTTTTACGGGTTGCTGGTGGGTGTGTAAGTAGCACAGTGTCCCTAGAGAGGATTTGGCTACAGCCACAACATCACCTTCTTTAAAAAGTTGCCCTAGACATCCGGTCCCAGGAACTGATCCTAAGGGAATCATTGGCTAAGACACAAGGATGTGTGTGCAAAACTATTTGTTTCAAGATTGCTTGTAGTATGAACATGGGAAATAATTAAACAGTTGAAAATTACAGGACATGAGAAAATTATAGAAATTATAGAAAATCATTATAGAAAATAGAATACAATGCACTATTGACAGAAAAAGCATGCTTTAAATTAGCAATACGCAATTCCATTTTTGTTTTCAAAATTTTGCATTTTCTAATGTATATACACACATACAAATGAATACATAGTTATGTGTATACTCACAAAGAAGAAAGTCTCAGAATGTTCTGGAAAGTTCTACACCCAAACGTTAACAATGGATATCTTCTGGGGCACCTGGGTGGCTCAGTTGGTTGGGGGTCCAACTTCGGCTCAGGTCACAATCTCACCTTTTGTGAGCTCAAGTCCTGGGTCGGGCTCTGTGCTGACAGCTCGGAGCCTGGAGCCTGCTTCGGATTCTGTGTCTCCTTCTCTCTCTCTGCCCCTCCCCCACTTGTGCTCTGTGTCTCTATGTCTCTCAAAAAATAAATAAATGTAAAAAAATAAGAATAAAAAAATAAAAAAACCAATGGATATCTTCTGGCAATGGTTCTCTCAAGAAAACTTGTAAGGCATCAGTTTTGCTTTCAAATTTATCCCTAGCTTCAATTTGATACTTTTATAATCCTAATGAATCCTGTCATGAGGTCAAAAATAATATTTTAAAAATGAAAACAAGCATCACATTTAAAACAGGGCAGTGCTTTGGCTGTAATGGGTGTTCATGAAGTGTCAGCTACCCGTAATTATTTACGAGTAATAAAGAACATAGAACAAAATTAGCTGACTAACCTTCAGACCAAAATTACGGACTTGATCCTGTTCTTTCCCTCCTCTGACCAACTTGGAAATAAATCTCCAACATTTGGCCTAGTGCCTGGCCCACAGGTAGTTCTGTGTAAACACCGGGGAAAAGAACAAGTGGATGAACACGCTTATATAGAAAGAGGTCTTCACGGGAATCTGGAAAGCGAGGGAGAAAAAGACGGATTCTCTATTCCCACCGGGCCCAGCACTATTCCAGCTGCTTCCTTTATGTATCTCATTCGGTCTTGCAGCCCTTGATATATCATTGCCTCCCTCTTGTAAATGAGGAAATGGGGTTCAAAGAGACCCCGCCTCTTGCAGGTGGTCACATGGCCAGGAGTGGAGAAGGATGAACCCCAGCTCTGTCTGGTGACATCTGTCCTTTCCTCCGCCTCTCCAGCGTGGGCTGCCTTGCCCCGCGGGTGGGTGCATTCGTGGACCTTCGAAACCAGCCTGGTCATCCAGACGAACTGTCTTCGGGGTACCGAGCAGTAGAGGTCCTGATAGTTTGGTGGCTCACTGATGGGGAACCGAACCCACAGAGCTACCAAGCCCCGGGTAATGGGGCAGAGCAGCAGCCCTTCTAGGCTGAAGAGATTGAAGAAATTTTCATCCAATCCCCTAAACGATCCCTTCTCCGTCTCAGGAGACACAGCAATCAAAGAGACGTGGCAAAGAGAAGCAGTGGGCATTGGAAAGGTCAGTGGTACTAAAAGGCCCAGAATCTTCCTCCATTAATGCCCTAATTGCGTTTATCACCCAGTTTTCACTCAAACGTCAACCTTCATTTCCGCCTTTCTCCTCTCCCAGGTCACAGATGTTTAATATTCCTGACTAAGACATAATGAGCCTTTTTATGTCACTGTAATATTTAGTTTCTTTAAATCATGATTAGCTTCATCCATCGTGCAATGCAGGGACGACTAGAAATTTGGGAGATGGGATTCCATTAGGCGGATATTATGACCAAGCCAAGCTGAAAGGGAGATTAAACCAGGTGGCAAAGTTCACTGGTGATAAACTACACCGACAGCCTGGGGTTGATTGTCTGTGAACCTCGGGTCAAAAAAAAGTAGAAGACTGGGTTATAAAGGACTTTGAAAAGTTATAATTTTCCAGTTTGGGGCAAGTCTGCTTCCCAAATGAATGTATATATTTTTTAACATTCTAGGCTACTAAGACTTTTTAAAGAACAAGTTCAGTCTCTGTTCTCCTAAATTGTGGTCCCCATCTTGAATGGTTCATTTGGCAAAAATAAGTTCACAAGTCAACGGGTAGGCAATTGCTCATAAAACATCATTGAAAAATGTAAAGCTCATCCTTATGTTTTTGTGCAAAAAAGCATGAGAGTGCCCCATCATCTTTTTTTTTTCTATTTCTCGAAATAACTTATGTTGTCTGCTGCTCCTGAAAAAACACGCAATATCTTTAAAGCTCCCCAACACACCATGAAGAAAGGACTGTTATCACCAAGCCGCACATACTCGGGGGCTCTTCGTGGCAATTACTCAAATTCTGCACATTTCATTCCAGACCCGTCACTTCGACTCCTACCTGGTTCTCTCTTGATTTCTGTCTCCCACTCTTCTATTCCATCAACAACTTTCAACCTGAGGCGCCCCATGAAGAAGAATTAGGACAATGCCTGGCATTCATGGTGAGTTACAAGTAGCCAAAGCTCCAGCAACAGGGGCAAGACGACCGAGGGGAGAGAGTAAAGCATTTTTGTAATAATCGGCCTCTGGTTTCTGTCAGGTTATTGCAGGGTCTGTATCAGGAAGTTCAAATCCCTCCACGAGCTGGCCTTTCTCAGCCCCCTTCCTCCCTGCTTCCTCTCCCCCCTTCCTCCCTGCTTCCTCTCCCAAGGTGGAAGCTTTCTTCCTGGCTCTGGAAATTCTGTCACTGTGCCTTCACAGACCTCCAGGCTGGAAGGATGACGGCTTGGAGTTTTATCCCAGGCAATCTGGTCTCCTGGAGAATCAGAACCTTAGTTTCCTTGAGAACATAGTCCCTGCGGAACTCATAGAAGGGATGTACCCAAAAACACGGAATGGACGATTCGGATTCGGTGTCTCCGTCTCTCCCTGCCCCTCTCCTGCTCCTGCTCTGTCTTTCTCTGTCTCTCAAAAATAAATAAATGTTAAATTTTTTTTTTTTAAAAACATGGAATGGACTAGACTGTGGTATCTCATAGATTATCTGCTTCCTTTATAGACCACAATACGGTAGCTTGTTTTGCTTTGTGTGTGCGTGTCTGAGAATAGGCGATGAATTTAATCATTATTATTAATTTTGAATCATACTGCCTTATTGAGCTATTTCACTATTTTTTTTTCATTTTTGGCTAATTGCCTTGAATCTTCCAGGTATATAATCATATTGTATTTAGTGATTTTTTTCACCTCTTGCTTGGTAAGTATAACCTTTTTATCTTACCAGTAGAGCTGGTATAATGAGAAACTATAGTCATCCTTGTCTTTTTCCTGAATTGAGTGAGAATGTTTCAAGCACTTCCTCATCCATCCTAAAAATGCCTTTGCGACAAAAGACATATATCATTTGCCAACCTAAGAAAATATTGTGAAGCCCTATTATATGAAGGTTTTTAAAGTTGGGGCGCCCGGGTGGCTCAGTCGGTTGAGCGTCCGACTTCGGCTCAGGTCATGATCTCGCGGTCCGTGAGTTCGAGCCCCATGTCAGGCTCTGTGCTGACAGCTCGGAGCCTGGAGCCTGTTTCGGATTCTGGGTCTCCCTCTCTCTCTGCCCCTCTCCCACTTGTGCTCTGTCTCTCTCTGTGTCAAGGATAAATAAACATTAAGCAAAAAAATAAGAAATAAATAAAAATAAAAATAAATAAAGTTAAGAACGGATATTCAATTTTGCCTAATTCAGCATCTAAGAAGATTGTCATAAATTGTTTTCCTTAGATCGTATTTCTTGTAACGAACCACTCTTGATTATCGGAATAGGGCCATATAATCATGCTCTGCTTTTTTTCTTTTTTTTTATTAATGTGTTGTTGAATTGTTTGTTTACATTTTATTTACCAAGTACGGTTACGATTCATTGCTGGAGGATGTAAGGACATCCTTTGTCGCTCCGTTAGGAAAGGACTCTTGGAAGCTTTCTCCTGCTTTCCTCCAGATTTTCCCCCATATACCTTTTCACTTTGCTGATTTTTGCCTTTTATCATTTTGCTGTAATAACTTACCGTAAATATTTTGGTATCTGGCCTAAGGGAAATGGAGTTAGGGGTCTGTTTAGGAGGGATTTATTTATTGAGATACATGAATGTGGTTTGCTCTCACTGCCATTCATGGCTCATTTCTTGCTAGCTTTCCTGGTACAGGAATAGCTTCTGAAAGCTTCCACTCATGCTCTGGGCTAACCCACCCTGCACTGCAACTTGAAGATAGAGGGTTTTATCATGATGGGAATCTGTCCTCTGGCCCCTGGCATGAGGCGTATGTGGCTAGCTGAAGCAAAACAAGGTTCAAAATGAACACAGCCGGATGTTCTCTGGCAGACAACTCTCCCAATCAACTGCATACAATTACAAATTTGGTTCTCTTTGAGGTCTAGTCAAAACAGGGGTTCTCTCCTGCCGGAAACAGGCTCCAAATCTCAGCAGGCACCGTTATAAATGCACGCTTGTCTTTTGTGATGGGAATTGCAAAAGATCGAATTAACCAAATCCCTGTGCTTGTAGAGTAAAAACCAGGAGCAAAACAATAAGTGGGCAGGTGTGCCCGCGTGAGAAGTTGTGGGTTTTCTGCATCCCAGTGTATCAGATTGCGTCTAGCTTATCCAACACGACTTGTCTGGAGGAAGTCTGCTGCTTTCAGATGAAAGAACACAAACTTGTCAGTGACACAACAATGAGGACTAGAGAAACAGGAGACAAACTCCTACGTGGTCATCAGGAAGTCAATGGATGTGGAGGGAAAATAATTGGATTACACTATGAAGTAGCTCCATACAAGCTAGTGGCAGTTTTTGAAAGCATTGGAATTGCTCTTGGGATGCCGGTGTGGCTCTGTCGGTTAAGTGTCTGACTTTGGGCTCACGTCATGATCTCGTGGTTCACGAGTTAGAGTCCCGCGTATGGCATTGCCCTGACAGCTCGGAGCCCGGAGCCTGCTTCGGATTCTGTGTCTCCTTCTCTCTCTGCCCCTCCCTGCTTGTGCTCACTCTCTCTCTCTCTTTCAAAAATAAATAAACATTAAATTAAAAAAAAAAAAAACATTTGAAATGCTCTTGTGTATACCTTAATTTTAGAATGTTTTCATATGTTTGCAGAATGAATAATCAAAGCAAAATTCAAATGTGTTGGGAAGTGTCTTAGTAGAAGTCAAAAAAACGTAGACAATGCAAGACTGGCCGCGTCTTCTGTTCTTCTGTTTTTCTTTTTTAATTGAAATGTAGTAGATACACAATGTGACAGTAGTTTCCGGTGCAAAACATAGCGATTTGACAAAGGATTGGCAGGCTCTTTATGAGGTCAAATTCTCTAATTATATCACAACAGGAATTAAAACTCATGGTCAAAGTCATAAAGATATGGAACAGAGCCCCAGTAGCCAAAGGAATATACCAAGAAAGGACAACTAAAGAAATAACAAAAAGTAAGAGAACCAGAACACTCCCCAGCAGGAAGCACAAGAAGGGGGATGGACAGAAGGACGCCATTTGTACAAACGAAAACTCACGGCATGTGTTCACTAAAACACCACTGTTTTTCCAATATCACGTTCACAGTAATATGAAGAATCATATTAAAAAGGAATCCAAAATATCAATCAAATCATAAAATAGACATGAAAGATACTTTTGAAACAAATATTTAGAAAACGTAAGAGCCAAATTCCTGAGGTCTTAGGTGTCCAATGAGATGTTGTATGTACCCACATATGTCCTATATGGCTTGGTGCTATTTGGGTTGTACGCTGTGTGCCATTAAGAGGTACATCAGGGGCTCCTGGATGGCTCAGTCGGGTAAGCTGACCTCAGCTCAGGTCGTGATCTAATGGTTCGTGAGTTCGAGCCCCGCGTCGGGCTCTGTGCTGACAGCTCGGAGCCTGGAGCCTGCTTCGGATTCTGTGTCTCCCTCTTTCTTCTGCCCCTCCCCTGCTCACGCTCTGTCTTTCTCTCTCAGAAATAATACACATTTAAAAAAATGTTTTTAAAGAGGTGCATCAAATAAAACAGTCACGAAATATCACTCCATTATTGTAGATTCTACATTGGCTATAACAAACATTGATCTGTGGCAAATATTGGGTACTCCCCTCCACAGAAAATCGTATCAGAAAGTTTTAATTTTTTGGCCAACTGACGACTGACTGTCTATGACTTTACTCAACAAAATGAAACAATGTTTGGACAATTGTAGCCTGCCCTTGAATGGCATCCACAGTCAGTCATGATGAAAACACTGCTATATTATCGAGAACAAAAGCTTCCGTGGGCTCTTCAAAAACATTTAAAAATGGCACAATACGTACAGTGAACATTCCCTTAATTCCGTCAAAGGAAAAGCTGTCTCCACGGTGTCGAGGCTGTTGACAGCTTCGGTACTCTGCTACATTAAATGTTTTCCTTTCAGGTTTGAATTGTAGATGTGTTATTTTATACACACATGCCAACTTGGATTTTTCTCTAAAGATTTTAAGGGTGATAAGGTGGTCTGGCCATTATAAAGCTATTCAAGGCTTGCACTTTGGCAAAAAGATATTTAAAAGACTCTGACATACATTTTTAAAGACAGAAGACAAACCTGAGCACAAAGATGTTAAAAAAAAACAAAACTGTATTCACAAAGTTTATAAAGCTTCAAAACACCATTTCAACTGTAATTTGAAAAGGCATTTTGGAGTGTTTCAATAAAACAAATAAGAAATCACAGGCTCGTGAATTGGATGTTTATGAAAGGTACATTCTTTTTTCAACTGTGAATATATTGGCTAAGGAAATGAGAGGGAATTCAATTAAAAATTAATGGAAACAAAATGAAAATACGAGGGGGAAAAAAGCACTAGAAATTAACCTGACATTTAAACGCAAATTATAATGGAAACAACATTTAGATCACACTACAAGTGGTAATTGTGACTCCTCTCATAGAAATAATCCATAGGCTCTTGGATTGTTTGATGTTTTGGTCAATGGAAGACAGTGAATTATCTGCATATATTGGGAAGATATTCAGATTTCTCACTGATTTAAAACAGTGCTGAGATCAATGGAGGTCATATAAAATATCATAATCAAATCAAATAAAATCCGAATGCACCTCCACAAGAGCAAATCATTGACAAGCTGGCTAATGAGCGTCAGTAAATCAAAGATGATTTAGGATTTAAGTGTCACACAAGAAAATGTCAAATGCCCTTTACAGAAAATCTATGGCAAAAATTGGATAGAGTTTTCCCCCAAATTTAGAACAATCCTAAAAATTTATATGACATGACCAACATGGGTTGAGATCCTGGAAGGAACTTTTCTAAACTATTAGTAAAAAATATTTTAATCCGGGGCACCTGGGTGACTCAGTCGGTTAAGTGTCTGACTTGGGCTCGTGTCATGATCTCCCAGTCCAAGTTCGAGCCCCGCTATGGGCTCTGTGCTGGCAGCTCAGAGCCTGGAGCCTGCTTCGGATTCCGTGTCTCCCTCTCTCTCTGCCCCTCCCCTGCTCATACTCTGTCTCTCTCTATCTCAAAAATAAATAATAAAAACACTAATTTTTTTTTTTAATTTTAATCCACCATGCTAGAAGACAGAATTAACTTTCTATTGCCTCACTAGAAATTGTTACTAAATTATAGTCCTGGGAAGGGGCAATAAAAGACCACCCACCCAAAATGGTATAGAAATGTGCCCAGAAGTTAATACAAAAAATAGGTTTTCTTTTTCTGGGTTTTTTTTTGGGGGGGGGGTAGATTATTTTGGATTTTGTAGATTTTCAGTCTATATAATTTATTTAATTTCTCATTCTAACTAAATATTCAGTTTTAATCTATTCTTCCGTTCACAATCCTCTGTTCTTTAAAGAGAGCACCCAAAGTTGTATAGTCACGGTCTCACAAAAGTTCAAGAGCGGTAATAATCGGACACATAAAAACAACAGACCTGAGGAAAGCATTAGTGAAGACACAACTTTTGGGCAAAAATGTGGAACCATTATTTAAATGTGAATGCATCACAAAATACTTCCCCCTCGCTCCACTATTGAGAATCTCCCTCCTTCCTACATAATTTGCAATCGTTGACCTGTGTATCTTGTCACAAATGTTAATTGTAGGTCAACGGAAAAGCAGGAAAAAGACAAATTGACTTCTCAGAGCCGGTTACCAACAAAACACAATGATAAACTATGTTTTCTAAGAAAGGGCCACCAGAAAACACTACATTATAGAGTGATGCCATGGTCTTTACCTCATTATTCAGGACCCTAAAGCATCTGGCAAGTCCAGGAGAATTGCCCTGCTGAGCCCAGAAGGGCAGCCCAAATACTGACGTATGGGATTATTATAAGCAAATAAATGGTGTGTTGTTTTAAATCATTATATTATGGGATTGTTTGTTACACAGCAAAAACTGACTGATGCGCTTCAAAGCTGTCTATTCTAAAGACACCCAGCTATAAGTATAAGGAAGTTCTACCTTGTGCCAACTCTGACCACAACCCTGAGCCATGTTTTGGCTGTTTTGACCCGAGCTGTTTTGAATATGCTGTATCCTTTTTCTTGAATGCCTTATCCCCTCCTCTTTGCTAGCAAACTCAAACATGGAATCCCTTGCCCATATTGCCTTCTCTGCAATTTCCTCCTATGACCCAGGTAGTTACCCATTCTCTCTCCCGATGCCTCTAGTTATAACTCTATCATACAATCTCATTCACCTTATTGTCTTCAGTACCAAGCACGGTGGCTGGGTGTGCAATGTTCTGAGTGAACTAATAGTGGTGTGGTTAATGGAGTAACCTTTCAACTAAGAAAGACCTCATTTCAAATCCTAGCTTTACTACATACGAGTTGTGTGACCTTGGAAAGTAGGCTTAGCTGTGTAGAACAGGAAGCCAGAATGGTGGAGTAAATGAGGTGGTGATTGTTTTCTCTCACGAAAGTAAGTCTGGGTAGGCAATCCCAGACTCTGCTAGTGGCTCCATGGTAAGAAAGGGCTCAGACTTCCATCATTCTTCTCCATCACACTGTGCTGGAGATTTCCATTCTCAAGTTCACCTCATAGTCCAAGAAACCTCTAAATACTCCAGCTACCACATCCTTGGCCCAAGCAAGAAGGGGGAAGCCAAGAACCAGGAAAAGGATGTTTCTCTGAGCCAAGTTGTCTCCTTTTAAAGAGTTTGCCCCGAAACCTCAACCAACAACATCTTCACGTGTCTCATTGGCCATTCTCCTCCACAAGAGAAAGTGGAAAGTGCACTTTCATAATTGAGCACATTGCCACCCCAGCAACATAAATAGGGCTTCTGTAATCAAAGGAAAAAGGAGAATGGATATTGAGTCGGACACTTGGAGTCTCTACAACATCCAGGACCAGTCAGTTCAACTTTCTTGACCTTCAATTCTTTCATATATCTAATGGGAACAAGACCCTTTCAAGGTGGCTGTGTGGTTTTTGTGGGACGACTCTGTGAACTGCCTAGAAGTAGATACTCAACAAACGGTAACTATTCTCAATGTGACTTTTTACGAAAATATGTTATCTACTGTCTATCTCTCAGTCCACTATATTTTAAACATCTTGGAAATCCTGCACTGCCACTCATCTTTCTTTTCCCAGTGCCAAGCACAGTGCCTGGTATATTAGATAATCAGCAAATATTTGTTCAAATAAAGTCAAGTGGAAATTAAGCATTACAAAACACATAGAAAGTAGCTCCTAATACAAATGCTTGCCTGGGCAAATTGTGGCTCTCTCTGCATTGGCATTAGGTTTTGCAGATAGCAAGCTTGACAAAGGATTTCTTTAAGCACAATCGGCCCTCAGATGGCCACTCAGCAAATGGATACTCAGTTACTGTAAATCACTACTGTCAGCTATAGAGTCCTGAGAAACTCAAGTCAATAAGAATGTTTAATAAACAGGAAGTGTGTAGAAAATGAGCAGGAGATTATGGTCATCTTGATAGTCTAAAGGGGCTGATCACCTCTCTATTCCCTCCCCTCTTCCCTCCAACACTCTACCTTTTGAGATAGGCAAACTTCTTGGCCTTTCTTGGCTACCAATGGTCACAGAAACTGGAGGACTTACAATAGCTAAAAAGAGAGGAAGCCTCTTATGGCATCCCACTAGTGGTGAGAAGTCCAAATCAATGAGCCTGGTATCCCAGGCCCTTGTTGGTCTGGCCCATGTCAGCCATTCCAGTGCTAAGCATTCCACTAGTCTCATAAGACATGCATTTAACCCACAAACAACTTTAAGAAACAGGTGCGTTTTTCCATATTTTGTTGATGAGCACATTGAGACTCAGAAGTTACATGACAAGTTCTTTTGGCTCCTTTAATTCCAACAGACAGACAACCAGCTCAAATAAGCTTACACCAAAAAATAAAATAAAATAAATGAAAATAGCCTGTAGAACAAGGAAGTCCAAAGATGAGGTTGAGTTCGGGTAAAGCTAGATCCAGGAGTTCAACATTGAATCAAGACTCTATCTTTCTTAATTCTCAGCACTGCTTGCCTTAGCTTGGCTTTATCTCAGACAGTGTCTATCTCCACAGTGGCAAGATGGCCCCAGAAGCTCCACATTTACAGGCTTCTTAAAGACACCATGGAAAGAGAAGGCTTCTTTCTTGACTGCATTGGCAACATCTCCGGGAGAAACCTGAGTCCAGTTTGATTCACATGCATAGCTCTGAACTCATCAACATGGCCAGAGAATAGGCTGAATAAATAGGTCCCCAGGACGAGGCAGGGGCTCAGTGAACTTAATCCCACACGAACCACGTGGGTTGAGCACAATTTGGCTTGAATGGGAATGCAGTCATTCCCCAGAGACAGAAAGTAAACGTTGAGCTCATTTATACCCCAGCCAGGTAATAGATTCAGTCTTTCATTCTGGTTTACCTTTCTTCAAAGCCCAAGTTTTTTGTTTTTTTGTTTTTTTAGTACAAAATTTTGGTGTTAGATTAAAGACTAAAAAGCTGCATGATTTTTCAACGAAATCTTATTTATAGATGTTTATTCTTACTAGACTGTGTTAGACATTTGCATGTGTTGTTTCACTGAAATCTCACTATTATGAATGAAGGCCACTCCTCACTATGGCCATTCTGCGAATGAGGAAAGTCAAGTTCGGAGAGATTAAGGCACCTACCCAAAGTATCAGCTAGCCAATGAGAGATCTAGGCCTCATCTATTTCCACGTGACCTTGAAGGTGCAGAAACCCCAGAATCCCCAACAGACACTTTCCCCAGGCCAGCTTGGCAGCAGGTGAGAGGTAGTTTGGGTGTGATCTCAGCCCTATCCCACCGCCAGGATCTAAGCAAGGCAGGAAGCACATCGGCCCCTTATCACCACCTCCGGTTGGGGAAAAAGTGAGGCTCCTTGGCCCACCATGTAGGGTGCAGGTCTGGGCCACTGAATGGCTGTCGCCTCTCTTTCCCAGTGGATTAAGTGCACTCTTGTATGGCTTTCTGCCCCACTTGAATTCTAACTAAAATCAGAGCCCTGTTCTGCAGCCCAGCCTGCTTGCGTGAGGCTCAAACACCTGGGAGGAGGCTCTCACTGGCCTCTTTACAGAGTTCAAATCCTAGGCCTCTGGCTCCCAGCCCCTGGTTAGGGCCGTGTTCCCAGTTGAGTGAGTTTTCCAGAAACAGGATTGGCCACCCCAGTTGACCTATCTCACTCCAGCCCTGGTTGCAAGAACAGACCTAATTCTCTGAGTCTACCACTGTCAACCCCCTTTAATGTGCACCTTGGCAGCCCTTCCTACCAAGAGGTGAGATCGATGTCCCGCCTCTCAAACCCGGGGTGGCCTTGTGACTTGTTTCGGTCAATGGGATGCAGCGAGAGTAATGTGGGGTCGGTTACCCCCAAGCGTCAGTAGGCTCGCCTGGTGGGAGGTGAGGGACTACGTGGCAAGGGGAGTCCTGGGTAAACCAAGGCCATTCTGCTCTGGCCCGTGGCCGCTGACCCCTGTGAGTGAACCCCGAAGAGATGAGCAGAACCGTCCCAATGAACCACAGCCGATTGCAGATGTGTGTGTGAGCCCAGCCAAGACCAGAAGAAAAGTGCAGCTGTCCTCTAAACCCATTAACAGTGATTAGTGCTTCTTGCTTTAAGATGCTGAGTTTGGGAGAGGTTTGTTATGCATTAATAGCGAACTGATACAACCCTCGCAGACACACTGGGACCGCTCAGGTTGGGCCAAAGTCTCCACACCCGCCGTGAACCTAACTGAACATCTGGTCCATTTCCTTCCTCATCATGGGCCCCACCACACCCCGAACCCATTCACTTTCTCTCCCAGGCCCCCAGATGAAGTTCTGGCATAGATACCGACCAAGTAATGACATTCGAAGCCACAACCTGTCATCGGGAGGGCACAGGAAAAGAGCAGAAGGAGCACTCCTCGCCTGCAAGGGATCACCCTCCACCTGAAGAAAGAAGATTCACATCTGAAAACAATTAGCAAGCAACTGCCCCAATACCGCCTTACGGACTTCAGCAGCCGTCAGATGAAATTATAACTACTTATCAGTCTGTCTCAGGAACCAAACTGGGAGATCGTTGAGGGCAGGACCCAGTCTAGTTTCTCCATGGATCCCCAACAACCAAGCTCTGCCTAGACCAGAGCAAGTACACGTATACATTTCCCCCAGTAACGAATGGTACATGGCAACAGGTTGAAGTGCTAATCGAGTGGTTCGGATGTTATGAGATTAGGAGATTCAGCAGGTTGACTGGCACATACTGAGGGTCAATAGCTTCAGGAGATGAAGGAAGGAGGGAGCGTGTGCCTCGCACAGGATGGACGTGTGCTACCCCATCCATCTGTATGAAAGGCGATGGGAAGAGTAATAGCCAACCCGCTGATCCAGTCCTGCCTCCCGCCGACCAGATGCCTCCAGGCACCTTATTCCCATCCCCTCGGTTTTCTCACTAGGACACTAGACCTTAAGTCAGGATTCCCATGAGAATCAGAAGTGATCGTTGGTTCCTCCAGTGAGAACAAGCGAGCATCACGGGCGCTGCCCCAGCCGTAAGTGGCTCCGAGCCCAAGGCAGGCGGGAGCATCTCTGTGGAGACGAGAGGGATAAACCTGGAAGCTACAAACACAGCACCCCCGAGGAAGGGGAGCCACCGCCAGCGTCCGGCACACAGGCACTTTGCCAAGAAGCCGGACAGGACGGGGTCAAAGTGCACGCAGAAGCCTGCGATAAGAAAGCTGACCTTGGTCACCCGCTAAGCTCCAGCATCTGTCTTCGATATTGGTTCTCGTCTGTTATTTTCCACCTTTCACTCCGTGTGCTTCTCATTGGCTTTTTTTCACCGTCCACGGTGTTTTCCCATTACTTTGTCTCACAGCGCTGCCCCGGCGCTCTAACCCGTGACCCCCAGTGACGCGGGCTGAATGAGGGCAGTGCACGCGAACCTTAGTCCCCGGCTGTGTGTGATCGCTGTGGCCTGGAAGGTGGCTGGCGCGAGAGCCTCACCGGAGCCTGAGAGGGGAGCCTCATGCTCGGAGTTTTTCCGACGGCTTTGAAATCAGGTATGACAGGGCCGGAATCTCAGCTCTGCCACCCACCTCGCTGTGTGAATGTGGACCATGCAACCTCCCAGACTCAATTTCCTCATGAGAAAAATGGAGACAGAAGCACCTACATCACTGAGTTGAAGAATTAAAGCTAAGAGTTTCACGAGCACTTCTTACACAGCCTGCATTATTCTAAATATTTCTTGGAATACTTTTAGCGCTCCCATTTTGCAGATGGATAAAGTGAGGCAGAGAGTAGTTACCTGATCCATGAGAACACCCAGCTAGCAATGACAAGCCTGGAGGTATACTCAGGTGGTGCCAGAGTCCACACTGTGAACCCCTCTATATATACCAGGAATATACCAGGAACCCCTCTATATATACCTGCTATATCAGGATTCAAAGTGAAGGGTAACAAAGAGCATGGCCTGTGTCCAGCTCATAGTAAGTACCCTAAAAATAGTACTTATTACAACCAAGTCCCAAGGCACATGGTGGAAAAAAACAATTGCCTTGATCCAACTTAAATGAAATCTCAGCCCATGAATGAGTGAAATGAGACCAAAGACAAAGATTACGATGACCCAGGGAGGTAACTTCTACACCAGTGGGTCTCAAACAGGGATGATTTTTGCACACCAGGGGACATTTAACAACATCTGGGGACATTTTGGCTATCACAACTGGGGTGGGAATACCCCTGGTCTTTAAAATATATAGACCAATTGTTTTGCTAATCATCTGACGACACACAGGATAACCACCCCCCACCATTACCACACACACACATACACACACACACACACACACACACACACAAATATCTGGGTCCAGTGCTAGTCATACCAAGGTTGAGAAACTGTCCTCAAGCACTGAGTCTGGACCCTGTTCCCTGAAATAAGGTAATTTCTCAGTACCCATCCTCACATGGAGTAGCTGCATATATATACTGATTAGACAAATGCACACATGAATGAAATAATGGGTATATTTCCTCAGTTCTAAGGTGCTGCCCATTGAGCATTATACCATCAATTTAACAGTGATTGTCCAGAGGGAAAAGAAACAGCACTACATTCACTATAAGATACACCCCAAGTCAGAAATGTTAAAGTGTGTGTGTGTATGTGAGAATGTGCTTCTTAGGACTGAGTAAATAAAGAATATCCCTCATGTTTAATAATACTACAACCAAAGAAGAGGCAATCCTTCCAGTGTGGAGAGAATCACCAAAACATAGCCTAACTGAGCCCCTAGTGATTGGGTGAGGGCTGGTTTGAAAAGAATTATGAGACAGTGTCTCGATTCAGCAGGATGGATACCCGTGATTGATTAGTGATGTCTGCACAGGCATGGTGGGGGGGGGGGGGGGCGGTAATGTCATACATGACCCAAACCTGCTGCCAGAAGAAACCTACTATAGTCCAAGGAACAGTGGATTTTGAATCAGCCTGGCTTTGAACCTCAGCTCAGCCATGAAGAACTATTTCCTTGTACAGATCCGTCTACTTGTCTGAAATCCCGTCTAGTCTCCCATAAAATGTCTATAACGCACGTTAGTTCCATTACATGGTTGTTTTCATGAGCTCCGTTGAGTATAATGAAAATGCTAATTATTACAATGAGATTAGAATGAGATCATCTATTCTACTGTTTATTAATCTGAAGTTCCAAGGTAATATCCAGGAGCTGTTCTGTTTTCTGTATTTCAAAATACGTACTGATATCATTCTGGAGATACCCTCGTGGGCCATTACTTAATCAGTGCACTGTGTGGTATGGCGATTTGGGAGACATTTCTATATTGCTGCGGTTACACTATTTGAAGGAAGAGTTTGAGGCCATCCTTTAGGTGTGTTTCTGTCCTTTATTAATCTAGATAAGACATCAGGAATAGGCAAGCTTTCTATAATAGGAAATAGTTTCTCCAGGGCCCTAATGAGCCATGCCTCCCAGTACTCAAACTCTTACATAATCTTTGCCCTTGAACCTCGGCCGATCCTGTGACATTAGCCAATAGAATGTGGAGAAAGTGATTTTCCCTGACTTCTGAGGAAACCCTTCAACTCCCTCCTTGGTTTCTTGGAACACTCATTCTCAGGGAACCAGATTCCATGTAAGCAGTTGGATGGCCATAATACTGCCATTATGTGAGGAAGTCCATGTCTCTACATGAAGATAGAAACCCATCCACCCCAGGTATTCCATCCACCCCAGACGTGCGTGGAGATGCCACCTTGGATGTCTAGCCAAGCTGTCTTTCAGTGACTCCACCCCCAGCCACCATTCGGGTTCAACCATATCAGAGACCAGACCAGAAACACCCAGTTGAGACCTATTGATCCACAGAATCATGAGAGATAATGACAGATTATCATTTTAAGTCACTACCTTTTGGGGTAGTTCGTTACTCAGTAGTAGATATTTAAAACAGGAACCATGTTAGATGTTGCAGGTGGTGAAAGACTGCCCAGGATAATCTCCTCGACTTTTTGCCTGGAGTAGGTCACATTCT
Organism: Panthera pardus; assembly: GCF_024362965.1. Classification (NCBI taxonomy): domain Eukaryota; kingdom Metazoa; phylum Chordata; class Mammalia; order Carnivora; family Felidae; genus Panthera; species Panthera pardus. The sequence goes on along the minus strand of NW_026527002.1, from coordinate 75,893,437 downwards.
GAGACACTGAAGGTTAGGACTTCCATGTATCTTTGAGGGTAGAGGGGAAACAATTGAACCCATAATAGTACATATTTAGAATTTATTTGGGTGGAGTATAATATCCACGTAGAGGATTAATAGGAAATGAAGCTAGAAAATTAAGTATCTGATCCTGAAAGTATCTGTCTGAATGCATGTTAAGGACTTTGGACTTTATGGACAGAGAAATAAAAAATGGTTTTGAACAGAAAAGTCATGTGATCAGACCTAGCTTTAGAATGGAAAACCATGCCAGCAACAAAAACCGGGCTAATTCAAGGTAGGAAGCTGAGGCCCGTACCAGGGAAGAGGCTATTTCAAAAGTCAAGGTGAACCTCACATAGTACATAAAAATTAATTTGACATGGTCCATAAACCTAAATGTGAAAGGTAAAGCAATGAAGCTTCTAGAAGAAAACATGGGAGAATATCTTCATGACCTTTGGGTAGACAAAGATTTCTGAAACATGCCACAAAAAGCACTAGCCATAAAAGAAAAGATTGATAAATGGGACTTCATTAAGATGAAGAACGTCTATTCATCAAAAGACACCGTTAAGAGAGCGATAAAACGAGACAGAGACTGGGAACTGACACTTGGGGCACTTATATGTGGACAAGACTCCTGTCCAGAAGATACAAATAACTCCTTCAGATCAAAGACTGAGGACTCGCTGTAAACAATGAGCCAAATACACACACACACACACGTGCCCACACACACATACACAATCCAGCATTAGTAAGTGTTGGTGAAGACACTGAATAATTAGAACTCTCCTCCATTGCTGGCGGGCGTGTCAACTGGTTCAATTAGTTCAGACACACAGATAATCTATGATCTGGAAAGTCTCCTCATAGCTTTGTTCCTGAGAGAAATGAAAACTTGTTTCCCCCAAAAGACAGGTGCAAGAATGTTCGTATTCATAAAATATTCATAAAACCCAGTGTATGTAGTGGGAATAGATATCTATCTGTTAGATCTAAAGGATCTCTCTCTCTCTCTATCATCTATGCTACAGACTGAATGACCGCATCCTCTGAAATTCATTTCTTGAAGTCTAATCCCCAGTGCAATGGTCTCAGGAGGTGGGGACTTTGGGGTGATTATATCAGGAGTGTGGGGCCCTCATGAATGGGATTAGTGCCCTTAGAAAAGAGAACCCAGAGAGTTCTCTTGTCACTTCCACCAGGCGAGCACACAGCAGAAAGACAGCTGCAGGGGCGCCTGGGTGGCTCAGTTGGTTAACCGTCTGACCCTTGAGTTTGGCTCAGGTCACCATCTCAGGGTTTGTGGGTTTGAGCCCGTCAGGTTCCTCACTGACGGGACAGAAACTGATTGCGATTCTCTCTCTCTCTCTCTCTCTCTGCTCCACCCCCACTCTCTCACTCTTGCTTTCTCTCAAAATAAATAAATGAACTTAAAAAAATAAATATAATAAATGAATCAATGAGTGAGTGAATGAATGAACTTGAAAAAGAAAAAAAGACAGCTGTCTGTGAACCGGGATGTGGTCCTTTCCTTTACCAGACACTGAAACTGCCGGCACCTCGATCTCAGACCTCCAGCCTCCAGAACTGTGAGAAATACGTTTCTGTTGCTTCGAAGCCTCGTGGTCTGTGGTGTTTTGTTACAGCAGCTGGAAAGAACCAAGATAGTGCCACACTTCCCAGTAACGAGAAAAGAATCCACCGCGAAATACAACAAACTCAATTCATCTCACAGACACGGCGGTGAGAAGAAAAAAGTGTCTAGGCGCGAAAAGCACGTGCTGTAAAGGTCCATTTGTAAGACACTTGAGAACAGCTGGAGGTGACCTTGACTGGAGTTAGGGTAAGTGTGCCTGCGTTTACCAGTGGAGAGGGCCCCAGGGAGCTGCTGGAAATCTCTGCCTCAAACTGGAGGTGACACAGGTGTGGACACGTGTAAATCTTCACTGAGGGAATGGACTCTGTGCCCTGTACTACGTGCAAGGAAGACATCCATGAAGGAGGAAGAAAGCCCAGGTGAGCCCGGGTGGGCACGCGAGGGGTGGGTGGCAGCGAAACGGGACAGGAACACCCCTGGCTGCCGCTGGAGAGATGGGAGAAGGGTGGCCCTGCACCGACCAGATGGAAAGCAGCGAAGAAGGGAAAGATTCAAAGGCACCTCTTAGTCCTGACTGTAGGTGTGCCGGAAAGAAGGGATGGGGCCAGAAACACTCTGCAGAATCAGAAAGAAGCAGGACCTTCATCCGGGCCCTCAGTGATGGGCTGGATTTTGTTGGGGTGGATTTGTGGCCACACAAGGGAACCCCCCCCCCCCCGGATAAAGGAGAACAGCACGCACAACGGTTACAAGCAGGGAACCACCACTGCCCATCACACCCACTGCAGGGACAGCCATCCTTTTTACCTGTTAAAATCTTTCCAGGTTTTTGTGATAAGGGTCAGATGTTAAAAAAGAAAAAGAAGAAAGAAAGAAAAGAAAGAAAGGAAGGAAGGAAGGAAGGAAGGAAGGAAGGAAGGAAGGAAGGTGGAAGGAAAGAATGAAAATCAGCATCTGTTTGGCAAAGAGGTGATGGAGAAGGCCCCAGAGTAGAGAAATAGCTACTCTAGTCAAATCGTCGTCCTGGGCAGGAAAAAAGGTGAGCGCTGGGGAGGCGGGGCTGTTGTGTGGCCAATGCACAAGGCTGCAAAATCTTCCAGGAGAAACGCTCCCCAGATCTGAAACCGACTTTATCACAACTGTCAAAACAGACTCAGGCAGTACATAATTTATGACCCTGGGGTGGCAGCTGGGGGGAAGAAGCCTAAAAGACTGGCTTATTTTTCCTATTAATATTTATTGGCCAAGAAACAGCTCTGCCCCCACTAGACCAGAATAGGGGCTTAATTTGAGGCAGACACGTTTGATTTGCATTTGGGAGCCTTCGCAGCTGGTCCTCAGGGCTGAGTGGTGCAGAGACGGGTGCGTGGCGCCTCCTTCCCTCACTCTGCACGGTGGTGGCCGCGGAGAACTCGGAGAGGGAGAAGACGTGGGCCCTGCCGATGGCGCCTGTGACAAGGACACAGACAGGTGGTGCTGAGAGCCCCGTGCGGGCAGGAAATGAAAGCAGCAGCAGCGGGCAAGGCCGAGGCCGGGAAGCCCGAGCCAGGCCAGGCCGCGGAGACGGACACACGGCCGAGCTACATGTTGCAGGGCTGGTGGGACTTCAGTGAAATACAACGGAAGGGTGACACGGGCAGAGGGAACAGCACGTGCGAAGGTCAGGTGGCACGAACGAAGAACTGCAGAACCGTCTCCCTTTGGGAACATGAAATATATGATAAAAAATTTTAAAACAACCTCTCCCATTGCTATCAGGGGGAAAAAAGAGGAAGGAAGCAGACCAGAAACACTGCTGATGTGTTTAGCTCCTTTCTGGAGAGCCTAAGAGGGCAGGAGAGGGGTGGGGGGTGGGGGGGGTTGGGCAGCCATGTCTGCAAGGTGCCTCTGCAAGTTGGGCACCAGTCCCTAGTGAGGGACAAGGGGCACTGATGACATCTGGGCTTGAAACGAGGCATGCGAACGGTCAGGTTCAGCGCCGGCACAGAGCGGGGGCATCACGGCCGGAGGGGGCCTCACCTCAGCCCTCACAGGTGGCCGGGACAGGTGTTCCCTTCACGGCCCAAAGCAGGGGTGGAGAAGAGGTCTGGACAGGGAGGCACTGCCCGGGCTCCACCCCACACGGTCTGGCCCCTTGACTCCAAATCCAGTGTCCTGTCCCCAACGCCTCCTCTGCCCCAGCTCAGCCTCCCTCTCGATCGTACACCTTGGCCTCACAGAGAGAAGGAAGGGTGAGGCGAGGAGGGTCGTGGGGGAAGAGGGCGAAGAAGGGAGGAGAGGACCGGGGCGGGGGTCCGTCCAGGCTCCGTCCCACCCAGCTGGGTGGGTTGGAATAAGTGACAGCACCTCTGTGAGGCTGTGTCCAAATCAGTGGAAAAGAGAATCAGGCCCATTTGATCAGGTGTTCGCAGACTTAAGTGAAGTTACAGTAACACTGAGCATTTACGTGTCAGGCATCGAGCAGGACCCTTTTCCGATCTTATTTATTCACTGTCTAGGCCATCCTGCAAAGCAGACTTTATTGTACCCATTTTACAGACAAGGAGAGTAAGGCCCAGAGTGGGTACACTTGCCCAAAACTGGTGGCATGGTGTCTAGACCCTAATGTTAACACATGCCTTCTCCTTATTAGAGAGGATTGGGGTGGGGGGGGCACCTGGGTGGCTCAGTCGGTTGAGTGTCTGATTTCTGTTCAGGTCATGATCTCACGGTTCGTGGGTTTGAGCCCTGTGTCAGGCTCTGTGCTGATGGCTCAGAGCCTGGAGCTTTCTTCGGATTCTGCGTCTCCCGCTCTCTCTGCCCCTCCCCTGCTCATGCTCTGTCTATCTCCATCTCGCAAAAAAAAAAAAGAATAAATGTTAAAAAAAATCTTTTTTAAAGTAGAGGATGGGGCACCTGGGTGGCTCAGGCAGTTGTGCAACCGACTTTAGCTCAGGTCACGATCTCACAGCTCATGAGTTCGAGCCCTTCATCAGGCTCACTACTGTCAGCACAGAAATGGCTTTGGATCCCCTGCCCCTTCTGCCCTCCCCCCACCCCCCGATTCTCTCTCTTTCTCTCTCTCTCAAAAAAAAAATGTAGAAGAGAAAAATCAAACCAGTCCAGACCAAAGGAAATAGAGCAGGGGAGAAGCCAGCCCCCCACAAATGATCCCGGGCCCCACAAGCTCCGCAGTTAGAATCCTCTCTCTCAGCTGTTTCCTCCTCAGCTCACACTACTTTCTTTTGCCTTTTTCATTTTTTTCTTTGCCAGGAGTCAAGATGGCTGGAGGGAAGGCTTCTGTTTTTAGGTGTGGTTTTTGAGAAGAGCTTTTAGGCCATTGTTTTAGAAATCTTTTCTGGGAAAACTCAATCACAGAGAAAAGTCTTTCTTCAGAGCAAGAAAATTAAGGGGCAGTAATGGATTCTGATCTCATCAGCTTCCCAGGCTAGGCTCACGGAAGGCCTGTCAACCCCCAACCCTTCATAAAAATCCTTCCCAGCCCAGCCCCAAGACACCGTGCTGTGGCCACCAGGCTAATGGGATGTCTTTCCTGCCAGAAACTCCCCTAGGAAGACCCCAAAAGTAGTGATGGATTTGGATCAGGACTGGAGTGCCAGCGGGAGAGAGGGGCATGTCCATGGAGACGTGGGGGCACAGGGGCAGGGGCGCATGTGGAGGTCTGGAGGCCCCCTCATGATGCGCACACCCACTCTGGTGCGTTCAGCTGTGTCCCCAAAAGACATACAACGAAGCCTTGGTTTGGGGGCATAATTCATTCCGGAAACATACTTGTAATCCAAATCATTTGAATTCCAAAGGGAAGGTCAAGAACCATTGGCTCAGTTGTGATCATGTGACATTCGGCATCACATACTACCCACATTGCAAGACATGACTCGTTTCTCAAGTTAAAATTTATGAGAAATATTTGCTCATCTTGTAGAATACTCACAGAATAAGTTACTCACAATCCAAGGTTTTCCTGTGTGTCCCAGTCCTGACCCCAGGTAACTGTACAGTCACCTTATACTGGGGAATAAGTATTACCCACTCCTCCTCCCAGTCACATTTGCTGCTGGCAAACAGCCCGGGCTGGGCCAGGCCTTGCTGATGTTGAGTTTGGACCCTAACCACACAGCCTCCCTTGCCGCCGAGCTGCAAGCCTCTTACCAGGTGTGCATAGGTTCTGCGACCCTCAGGAGGAAAGGCCAGGGCCCACCCCTCCCTGCAGGACTCAGTTTTGGTCCACAGCTGGGAGGAGACACCTCTGGGGGCTTGGGTCTCAGCTCAGGCTTCAATGCAACACCCCCCCTCCCCCACACACACCACTTCCCCAGGCAAATTAGCCCCAGCAAATCGAATGCCCAAAGGGCTAAGGGCTGCTGGCTCTAAAGAACATGGCCAGATGCTGAATCCCAGCTTCTGCCCATCCTGGGTCCCAGCAACACATGCTTTACCTCGTTGGTGCCTCATCAGTACCTAGAAAGGGGGCAGGCAATCATGGGCCAACATCTGCGGGAGATGCTCTTTTATTTGTTTCTTTGTTTGCCATGTTCCAAAAGGAGAGTCATTCTCCAGAGAAGGTGCTGTAGCTCACACCTCCTGACCTCGGCAGGTGCTGTCCCTCGGCCTGGGTCACCCTCCCTCCATAATCCAAAGAAGGCCCCAGCCCTTCAACGTGCAGCTCAGTCACTGCGTGCTTTACCCCAGACGCTGGCGTGGCTTCTGTGCCTCTTCTCACTGCCACTGTTGGCGGAGGAAGTCAGCTCAGCAAGACCCACTTGCTTGACCGGAGGCACACAGCCAGAAGGCGGGGGCTAAGGCCAGAATGCACAGCCCACCGGATGGGCTCGGCCATCACAGTGCTCACACCCAGGCGGTGAAGGAGAAGAAGGCACACAAGTGCACACAGCCCAGTTTCAGGCGACTCATCAGAAGCATGACTGCTGACTGAGCTCAGCTAAGGGCCCAGGTCTCCCACTGACTGCAGGTGAATGGATCCCAGGGCAGCAGGTAACAGCCACCCACCCATCAGGAGCCTGGAGATGACTGCAGAGCAGGGGCAGCACATTAAGGCCAGCGGCCCAAGTCTGCTCACTTGTAAATAAAGTTTTATTGGGACACAGCCATACCCATTCACTTACATCTTATCTCCGGCCACTTTTCTGCTCCGATGGCTCAGCTGAGTAGTTGCAACAGAGGTCTTATGCCCTGACCCACAAAGCCTGAAGTTATTTACTGCCTGGCCCTTTGCAGAAAAGGGTTTGCACACCTGTTTAGACTAAGAGAAAACACTTCTCCCCTTCATCCCTTCAGCCTCCAGCCTGGCTCACCCACGAAGTTCCTTATGGATGTTCCAGCCCAGGAGGGGGATGACAGTAGCCTTCATGCGGGCATTTTGTCCTCTCCGGTGGAGATACGTAGTTGGTTTTGTTGTGCATTTTGGTTGGCTGCTTCTCTGGCATGTTCGGACACGCCTTGCCGGGACTGTGCTCTGAGGCAGATTTGTCATGGGGCACTGTTATCCCCAAGGGCCGATGGGGAGCTGGGCCCTGCCCTTCCTTGGAAAGGTTTGGGCAACACCAAGCTATTCTCAGCTCTCTCAGGCCCTTGCACCTGCCACTCCCCATGTGTGATGGTTGATTTTCTGGGCCAACTTGACTGGCCACCTGTGTCCATATGAAACATCATTTCTAAGCCTGTCTGGGAGAATGTTTCCAGAGAAAATTAGCATTTGAATGTGTAGAGTAGATTGCACCCCCTCCCCAGTATGGGATGGCATCATCTAGTCCCTCGAGGGCCCGCGTAGAACAAAAGGCAGAATATGGAGTAATTTACCCCTCGTTTCTGCCTCACTACTCAAGCTGGGACATGTCATCTCATCTTCTCCTGCACTCAGACTGGGATTTATACAATCAGCCCCCAGATTCTCAGGACGTCAGACTCAGACTGAATTATACCACCTGCTTCCTGGATCCCCAGCTTGCAGGTGGCAGACCATGGGTCTTCTCAGCCTCCATAAACAAGGGAGCCAATTCTTCATGATGTGTGTGTGTGTGTGTGTGTGTGTGTGTGTCTGGAGAACCCTCACTGAGGCCACGGAGCCTTGAGACAGAAGTTAGCAAAGGATGGGAAGAAGCTTCAAAGAGACGGTGGTGAGGAGGACCATTGAGGTGGCAGGGAAGAGAGAGGAAGGCCACGGTGGCACCCCATGAGCAAAGTCGTGGCCATCGGCCACTGCCTTAACTTGGATTGCTGGCCCCAGCCCTGAACCCCCCTTAAACCACCCTGGTTCTCCTTTCTCGCTCCCTGACAGACAAAGATTGAACCAGAGGGGCAGTGAGTATAGGGGTTGGGACTATCGAGTGCAGACCATGAGCTCTTAGAGCTGGGGATGGGGGGTCACCTGGAGGTTATTCAGCCCGAAACCGAGCCGAGGTGATAGGAGATACCGGCTGCCAAGACAGAGGTGGAAATGTGTTCTAGCGGGGAGGGTTGCCATCCTGTGTCCAAGCACAGACCTCCCTCTTCCCTGGGATGCCGCGGTGGCCGCGGGACACAGCCGGCTTCACTCCAAGCTGCAAATTTGCTCATGACCTCGTTCCTGGAAGGTCAGAAGACTCAGACCAGGCTTCCTTTCACAGGAAGAACCCAGTCCACCAGGAGGCAATTCATCACAGAGTAGAGAGTCTGGAGGTCACCAGAGACAACAGGAGAGGAGGCTGCGTAGAGAGGTAACCTGGAAGATAGGGCCCAGGAAATGGTCTCAGTTGCTGGAAACCCAGGCTCGGGGGACACCAGCTGGGTGCCCAGCAGCTCCCATTCCTCTTCCGTTCTCAAGTTCCCCTCTCGGTGCCTCTGTCTCTTCTCCCACCTCTTCCACCAACATTGCTGTCTCCCTCTAGGACCTGAGGTTCTCTGGGATGGGGAGCACTTGTTGGCCAGAGCTTTCCGAGGAGGCCTCCTCCTAGGACCCTGGTTCCCTCTGGGCAGCTCACAGATGGCTGAATTGTGGTCAGATCCAATCCATGACAGCCAGAATAGGCAGGTCGCACTGACACAAAGAACAGGTGTCTCGTGCCACCACGTGCAACCCCTCGTCTCAGAAGGAAGTTGGATAATGGCATCATCTCGAGGCAACATGACCTCGTTATGCAGGGATCATTCGTTCATTCATTTGGTGTGGATTTACTGAGCACCTACTGTGTGCCAGGAACTGTGTTCAGGATACAGTGATGGCCAAACAGGCAAACAGGATACATGGAGAGCCCCGGGAGCTCACGGACTCAGGAGGGAAACACACGTTTCATGAGGCAGTCCTTACACGTAAAAGCACAACCTGAGAATACGGTCATCGTAGTTTTGATCTCCCCAAAAGTGAACGTGGGACAAGGACGTGGGCATACAGATTTGATTTCGGAAGTGTTCCCAGGAGGCAGAAAGAGGAGAGGGGGCAGGGAAGGCAAGGACAGGGTAATATGGGGACGCCTCCGGCAGGGCCCTGCAGGTGAGTCGTGCAATGCTACTGGGACATCTCACCAGTGGCTGGCATCTTCCTGATACGCTGGCCACGGGTGACAGGTGGGAGACCGAAGACCACCCACACTGCACCCCCACAGCGTGAGCACCAAGCTACGAAGTCCACCACACTTCTCTGCCATGCCTGCTCTTTGTGGAGCCTGGAAAAGAGGGGAGGGGTCCTGGTGCGGCCGTCAACATGGGGCGGCGATTCCCTGGCCTGTCTGTCCGCTAGGCTGCCCCTGAACTCACAGGTGTATGGGGGCCAGAGAAGCTGTGACTTGGGCCCGAGGTGTCACTGCATGTGATCTGCAGGCAGAGATGGGAGGCAGTGAGAGGAGGCGACTGATGGAGCGACCCACCCGGCTGGGGGGCAGGGAACAGGTGCCCGAGGATGGGCCGGTGGGGCGTCTGAAGGAGGTGACAGGGAAGAGATGGCAGGAGAATCACAAGACGGGAGGGACACGAGCCGGACTGCGGGGTGCCGTGTGTGTGAGAGAGACAGAGACAGACACGGAGAGAGGGGAGGAGGGAAGGGGGAGGCTGGAGAAGGGGATAAACCTGCACGGAAGATTAGGAGTGGGGCCCCGGGTGGCTCAGTTGGCTAGGCATCGGACTCTTGACCTCGACTCAGCTCATTCTCTCACGGTACATGAGTTCGAGCCCCGCGCCAGGCTCTGTGCTGACCGCACGGAGCCTCCTTAGGACTCCCTCTCGCTCTCTCCCTCTTTCCGCCCCTCCCCTGCTCTTGCTCGCTCACTCTCTCTCTCTCTCTCAAAATAAATAAATTTTGAAAACAGATTAAAAGAAAGAACAGGAAGTCATGACTTTTGTCTCTCAAAGCTCAGATCCTCAGGCCCTCGTCCTCCCCTTCCCCGCTCCCTCCTTCCCTTCTTCCGGCCTTTCCTTTCTTCCCTCCTTCAGTGGCTTCACCAAAAGAAAACCAGCACTGTGTGTTTTATAAAAGTTTTGAACGGCGCCCCGTGCCACAGCCCCTGGAGGGCCCGGCGCTCATCGGTGGGCCGCCTCCGTGAAGGTGTGTTGAGGAGGGACAGAGGCTCAGACTCGAGCCCTGCAGGGCCCGCTCGCTGGGGCCCGGCGCAGAGTGCGTGGGTGAGGGCGCAGGAGGCCCGGGGTCTGTAGAGAGACGGGAGAGCCACCCGGGGACACCCTCCCCTGCCCCGTGCTCGCTGGTCTGTAGGGAGACAGCAGTGAAGCAGGTAGGACGAGAGGGATTCCCTGAAAATCCTGGCTCATCCCGCAGGCTTCCGTGGTCCAGGCTCCGCATCTACACAGGTTTGTCCATAAACACGGGCGGGCGACGGGTACAAACGACTTCACATTTTGCTGACCCCCATGTCTGGAGTAAATCATTTTCTGGCTTAACAGTGGTCACCAGAGAAGGGAACTATAAAGGAAAAAAATATAAAAATATATTTCGATACCCCACAGGCAGGTTGAAACTGAGGTGGAACAAAAGGAAATGCAGCTCCTGTGTATAAAAAGCCAAGACAAATTAAAGCAATAAATCTGGAACAATGACAGAAGGCAGCTTAATAAGACTTTGCAACAAAGGTACATTTTCAGCAAAAGTGCACACACGTGCACACACACACGCGGACCACCCCCCTCCTCAACCCCACTGGCAGGCACTTCGGAAGGGCAGGGTGGTGTGATGAAAAGCAAAATGAGAATTAGGAAGTTGGAATGTTCCTCTGGATTTTCCCGACGGTCTTATTCTGTCTAAGCCCAGGAACGATATACAAGTCCATTTTCTGACCTGGAAAAGAGGGATAAGAATGACTGCCTTGTGACTGTACCAGACAATCGGAAAATAAACTGGAAACCCCACTGGCAACGTATAAATCATCTAGAAGTACCAGGTGTCTTGATCAATATCATCATCATTTGTATCAGAATTGAAATCTGATAACAGCAACAACAACAACGATAATAATAATAATCTAACAGGGTTAACGTTTACTAACCCATTTCTCTAACGAATATAAAACTCCATTTTATGGGTAAAGATAACAAGGTTCATAAACGCTGCGACTTGTCAGGATTAGGGGCGTCATACATCGTTGCACAAGCTGCGTACTGCTCAGCTCTAAGGACGCCGTTTACCTTAATCATCGTGGCAGTTCGGGACACTTTTTCAGCAGAGGGCAGTGAGAAGTCTTGAGGAACAGGCATTTTGTTGTCATCAAAACGGTGCAGCAGAGGGGTGGTTAGGAGCTAAAGTTAATTCTGTCTGACTCCAAAACACACGTTCTTCCAGCAGATCTGAAACTTGAAAAGGAAGGTGTGATTTTTCCCCAACTAAATGACATGGATTCTTGATAACTTAAAATAGACCAAAGCCTTCCCTGTCCCACCCCGTCATTCTTTATCGCACTGCCTCCACCGCAAGCCGTCCCCGAGGACGACTGCCCACGGGCAGCGGCCTAGATTGCTGGGACCAGGGAGAAAGTCCTGGGTGCCCCCTGCTCACCACCCCAACATTTGCGGGGGGGCGGGGGGGACAACGGGAGCCACTTGCGAGGAGTGTGGAGGACAGCCATGCGTGAAATGCAACCAGGGGGCCATCAGCTGATAACACGGAGGCAGGTGTGACAGGTTGTGTTCCGAAGGAGAGTTTGAGGAGAGCTGGGCCCCAGCCCACGCTCGCTTGCCAGGCCGCGTGCACCGCTGTGAGGGGCTGCATCTGCCCCACAGGAAGGGCACCTTTCACGAAAAGGCCTCCTGGGGGTAGCCTGGTGCCTGAGGGAAAGGGGAGGGGAGGAAAACAGAGGGGAGAGGAAATCTTGTATTCACTCGAGGAGCACGGCTCGTGAGAGCCCGGGCTCTGTGGTCAGACTGCCCCGGGCCAGATCCCGGCCCCACCACCTGCTAGCTGACCCTGCAGGTACTGACCTCCGTGACTCGGTTTCCCTCTCTTTAAGGTGTGATGAGAACACCTCCTCCCCCTCGGGGTGAGGCTTGCGTGGGTCCACGGGAGAGCGTGGGTCGCAGGAGGCTCACAGGCCGCCAGTTACGGAAGCCGTGACCCAAGTCCGGGAGCTCAGGCGGGCAGGGGAGCCAGGGCCTCGGGACAGAGCTGAGGGACACGACCTCCCGGCCCCTGCCCGTGGAGCCTCTTCCCGCCAGCCCCCTGCGCCTCTGTGCCCGGGCCCAGCACAGGCGGCCGCTCACTGTCCCTGCGCTCTGCCCCTTCTCTCCTCGGCCCCCTCTCCCTCCTCCTGCTCCTGGGCTGCTTGCACCCCGCTCCCCTCTCAGCGTGGCTTGGGAAGTGAGGAGAAACCAGCTCAAATCCCAGTTGCACCACGTTCCAGTTGGTCTGCCATGACACCCGTGGGACCCGTGGCTCCATCCTGGCAGGTGGGGCTGGCCGGCCCCCACTCCATGCGAAAAGGAAGGGACACACAGCAGGCGCGGGGCGGGAAGGCACCTTCGTTCCCTGTAGTGGTCACTGGTGTCCGGCAAAACCCTCAGCCTCACCGAGCATCCATTCCCTCACCTAGAAAGCAAGCGGGAGTGTTAATGGCAGCCTCCCCAGGGGGCTGTGAGGATGGGCAAAGGGGACAAAGAAGGATGGAAAAGAATTAGAACACTGCCGGGAGCCCAGTTAGTGCTGGACACATCCTGTTGTCATTGTCGCCCATGATACAAACAATGTCCCACTTTCGAATCCGTTCTCCCTTCTTTAGTGGCGTCTCCCATGACCAGTCTCAGTTCTACAAGCAATTTCTGAGTCCTATTGTATAGCTGACTCAGCCGTATTTTAGATGAGGAAGAGCATGGTCTTTGCCTTGACTATCTCATTCTTAGGAGAGAATCAAACTTAAAGTAACCCTGCTACAATGCAGTCATTATCAGTCAGCTGCTGTTCTCACAGGGCTGCGTAACAAGCCACCCCAAAGTCAGCGGCTTACAACAATAAATATTTGCTCGCACGCTCCACAGTTCTGACGGCGGACCACGGGTTCGCCGGTCTACGCTGGGCTTGGCCGGGCTTGGATCCAGGCTGTAAGTCTGCCCCACACCTCCCCCATCGTCCTTGAGCCAACGTCCGGCCAGGGCATGCTCTTCTCCTCGGGAGATCACCAGTACACGAGGCGAGCCAAGCCACCGGAGCATACTTCCCCGCCTCCTCTCAGGGATCCGAGCGGTTACAGAAAGTCACACGGTCGAGCCCAACGTCAAGGTGCAGGGAAGTATGCTCACTGCACCTGCTTAGGTCTAGGCAGGGGTGTGGATGTAGGATGTGGGGGAACCAAGAACTGACACCGACGTCCTACAGGAATCGGGACTCTCCTTTCTGCACACAGTGGAGGTGTGGAAGCAGAGGAATAACGTGTAATGGATGGGTGGCAGGAAGGAGGGTTGGGAAGCAGAAAGACCTCTTGCAGGGGACCCTCCGGGAGCTGCCAGCCTGACCCTTGTGCGTGACTGAGGGACAGAGGGCAGGGACGAACTTGAGAAGCAGCTCGCGCTCCCTAACGCTGGGAGTCAGTCCCAAGTGTTTTCTGATAAATGAAAATATCTCCCTATAGGTCACTCAATAGCTTCTGTAAGGGAGGTCAGGAGGGTGAAATGATTTTTCTAAGACTCCATTAGCAAAGATCAGACGACCACCAGGATGAGCTTTTCCTTTGATGCCCCACCAGCATGGCTTCCCTACACTGCGGATGCAAATTATTAGTTGCCATTTGAGAAGTCTTAATTATCCGGATCCACTGGACACCGTGCCAGTTATTTGAAACCAAGAGGTCGATAGTTCCGATCAATGCCGAGCCATTAAGGCACAGAGAGCTCCGTGGAAACAGCCCCAGCTCCGCGCGGAGAACTTGCGATGCCCGAGGCGCCTTCATTTTCTGAAAAGAGAACAGAACGGAAAACTCTTTAAGTTGGACAGGGTGGTCACCGATGAAGCTATCGCCCCAGCTGTCAGGAGGGTACAAAATTAGATTGGGATCTTTCATTGTAGACGGTTGCAAAGCTTTTGCCTTTTATCCCCTTAGGAAACTTAGTTTACTTTCAAACTGAGCCAAACCTGGGGCTCATCTCTTCACCCATCTCTAATTCAGTCTGATTCCAAAGCACCTGTCGAGCGGGGAGAGCTGGGCTCCGCTCCGATGCTGTCACGGCATGGCTGGGCGACTCCTGTACCCCGTGGCATCCTGTATCCCTGTATCCCCTTGGTACCCTGACATGACCCAGACATAGCGCGGCCAAGCCTGTCTGTCTGCCATCTCCTCCATCCCGGAAGGTGGCACAGCACTGCAGGCATCACCAACAATGAAAACAATGTCTGGCACATAATAGAAGGTCAACAAGTAATGACTGAGTGAGTGAACAAATGAATGATTCTGGGGAAGTGAGATAATCTCGTGGAAGCCCCTTTCTCATCTATGAAGAAATGCAGCTAATATACTTATCTCCAGGAGTTGCTTCACGATTGGCCCAAAATGTACTCCTCCCTGGCCCACCTTGGGCCAGCTTCTCCCGCTGGCTGAGGCAGGAGGCAGGCATCTGCGGGCAGTGGGGAGAGCTGGGGCTGGGGGTTCTCAGAGCGAAGGAAGAACAAAGGAATTGAAAGCGCCAGTTTCTCAAGCAGGCTTGGAACCAGCCAAGGATCCTATGGAGAGAGAAATGAGGTGCTCTCATGGGAAAAAAAGGCCCCAGAAAAGTACCACGTTGCCAGACTGAATATGAGATCCATGCAGGCAGCTCATGGTGCCAGAAAGAAAGAAAGAAAGAAAGAAAGAAAGAAAGAAAGAAAGATCTTTGCAACTGGTAGTGGGTCATAAATCACTTATTTGCCACATGCAATGTGGATGCCAGGGTTCCAGCCACCACATCCTCATTCCGGGCAGCCGGACAGAAAATGAGGCACAGCAGGAGCACTTCTAAAAGCCTCTCCAACAACTTCCACTTATATCTTACTGACTGAATTCAGTCGCATGGCCAAAGTCAGCCATAGGGTCAGGAAGGGGGAGAAATGTCATTTCTTAGCAGGTTATTCCTCCCACCAACGAAATCGGAGTTTTGTTGTTGTTTTAAGTGGGGAAGGAGGGGAGAACAGATGTGGGTAGGGGACGAGCAGAAGGTGCCTCAGGTGGCTTCTGCCCCGGTAGCTGTCATCATCATGCTTCTGGTGTGGCAAAAATGACCAGGACCTGAGTGGTGGGCCAGAAGGAAGGAAGGAAGGAAGGAAGGAAGGAAGGAAGGAAGGAAGAAAGGAAGGGAGAAAGGAGGGGAGGAAGAGACAGAAGGAAGGGAGGGAGGGAGGGAGGGGAAAAGGAGGAAGGAAGGAAGGAAGGAAGGAAGGAAGGAAGGAAGGAAGGAAGGAAGGGACAGTCAGGACCACGGCAGAAAGGGGGTTGTACATCTGGGCTGTTCTGGGCCAGGGAGGACTCCAGGAGGGTCTCGGTTACAGGCTGATGAAAACCGGCTGGTCCATCTCATTACAAACAGGGGGCAGGGAGTGAGGATGAGAAGACAGCATTCAGGCTGGGGGCGAGGGGTCTAGGAGGCCCCAGTGCCAAGCAAGGGAGCTGGGTTTAGGGCCAGGGCTCCAGCCCCACAGCTGGGGACTTGATCTGGTCAGGATCCGGGGACGACTCCAGGCTTCCCCCCAGCACAGTGTTGGGGGAACAGGAGCTCTGAGTTCCATTGCCACGGCAGGGACAGCAGCACGGATTTATAACCCATTATTTTCAATAAAATGAATGGTGTTCTTTCAATGGTTTTTTTTTATTTTTTAAGTCTTAAATTGTTGTGTTCCTTTAATTTTATGTTTATTTATTTATTATTATTTTTTTTAATGTTTGTTTTTGAGAGAGCATGAGAGGGGGAGGGGCAGAGAGAGGGAGACGCAGATTCCAAGGCAGGCTCCAGGCTCCGAGCTGTCAGCACAGAGCCCGACGCGGGGCTCCAGCTCACGAGCCGTGAGATCATGACCTGGGCCAAAGTGGGGCGCTCAACCGACTGGGCCACCCAGGTCCCCTTAGTTCCTGCAATTTTAAAATAAACTAATCACAAGTCCTACTGGCCGGCCCTCCTCCATGCCTAAGAGCTTAGACCCTCCTCCTGTCCCTAGTGCTCTGCCTCAGACTTTCCCTCATCTCCTTGGTCCTGGACCATCCCAACTGCCTCCCAACTGGTATCTCTGCCTCAGTCTCCCTCACCTCCAGGCTGTCCTCTACCATCTTCCAGGAGTGAGGGTTCTAGGACCGTGGTCCTCGGTCCAGCCGCATTAACCTTCCTGGGAGCTTGTTAGAAATGTCGATCCTTCCCACCGACTTGACCCCAGACCTGGGGTTCCCTGGTGCAACAAGGTGTGAGAAACATTGCGCTGACTCACGCCCAACCACGGCACGTTTCCCGGACCAGCACCTCTCGTGACCCCGCAGCCATGGCCTTCCTCTCTGCCCTCTCACCGGCCTCCCCAGACTCGTCCTTCTCCACTCACACTAGAAACCTTCCGCTCCAAATACAGGGAGCTTCTTGCAATCCCCCAGATGTGGTCACAAGTCTCCACGTCTGGCCCTTTCATTCATCCAGCGATCGTGAATTCCTTCCTTCCACAAAGATCCACTGAAGCTCTGGGCCCAGTGCAGGGAATGCAGGGTGTTCATCCCCACGAAGCACGGAGTCCCCACCACGAAGACACTCATGAGGGAGGGTGGGCATTAAACCTTAAATCGATGAATTATGCAGTGATTAATTACATCCATGCGGATGCCTGGCTGGAGACGTGCCAGGTAATGAGAGCACACAACCAGAGGCCTGACCTAGAAGATGCCCAAGGGTAGAAAGGCCAGGCAGAGGACGAGGAAAGGCAGCATGATGGAAGAAGTCCAAGGCTCCCAGAATGGGGGAAGCAACGTGGAGAGTGGCCCCAGAATGTTCTCTAGATGGTCCCCCCATGGCCTCAGAGGTCACGGTAGAGAAGTGGCCAGATGGAGAGATTACGTGCGCTCAACAGAAGCCCCAACCTCAGTGATCCCATCTTCGGAATGACCAGGCCGAGCGTTCTAAAATGCCCCTCTCCGGGAAAAATTCGTAATTCTGCATTATTCACAGAGCCTCGAGGCGCCAAGTAAGCGGGGAGTTGTCCCAGGTTTTCCGATGGTGACTACAAACAGCAGCCATTGCCGCCTGTCACTTGGGCGGAAATACGGCCATATGTATGAAATTGATTTACTACCAGAGAAAGGGGCATTAATCCAGCTGCAAATTCTCTCTGCTGGGACACGAGGTGGTAAATTTCAGCTAGCCTGCAGCATCTCCGATTCAGTATGAAATACAGTGCTTACGTCGTGTGTATGTGTTTTAATAAAAGGAACCCTTTTCCAGATTCTTAATTGACAATCACATTTTCCCATCTAAAAACCGTAGCAGATGATGAGCTCATAAAAATGTGAAGCGCAGAAATGCCTCTCCCCTGCCCTTATTGGTACTTCAGAATATGGAGTTCATTGAGGAAGACTTTTTCTCCGTAGTCAGGACGTTCCTGTGTTTCTGAGAATCTAAAGGAAATTAAAAGAATCAGAATAATTTATTGAACACCTGTTAAAGGCCAGGTAGCTTTCTAAGAACAAGGGATAGGAACTTGGTAGTAGTATTATCGTGACTATCACTTATTGAATGCCCTACGCACTGGGAACCTTCTAGAAACAGCTGTCTCCTGGACAGTCTTAAGTAACCCTGAAGAGCAGGCTGTCATTACCCCCATGTTTCCCTTGATGAGCCTGATGCTAGAGGTGTGTCATCCACGGCTGTACAGGTAGACCCAAGTGGGAACCCAACCCTGAATGTTCTCCACTACATCCCATAACTCAGACACCCCTCCTCAAGCCCTGCAGCGGGGAGCTTCTCGGCTGGCCTCGGCCGACCCTGCACGCCACCAGCCCCCGCTTGCGTGGGCCCCCTCATGGCACGCTTCTCAGAACCACGCCAATGGCAAAGGGCATTTTCCTGGTCCTGACACGACGTCTGGGTTCCTACAGAAAGCAGTCACTTTGAGCCCTGATCGTGCCCGTTTCATAAATAGTGCTGAGCACTACCATATGCCAGGGAATGCCCTCAGCACGGGGGAGGCAACCAGAGAGGCAGCCAAGGCAAGAAAGGAATGTTCTTCACCCATACCTCCCACCTGGGGGTCCCAGCCCACGGCGCCCTCAAGCCTGCCTTCCCGGAGATCCCTCTGGACAGCAGGTATCCGGGTTGACCAGCAAGCTCCGCCTCCCAGGGCCAGACGTCTAAAAGGCCCATCTGCGCGTGCTCAGGCTCCCGTGGGTGTGGGCTGTCACGTGACCCGATCCCAGCCAGTGAACGTGAAGGGGGAACTCCCCGCAAGACTTCGTTTCTTCCTCGGATCCCAAGGTGCAGGTGCTCAGGAGGGCGTCCCCGGGCCGTGTGTCTGTGTGTGACCGTGGTTTTCACTGCGTCACGTGAGGACGTTGGCCACGTCCTGTGCGTGGATGAGTCGTCAAGACGCCCTGGGCAGACGGTGGGGAGAAGGAGCGAACCTGGGTCCTTGTCGGCAGGGCGAAGCTGTGCCCGGGCCTGTGAAAGGACGAGTGTGCTACGAGGGAATGAGTCGTGGTTGGGGCCACTGAGGCATGAAGGCAACCATGGAGAACTGCCCGGTAGACAACGGTGTCCCTCGACGGAAGAAGCGCTGTGTTGGGCCCCCTTCATTCTGTCCCTGAGCGTTCTTTTCAGGGGACTGCAGGCAGCCCCAGGCCAGGCCAGCCAGGCACCGTGCAGAACAGATCCCAGGCCCCGCATCCCGCCCGGCACCGCCGCCTGGCCCGTGCCCTGGCTGCTTCTAGGGCTTGAGAGAAAAAACCGAAAACCCCAGCCCGAAGTGCTTTCCAGACAAGGCTGGAATCAAGCCATCCATCAAGGAGGAAATGAGGACACCGAAGTAGGGAATTGAAAATGAAGCTGCGACTGACAAGAAAGTAGATGGAGTATGAAAAGCAGCTCTCTTTTTTTATGCATTTATACATGAGAACATCAAAAACACCGTATCTGAGAGCGGCCGCATTTCCATTTGCAGAAGTAACTACAGGACTGAGAGTCAGCTGCAAGGGGGCAACGGCACCACCCCCGGGCCGCTCTGAGCCCACGGCCGTCTCCGCGCTTTTCCGTCCAGCGCATCCTCCAGGGGGCTGCTTCCGAAACACAGGTCTGGCCTGTCCCTCTCGGGCTGAAAGTGGCCGTTGGCTCTCCACTGTCCGGAGAATGGGCAGCCAGCATCTCCTTTCTGCGGGTTTCTGAGCTCCCTGCGGTCTGACTCGGCCTCCTCTCCGGCTTCCCCCACTCCCTGATCCTGCTCTGCTCCCTCAGCAGCAACGCGCTGGCTTCTGGCCTCCTTTACCCCCCGTTGTCCTCTCTTTGTGCCCACAACAAGCATTCACCGAGTGCTTTCTGTGTCTCTGGAACAGCAGCAGGTGATAGTACGGAAAGAAGAATCAAACCAATTCCAATCTCTGAAGAGTTGCCGAACCCGGTGGGGAAGACAAAGACGTAAAGAGGGCATTGAAAGCGAGGTGCATGGGAGGACCTACATGTTTGGGGGGGGGGAGCCCTGAGCGAGGTGTCAGAGCCTAAGGAGGGGTGAGGAGGGCGCTCATGCATGGGGTGGCGGGAAGAGGAGGACATATGTCAGGGAGGTGGTGGCAGTGGACGGGAGAGGTCCCCATACAAGAGGATTAGTCACATAAGTAAACCGAAGGCTAGGAGCCAAGTTTCTCTCTGTCCCAGCAGACAGATAGTGACAAAGCCAGAATAAACTCTGGTGTTGGATCAGAATTGGGCACATCACTGTAAGTGCCTGGTTTTCAATACGCACAGCTAGATGTAGAGATAAACAGAGACATAAGTGTCCAATGAGAGAGAGCACTTGGTAGCAGCCACACTCCGTGAATACCGAGCACCCTCCTCGGTCGCATTTTGGCTTCTAGACACCGTTCTCTTCTAAAAGGAACCGGGGTTTCTTGAGACGTGGCTATTTCCAGGGCTAAGGCAGGGGATGTAGGAGATAAGCCTATACCATCTCTTGCCAGAAATCAAGGTAGTTTAAGAGACTGATGGGACCATGCCCAAAGGATACAGAAGCCAGCCCAAAGGGACCCTCACTGGCCGGTCAGAGAACACAGAGCATGAAAAGGAGAGTAACAGGATGTAACCTGTAGAACAAAATAGGAAGCCACAAATCCATACTGCTGCAAATGAACGAACAAATACATCGAAGGTTTCTTGAGGAAAGGGGAATCTATGTATTTTAAATGCAACCTCCCTACAAAACACGTATCACTTGTGAAGGGGGGAGGTCACTTACAGGAGAAGCTCGGGACCTCTCGTCTTACTCAAATGGTAAAGTGACAGGACAAGTCTAAGCCAACCAACCACCGAACCAAGTCCAACGACTTCTGTGATGTTCCCACCAAAGGGGCACCCCCTGGATCGAAACTGGAGGAAACATCAGCCCCAGGGGAGGGATATTTACAAGGGAGCCGGCCTGTGGTTTTCAAAAGCGTCAAGGGCATGAAATTCAGAGAAAAATCCAAAGGCACCGACGACTGAAGCAACAGACGGTCCCTTTGCTCTACAGGATGTGATTGGGACAACTGGTGGTTTCTGGGAGAGTCTGCGGATGGGGAGTCAGTGAAGCATCAGGGCCGATGCACTGATTTTGGGCCTTGGTGTAGGAAATACACACTGAAGTACTCACAGAGGACAGTAGCCGGTCGGACAGACTCTAAGTGGTTCCAGAATGTGCCCCGTACTTCCAACCTTCTCTGAGTTTGCAGTTTCTGTTATGAAAATAAGCGCGAAGTGCACCAATGGGGCACTAAAAGAAATTGGAAGAAGGCTCAGGCGGAGTCAGGGTGGGGGTGACCGAACTGCAGCTCCCTTCCTCCCATCTCCCCTCTCAACCTTCAGTCACTCATCATTCACTCATTCATTGTTCGTCTACTCATCCTTCAGTCGCTCATCGTTCACTCACTCGTCGTTCATTCATCATTCATTCATTCATCGTTCATTTACTCATCATTTACTCATTCATTCATCGTTCATGTACTCATCCTTCAGTCACTCATCAGTCACTCAGTCATTGTCCATTCGCTCATCATTCATTCACCGTTCATTCATTCAATCATTCCTTCACCGTTCACTTACGCATCACTCACTCATTCATTCATTGTTCATTCACTCATCATTGATTCACTCATTCACTCGTTCATTCAAGAACTCACTCACAGAAATAGTCACGCCAGACCACACTGAGCGATGAGTAGTGATAATGGTAACAAAAATAAGAAAAATGAATTCCCTGTCATTAGAGGTGCAATGGGTAGGGAGGTTGCATTCGCTGTCATTAGGGCCCAGGCGTGTTGGCGATGGAATGACAACAATAAATGCAAAATTGTAACTGAAAGTGCCTTAACGGTGTCACATGCGGAAATCAGAGAGAGGACTGACCGGGTCAGGAAGGTTCAAACAGCCCCCCTGAAGGAAGGAAAGACTAGAATGGCTAAAGGAAGCCTCCGCGTTAAGACTCCACCCTGCCAGGCGGACGTGTGTTGGGTAGGCGGCCTAAGCTGCTGTAACACAGAGGCAGCCACAGAAGTCCGGCGGGGGGACACCGTTTCCATCTGAGTCGGGAGCAGAGTGGGTCTGGCAGTCGGCTGCGTGGTCCCACAGGGGATTTCAGGGCCCGGGGCCCGCACGCTCGAAGCCAGTCACCGTCCACGGCTGGGTTCCAACTGGAGCAAAGGGGGGATTAGCTGGGGGAGGCGATCAATCTCCTCTTCAAACGTGAGGCCCAGAGGTAGTACAGGCCACTCCCGTTCTCACCCACTGGCTGGAACTTTGTCACGAGGCCCGCAGGAAATGAGACCGGCATCCACCAGGCCCCATCCCTGTTCTGTGAGTCCTGCTGCCGGTTGTTTCCAGAGGGAGGCAGTAAGAGGGTTACATTGAGACAGCCCTGTGACCCTGCTAGGGATTCCATGCCCCCTGCCACCAGGCCTGCGGGTGCAGAGGGGCGGAGAGAGAGGTGGGTCGGTGATGGGGCAGGGAAACCGGGCGGATCCCCGGGACCCGTGGAGTGGAGAAGAGAGCGCCCAGTGGGTGCACTTTCTCAAGAACAAAGGCTCCCATCCCCCAGTTTCCCAGGGAATGCCAGTGCCTCTTGTCACATACACCCCCTTTCTGCCCCCACACCGAGAAAGACCATGAGCTCAGGGCCCATAACCCAGGCTCTGGCCCAGCTTAATCCCTTATTGCCGTGTGGCCCGGGGCAAGGCACCGAACCTCTCTCATATCAGGTTGGTCCATGATGAAACAGGACTCACAAGTATCTCCCTTCCTGGTGTGCAGTGTATCACCTGACAACCTTTGGAACATGGTAGAAGCTTAAAAAATGCAAGCACCGGGGCGCCTGGGGGGCTCAGTCGGTTAAGCGTCCGACTTCAGCTCAGGTCATGATCTCGCGGTCCGTGAGTTCAAGCCTGGCGTCGGGCTCTGTGCTGACAGCTCAGAGTCTGGAACCTGCTTCGGTTTCTGTGTCTCCCTCTCTCTCTCTCTCAAAAATAAATAAATGTTAATTTTTTTTTTAAATGCAAACACCAACCCCAACCTAATTCTCTGTCCCTTCGTGGTACTGAGCCCGGGGTCCCCACCTCTCTCTCTCTCTCTCTACCACATTGCACCTACTTTGTGCTTTCGCTTCTGTGGGTAAACTTTCTCTGTGCTTTAGGCCCCCTTGTCTCACCAATAACCATCCCCATCTCTGCCCATCTGGGCAGCGCCTCACGCCCTGGGTTCACAGAGTGTGGTCTACACAGCAGGAGCATCTCCAGGGAGCTTGTCAGAAACGCAGAGTCCCAGGCCCCGCCCTAGACCTGCTAGGTCAGAAGCCTCGTTTTCACAGGATCGCTGCCAGTGCTCGCGCTCAAGGACACGGAAATTTGAGAGGCTGGTGCTGTGTCCCCAGCTAGTCCCAGCTATCACCTCCTGAGATCTTCCCAATTTCCCGAGCAGAGGCCCGTCATTACCATTTGACAAACGAGGCGACGTCCACCAAGACGAAGACGCAGAGCAGGGACTTGGGTCTGGTCCCCTGCCGGCCCCCGGGGACCCTCTGGCACATCTTGGCCAGGTCCTCCTCCTCGACAGCGGGCACACGCAGTTCAGCTCTGCTCCCCTCGCGTTCCCAGCCACGTCCCCGCAGCGCCTGCGACACAGAATTTCATATTACCCTGGGTCACCTCCTCACCACCGCGTGCAAGGTCACCGGGGGAACAGGAGACATTAAAGGGATCAGCAAGGAAAATAATTACTGGGCTGAAAGACCCGATAATTGCCAAATGATTAAAGTTTGCAGAGAGCTGGAACTATGGAGATTGGCTAATTGATCTTCTTGACAAGGGTTAAGAAACAACATCGCTACCTCTAACGATAATTGCAGAGTTCGCCAGTCCCTGGAGGGAAAGGCAAGACCTGCCCCCCAAGAAAGTGATCTGTGTGGTTACACGGCAACAGATCTCACGGCCACCCCAGTCCTTCGCAGCACAGGGAGGAAGTTCAGGCACAGGCGCGGGGGGTCAGGATGGCCCGCTTTTGAATCGGTGTCACGATACTTCCTGGCTGTGTAGCTCCCGGCAAGTGCGTCTTCTGTCTGAGCCTCCGTTTTCTCTCCTATAAGATGGGGTTAACAACACAAACGTCCTATGGTACTGGAAGTGTTGAGTCATGTTAAATCGGTCTTACAGTGAGAGCCCAGTGGGGGGCAGGCACCTCCCACAGGGGCACCATTCTGCCCCTGTATCTTCTGCCCTTAGAAGCAGCGGCGACGGAGGACAACGTGGGGGCAGATGAGTCCAGAGAGGAAAGCAGAGCCAGCTCAACTCAGGGAAACAAGGAGGCTGGTGAAAGGAGTCTCACTTCCCCCAGGGAGCCTTCCCTGGCTTCTCAGGGAGGACTCTCCGATCCCTCCCCTCCAGGCACGCTACAGCAGATGGTCTGAGTCAGGAGACCCCGGACCACGCCGATACGCGGGGTGCTCACCCAGTGCAGAACGCATCGGGGACCCCTCACCTGGTGCTCACGGGTACCCCTGGCTCGCTCCCACATTCCCTTGGCCCCCAACTTACTGTCTTTGTCTTTGGAGCCTCGCCTCGGACTTGCTCTTCGGACTAATAACAGGTTTGGCTTCTCCGGGTCAGACCTTTGTCTCTCTCAATCCCTCTGTCTCTTTCTCTGTGTCTCTCTGGATGTCTCTGCATGTGTGTGTATGTGTCTGTCTCTCTGTGTCTCTGTGTGTCTGTGTATCTCACCTCGGCTCACTAGCTTTCAGGAGCCTCCAGCCTGGGTCCCCAGGCTCCGTGGTGGATTTGTGGCATTCTGTACCAGGACACCCCCATCCCCCCTGGACCCCACCCATTCCCACCCCAGCTCCGTCATCAGGGCCTCCACAGCCCCTGTCCCTTCTCCTAGGGCTGGGAAGGCCACGGAACCTAGGCCCATCAGAACTGTTCCCCAGGAATTTCCTCCAATGAGACTGTCTTCCTCTGGTGACAGAGGTCACAGGCTATGAAATCCCCCACATCTGTCCCTGTGTGATGCTGGTACCAGGGACACCTGCCTAACATGCTGATTATCCCACAGACTGTTGTCACGTTCACCCTGGACTCCTGACCTGGGGCTCATCACATACCACAGCTCGGTGGGTAATATTCCCACAGGCCTGGCACTCCCCTTCCTTGGCTCATTTTGTCAGTTTTTTGGACATATTTAACATATGCTTACTATTTACCGGACACAATGCTAGTCTCAGTATGACACAAATAAACCCACAAGCATGGGTTCCGTCCTCGTGGAACTTTCCCCTCAGTGCAAGAAACAGGTGTTAGTCAAGTAATGACACAAATCAATGTCTCAGCGCTGGTTCAAAGCCTCGGGAGCGACTGGGGTGGGATCTGAGACTGGCCCGTGTACACGGAGTTTAGGAGAGACAGAGGAAAGGGACAAGCCACTCCACACAGGTAGGTGGCAGTTTAATAAGCAAAGTTTCTTACTCCCCAGGCTTGTCTCAGATGAGTGGATTTCTGCACCTGTCCTCTAGAATCTTAAAAGTTTATGGAGAGGCCTTAATGGGGTTCAATCGCATAATAGTCCAAATGGTCTCAACAACACCTTACTCTCTCCAGGATGAATCCTGGGAACAGCTTCCACTAGGGAAACGGAAGGCAGAGTGCACATCCCAAGGACACAGAGGGGGTAAGGAGCCTCTGATTTCCTGGGTCCAGCTCACAAGTCAACTGGCTATCCCATCCTCTTGAAGACCTCCCCCAACAGTTCATTTGAATCCTGTGAAAATACCAACTTTAGGACATTTTCACTTACGAGGCCGGACCTTTCATATGGTTCAACCTAAAGATTAGAGTGGTAAAGCCCCATGTCTAACTGTTCTGACGTAAGTAATAAGCCAATATTTGCCCAAAGCTCAAAACAAAAATCATACCTGTTTGTGTGGGTTTTTCCCCTCCATTTGTGCACCTGTAATTTTTAAAAATAAAAGAACATGCACACACAAAAACCTGACTTAACATTGACTTTCTCTCTTCTTAGTTTCCTATATCCTGCATGGCGTAACCCCGCCCTGAGATTGAAGAGTGTGGCAATTCAAACCAAAGCTAAGCAAAAGGAAATAGATAAAGTCCCTATGTGTGCCCCGGCTATTTCTGCTGATGTACCTTTTTCCTGACATTTACTGACAACCAGCATTTGATGGCTTTCTCCCTCGCCCTGCCTCCCACGCCACCGGCAGCCAATCTAATGATGATGTATTGAAACCATTGCTGACATAAGCAAGTAGGACTCCACGACGGCCACTCTGGTCCCAAAGTAGATTTCCAGCAGAGATGAGCCGCCCTGAAGCTCTCAGAGGACGGCTGCTCAGCCACGGTGCTCAGCAAGCCTGGGTGGGCGCCCAGGAGACCCCCGCGGGTGTTTTCGGAAGGATGGGCAAGATTTGTGCAACAACCGGCCCCGAATGGGACAGGGGAGCGGAGTAAGGGGAAGCGTGGGGCAGAGTGATGGTCCCAGCCATCGCGCCGCAGCATCTGCTAGGGGATGGCCTTTCATCTTCTAGTTAGCTGCCGTGCAGGCTTCTCTGGGAGCTTTTTGTATGTATTTGAGCAAACACCCTCCAAGACGGGGAGCTCAGAATAGAAGGTGTCGAGTTCATCTGGGGCATCCCATGCCATACCCATTGTTGATCTGTCCTAGACGTTAGGTTCCTGCACCGAGGGACTGGTGTCTCAGGGAAGACTTTGTAACATAAATAGGAGATCAGGAAGCACAGGTCATGCCTCCTCCGCTGGTCTTTGCAGACCTTCAGAGATTCAAGTTGTCTCATTTCCCCTTCTTCTTCTTCTTCTTCTTCTTCTTTTTCTTCTTCAATGTCCACTTCCTTTCTCCTTGGGCAAGTAAAGTGTTCAGTGTGCCTGTGATGGGACCGATGCCACTGAACAAGAATGGGCAAGGGAACTGATTCTCAAACTTGACCAATCACTGACCACACCCAGGGTCACTCACCCCGGATCCCTAAGAAAGCTCTGCACGGATGTTCCGAAAGCCAAGGCTACTTTAACTTTGTTTGTAAGTTTATTTAACTATTTTGGGGGGGGGGGGTCAGGAGCAAAAAGAGGGGGAGAGAGAGAGAATCCCAAGTAGGCTCTGCACTGTCACAGAGCCCGACAGGGGGCTTGAACCTGTGAATTGTGAGATCGTGACCTGAGCTGAAATCAAGAGTTGGACGCTTGACCAACTGAACTACCCAGGTGCACAACTTTTTTTAAAAAATGGTTTACTGTTTATTTATTTTTGAATGAGAGAGAGAGAAGTGCACGCGCACACAAGTGGGGAAGGGGCAGAGAGAGAGAGGGAGACAGAATTCGAGGCAGGCTCCAGGCTCCGAGCTGTAAGCCCGATGCGGGGCTCGAACCCACAAACTGCGAGATCATGACCTGAGCCGCAGGTGGACATTAGGCGACTGAGCCACCCAGGCGTCCCTAGATAAAGACATTACCACATTAAAATTTATTCGTGCAGTTGCACACGATAGAAAACTCTCGTGTGGTAGCTCAGCACATCGACACAGGTGAATCAGTGAAAATTTCTGAAGAAGTTACAAAAGAATATTTCGGGTATGATAGCACATAAAGTTTTTCAAACTATGAAATTAAGTACTGTTACTGGGGATATAAAAATCAGCCATATAAACTGAAGTAAAGCAAGGAGTAGTCACACACTCACGTGCATACACACACACACACACACACACACACACATCCTAACGGTTACCCCACACACACACACACTGGCCTCGAGTTCTCTCCAGTGCCTAGCCCATCCCCCGAGGGCCAGGTCTGAAGTTGGGCAGCTCACCCACAGCTACGATAAACCGTAATCAAGTCCCTTCTCGGTGCTTAGAAAACAGGGAGGTGTCAGAAACAGGGTTCTTTCCCTGGAGGGGCTCCCAGTCTAGTGGGAAAAACAGAAACCGGGGTGGGGGGGCTCACATCATCATAATGGAGGGACCGGGAAACACAGAGGATGGGCCCACTCCATGGAGCGGGGGGGGGGGGGCCCTCCAGGGACAGGTGGCACCCAGGCATGGAGGCGGGGGGGGGGGGCTCCAGGGACAGGTGGCACCCAGGCATGGAGGCGGAGGGGCGCTCTGGGGACAGGTGGCACCCAGGCATGGAGGCAGGGGGGCCCTCTGGGGACAGGTGGCACCCAGGCATGGAGGCAGAGGGGAGTCCTCTGGGGACAGGTGGCACCCAAGCATGGAGGCGGGGGGGGGGGCCTCCGGGGACAGGTGGCACCCAGGCGAACCCCAGGGACCCGGGGGCTAAGAGTCTGGCTGCTGGAACTGGCTACATGGGTTCAAACCCTGTGAACCACTCACCAGCTGGGGGATGGAGGCCATGCTCTCTGTTTCAGGCACCTTGACTGTACAGTGTGCTAGAAACATCACCTTCCTCCGGGATCCACCCCGAGGGAAGGTGAGCTAAGACTTTCAAAGAGTGCACGCAGGCTCCCCGTGCCTGGAGAACAGGTAGGGTTGGCCTTGCGAGCGGGGGCAGGGCCGCCAGCAAGGAGCGTGTGTGTGTGTGTGTGTGTGTGTGTGTGTATCTACTCCCTGCTTTACTTCATAGTTTATATAACTGATTTTTACATAGACCTGCGCAAAGGGCGAAGACAGGTCTGCGGAGCAGAGACACCCATTCACGAGATGCATCTTGCGGCCACGTCTCGGAGTCTGAGCCTTCTGCTCTCCCGACGGGCCACCTCGGGGGCCATGCCTGCAGCCATCTGGGGGTGTCCGGCCTTCCTCCCCAGTCACCCAGAGTCCAGTACCTGCTCCTTCCACTCTGGGCAGGCCGCCCTCGTGCCAGACGCCCTGTGCCGAGCTCTGCCGCCGGCCCCTGGAAACCACCTGTGGCTCAGAGCCACCGCCTGGGTCACCCTTCATCTGTATAGCCTGCTTGCCCTGCCCAAGGAAGCCCTGCCCGGGCAGCTTCTGAAAGGAGCCAGACTCTGGACTCCTGGATTGATCCTGGGGCCCTGGCTGTTCCTTCTCATCAGAAAAATGTTGCATGACACCAAGCTCACTCTTCTTAAAATGCAAGGAGCTTCCTTAAGTTTTTAAAATATTTAGTTATTTTTGAGAGAGAGACAGAGACAGAGAGAGAGGGAGAGAGACAGAAGGCAAGTGGGGGAGGGGCAGAGAGCGAGGGAGACGCAGAATCCGAAGCAGGCTCCAGGCTCCGAGCTGTCAGCCCAGAGCCCGACGTGGAGCTCGAACCCCTGAACCACGAGATCGTGACCCGAGCCGAAGTCAGAGGCTTAACAGACTGAGCCACCCAGGCGCCCCTCAAGGAGGTCTCTGAGGGGTGTGCAGATGATGACAAATCGGGGCCGGGCCCAGACTACTCCAGCCCACGCATCTTTGTAACCTGGGATGGGGCAGCGGCCCCAGAGAGAGCGGGGGCCCGGTCCACGCATCCCGCCCTGACCATGCCGCTGGGGCCTGAGCAAGGGGCACCCTGGACGGGGTGTCTCTCCCTCCCCCAACAGTGCGTGACAGGCCAGGGAGGGCGGGACCGTGGGGCATCAGGTGGGGGACGGGGACCTGAGCGTGGGGCAGCCCTCCCCCACTTACCAGCTCTGGGCCCTCAGCCTCTCACAGCTCAAACGAAGACGAAAATGATCACAGAAACTCATAGAATCGTCAGGATTAACAGAGATAACTCAGGGAAAGCTCTCAGCCCAGTGCTTGGCTTATAGCCAGGGCTGAAAAAGTCTATCTAAGAAACAAAAAGCGAATTTGGTACCAAGTGCCCGGGAGTTGGCTTCTGCCCTGCCCCTCCCCCGTGTGCAGGGTGGGCCATGTGGAGTCCCGCAAGAAGGGGTGATGGAAGGCCAAGGCCAGTTTCCCCGGAACATGCCTTAGGGCCCAGGACACGACTGTCACCTTCACATTTTACAAGCGTTGTCAGGCAGAGAAGAGGTTGATCCGTTCGTTCATGGCCTAAAGGTCGATGAGTAGAAGCAAGTTCTCGGTCAATATGAGGCAGAACTAATGTTCCCTCTCCCCTGCCTCTCCTCTCTGCTCCCCCGTCTCCTGACTTCCATCCCCGTGTGTGGGATGGGCGCACGCTGTGCTGACGGCTGGAGACGTCACTATGGACGGGACCCAGCCCCTGCACTCAAGGAGCCCACAGCCCAGCCCAGGAAGACAGAACTGAACAAGCCCCTCCTCTGGCTTTCTCACAGCAGCTTCTGTCCCGACTTTCCACCCTGTCCTGCCAGAGACAAGTGTGCAACTAGTGTGCCGGCGACTGTGCAACATGGAACAAGCTGCCTGGGTAGAGAGTGAGTTCCCTGTCGATGGGGGTGTGCAAGCAAAAGCAGAAGAGGTTGTCAGTGCCGTTTGGGGGGGGAGGGGGGAGGGAGAGGTGGCAGTCTTATGGTGAAGGCGGGACAGGACGCTCACTCCTCAGGGTGAAGGGCTCTGGTCGAAGGTGGGTGATATTCCCAATGTCCTCACATGTCCCCGTGAGGCCAAGACTGCTGATGGGCAAGGAGTCCCGGCCTCCCCGGGTCCACAGAGCCCAGCACGGTCCTCACTGTAGGACCCCGCTCATCTTCACCGATCGCTAACGGTCCCCACGCTTTCCCACCATTCGTGTGGCTCCAGCCCACTGGGGCACGTGGACAGGCACCACCCACAGTCCTTTTCTCCCCATCCCCTCTTGTCCCAGAGGCGCGGGAGTCACAAGAGCTACGCGTTGGGGAATAGGCCATCCTGATGCCCCCTCCCCCCCCCCCCCCCAGGGACACAGGGGAACAGCTTTGGCCAGGCCTCAAAAGACCCTTCCTGCTCAGACAGACGCTGGCTCCTGCCCCAGCCAAAGTCCCTCCACCTGCCTCTGATACCCGGCTACGGTGGCGCTCCCAAAGCCACTCTCAGTGATCTCGACAAAGGCGTGAAGCATCACAACCAGCACGAGGGCTGGAGGAGGATCACACCTGCCTGTCCTCGGGCTCCGTGAGCTAAGCAGCTGGGGGACTAAATGTGGGTCCCCTCCCTCTTTCTCTTTTAGGTGGTAATCTGTGATGACTTTTAAAAATGGAGACACCGTGGGGCGCCTGGGTGGCCCAGTCGGTTGAGTGGCCGACTTCAGCTCAGGTCATGATCTCGCGGTCCGTGGGTTTGAGCCCCGCGTCGGGCTCTGTGCTGACGGCTCGGAGACTGGAGCCTGCTTCGGATTCTGTGTCTCCCTCTCTCTCTGCTCCTCCCCTGCTCACACTCTGTCTCTGTCTCAAAAATAAAGATTAAAAAAAATTTAATACGGAGATATCGTTTACGTACAGTATATTAGTTTCAGGTGTACAAAGTAGCGATTGGACAGTTCTGTTACCGCCATGTTCCCTACGATGAGTGAGGTCACCCTCTGTCACCACACACAGTTATTACGGTGTTATTGACTCTGTTCCCTATGCTGTGTTTTCCATCCCTGCGACATATTTATTTTATAACCGGAAGATTGTACCTCTTTATCCCCTCCAGAAATTGTACCCACCCCCCCCACCCCCTTAGCCTATGGCACCGACCAGTTTGTTCTCTGTATTTATGAGTGTTTCTATTTTGTTGTTGTTTGTTCACTGGTTCTGGGTTTTAGACTCCACATATGAGTGAGATCGTATGGTATTTGTCTGGTTGTCTTTCTCTGTCTGACTCATCTCCCTCAGGATAACAGCTTCTAGATCCATCCGTGCTGTCGGGAATGGCCATGTCCCCTCCTTCTTTACCTCCAGGCACCTGGATGCTAAATGAACAGCTCAGAGACAGGAGCGACTTCAACTCAAGTACCTGCTATATATATATATATATATATATATATATATATATATATATGGTTTTTTTTTCCTGCTGCTTTTAAATTATCTTTATTTTGTGTCGGTCCTTTTTTTTATGTTGGCTTCTTTTCTGTGTTTTAATATTGTAAGACTCCTCAAAGCCTTTCCAAGGGGTAGACAGAATATAAATGATAAATGAATAAACACATAAATAAGTAAAAAGGACACAAATGTCTTTTCCGAGCCAGTCTTTCTTTCCTTTGTGGGTGTTTGCCATTCAAGGCAAGTGCACTGCTCATGATGTGCCCCGACCGTTTACCCCTTGCTGGCCTTTGCTCACCCAGCACGTATGAAGCACCTACTGTGTGCTGGCATGTGCCGGGCCCTGGGGGTACAGGTGAGGCGAGAGGGTTCCTGCAGAGCTCGCTCTCTGGGCTCCCGGGAGGAAGCAGCCTCCGTCAGTCATGAACTACCCCCGGAGCGTGTGCACCCGTGGGTGTGCACGGGGGTGTTCCTCACGCTCTGGTGGAAAGATTAGAGGTAGGTCTGGGCACCCAAGATACCCAAGTCTGTGTTCCATGAACCTCCTCCACCAGCCCATCAAGATGCCCAAGGCCAAGGGAAACCAGATGAAGACAGACACAACGAGGGCTCTGGCCTCTCACCCCAAGGTTGGACACCAAGCCCGTGAGCCGGACTCAATTCGGTAGAGCCTGAAAGGTAGACACAAAGGGCCATATTCAGGCTTTGGCCTTTTTCCTAATCGGTTTTCAGGTGAATGAGGCAGGACGAGGAGGCTGTCCCTCTCTCTCTGGAAGGGCTATAAAGACAGGGCTGGGAACCCCAGCGCCAACGGGAGCAGGCGGGGGGATGGTGGAGGCTATGGCTTAAAGCCCTCAATTTCTTGTGGGAAGGAGACATAGCACCTCAGATGCCACCCAACCCTATTGTAGTGCTCACCGTGTCCTTGGCCTTGACCCAGACTCTGGGTGAGGGTGCCGTTCCTCAGCTCCCCCTGGAGTCTTACCCCTTAAGGACATTCGTTTTAGCAGTGGCGAATTCCCAAATCCAAACCTGAGCCCTGAGAGGTCCTCTAGCTGTGAGTGGCTGTAAGCATAGAACCTTCCAGGAAGCCAGGAGGCCTCTCTCCGAGGTCGCGCCCGAGAATGAAAACTGTGGCGACCAACCCTTAGAGTCGCTGGGCCTCGTACAGGAAGGGGCCCCCGAAGTTGTCGGGTCCAGTGGTTTTCCAGCCCCGTTCCTGTGGCCTGGGCTTGCCGACGGCTAGCACAGACCAGCATCCCGACGAGCTCCAGGGCAGGGCCTCACCCAGCGTAGCTCCTGTTCCAGTGGTTGTTCACATGGGTAAGATTCTGCTTGGAGAAAGGGTCGTAAGACCGCTGGCCACGGGCGACCCGCCACAAAATGTAGGAATCCCTTCCCTGGCCAGAGGAAGCACCCGGCACCTGCCTGAACTCCTGGGTGGTCGAGGCTGATGTAAAACGCCCATCTTGCCCATCCAGGGTCAGAGCCACCTAAGAACTCAGAAGTCAGGCGACCGGAGAGTAAAATGGCCCCTTCTGTTATTACTTGTCTATTACTTGTCGCAGAGGGTGGAGGTCATCACGCACCGTTTTTCTTTCTTCCTTCCTTTATAACTTTCTTTCACGCAGGCTATGCACCCTGTTAAAAGACTACGTTTTCCAGGCTCCCTTACAGCCAGGAGTGACCAAATTGCTAAGCACCGGACAAGAAGACAGGAAGCAAAATGCTGTGTCAGATTCCTAAGATGGTTGTGTGAGAGGAGCTGACTTGGCTGGGACAGATACCCCGTAGTCCTTTCTCCGCCTCCCGCTGCCAGCATGGAATGTGGAGGCAATGGCAAGAACTCTGGCAGCCACTATTGACCTGTGAGGTGACTCTTTTTTTTTTTTTTTAATTTTTTTTTAATGTTTATTTATTTTTGAGAGACAGAGAGAGACAGAGCATGAACAGGGGAAGGGCAGAGAGAGAGGGAGACACGGAATCCGAAGCAGGCTCCGGGCTCCAAGCTGTCAGCACAGAGCCCGATGCGGGGCTTGAACCAACGAACCGTGAGATCATGACCTGAGCTGAAGTCCGGTGCTTAACCGACGGAGCCACCCAGGCGCCCCAACCTGGGAGGTGACTCTTGAGATGAATGTCTGTACTGAGGGTGGAGGAGAGGAAGGTTCGGAGCCTGATAATCCTGGAGTTAACATACCAGCCATATGTTACCTGCTTTATTTGAGGACACCTCTGATGACAGAGAAACAAACTTCCATCCTGCTGAAATCAGTTATTTGGGGTTTTCTTTTATATACAATTAAACACTGGTTCCTCATTAGTGTGATTAAAGCACCATGTGGCTAAATGGACTTGTCAACACTTTTGCTTCCTTGGTGGTCCAAGCCTACAACTTGAGACAGTCCCCCTCTCTCCCGAGGGAAAGTCTCGTTTTACATGGATGGCGTGTTTTCTCAGGTCACTGCCTCCCTCTGGTCCCGCCTACAGATGGAAGATGAGAGAGAAGGTCTCAGAGTGCACGGTCTTCTGACAGATGAGATCCCAGCTGAGAAAATCCAGACGGACTCCTCATGGGGGGTTTAAGGAGCGGGACAGCCCTCTTTTTCTCCAGCGAAATGCAAGTCATTCTGCCATTGGACGGCTGGCCGCTGTAGCCCTCCTTATCACA
This sequence comes from Panthera pardus, assembly GCF_024362965.1. Classification (NCBI taxonomy): domain Eukaryota; kingdom Metazoa; phylum Chordata; class Mammalia; order Carnivora; family Felidae; genus Panthera; species Panthera pardus. The sequence goes on along the minus strand of NW_026527002.1, from coordinate 75,859,157 downwards.
CTGAGCTGGAAAATCTCCATTCGGGGTGGGTAACGCCCGCTGGGTGTAGGTTCTGCCCGCATCCACACAGATGAGCCTGATCTCTCTTTGAAGGGTCTGTGGATACTTCAAAACAAGCGGAGAGCCTAAATTGTAGCATCGCCAGATGAAATATAGGACATCCAGTTAAATCTGAGCTTCAGATAAATAATGATGATTTTTTTTTTTTTGGTCAATTATGTCCCAAATATTGCAAAGACCATGCAACTCAAAAGACTTATTTGTTGCCTAGCTGAAATTCAACTTGTACAGGGCGTCCTGTATTTTTATTTGCTAAATCTGGCAACCCCCGCCTAGAGGCACCAAATTTCCAGACACTCAGATGGGCGCACTCCAGCGTGTGAGAAAGGATGTAAAGTGGAGAAAAAATGCAGAGGCAGCTCATCTGTGGCTCCCACCTGCCTCGCCCTCCTCTCTCCCTGCCCACGGTCCTCTGGGCTGACTCAAACCCTGCCTTGCTCAGAGATCTGAGCCTTCTCTGTTGACCGTAGCCCGCACCAAGCCCACAGTGGACCGTGGCCCCCAGCCACCCACCCCAATCTGTGGCAACCGGACCCCAGTGTCGCCTCCCTGAGACCCCCCAGACTCAGGGCTGAGCCAATCGGAGTCTTCATTCTCCTGGCGACAGTGATTGGCTGGAGGCTGGCAACACGTGACTCGGGCCTGTCCGATCAGAGTGGATCGCGGAGTTTCCGTTGGGCAAGGAAGGCCCGCCTCTCCCCCCTGCAAGGACCCTGTGCATCCTGAGACCCGAGGGGCCGCCGGTGCAGAACCGGCCCCAAGAGACGAACCAGCTCTTGCTCTTTGTCCCGAGGGGCGTCCTGGTGATGGGCAGGTCGAGCAGTAACAGAAGCCACCAGCTAAGAACCGGGAAAACCGCTGCTCAGGAAATCCTAGGGAGGGGTCAGATCCTGGCCCCGCCCTCTCAGCTCAGGAAAGACCAGCCCGCCCGCCTCTCCTCGCCTCTCTGGGCTCATCTCCCCTTTAGGGACCTGAACACCCATCTTCCCTGGATTGGCAAGATTCAGTGCATGGGGAGGAGGCGGAGGGGCAGGTAGGGGGTAGGGATGCTGGCTGCTCCCCGCTGCCCTGTGCTCGGGGCAGGGGAAGGAGCCCCGAGAGTGGAGCCAGTGTGGCAGCACGCGTGTGGGTGGGCCTAACTTAGAGAAGCATCTCTGGCCACCCTGCGGAGACCAAGGAGGTGGGAAAGATCCTGCTTTGTCCACAGGGAGACCCTGTTCCTGTGGTCAGGGCTCCCCACACACCAGGTAGTAGCAGGGGCCGGGGCCGGGGGCTCCGGGCAGCCCAGGCTTTCTGAACTGGCCGCTGCTGGGCAGAGCATCTGTCCACACCGCGGGGGACGCCCTGGGTTCCTTCCATCTGCTGCCTGGGGCTCCAGGAAGCGGGTTGAGCCGGGAGGGCTGAAGAATGGGGATGGGGTGGGGGAGGGGAGAACCTTGGCCTCGGGGGCACGTGGGAGTCCTCGCGTCCACCTCCTTCCGGCACACTCTTTAGATGATCTACCCCACAGCCTGCAGGGCGAGGGGAGGAGCAAGCTGTGGATTCAAACAGGGGTTCTCGCTCACGGGATTCTTGCCAGAGCCCCGTGCTCCTTCTCGAAGGCCCTTCGTCCCCTTCCACACGGCAGTCAGCTCCTTCTAAACTGTGGATCTCAGATGCCACTCCCCCGGACCAACCCCCCAGCGGTACTTCACTGCCCTCAGGGTCAAGTTCTAGCTCTCTGGACTGTCCTTCATCTTCCCCCAGCCAACGCTTCCCAGCCTGCAAGATGGCGCTCAGGCATCGCCTCTTCCAGGAAGGCTTCCTGGCCCCACCTTCCTGCCTTCTGCCCCCGACACTCTCCACCACCCCGGTCCCCAGGCTGAGGGGATGCTCCTGTGTGTTATCCCTGGCAGTCATATCTTGTGGTCACTGGAGCCGTGCAGTTAGCCTCAGTCTCTTTTTGCTTTGGCTGTTGGGATGCTCGGAGGCCCGTGTTAGGCTTTATGGGATACACGTTGCTGCCCCATCATACCTTCCTCTGGCTGTGTCTCATTTTCTCAGGCCCACTTGCTTCCCCCCCCCCCCATAGTTTCATTTTTTCCTTGTATCCTTTTGTGTAGCAGAAAACCGTCCCCAGGTCCCTCTATGGAGAATGACACAGGCACCAAAATAGGAGCGGTACATGTCTCTGAGAGGCGCGTCTTCTCGCAGAATGTAAGATGTTGGTGGTATTTAAGGGAAACGAAAAATAAATTGTTCTGGCTCCTTCCTACCACCCACCTCCCACTGAGTTTCCTCTTAAGCAACCTTCGAAATCTGTTAGGAAATCAGAATCGAGAGGTTGCCTAAGTCACATAAAACCTCCCTGGTTGTTAGCAGGGCCGGGACATCCCAGGCATGGTGTCCTCACTCCCAAACCGGAGAGTTTGTGATGGCACTCAGGGGTCACCGACATGTCCTTAGATGTGCCTGTTCGCTTCCTGCTGCTGAAATAACAAGTCACCACAAACCCAGCGTCTTAACACGACACAGGCTTCTTATCTGAAAGTGCTGTGGTTCGAGGTTCGGTCTCACTGGTCTCACTGGGCTAAGATCAGGGTCTTGGTAGAGTTCTTGATAAAGTTCTCCAGGGGAGAAGCCTCTTCCTTGCCCTTTCTCACTTCTGGAGGCTGCCTCGCTCCTGGTCCCTTCCTCTCCACCTTCAAAGCTCATCCCTCCCGCCTCTGATCCGTCCTCATGGCTCCTCATTGGCACCCGGACCCACTCGCCTCCCTCTTCTAAGGACCCAAGCTTAGGGTGACCGTGGGCCCAGCTGGATGATCCAGGATCATCTCCCATCTCAGGCCCTTAACTGAATCACACACACCAGGCCTCTTTTGCCATGTAGGGTTACATATTCACAGTCCTGGGGACCGGGCCATGGGCATATTTGGGGGTGTATTCTGTCTAGTACAGTGTGGCTCCCCCCGAAGCCAGCCCTAAGAGAAGGACTTGGGCGCAAACCGTGTATTGGGAGGCGACCCGGGAAGCACAGGGAGAGAAGAAGTAGGGGGGAAGGGTCAAGAGACGGCGTGCCGGTGAGTTGTCCCCACTGGAGAAGTCTGGGGCACAGTCCCACACAGGCCCCTCGGCAAAACTGGATGAAACAGGCCTCTGAATTGTCATACCCAGAGGCAAGGGACGTGGTGAGATTACCCACCAAAGGCCGTTTGTTTTTTCATCTCTCCTTGGCTGAGGGTTTCTCCTGGGGCATCAATGCTGTGGGCCACCCCAGAGGCATAGAGCGCTGTCCTCAGGTGAGGACCCCCGGGTCTCCCTGCGGTCGAGACAATGGCAGAAGGGACACCCAGAGTGTCTGTGTCCCTGCAGTGTGCGGTGTGGGAGCACAGCCCAGAGAGGCGACGTGACTTTGCCGCCGAAGGCGAGGATGGGGACATGCAGAGAGAAGTGGGCTAGAACTTTCTTAGAACCCGTAACTGCACGGGGGGTGGAGGAAAGCGGAAAAGCACAGACCCCGGAGCCGGCACGGAGGCGGAAGCACCGTCAGCACAGCCAGACCGAAGTCAGGAGGCCCTGACCTCTCAAGTCGTCCCCTGCAACGTCTGGGGTCCAGGGGGGCTGGGTGGAGGCTGCCGGCAGCGGGTCGGGCCCTTCTTGGCCTGTGGGTTTGCCCTCTCTGGCCCCGGCCCTCTGACGAGGGGAGCTGGGGAAGAAGGCACATCTGTCCTTAAGTCCCTTGACCCTGAGGTGGCACCTGTCAGTGCCCCTCACTTGCCCTGGGCGAGAGCCAGATGCCAGGGGCCGGGACACATGGCCCAATGGGAGCTCAGGGGCCCGGGGCGTGGAGCCAGACAGACGGATCCCAGGCAGGTGGGCATCTCGGAGGGTCAGACATCTCGGGGATCAAGTGGGGACGTGGTGGTGGCTCTCAGGGTCACCGTGGGAATGGCATATTAGAGCGCACACCGCTGTCCCAGGCACCCGGCATGGCACCTGGCCCGGGGGGAGTGGCCGCGGAGATTCGGCCCCTCCCCTTCCTCACAGATTTGGTCTGAGCCTCTTTCTATCCTGCCGGGCTAGCCGAGACCAGCTGACCCCTCTTCCCTGCCTTTTTGGCTGCACTTCCTGCCATTTTAATGAAACTCAGCAAACAACTTCTGTCCAGCGAATGCCCTTGAAATGGCCCCGGAGAAGGGGCCAGAGCCTGGGACATGGCTTGTGACTCTCCCCCGCTGATGTTCTGGTGGCCCTTCCCGGGAGGTGAGCGTTCATCTTGGAGAGAGAGGGAGGCCGGGCCCTGGCGCCCTTGCCAGGACCCCCTCCTGTCCCCACCCCCGTGGCCTGATCTGTTCTGTAAAGCATCTATTTACAAAGCAGGTCACAGAGAGCGCCGCTGTCTAAAAATAGAAAGTCATTATGAGCAGACAAGTGTCTGAGCTTGTCCTGCGAGAGCTAGGCAGCTTCTGTTTACCTTCCCTGGTCCCCTTTCCGCTTCTCTGCCCTGCCGCCCTCCTTCCTCTCCCACCTGCCCATGGATCCCACCTGCACCTCGGCCCCCGAGCCTGCTCCCTGCGGGGACCTGGGCCAGCTGCACCCAGGCTTGCCTTTGATCCTTTCAACCAACCCCGTGAGGCTGGGCCATCACTCCAGTTTGTCAGCTGAGGAAAGGGAGGCTCAGGGGGTAGGGGGCTCTCCGCAGGAAGCCAGGGGACCCTAGAGGTAAGAGCGATGGTGGGTCTGTCTTGGGGGTGTGTCCCTCACGTTGGACACACCACGGCATGTCCACAGAAGCATCTTCTGCGGAGACAAGTGCCCTGTATCTTGGCATCTTGAAAGCCACGGGGAAGTGCGGGTCCCTCTCCTGGGGAGCCAGCCTCAGGGCAGCTGGGCCCCGTGTTGCTCCCAAGCTGAGCTCAGAGCTCTGACCACCCCACATACACACAGCCTGCTTGTCCCCCCACCCTGGTTTCGTAGGCATTGAGCCGCCTCCCCTCTGCAGTCGTGGCCGGAAGCTCCCAGGGAGGACAGCTCTTGGTGAGACAGCCAGGCCCAACACGTGCTTGTCATGGGCCCAGCACAGCCTGCGTGGGCTCCGAAGTATGATCTGATCCTGAGTGCTCCCTCCACAGATCTCCCTCCTCCCAGCCTCTTCCCCTCCTTCCCAGGTCCTGAGGACCGATGGAGTCCTGGAAACACCCCACGACGTGCCTAGGCCTTACAGACAAGGACACTGGGCAGCATGCTGGTCGGAAGGCCGCACACGGGTCTCTGACTCTACGTTCTGGCTGCCGCCCCTTCTGGGGGTCCAGGCTGTGTGTGTGGTGGTGGGGGGGGTGGGCGTCTGCGGTCCTACGTCTCCATGAGAAGCCTCTTTGTTCTGGAATCCACCCCTGCCCCAACCCCCGCCCCCACCAAGCCAGCTGTGAGCACCTGCCAGGTGCCCGAAGAGGAGTGGATCAAGAGGCCAGCTCGCTCGGATCCCGGATAGTCTCTGGTGCCTTCTGAGAACAAAGCGATGTAGCAGAGCAAGCTCCCTTCTGAGTCCTGAGCCCACGGGGAACCAGGAGACAGGCCCGAGGGGTAAGTTCGGCCGACTGGTTCAAGTAACCATCCTATCGTGGTTCAGGCGGAGGACCGAGTTGTGACTTTTTCTCTTGCCACACAATAGTGAGTAGGGACAAGCCCTGGCTGCTGGGGCCGTGGATGTCAGATGCAAATGACAAAGGAGTCCAAATAGTTACCAGCGAAGCCTGAAGCAGGCTGGGGCGGGGGGGGGGGGGGGGGGGCAGGTCGTAGAGAATGGCCGGACCTCAGCGGCTCTGTGCCCCGGCTGACCGGGCCATGCAGAAAGCAGGCTGACGCTGTAGGTCGTCTGCCTTATTATGAAAAGTCGGCAGTTTAGATACTTGTGTAGAGTTGGTTGGCATCAGACGAAATAAGCTAAAGCTTATTGAGCCAAGGATAAGCTTGAGCCAAGGAAAAGCTCGCGGGCTACGCAGAAGCAGAGGACCAGGCCCGTCGTTTAATATCGTTTAATGGAAAGAGAAATTTCTCTAGAGCATCGACAGTTTGACCTCAGTTATTCAGGATTGCGGATTTGTAGGACGAAAGGTCTGAGGGAAATAAATATTCTGTAATACGATTGCACCCTTTGGTTTCAGCTGGAGATGTGAGTCATGGAAAGAACGGCTCACTCCAGTCAAGCCTGGGTAGTCTTAGCAATGATTCACCCAATATGTGTTTTTCACTATGAACATAGCTCGTGGTGGCCCGTTATGAACAACGCATCCCTCTCAATCTAGAGAGTTCAGGCCCAGAGGCCTACGCCTCCCCTCACTCCTGGAATTTTCTGGATTCAAACAGCCCCCACAGCTGCTTCACAGAGGCCAGAAGAAGGTTTAGAATCAGCTGCCCCCGCTTTACTGGCCTTTGGCTTCCCGCTTTTGAAGATTTTGGATCTTGCCTCTCTGTGCTCATCTTCTGGCATTTGGGAAATCATGAATTTCCTGCCCGAAAAGGGAAGCAGATTCGATTCCTTTTGTCTGCACTATTTGGTGACAGGGACGGATTCTCTTTGGGTGTTGACACTGATTTCCCCTCAATAGCTGCAGGCGGCTGTCCCAGGGGCGTGGCCTGGGGAGAATGAGTTAGCACCTCGGAGCCCTTTGGGGACAGCAGCCTGGCATTTTGTTCAGCAGAACTACCTGCATTAGGCTAGAGGAGAAATCTAAACGTTCTCTGGGTTCTGGTTTTTAGAAAATGTGTGCGTGAGCCTCCTGCCATCTCCTCTCCTCCCTTAGCCCGAGAGCCACCTGGGGGCAAGGGCATCCTTCCTCCCCAGAGCTCCCGGACCCAGCACAGCCGCCATTGTAGCAGGTGCTCAGTCGGCGCTTGACGAATCAATAGATGGCCAGTCACACTGTCCCTTTTCTCCCGCCCGTGGCCCCGCTATATCGTCCCCCAAACCCATGCTTCTCTCAACAACATTCCAGGGCCGTTATGAAGGATCTCCATTTTACAGAGGAAAGAACTAAGACTCAGCTGATGGGGAGGGAGAGAAGGCTGAAAACACAGGCCTGGCTCTGGAGGGCCGATCTGGTGATGGGACATCAGGGGCTACCTCCCGACGGCCAGGGAACATGGCACCTTGCATGAGACCCAAGTGGCCCGATCTGGAAGAAATGGGCAGAAGAGCTACTCAGCCTCTTGCTTCCAGCGGGCTAGATGGCTGGAGGCAGGGCCCAGCAAGGAGCTCCAGGGCAGGGTTGGGGGGGGCCCTTGGAAGAGGGTTACGGCTTCTGGTGGGGTGGAGGTGGGGGCGGTGATGGCTCTGGAACCAGCAGGTGGGAGATGGAGGCTGAGTAGGGAAACTGAGGCCACCCCCTCCCCGCCCCCCGTCAGGGGCCACGAGGGTGGGAGGAAGGCTGTGAATCGATGACGGTAGGCTGGCAAAGGCTGAACCCTGCAGCCAAGTACAAAGCACCGGGTGGCTGGAAGATTCGAGTCTCTATTTGCTGGGAGGCGGGAGGGGGCTGCCGAGGTTCCCTGAAGCAGAGGACTGTCCTTCACCTGGAAGGCATTTCTCACTGGGCACCTGCTTGGGCGCGGAGCGTGGGGATGAGGGGAGAGCAAACCCTCAGGGGGTCCCCGAGGAGGGGACCTGGATGTGATGGCTGAGGGCTTTCACAGCAGCAGAATGGGGACCGGTGGCATCTACACTGCAAGTGCATGTGCGTGTGCGTGTGCTGGGGTGTCTCCATGACAGTTAATGGCTAATATAGACCCAGTGCTTACAAGGCACCAGGCCTCACTCCGACCACCCTTCTGAGGCAGGCGCTACCTCATGGGTAAGGACACAAAGGCCCAGAGACGTAACGTGACTTGTGCGGGTGCCGACTGGCTTCCAGGATGGCCCCGAGATCCCCGCCTCCTGGTGTTTGCCCCCTTGGGTGTGTGTGTGGTCGCCCCCCCACCGGTACCGGGGCTGGTGGGTTTGCCCAGTAGCACATGGGATTGGGGGACAAGAGTCCGCGGCTTCATCCTGTGCACTCTGTCACCGTGGGCTCTCCCTCTCGGACCACCTGCTCTGGCGGAAGCCGGATGTCACGCTGTGAGGACACTAAGGCATCCTACGTGGCCAGGCACATGGGGACCTCTGGCCCACAGCCCGTGAGTGGCTCTGTGAGGGCCCGGGGACACCTGCAGCTTGTACCCTCGTGAGACGCTCTCAGCCGGAACGCGTCCCAGACTCCGGGCCCTCAGAAAACAGACTGACGTCGTCAGTGGTGTTCTTTTGAATTTCTGAATTCTGGGGCAGTTATGCAGGAACTGATAACTAATACACCAAGGCATCCACTCTGCTCAGTGCGGATCTGCTCGCCGAAGCCCAATCAGGGAACGGTGTGGAAGAAGGGGCATCTTGGGTCAAGGGCAGAGAGCCACGAAACTGAGCCATCTGGGGCGGGTGGCCCGGGAAGCGCGGGCACGTACGTTTAGAGGCCATCTGGGGCAGGCAGCCCGCAGGACGCAGAGCTGGGCATCGGGAAAGGGGCCGGAGCCAGGCGTCCGGGGAAGGGTCTGTAGTCTGCAGGGGGTGCCGACCCCATGGGTCACCCCGGGCGGGCCCAGGGGACGGGCCGTGAGCTTCCACACAAAAGAATCCTTTTCTCCGAGCTCCCAGCGTCTCGGTGCAACAGCACGGGGCCCAGCCACTCTGCAGAGGACCCTGCGGTCACCAGAAAGAGGAAGGTATTTGGGCATGGCAGTGAGCACCGTGGTGACAACTCCAGGAAGGTATCCCTTGCAAGAGCTGGGCTGCAGGGTCTAATATAAACGTGGAGAAAAGGCCATCGGCTGTGAGTTTGAAAACCACAAGAAGTCGCTCAGATCCTCCAAACGCTAGAATGCAGAATGGTTAGTTCGGCCCGCCCTGCCCGGACAGCTGCCGGTGGCACCAGAGACGCCGCGGAGGAACCCCAGCTGTCTGAGGTGGACCGAATCGAACTCAGCCAGAGAAAGGTCCAGGAGTCTCGTGTCTAAAGGCTTCCTTTGTTCGGCTGTGCTTCTGTTCTGGGCGGCACAATCCCTCTTAGGCTCTCCCCCAGCCTCGGGGACACTCAAAGAGCCCTTTCAGAGCTGGGCTTCCAAGAGGAAGTCTGTCCCGTGGGGGCCGGGAGACCTGAACCCTCAGGGCCACTGCTGGCCGAGCTGTCCCCCCTCTCCGCCCGGATCCCCCAGCGCTGTGGGCGCCCGGCCTCCCGCACTGACGGGTCGGGGGCATCTCTGCACCAGCCGGCCCTCTCCCCACCCCCATCCCCCATCTCGACCGCACACCCTTCCCGGCAACTCCTTGAAGAAGCTCCTTCAAAGGAGCCGCTGACACTAATTCTTCTCCAATCCGTCCTTGAGTCTGCTCCCAGCTCTCACTCTGTGAAGTCAACCACGGTCACGAAGGCCTTGGTCCTTAACGTATCCCCTGGTTCCTTCTATGGTCACCCAGCCTGAGGGAGGCAATTTTCTCAGTGGCCCTGGACCAAACTCTTTGCACCGTTCAGTGCCCCTCTCCCGCACTCCACATCGACCCGCGGGCAGTGCCTTCCAGGCACGTCTGCAGCTTGGCCCGTCCTCAGTGTTTGTGTGGCTGCTGTTCCCCGGGGCAGGCTGGCCGGCCCGCTCACCTTCACTGCCCTGGCCTCTCTGGGGTGCCCCCATCCTGCCCCACCACAGCCCATTCTCAAGGCGGCTGCCAAAGTGATCCTGTGGCAACACACATTGTGTCACGCTGCTCTTGTGTTCAAACTCCTCCTCCCATTGAAATAAAGCCCAAAGGTGGCCCCACGTGCTCTGGTCCCCAGCCGCCACCCTGCTTTCACTGCAGTCCTCTTTGCCCCTTGGTCATTCTATCACTTCTACGCTGGCATCCTTGCTGCTCAAGCTCCCAAGCATGTTCCCACCTCAGGATCCTTGCACATGCTGGGTGAGGTCTTGATGTGGCTCACTTGTTTATTTTGCTAGGACTCTGCTAAAAGGTCACCTTGTGATTCCTCTGCCACACAAATAAGTCTAATCCCCGCCCCCCGTGACTGTGCTCTCAAGTTCCTCAACAGCACTGTCACCACCTGGCATTCTCTCTCTGGGTTTGTGGCTGATGGCCTGTCGCCTCCCACTGAAAAAGGAAGCTTCTGGAGGACGGGCTCCCTGATTTGTTCTCCGCCCGCTCTCGCGTGTAGGGCGGTGCCCAGCATAGGTGAGATTTTTGACAAGTATGTGTTTAATGAATTAAGCAACGGAGGCGGTAAAGTAAGAGGCCAAGATTATGGTAGCAAGAGCGGGAGCCAGGACAAGGGGACAGGCGGAAGGGGCGTTGGAAAGTTTGAATCCCTGGGATTCTTATTTGCAGGCGTATGACTGACATCACCGACTCTGCAGGGGAGAGGCTGCAAGAAACAAGGAAGCTCAACTTCTTTTCCATTTACAACAATCTGGCTTATGTTCTACGGTTCCTGTTTGTTTGTTTAATTTCAAACAACAGGGTCCCTGGATCCCACCGTCACCGCGCCCCGCCTTCCCGAGCCCGCTGCTGGGTACTCAGCTTCTGGGCCGTGGCGCCCACCCACCGCACCCTCTCCAGAACAGAACTTTCTGGCCTGGCACTCCCGAGCTGCAGAAATGTCGATCCAGCAAATGCAACGGCATGACTGACTGCAGGAGTAGAGGAGAATCGTGTTTTTAGGGTGCATCATGAGAGGATAAGGAAATGCGAGCTTATCAGAAGTTATTCTGTGGTTAACACGATGCTCCCCACGTGGAATGCACCGTCAAAGCTAATGCCTTGAGGAAACGTGTCTTCGAGGGAGGAGACGGACACTTTCCACAGCGCACGAGGCTCTTCTTGAAATTCCAAGACTGGGAAGCATGTTGCGTGAGCTTCCGCCAGAAGGAATAAAACATTCTCCCGGGGCATATTGAATTAAAATCACGTTGCACCAGTAAATGAAGAAAAGAGAACGAACAGAATAATCCTGTCCACAGGGATCAGGACCTTTACGCTCCGTAACAAACTACAAGAGAGGCATGAAGATCAGCTTTCCTTTCTGGCAGGACACGCCCACGTTTAGTGGTCCATCACGGAGACAGAGACATCGTTTTCGAATCTGGAATATGTGTAGAATCCTGACCTCTGGCAGCGAGGGGCAGCCATACGGGGTTCTCTAGTGTGCACAATCTAGAGCTTCCTGAAATAACAACACTTTGTTTTTCTAGTTTATTTTCAAGTGGACGAGACTGAAACGGACAGCCTTTATTAAGTGATACACAGATCATTTGTTCGTTCGTTGTTGGGAGACCACAAAATAAGACGGGATTTTCCTTCCCTTTTTTAAAACAGGCTTTCCAAATTAAAGAAGCATACCGTTTTATAAAAACATTTCACAGGACATAAAATTGTGAAACAAAAAATTAAGACGATTTTCAAGCTCCCAAGTGAATTCATTTACTGACTAGGCACGTTGGTGAGTTGACAATTCGTAAGCAGTCCACAACTTGAAGGAAAGTCCCTGAAAGAGAGGAAAATGAAATATATTTGTGGACATCAAGAAACTAATAATTATCTACGCTCTGCTGGGGGTGGTGGGATTTAGGCAGAGGAAGCAGGCAAGCTGAAACTTTGGAGAAATAAGGATGTTAATGGAAGACGAGGCAAAACAAAATAACAGAAATTTAAGAACATAAAATATTTGTGTTTGGTAAGGCAGATGAATGGTTAACCAGTATGGTGAGAATCAAAATACTCTCCAACGCGACATTTATGGGTCTGATTTCAGAATGGCAATGCCTTGTTTTACATGGAACTCTAATACCAAAATGTGACACGGGTCCCCACAGGAACACACTGACGGGACAGTCCTTGACTTCGTGTCATCTGAGATGAGACCCAACTTTCAGAAATATTTACAAGTTTTTCATTAACGCCAAAGAATATATTTTGATGTGCTATATATTACACAACCATGATATCAAACAAACCCAGTGGCAATCGAGAGGGAACGAAAGCCACCCACCCAGTCACAACGGAGAAGTGGCCGTCACTCTACTCCACAGCTCTGATCACACACGTCTGGCCCCAGGGACCCGTCACCACCACACTGTTTGCTCTTGGTGCCCTATGACCTGGTCCTTCCCAGCGCTCCAGCATCCCCCATTGCTCTGCCGGCTCGGGCACCTGCTCACGTGCCCACGTGAGGTCACCAACGTCCGCCTTCCCGCCTGCACCAGCCCGTTAACACCCGGCATTCTTCTCCCTGCTTCAAGATCTCAACTGAGCTCTAGAAAGCTCCATGCAGGTGTCCCCTTCTCTGTGGAACCTCTGCCTCCTCGCCCTCCCTCACAGAGTTCACCACCGTTTCCTCTGCACGGCCTCTGCCTTCGCAGAGCCTGTTATTACTGCGTGGGGCCAGGGACGGTGAGCCACACGGGCCACCCGCACGTGCTACGACTGACCAGGGCAAACCGGATTTGAAGGCTAATGCTGCACAAGGTAAACATCGAAGGCAGTAGGTCTATCGGCTGGGGTGTGGTCTGGTTGATCAGTATTTCCTGAATGGAGTGCCAGCAGCCAGTACTCTCAGAGCGAATGGAAAAAAGGGTTCTTTTGGCAAAAAGGGAGAGGGAAGATCCCGACGTACTGTCAGGATCTGGGAAAGTAGGGAACAGGGAAAGGTGGGCGAGGACACTTCAAGGTACCCTCGTGGGCCCCCCAGACCGCGGGCGGCCCTCGGAGCCAATCTGCTCAGGCTGGGCAGCGGGAGGAGGCCCACAGCCTCACTTGTCCGCACAGGGATCCAACCCACGGCATGCCAGTCGCCATGCTGGGCGTCAGAGACCCTTTCAAACCCATTTTGAGTAGAGGAGTTTTCCGTGCTAATGGTTGTATACGGTAAGAACGCATGTGGCAGTCGGAGTTCAAGTTTCCCTCGGAAAAGCATAATCAGGGACACCATTACGTCCGTAGAGAACCACGCAGTAATATTCCTAAAATATGCAAAGACTTAACGAACCTGGCTCAGAAATTCACTCTCAAAGACGTATACAAACGTGCACGATAACAGAGATGCAGGGCTCTGCTTTCTAGCACTGTCTTTAGTGGGCGTAAAATACGGGAGGTGAACTGCACGTCTGTCAATACTTGTTTAAATTAGAATAGTTAGTTCATATATATACCATTCAGGCAATGGAGAGAAAAAGGCAGCTTTACAGTATAAATGACAGAAAATGAATTCTAAGCTATACTCTAAAGTGAGATGAGGGAGGTAGAAAACAGCGTACTGTTCTGTATGTAAAAAAGCAACAATTAGAAAAGAAACCTATGCTTTGCTTACGCACAGACTATCTCTGGAAAAATGGACAAATACACAAAAAACCATGCAAACAGGTGGGTGTTTGGGGTACGGGTGGGAAAGAAGATCAACTTTCCATTCTATCCTTCGGAATTTTAGATTTTGTACCAAGCACATGGAGTACCTATTAAATACAGGACATATTTTGGTTTCCCGACTTCGCATTTCCCACTGAAAAAGCCAGTGGTCACAGGAGTTACTTAATCTCATTTTCACCGAGAAAGCAAACTCTTAAGAGTGCAAAGCGCTCAGTGCTGGTGTTTGAAAAGGCACAGGGTCGTCCGCTCCCCCCACTCACTCGCTCGCTCCTTGTGGAGCATGTCAGCGGCTCCTGCCGTGTGCCAGGGACCACGCTGGCACCTGGATGAAAAGTCAAACAAGACACGCCTCCGTGTTTGCGGGAAGACAGATGCATCAACAAACAGGACAGAGACCCAGCTCTGGGAGCCCCGCTCACGTCACAAGGGCTTCTGCGCCTGCTCACTTAGTCGGTCTCCCCTTTTAGTGGCCTGTCAGGTACGAGGGACCTTCTGAGGTAGCAGACAGGGGACATAAGGCCTGGATCTTGCCAGTAGTGGTCAAAAGATACTTTTATGTATCTAGATCTACATCTGAATGATGTAGATGATTAAAACCTGTTTAGGGGCACCTGGGTGGCTTAGTCGGTTAAGCGTCCCACTTGGGCTCAGGTCATGATCTCGCAGTTCATGAGTTCGAGCCCCGTGTTGGGCTCTGGGCTGACAGCTCGGAGCCTGCAGCCTGCTTCGGCTTCTGTGTCTCCCTCTCTCTCTGCCCTTCCTCTGCTTCACTCGGTCTCTCTGTCTCTCTCAAAAATAAACATGAAACAAAATATATTTTTTAAACCTGTTAAATTCTCTGCAAATGGAAGGGTGACTGACTCCGCCCGGTGAGACCAAGGACATCCTGTCCGGTCTCCCGTGCTGTGGAGACACTGTGCCGCCTCAATTCATCAGGTTCGCTCGTGTATCTGACTGCTTGTTCACCTGCCACTTCGTGGGCACAAGACATGGTCCATACATGAAAGATGTTTCTATGCCGGTCGGAGGGTGGGTGGAAAGGAAAGTGAACAGCCCCTCAAGGGACACTGTTTTGCAGAATTCGGGCAGCTACAAGGGTTCTCCACCCCCAGGGATCCCACACCCGGGCCTGATGTGGCGACCGTGTGCCAAGGAGGCTTCCCCGGCAAGGCCAAGCTTCACGGTTCACTTCAAAGTTGGACAGACCCTAACGACTAGCTGTGCCAAGAGCTGGGTGAGAGGGAGGGGCGAGGAAATGTGACTCAGGCAGAGGAGGACAGGAAAGCACTGTGAGGGATGTTCAGTAGCAAGGCTGGAGCAGGGTGGGGTGGGGCGGGGTGGGGTGGAGAGCAGTGCTGGAGCAGGGCAGGGAGGGGTAGAGAGCCTGCTGGAGCAGCCCGGAGGCACGACCAAGATGGGGCCGGGCTTTGTGTTCAGAGCCAGGGATCTGAGCTTTACCCTGAAAGCCACGGGAGCCACTGAGGGGCTCATCACACAAAGATCTGAAAAACGACTTCAGGACTAGGTGCTCATCACTGAAACAGAATCCCACTGAGAATCTAATCAGTGGGATTAGACAAGAGGAGGACGCAAGTCAGACTGGGAAATGTCCTACAACCCATCTCAGAGATGGAAACAGAATCAAGACAAGGTAGATTTTGTTATTTCAAACACAATGATGGTTTTATTTTTCCCTTTCTATCTGTGTAAGACATTGGCGGATATAAGCAGTAGACATTATTTGCATAGAAAGTAACAAACTTTGTTATTTATATTCACGACCTAAATCGTATCAAGTGGCTTACGTTTTGGTTACTTCGACTTCTGATTACATTTTTATTTTTTTCTCCAAATCATTCGGTTTAGACTCTGGGATTCGTGTCTCTGTACACACTGGCCAGAGCAGAGTCACTGTCTAATTGTGAGTGAAACCAATGAGCTAGACTGTCTGAATTGTAATACTATTGACACGAGCGGGTGTTTTGTTTGCTCTCTGCTAACTCCTCCTAACCACCCCTGACACTGTGTGTTAGGAATCCTACTGACCCCCCGACCACTCTTCCCTATTCATGGTCTTCCTAATAAGCCCTTACTCTGCGGAGAAGAGGTCGAGGATGAAAGGTAGGGCCCTGTGTTTGAGACAGTGTGTCCGGGTATCAGATCGACAGCCCGTGCAAACAGGTTCCTACAAAGCTCTTGCTGGAACGGAGATGCCCCAGGCACTCTCTCCGCCTCGGGGGCTGGAGCAGGGCAAGTTTGGAGATGAGGAGGATATTATTACTGAAAATGGGGTCAGCGTGTCTAAGCTTCTTAGCAGGAACCGCGAGGCCCTTCGCCACGCGTCTCGTGCCTACCCAGACGGCATCGCCTGCTGCTTTCTCTGATTGCCCGACGTAACTGATTTCCTAGATAATCGTGCTTTTTCATAGCTCCGAGTACTTACATAAGGCAACAAGCAAGAGCAAATACTTATGTTAGTGCCGCGCACGTTTCTTGTCCTTCTACAGCGACACTGAGGTGGGTGTCTCATTACTGTGCCATTTTATGGGTGGGGAAACTGCCACTGCAGCTGCAGTCGAGAGAGGTTTAGTAACCTAACCAAGGTCATAAAGCCGGTAGATGACGGAGCTGGGACCGGAGTGCTTCCAAGAACCCCTTCCCCCATGTGGTCAGGTTCTCTGTTCCTGGTGCTAATTCCCCTGCTGGCACCCGCCCCACCTCCACCCACCCACCTGACAGGAGCGTCTCTCTTCCACACACCTGCCTCTGTCCTACCGACACCCTCCTCGACCATCTCCCCCGTCGGCTGTTGCGTCTTTGGGGACGGGACGATGTCCCACAGCACAGTGTCTGCAGCACAGCAGAGGTTGGGTCAGTGGACCTGAATGAATACTGATAGCGGATCAACAAGGCATCTCCTGAATATAAGAAGATTCAGAGCCTAAACGCAGTCAAGGAAATTTCCCAGGAGGGAATCTGGGGCAGAGGTGGAAGACAGCCAGAGCGGGGAGTACTTCTCAATCACATCGAACTAATGCTCAGTGTTGTGGGAGTCACTTCCAGGGATACAAGGTAACATAAAGAGCAGCCCCTGCTCTTAAACGGCCTTTAGTCCAAAGGGGGAGTCAGTGCTCGTCCAGAGGAGCGACAGCGTGATGGCCACCAACAACACAGACTCTGGACAGGACGCGACGGTTCAACGTCGGCTCTACGCGTTGCAGGGTGTGTGAGCTGATGTGAGTGATTTCACCCCTAGAAGCTTAAGTGTCTTCCTTTGTAAAAAGGGGAGGACACTCACCTTCTTAGAGCTTTAAGGATTCAGTGAAATCACTTACTGAGAGTGATAAGCTCGTGTGTGGCCGCAACAGCAACTTGTAGCCAATTTGAGTCCTGTGACATCAACGCTGAAACGAAGAAGTACCAACCGGATTCAGAGAGGGCCAAGGGATGGTGGCCACAGAAGGGAGGGCACCAGGCCACGTCCCGGAGAACGGGCCTGGTTTCCGTGGGCGAAGGAGCGGGGGCCAGCACGTATGGTTACAGTCCACCCCTTCCATCGCCCTCCAAATTACTTGGAGGGGAGGAACAGGGAGAGAGAAGGCTTGGCAGGTACGTGCCAAG
This sequence comes from Panthera pardus, assembly GCF_024362965.1. Lineage (NCBI taxonomy): Eukaryota > Metazoa > Chordata > Mammalia > Carnivora > Felidae > Panthera > Panthera pardus. Next base: position 75,842,062 of record NW_026527002.1, on the reverse strand, counting down.
TACAGGAAGCCCTTGAGGCCAAGCAGGAGGCTTCTCGTCCGATAGCATTCCTGGTGGTTCCAGACCTTTCTGGCTCACAATCCCTTTTTACAGTCCAGGGGAGCTATGGGTTCTTTAAAAAAATGAAAATAAACATAAAATTGAACAATAATTCCTGAGACTTAGCTCTGAAGAGGGGGTAAGCCTGGGGGTTTACCCCCTGGGGACCGATCTTTAATCCCTCACTTAATAAACCTACATTTATTATTCAGTGTGCTAATCCCCCCTCCAAAATTACTTAATATGGAAGGAAAGTAGTGACAACCTTCAGTGTAACATCACACATTGAAAAAAAATTCCCTTTTTGTGCAAGAAAAGACTCTCCCCACCCCTCAGAAACCCAAACCCCAAAACCTTATTTTGGTCCATGAGACTAAAAAGAACTATTCTCTTCCTAACAGTAATTTGATTTCAGGCTAATTTTGGCCAGTGGAGGGGAAAAACGCTCAGCTATTTCCAATACTGATTAAATATGTGTATTCCACTTCACGTTACTGTATGACTTTCCAGGTTACAAAACACCCTTTAACATTCGCTCACTTAATTCTTAGTAACAACTATATGAGATAAGCGTCACTCTCATTGAGCTGCTGTCCCAAGGTACACAGGAAGGGGCAGAGCTCAGATACAAATACTTTTAAAAACATAAGACTCTCTAGGAATGTAAGAGCTTAAGTAGCAGTGTTTCTGATGGTTCAGAAAAACACAAGAATATGGTGAGACCAAAACTAACGATACATTTCCCTCACAGATCCCTAAATTTTTAAAAGAATTATGCAATTTCATAAAACATACTTTATAGTACTTATTTATAAAATAGTTTGTTTTGCAACATCAGAAAGGAAAATCACACACACGGAATCATACTTTCAGAAGCCCTAGGATACGTACTGTCAAAAATCTGCAGCCTATCAGTGTAATTTTTTGCCTGTAAATATATAGAGAGAACACAGTTTTTGTTTTTGTTTTTTTTTCTTCAAATCGGGCTCGACACCCAGCATGGAGCCCAATGCAGGGCTTGAACTCACAACCTTGAGATCAAGACCTGAGCTGACGACAAGAGTCGGACGCTTAACCGACTGACCCACCCAGGTGTCCTGCCACACAGTCCGTTTTTAGAAAATAACACTGGGATCATATTATACATGAGGCTTGATAAACTGCTTTTCTTCCCTTAATAGTTTGGAAATTTTTTCATATGGTTGACTAAACGTATTTTTTTACCGAAGAAAGTAATCCAGATATTAATAAATAGTGGGACGACCGGTGTCTCTGCCTTGTGCATCACAACCAAAGCTGACTGCGTCTGACTTGTTTACGTTCAGGAAGCTTCTTTGCTGACCGGAGGAGTTAATTCGTGGTAATCACTAGTGCTGGTAATAGGAACCAGCATGGGATATTTTCCATGTGACTGTAGATAAGCATGAAATTGTCTTCATCTCCCGCAACACATCAAAATAATTGGAACAAAAGGCACGTACCTTTGTTTGCTCCCCGGGCACAACCGGTTCCTTTGACTTCCCAAGATGGCTGACATTTCCTAACAAACAAACAAACAAAAAAGGCCTTTTTACTCAAAGAGAAGGAAATCTCTTAAGAAATAAAAATTAAACATTTTATATAATCTACAATTAAAAAAAAACTTAACCCAAACGATTAAAAGAATAACTTTATTAAATATTTGTCAGTTTTAAGAAGTGCCCTCAATTACTAACCAAATAACGTATTACAAACCACTAGTTATGAGGTTTTACATTTGTTTAATAGGGAATAATTGGCCCCAATTAAACTGACTGAACTAAGGCTTTTTAGATTACTAAAACAAATTAAACTTTTTAAAATGAGAATTTAGGTGATCTTAAAACCTCTCTAAAATGGATAATGAAACTTGCTAAGTTGTAATCTCCCTGGTTTTATTAGTTATATTAAGATAAATTAAGTGAGATTAAAATCTTATTTGATTTATTTACCTTTGACAATGAAGACCGTTTAAGGGTTACACATCCTCAGCCTTGGCGAGTGCGACTCAATTAGTCAAGTCAGAGTGTCTTTAAAAGCTTTGTGCTTATTGCTTCCAGCATGGAGCGAGGTGTTCATTAAGGTACCAAAATTCTCATAAAAAATCCAAAGTTGCACTAGTGAAAAAACGCTCAACAAGATGAAAACTGATCACATGTTTTTCAGAAAATCAGTATAGTTATTTTAAAACCAGTTTTTAAACAAGATTTGGTTGTGCGTAGGTTTAACGTGTCACTCACGCAGCTTGATAACCATTTGGACTCTTTAAACAGCATTTAAATCTACGGTGAGTAGAGAATGGTACATTTAATTTTATACCATTTTTTAAGTAAGTTGTACAATGTTTAGTGTGAACCCTTTTATGACAAGCGTTGTTAAATGAACTCTTTCCCTGTTTACAACTATTTATGAAGGCCTTTTTAAATAAGCAAAACATGAAATTGTTAGCTCACACACACGAAATTTCTTTCAAAAGTTTATTTAGTATCAAGCAAGAGGAGACTTTGCTTAACACTACAGAACATTTCAAGACTTGAGTTACAAAAGAATACCACATTATTTGCACTTGTAATTGGCTTCCCTTTTTACGCATGTTGGCAAGAGAAAAAAAAAAAACTAGCATATGGCTGAAAGATAAAATAACTAAATTTCTATGGAAACCTTTAAAATGAAAGGTGAGGCTTATGTTAAAAGGATGGATTAACATATTTAGTAAACCTATTTTTTTGTTTAACACTAGTTAATCAAAGTTATTTTTTTTTCCTTTTGATGACCTATTTTTTTCATATACAGACTGGAAATAACAAAATTTTACATGTCTTTTTTTTTTTTTCCTTTTTTCTGCCCAGGTTGATGTTTCAACAAAGTAGTTTTAAAGTTCCATCCATTCAGATTTTAAGCATTTTGATTTATTTAAAAAGGGATTGTTCATAGAAAAAAATTACTTTGAACAGTATACAGGACTGGTGGAGATTGGCTATTTCACAACATCAGACAGTACAATCAGTATCTGCCATATGGCTGGTCTCTGTAGACGCCCTTTGCTGTCCTCGCTGAAGGTGCCTTGTGTCTTGAGTTAGTCCAGTCCTCTTGCCCTAAAATCAGTAAGACGAATCACAATTAGATCACTGCCATGGATCCCGCTGGCTTCATTTTTCAGAATCTAACTTAACCCTTGAACCAACGGTAGCTGGCATATTGAAGACATATATCCCTGATGCACTAGGGAAAAAACCAACGGTATTTACTTAAAAAAATCACAGACACAATGGAAAATGGTTGTCCCATTAACAAAACCTAACAGCATGGGAAGAAAAATGACTTTTGTGTCTCCAATGGCAACCGACTTCGCAAGAACTTGCCTTTGGGCCATTTAACCAAAGCTCACAAGCTCAAACAGCAAAGGGAACTGCCTTTTGCTAAACGTCAAGATACTTCTGAATGGGAAAGAGAATGGGAAGAGGATCACTTAAATTTCTTTCTTTCTTTCTTTTTAATGTTTGTTTTTGAGACTGAGAGGCAGAGTGCGAGCGGGGGAGGGGCAGAGAGAGAGGGAGACACAGAATCCGAAGCGGGCTCCGCTCCGGGCTCCGAGCCATCAGCACAAGGCCCGACGCGGGGCTCCGACCCACGAACCGGAGATTGTGACCAGAGCCGAATCGGATGCTCAACCTACTGAGCCACCCAGGCGCCCCCACTTAGATTTCTTTCAACAGCAAAAACATAGAAAACGCAGATAAAAATGTGTGCAGGCAAAAGGAGACAAACACAAAGAGCAATGCGGGGATGGGGAGGGAAAGAGAATCGCCGACACCATGGCTCCCGGGCCCTTCCACGGAGAGTTCAGTGAAGGATAGTTGTGTTGGGTGGAATGCGAACGTCCCGACAATTCTTCCTGGATACGAAACACACCTAGTGACGGAATGTTCGTTGTGAGGCGTCACACCAGTGCCTCCATCCCAGACACGGGTCTGGAGTAACAAGAGGCATCGATCATCTAGACCTCCTGAAACTAAACACCCGTTCAACCCCAGCACTTTCACCCAGTCGTCACAAGTCTCTGCCAGCAAATGGTTAACGTCTCTGCGGCAACGTACGGCAAGTGAAAAGCCATGTGTCCACTGAGACCAATTTAAAAAGGCTGTGAAGGAAAAACACTTAAAATGACCTCTTCTTTTGATACAAACATGCAATCAACGTCACTCCCTGAAGCTAACTTGCATCAATTTAAGCGGACAGCATCCAGCAAACCAAGGTATTTCTCTTAAGTGTTTGTTACAAATAACAAAAAAAAAAAAAAAAAAAAAAATCCAAGGTGAGGTCATCACAGCTTGGGGGCAGGTGATATAACAAAATGCACTTCAAAAGGAACACCGGAAAATGGTTTTTCAGTTCTGTTCAGAGAAATGTCAGAACATCCATTAAGCAGAATCCTGATTCACTTGCGCTGGGTACCGGGCATTTTATCAGAGCTTTGCAACTGATTGAAGCTTCCTGTTCTCTGATCTCTTTGCCCTCCGGCAAAGGAGCTTCTTACCATCATTATGTTGCTGCCGCCAATTCTTTTAATTAAACCTGTCCTCCTCCCGCACACTGGGACTTGGGACGCGGATTCTCCTGCGTCTCTACCAGCTCCCACTGAATTCAGGCGGGTTTAGCTGTCTCCCCGCAAGCTGGAGAGAGGGCCCGACGTCCTGTCCCTGGCTCAGCGCTTTGGGAACCTTTGTGGAAGGACTCCCACAGGGATGTTTTCAGAGCATTTGCGATCGGAGAGGAATTAAAATATGAAGATGGGGGTGGGAGAATCGTTTCAGAGCTGCAGACTCAATGACTTCATTTTCCTTTACTGTCAAGAAGCGAAGACACTTCAGAAAGCGCCACGCTTTCAAGTGTCTGCAGTTCGGCAAACGATCCCATAATTGAGAAAATCAGCACATGGCAATCAACCCAAACAGAAAATCTAAGTTGAGGATGTGAATCTATGCAATTTTCTGTGAGTATTTGGTCCTCTTTAAATATTAAATTTAAATCTTAAAGGAGCTTCTGAAAATAGCTAGATATGTACAGACGAACGGAGAGGAAGCTGCTGTTTCGGTCAAAACGTCTTTATGAGGTACGTTCTCCTCCGTTAAGATCTTGAAGGTGTTTCTGGGACCATCCCCCCGCTCTGCTTCCGGTTCACTCTGGCCAGGTACTCACCGTAGGAATCGTACGTCTCTTCACTGAGTCCATGTCCGTAATCATAGTAATCAGCACCACTGCAATGAACAAAACACGCAAGAAATAAAAACGTAAACAAAGATGAAAACGCAGGAGAAAATGACGTGGCTGTGAGTCTGAATCACATTCAGCCAAGTATTCTAAAACAGTTACCAGAGGTTTCCAACTTTAATGCCTCATAACTGTGTTTGACACTTGAGCCACAGCAAGTGGCCAGTGAGCACGGAGTGAGCGCCTCTTGCGCGTGACGGATACCAGACCGTCCTGGAGGAAGAGTCTGCAGAGACCGCAGGCCGGTCGCGGACAAGTGCAGCTGCCCCGTGCCTGGCGCCTCGCGGGTGCAGAGGGAGGAAAACCACGGGTTCTGTCCACCAGAAGGCAAGGACCTTCCTTCCTCTCTAGCTCCAACCTCCCAGAAAGCCCGATGCTGTGTGACCTGTGGGCTTTACAAGGCCCGAGACTCCAGGTTTCGTCTCCCCAGGACTATGCCGTCACTGTCAGGAAGTGGCTACCGATCAGGAGGCCGGCACGATGACCGTGTCGTGACAGGAGAGCAGGAGGGCTCCCTGCCATCCGGTGACGGCAGCCTCACCACGTGTGTGAGGATGAGGCCGAGCATCTTTTCAAAGCACAGGCGCGTCTGCGTTCTCGCGTACAGCGTCCTTGAGAAAGCGGGGGTCGGAGGGAGCCCGTCACCAGGGCCATTCTGTTGCAGATGATGTAAAGGAGGCTACACGTATACAACATATTTCAATCAGGCGTAATTTTTTATAGGAAGAGACCTATGGAAAAATCTAGATTACTAACCCACGGCAGATATAAGCAGTTTACGACGCTATTTTGAGGATCCAAGGGGGAGCTCCCACTCACCCTCTCAGGCTGTCCGCTTTCCCACTCTACTTAATTTTGTAGGGAAACAATCGTCCTGAATTTGTTATCCTGGATTGTCATGGAAATAAACATTCTCATTATTCCAACCCCATGCAATCAAGTAAGAAGTTCTAATCAAAATGGAAAATGATCAGCTCAGCTGCTTAACACCTTAAGAAGTTGCAAGATGAATAATAAACTCCACGCTGTGAGTGTTGCCGAATGCCAGCTGCCGAGATCCCGTGGAGTCCTCACGGCAGCCCCCGAGGTGAGTACGAGTGTCATACCCATTTTATAGCTAAGGATGCTGCAGATCTGAAAGCCAGGGCGCCGGCCTCAAGTCTCACAGAGAACAGACAGGTGACACGCTCGTTGGTCAAACCCACACCTGGCTCTCCTCCCCACGCTTCACTGTCAGGTGAGCACTACCAGAGACTCATCGGCTCCCACGGCCGCAGCACAGCACGGCGATCCTAGGAGGAAGGGGTAAGCACGGGGGCGGGGGGGGGGGGGCGCCCCTTTTTGCCTCAAGCGTGTGGGCAAGGGCCTTCACCTCTGCTCCGCCTTCTGCTAGAAATGTTCTTCTTTCCTCTCCTTCCAAGCTACCTGCTACTCAGTCTTTAGCCACAATGTTACTTCCTTGGGGAACTTTCCCAATCTCCCAGAGTCAGCGTGGCTCCCCAGAGCAGCCCTGTCCTTGCTTCTTCCCCACCCCCGCCCCCCAGCACAGCCCCACTCTACACGAACGGAGTCCACGGAGGAGGTGCGCCCCCACCATTGGCTGCGTCGTGGTGGCTTCCTGGACAACGTTAATGCTCGAGCAGCTCTGAGTACCCGAGGGGGAAAGCCAAGGAAGGGGTAGGGAGAGGGAACAGAGAGGAGATGGCGGCAAGGGCCTTGCAGGCGGGGGAACGGCACACACGAGGCACGGATGCAAGAAACAGACTTCAAAATTTGAGTCTACAAGTACTTCCATCAGGGTCAAGAAGCACTGACCAAATGCCGAGCCTAGAATATTCCTCAGTATAAAATGCCTCCTCCATGTGCAAAATACAGGTCAGATCTTGTTCTCCTGGCTTACTCACATCCTCACGAGCTAATTAAACACAGTGTCCCATACTGGTGATGACGGGAGCCTGCTGGCATGGAGATGGAACGTACGCTCTCTGGAATGTTCTGTGTTAAGCCCCATGGTTTTTTCAAGCATTGCCCAGGAACAGGGCAGTCGCTCTTACAGCTGACCTATTATATACCAAGTGGCGATGTGTAATTTTTCTGAGGAATCGCGTGTGGCTACAGAGTTTTAAAAAAAGGTCTTCAGATGGAGAACTGGCACTCCGCGAGGGCGCGGCGTGGGAGGAAGGGCCTCTGATGAGTGAGACCCGGGCTGCACTGACCGCCTCTCTGCAGACATGATCTCACTGAACCTCCACAGAGTCGCCATCCTTGAACATGAAGCAGCTGAGGCACAGTGACGCTGAGCCACCAGGTCACACAGCTCAGAAGGGACAGCACCTACACTCGAAGCTCAGGTGCCAACGTCACCACGTGCTGAAGACCTATGCCAGGGGCGGGGGGGCGGGCTGTGCGGTTCACCCAGACCTGCCCCGCTCCCTCCCGTAACGTCTCACTTGCCCCTCTGGGGTTTCTGTGACCCCTCCTTGCACCTGGAAATGTAAGTCAGGGTCCACGTGAAACTCACTGCCGTGTGATCGTGATGAATTACAACTGCTTTACTTGTCTGTCTGGCCTCAAATTCCCTCCCTCCCTTTCAACAGTTGCAATTTTCCTTCAGGGCAGCACACAGATCTACCAGGAGAGGGAAAGAAACAAGAGGGACTGGCTAAAAAAACATCAAAGAAACATTCACATTAAAAAAAAAATCCAGCAGTAACAAGAATGAAAGAAACAATATTGCTTTCCTCCCTCTTAAGGTTTTATAGCTTTAAATAGGAGAATTGCTTAAGTAGAATACTCTTTTTCATCTTGAGGACAGAAATTCAGAAAGGAACGCCCTGTTGAAATGTCAGTGTCAACGATGGGTCAAACATCTGAGTGTGAACCTGGGCGTCCACCTGCCGGGCTCCCGGCGTGGGGGGGCGTCCTGCTCACTGTCTCAGCACCCCCGTCCATCAAGCCACGGGCCTGGTGTAGGTCCTGTGCGGACCCCGGGCAGCTGTGACATTCTTGATGGCTCATGCACTGCAGTCGGCCACAAAGTAGTCAAAATAACTTCTCATTTTGTTGGGGGGAAAAAAAAATGGCTAATGTTTCGTGGAAAACAGCACTAAATTAAATGAACCTCGGTCCTCTTTCCAAAGGTCAGAAGTTACAGCAGAATGGCTCCTTAGACAAATAAAACCCTGATGTTCTTGAGAATTTTATCAGTCACACAAAGTGAATTACGTCTTCATAGAACTGCAAGAATTTTCTTTCCTGAGACAGGCCTCCACTGTTTAATGCGATGCTGTCGGTGACAGGCACTGAAGCTAATCAACATAGGAGTCGAGCAAGAGCTTTTTGACCAAACCAAGTCTTTATCAAATGGACTGAGCAGTAATGAACATCAGCGCAGACTGGAAATTTGTCTGTGAAGTGCCCTAACACCATTCAGCATAAAAAAAAAAAAAAATGGGGGTGAAGAATGTTTCCCATGAACAGGAGGATAAGAGGTAGCATAATTTGGTCCAGCAATGGTTTGGTGATAAGACAATCTCAGTTTTGACAGGTGAAAACTTGAAACTGACATTTGCTATCATTTTGCCCAGTTTCTGATTATTTATTACAAGACTGTCGTCAAGCCAGGAAGCTGGGAGCAGCTGAGCCCCACTCTTATACCTGTCAGCTCCACCGAATTGCTCTGCCAGCACCTTATCTCGTGCACCTCAAATGTCTATTAACCAGAGATGTGTCCTAATTCCCAAGGATGAACTAAAAACCCAACATAAGGCAAAAGGGAAAAGACACTAAAAATCTCTTCATTTACGCATACAATAACATTAATAGTAGGTAAGAAAATACAGTAGGCCAAATACGCATCAACTCCCATCAAAAGGGATCCAGGGAAGCTGCTCCCTGAACAGGTCAAGAGTGGGCTTCCTTTGCTGGTCCTATGGCCACGTCTGCCCAAGCCCTTTATTCCCCGCTGTTCTACCCCGTCTCAGTGGTAGAGGGAAGTGTAGGTATGCAGCAGAATTCCTCGCTTTCCCAGAGGTTCTTGGTTTTACCAACCAGCGTATAGAACGCTCCCCCCGCCGAACCCCCCGCCAGCACACACGCTGGGAGAGAACACGGGGGTCAAGGAGCAAACTGTAGTACTGGGACCAAGTCTACCACTCCTGAGACCTTCTATTCTCCACGGACAGGGGTCCAAGAGGAGGACAGAACCTCTGTCCCCAGATCACCCTGTCTCTGTGGGATCAAGAAGGCAATCCTGACATTAATCTGTCCCGTCCTTTTAACCTCTTCAAGACTCTCCACCAATTTCTACTTTAAAGTCTCTGAAACCAACTTCATCAGGCCTCTTGCTGGTTTTTATGTCAGCTCGGGAAGCTCTCGACCACTAGGATGCTCTTATCCCCAGGACTCCTAAAGTCCTGCCCGCCTGCTGCTGTCCACCCTCAGCACCTACCCCACTCTGAAATTCTTCCCCCAGGGCCCCCTGGAATTCACAGCCCACCACTGGCAAAGCTGCCTATATAATCTCAGCCTCCTCTTGGAACACTCCTTCCTCACTGGAAACTTGATTCTCCTCTGCTGACAGTTATTTCCTGGGTTGTTTCCGGGCAGCCTTCTCCAGTTTTTATCTCCCACAGCTCATGTACCGTTGGGCCCAGAGGAAGGGGGAGCATCTTCCCTCTCCCAGTACCATTACGTTCCATTCCTCCATGCCCACACCTAACTCGGAGTCTCCCAATAGCATCACTGTCCTAAGTCGTGGGGATTTCAGCAGATGGACAGAAGAGCCTTCCAACAAGCTGGTCTCTCAATTCCCTGGACGACTCTTGTCCATCCATCTTGTTCTAGGCTCTTTTAGCCATTAAAAGAGTCACGCCCTAGACTTGCCATTACCAATAACAGAAACCTTCCCCACCTCGCTCAGTGTCCTGTTCCCACTCTATGACGTCCTCTTTCCTGCTTCACCCAGTCCCTCCAGTACATCATCCTTTCACATCCATTGAAATCATCCTCCCCCACGACACCCCTTAAACCTTTCATCAAGGGAACCACCCAACCGCAAGTGGCTGAAGTCAATACTCAATTCTCAGTCCTTGTGCTTAAATGACTGCTCACCATCTGTTACAAGGGACCTCTTCCTTGACATCCTTTCTTTCCTTGGTTGTCAGGCTGCTGCATTTCCTGGTTTCCTTCCTGTGTCACTGGCTAGACCTCACCTGATGACCTGTCGGTTCCTCCTTTTCCTCAGACCTCTTCAAGTTGGAGAGTTCCAGACTTCAGACCTTGGTCCTCGTCTTCTTTATTGACCTAAACTCCCTTGTGATTTTGTCTAGTCTCTTGCTTTGTATACATCCTAAACAGCAAAAACTAGCCCCGATCTAAGAACCTCTCTTAAAGTTTACATTCAAGTGTTAACTGCCTACTCGACACCTCAACTTCAATGTCTAACAGACATCTCAAATTTAACAAGGCCCAGACTCCACTGGGCCTCTCATCTTATCCCTAAATCTGCTCCAGCCAAGCTCCCTAGATTTCAGCTGACAGCAGAGTTTCTTGTTTGCTCAGGTCAAAAAAAGTTTGTGGAGTCGTTCTTTTCACGGCTATTCCCTTTGCCTAGAATGCTCTTACCTCTGGACATCTGCATGGCTAAGTTCACCTTTCTCAAGTCTCTGTTCAAATGACACTATGTCAACATGGTCCGTTCAGATCACGACTGCAATCTCCCTGTCTGGCAACTCTCATCCGTATCACTCTGCTCTACTTTTTTCTACAGCATTTGCCACTTTCTAACATACTATATACTTACTTATTATTTTTACTGTCTATGTCCTTTCGGTAGAATGGGACTGTGAGCTCTACAAGAGAGGGACTTGGGGCTGGTTTATTCAATGACATACCTCAAGCTCCCTGAGAATGACACCTAGTACAAGGTAGGAACTCAGTAAAGTTTGTTAATTGCGCTGACTGAATTGTAAGCAAATCATTGGAAAATTATGGCCAAGACAATACAAGAAAGACCAAGTGTTATTAGTGGGTAAAGATGAACAAGAGGTCACTCCTCTTACCCCACTTCTCAAGGTGCAAGACGGAACGATTCAAAGGCACTTAATATTTTCTGGCTGTTGACTAAACTTGACAAATAGAATTAAAAGGAAACACTAAGCCCAAGTGTGGCTGTATACTTTTGAGCATTTCCTATGTGAGAGACACCATTCTGAAAAATGGAGATCCAGAAATAGGTAAGGTGTGATCTCTGCTCTCAAGAAACTAACCAAGATGAGCATGTATTTCCACAGAGTAGGGTGTAAGTGTGCATGAGCACAGAAGCGTGTCCAAGATACCTTGGGGTCAGAGTCTCAGGTTGTTGGGGGGTGAGAGGAAGGTACGAAGGTAACACATGACTGGCTGAGGGACTGAATGAGGAGGAAAGAAGCGACAGGTGAGTGGGGGTCAGACTACAAAGCGGTTCACGAACTCTCAAAAACGGGGAGTTAACTCTACTAGTTCACCTGGTATACACAGGGCACCGACAATGTGCACGTGTGTGTGCATGTATGCGTGTGCACAGATGTATACTCTTTTGCCCTTAACCTCATGACAAACTGACGAAGTGGATATTATTATATCTCCTTTATATACAATAAAATTGAAGGTCTGAGAAGTTAACTCAACTATCCAAGGATGAACAAGAACAAGCGAGGACCAAAGCCCTAAGTCAGGTCTGTCTGATGCCACAGCGGATGTTTATCCTACTCGAGCTGTTGCTCGGAGTGTGGAGGAGATCCTTCCAACAGGAAAGTAGTGAAAGTCTCTTAAATCACGACACTGCTTCTTTCCCTCATCTCATGTCACACGTACATCTCTCCTGGCACCTAACATGCCCTCCCACGTAAGTACTAACTTGTGTCTTTCTTCAACTTGTGAATTTTCTCTTTTACAAAATTCTCTTTGCCCCTTCATCCTTCTAGCTTTCCCACTCCGGTGACCCCAGTTTTGAAGTTCTGGGTCCCACCTCCCGTCTCCCTTTTTCTCCCATACTTGCTTGCTCTTTATCCTTTGCTGATACTTAATTTTTAAATTCCTGCCTCCCTAACTGGTTTGGCCTTTGTGGATTCCCAGTATTCGTCTCCATATGAAGATTTAATTACTTACTTTACAACCATCTTCTATTCTTTGGGCTCTGTTCTGTCAAAGTGTGGGTTTGTCAGTTTGTTGAGTCTGTTTTTTAAATGCTTAGTATATGCTGGATAGATAGGTGTTCATTTTCTGATTTGAGATTCTCAGTTTGCCTGTCTGCGGACACTACCTCTCGTTCAAAATAGCTTTCTTCTGGTGGTTGCGGAAAAGGGACAGAGTACGCTATTGGGTGGGATACGCAAGTGATTTGTTTCCCGTCCCTGGGCCTCCTGGTTGCCCTAAAGGGTGGTCCCGTCTGAGGTCTGGCTTTGCATGGCTCCCGCTGTAACCTGGGAATGAACACCACGACCGCACTGCTGAGCATCCCTGGTTAGAAACCAGGGCCAGACCAGCCTGGCTGTTCCAAATGCAGACTTCGATCAATTCCCTTGGTGCCCCTGTTTACAGCCACTGACATGGTTTTACGTCTTCCTAAACCTCCCCACCATTACAGCACCCTTCTCTTCCATGGTGGGGGGGGGGGGGGGAGTGTTTCATTTGGTTTCCTCAAGGCTCTCGTTTCATCTGCTTTCCCTTCCACAATCTTTTGAAACTTGTTTCTGTCACTTCAGGGGATTCTGAACGGGGGCGGGGCGGGGGGGGGGGGGCGATGGTGGAGCAGGTATGTGTTCTTAGTCCATCCTCTTGATTCAATCTTCCTGTCTCGTTTTAAATCCTTTTTGGTTTATAATGCATTATAGATTATCCCTTAATCCTCAAGGCCCTGTCTGAAGCAGACATATTATTTAATTTTACAGGTGAGAAAAATGAGGTCAAAGGATGGGAGCCATGTCTAACTCAACTGCTCCCTACAGTGCTGATCCTTCCCAGATCAGACAGGTAAGAGGAAGACTGATACGAACACGAGGGCTGAAGACCGTCCATGACTCACGCAAGAGTGTGTAATACGGACGTTGTGTTGCAGCAGTTGTGGCAATTTTCTGGGGTGGGAGGTGAATCTGGAATTCATCCCAGAATCATCTTCAGTGAATCTCTTCCAAAGTTTAATTAGTAAGTTCTGTGTTGTTTGAATTTAACATGAAAGGGCTGATGTTTTTCTGGATTATGTTGGCCCGTTCTTTTAAGATAAAATTTTATCTATAATCCTTTTGACAAAAATTAAAATTTTAGCAAACGTTTACGAAATGCTTATCATCTGGCAGGAAAAACTACCGGACTGAGCACACGTGGTCCAGACAGTAGCTCCGGACCGGCTGGCCTGGGCTAGTGTTTTCGCTCTACCTGGGAGCTTGTAATCCTTCTGCAACCATTAAGAATTTTTACAGATAAAGCAGAGTAAGTGAAAAGTAACATTTAAAATGAAATTGTGGGACTACTCTTGTTTTCCCAATATCACAGATAACTGAAAGACTTGAAATTCCTTCAGGGTAATTGGCTAAAAAATTTCCAATCTGCTTTCAGTAAGAGCCTTACTTCTCTAATAGTTCTTTAATAAGATTTCAGAACATTTCCTCAGGAAGGTGCCGAATAAATAAGTCTCCGAACTGGGCTGCACCGGTCGGATGGCAGAACGGCAGCCAAGGTCTGGTCGTGGGCCCACCGGTTTGCTACATCCGGGCCTCCCCCTGATGCCTGGTCACGACCGCCCCTCCTGGGGGCTGCTCCCCAAACGGAGCTAGCTTCCTCCAAGACGGGAGAGATGGGGGTAAGGGCACTTCATTCCTGTCTTCCGGGTTTTGCAAATCGTGTTCAGATCTAAACGCAAGGCTGTTAATCCTTTGTCCCTCTTCCCCTGAGGATTGCAAATCTGGACGAGGCAGCTTTGATGTGGGAGGGAGGCCAGGGCCAGCCCCTCTTCGTAGGCCACCCCTGGCTTCACAGCACCTCATGTGTGATGGGCACACAGGGAACACACTTCTGCCCTCAGGGAGCTGACGGCGTGAGGACAATTCAGTGGACCAAAGGGCTGCATGAGGGTTAAAGGGCCCTCGATAACTAGCTTCCTACGCTTGCCGCTGGGGGTGGCTCTCGCCCCGCGCTCTCCCAGAGCCCTAGTATATGCATCCTGCGTGTGCAAACCGGCCTAGAGCGGTGGTGTTCCAAGTGTGGCCTGGGCACTCCTGAGAGCCCCTGCCATCAATCACGGGTCTGAGCCCCACATCGGGGTCTGCGCTGGTGGCGCGGAGTCTGCTTGGGATTCTGTCTCTCCTTCTCTCTGCCTCTCCCCTGCTGGGACTCTCTCTCAAGATAAATACATAAACTTAAAAAACATTTTTTTTTAAAAAGTATGTTCGTTTAAACATGTCCTTGATGAAGCAGTACAGATTACTAATTTTAATAGATCTCCACTATTATTCTGCATGATGAAACAGAAGGGTGCTTACGGGAGGTCGGTGGCTGGCTGGGGCGTGGGGGTGACCTCGGGCCTTCTCGCGGCACAGCTTTCCACTTGAAAGAATCAAGTGCAGACAGACTATGGTTACTCCGACGCACGTATGTGGCAGACACGTTCTCAGAGATGAACGAAGTGAGCCTGTCTCTTCAGGAAAAACTGACAGCATTTGTTACCGATGACTCAATTCAAGCTTTCAGGTATGCGCTGCAATTTTGGAAAGTTAGTACTGACCACTGTAAACGGATAATAAGGCAGTACTTCTAGAGAGACCTCTCTGTTGAGACCGGTGGTGGTGGCAACAGATACGGCTCTTTCATACTGCCCAGGGAAATGCGTCACAGGACCGTGAAAACACGCACGTCCCAGCGAACCAGTGTTTTTCGTATGACCTAGGTCCGATGTTTCCAAACCCACCAAATGGAAGACGGACCAAGGCGTTTCAATGAGACAGAGTATGACAAGTTTACTGATGTGGTTTCAGAATCCACGCTGCAGCTAACCTTTAGGAAACTACCACTTGCCAAGTTTCAGTGGAGTCATCAAAGAACACCCACAGTTAGGTGCAAAGCTGTCAAAATTCTTTTCTTTTCCACCTGCGTATTTGTGGTTCCAACTTCTTCAACCCAAACAACATGTCCCATCAGACTGAACACAGAGGCAGAGAGAAGAATCTAGCTAGCTCCCACGAAGCTGGACATTAAAGAGATTTGCAAAAATATAAAACGATACTGTTTTTGTTTTGGAAAGTAGTCATTTTCCATAAAAACAGATTTTTTTTATGTTAACATGCAATGAGTTGGCTACTGTCATGTATTTCATGATTAATAACTATCTTTAAAGTTTCTGTTTTTAATTTCACATGCAGTAAATGTTGGCAGATACAAGCCATACACACCAGACGGCTTCGTGGCCCTTACAATAAAGGACAGAGGAGTTCTGAGACCGAAGGCTTTAAGCCCGGGCACAGGTCACCTGCCTGCAGGAAGTGTGTGAGAGCACAGTGACTCCTACACACTGGCCTGAAGAATGATTCTTTGATCTGGAACAATGTCTCACCATCCACCCGGTGACGGGGGAGGAAGAAGGGCTCACTCACAGAACTAGCCTGCGGACAGAGCCCCGTGTCACAGCCGCCCGGCCCCAGGTCTCACACATACCAGGATCAAAAACCGCCGTTTCTGGCAAGATAGGGAAAAGAGTCAGGGGAAACTTAAACTTCGTATAAGCAGGACAGATGCGTAGACCTCCCCAGATCCATCAGGCACAGATCTAACGTGGGGACAGTTTCAATTTCCTCACGGTACGTGTCACTTTCCAGTGCCCAGAATGCAAGAAAACAGAAGTAAAAAGGTTTGAAATAATGAGTTCTCTTTAGGAATTAGAAAAATTATATCCATTTGCCAATAACTGGACTATTTAAATGCTCAGCTTAAATAGCCAGATATAATTTACGGTTTAACCAGGGAACCTATTTCTCTGAGAGCAACTTCCAGTAATTCTTTTAGCACGAAAATTTAAGGTCTGATTTTTGGAATTCCAGACCTTTCGAAGTTGATATTGTTAACCTGATGTTAGATGTTCCATTGCTCAGGAGAGGACCCGTCGCAAGGCTGATAGGGGAGGGAAAACAAAGGCAGATTTAAGATGTGGTGTATACGTACAATGGAATACTACCCGGTGATGAAAAATGAAATCTTGCCATTAACTAGAAGGTATTATGCTAAGTGAAATTAGTCAGAGGAAGAAAGATATCCTATGATTTCACTCATGTGGAATTTGAGAAACTTAACAGATGAACATAGGGGAAGGGAAGGAAAAATAAAGTAAAAACACAGGGAGGCAAACCATAAGAGACTCTTAGATACAGAGAACAAAGTGAGGGTTGCTGCAGGGGAGGGGGGCCGGGGGATGGGCTAAATGGGTGACGGGCATTAAGGAGGACACTCGGGATGAGCACTGGATGTTCCACGTAAGTGATGAATCACTTGGTTCTACTCCTGAAGCCAAGACTACACTGCATGCTAACTAACTTGAGAATAAAAAAAATAAAATAATTTTGCCATGTTTCTTAAGCTCAGAAATAAGATTTGGTAAAAAGAGTAAGTGGAAAAAGGGGTTTAAAAAACTGTGGGGAATTATTCGTGGTCTCTGTTCAAATGATTAAGAGTTAACAGAAATTTCAATTTACAGTAGAATCCTATTTTAAAAATGGGTCAAAACCATAAACATTTTAAGAACTGTAACTGAAAAGTTTGTCTCCTATTGTTTTCAGAGACAAAAGAGGATTTTAAAATGGCAGATGAGAAAACAGAACTTTTTCTTCTTTACGAATAAATTGATAGTGAACCGGTTACCTTTAAGTACGTGCCAGTCATCTGGTTTTGTCGAAGGGAGGCTACCGCAGTCTGAGCCGCGCTGTGACATCACTAACAGCTTCCATTTCTATGGGTCCCCTACGAAGGATACATGCACCTAACCCAGTCACTTAGCGCAGACCCTGTCACCGTTCCAGCCTCCCTCGTGCGAAGCGAGGCCTGGCCGCGGCGAGGGCACAAGCGCGGGGCACCGCGGGAGGGCCGGGCGGCTTCTGGCTTCAGGGGGGGTCGCGGCTCTGCCACGCGAAGCTATTTGCCGAACCAACTGCTGGGAGCCAAGCGTTTCGGGCCTGCGTTCGTTCATTCAGCCGTGGAGTCAAGGTTTAAAGAAACAAAACGAATTCACGACCTTCGTAAAGCTTGTATTATAGTGGGAGGGGCAGGCCGTACACAGTTCGTGTATCAACACGGCGAGAATCAGAAGAGCAGGAAGGCAGAAAGGCCTGGAATCAAGCTGGTATTTCACAGCCTCCCCAGAGAACCCCCGTTACCAGCGTGTCCTGTGAGGCCATGAAGGAGGATGCAGGCACCACCCGCGGGAACACGTCCCGGGCAGGGGGACGGTCATGTGAGGGATGTGGGCTCACTCTTGGCACATCCGGGGGCCGGAAGGGCAGTGTGGGGGGAGCAGAGGGCCCGTGGGGGGAGCAACGGTCAGGGAGGAGGCTCTGGAGGATCGCACAGAGCCAGACAGGCCACGGGAAGCCTTCAGTTTCTGTTTTAGATCTCGAGGGAGAGGGAAAGTTACCGGCAGTTTCCCCGGGGTTAGGGAAAACCAGCACTGCCACTGACGGAGTTGGGGCAGGTGCCATCGGGAGGTGAGCCCCGGGCACGCCGGGTCTGACAGGCCTCTGGGAAGGGATATCTACAGGTCAGGAGACAGAGCCGCACCGGGCACACAAATCCGGTCATGGCCACATAAAAGGTACTGAAGACCCTGAGCTCACGAGATCACTTAGGGACTCGGCACGCGTGGAGGGAGCGCAGGTTCTGGATAAAAAGGTTCACTGGATTTTGAATCCTGTCCTTGCGTTCGGAAGCAGTGTAACCTCAGGCAGGCGGCCTACTCTTTTTGTGTTTCAGCTTCTCGGAGTGTCTCAGAACTAAGAGGTGCTCGATAAAGACACTGAACGAAGGAGTCACTGAGCCGTCTGGCTTGCGGCTTCTCGGGAAGGGGAAGGGACAGCGGCTGGGTCTGCGAGGGGAGGGCGGGAATGGGTGAGTAATCCCGACACGAGTTCACGCGCACAAAACACCGGCCTGCCCCTTCGTCAGTGACCAGTAAACGTGACCTGATTCTTAACCCTACTGTTGTAAGTACGTTTGCAAAGTCTTATTTCAGATGTAACAATTACTTTGTCAGACGCAAAGATTTTAACCGCTAACGTAGGTTGGCCACAGAATCAGACACACACAGAGCTTGTCGTTTAAGGCTGATCCCCGCCCCCCCCCCCCACCCTCACACACACACTCTCTGCTGTGGGGTACTTCTAAATTTGCCCTCACCATAAAGTAAAGGAATTTGCAGGTACTCTGCTGAGTCAAAGGGAAGAAAGCCACCTTGAGAGGTCACGTGGCCCATCCCCTGCCTTCAGGCCGAATTGTCTTACTCATCCGAGAGAAAGGGTTCTCTCTCCACTTCCAAAGACTTCCAGAAACGAAGCCTGAATAACTTGCCACAGTGAGGCGCCTGAACAGGCCTGCCAGAAGATACTTGTTTTATATTTAACCTTAATCTCTCGGGAGCCGCTCAGAATCCTTTTTTCTTTTACTCTGTTCTCCACAGGGCTGGGGAGTACCACCTTCTGGGCAAGACGACTCAGGAAGACACGGGGGGGGGCAATGAGGGAGCCCGTGGCCTGGAAGTTCCTGGCAAGCCTGACTGAAGGAGGACCTATTTCAACCGCTACTGCCCGATGCTGGTATTGGGCAGCCAGACGTGCAAAGCTTTAACGTAACAGTAATAACAGACCACACTTACCAAATGCCTGCTGTGAGCCACATACTGTTCCCGGTACTCCACACGCCCTCCACACACACTTCATCTTTATTTATTTCTTTAAATGTCTATTTATTTTGAGAGAGAGAGCAGGGGGGGCAGAGAGAGGAAGAGAGGGAGAAACCCAAGCAGGCTCCACCCTGTCAGCACAGACCCTGATGCAGGGCTCAATCCCACGAACCAGGAGATCAAGAACTGAGCCACCCAGGCGCCCCTCCTTTAAGACTCCTCGTGAGCCCGAGGGGAGAGGTGCCAGTGACAAGGGATCAGTCCCCACAACTCTCTTTCTCAGCCACTTCTGCAGGTGACACAGAAGCAATAACTCTTGCGGTGAAGCTTCTGGGAAGTATGCTAACAGAAGGCTGACCCAGCCAGGAGGTGCAGCGTTCTCCTCTTCCTCCTCCTTTCTGCCTGAACCCTGCCAGGATGGCTGGAACCACAACAGCCATCTGGAGACGGGGAGGAGCCTCAGGAGACAGGGCAGGGGGAAAAAAGGAAGGAAGAGGCCTGGTTTCTTAGTAACTATGAAGACTTGTGCTCAACGTCTGCAGCTGCTGGTATTCTTACATGAAAGAAAATAAACCTCTCATTTGTTTGAATTTATGGGTAATCCAGATCTCATCCCAGTCCTAAAAGATAGAGCACTGCGTTCTGAAATAAGGGATGTTGAGTATCTCTTTAGTTTTCTGATGCAGACATATCCAACCATGCTTTCTTATTTGAACAGAAAACTGCTGTTTTCTTTTCTTCTTCTTATCAAAAGCTGCTTAAAAGGTTGCAGATGGTTCTCCATAATTAAAAAAAAAAAAGATGAATTTTGATTAGATTCCAAGAAAAAGGAAAGAATAAAAAGAAAAGAATTTGTTTACAGAGTGTCTTCAGCTCACACGGGGCCTTTCTTCTTCCTCCAACACACCTGAGTCGTGCACGCAAACAAGTGACGATGACGCTCAGCGTGTTTCACGGCAACACCGCTGACGCTGAGGCTGTGCTAACGTTACTTTCTTTAGACCCTCACAGTTTCATCTTTAAGCAGGCTCCTCATCTTATTGTAATCATTCCGGAAGGCAGCATGTAATTAATAGTTAAGACCCAGGCTCTGGAAGTGGACAAGCAAAAGCCTAGCATCCGGAGCCAGGCTACAGCATTTACCGTGTCAACTCAGGCAAAGTTGATCCGATTTTCTCCCCTGGAGAAGGGTTTTGAAACTCAGTCTTTCCTAAGATGTTGTGAGGTTTATATAAGACCATGTGGTACATACACACCTCAAGCTCTTATTTAAGGACAGTTGTCATGACTGTTATCGAACCAGAGGTTCTTTCTAAGCGAGAAGTATTTTTCTCAAGAGTTCTTAGTTTGATGTTACATAACCTTTTTCTCCTTAGCAAGAGAGTCGGGAGCTCACCCTCAGTGACACAAATCTAACAACAACAAAAAACCAATAGTTTCCTTCTATTTGCAGAGTACTCCACAATTTCGTAGCCTCATTTAACTTTCCAGAAGTTGAGCACTGTTTTGTCCGTTCACTTTATTCATTAAATATAAGGTTTCATAAGCTTCCTGTTGGCTTGCTCACCTCTACACAACACGTGACAGCTGGGGATCCAAAGTTTGGTCTCTTGACTCAAGCTTCAGTATTTGTCCTATAGCTGTTAACTGCCACGATGAATTAATTTGTCAGAAACATTAATGTTTAGAACTAAGATCTCTTATGATTAAATACAAGATCAGTTGTTTATAACATTTTTTTCTGGCAAAAGAGGATTTAAAAATTGTTATCAATTACATATATCATCACTAGACATCCCAAGAAAAATTTTTTTTAACATTTATTTATTTTCAGAGAGAAAGAGAGGCAGAGAGAGAGAGAGCGAGAGCGAGAGAGAGAGAGAGAGAGCGCAGATCCCAAGCAGGCTCTGCACAGCCCCATGTGGGGCCCGATCTCATGAACTGTGAAATCATGGACTGGGCCTAAATCAAGAGTTGACCACTTAACCAACTGAGCCACCCAGGTTGCCCCTGGACATCCCAAGAAGTTTGGACAAGAATTCTCTATCTGAAGCATCAAGACTGCTTGTTGGAATGTGATGGAACGTAACTGTCACCACAGACTGGAGCGTGGGGCGGGGGGGGGGGGGGGGGGGGGGGGGGCGGAGCCCTGCGAGGGCAGAGTCAGGATGAGTCCCCAAGTGGCAAGGAGGTCGGGAAAGTTGCTGAGAATTAATTTCAAAAGAATGGTTTATGTACATACACGTCTAAAAAATAAAAAAAGGGTATTTCGGACAGGGAACAAAAACGAGGGCTGGGTTTATCAGCCTATTTCCATGCATCTCTGTGAAGCCCCACGACCGAGTACGGCTTGTGCCAAGGCACATAATCGGTCAGTACTGGTTCCTCTGGCTCTTTCCATTGCATTCAAAATGGTCTATCCACATTTTATGAGCAGTTTACAGTATTTCATGGGACCGTTTGTTAATGCAGTTGTTCACGGTATCCTGAGTTTGTTTTTTCGGCGAGGGCGTCCACCTGCTACACAGAGGTGTCTTTTGGAAAAGATTCCTGGTAGATCCATCTGACAGAGGGATAATCAAAGCCATTACCTATCACTTTTAAAGAAAGCTGACTGTGATCAGCAGCATCTATGCATGTGAAATATTATGTATGTGAGAGTGGAAGGAACTTCATTCGACTTTCTGTGGGATCGTCAGCATCCCTGTGAGACAACGTTGGACTAGCAAATGGTTTTCAGTATTCCTGAAGAATCTGGCAGACAGTAACTGGCATCAGTGTGCATATCAGATTATTCAGTCTCACTCTTTCAAATATGTAGAACGGAGATAATTTCAAGTACGCTCCCCACAGCAATTGTATGTAAATTCAAATCCAACATTAGGAAATTAAAATAGGAATGCCTACTCTGTTTTAAAATTGCTAATGCGGAGTTAAATTCTACCTCCCCATACTTAGTCAATAAGTATTTACTGAGCATTTTCTATGTTTTAGGCACTGTGCTAGGCACTGGGGGGTATGGCAGCAAAAAAACTTAAAGAAGGCAGACACTGATCAGAGAATTACTTCAAGACAAAATTGCAGTTATGAAGGAAAACTGTCTAACAGTATGAGAAGCTATAATTACAGTACATTTGAAAAAAAAAAAAAACCCTCATTCTGCTGCAGTATGGGAAAACGACAGGAAAGAGGTGGTTGCAAGTGGAGGTGGGGCATTCGAACAGCAAGTAGGCTCCTGGTATTCTAGAAGCAAGCAAGACGACACGACCCTGGACCAGCATGGTGGTGGTGGGTGTGGAGAGCATGTTGGTCTGTAAGAACGGAAACATTGTGTAAACTCCAGGAGCCTGGAATTCGGGTCCACCACAACCCGGCCTCCACCGATCTTTCTCTGGACACTCCGTGCACCCCCCGGGGGCGCTGGAGGCATCAGCCTCACCTTGGACTAGTTATTACCAGCACGCTCCAAGTTGTGACCTTCACGGGACCACTGCACGTGTTTGCTCCCATCTCCCGCTGCTGGTTTGCCTGGTAAGATGGCCATCATCAGTGGCAGTTAAGTAGATGGCTACTAAACTGACAGCTTTGTAGGAAGTACTTTTTAAAAGTTGTCTTAGAGTTTTCACCCATGCTACGGCAGCTACCACGATTTCGTCCATTCCCGCTGCTGGACAACATTCCACTGAGGACATTACCGTTTATTCCTCTGTGGAAGGGCTTCTGGGCTGTTTCCAGGCACGGCCTTCAAAAATAATGCTACTTTGAACACTGTTACATAAAGCTTTTTCTAGATACATATTCTTATTTCTCTGGGATAAAATTATCAGGAGTAGAATTACTGGTTTATAGGGTAGATACATGTTCAACATCTTTATTGTTCATTTATTTATTTTTAAAAAATGTTTATTTTTGAGAGAGAGAGTGCAAGCGGGGAAGGGGCAGAGAGAGAGGGAGACAGGATCAGAAGGAGACTCTGCCCTGACGGCGGTGAGCTCGATGCGAGGCTTGACCTCACCAACCATAAGATCATGACCCGAGCCAAAGTCTGATGTTCAGCCGAGCCACCCAGATGTCCCTGTGTTCAACATTTTTGAAGAAACTGCCAAACATCTCATAGTTGTGCTATTTTACACACGTATGAGTTCCAGTTGCCCCGTAACCGTGCCCACACTTGGTGCTGTCCGTGACTTTCGTGTTAGCCGCTCAAGGGGTGGGGGGCGGGGGAGGGCACGTGCAGCAGCGACCCACTGAGGTTGTAACTTGCATGTGCACCTCCTGGACGACCAATGACCGAGCACTTCTGCATATTCTTCGTGGCCATCTGAATATATACTTTTGTGACACTTCTGGACTAGGTTTTTGCCTATTATAAAAATTGGATTATGTTTTTCTTATTGAGTTTCACAGTTTCTTTATAGAGTTCAGATAAAAGTCCTTTGTCAGATATATGTGTTGCAAAGATGTTTTCCCTGATAGTGGCTTGTCTATTTTTTTAATGACGTCCTCTGATTAGGAGATGTTTGAAATTTTGATAGAATCAAATGTCTAAATCTTTTCTTCATTTCTATTTTCTAAATATTTTTTCCTATAAGTTTTATAAATTTAACTTCACCCTGAAGTCATGAACCATCTCAGATTACCATTTGTAAACGGTGTGAGTGAGGGGTGTGGGGGGGAGCGGCGGCGGGGGGGGGGGGAATCAAATCTATCCCCACTACCCAAATACCTAATTGTTACAGCATTACACTTACTGAAAAGACAATTCTTTACCCACCCAATTGCTCTGGTGCCCTCGAAAGCAGTTAAGTGTGGGGCCATTTCTGGACAGTCACTGGCCCATTACCCACGCTTGCACAGTACCACGGAGTCTCCCTTACTCTGGTTTTGTAAGTCGGGGGAAGTCAGTGTTCCAAACGTGTTCTTCATCGTCAAGACTGCTTTGGCTACTCTAGGTCCTCTGAATTTAAATAAACAAATACACAAACCTACCTGTAGAGGTTCTGGACTGTACCGAATTTATAGATAATTTCGGGGAGAACCAACATTTCATCAACATTGAGTTTTCCAGTACGAAAGCATGGGGCACGTGTCTCCATTTAGCTTCGTCTTCATTACTTCCTATAAGCAGTGTTTTACTAACCATGGTCAGTATAGAGGTCTTGCACATTTTTGCTAAAATTACCCCTAAGAATCCTCACACATCACTGGTGGAAATTTAAAATGGTAGACCTTCTTTCAAAAAGCAGTCGGGCAGTTTCTTAAAAAGTCAACCAAAAAATTACCACTGGACTCAGCAACTCTGCTCCTAGATATCTCCTCGAGGGAAGTGAAAACACAAGCTCACACAGACTTGCACACCAGTGTGCACAGCAGTGCCATTCGTAAGAGCTAAGAAGTGAAAACAACCCCGTATGAATCACCTGGGCAATGTATACACAAAGTGGAGTCTACCCATGAATGGACCACCATTCGGTAAGAAAAGAAGAAGACAGATAAATGTTATAATGGGGAGGAACCTCAAAAACAGAATGCCAAGTGAAAAATACTGATGTAAAAGAGCAGACATTTTAAGTCTATCTATCTAAAGTGCCTAGAAAAGGGAAATCTGTAAAGATAAAAATGATGCTGGTGGAGGCCTGGGGTTGGAGCTAGGAAAGGGATTCACCGTAACAGGGAGGAGGGAGTGGATGGCAATGAGAAAGATGTGCTCAGATGGGATTATGGGGACGGGTGCGCAACTCTGCAAATTTACTAAAAGTAATTACATTTTTTAATTTCAACGGTGAATTGTACAGCATGTAAAATATGTGTCAATAAAGCTGTTTAAAAATGGTCCTATGTATTTTATGTTTTTCAATGCTACAGCACATGGTCTCTCTGGGGGACTGTCTTCCACTTGTTAATTGCTAGTGCATGGAAACACAGGACTTGTATACTGACTGTGTTACAATTGATAAACTGACTGATTCGTCTGAATAGTTTTTCCGTGGGTCCCTTAGGACTTGCAACCACCTGATCATGTTATCAGTGAATAAAGACAGTCAACTTCTTCTTTTTCAGTCTGTATGCCTATCATTCCTTTTTACTCACCTTCCTGCACAGATCGGGCCTCTCAGCACAACACGAGAGCAAGCGGGGGGCTCTCAAAGCTGCTGTGTCCCTAGCCTTGGCAGGAAAGCAGGGACTGTTTCAGTTAAGTCTGATGTCAGCTTGAGGGTGTGTATCTGTGTGTGTGTGTGTGTTCTGGAAGATGTCTTTTATCAACTTGGGAAAAACTGCCCTGCATTTCCAGTTTGCCCACATCTGCTTGTTAAATTCTGTCAAACATCTTTCCCGCATTTGTGGAAACGATCACGTGATTCTTCTCCATTACTTAGTTAATGTGGCGAATTACACTGATAGACTTTCACATATGATAGAAATCTTGCGTTGCTGAGATAAACTCTACTTGGTTGTGGAAAGTAACCGAGTTCTGATGTGCTAATATATTTTGGTAAAGGAATTTTCAGTTATGATCATGAGGGATAGTCTCCCCTCCTCAAGATCCTTGACCATATCTGCAAAGTCAAAGTCCCTGCTGCCCTGTAAGGAAACATGGGTCCTGGGGATTGGGATGTGGGCATTTTTGAGAGCCATTATCCTGCCAACCAAAGCTGCCACAGGCCAGGGAGTCAGTGAGTGTAGGCAACAGTCTCTTCCTGTAACTTCAGAGATTTAAGTCTGCAAGCCCCTTCAACCACACTGAGATAGAAGGATAAGAAGCCATTACAGCATGTTCTTGGACAGTGAAAACATTTTGTCCCAAATCATTCAAAAATATCTTATTCCAAAGGGAAATTTGAAGTTTTCTACCTAAAGAACTTAAAATTATAAGCTCAAATGGCAGAACACGGCCCTTAAAGATGCCAAAATACATGAGATGGACCCTCAGAGATCTTTTCCACAGGCCTCTGCTCCTGCAGATGTCCCCGGGGCAAACTGTCACCTCGTTCAAGTCTTAGATCACCTCCTCCATGAAGCTAAGCATGACTGTCATACTTAGACGTGAGTAGCACCAGATTTGAGCTCTATAAGGGCACAACCTTTATCCTTTTTGTTCACTGACACTTGTCAGGCATCTAGGAGAGCTCTTGGCACACAGTAGGTACTCAACAGTCATTTGCTGAACGAAAGAATGGAAGACATTACAGAAATGCCAATAACTTATTTCTTTGGGAAACAAACATTTACTTAGCAACTAGCTGCCAGGCACTAGGAAGGTATAAATAATACCTCATTACATCATGCTTATTAGTCAAGAAGGGTAGTCCTCAACGTTGGCATTGTTGGCCCATCGAAGTTACCTGTAGAGTCTAAAAACTTCCAGATAGCTGTGCTACACCAAGACCCAGATTAAAAAAAATAAACAGAAGACTGGTCGGGGCACCTGCTTTTTCTTTATTTACAGCTGTTATCAGGGACGCTCCTACACAGCCGGAGGAGGGAAGACTGCATGCATTTTCACAGGAGATGTTCAATGCTACCAGACTTCTTACTGTGTTTCCAGTAAAGGAACTTTTAAAACAGATGCTGACTTCTTGAATGTTATTAGTTTAACTGAAAACACAGGTAGATCACTTGTCTGACCAGACTGCACTAGGTACTGAGAACAGAAAGATGAATACAAAGGGTCTCTCGAGGGCCTCTCTGTATAAAAAGCAGACAGAGTCTCAACAGTCTAGAAGGCACACTGGAGAGGAGGGGCAAGGAGAGCATTTTGAACACACAGAAGGTCGGCTTAGTGCGTAACAGAACATGGAAGGAAGGGGACGTGCCACGAAGACAGGGTCAGGGACACTTGCCAGATGAGAAAACCACTGATTGAAGCAGCCCGCTGCTCATGCAAGCAATATGGCAAGGACTAAAATGTATAGAAAAGCAAATCATCCTGTTTGTGCCATTCTGGAAAAGTCTAAAAGAAATCACATCTAAGTTTTATACAAATATGCCAAACAACCACAATGTCCTTAAAAGGTCTATGTAGGGAAAATAACTGAAGGAGCCATGAAGGAATTAAATTTACTCTCATAGCTTACGCTCTGACACCTACTGAATGTGTGATCGAGCAAATTACCCACAAGCCGAGACTGAACAATTCAACATAAGGTTGGACTGTACCGGTGGGTGACCTGAATGAGGCTACAGACAAAATCGGGGCCAAATCGAGAGAGGCCTTGCCACCGTGATGACTTCTAATGGATGGGATGGTCCTTTACTAATCCTTTAATCCATCCTATTTAACAGTCAGTTGCTAGCACGAACAATCTTGTTATATTGGTAACCGCCAAGGCTGAGCACCACGTCCCTCTTCAGAAATCTCTTGGCTTTTCAATTTGCCATACATGCTTTTCATCTCTCTGTAATCACATTTTCCTTGATCTTAAACTTCAAATAATCCAAGGGGTAACCGCTCTCCTGGAGAAGCACAAGCCTCCACCAGAGTTGGGTAACAGATGGTCCGTAACCATACTGTCTTTCCAAAATTCAAAAATTCTGAATCTCAGACTCTTAGCCCCAAGGATTTTTAGATAATTACAGTGATGACAGCTGATGATAGCATTTACAATGTGCCAGGAACTGTTCAAAGTGCTTTCCGTATACTTAAACTCGTTAACTCTAGAAGAGTCCTATACGGTAGTTACTGTTAGCATCACCCGCGTTTTCCGGACAAGGAACCTGAGCGTAGGTTAGGTCAGGTGGCCTCAGCTGCACTGTTGGCCGACACAGAGCTGTGACTCATACCCAGGAGCTAGCTCTCCATCCTCATGAACCAAGTCTTGACTCAGCCTTCCTTAAGGCACTGTTTTATCGGTGTTACTTTGGCCAAGGTGATACGTATAGGTTTTTTCCCACATCTAAAATGTCGTATCTCCTTCCCCGAACTCTGCCAGGAGTTGCTTATTCGCGTTCAAGTGCTGGTAAGCATACTTCCACTGTCAGACACTCACCGAAAAATAAGTTAAGACACTTACTGTGCAAATATGGAGTCAAAGGTTATGGACACTTAAGGTTCTTGATGAACACTTGTAAATTACTTTCCAAAAGGAACATGTCCTTCCGTGGTGACAAATAGAAGGGCAAATACAATCTGTACTATGTCTGAATTATTTCAGCCTCTCAAGTTGTGAGTCCAGTAAATGAGGTTTGACTAGATTCTGAGATATTCAAGCGCCCTGACGTTCTCTATTATAAATCATTCTTCACAAGTTAACTTCAAGCTCTGACCTCACGTCTGTGCCTCCAAACATTTTAGGACTCCAATCATCCAAATTAAACGAAGCCTTCAATACTTTTCCGTCTCACAAATGGGCAATCAAAACGGCATGCATAATTTTATTCAGATTATTTGTTGGGATTTTACCGACTGGAGTCTTCCTCGGAAAAAGTCTGTACAAGTTTCTAGATGCGGTAACCGAGCACTCCTAACAGCAGCCGGTGCACGGCAGACAGTACAGAAGAACGCTCTGACTGCGCTCACAGGCCACCTCTAGCTAGCACTTACTCTGCAGGAGCCTCAGGGAAGTTCCACGGCCTCCGTGCCGCAATTTCCTCATTTCTGTACAATGGGATGGTAACAGGGACCTACCGCCACCAGGCTGCGAAACGCACAATGTGTGGCAGCCAGTACGTGCCACGTGAGCGAGTTTACCGAACCTCTGCTCTGTACATCACGCCTGCCGTCCCAGCCAATCACCATCTTACGAGTCAAATACGGTCTTCGTTTGACGGATGAGAGAAGAAGACTGAACAAGTGACCAGACCCAAACCACGCAGCAAGGGAAGCGATGGACAGAGCCGGGATTCAAATCCTGGTTTGTTTTGAACGGGGGTGTTATAGCCCCCCCGTCTTTGAGACTAAATCATGCCACAATTTAACTAAATCATAGAGGATTTGTTAGGGAAAGTCTCCTACAAATCCACAAAAATACACTTTAAGGATGTGTGGGACAAGGCGGAAGGAAACACAGGGGAAGCCCCCGAAGAGATCGCAATTTTATAGCGAAGGTGTAAAGTTGGGGTTTGCTCACCAGCACGCCAACTTTTTGGAAACCCTGTCACATAGCCTACATTTCAGCAGCGACGCTCCTGGCCTGTGCGCGGGCTCGCAGCATCTGTCGCGGCTCTGAATGGCTGATCATAAGCACCGTTTCAGCCTTCTCAACGCTATTAAGCAGATGGCAGCGCGAAATCCAAATGATGTAGTACATCTCCCCGGTGGACTTTGTTTCCACATACCGCCATTATTTCGCAATTCCTCGGCGATAAATCTCGTGTATTCTCAAGAACAGGAAAGAGTGCACTGACAGTGGCAGTTGATTTACTACCACTAGCCTGTGTCCGCCCCTCGCCTACGTTTCCACGTGCTTGTAAAGATCGCCGTGAAGATGCCACGTTGAGCGGAGGGGAGTACAGGACTTGGGTATTCTCCACACCTACAGGGCCAGGTTTTGCCACTTGTTGCCTTCAAGTTAAGCGAAAGAACACGGGCTCGAGCTTTAAGAGAGCTGTGTAGCAGGCCTGACTTGTCAACTAGGTGACTTTGGTCAAGTTCACATTCCCTGAGCGTCAGTCTCCTTATTTGTAAAAGTAAAGCCTGACGCTCCTCTGGAGGTTCTTGGGGATAAAACGAAACGGCGGGCACAAGAACATCTGGTACAGTAACAAACGCTTCCTAAGTATTTAATTGATACTTGATTTCTTCAATGTGTGCCAAATTAATGAATCTGGAAAATTTCCCTGTTTTCTTTTTTGTTAATTCTAAGGAATTTCCTGTTGAAGCTGTAAAACTTCTTGGCTTGCTTTTAGTACAAAGTATCGAGAGTTCAGTAACTCAGAGGGAGACCTAAACACGGCCCTCGGACTCACTGGCCACCCTTCCCATGGCAGCAGTGGCGCTCCCTAGCTGGCCATT
Organism: Panthera pardus; assembly: GCF_024362965.1. Classification (NCBI taxonomy): domain Eukaryota; kingdom Metazoa; phylum Chordata; class Mammalia; order Carnivora; family Felidae; genus Panthera; species Panthera pardus. Next base: position 75,811,871 of record NW_026527002.1, on the reverse strand, counting down.
CATTACCCAGGGAAATAAACACTGACTGTGATGTCGGCCACCCTGGGGCACCTCCGGACCTCTGGCAGGACGTCTGCCATCATGGGCACCACCCACCCACCTAGTGACCTAACATTACTTTCTATACAGACTTTGTTTCTGCTTTAACGTATCGTAATCGAATCACAGCAACATTCATAAAATCATGTGCCTGACATGACATGCTGATTATTTTCCCAGTAACTTTAAAATCATCAGACCTTTATCTAAAAAAAAAGGTCTGGCTGTGAGCCACCTGCAAGCATGTTGAGAAACATTAGTGATACATGTACTACTCTTGGGAGAACATTCCTGTAAGGGAAAGAGAAAGGACTGAAATCAATAGTCACTAAGTGGGTAACTCAGGTCACTTACTAAGTCTTTCTCTGGGTCTCAGTTTTCTCAAGACTAAAATGGGGATTATCATGTCCACCTTCTAAGGTTAAAGTGAACACAGAGGAGAAAGACCTCACACTCACACGGATGTGCCTTAGTGAAACCGATATTGTGCAGTGTGTGCCTCTGTGCTACTTTGTGATCACAGGAGGGATCAAATATTCCTTTGCAGGGGCGCCCGGGTGGCTCAGTCAGTTGAGCGTCCGACTTGGGCTCAGGTCACGATCTCGCGGTCCGTGAGTTCGAGCCCCGCGTCAGGCTCTGGGCAGATGGCTCAGAGCCTGGAGCCTGCTTCCGATTCTGTGTCTCCCGCTCTCTCTGCCCCTCCCCCATTCATGCTCTGTCTCTCTCTGTCTCAAAAATAAATAAAAAAACATTAAAAAAACATTAAAAAAAATATTCCTTTGCGAATTTACAATTACGAGACACGCCAACTACAACACTGTGATAGTTTTTAAGGCTCTTGACCTGTTTTGGCCTCGCCAAGTTACCGTTTTGTGTGTGACCGCACCTGGCATCTACTCTCCCGGCAAACTCAGCGAGTCTAACGCAGTGTTATCAGCTACGGTCACCGTGCTGTGCAACGGCAAGTGTCAGTAGGATTATAAACAAAACATCCGCTGAAGAACGAATCCCATCTAATTGAGAACGAAACGGATATATTTACAAAGGGTTTCCAAGAGTCAGAACTAGGACTTCTGTGAAGACTCCAGTCCCGTCAGAGCAGGGGCAGGCAGGTCCCCGAGGGCTGAGGCCATTTAACACCTGCTCTTTTTTATTCACCAGAGCTATTCGGGAGGTGTGTCCAAAATCAATCAATAACTAGTTCTGGACCAGCGTGTATTAGAACAATTCCAATAGTATAAAGAACCGTTCCCATTTCTCTTCACAGTAACTGTCTTGACAGCTTGGTACTCATTAAATGTGTGGAGTTAGATAAACAATGCTTTGTTTTACTCCACAACATCAGCACTACCAAGGTCATTACAAAAATCAATGGGGAAATGTAGCTGAACTACACCGAATTTCTTCTCACTCTGCAGGGAGTCTCATTTGTACTCTAATTTTAATACGAGGTATTTGAAAATTAGGAGAAAAAAATCCTCACTTGTAAAACCTCCTGAGAGAAACTGGTATTTGTGCAACAAAACAGCATCCTAAAATGATTCCAGCTCATGAAGTTTAAACGTCATTACTGAAAGGGACCCCTTCCCACAGCAGGTAATAATACCCAATGGCCAGCCATAGAGGCCTGCTGTTTTGCTCTGTTGTGTTTTCAAGTGGGTTACGGCTGCTCAGTTTGCTAATCCGTTTACGGTAAATACCGACACTGGCCATGCCCTCCGCAAGGTCCCTCTCTTCTCACTCTCCCTGTAAATCATTTACTCACACACACTCTTTCCGGATTTGCTGGTGCCTTCCCTGTGTGAAATGAGAAGCAGAGCGATTTCGAACTGGGGAAGGAGAGCGGGTGTTTACTCAGCTCAACGGTGCTAACTGCCTCCCACACTTCCCCAACTGCCTGGCACGCCGACTGCCCTGGGTGCCTCCCATAAGTTATTGTGTTTGACATGCCTCCCTCTCCATGGTTCCCAGAGACTGTGGGCTTTCCTGACTCATGCAACTTTCAGGCTGGCCGTCTAAAGAAGCAGCAAAGTTGCACACGTTACAAACTGAGGCTGAGAGAGGTCAAACATGTTGCCCAAAGCCACATAACCAGCAAATATTAACGTGGGGTCTAAATACAGGTAGACCAGTCTCTTAACCACCGTGGCCCAGATCTCCAAAAGTCTTCTGTATCACATCCGTATCAGGAGAACCATTTTTGATCTCATAACTGTGACCGTTTACATGCACGTGTAGCACGTGTACCACAGTATTAAGAAGTTATGTTTCCACGTGACACAAAACATCAGAAGTTTACGAGGATGACCATGTGTTGGCCCTCTCTGTACCTGGTGTGTTGGTTTGCTTACCCCAGGGGTGCGCGCCCTCATCCAGAGACACCACGCTGTGCTGTCTCGCCAGAGACAGAGCAAGCCGCGGTCTTACTTAAGGCTGCATTATCTACGAGAAATTTGTAGTTTAAAGTTCGCTAGTAGCCACGTTAAAAAGAACAAAAGCGGCACCCAGCTGGCTCGGGAGGTCAAGGGCCATCTCACAGCTCGTGAGTTCAAGCCCTGCGTCGGGCTCTGTGCCCACAGCGTGGAGCCTGTTCGGTATTCTCTCTCTCTCCCTCTCTGTCCCTCCCCCACCTACCACTCTTTCTTTCCAATTAATAAACATTTTTAAAAAGCTTAAAAAAAAGCTTTCTTAAAAAGAAACAGGTAAAATTAATTTTAGCAAGGTGTTCATTTCATCGTCTATCTCCTACGAAGTCTTCGGACGCTGCCGCGTGGCCTACACGCCCAGCACACCCACCGCGCCAGCCACACTGCAAGCACTCGGCGGACACACGTGCGAGCTGCCACGGTGGACAGTGCGGTCGAACCTGTGCTTGTGCTCTTTCTTCCACACCATGCGTCAAAGAACGTCTTCAGAACAGCTCTGCGATCTAAGAGGAGACCGACCAAGTAAAGAATTCGGCAGTAACACTGAACTATACGCACACGTGAGAGGACTACTGAAGTCCGAAGTCGATTTTACAGGACCTGAAGTGGCAAAGTCCAGGACTTTCAGACCACGGATCAAGTGTTCTGGGGCATTCTCTGTTAGTGAACACTAAAGCTGTGTGCTCCTTGAGAGGGGTGGTGGTGAATGCTATTTGCCGAAAGGAACTAACGTAAAATCGGAAAAATAAGGCCCCTAATTCCATCAGTCCGGTCCCACAATAATACGCCGCAGAAATGAAATTCTAGGTTTGAGAGAGGTAGTCCACGTCTGATAAGGCAATGCTTCCTGATCAGATGGGAGGCCTAATTCTTACGGGATTCAAAAGCATCACAAAGTATCAGATTTTTGAAGACCGTTTATGGGACATACTAATTGGAATTAATTCCAGCCACTGAGATCAAAGCAGACTGGAAAGGCAATGCAACAAAGTACAAAGAGAACGCTTTGGGGCCAAGGTGGGTTTGTACCACTGCTCAGCCTTTCGAGTGTGGATGATGAGCCATTTAACCTCTCTGAACCTGTATGCAAGGGAATGGCATGTTTAGACTTGAATTTTGCACTATTTCGGGGCACGCTGAGAGGGGACAGAGAATCGATGTGAAGCCCATGAAACAGTACCAAGCACAGAGTAGACACTCAAGTCGCTGAGGAGGACGGTGGTAGCGATCTCCTTTTCTTTTTATTTATTTATTTTGAGAAAGGGGGCAGGGGCAGAGAGAGGGAGAGAAAAAGAATCGGTGGTGATTTCCTTGTTAGTACTCACTATTTGGTCCTGGGGATGATTTGAACGTTTGGTATCCTACCTGGTTTATACCAGATTTCTAATTCTGAGACATTCAGTGTTGTGCTTAAACCAAGTACTACAGTATGTGCATACGATGGGCTGGACTGTGCCCCCACCCCAAATCGTATGTTGAAGCCTCACCCCCCAGTACCTCAGAATGGGAGCGTATTTGGAGATGGGGCCCTTAAAGAAGTGATTAAATTAAAATGAGGCTGTGCGTGGGTCCTCATCCAATCTGACCGGTGCCATCGGAAGAGAGGAAACGTGGACATGCATGGAGACCAGAGATGCACGTGCACAGAGAAGGACCCCGTGAGGACACAGCAAGAAGGCAGCCATGTGCAAGTCAAGGGAAGAAGCCTCAGGAAAAGACCAAATCCCCCAAGACCTTGACCTTGGGCTTCTAGCCTCTGTAACTGTGGGAAAATAAAACTCTATTGCCTCAGCCACCTAGACTGTGGTTATTTTGTTACGGTAACTCTAGCAAACTAATACAGTGCATAAAACCATCTTGTCAACCTCCATCGTATAGCTGCTTAGTTTCCAGGAGTTTCCAGTAGAGCAGCTGCTTAGTCGCACCCAGCAAGGCTGTGTGTGTGTGGGGGGGGGACGGGACACGGCTGTGGGGGGGACAGCTGTTGGGGGGGCACATGGCGTGAGGGGACACGTGTAGGCAGGACCCAGGTTCAAAGTCTGCTCCTCCGCCGGTAAGCTGTGTGATCTTAGGCAAGTTGTCTAATTCTGATAAATCACAGTTTCCTTCTTCTTTGAAAGGGCTGACGTTTATGTCACAGGTCATGAGGATTAGACGAACACTCAGAACACCTAACCAAGAGTGGCTTCTCAATTTGTCAACGTGTGCCACCCTCACACAATCCTCCGTCCTCCTTCAGGTATGATGAGTTGCAACACTGCAAAGATCACTTCCAAGACGGCAGACGGGGGGTTGTCAGGCAAGACGCCTCTTTAAGTGAGTCTTCCCTGACATTTAAAGGCCTCATGATGTACCAGCCTCTTAATTGGTCCCTGCCTCGAGGCTTTCCCACCTGTCAGTCCAGCCCCTCCACGGCCGTGGAATGACTCTCTGAATCCAAGTCGAAACTCACCGCGCCTCGCGTGTAACTCTCTGGGGCTCCGGGCCACCTGCTGCCTGTGGCACCGAGTCTCAGCACGCGCAGGGGGCGGAGTGCGGCCGCTCCTCCCCCCACCTCCCTGCCGCGCCTCACCCCTTCTAGCTCTGCCCATGAACTGGAGTTGCAGATGGCACGTGCTGCCCCCACCGGGCGCCGCCCTTCCAGCTCGGGGAAATGCCCTTCCCTGTCTGTACCCTGGTGACTCCTACTCACCCTTCCCTTTCTCAGTGAAAGGTCCTCAGGGTTCTCAACCAGACTTTAGCGCTGCCTTCTTCTGGAAATCCTGAAGTGTTCCCCAGACGTCTCATAACGATTACCATATTATATTACTCTTAAGTATTATTATTATTATTTTTTTTTCCTTCTGGCCTGTGAGCTTTTCAAAGGGTCTTTGCCTCCATAATCTTTGTATCCCAAGCATCGAGCATCCCCGACGCACACGGACATTCAACAAATTTTGGCTACAAAAATGACCAAAGGGATGAACACTCGTGATCCATCATATCACCGATGCTATCACTCTAACATCAAGACTCCAAGCTCCCTAGGTCGAGGCTCACGTTCTGGATTGCTCCTTTACTTCTCTGAGCCCTCAGTTCGCCACTTGTAAAACAGATACGTCAGCTCCTGCTGTAACCATTCAGACTCAATGAGACACAAGTAAGTAAAAGGTTTACACTCCACAGGGGATTTCTGGCAAATGGCTTCATCTTGTGCTCTGTGCTCCTTTTCTCCATCTATACAGTGAGAACGGCGCCCCATACTTGATACAGTTGCCGGGACACTTAAATGAGATACTATGTGACGTCGTGGCTAGCGTCTACCAGTGCCGGTCCCCCCAGGCTGCGCCAACACCCTCAAGGATACCAGCACGATGCACAGGTTTCCACTCACAGAGACCAAGCCCAAGTTGAGAGTCCAAGACTGAAGGGTCTCAACTGTTACAAGTTATAGGAGAAAAAAAATGTGACCTGAGCCTGAAAGAAAAAAGAATTTTATATCCTTGTCAGCCTGGGTACCAGAGCTCACGAGTAACAGCAGCTGCCTGTTCAAAGCTGCCTGGTGCCACGTGAGTTCGGAAGTGGTTTATACTTCATCAAAACAACCACGCAATTTGTATTTTTTTATGCTTCATAAAGCCGCTATTTTGTTTTGTACATGTGTCTATCATTGTCCCCCACTTAGAATTTTAAACATAAAGCAAGAGGTTTCTAGGCATCTAGGAAAACATTCTGAACAGAATAAACACTGATTTCATATATCATTGATCATCAAGGTATATTATCACAAGAGGTAACTATAAAGCTCTGTTTTGCCTCTGATAACACTTACTTATTTCTGGGTAAATACTTCTTTAGAAAATGAAGCGGAGCTAACTCATTATTCACAAATATGAATTTGAAGTTGTTAGAAAACAGGATCACTGCTGCTGAGAAACAGAAACCTTCTCGGAATGCCAAGCTAAACTTCTGGGGCTTTCCTCCTCAGGCACTGACAACGCAGGGTATTTCCACATTGTTCATGTGATTTGGGGCACTTGAAGAGCCACAGACTTTGAAGACATTGTTTTTCCTTAGAATATACTGAACACTGAGTTAAAACTTTACAGTAAAGAAAACGTCAATTTTTATTTTTCAAGCATCATTGCTTTAACACTACCATAAGTTCTGGAGGGGTGATGCATGCTAGTGTCTAAGACGGAGAGGGCCTCTCCAATTAAAACAAACAAGAAACAAAGCAAGCCAAGTCAAATTACCCTCATTGTCTGATCATCATCCGGTTCCCAGAGTGCATAAACGTGGAGGGGCACAAGTGTCTGTTAACAGGGTCAAGTCAGAGATGGTCTCTTACCTTTGGGCAGGGGTGCTATAGCTGTTATCATAGGAATCATAACTCTGTTCGTCATAAGCAGTGCCATAACCATCATCATAGTCCTACAATAAAACAGGAGAAGTATAAAAAAGTTCAGAAAAGTTTCTGGACAAAAAGAACCACTCTGCTTTTAGTGACTCTTTATTAATTCAGCTAACACTTAACTCCACATCTAATTATAGTGTAAAGAAAAATATTAAGAGTGACATCAGTGAAAATGACAAGAACTTCCAAAAATTCTCTCTGTAAAAGCAAAAAGAAACTGGCAAAAATTGTTAGAATCAACAGTTCCAAAACTCTGGAAATTAACAAAAGGTTTGCAGAGATCTAAGGAGCATTTATTTTTAAAAATTTGGCTGAACCTTGGTAGGAGCAGTGAGCTCTGTGATGTTTTAATGAGCCCTATTCCCACCCTTCACTCCCTGCTCTGCAGGAGCCTGGAAAACCCACAGCCTTAACCACAGTGGACTCCAGCAGGCTGAGGGCCACTGCAGGAGGAGAACAGGGCGGGGCTCTTTCAACCTCATTCCCTGAGGACTGCATTTGACCTGGCTTGGACTCATCCAGTGCAAAAAGCCTTTTCCCTGAGGGTATTTAAAGAAAATAAATAGAGGCAATTACATAAGATTTCAGCTACTTGAGGTGGTTGGAGCAAACAACAGTCTAATCAAAAGCCACCTAGAAAAGGGCCAGGATGAGATATCCATTCTCCCTTTGAAAAGCTCTGACATACTCCTGGGAATCTAGAAGGCTACATAGCTGCACAGTGCCATGTACAGGCCCAGGAAAGACCTGGGAGGACCCTAGGCTCTCTCCTCAGGATGACCCTGCGGTTCTCACAAGAAGGAAAGGCAAGGTCAAGGAAAGAGTTAGTTGGAAACCAACTGGCTGAGTTTTAAAGACCTGTTGTTCCAACCTGCTTGGTACTCAGTCTCCAGGCATTCGATAAAATCGCCGTCCGATCATTAGCTGACCACTAAGGTAACAGATAGGAAACACTTCAGTGATAACACATAATATATCACTTCAGTGATAACACATAATAAATATAAACTTTACAAAATGAGTTTGGAAAAGTCACTAGATAAAAAAAGGAAAACAGAACATACTGGGAGGAAGGAGAATTTGATTTCCATAGCTGACACACTAAATGTCCAGTCTTAGTAAAAAAGATTAGGTGATATGAAAAGGAACACAAAAGTATGGTTCATACAACGAGAAAAAAGTAATCACCAGAAATGGTCCCTGAGGAAGACGAGACACTGAACTTACTAGACAAAGACTTTAAATCAGGTATTTTAAATATATTTTAAAAACTAAAGGATACTCTGTGTCTACAGAACTAAAGGATAATCAATGCCTCACTAAATATAGATATAAACATAGTAAAGAATCCAAAGTAATTCTTGAGTGGTAAAGTATAACTGGAAGGGAAAATTCACCAGAGAGGTTCAACAGCAGATATAACCATGCAGAAGACACGGTAAATAAACCTGAAGGTAGATCAATTGAGATTATCCATTCTGAGGAAGAAGATACAAAAGGATAAGGAAAAGTGAACAGGGTCCCAGAGACCTGTGAAACACCATCACACAGGAACATATGCATAATGAGATACCCAGAAGGAGAGGAAAAGAAGAAGCAAAAAGATTAGAAAGAGAAATAATGGCTAAACACTTGCCAAATTTGATGAAAAACCTTAATCTACACAACCAAGAAGCTCAAAACACTGAAAGTAAGGTAAGCTCAAAGAGACCCACACCTAGAAACATCATCAAAATGTTGAAAGACAAAGGCAAAAAGAAGATCTTAAAGCAGCAAGACAGAAGCCGCTCATCATGTGAAAGAGAGTATCAATAATATCAAAAGCTGATTTCTCAAGGAAAACCATGGAGGCCAGAAGACAATGGGATTCCACTTTTCAAGTACTAGAAGCAAGAGACTGTCAACTAAGAATTCTATAACCAGCAGAACTATCCTTCAAAAATGGAAAAATTTGGGGCTCCTGGGTGGCTCAGTTGGCTAAGCATTCAACTTCAGCTCAGGTCACGATCTCACGGTTCGTGGGTTGGAGCCCCGCGTCGGACTCTGTGCTGACAACTCAGAGCCTGGAGCCTGCTTTGGATTCTGTGTCTCCCTCTCTCTCTGCCCCTCCCTGTCTCTCTCTCAAAAATAAATAAAATGTTAAAAAAATTTTTTTAAATGGAAAAATTAATATATTCTCGGGTAAGCAAAAACAGAATTCAACAGCAGACATGTTCTACACGAAAGACTAAAAGAAGTCTTTAATGTAAAGTGAAAAGTCATTAGATAGTAACTTGAGTCCACATGAAAAAATACGTAACACTGATACAGATAGCTACTTAGGGAAATACAAAACTATAAATGTGTTTTTGTAGTAACTTTTTTTTCTCCTATTTGACTTAAAAACCAACTGAATGAAGAACTAATTATAATTGTGTTGATGGACACACGATGTATGGAAGCTGCAATCTTCACGACAGTGACAATACAAAGGTGGGCAGGTGAGGACGGAGCTAAAGAGAAGCAAAGTTTTTGTGTCCTGTTAAAATTAAGTTGGTATAATTCTGAGAAAGACTGATATAAATTAGAAAATAAATTGTAATCTGCAGGGCAGGCTAAGAAAATAATTTTAAAAAAACATAAAAAGTAGAAAAAGAAATGGTAATGGGGCTAAAGTGATACAATAAACAAATACCTAACAACAAAAGGGGAGAGTAAGGTACCAAAAAGACATAAGACATAGGGTAAAACAAAAAAGCAAAGTGAGAGATGTAAATCCTACCTTATCAGTAATTACACTAAATGTAAATGGATTAAACTAAGTGGAATAAATTAAAAGGCAGAAAATGGCATTCTGCTTAAAAAGAAAGATCCAACCATATGCTGTCAACGAGAGACACACTTTAGATTCAAAGATAAAAATAAATTGAAAAGGAGGAAAGAAGATATACCATACCGTGGAAATACGAATCAAAAGAAAACTACCATAGCTGCACTAATATCAGACAAAACAGACTTTAAGACAAAACTGTTACCAGAGAAAAAGGACATTTACTTATAATGATAAAAGAGTCAAGTCTATCAAGATGATAATTCGAAAAATGTATGCAAATATATACACACATAAATAATAATAGAGCTCAAAGTACATGAAGTAAAAAATGATAGAATTACCAGGAGAAATAGACAATTTAACCATAATAATTGGGAACTTCAATATCACACTCTCCATAATAAAAATAATGCCTGAAAAAAGGATCAAAGAAGAAATAGAAGATTTGAACAATACAAATCAATTATACCTAACAGACAATTATAGAACTAACATACATCTATAGAACACTCTACCCAGTAAGGGTAAAATGCATTCTTTTTCATTACATAGGGAACATTCCAGAGGATAGACCCTACATTTCCCCAATTCAAAATTTACTACAAAGCTAAGTAATCACAACAGTGAGGTACTGGTAGAGACACAGATCAACAGAATGAGACTGACGGCACAGAAATAAAACCCTCACATCTAGGGTCAATTCATTTTCAACAGGGTGCCAAGACAACTGAATGGTGAATAGTACAGTCTTTTCAGTATATGGTGTGAGAACAAATATCCACATGCAAATGAATGAAGCTGGACTGTTACCTCACACCATATACAAAAATTAAGGCAAAATGCAACATGCATCTAAGTATACAAGATAAAACTACAAAACTCTTAGAAGAAAACATAGATGTAGATCTTTGTGATTTTGGATCAGTCATTAGTTTCTTAGATATGCCAGCAAAAGCACAAACAACCGAAGAAAATAGAGATAATAGATACCTAATAGATAATATAGATATATGTAATAGAAAATATAGACCATCAAAATTAAAAACTTATGCATCAAAGGATGCTAGCAAGAAAATGAAAAGACTATCCATGGGACAGGAGAAAAATATTTCCAAATCACATATCTGATTATGGTCTAATATTCAGAATATAAAAAGAGCTCTTACAACTCAACAATAAAAAGAAAACCCAGCAAGAGCAAAAGCCATCTTCCTTAGTTCTATGGAGACAGACTTCAAACTGAGGACATTCTGCAGATAAAATAACAAGCACACAATGGTTATTTTAAAAGCACTGTGGAATTCAAAAAGGTCTAGAGAAATGGTCATTTTGTAAGATAAAATTGGATATATTACAATGACATCTATGTCCATGAACGTGTGAATCCTACCCTAAAACTGATTACTAAGTTTCTGGTGTTAGTCAATTACACAATGACTTTGGACTTCATTGGTATTTATTTAATATTTAAATGAGCCTGAAAATAACATCTAAGTATTTTGGAACATCGGTATTATCAATGCTAATCAATTTAACGATCACCACCGGATCTGTGGAAGCAGAGAAATGTGGCCAAGGGGTAAGAGAAAGGACCTGGAGTTAGATGGGCTTTCATAATTTACTATCGATGATTTTACTCAGGCTCATTCACATCTCAGAATCTGTTTCTTTACCTGTAACCTGTGAATCCCTTAAGTATTTTGAAAGGATGAGAAATTATATATACACATATATGTACATATTCCAGCAAAATGCCTGACCTATATTAAGAACTTTATGAAGGAGAGCATATAATTAACTATTTTACTAAAGCATTACTCATGGAGACCTCTGTCCTGTATTTCTAAAATTATACAACAGAGGAAGAACACCAGAAGCCACTGTATGAGAGGGTATGAGCCAAATAATTGATTTTAAAGTGATTACCTTAGTTATTCTCTCTTCATAAGCATCTATTAAATACTAAACCTCAATTTACTTGGCTTAGGAAAGCATAAATATCTAAATAGGAAGTAATATTATAATGTGTTCCATCTTGTAACATGAATATCAATAATAAGAGATCGTACTGTCTTTGCCGGAATAAGGCATATACATTTTCTACATGATCACGTAATTTTTTAATATTTTTTCACAAAGGAGGAACTTAATATTTGTTGAACAGCTATGTGTCAAGTACTTCTCGCAGAAGATAGAACAGAATATTCTACAGGGGCAGAGGAAGAATAAAAGTGAAGGACAGTTAGCACACAATATACAAACCATCGTGTTCCCCATAGTACCTAAAGGCGGATTAGTAATTTGGTGATCTTCCAAAGACCAATGCAAGAAGGAGAAAGCTATCAGACAAGATACAGACAAAATGAAAACAAAATTGATATGATTTTAATAATGAGGTAAGTCGTATGAGGCAGGTATTACTGATAATTCTGGTGAATTAATCAATTAAAAGAAGCCGGTGTTCCTAACGGAAAGAGTAAGATTTTTAATTTTTTTAACGTTTGTTTACTTTTGAGAGAAAGAGACAGAGTGTGAGCGGGACAGGGGCAGAGAGAGAGGGAGACACAGAATCGGAAGCAGGCCCCAGGCTCTGAGCTGGCAGCACAGAGCCTGCTGCGGGGCTTGACCTCACTAGTGGTGAGATCATGACCTGAGCTCAAGTCAGACGCTTAACCAACTGAGCCACCCACGCGCCCCAGGAGTATTATTGTTAAATTAAAAACCCAAACCTCCACTTGGCGCCTACCCTGTTCCTGGCACTCTGTCAGCACCATGAACTGAAAAGGAGCGCCACTGTCTAGTGAGTACTCTGGCATGAGGTGGCGCGAGAGAGGGGACAGGCCACTCAAGAGATACTGATAATGCAACACGTCAAATGCCGTGGCAAAGGCGAGGTGGCGCTGTGCACTGAGGTGGCACAGAACTGCCCAGCAGGGAGCGGGAAGGGACAGGGAAAACTGTCAGAAATGCCAACGCCAGCGTTTAGTTTCAAAAGCAGGGAAAAGCAAAAGTCCTGGAAACATGCACGAAAAAGAAGAATTCGGCAGAACGGACAGCAGGTGCAGAACAGTGGAGGTACAGACACCTGAGAACCTTCCTCGTCCAGGAAAGCCAACGGCTTGTTGTGGGTACACTGCAGGATGCCAGTGGAAGAATGGAGAGCAAGGAAACGGAGAATCCCATGAAGCGGTTCGTGAGTGGCCGAGTCACGGTGCGTGGGTTGGGGTTCCGAGTGCCATGATCCACCTTATGGTTTAGAACTCGTTCTCGGGTACTGGGGTGGGGGAATGGAACGGCAAGGGTGGATCTGGAGGGCTTGTTAACTAGGTCACTGCACTGGGCAGTTTGGCAATGTGGATGGAGCTCACGGTTTCGTCAGTAATTTGGTCGTAGCTTGGAAAGAATATGGCTTCGCCAAGTTAGGAATTCTACTTCTAAGCTTATTTAAAGAATCGAGATTGTAAGTGACTGGAACTTTCTTCAAAAACTAAAATGTGAAGGGCTATACTACACTTTTAGCCTTACAGACTCATTCCTTGTTCAATTATTCCATCAGATATTACAATGCTAGAAATTTATTTGAATTTTCAAATGGTTTAGGTCATTGAATTAATTGACTTTCATGTTTTTACACTGAAGATTTTGAAAGATTAAATTTGCAGTTCTCACATGATTTCTTTCATGATGATTTCACAGGTGGATTTGGCCAGAGGGACGCACTTCCGCTCTCTATTCAATGGACAACACTTGAAAGCTGTGGGAAGTGTGAAGGAGAATGTGACAGGAGAGAAGGAGGAAAAGCTGAGTGTAGGTGCAAATACATTCGGAAGTTTCTAGGAGGGGGTAGAGGGGATTCTTGGGCATCATCTGCCACCTTGCTGCAGGCAGCAGATGAAGTCACTGGCAGACAACAATTGGGGGGCTTAATCGGAAAGGACTCCGTGTCGGTTACCATAATGAGGAAAGGCAGGGCGGGGGGATGGGTAAGAGTCCCTTAACATTAGGCTTCTTTGTCCGAGGACTGATCTGGGGGTTAGCAGCCCCCCTTTTTTTCTGAATGCTCTTACTGTTTCCAACTACTTGTTGCTTGTTTTCTTACTCATATCGTTTGAATATTAAGAAATTCCTCTTGGGGGGGGCCAAGATGGCAGAACAGCATGGAAGCTTTTTGTGTGTCTCGTGTCCATGAAATGCAGCCAGACCAACACTAAACCATCCCACACACCTGGAAGAAATTCCTCTTCAGATTTTTCTGAGGCCAAGGCAGGAATTTTAAAAAACAGTGAATGCGTTGTCCGTTACAAGTGAACATGCGATCGGGTAGAACCATAAATCTAGTATAGAGGGGATACACGGATTTAGTTCAATCACCCAGCTAACCTCAGACTCTACAAAGCCTGCCAGGACCTGGGAGGAGGAACTCACTAGGTCCCTGGGGGCAGCGCTCAGACATGTCAAACAACTGTCTTTACACCTGAAATCTCTGTGTAATTTCTCACATTTGTGTATTTTCTCCTAGAGAACATTGGCCCTTGTGACATGGCCCCAGGCAACACGTTGTCCTCATTTTCTGCCATGTGTCCTGAGCCCAAGGGCAATAATTACAACCGGTTTGTGTGCTGCTCCCTACAAGTCTGTGACCACCCATCTGCTGAAGAAATTTCTCACGGTGAGGCTCAAAGGACTCTCCTCTCCTACTGTATCTTCTCAGGCCCCTGAAACCAGCGTCTGTCACACCCGTGTGACGCCCAGGTCGGATGGGACACACACACCTCCGCTGAGTGTGTGGCAATGACTGGCTCCTGGCCTCCCCCGCTGTTGTGAACACGGATTGTGTCTTGCTTATTCTTTCACACAGAGTGGGGGCAGGGCCTGGAGCGCAGGAAGGATAGCTCAATAAATCAATGCTCATTCGATCGCTGGACGGAGTGCCTGCAGAGGAAAAAGCGTGCCAGACCCACCCCCACCCGGTCCCGTCTCCTGCCCGAGCGTGCCTTCACCTATGCCCTCCCAGGGCCACTCCTCCGTGACCCCACGCGAAGACAGCGGGCGTTTATGAACTTGTTTATGCTAAGAACCTAATGCATTTGCTCTGCGAGAAGCTTAAGAGAGCTCCCGGACATCATTAAAATGCAAGCACAGATGTTTTATCTCCTTCGCTGCACTTTTCAAACAGGGCTCTGGACGTGCAAATGGGCAGCACAGGAGACACCGCCCTAATGAGATGCTAACAAACCGCTGGTCTACACGAGGCTCTGAAGGCACCTTCACCTGGACAGAGCCCGTGCCTCTCGCCTTCCCATCCCACCAACCATTCTGCCTGGCAGGAAACCTTTATCTCCTCAGCCTCCCTTGTACGTACCACCCCACCCCCTCCCCCCCGACTCTATTCCTAAGGTAACTAACTGCGTTAGAATCATCCAGAAGTTCTCAGCTGGACTAGTACAATATTCTAACTCATCTGCCTGGAAGAGCTTCCTTATCTAAACCCTAAACCTTCCTCCAGAATTATCCACCAAAATGCTCATCTGAGTGTGCTGCTTCCCTGGATACAAATCTCCAATTTCCACCCCTCCTGTTCCTACAAAACAAGGAACAAATTCCTAAGCCTCTCACCGTCTTGCCTCAGCAACTTACCCGAGACAGCACAGGACGAGCTTCCACACCTCCCCGAGGACCCAGAAGAAGCCTTGCCGTTTCATGCTGCAAATTCTATGTACCTGCGGTTCTTTCTGACATCCCCTTTTTAGGCTTTCCAACAGAAGACATCAGGCTGAAATTTCACCCCTCTGTGCTTCCATGATCACTGATAACTTGCTTACACGAGGGACCTCGAATTACCCCTCTGCCTCCCTTCTTCCCCATGAGTCTGCGAGGTCCTTAAGGGTACGGCCAAGGCCTTGCTCGTTCCCTTGTATTGTCAACGTCTGGCACATAGGAGGCTTACGGTGACCGTACTGAATGAACGAATGAATGACAACAAAAATTAACTACAGGCCAAGTGGCAGGAAATAGAGCTTCTTTAGGATAAACGCAAATAAAAGAGACAGCGTAGGATAAAATGCAATACTGATTAAAATATGACGGATTTTGACGAGACCTCACCTGAATTCTTGTCAAACATTACCCACCACTCTTGCATTCCCTATCCTCAGAGGAAAAATTCCCTTTTAAAACCCTGTGTTCTATTTCTGAAAGTCAGAACAACATTATTCAAAACAGCAAACTTGGGCAAGAAGTAAATGTATATCAATATAAATTCTTGCCTCGATAAAGAAAACCTACTTATTCAATAAGCTATGCCTCTGAGTTTCTTATCTTTGATGATGAAGATGTCTACGTGGAGTTTAACCGACCGGGTGACCTGGACACTTGGTAGAGGCCAGAGCTACGGGAGGAGAAACACGTTCTCCCACAGGTAGAAATTCTTCGTTTGCGCACCCGACCTACAAAACTCCAACTGACACGTGGCCAAATACCAAAGAAATCTTGCTTTTGAAAAGAAGAGATTTTCCAGGATAAAGGAAACAGCATGGCCTATTTTTAATTCTATTTCTGTCACAAGCAAAATCAAGCATAACATTTAAGCTGGGAAAAGCCATTTTAAACAGAAGAATTCACAAAAGACAGTGATTTTAAAAGTAATGTTTTGGTTTTGAGCCCTTTTAAAAGGAAACAATTACCCTATATAACACCTCGCTCCAATTAGGGTGATATCTGGTCATTTCCAAATGCAGAAAGTTTTCATTCATAATACAGTACTAAAGCTTATTAAAATCTATAGTCTTATAATGATTGAGTTTATTAAACAAACATTAAGCTAAAACCAGTCTTTTGAGAACTGCATTTTCCCTGCGTTCTGAGTACTAATATTCTTGTCAAGTATCACCAATGACCACGAACATATCACCGAAACAGGTTATCATTAAGGACAAAAATCACAGTATTGATAACAATTCTATATAAGAATCTTTTCCATAATCATTTAAATAAAACACCATTAACTCAACAATCCAATCACGTCCTTAGGTGTTCGTTTATGGCTATGAGGAAAATACTATGCCGCTTCTACTGGAATCTTACAAATTCTCCCTATCCGTCTTTGGAGTCTGATGCCTGTGTTCAAGTTCCAGCTCTGCCTCTTACCAGCTGTGTGGCTTTGGGAAAATCACCTATCCTCCTCAACCTCAATTTTATAATTTGCCAAATGGCATCCTAATCCACGTCCTGGCTATTCCTGATGGTTGTGGATAGATTAACCAAAAAGCACATATGAAAGCTGGTTGGCACAGGGCCTGCCCAATAAAGGCAGTTTTATTTAAAGATCTATCCCTTTTAACAGTTTCAAGCTATTAGGCCAGAGAAACATCAGAGCTCTCCAGGTATTTGTCTCTTGTAGAATGTGCTAAATTCTTAAAACTTTGTCTAAAACTGCAGCGTGTGCATATGCGTTCAGCAAATGCTTGTAGGCGCTGCGCGGTTCTGGACGGAGAAGGGGCTCCCCGCGGTCTGCTGTGCTTCTAGCCATACTTGAACGCAGCCTGTGAAAACACGGCCAGGTCAGCAACTCACAGAAAGGCTCTCCAGCTCTCAGGCCACCGAACCGAGACAGAATCATGTTCGTTTGGAATGGACAAGGTGCTCGAAAATACAATAAAGGAAAATAAGATAACAAAGAGGTTAACCCAGAAATTCCACAAACAAGGCAAGGCTGTATATCGAAAATTAAAGAAAACGAAAAATCCCATGAAGATGGAAGAAAGGGGAATTACTATATTTTATTAACGCCACACCACGCACATCATGCTGAAGATTTTCAGGTCAATTCGTCCTCTCTCCCGGGGCGGGGTGGGGGGGGGGGGCGTTTGTTGAATGCCTACTGTGTGCCAGGCACTGCTGTAAGCATTGGGGATACAGTACTGAACAAACAAAACAAAGTCTCTGTCCCCCTGGGGCCTCCATTCCCAGGGGGAAGCAGACAAACAAAACCAGCCATCACAAGGACAGTAGGTTAGCACAGTGAGAGGTGGGGGAGGCTTGAGACCTGGGGGCAGCTGGAGGGGCTGTGGGCAAGGACTCAGCAGGGACTGAGGAGGACACGGGGAGGAAGTGAGAAGCTGTTTAAGCAGATGTGTTTGAGGGGGAGGGGGATATTTCAGGCGGAATGAAAAACAAGCACAAAGGTCCTGAGGTAGAGACAGCAAGGTGGAGAGAGTCAGAGGGAGGATGGGCGCCAGGTCACCTGGGGCCCGTGTGGCTTGAAGCGAAGGAGGTGCCGACAGAGGCTTCTGGGCCTCGGGAGAGTTTCCGTGGCGACCAAGGTCTGTCTTTCTGCTCCACTGCCCTGACTTCCACGACAGTATTTCTTCCTTCATCTGCGTCTAATTTGCTGAAAACCATTTACTTAGTTCTTTTCTGCATTTTACAGCCTTAGAGTATCTGTTGTCTGTATTTTCCAGTCGTCTGCTTCAACAACCAATCTTACCTTTTAACTCCTTGATTTTAAAGAACAGAGTTACTTTAAAATTTGTATCTGCTATCTGAATCTACTTTCTCTCTTTTTTTTTTTCCCTTAGCTTTTTATTTTGGTGGCTTCAATTTGTAATTATATATGAAAAGTTACAGAAATAATTTATCAAAGCCTATACTACGCATTTCTCGAGAGACCATTTATATTTGCTTTGGGTGGGAGGACAGGATAATTAGCGATTCTGGCTTAACCTTAACCCACAAGGGACTGGGACGCTCGGAAAGCGTCCCGTGGGAGTGCTTTTCTGAGCTCCAAGGCAAAGCCTAGGGCTCACCAACCCTCTGCATCCAAATCCGGGGGGCCTCAACTCCCATTTTTTTTAGCCTTCCCAAACTCCAGTTCAGTTCAGCTTCTCGGCCGCCTCTTAGGGAACTGGCAGAAGCCATCACGGGCCCTCTCAACCAGGGTCTCCCAGAGAATGGAGCCCGGTGCCCTGAGGCGTCTGCTGTGTGGAAGTGACCTCACTCCCCTCCTGTGTATCTGGAATGCCAGCACCTCCGGGCCATCAATTTCTCCGTTCCGAGATTCAGACGAGGAACCCCAGTTGAGAAAGGCTGCCTCACGGGCCAAAGCGGTCAGAAATGCTGAGCTGGCTGCTTTGCCTTTCATTTTCGTCAAGAGGTTGGCCAGTATTTTTTGTGCTGTGTCTGGTTTTACAAACCTTCAAAGATGTTTTCTGTTTCCTGCTTTTGTTTCACCTTTCCTGGTCATTCTTAGCAAGAGGGTCTGGGGTGGATTCTCACCAATACTCAGGATTTATTTGATTATGACCCCTCCCCAACCCCCCCCCCCCCCCCCCCCCGGAAATGTAGTCTTCCTGAGAACAGGGCACCTGCCCTTTTTTACTACCATGTCCTGCAGTGCCTGCAGGAGGAAACCGTCAATAAATGCTTTCTGAACGAATGGATAAGTGAATGAATAACCGACAGTTACGGATCTGTTCACGTACACTTCTCAGTGAGAAGATGGCCCCTGTGTGAGTGACAACTGGCCAGGAGAGAGGCATCAAGTGACTCTAGGGTCACCGTGAAGAAGAAAGGACCCCCCCGGTCCACAGAAAGGCACACTTAATGCACAATGCAGCGGCTTCCCCACAATGAAAATATGAGCCCCGTACTATCAGAGTTGTATAACGTCAGCACTAAGATTTCTCCTTGCTTAGATTTCTGGGAAATCCTCAAATTATCACCTGGCCTAATAGCAGGTATGTTTCCAGGAGGAGCTACTGTTCTGTTATACACAAGAGTATCTGCTCTGTCTACCATAGCATTCCTCATACACAAAGTGGTCATATTTTAAAAACCTTTTATTCAAGCATAAAAACAAGGCATCAAAAGCTACAAACCCTAAGCGTGCAGCTCGGTGAATTGTCACCAAGTAACTACAGCCATGTAACCGGCACCAGGATCAAGAACCGGAACATCAACGTCCCCCCAGACACACCCCCTGTACACGTCCTCAGTCACGACAGCGTCTCCCCCCAAAGGAACCACCATCCGGATTCCAACACCAACCCTGGGGTTTGCCTGCCGTTGAGCTTTATAGAAACAGAACCAGAGTCACCACTACCTTGTGCCACGTTTCTCTCACCCACCGTTACGCGTGTGCGACGTGTCCACGCTGCCGGATGTGGCCACAGTTGGTTCCGTTTCGCTGCTTGAAAATTCTGGTCTGTTTCATCACACCACCCCGTGCTCACCCACCCTTGTGTGGGTAGGTATTTCGCTTCTTTCTAGTTTTTGCCTGCGTGGCGCTTTCACGCATCCTGTGGCGCATCTCTGCACACACCTCTGCTGAGTAGCTCCCGGGAGCAGCGTCGCTGGGTCTTAGGGAAGCGTGTGTTCGGCTCTAACGAGGGGGTGCCGAATATTTTTCCGAAGTCGTTATATCAATTTACCTTCCTACAGTGGCAGATGAGAATTCCCACCGCACCCCATTCTCGTTAGCACTTGTGATTATCTTTAATTATTCTGGATGCTGTGAAGAGCACCGGATCTTGTGTTTATCATACACAGCAATCCCCACCTATCCAAGGTTTCCCTCTCCGTGGTCATGGTTTCCTACGTCCACTACAGTCCGGAAGCAGCTCGTCCACCTCGTGACCCGTCGTCACGTCAACAGCAAGCTCGCGCTGCGTCCCCACACCTGTCTCATGCCCCCTGCTCTACTCCACTTCCTGGCGCAGGCCTTTCGTCGTCTCCGGTCCTCACAGGAAGAAGGCCGAGGACAGCGCGGTAAGATATTTTGAGAGAAAGACCACATGCACATACTTTTATTGCAGTGTACTGCAATAACTGTTTATCTTATTATAGTTATTGGTGTTGATCTCTTACTGTGCTAATTCCTACATTAAACTTAATCATGGATACATATGTATGGAAAAAAACATAGTAACCATATCGTTTAATACCATCTGAGGTCTCAGGCATCCCCTGGGGGTCTTGGGACATAACCCCCAGAGATAAGGAGCAACTACTGTATTAAAGTCCGGGGCACATTTCGCAAAAGGGTCTGCCCTGAAAGACAGAGCCACTTGGTCAACTGAAGAATTACATTTCTGAGCGAACAACAAAATTACTCACATACCACTTTTTATGTGCCAGGCACCACTCGAAATACTTTCCATATGTTAATTTGTCTAATCTTCAATAACAGCCCCACGTGAGAAGCACTGACGTTCCCATTTAGGAATCAGGGACTGAGGCACAGAGCAGATAAGCGACTCACCCAAAATTACACAGCAGTTGAAGACACAGCAAAGACCTGAATCTATTCAGCTTGAGTCCCGCCTTTGTTTGTAGCTATGATGATATACATATCGCTTGTCCCTATAAACACCAAGGGTTGGACCATATATGCAATCAACTCGCCAGGATGGTGTAACACCATGAGGCCGTATCTGGATGGCCAGCTGGCTGTCGACTTGTGTTGCCCAACCTGACAATGTGTTTTATTTTAAACTGCTTTAGCCCTGAAATATCTTCCAACATTCCATGTCCTGTTATGTACCTCACACTCTGTCAACAAACTGAATACAAACGAAGGTATAAAGATGATAATAAACCTCATCAATAACCCAGCACTGCCGCCCCTCTGCTGGCTGTCCCTGCACACACCGCCTCCCGTACGTGTATGGATGTCAACAGCACGTCCAGCCCTCGTGGAAATCCTTCTAGCTCTCCCTGCCTGAATGCTGTGAGCACCCGTCCCTGCTTGGTTTGCCGTCTCCTCTAGAAAGTCTTTCCACATTCCATCAAGCACATCGTATCCCTTCACTGGTCCTCCTGAAATATTGTGTATGTAAGTCAATTATAGGTGTCATATCCTATGATCTTTTTTTTCCCCCCTGTATCAAGCAAGCAAATATTGATTACTTACTACATGCTGGGCCCTGTGGATAAAAAGGCATGCACCTATCATCCATGACTTAAAATGTAATGGGAGTAATGATATGAATAAAAGAGCGATCGCATTGCTCTAAGAAAAGTATTTTAAATAGGGTGTACACACAGGGATCCACAGGGTGTATACACAGAAAACCACCACCTGAAACAGGTAGGGGATTATGGGAAGATTCAAAGTCAGGGGTGATAATGGTGTTCCTTCCTAGACCTTGATCTGCTTGATGGCAAGGAATGAGGTCAATGGATGCAGCTCAGTGAACGTTTATGCGTGAGGAAAACGATACACTAAGGTGCCAGGTTCTTGTCGGTGATCCCTGATGAGAGGTCCATTCCAATGCTTCTAAAGTCCCCTCCCCGCCTCAGCCCTGATTCACCCGAGGGACAGGACACCTCTATCACAGTAGCACAGATACAACCGTCATCGCTCACTCACTCGGATGGGCGAGCCTAGTTACAGAGGCAAAATGTGCTCCCACGCCATTGTGATGCTGTCACTCCAGAGCCCAGGCTCTTATATAAAATACTTTTGGTTGTTTTGTTTAAAGTACAGAGAAAAAGGGAAAAAAACCAAAAAACCAAAAAACCAAAAAAACCCTCTAAATACATAAGTTTAAAATCTGAAATCACTTCCCAAAGTTTTACGTTTCCAAAATAGGTCACCGTTTCAAGCAATTTAGGGACGAGATCGGGTTGTGAAGTTCCTGATAGACATTTCAAGTAAATTGCATGTGGCTCTTATTCTTGCTTCTGGTAAAATGGATGTAAAAAATTATAGAACCTTCATCTTTTTATCTAAAATAAAAAGGTGTCCCTAGGCTTTTCAATTCACATTTAAAATGCATTTTCATAAATAACCTTTTCGCAATCTGTACTCTGTTTTAATTAAACTTCTCACTATGGAAAACAAGGTAATTGAAACAATTTAGAGATTAGTTAACTGTCACAAAATTATGCCAGTAGTCACCGCATTGGGAAAATCTGCCATTATACAACCGTCTCCTGTAACTGAAGTCCCCAAACTAGTCATGTAATCAAAACTTCAGGTGAGCTCTCCAAAGAATGAGGGGTGTGACTTCACGGAGTCTTTAAGACAAAATCTACCCTAAAGAATTACATGTATCGGGGCGCCTGGGTGGCTCAGTCGGTTAAGCGGCCGACTTCAGCTCAGGTCACGATCTCGCGGTCCGTGAGTTCGAGCCCCGCGTCAGGCTCTGGGCTGATGGCTCAAAGCCTGGAGCCTGCTTCCAATTCTGTGTCTCCCTCTCTCTCTGCCCCTCCCCCGTTCATGCTCTGTCTCTCTCTGTCTCAAAAATAAAAATAAAACGTTAAAAAAAAAAATTAAAAAAAAAAAAATTACATGTACCTTTAAAAAATATACTGTATTTGATTTTCCCCAAAGGCCCTCACTGATGTTTCCAGTCACCAAAAATTTAGAAGAGTTGATTCTTCCAGCGGCCCTGTGCCGCCATGTTATGGAGGAAGACACTGAGTATGGTAGTAGCAGGGTTTCTCTCTCTTTTTTTTAATAATTTTTTTTAATGTTTACTTATTTTTGAGAGAGCAAGAGAGAGACAGAGCACGAGCGGGGGAGGGACAGAGAGAGAGGGAGACGCAGAATCTGAAGCAGGCTCCAGGCTCCGAGCTGTCTGCACAGAGTCCGACGCGGGGCTTAAACCCCCAGACCGCGAGATCGTGACCTGAGCCGAAGTGGGAAGCCCGACCGACTGACCCACCCGGGCCCCCCAGCCGCGTTTCCCTTAAAGCAAGTTTCATCTTCCACAGCTCTAATGAGTCACGGTGCCAGAGCATGGGCAGAAAAGACACGTGTGCTTGCAAAACATGAGGTTTAGATTCCTGCTCCCATTTAAAACTGTCTCTGACTTTTTAAACCTGGATTAAGTTAACTATTGGCAGATGGCCTATGAGGAAGCACCCGAGAGCAGCTGCAGAGCAATAAGACAGGATCGAGAAGCTCTATCTCCTCATTTCAAGGCCTGTCTCCAGGGCAGAGCACAGGCTCCGAGAGCCCTTGGTCTGCCAGGCCTCCCCTTGCCTCTCTCAAAGAGGCACTGCCGCATCACAGGGGCAATGCTGGACAGTTCCACATTCTGTTCAGTCCACAGCTCAGCTGGATAATCCGAGCATATCAAGTGCCTGCGGAGAGCTTCCATATTCTGGTAAAGTTGTAGGACTTCATCTAGAGTGCCCTCCCACGTTTACCTTTAAAGGTGATCAACCCATCAACTAAGCCTCCAAGACTTAGAATGATTACACATGAGGACACTGGGATATCACCGAATGGCACATAGTTCCTACGAATAAATAGATGGCAGACACAGCCATAATTCACTGAGTTGGAAAATAATATGATTAAAATTTCTAAGACAATTTGAGTCTATACATCTTGAATAGTGAGTATGCCTTTGGAAAAAGAAATCTCATTTTTAAAAACATTTTCCAAAACGTCCGTTCTAGAATTCAAAAGACTCAGAGCCACTCACTTTCACTTTTAGCTTCTCTCATTAAAATGTAGTTTGCTTTGTTTATTCTGTTTATTTCTTTTTAGTATCAAGATTTCTATTTTACGAAAATGTAATTCCTCCTTAGAAAAAGCTTCTCTAGGGTGACACTGGGAACCAAGTAAGTTTCAGAAAACAATCAATTACAGAATTCTGAAGTTGGAAAGGAAGTCAGGCCAGTGTCTGACCTAACCTGCTCATTTGTTCGGTCAAGTACCCTCACCTGTACTTAGCAGTTACAGACACTAAAGCCCAAAAGGATTAAACACTTTGCATAAGAAGGAAACAATGGTGATACTGATAAGAAGGGGGATAAGAAACCAAGTATGTATTGCACCTGTCAGAATAACATTCTCTTTATCAAACTGTATTCTTTCACATTAGTTCACTAAATGAGCCATGTTATGTTTGCTAAAATTGGCTTGAGATACTTAATTTTACTTCACTAAGTATGTGTAACAGCGCATGGGACACATGAAATGACACAATTAGTTGGCAGTAATAAAGGCCACCCTCTGCATGTTTATTTATTATCTCTAAAATGTCAGGCCCTGTGACAGGCTCTGCGCAAACAAAGATGGAAGGGGAAGGGGGAGGGGGAGGGGGAGGGGGAGGGGAGGGAAGTAAAAGAAAAGACAGTTCCTGCCTTCAAGAAATCCACAGCCTACTGGAGACAAAAACGAGCAAGCAGACACAGAGGTAGGTCTAAAGCGCACCAAAGATGCCACTAACAGTGTCTGATCAGGACCAGGAAGGCTTCACAACAGAAGAATAAACAGTCAAAAGAGCCTGCGTGGACAAAACAAGAAAGGCATTCGAAGAGAATCAACAGCACATGCAAAGCGTTCAAGTCCCTGCTGTGCTGAGGGAACCACAACAGATACCCACAGAACGTAAAATGGTCACGTGGGGACAGCAGAGGGTTAGCAGGCTGAACAGTCAGGCAGGACACTCAAGAAGGCCTTCGGAGGTCACTGAGCAGAATCTCACACTTATCCTTTTAAAATTCTAAACTAGTTTTTACGTTCTGGAGCTGGCAGGCAGTAGCATTATCAGACTACAGATACTAGAACGTACTCTAGAAGGAGTATGAATAATACGTTATTTAAGGGAAAGAACCAGAACTAGGACAAGGCTTTGGGCAAAGGTGCGACTAAGCAGGCTACGGCCATCGTCAACAGGTCTGTCTATACGTGCATTCGTGTGTCCATCTGAACAACCAGCATTTACTGAAAGAGCACTATGTGTTGGGTGGAAGGAAACACAGGAGTGGACAGAGATTTAAAGGGAGTGCCAAGGGCGACATGAAGACCAAGGGCGGCACCGCAGACGGACAGCGGCAGGTTGGGGAAGTGGGTGCGGTCACCCACTGGGGTGACCCGGAGGCTGGGAGGGAGGGAGATCTCCTAAAGAGGGCCAGCACCTTCACTAAAGCCGCCGTCACGGGAGGAGCTGGAGACCGAACAGCTACGCAGCCGTGAGAAGACCTGGCTCGCTGTCTGATTACAGGGAATGACGAAGAGGCGCGGACGACAGCCCGGAGCCTGGGGGTGTGGCGGCGCCTCCACCACGACCCGCCTCCGTGAGCCTCCGGGCTGGCCCAGACCACGGCTGTGACGGCGGGCGCCGCCGTGGGCACGCACGCAGGGAGAGAGGACACAGGAAGCGGACACCGCGGGGCAGGGCGTGCAAGGGAGAGGCCTGGCTTGGAGATTTAGATCCAGTCGCTGTTAACATGTAAATGTTGGGGGAGATCACGGCAATGGACGACAGTGTTCAGAGACGGTAAAAAGCGCTGAGTGTTTACGGAACACGCACCTACTTGGATTGTGTGTTTGCTTGGCACGCGGAGCCTGAAGTAATTTATCAAAAACAGTTTCATTCTAGAAATTCATATGTAACTTGGGCTCTGCCAGGACGCATCACACGTCCTTGCACATAATTATACCAACATTTTGAATCGTTACAGTGCTCTCTTTGGGCATAATAATATGATTAAAATTTCTAAGACAATTTGAGTTTATACATCTTGAATAGTGAGTATGCCTTTGGAAAAAGAAATCTCATTTTTAAAAACATTGGGTTATACTAATTACCAGTTATTTAATTATTTGGACACAACTAATGAGTCAATGTCATTTTGGGGAAGAGGTGCTTCTTGTTCTCAAAAAAAGAGATGAGAAGTTACAGACAGTAATGATGTCTGATCTTATGAAGTTAAAAGTGGAGAAGGTCCCAATTTATACTCAAATGGTTGAAAACATATCCATTATCTGTTTTCTCCTTTTCTGGGAAAAAAAAAAAAAAGGTAATCATGTTGAATTGTCTTGTTTTCTTAAAAGATCAGCACTCAGGGACAGAAGGATCTGGTCTCACCGATGGTGAGCTGGCCCGTTCTACACAAGCGGCTACCGTGTGTCACCTGCACTCCTGTCACAAAAATCTTCCCCGGCCCAACAAACCTACTTGCTGATGGATGTTCTTCTCAAGGACGCATACTCAGGGAATATTTGATGATAGGGATTGTGACGAAGAAGAGTCGGCTCAGATGATATTACAAATGATCAAGTATCTTCACAAACACACCGTGAGAAAAATCAAATTTCAATAGGCACATTTTGACAAGGAAATACCTTCAAATTATCAGGCTTTCTCACTCGGGCTAATCAGGCATATTCATTTTTTTTTTTTAATGTTTATTTATTTTTGACAGAGAGAGAGTGAGAGAGAGAGAGAGAGAGAGAGACAGAGCATGAGCAGGGGAGGGGCAGAGAGAGAGGGAGACACAGAATCCGAAGCAGGCTCCAGGCTCTGAGCTGTCAGCACAGAGCCCGATGTGGGGCTCGAACTCCCAGACCGCGAGATCATGATCTGAGCCGAAGTCAGTCGCTCAACCGACTCAGCCACCCAGGTGCCCCTTATCAGGCATATTCTTAAAACCAGCATACTGCAAGCACTCACTAAAAATTGTAACATACATCATTCACGGAGTTTTGAGCCTAACACAAAGTTGGAATCCTTTCACTGCAGGGCATGTACTCTGAAGAATACGGCGGGTTTTCGGGACTGACACGCGTGTTTGCTCAAAACAGCAGCAGCTGTGGCAGGATCTGAAAGAACAGGATTTTACCCCTTTTTTTGTTTAAATAAGCAACGTTTTTGCCTTTTATTCTGGACACGATGGCCTCCAATACTAATGTTAAATGGCAGTTAAAATGAAAAGCAAATTGAATTGGTTAGATATAACCAAATTGATGGAAATAAAGCATTTATCACTAAAAATGTATTGCAAGGAAGACTTTAGAACTTGCACTTCTGAGTTCCCAAGGAATGACAAGTCTTTTTTCAAGAGTTACAGATGCTCTGAAACTCTTAACAAAAAATACTACTTTTCTTTTTGCCAATAAATAGGATAATATTGCTGTTGATTATTTTTAAAAATCCTAAGCCCATCCTGTTCTTCCTAATTATTCTCAATTTCCATTCATCTACCTAAGGTAGCTTAAGACCA
Organism: Panthera pardus; assembly: GCF_024362965.1. Taxonomy (NCBI): domain Eukaryota; kingdom Metazoa; phylum Chordata; class Mammalia; order Carnivora; family Felidae; genus Panthera; species Panthera pardus. The sequence continues at coordinate 75,784,234 of NW_026527002.1, read as the reverse complement.
GGGGCTGATTACCCTGAAAGGGGTCACAGGGGTCACCCATCACCCCCACACTCCTAAAGAGGGTAACATGCCACATTCTTCTCCAAAGATGAGAACAGCCTATAATCCCAGCTGGTAGAGTTTTTAATAAAGCACTGACTGTTGGGGAGAGAAGACAGGCCTTGAATTTGGAATCCCACCTCTGTGCCTCCTTTATCACCCACGTGGCTTTGGGCAAGACATTTAACTTCCCCAACCCTAAATTCTCATTTGTACAATAGGATCCTAATATCTCACTGAGTGGCCACGAGAACATGACATGACATATAGGAAAGTGCCCTGTGGAGAGTGGTTTCTCGTTAAATATCCTATCCCATCACTCTGGAAAGTTCGTTCTTCGACTGAGAGGAGATCTTTAGCATGTGACTCAGGAGCTACACACAGAACCAGTCTTCTCTCGTTGTTACCTGTAACTGCCCTTTGAACACCAGAAGACAAGGATAACTGAGGCAAGATGTTTTTTCAAATGCCAACTATCATACTTCTTCCCACCGGAAGGTTACAGTAATGACTTGGAAAAGATCAACGGTCACCCTCATTAGGAAAATTTACCAGGTCTCTAATCCAGTAAAGATTTACTTAGTGTGTACAATGTGCCAAAGACTGTGCTAGTGTCTAGACATCAGTTAAGAGACACGGTGTTTTCCCTAGAAGTTTATAATCTTCTGAGAAACAGATGTATACTAACTAATGACTGCATTATAGAGCTGTCTGCTAATAATTAAGTTCTCTATAAATTGCTAAATGAGTAAAAACGAAAACCACACAGGAGGCATCTTGGGTGGGTTCTCCACACCATGGCAATTTTTAAAAACTCGGTCTTGAGAACATTCATTCATTCATTCATTCATTCATTCAGCAAACATTTATTAAAGACCTCCTATGTGCCAGATACACATCAGGTGCTGGGAATATAAAGGTGAATGTAAGTGAGGGATCCATACTGTCGGAGGTTAGAAGCTAATTTATGATCATTCTAGTTCAATGGGATAGTTGTCTTAAAGATTAACTTCAACTTTCTCACTTGCCACATGAATGAATTAACTATTTGAGGCGGTTACAGGATCCTACGCTTTCTAAGTTGGGTATCTTTCGGTGCACCCACTTAATCTAAAATCCTACAAGCAAACAAATTTCCTCGTTTAAAATTATGATTGCTTTCCCCTTCTCATGCTCCAAAGCTAAGCATGTTGTGATTAATCTTCAGGATTTCAAACGGGACCAACGGCCAATGTCTGGGAATATGCCAGATGCTGCAAGGCTATATTTAGAGGGAGTGGAAGTAAGAAATTAAATTCAAGTCAGGTGAGGAAACGAAGAGGGGTCAAAAGCACACGCCGTGAGGCAAGGAGGCTGTCTCCTCCTCACACCAGAGCCCAACACTGTTGGCTGTGCACAGCGTCCAGCTACTGAAGCTTTCACTCTAACACCGCGGAGGGCTTGTAAAATGCTAGGGGAGACATGGAAAATCCTTGCTCTTGGCTATGAACTTCAGTAAGTATTCCCAAGAGCAACAGATACAAATTAAGAGAGAAAGGTATAGTACATAATCTAAACTCTTCATGGAAGTAATTCAATTCGAGGAAGCAAGTGCACTCAGGATAGTACAGCTGACCCCTGAGCAACGTGAGGTAAGCAGCGTTGACCCCATGCAGTTGAAAATGTGTGTGTGTAACATCTGACCACCCAAAAACCTAACTAATGGGGGCGCCTGGGTGGCTTGGTCGGTCGAGCGTTCGACTTCGGCTCAGGTCACGATCTCGCAATTCATGGGTTCGAGCCCCGTGTCGGGGCCTGTGCCGACAGCTCAGAGCCTGGAGCCTGCTTCAGATTCTGTGTCTCCCCCTCTCTCTCTTGCCCTCCCCTGCTTGCACTCTCTCTCTCTCTCTCTCTCAAAAATAAACATTACAAAAAATTCAAAACTCTAACTACTCATAAATAGCCTACTGCTGACCAGAAGTCTTACCAATAACAGAAAGAGTTGATTAGCACATACTTTGTATGTTGTGTGTATTATATACTGTACTCTTACGATAAAGTAACCCAGAGAAAAGAAGGTATCATGAAGAGAATCATAAGGAAGAGAAAATACACTTATAGTAATGTACTGTAATTATCAGGAAAATCCACACATGGCTGGACCCATGCAGTCCAAACCTGTGTTGGTCAAGCATCAGCTGTATTTCTTTTGTGCATGTGTCCTATTCCACCACCTACAGCACACTCTCAAAGCAGTCACGTGTGCAAGTTACTGCATGAACTTGATGAAACCGCCAGGGCCACACTCCAGGTAAATTCAAACCAAGACAGCAAACGTGGTCATCGGTTATTTGAAGGCAACACTGCCGCGTGGCAGAAAGGCAATCGCGTGGCAGAAAGGCAACCGTGTTGGAACCGCGGCCGCAGCGACAGTTAGTGCCTGGACGAGGGCCAGGCGAGGGGGGGCATCCGAACAGTGAAGGCCACCTTTCTCCTACAAGCTCTCCAGCCCTGTCTGCTCCTGAAAGCACACAAGTGTCCTTCTGCACGGCCCCTGTCCCATCATCCACTGCAGTGAATGGAAAGGGGGGTGAATTAACGCAAGACGGTACTTTTCAGAACAATCGTTACGATGCCTTTCCCATTTGTTCATTTATCAATAAAAATCAGAGCTACAAATAGAAAAAGAAACAAGGGCCTTAAATTTCTCCCTCCCTTTCCTCCCCTGGACTTGAGCCTTTCAAGAAATATTTACCTGTATTCATCTAATTTCATCCTAGAAATCATTTTTTAAAAAAATTATTTATTTTGAGTGAGAGAGAGAGCTTGTGTGAACGCAAGCAGGGAAGGGGCAGAGAGCAAGGGGGAGAGAGACTCTCCAACAGGCTCCCCGCTGCCAACACAGAGCCTGATGCGGGACTCGGTCTCACGAACTGGGAGATCGTGACCTGAACAAATCGAGAGTCAGATACTTAACAGACTGAGCCACCCAGTCGCTCCTAATTTCATTCCAGACTGACTGGGGTGTACACACCGAGAGAGAGGACATGCGTCTCATTCACACAGCAGGAATTCAGTAGATCTTCTTGAGCGGAAAGGTGAAGTAATGCGTGGGAAGAAGGCAACAGCTCCTTCTGAAATGTGATTATGAAGCCACACAAGGACCTTGCCTGACTCATACCACATGGATGGTGCAGTGGGCCCAGGATCCGGGTTTTCCACACCCTCTGCCTGACAATTACGGCAGCACCATCCAGCCAGAACCACATTAATCCAAACCTGAGAGAACTCAACCAACGTAAGCTGAGCTGGAAAACCAAAGACACAGGCCCCACTAAGAGAAACTGAATAGCACTTTCTTCCCTTTGTAGTCTCTGCTATTTGCAAGGCACTCTGCATTTGTGGGAGAGCTTGAGGCATGATGATTACTGTCCTTTGGTGGGAATACTGGGAAATAGGAACATGTCAGACTGTAAGGAAAACAAGGAGAAGAAGTGGAGGCCACGTCCTTCTCCAACTGAACAGCAAAATGGCGAAAGTACCGTGGGATTTATTTGTTAAGTATAATTCGCTGAGTTCCCAGGAGCCACTCTCTGCCAGGTACAGAGAGACAGAAGCTAACAGTCCCTGCCCCTCCAGAAGTCGTTGTGCAGGTGGGAAAGAGACACGTGATCGAGACACATGACCTCAGCAGTAACACTCAATACATCAGCTCCCACCTCCTCTGAATTCCCCTCATGAGAGCTGAGCTAGGTCTAGCAAGACAGACAGGAAGTACGAGATGAGATTCTAGGCAGAGAAAGCAGCACGAGGAAAGATCTGGAAGCCTGAGGGGACACAGCATATTCAGGGAATTATACAAAGTTCAGTTCGCCCAGGGCGAAGACTGCTCTTTCCAGTGGCTGTGGACCAAGCTGCAGATGTTGTCTGTGGCCCAGAGAGTTAATGCAGACTTTTAGACACCGTGCAATGAGGTGCCGAGCACCCAGCAAGAAATTTCCCTGACTTAAAACATGAGAGCCCATCGGCTCTTGCTTTTAGCCTCGTCACCGCTTCTCTTTCCTTGACAACAGCTCCTGTATTTTTTCTTTAATACTTTCAGCCAGTAATAAGAAACATCTATCCACTACTTATTTTCCTTATTTATGTTAAACTCAGAGGTCAGAGGAAGAATCCCAGGCGGGTTGCATTCTTATTAAAAAACTCCTCTGCCCTTCCCCTCCACCCAGTTTTCACGGATATATTTTCTTTCTCTTATGTTAAGTAAGTCTATGAACCATATCAAAGAATTATTGAATGGTAAGTGGAAAAACTAATTTGCATTAATATAAAAAAATTGGGAACTTTTGTTTTCTTTGCTGAAAAACATTTCAACTATGAATCCATATTCAGCAGCAGCCCTTCAGAGGAAACACTTGAGGGTGAAAACAACTCGGTATGTGGAAGTGATTATTTTTTAAATGATTGGGTTACTCAGAGGCAATCTGGAGTGGACTATGATCAAATGTTACTTTAAAGTCCTGTAAGAGCTCGATAGCGTGTCTCCTTGATCCTGGTCTCGAACCTTCCCACTGGCCCCAATTCATCTTCCCTATCTTAGCTGTAAGCTACCTGGTCTAAGAGATTATTTCTTTTTCATTTCTTATACTTCAAGTATCACATCTTATTTAGCACTCGATAAATGTTTGCTGAACTGAGGTGGAATGTTCAAGAACCACAACAAGGTAAGGGGGGCCACTGGTTACAACATGCAATGCTATGTGAGGATTGCGTCAATCACATGACACCTTTACTTACATAATCTCCGTAGGTCTCTTGTGTTGGGGGTGGCGGCGGAGGTCTGTACCCAGTTGGGGGCACTCCTCTTGCTCTGGGAGTGAGAAGCCCTCTTCCCCGACTCACTGGCCCTCGGGTGGAAAGGACTCCCCTGGAAGCCGGCGTCCCTCGTGGTACACCAACTCCAACTGGCCGGGCTGTGACTCCTCCCCTTCCCCTGTAAGCAAGAGGGTCAAGTTAGCAATCTTCATCATCGTCTCTACCATTCCATGGTTCACATGCATTTATACCTCAGAAAAATCAATGCCCCATATTTCTGTAAAAAGAAACAAGGAAACCACACACAAAGTAAAAACTAAAGCCAATGAGAAAGAGCCATCTACCAAAAGGAAGCCAAGTCACTTAGGCAGCTTATCCAGCAGCGATAAATATAATAACATCAAAGCATCCCCAAGACTCAATTTCTGGCTAAAATACAGAGTAGGAAGCTATGGACATCTGGGAAGGCTGCATCCACTCGGGACCCAGGCCGGGGTCACATCCAACCTCCATGCCAACACTATGAGCTGGGCTGCATTCTGCTTATCTATCAACAAGGAAACTGAGGCTGGAGAGATCTTCAAACTGAGAACACATAACCAGCAAAGCTAGGGACCAAAATATACATCAGAGTGCCATGAAAGAGAAAATTAAACGTACCTTGCCAAATAATGTATCTACCACAGAGTAATTTAAGATACCATTCTTTTTTTGTTAAACACCCTTCTCAAACTGAATAAACAGATATTTTCTGAAGTAGAATTCAACATGTGTATTTACGTATTCCTAACATAAAATATGAGATTTCAAGTCAGAGAGCAAGGAAGGAGGCTGTACCAAGAATAGCCCAAAAAAGCAAAAACCTGAGAAAATGTGCAAGGTCTATGAAGAAATGACAGAAAAATGAGGCTAAGACAGAGAATAAAAGATTTGGCCTCATCCATCTCCCACGGACAACATCCCCCAAATAAAGAGAACTGTCCTAGATAACATGGCTGCCTGCGCATCTCCTATCTCCTTCTTTAGTTTCATTGGGATAGCAAATACACTGCTAAAGACTTAACAGAGAAAATTAACAAAACCAAAAGCTGGTTCTTTGAAAGGTTCAATAAAATTGATAAACCTCTAGGTGTGCTAAACAAGAAAAATAAACAGTACCAGAAATGAAACAGGGTCATCACTACTGACCCCAAGGACATTAAAGGATACGAAAGGAAGATTAGAAACAATTTTAGGCTCAAGAAATGTGTTAACTTAGATGAAATGCACCAGTTCGTTGAGATATACAAATGACTAAATCCCACAAGTAGATAATTAAATAATCTGAAATATCTATTAAAGAACTTTAATAAAAGAGTAATAATCTTAAAAAAAAAAAAGCACCAAACTCCAATGGAATTCACTGAATGAATTCTTTCATATATTAAAGAAAGAAAGAATATCAGTTCTCTACAATCTCTTCCAGAAAATAAAAATCAGAGGGAATACTTCCTTAACTCCTTCTATGAAGCTGGTCATTAAAAGTGCCTCCTGAAAATTACTCCTGCATTACTACTCAGACACTGGGCCAACGGGGAGGACAGAAGTAACTGGTCTCTGCTTAGTCCTGAACCCTGGTGGGGACCTAGCAGAGGAGGCACCTCTCGAGATCTTTTTTCTAAGTCCCCTTCTGGGAGCCACAACTGGCCAAAGGGTTGGGTGGGGGGAACATGGGGGTCTAGAGAGGATGCCACAGGACTGGCTTAGCTGATTATCTAACCTCCCCAAGAAGAGATATGTCATCCAAGGGGGAACACGGATAAGGCTCTCTGATAACCAAAGCCATTAAAGACTTTAAGAAATGGGGGGGAGAAAAAAAACAACAACCCATAAATCATGATCTTTTCAAGAACAAAGGTGTACAATTCCTCAAAAATAGTAGCAAATTAAATCCAACAATATATCAAAAAATTATACACCATGACCAAATGGGATTTATTCCAGGTATGTAAGGCGAGTTCAACACTAGGAAACCAATGTGATCGACCACATCAACAAGGCTTAAAGAAAAAAAAAAAAATCATATAATCATAAAGAGCAGAAAAAGCATCTAACAAAATGCAATACCAATTCATGAAAAAAATCAGCAAAGTAGGAAGAAGAAAATTTCCTCAAGTTGAAAAAAAAATCTACAAAAACCTACAGCTACTATCATACTGAATGGTGACAAACTGAATACTTTCCCCTTAGGACTGGGAACAAGGCAAGGGTGGCCACCCTTACTACTCCTATTCAACGTGTACTGGAAGTCCTAATTCAATAAAAAGGAATAAAACTTGTAAGATTGTGGAAGAAGAAATAAAATTTTATTTACAGGTGACATAATTTCTATGTGAAAATCCCCAAAGAATCAACCATAACAAAATAAAACAAAGCAGCCAAAAACTCCTAGAGTTTATTTTTTTTTATGTTTATTTATTTATTTTTGGGAAAGAGTGAGTACGTGCACATACATGTGAGCAGGGGAGAGGCAGAGAGAGGCAGAGAGAGAGAAGAGACAGAGACAGAGAGAGAATGAATGAATGAATGAATGAATGAATCCGGGGCTTGATTCCATGACTGCGAGATCATGACCTGGGCTGAAATCAAGAGTCAGATGCTTAAATGACTGAGGCACTCAGGTACCCCCTCCTAGAGCTTATTAATAAGCATAAAAACAAGGTCTTGGAATACAAAGCTAGTAAGTCAACAATATATACTCATATATATTTTACAGTACTCATTTTTGCAAGGTATATCCTAAAATTGGAACAATACAGAGAAGATTAGCCCAGTCCCTGCTCGAGAATGACATACCAATTTGTGAAGTGTTTTAGATTTTCCTATGCATGTGTGCGGGCAAGGGGCCTATGGGAAATATCTATACCTTCCTATCAATTTTGCTGTGGACCCAAAATTGCTCTAAAACAGTAAAGTCTTTAAAAAAATACATAATAACATTTATTAAAGCAACAAAAGAAATGGTTTAGTACATATCTAACAAAATATGTACAAGTGTTCTATGTAGAAAACCATAAAACTGTGATGAAATAAATCAAAGGAGAATAATCCCATGCGTAATCGTTGTTAGAGTCAATTCTTGCTAATTCTTCCCAGCTCGACCTACAGACTCAGTGTAATCCCAATCGAAATCCCAGAGAGCCACGCTGTAGACTGACAAACGTATTCTAGAGAATACGTAGAAAGGCAAGACCCAGAACAGACGACAAAATACCGAAGAACATGCTGGAGGACTCACAGTATCTGATTTTAAGACTTATTATAAAGCTGCGGTAATCAAGATAGTTAAGTATTGATGGACAAACAGACACACAGAACAACGGAACCAAAGACAGCCCTGACACCGATCCAAAGAAATGCAGTCAAGTGACTACTGACCAAGGAGCAGAGACAATTCAATGGAGAAACAAGTCTTTTCACCAAATGGTGCTAAAACAAATGCATATCCACAGGCCTCAAAAAAAAAAAAAATAAATAAAAAAAAAAAAATAAAAAATATAAAGAAGAAAGAAAAAATAAAAGAACCCAGACACATCCTTCACAAAAATTACCTCAAAATGGATTTTGCTTATTTTTTTAAATATAATGTATTGTCAAGTTAGCTGACATACAGTGTGTCAAGCATGCTCTTGGTAGGTTCCCGTGATTCATCGCTTACATATGACACCCAGTGCTCATCTCAACAAGTGCCCTCCTCAACGCCCATCACCCACTTTCCACCCCCCCTTTCCTCCCCCCACCTCCCCCATCAACCCTCAGTTTGTTCTCTATATTTAAGAGTCTCTTATGGTTTGCCTTCCTCTCTGTTCAAAATGGATTTTACACCTAAATGTAAAGTATAAAACTTGTAGAAGAAAATTCAGAAGAAATCAATGTGGGTTTGGTTTGATGAGTTTTTGGATACCATATGAAAAGCATAATCTATGATATAATCTGTGGTAAATTGGACTTTCTTAAAATTAAAAACTTCTGTTCTGAGAAAGACACTGTTAAGAGATGAAAAGACAAATCACAGAAAGGGAGAAAATATTTGCAAAACATATATCTGATAAAAAACAACAACAACAACAACAAACCTGTATCCAAAATATATAAAGAACTTTTAAAGCCCAATAAGAAAACCCAATTTAAAAATGGGTAAAAGAACAGACAGCCCACTGAAGAAGTCATACAGATGGCAAATAGCCAAATGTTCTATATCATTTGTCATTAGGGAACTGAAAATTAAAACATATCTATTTGAATAATAAAATCAAAAAACTGAATACACCGACTGATGGTAAGGATGTGAAGGAAAGGTGCTCTCATGCATTGCTCATGGGCACACAGAAGAGGAAGACAGTTTGGCACTTTCTTACAAAGCTAAATGAGATCTTACCACACAATCTGGCAACTGTATTCCTAGGTACTTACCCACCTGATTTGAAAATTTACTTCCACACAAAAACCTGCACAGGAATGTTTATTGCAGCTTTATGCCCTTTAAGAGGAGAATCTACATTCATCAGTTAATGGACATTTGAGCTCTTTTCATAATTTGGCTATTGTTGATAGTGCTGCTATAAACATTGGGGTACCTGTGCCATTATGAATCAGCACTCCTTGTATCCTTTGGGTAAATTCCTAGCAGTGCTATTGCTGGGTCATAGGGTAAAAATTATAAACAGAGAGGGAGGCAAACCATAAGAGACTCGTAAATACACAGAACAAACTGGGGGTTGATGCAGGTAGGGAGGGCAGGGAAAATGGGTGATGGACATTGAGGGCACTTGGGATGAGCACTGGGTGTTGCATGTAAGTGATGAATCACGGGACTCCAAAAGCCAAGAGCACACTGTATATACACTGTATGTTAGCTAATTTGACAATAAATTATATACTAAAAACAAGTTTGATATTTATAATTTTTTTTTGATGGAAAAAGTACTAAAAAGAAAAATAAGAATCTTCTGGAGGAAAGCTCCTCTCTAGGAATTTTGCTTAACTTGTATGAACTCACGTGAATCAATTAAAGGTTTTCCCTGACCCCCCGCTCCAAAAAAAAGGGGTGAATGGATAAGCAAGCTAGGGTGCATGCATACAATGGGAGTATTATTTGCAATAAAGAGAAATGAGCTCACAAACCAGGAAACAATATGGATGAATCTAAAATGTTTCTACATGAAAGAATCCAATCTCAAAAGGCTACATATCGTATGATTCCAATTATATGACATACTGGGAAAGAAAAAAACTACACTGATGAGTTAAAACAAATAATCAGTGGCGGACACAGGTTCAGGAGAAGAGGGAAGGTTGAACAGGTAAAGCAGTAGGAACACTTTACGGGGATGAAACTATTTTGTAGGATGCTGAAATGGTGGAGAGGTGACAAAGAATTTGTCAAAACCCACAAAACTTTGTATCACAAAGAGTGAACTTTAATGTATGCAAACTAAAAAAAAAAAAAAAATATATATATATATATATATATATATATATATTATTTAGGAAATTGAGGGTTTAGGATGGAATGCTAAATGTGACAAAACATGTGAACTATATTAAAAACATATAAAACACCCTCATGGGGGTGTCTGGTTGCTCAGTTGAGCATCAGATTCTTGATTTTGGCTCAGGTCATGATCTCACGATTTATGAGATCAAGCCCTGTGTCAGGCTACTCATGGAGCCTGCTTGGAATTCTCTCTCTCTCTCTCTCTCTCTCTCTCTCTGCCTCTTCCCTGTTCACTTGCTCTCTCTCTCTAAATAAACAAACTAAAAAAAAAAACAGAAAAAAAAACACTGTTCTGAAGTTGAGAGGAAAAATGAATTTAGAAACGAGTGAAGTTTCTAAGTTAAAGGCAAAAAAAGCTGTATGTAAGCACTGCTCTAGGTGACAGAGTTATTTCCCACGAGAAGGGGTGCAGGTGCACGTACGATTCTGAGACACTATGCATGTGCACTGGATGGACGATGATGGAAGCCACGCCGCGTTGGAGTGAAGGTTATAGATAAGCAAGGGGCAGAGGCTAGAGTGGGCAATAAAGGCAATGGATTAGAAGTGGACACGTTAGTATGAACTCTTGACTCATTTACTATAGATACAGACAGTGAATCGCAGAAATATGCACAGACGTGTATATACACGTGGCCTCGTAGCATACACGTTTCCTTGCTCTGACAGCTAAGAGGGCTTGGACGCAAGGACATCCCAGCAGCAGCAAGCAGAACCAGCACCCAGCTCTGGTCTCTGATACCGATCTCCAACAAAAGGAACCACGGCTCCTTGGAGAAATGGCCGATCCCAGTATGCAAGATGCTGCGGCAGCAACTTGCAGAGCAGAAAGTAAGGGTACTCGGGGCACCTGGGTGGGTCCCTCAGGTAAGCGTCTGATTCTTGATTGTGGCTCAGGTCATGATCTCACAGTTCCTGAGTTGAAGTCCCGCACTGGGCTCTGTGCTGACTGACAGTGTGAAGCCTGCCTGGGACTGTCTCTCTCCCTCCCTCCCTCTCTCTCCCCCCGCCCCCGCTTGTGATGCACACTCTCTCTCTCTCTCCCTCTCTCAAAATAAATAAATTTTAAGAAACTGTTAAAAAGTAGTAAGCAAGTACTCGAAAATAAGTAAATAAACAAATGCATAAATAACCAACAAAAAGAATAATGAGTGTATGTGAAAGGAGCAGGGAGGAGCCAACTGAAAGAGCTCTCAATGGCCAAAGCTGAAACAATCCGAGTTAAAAAAAAAAAAAAAAAAAAAAAAAAAAGCAGTACTGGGTTTTAACCGGATGTATAAAATGTAGAAATATGCAAAAGTCTACACTGACATAAACAAATGACTGAAATAATAATGGGAGAGAAGAGAAACATCTTCCGATAATTTATGAAGATATCCCACCCTTCAAAGGGGGGCGGGGGAGGAGTAACTGTAAATGGGAAACCCTTCAAGTATGACCTCAGCCAGGTTACCAAGGCAACGTCGGCAGTACTACGTCATGTGGACAGTATGAACCCTCAACATGTGATGAAAATGACACTTCACCTTTGTGGTTTTTGTTCCCTGAAACCATAAGGCCAAGCTGATCTGGAGAAAAAATATTAAACCAATCCCGAACGAGGGACATCTTACAAAAAACCTGGCCAGTACTTCTCAAAACTTTAAGGTCATCGAAAAGATGCAAAATCTAAAAGACTTTTTCACTCTTAGGTAACTTGTATTATTCCTTTTATACATATTATAAATTAGGTCTTTTTTGTTCGTCCTAGGCCATAAAAATTGGCACACCAAAAGTGGTGGTCAAGAGAAAGGACACTGAAGTCAGATCTGAATTCAATTTCTGACTGTACCTACTGGCTCAACTTCTGTCTTCCAGCTAATATTCAAACTAATCAACAGTCTAAACTTTCCAAGCCAGTTTCCTCCACTGCCAAATGAGTTACACAACCCGTTTCTTAGTGGTACAGTGCAGGAAAATGACCCAAGACACAGAAAGTACCTAACACATCCCCTACTCAATCAAGATCAACAATGTATATAAATTTCAATCACTCTGAACAACAATGATGATGACACTATAATTTCTATAGTCTTACTCATCTTTTTATATGCAGTGTATATCTAGAAAATGCTTCAATGTGATTAAAGAATAATTTCTACGTATAGCACATAATTTCTGTGTGATATTTCATTTAATCTGAGTATATTCAAACTAATTAAGCCTGCTGCTTCCTTAGCTAATACCCCATCCCTGCCATCCAAGTTAGCATATGGACCACAAAATATTCAGCATGTTTTCTGAATCTATGAATTTATGTTTTCCATCAAACTGAAAAACACAAATTTATATATTCAAGAAGCTCACAATTCTTTCCCAGCATCATCAACATTGTTTGTTTATGTGCCCTCGGAGTATATGGAATCATACTAAAATATCTGTAGCAGAATTTCAGGCAAGTCATTTGATGTATGTAGCTCTTGACACTTATCTATGGAAGATCCTTTGAAGAGTCCTTTTTTTAAAATATTTATTTATTTATCTATTTAAGTAATCTCTATATTCAACGTGGGGCTTGAACTCATGACCCCAAGATCAAGAGTGGCATATGCACTCCACTGATTGAGCCAGCCAGGTGCCCCTGAAGATTAGTTTTTAAGTATGACATTCCATGAGAATTGTGTGGTTTTAAGCCCTCACCCCCCCACCCCCCCAGCGAGAGGAAGGCATGAGGGAAAGAAGCGTACAAACCTAAGAGTCTGACCATGCTGCGGAGGACGCACAAATGCTACAAATGAAGCTCCGGGGACAGATTAACAGCAGGACTGCTGACATGGGGACAAGGATGAGATCCTGATAATCAGTGGGGGCTTATTAATTTTCTACTAGAAAACTTGGTTCAAATTGGTAAAATCAGGTTGCTACACTGATCAGAATGAGGCTAACAAGAAAGCAGGAAGATCTCACATCTGAACAGAAAGTTTCATGAGCAGAGGAACAGGTGTGATTGCCAACGGTTCTTTCTGTTTGCCTTCTTCAGCAGCGTGGCCCTGGTTTCTGGCTTGAAACTCGGATATGGAAATAGTCTAGAAAGGTTTGTCAACAGGTACCTTTGCGGGAAGAGTGCTTTGAAGGACTGAATACAAAGGTATGGATGAATCAGGAACTAATTATTTATAGACTCATAATCTATAGATGAACCTATAGATTGTTGATAGGTTTTAGGATGTGATGAAAAAGCACAGGCTTTGAGTTCCAACATATCTATACTCTCAAATCTACTGTCAGTTAGTTGCTGAGCCCAGCTTTCTACCCATAAAACGGCGTCAATGGCATCTAGCTCTTGCAGATGGTCGTGAGGTTTACCCACGTGGTATATAAAGTGCCTAGCTTAACATAGGCACGTAGTAAGCGGTAATTATTACGCAGACTTCCACTCGGATTCTGAATTGGGAGTCCTGACACCTTCCTTCGGCTGCGCACCAGAGGACGAGGACAGACGAAGGTACAGCTCATCACCCAGTGAGCACCAGTGAGCACCTTTATGTACCCTCCGTGCATTTAGCAGAGATGATGCAGACTGGGAGAGAAAGAGCATAACCACATACTATCGTCCTGTTTGGCTTCTGTCTAGGAATCTCCTGGGGAGCAAAAAGTAGAGGGCGAAATGGTGAATTTGGTGGCGGGAGCCCTGGATGATGAGGCTGGCCCCGGCTGACCACAGGCTGGGTGCCCGAGGGAGCCAACGGCAGCATCCTACTTTGGTACCACGGCTATCACAGTGGGAAGCAGACCTGCCCAGAGAGCTGTCATCTGAGGCCAACGCCCTGATGCACCAGCGACCGCAGGGATAATTTATTTCTCCGAGAGACTCCTTAACAAACACGTTGACAACTTTTCTTCATCCCTGGGGTTTTCTGAGAGTGAAGCTTAATCATTCCGAGACTTTCCTTTCTTGCCGGGGGCTGACAAGTGAGTGAGAGGCTAGATAAAAGGAAACAGGGAGCAGAGCTTGCAGTTAGGATCCCTCAGAACGTGCAGGAGAAATCGTCAGAGCCAATGAAGACTGACGCTTCCAGAAGCCTCTGGCAGCCCTTATTCTTTGCACCTTTAGTGATGATCTGAAATGTGTTTCTAGGGCAGTTCACACACTTCTTGAGCGTCCTCGTCACCCAGGACTTGTGTCAGGGCGGAGTCGGAGTCGGCAGGCCTAGGCTGGGGACTATTATCCTGCATTTCCGAGAAGCTCTCAAGTGCTGTTGCTGCTGGTTTGAACCCAGAAGTGACAGACCTGTTACTAAACCCAACGGTTACCACTTTGTTCTGCGATCCATCCAATCTCCAATCGGTTTTACTGTCCTACATTGCACAGAGTATAAAATAAATCTAAGGCAATTTGTTTCTTCTCCAAGAAGTTACCAACTGGTTATTATTGACAATATAAGACAGTGTGTGAGAAGCAAAATCTCTCATAAAGTGCAAGAAATGTGTCCATCTTCCCTTCCATCCCTGAAGACAGACAGCTCACTCCTTACTCTGAAGCCTGTCACTGTCTTCCAGCTCTGTTGGCATGTTTTTACTTTTCGTCCTTATTTAAAAATAAAAACAGTGAAAGTCTCTATCATTTCTAACTAACAGCCCTATTTCTTTCGGCCTCTGGCACTATCCAGGGCAAGTCTTCTTCCTGTCTGATGACAATGAATTGATAATGAAGGAGCTTCAGGGAGATGTGTACTTTGCCCAAGGTCCTCCAGAAGAATTCAACTTGTAGTGTGGGATCATTGTGAGTAATCAGAAAAGAACTTATGGCACGGTTCGGGCTTGAATGGGACATGAAAAAATCAAGCAGGGTTTGGATTAGTGTGTGCTCGGCGTTCTAGCTCCATTTTACAGCCGAGGAAATGACGGCTTAGCCCGGGAGAAACGCCCTGGCTTGAAAGAGCCACGAAGCCACACTCTAACTCCAAGCCAACTGTCCCCATCTTTTCTGCTTTCCAGTCTTGGTCCCTCTGCCTGGAATGACTTCCTCTGACACTCTCCTGTCTTATTTCTTTACCTCCCCCCTAAGTTGTTCACACCCACATGCCCCATTTAAAATTCCTTGCACCCTCATTTCTATTTCCATTGCACTTGCTTTCACACCCCCTACCCCTATTGACGCCACTCTGTCTTAATTACCTATTTCTCTGACTTACACCTGTTAACTTCCTGGACGTCAAAATGATGACTTAGCCACCCCTGTGACGTCAACCCCTGTCACAGAAAGTGCTCCAAGAAAACCTGTGACGTTGAATGACCTGACAACAGGAAGGGACTGACTGATTTTCAAAGAGGAAGGCAGATGTTCAAACCTCTGGAACCCCGGGTGTGTGAGAGTATGTTCCACGCCTCAGGAACATACTCGCCAGATGCCGTCCGCCCGAAATGGCCTCTGCTTCTCGGGACATCTTGTCCAACGTTATGGTCAGAAAAACTCTGCTGGCAAACTGGGGGTCAGAACCCTTCCTCCAGCGGGCCCCGCAGCCTACGGGAAGGCCCAGAACGTTTATCGGGCCTTAGGCTGCACCTGACACGTACGTGGTCGGCCACGCCGTAACCAGGAGAACCGCGCGTGGCTGCTCTTCTCTGCCCGTCCCTGGCTGGCTGCAGAGTTACAAGCTCTTGTGGGGAAGTTCTCACACTATTTGCAACATTATTTGCCTTGCTTGTTGTCTTCCCAAAGCCTATTAAAAGGATCTGAAAAGAAACCACCCATTTTCTCCTTTTGTTTCTCCTGAATCAACTCCATTATGGCCACGCACTAATACACTATCAGGGACCCCTGGAAGAAAAAGCCAGTGAGTGGATGCTGACAACGGAGGGAGCAGCTCAGCGGGAGAAAGGTGGTGGAGCTTATGGCAACGAAAGCAGAGAGACTCATTTCCCAGCAAAGTCCCCTAGGATCCTCTGCCCGGGAAGTGGGGTACATGTGTCACATACCAATGCCTGGGTTTTTATTACACCAGAAGGAAGGAAGGGAAGGTGACTTCTGTTCTGACAGTTTGGTGGTAAAATGTCCTGAGAAGGCAAGGGCCTTCTACTGAAATTTAATCTCAAGAAAGTTTTTTTTTTTTTTTTAATTGAAAATGTCTATAATTTGGGCCAGTAGGAAAATAAATATGCTGTCAATTTCCTATACTCACCCTTTCCTTAATCAAAAAAAAAAAAAAAAAAAAAAAAGACTTCTTGGGGCACCTGGGTGGCTTAGTCGGTTGAGCGTCCAACTTCAACTCATGATCTTGTGGTCTGTAAGTTTGAGAGCCCCGCATGGGGCTCGTTTGCTGTCTGCCTGTCAGCACAGAGCCCATTTCGGATCCTCTGTCCCCCTCTCTCTGCTCCTCCCCCACTTGCACTCTCTCAAAAATAAACAAATATTTAAAAAGAGAACTTTTTAATTAGTAGATTAATCTAAACCATATCATATACTAGGGAAATGTTTAAGACCCTTATATTAACTATTCAGTTTTCCTAATAACAATTCTTATAACTCTACATACTATGAGGGAAAATACATCATTTTCAATCACTGAAACAATCTTTAGTATCCGTGACATCATTCATGATCGGTTTTAAAGAAGAGTGAAATCATGTGAAAATCAACGTGGACAAGGAAACGCAAGTGCCCGTGTCCCACCCGATCCTGCGTGTGGAGGTTATGTAGCGACCTATGCACCTGTGGCTACTTACTGTTCAACACAGCGACTGCTAAAATACGGGCCTTACGAAGACAAGACATCCGTGGAGAACAATCTAACACTGAAACTACAAATAATGCCCCGAAGCTGATAGCTCACACAGTGTCTGACAGATGCTGAAGGCTGCGTGGGGGGTCCCTGGAAACGGTCAAGTCCCATGGCCAACCTGGGAGCTCGCCGCAGCTCCCAGCACCTCGGCATATAGTCTGCAAAGCGCAATCATAAGATTTAACGTGGGACTTCAGTCCACGAAAGGGAAGAGAGAAAGGGGCAGGTAAACCATTTACAGAAACCAGAGCTGAACATTTTCCCAATTTAACGAAAGCTTACAAAAGGCCCCGAGGGACTGCGTTGGCTTTGCGCGCGCGCGGTAAAAGCCACCAAGTTCAGCGCCCAGTACGGAGGCACATGTATTCACTACTCAGAAAGGCAGCTTCATCTGCTTGTTCCGCTCTTCTTCCTGCTGTTTGTGGCGCCCAAGGCGGGGAGATAAGTCTGCCTGCTCCTTGGGAGCAAGGGCCAGATGGCCAGACTAAAGGTCAGTGCGAAAGCAGCACAGAGTAAGCCAGCTGTCGTGAAGAAGGGATAAAAGGGAGCATCCCCCGAGGTCAGGGCGGCTCAGCTCAGACTGCCTGCGGCGGCAGGCCAGGGTGGAGAAGACCGGCCCAAAAGCGTGCTGCCCAGAGCGGCCTCAACTCTCCAGCCTCCTTCTGTGCTGGGGTCCGTGCAAGGAGCTAGGGAGGAGGCATCTCACAGCAGGGTTTCTGGAGGCCCTGCACAGGATGGGCTGGAAGTAAAGAAGCTTCCTTACCTCCTAAGTTAAAAAAGGCATAAGTTTAGTTCTCTCATTTGAAACTGAAAGGAAAGGTTTTATTAAAACACATATCACTTCCCACTGCAGGATTTAATTTTAGATCATTTACATCTTTCAGCAGAAAAGCATCCTGAAGTGGTAACAGTGGGGAACATTCATGACGACTCTCGTGATAACTTGTTCCACTCTGAAATACCAAAATGGTGATAACCACATGACCACCCCTGCAAAGCTAATCCCCTAGTACATTCAGTCAGGTGACAGAGAATTACATTAACACAAAATACTCTGAATGATCAACACTTGACCAGAATGAGCCTAAAGGACCTGCTATTGTACTGTATTCACCTAACAGCTTTTTACTGAGTGACTACTTTAGGCCAGGTCCTAGGACACAAGAGCCCTTGCAGGTTTACATTATAATGAGGAGTAACCAATGAAAAAGGGAACAAACAAGAAAGGTGGAATTCAGTTTAGTAAATGCTACTAAGAAACCCAGACAGGATGCTGTAGACCAGCTCTGGGACTGGGGGATGGTGACTTTGAACAAGGTGACTTTGGACAGCAAGGCTTCTCGGATACCATGCCTGTGTCTGCCTACCACCGGGTGCCCCAGGGACGAGGTGAGAGCCCGGGTAGTGAAAGTAAAGGGCGTGAGAGGGAGATAAGCTTGGCCAGTTTGCCAGACAGGAAGGAGGGCAGCCTGGCCACAGTACAGGAAAACCACAAGGTCAGAAAGGGCGGGGAGAGTGCCAGATGATGAGGCGCCTGTCATCGAGCCCGGCAGGAGGTTTGGGTGTTCCTGTAACAGCACAGAGAGCCACCGGGGAAACTGAAGCAGGGAGAAGACAAAAATCAACTTGGATTTTAACCAGTCATTAAGACTGTAAATGAAAACCGGACGAGCAGTGTGGCCAGATTAGGGAGGATGGAAGAGGTGATTAAGGAAAACCAGATTATTTTAGAGGGAGAATCAAAATGGCATTATGGAGGGACTGGCAGAGATCTGCTGGGGACTGGGCACTGCGGACACTTCTCCCAAGTTTCAGGACTAGGAAGCACTGGCTTTAATGAGCATGTTTGTCTTTTATTACTTTTTTAGATATTCAGACACAGTGAATTCCACAGCCTTGTCTTCCTCAGCTTTGGTTACAAGGAAGCTCAAAGCACAATTCAAATACCATCTCTGCGACTGTCCAGAATAACACGTACTCTTGTGTACTAACTTTACCCCTGGGATTTTCGTAATTTTTTTATCCTGGTTTCCACATCCATTTATTTTTATTCTGGGAGATGCACAAGTTATGATATGTGATTTAATGAGGAAAAGTAGAATATATATATATATATATATATATATATAGACGTACTTTCATCACATCTTGTATTAAAAGTACCATCACGGGGGCGCCTGGTGGCTCAGTTGGTGAAGTGTCCGTCTTCAGCCAGGGTCATGATCTCACCCATCCTGAGTTCGAGCCCCATGTGGGGCTGTGCACTGACAGGTGAGAGTCTGGAGCCTGTTTTGGATTCTGGGTCTCCCTTTGTCTCTCTGTCCCTTCCCCACTCACACTCTGGCTCTTTCTCCAAAATCAATAAACATTAAAAAAATAATAAAATAAAATAAAATAAAATAAAATAAAATAAAAGTAACTCTATTAAAAGAAAATGCCGCCATGTGTCGCAGTAAGAATACAACGTAAGTGACAGAATCAAAGCTGTGTGGAAGAGATGCAGTGGGAGAATGGGTGGAAGAAGAAACAGATTGTAGATGAAAATGCAAAGGAAGGATCAAAGAGGGGAGGGGCATGGACTTGGAACGGGCTGCCGGCGCCCCAGGCCGGCTGGCTTTGGGCAAGTAGTCACTTCCCTGTTTGTAAAATGGTGAGTTAACACAATAGCACCCACCTCACAGGGTTGTTATGAGGCTTGACCTAGTTATTGCCTGTAAAGTGCTGAGAACAGTCCTCAGTAGTAGATGCAAGGCGTTTGTTAAAATGAGTTTCGGTTTGAGACACAAAGATAAGTAGAATATAAACAAGTGAGGGGCTGAGAGAAGACACAGCAAGAACTCTGGGCAGAGAACAGTGAACAATGTGGGCAAAGGTAGGAAAGGGCGTGAGCTCCAACTTCATGCGACAAGCAGTTTCCAGCCCAGGGTTGAACACAGGAAACAGGGCAGAGCAGTCAATACAGACATGTGGAGCGAGGTCTTCAGAAAAAATACAGAAGGGTTTCGAGTACCTCTTCTAGGAACAGGAGTTTTACACTGAAAAAAGCAGGGTATTTGAAAGATGTGGTACCGAGGAAGCCCATAATCAAATGCAGGAGAGAAAGCTCTGCCCAGAGCCGCGCACTGACCAGCCATTACCCCGCCACAAACTACCGCAGGGTGGCATCAGAGAACATTACCTGTCAAGACAATGGAGAGCCTTGAAATGGCAACCGGCCTATATGCTGTCATCAAGACGGACAGTTTTTCATTTGGGCGGCCTGTGGCGTTTCTCCAGACACCATACGCCACAAAACAGAGAGCTTCTGCCTTCCTCATCTGTCCCTCACGTTTTCAACTTAGTTCAACACCTGACAACTAAATTAGAAATTATCTTCTGTAAAAACGGTAGATGTGGTTTAAGGAACACAGCATCCCTAAGAAGTGTCACGAACAGTGGCACTGGGTGTGCGCTCTTCTCCACGCTCTCTATTCTGGACACCCATTCTGCGACTGTCGCCTTCTTTAGAAAAAGGGCCTTTGCAGATGTGAGTGTCGGGCAATCTTGAGACGGGAAGAGTACCCTGGATCATCCAGATAGGCCCTGAATACCATCACAGGGAAGAGGGAAGCACACGGGGATCAAAGACAGATGTGACAGAAATCAACACGCAGGTGGAGGGAGACACCAGAGGCACGCGGCCACGAGTCAAGAAAGATCAGCAGGCACGAGACACTGGAAGGGACAAGGAAAGGATTCTCTTCTGGAGGGGGGACACTAACACCTTGACTGCGGTCCGACAATACTGATTTTGGACATGCGGCCCCCACAACTGTGATCAATCTCTACTGTTTAAAGCCACCATGTCTGGAGTAATTCATCACAGCTACCACAGGAAGCTAATACAGCAAGGACGGACAGCTGCCCCTTGAACATGGGTTCCAACTGTGTGGATCCACTGACGTGTGGATTTTTTCAACAAATAATACATTTACACTACTACTGTTGTCTCTTCCTCATGAACTTCTTAACAACGTTTGCTTTTATCTAGCTTATTTTATTGTAAGAATACAGTATTTAATACATATACAAAATACGTGTTAATCAACTGTGCTGTCGTTACGGCTTCGCAGCCAACAGTGAGCTATTAGGAGTTAAGTTTTCAGGGAGTCAGAAGTTATACATGGAGTTTTGACTATGCGAGGGATCAGTGCCCTTATCCCCCACATTGGTCAAGGGTCAACTGTAATTTCTTACGATTTGAAGTAAATTTAATGATAGAAGAAATGAAAACGAAAGGGATTTACCACTTATTGAACACCCGCATAAATTATCTCATTAAACCATCAACAGCAATCCCATTATTATAAGCCTTTTCTTATAGAGAAAACCCACTTGGCACCGTGAACAGATCTGTTTATTTCACACTGCAATAACGCCTATTTGTAATTGCGCTCATTGACCAGGGCCTGATCAACAACACTCAAATAAAAAGACTGATTTTTTATTGTCTCAAATTAACTTGGAGACATAAAAGATATATATATATATATATATATATATATATATATATATATATATATATATATTTCAACCAGTGAAAAATCTGTGTCACTTCTTCTTTTGGGTAAAAAATTAAAAATAATTCTCAAATAAATCTGAGACAGCCATTTCTCAATACATGGTTATGTTTAAATTGTTTCATGAATTCACTAGGCATTTTCATATTAAAAAGTCATCAATCCAGAGACAAAAAAAAAAAAAATTCTGTGTGTGTGGACCAACTCGGGAGTTTTCAGATACCACAGGCCATTCCCAGTGAATAAAATGACAAGCTCATGGACACCCCACTTGGTGCCTGACATCGTGCTCCACACTGGAGATGTGGCAATGAACCAGCCTAATCTTGTATTCCATGGGGAAAGCCCTTGCTTCCATTATCTCAATTTGCATTATCAGTGCTATTACTTTAAAATAAGATTCTTTTTAAACAATCAAAAACTTAATGTTAGAGTGATAAATAAACTTGTCTATACAGTCATCAGCTGGTAAATAGTAGAGGTTATGTTTAAACCCAGGAATATCTCAGTTCAAACAAAGGGAATCCCCTCAATATGACATCATAATGTCTGAATATATCCTTAAAGGCTCTGTACTGATACACTGATAGAGCTGTTTGACTATTAATTAAAAAAAAAAAAAAAAAAAAAGATTAAAACGGTTGCCATGGTATCCAATTCTAACAACGAGAAAAGTAAAGTCAATTAATTGCACCGACCTGGTCACTGCTGGGGCTGGTACACCTCTTGTACGCAAGGTGGGTTTTCCTCGAACAACTGGGACGTCCGCGTTTTCTGAACCACCATTCAAATACGTCAACTCTTGGAGCTGTGCTTGCCTGATTTCATCATTATAGTCCTACACAGAAGACAGAAGACAACATAATTCACCTCATGTGAAAAATACAAACGTACTTAGGACCAGAAAAATAACAATATTTAATAGAAAAAAAAAAAGGCAAGGAAAATAGCTGGCTTCATAAGATTTGAGTTTGTTGAAATGAAAACGCATCAATCAATTGTAAAAAAGGAAAAAAAAACCAAAAAAACAGAAAACAAAAAACCCCAGCAATTTCCCCAAGCTAAAATTTTCTACAGTCAGCCATTACTCCTTGTGTGGGGCATACTTTCCAAGTGAGATATTTATAATAAAATTAAGATACCATATACAGACAGACACGTGGCACTGTTATTTACAACTCAATTCAACTCATAGTTACTGAGCATCTGTGAAGTGCAAACTAACAAAACCAGAGAAGCAAGCCAGGGTCTCTGCAGCCAATGAGCTTACACTCTAACAAAGGAGGAAGGCATACATACAACATGATAGCTTTACTACAATTAAGAGCCACATGTACACATTCTTTTTGTACAATTCCATTTGGATATTATACTAGAAAAAGGCACCATTTTCAAAACTGAATACATTTTATACTTGGAGGCTTGCTCTTCTTTGTCTTACAGTATTCTCTAAATATTCATCTGAGGAACCCTGGGAGCGATCCCTGATTCCTCCTTTCCTTAATACCTCCAACTCCATTCAACAGTCATCAGGAAAGACATGTAATAAATAAAGTCATCTGTTTCACAATAGAAAGGAAGTTCGGTCTAAATGGTCAAAAAGGAAAGGCATCTAACTTAAGCTGTGGTAGTAAGAGTAGGTTCTCCATAAGATGTGTCATCTAAGTATGAGTGTGAACTCATTACCAGAGGAGGGGCTATAAAATACTCTAGATGGGAGGAAAAAATCGTATTTTAAGACCCTAAGAAATGGTGTGTAGGGAACTGGAAGAAGTGCTACATGGCTGAAATATAAAAACAACTTGGGGGGGGGGGGGCGGGTAGTGTACAGGGAGGCTGGTCTCAACATGGAGTAGAAAGCAGAAACCAAATTCAACAAAACCTCAAGTCATTTTAAGTGTAACTTTAAAGGTTTAGAACTAAGGGTACTAAAAAGCATTTAACAGTTTTAAGGAGGAGACTTGCATACCTAGATTTGTGTTTTAGAAATAATTATGATCATGTATGCCAACAAATTAGGTAACGAAGATGACACCGTGACATGGATGGATCCTAAAAAGTCACAAATTACCAAAACTGGCTCAAGAAGAAACAGAAAATTGGAACAGATAAGCAAAGAGACTAAATTAGTACTGGATAAATAAATGTCTTGCAAATTTGAAGGCCCACAAGACTTCAATGATGAATTCCACAAACAATTAATGGTAATCCTTTACAAACTTCCAAAAAAATTAAAGAGGAGGGAGCACTCCCTCACTCTTCCTACAAAGCCAGTATTGTCGGGGTACCAACACAGACAAAGACGTTACAAAAAAAGAAACCTATAGATGAATATTCTGATGAATACAGATGTGGAGGCTCTCAAAAAATTACAAAGCCAAATCCAGCAGTATAAACAAGATAAAAGGGAGGACTATACATAAGAACCAAGTAAAACATACTAGAATTGCTATTTTGGTTTAATACCTAAAAATCAGCTAATGTAATACCATAAGAAAAGAATGAAACAAAAAAAACCGATCATTTTAATACAGAGAAAAAACATTTGAGAGAAGAATCCAATACATTTTAGTGATAGAAACACTCAACAAACTATAAAAAACCCACAGTTAACATTATACTTAATAATAAAAAACTAAAAGAATCATCCTAAGATGAAGACCAAGACAAAGATGTCTACTGTCACCACATCTATCCAACATTGTACTCGAGATTCTAGACAGGACAACTATGTAAGAAAAAAAAAGTAATAGTGCTCAGATTGAAAGGGAAGAACTAAAACCATCTTTGTTCATATATGGTATGGCATAATCCTATGCAAAGAAAATCACAAAGAATCCACAAAAGCATTATTAGAGTCAATAATTGTGTTTCACAAGGCTGCAGGATATAAGATCAATATACAAAATCAATTTTATTTCTTTCCACTAACAATGAACACCACAAAAATAAAATTAAGAAAATTCCATTTAGAGTAGCATCATAAAGAATAACATACTCGGGAATAAATTAACAAAATAAGAGCAACATTTATATACTGAAAACTATAAAATATTGTTGGGAGAAAATTTTTAAAATCTAAGTAAATGGAAAGATATCCAATATTCATGGCTAGATGGACAATATTCCTACTCTGCTTTCCCACCTCCCAAATTGATCTACAGAATCAAGCAAAACCCTCTCAAAAATCCCAGCTGGTTTCTTTACTAAAACTTATATATGAAAATCCAAGGGACCTAGTATAGCCAAAACAATTATAAGAAAGAATAACAAAGTTGGAAGACTGATTATGTTCCCACATCAAAACTTCCTACAAAGCTACAGAAATAAAGACTGTGTAGGGGTGCCTGGGTGGCTCAGTCGGTTAAGCATCCGACTTCGGCTCAGGTCATGATCTCATGGTTTGTGAGTTCGAGCCCCGTGTCAGGCTCCGTGCGGATGGCTCACAGCCTGAAGCCTGCTTCGGATTCTGTGTTTCCCTCTCTCTCTGCCCCTCCCCTCTTGTTCATGCTATGTCTCTCAATAATAAATAAAACATTAAAAAAAAAGGCTGTGTAGTACTTACTGGCTCAAAGGGTAGACATAAAGATCAATAAAATAGAATTGAGAGCCCAGACATAAATTACTATAGATTGATGTTCAAATAGTCTCTTTAAACAAAGGGTATTGTAGTGACTGAGAGAACACTGAAGAAAATGGAAGCCTTACACCTTGTTGGTGGCAGTGAAAATGGTCCAGGCACTTGGGAAAACCAGTCATCAGTGTCTCAAAACTGTTAAACACAGTTACCAAGTGACCTAACAACTCCACTCCTAGGTAATACCCAAGAAAGTGAGACTATACGTCCACCCAAAAATGTGTACGTGAATGTTCACATCAGCATTATTTATAATAGCCAAGAAACAGAAATAACCCCAAAGTCCTTGACTAATAAACGGACATATAACACACAAATAAAACACGGTACATCCATACAATGGAATATCATCCAGCAATGACAAATCAACTGAATGAACCTTAAAAACAGTATGCTAAATGAAAGAAGGCAGGACAAAAGACCATACATTTTGTGCTATTGTACACAAAATGTCAAAAACTGGCAAACCCACAGAGGTGGATTAATGGTGGCACGTGACAGAATGAGGAATGGCAGGGGACAGGAATGGGGAGTGCTTGTTCATGGGGACGCGTTTGCTCTGGGGGATGATGAAAATCTAAAACAGATAGTGGTGATGGCTGTGTAACTATGGAGGCACTATAATCCAGTCAACTGTATACCTTAAACGGGTGAATTGTATGGGATGTGAATTATATCTCCATAAAGGCTGTGCAAAAAAGCAAAAAGTAAATTAGTGGTTGCCCAGAGAGGGAGGAGAATGGGGCGTTACTGCTGCTCGTTACAAGGTTTGCTTGGGGGGGTCATAAAAATGGTCTTAGGTTAAAGTGACAGTTGCAGAACTCTGTGAATATACTAAAAGCTACTGAATTGTTTATAGGAGTGAATTTTATGCTATGTGATTTATACCTCCATAAAGATATTAAATGGAAAAAAAAAAACACCACACACTAGAGGCAGAAGTTCCAGATGGAAGCTCATAATTCCAGTACGTGGTATAGACAACCTGGAGTAGGGACGCGGCAGAAAGAATGAGGAGAAGTAGATCTGGTGTTATTTATAATGGTTAATTTTATTAGAAATGGTAACATCCTAGATGAGGGGGTATATAAGCAAAGTCAAGACCGTCAAGGGGCATCTGGAAAATAATGGTAAGTAACAGTGGAACATGCTGTAATCAGTTTTGCACAGGCTGAATCTGCAATGGCCCACGACACACTAAAACTGAGATGTCCCATAGCAATCAGACATAAAAACGAGAAATTTAAAAGTTAAAGATACGGATATAGACGTGAACAAGCGAGGGTTACTCAGGCCCTACACAGCACAGAGAAGGGCCTGTCGTCAAGGCGGGCTCTTTCTTGGCAGGCCCCTGGCAGGTGACCTCTACGCCCACAGAGGGGACTGCCTGCGAAGAGGGCTTCTGTATGCCTTAGGCTTGATGCCGTGCTGCACCAGTCTGGCCAGATAAGCCTGCCCTGGCAGTGTGGTTAGTGGGGAACCTTCGTCTTGGCTCAGGAAGTGGGGTGGTGAGCAGCCGAGGTCAGGTGCATAGGTACGGTACGTGCACGTGACTGATCTCCAGTAAAAGCCCTGCACGCTGTGGCTCAGGAGAGCCTCACTGGATGGGAACACTTCACAGGTGTTGTCACACATCACTGCTGGGAATGTTAAACGTGTCCTTGTGTCCCTCTGCACTGCACAGGGACACCTGGAAACCAGGGCCATACTCTTCTTGGTCTTTGCCCCGTGTTCCTCTTCTCGTTGCTGATTTTGATCTATATCTTTTGGTTGAAATAAACCACACTCACAGTATATAACACACTGTCTGAGTCCTGTGAGTCCTTCTAGAGAATTACTGAGTTTGAAGGTGGTAGTGGGGACCTCTAGCACAAGAATTCCTCTGTATACAAATGTCAGCCATAGGCAGGATTGCTTGGGGCACATTCCTGGAGCCAGAGAAGGGCTCTGGGCATCAACATAAACTAATAGAAGAAAACCTGCACAGGGGAGACCGAAAAGGGGTGGCAGGAATTTGAGAAGGAAACGGAGGTGATCGGAGCATGAAAGCCCCAGGATTCGGTGCTGCATTCACATTCTGTCAAGCAGCCAAGTACCAATTCCATGGGATTCACTAACAATAAAGGCAACACGGACTTCAGAAATAGTACTTCTGGTGAAGGGTAGAGCCGGAATCCATCTCGGGGGAATGAAGAGTGGGAGTAAGCAAGTCACAGCCACAGTGCAGGCAGGCGGGTTTTCCAGCTGTGTGGCTCCACAAAGAGGAAGAGAAAGGACTGCAGTCTGAGCGAGGAAGGGAGGATCTTATGATAGAAGAAACCAGCATTTCTGAGCGTGAATAAAAGATTCAGGTGCAATAGTTTCCTGAATTATTTAGAATTAAAAACATGAAATATACTTAGTACGTTTGTAAAAAATATGCTATCTTCTCCTTACTTTTCAAAAGCAGAAATGACTTGGGGCGCCTGGGTGGCGAAGTCGGTTAAGCGTCCGACTTCAGCCAGGTCACGATCTTGCGGTCCGTGAGTTCGAGCCCCGCGTCAGGCTCTGGGCTGATGGCTCAGAGCCTGGAGCCTGTTTCCGATTCTGTGTCTCCCTCTCTCTCTGTCCCTCCCCCGTTCATGCTCTGTCTCTCTCTGTCCCAAAAATAAATAAATAAATGTTGAAAAAAAAAATTAAAAAAAAAAAAAAAAAAGCAGAAATGACTTGAAACTTGAGGTAGAAGGCATCGTGCAATAAGAAAAATAGCATGAACAACAATCAAAAAAGGAGGTCAAGAGGAAGCTGAAGCAATAATAAGCAAACACTTGCAGAGGAGGAGGAAGGGAAGAAAAATGACAAATTCAACTCGCCGAGCTGCGGGAATGACTAAGATCAGGAGTCTAGATTTTACTGTACCTATGGATTCTTTCTCTAACTTATTTAGGGTATTAGGATCTCAAAAGAGTCACTCGAATCTATCATTATTTCAACCTGTCTATAACAAGCCTATTAATATGTTCCTTACCATTTTACTAAAAATGTGTGAAGATTAATAAATTATTTGTAAAGCACATTCTAAATAAAATGTGCTACATAAATGGTAAATATCTGCCCTGTTGAAAAGTGCTAGGAGGTGTGACACAAAATTGTCTGTGGCTCAAAAACAGATTCATGGGAAAGAACATAAAATCCAAAAATGCCATTAAAAATTTAAAAAGGAAACAAAATTACTCTAAGCGAAGTTATTTGATTACAACGGTGCCACAAAAATGGGAATGAAAGCCCATTTTAAACATGATCTTTGTAGGGGCGCCTGGGTGGCTCAGTCAGCATCTCCAATAAGCGTCTGACTTTGGCTCAGGTCATGATCTCGCAATTCGTGGGTTGGAGCCCCACGTCAGGCTCTGTGCTGACAACTCAGATCCCGGAGCCTGCTTTGAGTTCTGTGTCTCCCTCTCTCTCTGCACCTCCTCCGCTCACACTCTGTCTCTCTCTCTCTCTCTCTCTCTCTCTCTCTCTCTTTCTCTCAAAGATAAATAAACATTAAAAAAAAAATAAAACATAATCTTTGTAAAACTACATTTTCAAGAAGACAAACAGTATAGTTGGAAAAAAATGATGGGAGTCTGAGTCAACACACCTGCGTTAAGTCTGAATTTCACCAACTGGACTCACCAGCTTTGTGGTTTTAGACAACTTTTATTTTTTATTTTATTTATTTTAATTTTTTTTAACGTTTATTTATTTTTGAGACAGAGAGAGAGCATGAATGGGGGAGGGTCAGAGAGAGAGGGAGACACAGAATCTGAAACAGGCCCCGGGCTCTGAGCTGTCAGCACAGAGCCCGACGCGGGGCTCGAACTCACAGAGTGTGAGATCATGACCTGAGCTGAAGTCAGACGCTCAACCGACTGAGCCACCCAGGCGCCCCTTAGACAACTTTTAAAAACTTTAGGGGACTGCTTCTTTCAGACAAAACTACTGATAAAGTCACTGTAGTTATAATTTTCTTGGTCTTTAAAATAATGATTTAAAAAAATGATTAAAAAAATTTTTTTTAATTGTTATTTATTTTTGAGAGAGAAACAGAGTGTGAGCAGGGGAGGGGCAGAGAGAGAGGGAGACACAGGATCTGAAGCAGGCTCCAGGCTCCGAGCTATCAGCGCAGAGCCCGACGCGAGGCTCGAACTCACGAAACGCAAGATGATGACCCGAGCCGAAGTCGGACGCTCAACCGACTCAGCCACCCTGGCGCCCCCCAAAAATGATGATTTTAAATCAGGAGGGAAACCAAGTCACATGTGCCAGCTTACAGACTAAGTAACTCTACATTTTAAACTAGTCATTAGTAAATTATCGTTTTAATTCCCTATCAGGAAAGTGACACTACTGTAGCATTAATTCAAACATGGGCATCAATTGTGAAGAGTGGAAAAGTGATTAGAATTCTAATTACATAGGTGTAAATGGGATTTTTCTGTCCAGTAAGTTTAGAACATATTTAAATGTGTTAGCCTAGAGAATGAGAACAAAGGTTTTAAATGTAATTATTAAAAATAATTTACTGCAATTTAGTGGATTCCCGGTCAGGAATGTTCTCTTCAGATATATTTGCCCCAAATATGCCAATGATTACGCCAAAGAGTAATCCTAGGATCAGTGTTTGTATTATACTCTATAAGAAATAGCATAAATGTTCATTATTTGAGGACTGATTAAATAAATTTTAGAACATGCGTATGACGAAATATTATGCAGACGTTAAAAAGAATGGAGGGAGACGTTGCACATGCTCATATGGTCAGAGGTCCAAAATAATATAAGATTAAAAAAATAAATAAATGTAATGAGAGAGGAGGGACTTTCAGTACAGCCAAACAAAGAGCTTGGCAAAGCCATTCCATAAAAAGCAACAACAAAAGCTGACCACACATGTAAAAGCAACCATTTCAGAACCATGGGAACTGACTGAAGTTATATAATAAATTAAAAATACAAGAAATGGGGGCGCCTGGGTGGCGCAGTCGGTTAAGCGTCCGACTTCAGCCAGGTCACGATCTCGCGGTCTGTGAGTTCGAGCCCCGCGTCAGGCTCTGGGCTGATGGCTCGGAGCCTGGAGCCTGGAGCCTGTTTCCGATTCTGTGTCTCCCTCTCTCTCTGCCCCTCCCCCGTTCATGCTCTGTCTCTCTCTGTCCCAAAAATAAATAAAAAACGTTGAAAAAAAAATTAAAAAAAAAAAAAATACAAGAAATGTATTCGTGTCAGGCACGAAGAGTGGGAGTCTGTGGCATTTTGTGTGGGGATGCTACCCGCCCCCCTCCCCAGCCCAGATGACGTGTCGGTACCGCTGTGGGGAAAGACATGAAGACCAACAGTTTGCTGCAGGGGAAGCTCCCTTAATTCGGAAGAAGGTATGAAAAACTCCCATGCCCAGGAGCACTGTCAGTATCAGTAGCCATTTTGGTAGCAAATAAATAGAAGGCCAGTGAATCAGCAAGCCTAATACTCAGGTTCTGGGTGGGGCAAGTGACAGCCTGGCAGACTAGCCAGAAACGTAGCAGCCTTGGAGAGCCTGGGTACGCTCCCCGCACTTCTCTGCTGAATGGAGGTTAAGCACATGTACAGCAGAGAAGGGAGAGAGCTTAACACTCTCCACACATCCTTCCCTGACGGTGAGTCTGTACACCTGGCAAAGGAGGGAGAGGGATTAACACCTCGGTCACAAGTGAAGCACAGACCAGGGAAGATAGGACGATGGACCGCCCTGTGGGTGCACCCCCACAATTTTATCAGCAGGCGGCAGAAGCCTTACTAACACAGGTGTGTGAGCACAGCCTCTAAGTAATCACTGGCTGATGTCTGAGACATGTGGCCATACAGGACACGCCCAGCAGGCCAGGCTTAAAAGTAAAAGTGAGAAGTAAAAAAATTAACAAAGCTGTAAGCCATGAAGTAGACAGACTCTGCAGATTTAGTCCAACTAAATTACTAAAGAAACAAACAGACAACAACTTGCGACAACAAAGCTTGAAGGATAAAATGAGTCGGAATGTAAATGTGCTATAATATGCTACCTGAAATGTGGAGTTTTCAACAAAAAAGCTGGGAGACATGCAAAGAAACATGAAAACATGACAGGAAGGAAGGAAGGAAGGAAGGAAGGAAGGACGGACGGACAGGCAGTCAAGATATAGTAAGAAACTATCTTGGAGAGGGCCCAGATGTTGGAAAAAAAAAAAAAAAGATTTAGAAAAAAAGAAAAAGAAAGTACAACAACAACGATGATGAAAAATTAACCAAAGGAGCGCAACAATAGAGTTGAGATGACAAAAGAATGGGTCAGCCAACTTGAAGATAAGCCAATTAAAATGATCCAGTTAGGAACACAGAGAAGAAAGGATGAAGGGAAAGGAGGCTCAGAGAAATGCGGGGCACCATCAAGTGGACCAACATACAACCAATGGGAGCCCAGGGCCTGAGGGGAGCAGAGGAGAAAGAAAAAAGAGAAAAAAAATCTCAAGAAACAATGGCTGAAAATGTCCCACATTTGAAGAAAAACATGTACCTATGGCTTCACAAAGCTTAACAAGCAAGGAAGATAAGCATACACAACCATTGTCAAATTAATGGAAATGAAAGACAAAGCCTTGGCAGCAGCAAGAGAAAAACAACAGATCACGTACATTAGCAACAAAATCATGAATGCCCTTCTCACCAAAAATGATGAGGGCCAGAAAACAGCAGACTGGCCTTCTGTGACTGGAAAGAAAAAACTGTCAACCAGGAATTATACACACTATCTTTCAGAGGGTGGGCGAAATAAGGACATTCTGAGAAAAACAAAACCAGTTTTTTGGTTAGCAGGTCTCAGTTACAAGAAAGGCTAAAGGCAGTCCTTTGGGCTGAAAAGAGGTAGCACCATATGGTAACTCTACCCACAGAAAGAAAAAGGGAGCCGAAATGGTAAATGTGTGGGTTAATACAAAGATTATAAGAATACGGTACTATAAGCCAATATCCGCCATGATTATAGATGACAAGATCCTTAACAAGCTACTGTAAATCAATTCTAGCAACATGTAATTTCAGTGGGATCTCACCTAGTAATGCAAGGTTGGCATAACATCTGGATATCAACTAATGCAATACACTAGTATTAACAACAACAACAACAACAAATACTCATTCAGGATAAAGCCTCTCAACACCTAGGGACAGAAGAGAACGTCTTCAACAAGATACAGGGCAGCGATGAAATTTACAGCTAACATCAGACTTAATGGTGAAAACTCAAAGCACCAAGAAAGAGGTCTATCTTCACGACTCCTACTCAACAAAGCACTCAAAGTTCTAGTCAGTGTAACAAGGGAAAAATAAAATAAAAAAATGAATTTTAATTTCATTAAAATCCGAAAAGAAGAGGTAAAATTTATTACAGATAACAGGACTCTGCATATAGAAAATCCTAATGATTCCATAAAAATGAAACAACACACTGGAACTAATGGTTCGGCAAAGTTACAAGACCCAAGATCAGTGTATATAAGTCAACTGCATTTCTATAACCTACGATCACTGAAAATGAAATTTTAAAAACTGCATTCACAATAGCATCAAAAAGTGTACAATACTTAGGAGTAAATTTAATAAAAGAAGTATATATATGACTAGTACCTTGAAAACTATGAAACACTGCTGAAAGAAATGAAAAAAATAATCTGTTAAGTAGAGACACTTCATATTTGTGGACTGGAAAACTAAATATTGTTAAGATGGAAATAATCCCCAAATTGAGCTACAGATTCAATCTTCTATCAAAACCCCGGGAGGCTTCTGTGTGGAAATTGATAAGCTGATTCTGAAATAGATGTTGAAATGCACAGAAGCCAAAATAACTAAAACAATTTTGAAGTAGAACTTTTTCTTTGTAAAAAAATCAACAACCTGGATTTCAAATCAAAGTACTAGAAGGCTAAAGTAATTAAGGGCATGACACCGGCATTAGGACAGGCATATACATCAATGGAACAGAACCGAGAATCCAGAAACAAATCCACACCTTTACGTTCGATCGACTTTCAACAATGGTGTTGCTGTTCAACAGGAAAAGAATTGTCTTTTCATCGTATGGTGCTGGGACAACTGGCCATCTATATAAAAAACGATAAACCTACATTCTACCTTCCCACCACACAAACTTAAAATCGATCGCAGACTTGGGGCACCTGTGTGGTTCAGCGGGTTAAGCATCTGACTCTAGGTTTTCGCTCAGTTCACGATCTCATGGTTTACGGGCTCGAGCCCCACACCATGCTCTGCACTGACAGCATGGAGCCCTGCTTGGGATTCCCTCTCTCCCTCTCTCTCTCTCTTCCCGCCCCCGCCTTCTCCCCCTCTTGCATGTGCATTCACTCCTTTTCTCTAAAAAAAAAAAAAAACTTAACGATAATAGACTTAAATGACACATACTATATACTAATACTATACTAGCTAATACTAATACTATAAAAGCTAGTAGCTACTTTTACAGCTACTATAAAAGATTAGGGAGAAAACAGCAGAAAATCTTTGTAACTGGGGGTTAGGCAAAGAGTTCTCCTGGCCAGCCTAGATTCAAGGACAGAGAAACCATGTCTTGGTGGAGGAGTGCAAAGGGGACAGGGTGGGAGGCCCTGTGGCAGCCCACGTGGCTAGATCAACACCCCCTAAGACTGATCACTAAGACATTAAATTTACCTCTCCTTAGTCAGTCTTGTCAGAGTGCCAATGTTTACATGGGTATCTGATTCTTATCAAACTCTCCCATTAGACAGACTCCACAGGGGCAGAGAAAAGAATGTCTTTTATTAGTTTCCATGTATCTACCACATAGAAAGCACTCAAAATCTTTGTTTTTAAACTAAATGAATAAATGTATCATCATATTGGCTTGAGGGAACAAAGGGAAGCTTAAACATTTTCAGCTCCCAAGTAAAATGACTTAATACAATCCCATGTCTTGGCTTTTCCAAGGCAATCGTGATTGACAATATCCTTTCCTTGTAAATTCAACAGTTTTCTTCACAGATAATATAGTCATGATACATATGCTACAGTATGTAAAGTCAATCTACTAGACCAACCTGGGATTGCTGAAGACAGTCTTACCCCAGGCAGCTGTTTGGCAGATGTGACAGCTTCTCTAAATAAATTGTCTAAAGAGGCAAAATGTTCAATGTTTTAGTTTTTTAATCTAGAACATGCAAGTTATACAGAAGACCTAAATTAACTTTCATAATGGAAGTAGGGATACACTCTCTTTAAATAATCACATTCTTAGCAACGTCAAAGTGTCTGGAAAGGGTTAAAAATAGACACGCAATTGTTCCATCAACAAAGCACAAAACACCTGGCAGAAGCCAGCCAACTACCTCCACGGTGTCCTTCTTCTCTGGGCTTCTGACACTTTGGTCTGTCGTTACGTGTACCTTGCGGTACTGAAATCCTCGGCTTACGTTTCTCTCTTCTACGCTACGTGTTCCTGGAGGGTAGGGACTGCTTTTATTCATGCCTCTGGCCCGAAACCACACACGGTGCTTGGTGCCATGGAAGGCACTAACGCATCCGTGTGGGAGAACAGTGGATCCGTAGGTGATTTTAACATCACGAAGAAGCTTAGGACGTGGGAGCCCCCAAACGTGAACTGGCAAGGGTGCTCTTCACCCTTCTTGGCCGTGCAGCCTTCCCGGTGCAACCTAATCTCTTTAAAAATCCCTCGCCTCGATATAAAGAAAGAAAACTGCCAACCGATTCACAGGGACCCTTTCGACAAATGAAGTGCTGTGCAAATAACAATTACTAGAAGAGTTACCAGGGATGAAAATAAAGAAAGGACTTCAAAGGACAAATTAACTATCAGGGTGAACCGTACTAACAGGAATGAGGAACTTTTTGATTTCCTCCAGTGCGTGTCCCATCCGGGCATATGCTTCTGCTGGTGGAGCGAACACTTCGATGAGAACGTGGAGGTCGTCGTTGAGGTGAAAGTATTTTGCTTCCCCACTCTTCCTCAACTCTTCTTCCTGAAGAAAGAAAAACCATGCTTAAAAGCGTGTCTGTATAAGAAAAGGAGAAGAAACACTATGTAGAGCTTATCTGGCATGAGGCTGTCACAGAAGAGTCACTCAACAGCAAGTGGCACTACCCCCAAGGATGGAGGCTTGAGATACAAATCTGACCCTGCCATTCCCGCAGGGAATTACGAAAACACCTGGGCTTCCTGCTGCTGCTGGAGAAGTCTCAGCTCCTGCCTCTGCCGGGAAGGACACCTGTGTCCCCCCAGCTCGACGCCCTCCAGGCGCCCTCAGACCCCTGGCCGGACTGGCTGATCTCCTCCGCTCCCTCTACGCTGGTTACCCCCAGTGCCCGTAGTGTGGCCACAAAGCACTTCCGCCATCAAAGTGTCTGACATAACCTATTCTTTACTTGACTCTTTTCTAATTTCCCTCACGGAAGGTGGTCACAGCGGAGCAAACACCACGACCGTCTTCTCTGGTGCTCGTCCCTGGTCTAGAAAAGTACTCAGTACACAGTAGACACTCAGCGAGTATCTTCAATGACGAGATAAACATTATCTCATTTCTATGTTCGCTCGTGACCGTCTTCTCTGGTGTTCACTCCCTGGTCTAGAAAAGTGTCTGGCACACAGCAGACATTCAGCGAGTCTTTTCAATGAAGAGGTAAACATCATTTCATTTCTATGTTCATTTGTTCATTCACATATTCATTCAAAAAAGCATTTCTACACGCCAGGCACTATATGTGAAGATAAAAACGAATAAAATAAATGAAAGATCTTATTACGTGATTTTATGATATGCGTTAAAAAAAAAAAAAAAACTTTGTTTTTATTTGTTTACATAATGAAACTCAGGGGAGAAATTAGGAGGAAAAAAACCCCAGATCAGAATGGGACAAGTGATTTTCGCCCATGATCTCCTAACTAGCATTCATTAGAGTGGCAAAGGACAGAATCTGGGACTTTTAAAAGTCTTTGTTTCCAACATTCAAATGAGACAGATTGAGATGAGTACGTACCTACATCTAGAGTGATTTCCCAAACGGGGGAAACCTTGCTAGCACCTCCAAAACACCAGCCCCACATGAAAGGGAACCCTAGGACTCCTGGCAACAACACCTTTTAATTCCACCACGAGCTAAGAGGTCAAAGAGGCACAAACACCCTTGACCTCACCACTTAAGGCTTCAACTTCTGTTACTTAACTAATTTGCTCTCTTACAAAGAAAAGAGAGATCTACATATGTAATATGAAAAGGGCACGGGGTTTTGAGTCAGATACACCACAATCCTAGCCGTGCCAGCCACAGCCCAACGGTAGGCCATCTGTTCTAATCAGAACATTGGCCATCGCTTCATCTGATACTCTGCCTTTCACAGCTGAAGGTTTAAAAATCGAATTATATGTTCAAAGTTCACTTTTGGAAGCATAAACTAGAGAATTAAACATTTCTTACCCATTCTACGATGGGCTCCAATTAATGATGATAATGACAGGCTGTCACTGTGACTCACGGTGAAGCACTGTCATCGCTACAGCGGAAGTAAACTGCAACAGCAGAGCTTTCTTATCCTAACCCGCCGTCGCACATCTCCACAGAGCGAGAAGCTTTCCCAGATTCTTCCCTGGGTTCATAAGGACTGGCAACATGGTGTGCGGGGAAGAACACAGACTTCGTTTGGACTCCTGCATTCGAGTCCCAAATCCAACATTTACCCCGTAACTTTGGGCAGGTTACTTCATCATCGCGAAGCGGTGATTTTAAGCGGGGAATAAGAGTATCAACGGCTCGTAGGGTTGTTGTGGTAAGAAAGGAGTTATTAGAATAGTAATGAGGAGTTACTGGCAATATGATGGAGTGGTAATAAAAAAAGGAGTCTCACGTTTAAGGACACAAAAAGTCCTTACAATGAGGCGTAGTACATCAGAAAGACTCAAAAAATGAACATAGCATCGATTATTCTATCATTCTATAATGCGGATGGGAAGGGCAAAACAGCCGGCATGTCTGGCACAAACTGAAGGCTCCACAGACCACACGTTATAGTGATTGTTATGCTACAAACCCAGCTGATAAAAGGGCGTAACGACTCCCATAATTTCATCCATGTAGAAAACACAAGAATAAAATGAATTATGGTCTTGTTAGAATTTAGACAGTGAACACTTTGAAAAGCTACAAGATTTTAACATTAAGTAATGGAAATCTCTGCAGCAATCCACATTATTTATTAACTGAGAATTTCTGCAGGCTGAGAGGCTCAACAGAAGCCAGCGCTCCAGAGTTCAGGCCGTGAGGACCGACTGCAGGACGGCAGGCGGGACCCCAGTAAGTCCCCATCGTGTAGAAATCATCGCTCGTGGTCACGTCAGTGAAACGCCTTGAAGGTGTAACCGATGGTCGTGCGTGTGCACGGCAGGACGAGCAAGGCGGTGGGGTGGGGCGCAACAGGCTATTGTTCACTGTACTGAAGAATTTTAAAAAGAGAGTGACAGACTCCAGACTTGACATTAGGAGTTCGAGGCTCAAAGAGCCAGCGGCAGCCTGGAGGGTGTCACCGCTCACGGCCGAAGGCCGGCGGAGGCCCCACACGGAAGCACAGTTGAGGCCCGTGTGCCGCGGAAGGACGACGCACACGGCCCGGCCATCTCTCGTATGGGATTTAGGAAAATGTCTGGAGAGCAGCGAAGACCTGAGAATTGGACCGGCCACATCAGAGAGGATCCAGACAACCCCGGGTTTTCGAGGGTCACAGCCCTGCTGAACCTTCGGCACTGGCGGAAGCCAGTCTGCTGGAGCTCTTCCTACCCTGTTTCGAGTAGCCGAGGTCGTTCCGTGAAAGGAGAGGACAATCCTCAGGCTTTGTCACTGTTCCTCAGGATGACCTCCTGGCCCATGATCCCTGCCTGGCCCGGGGATGCAGAGAACAAGAGAGCTCGCGGTAAATGGCAACATCCCCTTGCGTGCACGCGACGCTCCCTCCCCGTCTTGCCAACGAGGATCGGGGGCCTTTTACTAGAGTGACTGCACACCGAGAAGAGGTACCCGGCGGCCCGAGGGTTAACGAACCTGACTCTGAGCCAACGCTGCTCAACTGAAGGCCGCTGATGAGGGTGGAGAGTGGGGTCCGTGGGGTCAAGAGATAAAGGACTTCTGAGCCCGCCGCTTGGCAGCAGGCTTAATGGGCTGTGAACCTACAATGTACTCCACTTCCCCAGTTCCGGGGTGTCCTGAGGGAATGGAAATGACCAGCCACTTACAGAATCTCTATATTGATTCTCAGACCCATGTGGTCAAGGACAGAGAAAGGAGAGGATTAGTGAAGGGCTGGTAAGTGGCCTAGGAAAGAAGCCTCAACAGGTAAGAGAACCGAGTGCCCCATGCAATGCAGAGCAGACACTCAGTGACCAGGGAGCCAAAGGGACTAACTGTAGATGTCAAAGCACCTCATTCCCCGCCCACCCCAGTGCTACTCAAGGGACTCCAATAAGGGGTCTGTGGTGAGAGAGAGGGAGAGATTAGATATTACTTCACAACACAGACTCCTCTGGAAAAGATTCCTGGCTACTGCACTGCCGAGTGTCCGCTATGCCAACGGCAGAGAGAGCCCTTAAAATGACACCATAATCTGGACAGACCACCAAGCCCAGATAGCAAGCTGATAGTATTTAGGGCCCCTTTCATTAAACGGATAGCCAGGCACTTGCTATTACTTGGACATAGGATCTAACCAAAGACTTGCCTTCCCTGCTTCCCTCCTACCTGTAAAACTGTCCGTGGACGCCCTGATCACGGCCACCGTAAGCCATAAAATGTTACTTCTGACCAAAAAAACCCTCCCTTAACAGCAAACAAAATAAGCAGTACAATGTAGATGAATTTCCCTGGGCATATCACGTACCTCATGACCGGATGGCCTTACTGAAGACCTCATTAACGTATCAGCAAGGATTGGGTATTTTCGTACAAGATACACAGAATTTCTAACCAAGTGACCAAAATATGGTTCCCTTTCCTCCACCCAGAACAGATGAGTCAGGGAATCAAAGGAACATCATCTGAGACAGCAATGCTTAGTGAGTAGTTAACCTAACCTGGCCCACACCAGAATCATTTCAAACCCCGCCCCCTGAAAATTCATTTTGAGGTTCTACCCTCCAAAGAGGCTGTATGGGAATCTTTATATTTAACAGCATCCCATGTGTGTCTGATACACAGCCATGTTTTAATCAAATAATTCAATAAGCTTCCTTGATTAACTCACATAATACACTCAGGTTCCCTAAATCTCAGGTTTTCTACACATAAAACAAGAAAAATATTATGTACCTTCCATCATTTTTGCAGGGAGAACACGGGAGTAACGCCTGTAACATGTTTCACAGAGTGCCTGACTCACAAGCAGATGGCAGCTATTTTTTCTTATAAAAGCCTTTGTTTCGATGGACTTTTGTGTGGGGAGGCTGGATTTTGTGTAAATAACTTTCTTGTCGGACACAATCATCGTCTGACCTTTTATGGTAAGTGGCCACTAAATGCGGACTTAGTTTTCAGTAATGTCAATCTTTTCACCACGACAGAACAACAAAATGGTAACAGAGAACACTGTCAGGGATAGCACGGCACGAAACGTGAATGCTTCTTTCAAAGGTTGTATATTTGAGAAAGTGATTGATAAAAACAACTCCATTAACTTTAACTTCTTAAAAAAGGAGGAGGTTAGCGTGAATACATCCAAGGAGAACAACTGTGTGTTGGAACGCTAAGCCATTATTAAAGCGTCTAAAATCCACTTGAACCCGGTAAAACATAAAGGGTATCAAATGAAGGGCAAAAAGGGCAAATGAAGGTGTATACTTTATGAACTCAACCATGTGAAATACAAGCTTACAAAAAAGGCCCAAAGGGACTCATCTAAAATGCCAACGGTGGCCCCGAGACCACAGATAACTCTGATTTCTCTTCATGGGCATTTCAGTCTCACTGATCCGTCTACCAGGTGTTGTATCTACAATCAAAACCACAGGTATTGCTACTTCATTTTACAAATGAATGTGATAGTTACAGACGTACGTGTAAGACACTGCATGTTCTGAAACTGGCCCGAGTGACTCCATTTTTGGCTACATCCCAGACTCACCGCCTTCTACAACGTTTCCATATAACTTCATTTAAGATCCTAGCTAGCTCTTATATAATTTGCATTAATACAATGGATACTCTAAAGGTGGATTATACAACCTGTCTCCAAAAGCAGCCATTGTCTACAACGAATGTTACCTTTGCCTTGTCTCGCATGGAACCTTTTCCAAGGATGGACATTTTCGTCAAGGTTTCTTCTTGTAAGCGCTTCAGAGAATTGCCACGGGGACCCAAAAGTTTCCCCACAAAGTTGAACTAGGAGAAAACAAACAAACCGAATTTGTAAGTCATATCTGAAAGTAATTTATTAATCTCGAACGTCAGGAAACACGACAGTACACTGCACATTACTAATTAACGCCAGATATTTAAGTTCCTACTATATGCATCACACTGTAATGTTTTTCACA
This sequence comes from Panthera pardus, assembly GCF_024362965.1. NCBI lineage: Eukaryota > Metazoa > Chordata > Mammalia > Carnivora > Felidae > Panthera > Panthera pardus. The sequence continues at coordinate 75,743,315 of NW_026527002.1, read as the reverse complement.
AACCCCATAAAATGGGGTTAAAAACTGTAAAGTAAAAACCAATCATTTCAGTGATGGCTAGATTTCACAAATTATAAATGAAGCTAGTTCCCAGAATTCCTAAGTTGTTGTCCTGACACTTTCAGTAGGCAACTGACATGAAGCACAAACAGTGCTAGCGTGAGGATGTGGGTGGGAAAGAGGTAATGTGCACTGGGCTGGTCATTATGGAGCATCTGGGTCCTTCCACCTGGTCAGTCAACCAGGGAGTGCACTGGCCTAGATGAGTTCTCAAGCAGTCAGTGGCTCACAAAGCTTTATGACAAAATTCATCTAACTCTTCTATTTTTTTTAACATTTATTTATTTTTGAGAGACAGAGAGAGACAGAGCGTGACCAGGGGAGGGACAGAGAGACGGAGACACAGAATCAGAAGCGGGCTCCAGGCTCCAAGCTGTCAGCACAGAGCCCGATGCGGGGCTCAAACCCACGAACTGTGAGACCATGACCTGAGCAAAAGTTGGATGCTTAACCAACGGAGCCACCCAAGTGCCCCAACATCTAACTCTTCTAAAACAACTAGCTTTGGAAATGTTGACAAAATATTTAGTCTAGATTCTACGGGGTTCTTTATTTAACAGGCAGCGTAGAAGTGAATTCATTAATGGCATTGATTCTGAGGCTACACTGCCGTCCTTTTAAGACATGCTTTTTCCATTTACCAGCTGAGTAACCCGGCTAGTAACTGCATTACCTAATCTCTCTGTACCTTGGATTCCTCATCTACAAAATGAGAATGGCAAATGACAACACAACCCACCCTCATAAGGCCGTTAGGAGGATTAAATGGGTCCATATAAAAAAACCAGAACAATGCTTAGCACATAATAGATAATAAATATATCTTGAATGAAAGGGTATTTCATGAATGAAAGGATATTATTAGGAATTTCACACAAGTGTTAAAAGCGTTACTATAATTAAGTTGTGAATATTTCTTGTTCCCAAAAGGAAAAGTCAGCCCTACTGACTAGGCGATCTTTGGCAAGATTGCGGATTACAAACTTAAGCAGCTACTGCTTTGGTATCAGCTCTCATCCACAATCTATGCCACTGCTGTGCTGTTGCTGTTTTTAAAAGACAATTGTTCCTCAATTTCTCTATGGAAAGTGAAGTAATATTCTTAAAATACGAGCTTTTAAAAAATCAAGATGGTATTTTTTCCTTGCTCACTTTTAATTTTATTAGTCTTCAATGAAAACTCAAATAACTACAGTATTTTTAACCTTCAAATTACTTTTTTTTTAAATTTAAAGTCAATTACTTTTTAAAAAACAGAAATGATACAGAGTTAAAAATATCAAATAATACAACGTAGGAAAAGATCAGTGTCTCCACCCACGGATCCCTACCTTATTTCTTGGTTCCCCATTTGCTCTGCTTTATCTTTCTGGAAATTCTTATGTGTCTATCGGGATCTCCTGGTTTGGAACTCTAAATTTCTCTCTTATTCTTCCTCTTTCTCTTTCACCTTCTCTCTCTCTCTTTTACTTTCTGGGAGATTTAAGTATATTTCCTACATATCTATTGATTTTTTTCATTTTTGCTATCAAACGTTTAACTACTAACAGCATTTTCTTATATTTGTTCCTTTTTTACAGCATTTTAAAAATATTTTATGTAATTGATACAAATTCTTACCTTTCTGAGGATTTTAATGCAGTGCCCCCTTCCCCCAACTTGGAGCTTATAGCATCTGCTGCTTCCAATAGATTATGTTGTGCGAATTGGTCTCTTCCTACATTATCGGCTTTCCTCAAGTGACCAGTAATCCCCCCCTGCTGCCTGCTCTTAAAAATTTAAGGTTGCAGCTCAAAAACATTACCTGGACACCCTGGAACTCCCTGATCTCCCAGGAGGAGGTATCAGCCTGGCTGCTGGAACGTTGGGATTCCCACTATGAGCTACACACACTTTTATTTAAGGGAAATAATGCCCTCATTTTCCAGTGTGGCATCTCTAGCCCTCAGTTGAATCCATCTGGGTCTCAGAGCCCAGAGTTTCTTTATTCAACCCCTTCAGGAAATCTCTAGTCTGCTCTAGGTTAAGAAGGCAGATGCCTGGCTTCATAAGCTGGGAAGAGCATCCAGTGGTCTAACTACTACTTCTTTTTTTAAATTTTATTTCTAGAGAAAGAGCATGTGCCAGCAGGGGAGGGTGCGGAGGGAGAGAGAAAGAGAGAATCTCCAGCAAGCCCCACCTCGGCACGGAGCCTGATGTGGGGCTCAATCCCATAACCCTGGGATCGTGACATGAGCCGAAATCGAGAATCAGATGCCCAACCAGACTGAGCCCCCCAAGTGCCCCTAACCACTTCTCACATAAGCTCTGAACCAAGTCTCCACTTCAGTTCTGCCCCTAAATCCACCTTCTCATTAACTGGCATCTAGGATTCCGGAGTTTTCTCAAGGTGTTCCCACACCACTGACCAAATTTCTGGGACACTTTCTCTGGCCCTGTGAGCTTGGATTCTGCTTTCTCTGCTCTCCTAAGTCATTACCATTTGTCCATTTATTTTGCAGCCACTGAAATCTCACTCCAGTCATTGGCCTATTGTTGCCTCGCCCTTCCATTCTTGTCTTTGAGGATCTGTGCCTTTTTACTTCATTTACATTCATTTTGGCAGGTTTCAAGGATGGCATGAGAATAAATTTGTGGTCAAACAGCCATATTTGCATCACGTCTTTAGTAGTTAAATATTTCCCCATTAATAAAAACTAAGAGGCCTTAGAAATCATCCAGTCCAAACATCTAATTTTATACTGAGAAAACTGAAGTCCACAGAATGGTAGGATTTATTCAAGGTCACTTGTAAAACATAAAAACACAGGCCTCTACACACAGAGGAAAAACGTTTTTATGATTTTATATGCCTTCAGGAGTTTCTTTCTCCATTTAACTTCTATTAGTCTTTCCTTCACAAAAAGTACATAAATGAGTACTTTGGCAAGCAGAAGATTTTCACCGACCTCTCTGTTCAAGCATGTATTGTGCAGGAGTTATGTGTCCCAGGTCAGGTCCCCCTCACGGGTGTCGGACTTCATCCACAACACAGGGACCTTACGACCCACCGGCGGTGCCGGTCATATGAATTAAATACGGAAACGTATAAAAAACCACCTAACAGAGCAACCAATAGATGGCGCGTATCCTATGCCAAATGGGTAAGGAATAAATTGATGAATTCAGCCATTATGAACACACATAATTTTACGTGAACAACACCCACCGGCTACTACACACCGACTACCCTCCGACGGCAATGCATACTGAACCGGCACGGCCGTGCCCAGGTCTGCGGCTGAGAACTGAGAGCGCGGACCCTCAGCGTCCTTAATGCTGACTCACAACGACGGCAGTACGCTCGGTTGCTTGGTCGGGTTCTCAACCTGATTGCATCACCTTCCCGGGAGAATCTGGAAATACTTAGCATGTTTGCTTGTCACGCTGACTGCAGGTCACTCCTGGCACTTAGTGGGCAAAAGCCAAGACTATCACACATCAGAAACGGAGGGGACTGCCCTTCACAATGAAGGAGTGTCCTGTGTAAAATGTCAACCGTGTCCCTACTGAGAAACACCGCTGGGGAGAGGAGCCACCGACTCCGGTCCCTCTCTACATCTTGGGCTTAAAGCCCTTGCTGCTCCTTCTTGCGATTACACGATCGGTTCCTCCATGGATTCTCTAAGGTGCCATCATGTCCTTCAACAAACCAAACCAACAAACCATAAGCCACCCAGGTGGGTACCCAACAAGACAAGGCCTAAGCGATGCATGGGCTGTGAAAGCCTCTTGCATCCTTCAGACAACACGAATGGTACAGGAGTTGGGGAGCACGGCTGTCTCAAGTGCCCAAGTTCTAGGACACGCTGGTGCTCCCAGGCCACAGCCTTCTGAAGCAGCGGGGCGCCCTCTTACCGGCAGTGTGGCCACGGCAGTTCCTTAGCCTTCCCAGTCCCCAGTGTCACCATATTTGCCCCAGTGGAGGCTGCAGCAATGAAGGGTTATCGGGAAGATTAAAGCACATCAGATAAGTGTGCCCCGAGGATGCCGAATTTAACCAGCCCCCATGCTCCTAAAACAGTGATGATGAGGACAGCCTGGGGCCCTTTCCCAGTCCTGGGAACGGCTCCCTGCAGAGTTCCTCCTCCTCAGGGGATTTAGATAAGGCCTGTAGATGATTCCCTGTTCACCTAAGAGCAGGCCGACCCAGACCCTGGACCTTCCCATCCTTTGCCTCACAAAAGATTGGCCAACCTGTCTGTCCCCACTGACCAGTCAGAAAACATCCTCTCACCTCACCTGATCAAACTTCAAAGAAGTTCTCATTTTCCTCACGCCCCTAAATGTGACCCACAGGCAACCTGGGCCAGCACACAATCCCTGAAGGTCCCCCCACTTCCAGGCACCAGCCTCAGGGTGACCGTTCTCTGACCTAGTGTCCCATCATGCTGTCGCCACACCCTCCTGGCCTTGGGCCCGGCTCCCCTTGTGCCCGCTGACTGCTAGGTCGCTGACAGATCTCAGGAGGCTCAGAGCCCCTGCTATTACAAGTCCCCCTTCCTGGTCTTCTAATAATAATTTTTTAATGTTTATTTATTTTTGAGAGAGAAAGAGAGAGATCATGAGTGGGAGAGGGGTAGAGAGGGGGAGATGGACGATCCAAAGCAGGCTCTGCACAGACAGCACTGAGCCCGATGGGGGGCTCAAACTCATGACCTGCAAGATCATGACTTAAAAGCCAAAGTTGGACACTTACCCGAATGAGTCACCCAGGTGCTCCATAATAATACTTTCATTTTGTTTAATGTTTATTTATTTTTGAGAGAGAGCAAATGGAGAAGGGGCAGAGAGAGAGGGAGACACAGAATCCGAAGCAGGGTTCAGGCTCCAAGCTGTCAGCACAGAGCCCAACATGGGGCTTGAACCCACGAAGTGCGAGACCATGGCCTGAGCCGAAGTCGGACACTCAACTGACTGAGCCACCCAGGCACCCCCCAATAATGCTTTCAAATAAAATCTTTCCTTAACCTAAGTCAGGATTTGTTTTCTGATAACCGGATTTGTAAATGAGAACTTAATACATTTTAACTTTCATTTTTTATTAATAATTTCATCTGTCCACAGATTTCAATAAGAGGTGAAAGTATTATTTCCAAGATCAATGATATTTTTCCAGATGCCAATTAGTACAGAACTATATTATACTACAAATTTTATAACTGTAAATAGGAAACTTTGTGCAAACGATTACAAAGGATAAACCAACACAGAATAAGTATATTTGAGTTTCACTGCATAACGTGTAAGATCCCGTAATGATGTTCTTTGTTGGAAAAGACCAAATGTTTTTCTGAACTAGCTTTAATTGACTTAAACTATATTTGTGACAGGACACTGCTCCTTGGGGAACAATTACACATAAGCTGTCATTTCATAAACAACTAAGCCTCAAGAACATGTCACGGTCTCCATTAAAAGGTTCCCTTAATTGGGTGCTCATCAAAAAGTTGGTTAGTCCAACAAAGGGATGTTTTATTGACCTCCAACTGCACACTAAAACTGAACTTGTAACCTCTGCCAACATAGCCTCAAACGTTACCTTCCAGAGCTCCCCAGCCCAGTAAACGGCCCTGCCGTCAGCGCCCTGACTCAAGCCAGAAACTTCCGCGAGGGCAATGAGGAGACCTTTTGTGCTCACTGGTCTACCACCTGTGCAGAGAGAGCATTTAATAAATGGATTCATTATATCTAACAATTTCACCTCCCTGGGTCCCTTACACCTGTCTATTTTTCTGCAGACGCCACAAACTCCCAGCCGAGGCCACCGTCATCGCCCACTGTGCCCGCTACGGAAGCCTTTCTCCGTGTCAACCTCGATATCCTAAATCAGCACAGCGCTCTTCACACAAAGGTCACTTTGGGACACTCTCAGTAAAACACAACTCCCAACAACCTTCTGAATGAAGTCCCGATGTCCCGACGCTGCTGAGAAAAGCCCCTCCTGACCCAGCTCTTGCCCACCTCTCTGGCTTCTCCACTTCCCTACTCTTGACTTCTGCCAGTCTGGATTTTGTGCGGTTTCTCGAAACTACCACATCCCAAGAACTACCCATTTCGGCTCAGATGGGAGAGCTGGAAAGAACGAACGAACATCACTCTTGCCCTCAAAACCCGAAGAAAGCTGGACAGAATGCAAGTTAATGCTGAAGTCCCAGGGCAAACACCAACCACACCCAGGGCAGGGTACAGGCACCTGCTGGGAGAAACGAGACTCGAGGGCCTGCTTATCTGGGGCGGGCTCGCACCAGAGCAGGAAGCCCTGAAGGCCACAGAATTAGAGCTGACACTTTGTTAAAGGTCTTCCGGGCAGGAACTCAACACTCACACCCCCAGCCTCCACGGGCCCACAGGGGGATCAGGGAAAGACTCAGCAGCCACTGCTGAGATCTGCTCAGACCCACACCCTCATCTGCAGGAGCAAAGACAACAAAGCCACTCACTCACCTCCCCCCCTTTTTTTTTTAATACTTAAAGATCAACAAAACATGCAGTTAGGTCGGCGTCTGCCCTCCGTACTGTCATTACTGCTGCAACACTGGTGAAGTGGCCAACTTGCTCTAGGTGGAGAGTGGAAAACCCAGGAGATGACGAGCCGTCCATGCTGAGTTTCAGGTTTCAGCAGCGGCAGCCAGGTGACAGACAAGTGCAACTTACACGCAGACCACCGTATCTACTAACTGCCAGGAAGCGTCCACGGAGCCCCTGGTGTTCACGGTGGGCTGGCCTGTGATGGTTACAGGGAAGTGGTGTCCTGTGCAAGGACATGGGGACAGAGGACTTCCTGTAACGTGAACAGTAAGTGCAAAGGCCCTTGAATTCGAAGGCACTTCCAAGAACAAGGAGCTGGGAGCCTGGGGGAGCAGAGCTAGTCTGGGCTGGGAAGTCAGACACAGGGTAAAAAAGACGGGCATCCAGCGGGCCTTGGAGGCCCTAAGAGTCTGGATTTAATTTTAAGTTCAGAATGTAAATGCAATCTGGGTGGTTTCATTTTCAGTCTGTATTCTGGTCACTGCTTAACTGTTCCCTATTGATATGAACCCCCTCTCTCAACAATGGCAAACTTTACCCGGTGGGAAGAAGGGGGTGAAATGAGCGTACTGGCAGTCCCTGCTCTTGGCCTGCTGTCTCCTGGGGCCACAGGGCTTGTGCGGCAGGCGCCTCAAGCACCCAGAGCCCACACTCTCCTCCTCCTGCTTCCCCACGTGACACTTAGCATATCGCCTTTCGTGTTAGATTCCCGAGAAGAGGGAATGTGTTATACTCAACTCTGAAAGCAACACCTTAATTCCCGTCTCCATTCTTAACAGTCTGCTACACGCGTAGTCAGGCATTTATATATAAAGGGCACTGAATCAGCAAAATCAACAGAATACACTAATGAGCCCTGGGTCGGGGAATCTGGTCTCCTGGCTACTACTGCCTGAGAAAGCCATAGCTGTATCAGCAGTATCACAAAATATAAAACTCTTTGGCACAAGAGGAAAAGAATTTCATAACGTCAAGTCCTGTCAGTGGCAGAGTCCCTCCTGCTCACCACGCCAAACACGTGCATAAGTGTTACGGGATCTTCCCCAATAGTAACCGAATTCTTCCACACTCCCTTCGCATCGGCTGTTCTTAAATGCACTCGACCAGCCAAAATGAAATCCTGGGATGAACCTGACACCTGCTAAAAGCAAGCCCTTTGTCCATTATGGCTTTCTCCCCTCCCGACCCCCTGACCTGAACCGTGCAGCCCTAGACTGTGGCCAGCATGTGCCTGCGCGGGTCACTTCACCAGCCGTGCCCGGCCCGGCAGTGAGAAAGCAAGACTCAACAGTTACGCTTTAATGCTACCTTGGTTATCTGTAGCTACACAGCAGACTAACCCCAAACTTAACAGCTTTAAACAATTACCATTTATTTATTTGCTCATAATTCAGCAACCTGAGCACCGTGGGGGAGCGCTGGCAGGCAGGCAGACCAACAGGGACTGACCAACCGGGGCTGGAGGACCAACAGGCAGACCAACCGGGACTGGAGGACCGAGTCCCAAGATGGCTCATCCCCACCTCTGTTCTGCAGGAGGAGGCGGTCAACTGGGGTCCGCAGTTCTTGCTTTCAGTGATTCTCCCCCACCTGGGTATCCTGGGCTCCCGCTTATCAGGGTGACCTCCAGGGGGCAGACCTTTTACACCGATACACAGTTTCGAAGGTCAGAAAGGCAGAAGCTGGCGCCCGTTAGCTGGCGTACATCAGCTCTGCTGCAAGCTCCGAGGGGAACGAGCTGTATGGTCAGGAGACACTCAGGAAGGGCACCGTGCAGGGCGTGGGTACAGGGAGCAGTCCCGGGGGGGCAGAGCACCACCACACCTAACAGTGACAGAGCAGTCCTTTAGCAAAACATTAAGTTTTCAAAGACTCACATCAGTCTTTTCTAGACCTACCTTATTTTCTCTGAGTGTCGGGGAGGGCATGGGCAGAGGCTGTGACCCCCTGAGCGCTGAGACCCTGCCTCACTCATCCTTACAATAACCCAACAACCGCCCACAACAGCACCTTGCTTGCTGCAGGCCAGCAGTGCTCCACGCACTCGTAGAAAATGGTGACTGTCAATCAGAATTAATGTCCAGGGAACACTAATCACTAACCACAATGTCACCTAAAGAAAGCCTAGAGTGTGTCACAGCAGCACGACGGAGGGTGGCAGACCTCCGGTATATGGGTCCTAACTGGCCACCAGCATCTTGTGATCAAGTGTCTTATAAAATCTAAATGTTCACTAAAATGCTTAAAAAGACATCTGAAAACAACCACAAATTAAAAGGGTGCTAGGGCTCCTGGGTGGCTCAGTCCGACTGAGCATCCGACATCAGCTCAGGTGATGATCTCATAGTTCATGAGTTCTAGCTGCACATCGGGCTCGCTGCTGACAGCTCAGAGCCTGCTTGAGATTCTCTCTGTCTCTCCCTCTCTCTGCCTCCCCCCCACCACTCTCTCTCTCAAAAATAAATAAACCTTAAAAAGTAATAGGGTGCTGTCTGAGATAAACAAGGTAGTTTAGTTCTACAGAGATGGGTCTGAAGTAGGATATGAGACACAAAAGGGAGAATATGAAGAACTTCTAAAAAATGCTTGGATACAGCATGAAGTATACAGCTTATTAATTTAAGAACTAAGAAGATGTGGGGCACCTGGCTGGCTTAGTTGGTTAAGTATCTGATTCTAGGTTTCGGCTCAGGTCATGATCTCATGGTTTGTGGGATGGAGCCCCACATCAGGCTCTGTGCTCACAGTGCAGAGCCTGCTTGGGATGCTCTCAATCAATCTCTCTCTCTCTCTCTCTCTCTCTCTCTGCCCCTCCCCTGCATGAGCACGCTCTCTGTCTCTCTCAATAAATAAATAAACTTTAAAAAATTTAAAAAAAAAAGAGCTAAGAAGATGTAACAAAGGAAGGAGGGCCAAAAGGGAGCAAGCAGGTCACCAGTGACAGCAAACGTGGATGCACCCTTGGCTATTTCTTACATCAGGCAGCAAAGAATTATCCCCACCACTGGTCCTCACACATCACATGGAGACACACAAGTACACACACACGCACTCATACGTGTGTACATATGTGTATTAGTGTACATATGTATAAACCCATTTAAAAATTCTGCATCTGTTCCATTAATACTACAATACTTAGGGCAACAGATTCAGCATTAACAATAGATGAAATAGTTCCAGTATGAGAAGACTCTTCTTCTTGTCATATCCAACTGGATCACAGTTGCTTTTACTTTGTTGTAAGGCTGAGCTTGTACTAAGCACAGGGGAAGGATCAACACTGCCATTTTTCTTGCTCATTTCAAATGTATTTTTACATTTTACCTTCAATTCAGTTTCTTCTGCAATAATCTTTGCCCATTTAAAGTAAGTTTAACTATCAGCAAAACTAAAAGGGAACCGATGGAATGGGAGAAGATATTTGCAAATGACCTACCAGATAAAGGGTTAGTATCCAAAATCTATAGAGAACTTATCAAATTCAACACCCAAAAACAAATAATCCAGTGTAAGAAATGGGTAAAAGACATGAATAGACACTTGTCCAAAGACATCCAGATGGCAAACCGACACATGAAAAAATGCTCAACATCACTCATCATCAAGGAAATACAAATCAAAACCACAATGAGATACCACCTCACACCTGTCAGAATGGCTAAAATTAACAACTCAGGCAACAACAGATGTTGGCGAGGATGTGGAAAAAGAGGATCTCTTTTGCACTGTTGGTGGGAATGCAAGCTGGTACAGCCACTCTGGAAAACAGTATGGAGGTTCCTCAAAAAATTAAAAATAGAACTACCCTACAAACCAGCAATTTATCCAAGGGATACAGGTGTGCTGTTTCAAAGGGGCACATGCATCCCAATGTTTCTAGCAGCACTATCAACAATAGCCAAAGTATGGAAAGAGCCCAAATGTCCATCGATGGATGAATGGATAAAGATGATGTTGTGTGTATAATCCACACAATGGATTATTATTCGGCAATCAAAAAGAATGAAACCTTGCCATTTGCAACTACGTGGATGGAACTAGAGGGTATTATGCTAAGCAAAATTAGTCAGAGAAAGACAAATATCATATAACTTCACTCATGAGAACTTTAAGATACAAAACAGATGAACACAAGGGAAGAGAAGCAAATAAATAAATAAATAAATAAAAACAGGGAGGAGGACAAAACATAAGAGACTCTTAAATATGGAGAACAAACAAAGGGTTGCTGGAGGGGTTGTGGGAGGGGGGATGGGCTAAATGGGTAAGCGGCATTAAGGAATCTACTCCTGAAATCATTGTTGTACTGTATGGTCATTAACTTGGATGTAAATTAAGAAAGAAAGGAAGAAAGAAAGAAAGAAAGAAAGAAAGAAAGAAAGAAAGAAAGAAAGAAAGAAAGAGAAAGGAAAAAAGAAAAGGAAGGAAGGAAGGAAGGAAGGAAGGAAGGAAGGAAGAAAGGAAGGAAGGAAGGAAGGAAGGAAGGAAGGAAGAAAGGAAGGAAGAAAGAAAGAGAAAGAAAGAAAGAAAGAAAGAAAGAAAGAAAGAAAGAAAGAAAGAAAGAAAGAAAGAAAGAAAAAAGTTGAACTAAAACTAGGTAATGCCATCCATGAATCCCTAACAAGGCACATACAACAGCTATACCCCCTAACATAGTGAGAGCACATTAAGACTACCTTTTGCACTGTGGGATTCCCCCTTTACCAGAGGGTACTGTCTCAGGGTGCACACAACTGCATGGCACTTATAGGAACCACGTAATGGATCTAGCATTAATCTATGTACTAAATATGAAGTTTACTTTCTCAGGTGGAGCATGGGCTCTGGGAGGCAGATTTCTGGGATTCAAATGCCTGTTACTTAGTAACTGTGAACCTGTAGCAAATTACTTCTCTATTTTTTAGCTTTTTCAAATGTGAACAGGAGATGATCATTTCCTCCGAAAGTTGCAAAGATTAAGTAAGTTAATACATGTAGGATGCTGGAACAGTGTCTGACACATAGGAAACCATAAGCTACCTACACACTAAAACAGAAGTTCCAGCACCAAATATATTGTGCACACATCCCCCTTTGGAAGACATCACCCACGCATTTGCTTTCTTTACAGGGGAAAGAGAAACCCTCAAGAAACACATTTTGTTTATGATCTCGCATTCCTCTGACTCCTGCCCAAAGGCAAGAACAAAAAGGAAAGAGTAAATGAGGTCTGTCTGACCTGCCTGCACTTGAAAAGACCAGATCCCTGCTTGTATTAGCTCTATGGGCCACTTTGGATTCCAATGATTTAACTACTAACCCAATGGTTAAATAAATCCACATTTTCCTTGGTATCCAGAATACTGATCTTATTTGAATTAAACCAATGTCATAAATGCCAAATTCCAAACAATAGTTAAAATCTAATAACAGACTTGAGACCATGGCATCCACATGAAACGGAGTGGTCTCTTCAGAGGTAACACATTTATTCCTTGGCATAGCTAGTAACTGAGTCAAGCTCTGGATTACTGACAATAACTTTCATGATTCTCCTAATCGCCTCTAAAAATAACAATTGCTTTTACAGAGATGAATTTCCTAAGAATGAAAGTCATTCCAAACTTGTGTTTGAATCAATCATTCCTAAATTTTAAGAGGAATTTAACAACGGAAGACCTTTTATAATGCAGAACACCTTCCACTGTACATTCTAGTTGTTTCTTTACCTCTATGTTATAAGTCTTTCAAGGCTCCCTCCTGGCTGTATAAAATCCTAATGCCCACGGTACAGCGCTAAAGGCTTCCCAGACTACCTACTCCTCACCATTCCAACGACTGCTATGATCTACTATTGCCCATAATTATACCATTCTGGCCCAACAGTTTACTCTGCCCTCCCCAGATCTCTGCTTGCTAACATCCTGAGCTTACACTTAAGGACTAAATTTAATTCCATCTGTAATTCTTCCTCTAAAAATAGCAATTTTTTACATCTTGAAATTCTTATAGTGTCTGACTACCTCTCTTATGTTAATTCAGTATTTACCCTATATTATTTAGTGAAACGTACTCTGTTTCTTCTGTTAGAGTATAAATCCTCTGAGAATAATTAGGACCCATACTGGATTCATCATTTTTCCTACATAACAGTTTCTTAAGAAATACTTGGGGAATTCAGTTTATTTTATCCCAAACAAAAGGGCACTAATCAAGCCAGTTTTTATCAATTTTCTTTGCTACAGAAATTACTGTGATCTATTAAAGCTAGAGGAAAATATTATTATTTAAGTTTATTAATTTGCCAACCACAAATCAGTAAGTATTACCGGTAGCAGTTGAGATTATTTGGTGTTGCCACATTGACTATGATTTTAACATCGTGTTTACTTCCACATGGCAAAGAGCCCAACTAATTTAAACCTCAGCAACTCTAAAAATCAATGAAGTGTACAAGAACTTCTCCAGGAGATGATATAGGCAAAATCCATACACGCAGGCATACACAAATAATGGACAGTGTGAAATAATCTACACACCTCCTACTCTATTGGCTCGGGCTGAATTACAGTCTTTGGGTGAGTAGATGACAAAACAAATACAAGAAGCAAACTATCTGGTATATTAATGAGTTTGAAGTTGTTAGCGAGAAACTCCGAGACCACACCGGTCTGGCTGCCAGGGTGGGGAATGAAACGGAGGGTGTGAAACTGCAGGCAAGAAACCAATCTGGACGAGAACCTGTTACAGAAGACGGGTTAGGGAAGACCGTTAAGGAGTGGTAACGGAATGCAGACATGGAGACGGATGGTAATTAACTAACTGAGGAAGTGGAAATAAGAAATGTGTAAGTCACGGTATCTCACGAATGGAGGGGAAGGAGGTAGATGAAGGAGGAGCCAGTAGACAAAAAGCACACACTCATTCCAGGCGCGGGCACTTGGGTACACGTTGTCTGTCATTCAGCGAAATAAGGAACACAGGAAAAGGTCTACGTTTGCCAAGAAGGGGAGGAAAGAAGGTCATTTAAGGGCCCACCAAATCTAAGCAGGATGTGGGGTATCCAAGTGGAGGTGTCCAGGAGGTGCCTGGTCTGATGGGCAGCGGGGAAGAGAGGGAGGGAAAGAGAGAGACACAGAGGGGACACATCAGATGTCAGAAAGCTAGTACATGACTGACTATATGGCATAACACAAGAGGGACCGGCTCCTAAGCCCGAGTTCTTACCTCTCCCTAATGGCTTCTCAGTATCAATGTGTCCCTTGTTTCATGTAATTATGTGTCAATTACTTGCCGTGATAAGATAAAATTTCATTGTTTGGTCCGCGGTATGAATTTCTGCCATTTTACCCCCCTGGGCAGGGAATCCTCGCAGTGAGGGCCTATGCTTGTTCACATTTCCTGTATCCAGTGCCACCACAGTCCAGGCATTTTCAGTCGATCCGACTTGGTGGGGCCAGAGCCAAAAGAGTCAGTACAATACTATTATTTAAGACCTGTAACTCGGTAGTAACACCCTGCCAAGCGCTAAAAAGGATTTTACCTTTTGGCTCAGCAACACACAGACCTATCTATGGCTCCTCAGAAAGTAAGTGGTGGCAGGATCCAAGATTCGCACGTAACAATACTGATCACAGACTCTGATTTCTAAACGTGCTGTGTTGCAACCAAAGTACACCCATGGTAGCATTTCCAGTCTTTCGCTGCAATGCAGTTTTGGGGACCTACATATAACCACATTTTAGGATTATTTATTTGGCTCAACAAAACAGTCGTAGTAATAATAATAACCCCCCAAGACAACATGAGTCAATTCTTTCAAGAACCCTTCAGTTTGTGCCTGGCTGTTTTTGGAGTCCACTCAGCAAATCTAAATCTAAGTTCAAGGGCTGCTTTCCAGGTCAATAAACAAGAACTTCAAAGAGAGTAAGGGAAAAGTTACCACATCAGATTTGAAATTCCCTCATAATATGGGTTTCTGAATGCTATCTTATTTGCAAATACCAATTTAACTAATTGTCATGACACCAGCACGTGTCACAAGATCCCCAGGGAAAACAAGGAAAGTAGCCTCTCCAGGTGCATCCCTCCCTCTCTACTTACGACCACACAGCCCTCGGCTCCCTGTGAGGTGTGGGCTGTTAAGGTGGCAGGAGAGGTTTGGCGGAGAAGGCAGTGTGCGGTCAAACAATGGCCTGATGGGCCAGTGTGTTCCCTGAGGTTCTGGAGTCCAGAGTCGCCTTCCTACTTTCTCACGGGGTCCCGAAAGTTAACGCCTACCGGGAGGGACAATAACAGCGACTTATCACAAATACGCGTCTTTGAGCAATTTGTTTCAGTATCGGGCTTCCTTCCTGTCAACAAGTTTCAAAATCCCCCACTAGCCAGCCATGTTAATTTTGGCAATGGCGCTCACACAGCAAGAACTAACGTACAAGTACATTTTACCACTTTATTTCTACAGGCAAACTAGCAACTGGACACCAAAAACAGACATTATTTTCACATAAATCCTCTGGAAAAAAATATCATACATGCCTCTGAAAATCAATTAGGAGTCACAGAAAAGGCAAGTTTTAACATACCAATACGACTGTCAAAATATTCACTACT
The DNA here is from genome assembly GCF_024362965.1 of Panthera pardus. Taxonomy (NCBI): domain Eukaryota; kingdom Metazoa; phylum Chordata; class Mammalia; order Carnivora; family Felidae; genus Panthera; species Panthera pardus. Next base: position 75,728,090 of record NW_026527002.1, on the reverse strand, counting down.
GTGAGAAATTTTTAAACCCATGGAGACTTCTACGGAACAGAAAATTCATGGATTTTTCCTTGTCTGTAACATGCTATGAGGGAAAAATGCAAACCAGTTTCAAACAAAGAGAGTTTCCCTGCGCTTTAGTTCAAACTCCAGGAGGGAACATGTTTCTAGAAGTTACATCTCTTTTCTCTCTCTCAAAGATCCATAACCTAAGAGCTTCTGTGAAAGAGCAAATGTATCGAATTTAAAATAGGCACATAATTAGGAAAACATTCAATGTAACCAACCATGTTGATTAATATAATGTTGCCTGAAAACAGAACGTATGCATTAGAATGCTTCGGGGTGAAACCACAGCTACCAAATTCAGCAAATTAATAAGCCTGTCTTAAACGTGTAACTGAAACGGACAGAATCGAACTCGGTTCACTAAATCTTAATCATAGGGCAAAGGTATCCTCCAGACTGACAGTCTCAGGACCATTTCTTCCCCCAAACGGAAGTATTTTTTATCCCAATTATAAAAGCTGCACCAAATCGCTGACCATTAAAATACGGAAACACGTAAAGCAGAAAACACACATATCCTAGCCTCTGGAGAACAACTGCTGTTGAGTCAAGTCGTTGTTTTTTTTCCAAATAATTGTCCAAACGGGTTACCGTCAGCTTTCTAGGTCGCTCTTTTTTTTTTTTTTTTTTTTTTTTTTCACTCAACACGGTCACACACCGCTTGCCACAGCAGGAGGGCGTGCATGCGTGTGTCGTGCCACACGGAGGTGGATTTCATCTCAGCTGGCGGCTCATTCTCCAAGTGGTTCTTCCACCCCAGCACCACTCTGCCCGCACCACGCCCTGGGCTCAAAAGAGCCCACCTCATCCTCGGTCACTTCCTGTTCGAGCTCCACAGCCCTTACGGGCCCACCCCACCCCACGCTCCGCTCCCCTCTCACTTTATCCTAAATCTTCGGGAAGATCCGCACCTCTTCCCGAAAGTAACCTGCTGAGCCAAATAAAGCGGCTTCCGGTTTTGCAACAGCCCTCCGCCCTGTGTTTCCCGGTCACGGCCACCCCTCTACCTCGGCCCGTCTTGCTTCTGATTCTAGCCAGCTAGGCCAGCCCCCCCAAGAGAGGCCACCTTAGGGAAGGCTTCTCTGAGGGTGTCAACATGACCCTCCCGGGGCACCCCGACACTGAACCTCGCACGCTGCGTTACAAACCTTGAGCTGTGCGACTGCGCTCCCCGCCAAACAGAAGGCCCCGTGACAAAGAAACGTGTCTTAGTCACTTCTGTTTTCCCGGTACAGTAACTGGCTCACAGAAGACCCTCGATAAATATTAGATATGTGAATGGAGGCACGGATCCGAACGATGAATGAAACAGAATAACAACAACAACAAAGGAACGTAAATCTAAAACGCAAAGCGTCTGTCGGTTCTTAAAGGCAGGGCACCCTGTTCCGATGGTGATTTGGCACTCACACCGCCTCTGGTCGCTGCTCAGCACCAAGGGTAAGAGTTCATCCACCGGAAGACCCTGGACAACAGTTTCTACAGCTTTAAGTCTTAAAAACAAAACAAAACAAAACATAAAACACTGTTTACTCTGAGTTTCACACTGCACAAGCTCTGCCATATGACGCAAGAGTGAAGGTGCTTCGGCTCTGAGTGCCAAAGACTCGCGTTCAGGGCTGTCCAGTGAAGCAGGAGCAGAAGTGGTTCGTTAAGAGAAAATGTTCGGCTGATGGAAATCCTTGGATTAGATGGAGTTTCACAAGTAGCACTTCCGTCCTACCCGGAGGCTGAAGGTGTACGGTCACCGGGGCCGCGCGTCAAGCTGGGCTGCCCCCAGAAGGCCAGGCGGCCGGCCTCCTCCGGCCCAGTCTACTCGCTGACACCAGCGAGAAAGCCTTTTCTTAGAGCTGGTGCAAGTGCCACACTAGCCTCTACGGAGGCCTGGCTTGAAACTCCTGTGCTCAGCTATGCTAAGCAGCAATCTCCTCCCTCGGCACTCTGAAAGCGGCGGGCTGCTAAGCAGCCAAGTCCGATACCGGAAGTGCTCGAAACAGTCTCTGCTCTGCGTCAGATGCAGAAATCCTCATTTGTCTTCCCCCACTCTCGTCCACGCTGACAGCGAGATCTTATTTCATATACTTTTATTCAACTCGCTCGTGTACAGCAAAGTATTAATTCCAGATTAATCATCTACTGGGCTATGAACTATTTAAAGACAGGGAGAGTCTGCTCATCGTTCTATCTACTGCGTATTGAGCACCTCGGGTATTGAGCACCGTGATCAATTTATAAAGGCTTCCATGAGCCATGTTTTGTTTAGTAATGAGTCTGCCTATGAAATGTCCGCAGCGTAGATTTCTCTTTACCAAAAATGTACATCCTCAGTCCTGCAGGTATGGCTGTGTAGGTTCCTAAGAGGCTGACCGTCTATACAGTTACATATGTCATATATACACATAATACATATGATATATATAAATGTATAGTATATATAATATAATATAATATAATATAATATAATATAGTTAACTATAAATTGTTCAACTCTAAACAAAGTACAAAAACCAATTATCTGACGCCTCTGGAGAATGACCAAAACAAGGGGATTCTGAAAGGGAGTCAAAGCTCGGAAGAAGGGAACAGCCTGGGCATATTTACTGATGTTAGAGTTTTTAGCCTGAATGGCAGAGTCTGAGGCAAGCACAGTGAGGAAATGTGAGGGAGGGATATGAGGAAAGACAGCCGGAGACGAGGAGCCTCCAAGTTTGTACAAAAATGCACCCAAATCTCTGGTAACCCCAGGACCATGTATGCCAAAAACAAACACAAAAGTCAAACTAAGAAAAGAACAGAACTGAGATCTGTATGCCACCCAACAAGTCTGTGGTCTTGGATCCAAAATTACCAACATTCCTCAAGAAACAGAATAGAATCCAGTGTTTTGACAAGATAACACTCAAAACACCCAGGATACAATCCAAAGTTACTCACATGCAAAAAGTTGTAACAATATGACTCATTATCAAGAGAAAAGCTTATCAATTCAGGTCAAATCCAAGATGACTAAGATTTTAGAACTGGAGACTTTAAAGCACCTATGTTAACTGTGCTCAATAACACAAAATAACGTTAACACCTCTAACGAATAAAAAGCAGAAAATCCCAGCAGAGAAATTTTTTTACACACACATTTATCTATGAATCAAATAATAAATTCTGAAACAGATCACTACAATACTTGATAATCCCTGAGTTTAAGATAAGACAGTAGAAATCCAATCTGAAGAGTGGGGGATGGGATGGGGGAAACTATAATAAAAGAGGAAAACGCCACAGGAACCGTTTTGAGAATATCAAAAGGTTGAATACATATGTAACTGCTCTCCAAAGGTGGGGAGAGAAAGGGTCATAAAAAAAGCATTTAAAAAAATTACAGTTAAAATATTATGATGAAATGGACAAATCCCTTTGGGGAGGAAGAGAAAGATCACAAAAGATTAAAAAATTCTCATTAGTGCCATAATTAACTATGAACTGAATTATGGGGTGCCTGGGTGGCTGACTTGAGCTCAGGTCATGATCTAACGGTTTGTGGGTTTGAGCTCCGCATTGGGCTCTGTGCTGACAGCTCAGAGCCTGGAGCCTGCCTCAGATTCTGTGTCTCCCTCTCTCTCTGCCACTCCCCTGCTCACACTGTCTCTCTCTCAAAAATATATAAACATTAAAAAAAAAAATTTAAAGACCCTGAATTCACCATCAAACTTCAGGCCCATATGGTTTCACTGCTGAATTCTATCAAATACTGAGGACAAAACAGCACCAAACTTATATTCTTTGGGAGTAGGAAGAGGAGAGGAGAGGAGAAGAGAGGAGGGGAGGGGAGGGGAGGGGAGGAGAGGGGAGGGGAGGGGAGGAGAGGGTAGGGGAGGGTAGGGGAGGGGAGGGGAGGGGAGGGAAGGGAAGGGAAGGGAAGGGAAGGGAAGGGAAGGGAAGGGAAGGGAAGGGAAGGGAGAAAAATGAAAAGAAAGGAAAAGAACAAAAAGAAACAGAAAAAGAAAAAGAAAAAGAAAGGAGTACTTCTCACTTTATGAATCTGGCATAACACTAAGATCAAAATCTGACAAAGATGTTATATGTGAAAAAAATATATATATAGGCCAGTATTGCTCATGAACATGATGCACTTGAATCCAACAATATATAAAAGGGATAATAATAAGTAGGGTTTAACTCAGAAATGTAAAGGTGGTTTAATTTAGACGATCAATCAATAAGATTCACTACATTAACAGTGTAATGGAATAACATTCTGTGTTCATTTCAATAGACATAGAAAAGGCATTTAACAGAATTCATCACCTACTCAGGATCAAATCTCAGCAAAACTAGCTAGAAGGGGACTCCCTCGACCTAACAAAAGGCATCTACAAAAACCCATGGCTGTTACCACTCTTAATGCTTTCTATTTTGGGAAAAAGGGAAGAAGGTCTAATCACACTACTTGTACTCAAGCATTAGAGATACTAGCCAATACAATAATGCAAGCTAAATAAATACAAGCATAAAAACTGGAAGGAAGGAAGGAAGGAAGGAAGGAAGGAAGGAAGGAAGGAAGGAAGGAAAGAAGTAAACTTTAGGTGATAAGATTACACACACAGCATATCCTAAGGAATCTGTGAAACAACTCACTAAAACAAGTGAATTCAGCAAGGTAGCAGAATACAAGGTCAACTTACAAAGTTTTATACTAGAAGGTTAAAAATTAGAAAACAAAATTTTAAAATATTCATTTGACAATAGTATCAAAAAACATAAAATATTTAAGAATAAATTAAAAAACAAGTAAGACCTTTATCTTGAAAGGTACAAAATGCTGCTGATAGAAATTAAAAATCTACAAATGGAAAGATATACCATCTCAAGGAAGAGAAGATTCAATGTTGCTAACATGTCATATCTCCCTAAACTAATCCACAGATACCGTGCAGCTGCAATCATTATCCCAGCAGAGTCTTTTGTGAAAATTAATGAAATAATTCTTAACCTTACGTGGAATTGCAAAGGACCTATATCTGAGCTATCCTGAAAAAAGAAGGACGAAGTTGAACAGGCCACATCACTTAACTTGGCGTCTTATTACAAAAAGCTACAGTGACGGAGACAGTATGGAAGTGGCGTAAGGATCCATGAACAGATGATCGACGTGAAAAAGACACTGCACACAAAGGACTCTCGCTTACGTAGTCCTGTGATTTTCATCAAAGGTCCCAACACAGTCAGTGGGAGGAAAGCATCTCTCAAACAACGGTACTGGAAAACCAGATATCCGTATGGAGAGAACTTCTGACCTTTTAGTATCACAACATACACATAATTTCCGATGTACCACAGACCTAAAGCTAAAAGCTATGATGGTAAAGCTTTTAGAGGAAACACAGGAGACGAGATTTATAGCTTCAAGACAACGCTAACATTCCTTTGAGGTCACCAATTTGTTAGTTCACAGAAGGTAATAATCAGAAAAGAAAAGAAAAAACCTGATATACTAGGCATCATCAAATTAATAACTTCTGCTGCTCACAAGACACTAGGAAGACTGTAACAGGAAAACCACAGACTGAGCCAAATACTCACAAAACATGTCTAACAAAAGGCTTATATCCAGGACATATAAGAAAGCTCCTACAACTCAATGATGAGAACACATGCATCCCATTTACAAACAGACAAAGGACTCAAAAAGACACTTCAAAGTAGAAGATGCATGGGGGTGCCAGGGTGGCTCAGTCAATTAAGTGTCCCACTCTTGATCTCAGCTCGGGTCATGATCTTACGGTTCGTGGGATCAGGCCCCACACAGGCTCTGCACTGACAGCGGGGAGGGAGCCTGCTTGGGATTCTCTCTCTCCCTCTCTCTCTGCCCCTCCCCTGCTCACACGTCCTCTCTCTCAAAATAAATAAACATGAAGAAAACAAAAAGATACGTGAATGGCCAGTAGGTACGTGAAATGCACACATCATCATTAATCATCAGGGAAATGCATATTAACACCACAAGAAAATACCAATATACAATGAGGACGGTTAAAATTCAACAGATTGAGAACATCAGACACTGATGACGACACAGAGCCACCACACCTGGCTGGCACTGTTCCTGGAAATGTAACAAGGTACAATCACTTTGGGAAAAAGTATGGCAATTTCTTGTAAAATTAAGTGCATAGTAATTTAAATCTTAAGTATTTCCTTGAAATAAAAACATATCGTCACAAAATGTATGAAAACCTGTATGAAAATGTTCACAGCAATTTAATCTATAATTCATTTGCAACGAATAAGTAAATTGTGGCATATTCAAGTAACGGGACTACTATTCGGCAATCAAAAGAAATGAACTACTGATGTATACAAACAGTAGGCATAAATCATGTAGTACATGAACTCTCAAAAGAAAGAAAAACAGGATGAAAAGAGTATCAACGTTATCAAGTCATGCCCAATCGAAAATGATCAAGATTTCAGAATCAAAGAGAGACTTTAAAGCACCTATCATAATCATGCTGAATAATACAACATTTGCAATACACGAAAAATAGAATATTTTTCTAGAACAGAGTAGAGTAGATAATATTTTGAACATTTATGTGTTTAAACCCTGTGCTAAGCATTTACTATGGATAATCTTATTTAATTCTTAACAATCCAGCCTCTTACAAATGAAGCAGCTAAAGTCGAAAAATTAGTTCTGTAGGTCATCCAAAGTCACATCACTGGTATGACTCAGAAACACGCCTTAGGGCTCCTTAACTCACACTAAAGTCAATCAGAAAAGATAAGATCACTAAATAAGTTTCTCATTAACTTCACAAGTACCTCTGTGCTGGTGTGAGGTGAAGGAGGGCTATGCTAAGGGAAGACGCCTCGAGAAAATATCAAACGATACAAATTAAACACCTGCTCCCTTGGGATTAGGCATACCACACCTGCAGACCTCACTGTCTTACCTTAGGGAACTGCTTTACAGGAATTAACACTTTCTGTCCCAGCTTCATGTTCTTATTAATCACCACATCGATGTACTTTTCTTCGTCCTTGCCTTCTCCTTTCTGAAACTTTTCTATTTCTGTGGAGGAAAAAAGATAACCATGAAGTATGTGACTTAAACCCCAGAGGTTGGGAGTTCTCACTAGCTCTACTGCGGCATGAAACCAAAGACAGAAATACGGACCATCAGATCAATAGGAGTTTTTCAAGTGACGACACGTTCCCCATTTTACCAATCGTTCCTCGCCAGTACAGCAGGAAAAAGGCATAAACCATGGCTCTGACAAGTCCAATCTCCACAGCCCATGCTAATGAAGGAAGCAAAACGAACCAGTTATAAAACAGACACAAACAAAACGAACTTTCTTGGGGCCTTCTGGAATCCTAGACAGAGGCTGCTCAAATAGCTAAGAAAAGCCAGAGAGTATTCTCCGTTCAGCGTTACAAGGATATGACTCCCTATTTATCGGCTCCTCCTGGCTCTCCAAGGCTCACACCAGCAGGAACTGATTCTTTCAGATGGCATTAAAAGCCCTAGACGGCTTCTGTCAGTTGACATCCCCAACCAAATCTACCCTCCTCGTAAGCGACACGGATCAACTATACACTCCAGTCTTCCCTCACGTTCCTTTCTCTACCTATAATGTTATTATTTCAATTTCATACATCTCCTTCAAGATTCAGCCACATCAAACACTATTTTTTATGTGTGACTATCCCTCTCACCAATGGGGCAGGAGGGGAAGAACCGGTCACTTCCACCTCGATACTCACAAAACACTCTACGTACAACTCTACCGTAACTCCTAGATGACAAGAAAATGTGGTTCCTCCATACTGTATCTCTGTTACAGAACGACGTTTGTGCCCCCCGTTCATATGTTGCAATCCTCACCCCGGATGTGATGGTCTTAGGAGATGGGGCTCTAGGGAAGTGATCAAATCAGGGGGGTGGCGCCCTCATGAAAAGGATTAGTGCCTTGTGAAAAAGAGCCCCCACACCTCTTTCACCCCCACGGCCACATGAGGACACAGCGAGAAAACTGCCATCTATGAATCAGGAAGTGAGCCCTCACATGACACTGAATCTGCAGGCATGTTGATCTTGGACTTCTAGCTTCTAGAACCGTGAGAAAGAAACTTGTGCGGTGTCCACGCTCCCCAGCCTACGGTATTCTGCTATACATCCCAAGCGGACCAAGACATTCTCGCACTGGAACATAAATTTTACATAAAAGTCTGTTTCTTCCTTCAACGAATGTCTCCCACAAAGCACACACTCTGCGTACCTTCCAGATCTTGGAAAACATCAGTACGCGGTTTCTCCTCATTGCTGCCTGTAGCGTTTGGCTGCTTAAGAAGAACACCAACAGGTGCTTGAACGAGCGCTGGCTGAGTGTGTACACGCACTGTTCCCTCCGCAGGCCGGGCACAACCTACCCAACACGGAGAAGGCCCAAAGACGGCGTTGGTTGTACAAAGGGCGCACACCTTCGTTCGTTTTGCTTGCGGGGCTAGGAATACCAGTATTTAAAATAGGCCACAGTCAAGACATAATTCAATCCTCAGGCAAACAGGAAGCTCAGAAAGGTTACTTTGCTAATAATAAATGATAAAGGTAGGATTTCTCTCCAGGTTTGTCTAACTAGAAAGACAGTGTGCCACTGCAGGCTCGCCCACCACGGCTTCTGTCATTTGAGACAGAAAATAAGATTTTCATGGCACCTCAGGAGAAAAGGAGGATCTGCTTACATCTGGAGGCTGCCGTCACCACTGAGGAGCCGGGTGGCGGGGACGCCTCCTCGCGATAATTGTCCATCCACCTACCCCTTCATTCCGCTCATTAGCACTAACCCCCCAGCTGTCTTACTTGTATGCAGAGCTAGACCTGATCTCTCGCCTCCACAGTGACAGTCTTGACACCTATCACGACAGTTCTGAATAAGGTCCTCCTCACCATTTTAACAAGTGTCAGAATAAATTGTTCCTTAACAATGCACGGTAGAAAGTCAGTGTATATGTGGGACGCGATGAAAAATATATATCTGGCCTTTGTCCCAAGTTCCTGGCACAGACCTCCTAAAACCCTACAAATTTCCTGAGTGATAGGAGTGCATTTTATCATTCCTAACAAGCCCCTTTCAGCCATACCTGCCTTTATGCTAACGAGATGACTCTTGGAGGAAAAGGGGGCCACTTGCCAGAAAAGCCAACCATGTGGAAAAACAAGCAAGGGCCAAGCTGGCACGTTCAGCACTCCCACCTGTGGGGACAGAAGAGGAGCTAGAAATGGGAGTTCAATCACCAATGACCAATGATTTAATCAACTGTGTCCGCATCACGAAAACTGTAAAACCCCCTCAACAACAGAATCTGGGGAGCTTCCGGGCTGGTGAACACAACCACGTGCTGGGAGGGTGGTGTGCCTACAGAGGGCATGGGAGCTCCAAGCGCTTCCCCCAACACCTTGCCCTGGATCCCCTCCTTCTGTTTGGCTGTTCCCGACTTGTAGCCTTTAGAACAAACCACAACGGTGAGTAAAATGCTTTCTTGAGAATCCTGTGAGTCACTCTAGCGAATTACCCGACCTGAAGACAGGTCATGGAACCCCCAAACTTGCGGCTCGTCAGACGGCAGTGTGGGTGGCCCGGGCACCCCACCTGCAGCTGACCTCTGAAGTGGGGTGGCCTTGTGGGATGCGGGCCTCACTCTGCGGGGTCTGCCCTACCTCCAGGAGTCGGTGTCAGCACTGAATTGGATCGAATTGCTGGGCACGCAGCTGGTGCTGGAGAATTGACTGGTGTCAGGAAACCCCATACGACAGGGATTAATAAGGTGGTGGGAGGAAGATGGGGGCAAGCAGGAAAAGTCCTGAAGACAAAAAGAACGACTGAGAGAAAGGAAAAGACATCAGCTCTGCAGCTTCTGACCAAGGCGTCCAAGAATCAAGATTAATACGAAGCCTCCAAATAAACTAATGGATTATTTTGTCTGCTTTCTTGTGTTATCCTAGGTTTTGATCCTGGAAACTGACTCAAAACAGAATCTGTATGGGAACAATGAATCTGCATGAAAATAGACGGGCGTGAAATGCAAAGACGTACTTAGATAATCCTTGTTAACTGCTGTTGAGAAAACCTTTTAAGAGTACTTTTGACTTTCTTCTCTCAAAGTACAATATATACATGGTAAAAATTTAAAACGGTGCAACAGGATATAAACTTAAAAGAAAAGGTTTCTCCTATACCAATACTCCAGAAGTAATGGTTATAACAATTTTATATACTCTTCCAGAAGTTTTCCACAAATAAACACATATGCATATGCCCATATGCACACACACGCGCACACATATGCACACACACATGGGGTTTGGAAACTAGAACTACTGGTGGAAATAAGCTAACCTAGTTTTGTTTTCCTCAGTAAAGAACAATAAGTCACACTTTATCTGCTCCATCGAGTATAACAATTCACGACTTCAGCTTTAATTAGAAGAAAATTCATTCCACATTTTTACTTATGCATTTATGGTATAACTGGAAATGCCTTTAGCATAAAAGATTCAACAAAATTAGATATACTGAAACTTTGTAGAAAGAAAACAAGGAACATTTAATGAACATAAATGTTCATTAATATAAGTGTAATTACCTGTTTTTTTAAATATTTATTTTTGAGAGGGAGAGAAAGAGGGAGAGGGAGACAGAGCATGAGTGGGGGAGGGGCAGGGAGAGATGGGGAAACACAGAATCTTAAGCAGACTCCGCACTGTCAGCACAGTGCCGGACACAGGGCTCAAACTCAACGAACCCTAAGATCATGACCTGAGCTGAAGTCAGACGTTTAACCGGCTGAGCCACCCAGGCGCCCCGTAATTACCTATTTTCAAATCACACTGTATTTTTATGATTTGTGAAAACTTATAAGCATAATATATAATTCCATAATCAACATTCAAATGTTATTCCTTGCATCAATGATATGAAACAATTTAAGTACCACGTAAAATCTATAAAGGTTAAAAAATTAGAAAAAAATTATTTGAGATACACCTATGACTTTGAAAAGGCAAATAAAAATTTAAAAAATATATGCTACGTAATTTCCTTCTCTAGACAGTCAACTCTGAAAATCTTATGTTGCTAAAATATCTTGCTACCTTAAGTAAGCTTTGAATTATGTTAATATATAATATTTCACTGTTTAAGACTTATCTGAAAATTGTTGAAGCCTGATGCCACACCACATGCATGCTGGTCTCCAGGTAGTGGAACTAAAACACCACACAGCAATAGAAGCAGCCAAATCCCGTGCCTGGGGTCAAACACACCTCACTTAAATCATGGCCACTATACTTGTCCAAAGCCCTCCAGCTACCAAATTCAAATTGCGCGCGCACGCGTTTGTGTGTGTGTGTGTGTGTGTGTGTGTGTGTGTGTGTGTGTGTGTTTTCTAGGCACTATTCATTCAGTCAACAAGTCTCGGTTTTCCAGTTGATTGAGAATTATAATAAGTAGTTTGATGTTTTCATGAAAAATCATGAAATTACATTTAATAAACAATGCAAAAAAAAAAAAAAAAAAAAGGCAGGGGTATTGTACGTGATCTATGAAATCATGGAACAGCTTTCTGGTATTTATGCCTGTCCCTAACTGGGAGTTTTATTTTCCAAAACCCAAGTGACCACCTCACTGATCTTCTCTAGGGAAGGGAAGAGAACATAGCTGACACCACCAAGGTGGACATAACCTTTTAGTTAATTGTAGCCAGTGAAGACCAACCATAGAGAAAATCTAATCAGGTTTCTGAGGTCGAATGCATGGGGGACTTGACTTTCACTAATCCCCAGATTACATTTGTTACCACACAGTTCGATGTACCAATGCCATCTCCCAGCTCAGAAACAATAAGGAAATGTGTGATTAGGTTTTCGATGATGTCGGGGATTAAAATGTTATCTTTTCAAATGCTTGACATCAAATTTCTGTCAGCCCAGAAATCTAGTGTCAGTTAGAATGTCTTTTTTATTTGTTCATTTCTTTTTTGTGTGTGTTTTTGCCTTGGGCTAATACAGAGCTTCCTAAGCAATGGCCACTTACCTTTCTATTTTAACCCACCAAATACAGTAAAATCTACTAATCCTCTAAAAAACAGCCAAATAGTCTTTGGATTTACATAAGTTACATTTTCAATATTTATTTAAAACATTAAAAATGTTGAGCACTGTAAATTTTCATTAAAAAATGCTTAAATTCTCTCATAGAATCAAGCACATCTAAATTGATACTTTCCTCCTTCTGAGCAACTCCATTTCTGTGAATTCACCCTACAGATATACTTAGATAAGTGTAAGATGTTATGTGCGAAGCTATCCATTTTGGCATCGTCTCTAACAGCAAAGCACTGATGATCATCTAACTGTGTATCAATGGGAGAAGCCTGGTTTCAGAAGCTAGGATATACCCACAGTCTGAAACAGCGTACAGCTACTTTACAAGAGCAAGAACAGAAACAGATCTCCACCAGATACACTGTTCAGTGTGGTTGTGCACACACGTGTGTGCACTCACACTCACACACACACACACACGGGATCAAACAGTCTAAGAATATATGTTCATATTCACAGAAAATGTCTCCCTACTTATACATAAGAAGCTAGCAACAGTGGTAACCTAGCGGACGTAAGAGAATGCACTGGACAGTAAATAGGGAACAGGATGCTTTTCACTGTATCTTTTACGTTATTTAAAATTTTTGAAAAATGAATTTTTCACCAATTCAATTTTACAAAGAATTAAATTTTTAAACATTTAAAAAATTTTAAAGACTTTAACAGAATAGAACAAAAATGTACACAGAAATGGCCATGCTTGTATTCTGCATCTTGGCTAGTAATCCAGAGTTTTACTCTCTCTTGACCATTCACTTTAGGTTCTTGATTCAAGAATTATTTTACTGAAACTAATGGGGAATTTACCCGGGCTGCTTATCTCACCTGAAGCAACAGATAATATTTCTGAAAATTACATGTAAAACATTTTGAGAATCTAGTAATATTTTAGAAGCAATGAGGTTCACTTGGGTGGGCAATGAAGACTGGTATCTACCCAAAAACTCCTGACTGAGTTCTGACACACTGAGGAAATTGTAGGAGGTGCTAGGAACAGACTATAGAGAATGTGTGGCACGGGAACGGACAAATTTAATAGCACGTACACAGTGCTGCAGAGAAGGGACTAATAGCTGCGGAATTTGGAAGATCACTCGAAAAGCTAACAAATATGTGCTAAAGGATAAGGGATGGAGTTTGTCAGACAAAGAAATGACGAATTGCTCAGTGAAGGTAAGTAACCCTGTGTAACACCAGTTCACATTCACCCATTCAATTAGTCAGACTATACAGTTGATAGATGGAGTTTACCACGATAGAATCACCTATTTTTCCCCTTTCTCTTCTAACGGTACAAAATGGAAGAGTTCAGGTGAGTAATGATGACAAGATCCTGCAATCACAGAGCCCATTAGGGAACAAGCCTAGGCATGAACTCAATTTCCTGACCCCACGTCCTGGGTTCCTGTAGAAAGACTGAACAGGTGCAGGGTGAGAAAAGGGGTCATTCTCTTGGACCAACACAGAGAAGAAGTGAGGAGAAAAGCAGGAAAAGGCAGGCCAGGCTCTTAAGGTCAAAACTGAGATCCTAACAGTTCGGCAACAACAGGCAGCTACTCAAAGTTGTTAGCTGGGGGTGGTGTGAAGGGAGACATCCTTAGGGAAAGGTGATCTGGCAGCTCAGGACCAAATGAAATGGATGTGATACAGGGAGGGAGAGGGAGAGAGGGAGAGGCAGAGAGGGAGAGGGAGACAGGGGGAGGGGGAGGGAGAGGGAGAGGGAGAGTGGGGGAGAGGGAAAGAGGGAGAGAGAGAGAGAGAGAGAGAGAAAGAGAGAGAGAGAGAGAAAGTCTAAAACATAGCTAGATAATAAAACAGTCTGTCGGGACGAACAAATGTGGGACTGCACCAGACAGTTTATTTTTAGTTGATGTGCACCTAAGAGGGCTGAGAAAGCCATCAGAGGCAAGGCGAGGCCTTCCTATTTAGAGAAAGCGTCAAGCCTACTGAATACCCAATCAGAGAAAACACACAGGGACATACCCATGCTCCTGTCCCCTTCTGTATTCTTCATCCCGTGACACCCGCCTCTGGCCACAGATCCTAAAGCACCATGCCCACCCTGCCATATGGAGGCTTCTGAACTTGCTCTCCCAAGACTGGAACACGCTGCAAACACGCTGTTTGCCCTGCAGTGTCTTCTCTCCGGTGTCTGTACTTGGACTCTACTTCCTAGAAAGGCTGTCCTTGAACGCCGACTCTAGTTCACCAAGAAAACACGGCGCTCCGGCATGATGTTCACCATGGCTCTAACCTCCGCTCAACGTCTGTCTTCTCCAGTAGACTGTCAGTCCCCCCCTTTTGGTCCCTTTCATAGTGCCGGCCATGTGGCGAGGCCCCCAGGTACACGCTGTAAGAACAGACGCTGAAAAGGACGCATCATTACAAACATACATGCTTACAGCCTGACTTTCACTTAGTCTTTTCACTGCTTTATCTCACGTGATCCTGACACTAGTCCAGAATTGGTGAGCGTTATTCACATTTCACATGAGACAACTTTGAAAATATGTTTCTGAAAGTCACCGAGTTTGCAAGCAACATTACTGAGACTCAAACCCAGGATTCTGAATGTGGGACCCTTTCCCAATATATTCCACCAACAGGTCATTAAAACGTTTTGTCTAGCTAACAACCCGATCAAGCCTGTAGTACTCCGTGCTTCTACCAAGGAAAAAATGCATTCTCTACAAAACAGGTCAATGAAAGACTGTGTTAATGAGTCCATCCGTCCCTATGCTGAGCCCGTGCGGAATTTCTTCTAGTGTCAGAAACTGTCAGCTAGAAACCCTGAGACTCTGCAACTGTGCCTATTCCTAGAGCCTCTGTTCTTTTCCTGGGTGAATGACCCAAGAAACAGGATTGCAAAGGGAAACATCCGGCATTCAAACTAAGTAATCTGAAGAGGGTTTAACTAAAGGCCTATACATACAGGTGCAGAGAACCTAAAATAATAGCAACAAAGAATGGCATAGTATTCTGGGGTTAGTTAGGAAGGGAGCTGTCATTGCCCTAAGACATGAAGCACGAAGGGGCAAAGAGAGGCAGAGAGAGAGAGACTAGAGGGTGAGGACAGCCTGATGGGTCACAGAGGGAAGCACGTGGTAACCTAACAGGGAAGAAGCCAAAGGCAACAAGCACTCTGAACTCACTTCTCCCTCCTGACAATCTGCTGCTGGAAACCTTCTGGGCAGGCACTGACCTGGGGGTGGGTGTGGCTGCTCAGACAACCCTCCCATCATCCGTCTGTCCCTCGTATCAGCCTCCTGGGCACAGGGCAGGGCGGAGAGGGTGGAAAGAGACCTGGTAAGGCGAAAGGCAGTGCTCCAGCTCTAGATCTTTGGTAAACCAAAGGAGTCTTTAAAGAGTTTCTGGCACCTCCTCTACATGCAATGCTTTCCACGTGAGCTCACCACACGTGACACTATGCAAGAAAATACTGGAAAAGTAATGAAAGCTGTTTTAGAGGTCACTTATACCAGTACTAATTAATTATTATTACTTTGGTGACAATGATTCAGCAAGTACAGGGCACTGTGTGTGACTCACAGTCTCTCTCTAGTCTGCCATATCTATGGTCTATCACGTCCGTTTTACAGAAGAAGACCCTGAATATTCAAACGCTTAACAAGCTTGGGGCGCCTGGGTGGCTCAGTCGGTTGAGCATCCGGCTTCGGCTTGGGTCATGATCTCACAGCTCGTGAGTTCAAGCTCCGCGTCAGGCTCTGTGCTGACAGCTCAGAGCCCGGAGCCTGCTTCGGATTCTGTGTCTCCCTCTCTCTCTGCCCCAACCCACTCTCATTCTGTCTCTGTCTCTCTCAAAAATAAGTAAACATTAAAACAAATAAATAAATAAATAAACAAATGCTTAACAAGCTTGACAAAAGTTAGTTAATAAGTAGTTAAGGATCAACATCAAAGTCTCTCTAATGTCAAACCCCATCTTACTAGTTGTTTAAAAGCTACTTAGTAAAAACTCATTTCAAAGGTTCATAAAAGTCATAGGTCAATAGCACCAGTCAGCCTGCACAATAAAGTACTAGTGGGGACAGAAGTTCAGTCAGTAGATGCCCCCTTCCAAGCACCTTGACCCTGAATGAACTGATCAGAGGACAGGGCTCTGCCTGGATCTGTAGTAATGAGAAGCCCCCACATGGAAGAGTAACTACATGCTCAACATTCAGAAATCTATTTCGAAATAATACAACCTCCCAGCTGGAGGATTTAAATTGATCTTAAAAGATATATAAATGGTGTTCAAAGCCACTGTAAATTCTATCTGACAGATTACTAAAACGTTAACTGTGGCTGCTGGTCTGAAAAGAAATTTTTTAACCTCCACCGTGACAAATGTTTTCACTAAGGAATTATTTTATTTAAGCAATCCAAACCTAACTGAATACCTATTAGATTCAAACAAGAGTTGAATACACTAAAACCTGCCCAGGCTAGACTGATTCACACAGCTCGCGATCTTGCAAACAATCTTCCATAAACAGAAATAAATGGCGTAACAGGGCAGAGATGCATATCACTACCTAATAAGGATGAATAGACCCATCAGAAATACACATACATATACCATCCAGGAGGTGGGACACAGTTGATACTCTACATACTAAGAAAGCGTGGACGTACGTAAACTTTTATAAAGACGGAGCAAATACGCACAACACTCCTTAAATATACGCACAACACATAGGATTAAAACACACACACAAAGAAAGGAAAGTCAAATTCCTCCAGGAAGGAGGAAAGGTTGATAAAGAGGGAGGAGGGAAGGCATTAATTCCACCCATCATGGATAATTTAACAAAAATGTAACGATAATATCGGCAGCGGGAATGTACTTACTGTCCTCCAGATATTTAATTAATCCTTGTAACACTGCAGCAAAGTAGCTCTCCTCTTCACTGTACAGAAAGGGAGCTGCTTGGAGACATCCAGGGACTCCACTGAGCCCCCACAGTCAGCCCAGATCCAGGACCCCAACAGCGGTTCTCTATTCCTAAAGCTATGCTCCCTCCAGCTTCTTGGTACTACTGTAACACGGGGATCTTGATTTGGAGTGACAAAAAAAATGTTTTGGATTATTTCATTTTTGCAGAAACTCACCAAGCTACTGAAGTATCAAAAGAAATAGTGTTTATCACGCAGCTTTAAAAACTGTAACACACAGAACAGAGGCCAGTCCCACTCACTTCATAACAGTGTTTAATTTGTAATGATTTATTAACACGTATCTCATTACAGAGGGATTTCAAAAAGAATTTATGAAGGCTATAAGGTTCTAAAGAATCAAACCCACATAACTAAAAAATTCTGAGCACTACTCAGAATTATTACAAAAATTCTGTCAATTTTTTTTTTGTTTTTTAAGGAAAAGAAATGATCATTCAATGCCTCGAGGGGAAAGGCTCAAAGCCCTCCAGAAGTAAGTAGGTTAACCGGATTCTGGTACTAAATTCTAACAACTTTCAAAATAAACTTCTAACTGCCAAAGGTTTTTTTGCCCCACAATTTTAAAACAATAAAGACCACAGAATGAAAACTGGAGACGAGACGTTCCCTAAAACGGGTAGGAGGTGTCTACTAAGTTGGAGAGCTACTTCTCTTAGACGCTACGCTGGAGGCTTTACACGTCTTGTCCTCATGACTCCTCAGAGTGATGCGGCAGAGATCAGTATCCCCTTTTCTCTTGTACCTAGTAAGTGGCAGAGCCGACACCAGACTTCAGGATTACGGGCTCTCGAAGGTTTTGTTTCTTCTCAAGTCACCGCACAACTTTGGCTTCCAAACCGAACAGAATCTCCCAAGCCCACAGGTGAGCACATAACTTCCACCTCCACCTCCACCAACTCAACAGAATTCTACAGGAAGAGTCAGTCGACTGCATTTATCGAATATCCACTATTCATTAAGAAATGTAACGGAAGCGACAGAGGAAGTTAAAGAGGTAACAAACGTACAACAGTGCAAACTAATTCTCAGGGGGCTGTCATGCGGAGGGGTGGGGACCACGAAGGCCGGGGCTCAGCTTTGCCCAGGGTCTCGCCGGTTCTGATGCTGATATTGGCAAAGGTCTCTTCTACTGACCCGTTTTCGTATCTGGTAGTAAGGAGAGTTCAGAAGTAAGTATTTATTGGCTCTGGCTGCAAGGAATGGTTCAGCTTCCACTTAAATCATCCAAATAAGGCAGGCGGGTAGATGGGCCCGGAAGGTGCCGAGAGAAAGCGGCGAGGAGCTCCCACCTTCCCAGACACACCGACCCCGTGGCCATTCCAAATGCTTCAGTGCCACCCTCCGTACCACCCAACGCGCTCGTCAAATCAAGATCCGATAAACCCACAGACTAAAGGAAGAAAACACTGCGTGAAGTTAATTCACGGTTTAAGTTGGTAACTACTGAAAGGAGGGATGGGAATAACTACCAAAGGTTGAAAAAAGGAATATCTACTTTTTAGTTATACCTGCCTGAGGGTTACACCACATTTCTCACTTTTAATTGCAAACATCATTAAGTATACTGCAAAAGACCAGCCATCTTAAACAATTATCAGGCTCCAGAGGTCACCAATTAGAACCCTGCAAGGATTTGAATTAAAAAAGGTTTTATGATTAGGTGAAGTAATGATCCAAGAAAGAGATTAGTTCTGTTCCGACTGTACTCATTATAAAACCCATTTCCTTTGTGTGAAGATTCAGTGTCTTTCTCATTTATCCTGCTGGCATTACCACACTTGGAGATAGAAATATGACTGCACTAATGATATCCTACAACAACCATATAACGCAAGCATTTTGCTCTCTATTACCTTCATATCTAATAAGATTACCAATGAATATCTTCTATTGGTTAGATACACAGAATACAGACGCTAGGGCTATGACAGACTACATGAAATAAATTCAAAGTAGGATATAATCATGCAATGGCTGTAGATAACATTTTTAGGTCAGTCTCATAATCATTCTCAGTCCCTATTGGTGCAGCAAAAAGATCAGAGTAGTGGGGGAAAATAATCCTTAAGGCTTTAAATCATATTTTTCATACGCTGATACAGGGTCACTTTTATAAAAAGAACACTAAAAATAAACAGCACGATCAAGGGTGGCAACTAGATCCCAAAGAACACATCTGCTCTGATGTAAAAGGCATTTCAACAAAACTACAAGGGATCCGCTACAATAATGAGCGTGGCTACAATAAACAAACACAAAACCAAAACAAAACCCCACAGCTTAATATAATACAAAACATACAAGATGCCTAAAAATACCATACTTCCCTCATAACTCAATGTTCTTCTAAGCTACCCGAAAAGTGCCAAACAGGCATAAAACGCTTTTTGAAGAGTGCAATTTTTTTTAAACAAAATACAATTATAACAGAGATAAAAATGTTGTCACTCAGATTTAATCATCCCAGGAAGGAGGGACATTGATAAAAAATCAATCTGTAAACACTTTAACAGCCACAGCTTCTGAGGACAGGAAAAGCCAACACAGATACACACAGTGACTGAAAACGAGGACAACGTTCCCACGCCAACTTAAAGCTGGGAGAGCGACCCTCTTACACTGTGTACGTGGCTTCTCCTTATGAGTCGGAGGCCATCTCTTCACAGTGGACGTTCTCACTAGGAGTTTTCTTACAAGTATTTGTCAAGCTGGGAACAGACCCTCACATTCTAAACCAAAATGTGCATTAAAATCATCTAGGGACCTTACAAAAACCAACTACACTACGGCCAGTCAATAGTATTTGTCTGTTTTCACTCTGACCTTCAACCATAAAGAATATAGTTAAGCAATTATGCAGGCTAGTGGGTTCTACCTGTCAAATCTCCTGACAACTGGCTGATTTACTTTAAGGCTGAGTCTACAGATTACTTGTTACTTGACAGAACCGCCCCACGTGGCCCGTCTGGGCAAATGAGGCAGAACCCCAGGATACGGACAGGGCTTTACTTGGACGAAAAGTCCGGCAATAAGTATCTTAGGTTGACGTCTGACTGTCTTCTTTCCTCTTTTCCTCAACACAGGAGGCGGGATAATTGGCTGCTCTATTCGACGAACGAGCAACAAACCAAGATGAGAACACAAAGGCCAACAGCATAGCTACGAGTCCAGAGAAGTGTTCTCTTCGACCAGTTTCGAGAATCCACCAGTCTATATGGCAACTATGGGCCACAATACATAAACAGATAATGCAGTGTGACTGACGTACCACTATTTCCTAGGATAGGGAGGAGGAACCATTAGGGAAAAAGTCTAAGAAGACTCTGTACGGGAGGAAATCATGGGAAAAAGTTGAAAAGCACTGTCTAGGAAAACCAGCTGAAGTAACTGAAAACACTTATCCCAAAGGAGAAACGATTCCGGAGAGAATAATAATACATATACAAATATCTCTCTATGTCATATAAGAGGGATTAGATTTGGTCAGTAAAAAGGCCAGCAGCACCATTATGACTAAAAGGTAGAAATTAGAGAGAAAGGAGCTACCAGTCTGATTCTAGAGATGAAGATTCTTGTAACAGCATGCTTCCAAGATGGAACTTAGCGATCTTAAGGAGATTTTGAGTTCCCTCACACACGCTGGGCCCACGTGACCGGAATGTTCACAGACAGGAGTCAACCATCCGATGGCAAGATGAACTCAGACGTTCTTTCCAACCCTGGGATTTACACACGTCCTTATCATCTGTCTCCCTGACTAGCTCCCGCACACACGAAACTCTATTATTCATCATCATACTCCTGGTACCTGGTTATGCACCATAAATATACCATTCATCCAAAATATATTTATTGAGCGAATGACAGAGAATGACGGTGTTCTCCATGGACAGCATAGTTAGACTTGATGAACTTCTAAGAATTCCCAAGGTGTGAATTAACCAAAACGAACAGGACCCATCTCTCTCTCACTTCTGTAAACAAACCGTCTATGCCACTTCCTAAGCTACGGTCTCTCCGTGGGCACTGGCGGCCGCCAGAGGAGGGAGACTGATGGGGCCTGACTCTTCCCATTCTGCTTCCAGTTCCTGGCAGCATGCCGCACGCGGTTTCCAGATTCCACCAGTGACAGTGACCCCCCCCCCCCCCACCTTCCCAGAACCGCCCTCACCGCACCTCCTCAGCAGGCCAGGGCCCTCTGCTCAGAGCCCCGGCCCTGGAGCTCCCTCCTCAAGCTTCATGAGCAACCACACTGACTGGGCCTTGGAGCTTCCCCCAAGTTTTGTCCTTTGCTTCCCGGGCCCTGAGGGGGAAGGCCTGTGGCAGTGCTTGTGTGACCCCCATCTGTGTCCTGTCTGTATCTACACTTGCTTTTCCAGCCACCCGGCACCTGCCCAACTAATTCTTTATGGTAAATCCTCTCTATGAAAATACCTGGTG
The DNA here is from genome assembly GCF_024362965.1 of Panthera pardus. Lineage (NCBI taxonomy): Eukaryota > Metazoa > Chordata > Mammalia > Carnivora > Felidae > Panthera > Panthera pardus. Next base: position 75,706,465 of record NW_026527002.1, on the reverse strand, counting down.
TGATCTCTTGTCTCCCTGACTGGTTCACCATCCTGGTAAATTCCTGGAAGTACAGTGGAAAGCACCTGGGAATCAACAGGCTGGGAGTGTAAGTACCAAGTGCCAGATCCCAAGCTGGGCCTGCAGGCGGCCCCTTAAGGGTCCCGATCGAGCCCGAAAAGGGCAGAGAAGTGGCAGAGGAAAGGAGTCAGAGGGGTCGCCTGAGCCTGAGGCCTAGCAAGGATCTCTAGCAAGGATCCTAGAGGATCTCTAGCAAGTCAAGTCCCTTAGCATCAATGAGCCCTCACTCCTTCATGTATAAAAATGGGGAGAACCCAGGTCTGTGTGAGCTGTCCCCAACACCTGGGGTTAGGGGTCACTAATCTAATGGCACTGAGCCTCTTCTGATTGGATTCTTCTAGTTCCATGTTGCTTGGAAACTCAGATAATTAAATGTTAGACCAGTGATTTATTAATGGTAGGTAATAAGGCCCTGAAAAAAAGGCCGCACAGCCTTCCTGGGCAGACAGCACACTTGAACAGCATCTCCTTTACCCACTGAGAGCACAGTCTGGCTTACTGCCTTGGCCCCTAAGAGGTCCTGGCCAGCGGAGAGCAGAGGTGCTGAGCCCGGCTGTGGTGTGCCTGTCCGCTCCCCCCTGCACCCCCAGTCCTCACGACAATGATCACCTCTGTTTGGAGAAACAGCATGTACGTAGCGGCATTCGCGGAGATGTTCTCTATACAGTGGAACCATAATGAATATCCTGGAGGCTGAATTATCTGAGCTAAATGTCTGATTTCCCCTGTGCAAAGCAGAGGAGCACAATATAATCTGGGAATATGCAACCGCAGGTGATGTTTACCTTGAGAAACATACCTATCAGCATTCTGATTCGCGTTAACACCGAGTAAATTTCTATGAATATATAACCATTCAACACATTATTCAGAGGGAAAGTGTTTATCATCTTCAAAACATTTGCTATTCCAAGAACTAATTAAGTTTACAAACTGTGTTGTGAATACCAGAAGGCAGTAGATGTACAAATCATACTGTTAATTATGCCTCCGACAAAGAAACCGTATCACAGGTATTACATACAAATGCTACAACCAGCCAAGCCCCTGGAATTCCATGATCTCAAGTTTGGGAACAAATGAAGCCAAAACATAGCATAAAATGAATATAAAATTAAGTTGCTTAGAGGAAAAGTCAAAAATAGCCCTAAGTGAACGCTTAATCGAGTTATGTGTCACCTGCTTCTGCTTATGGCACTCCCAGAGCAGCATATTAACCTACAGCCTCCAGACAACCGCCATGTCTAGCTTCTTGACACGTGCAATAAGAGATTATAAATTAATGATGATATGGAAAGTAGAGCTTAATTTAGTGAGATCTGAAGTGATAGGAAACTAGTAAAAACACAGGTTCAAATCACAGACCAGCACTTGCATACAGTATGACCCTGGGAAAAAGAAAGGGGGGAAAAAAAGCTAGTCAGGGGGCTCTCGGGCCCCTCAACTACCAATTAGGGATAGTGGAGCTGTGAGGACTGATGATGGACATCAAGAGTCACGCCTCAACACCACGCACAGCAGATTCTAACCTCCTGCGCATTCCGTATTTCTGCATGGTAATATGGGCAGAGGTATGTAAGACAAGGCTAATAGAACTTCAATGAGAAGTTTAAGTATTAATATAATCAGAATTCGAGATAAAGATTTCCAAGAGAGACCAGAGTTCTAGCAACTCCTGATCTCTTGCAGTCAGCAAACCAAGCACCGGGGAGGACACGGGCGTGGTAAAGCCAGGACAGCTTGATCATGAAGCTGGAGAAGCTTGAACACTTCATAACGCACCTCATAACGCACCTGCCGCTAAAGGTCTAGTTGGGTGAGTCACTTCTCCCCCTTGAGACTCTGTCTCCTTACCTTAAAATGGGGATCACCTATCCTCTCACTAGGTTGAGGTGGAAATGAAAGGAGACTGTGCAGAAGACGACGATGTACAACCTGCAAGAGCTATGCAAGCATCACCGGGAGGGCAGCAAGGTCAAGGCAATTCCCGTCCAGGAGGCTACCTCGAAGCTGCGAGAGTAAGCCGCAGACCACACGTCGTAACGGGGAACCTTTCCAGCTGCAGTTAAACGAGGGCAACCAGGTTAGGCTTTACATTCCCTATTTATGACCTGGCCAGCTCTCCGAGCTCAGACCTGAGCAAAAGCAGGTCTGTGTCCCTCCAAAGAGCAGGGAAGGTGGCATGCCGGCTGAAGGAGCGGTTCCCGAGAACAGTTCAGAGAACAGCATATGCACAGTATCGACAGAAAACTGTGCCTCTAGGATTATCGAGAAAGGAAACAGCAAATTGCAAAGTGTTCCATGACAGTATAGACAGGTGTATTTCCACATGACGCCATCTACTGCCTTATTCCTATCCTGGAAGCATGTCACACGCTCATAGCACATGTGCGCGAGGGACTATCTAGAAGGCGATCGAAACCACACAGACCAGCGCCAAGAGGGCTTTCTGTGATGGTGGACACATCTATCCATGCAGGGTCCAGTAACTAGTCACAGGCCACATGTGGCTACCGAGCACCTGAAGTGTGGCTAGTTTGACTGAATTTTTAGTTTTATTTCATTTTAATTAAGATGTGAGTAGCTTCAAGTAGCTAGAAGTTACCACAGCACAGACCCACAATACATCTAAAAACTTGAAAGGAAGTGAAAAGGCACGTGATCAGCAGAAACAGATGTCATGAAGTTCAAACTTTCGTTTTTTATTCAGCAATTTACTGAGAGCCTACAGCATGCTACGGGCGCTCCCTAACAAATACCCGATGACTAGACAGCAGCTGCGTGGGACGGACACGTTCACGTGGACCCGAGTCAGGCAACCCTGGGCTCAACAAACGGCGGCTATGTTACTCTACAGTATCATGATATTGACCCTGTTCTCAACAAGGATATTCATGTGGACACTCACCAAAGTATAAAGTTTAAGCATTTTAAGAAAAGTCCAAGGGAAACATTACAAAAAAATTTTTTAAAGTACAGGATTTTTTAAATTTAACTATTATTTTTTAATGTTTTATTATTTATTTTTGAGAGAGAGACAGAGACAGTGTGAGTGGGGGAGGAGCAGAGAGCGAGGGAGACACAGAATCCGAAGTGGGCTCCAGGCTCTGAACTGTCAGCACAGAGCCCGACTCGGGGCCCGAAGTCACAAACCGTGAGATCATGACTGAGCTGAAGTCGGACGCTTAACTGACGGAGCCACTCAGGCACCCCGAAACATTACAAAATTTAAAGGACGCAGTAGACACTTCCAGGTCCAAGATCAAGAGCACCTTCAGAATATGTAATATGTTAGCGGAGCCTAAATGAATAGGCTTGGATACGTGGAGGGGCACCCATCCTGTGCATGGGGGCAGCAGGAGTAAAACTCTGTAGATGTATCCACGGTAATGTCTGCAAAGACTGTGAAACAACAGAGCCACAAGAGCATAAGGTACAAAGGGGATGTGGCTGGTGACAGAGCCGGGAGGTAGGCAGAAGGCACACAGGTCAGGAAGGGCTTGGGGTGTGGCCTTGCTGAGTCGCAGTCCCTTCAGGATGGGCCGCGAAGCCTGGCACTCACCCAGGGCAGGAGTCACAAGAGATTCACGGTTCAGAAAAAGAGAGACACCATCCCGCAGCGGTGCCCGATGGCTGTTCTGCTCTGACGACTCCACGTCTACCGCTGTCTGTGTTAAGGCTACACTACCCTAATAAACAAAGATGCCATAAAAAAGCTGCACAGGAATGAAAATATATGATAAAGGAAAAGTGGTTTTTGAGACCCTTTACAGGCCTGGTAACCACCCACATCAGAAGAGGGAGGCAAATTAAAAACTTCAACAATTCATGCAAAAATTACAAGATGTGCTAGTATGATCTTTAATGGAAAAAAAAACAAACTCACATATTCTACATAAAACTTCAGGCCAGTGAGAAGCACCGCACAGCAGCACCCCAAAATGTCTTCTTGGGACTACAAGGTCATGTTACTCTGAAACTAAACATTAAACAAAATTCTGTCACACGGTACTTATGAACGAAGAAACAAACAAAAAAGAAATTCCTACGTGACAACTTTTCTACAAGACACGATAAAAAGGATTGAGAAGCGACATTTCTGGACATCTGGTAAAGAGATAAAAATCTGACTGAAAGATGGACAGAAATGTGTGATTTCAAATCTCCTTTCCTCTAATGCACTTCCAGCTCAACTCTGCTGAATTCATTCCTATCCCCTCAAATGCATTCAGATCGTTTAAACATTCTTTGAAGTCCTTTGTTTCTTACTCAAGAGCTACAGGTGCTTCTTCCCAGAGTGACTTTTACAACTCACAGAAATAATAAGTCAACAGAGGAAAGTTTTGCCCGACACAAGAAACGTGTCATGACTAACATTTTATGTGGACTTTTAAGTCTTAATGCCGGGGGCATCACACCTTTTACGTATGTTCATGAGTCACCAATCAAATATGTTCAAAGGCTCTAAATCCTAAGAAAGAAAATGTTACAAAATAAAGGGAACAAAGCTCAAAATTCAATCAGTGCTGTTTTTGTTTGTGTCTACTTTACACATTAAATGTCTGTTCTGTCATAAACTATGATGCACGCAGTATAAGCAGAGAAAGAGATGAGGGCCAGAGTTTTTTGAGAGGTTCCTGAATATCAGACAAGAATATTGTAGGTACTTTCAAATACCTTGTCTTAATTAATCTTCGAGGGAGGTTCACAAACACAGGAAGGTCCTTCCTGGCCTAGTGAGCTAAGTGGAAGTTATAGGTACCGAATCCACATCTGAGTAAAGGGCCAGGTTTTGGGCAACGGCAATGGTGTTACATTCTTCACAGGGAATATTTAATCCAAGTGCAATATACTTAACACAAGCTTCCGCTCTACTCATCTTCCCAAAGCACCCACGCCATGCTACTCTGTAGCATTTACTCTAAATGTTCAGATCTGTCTTAATCATGGCTAACTTGCACCACTCAGGACAGTGCCTTGCACATAGTTAAGTACTAAATGAATAAACGAATACATAGAAGTCTTCGATGATGTTAAGATGTGAGTTCTGTGTTGATTTTTGCCATGAAGTAGTTATGTGACCTTTAGCAAACTACAGATTTTTTGAGTTTTATTTTCTGTTTCTTCTAGGAAATATGTGATGAGCTTTGTACCTCATCCTTCCCTGAGTACAGGCAATACCTACAACTGGGACTGACGGCCTCTGACACAAGGGTAGGGTGACATCTGCTTCCTTTCCAGACAATTCCTCATCTGAGTGGCCTTAGTTCCTGCCTACTTCAAAGGCCACTCCTGTCACCTTCCGTCGGCCCTAGGAGCTCTGGCATTCAACTTTTGTTGGGTTGGTCAGGGTCAGTTTCTTTGGAAACAGAGAACTGTGAGTGACACCAGGTGAAGCATGGCCTCTCCCGCACAGAAAAGTTTCAATAATATCAACTCTTTAGCTAATCACTTTATTAAAAGAGAAAAAAAAACCCCAAAAACAAAAACAGATTCCCACGGGTCCTCAAAATGAATCGCATTTCCCTCACTGGCCACTATACCACTCCCAAACTGAACTTCGACCTCTTCTTGAAACGCTCTTGTTCTGGTTTTTAGGCCTAAGTCCGACCTACCTCAGCAGTTGCGGTGATTTTTCTGAGATCAGTGATAAACTCTTCAATGAAGAGACACGGTATCATCTGCATCGATACGACAACATGATGTTCTGGGACAAAATCCTGAAGGTAACTGTAGCCAACTCCATCACACAACGAAGGCAAACTCTACTTTAAATGTAAAAAATATTTGCTATTTCATTTTAACTCTGTGGAAGTTAAGTGGGATAAGAGCTCTAGCAAGCAAGGAAGACCAGATAAAAGGAAACTGCTTAAAAATTTGTTTAATTGCCACCTAATACAGAAAGTGGCTTTGATCAAACAAAACTCCAGAGTAAATCTCCTCCTCCAGGCAAGGCTAAAAACTCAGGAAGAAAAAGTAAGATAAATGGGCTTAAGACACTCCGATGTGCTTCTAGAATAAAAACTTAATAGTTTTAAAAAATATGATGAAAGTAGAAACTAAGATGTATAGATACTGTGCCCATAACAGAAACATGACCTGCTGGCTATATTCTGCAGCTAAGATTGTATATCTTCAAAAAGAAGAAATTATAATGAAGGACAAAGTTACAGATAAGAGTTGAAATTTTCATTTTGTATAAAGGGACACTCACACACATAGCCAAGTGCTTTAGGAGTTTTGGGGTTTTTTTATTTTATTTTATTTTATTTTATTTTATTTTATTTTATTTTATTTTATTTTTTTAATATATGAAATTTATTGTCAAATTGGTTTCCATACAACACCCAGTGCTCATCCCAAAAGGTGCCCTCCTCAATACCCATCACCCACCCTCCCCCCCCTCCCACCCCCCCCATCAACCCTCAGTTTGTTCTCAGTTTTTAACAGTCTCTTATGCTTTGGCTCTCTCCCACTCTAACCTCTTTAAGGAGTTTTAATAATCAAGGTGGATTCGTAGAAAGACTCATTTAAAAATAGGAGGAAATGAATTTAAATGACATCTCCAACACTTAGAAGCTGCATGACTTTGGTCAAATTGGTTACTCTTTGACATTCTCTTTCTTTATGGGCAAAATACAATGATGCCTACCATACAGCACTGACTGCTATAAGCAACGAAACCAGAAAACAAATATAAATAATTCCTGAAAGTCAGAAGGTACTGACATTACATATTAATTACCTTACATTACCTATTGTAATTACCTATATTATATTTAGTTTTTTTAGTTTATTTATTTTTGAGAGAGACAGAGAAAGTGCAAACAGGGGAGGGGCAGAGCAAGAGAGGGAGAGAGCAATGCCCAAGCAGGCTCCACACTGTCAACACAGAGCATGATGTGGGGCCCGAACCCACGAAACTGAGATCATCACCTGAGCAGAAACCAAAAGTCAGCCACTCAAGCAACTGAGCCACCCAGGTGCCCCTAATTTATGTACTTCTAAGCGACATACCCCCCCCACCAAAAAAAAAAAAACAACAAACAAAAAACACCCCACACTGAAAATATCAGTTTCCCTCCACAACTGACATCTCCAGTGTTCTGCTACCTTGCTCATCTCCTACCTCCACAACTGACATCTCCAGTGTTCTGCTACCTTGCTCATCTCCTACCTGCACAGTCAGGTGCCTGCCCACTAGACGAGGCACCAAACTGAACTGTGGTTGCAGAAAGAGAAATATGAAAAGCAAGGCAGTTCTAAGAGTAGGCACAATGAACAGAACCAGTCTGAACCAGCTCTAACTCATATTTACACTAATGGGGATTCTTTCAGAGGAAAATACCCAGTACTGATCAGGACAGAGGAAGACAGGTGCATAAGAGCAGGCTGTGCACACAGCGGTCACCACCGGTACCACCACACGTCTCCTCCCCACTCCAGCCTGTGAGCCTCAAGGTAGGTTAACATCTCCCCTTCCACTGTATCCTCTACAACTCTTAGTAAATGCTCAATATATTTCAGATGACTCAATGAATAAATGATTAACATACGTGTACTCATTATATTCGAAAAGAAGAAGAAAACCAACCCTTTGCTCATTACTTCAAAACCATTCCATTCACCTATTTACCGAATGCCTTTCACACGCCAGGGGACACGCTGGCTGTGGGGCTCTTTCAAAAATAAGACAGAAACTTATTTCTGTGACCAAAAAGTTAGAGAGCAAAGAAGACAGTCATTAGGGAGATAATTACAGCAAAGGGTGCCGGGTGTCCCGACAGGCGGGTGCACAGGCTAAGAAGGACGTTACCAGAAGAGCTCGATCCAGTCTAGTTCAGGGTCAAGTAGGGCACGTGGAACCTGCGGCTTGCTGAAAGACTGTCAACCAAGAATGACGCGCTCAGCTCTGGCTGGTACAAGAGCGATCTGGCTGCCTCAAGGAAGGTGGTCTCCCAGGTGAGGGGCAATCCAGCAAGGCAGGTGATGCACTCAGGACGACACAGCTGCAGAGACATTTCTTAATTGTGACCAAAAGCTCTGCTCCCACAACCCCCAAAGCCCCAAACCAAGTGTTTTACGAACTAAGGCTTCAATCCCTCCAAGCAACGCAATATGGATGCACCGTAACCAGGTCGTTTTCATCTTTGAGTCTGTGAACATCCGGAAACCCACTCATTGCCTTCAAACGGAGCCACGCAATGCCCTTAAAGGAAGACATCGGCATAAGAATTGGGCCACGAACCGCAGGGCAGCGAAAAGACAAGGAAGTTACGTGCCGCTGTGATTTAGTGCAAAAGGACAGGCCCGCCTCCTATTTTGTCCTGACATATCAATCATCTCACAGTGATCCAATTATTAACAGAATAATAATATGTTTTTGAGAAGTCAGATGGAATAACGCAAAAAGAATGGCTGACTTCTCGCCTTATGACCTCAGGTAAGTTCCTCATCCACTTGGTTACACTCTCCTCACTTGTAAAACTGGGGGAAATACTACACGCTTTTCACGGGTTACTCTAAAAAAGTGGGTTTAGTGCATAAAGAAAACCTACTAAGCACAGCACGGGACACACAGCAGATGTGAACAAATGACTGCTGCTTTTAGATACATCTCCTTTAAAACGTAATGTCGATTTCTTCACTTGTACAGACCCGGCCTGATGCCCTTACAAATCGCCACCTTCCACGCACTGTCCCAGCCCAAGAAAAGGGCTTTCAGGTACTCTGCTTCCTATCAGTAACAGGCCACAAGAGATGCTGATGTTAAAGGTAGTAAGGCTGAGTTCGTGCAGAAAGGAAACGTTTACAAACTTCGAAAGCCTTCAAAAGAGCCATGAAAATGAAGCGTGAAGACGAGAAAAAGGCGCGCAGGAGGGTGGCTCCGGTCATGAGATAACACCTCCTTTTCAGAAAGACCCCTACAAGCCTACCGTCAGGACACACGGAGTATTTCCAGCACGTCCGCTGGCGGTGACACCGGCGATTTCCCGCCGCCCCCGCGGGGCACTCACAGAGCCCGGCCTGGGGGACAGGAGGCGCCGCAGGGCTGGAGGCAGCCGCACTGCTCCGAGGACCACTACGCCCCGTGAAATAATGAAACCGCGCTCGTGCCCATGGCTAGTCAAATCATGCAGACGGTGGCAAATTCTGCGCTGGTCCCCCAGGGAGGCAGGGGGCCTCATCTCCCCTTCTACCTGGACTCATTTTCGGGACTTAACCAAAAGTAAGCGGCGGAGGTGGCCCCGTGGGACCTCGGGGGCGAGGTCCTAAGAAGTATTCCGGGTCCTTGCCTGAGCCTCTGGAACCAATGGCTCTCGGGACACTCCGTCTGGGAGCCCCGCCCCTGTGCACTAAGCAGCCCAGGCTGGGACCAGGCCACAGGAAGGCTGGCAGTCACCTGCCGCCCGAGCTCCCGGCGACCGGCACTGAGCAGCACCTGCTGGAGGGGCAGCCTGGATGTCGGCCCGGCCAGGCCTCTGGGTAACCGCAACCCTGGCCGCCATCTCGCTGCCACCACAGGAGAGCCTCCCAGAGAGAGCCGCACCCAGTCACCCACGGAACCGTGCACGCGAACACGACCCTGTTCTGCGCCACTGAAGTCTGGGTGGTTTATTGCACAGCAGGGGAGAACATGAGTACACCAGGGCGTGCGCATTTCGAGTTAAGGAGTGTCACCAGGGTAGCCACCCGCCTCGGTATTAAGTAGCCTGCCCCAGGTTCAACCTGGCAGATTGTGTGGTTTCTTTTAACCCTGGTACTGGTTTAAAAAGACAAATTGCTTCTGAAGAGTTTCTCCAATTCACTGTTGTGTCTTCTGCATAAGCTTTCTCTTTGTTTGCATGACCTTTCCGTTCCCCGCAGTTTTCCTCCCATTTCGGCATCCACGCGCACATCCATCCAGATCTACAGCTCACGTGCCCTCAGCTCCATCCCCAACCTGGCCCTTAGCTCATCTGCAGGGCCTTCACGGACTTCCCCGGAAAGGAACACCTTCTCCGACGCTCGTATTTACATTTCGAAAGGAATGCTTAAGCCGTGCTTCGTAAAATATCTAGCTTAAAGCGAAACTACTTCCATGTATGTAGTTCAGTGATTCAATTCCCAGATTCTCTGATCACCTCCCTGAAGCAAAAACAGGCTGTTCATCCACCACTCTTGGCCCAACATTCAGTCACCCACCCAGTGATCCATCCATCCATCCTGCCCGGGTGCCGTGGCCTGTGCCCGTGCGTCTGCTGGGGAAACAACACCGATCCACCAGCCTGAAGGCGCTCAGCCCCGGTAGAACACGGGGACTTATAATGACAAGATCACCATACAACCCCTGGTCAGGGAAGCGTGAAACCACAAAGGACCCACAAACGCGATGGGGCTATAACTGTCTGTTGGACAGATGCGGGAAGGAGGCGCAATCACCTTTCTGACTGCCGTTAACACACTAATCCAGGCTAAATTCACGCCGTACTTCCTCTAGTTGGAGTTCAGCTATTTGCTGGGGTCCTAAGGTAGTTCACCGCCCACATTTCACAGCCCAGCAGGCCGAGGCACAGCTTACACCCCGAGGCACGCGGCAGCAGGACTCCGCGGCTTGGTCCTAAACACTGACGCAGGATGAGGGATCCGCACAGTAACATCTGAGCCCAACAGGAGGCGGGGGCACAGAACTAGGTGAACTGAATCCTCAAGGGTGGCAAGCCCCTGCAAAGACGGACGGGGCCAAATAAACGATGAGCTAATTTTAAAAAATGTACGTGCATGACTTCTGACAAAGATTCAAAGGCAATTCAGTAGAGAAAGGACAGTCAACTAAACAAAGTGTACTAGAACAATCAGATATAATTATATTATGTATACAACATACCAATTAATCTCCAGCCTGGCCATATACAAAAAAGTAACCGGAAATAGACCGTAGGCCTATATATTCCATTTCTGTTTCCCATTTTCTTTGAAACGTCTTAACTGCTTCTCCATACACGGAGCTTTCTCTAAGTGGGTTAGTCCAACAAATATACAAGTATTTTTTTAAGTTTATTTATTTATTTTGAAAGAGGAAGAGAGTGTGAGCCTGTGCGCAAGCAGGGGAAAAGCAGAGAGGGAGAGAGAGAAGCCCAAGCAGGCTCTGTGCTTTCAGCACTGAGCCCAACACAGGGCTCGATCTCACGAACCCGAACCATGAGATCATTAAGAGTTGGACACTCGGCCGACTGAGCCACCCAGGTGCCCCAACAAATATACAAGTATTTTTAATTACTGTCAGGAAGTAGATGAAAAATTCATTTTAACAGACACAAAATTCAGATAAAAAAATATGATAGGGCAAAGTAGTACAACCCACATGTCTTGTGCCTATAATCCTCTATATTTGTTCAAAGACTCAGCTACTCAAAATGTTTCTGTATCCACTATGTCATATTAAGGCAACACAGCAGCCCTGGTTTTCAACAAATGTCAGCATTCCATTTGGTACTTTCAGTCTTGAGACTTATTTGTCAGGTTACCAACCTATAGGTTTGCAAATAACCATTGAAGGGTGATTGTGGTTCAGGAGAGTATACAGTTGATTATTAAAAGCTATCTTTATAAAATTAATGTGACTTTTCCTGTTACCAAAATATTCTTAAATGTACAAAAGAGTTAATTTTAAAACACCCTACTTTATTATATTATGATAGTGGTCTATAGAGTAAGCAATTACTAAAACAACAACCAGAACACCTAGCAATGTGTTAATAGCCACTGGCCAAGAAATTTAACTCATTCATGGAACAAGCTTTTCTATAGTTCCCAGTAAGCATTATCCTAGATGTGAAACATGGTCTCACAAATCCAAGAGTTTCCCATCTGTTTAATCTTAGGACCCCTTTATTTTTTTTTAAGTTTATTTATTTTAAGAGAGAGAGACAGAGCATGTAAGCCGGGGAGGGGCAGAGAGAGGGAGAGAGGGAGGGAGGGAGGGAGGGGAGAGAGAGAGAGAGAGAGAGAGAGAGAGAGAGAGAGAGAGAGAGAGAGAGAGAGAGAATCCCAAGCAGAATCTGCAGTCAGTGCAGAGCCCTCCTCAGGACTGGAACCCACAAACTGGGAGATCATGACCTGAGCCAAAATCAAGAGTTGGATGCTTAACCAACTCAGCCATCCAGGCGCCCCAGGACCTCTTCAGACTTAGACTCCTACAAATATTTAAGACCCTCAGAGAGCTTTGTGTCTGTGTTATAACCTATTAATATTTACTACCTTCTAAATTAAAACTGAAAAACTTGAAAACGTTTGTTAATTTAAGAATAATAACAGTTAATGGTTACATTGTAATATAAAATCATATTTTCATGGAAATAACTGCAATTTCCAAAAAAAAAAGGAAAAAAATAAACAAGAATGGCAGTGTTACTTCTGTACACGTCTTTAATGTCTGTCTTAAAAAAGAGTGCTGAATTCTCTTGTTTCTTCTGTGTTTCAAATATTCCAACAGGTTGCTGTGAAAGTGTGTGGAAAAAATCCACACAAGCACGCATTTGGGAAAAGGAGGGGTCTTTGCAGACGACTGTGGATGGTCTTCGTACATCAGAACTCAACAAGCACTAGTTTCTTAAAGGTGAGTGGCAACGAGGAATCTGAAACTTATCAGTGAACTTTTCATACTCTGTTAAATTATAACCCTTTAGACTCTCTTGTACTTGGAGTAAATTTTTACTCATGTGCACCTTTATAACATCACACATGATCATTTGTAAAATGCCGGCTTTTCGTGCACATCTTCCAAACGCAAACACATTTCCTTGACAATATTTTAAAAAGCACATTTGTTTATGTCACTACTCTCACCAGAATCTTTAAGTATTAGGAATCGGTTAATCATGCGCTCGGAATTTCCAAAAATCTAATTTTCATTTGAAAACTCAAATTTTATCACTGGTAACAAATACTGTGAGCTACTTAATCTGAAGTAAAGGTTCACTTCATTCACTTCTGTAAAATACCCACATGTGAATAACCTTAACTCACCTGTCAATGTCAGCCTTTCTTTTGAGTAAAAACGGATTTTTATGAAAAAAGTGGCTAGTTCAGCTAATGGCTCAAACAATCACACGGTTTTTCCTTGAGACAACTACGATTTACTACTCAGCATCCAGAAGACGATTTACTACTCAGCATCCAGAAGACGTACTGTACACAGGCTTCCCTTTTTGACACAAAGAATATTAAAAACAAATGTATCCAAAGAGTGACATTCAATCGCATGAACAATTTTCTGTTCCAACAAGAGCATTCTCAATTGAAACTGGCTTTTTTTTTTTTTTTTTTCCTGCCAGCACCTGGTAGTGAAGAATAAAATTACCATCAAATACAGTTTGGTGCCACTGTCCTGATCTGTGCTAAAGGACCAGAAATTTTACCCGCATTACTTCTGCATTACCAGTAAAAAATGTTAACATAGTGAAAAAGGCAAGAAACATCATGTTATTGAAAAAAGATTGTTGTGACCTCACAGACCCCCTCCAGGATTCACAGACCACACTTTTGAGAACTACTGCATTAATCTACTGATGAAACTATGTCAACTCTCTCCTGAGTCTCCAACCAATAGGACCACTGCCCCTTATCTCTTGGGCTCTCCAGTCCTTAGCTTTCTAACCAAACCAATATTCTTATACCCTAAGTTAAAAATGAAATACACACACACACACACACACACACACACACACACACACAATGTGTATCTTTACCCAGACTAAATATTAACCTGCATGAATATAAAACTTAGCTAACTGTTGGGGCACCTGGGTGGCTCAGTCGATTGAAGTGTCCAACCCTTGATCTCAACTCAGGCCTTGGTCTCCTGGTTGCGAGTTTAAGCCCTGCACTGGGCTCCACACTGGGCATAGAGCCTACTTAAAAAAAAAGAAAATAATAATAATACTAAAATAAAATAATTTTTAAAAAGAAGTGGTTATAGTATTAAAACAAAAAACTTGTCTAACAGAATGCATGAATTCCAAAACATTTTGTTCATCCTGGGTTTTTTTCTCTCTCTCTTTTTTTTTTTAGAGGGAATGTTTTTAATTTTTTCTAAAACCCAAAGAATTCTCTCTAGAGAATAATTCTAGAGAATTATGTTGGAGACAACATAAGGAGCTTCTCCCTGCCAAGGAGAAGATAGGTGGGTTCCTAGATTTACCAAGAACTGGGGAGAATGCACTCTCACTCCTAGGGCAATGTGCAAAGGAAGGAATTCTATGCAAATGAGGGAGAGGAGGCAAGGTAAGTCCATAATAGTAACATTAGTTCATTTACATTACTGGGTTAACTAGAAAACCACAGGTCAGCTTGGAAGCTAAGGGAAAGTGGGGAAGACAATTAAAATATATTAATATATTAACATATACTGAACACTTACCAGGACTCACACATGATCACATTTAAAGCTCACAACCCCTATTTCACAAAGCTGATGAGTCACAGGCTGTCAAAAGACAACTGGGTATGTCAAATCCAAAGTCCCTGGTGACTCACACCTCTAGTAATATGATTTATACATTGAAAGATGTGTAACAGTTTGATTTAGAACAGGGTCAGAAAATTTTCTGTGAATGGTCAGATCGTAAATATTTAGGCTTTGCAAGCAGTTAAGTCCATTACAGCTCTTCAATTCTGTTGCAGCACAAAAGCTACGGGGAAATTACAGGCTATAGGTAAACAAATGAAGTGTGGCTGTATTCTAATAAAACTTTATTTATGGACACTGAAATTTGAATTTCATATAACTTTTACATGTTAGGATATATATTTTTTCAACCGTTCTTAGCTTGCAAGCCTTAAAAAAAAGCAGACTTGGCTGACGATCCAAATTTAGAATATATCCTACACACAGCCTGGAGACTGCTGTTAAGTATTTTATAAAATTCAAGAATATTCTTATATATTCTTCATATCTTCAGAACATTTTTTTAACTTTCTTCATATTTTAAACTAATGATAGACATAAAACTCAGAAGCCACAATAAAGAAACTTTATTTCTAGTTGTGATAATGACTTATTCAATAAGAAGATGCTTTTGTATTAAACCCATTCACTATTGTGATCAGTTTCTGCGCAGGAGAATATTTATATTAAATGTTTATATTTAAAAGAAACAAAATTGAACAGATTTTCAGAAATATCTGGAAAAATTACAATCCATTCTTCAGTTTTGATATAACAACTTCTTAGCTACTTGGTTAAAGACGCTCCTAATCAAAAACTCTTCAGGGGTGCCTGGGTGGCTCATCTGGTTAAGTATCCAACTTCGGCTCAGGTCATGATCTTGTGTTTCATGAGTTTGAGCCTCGGGTCCGGGTCTGTGTGGACAGATTAGAGCCTGGAACCTGCTTCAGATTCTGTGCCTGCCTCTCTCTCTGCCCCTCCCTTACTTGCACTCTGTCTCTCTCTCTCTCTCCCTCTGAAAAATAAACATTAAAAAAATTAAAAACTCTTTAACAACAAAGAAGAGTATTTATTCCACTGAAGTATTTTAAGAATTACATGAGCTAGGGGCGTCTGGGTGGCTCAGTTGGTTAAGTGTCCAACTTCGGCTCAGGTCATGATCTCACAGTTCATGGTTCCAGCCCCTGCGTCAGGCTCTGTGCTGACAGCTCAGAGCCTGGAGCCTGCTTCAGATTCTGTGTCTCCCTCTCTCTCTCTTTCTGCCCCTCCCCCACTCATGCTCTGTCTCTGTCTCTCAAGAATGAATAAATGTTAAAAAAAAAATTAAAAAAGAAAAAGAATTACATGAGCTAATGCACTAAGCACAGTGCCTAGTACACAGCATATATAATATTATCTGATATTATGCTTAAATAATAGCAAAAACAAAGAATATTCAAAAGGAATAATCTGAACTAGGTTCAATTTTTTTAATGCACAAAGAAGTTTACTGCAGTGTTATTTATAATAGGAAAAACTGGAAATCATTTCTATAAAATGAAATTCATTAACTACACTGGAAATCATTTCTGTAAAATGAAAATCATTAACTACTACATATCTACAAAATGAGTTTATGCGACTACTTTAAAAAATTTGAGAAAAGTTCAAATTCTCCATTTTAAAAGAAGCTTCCGATTCTGGCTTCAGTTAAAGCAGAAGTAAGCACAGGCTACCAGGAATGCAGGAATCTCCCAGGAATGCGGCGGAAACCTGGCCTGGGCAGAGCGCAGTGTAGTCAGGGCCATCAGCAGCAGAGGACTGGGGAAGGAAGGAAGGAAGCCAGCCACGGAAGTGATGGGCTGAGGGGTCTCTCGTCTTGCTCCTATTTTCCCCATCCTGGACTTCAAGGCAGCCCCAAACTCAGAACTCTGCACCGGTGATCAACAGCCTCCTTCTGGTCTCAGGAACAGGAAAGGGAGCTCTTAAGGGTCAGAGGAGGTTGGGAGAACCCTCCAGAGAAGTCTGTTTTGTCTTTTCTCTCTGCCCCTGCGCCCAGGCAATCCCAGGGCAGCGAAGGCAAGAGCAGGCGAGGCCTTCTTCTTGTTTCCTGGCCTCGCTAATTCTCAACCTGAAAGCCTCCGCTCAGGCTTCACAGTCTCCCGGAAAGCCGTTTCTCACACCCCAATCTGGACTGCACGCGCGTCTCTGTGCTCCTATGAAGCCCCCGACGGTAGATCCATCGACGGGGCGGTCCCTTTGGCCCCCTCACACTGAAATGCCCTGGTTTGGGCCTCCGACAACGAACCCTTCTCTGTGCTTCCTTTTATGTGCTGATCCGCCTGCTAACACTCAAATTCGGCTAGAGGAGGGTCCTGGCCACGCCGCTCATGACCGTGCACCTGGTGCCAAGAACGAGCCCAGTATACGGGAGGCAAGAAACACAGACTGAGCAAATAAACGGGCATTCCCAAACTGTCTTCCTTCCTGATTACAAAGCATTGCCACAGAGCGACCTTTTCGAACCCCGAGTCATTCACGGGCACGCACAAGGTTCTAAGACGTGGTACTTAAGGACTCTTCCATACTGGTCAACGTGATTACCTCCTGTACAAGCCACCAACTAGGCTCCCAGTAAAAACAATCTTATTTTGAACAATTATTTCTTAATTTGAATAAAGCTTTAAGAAACACGAGGCATGGTGGCCCATGCAAATTATCATCACATTGTGTTTAGTTTTCTTGCTAGTTACTTCAAGTATATTTATTACTGTTTTATGAAAAGTCTGTATGTGCCACTCCGATTTTTCTGTCAGACATCTGCTTTCTCACGTGGGCCTACATAGTTTGCTTTTGGATCCCATCCACTCTCGTGACTTTATCTGCCGCTCAAGGGCTGGCGGCCCCACACCATCTTCACTGCATCCAAACTCTTTCGTGGGCAGCAGAACTAAGTACGGTCTCACCAGCCAACAAGGATTGAGCACTTCCTGTGCCTAAGACCCGACAGTAATTATCCTATTTCATCTTTGCAACAACCCAAAGAGGGAAGTTTGGACATTCCCACCGTAAGACGGGGGTCCGCGACCTAGCAGAGTGGAGGCTTCCGTAGCCATGGACGCCCCACCGCTGCCCTGCTGGGCCACCAGCCTCCCTGCTGGGATGTACCCGCTTGACTGACTCCCCACCCCATCCCCTGGCCAACACTCCTGAACTCTGAAAGTGGTGCTAGTGTATACTTCAGTTCTCTCTGGGAACTGATAGAGATAAAACGTTAAAAATTATTTATTTTGTTCTAAAATATCATTCAAAATAAGTATGCCTACCAAGTGGCACACAGCATACATTACATAAATCGTAGATACATAAATAAAATCAAATGCTTAATGCCATGTTTCCAATGCCATTACTGTCACCACCTATTTTAATGATTTGTGTTTAAACCTAAAGATATTACACAAAGAAGTAGTTTTACAAATTCCAATACAAAAACAAACAAAAAACAGAGAACATTTACCCATTACTCACCATCAGCACTGGCAGATACTGAAGTTTAGAATTTCTACACCCAGTGACACTTCCTTTTCTAAATAATATGCCCTCAGTCTGCTCCTTGGCTTCCCTCTTAACACCTGATTACACATTACCTTGTACTCGTTACTCACTTTCATATTATTAAACTTTTCAAACCCAATTATAAAAAAATGTTGAATCCCACACCTGTGTTTCAATAACCCTGAAAATAACAATGGTGATGATGCTAGCACTTGGGCTTTGTGTTACAGTTCACAAACTAAGAAGTCTTTCTCATTCTTCCATTTTATCTACGTTATCTCCATTTTAAATTTGAGGAAGTAGAAGCTCAGAGCAGAGCAGAGAAGCAATTTATCCGAGGTCACAAGGTTCAAAGATGGGCTCTACACTATCAGACATTTATGAAGGCATGGAGGCTAGGAGGGTGGGTGCTTTCTTCCATGTAACATTTCTGGAACCAGAACACTGCACTTAATTAACAAAGAGTAGTCAATTTCCTACAGCAAAAAGCTACAAATCTAAATTACAGACAACAAGTCAAAAAGTAAGGGACACTGGGTAGACATGTTCTTTTTCAGAGCTGGAGAGCTCATCAAAAGCAACAGTCATTGATTGGCCTTAGATTATAAGGTATTCCTCCGTGTGTAGATATAAATCGTTGGCTTCTTTCCCCCAAGTAAGAATCCCAATCTTCCTGGGATACGAGGGGTCACTCCCGACGCACTAGGGGGGGGGGCTGGAACCATGCTAAGTGCTCTACAAATATGAAATGTTACAACAGTTCTGCATCTATATCACACACGTCTATGATTTAAAAAATGAACCCTTATAACAAACCTTTGTCAGCCTCATTTTGCCCAAAGTCATGCAACAGGTAAGTGGCACATTCAGAAAAGAGCTTCCATAAACACGTAGAGACTACATGGGGCACTCTAAGCCTACGTGGCTAGGAAAACCACAAGAAGCACACAACCTTTTAATGGAGGCAGTGACATGCAGGGGACTTCAGATTAGAGCTGAGGCCTTCAATACAGGCGATACGAAACCGGAAAGTCCGGAGCAAGGGAAGGCAAACGTGTTGATGCTACACGCCAAAAGAACAGGGAGCCATGACAGATATCCAGTGTGCCCATCGATCACTGAGCGGACCGGAATCCTGCTGTCTGCCCAGCACCGTGAGACACAGAGGTGAATGAAACAGAAACAGTCCCCAGGCCTGTGGGGGACTACGGCCTGGTAAGGGAGGCCGACTTTGTAAAGGAGAAGGAGACAAGGGGTTGGACATAACTACCAAAGAAAATAAGAAGTCCCTTAAAAATATTACCAACTATAGTGTGATAATTTAAAATATTAACCACCATCATAATAGCTGGTTCTGTATTCTGGCCAGTCATCCGCTGCCTGCAGGTACCTTATTGGGCCTCCACACATGACATCTCCACTCATTTTCAGAATAGAGAACACTCCCAAAAGTTAACTTCTCTAATGCACAGACAATAGTCAACATTGCCGGGACCTGAACCCAGGATTAGCTGAGCACAAACACTCAACAACTCCACTTGGAAACATTCATTACGCCTCAAGCAGGAGTAGGAACCAACAGTACACTGAGTCTATAGTAATGATCAAGACATGTCCTATTTCCATGTAAGTTATACTGCTGTTCAATGCAAATCATGATGCTGTTTAGTCTCTAACTGAACATGGGCTCTTTCTGTTCTTTTAAAAACAGCCAGACTCCTAATCAAATACAAAATTCACATCACGAGCACTGCTTTCTCATCTTGCTTTTTTCTCTCAACTCTATTGTTGAGGATGACATAATTTTTCGAAAAGATGCTTAGTACTAGGGCTGACACTTGCTGCCCTTAACTTTCTCTAATCTCTGGATGTTGAATCTAAATAAATAGCAGTACAAATAAGGGCATAATTTTATCTTTTTAAGTGTTTTTTTGTAATAAGCTGAATTTGGAGTAGGTCTCCAGACTTCTTATCTCTGCCAGGCTGCAGGATCAAGTCACAATAAGAAGGATAGTTTCACAGCTTAATAATTGAAAGAAACATGATCTCTCCTGCAACCCATCATGTTACCTAATAAAGCTGATTATTCAATCATTTGGCAATAACAATAATTTGGCACTTCCCTCTTAGTTCTTTTCTGAGATCAATATGGTAATAATCTGCCCTAAGCAAAGCACGATCAGTATGAGCAAGTGTACAAGTTAAAATTAAATACATGAAACTACTCAACTTTATGTAGAATTATATATGCTATTTTCTATAACTGTATTTATATACTTTATGTATTTATTTTTCTCAAGATTAGTATCTGACATACATACACTTTTGTGTATACACATGTATATACACAAACACATATACACAGCTATTCATGTGCACACACAGTAACCATTTCTGAAAATAAAACATTCAAACTGAAATTTTTAGCACTGATTTTTTTTAAAGATCTCATTTTTGAAGCACTTCTATGGCACAAGGTTCAACAATGTTAAAACAACCCTTTAAGCCTAAGAGTTACAACGATTCCTCCGTTACTTTGAGGGCAACGTCCATGTTTCTATCAGATTCTGAAATGGAATTAAGACAGGTTAATCCTTCTTTTCCTTCCTTACAGCAACCATCCACCCAGAATTCCTCACCAACCCAGAACCTACCGTGGTCTCCCAGGGTTCCATGCGTTTGTGCTGTTATCCACTCCCCCTCTCCTCCTTCAATCCCATTTAAGCTTTAAATTCAATCTTAAATGTGCCACTCCTGTGACTAACCCATGACTTACACCCCCCAAGTGCTCCTCGAGCAGCTGGGTCACACTTCCTTCAGGTACCCCCTTCCCAGCTGCACCCAGTACTTTAGAGTGTCTAATACAACAAGTATTTAATAAATTCATTTATTCCACAAACATCTGAAGTCCACTATGTGCTAGGAAATCAACAATGAGCAGACACACGACCTCTTGGACCTTAAATGTTAATATTAAATATATTAACAACCACTGACAAAAGATGTCAAATAGTTAATATCCTTAAACATTACCTGTAAAATATTTAAATGATTTAAAATGCTGGAAAAAATTAAGGAGAATCATAAAGGAAAGAATAGAGGAAGAAAATGTGTTTTACATAGGTCTAAAGGTTCAAGATCAAAATACCAGATAGAAGAGAAAAATCATTTCATACAGATTAGCTCAAACCATCCTCTTCTAGAAAGAGAGAGAACAAAAGAGAAAAACCAAGTTGCTTTTTTTTCTTTCCTCGGAGATGTTTTTGAAAAAAAAGTATTTGTGTGCAGTATGATTCATGTTTGATCAGATCTGATAACAGTATTTCTGCAAATCAATTTCTGTCACAATTAATCATGTCAATTTATAATAAATATACACCACAGAAGAATGGGTTCTGCTACATAGGGAAACGTCACTGTTATTATGCAAAGTGTGTTCATAATACTGAAAACGTCTGGGTGGCAAAGCACAAGATATACATACCTAACTATGCACAGATTACCTGTAAATGACTATTGATATGCCTCTCTGACGCAGCTGAGAAAGCCATTCATTTGCACTGCAGACCCAGCTAACTCGTCTCTCTTAGACAGTGGAGACGACACGTGCCCTGCCTACTAGCAAACCTAATTTCTGGGAGGAGTCTACACCTCCAGTCACACCTCCACCAGAAACAGGAGCTCAGATAAGAACCTAAGAACGTAGGGCAAGTGAACTTTTTGCAGACTTGCTGTGAGGCTACCGTCTATTTCTTCCTCATTCATCTGAAATGTTCGCTTCACATTTTCTACGTGCCGAGCACTGCTTTGACTGCATGGTATCAGCACTAAATACTACAAAACCCTGCCCTCATGGAACCTAGGACCTGCAAAGGGGTGATGAATTTAGAGAGAAAAATGAAGCATTATAAATGGTACAGGACAGGGACTTGAGTCTCACTGACCTCTTCATTTGCTTCTCAAACCATGAGGTTGGCAGGCTGACCATGAGCCAGGGCAGCCTGTGGACTGTGAGTGTCACCATCCTTCAGAAAGCCCAGTGGGAAGCAAAATGGAGTGCACGAACCACATTTCTCAAGCATGTTACTCGTTACTCTCCCCGCCCAGGGCCCAGGTCAGTAACAAAGACACCAGGTAGAACTCGGGAGCTCAGGCCTTTTGTAATAATCCAAGGATCCTTGCCTGGTGCATCTTTGTAAGCTATTCCTTTCAAGGCCCTAGGCAAACGCAAAAAATATATACAGACTCCAGGGATGCCCACCAATCCTATATACCTATCAAGAGAGTCCCGTGAAGTAACAGGTGAAAATGTTTGGAAAAAGCCCCGTAAAGTGATTTCGAATGCCATCCTCCTCCTCCTCCTCACCATTTCCTCTACCATCACCATTTAGTCCCATGTGTGCTTGATTATATCACTGAGGAATAGCTGATCCTCTAGAAATGAACTTCCACCAAAAAGATAAAGCTACCACATCGAACTCTCCATGAAAACACTTCCTGCAACAAGCAGACCAGGAGTTTGGATGGAAATGGTCCTGGCAGCTCGGTAAATGACCCACACAGAAAACAAACCCCTACAATCCCCTTACGAACTCGCCATCAGGTGATGCGACACCGGGCGTGACCCATCCCCCTCATTCTCACCGCGCCCGCGTACCTCTAACCCTCCACCTTTCTGGCTGGCATGCTCTCCTCCAACCCTGTACACGCATGGCAAACTCTTCCTCATCCTTCAAGGTCCAGCATAAAACCAGTCACCTGGGTGGTTTTCCTCGTCTGGACCCCGGCAATTCTGTTTTCCCATCCGCATCCGCCCAGGTTCTCTGTCTGAACACCTGCTACGTGTCGGTCACCGCCGGGGCGCCGGAGCCGCGCAAGTTCCACGCTGGCGGGAGGGACGCGCGACACGCGGGTCGCCCGGGGGCCGGTGCAGGGGTGCTCTGAAGACCACCGGACTGAGTCAGGTGGATAACCGACTTGGGGCGAGAACGCGGTTAGCGCACAGCACTCCCTCCGCCCTGCACAGTTCTGCCTCCGCGGGCCGGAAGTACTGCCCCCTACCGGGGCGCAGCGCTTGGCACGTGGGCCGTGGGCCGTGACGCTGACATGTTGCGTCTGCACCCCAACCCTCCAAGGTGGCGTTTTTACCCAACGCCGCATTCGACCTCAGCCGAGAGAATGCAGGAGGGGCGGAGTTAAGTCACCTACCAGGACTTTGTCAGCGGGTCGGGTCGGAGTGACAAGACAGACACATCTCAGCATCCGACTCCAGGGGCTCATTCTGAGTCATCATCCAGTACTGTCTTCCCGAGAAGTGGACATGAGAGGTCATCTTAGGTCAAAACAAATCGGAATTGTGTATTTGTGCTCTCTAGATGTCTAGAACGGCCTGTACTGGCCCCAACACAGAGAGGGAGAAGGAGCAGGCCCCGCCTGGCCTCCCACGCACCACGGTCTCGGGGATGCGCAAGAGCAGGCTCGGCCCCGCAAGAGACAGCAGGTGAGCACGAGGAAACCCAGCAAGTGGCCGAATCAGGCACCCGAACAGGATCCCTTCATCGCACACTTATAAAATCAGATTCGGAGTATGAACCTCGTTTGTATACTATATAGTATCTAGTTCCAAAAACCAATTCGCTTCAAAGACTGTCAAGTCCAGGCAATGGCATCCACCTTCCGGCACAGCCGCCAGGAAGGCCGCGCACCCCAGTCTGACAGCACTTCCAAGGCGGCGCGGGCAGCCAGCTGCAAACCACAGCACGGCCGCTGAGTGCATCTACTTGCCACAATCCATCATGCTTTGGGCTTGGGGCCACACAACAACGCAATGATAATAACCACTGGTTCGAGAGGGTGTCTTCCGACAGGTCTGACCGTTGTGCCACGTGTTTGAAAGAAAAGGGTTCATCAAATGTGATCAGCAACTTTCAAACATAAGCCAGGTACAAAGAGGACTTGCTTAGTAAATGTAACCTTTTAATAGAGAAAACCATCAGTTCTGACCTTTCTTTTCAATGGGAAGGGGGTACAGAGAGAGAGAGAGAGAGAGAGAGAGAGAGAGACAGGCGAGGAGGAGGGAGACGGTGTCTACAAATGCTGGGGAACGGAAGAAAGGATCTGGTCCCAGGAAGAAGCACAAGAACAGTGACAAAGCAACCACTATTATTTAATGCCGTTCTTTTCTAGCGACCTGATGGAAAGAGCTTCATGATAAAGTACAAACACTGGCTGGGCACCTGCTACCTGCCAGGCACTAGTCCGACTCTTGACAAATACTCGGTTTACTGCCCTGGCCCTCTCACGTCCCAACAGTGCCGCTTACCGAGGTGGTGCCATCCCGCTCTGCAGATGATGACAGGGCCACAGAGGTGGGGTAACTTGTGGCCTCACGGCCACATGGGGACCAGAGCACATTTGATATCTTCTCTCCCAGACCATCACTTGCCTGAACGATGAAATCAGAATCTCAACTTTTCCCAGCTTCCAGTACCACTCCTCACCCATCCCAAAACACACTCATACCCAATAAACTAAGAAGGAAAAAAAAAAAAAGACAGACAAAAACGGGGCACACTATGGAGATATAAGGACACGGGGCATATAACTGATAGAGAGCTAGCTCAGCCAGGAACACAAGGTTTCTCCCAGAAACTGCTCTGGGAAGCAAGAGCCCCGTTCTGCTCTCCCTCTTCATCGTCAGTACTGAGCCTTATAAACCTAACAACTTCCTGTTTGCCAGGGCAGCCCTGTACATTGCTTATAATTCTACTGCAGATTTTATCAGATGCAAATCCAAACACTGGATACATCATTGCTAATTATTTTTCCCTCTGTCCTGTGGACAACATTAAGTTCATCAGCCCAACAAGTAACTCAGAACTTACACGCTAATGTAATGTTCAGTGACATTACAACACCTTTGCTTCTTAACTTTGCAAAACCATAGGGGAACCAGATGGAAGTGCTTCTCGAAGAGCTTCACCAAGTTCTGCAGAAGCGTTTATTCTGACAGTGTGCCTATGACTGTTTTGATCATTATACTGTCAAAAAGGGCTCTCTGCCCATCTATAATATAAAGGAACAACAAATTCTATTTGAAAAGCAACCATACAGAGTGGAAAATGGAAAACCAAATATCCAGGTTTCTAGTTTACTAAAGTATGCTCCCATGACCAACTAATCATAAAAGGTGACAGGCTGAGAGCCTCCAAATACACGCTTTCTACTTAGTAGCTCCCTAAATAACCGTGGCCTTGGCAGAAACAACACAAATTATCCTGGCAGTTGAACCACTGTATTATACACCTGACACTAATATAATACTGTATGTTAACTATTCTAGAATCTAAAAATTGACTAATTAAAAAAAGGAATGTGTTAAGAATAAAAGTTTTTTAAAAATAGGAGCTAGAGGGCCTCATCTACATATATTCACATACATTACTGACAGGCAGAAAGTTTAACCGGCACAACTCCCCTATAAATCAATTTGACAATGTAGGTCAAGAACCTTTAAAATGTTGTTTGCTTATTCAACTTCTGGGAAACTGTCCTCACGAAACTACCTGAACGACCACTGCAGACTTATGTGCCAAGAGGTTCAGTGAAGCATTCACTGAACAAGCATTTACTGAAGGCCTACTGTGTTCCAGGCACAGTGGATACACAGTCCTTGCCTTCAAGGAGCTGACCCTAGTAGGGAAGATGTAATAGGAAGGAAATTACAATCTGGTGTGATAAAGGCTACGATGGAGGAAGACAGAAATGGGCAGATGAGGCAACTAAGCCAGAGCTGAGAGTGGATGGCAAACTGGTTTCCTCTAGACGGGGATACCCCAGCTGAATCCCTAAGAATACAAGTGAGCGAGGCACGTAAGAGGGAAAAGGGCATTTCCGTTAAAAACCAAAACACAACACACAGAGGACCTTACACAAGAGCATGTGGCTTTCGTGAACCAGACAAGAAATCCGGTGTGCTAGTAACACCCAAGAGAGGGTGACAGAAAGGAGACTGGAGACTAAAGTAGAACAGTGAAATGCCATCCTGAGAAATTTTAAGATTTTATCTTGAAGATATGAGCTAGAGTGAAAACGGTTAAATGAAGGAATGATTTGACTGGACTTGCATGTCTAAAAAGATTTGCAGTTTCACTGCTTCCTTTCAAGTGCAAATCTTGATAGAGAACAGCACTAGCAGTAAGGAAACAGATTCAGGCTATCACAGTGATATTGGCGGGGGCAGAAATGGACAGACATCGAGGAAATGGGACAGACAATCCCGAATTATTAATAATTCCAAAAACTGGAAATGCTCATTAGTGAAGAATCAGCTAAGTATATAACATGGAGTGCTACATGGCCATGAAAAACAGTATTTCCAACTTTCCAATGACCTAGGAAAATGACTGTGGTACAATATTGAACTAAGAACCCAATCTAAAATTTTACATGGAAAAGGAAACTATCTAAAATATGAACAACTACCTCCAAATGATTGCGTTATGGATAGTGCAACTTTTAAAAATTGTTTATATTTTCTATTTTTTTTTCCAAAATAATCATTTATCAAGCACGTAAAGAGCGCTTTCCACGCACCCAGCATGTGTGCAGGAGCTAGTTATTCAGTGGTCTACAAAAGAGATGTGAGCCCTGGCTTCATGAAACTTGTAATCCAATGAGGTACATATCATAGTTATTATTAGAAGAAATATTCAACTTAAAAATTTTTTTTTAATGTTTATTTTTGAGAGCAACAGAGAGACAGAGCATGAGCAGGGGAGGGAGAGGGGCAGAGAGAGAGAGAGAGAGAGAGAGAGACACAGATCCGAAGTAGACCCCAGGCTCTGAGCTATCAGCACAGCGCCTGACACAGGCCTCAAACCCATGAACCGCGAGATCATAACCTGAGCCGAAGTCGGATGCTTAACTGACTGAGCCACCCAGGCGCCCCTGCTTTTATTGTATTTTTTTTTAAGTTTATTTATTTATTTTGAGAGGGAGAGAAAGCGAGTGAGCATGGGAAGGGCAGAGAGAGAGAGAGAGGGAGGGAGGGAGACACAGAATCCAAAGCAGACTCCAGGCTCTGAGCTGTCAGCACAGAACTCACAAACTGTGAGATCATGACCTGAGCCGAGGTCAGACACTTCACTGACTGAGCCACACAGGTGCCCCGAAATATTCAATTTTAAAGTAACTAAAAGGAATATCCCAAACTCACTTATTAGTTTTAACAGATTTTTAGTAGATTCCTTATGATTTTCTATAAATAAGACCATGTCATCTATAGAATAAAGTTAATGATACTTCTTCCTTTCCCATCTGGATACCTTTTATTTCATTTTCTTGCCCAGCTGCCCTGGCTAGAATCTCCAGGACAATGCTGAATAGTAGGAGTGAAGGCAAAGATGAAGACATCTTTGCTCCTTCCTGGTCTTAAGGGAAAAGTCTTGGACTATTATGTTACTTGTGGGTTTTCATGGATATCCCTTTTTCACATTTTGGAAGTTCCCTTCAATTCCTAGTTTGTTGAGTATTCTTATCATGAAAGGGTTAGAATTTGTCAAATGTTTTCCTGTACCTATTGAGATGATTATATGTTTTTTGTCCTATATCCAGTGATGGTATATTAAGTGATTTTTCAATGCTAAACCAGCCTTGTGTTCCTAGGATAAATCCTATATGATCACGGTGCATAATCCTTTTTATATGTTGCTGGATTTGGTTTGCTAGTGTTTTAAGGATCTTTGTGTCTGTATTCGTAAGAGATGCTGGTCTGTAGTTTTGTTTTTTTGTGTGTGTGTGATGACTTTGTCTGATTTTGGAATAAAGGTAATTCTGGTCTCCTAGAATGAGTTGGGAAGTATTCCTTCTGCTTTTGTTTTTTTGGGAGAGTTAGTCAAGAATTGGTATTAATTATTTTTTAAATGTTTGGTAGAATTCACCAGTAAAGCCATCTGGACCTGGGCTTTTTTTAGTGAGTATTTTTTATTTACCAATTCATCTCTTCACCACTCTGTTCACATTTTCTATTTCTTCTTGAGTCGGTTTTGGCAGTTTCTGTCCCTCTAAGAATCTTCCCATTTAAACCAAGTTACCTAATTTATGGACATACGATTGTTCATAGTATTTCCTTATAATCCTTTTGATTTCTATAAAGTCAGTAGAGGGTCTCCCTTTTCATTCCTGAATTTAGTCATTTGAATCTTCTCCCGTTTTTTTTTTTTTTTTAGTCAGTGTAGCTAAAGTTAAATTTTGTTGGTCTTTTCAAAAAACCAACTTTCAGTTTGTTGATTTTCTGTATTGCTTTTCTATTCTCTTTTTGATAATTTCCATTCTAATATGTATTATCAGCAGACATCTAAGAACGTGTTCCCTTGACAAGAGCAGAAACTACATTCTTCCTAAGTCACATGGAACATTCTCCGGGACAGATCAATCTATATTATTTTCAACATTCTGCTTAATTTAGATTTAATTTGTTTTCACACAGTCTTCACATGGAAGGTTAAGTAACTGATTTGAGAATTACCTTCATTTTTAGTATAGGTATTTATAGCTGTAAGTTTGCCTCCAAGTGCCGCTTTAGCTGCATCCCATAAATTTGGGTATATCTTCATTTTCATTCATCTCAAAACATTTTCTAATTCCCCCTGTGATTTGTTTGGCTCATCCGTTACTAAGAAGTCTGCTAACTTCCACATACTTGTGAATTCCCCAAGTTTTTTTCTATCATTAATTTCTAATCTCATTTCATTATAGCCAGAGAACATCCTTTGCATAATTTCAATCCTTTAAAATTTACTGAGGCTTGTTTTATGGATTATGATCTGTCCTGGAGGATGTTCCATGTGACTTAAGAGATATGTAGTTTCTGCTCTTGTCAAGAGAACATGTTCTACAGATGTCTACTCGGTCTAGTCGGCTTATGATGCCGTTTCAGTCCTTTATTTCCTTACTTATCTTCTACCTGGTTGTTGTATCCATTATTTAAAAAGGGTACTGAAGTCTCCAAGTATTATTGTTAAGCAGTTCATAATTATTTAAGGACACTGTATTAGTTTCCCATCGTCACTGTAATAAATTACCACAAATGTAGTGCCTTGAAACAACAATGTGAACATTCTCTTACATTTCTAGAAGTTAGAATTCTAAGATGAAAGCATGTCTTTTAGAGGCTCCAATTAAGAGTTCCTTCCCATGTCCTTCCCATCTTCTTGAGGCTGCCAACATTCCAATGGCTTGTGGCCACATCACTACAATCACTGCTTCCACTGTCACATTGCCTTCTGTCTGACTCAGTCTCCTCCTCCACATCCCTCTTATAAGGACCAGTGCTTGCTGATTATATTGGGTCCACCCAGGTGATCCATGATAATACATCTCAAGATCTTTAACCTAATAGTATTTGCCAAGTTCCTTTTGCCACATACGCTAGTATTCACAACTTCTGGGGCTCAGGATGCAGACCTATCTGGGGAACGCTGTTCAGCCCACGACAAACGTTAACTGAAACCGCCGATTCAAATTAGATACAAATCGTCGAAGCAAGTCCTAGTTTGTTCCATGTCGCTGAGCTCATCAGGGTCGACATAAACCAAGTACTTTTTAGCTCTTCTTTTGAACGTATCAACATGTGTTCCTTAGGCATTCAGTTTAATTACTACATCAGTCATGTTTAGTTTCTTTTGTCTGTATTTTCTAAATATTTTATGGAATTATTTCAAGTGATCATGCTGAATATGTAGGATTGAAGTAAAACTCTGTAAATAAGATACACATACACCTTTTATATAGCATAGCAAAAAAGAACACAGGTTTTGAGTCAAAGCGGAGCTTCGTTCCAATCTTGCCCTTCTACCTTTCTTAGGCCAAGTTTCATTATAAAACGGGAGTGTCAGTATCTGTCTGTGTAAGCCTGTGGCACAGATTAAGGAAAGTGATGCCTGAAAAAATATGGAAAATAGATGGGAAGCA
The DNA here is from genome assembly GCF_024362965.1 of Panthera pardus. Classification (NCBI taxonomy): domain Eukaryota; kingdom Metazoa; phylum Chordata; class Mammalia; order Carnivora; family Felidae; genus Panthera; species Panthera pardus. The sequence goes on along the minus strand of NW_026527002.1, from coordinate 75,676,470 downwards.
GTGACTAAAGAGGAGCTCAGTAAACATGGTCTACAAACAGGTAAAAAGTAGCAGTGCAGAGGGAAGGAAAAAGCAGCCGTCAAGTCAGTCGATTAACTGCCCGGTCATTGTGACACGTGAACCAAATGACCTCTGACAAATACCCTGAAAGGTACTCTGAACATTACCCGGATGACAACTTCAATATGACGATCAGCTCTGTGAGGCCCCTACACCCTAATCCACGGTAACTGGGAAGCAGATGGACAAAGTCCAAAGCACTCAGGCACAAGCCAGCCGTGCGACATCAGGCCAGTCACAACTTCCACGAAAGCCTGTTTTCTCCCCTGTGAAGTGGAATATATTTCTCTTATCTCAGAGGCCTGTACCAAGTACTGAGAAAAATATGGTCTGTAAATTGGCTGGCATTTAACAAGAACTCAACAAATAACGGCGCATCATTATTAACAATTATGTGACACTGACAAGTTCTTTCATATCTCCAGAGCCCCTGATGAATCATTCGAGAGAACATCCTAAACACATGAAAATCCCTAAAACCAGAACTGAAGGTATACTCGGTGCCTGGTAAGTATCAGTTTTCTGCAGTCCTGCTTAATCGCTCTGTGGTGGAAAAAGCAATGGCTCCCCCAAGACCCCCACGTCCTCATCTCCAGAACCTGTCAATGTTTAAGTTGCCTGGAGAAGGAAAACTCCAAGTTGCAGACAGAACTAAGGTTGTTAATCGGCTACTCTTAAAATGGGAAGATTCTCCTGGATTATCCAGGTAACTCCAGGCAATTACAAAGAGTCTCGCAAATGGAGGAGAAAAGCAAGAGAGGCCTGCAGGAGAGGCCTGCAGGAGAGGTAGCGTGGAAGTTGCTGGCTTCAGAGACGGAGGAAGGGGCCAGGCGCCCAGGGCTGTGCGCAGCCTCCCGCAGCCAGAAAAGTTAGGGAACAATTTCTCTCCATGAATGTCCAGAAAGGGACTTAGCGTCCAAGACACCTGACTCTGGCCCAGTGAGAACCATTCCAGACTTCTGCCCTCTAGAATCCCAAGATAATAAAGCCACTAAATTCACGGCTATGTGTTACAGCAGCCGTAGAACACGGATATACTCTCTCTTTCGGTTTTTCAGTTTTATTGTAAATAAGTCACAAACAACATCTGAATCTGAAAACTGAAAAAGGAAAGAAAATTATTTTTGTTTCTCTACACAGACGAACCTCATCTTAAACGTCCTAAGAAAATCACTTCTTTCTGAACTGTACCCATGAGAGACGGGAACAGTGCTTGATTCTTGGCCCTTGCCACAAAGAACTTAAGATACCAAACAATATAAACTGACTCATTACTGTTTCGGAACGATGGTGCTAAATAACACAATTAAGATATGAGCCACTGCATAGAAGTACCTGGTGTGAAAAGCAGCAGCCAACTCAAGAGAAGCCTTTATGACTCCAAACTAAGCAAGACACGGTGCACATTCCCCTTGGGCATATTGGCTTCAAGCACGCTGTATGTTAAATTTCAAGGCAAAGTTTATGGTTTGAAACCTATTCTGCATATTGTGATTTGTGTTCAAGCGGAAGAAATACTGCTTCTTTGACTTCTATGTGATAACCGTGGAGGCCAATATTTGCTCCAAACAAGAAGCCCAAACCAAGGTACTTAGAAAAGTTTATTATCGATATTTTTCAAACAGACGGCAAAACTATTTTGGGAAAGGGTTACTCAAGTAGGAAGTGACAACTGTAAAATGAAATTAAGTGAACTATGAGACTGTGAACTGGCACCTGACGCTCCCTTAATTCCTAGTTTGGTCTGCAGGCAAAGGAGCTGAAAAACAAAGTGTCAGTGACACACCCAAATCTCTGGAGGACACCAAGGACCCTCACCGTGTTCCCAAACACTGTAACGTCACCACCAGTGAGAAAGAACTGTGGTCCAATGGACTCGTCTGGGCCACCCCCCTGGGTCCAAGCACTAGGAAGTGACCCCTCCGGGGCAAGCAGACAAGAGACCAAAAGTATCCTCCGATAAGGGGACCTTACCAGGCTTTTCTCCTGGAACTTACTTTTGGCCCATTTTTACCACGTGGCTATCGCAAGAAGAAAGCCGAAACAGTTCTACCCTTTTTGGATGAGGTCACAGCCACCCGTTCGAGAGACCAAACAAGAACTAGGGTCCGACCTAAGGGGAGGGCAGCAGGAGGCAGACAAGGAGTCTGCTCCGCCCCTAAGCCCTAGAGAGGCGGTGGGGCCGTCTGTTGCAGTCTCCGTGCCAAGAGTAAAAGTCTACGTTTGCCCAGGATGGTGTCTGCGCCCTCCGCATACATCCCCAGGGAACCCTCTGAGGCAGGGCTCAGGATTCACCTTCCGGATGGACTGCAGGTAGCAACACTCACCAATACTTTTGCAAAGAAAGAAGCAATTACGACAGGCATTTGCTGGTGAGAATTGAAAGGCACGACGCATTTCACTTACGTTAAACTCTACTGGGAAAGTGTGAGCCAACTCAACAGTCGTCTGCAAGACTTGCGGTGGGCAAGATTTGCTGGGAGGAGCCGGTAGGCCTTGTGCGCAGACAAGCCCGCAAGAGCCTGGCTGTGCCACCACACTCCCTAAGCTCCCTGAACCAAACTGTGATCAGCTCAGAGTTGAAGAAGCTTACAGAGATCCTGTTTTGCTTAAGCATCACGAGCGGTGACAAACTTTAAGATTCCTATTTGAAAAGAAATGCATCACACGTGCGCACACAAAAAGCTTTTAAAACACACAGTTTCAAGTATAATTTACACTGATGGACTCACACCCTTTATGAAGTAAGAAAAGGAAACAACAAAGGGATTCTTCTCCTTTGCCCAAGACTCCAGTGCTGAGAGGGCCACAAGGGCCCCTTTGTCCTTTTCTCTTTTGATTCTGCGCTCTCCCCAGGGGATCTCCTCCACCAACGCTTCAAATACATGGTCATGCACTCTTAGTCAGATGTCTAGGAATACTACATACAATTCTCAACTCACAGAACTCAAACGCTTTTAAACCTGTGTCGTTCAACATCCTAAATGATCTTTCTAAAACACGTAGCTGACCGTGTCCTTCTCCAGCATTATATCCGTCCAATCATGCTCCAAATTTAAAATACATTCTTACTCCTCACCTGTCTACTGGCCCTGCACATTCTAGTCCCTGCCTATCCTGCTCCCCCGCTTGTCAATACATTCCTGCTTTTACTTTATACTCCAGACCAAGAGAAGCTGCTTTCACATGTATTATTCATCCAACCAACACTGAGCACCTACTGTGTGTTAGGCACTATTCTGACTATTCTCAGCACTAGAGATCCAGCAGCCTGGAATCTCCGTTCTGCAGTCGTGAGGTGTGTCACTAAATCCTCATGGGGCGCCTGGGTGGCTCAGTTGGTTAAGCGTCCGACCTCGGCTCAGGTCATGATCTCGCAGTCTGTGAGTTCGAGCCCCGCGTCCGGCACGCCTGGAGCCTGCTTCAGATTCTGTGTCCTCCTTGCTCTCCACCCCTCCCCTGCTCACACTCTCTTTATCTCTCTCTCAAAAATAAAAAAAAAAAAAATTGCAAAAACAAAAAAAACCACAACTGAATCCTCACAAGAAGCCTAGCCTGGCAGGTGGGCAGTATGGTGCCTGCTCTGACAAACTAAGGAACTGAGTTTGGAGAGGTAAAGGTCTGCGCCCAACTTCAGTAATTCTTAAATGACAGAATCTGAGTCTCAGACCCAAGGCCCGTGCCCACACCGCCAGGGCGCACACGCCTGCCACAATGGCCCGAGAAGTAGCAGGTCTCTCAAAATCAGTCACTGGGAACTCAAATAAAATGAGAACGCTCTTTCTCCATGTTCCTTCCACAAAGCACCCCGAGGTCATGAATCCATTGCCCTAACGCAGAGAAGAATCTGAGACCAACCGACTCCTCACTCTGCAAACACTAGCGAGAAGCTATGATCTCCCAGGGACCGCGCTGGGCACCAGAGCAGGAATCGAACATAGCGAGTCACGTCTCCTGCCTGAAGGAAGCTGGACTCTCGTGGGAGAAAGAACTCCCAACAGGTCGTTGGCCTCTGGAGCGTGATACACGCAAGCAGGGCTGCAGAGACAGGGGAGGGGCGTGGAGCGGGCGCGGGGACGCGCTGGCGGGGCGGGGCGCGGCACGGGCCCAATGGCGCTCCCGCCGGCAGCGAGTCCACGTCTGCGCAGACGCCACGGTGGCGGGCGACGAGACGGACTCCCGTCGCAGGCCCGTCACCCTCTGCCGCCCGGGACGTGTCTCCCGCCGCACCAGGAGTCACAGCCGGTCCTTCGCCCTCCCGGGTGGGCTCCCCACCCCTAGGTGGTGCCACAGGCCCCCGCGCTGGTCTTTGCCGCCGGCCGTCCCCCTGTGTTCCCCGCGTGGCCGCGTCCGCCCCGAGCAAGAAGCGAACACCCTTCCGGCCCCGCGGGAAAGGCCGTGGAGACACGCACGGCCCGCCGGTCCCCTCCCGGGGCCCCCGCGAGCCGGACAGGGGCCTCCCCGAGGGGTAAACCCGGAGGTCTCAGCAGCAGAAGGTGCTGCTCGCGGGCCGTCTCGCCCGGCCCGGACGCTCTGTGCCGCTCGGACCCCTTTCCTGGAAGTAACACGGTGCTCTGACGGAGAGTTCACACGCAGCCTGCTACGTGGACGCTTCCAGAAGTACACGGCCTGAGCTGGGCTCCACGAACGACGGACACGTGCACGCCGGCCGGAAGAACTCTGGAGGAGGTGACCGACTCCGCGTGACCACAAGATGCCGGGCACGTCACACAACTCCCTCGGGATCATTCTATAGGTGGACAAACTGAGGCTCACCGAGCTTCCTACCACCAAAAGGAACACACCTCTTCGCCATTTATGAGCAAGACCCTGGCAGGGTCGAGAAGGAAACAAAGCATAATAATACAGAATACAGTCAATTCACCATTAAGACACATGACTTTTAGTTTTTCAGTCGCGGTGTCCTTCCAAGTCATTGTGGACCTAGGGCAGGGGGTTTGGTGCCCTATCTGTTCTGAACTGATGGTAAACTACACGATGGGCAGTGTCCAAAGTGCAGACAGTCCTTGCTTCACGTGTCTCTGAGTATGTGAGAGACGCACAGACACGGAGCTGTAACCTCCTCACGAAGGTTCTTTCCATACTTAAAAACAACAAAACAGGGGCTCTTGGGTGGCTTAGTCGTTGAAGTGTTGGACTCTTGATTGATTTCAGCTCAGATCATGATCCCAGGGTTGTGAGTTCGAGTCCCGTGTCAGGCTCTGCACTTTTGCACTGGCAGCATGAAGCCTGCTTGGGATTCTCTCTCTCTCTCTCTCTCTCTCTCTCTCAAAATAAATAAACATTAAAAACAAAAAAACAACAAAACAAAAAGCAGTAAAACTCATTAACCAAATCAAAATCTTGTGAGGCACCTCAGGACCTGGCAGAGAAAAGCCAAGTGCGGGCAGGAGACTTGCTCAGTACCCCCTTCACCACCGGACCAGGACTTTCCACAGAACCATGAGCTGTTCTGGGACACAGAACTTTAATACCACGTTTTTGGATTCTAGAGAAAGGACTGAGCACCACTTCATGCTTTTCGGATAAACAGCCAGCCAGCCAACACAACAACCACTCACAAACACAACAACCACTCACCAACACGCTGACTACTGACTTTTGAATTGGGAGAATTAAAAAAAAATGTAAGCAATAACTAAAAGTCTGATTTATTTTAGAGTCGTCAGGGACACTTTAAATTGACTTGATTTGCATCTTTATGCTTACACCGCTGCTGTTCGCAATACCCTGGTGCCTGGGCTTTCTCCATGTCCCACATTACCTGGATCATCGTCACTGTGCATTGACAACAGGTGGTCCTTCCTAATGACATACTTTTCTCTGGGACTGGGTTCACTCCCTGATAAAATCCATTCATCACTGCTATAACCAAATCCTTTTTTGAATAAATCAGAGAAATAAATTACATAAAGAAAACTGTGACGAAATAAACCTATTCTCAGACAATAAAAGGAGTATTTTCTGAGATTTTTCATCCAATTGATCGGTGCTGGAGTTCTGCCTTTCAGCTAAAGACTACACAGAACAGAGTTATGCTAGACCAGAGCAGGGGCCCTATGTAATGCCTGCACGTTACAGCTATTCCTTGAGATAGGACTTTATTAAGAAAAAGGTAGCCATGAGGGTACCTCGGTGGGTCAGTCGGTTAAGTGTCCGACTCTGGTTCAGGTGGTGATCTCACAGTTCGTAAGTTCGAGCCCATGTCGGGCTCTGTCTGACAGCTCAGAGCCTAGAGTCTCTTCTGATTCTGTGTCTCCCTGTCTCTGCCCCTGTCTCTCTCTCTCTCTCTCTCAAAAATAAGCATTAAAAAAAAGTTTAAAAAAAGAAAAAAAGGTAGCCATGTTATCATGACAACATAAACACCCTCAGGAGTTTTATGAAATTATTTTTTCTTATTATTACTTTGCATATTGTGCACATCGGGTGTTTAAAAGACTCAGATCTTGCAAATTAGGACCTCAACAAATCGGTAAGCCATACGAAATCTGTATCTAAAAGATCCACGTAAGAGGAATGAGTGGTCTAACAATTATCATTAATTCACTCATCCAAAGAGTTTTGACAGCGCCCTTATGGTGGGCGGTATCGCAAAAGAGAGATACGGCCTGGTCCCTCTCCAGTAGCTGGGAACGAGGAAGGACAGGCAGACCAACGCCCACGGCCGAAGCCAGCACGCTACGCGTATCACAAAATAGCGTTGCGAGCACACGATCGTAATCGTTCGTGTCCATGCTGTCTCTGGCTGCTTTTCTGCTGCAACGGCAAGTTGAGTGGAATGTACAGCCCACAGAACATTCGCTTCTGTCCACTTGCAGTAAGTCTACAGGCCTACTCCGAGTCTCACGCGAAGACAATGGCAATACACCTGCAGACACATCATCAACCAGTCTGTCCAGTGAAAGGGCCCAGCAGCAATGATACACCCGTCGTCCACTCCAGATTTTGATGTTTAAAGACCATTCCACACTATAAGAAACGAGGCACCTTGGAAGAAATGGCTAATTTTAGAGCTGCGGCACGGCAAGTACAAGATGTGCCCGGAACAAAATGCTGTTAAGGGGTTTAAAAAAATATTCAAAAGACATATGGGATGCTCCTTTCAATGAGACCCAGGAGCCACGGTAAAGGGCTTCCCAATGGCCAAATCTGGGACAATTTAATTGCCAATTTATATAACGATTAGCAAAGGATTATAACCAGTTGAATCAAAGAAGAATCCCTGAAATTATACAGACAGATGACGGAGGGAGGGAGAGGAGGAAGAAGGAAAGAAAAAAATGAACATGTTCCCTCAGGTAGAATGTCAACCAATCAGTGTAGATGGAATGACTGAATTAGAAAATCGCCACTTAGGGGCACCTGGGTGGCTCAGTCAGCTAAGCGTCCGACTCTTAATTTCAGCTCAGGTCACGACCTCACAGTTCACAGGTCCAAGCCCCGCATCGGGCTCTGGGCTGAAAGCATGGAGCCTGCTTGGGATTCTCTCCCCCTCTGTGCCCATCCAATGTTTGTGTGTGCGTGCGCGCTGTCTCTCTCTCAAAATAAATAAAATTAAAAAAAAAAAAATTGCCATCTTACAACTAGCATAGTAATAATTCAGGTTAACAAACATTAATGGATGCTAAAATATGTGAGGAAGAGTTTACAGTGAGGAACGGAGTATTTACAAGTGTCTCCTCGCAAAAAATACTAATTTCCTTACAAAAGGAAAATAATATCTTTGCAGTGGAGACAGCTGCAGGACCTTAACCAAGTAATCAAACCTATATCGCCGGTCACAGGACAACGTGACCCCGACACCGTGTGCCTCCCAATAGGAGGTGCCGAGCAGGACACACCATCGCCTCAGGGGGATTCCTGCGGAAGCGGAAGCACGTGAACCGGATATTAAGGAAATGGACAACCCAGACGGACATCCCACAGAAACCCGGTCTCTGTGGTAATCAAACACGCACGGCATAAAAGGTAAAGGAAGACGCAGGTGCTCTTCCAAAGTGAGAGACTAAAAGACACTAAACAGCTGGATGCACTCTGGGGCCTTGAACTGGATCCTCTCCAAGACCAAATGGGAAAAACGGCAAGAGAGGCGCACGGACTGCAGACGAGACAGTCGTATGAAACAACGATCGACTTCCTAAATGGGATCACTCTCCTCCAGAACTGCAGTTACGTAAGAGAAAATCCACGCTAAGGTGGATTTTTAGGGGCAAGGGGAGATAACATGGGCACCTTACTCCCCAACGAGCCAGGAACATACGTAAATACATGGGGACGATGGGAAAGCAGATGTGGGAAAGCATTAACAACTGGGGAATCCAGACAAACGGGCATACGGGACGCCTTAGCACTATATTTTCAACTCTTTTATTTTAAAACTGTTTCCAAATAAAAGTTTTCAATGCCTAGAATAAGAAATAAAGGTCTTAACAACGGGAGGGGGAGAGAAGAGAGATAAGCAAATAACCACAAAGCGCCAATAGGAATACTAGGTGCGACGGAAACAGGGGAGCCTGGAGCTAAGAATTACGTGCGGGGATCTGAAAGGGTCTGTGTTGCTGACCGAGTCCCTTTCCCACCTGTGATGGGTTTGGTGTCCAGCCAAGCCCTCTTCGAAGAGGACTCGCCCTGGCCCCATGATGAGCTGAAGTCATTCTGAGCCCGGAAAACCTCTCTGCATTCTCCTACCGAACACACTCTTGGAACCGGTCCCTCTACGTGTTTATCTCCCTCCCTGGACTGCAGACTGCTTGACAAATGACGAAGACTGAAGATGGTGATGGTGATGGTGATGGTGATGGTGATGGTGGCGGTGGCGGTGGCGGTGGCGGTGGTGGTGGCGGTGGTGGTGGCGGTGGCAGTGGTGGTGATGATGATGATGATGACGGGAGCAGCTGTTTACCCCATGCTTAGTACCTACCAGGCATGACACTATACATCTCATCACACAAAGACTCCAAGCAGGCTTCCTTTTTTTCAACAACCATTTTATAGTCATGGAAACTGAGGCTGAGCAGGGTTCATGAGTCCACGGTCACAACACAAAGAAGCGGCTCAAACCTGTGTCACTGAGAACTGTCCTCAGCCTCTCCTTGTTATCAAACAGTCTGAACCTCGTCCCAGCATTTTCAGTCAGCAGTAGGCACGCGCTGGTTAGGCAAACGGGAGGTGAAAGGGACCTCTCTCAGTACTCGGCTCTGTTTACAGTATGCCGAGCACATCCAAACTCAAGGCCAGGAGCAGAGGAGGCACGAGGTGGGAGGAGAAAGCCGGCCCTATACAAACGGCCAGCAGATACTCTACTGCACTGGTAGATAACCGAGAACTGATGTAGGAAAGTCAGATAAAAAAGATACGACATGAGGATGAGAAACATAAATATGTAGTGATCTCACAGTAGATGTAACAAATATGTCCTGTATGGTAAAAACTTAGAATGAAAGTAAATACCTATAAAATCATTGTCTTTCCACCTTAGTGACCTATGAGGCAGGCATTACTGCCAGTGTAGACACGGAAGTAACTGGCCCAGAACACACAGTTCAATTTAACAGGTCAGGTACTTAACAAATATTAGTTGAATAAACGAACAAAACGAAAGAAACCTCAGGATACATTTCTGAAGTCCTGTGGCCTCTTTCCAGTATTCCGCTCTGCTAAAATTACTAAATTTGTAATCGCGTCTTTGTCCAAAATTCCTCCCAGGTTTTGTACCTGGACCTGGTCAGCCCCTTACCCAGGAGGAAGCAGACGTTTCCACACCAGCTGACAAAGCTTTGGTTACTACGGTTTGCTTCCTCACACAAATGGAAGATTTTGACTCATCGGCTCCAATGCAAATAACAGGACTATAATTTCCCCCACAGAACAAACAAATTTATGGCCAACAGCCATAAATCAGACTATCCTAACACTTACCTTGAATAAAGTTTTCAATTCAACGCTTTGGGGATAATTTTTCTGTAGGGCATAGTGAGCCCTCTCCCGTGACCTTGCACGAACTCTGAATCCCTGTAACCTGTGTCTGTTCACCTGCACAGCGAGCACAGAGCAACCTGCCAGAGGTCGCCAGGGTTAACCAGGTAACGTGAGAAAGGACCGGGCAGCAGCGCCTGGCACACCCGAAGCACTCGGGAGGTGCCCACGGAACGGCAGTCACGGTTCTCAGCGAATACTGAGGACAGCCACAGAGTGCGCCTCTTAAAATCAGAACTGTGAAAGGCTGATGCCGATACAGGGGTATCGAAAGCAACGCCGGCCTGCGGACCATCAAGCCCGGTTCCGAGCAGCTACCGGCGGGACCAGGGGGTAACCAGCTGTGCGCAGCGCCATCTAGTGGAGCCGGAGCAGAGCACAAGTGCCGACCGAGGGACAGGGACGCCCGTGCCAACTGCCCCTGCTCCCCTCCGTTGGGATGTCCAGGAGAGCTGGAAACAACAGCGACCCCCGCCCGTGTAACACGTACATGAGAAAGGGCGCTCTCACTTCCGCATGCTCTTTATCATACCACGAAGAACATCAGTGATGCGCCACGAACACTACTTCTAAAGTCCTTAAAATAGCCGCAGGGGCTGATGGGCAAAAAAAATATGGAAATGTCCAGCTGCCCAATCCGGGGTAAAAGATCTTGTGCTGGTGGAGAGGAGCTGCTGAGGGTCCAGCTACGTTTTAATGTGGGCAGTTACGAAGCTGTTTAGGGAGGCTTCGTTTGCTCATTGACGCTTCTGGTGCCACAGAACCTTGAACAGCACCATAAATATCAGAGTGCTAACTTTGCACAGGGTTATCACTAAATAAGCTTCCTAAGAAGGAGTCTATTTTTTCTGGATTTTAAAACTACACTCATTCTAATAACAAAAAAATCACCCCAAGAATTGAAACTAGATGGTTATTACACGTTTTACATCTGAAAAGTGACCTAGCACGCACACGTGGTCTCAGGCTATCGCATAAAACTAGCAGGCAACATCTATTAAGCATCTGCTATGTGTTAGACCCTGTACTCATCTCATGTCTAGAACAGCCCTACAAAGGAGGTACAGGTGCTCCCATTTTACAGATAGGAAACTAAGGCTCCTTCTATAGCAGCTCCTCCCTTGTTAAGTAACACCCTTTCCCATATAAATGCCATCCACCACACCTGCCATGCCGCCACGGGTCACAAAGTTCCTGCCCCGTTTTGTCAGGCCACCGTCTGTCCCTCGGGACAGCATGCACTCTGCCGTCCTCACAGACCACTGGCCCAATACCGAGCACTTAATTTTCAGAGCTGCATGACAGAGAATTTCCATGCAAGTCAAAGATGAAAATGCACCTCTACCTGGTGCTCCCAGGTAAAGTGTCTAGTGTCCTGGAGGTAGGCAGGTAAGGATTTAAATCTCGGTTTACCACTTAGCTGTCTGACCTTAGGCAAATTATTGGTCCTGCAATGCCCTCACTTCTCTCACCTGTAAAATAAAGTAAACCGATTTACTCTTTTAACACTGTTAGAAAAATTAAATGAAATAATGGACATAAAGCTTCTAACCCAGAAAAACCTCTTGATAAATGGTAACTATTACTATTAGCAATAGCAAGGCGAGGTTATTCAAACATCCTCCCCACCCCCATCCCACCTCCATCCCAGAGCCAAAACCATTGTCGGTGGAATATGTTTTATGTTCTTGGCACTCTTTTTCCCTCGCTTTTTGAGCCTGTTTTTAGAAAATGGAGAATTTCTACACATACCACAAACTGACTAAAAATTTCTGCTATCATACTTTCAACCAATTGTTCCTATGATACAGAATTAAAATACAAAGAGCTCTGTGCCTCTGAGAGGTTCCTTAAAGACCCACAGAGCTTTCTCAAGAATCTGATTTAGGGGCACCTGGCTGGCCCGGTTGGTTAAGCATCTGACTCTTGATTTCGGTTCAGGTCATGATCTCATGGTTCGTGAGTTCAAGCCCCACATCGGGCTCTGCACTGACAGTGCGAGCCTGCTTGGGATTCTCTTGCTCTCAAAATAAATAAATAAACTTAAAAAAATAAAAACGAAATTTGACATAGTCACTTTCCACAGTGAAAGTTTTCCTATTTTCTCTTTGACCACTGGGACACACAACTAAAAATCCTTGCCTTCAATGCCCACTAAAGGCTGAAAAGTGCTGCGGAGAACACAGGAAGAAAGTGAACAGCCTTTGCGGTAAAGCATACTTTAGGGGACCGTTTCTTAAAATCTACCATCGCCAAAGGAAATCCCTAACTGGCTTCTACTATAATAAAACTTTTATTTAAAAACAATGTCGACTTCTGTCCTTTTATCTCTTTTCGTAAAGTAGCCTATGAAAACCCCACAGACTAGATTTAAAATTGCAGCCTGACTATTTAAAATTGTGCACCTTCACTGGGCAAGCTACTTCACATTTCAGAGACTCAGATGCGCCATTTGAAAAAAACAAAAGAGGCAGGCAGGGCATAAAACCACCTACCTTGCGAGATCTTTGTGGGGACTGGAGATAATGCACAGGAAGCACCTGGCACGGAGGCCCTCAGTTTGGCAGCTTGCATCATAATCATCATCCCCAATGCTAAGGAACACTTCTATTTTTTGGTAAAAAATGTAAACTACTTTATCCTCATTCGGTGGGAAGATGACGACCAGCTAAAGGGTCCTGTGATGCCAGAGCGGCTGCCGACGCCCGATCCATCCGAAGTCCCAGCCGCTCTCTGCACGTGGGTGTCTGCCTGCCCGCGGCTAGTGTGGACCACCTCCTTCAGGTAAGAGGGCGGGAGTCTGCCATGGTCCCAGGGCTCCAAGTTTCCGCTTTTTAGCCCGTCAGAATAAATTTCACGCAGGAATTTAGGCAAGGAGAGCTAACTGTATTGGAGCACACTGGCTTAATCAATTGCTTAAGAAGAAGAAAAGCAAATAAACATCTGATTCAAAGTGGATCTGCTAACATCTCATTATCTCCCAGAGAAGGACCCCCTACGGTTCTACCCCACCCACGAAAGGGCACTGGGGCCTTGTGCTGGCTCCCGGCTGCATCTCACTTAGCGCCTCTTTTGTTTGTGTCCCTGGGGCCGGTCCAGACTTCATCCCTGCCCCTTTCAGCTGTCCTTTAAAGGACCGACTGCTCAACACTTTCTGAGTCTCCCACCTCCAGGAATATTAAAACACAACGCTGACACAACGCGGGGTGGGAGGCTGCAGGAGCCAGGTGCCGAGAGTTACGGGAGGTGCTCAGGATGGAGAGACAGAAGAGTGTCCCACGAAGACGGAGGTCGCAATGATGTGCTGTGCCGACGAGGACACCATCGGAGACGTAAGCACCGTAAGCACCGGCTGCTCTGGGACAAAATGGGCAATCTGGATCCATGGGGCGGACGGGGTGGGGGGGGGGGGGCGGGGATGTGGTCACAGGAGATACCCTAGAGCAGAAATTCCCAGGGTGAGGTACAAGAACAGATGCTGTAGAATCTTTCAGTTCCGGCACCGTTACTAACGGCCGTCCCAGCCTGCCCCTGTACCTCTGCGGGCCAGTGAGGTCCCGGAAAGAACGACACTGCTTGCACCTTCGCGCGGGCATTTTGCAAGCATGTCACCCGGAGTAAGTCATTTCAGTCGCTGGGAGTCTCAGTTTCTACAACTGAAAAGTTGGGCTGCTAACGTCTACACTTCTGGGTTGTTACCAGTATTCAGATGGCAGACAAGACGGGGCACAGAGAAGAGCCTCGAAAATGTCCCTAGGCTGACTGAGTTAAACCATCTAGTCACTCAGTACTTCTGAAGGAGAGTTGAAGACGTTCCCCAGTTAAAAAGGAGGGCATCTATGCACTTGAAACTCACTCTCAAATTAAGACATATGAGAGCGCTCGTTTCTCAGCAGCAGAGTCTGTTTTCCCCCCTCGCCACCTCCAGGACCCGGCACAAGGACCTGGCAGGTTGTCAGGAAACATGTCACTAATGACCAGATACCAAAACACTGTAACTCACGATTGCTGGATCGCTCCGAATCATAACACACTACAGGAAATTCAGAAATGGTTTGCCTAAAAAAACAAACGAGAACTCTGAAAAGCCTCTAAGAAAAACAATTAAAAACTAAAAAACCACACCCTCCTTTGGATGAAACAGAAACTCACACACCACTTCTAAATATAAGTCTGCAATCTCCATTCTCATTTGTCTCTCTTACTCTACACGTCTGACAACATTCAAGCGAACTGCAAACAGTTTCTAAAAGGGGGGGGGGTCACCACAAATGACACCTCAAGCCATCAGGGTTTTGTCGAACAAAGAGAAGCACGTCGGGCTAAGTAACGATCCTCCCTTCATGTGTTTTTACCCCTCACGTACATCCTGAGTGATGCTAAGAGCACTAATATCAGAGAAATGGGTGTAATATGAAAAATTACCATCTTGAAATACCAACAGAGAACTTTATCAATCCGGACACAAACAGACTACCTTCATCTTGACTCCTTTGCTCCGCTTCCTATTGTAACCAACCACTAAATATAACCTGGCGGCGAACCAGCCACCAATCCATATATTATATCAGATAATTAAAAATACAGGGTTATGTAATCTTATTTAATGGTTACTTGGCTTGGATTGAAAGCCATCCAAAGCGGGTACCAGAGAGCTGGATGAAATTATAATGCATAAGACATTTCTAAAGATGTTTTTCAGTAAGAGTCAGCACATCCCCTACTAGCAAATATAATACAAAACATGGAACACTACTTTCATCTCCAATTAACCTCCCTGGCAAGAAACAGACAATGTCAATTCCTTCCAGGGGCTCGGGAAGTGGGGAGAGACATACTAAAGCCTATCTTCTTTGATTTGATTTTAACATCAAGTAAACATCACCCATTACATTTGGTAGAGAAACAAAAGTGCTCAGTATTTACAGGGTAGAGGGAAGGAGAGCCAGTTAGCCTAAGAAAATAAAAGTCAGCAACTAATGCTCACCGTAACACGCAAGCCTGGAAAAGGTATAAAAGCTGACATACATTAGCACAGGAGCATAGATCTTGAGGCCATCCCAGCTCAAGTTCTTACTTACAGATTATTAGAAAAAAATAATTCAGCGAGGAGGCTGATCAATGTTTACAACTACTGAATTTTTTAAAAATGGCAACATCTCATTTATAAACGGTTTCATTATCATAATGTGTTGATTACTAAAGTAATAAACTGGTCACAGGAGGGCTTTAATTCAAAGTGCCTCTTGGCCAGAGCATTAAAATCCTGTAGGATAGATAAACCTACTATACATGTTTGTTTCTTCAAACAGACCACTAGATAAGTATCGAAAGAAACTTTTTTTATAAAAATCAAGGTAAGTCAACCAGAAAAGAGCATATTAATTACATTGATCTCTACAGGGTTTTAAATTAGCGTGTGTTGTATTCTATCTTTCCAAGAAGGCACAAATAGCAAGAACGATGGCCTTAAGAGACAGGAGACCTGAGTTCAAATTACATCTCAGCTGCCCACAAACTTGCATAGTTGGGTTCTGCAGCCGCCTCCCCAGAAAAACGGAGATGTCAATGTCAGCCTCACTAGAGTCCAAGTGTGAGAAAGGAACTGAACGGCATCAGCATGTACCTTAAAGACCCTTGGAAACTTCAACACGCTATGCAAACATAAGGCATCGGGTTCAGTGCCGACCGTCGTCACGGTACAAGTTGGTGCCAGAAGCCTAATTCCAGCATCGAGATTCAGAATAAACTCTGAAAAGAAATAGTTTCTTTCAGAGGCAAACAGTCAATAAAATTGCTAAATATGAATAAAAATGCTTTTCTATAGCCAATAACAAGATGGTTATCAGATTCAAAATCAAAGTTTTCTAATAACCATTCAAATTCAGATGTAAGACACTATTTTAGAGGTGCACTTGTAATTCTGAAGTTACATAATTGAGCATAATTAATACTTTAAATGATAAGGCTTTGCATTCTGGATATCAGCTTATGATTTAAGAGGAAAACATTTTCGTCTCAAGTAATCTAAATTAACAGTAATAAGAGTATCTTGAGTATCACCTTTTCCTTCCTTCACATAACTGTTCGCTGTGAGAAATGTACTCCTTACACAAATTACTTTTTTTATGGAAAAGTAAGGTGATCGGGTTTAACATCTACAAAAATACTAAATGGGAACACTGTCCAGTATCTATTTCAAGTAACCAGAAGCCACTGACACTAGTAGAAACACAAAACACCAAAAGAATTTTGAATGTACGGTTTTAGCAACACAGTACTATGGCAACATGGCACGGAGGTAAAAAAAAAAAAAAAAATTCTGACTTTCAAAATAAGAGAACTCATTATACTTGTACTTCAGCTGTTTCCTTAATTGAGCACCACATAACTTTGATTCGGCTTCTTTCTTAAGAAAAATGCACTTGACTCCACAATCCAGACTATTTCTAATGCCACTGATCTCACACAACGTACAGAGAAATTTCTTTCACAGAAATGACAGCCCAGCAGGCAACAAAAGATATATGTAAATCATAAAGCAAGGAGTGCAAACCTAACTGCAGAACTGTTCAGAAGAGCCTCGGAGTAAGCTTAAAATTCCTTTTCCCTAATTTAAGAATGTAAGCCCATTACTTTTTCACAAGCCTGTTTTACTAAAGAAATAAAAATAAGCCTGCAATTAAAATAAAATGGGAGAGCTCCGTAAACCGATTTCTGTTCCACAATTCAGACAGCATGCGTGCTTACATTCTTGGAAACACGGAGTCTCCCCACTAACAACACACCCTACTCTGTCTGCAGAACCGGCTGAAACAGGCAAATGCTGGAGGCTGCTGCTCAAAAATATAGATATCGATATACAAATAGAATATGTCTGCCTCTTCTTTCACTTCCAACAATAAAAGAGCCAGGGCCAGCATCAAGATCAGCAGACCCGATTTAACTCGGAAACCACAAACGGTCACTGCACGGGGTGATTCCTGCAAAAGGTAACGGATCTGACCAGGTAATGTTTCTGCCATCACCCAGAGAAGCAGCACACCAGTAGCCCCCAAGCCCATCTTCATCTGAAACATGGGTAACAGATACAGAGGGACCCGAGGACTGCTCCCGGGAAGGAAGGCTCCATTTACCGTCCATCCCAGATCACTCAGGAAGCTCAAGGAAGAAGCAGCCAGGAAATCCTGTCCTGGGTAGGCGCGCCTCCATATGCCCCTGGATCCCGGTGCCCTCTGCTTCCCAGGGCTGTTCACACCCTGGACTGGCGGAAGCAGCGCTAAAACGGCATAGGCAGCAAAGACTCCTCGTCGGGTCTTCTGAACTCCTAACCAGCCTCCGGTGAGAGTGACCCACCCAGAGCGTCCCAAAGAGAAGACAGGCGAGCCAAGAAGGGGGCTCTTGCGTGGGCCCCTACCAACCCCTCCCCACCAAGGGCCAGCCTGCAAGCCTGGGCAGGAGCTGCCCACCTCCAGGGAGAGCAGACCACCCTGCCAGGGTGCCGATAACCTGGGCACTGGAGAAAAAACGAGACAGACAGGAGAGGAACTGGGCTCTGCCACTAAGACCGCTGGGTCCTTCTCCTCGGAAACGCTTGGGGTCTGAGCCCAAACCTCCCCCAAGGTCCTCAAACTTCACTAACAATACAGGCACCTGTTCCCTTCACCTTTTGTGCATTTCATCCCCTCCAGTCCTTCCATTTTGCTCCAGCTCTTTCTCCAGCTCCCCGGACAGACCAAACACACGAGGATGCCCGAGTCCCTCACAAACTCCCCTCCGATGAGATAATTCAACCCCCGCCCCACCAAAGCCCCCAGATGTTCGCCGTCCCCCACCCACAAGTTTACCTCGGGTATCCTCGAGTCCCCAAAGATCTTCCAGTCTCGTCCGAGCGCCCCAGCCTTCTGCCCGCCCCCGCCCCGGCCGCGTCTCCCAAAGGCACACACATCTCGCTTTCCCCCGGGTGTCCCGTATTCCCCCAGGTCCCCACCCAAACGCCCCCCCGGATTGCTACCTGGGCCCCCTCCCGCCTCCCCAGCTCTGCTTCCAGCCTGCCCCACAGGTCCGCCTCCCCAGCGCCCCCGCATTTCCACCCGATCCCGAGCCTCCCCCGTCCCCGAGCCGCCCCGGCCGCCACTCCCCCGGCCCCAACGGCCGCGGGCTACAGTTAACGGCCGGCCGACCGGCCGGCGTGCGCCCTCACCTTGGTTCACCAGCCGCAGAGCGTGCGTGAAGGAGGGGTCCAGGGAGTCCTTCTCCGCCATCAGCTCCGGCAGGTACTTCTCCTCCATGCTCGCCGGCCGCCGGGCCCGGGACGCCGACGCGCGGCGGGCGAGCAGCGGCGGCCCCGCGCCCCCCGACCCCGCCCGCGCCCCAGCGGCGCGCAACCCGGGCCAGAAGCCGCGGCCGGGGCGCGGCGCAGCCAAGCCCGGAGGTCGGCCCGGCGGCGGCACGGGGCGGGGGGTGGCCGCCGAGTGCCCCGCGCTGGCGGCCGCTGCCTCCCGGACGCGGCCCCCGCGGCCCCGCAGCGGGCCGAGCAGGAGCGGGCGCGGGCCGGCGCGGTCAGGCGGGCCCTCGGGCCGGGCCGGCGGCGCGCTCGGCGAGCCTGAGGCAGTCCCGGGCGAGCCCCGCCAGCCGGCGCCCGCGCCCCAGCTCAGCCGCGACCCGCACGCCGCGCGCCGCCCCGCGCTCTCCGAGCGGCCGCGCCGAGCGCCCGGCCCGCCGCCCCGCCCGCCGCGCCTGCGCCTGCGCGCCGCGCCCGCGCCCCCCGCCCCGCCCCGCCCCGCCCCGCCCCGCCCCGCCCCGCCCGCCGCCTCCGGGGGGGGGGCCGCCCCCTGCTGCGCGGCAGTCCGCGGGGAAGGGCGTCCCGGCGCCTCCCGCCCGCCGCGCGCTCTCCTCCGGCCCCGGGGGGCGCGGGGGAGCCCGGCTGTGCGGTGCCGGCGCGGCCCGACGCGGACGCCGGGAAACTGAGGCCCGGAGAGGTCGCGCGGCTCGCCCAAGGTCACCCGGCGAGCGCTCCCCGGAGGAGGGTCAGGGGCCCGGCCGGGAGAGAGGACAGGGAGGGGAGCCCGGGCTCGCCCCGGCGGGCCCTGGGGAGAGGCATCGGGGCGAGCCGCGCTGCTCTTTACGGCTCCCAGGACTTCCCTAACTTCTCTCCCGTTGCTGTCCCCTCCTGTTTGCAAGCAAATAACGCGGGCGCGCCGTCCTTCCCGGGCGCCCGGGCTCTGGGCGCCGACCCCGGGACCCTGGGTCCCGAGGTCGGTTACGTAAAAGAGCGTGCCCTTCAGGGTGTCTTTGTCAGCCCGAGTTGCCACCGGCTCATCTTTCACTTCTCCCCTAAACCGGCTGTGCCTGGATGAGGAAGAGGGAGCCTTGCTGGAACCTGTTCCCTCCTGGGGAGAGTGCCCTGGACGCACGTGGGCGCTGATGTCCTCTGTCCCTTTCCGCCCTCTTCCCCAAGGAGCCCTCCCTCGGGCCCGTTTTCAGGTTTCCTGAGCATGTGGAGTAAATGTCTCCCAGCTGGCCTAGGACTCAGAGTCTGTCCTGCCTTTCCCCCTCCAAACCTCCACCCCCAGTCCTGGCCTCAATGTCACATTCCCTGGACAGCTTTCCAAGACTTCCTCTGCCAAGCTGGTCAGGGCACCATGTCCTCCACCCCCCACCCACCCCCCTTCCCTCCCCCTCGCTGGTCAGCCCTGGCTCAGAGAGAGCTGTAATTCTGTTTTCTTGAGACCATGAGCATCTCAGGGGCAGAGCTAGAGTTTTGTTTTGGGGGGAGGGTCCCCAGCACCTGGTGCCTTTGGGAGAGGTGTGGGGGGCACCAGATATGTTTGTTGAAGTGACAAACCAGTGGAAAGCCACTCCTGTGGCCAGCTGCGGAGGGCAGGCGTGGAATCTTCCTCCCATGCACCTGTAGGCCTCCACAGCCAGAGATGCTGAGAGTGGACATCAAGGAGCACCAAGCTACTGTAAGTCCCACCCCCAGTACCCACCTCCCTCAAGCTCAAGCACTCCAACCCCTGTTCCTCCCTAGACTGACTTGGCTCCCAGCTAAAGGGCCATTTCAGAATTCCCAGTAAGAACCTTCTTCATGTCTGTCTTTCGGCTAAACTCTCAAGAGGCCCTCTAATGACAGGTTAAATGTGTGGCCTCTGGGACGGGACAACCCGGATTTGCAATTATGGCTCTGCTGCTCACTAGCTGTGACCTCTCTGTGCCTCAGTCTCCTCATCTTGTAGAGATGAGAATAGACCCGATTTCATAACAGAACCATGAAGAGTAAACTAAGCAGCTCCTAATGAAATCCCCCCAAACAGTCTTCCGCACGTGCACAGTTAAGTGCTTAGCTGGTCTTTGTCGGGGTTTTCCTTGCATGGTTCTTCTCTTGGTCTTCCAAATCTCCTTCCCCCTCAGCCGTGGCTCCCTGGAGCACTCAGCAAACACCACTGTGTGTGGTCCTCACTGCAGGACACCCCATGGATTGCCCCAGCTGACTAAGCGAAGGACGAAGGACCCGGGGGCCCAGAGTGGGGCTTCTAGAACAGCAAGGGGGATGGTTGCAGCCCCAGCTCCTCCCTGACTCTCCGCAGGACCTTGGCTAATTAAACCTGTGTGAGCTTCAGAGACCCCCTCTCCAAAACCTGGGTTACGCCAGCAACCCTGGAGGGCGGCTGGAAAGATCCACGGGGCAGTGTCTTCTCCTCAACATTAGAATGGAATGCACATACCTCCCGCTTAGGTTCCTGCATCACAGGACCAAGGGCGTGAGTCCCCGGCAGACAGCCACCTTTAAAGGGAGGAAGGGAGGTGAGTTCTGGGGCATGGATGAGCCCCAGGAGAGGAGAATGGGACCAGACGCTGGACACTCAGCCGCCCCCTCCCCACTTCCTCTTTTACAGTCTCCCTTCCATTCAGACCCTCTGCCCGAATCACAGTCCAAACTTCGAGGAATCACTGCTTTCATTAAGCATTTGCCAGGTGCCAGGCACTATGTCAGGGGCTCTTGCATTCACCATTTTAAGTTTTCTCAACACCCTGTAGGGAAGACACCATTTATCACCACTTACAAATGAGGAAACCGAGGCTCAGAGCAGTTTCATACTTTGCTTCAGCCCACGGCTGTCAGTAAGGGATCCCAGACCTGTGGACCCTCATGCCTCCTCCCCCTCCCTTCCCTGTTCAGTCTGTGACACTGGGGACTGGCTCCACCCTCCTGCATCCGCAGGGTTGGCAGAGAAGTCTCGCCAGCAGCTGGGGAGGAGGGCTGTATGCCGGGAAGCTGACAGCAAAGGCACTGAATCTTCTGCTCCAGACCCTCCTTCTCTCAGAACCTTCCAAGAGGGCAGGTGCCCAGCACTGTGAGTGCCCACGTGGGGCCCTCCAGGGAGGAAGGAGATGAATGTCTCTGTGAGATGCTCAGGAAATGGTCCCCACCCACCAGCCTGGCCAAGCTGCTGGCTGTGGGGCACTTCCCCACCTTGTTGGTCTTCATGGGACGGCCATTCCTGAGGGCGCTGACCCTCAGATCCCTTTGCTGATGAGAAAATCAGATGCTGAGAAAGGTTCTGAGTATTTTGCAAGCCGCTGCAGATAGCACTCCAGCTCGGGTCTTCTGACCTTCAGGCACCCACCAATACCCACGGAGCACACACCGTGTGCGGGGACTGCTCTGGGTCCAAGGGACTAGCCATGGACAAAACGGGACTTCTGCAAAGCCACTGCCGGCTGGGGCACCGGGACCCTCTGGCCTGGAGTGGAGGCCCTCAGCAGCGGTAAGAAGTTCTGGCTGCCCTCCCTCCTGGCACTTGTACATCAGGGATTCACCTCCCAGCCCCAGAGACAGAGGCGCACTAAAACCAACCCCACCGAGAGTCACCGTCACCATGCCCTCTCAGGAGCTGCTCTGCCTGCGGTTCCACAAGGAGCCCGTCTAGTTTCAGCCAACCACCACCATGGCTGGCTGTCGGGATCCCCACCTAGCTCCCACCTACCGCACCCACGCGTTGGTGTGGACAAGTACTTCCCAGTCTTTCTGACCTTAACCCCAGTAGGTCAGACATTGCCACAGCAACCGCACGTGTCAGGGCAGGTATGTTTCTGAGATAGTTGCCATGTTTGTATCAGATTGCTGCTGAGGCTACAAGCTTCCTATTCCTTCGGTTTAAGAAAGGTGAGCCCCGGAGGCGGGGGGGGGGGGGGGGGGGGGGGGGGGGTAAAGGGGGCGTGCGCCTGGGCAGCTCAGTTGGTGAAACATCTGACTTCAGCTCAGGTCATGATCTCACGGTTTGTGGGTTCAAGCCCCAGGTCGGGCTCTGTGCTGGCAGCTCAGAGCCTGGAGCCCGCTTCGGATTCCGTGCCTGCCCTTCCCCTGCTCATGCTCATGCACATGCTCATGCTCTGTCTCTCTGTCTCTCTCTCTCTCTTTCTCAGAAATCAGTAAACATTAAAAAAAAATTAAAAAAAAAAAAGTAAACCCTATTCCAGATCCCCAAGACCCTGCAGTGTCTTGGGTGGTGAAAGTGAAATCTGGACCAAGAGCCAGAAAGGCCTCACTTTGGCCCCTAGCTGTGTGATCTTGAGCCAGGTGCCCTGTGTCTCTGGGAACTGGGAGAGGAAATCTATACCTCCCAGGATGGTGGCAAGGCTTAAACTGAAGCCTAAGGCTCATCGTGGGCCCCAAGTGACTTGCCCAAAGCTTTTGACTCTCCCTCCCCCTGCCCAAGCGCTGTCCCTGCTCCTGGGCACACTGCACACATCACACCAGGGTCTGGTCATCCCCAGGCCCCTCTGCCTCCACAGCCCTAGCGCCTGGATGGGCGGCCAGTACTCAGCAAGCCTTTGATGCCCGTTCAAGTCCGTTCTCCTGAAACACAGCCTCCGACAGCCCCGCTTCCCAGCTCCCCGAGACAAATGAGTCTGTCATGTAAGACAAGCACCGAAGGACGACACAGCCTTACCTAGAAATCAGTCATTTGTGTGTCAGGGAGAAACGTTTGCTCTGATCCCTGACTCCAGACAGTTACAGGAAGTGCCTTTTCCAACCTGAGCGTGACTTCAAAGGGCTTAACACACGAGGATGAGGGCACGGACAAAGTCCTCAAAGCTGGGAGCCTCCCAAAGCTCAAAGCCCAGCCATAAACCAGGAATGCCTTCGCCGAGGACACATGGGTCTGTTAGTGGCCTCTCTCCTTTTCTCCTCAACCAGCCTCCCCAAACCTCCTGCATTCAGCGTGCAGAAATGCAGCTGGAAGGAGCCACAGAGATCAGCCGGCTCACAAGTCACTACTTCTTAGAGGTGAAGACACTGTCACCCAGAACATTGAAATGACCCAAAGGTAGCGAGTGCACAAGCGGACGCGCGCGCGCGCGCGCCCCACCCCTGTATAGAGTAGATGGAATGGGACCTTTCAGCTCACTCACATGCCGAGGACATCTGTCTGTCTCTGTGTCCACGTTCCCCAAAAGTCTATTCCCTCCTGCCCTTTTGTAGACGGAAACTCCAGTGGCTCCTGCCGACTCTTGTTCAACAGGAAGGGAGCCCTCCTGCCGGTCTTGCAGCCGCTAATAAAACCACAGTATCGCGTACTCGCCCCCTAGTGGGCAAACGTGGACGTGCATGCCCCCGAAAGTTCTTGTGGAACCGGGTGGATAAACGCTTGGGTTGGACCTGCTAGCCACCGAAAGGCGGGGGAGGGGGGGGGGTCCCAAATAGGATTTAACTCCTCCCCAGGAAAGAGGAGAGCACAGTATTGTCTTTGGGTGAAAGAGTGAAACATATGGAAAGGTAAAGAAAAAGAGGAAAAGGAAGGGAAGAGGTGAGGGAGGGAGAAGATAGGAAAAGGAAGAGAAAGGAAGGACGTAGGGTCGGAGGAGAGCCCAAGGGACTAGGAAAGCTTAAAGGAGGCAGGTTTCTCTATGCTCATACGGTCTCTGCTTCAAAGATAAACACTCGAGGAAACTGTAATGGAGAAGAACAAGAAATGTCCCGTCCTGGGTCAGCGTGTAGTACAGACGAGCCAGGTCAGCCCTTGACTGACCCCATCAGTGCCTGACTTGGTATCCTTCCCCGAATCCAAATATTTCGCTGCCTCCATTTCTGAGCTTGTAAAGGAGAAGCCACGAGCTGTTGTTCTCTTCCTATTTTATTGAGATCTGATGAGAACGATAAAGATTTGCAGAGAAAACCCTAAAAAAGTGCTCTGAGTTCCCAGATCTAACCGTCATCGAAGGGCGTTTTACCGTTTCCTTCTGCACAGCAGCGGCCCTCTCTCCCCGCTTCCTGGACTACAAGGTGACTGCCAGCGCGCTCGCGGTTATTTCAACAGTGCATCAAATGATCACAACCTCTGGAGCTTTGTAAGATGCCGTGATGTGAAAGTCGCTGTTGACACGTGAAATATTATTGCCACAGTAGCAAAAAGATCGACGTCCGTCTCCCAAGCCTCCCTTTCTTGTCAGTGTGCGTGGAGACGCCCGCGGAACAATTCCGCCCACGTTAGCAGAATACTCCACCGTAACCCTGCACGTGTCCGGGTTCGGGGCGACGATCAAACAAAACATTTTTGGAGGTGTCAAGTTAGTGTCCAGACAGCCCCCAAGGGGCTGATGACATCTGCAGGGTGCAGTGCGGAGGAAACACATGCAGGTCGCACACAAAACTGCCAGCGGGCGCCGGTGCTGTTTTTGGAGTTAAAAAAGGAAGAGCTGGTCTTAACGAAGCGGCTATGGGAGAAGGACGGACATGGGGTTGGGACCGTGTGCCGGTGTCCGCTGGATTGCACGAGAAACAGAAGTGGACTGCTGTCAGTGACCCCTGGTCTTCCTAAGTGTCTCTGCGGATTTTATTCTTCGGGTTCTGGAGAACGCTCAGCCCCCAGCACCACCCTGTCTGGATTCCTACCGACGGAATGGATCACACGTCAGAACCCCTCGCCTGCTGGTGATGGGGGAGGAAGCGAGGTTCCCGGATACACTCGGGCAGTCTTGATCCACGTGACCCAGCCTCGAACGGCAGCTCGTACGTGGGGTACTTGGGGGAAGTTCCAGCTTCGGCTGGTAAATCATAGTCTGGGAATCCATTCTCTCTAGCTGGGAGAGAGCCCTGCCACACTCGCTGGGAGGAGCCCTGCAAATCTGCAGCACCCTCCACGTACAAATCAGAGGGATCCGTGCACAGTGCGACAAACTAAGTTGCCCTTGGGCGTGTAATTGTCGAGGCCACCAGCTGAGGAACCAAACACAGCAAGAAGCCTCCCCCTAAGAAGCTGAGTGCTTGCTGTAAAGCAGCGTCTTTGCATCAATGTATGTAAAGTGCTCAGCACAGAGCCTGGCACTTAACGAGCACAGGATGGGTGGCATATATTAGAGCACACAGAAATATAACGGGAGCCACACGTGTAATTTCACATTTCCTAGCGGCCACATTAGCAAGGTAAAAAGAGACAGGTAAAGTTCATTTTAATGAGATGGCTTGTTGGGGTGCCTGAGTGGCTCATCTGACTCTCCATTTCATCTCACGGTTCGTGAGATCAAGTCCCACGTCGGACTCTGTGCTGACAGCACAGAGCCTGCTTGGGGTTCCCTCTTCCTCTCTCTCTCCCCCTCCCCTGTTCCCCCCTCAAGATGAATAAATAAGCATCAAAAAAAAAAAAAAATAAGATAGTTTATTTAACCCCCTATATCCAGGATAATATTTCAGCATGTAATCAATACTTGCAGAATAGCGAGATAGTTTGCAATCTTTTTTTTTATACTAACTTGTTGAAATCTGGTGTGTACTTGGTGCTTCTCCATCCAGATGCAAAGGGTTAAAGTAAAATGTCCTACCCATGCTCTAAAGATGCATTTAATGGAAACACATCTCCCACGGCTTCCATTTTAACATTTAAATTCATCTAAATTTAAATGACACCAGCAGCAGTTCTCCACTAATACCAGCCCCCAAATCAAGTGCCCACGAGCCACATGTGGCTCGTGACTATGGGGCCGGGCAGCGCACATCAGGAGGAGAGGTTCGGGGGCATGAAATAGAAAACCCAGTTGTCAGTGCTCAACAAAACAGGTGCGTCCTACATAGAGTCCAAAATAGGCTGCCCAGGACTGGTGCAGTGGTATGCCAGACCCCTTCAGTCTTTCTCCTCCACCCACCTTAGGGTGTCGGGATGGGATGTCCCCATTCCTCCCTGGGCATCTGACCTCATTCCAGGCAGGAAAAAGTAGGGGATGGTCAGGTAGGTACGATAGGAGCGGATGTTTTGAGCATCTGAGCCCGAACCAAGTATATGACAGGGCTCGTGAGAGGTGGCTCCCTGTCCTCAGGGAAAGGAAAGCCCGAAAGCCACTGCCCCACCCATGCTTCTGCCAAGAAATACCTGGGCTTAGCTCAAGCAGAGGGCCGCTCGCTGTGGTGGTGGTGAATTTCATCATCCACAGAGTCGGATCCTCTCTAGCCGTGTGGCCTGGAGCTGCTTGACGCCCCTAGGGTTTGGCTTCCTCACCTGTGCCAAGGGGATCACAGTGAGCGGCGCCTACCTCCTCCGATCATTAGGAGGATAAAGTTAGTCACTGTTTGAATGTGCTGAAAACAGGGCCCAGCACATAGTAGGTGCTTTGCTAAGGTTTCTTAAGCGGAATAATCTCAGTCCTGCGAACAATTTTTGGCTGATCGATCTCCTCAGTGTTCAGTACGGGTCTGAGACTCTTCTCCCTTGAGGGCTGAGAGCAAATCAAAACTGCATCTGTCTCTCCAGGACTAAAAGATAGAAAGTGATCATGTCAGCAAAATCAAGAAGTCCATTCATTGACATACGTCACTGAGATCCACTGGTTGGCATTCTACAGCCTGAAAATGCTTTGATTTTTTTTTTTTTTTCATCTTATGGACAATACAAAGCCCCGCCAATACTTGTCGACCACCAAGGACGGATTTAGCAGACGGGAAAATGAAATCCTACCCCTTCCCTGACTAGCTTGAATGTGTGACTTGGTCAAGTTATGCCGCCTTTCTCTGAGCCTTCATTTTCTCCCCTGTGAAATGGGGCTGCTTCATTCCTAGGTCAAACATGCCTTCAGGCACACAATGGTTTCTCAGTGAATGCAACTGGTTTCCTTCTACCTTTTGTCTTGGAAAGGCTGTAAGGAATGAGGAAGCTGGGAAAGCTAGTATGGGAGACTGAATTTCTCAGATGGCCCCCGTTACTTAAGGGTTATCAAATTTCGAGCCACTTGTGCAGCAGGGTTTGTTAAACTAAGCAATGCACGGTGATGCTTTTTGCCAGTTCTGCTCAGAAGGCACTGTTGTTTTAAGTGACCGAGGGCTCATACCTCAGAGCCATAGTGGGAAGAGCACAGACTTTGGAGCTCAACCCATCAACTCCTTCAGCAAGGGACACTTTTCTTTACCTCTCGTTTTTTCCTTTTTAGCATTAAAGGATCTTTGCATTTCTGAAAAGGCAAGACCACTAACGTCACTTTTCCCTGCCTCAGCTTCCTTAATTGTAAATATCTACCTTAAAGAAATATTGAGATTGATTAATATTACGTTCATAAATTGCCCAGCACACAGTGGAGGCTTGGTGGATGGTAATTGTTATAGTAAGGCTCTGTCCCCCTTGAAATGAAATTGGGTTTCTCATCAAATCAAACAGGCTCCGTAACGTGGATGAAGAAAAAAAAATCTACAGAAATGAGTTCTTTCACCAAGTTTTTCTTTTCTAGGTTGGCTGAAATAAAGAGAGGAGTAGATGGGGCGCCTGGGTGGCTCAGTCGGTTAAGCGTCCGACTTCGGCTCAGGTCACGATCTCGCGGTCCGTGAGTTCGAGCCCCACGTCAGGCTCTGGGCTGATGGCTCAGAGCCTGGAGCCTATTTCCGATTCTGTGTCTCCCTCTCTCTCTGCCCCTCCTCCGTTCATGCTCTGTCTCTCTCTGTCTCAAAAATAAATAAACGTTAAAAAAAAAAATTAAAAAAAAAAAAGGGGAGTAGAACATTACACTCCAAAGATATAATGCCGCCTCTCCTCAAGAAGCTGTCAGGTTTTAATGGCATGAGGACAATTTACTTCAAGTAAAGTCCAAGCAGATGCTTGATGCTGGAGAAGTTACTTTTAAGCAGGTCTTTAAAATTGGCTGAGAATCTGAGGCTGTGCTCAGAGAGACTGTTAAATCATTGAATAATTTCTCCAAGACGTCAAGTTAGCTCTTATAACAGGCCCCTCAAATTAGCCTGAGAGCCCTTACAACAAACGAGTCTCTGATTAAAAGATTAATGTGGTCTTATTTTGCATTTCCATCTTTGCCTTTCATAAAATAGCTTGAAAAATAGCCTTTAAAAATAGCTTTATTTGGGGCACCTGGGTGGCTCAGTTGATGAAGCATGCGACTTTGGCTCAAGTCATGATCTCACGGTTCGTGAGTCTGAGCCCCGCATCGGGCTCTGTGCTGACAGCTCGGAGCCTGGAACCTGCTTCAGATTCTGTGTCTCCCTCCTCTGTGCCCCTCCCCCACTCACGCTCTGTCTCTCTCAAAAGTAAGTAAACATTAAACAAATTTTTTTAAAATAGCTTTTATTTTTACTCTTCTTCCCCAGCCCCCAAAATCTTGTTCTTTTTCAGTGCTCTCTCTCATCGATTGTGCGCTCCGTTATTCCAGACACCTGGAGGCCCTCCTTCAGCCCTGCAGTGACTCTGTCAACAGTTTCTGTTCCTTGCCTCTCCCAAGTACCCTGATTCCCCCACTTCTCTGTCCCCCCCTGCCTTCTCCACAGCCTCCCACTGGCCTTCTGTCCTCTCCTCCCACCTGTCAATTATCTGCGCTGCACCCAGGCTGAGCTTTAACAATGCAAGTCTGGTCATTTCCTTCTTGCTGAAAACCTGGCAGTGGTCTCCATTGCCGTTGGTTCCGATGAAGTCCAAAATGCTTTATTCAGCCAACAAGGCCTATGTGATTTGGCCCCACCTACTTTGTGAGTCTCTTCTCACTGCTTCCACAATGATCTCTGGGTTTGGGGGAATGTACCGTGCACTCATTGAATGGATGCTCTATAACCTACAGTGGCTCCCTTTTGCTCCAAGTATCCCTCTGACTCTGACTGGTGACCCCTGGCCCATCCTCCCCTCTGACGCTGACTGTTGACATATGGCCATCATTTCCTCTCCTCTTCTTTGCACTCAAAGCCCAAGAGCTCTTCTATGGCTGGTCTCTTCCAGAGGAGGTATGGTTCATATTCTGGTCCCCTCACCAGAACTTCCTGGTGGAGAATTAGGGCAGATTCAACCAACCTCCCATAACATTAATCCATCAATGCATCACAAGTGCACACACACACGCACACACACAGACACACACACACACACACACACACACACACACAATGTTCCCCAGACCATCACAGCCAAACCAATGCCTGGACACTCAAGCACTTGGGAGATCAGTGTGGTCAGAGATACAGCAGTTGTTTCTAAGAAAGAAGGACACACCTCCTCACCAATTCATAACCCTTTTGTGTTCCTTTTCCTTGGTGTTCTTCTCTTTATTGATCAGTGTTTACTGAGTATATATAACCATGTGTCAGTTACTCTTTCAGGCTTTGAAACAGGACCCTCTCTTCATAAAGCGTAGAGTCTAGTGGAGGAGACAGACAGGCTACTGACTAGCTTTATGACCTTCAGTAAGTCACTTAACCTCCCTGTGTCCCAGTCCCATTTTACCTGTGAAATGAAAATATGAATGTCACCCTCGTAGCATTGTTATGGAATGCAGTAAAGTAACATATGCCAACCGCTGACTTCATAAGATTGATGTGACATATAATGAGATAATACAAGAAAGGTACCTAGAGCGGCATCGGGATTTACTGATCATTGTCAGTAGAGATCAGTACAGATCTTTATCGGTATCATTATTTACTGTCTTCAGGAAATAATTGTTTGGAGTATTAATATATGAACAAAGGCACGTAGAACTGCAGATTGTACCAGTTCTCTGAAGGAGAAGTGTTGGGGCGGTGAGAAGGAATGACTCGGGGAAATTAGGTAGAGTGATCAGGGAAGGCCCCTTGAAGACGCAAATGCAAAGACAAGGAGGCAGCTGTGAGAATCCGCGGAAGAAGTGGCATCTGGGACACAACAGAACCGATGTGGGTCTTCTAGGCACACAATTCTCGCTCAAATGCCTTCTCTTCAGCTGCTTGCGGTGCATCCTCGGGCGAGCCACCACGCCGCCTTGAGGCTCCGTTTCAGTTACAGCATCAATAATAAAGAGAATGAAGGTAATAGTAATGAAGAAAATAACACCAGCGTAGTAGATTTTCAATGACCAAACTCATGTAAGTCACCAAGCAGAGAGCCGTACGCATGCACAGCAGGCACTTAATAAATGCTGCCTTGCCTCCTCCCCCCATGCTAAGCATCCTCTGAGATTAACGAGCACCTTCTTGGGACCATTCACACAACCAGTAAGTCGGGCTTGGGAAGCCATGCCGATCTAACTCCCGACCCTGGGTCCTTCCCCCTCACTACTCCGTCAAAGCGCAAACCGTGACAATAGCAAACACGCGGCTAGGATGCTGATCCCAACTCCTTGCTTATGAATTCTCTCTTTACTCCTCGTGATGTCTCAGTGAAGAAGATTCTACTCTTTCTCCTCAGCCTACAGGGGAGGGGGACTGGCAGGTGTGGCAGCCTGCCCAGCTTTGTCCAGCTGGCGTCTTGGGCCTGTTTTCCATGCTCCCGCCCCACGTGTGGACTTCCTTCCAGGGCTGGGGTGGAGTGGGGTGTTTTCTTGCATTCTCATGCTCCCTCCCTTCGTCAGGCTGAATCCTACTCTTGACTAGTGTTTCCCTCTTTCAGGAAGGTTCTGGTTTGCTCCGGGCCATGGTGACCTGAGCCGAGCTGGACAAATCAGGGCCCTGCCCACATTGGGTCCTAGACGTCTTCTTGTTTGCTTGTGACACATTTATCTTTCCCATGGGCTGATATCGTACCTGCCCACCTCCCACTCTTCCTTGCCTTCACCTCCTGTTGTGCATCACACAGTTCTGGGGACTTGCTAGACTGGCAAGTCCTGACAACGCTGGACAAGAGGGGAGGGAGAGCGAGGAGAGAAAAAGGATCCCCGTGATCCTGGAGGAGCGAATAACACTATTTCTTCA
Organism: Panthera pardus; assembly: GCF_024362965.1. Classification (NCBI taxonomy): domain Eukaryota; kingdom Metazoa; phylum Chordata; class Mammalia; order Carnivora; family Felidae; genus Panthera; species Panthera pardus. The sequence continues at coordinate 75,645,269 of NW_026527002.1, read as the reverse complement.
TAGCTGGAAGTAATGCTGAATAATCTGTACATTGAAACAGTACTTGTCCTGAGGAAGTCACGTTTTCTGAAATAAGAATTAGGGCACATTTCTGAGAAGAGAGCTGAGGAGGGTGTGAAGAAGCCACAACGTTGGGCTGTTAGGACTGGGTTGGGGGGAGTAGTCGAAATTAGTGTTCTGTGCTGTATCTACTCAAGGGTACTATCATCACCATTTCACAGATAAAGAAATTGAATCCACAGGTCATTCAGCTTCTAAGGCATTGGAGGCATTGAACTCAACGGTGAAACTCTTTTCCTCTGAGAATTATCGCTGCGTGAATTCCCACCCGGTCATGCTAGGTCCGGTGTAAACCTTCCCAATACACATAACTCGTCATTTGAGCTTTGGTTTGCATAAGACCATGCCTTCTCAATACATTTCAGAGCCCACTCCAGACTCTGACCTCCCCTGTCAAAGCGTCCATCGTACGATAGATAAGCCCTCGACTTGTCCCTAGCACCCGGGAGAGTGAAATGCAGGCCAGCTTGTCTGTTTCGTCCAGCATCTGGGACAGCCTGGTTCTCTTGCTCTGGTTCTACATTCTAAAGGATCACTTTTCCTGCTCCCCAACCCACACCACAGCCTGCTCCTCCCTCCCTGGATCCCCGTATTCATACCGGACAAGTCAGCCTGACAGCAAGGAGCACCCCTTCTGGATGACGGGCCCCTGCTCTGGGCTCCCAGAGCTCGGGCTTCCTTATGGTATGGCGGCCTCCTCCCCACACACATCTGTCTCCCCACCAGGCTGTGTTTTCCCGGAGCCCAGAGACCGTAGGCGCTGAGTAAATGTTAGCGGGAGAGGTGAACAAATGTCTCATCGTTGTTGTAGCCATGAGTTTGTGGCAAGTCTTTCCATGTAACGCGTTGAACAAAATTTGGCTTAACACGTGCCACCTAAGCCATCTGTATACATTTCATATCCAACATATTATACTAGGCTGACATGTTCTGCGATGTGGTTGTTTCAAATACAAAAAAAAAGACAAAGGAAACCTGGTTATGGATGGATACCTGGTTTTAGCATTTAGAGGGGATAGGCCTATAGCTGTTATCTAGAACATTTTTAAGGAAGTAGAGGTGGGGAGGGCTTCAGATATAGGGTATGCTTTTCCTATACTCATGTGAAGCATCAAGTTTCTGGGTTTTATCAGCCGAGAACGTGAAGAAGTGTGTTAAAATACTTAATAGTTTGTTACATATCAGGTCTAGAAAGCCAATTATGTAAAAAAAAAAAAATCTACATCCGTTTTTTTTAAGTTTCTTTATTTTGAGAGAGACAGAGTGTGAGTGGGGGAGGGGCAGAGAAAGAGGGAGAATCCCAAGCAGGCTCCACACTGTCAGCACAGAGCCCATGTGGGGCTCGAACTCTCGAGACCGTGAGATCATGATCTGAGTTGGAATCAAGAGTTGGCCGCTTAACCGAAGGAGCCACCCAGGTGCCCCTACATCCATTTTAATAAGACTGAAATCTGTGTGAACCAAAATCTTGTTGCGTTTTTCTCCTATCGCTGGTATCCAGGAAGTTGAGGTTATAGTGTCTATACCTCCACGGCGATCAGAACATGTTTTAGTCCTTCATTCATTTATCCATTCAGCAAATCACCGAGTCCCTCTGCCAGGCACTGCGGGGCTCCAGAAGGATGGCCTCAGCCTCGGGAAGCTGCGGTCTCTGCTCCTCGTCTGAGGAAGGTGTATATTATACCAGTAAGCTCACAGGTCAAGGTAGACATTACAACACGTGATCAGTGTTCCGAATGAAGAACAACAGGTGACCCATGGAAATCAGGTGGTCAGGAAAGTGGGAGCTGGGGGGATCACTTGGTCCTGTGTCCCCATTCTAGAGATGGGGAGATGGAGGCCTGAGCGTTTTGACTGTCGTGGAAGGAAGACCAAGGACAGAGATGAGGTAGCAAAGGTCTTCTCCCAGAGCCCAAGCTTCCCCCACTAGTCACAGCCTTGCTTAGTTGGTTCATCTTCACAAACATGGAATAAGGATAGGTTATTTCGGAGATCTTTCTACCTCGAGCAGTCTGTGTACTCTTATTTGATTAAATCCACTCAAACAGACATCCTTTGGATATTTCCCTTTTTTCTGGTCTCATTATGAATTGTGGTCGTGGTGATTCCATCAGGGGAATGAATTATTGTCATAATCATGCTCTCTTTCTTTCGCTCTCTTTCTTTCTTTCTCTCTTTCTCTCTCTCTTTCTTTCTTCTTTCTTTCTTTCTTTCTTTCTTTCTTTCTTTCTTTCTTTCTTTCTTTCGTTTTCTCATAATATCTAAAAACTGCTTTCTTCTCACACAACATAATTTTACTCCGAAATGGAACTTTGTGCTGACAGGTGCAGACACAAAACAATTGATTAAATATCCACGCGGATGAAATTTGGGGGAAGAAAAGATATAGCAGATTACCCATGCTTATTGTAATATCTAGGTAATCAGAATCTATATGCAAAGGACATTTTCTGAAATAGTCTAAAATAATCTATATTTCATCAGATGGTAGCAGCACTGGAACAAAGTCACGTCACAGAACAAGTTCTCTGCAATCTGCAATTAATTAAGCAAAGGGACAAATTATACTTAAAGATCCCTTGAAAGGATATCAACACCATTATTTTTCTAATACAAAGTGCTTTTCCCATAATGCATCTGACCCCTCTTTTTCCTTCTGTAATACCTGATTGCAAAGAAATTCTTAAAATAGACAGAGTCCTCATTATAGAAGTTTAGTTGTCTCTGGAATATGTCTCAAATCCCCAAGTACTGTCTTCTCCACTTCTCCACGAACTGTTCTCTGAGATTGCACCACGCTGGTTCCATTCTTTCTAAGGCTTTGTTTTAAATTGAGCAGAAATTCCCGATAGAGGTAACTTGCATTTTCCACCCTTTCCTCCTTCTATCCTCTCATCTTTCCACCCCTATTTCCATATCCCCCAAATATTAAAACACCTCAACATTCTGGCTGAAGTGCAGCCTGAGGCACCACTGGCACCCTTACACGGCCCCCTGCCCACCTATGCCTACAAAGCTCCCATAGACTCAGGGCCCCCACTCGTCTACACAACAGGACAGCCATGGCCATGGTGGGGAGGTCTTCGTCGCTTCTGCACAGTGCACGGAACAGCACCCGATGCCCTCCAGTTACTCAAACAGTGAAGATAATTGAACTGAATTAAATCTAGACTTGCTGGCTCAGAATTCTGGAATTTGAATTTGGTTCTACTGTGCCCCAGTGGCTGATGGGGAAATATTTAGTCAAGTGGGAATAAGGCTTTTCTTCTCATGGTGTGATAAAAAGTCTTGGGCAGATATAGGTTCACATCCGAAGTTTTCTTCCCAGCAGTGGTGGGACCTTGAACACATCACCTCACTCTCATAGCCTCGGGGCCTTCTTCTAAAAACAGGGATAACCATACTTCATTGGAACGCTGGGCAGATCAGAGGTAAGCGCACCAGGTCTCCTGAGGGGTCTGCCACAAGTAGGTGTCCCCCTCACGTTTACAATCAGTGAGAGCATCGTGACCTCCACCACCTGGAGGGTGGAGTTGTGAGTCATAGCGAGGCGTGGCCTTGTTCTCCAACATGTGTTTGCTGAATAATCAAAATTCCACCAGTTTATTTGTCGAGCACCTGCTCTACCAACACGGGTTTGCTGCTACGGAGGATATTCGAAAAAGATGGGGCTCTAGCCATCGAGGAAATAACCATTATGTTTGAATAGATCGTTTAACCCATCTCATTACTTGGTAACAAACTGGGCCAGCTGCAAACTCCCCTGGATGCAAATGGAAAGAAGAGTTTAAACAGTTTATTCCAACAACCTGCCTTGTCTGTCTGGAGCACTGGAGAAGAAATAAGAACAATTACTTCCTTGTCTTCAGGGCCCATTGCCAAATGAGATATGGAAAGAAACTTACCAACCAGTTTCCCATTTTCTTCCAGGTTTAAAATTTACCATCAAAGTGTTGCACCCTTGTGTGGAATACTGGATGCACTAGGGATCAAAGCTTCCTACAAATCCCCTATGTTTTTGGATGCGTCCTAAAGCAACATTAATGAGTCAACATGTGGTGTACATAATTCTGGCCTTTACTACTAATTAAGTCCACAGGTAATTCACTCATTCAAGCACACATTCAGCTAACATCAAGTGAGCACCTCCCATGCGTCAAACACTGCACAAGGTCATTAACCAAATGATTGTGGATCCGTATACCAAACCTGCAAGGTGGTTACTATTATTCCCATTGTACAGATGAGGAAAATGAGGGTCAAGAGGCTCAATGATTTAACTGCTTGTTCCATTAGTAAGAGGCAGAGCTCAGTTCCGATTCCAAACAGTACTCCTACAAATAACAATTATCACATGTATTAAGAGGCTTAAGAGAATTGCCTTCCAAAATTGTACCTCCTGTAGTTTTCCCCATTTCATTTCATTTCATTTCAGCCTGTTGCAGAGGCCGCAAGCCTTTTCCTGTCACACTCCACACCAAAACATCAGGTTGCTTTTACCTTCAAAATAAATCCAGAATTGACCCCCTCCCGTGGCCCGTCTCTGGACTGTAGGTGGGTTGCTGTGGGTCTCCAGACTGCTGTCCCTGCTTTCACCATGGATCACTGTGGTGCGGCCACAGTCTCTGCACTCGGCACTCTCCGCTCCTGGCATCTGCACCTTCCAGCAATTTCCACCCTGTGACATATTATATGGCTTACTTTTTTTGTTTTGCCCTTGAGTGCCTTTCCTCTCCCTCTAGAAAGAGGTCAGCAATTTTTATCTTCTTGGTTCTCTGATATATTATTCCCAGTGCCAGCCACATAGCAGGTGCTCAATAAACACATGTTGAATAAGGAATAAAGGTTGGATTTGGGTGTTATTCAATGGCATTAAGAGGCCATAATGGCCAAAGAATGCAGGGACATCTGAATCTAGGCCAACAATAGACTTCTTTCCCAGTGGGGTCCATAGGGAGATGCATACATAAGAACAAATGTAAGGCAAAAATTAGTGTAATATTTTATTGCCAGCTGACCTGGACACAAACTCTCAAAGGAGCTCTCTCCTCTGGAAAGCTGAGCTAGGCCAGTGGCCTTAAGTGGGGACCTAAGAGGACTTCTGTCACCTCATCCCCAATCTAGATTTCCAGTCTTATCCCCCCTTCGACCATCACCTGGAAGTCAAAGAGAGAGGGCCTCATAATACTTGTGTTGTGGGTGTAAGAGAGGACAGGGCATTGGAATCCCAATCAGTAAGGAAGAGAGAGCGGGGAGAGGGTCACAGCCATGTCCTCACCTTTAGGGTGTGGTAAATCTTCAACCTGGAATCTGACAAGTCCAATCAGACCTCCTCCTCGAAAGAGGGCAGGGCATATCAGAGACCCCTGCCCTTCATCATGTCTTGGACATCAGACTGTATGTACACAATTTGTATCGCTTTTTTATGCTTTGTGGATATACAAGCATCTTCCTGTGTTACTGAGCTACTGCAGTGCAAGGACTGGCCACCCAAATGCCCCAGATGCCCCCATAGCCCTGTGGAAGGACTACATGCAAAATAATTGTGCTCACGCAAGATCTAGTTCCCTTCCAGCACCTCTGCCTAGGACTGAGTGAGTAACTTTGGATAACACGTGAAATTCCTATACAGCTATTGCTGTATAGAAAGCAAGCCCAAAACTTACAGTTTTATGTCACGACGCCGCGGATCGGCAGAGCTCTGCTGCCTGGGTGTTTCTCGGGTCTCTCGCGTGGGCATAGTCAGATGTCAGCTGGGGCTGCAGTCACCCGAAGGCTCACCTCTGTTGGAAGTCCGAGATGGCTCACTCACACGACTGTCAACGGATGGTGGACGTTGGCCAGCATCTTCTCTGGGACTCACAAGTGGAGCATCTACACATGGCTTCTCCACCTGGCTCTAGCTTCTTCATCAGGGTGGCTTATTCCCACAGCAAGCATGCCAAGAACGAGCATCCTAAAGAGGTCCAGGTGGAGCTCAAGGCTTCCTGGAATCTAGACTCAGAAGTCCCAGAATGTCACTTCTGTTGCATCCTATTGCCCAAACAAGTCACTCAGAACAGGTGAGATTCAGGAAGATGGGTGGTAACGGCACTTCTTGATGTGAGAAGCCGCATGCACATCCGGAGAGGGAAGGAATTGACGGAGGCCAGCTTAGAAGCCATCTGCCCCAGATGCTCTTCCTGGAATGATCAAAGAAGGCAGTCAGGGTGTCCTTGCATGGGAACCAAGGGGGCAAAATAGGTCTTAAGACACAGGAGGAAAAGCAGCATTGGGGATTCAAGTCTTTAAGTGGAAATGTCTCCTCCTCTTTTATTGCCAGCTGACCTAGACACAAACTCTCAAAGGAGCTCTCTCTTTTGGAAAGCTGAGTTAGGCCAGTGGCCTTAAGTGGGGACCTAAGAGGGTGAAGACGGGTCAAAGTAGGGCATGGGCTGGAGTCAAAGGTACTGGGCACATCAAGAGAAAGGAGGGTACACATACTCCTATGCCTCCGGTCCAGCTGCCTTGGGTTTTGCTCCCATCACTCGGTAAAATCCTAAGGGATAGATCCAGACCAATACAAGGAGCTCTGATGAAAGCTAGATTCTGAAATGTTCATCCCATAGATCATCAAGGTGGTTCACAGAGGGCTAAAGAATAAAAGAGTTTCTGCCAGTGGCATCCAGTTAGCACGTATCCCTCAAAATGAAGAAAGTAAGCTAATTTGACCAGTGTAGATACTCCAGGAGGAAAAAAAGAGTTTATTAGAAGGGAGAGCTGATCAAGAAGCTGTGTCCTTAGTGGGCCTCCATCACTCATGCCGGTGCTCCCAAGTGGGGGTACTCATCAATGTTCTGGACAGCACACAGCAAATCACAGATGTCCTGCTGGGCTATGAGCTGTGTTTAATAGTAATAAATCGACTATTATTATTAACTTAAAAAAAACAAAAACAGTGAGATACTTGGGTCAGGTGTGCAGACTTTGAATTGTTCAGATAAAAGTTGACATTTCAAAGACATCCCCCACTTTGGTGGGTGGCCTGGGCCTAAGCCAGAAGATTCCCCTGAAGAAGAACTTCAGGGAGGGGCGCCCGGGTCGCTCAGTCGGTTGAGCGTCTGACTTCAGCTCGCGTCATGATCTCACAGTTCATGAGTTCAAGCCCCACGTTGGGCTCTGTGCTGACAGCTCAGAGCCTGGAACCTGCTTCAGATTCTGTGTCTCCCTCTCTCTCTCTGCCCCTCTTCTGCTTGTGCTCTGTCTCTCTCTCAAAAATAAATAAACATTAAAAAAAATTTTAAAAAAGGACTTTAGGGAGCACGTTCTGGAGGTGCCTCCCTTAGTGGGTGGTACCCTGGCTGCTGTTTCCCCCTCAGTCAACTAACTCGGTTCACCAAACACATCACGACTAGCTGGAGGCTGCCCTGTGGAGTGGTTGAAGGCAGCACTGTTCCCGTTGCTAGCTGGGTGACCCAGGGTGATCCTATTACCAGCTGGCCTGATGTCTCTGAACCTCAGCTTTGGTTTCAACTTTCCTCAGTCTGGGGTTAACAGCAGCACCTGCTTCACAGGGTGTAGTGAAGGCTGAATAATAATTAGCTCTATAACTGTAAGTGATGGGTATGATTATATTCTAGGAAAATAGCATTATGCTCTCAGGCCTCTGAGCCTTTACATATGCTGCCTTTCACCTTGAACCTGCCCTCAGAGCTCAGTCTCCTTGTCATGTCCCCTGGGAAGCATTTTCTGACCTCCCTCTGCCTATGTTATTCCCCCCGAGGACAGTCAGGTCAGGGATTCTTTCCTCTGGGCAACCCTGGCCCCTGGGCTTTCTTCTCTCCTAGCATAGAGCACCTGCAGAACTCAGAACAGTAATTACTTAAAACACACACACACACACACACACACACACCCCATTATCTTGAGCCCTGAGCTTCAGAAGGCAGGGGACTCTGTCGCTGAGAGTCAGTATAACATAACAGCTAAGAGTCTTAGAAACTACACTGCCTGAGTTCCAAGCATGCCTCTGCCTCTTTTTAGCCCTTTGACCTTGGGTGAATTACTTAACCTGTGCCTCGGTGTCCTCACCTATAAGGATGGAGACAATGAGTGTAACAGTACTGCCTTCGACCAGGGCAGCCTGGGTCACCTCCCACTGGGATCCTCCACACTCACTTCCAGACTGTTCGGAACTCATGGGACTCCAGAATTCCCTGCCCAAGTGCCCTCTACACCATCCACCTGCTGGCCCTCTAGGACTTCTTCCCTGGTGTGTTCTCCTTAGGACAGACGGCACCATGGGCACTCCCAGACCTGGGCAGTGGCCAAAAGACTGCTGTTTGGGAGAGTTTTCTGAACCGAGCTTGAACCTGTGACCGGATTCGAAGAGAAGGGGACAGGGCACTCCTTTTGTGTTGACCCTACTCTGCAGGAAGCCATGTGGCGTGGGTCGCAATCCCTTCCTGCAGCTACCAAGTCTTCATTAACATTTATCAAACTCATAAAGGCCTGTTGCGAGCGGAGTGTGCGTGCATGTGGGTGTCCGTCCCTTGCAGAAATGGGGAACAGGCTCACTGTCATGCTGGGGTCAGCATGGCACAGAACAGAAACACAGAGAGAGCAAGAGACCTGAATGGCTAAAGGTACTCTTTGGAAAGGAGGCTCTTGGACCGAGTAGAACTCGCACAGGCAAGTGCTGGATCTCCGCAGGCCGGGGAAGTATCAGAATGTAGCGGGTGTGGTTGCGTCTGTGTCCGTCAGGGGTGGGAGACGCGGGTGTAACTGACGTGTGAGTCACGTAAGGAGAGAAGCCAGTGCTGATGCACAGGGTGATTCCAGGCCCTTGCAGTGGGGAAGAGAACACAGCACCATCTCAGGACAGTGCAGACTGATTGGACAATGACCGAGACCGGGAGAGAGCTGCACGTGGCTCAGAGACGGGAACCCGGGGAGAGGGATGGTCTCGGCCGAGGGGGGAGCCTCATTGGAACTGATTTCTTTGGTCCGTCACTTCTCACTAGGGTCTCTGCTTCTTGAAACAGATGCTGGGTCACATTCATCTCTGTGTTCCCTGGGTTTATTATAGTGCCTGCCATCATCAAGGCACTAATAAATGTTTGTTGAATGAACAAATTGATGGAGATGTTTTTGCATATAAAACACAATATGTTGCTTAAAAATTCAATTTGCGCTCAGCTTTGCAGACGCGCATCTGTTTGAATAGTTGGTTATTTTAATTACATTCAGCTTTTTCTATGCAGCATTTATGAAGAGGGCTGTGGCAGTGACACAATTAAACTAATCAGCATAGAAAGCTAAATAGGATTATCCAAGGTAGATTTTGACCCTTCATTATACGATATGGCTGCCACTGTTCCGGACACATTAAGAGGCAGCGTGGTCCAGCGGGATGATCCCATCCCTTGGACAAACCACCTAGGTTTTAATCCTGGCTCTGTCCCTCACTATCTGTGTGAAGATGGCCAGGAGTCAAATTCCTCATGTGTTATTAAGGGAAGCAATACCCAGTTCCTAGGATGTGAGGCTTATGAGGGATAGCATGAGTTTATAAGGAATGTTTGGTAGGATTATTCTAATTTCGGGCAATGCTATTCAAACCTGTCATCACTGTGGACTCGAGGCGAAGGCGGGTAAGTTGCTTTAGGAATCAGCTCCCACTCAGAATCCAAGCACCATGAATGATGGGGAGCTTGACTCTGCCTGGCTTTAATCCAAGTCTCGTGACCCAGTGCTCATCGAGATTCAATATGAAGTCTGATCGCAAGTACTGAAACAATATTTAATATCGGCCCGTTGCGCCACCGAGTTCTGCTGTAATCTGTTTTCAGATCTGCTGAAGTTTTCTTTTCGATTTTATCAGCAATTATTTCAAATGAAATTGGCACCAGACAAGTGGATTATGGAATCGTTAACTCTCATCTCCTGGTAGACGGTGAAAAGCAAATGCAATTTTCACCAGTTACCTGTCAACTACTCCATGTTGCCACAGACGGGGAGGAAAAGGATCTGAATGGATGAGAAAGTTGGATGCGAGTTCTTGCGACAAGCTTGGCTTCGTTTGTAACGCAGGACTTGAAAGCTGTCATATATCAGATCCTCATTGTTTTCACAGTACATGTTCATATTAATCAAACTTCCCGCCACTAATAATAACTTATGCTCATATACTAAATGTCAATCTTTTAAGATAACATTTTAGCAAGCCCCATTCTCCAAATAATTCTTCAGGGGAAATATGTCAGATGACGGACATGGACGTTAGGGCCAGAGAGAACCAGATTTAATTCTTACTCCAGCACAGAGGGGCTGCTGGGGGAGGTCACTAAAAGGACATAGCCACCAGTTGACCCGTAAGTCGGACCCTGACAATCCGAGGCTCCGCACCCCTTCCCCGTCCTTGGAACGTGCATTCCACCTGCCTCCCCCATTCCCAGAAGCTGCCCCAAAGACACAGCCTTGAGAGAGTGACGTGGTGTTGAGACCGTCTTGGTGGTACACATGACAACCCATGTAAGGCCTCTATACGAACTTACAAGATTTGGCCAGTGGCTGCAGAGATCTGTCCATCCTGCAGTGCCCAAGACGAGCCTCGTAAGTAAGACCTCTTGCTTATTCCCCCTACCGCCTCCCCAGCTAGCATGGCCTGCCTCTTTCTTCTGTCTTTCCCTGTCCCCTGCACATGGGGGCCAGTTTCATATCACTCTCGCAAAGCTCCAAAGAGATGCTTCATCAGAAGACGGAAATTATAAGACCTTCTGGCAAAGTTGTCATGAAGATTGAAAGAGGTGGTAATATACAGGACCATCCCAGTCATTCTCAAGTCTTCCCTCCTTTACGGATGTAGCTCATCTACTCATCTACTTGGTAAGTAATACTTCTGATAGATCCCAGGTGGGGTAGAATGTACTATTAATTCTCAATGATTTCCTTTTTACCCTGTGAGAGAATCACATACACATCCCGGCCATTGCCTGGGTCTTGGAATGTGAAAACACATGGAACAGACCTGAATGCAGTCCGCAGCATTGAATAAAACACTGTAACTCACTGAGGTTTGGTGGTGGGGAGGTGTTTGTTGACAGTGAATGCTAACAAATACAGTATTGGGGGTGGAGGATTGAAGAAGACAGACACTGCATCCTGCCTCACAGAAGTGAAAATATAAGAAAGAAAGCAGCCATTAAACAAGGAGTTGTAATAAACTCTTCAGGGCTCCATGATGGGCAAAGGAGGAGCTACGGATCTCGTAGAGGGAGACCCCATTCCACTTACGGGGTCAGTGGCCGCAGAGGAGGCTGAGGGCCTCGGCCATTTCGAGTCTTGTCTAAGAGCTGCGATGTGGATCTCATGGTCAGTAAAATAACGGCTTCTCAAAGATGCCTGTGTCTAAATCCGCCAGAATCATATTATGCAGCAAGGGGAATGAAGATTGCAGATAGTTAAGATTGCTAACCAGCACGTCTCAAGATAAGGACAGTATTCTGGATTATCTGGGTGGGTCTGAAGCAATCCCAAGGGTCCTGGAGTGTGGGAGAGCAGACCCCAGAGTGATGATCAGAGTCAGAAGGAGATTGGATGGGGCTACACAGCTGGCTTGAAAGGTGAGGAAGCAGCCGCAAGCCAAGGGAGCCAAGGAAGGTAACAATGGCCGGAGAGGAAAGGGCATGTCTTTTCCCTGAGCCTCGAGAAGGAATGCGGCCTGCCACTGCCTTGCTCTCTGCCCAGCAAGACCCATTTCAGACTTCTGACCCTCCAGAACGGTAAGATAACCAGTGTTGTTTTAAGCCATTAAGTTTGTGGTCATTTGTTCCAGCAAGAGGAAACTCCTACAGATCTGGCTCCGTGTCTGGAACCTTTGGGTCCTGAGGGATGACTTCCCATCTCTTCTACAATGTGCGTTCATTTTCTCCGAGCCCTTCTAGAGGAATCACCTTTATTTGCCTTCAGCACCAACCCTCCTGGCATGAGAGGAGCCACATGGGTCCATTGGGCCATCAGCCCAATAGCCGGTTTCAGACGGTGACACCCAGGTGGGATGTCACTGGGTATGGGAAATACCTGGGCACCAGAGGGTGTTGGGAGCAAGAATTCCTGTCCCCTCTCTGTATCTGGACTAAGAATCAAATTGCCATGAGACAGATTAACAGGAGAAAATCAAATTTTGTAGCATAGGTACGGGCAATCCACGCAGACATGGAAATTCCAGCGATGGGGAAAATGAGGTATGGATGTCATCCTGAACTAAGGAGAAGGGGACAGGGGTCTGGGACTTCGAAGGGAAGGAATGCACTTCATAGAGTGATAAAAAGAAGGGCAGATGTTTGGCAATTTGATGTTTGTCCTGCCAAAAAGATGGGCCCCTAATTTAAAATTTATCTCTGCTAATAACCCTTATTCTAAGGAGGACACCCCCCCACCACCACCAGTTTAGATTCTTCTACGTAGTCAAGGGAAGGGGCAAAAGTTTCTTTTGAGCCCACAGGCTCTTAATTGCCTTCAGCTCAAAATAATTCTCATGTCAAAGTGGCACATTCCGGGGGTGGGGAGGGGGAAGGAGCATCCTGAACCCCTCCAGGTGTTGCCCCGTCCACCTCTTGATTTGACAGATATGTGACTAAGGCTTAAAGAGGGGGAGCAGGGGCACCCGGCTGGCTCAGTCCGTGAAGCGTCTGACTTCGGCTCAGGTCATGATCTCCCGGTTTGTGGGTTTGAGCCCCACATCGGGCTCTTTGCTGTCAGCACAGAGCCTGCTTTGGATCCTCTGTCTCTCTCTGTCTCTCGCTGCCCCTCCCCTGCTCAGGCAAACATGCCCCTCCCTCTTTCAAAAATAAATAAATATTAAATAAATAAAAATAAATTTTGAAAATAATTTAAAAAATTTAAAGAGGCGAGCAACTTGCCTAAAGGGCAGAGCCGCAGGGGAGGTGACACTTCCCAGTCTCCTAACCCTACTGGGGGGGGGGGGGGGAATGCATCTCCCACAGAAAGGCAATGCAAACCACTGTCACCCTTCAAAGGCAATCCTGGTGCCTACAGGATAGTAATTATCTAAAGGGGGTGTGGGGAGGGGGTGTGGGGAGGTTGCCAAAAGTGCCTTTATCTGTCCAAAGGACAGCAGGAGGAAGATACATTCCTTCTGTGCCTTGGAAATAAGGGCGGGGTACATGTGGGGGGGCAACAGCATTGTCTTTGGTGAAACAACCCCAGCCAAGACAGGTAGGGTGGGATTCCACCCGCCCCCCAGTCCCCAGAAGCCTCGCACTCCCCACTCCCTGGCAGGTGGCGACCTTGCCCTTTCTGACTGCCTCCAAGGCAGCTTCCAGCCCTGAGCTCCGGCAGGTGAGCAGCGGTGTAGGAAGGTCAGGCTCCCTGACAGCGTCTGGAAAGCTTAGGGTCTCCTCTTCCCCTAGACCTCCCCACCCTCCCTTTTGCCAGATCAGCGGGAACAGCTTTCAACTTCGTGCCTTGTCACAAAGTCTTTGTACTGTCTCCTCCTCTGTTCCAAGCCACCACCGGGAGATATATTTGTCTTACTTCAAAACAGCCCAAACAGTCAGCTGCCGTTGGGTGAAAGGCACCACGCTAGGCTTGGGCTCATTTGCCAGCAGCCCTCTCTGAGGTTCCGATCCGGCTCGCCCAGCGCCGGCCAGAGCCTCCTGCGGCTCCCTTCGGCCTGCTGGGCTGTCCTTGTCCTGCTGTCTGCCATCCCCACCTCTCTCTTCTGTAGAGGAAAGGCTCAGTGGCTCCATTACCATGGGGCCGGGACAAAAGTCAGCGATCGTTGTACCTGGGCTCCAAAGAACGCTCTCGGAGCCTCCGAAAGCCTCAAAGCAGCCCCTGAGGAGTCTCTGATGTTTCTGCCAGGGAGCCGACTGCGGTCAGGACCCGGAGAACTGAATTGAAAACATGCAATTAGCATACACCTCCACTCTTTGAGGCTGGAGCCAAACCTTTTCCCCCAAATACCAATAACAGGTTTCAGATGTTTTACTTAGCTCTGGAAAATAACAATTATGGCCATATTATCTTGTTTTTGTGTAAGACAGCTTCTTTTGTGGGGTGGGAGGGAGGGTCCCTGACAGCAGGTGCAGGTGGTGGCAGCTTGCTCCCCAGAGGCCGCGGCAAATTTCAGGAAAGCAGCGCCCTGCGTTTTCACTCTCCATCGAAGACCCAGCTTGGAAAGGTCACTGCCCCTGGTTTGGATTTCAGTATGCCTCTTTGCGGTTTAGCACTCAGGGCCTTTCCCGACGTGCAGTTTTCCTTCCTTCCCTTCTCTGTTGCCTGCATGACAGAGACGAACACCCAGACAGGAGGACAGAAGGGTCCTCATTCCATCTCATTTCCAAACAAAGTCTCTGGTGGAGGGGGTGGATCTTTCCAGATTTGTCGGTTGCAACTGAAAAAAAAAAAAAAAGTTCTCAGGAATCCAAGGGAGGGATATGGATACCATTCAGGAGTGAAAAAAAGAAGAAAGGTTTTGTGTGTGTGTTTGTTTGTTTGTTTGTTTTCCTAGATGTTTAGAGTTAAAAACAAATAAACAGACGAACCCAGGCTTCCTGATTGTGTAAGCAGGGAGTTGGGGGGCTGGGGAAGTCACCTGCGTCCTGGCTATTTTAAACATTGTTTAGAAATTACATTGTATTTTGGAACATTGTTCTTTTTAGGTATTATCCCAGACACTCATAATATAAAGAGTCACCTTCTCTACTCCATTAAGATCATACTGGGATATGGGGGTTTCCAGGTTCATACTGGGCCTCCTTTAGCCCTGGGGGGAAGGGGGAGGCGGAGAGGCTCTGCCGCATGCGGCTGTGCTGGCAGAATCCATTCACAGGGGCACGGGGCTCTCCATTTTCCCAAGGAGGAAAGTGAGGCTCAGAGCGGTTGAGTAACCTCTCGGGGTCTGCACGGTGAAGGAGGGGATGGAGGAACCGGATCCAAGCACGTTCCGCTGGGTGTGCGAGTCAGTGCCTCCAAGGGCAGCTGCCCGGACACAGTCCACTGACAAAGCCCTGGCTGCCTCTCCCTCGGGCTGCAGCTGCCTTCTCTGACTGCCTTGTTGACAGCATTAACGGGCTTTCTGGTAAACCCTGGATCCTCTCTCCGCAACCATCCTCAGAGTCCGGAGATAGATTCTCCTCCCCAGCGCTACAGTTATCGATGGCTGTGTCACCAACCATGTAAAACTTAACAGTGGAAACAACTTACCGGTGACAACTGTACCTTATACTTTCGTGGCTCAGCAATCCCGGCAGGACTCAGCTGAGTGATTCTCGTCTTCTGTGTGGCCTTGATGGTGGTGACTAGGTGGTGTTTAGTTGGCCAACGGGCCGTTCTGGGGGATCCACTCGCATGCCCGGTGCTCTGTGGGGGTAGCTGGAAAGCTGGGTTCCACTGGGCGGTTGTCGACTGGGGTGTCCACACGTGGCCTCTCCAGCCTGGTGGTCTTAAGGCCCTTGAACTCCTCACACGGCCATAGCTGTGGACTTCCTGCATCAACTCTACAAAAGGTCAAGTCTCATTCCCTCCCCTTGAATATGGGCTACTGGCCTTAGTGCTTTGCTTCTACTGCAAGGAAGTGATGTGGTGTTTCCGCCCGGCTCACTCTCTCAGGAAGGGCCTTGGAGTCCCGGGCTGGCACATGCGAGCCTCTGCCCCTGAAGCTGCCAGGCTGGAGAGAATAGCAGAGACACTCCAGAGAGTTAGAGATGCCCGAAGGCCTCCAGCTGCTCCAGTCCCGAACTGTTCAAGTCTTCCCAGCCCGGGTCCAGCCCTGTGAGAGAACCTTCGGATCAGTCCCCAGCCTTTGAGTCACCAGCATGGCTGAGTGGATGTGAGCATTCTGAGTGTTCTTCATTGCGTTCCGTGTGAATTTCTGGCCTGCAAAATCCACGGGCCTAATAAATGGTTGCTTGACATCAGGAGAATTTTTTTAAGTTTATTCATTTATTTTGAGAGAGAAAGAGAGAGGGGGGAGGGGCAGAGAGCGAGGGAGAGAGACAGGCCCAAGCTGGCTTCATGGTGAGCTCAGAGCCCCACAAGGGGCTGCCTCTCACCACCACGAGATCACGACCTGAGCCCAAATCAAGAGTAAGAGGCTTAACTGACTGAGCCACCCAGGCACCCTGACATCAGGAAAATTTTGTATAACCTGTTTTGCAGCCAGAGTAACTGGAACAGTGACAAGGCAGGGACCCGAGAGTGAATGTTCCAGATAAGAAGAGGCAGACTTCCTCGTCTTTTATGGCCTGGCCTTGGACTTCACAGTCACTTCTTATGTACTTTATTGGCCCATGGAGTCATGACATTCCAGAGGAGAGGACACAGGACCCACCTCTTGGTGGCAGGAAGGTAAATTCGCAGCCATATCTCTACGACCAGCGTTCATCATCTCAGTAAATGACAACAGCTTCTCCCTGGCTATTCAAGCCAAAACCCTGGTGGTCATTCTTCATCGTGTTGTGTCTTCTTCCCCTCCACACCCAATCCACCAGCAATCAGTGACTGTCAGTGAGTCTCCCTCCAAAGTATTTGCATATCCATCCACGCCTCTCCCTCTCAGCCCTGCCCTAGTCAGAGCCATCACCATCTCATGCGTGGGGATGCCCATAGCTTCCTACGGACCTTCTGTTCCACTCTTGTTCCTCTACAGTCTTACCCACACGTTACCAGAGGGATCCTTTCAACAGTATGAACTGGATCCTATCACTGCCCTACTGAAAGCTCTCAGCGACCCTCCACTGTAGTTATGGGGACTGTAATGATTCTTGACGCCTCTAATCCCATCTACGTCCATCTCCTGCCGTCTCCTCCTGCTCATGGCAAACACCTTCCCACCCCAGGGCCATTTCGCACGCTGTTCTCTTTGCCAGGAATCTTCTTTCGCCAGGTTCTTTGTGTATCCGGCTCCGTCTCGCCCTTTAGGTCATTGCTTAAATGTCACCATCTCAGTAAGTAAGACCTGCCCTGACCACACCCGCTAAGAACATCCGCCTCCCTTTCCTATAAGTCCCTCTCTATATCTTGTTCTTGCTGTTGTTTCCGTAGTGGAATCGAAATTTACGCACTACAACTCAGAGCGCAAAAAATGATAACTTAATTTCTTCTCTGTAGGTGATCTCATCTCGCCCCAGAGCCTCCAGCTGTTGGGAGACAGTACTGGGTAGTGGGTGGTGGGGAGAACGTAAACTCAGTTTCTTCTCATCTCAAACAGTCTAAAACAGCCCCTTCAGGTAAATTCAGTCTCTTGGGGAAATACTCCACCCATTCTAAGTCTCCTCTCTCAGAACTGTTCTCCCCTCTTTTATTGTTCCTTTTTCTTTCTTTCTTTTTTTAATGTTTTTATTTATTTTTGAGACAGAGAGAGACAGAGCATGAGCAGGGGAGGGGCAGAGAGAGAGGGAAACACAGAATCCGAGGCAGGCCCCAGTCTCCGAGCTGTCAGCACAGAGTCCGAAGCCGGGCTCGAACTCCCGGACTTGTTGTCACAGTCCGCGAGCTGAAGTCAGACGCCCAACCGACTGAGCCACCCAGGTGCCCCTGTTCCTTTTTCATTCATCTTCCCAAATACTTCCCAGATACTCAGGGATGCTCTGTTTTCCCAGTGCAGGGTTTCTCCGCTATCTAAAAGAGGAGTTTCCTATGAAAACTTCTGTAAGCCAAAATGGCATAAAGCAAAGAAGCAATAACCATTTATTTATATGGACAATTTTTTGAGCATTCCCCAGCCAAACAATAATATCCTTGACCTTTTCTTATACCTAAGGACACATCTTGCCAACAGATGCACAGAGTTAGTGGGGATAAAGCACAGATGCTCACAGACCCAGGTCAAAGCTTGGCGGGTGGAGGTTGAGATACTGAGTGTAGTTCCTGGGGAAGCAGCTGGGTGGCGCCACTCTCCCAGCTCGGGGGCTGCCTCTGTAAGACACCTCGCTGAGCCCCCCCCCCCCCCCCCCCCCCCCCCGTCATTGTTTGAGTGGTTATCTGGGAACCCTCTCATAGGTGTAGGGGGATGGTCTCACCTTCTCTCCTCCTTTTCTATAGGCTTAAATTGAGGAAGGGCTTTAAAATTACTCATGTAGGGGCGCCTGGGTGGCTCAGTCGGTTGAGCGTCCGACTTCGGCTGAGGTCATGATCTCACGCTTCGTGGGTTGGAGCCCCGCGTCGGGCTCTGTGCTGACAGCTCAGAGCCTGAAGCCTGTTTCAGATTCTGTGTCTCCCTCTCTCTCTGGCCCTCCCCCACTTGCACTCTGTCTCTCTCTGTCTCAAAAATAAACATTAAAAAAAAATAAATAAATAAAAATAAAAAATAAAATAAAATTACTCATGTAAACTACAAGTACTATAAAAACACAGGATGGGTCACCTGGGTGGCCTCGTAGTTTAAGCATCCGACTTCAACTCAGTTCATGATCTCATGGTTCTTGAGTTCGAAGCCCTGCACCAGGCTCTGTGCTGACAGTGCAGAGCCTGCTTGGGATTCTCTCTTTCTCTGTCTACCCCTCCCCTGCTCTCTCTCTCTCTCTCTCTCTCAAAATAAATAAACTTAAAACACACACACACACACACACACACACACACACACACACACACACACGGGAAACGGCTTATATCAGTATCAGTATCTCCTCGGTTTCTCCAAAGTGGGGAAAAAAGAGAGGTGGAGCCTCCGGAACGAAGGCTGGTTCCAAGCCGTTGAAGAACTTCTTTCTAGTCCCTCCAAAGACAGAACCCATGTTTAGGTCTGAGAAAAGCCAGGGACGAAAAAGCGGGAAAGCGGGAGCTGGGCGAGCAGGCCGCTCCGGGCCCCGCTGGGGGAGGGGAAACCGTGCCCGAAAGACACCACGGAAGTCCGGTGGCGGAATGCGAGTTCAAGAGGACCCGCAAGACGATCTGCGCCTGGAGTTTTCGCACCCGAGCCCGCAGAGCGCCGGATGCTGCGGGGGCTGCCTGGCGAGGTGGCTCTCAGCCCTTGCTCCTTTTTCAAGCAGAACATTTCTACTTTTACATTCCTTATGTTGCATTTCTTTTTTAATTAATTAATTAATTAATTAGAGAGAGAGCACGCAAGCATGGGGGAGGAGCAGAGAGACAGGGAGAAGGAGAGAATCCCAAGCAGGCTCTGCGCTCGCAGCGCAGAGCCCGATGCGGGACTCGAACCCATGAACCTTGAGATCGTCCGTGACCTGAGCGGAAACCCAGAGCGCGCCGCTTAACTGCCTGAGCTCCGCCCCGGGCAGCCCCCGGGCGGCCCCTGGAGGTTGCATTTCTGCGTAAGATTTTGCCTGAAACGTGGGTTCTGCCGTTGCTGCCGGAAATGGGCCAAGCACCGCCCAGTTCCCTCGGCCCGGGTGCAGGGGAGAGAGGGAAGTCCTAGCGAGAGCAGAACCCTCCCAAGCGCCCAGCGGGTTGGAGGCGGGAAAGAGATCTGGCAGCCGCCTGTGGTGTCCAGAAGGGAACACACAGGTTGAGTCCATTCCCGTTCCACTCTGTTCCCCCTGTGGCAGCCGAGCTGTTTCCTGAGTCGGCGCAAGCGGCCTGGTAGGGGCCCCACCGGCTCCTCTGCCCACGGGCAGCGGTCGGCACCAGGCTGACCTGCCACCCCAGCCCGTCGGCTGCCACCTCTGATGAACATCCCTGGGACAGGACCAGGATGCTTCGGTTGTTATTGTCTCAGCCAAGGAAGGTTTGGCAGGGAGAGAAAAATACCCCTTCATACATTTGCATCAGAATGCTCTCCAACCTTTTCCTCCAGAGCCTGCCTTTGTTTGCCCCAGAGCTCTGTTATCAACTTTCTATAAATCTGGCAGTTACACACTTCATTTGCATATGCCCGCGTGGGCTCTCCAACATTTTCTGGGTTGTCATGACATTCAGAGGTGAGGCGGGAACCACCTGCTGCTTGAGCCTCCCTCTCCTCCTCGGTGCTGATGACCCAGTTTAGGTGTGGGTGCAGGATGGGTGTGGGAGGGGCTGCCATTCACGGAGCCCTGGGGATCAGACACTGCCTGCCCCGGGTGCTCCCCCCACAGGGCTCAAGGGAGCCTCAGCCCAGCCCCCAGAGGCCAGTCTCTATTAGTTAGAATAGGCTATGTTCTGCTGCAGTAATTTGTGAACCCTGACAGATCGGTGGCCTCACGGAGGGAGGGCTTAGAGGTCCTGCGAATCCGGCCCCTGTTGGAAAATGGATGCCTGAGGGGGTCCTCTTTTCTTGGCTGTAGCTGGGTCTCTCTCATCAAGTCTAAAATCAAACTTGTCTTGCTACCTCTGGGCTGGTTCACGCCTTCTTATTTATGAGCTAGACTACACAAAACATTCATAGTTTTCCTATTAATGAAACATGCACCCTGTTCCTTTGGAAATAACCCTACCTTGTGATGGTAGGAGGAAGGCATCTCCTTCCTCCCCAGATTCAAATTACAATTCATTGCACATTGTGGATGAAATTAAAGAATATCACGCTGCAATTCCTTCTGGCTCTTACCTGGGAGAGGAGAGGAGAACTCTCAGGCCCCCTCCCCCCACCCACACACAAATACAGCTGCTTCATGAAAAATGGTGACACCGATTTCATATGGGAGCCATACGATAGCGGGTATGCGAACACTTACAACACGAATGCCGGGTTTCGTCAGATTGGTGAAACTTTTATTATTAGTTATAAACGATCAGGTTTAATGAAACAGTACATTTGCTCATAAAAAGTAGAAGTGATTATTAGGATCGCAGACAAAACATTTCCACTCACAGAAGGCCTAATGAAATGAAAACAGTAATTGCCATGCCAAAAATATTGTTAAGTGTTAAAATTGACACCGGGAAAATGAAACACTTTGCTTAATTTTTGATAACAGTACATGTTGAGACATGACATGCCTGGCATTTCGATCGACACAAAACCTTGTGTTTTGGGGTTTTTTGTTTTTTGTTTTTTGTTTTTTAGCTCAAACACATTTCCTGTGTTCACACTCTGCTTTGCAATGTGATTTCCTGAAGTTTGGCCTGGCTCCAGCTGATTGCCGAGGACCACAGGCCCAAGTTCTTTTCCTTTCTTCCTGTACGTCGCCTGAACTCAAGAGTTTTGCTTTGTTGGTGTCTGTCCTTTTAAATGCGCGTCTAATACTGTGATGCGGAATCCCATTGCTGAAAAAAATGTCAGCTCTCTTCCCAAGAGAATCAACCTGCTACGGACAGAAAGACTCGGGACCCACAGAGATCTGTTAAGCCACGTGTTACACTGTTGTTCCTATGATATCTGACCCTGCATAAGGCAAATGTAAAGTGGGGACCGTTTTACATTTTGTCTGATGTTTTTGGGCAATCAAAACATTGCCCAGTCGAAGGGCTTACAATTTCTATTTTAATACACCCCACCTCCCGTAATATATTCACTTTTCTGCAAACAAAAGGAACGCCACAGACTTCAGCAGGTCGACATTCTGAAAGGGCCCTCTCCTCAGAGCGCTGAAATCAGCACCATTTGAACAAAGCAGGCTGTCCTTTTAAGAAAAATCCCTCTATAGAAATGCTGTAATTTCCCTGTTACAAAGGAGCCTTTTTCCAAGCACGTAAAGTGCCAGTTTGTTCAGTGTGACCTCTGCTTTCATTCTATCAAGGTTGTATCTGATTACAATATAAGACAGATGAAGGGGATGCCGTTCCAGGCAAAGAAGAAGAAAAAGTTTTAGTCTTGGGTCACTTGCGGAAGTGGTTCATCACTTTTTTTGGCCATGTTTTCAGTGACATTCTGGGGTGGTGCTCCTAGGTCAGTCCAAAAGGTCCGTCTGGAATGTATTTGCAGGTGCTTTGATGTGCTTATTGGAAGCTGACCCACATGGCTGAATGCTGGGTTGCATGGCTGCTTCCCTTCTGGGACACAGGCTGGTACACTCGGCTTGCGCCTCTGGGTCATTTGGTTGCCTAAGCCTGCGCTGGCCCAGAGACCAAACCCCGCAGGAGGTGCTGTGGCTTCTGAGGGAGCTTCATAAACTGTAGAGGACAGCACAAATCTTTTTTACGTATCCCTGGAGACAGAAAACCATGTTGGTTTTAAACCTCAGAGCCAGGTTTTAAAATCTGGCCCCATCACATCGTCATTCTTGCTAGCATCCTATATTCATCGCATTAATGTGGGCTAATGAGTTCCTCAGCCTCTTCCGTCATCCACCTCCCAGCGCTGTCGAGGGTTAAATGAGATGATGTGCGTCATTCTCCAGGCAAGGTGCCCAGGACGTAGCAAGTGCTCAAGAAATGTCAGGCATGCTTATTATTCATAGTTGCCGTGCTTTTAAGAAGGAGACAAAGCCCTGGGAGTTCTTGCCTCCCTGAGAACCGTGGGAGAGACCATGGCATGCGGTAACAGAGATGACGGGGACAGTGGAGTTAGACTTGTATCCTGTTCCCAGTTCTGAGACCTTGGCTAGAGCCCCTTATCTTTCTGTCATCGAGTTTCCCAAGTATTGAAATAGAGATAATACTTTCTGCTTCCTTGTGCCTGGCCTATAGGATGATCCGTAAATGTTTTGCGAGTGCAGGGATGAGATAACAAATGGAAAGCACATGGAATGGAGCAGATGCTTTAAAAATGTCATATCGTGCTCAGGGGCTGGATTATTCCCATCTCAATGGGAGATGGTGATCGCCTCAGCTCTACCTCGAAAGCACAACCCAGCCTCACTGCTGTACCTCTCGCCCAAACCCTCAGCCCCTGTTGGGAACAGCCCATGCCTCTCCAGCGTCCCTGCGGGCATTCAGCTCCACCAGCCATTCCCTGTCCAGCAGTCCAGAAGGATCTTTCTAAAAATATGGAGTAAATCATGTTGCTGCCCTGCTTGAACTTTCCAGTAGCTTCTCACCGTCCTCAGAATGAAGCCATGGTCCCCACACCATCCTGGTCCCACTCCTCATCTGGCAACATTGCTGTTCTTGCTGTGCCACTACCTCATCAAGGACCTGGCTGTTTCCTCTCCCTGAACTTTTCTTCACCCAGACCTTTCCCTCTCTCTTCATTCAGGATTCAGGCTTCTTCCTTTGTTTATTTATTTATTTATTTTGAGGGAGACAGTGAGCAAGGGAAGGAAAGAGAGAGGGAGAGAGAGAATCCCAAGCAGGCTCCCCATTATCAGCACCGAGCCTAACGTGGGGATCGATCCCACAAACTGTGAGATCATGACCTGAGCTGAAATCAAGAGTTGGATGTTTAACCAACGGAGCCACCAAGACGTCCCTCTTCCTTCCGGTTTCAATTCTCAAATCCTCCCTCAGCGAGGCTCCCTGACCACCTCACTTCCCCTCTGTCCCTGTTCAACTTTGGACCACCACCACCTTGTTTTCTCCATGGCAGTAGTTGGGCCCTCCCCTCCCCTCCCTCTTACCTTCATTCTTGTCTATCTCCCATGAATTCAACCTCTCTGAGATCAGGTGCCTTGTGGTCACCTTTGTGTTAGAGAGCCTAGTACAGGTCTTGGTGTACAGTAAGTGCTCAATCGATGTTGGCATAATGAATATAGATTGCTTACTGTGTGGCAGGCACTGTTTAAGCTGTCTGCAATTCAGAGATGAATGGCTGTTTTATTCCCCAAACAGATAAATATTGCAAGAGAAATAAGCATAGGATATTATGGAGAACAAAGGAAAGACAAAATCATCTAAATAAGTTGGGGTGGTGGGGACATGGCACAATCTTCATAGGGTGGCCAAACACCTGGATCTTGAAGACTATGTGCCAGAAGATAATGCCCCACTCCCCACCAGATGCAAATAGATTACCTATGAAACACTGTGCTCCTTTCTTTTCTTTCCCTGTGCAAAGAAAGCCCTGAACCTTCCACCTCTAACCCCAGGCCTTTGAATTCAGGAGGAGACCATGGGTGGTGGGTTTGAAGGAACAGAGAGGTCGGCTGGGGGGCCAGCGCCTGGGGATTAACTATTTTTGCTATGAGGGGATGACCCCCATGTCAGAGCCCACCAGCCTCATAGCACTGCCAGGAGGGGGACGCTTGGTGAGAGGCTCTCACAGCAAACATCAGAAATGTTGCTGTGAAAAACACTGTGACAAGTTTTATGAAGCACTGAGGGATGTTCCTGAGTTTCTCAAGAGAGGCAATTGTTCCCATAGTCATCAAAGCGCCTTGGCAAGCAAGGACAGTAAATGTCATAAAAGGGGAGGAGGTTGTTGGAGCTCATAAAGGAGAAGGGTGATTATCTGGATACAGTCCTTCGTAAAACCCTTCAACAAGTAGAGGGAGGGAAACAGGGTCAGCAGAAGATGCCTCCATCATGCTTGCTCACCTAGACAAGATCAGTAGGCTGAGGGACAACAGGACTATGTCTCTGTTCTAGTGATTAAAGGAAGGCCCTGGGGAGTGGCCTGTCAGTTTAGAGTCATCCCAAGACAAATTCCACGAATGGAAAACTTACTGGACTAGGGTCAAGAGATCTGGTTCTCTGGGTCTGGGTTTTTTATTTTTGTTTTTGTTTTTGTTTTTATTTGAGTTACTGCCATGTGGCTTGAAATAATATTCAGTGCATTAGTCAGGGTACTTAACTCTAGATGCTATAACAGTTTCCATAATCTTGGCTTCCTAATGCATTCAATGTTTGTCTTTCTGACATCACCATGTAACGTGGGTCAGCAGAGGACTTTCTCCCTATGGTCATTCAGGGACCCAGGCTAATGGGCGTACTATTCCTAGTACATGATTCTCAAGGTCATCCTAGGTATTAATCTCCAACCACAGTTGGGAAAGAAAGGACATAGAAGACCACATGAGATATGAGGGATCTCGGAACTTATGAACTAAAATTACACACTATGTCTTTCCACTGAGGTATAATTGTGGAATAGGGACAGAAACTCCACAGTAAAATTTCCCATTTGCAAAAGGAGGGGAAAGGAGGCACATAATAGTGGCTGATCCATACCAAAGTAGAAATCCTGTAGAGTAGACATTGTGAGCCTTCCTTGTCCTAGCAGAGGAAGAGATTCCCGACTTTTATTCTGCTCTTTGGGCAGAACCAATATGTCCATTTTCCTCAGCAGCCCTAGCTTTAAACCTCTAGGGGAATCTTTCCTTCTTCATCTTCTTCTGTGAGCACTTTTAAAGTAGGTACTGAGGAGAAGCTGTCCTTGGGGCTGCACAGTTTTTGGAGGCTGCTGTTTGCTCATGGAAAGAGAGAGGACTGAAGGTTGTTTTAAGTTTCAAATTGTCAGGGATCTTTTTAGTCTGAAATTGTGGTTTCTTTGGCAATATAATCCTCTCCAAACCGTAGCAGACTTCTGATCTTTTGTCAGTCAGTCCCGCGAGCCAATAACAATATCCCAAAATCTTTCCTGAGCATACTTTTAAAAAAAATTTTTTTAATGTTTATTTATTTTTGAGAAGAGAGAGACAGAGCATGAGCGGGGGGAGGAGAGAAAGAGGGAGACACAGAATCCGAAACAGGCTCCAGGCTCTGAGCTGTCAGCACAGAGCCTGACGTGGGGCTCGAACTCACGGACCGCGAGATCATGACCTGAGCTGAAGTCGGATGGTTAACCGACTGACCACCCAGGCGCCCCTCCTGAGCATATTTTTCAAATCTACTTCATTTTTTTGTTTCTTCATCCCCATGCCTTTCTCTCTCAGCTTCATGGTACCTGAGGCCTTTGGGATTAAGCGGGAAGACTCCATTCTTAATCTCATCTTTGTTGCAAGGGTTGTTTGTTTGCTTATTTAGATACAAGGCTTTCTAAATCTCTCTTTCTACCATCTGGAACCTAGAGTCAGTCAGTTTTTCTGATCCTCCAAGGTCCTGCATTCTGGACTCTCTCTATTCTCTTTTATTTTTGCTTATAAACCAGCTAATGGTCCCCTGAGTACATCTTGTTTTTGTAATGCCTTGTCAAGCAGCCAATATTTGCCAAGCACTCCCAACATTCGATTTTCCACCGGAGATGAGGCCATTACTACCTTCAGATATAATCCATGTCCGACATCCTGTTCCTTGGATCCATCCCCGAAGCACATACTGAGGCAGGGTATGCTTCAGAGAAAGATAAATCCTTCCAGGTGTTCTGAGCAGGAAGGGATTTAATACAGGCAATTAGAATCTGGCTCAGTCATTGGAAGTGCTAGGGAGGAAAGGTCGGGGAATCCGCTACACCCTCACCCAAACCCTAGGAGGGGGAGACAGGCAGTAAATTGCAGTTGTATTTATTTATTTACAATTACGATGCACATCATCTAAGAAGTTCTGGAGTGCTCTGACTGTGTACTGCTGGGTAACCTACTGTAATCTGAGACATGAGGAATACACTCCTCTTATTTCCTTTGCTCAGGCTTCAGTGGGAGAAGAGACTAGCATTCTACATTTTCCCGACACAAGGGTATTGTGAAGATTGGCTCTTGTAAGCCATACTGATTAGATAGATTCTGGGTAGCAAGAATTCCAGATAACAACAAGGGATTTTGATTAAAGTACAGTATCTGGCCTCCAAACTAATCAATAGGATGTTTTATCCTCCATTACTTCCAAGATAAAATCTGAACTCTTTAGCATGACACACGAGGGTGTTCATGATCTGACTTCTTACCTCTTGTCTCTTCTGTTGTTGGGTACCACGCCCACATTCTGGAACTGTCCTACAAAGTTAATCTTCATTCTATGAACTTGGCACATGTTCTCCCTCCTCCTTGCTAGGCTGTGTCCTTGACTCAGAATGTCCTCCTGTGGATTTCCCCTCTGATCTGAAGAGATATTTAAAAATATTTTGAACAAAGTCAAGTTGGACATCAAACTTATAAAAAATTGTTTGATGTAGTAAAAATAGTGCTGTGGGATCAATTTATTTCACTGGCTTCACTGGTGAATTCTACAAACATTTAAGGAAAAAAAAATTATACTAATTCTTCATAATCTCCTCTAGAAAATAAAGCAGAGAGGGGCTCCCACGTGGCTCAGTCAGTTAAGTGTCCGACTTTGTACCAGGTCATGATTTCACAGTTTGTGGGTTCAAGTCCTGCATCAGGCTGTATGCTGACAGCTCGGAGCCTGGAGCCTGCTTTGGATTCTGTGTCTCCCTCTCCCTCTGCCCCTCCCCTGCTCATGCTCTGTCTCTCTCTGTCTTTCAAAAATAAATAAACGCTAAAAAATTTTAAAGAAAGCAGAGAGAACATCCCTAACTCATTCTACAAGGCCAAAACTACCCTAATGCCAAAATCAATTTAAGAAATTACAACAAAAGAGAGCTATAGCTCAATATCTCTCATGAACATAGATATAAAAATCTTCAACAACATATTAGCAAACAGTATCCCATAATGTATGAACAGAATTATATACCACGACCAAGTGGGATTTCTTTCAGGTTTTACGTCTCAAAAACAATCAGTGTCAACCACCATACCACCAGGCTAAAGGGGAAAACTCATATGACCACATTAATTTATGCAGGAAAAGCTTTTGATGGTACCCATTCGTGATGAAAACTCTCAGCGATCTAGGAACAAAACGGAACTTCCTCAACTCGATCATGAACGACTGCAAACACCTACAGCTAACATTTTACATAATGGTGTGAAACTAGATGCTTCTTCTCTAGATTGGGAACAAGGCAAGCCAGCCTCTCTTGCCTCTCCCATTCAGCCTCACACCAGACTTGCTAGAGCTGGCAGTGCAGGCTAGTGCAATAAGACAAAACAGATGGGAAGAAAAGGAAATCGAAGGTACACAGATTGAGAAGGAAGAAATAAAACTGGCTTTGTTCACGGATACCATGTTCGTTGATGTAGAAACTGTTTAAAATAGCAAAAAAAAAAAAAAAAATCCTGGAAATAATAAGTGATTGCAGCAAGGTTGCAGGATACAGATTAATATAAAAAGTGAATGGCTTTCCTACATACTAACATTGACCAATGGGAATTTATAATTGAAAAGATTAGGATTTATAGTAGCAACGGCAGAATGAGGTACCAGGGTATGTACAAAACCTGTGTGTGGGAAACTACGAAACGGTGATGAAAGAAATCAAAGAAGATCTAAATAAATGGAGAGATATTCCATATTCGTAGGGAAGACTCAATATTGACATGTTAACGCAATGTTAAGATGTCAATTCTTTACAACTTGTTCTGTAGATCAACACAACCTAATAAAAATGTCAGTAAGATATTTTGTAGATTGTCAATGAAATGATTCCAACGTTGATGTGGAAAGGCAACAGACCAAAAGTAGTCAACAAAATACTCAAGACAAAGAGAAAAGATGGTGGACAAAGAATACCTAATTTCAAGACAAACTACAAAGCTGCAGTGATCAAAGAGCATGGTATTGGTGAAAGGTTGACACGTTAGTCAACAGAACAGAGTAGAGCCAGAAATGCACCAACACAAATGTAGTTAACTGATCTTTGACAAAGGAGCAAGGGGAAATCAATGGAGAGGGGATAACCGCTTCGAGAAATGGTGCTGGAAAAATTGGATGCTTACATGCAAAAGAATAATAACAACATACAAATAGGTCTTACATCTTTCATAAAAATAAACTCAAAATGGGTCATAGAACTAAATGTAAATGCAGAACTATAAAACTTCTAGAAGGACGTATGGGAATCTACATTTACTTTGCTCTGTGGAAGACACCGTTAAGATTTTGAAAAGCCAAGCCATGTACTTATAAAGCACCTAACGAATAAAGGATTTATATCCAAAACATACAAATAACTCATAACTCAACAATGCAAAAACAAACAACTTAATAAATGGGCAAACGACTCAATATCTAAAGAACAAACAACCCAATTAAAAAAACGGACAAAGGATTTGAGTAGACATTTCTCCAAAGAAGGTATACAAATGGCCAACCAGCACATAAAAAGATGACCCACATCATTAATCATTAGGGAAATATAAATCAAAACCATAGTGATGTACCATCTAACACTTGTTCGGATGGGTACTATCAACAAATGGAAAATAACAAGTATTGGACAGGATGTGGAGATATTGGAACCCTTGTGCACTGTTGATGGACATGTAAAGTGGTGCAGTCAGTATGCAAAACAGTATGGAAGCTCCTTACTATATAAAATATAGAATTACCATATGATCTAGCAATTCCACTTCTGGATATATACCCCAAAATATTGGAAGCAGAGACTTGAAGACATATTTATACACTCATGTTTATTAAAGCATTATCTGCAATAGCCAAAAGGTGGAAGCAATCCAAATGCCCATTAATAGATGAATGGGTTAAAAAAAAAATAGTACAGACACGAAATGAAATATTATTCAGCCTTAAAGAGGAAAGAAATTCTGACATACATTACACTATGTATTAACCTTAAAGACTTATGCTTTATTAACCTTAGTTTCTGCTGAGTGAAATAAGCTAGACATAAAAATACATACAAGGATATTCTATGGTTCCACATATATGTGGTTCCTGAAATAGTCAAATTCACAGAGACAGAAAATAGATTGATGGTTACTGGAGGCTGTGGGGAGGAGGGATTGCAGAGATACTGTTAAATAGGTGAAGAGCTTTGTTTTGGGTGGTGAAAAATGTTTCGGAGATGGATATTGGTAATGGCTGCACAAGAATGTGAATGTACACTGAAAAAAATGGTTAAAATAGTAAATTTTATGTCATGCATATTTTACCACAGTTTTTAAAAAGGGCAAAAGATCTGAACATACTTCACCAAAGAAGATACACAGAAGGCAAATAAACACGTGGGAAAATTGTCAACGTCATCTGTCATTAGCATATTACAAATCAAATCAATAATCAGATACTACTACACACCTATTAGAGTGATTAAAACTTAAAACAATAGGGTAGTACTAACCAGTATACCTACCACCCTGATCTTGGCTGCTAATACCATTGTCTAGTTAAAGGAACCAAGGTTCCCCAGGGCAAGAGGTGATTCTAAGACTGGAGCGTGAAATATACAAGACAAGCCTTGTAGTGCCGTGAAGTGTTTTTTAAAAAGTCACAACGATGGAGGGGATTCTATCAAAAGGACATAGGAGCCAACCGAAGGAACTCCCAATGGCCAAAGCTGGGGCAATTCAAGCAAAAAATTAAAGTGCCATTGGGATTAAAACCCAAATTGCAAATTAAATATTCATGGGTCATACTGATATAAATAAATGGTTGAATAAATAAATAAGTGGGGGGAGAATAGACAATTCTTCAGTGCAAACGAATTCCAAATAATTTATGTAGATACTGTGCCCTCAAGGAGTAGAGCGCAGTGCCCCACTCCTTAAATGGCTTTCTTCTTAAAAGTACAAAATGGAAAGGGGGAAAAGAGAGTAACTTTGCAGTTGTAAGCCTGACAAACACTAGCTCAGCCAGAAGATCAAGGTTAACATTAAAAGTGATGTCATGTTGCTAGTGTGTAACCTTGATATAATATAAAATTGGCACTTTTCCTCTTTAGCATTTCTTCCAAAAACCCATAACCAAAATGTAATCATAGGAAAAATATCAAGCAAATTCCAGTTAAAGGACATCCTACAAAATACCTGATCAGTATTCATCAAAACTGTCATGGTCATTAAAGACAAGGAACATCCAAGAAACTGTCACAGCCAAGAGGTGCCTCAGGAGACATGATGAGCAAAAGTAATGTGGGATCCTGCATGGGATCCTGGAAGAGAAAAAGTTCATTAGGTCAGACCCACAATCATGTGGTCAATTAATCTTCAACAAAACAGGAAGGGATATCCAAGGAGAAAAAGACAGTCTCTTCAACAGATGATATGGGGAAAACTGGACAGTGACACCACACACACAAGTCAATTCAAAATGGATGAAGGACTAAATGTGAGACCCAAAACCATCCTAGAAAAGAGCACAGGCAGTAACTTTTTTGACATTGGCCATAGCAACTTCTTTCTAGATTATGTCTCCAATGGCAAGGAAAACAAAGGCAAAAATAAACTATTGGGACTTCATCAAATAAAAAGCTTATTCACAGTGAAGGAAATAATCAACAAAATTAAAAGGCAACCTACAGAATGGGAGAAGATATTTGCAAGTGACATATTTGATAAAGGGTTAGCATCTAAAATATGTAAAAAACTTATACAACTCAACACTCAAAAACACAAATAACCCAATAAAAAAAAATGGGAAGACAACATGAACAGACATTTCTCCTAAGAAGACATCCAGATGGCCAACAGACACATGAAAAGATGCTCAACATCACTAGTGGTCAGGGAAATGCAAATCAAAGCTGCAAAGAAATATCGCCTCACACCCATCAGAATGGCTAAGATCAACAACACAAGAAACAACAGGTGTTGGCAAGGAGTGGACAAAATGGAACATTCACGCACTGTTTGGCGGGAATGGAAATTCATGCAGCCGCTATGGAAGACAATAGGGAGAGTACTCAAAAAGTTAAAATGAGAATGATCCATGGGGCACCTGGGTGGCTCAGTTGGTTGAATGTCTGACTCTTGATTTTTGACTCGGGTCATGATCTCAGTTTGTGGGATGGGTCCCTGTGTATGCCTCTGCCCCGACAGCATGGAGCCTGCTTGGGATTTTCTCTCCCTCTCTCTCTGCCCCTCTCCCACTTGTACATACATTCTCGCTCTCTCTGTCTGTCTCTCTGTCTCTGTCTCTCTCTCTCAAAATAGATAAATAAACATTTAAAAAAATCAAAAAATGATCCAGCAATTGTACTACTGGGTATTTATCCAAAGAATACAGGAACATTAATTCAAAGGGATATTTGCACCCCTCTGTTTACAGCAGCATTATTTACAATAGCCAAACTATGGAAGTAACCCAGTGTCCATCAACAGATGAATGGATAAAGAAAAGGTGGTATATGTATGTATGTATGTATGTATGTATGTATGTATATTTGTAGATATGTATATATACAATGAAATATTATTCAGCCATAAAAAAGAATGAAATCTTGCCATTTGCCATGACATGGATGGAGTCAGACAGTATTATGCTAAGTGAAATAAGTCACTCAGAGAAAGACAAATATCATACGATTTCACTCATATGTGGAATTTAAGAAACAAAACAAACATGTAAAGGGAAAAAGGAAGAGACTGAGAAATCAAGAAACAGACTCTTAACTATAGACAAACTGAGGTTGGGGAGGGAATGGGTGAAAGAGGTGATAGGGATTACCTCACTTGTGATGAGCAGCGGGTGACGTATGAAATTGCTGAATCGCTATATTGTACACCTGAAACTAATGTAACACTGTGTGTTAAATAACTGGAATTAAAATAAGAACTTAAATAAACACCACACGAAATGATTATTGACACAGTGGCAAAAAAAAAAAAAAAAAAAAAAAAAAAAGAACCAAACCCTAAGAAATCTAAATAAGGTGTGGACTTTAGTCAATGATAATGGAAAAACATTGGTTTAATTGTAACAAATGTAATATTACTAATGTAATGCATTAGTAGCAGGGAAATTGAATGTAGGGTATATGGGAACTTTCCATATTATCTTCACAATTTTTCTGTAAATCTAAAACTGTTCTAAATTTAAAATTGTAATTAAAATGGGAAAAATGCGGGTTCCTGGCTTGCTCAGTCGGTTGAGACTCCTGATTGGGCTCAGGTCATGATTTCGGGGTCATGGGATAGAGTCCCCATGTTACATTCTGCACTGGGCACGGAGCCTACTTAAGACTCTCTCTCCATCTTTCTGCTACTCTGTCACTTGTTCTCTGTCTCTCACAAAAACTTTCAAAAAATAAAAAGTAAAAAGTAGCTTATATTTGACAAGTTACACAATAAATAAAGTTGAAGACAATCAAATTGCCGGAATAGATTACTATAAATATTTTCATGAACATTTGGAAAACAGAAAGATCTTTTGTTTAATCATTTAGAAAACCAAGAAGTATAATAGAAAAATGGGCAGAATAGGAGAAACACATATGGCCAGAAAACACATAGAAAAATACTCAACTTCTCTAACTACTGAAGAAGTTCAAATGGAAATGAGTTAACATTTTTCACCTCTCAGTTTGGCAAAGATGAAAGACTGATAAATCCTGGGCTGGGAAGATATATGGAGAGACACACTTTCATACATTGTTGATGGGGGATGAGTTGGTTAAGACTTTTTAGAAGGAAATGTGACAATAGCCATCAAACTTTAAAATGTCCCCTTGGCTTAAGAATTCTGCTTCTCTGAAAACATTCCAAATAGAGGTTCATTCTTGGGCACAAATATGTGAATTCTAGATATTAACTAGAAATTTATTTTTAACGTTGGAAAGTGGAAACAACCTAAATGCCCGATCAAAGGGAAGTGGTTGTCTCATATGAGGACTTTAAGAGACGAAACAGATGAACATAAGGGAAGGGAAACAAAAATAATATAAAAACAGGGAGGGGGACAAAACAGAAGAGACTCTTAAATATGGAGAACAAACAGAGGGTTCCTGGACAGGTTGTGGGAGGGGGGATGGGCTAAATGGGGAAGGGGCATTAAGGAATCTACTCCTGAAATCATTGTTGCACTAGATGCTAACTAATTTGGGTGTAAATTTTTAAAAATTAAATAAAAAAATAAACATAAAAATAAAACACACATACACACACTCACACACACACACGCACGCAAAGGGAAGTGGTTCTACAAACCATGGTATGTTCGAGAAAAACTCTGCATCTGAGAAAAAGGAGTCAGGCACTGCATGGAACTATGGCTAAGTCTTATTTTAAGACAGAACAGCAATTTATAGAGTGACAACTATGTTGTTATCTCCTGTGTATGCACACACAGATTGTGGGTGTTTGAGGGCCAGGAGAAAGACTTCGAGAACATACAACAAGTTAAATCTGTCCCACTGGGGAAGGAACAGGGTCCAAGGGACTTTCTTGCCCTTTGCTATGTATTTTCGTATGGCTGGAAATTTCCCCAATGAAAATGTACTCATGTTTCTCGTGATACTAGAATAAAGACAAACAAGAAGAAAGACGAAAAGCACGTAGGCCAGACCATGGTGATTTCATTCTCTCTGAAGTTACCTGGAAGCCTCTCCTATTCCATCAGACCTTCCTGCCCCAGGTTTTAGAAGCCACCAAGGTCTGAAGCACAGCCTACCTTTGTTATATCATGGCTTACTGGGAGGGTTGACCGTTCAGCTCTCAAAAGTGTATCTCGGGGACCAATAGCGATGACCCCCGTATAAAGCCAGTGTCGCTCAAGATCCAGAGATTTGTATATATGGGAGCTCACACGCCCATACACACATTCAGAGGAACCCACAAGATATATGCATTATTAACATACCTCCTGCTGATGACACGCCTCGGCGTGCTAGCAACGGTAACACAAACCACAGCGGACTGTCAGAGCTTTCAGAAGATCCACAATTATCAAGAGACTGTTTACGGGACAAGTTTTCTTTCTGCCCACACAGGATTTGTTGACGGCTTCCTTCTGTTACAGCTCATTGTATTAACAGAGTGATTTTTCTACGGTGCCATGTGGGATGTATCAGTCAGCTAATGCTACAAAATAACGCCATCCCACCCCATAGCTCTGTGGCTTAAAACTACAGCCGCTGATGTTTCCCACGAGCCTGTGGATCAGCTGGGCCGTTCTGCTAACCCAGCCAGGCTTGGCTCATCTTGGCTGGGCTCACTCCTGTGTCTGCGGTCAGCGGACCTGTCCCACGGAGACCGCGGATTCAGGATAGAGAAGCCAGTTTTTGCAACTAAAAGTACAGGTAACTCACTTACAGGAGCAACCGATAATCTTTTGGTATAAATTATGTTCCAAGCAATTACTTGGCCCATGCAATCCTAATCTACAAGGTTTTCAGGTAGAATGATCCAGCTCTGCTCATTTTTCTTACATCCCTCCAGAGAGCCAGCTGGCAGAAACAGGAGCCTTTGCCCGAATAAAGTTTTCCAACATCCCAAGGGCCATAGAAAGTCACGTGGATGTGCCCTTCTTTGAGAATGGGAGGGAGCCGCAAGTTACCGGGCAAAGGTCGTAGACAGAGGGAGGTCGTTACATAGGCCTTGGATGCTGCAGAAACAGAGGATTCGCAGGAATTTCTCCCAAGGATTCGAGAGATAATCCTGGAGAACAGCTCTGTCTCTGATCACCTGCAAAGTCTAAGTGAAACAGGCTTTACTACCCAGCGCAGAGCCTGCTACGGAGAAAGGCATAGATAAATGTTTGTGACTTGAACTTAAGGCTGAGTCTAAATAGGGTCTGTTTGGGGGCCAAGTGTTGTTTTTTTTTTTTTTTAATTTGAAAAAGATGCATAAAAGAAGCATCCAGGAATATATGCACACCCCCACAGCGCTGAGTGTCTGTGCAGCGGAGATGGGTGTAGGAAGGGTCTAGACTGGTGTGTCAAGTCTTACTGCCCAAAGGCGATCTCCATCTTTCCAGCCACTTGCCAAACAGGTTTTCCCCTTACCAGACCGCGTGTTCTTTGACAAGTCGCAGGACCTCTCAGGGACATTGTTTTACTCTGTAAAACGAGGTGCGTGGAAAGGACCGAAGGCTCCCCAAGTTCGCTGCAAAACACTTTCTGTGACAAACGTTTGCATGAAAGGAATTAAAATATTGCTCTGCTCAGATTAAGTGGTCCTTGAGAAAACTTGGTGGATTCCAGCTGGTCCTCAAAGCGTGCCTGGAAGTATCTGGACCAGATGGTGTTTATACGCTCTCGGAACACTGAGAATTACAGAAATGACATGCGAGATCGGACTCTTATCTGCCAGTTTACCTCCTACAAAAATTTCTGCTGGTCTGCAGGGAAATGAGAAGATCAGGGCCAAATCAGGATAGTTCTTGCGAATGGCACTCCCAACCCTGAAGTTGTGCAGTGCACAACCTGTACAGTCATTCACGGCTGTTCTCAATGGGTTGCGCATTTGTCTAAGGCCCTCCCCTTGCCTGTTTTGCAGGGCACGTCCTTTATCTGATGTTGAGGTCTTTCTACTTTGCGGGGCTTTTGAGAGAATGCCGAAATAGGCTTTCTCTGTGATATTGTATGGAAGAGTTTTTTAACTGTTTTTTTTTTTTTTTTAATGTTCTCCATTTACAAAACACAGAATTGGCCACCCTATGTTTGTCTTCAAAATATTCTCCAAAAGTTTACTGATACATTGAATTCCAAATTCTGGGAACCGATGGGTAGGAAACGGGACTCCTTCCTTTCCACGGTGTCCCTAGTGGAGGGCACTCAGGCTACAGATGCCTGGTGTCTGTAAGTGGAACAGGAACCAGACTGACTCTTGTCTGTACTTCCAGAACAATCGTGGGGTGGGGATATATTTAGAGTAAAAAGATCTTTACCCTGAAGGGCGGAGTCTTGATTCTGATTCTAGACTTGCCACTTAGTAGGTCATGTAACTGGTCCTCAGTTTACGAATCAAAACAGGAAAAGAAGACCAGCTTCTACTACCCAGGTATGGTGAGGGTCAAACTGATGAATGGAAGTGCCCATTGAAACTTAAAACATCCTAGAAATGTGAGTGAAGACCCAACTGTTAAAAATAGCAATGCTGATAGTGTTGAGATCGTTACTCTTTGGGTCCTTCCTGTGGGCTCCAGGGTCACCTGAGGCGGGAGGCCCCCGGGGAGCCGCTCTCCACTGAGCCATATCTGTCTCCGAGACCCACTCTGTGCCCTTGCATCTCCTTCTGCAAAGTCAAATGTTAATATGCCCAGCTCCTTTGTGCTCCTTGTTAATAGAAGTCCTTGTCTTTCAGCAGTGGCCTTGCTCGCTGTCATCAGAAAGGGACATGCGGGGCCGTTTTGCATCACTCCGAGTGACAGGCGGAAAGCGCGTCCCTCCCCTCCCTAGCCTTGGATTTGAGTGGGAAGAGCTCAAAACATGAGCTTCAGGACCTGTCCCCGCAGCTCCATCCTGCATCTCATGATGGCCCAGGACATGTATGCCAGACAAATGAATGAAACAAATGATGGTGGTGGTAATGACCAAGACCGCTTTGTGCTGGGAGTTCTCTGCTAATTCACTTACTTCTTACCCCAGCTCTATGAGGCAGGAACTTCATTATCCCCATGTTACAGGTGAGGAAATGAGATGCCATGAGATCCAAAGCTAAGAAGCTTTAGAGCTGAGATTTCAGCACAAACATTCTCTGGGCCCCAAATGTGAGCATTTAGAGCCATTCAACTATGTGATGCTGCCTCATTAAGAGAGAGAGAGAGAGAGAGAGAGCAAGGATTTTGAAGTGGATGGATTGCACGTCCCCTCTCTTAATCCCGATCCTGCCTCATCAAATATCTCACAGTATCCTGAACGTATTTCCTCCCTCACATCCCCTAGTCTTTGTACATTCCTTTCCCTTCGTCCGGAGATCAGTCCAATTTCACTTGGGTGAATTCTGACCCTTTTCATGACTCAGCTCAAAGGTCCTTTTCTCCAGAGAACCAGAACAGCCTTCCAAGAACATTTCTTCCTCTGGGTGCCCGCATCCTCCTGAGATTTGGGTCTTACAGCTCAACACAGCGCCCTGTCATGCCTGCTCCTATATCCGGGGGATGTTTGTCATCCCCAGACTTGGAGCCAGGCTCCCTGGAATCACATCCTGGCTCTACCACCTGCTGGCAGTGTGACCTTGGGGAGCTGACCTGAACTCCTTTGCCTCAGTGTTTTTATCTGTGAAATGGGGCTGATAACGTTCTGAGATGTAGATGAGCCCATTTCAGTAAAGGACTTGAAACAGTGTCTGGAACATTGTAAGGGTTTCACACCTATTCACCACTAAACTCCAAACTCTTTAGGGCTGAAACCACATCTTTTTTTTCAGTCCCCAGTGTTGGCATAGTATCTGGCATCTAGGCACTCAATGAATATTTGTGGACTAACTGAATAACGTAGCAGCTCTTGGGAGAAGGCACAGGGACTCACGGGCACAACTACCAGCCCGAGATAAAATTCCTCCCCAAAGGCAGGAAAGGGTGCAGAGTTCACATGTCCCTGTGGAATCCCAGGCGAGTGGGGTGGGGTGGGAAAGAGTAGTGGGCGACGTTACAGAAGAGAGTAACGATAATACACGTTCTTACAGGTAAAATGATGGTGGCAGGAAAGAATGGGTATAGCTGCTGAAGACCAATATGGTGTGGGGGGAGGGGGTCCGGGTCTGGGGGGAGGGAGGCTTTATTATCGGTGGACTGGGTGGCTGGAGGCCAGCTTATGACCCTAAGGAATTAGCAGTTGTTAGAGACGGATTATTTGTGTCTCTCCAAAACTCGTGTAGTGAAACCCTACCTCCCAATTCGATGGTGTCTGGGCGTGGGTGGGGCCTTTGGGAGGTGATTGGGTCATGACCAGGGGCCCTGGTCTGATGGGATCAGAGCCCCGGGAAGGGTACGTGAGGATACAGTGAGGAGGAAGGTGTCTACAAGCCAGGAAGAGAGTTCTCACCAGAGCCTGACATGCTGGCCTCTGATCTCAGACTTGCAGCCTCCAGAACTGTGAGAAAGCTCTGTGGTATGTCTGCTGCCCGGTCTCTGGTATTTTGTTATGCAGCCTGACCTGGCTAAAGCAGCAGCCCGGTCTCTTTTGTCTTTCTGTACCATGCTTTTCTTCTCTCAGCAGCATGGACTGCAAGAACATAAGTCATTGATTCAGTCCCTTGTGGAAGGACAGTTAGGGAGTTTCCAGTGCGCTTGCTTTTACAAAACCCGTGACAACGGACTTCTATGTGCGTCTTCTATGCCCACACTGAAGCGTTTCTCTGGAGAGCATACCCTTAAGGGGATGGCTGGGAGTGGCTTATGCCTATGCTTTATTAGCCATTGCCAAATGTCTCCGCAAAGTTGGTGGCACCGATTTGCACACCCAAGCTGGGAGGTTTTTCGTATGTCTTTGCACGCCGATGTTCTGTGAATTTATCATCTCCTCCCTTCCCTGTAAATGTCCTGCATTCTCCTAGAAGGAGGCAAAGCACCTTGGAACCTGGGGAGGATGCAGCTGTACGTTAAGGTCGGGCTGTTTACCACAGTCCGGAGAAGGACGGTCAAGGCTAACGAAAAAGTTTTGTTTCTAGCCCTGTTCCTTTGGGCAGGTCCTCACCTCTCAGTGCCTGGGCAAGTCGGGCAGTCTGGTTTGAATTAAGTACTGGGGGCTGTATGAGACGCAAGGAGTTGCTGGCCGGTGGACCACATAGTCACTGACTCTCTGCCACGTGCCAGCAGCTCCACAGAGCAATGGGGACGCAGAGATGACACCATCCCTGATCCCTCTCTCTAGCAGTTGAAGAGCAGTAAGACAAACCCTAGAGGTAGGTGATTGCTAATGTGGGCTTGGTGGTTCAGAGAGGCTCCCAGAAACTCCAGGCTTCCTTACTTTTCCATCCCATCATCAGTCTGTTCATTTTCATGCTTGTCACCTCATGGTTGCAAAGTGGCTGATGCACCTCCAGGCATCACACCATGTTTAAGGCAACAAAAAGGGAGCAGAAGCAATTCCCAATGGTGATGTCCTCTTCATCAGGAAAGCAAAAGCTTTTTTTTAGATGTGCCCAGCAGTCTTCCCTTTGTATTCTGTCAGACGGCACCACATCTCATTGTCACTCCTAGCTGCAAGAGAGGCTGGGAAAGTATCTGGCTCTCCAGCCTCCACAGTGGAGGATGGTAAGAAAAAGCAGTAAGGGAGGGCTTGGAGCACAGATGGGAACAGCTATTAGGCTGGCCGGAGCACACTGCCCAGCATATATGGTGTGATAGCATCTGAACTTTTTC
This sequence comes from Panthera pardus, assembly GCF_024362965.1. Taxonomy (NCBI): domain Eukaryota; kingdom Metazoa; phylum Chordata; class Mammalia; order Carnivora; family Felidae; genus Panthera; species Panthera pardus. The sequence continues at coordinate 75,605,474 of NW_026527002.1, read as the reverse complement.
TCTGCAGCAATTACTACAACGGAATTTAGAGATGACTGTATTACATTTTAAGAAGCCGGATGCTTCTCTATGTTTTAATATTGGATACTCCACGAGGGTAAGACTGTCTCTGCACTCCCATATACCCTGGCTCAGTCCGTGCCCCAAATTATGTGGTTAACGAATGTCTTCTGCGAGTTACGGGGCACCTCTTACCTTCTGTCCACTCTTTTTTTCAGATCCCACACCCACTAAGTTCTCCTTAGCTCTCTCTTGAGGCCTCATCCCAGGTGTATACATCACCCTTGTCCCCGCTCCCATTGACTCTTTGCTCCAGGCTACCTTCTAAGAACAGTCACCTATGACCCTTTAATGGGGAGGGAGAGTGGACTGTGGCCGGCCCACATACTACCTGAGAAGCTAGAAGGGGATTTGGTTGCCCTTCTAGCTTGACTTTGAATTAGTCAAGGGCAAGCTGGGAGCTTGCAGGGGACAGTGCAGAGGTGATGTCTGCAGTCTGGGAGAGCACAGACTCACCTGTCCCTGGGGTGTGGAGAGAAGAGGTTGTCAGAGTTGAGGATCTTGGCTGTGATTGCGGAGCCATGAGTTTAAGTCCAGCAGGAGACCAAGTTTAAGAGCAATCTGGTCATAAATAGGCTAGAGGTATGGGCACTTGTCCAGAACACTGTCTCTACTTTGCAGGCCAGGATTGCTTGGAACAAGTGGGAATCAAGCTGGGTTAGAGGGCCAGGAACAGCTCAGAGGACACTTTACATGGTCTCTGCTCTCATGAGGCTTAAGGTAAATGAGAAAAAGACCGAACAATGATAATAGTGCAAGGAGGGCCATATAGTGTGCTATGGGCACCCATGGTAGTGAGGTCCTTTAGCACTGGTATTTTCTCCTTGGACAGAGGGAGCGGGAAGGGCAGGTTTTCTGAGAACTTGGGGACCAGTGACTCTACGAGGAGAATTCAAGGTGAGGAACCTCACATTATCAGAGTGGAGCCCCATCCACTCAGGCTTCTCTGAGCAGTTTTGCCAGAGTAAGAGCTCGTCTTGGCTCAAGTGGAGGGTTCTGGTCAGGCTCTGTCATGCACTCCTTCCAGGTCTTGACCTGAATCGTCATCTCTGTCCAGAGACATTAATAACTGTGGCAAAGCCTCAGTAAAATTGATGAGTAGCAGAGATTGATGAGCCGATCCTAAAATGCCCAAGGAAAGGCCAAGTTTCCAGAATAGCCAGAACAATCTAAGACGGAAAATGAATGTCTATGAAGGACTTTCCACTTACTCACTGGAAATCTATGGCAATTAAGGGAGTGTGCCCATACCTCTAGCCTATTTATGACCAGATTGCTCTTAAACTTGGTCTCCTGCTGGACTTAAACTCATGGCTCCGCAATCACAGCCAAGATCCTCAACTCTGACAACCTCTTCTCTCCACACCCCAGGGACAGGTGAGTCTGTGCTCTCCCAGACTGCAGACATCACCTCTGCACTGTCCCCTGCAAGCTCCCAGCTTGCCCTTGACTAATTCAAAGTTAGGGAAACCAAATCCCCTTCTAGCTTCTCAGGTAGTATGTGGGCCAGCCGCAGTTCACTCTCCCTCCCCATTAAAGGGTCTATTCCATATAGATCAATGGGATAGAACTGAAAGTGGAAAATAATCCTCTATATTTACGGTTAACTGATTTGTGACAAGAAAGCCAAAACAATTCAATGGGAGAAAGAATAGTCTTTCAAAAACCAAACGGCACCGAGACAACTGGATACCCATATACAAAAGAATGAATTTGGACCCCCTACCTCACACAATATATAAAAATCAACTCAAAATGAATCATACACTGAAAATGAATCATAGATCAAACAGTAAAAGCTCAAGCTATAAAGCTTTTAGAGGAAAACATAGGGGTAAATCTTTGCGATCTTGGAACAGGCAATGGTTTCTTAGACAAAGGCACAGGGGGGAAAAAAAAGAAAACAATAGAAATATTAGACTTAATTAAAATTAAAAACTCATGCAAAGGACACTGTCAAGAAAGAAAATTCCACGTACAGAAAGGAAAAAAATTGCAAATTATAAAACTGCTAAGAATCTAGTGTTCAGAATACATAAACAACTCTTACATCATGACAGATACCTGTTTTTTTGTTTTGTTTTTTTGTTTTGTTTTTTTAATAGACAGGGGCTCCCAGGTGGTTCAGTTGTTTAAAACATCCTACTTTTAATTTTGGATCAGGTCATGATCTCACAATTAATGAGATTAAGCCCCCATCAGGCTCTGTGCTGACAGCATGGAGCCTGATTGGGATTCTCTCTCCTTCTCTCTCTGCCCCTCCTCCACTCACACTTGCTGTGGTCTCTCTTAAAATAAAAAAATAAATAAAAAATAAACTTTAAAATGGACAAAGGATTTAAACGGACAGTTCTGCAAAGAAGATATACAAATGATCAATAAACAGATGAGAGGTGCCCGGGTGGCTCAGTTGGTTAAGCATCCGACTTTGGCTCAGGTCATGATCTCATGGTTCACGGTTTCAAGCCTCGCATCAGGCTCTGTCAGGCTCTGTGCTGACAGCTCAGAGCCTGGAGCCTGCTTCGGAATCTGTGTCTCCCTCCCTCTCTGCCCCTCCCCCGTTTGTGCTCTGTTTCTGTCTCTCAAGGATAAGTACATGTTAAGAAAAAGTTAAACGTATGAAAAGATGCTTCCCATCATCAGCCATTAGGGAAATGCAAATCAAATCACAATGCAATTTCACTGTACACCCTGTAGCGTGGTGTTGTGAACTGAATGCTTGTGTTCCCCCTAAATTGATAGGTTGAAGCCCAGTCCCCAGTTGGATGGTATTATGAGGCGAGGCTTTTGGAGATAATTAAGTTAATCACGAGGGTGGAGCTCTCATGAGTGGGATTAGTGTCCTTATAAGAAGGACATGAAGACATGATCTCTCTCTTTACCATGTGAGGGCACAAGAAGGCAGCTGTCTGCAAACCAGGAAGAGAACCCTCTCCAGACACTGAATCTGTTAGCACCTTGATCTTAGACTTTGCAGCAACTAGAACGAAGAGAAATAAATGTGTGTTGCTTAAGACCCAAGCCTATGGTGTTTTTGATGTAGCAGCCCTCCTGAACTAAGGCAGATGGGCCGAGATACATAGACAACAAGTGTTGAGAACGTAGAGAAATTGCTAGAGAGAAAGTAAAACGGTGCATCCACTTTGTAAAGCAATTTGGCAATGCTTCATACAGTCAAACACAGACCTGCCATGTGACCCAGCAATTCTATTCTTAGGCAGATACTTGAAAGAATTAAAACAAGTGTCCAAACAAAAATTTGTACATGAACGTTCACAGCACCGTTGCTCGTAATAGCCAAAAAGTGGAAACAACCCAATGAGTGAGTGGATAAGCAAATGTGGTATGTCCATACAAAGGAATAATATTCAGCCATAGAAAGGAATGTAGTAAGGGCACAATGTAGACGAGCCTGGAAAGCATTATACGAATTGAAAGAAGTCAGACCCCACGGTCCTCATGTTTTATGCTTCCATTTATACAAAATGTTCGGAATAGGCAAATCTATAGAACCAGAAAGCAGATTAGTGATTGTCAGGGGAAGAGGGAGGGAGAATTGTAGACTGACTGCTCATAGGTGCCAGATTTTTTACAGAGTGGTGACAATATTCTCGAATTAGATAATGGTGATGGGTGCACTATTCCATGAATGTGCTAAAACCCACTGAATTGTACAACTTAAAGGGATGCATTTTATGGTATGTGAATTATATCTTAATAACAACAACAGTAAGAATACAAAGATAGAATAGGCCAGAGGTTCCCTGAAGCCTGGATTTGTTCAATTTTCAGTGTTTCAAAAGAATTTGCGGTCCGATGAGGTTTGCCACTTAAAGAAATTTTTACTAAACAAGACGTTAAATGAAAAACAAACAAACTCTGCTATCTACTACCACTCTAATTTTGTTTTGGGAAGAATATTCTGATTTCCCACATCAGAGAGTGAGAAGGACATAGTCTTAGAATAAAGCTCGGTTCTTTAAATTGACTCAACTTGGCTTTACGAAAAACATGCTACATTCACGTATTCATTCCAAAAACACTGGTGGAGAATTTAGCCTGCATCAGGCACCACGCTCGGCTTTGGGCAGGGCTGATCTCCCCCTGGAACCCACTGGTACCTGGTCAGCGGACTGACCATCATCCACCCTGATGGGCAGTGACCTGCTGTACCATAGTTTGAAAATCATCCCTCACGCTGCACCTGCAGCAGAGAACCAAACAAACACACTTCTGCCCTCGCGGAAAATATAGGCTCGTAGCCATGCACAGAAATTTAAAATTAAATATCTGGACGAATGCTCTGAAGGGCAGGAAGCGGAATAATGGAGGATACGCTCATCATTTCGCCTTGGGCTGGTGAAAGCCCCCACGGGTCTGCACCGATCGGGTTCCGGGAAACACGGGCGCCGGGGACAGGGCTCCCTGAGAAACGTGTGAGGCGACAAGTGTTAGATGAGAAGGTAGGGTGCCGGCGGAAGTTGTTCTCACGGCGGCGCGGAGGTGTCTCCGTCCTGTGCCGCCTGCTTGGGCAAACCTTCAACGTGAGAAGCCAATCTGGTGGGAACAGTTGGACAAGAAGGTGTGATCTGTGAGCTTGTTACATTACTTGTCACTCTCCCGGGGAAGCCAAGAGACCTTGCATAACAGCCTTCCTTTTTATCCAGCCGGAATCTTCCAGGCAGCCATGTGTTCCTCCAGAGACAGTGGGAGGAAGAGGAAGAGGGAGAGAAAGGGATGTGGGCAGGTCGCCTCCCGGGTCGGGTGCCCTGCCAGCACCTCTCCCGAGCACGACTCCCCGAGCTCCTTCTGATGGCCTCAGAGAGTAGGCTGGGCTGGGCTGGGCTACGGAGCCATAAAGAGATTGATTTGGCTTCCCTGTGGGAGCCTAGGCCTGGGGTTGCTTCCCGAGCCAAGAGGAAAGCTAAGAGCTGAAAGAGTCAACGAAGGCCAGGTCTGCGAGGAGAGCCAAGTTTCCAGTTTTCGGTTAAGCAGGGACACCACTTTCTTGTAGGTGGGCGTGTCAGAGGCTGAACCAAGGGTCAAGTGGATAGGTCTTGTTCTCATTTTACAGACGATTCAATAAATTGACCCTCTACCCAGTCATCTTTGTGGACCCGATATAATCCAGCAAAAAAAAAAAAAATTGGTTGACACTGTAAGAAAAAAAAAACATAAAACACAAATAACCAAACTTGAATGTCCAAATTAAAAAGAGAGTTCCTTCGGCTGGGGGGGGTGGTGGGTAACCGTGTCCTTTGGACCAAATCCAACCCACAGACTATTTTGTAGAGTGTGTGACTGGAGCCCAGGCGACTATGTGGCCTTTCGCAGCATGAGTTTGCTGAGCCTTTTGCTCTAGGCCTTTGGCCCACTTAATTTTATCCAACTAGACATACTGTCTTCGTCCATTCCAGCAACAAATGCCGAAACGAAGCGTGCCGGGGCCTGGGAAGGGAGAGCCAGAGGATCCCATTCTTCCCTTCGGAGGGCTCTCGCTTTTGCTGGCTAGGTGGTAGTTCCCATGGGAATGGTCAGCGGGACAAGCTGCTGGATGGAGGTGTCAGAAGGGTGCCTGCGCAGGTGAGCTGGGACGGGAGGTCGAAGGGGGCCCCCGGGGGGACGTGGCTCCTGTTGAGTTTGCCTGAGCATCAAGGCCGCCTAACTACTCACGGTGAAGGCCCTGGGCCAGCCGCACTGAGATGGCCTGAGGGCGCACTGACAGCACGGAATCTCCGCCACCTGGGCATTGTCCCCTCAGGTAGGAACCCGCCTTTTAATGACCTCCACAGGTAATTTGTCTGCACATTAAGATGTAAAAAGCTTTGACTTGGGCAACGGGTGTTCCAGTTAGATTCACTTATGCCCCCACCAAAACAGCTCGCACATCTGGCCAGGGCCTTTAAGGCCCTGGATCAGTGGCTGACAGATGTCTTCCCAGCGGGGCCTCAGTCTTTGAGGGTCTGGCAGGTCCGTGGGCACCGGCGGGGTGGGCGGGGCTTGGCGGGTGAGCTCATGAGTAAGGGAGAGACTCGGCGGGTGTGTCTGAGCCAGATCCGTATAGACGCTGCAGTTCGGGCAGAGAAAACCCCAGCCGTCATCAAGGTGAGAGGTCAAGAATGTGGCCGGACGTGGCGGGCAAAATCAGGGGTGGGGAGCCTCGAGGACCCGGACCGGGCAAGGCAAGGAGGGGCGGGATGAGCGTCACCAGCAAAACCCCAGGAGCGTCAGAGGGCCAGTGCGACGTCCAGGGATGGCACGCGGGGATGTGGGGAGACTGTCACGTGGGCCAGTGGGAAACAGCCCCAGGCAGTGAGCCTGACGGTGCCTGGAAGGACTTGGGGGCCCATCCTCAGCAGACTGACTCGGCTCACAAGGCCTGGACCCCAGCGGAGGGTCCCAGGAGGGTCCCAGGAGGGTCCTAGGAGGGTCCCTCGCTGCCAAGCGGTGCCCCAGTCTCGCATTCCCCTGTTCGAAGTACAGAGTATTTGCGGTGATGACCTTGGGGGCAACTGAGGGCCCCTCTCCGTCTCTCTTGCTCTTGCCTGCTGCTTGTCATGGCAGGGACCTCTGAAACAGAACCTGACACCTCGGGGCCCCCGACGTTCTCCTCACCCTCTGCCAGGGCTGACATGTGCCCCCCAGCTCTGCTCCCCCTCGTCATGCTAATCAGTCCAGTGAGGCAGTGTCACTTCTCACCAGGCATTTTTGTCACCTTCTGGCCAGTTCAACAAGGATTCATTCTTACCCCCATGTTTTCCAAACTTCCCTGAGGATAAGCATCACCCGGGGGGCCTGTAATAATGAACAGACTAGTCGAAACTAGAAGACTTTGGGAGCCCAGCCAAGACCCCACCCCTCCCCGCCAGTGATTTGTAGGTTTAAGGAGTGCCTTGAATGATTTTTATGTGCAGGGAGCTTGGGGAACACTGGGCCCCAGTAGTTAGGAAGGCAGGTTCTTTAAAGCAACCCCTAGCTAGGGTCAGATCCGGGCTTGACCACTTTCTTACTCTGCAACCCTGCATGAATTAGGGAACCAAACTAAGCATTAGCCCACCCCCCACCATAGAATGAGGTTAAGTACAGTGTCTTTCCCTTCAGCTTGTTTTGAAGATAAAATGAACCGTGTTTATCCAACGCCTAGCAGAGTATGAGGCATACAGCAGCACCTCGGTAAATGTTAGCATTTATTTATTTTTGAGACAGGGAGAGACAGAGCATGAACAGGGGAGGGTCAGAGAGAGGGAGACACAGAATCCGAAACCGGCTCCAGGCTCTGAGCTGTCAGCACAGAGCCCGACGCGGGGCTCGAACTCACGGACCGCGAGATCATGACCTGAGCCGAAGTCGGCCGCTTAACCGACTGAGCCACCCAGGCGCCCCGAATGTTAGCATTTAGACGTTTGCTAATGAATTTGGGAAGGGCTGTAGACATTGAGTGCCAGGTGCCACTCACTGTGCCAAGTGCTGGGTAGTGAGAAGTAACTAAGATGCATTTTTTGTCTCCACCATCCCTTCTCCCAGCCATCCTGTGATGAAGGCAGTGATCTTTGTAAAACGCGCCTCTGGCTGCTCCTGCTGACAACCTCCCTGTGGCTCTGGCCATGCTCACGTCCGCAGTCTCCTCTCCTCCCTGGCCTGTCAAAAGGTCTTAACATTTTCTTGCTTGCATGCTTTTTGTCCTGCTTCCAGACCTTTTCTCCAGCGGTTGCTTTTACCTGGAACATCCACACCTGCTTCGCTTTCCCTGCTCACCAGGTTATCAAGGGCTAATGTTCCACTTGGCTATTCCCTCCCCGTGACGAGAGCCCTCTTCTGAAGCTGGGAGAGTTTCCTGGGCAGAGCATGGGAGGAAGGACCGTCCCGGAGCACAGCAGGCTGCATGCCAAGGCAGGTAGGGGGACAATGGTGTCCTTTGATGGAAAGAAGATACTTTGGGGAAAGAGATAGAAACATCTCAGTGTGGCATTCCCAGACAGGAAAGATACCTCCCTACCTGACAGTGGGGTCCCAGGTGTCAAAGAGAAGCACACTGGACCCTTGTTGAAGGTGACAAGACAGACTTTGCTCAGACCACGGCAGGAGGGGAGCAAGACTCCGGGCTGAACTGAACTCAACTCCAACTAAGACAATGGAGATGAGGTTTCTCAAGGGACAGCAGAGGGGGGGAGCGCTGGGGGATGCGGGAAACGCAAGAGCAGACACGGAGGGACTAGCAGGGCTATGGGGAAGTGGAAAATCATAGAAGGCAGCTGACAATCACTGAGCATGGTTTGCCAATGACAACATACATGTAGTGGTTTAGCAGCATTGACTCAGCTTAGAGACACCTGTAGGGGCCCAGTTCTGGGCCGGTGGGAGCCAGGCTAAAGCTTGGTCAGGTCTCTTAGCACAGTGTTCTGGCAAGTTCTTTGTGCCTCGAGAGAGTCACAGTCAAACAGAGTTCTTCCCACATTCTCCGTGGGTCCAGAGCTAAGAACAAAGCCACCGGGGGGGGGGGGGGAATGTCACCCCGGCTTCTACCTGGGATCAGAAACTAAAAGGAGATGGAGTGAGCCTGAGTTAGGGAGGAGAAGAGGCACCTACAATATGGATGTGCTTGCGGGGACCACCTCCCCGGGAGCAAAATCTCGGAGCCAGGAATGATCGGACCGGGTGGGGCATCGTTAAGCCCTGCCACTTACTCTAGCGTGTGATTTTCCCATCCCCGAGTTTCCCTATAATCGGCAGGTATTGGGATAGCACAGGAATTCTGTAGAAACGCACAACCCCCAGCTCTCAGCGGCTCACACAACAAGGTTCACTTCTCGCTCCCCACCTCTGCTGGGGCAGCTGTGACCTTGTTCTGGCTGTGGCTCTCCTGCACTTGGACTTTGCTCTGGGACCAGGATGAAGGGATGGCGCTTCTCGGGGGTTCCAGAAGAAGCGGAGCAGGTTTCCCCCCTCCCACAGTCCCCTGGCCACAGCCGTCCCATGGCCAGCGCTGATGTGACACAACAGGGGACTTCTCTTGCACTGCGTTTGCACGACGTGCAGCTGTTTTCAGCTACGACAGTTCGAGGTCGGATATCACAGCTCTGCTTTTGGAGGGATGGGAGGGGATTTGGGGCTTGGCGACCGTACGGCCACAGGGCTCATTGGCGTGCCTGTGTCTACCACAGATGTAGCCCTGAAGCCCTGGGTCAGCCACGGTGGGAGGCACGGGAAACTAAACCTCACATGTCACCAGAGAATCCAGACTTCCGATGCAAGGTGGCCCTTGGAATATGTCTACTCCCTGGGGTTTCCCTTGTATCTTCCTCTCCTCCTGTTCCTCTTCCTTTTCCCTCCAACCCCTACCCTTGAGTCTCTCACTTTTCCTTTCTCTTCTTTCTCCCTCCCTTCTCCCCTGTTCTTTTTTTATTCCTTAAAAATGGAGGTCCAAACAAGTGAGCTGACTTGCCTAAGGTGAGCGTTGGGAACTAGTGTTCCTACACCAGGTCTGGAGTCTTCAACCTGTTTCGTGCGGCTGCAATTCGAAGAACGTTAAGCAAAATCATAAAGTAAAAAACCCTTTTGCAAAAGTCAAAAATCAAAACATCTGCCCGGCTAATACTTTTAAGTTGCATTTCAATACACTCGTTTGATTCTGAGTGAAGCTCACCTGGGCCGGGTTATCTCTGATGTTCAAAGGTCTCAATCACGAGGCCAAGGCCCTCGCTGGAAATCCCACCTGGCTGGGCCGTCATTCCACAGGCAGCCGTTTCACCCAGTGAAGGCATGAGCCATGTCTGATGTTCGCTAAAGGCACTTTGTGTCACAGAAGCAGTTACTATAAAACAATCACAATTTCTGTGGGATTCAGGGGAAAATAATTTGAAAAAAATTGCTTACGGTGCATTCATTAATCGTGTGTATGTTTTAGGGGCCAACGGTCAAAGGAACAAAATGACAGCCCTTTCTTACCACAAAACGCCCTTTCTTTCAATTAAGTCACTCCTGTTGTTCTTACCCAAAGTAAAGAGAGGTTGTTTTAGAAAAGATCCTGAGTTGTGATGGATAAGAATTGATTGGTGCCACCAACTGGCTTTCCATTCAGAGGCTGCCCGGAGGGGGCAGAGAGTGCCCTGGGATCAGGCGGATGTGGTGGCACCATAGACTGGCTATGCGACCTTGGGCACCTCTCTCACCCACCGTGCCCTGGCTCCTAAGGATAAGAAACCTACCTCGAGGGTTCTTGTAAGAAACAAGGGGACCATTTATCTGAAGGCTTAGCACACATCTGTCTCCTCCTGCATGGTCAACACAATGGGCGAGCATCCAGGCTCATAATAGCCACCTCCTAATAGCCCCATCATGCTTGCCTCCTGTGTGCCTGGGACTTTATATGCATTATTTTTATCTTTATAACAGCCCTGCAAGGAAGAAAGAATGGAAGGAAAGTATGCAGTAAGTTAATTTCCACATTAGAGCCTGTAATATCTCGTTGAGAGACACGAGTAACAGCCCAGAGTCATCAGCACCAATTAATTTGTGTTGTTGAGTCTTGGAGTCAGGAGGGGCCTTAAATATCTTCTTGTCTCACCACCATTGGGTGCACAAAACCCCTCCACTACCACCAGCACCATGAATGCTCTTAGGGCTCCAGCAATTGCTCAAGCAGCCTGTTTTATTGTTGAATATTTTTGACTATTAGAAAACCTTCTTACATAATGAGCCAAAGTCTGCTGTCCCGCACCTTCCATTGTCGATTGTTGGGTTTATGCAGAGAAAGTCAAAATCACGTTTGGGCTGAGTTTATGTAGTGAGCTGCTAGGTGATGCGTGGCTTGAACCAAATAGCAGGTTTGGCCTCTTTCTCTTGAATTTCAATATCTTGAATGCACTCAGAGTCTGGGGTCACTTCATTTCCATTCTTAGCTAAGGGCTACACATTGGTAAGGAGTGCTTTACAGGGTAGGCTCTGACGTCACACAATCCAGGTTCCAATCCCAGCTCTGCTGCTTGCTGGCTGAGGAACCATGGGACAAGACACTTGGCCTCTCTTACCCTCATCTTCTTCACCTACAAAACGGAGATGATGCTAATAATACCTATCTGGGAGGGTTGTTGTAAGAATTCAATGAGCTCATGGGGCGCCTGGGGGGCTCAGTCAGTTAAGTGTCTGACTTAGGGCCAGGTCCTGATCTCACAGTTCATGGGTTCAAGCCCCACGTTAGGCCCTGTGCTGACAGCTCAGAGCTTGGAGCCTGCTTTGGATTCTGTGTCTCCCTCTCTCTCTCTGCCCCTCCCCACCTTGTTCTCTCTCTCTCTCTCTCTCTCTCTCTCTCTCTCTCTCTCTCCCTCTCAGAAATAATAAATGGGGGCACCTGGGTGGCTCAGTTGGTTAAGCGTCTGACTTCAGCTCAGGTCATGAACTCACAGTTCATGAGTTTGAGCCCCACACCGGGCTCTGTGCTGACAGCTCAGAGCCTGGAGTCTGCTTCAGATTCTCTGTCTCCTCTCTCTCTGCCCCTCCTCTGCTAGCACTCTGTCTCTCTCTCAAAAATAAATACACATTAAAAAAAATTAAAAAAAAGAAAAGAAATGAATAAAGTTTATAAAAAAAAGAATTAAATGAGCTCATATATGTGTACTCTCCTTCAACACCTACCATGTGGTAGGGAGAATGTTAGGGGCCTTATAGATACCTATTTTAGATTACAATAACCTGCACATCCATACACAACCATTTATAATCTGTCCTCTATGAGGGTCTTAATTTGGGTACCTCCAGAGAAGGAAGCCATATATATACCACTAAAGGGTATATATATTTTTTTAATTTTTCAGTGTTCATTTTTGTGAGAGGAAGATAGACAAAACACAAGTGGGGGAGGGGCAGAGAGAGAGGGAGACACAGAATCCAAAGCAGGCTCCAGGCTCCGAGCCGACAGCAGAGCGCTTGATGCGGGGATTGAACTCATGAACCGTGAGATCATGACCTGAGCTGAAGTCAGATGCTCAACTGACTGAGCCACCCAGGCACCCCTAGAGGGTATATTTTTAAGCCAAGTGCCACAGAAGGACCTGGAGCTTGACTCCATGGCTAACCTCTGGGAAATGGTGAAGGACGTATGGCTCACCATCATCCCACCCAAGGGTCAAGTGAACTGGGACATTTATACACCAGATCCCAGCAGGCACTGGTCAGATCAGCCTTCCAAAGTCCTAGAAAAAGTCCTAGAAAAAAAGTCTCAGCTCAAATACTGGCAGTTGGATATTGTCTTCTATGCCCTCGCCATTGTCCTGTTACCCCCTCTTGGGCTCTTCAGTTGGGGCCTGGATAATTAGACTGGCCATAGACAGATTAACAAGAGACAAAGAATGGGACAAACACTAGTTGTTTCTATTATCTATTGCTGTGTAATAAACTTGCCCAAAACATAGAGGCTTAAAACAGCAACCATTTTGTCATTTCTCAGTATTATGTGGATCGAGCTCAGTCAATGAGCTCAGTGGGTCAGTTCCTCTCCGTGCAATGCCAGCTGGGACTATATTCAGAAGGGAGTTCAACTGGGCTGGCACATCCAAGAATACCAGCCCTAATTCAGTTCTGGAGGAGATTTACACAGGGTGAAGATATTGGGAGGAAGCGAGCATTGGGGGCCCTCTCTGAAGACTGGCTGTTACACTGGGCAATGACGGGATTTGACAGACTGGCTTCAGGGAAATTATGATGGTCCTTTACACTGGAACCACTTTCAAGTCGGAGTTAGGAAGGAGGTTCTACTACCCGGTGACCATGAAGGTGGGTGCCAGTAGTCATGGACTTGCCTCCAGTAGACAGGGTGATGTCCTTCTTCTCCTTGTTCTCATTACTCTGCTTGGTGTACATCGAAAAAGAATGTTTCATGAAAAGCTGAATTCATCACAAAAACATTTCTTCAAGATAATGTCTGCTTCAAGGAGGGATTGGCATGTGTCAAATACTGTCAGGGGGCTAAGCACTTTACATGCAGTACTTAATTTAATTCCCATTCTATGAGGCAGTGCTGTTTAATCCCCATTTGACAGGTGAGATGTTGAAGCTCAGAGAGGTTGACTGGCTTGTTTCAGGTAACACAGCTGACGGCATCTCAGCTAAGATCACAACGATTCCCTGCTTTTAGGTTCTAGCACTTTTTCCAATTGGACATTTTTTCCTTTATGTTACTTGTGGTAATTGAAATAGTAGAACAGATGCAAAATTACTTTTTTTAAATGTAGAAATAATTTAACAGAAATCACCCTTAGAATGAAAATATAGGTCTACCTGGGGCGCCTGGGTGGCTCAGTGGGTTGAGTGTCCGACTTTGGCCTGGGTCATGATCTCGCAATTCGTGGGTTCGGGCCCCGCGTTGGGCTCTGGGCCGATAGCTCGGAGCCTGGAGCCTGCTTCGGATTCCGCGTCTCCCTCTCTCTCTGCCCCTCTCCTGCTCATGCTTTGTCTCTCTCTGCCTCTCAAAAATAAATGTGAAAAAAAATTAAAAAAAAAAAAAAGAAAGTATAGGTCTATCAGATTCCCTCTTTGTGATTGAAAAGCAAGCATAGCAGGAGTAACAGAAAGAAAGCTAGAAAGGCATGAGGTTGAAGATGTGCCAGTTGATGCCAAGATTCGGGGAGATGTGACTCTCAAAGTCTCTGGTCTGAATGAATGAATGAATGAAATCCATAGAGGCCAAAAGAATATCAGTTTCTACCTCTTGGGGACTTCCCTTTCCATGCACTCTACATTAGAGTGTGTCCCAATTTTATACATCCACAGAGACACCTATGTCCAGCACCTATCCTTGACAAGTTATTGGCCTTTTGCTCGTCTGTCTCCCCTAACTTCATGTGGGCAGCAACCCTGAACTATCAGTTTCTCTGGCCCCAGCACCCAGCGTGGTGCTTGGCAGTAATAGGTTGCCAATTTATTATTAGATGAACAAATGAATGCACCATCTGGCTTTGAAACGGGCTTTGAAGATTTTTTTCACGGACACTCCCAGATCAAGTGAAAATTAAGGCATTAAAAAAATTTCTTAAGGAAGAATGTATGTGGCTTTCCCCCCCAGCCTTAGGGACAGAGCTCTACTCACATGAAGTTCCCATCTAGCTGTTTCCATCTAGCTGCCACATGGAAATGGGTCCAAATGCTAACTTGGGGGCTGGCCTGTGTGCCTCTACCTGTAGAAAGATCAGTTCATCTTGCTAAGAAACAAGTCTGTGGCTCAACTGGAATAATCATGCACAGCTTCACAGCATGCTTTTTTGCCTGATGACTTTTCTAAATTCTGTTTTCGTCTTATTATTTCAGCTTATTTTCTCTTTGCCCCAGTTTTCTAATTTATTTTTATTTTTTATCTTGCTGTGCTATATGTAAGGACTTCCTTGGATTCTTTTCAGAATGAGGTTAGGCTTAAACAAACACACAACAAACAGTATGTGTCCTTGTGAATTCACAATGACAAGCATTGATGTGTTGTCAGCTTTCTTATCATTGTGTCCTTTCCACCCCCCTTGGAGACATTAGTTAACCTACTCTTGTCATTCCAGATAAATCTTTACACCAGTGATTGCCATGGTAGGTTTTAAAATCTCCTGACTTGACACCAGCCAGGAGGTAGCTTATGAAAACACTAGAAAATGTCACCAGGAGGTCTGTGTTCCAGCTTTGGAAAGCTTCTAGTCTCAGAACTGTTTAGCTATGGATTCAACTAAGGGACCAAGAGTCTTCTCTTCACCAAGAACTTCAAAACTATTTGGAATTTTCTATAGAACTTCAAAATACCATCGTTTTTCTTTTTAGAATTTCATTAGAACCAAAGTCATAAACATCATTTATAAACATCAAACATTTAAGAATTTTTCTCTCTCTGGGACCGCACTGTTACACCCCCATCATGGAAGAACAGGTTTGCACATTCCACGATCAAAGAGTGTCAGCTTGTCGAACACAAAAAGAATTAAGAAGAGATTCCTTACTTCTCAAGGGATCTTCTCTCCCCAGAATCTCTCTTTTCCTCTTATTCAGACCCTTAGTCTATTTAACGCCTTTGTTACAGCCCCGCCCTCCCCACCTCTCAAGGTGTTCAGCTGCTGTCCTGGACTGTCATTTATTTAGCCAGCTGAGAGTAGGGTGGCGGTCTCCAAGCCCCCAGGTGTAGAAGGGGGTGCCCACCCTTGGTCTGGTTCTGGACCAACAAGTTAAAAGGCCATCAGAACTTCATAACACCAAAATTTACCCTCTTCCAGCATTGCCCTTTCTGACACTAAAAGTTCTTCTGTCTCCTATAGTTCTAATAAACTTTGTACCTGCCAAGTAACAGGAAATGTGGAGAGGAGAAGAGAAGGGAAAAAAATCCATATTGAATATTTAATTTCCTTATCTCCTGGATTTTGTATATTATTATGAGATTTTTAATTAAAAGCTCATCTCAGATTCAATTTCTCTATTAAAAGGGGTAAAGGCAGATGTGAAGGGCAGAAAATATGACTTAAGTTTATGAAAATCTGGCTTTCATTAACAATTCCCTTTTCAAGTAAAAGATGCTAACGCCACACATCAGATAGCTGTGGCTTTTTGCATTCCAGGCAATTTCCTAAGAAGAGATTCGTCTGGCAAGGAACTGAGTTAGACAGTTAAATATTTTGAAAGAAAGGAGGAAACCCCAACCCTTTGGTGCTCCGGTGCCCCCCGCTGGAGTGGTGGCAGGAATTCGGCCCTGTCCTGGGTATATGTGAGGGTGCCCCACAAGTCTTCTCACTGGGGCTCTTACCCATCCCCACTGGGGATACTCTCGCTCACTGGAGTTTTCACTTAGGGGTCTCTACTGGGCACTATAGCTCTGGAAGCAACAGTCTTTCTTGGGTCCAATGTCTTTTGGGGAAAAGGAAGGAACCTCTTCCTTTTGACCCAAAACCTCAAGATAGGTGGTTCTGTGATGTTTAATGGAAGCTGCCTGCAGTCTTGAGTAACAAGGGAATTACCATTCAAAGTACTTATACGGGGTAAAACCGCTCTCATACTCTGCAAGAAGAGCCTCTCCCCAGGCTGGTCCTGTAGGAAGTGCCTTGTAACCAGTCCTGGCTCCCTAAGCATCAATCAGCCTTCCCTTCCACACCACATTGGTGAGACACTGAAAACATCCTGTCCCCCATGGCACAAGGCCCCTCTTCTCCCTGGTCTAAGGTCTGCCTTCAGATGCCTCTCTCTGTTTCCAGATTTGCTCTTTCCAGAGAAAGCCCCCTCCCTCCTGGAAGCCTGCCCTCCTTATTATGAGAGTTGGCCTCATGCTGTTTCTTTCAGCAGGGCAATCCCACCAGAAGGCTGTCGTCTAAATGCAGGGCAACACGTCTGGCTGGTGACCTTCCTTCTGGAACTGCCGACTCTATTTTACCATGTATGGGACATCAGCAATCTCATATGGGTTTATCACACATTCTCCTTTACCTGGACATGGTGGTCAGGCCCACATATCATTTTTGCATCTTTAGGGTCTCAATTCCTGGCGTCCTGTGAGAAAAGAACCACACGGGCATCCTTATATATACACGTCTAAGAACAAATGAAACATTTCCATTCTAAAGCCCATAGAGAAGAAAACTTTTGTTAGTAAACACGAGTTGCAGACATTCACCTCTGCCTATGATATGAGCACCTTTTCATAGGTAGTCAGCTGCTTAAAACTCAGCATCTTAAAACTCCCCATCTCAGAAGAGGGTCTTTGCTCTACATATACCCACTGTGGGCAGCAAGGAAGGAGGGGGTGAGTTTGAAGGACAGCAACGCCTCTCTTCCCACCTGAAAGGTGGTATTCCTACAACAAAAGAATGGTCTGCTCCAAAGGTGAAATCAATTAACCACCTATTATCACATAGAGAATTTCTTAAAGCTTTGAAGTGAGAGATTTCAAAGACTTAGGGTGACGATTTAGGGAAGTTCAACATAATAGATGTCTCTTACTCTTATACCATAATCTCTGCAAGAGATTTCCTCCTCTGCAAGAGGAGATTTCCACCCAAGCCCTAGCCTCACAGTGGAGTTCAGCCCTGAGAAGTGGGGTGGGGCCATGCAGACAGGGCTTTCCCCCGTGTTAGTCAGTGCAGGCTGCTATAACAGAAAACCATAGACAGGGTGGCTAAAGTAACAAACATTTATTTCTGGAGCCTGGAAGTCTGAGATCAGGGTTCCAGGCTGGTCAGGTTCTTGGTGAATGCCCTCTTCCAGGTTTAGAGATGAAAACCTGCTTGATGTGTCATCACATGGGGTGGGGGGGAGAGAGAGAGCATGCCGGATGGTTTCTCCATCTCCTTATAGGACTGCCAGTTCCATTGTGGGGGCATCACCCCATGACTTCATCTAAACCCAATCACCCCCTGAAGACCCCACTCCAAATACCATCACCCTGGTATTGAATTAATACCAGTATTGAATATATACATGTATTGAATTAAGGCTTCAATACATGGATTTGGGGGGACACAAACATTCAGTCCATAGCACCTCCTCCTTGATATTACTCAAGGTTACTACTGATTCCTCTCTATCTCCCTCCCCTCCATTCCCTTCTGTGTGTGTGTGTGTGTGTGTGTGTGTGTAACTGTGTGTGTGAATAAGAGCAAACTGAACATAAATTTCATCAAGCATCCAGGTGTTTTTAGAAATCTGTCATCACATACTTCATTGAAAGATATTTTCAGCCAACACCTGGTTTTTGTTGCCACATCGACTCAGGGTAAGGTGAACCAAATATTTAGAACTGGAAGGGAACATTTTGTTCCTAACCCTTTGAGTCAATTCAAGATTATTTGCTACATATAATGTATCCATCCTCTTTGTTCCCTGGCTCCCAGCCTCTCAAAGTCACCTCCGGCCCTGGCCTTAGCAGCTTGGGTGGTGCCATGCAGGTTCAAGTGCCCTGCACACTGGTCTCTCCCCGACTTAGGCTCAGGTCATGAATCTTTCTCATCTACTCTGATTCCCCAATTCTGGTGTGTTCTACTCAGCAAGTCCCCTTCTACAACCTGAAAATTCAGTGCTGTTACCACCCCAGGGGCAACCCTCAACAGTGGGATGTCCTACTTCTTCCGGTTGGTCTTTGGGTGAAAAGCCCTGAGAGGCATTATGGGTGCTCTTCAGAAGTGCCCAGGAAGGATGGAGCCACAGGTGCCCACAGCCATGAGCTCAGTAACACTTATGTTGGTTTTTCCTCACATGAGGATATCAGGGCCTTCAAAAGATTAAATAAATATCTATCCCCTACGAGTAAAAGTACCAGGATTCAAACTCAGGATTCTTTCTCTAGGACAGTACTCGTCCATCCATACCTTTAGCAGAAACCAAAGGGGATTGGTGCTAATTGTCACACGGCCCTGTACTGAACATGTTCCAGGCTCTACATCTAGTACGCTCTGGGCATCATTGCTCTATTTCTCACATGAACCCATGAAGAAGGTTGATTAAACCCATTTTAAAGATTAAGTGTAAAGATGGGAAGGTGTTTGCAAAACTAAGAGGTTTAGTTTTAAACTAAACATTTAGTCTAAAACTCAAGTGTCTGAGACTCAAACTCAGGTCTGGTGGTCTGCAGGATCTTGCATTTTCTACTCAGTTTTTTTTTTTTAATTCACTAATTATAATTTGGTCGTTACCAAGAACCATAATATGACACTGATGATCTTTCTCCTACTATAAACAATTGTTTTATTGTGTATTCCAAATTTCATTCTTGTATATTATCATAATGATGTGCTTATTACATGCCAAGTGTTTTGCTCAGTGTTTACCCTGAATTTTTCCTCTTGATTCCCATGGCGATTCTAGAAGATAAATGCCATTATTGGCCAAACTTAGCAGATCAGAAGATTTAAGTTCAGAGTATTTAAGTCACTTGCCCAAGGTTATCTCTGATTCTAAACCATATCTTCTTATCCTTTTATCTCCCTCTTTCCATTTTCCTGAGTCCCATTGTTTGGGTCCGAATCAGATCTGAGCAGGGAGAGTTATGGAGGGCACCTGGTGCATTTTGTTACGTAGACAGTTGTAGCTGGAGGTGACACCTATTAGAAGAGAAACATATTGTCTGGATGGAATTTTTTTTTTTTGGTTGTTCAACGAGAATTACAAAATTGTGAAAATAAGACATCTGGCCATTTCACCTTGTTGACAAGTTTGCGGGCATGATGGATGACTCCGGCTCTGGCCCCAACATGCACATGTGCGGATACTGTAAGTCGTTTTATAGTCCATACATCTCGATTAAACCCCCGACACTGTTGATATACTTGGTGAATAAATATCAAGCACAAAGGCTCAGCGAGGGGAGCAAACACAGGGATGTAATTTGAGTTGACGTAAGTGAATTAGGCAGATGTCTCAAGAAGGGGACTCTCTCTGACAGGCCCATAGGAATTGGAAAATGAAACACGGAACAGGGACTCCCCAAGGCCCCAGAAGACTTACAAGGCAAGGGGGACTCTGTGGTTGAAGAAGGAATGTGAGGTAGATGATCCAGCTCCGATGTGTCTCATACTGACTCTGGTTCTCGTTTCTTCATACACCAAACATCCATTGAGCACCTACCCTGTGCTTGAGTCTGTGCTAGGCCTGGAGGGTACACATTTGGAGAAGGCACAATCCCTGCCAGTAAGACGGGAAACACAAAAATGAAGGCCAACCCAAATACTATCACAGGGACACAATCAAGATGATGAAAGGGAAATTAGGGCAGCTTCTTTTAGGTGAGGAGATTTGTGCCTTGAAGAGTAGCCAAGATGAGCCAATGAGAGAGAAGAGGAAGGGCATTCTGGGTAAAGACAACAGCACACAATGGCCTAGGAGGCATGAGTACCTTGGAGGGTCTCAGGCTTTAGGGCTCATGAAGGCAACAGGACTTATGAGGCAGAGGGAGGAAGGCAGGATCCAGACTGTGGGGCTCCCAGGTATTCTAAGGAATGTGGACTTTATCAGACAGGACTTTTTTTTCCCCACCTTCTTTATACACACAGACATCAAAATGGCATGTTCTCCTTCAACACTGTCGAAAATTGCAAGATGAATGATGCATTGTTACTAAAATAAAATGGAAGCAATGGTGCAAAGCATGGTTTTGTTTTCCCAGACATTGTTTTGAAAACCACTGTGAAAGGCCACAGAGAGGCACTGAGGGTTTTGAGCAAAGATGGGTATGTGTGCTGGGGCTCTCTCAGCTGCGCTGGAGCGAGTGCCTGCCTGCAGCTTGCCAGCCCAAGAAGACTAGGGCGGTTATATACCCTGGGCTGAAAGCTTGTGTCCCTGAAAAATTCATGTGTTGAAACCCAGTGTGACGATATTGGGAGATGAGGGGGTCTTTGGGAGGTGATTCGATGATGAGGGTAAAGCTCTCATGAATAGGATCAGTGCCGTTATGAGAGAGACCCCTCACCTCTTCCACCACGTGAGGACACAGTGAGAAGACAGCTGTCCACGAACCAGGAAGCTGGCTGTTACCAGACAGGGAATCTGCTGGCACCATGATCTTGGACTTGCCAGCCTCCAGAACTGTGAGGAACACATGTTTCCTGTTTATAAGCCACCCACTGGCTTATAGCATTTTCATTATAGCAGTCTGAAGGAACTGAGGCGTTGTGACAACAGAGATAGAAAAGGGAGAGGCTGGCGTGGTGAGGCCTGATGGGGAGAGAAGAGGCCTCCGCATACGCCGGTCTGGGCTCAGGTTAACTCCTTTCTTAAACCCACTAGAGATTGTTGAGTAAAAATGGATTTGACACAGAGCACACCCATTCTTAGGAAGACTAACGGGCACTAAACAAATCACAGTGATAGACGAGTAGGTATCAGTAGAGTAAGTTATAAGGAGAAAATTTGCTTCCTATCCAGGCACCCAGGTTACAAGTGGATTTGTGGGTTCTGGCCTTGGATTTTTCTCTCTCCAGGAGGAAGATGACCATTGGAAAATGAACTATTCTCAGGAATTTGTTTTGTGGACACTCATCCATTTAATTTGGATCACTTGGGCAAGCGACTTAAACACTCTGAATTTAAATTTTCAGATATGCCAAGTTTGGCCAGTAATATGTGTGTGTGTGTGTGTGTGTGTGTGTGTGTGTGTGTGTGTAGCATGCACCAGGATGGTGAAAGCAGAGAACCTGCACTAAAGTTGCCCGTGGGTCTAGTTGGTTTGTACTCAGCAGGAACTGAGTATAAGAAAGAAGTGTTGTAATACAAGTAGGACCCGGACAGGCCAGAGAAGAGTACAATCCCTCCTTCCATTTTCTAGAAACTGTATTTCTGTTGGGAAATGGTCATATCTGATTCCTGGTACAGCCCTTGGCAGGAAATGGTGGTGTTTTCAAGTGAAGTCATTAACAGAAATCCAATAGCGAGGGATTTCCAGTGAAGAAGATAATACAGGAACTACTTATGCCTGATGACTAAGCATGCTCCATAGTATCGGAGCCTCTCTTAGCTTGCCACAAAAAAAAATATCACAAACAGGATGGTTTAAACTCAGAAATGCACTTTCTCATTGTTCTGGAGGCTACAAGTCTAAGATCCAGATGTTGCCGGGTTTAGCTTCTTTTACAAGCCTCTCTCCGTGGCTGGTAGATGGCTGCCTTACTCCCGTGTCCTCGCATGGTCTTTCCTCTGTGTGTGCCTCTCCCCTGGTCTCCTCTCCTCATAAAGACAGTGGTCACATTGGATCCGTGACCTAATTTAATTTTCATGACCACTGTGAAGAGTCTGTCTCCAAATACAGTCACATTCTGAGGCTCTGGGATTAGGAATTCAACACGTGAATTTTGAAGGGACACAACGCAGCCTACGGAAGATCCATATTGTGAGCATCCCGAAGTTGTGGAAGAAGATCACTGCTTTGACTGGTCCGGTATCCGGACATTTGTGAAAGGCAAGCCGGAGTGGTGGGATAAATACAGCTGGAAAGGGGCACCACTCCGGGGGTCTTGATTGACAGTTGCTAGGCTATGGGCTTGGTTAATGCTCTGGTGTCCCGCATCCGGGCTCCCATGGAGGCCACTTTTACTCTTAGTTGTTGTAGCTGTGAGGAGACTTTGACTTCAGTGTGGTCAGTCAGGCCATCCATCTCGACGGTGGAAAGAAGCTCTGTCAAGGCACCCTGAGCTCACATGAATGCCTTTACCACCCGAGTTGTCTTCCTTATCGACTGAACGTCAAGTGAGCTAAAATCTAAAGTTGTTCTCTTCACTTACTTCTGAGTTGTATCTCCCCTAGGCTTTACGGTGGTATTTTGGGACTCCTTTTCTTCCTCCATCTTTTCCTTTCTTCCAGCACCTACTATGTGCAGGCATTGGGCTAAGCAACCATCTACCACTTACAGCATCTCCAACAGAATACTATTCAGCCTCTGCTCCCTCTATCCCTCGATATAGAATGGTGGAGATATTTGCTTTCCTCTAACTCCCAGTCACTGGCTCTCGTTCTGCAACTTGAGGAAATCAGAGTCACAATGGCCTCCTCCCATGGTCCTTTCAGGATGTGAAGTAAAATTTCATATTCTATTGACATCACTGCGCAGTTTCTTCTAACGCCTCCTGTCCCTTCCTCTCTTGTCCCTGCTATCCTTTCTTCCATCCTTCTATCAGTCCTTCTTCACACATTCATTAAGCAGTTTTTGTGCCAGAAACTTAGACTACAGTGTGAAATAACATTTCATTAAACCAGAAGCTCCATGAGGACAGGAGCCATATCTAGCTTGGTGGCCACGGTACCCCTCGGGCCTTGCATTGTGCCCAACCCATACAGAGGCTTAGTTAACAAGGATCATTGGAAGCAGAAAGGAAGGCAGGCAGGCAGTGTCTGCCCTCCAGGAGATTACTATGCAGTAAGGGAGCAGTAGGGGAACAGACAATTCTATAAAGGGTGGTATGTCTGCAACGGAGGTGTGGACAGAGGACAGCAGAATACCAGGGGAAACACATCTGGCTCTTTCTGGGGAAGTCAGGAAGGGCTTTGCAGGGGAGGTGGGTCCTTGGACCGTTTCGTGAACAACTAAAGGTTGGCCAGAGGGAAGAGTGGGATATCAGCAAAGGAAGTAGCTTGTGGAAAGCCACGGAGACTTGCAATAATGTTAGGTAATGAGAAACTGCGAGCACGTCAGCGTTTACCGAGCCCTGTTCCGTGCCGGGAATGCTCTGTGTGCTCAGGTCTCAGCGATTACAAAGTGCCTGTTGCCACCTGAGTGCTTTGATTCCGAAAGCAGGAGATGATCAAGAAAACGCAAGTTGTGCTCCCACCTAGACTTTGATCTGTTAATGACTTGTTATTCGTTACTCTTCCATTTAAAAGGCACAGTCAACCACACAGCTACTGAGTAACGCATTGTAAAATAGCAAGTGAAAAAATAATTACATGTTCCTGAAATTGCCTGGTGGTTATCCTTGAAATATCAAATCATTCTGATGAATTAGTTGGTAATATAACTTTTCTTTTTTTAATTTCATGATCATGTTCCAATTTACTAGTCACAAAACTCCTGATATCACTGCAGTCCCAGCAGGGTAGATATTTTAAGCAGTTTTGACAATATAATTATGGTTATTACGTGGCTATTTGTTTCCCATCAACTCAAGAATAACACCTTGTCCCGAGAATCTAGGTTTCTTGAAAGAATCTCAAAGCACTTTACCAATAAGCATTATTTTTCACGAGGGGTTCGCTCAAGGGCCCCCAGGCTGAGGGACGCATGTTCCTGGTTGAGCACGAAGCCCCGTGGTGGTTAAGGGGACCCTGGTCCCGGTGTGGCCCTCAGGAGGAGAGAGTAATTAGATTACATCAGCTTGGCCTCGCCAAAGGGCCTGGTGTCTGGGGGTCTGAGGACATGAGATGCTGCCCCCACAAAGGCCAGGAATTGGGGCCCCTACTATTTCTGGGAGGCCCGTTCTTAGAACCTGACGGTAGTGTAATAGCTAGTTAGGTCCCTGTAAGTCTGCTGTGTCCCAACACCTCAGAATGGGACAGAAGCGTATGCCGAATACATTACTTTGGCAGTCAGACAACCAACCAAAATAACGCTTATTTGAAATGCATGGCTTCCCCAGCAACCGAGGGGTCATGAAGTAAAAGCAACTTCTACGTTACCACCGAACATCTGTCGAGTAAACAGGAACAAATGCCATGAGGGATAGAAAGAAGCATGAGTTTCACATTGCTTCGTCTTTCCGGAGGAAGCCAATATGCAACCAGGTTTATAAAACTATTCTCTTTGGCATATAAATCGCTTCAGGGGTGCCTGGGTGGCTCAGTCGGTTAAGCCTCCGACTTCGGCTCAGGCCATGATCTTGCGGTTCGTGAGTTCGAGCTCCGCGTCGGGGTCTGTGCTGACAGCTCATGATAGCTCAGAGCCTGGAGCCTGCTTCGGATTCTGTGTCTCCCTCTCTCTCTGCTCCTCCCCTGCTCACACTCTGTCTCTCTCTCAAAAATAAATAAAGATCAAATATATATATATATATATACATATACATATACATATACATATACATATACATATACATATATGTATATATATATATTGCTTCAAATGACAATTAAAACATGAAGGTCTGAGTACATAGCCTGGCACTTAGTAGGCCGGCGAGGAAACTGTGTCTTCTTTCCTCTGGGCAATGCCTGAGCTCCGTCTTCCTGGAAAGACAGCTGAGGCACAGCCTGGGTGCTGATGTTCATTCAAGGATAAAATACCAGGGCAGCAAGAGGAGGGGGTTTTAATTTTTTTTTAATGTTTATTTATTTTTGTGGGAGACAGAGACAGAGCTTGAGCGGGGGAGGGGCAGAGAGAGAGAGAGGGAGACACAGACTCCAAAGCGGGCTCCAGGCTCCGAGCTGTCGGCACAGAGCCCGACGTGGGGCTCGAACCCACGGACGGTGAGAACATGACCTGAGCCGGAGTCGGACGCCCGAGCGACTGAGCCACCCAGGCACCCCAAGAGGAAAGTGTTTTAAAATGTAAGTTTTCTTGTTCTTCAAGCACGGTGGGGCGAACAGAGTTGGAGAGGGCTGCCGGAGTTTGTTGCTCACGGTTCCCAGGGAGAGAGAACACGCCATGCAAAGCAGGGTCACACAGGGATGATCAGGAAGCAGAGGGAGATGGGGAAACGGAGCGGGAGCCCTCGTCGTGGTGTCTGTGGGAGGGAACGGGTGACGTGGGGGGTAAGCAGGCTGAAGATTGGCTAGCTGGACTAATGTCCGAGGGCCCCGGGGCCTAAGCGAGCAGGCGCCGTCTGGGCCCTGAGCCTGGGGCGATCGGGGCAGGTGGGCAGTGGCCAGAGTGTGAGAGCCTGATAGAGACAGAGGGGAGGCAGGGCGGGCTCTGGATTGGTCGGTGTGGGCACGAAAGACGCGCTCACCCAGGAGTCATTTAGCGTCTCTAAGGGCAGGCCAGCCCTGGGACGGTCAGTCCCTCCAGGCTAAGCAAGGCTCCAGATGGCATAGCATCAGAAACACGGGTCTAATGCAGCAAGAAGTCGGCTACTGAGACAAGGCCAGGTACAGCGTGGCCCCTGCTGGGGCAGCTATTATATTTTCACAGGAAAACGCAGCTGCACTCTTGGTGCTGTGGGTCATCCCTGCCCACTGTGGACGGGGAGGGCTCATTGAGGGTGGAAGAGGAGAAGGATTTCTTCGCCAGCAACTTCCCAGCTCCGACCACATCCTAAACAAGGGCACCCCTGGGTATAAACTCCGGGTCCCATCACAAGGTAACAACGGGCAGAGGACAAGAGGCTGGCAGTCAGGAGGCAGTCACGTCTGCTCCAAGTTCAAAACTACCCCCCCACCCCCACCCCACCCCCACCAAGAAAGGAGCCCGCAAGAAAAAAGAAGCTGCTGTGGGCTGAGTTACGATTCTCTCCAAATTCGTACGTTAACATCCTAACCTCCAGTGTCTCAGAAGGTGACTGTATTGGGAGACAGAGTCTTTAAAGAAGTGATTATATTCAAATGAGGTCATCAGGCTGGGTCCCAATCCAGGATGGCTGAGGGCCTTATCAGTGGAGATTAGGATACTGATGGACACAGTGGGAAGGCCACGTGAGGAAACAGGGAGAACACCAGCCCATGGGGCGCCTATGGGGCTCAGTCTGTTAAACGTCTGACTCTTGATCTCGGCTCAGGCCGTGATCTCGCGGTTTGTGGGTTCGAGCCCCGCACCGGGCTCTGTGCTGGCCGTGGGGAGCCTGCTTGGGATTCTCTCTCTGCCCCTCCCTCTCTCTCTTTCTCAAAATAAGTAAACTTAAAAAAAATAAAAAGGAAGGAGAAAAGGAAACCAGCTCTGCCAGCACTTTGATCTTAAACTTTTAGCATCCCGAACGGCAAGAAAATAAATTAGTCATGTAAGCTGCCCAATGTGTGGTACTCTGTTATGGCAACACCAGCAAACACACACAAAAGTCACCATACAGAGCTGTTCACAAGGTAGGCAACTGAGCAAATTTGGTACATGGAAATAGTGAGCTACTATGCTGCCACTAAAGTAAAAATTCTTTGGAGTAAACACACAATTGCACACACCGACTGATGGTGAGTAAAGAAGGCAGAAGGGAAAAGAGAATGCACATGTGGATTACAACTAGGTAAAATAAATGTAAATTTGCAAGTTTACAAAGATGGGGGAGATTTTGGAGTGATGGGAACTTAGTTCTCTTTTCCCATGACATTGTTTCAATTAGACGAACTGTATGCTACAATTAAATATATATTATGCTCTTTTAAAGTTTTTTTCCTTTGACCCTCTATTTCACATAGCTTAACTGGGAGACAAATATATTTGATTAAGTCATACAACCTAGCTGTTTGTTTGCTCACATGAAAAGTGAATACTTCGGTGTGTTGAGAAGGATTCTGAGGCTCTGTCTAGATTTCATAGACTGGCAATTTTCTGTGAGTGGCATAGGAGGGGTAAAGGACAGCACACACTTGCCCCGGGGGATCTCCAGAGGCCTGGGGAGACTTTTTTTTTTTTTTTTTTTACATTTATTTATTTTTGAGAAATGGAGTGAGACAAAGTGTGAGCTGGGGAGGGGCAGAGCGAGAAGGAGACACAGAATCCGAAGCAGGCTCCAGGCTCTGAGCTGTCAGCACAGAACCTGACGCGGGGCTCGAGCTCACAAACCACCAGATCATGACCTGAGCCAAAGTCGGATGCTCATCCGACTGAGCCACCCAGGTGCCCCTCGGGCAGATTTTTTAAGGTTTATTTATTTATTTTGAGAGAGAGAGAGAGAGAGAGAGAGAGCGCACGAGCATGAGTTGGGGGAAGGGCAGAGAGAAAGAGAGAAAGAATCTCAAGCAGGTTCCACATTGTCAACGTAGAGACTGACTCCAGGCTTGAACCCAGGAACCACCAGATCATGACCTGAGCCCAGATCAAGAGCCGCATGTTTAACTGACTGAGCCACCAGGGTGCCTCAAGGCCTGTTCACATTTAACTCTGTGACGCTAAGATTGCATCTGTGAGTCTTTGGATGTTACAGTAGATTTGAGCTCTATGCTGCTTATTGGCCACATAAACAAAGAGGGTACTTCCATCTGTGTCACAGAAATGCCCGCATCCTAGTCCCCGGGCATAGCTGCCCGGAGTTCTTAGATAAACCACATTGATCACCCGAGCAAACAATCCACAGCCTTTTCATTAACTGGACTTTGTTTCTCATTTAGGTTTAAATCTATCCGTCCTCTCTCAGGGGTTGGGTTCTCTCCTCACCAGGCTTCCACTGCTTCCTGGTCGATCTTATGCAGTTTAGCCCATGTTTTCCAAAGTAAAGTCCATGCTGTAAAAACAAGCAAAGAGCCAATCTGGGACCTCACACCCAGCTCTCACCGAAATGTGTTTCCCGAGTTGTCTTTTTAA
This sequence comes from Panthera pardus, assembly GCF_024362965.1. Lineage (NCBI taxonomy): Eukaryota > Metazoa > Chordata > Mammalia > Carnivora > Felidae > Panthera > Panthera pardus. Next base: position 75,577,546 of record NW_026527002.1, on the reverse strand, counting down.
AACCACAAGTCAGTCTATTATCTCTGTAGCCATTTGCTGTTTGCATCTGGTCCTCATGTACCAGCCTCCAGGAAAGGCAGGCAGGGTCAAGTCACCATTCCCAAGCTACACGGGGGTTTGGTGACTCCAGGGGTCACAGGACGACGTGCCCACCTGGGCTGGGGTCTGGCTGACTACAACTTCCGACTCTTTGCAGTGCACGCGGGACGGCTCAGGAAGTCCCTTCTAAGTGGCATGACCTGGGCCGACTCCGGTCCCAGGTTGGTCCCAATGAGCTCCTTATAGTAGTCTGGGTTTCGCCCTCCACTGTTGGAAGCGTGAGCCCCTGTATCCGAGGAGTTTGGGGACTGGTGCTTTCCCAGGAAGTGAGACCTGCCAGTGCTAAAACGGGGAACGTCCCGGGGAAAGAAGAACAAGTTGGTCACCATCCCTGGGAAGGACATCAGCACACTTCCGGTGGGGAGGTGTCAGGGTCGAGCAGGGTCCGCGTACTTCCGGTGGGGAGGTCGGGGGGCGGGCAGGTCCGCGTACTTCCGGTGGGGAGGACATGGCGGGTGGGGTGAGCTTGCAGTCCTGCCAACCATTTAGAGACCCCGAGTCCCACCCTCTGGGTTCACGGTAGAGGCCCCTGCTGCTCTGGGGGCAGGGCCTCCCCCACATGTCCCAGCTCCCCAGGGGCGGACACAGGATCCAGCCCAGGGCTCCTGACCCCCATTCCCTGTGCCAATGGCAGCTTTCATACGATGTGGTCACTTCGCACTTAAGTCTCCCATCCCTGTGAGGTAGACATTCTTCTCAAACGCATTCACACTCAATTTATGATGAAATGGAGGCATGTGCCCAAGGTCACACTGCTTGCTCATCAGCTGGCTTTATCTTCTCCTCGATTACCCACGTGGGCTCAGTGTAACATCAGGTGTCCTTAGGGGGAGACAGGGACAAACGGGGAGCGTGTGACTACATTTCAAGGCGTCCATAGTGTCATGCCGCATTGGCAGCCATGAAGAGGGAGAAGAGGAACCATAAGGCAGGAAATGGGGTGGTTTCTAAGGCTGAAAAGGTGAGGAAACAGATTCTTCCCTAGAGCTTCTGGGGGGGGAACACCTCTCTGCCAACATCTTGACCGTAGCCCAGCGAGACCCATGTCAGATCGCTAACCTCCAGAACTATAAGATAATAAATTTGCGTTGCGTCACGTCACTGAATTTGGCACTGACAGCATCTGTCACGCTGGGTAAGTAGCAGTGTGTGCAAGAAAGGGAAAGCCAAAATCTTTACACCCCTGAGCATCAGTCTAGGTCACAGCGAATCCTTATGGAATGAACGAGCAAATGAGTGATGGATGAGTCCATTAATACGTCCTGTGATGCTTTACCTGTTCCTAAGGTGGAAGAGAACAAACACAGACAGCCCAAGCCAGAGCTACCTCTATATCTCTGTCTCTATTTATACCACATCTGTCCCTATGTCGTATCTGTCTATATCATACCCATATGTGTACCTCTCTATATAGAGATATGGATAAATAGTAAAAATAATAGATATATGTGCATACAAATACGGCCTTGGCACTAGACGTATATTATTTAGTTTAACTTCCACAACAACATTGTGGAAGAATGAATTTCCCCGCATCTACTGATATGGAAACTGAGACCAAGAGAAGGCCAACTTGCTCAAGCTTGTCCAGTTGGTTGGAAGACAGAGGAACAACAGTTGACCGCAGCCTAGCTGTACTGTCCAGCCGGGCCCCCCTCTGGCTGCATCCGTCCCTGTTCCCTCTCTGGATTATCCAACCACTTGAGCCAGACCATCAGACCGACTTGAGTTTTGAAGAATTCTTCCTGAAAAGTTCTCACACCTCATATTTTTATAGAGACTTGGGGGAATGATTCTCACAAGTGACTTGTCAACCTTGATGGCTAAATAGCATTTGCGGCAATCCCAGCTGGAAGGGAAACAAGTTTATTTTGTGTGAGGACTAAATTTTTAAGCAGGGATCTCATGACAACATGCCCACGACACAACTGATTAAAGAATGCAGCATGAAAGTTGTACCTACTTGAATGAATCAAGCATAAATAAAGGGAGTGAGGGTTTATTCCAGAGAGAGAGAGAGAGAGAGAGAGAGAGAGGGAGAGAGAGATTCTGTTGAAAGAAGAGGGCCTGGTGCTGGAGAGTTATTTAAAGTCATGGGTATCTGCGGGCAGATTCTTATTAAAAGGTTTTGAGGATGGGGGAAAAAATAGCACTACTTTTCCCTAAAGGTTGAAAGAGGATTAAGAGGAAAGCAATTTTTGCTTGGGAAGATCCATTTCACACAAGACGCAGGGAAAGAAGAATCTAGTTGTCGCAGAGTCGCATTGGGTATCTGTTGGCAATTGAAGGCTGTTGTTGACCTCCAGAGCATCTTTCCCCAGCTGAAGCAGGTGGAGACAGGTCAGCCACTAAAGGAACATGAGTGCAGGAGGATTCACCAAGGACAGATGTTCCCATAGCTGGTCCTGCCTGCCATACCAGAAGACCCTAAAATCCAGCTAGTGTTTATTACTCCGTTCCTGTTGTCCAGAGCTGGTGCTAGAAGCTTTCAAATACATAATTTCTGTAATCACATCAGCAACCTTATTAGGTGAGCATCATCATTCCCATTTTGAGGCAATACGCTCAGAGAAGTTTAGTGCTGTGGTAAACTCCAAAGACACCCACGTCTAATCCCTGGAACCTGTGAATATTACCTGATATGGCAAAAAGGACTTCGAAAATGTGATGAAGTTAAGGATTTTAGGTGGGGAGATTATCCTGGATTGTCTAGGTGGTCCCTAAATATAATCGCCAGGTCTTTTTAAGAGGGAGTTGGAGGGAGATCTGACAAGAGAAGCAGCAGGATGAATGCAAGGAAAACAGCTCTAGAAGCTGGAAAGGCAAGGGAACAGGTGCTTCCCTAGTCTCTGGACACTTAGATTTCAGCCCAGTAAAGCTGATTTCAGGCCTCCAACCTCCAGATCTGTAAAGAATCAGTATGTGTTGTTTCAAACTCCCAAGTTTGTGGCAACTTGTTACAGCGGCCATTGGGAACTCGTATGAGCGTCTCATCCCATGACACCTCATCCAATGACAGAGAACAGCAGGGTCTTGAGCCCTGACGTGTTAACCCCCGTTCTAGGACCACTCCCGCCGCAGCCCACTGCTTCTCGCTGTGCTCTGTGCCGCTGTCATTCCCGCCTCTCACACAACAGTCCCCACACTTGACCGTGCATCAAATCTCCCGGGCCCCTTGCAATACAATGCAGGGTCCCTGGGCCTGAGGGCTGACATATTTCTCTATTTCATTTATTTGTACTTTTATTTGTTTAATTTCTATTTATTTATTTTTAGAGAGAGGGAGAGAGGGTGTGTACAAGCAAGGGAAGGGCGGAGAGAAAGGGAGAGAGAGAATCCTGAGTGGGCTCCACACTGTCAGTGCAGAGCCCGACATGGGGCTCGATCTCACAAACCGTGAGATCATGACCAGAGCTGAAATCGAGAGTCAGGTATTCCACCCACTGAGCCACCCAGGTGCCTCAGTCTCCCCATTTTAAAATAGGTGAATCGATGGAGGTTCTATGAACCAATTTGGGAATCGTTGTTCTAGCACTTTTTATTTCCGAAATGTGTTTGATGGACACATTCACAGAGAGAAAACACAAAGTCGGCGTTACAGCTTCCTTTGGACGCATGAACACTTGAAGGGAGCACAGACCTCCGGAGAGGCTGCTACATGGAGGGCACTTTATATCCAGCGTCACAGTTACCATCACAGCACTCCGAGAAGGGAGGTGGTGTTACCTATTACTGATGAGGAGACCAAGGCTCATTCAGTTGACCTGTGACAAAGACTCTCTCCTTGACCGAATTTTGGACAGGCATCTCCGAGCCTGGTTAGGCCCCATCCTTGGGCATGCCTTCAAGACTCTGATTTTGACAAGAATCCTGCCCGGAAAGTTTTGCTAGAATCCCCTGTTCTCCATGTTTGATTCCCCCCTAAGTGTCTGAACCCCTCCCATCCCCCAAGTAATGTCTGATCACCCTGGCCTGCCTTCAGCAAGAATCCTATCAGCTGGTTAGCAAGAATTACCCTACTCTCTTAGTGATTTTTCCATCGACTGATCCCTGGCCTCCCCCACTTTTCACCTACAGAATCCCTACTTTTCCTTTCGTATTCAGAGACAAGCCCAATTTCTCTCCCCTACTGCAAAACCCCATTTCAGTGGTCCCTATAGCTATTGAGATAGTCTTAAATATAGGACAGCCTTAGCATTGTAACAAATGTCACGAGCAATTTTGTCTTCATACTGGCTGCATTAGTTTCCTGTGGCTGCTGTAACAAAGCACAAATTGGGGAGATTACAAAAAAACGTCGTGGCTCACAGTTCTGAAGGCTAGCAGTCCTAAGTCAGGGCGTTGCTGGGACCTCTGCCCGCTGAAATCTGTAAGGGAGAAGACTTGCCTTTTCTGGCTTCTAGTTTATGTCAGTGATCCTTGGCATTCCTCGGCATCACTCTGACCTCTGCCTCATTGTCACAGGGTCGTCCTTTTCCTGTGTGGCTCCGCATCTCTTCTCTGTTTCTTGTAAGGACACCAGTCATACTGGATCAAGGGCCCCCGCCCCTCCACTTCTGTATGACCTCATCTACATCAATGAATTACATCTGCAAAGACCCTATATCCAAACAAGGTCATACAGAAACACCGGGGGTTAGAACTTCTGTGTATCTTTTGGGAGGGATACAATCCAACCCGTCACTCTTGCCAAAGTCATTTAGCTAGTAAATGGCAGTGATGGGCTCAAATACAGATCTGACACTTCTCCCTTCACCAGACTTGACAGTCTCTTTGTGAGTTAAGGGTGCAAACGAGGCTCATGGCTCTTCAGTGCCTCCCCAAGTGTTTTCCAGCAGACTTCCTGGTACTTGAAGCGTCCTGGGTACCTTCACTTGGGAACACTACTTTGCTTCACTGAACTCAAGTCAGAGGGAGCCCTCATTTGCAAGTCTCTTATCCCCACTCCCAAAGGCTTAGATGCTTTATTTTTATTCCATTCAGCCTGAAATTGTTCTCCAAGGTGCAGAAGAAGGGGCCTTTTCTTCAAACGGATCGGTTTCTACCTGGAAATTGTTACATCAATTGCCCTTTCAGACAATCTCTGCTGTGAATTAACTCTTCCTGCCTTGGCCCACCTTTTTATTGTGTTGTTGGCATGTTTCTTATTAATTAGTAAAAGCTCTTTCTATATTAATCCTTCCCTGTCATGAGAGTTGCAAATACTTCCCCCATTCTATCATATATCTCTTGGCTTTGTTTTATACCCTCTTGTCATACAGAAGTCTTAACTCTTCTGGGGTCTATGTGTATTCTTTCATTTCTTACAGTTTTAGGGCTTTCTGCCTTGCTTGAAAAGTCCTCTAAGACCCCTTGTGACACATGTGTCCTCCTTAATTTCTCATTGGTTTTGATTGCTTTGCATTGTTTTCACCATTATGCTGAAACTGAATACGCAAGTGATCGGGATATTGCTGATTTCAGTCACTGTATCAATCGTGCTGAAGTCTGTTTCCTTGAACTGTGCACTCCTGCATAATTTCTGGGTTTCACAGAAGTTTTTATACCGTTGAATCCACAATACTGAACACCTAGGTGTTGTTGCAACTCTGGGAAAATTGAAGTGAAATGTGCTGGGCCAGAAGAGAAAAGCAATCATCGTTCTTCTTTTTCCTACTCATACTTCCCTCTGGTAAAGCTTGGGATGCACTGTTTGCTAAATCTATACAATTATATATACACACACATGCGTATTTATGCCGGTACGTGTCAGGGACTGCTACGTGTTTGCCAAAACACACACTTCTCCCACACCAGAGGGAGGGAGATAAGCCCCATGAAGATTTTGGTGACTGCCGCATTGGTGAAATTGGGTGAAATTTGTCTAATCATCTGGGGCATGTCAGGATGTGTCCTTCAAGGTACAGGGTAAGTGGTTACACTTTGAGCTCCCTATACATAAAAGATGGACACCGTGTTTGATGGGCCTCTTTGGATTTGGAAGGCAGCACATACCACATTTGGGAATGTAGCTCCAACAGTTTGTTGAAGACTTGGAAGCCTCCAGGTTTTGACCAGAGCCAGAAGAGGGTTCTCTGCAACAGGTTCAAGCTTCAGTAAAAACGGAGCCTTGTGACCAGGCATATCGCATGGTGCCAGATCTATCCAGGTAGATAAAGATGTTGTGTGGATCACCTGGAAATCTCAACAGAGAACTTCAGAGAAGATTTCTAGGTTTCTGGATCAAAGACATGCTTCTATCATAGACAAGTATGTGTTGTTCAAAGAGCAGGCCTTCCATGTTACTGGGTCTTAATGAAGGCTGAGTGTCTGACCGCAGGATGTCAGGTGACTCTGCAATTGATCACAGGACATCAGGTGGTGCAATGCCCATCACGATCCGGTTACTGTTAGAGTCACCAGGTTATGAGGTTAGGCAAGCACAGTAATAATTCGCCGTGAGATAAAAATGGCCCATGCTAGATCAAGCCCAGGCACATCTGGAAAGCATGGGTGAATTATGTGAATAGATGACCCCTGCCACCTCTGTTGCACCAACACTTTCCCACCACTCACACCCATGGCCTTTTACAAGGCCCCTCATGACAGTGATGAAGAGTGAAAATCCCAGCCCGGGTTCTTGAATGCTCCAGCTCAAGTTGTCAGCGTGTTGACCATTCTCCAGGCCCACTCACGGGAGTCCAGGAAAGACCAAGGTAGGAAAACATCTCAGTGCACAGGGTCTTGAGCAGACCTAATCATCCACTTTGAGTGGAGATAAAAGGGGTCTGCGGAAAGGATGTGTATAGTAGTGAGTGGCTTAACTGCTTGGGCAGAGACCAAGATGGGAGACAAGAGAGTTTAGGGAAGAAGCCTGCGGATAGACATATAGGAGTAGATGTGAAATGCATTGGTCCTGTTGGCCCTGTTACCATCAGTTCTAGAAAATCTCTGGAACAACTTTTTTTCTTCTTATACCTCTCCAACTCTTGGCTCTACTGGACTATGGTCTTAGATTCCAGGAGAAGGGAGTATGTGCTAAGCAACATGTTAAGGGTCCTACTAAGCCAAAGATTATAGTTGTTCTCTGGTTATGGGGGCTCACACACTGATATACCACAGGCCAAAAAAAGGAAAATGTTACTACACTTGCAGGGAAAATTATATGAGGTGCTGGGGCTACTGCTTATTTTCTTATTTAAATTCAGGTTAGTTAGCATACAGTGTAGTCTTGGCTTCAGGAGCAGAACCCAATGATTCATCTGTTACACTATGACACCCAGTACTCATCCCAACAAGTGCCCTCTTTAATGTCCATCACCCATTTAACCATCCCCCCATCCACCTCCCCTCCAGCAGCCCTCAGTTTGCTCTCTGTATTTAAGAGTCTCTTATGGTTTGCCTCCCTCTCTGTTTTTATCTTAGTTTCCCTTCCCTTCCCTTATGTTCCTCCGTTGAGTCTCTCAAATTCCACATGTGAGTGAAATCATATGATATCTGTCTTATTTCGCTTAGCATAATACACTCTAGTTCTACCCGCGTTGCTACGAAAGGCAATAATTCATTTTTTTCATTGCCTAGTAGTATTCCATTACATACGTATACTACATATTCTTTATCCATTAATGGGATCAGAGAGGCCTAAGTATGGAACTCAGCAGACTCACTGAGGTGCTTCCTGGTGCTTCCATGCCCATTGGTAACTGAGAATGGCAATTCATCAGCCATGGCATGACAGGTGCATTGTAACTAGGGGCTCAGATACCTCAGTGATGAAGCTCTGAGTTAACCCACTGGGAAACCATCTTGCACCAGCAGAAGTATTGGCCAAGGCAGAGGACAATCTCGAATGACCAGTGGAGGAGGGAGATGACCACTATGCAGGGATATACCACGTGCAGAGTCAATGGCAGAACAAAGTAGACTTCCTGTGTGGAGAGAGTGGATCTGAGTGGTGCAGAAGGTGGGCTGGAGCAGATGTCCAGCTCGTGTCCCCTTTGGGTGACTCAGAGGCATACAAAGCTCTATGGACAAATCTCATACCTGCAAAACCTTCTTCCTTTAGCATCTGCCTCTGTACCGGAGAGCTTTCTCTGGCTACGGGAGCCCTCTAGGCTCAATCTGACTGTACATGTCAGGAAATTAATGTCCCCCAGAAGCAGCCATCAAGTAATAGTGGGTGGAAGTTAGTGAGGTGCGCTCTGTGTTGTCTCTCAGAGGGCTTTCAGCAGGCTGAGCCCCCAAAGTCGGCAATAGTAACCCACTCAAATGCACACTCCTTATCGCCTTTTCTCCATTCTGTCCCCTTCACGTTCCATCACTGTGCTTCCCAGGGTCTCCTTCCACACACACTATACGCACCAAATCCTAAACTCAAGGAATCCCAGCTAAGACATTTAGCCAATGGACAATAAATACTAGTTTTTCTCCAGTACATGTTACAGGGATTTATTCTAGCTCATTTATTTAGAATAGATTCAGAAACAAAGACAAGTTGATTACATTTCAGATGCTACCAAATTCTAAACCACAATGAGTATCGGAGACGCTAAAAGAACAGAGAAGAATGAGTTTTTGGAAGCAAATGAGATGAGATTTAATATAGATAAGTGTAACATAATGCACCTGGGGAAAGTCATAATCAGCATTAATTTAAAGAGGAAGCCTGCAATTTGCAAAACATACCGACAAAAAGCTGGGGATAATAATGTATAATAAATAACGAATTGAGAAATGCACTTCCTCTTGGAAAAATAAAGTCCACCATCTTGCAAAAGCTGTCAGTAAGATGTGATCAGGCATGATTTTGTCATTCCACAGCCTTTCCTGAGACAGAGCTAGAAATCGCAGGTGGGTTGGCCAAGGTAGAGAAGGGAAGCCAAGTTAGGAATGAGACATGGGCTTCAACTGAGTCTGTGAGAGGTTCTGGACTTACGGGGTGGAGATCAAAAGCTGTGGAAGCAGTCCCACATCAGATGAGGCGTTTGCTCAAGATCAGAGGTCAACAGCAGGTGCACAGCAGGCAGGGGTCAGGGCAGCCGACCAGTGGCATCAGTAATAGAGACCTTGAGGTGACTCTGGCTTCACACTGGAGGCTTTCTTCGCTGAGTGTCAGAGTAGGAACGAATCCCAGGAGACGCGGTCTCCCTCTCCCTGTGGTCTTCAGCGTCTGCAGTGAAGGCACACCCTAGAAGGGAACCAACAGACAGGTGCCACGGACAGTGACAGAAGCTGATCATTCCTTACACTGCGTCATGTCCGTTGAGGTTTTGTTCGGCCTTGAGTAACAGAAAGCTGGACACAGCGCCTTATATAAGTAAGTGCATACCTCGCTTTTTGTGTGAAACACGATGTCTGGGGGTTGCCCGTTGCTGGAATTGGAGAGGAGCACAGGGAGGCCAAGCGTACTTCTCTTTCACTAGATGGAGAGGGGTGCGCTGAACGGAAGGAATTATATGAACAAAGGCACAGAAATATGTAATAGAATTAGAGGTGTAACAGTCACTTGTAACCAGCTACCCAATACACACTGATCCTTTTTCTCCCTTGATTATCCAAGCCCGGTTTTGTTTGGAAGGAGCAGGAGGAGGTCTAGTGAGATACTCCCTTTTCCCAGCATCCATGGCAGCTGGGAGTTGCCAGGTCACAAGTTTTGATCTGTAAAAAATTAATCAGAAATCTTTCCTCTGGTAATAATTGTATCTAATGAAAGGTAAGTGAGCATGTTCCCTCTATCCCTTTTTCCTGGCTTACATGAGAGTGCGATGCCTACGAGGGAGGCAGCCATCTCGTGATCATGAAGGAAAGACTGAGACAAGCTCAGAAGCCTCTATCTTTCAGATTTCAACCTATTCAAAGTGGTTTGCCTGACCACTTCCATGTAGACCCCTTCCCTCTCTGCTTTATCTCTTCCTTTGTTTAGTTCCTGCATTGAATTTCTTTTTTATATATATAATATAATTTATTGGCAAACTGGTTTCCATACAACACCCAGTGCTCATCCCAACAGGTGCCCTCCTCCTTGCCCATCACCCACTTTCCCCTCTCCCCCACCCCCCATCCACCCCCAGTTTGTTCTCAGTATCCAAGGGTCTCTTATGGTTTGCCTCCCTCCCTCTCTGGAACTTTTTTTTTTTTTTTTTTTGCATTGAATTTCTTCCAACCAGCAACGATTTCATCCGTTTTTCAGTACACTTGTTGTGTTCATATTTTTCTCTCTTCCAGTAAAATGTAAGCCTCAGCTTGAGGTCAGGGGTGGATTTAGGCACAGAGCAGAGCCCAATAATCATCCGATGTTAAATATTCTAACTCCTAGAAGACAGGACCTCTCATTTCTGAGCGCCTGCCTTCTTGGTTCAGCACTGAGGACTGCCTGTCTTGTCCGGAAGCCAGCTTTTCTGACCTGCCTTTGCCCCTGAGCAGCTGTGACCTCCAGGTTTCTAACCAATCAGTAGGGCGGAGGGACCCAATTGTCTCCCCGAGGTTTTTTTTCAGAATCAAATAACTGCTACACTGATCTCTGACATCTCTGGGGCTTCCTCTGATTGTAGAGTTGTTAAAGCCTTTTTGATTATGACTCCCTCAGCAATAATAAATTTTATATCACAACTCACTGTAGGTACTTAATCAGGAACTGTAGTATCTTATATGAAACAAACAAATACTAACTTGTTTTCAGACCCTACTAATGGTTGGTAACCTGAAGTTTGAAAGGCTCTTGAGTTAAGATATTTTGTCCCATGCAATCCCCTATTACACTATGCCTTACTTGGGAAACTAGTTTTAGATGGTAACGATGATAACAAATAATACGTAACAATACAACTAAGTAGGAAATCGAACACATACACAGCCCTTCAGAGCACACCGAATGCCATCACACAGAGCATCTCATGTATTTATATTGTGGCAACTCTCCTGAGGGTAAACCCACTTTTCACACGAGGAAACTAGCTCCGAGGGCAATAACCTATCTGGGACCACTTTGCAAGCTAGTGCGGCAGCCAGGGCTCAAGCCAGGATTTCAAACTGCTCGTTCGGACCTCTTTCTCCTCGTTAAATGACGATGAAAGATACGGACAGTGTAGATGAATCATCTGTTGCTCTGCCAGAGACGCCTGGCCTTCCACACGGCACAAACCAGATCTTCCTTAGACCCACTCCCATGTCTCCTCCGGGGCAGAATTAATCAGTCCTGTCTTTGCATTCCTGCCGCACGTTATTCTGACTTTGATGATAGCTCTTTCTCATGCCCCATTAATGTGTGCTTTCCCTGCATAATGTGATGCTTGGATACAGTGGGTGGTCATTAATTCATTTACAAAGTAACATTCCTTGTACTCTATGTTCTACATCTTGGCTGTGCTCTGAGTACTTAACTGAATAGCAAGCTGAAATACCCGGGAATGCATCAGTATTCCTCCTCATCTGCCAATTTTGTGGGAGGAATCAGAACACACACTCCACAGGGAGAGTGTCAGAAGATGGGGTTCTTCCAGCGGTTTGATGACTTTTGATGGGACCCATAAGGGCCGTGGTATCCACAGGAAGCGTTGTTCATCCCTGCACACGGTTGCATAAGGAATGAACAGTGGCGCTGCGAGTAGAATTGTGTAGTCAGATAGGCTGCAGACAGTGTGATGCTCAGTGAGGGCATCACCTGGGGACAGAGAAAGGGCAGGATTTTTATATATGTGCCGGTGAAGACTTACAAAATGCAGAAAGTGTTACTCTGCTTCTTGAGCAGCAGGGATCGGATTGCATGGAGCATGCAGGGTTCTTTGGGTGATATTAATTGATACAAGGTCAAGAGTGAGGATTCTGGGGTTAGAGCACCCTGTGTTAGGGCTGGTCCCTTCTTTAACCTTCCCTCCCTCCCCCCTCTCCATTAATCATAAGTCTGACTCAGTGCTGGTTAAACTGCCAAGTCCTTGTCCTTCGTGGGGCTTATATTACAGTAGGAGAGAACAGATAACAAGTATATAAAAATATATACAGTAATTTCAGGTATAGATCATTGCTATGCAGAAAGTAGAGCAGGGTAATGAGATGAAAGGTAACTGGGTGTCAGAAGGGGCTTCGTTGGGGCACCTGGGTGGCTCAGTTGGTTGAGCGTCCAACTTCGGCTCAGGTCACGACCTCGCGGTTTGTGAGTTCGAGCCCCGCGTCGGGCTCTGTGCTGGCAGCTCAGAGCCTGGAGCCTGACTTCTGTGTCTCCCTCTCTCTCTGCCCCTCCCTCGCTTGCACTCTCTCTGTCTCTCTGTCTCTCTCAAAACTAAACATTAAATTAAAATTTTTTTTTAAATATCTTATTTTGCTTACCTTTCATATACCAGGTGGTCTGGATTCTTAGCTGGGATCTTTAAAGGTTGTACTCAAGGAAAATCAGGGAACGCAACAGAGGTAGTCTACAGCAATTATGTGGGAGAAAAAAGGGAAGATTTTATGCAAGTGTCTGGCCTCTTAACCAGGCTGCATGTGCAATCATCTTTATCTTCTTTAATTGCTTAAATTATGAAGTGTACTAAAAAGTCCTGCGCATGATAAACAATAAGTCTCCAACCCCATATATGCCTCATAGATTATTCAAAAGTAAAAGAAATAAAATATAAAATGGAAGCCCTTATTCATTCTCCTTCTCTCCCAAGACAATGAAGATCTAAAACTTGTGCACATCTTATCTGACCATGCTTTTGCATTTTGCCTATACACACATAGCTCTGTAAGCAATATATATATATAATTTTTGTGTATACTGAGGTGTTTGCCTGGGTTTTGGTGGTTTCAGGGCCTTACCCCGGGGACGTTCTACCTCTGCTCAGGGCCTGGGGCTGCTGGAATTTGGTCCCCTCATTCTACATTACATGAAAAAATGTTGCGTTCACTCATTTTGATCGCTGAGCAAGTATCCTGCAAATACATCACCATCCATCCGTTTCTCTTGATGGACAGCTGGGTTCTTTCCTTCCTACTCACTCACTGTCACACACTATGCTGCACCTGCATGCACTGGCCATGGGCCAGGAGAGCGGACCACGCCCGACCTCATCGTCACCGGATAATATCCGACTGCTTTCGAAGTGGCGTCCGTAATGGAGGTCACCGCTAGTGGCTGCGAAAGTTGTCGCTCCTCCATAGTCTCACAAATATTAGCTCTTCGCTTGTCTGTGGCATCTGTTGTTTTTGTTGTACTTCTCTCCTTTCTGGTGGGATGCACCCCTTTCCAGATGCCCATCTGGCCAAGTCGTCCCGGCCGGGCTTTTCTGACATGCAGCCAAATGCCATTCCTAACAGAGGCAGGCATGTTTGGCCAGCGTTGACTGGCTTGCCAGGAATCACACTGGGGCTCAGAGAGAGGGAACTGGGGGAGGGGGGTGGAGGAGAGGAGGGGGGCGCCTCAAAGGACAAACTTCGTCAACTTCACGATTTTCCCAGGGATGCTAAAGAATGTTCTAACTCAATTTAATGCCCAACTGGCCAAGCTCAACCCTAACAAAGCTATATTTCTCCAAATTTAGATCTGTTCTGCCGACCCGTGGCTCCTCCCCACTGCCCACCTCCATGTGCTGTGCATGGAGGGACTCTCTGGGCATCTTGCCCAAGACCTTCCAGAGAGTCAGTCTGGACTTAAGGGAATCCTCGATTCAGGGGGCGCCTGGGTGGTTCAGTCAGTTAAGCATCCAACTCTTATTTTGGCCCAGGTCATGATCTCACAGTTCATGAGTTCAAGCCCTGCATCAGGCTCTGTGCTGACAGCACAGGGCCTGCTTGGGATTCTCTCTCTCCTCTCTCTCTCTCTCTCTCTCTGTGCCTCCCCCACTCATGCTCGCTTTCTCTCTCAAAATAAATAAATAAATATTTTAAAAAAAGAAACCTCAGGGCACCTGGGTGGCTCAGTCGTTTAAGCGTCTGACTTCAGCTCAGGTCATGATCTCGCAGTCCGTGAGTTCGAGCCCCACATCAGGCTCTGTGCTGACAGCTCAGAGCCTGGAGCCTGCTTCGGATTCTGTGTCTCCCTCTCTCTCTGCTTATGCACTGTTTCTCTCTCTGAAAAACAAATAAAAATTAAAAAAAAAATTAAAAAGAAAGCTCTATGCAGTTGGAATCCTGCAAATATTTATCACGTGCCCACGATGAACGGCTCACTGTGTTTTCCATCAAATCGGACGTATGCCCTTTGAGAGCCAATTAACAAAGTGATTTTAAAAAGAAACAGATGTGTCACTGCCCACCTTTCTCTCCTGAGGACCCCACACCCGATCAAGTGACAGTTGTTTCTCAGCTTCCCAGCCAGAGTTGACTTTAACGCCCCACCGACAGAGTCACCGGGGGAGGTCTGGGGGTCTGCCGCCTGTGGCCCGACCACGTGGCCGTACCTTTGCTGGGGATCCCCCGCAGGTGCCCTCCGGCCTCTCCCTGAACATCATGGGGAGAGCTCCTGCCGTGGGCTTCAACCACATTTGGGCATTTAAAAAAACACAGATGGCATTGTGGTTCCAGGCTAATTGCAGCATATTTATCTGATGATCGATTCTCATTATGCGCTCGTCAAACGCTTATGGAAACAAGTGGTGGCCCCATCCCTATGCCTGTCAGGTCTGGTTAATAAAAATGGACCAAAACAACCCTCAAAAACTAGAGAGAGGGAAATTGCTGGGCTGAGAGGAGTCTTGGGCCAGGAGGCGGGAGGTAAAGAGGAAGGAGCGTTTCCAAGTAGGTCGTCAAGACGGCTCCAGGCCTGACTGGCTGTGCCTTACCCCGGGGACGTTCTACCTCTGCTCAGGGCCTGGGGCTCCCCCGACCCGGGTGGCCGAGCAGAGAAGAGCTGCCTGTCCGGTCTCCGGCCCTCCTGGTGCCCTGCCTCAGTGAACTTCCTCGGATGGGCCTCGCTCTCTGCCTTGGGGCCTCGCACATGCCGTTGAACTGCTTCTACTCCGGCTGCCATGGTGCCCGGGCTTCCCCACCATGCAGTCAGATAGGATCCAGGCGTTAAGAACACAGGCTGAAGACAGTCTACGCAGGTTCGATCCCAGGCCCTTCCCCTACCTGCCTCGGCCCTACACAGATGGCCTGTCGCTTCCCAGTCTGGGTGCACACCAGTAAAACAAGGGGAGGAGAGGAGCACTGGTTCTGCACGCTCACTCAGGGGTCCATGCACGGTGCCCGCCTCCACCCAGGCTCTCAGTCAGTGTCAGCAAATCACAGTCACGGTTCCTTTGACACCTGCTCGTCTCTCTCCTTTCACTGGCTCGAGAGCGGAGACGCTTGGCTCCCAGAATACCTCAGCATCTCACACCCAGGACACGCTTAATAAACTTGCTTTGGGTGAGTATGTTGATGGAAATTGCCCCTGAGAACCAAGAACAGAGTCCTTGGTTGAAATCGTGAATGATTCATTCTCAAGAGGAGAGTGGAGGGCGGGGGAGGGGGCATAGATAATTTATAGCACCGTAATCCATATTATCATACAATTTTATGTTTAGAAAGTGACTATAAAATGGGGGGGCAATACAAGCCACAGTCAAAACAAATCACGGAGAGACTCTTTGTGGCCAATGGGCGAGGTTTTAAAGAAATATCATAGATTCCATAAACCTCATCAACTGTGTCCACTTCCATATTTTCCATGGGAGGAGAGTGAGACTCTGACAGGTTCCCTAGTGTGCTGAGGGGGTCTGTGGCTGGTAGCTGTCACCCCTGAAACCAGTCCCCTCCTCTGTCCGTTCCTGTGTCCAACATCACTTAGCAGTAGTATGTGCTCTAGTCTCTGTCCTCAGGGAGCCCCCCCTTTCTGGGGGGAGGGGAGTGGAAACAGCAGCTCTAGCCAGTGAGCAGTCCGTGGGGGCACACAGGATGCCACCGGACCACTGGGGAGGGAGGTCTACTGTCTGCACACCGAGAATGAGTGGGGCATGTCCTCTGACAGGGGAGCGGGGCACAGCAGGTGGAGATTCCACGCATGGGCACAGAAGCGTCAAAGCAAGACGGTATGTTTAGGAACCATGACTCCTCTGGCATTTTTTGGTGTCCACTCTGCCTGGCTTGTCCTGTGTGTGCTGTGTTCAGCACCATGTTAAGTTGGAAGCCCTGCGAGGACAAAGCCTGGCCTGGCCTCCTGTTTTCTGTACCAGGCCAGGTGAGTGCTGACATCCCTGGCCAAAAGAAGGCCCTGGCTCTTGCCTAAGTGGGTTCACTGTCATCCAATAAAGAAGGGAGACAGTGGCCATCGGCTACAGCCCACCGTGGCTCTGATGACAGGTTCCAGCCTTCCAGATTCAGAGATGTTATTTCCTTTGTGCCTCGGTACTTTTGCTCTAATATTTTCCACTCTATCTTATTCCAAAGAGGACTTGAGACATCAACTCCTTCCCCCTGATGTCCCACTACAGGAGGCCAGTTGATGGGAGCAGAGCTTGGGCCACCGTTAAATTGTAGGCAGTCGATGCTACACTGGGTCCCTTCAATCAGGGTATGTGACATCCCTGGGACCCACCTCTGGCAACTCTGAGTGCAGGACCTTGGCTTTGAGCAACTGGGATTTCTTTTTTCACCTCCCTCTCCCCCTCCTTCCCACTCCTTTGCTCTCTCCTCGCCCCGTTTCCCAGCTGCCATCTTTGCCGGTGTTTTGGAAGATTTCTCTCCATCGAGCTTCCCTTAGGATTGGAATGTTTCTCCCAGCTCCACGTCTGTCTGAGGCTATGGCTCCTCCAGTAAGGTGACAGTCCCACAACCCAAGAGGATTTTTAGAGCCCACTCCCGGGTTCGTGTCTTCAATTTTATGGGTTGGCGGATTAATTTATGGAAGCATTCATTCATCAAATGTTTATTTTTGTCATCATTCCAGACCGGAGGTTGGAAACCAGAAGTATTACCAATAATCAGGGGATGACAGTCTCTGAAGGAGCAGAAACCCAACAAGTGCAGGAGGAAAATCACAAACAGAACACCAAAATAGCTCTAAAATTCCAAAATGATTTTCATTTACACTAGTTGCCTTGATTCTCCCACCGTCCAAATGACTTAGTTATTATAACGATTGAAGTTTTGCAGAAGAAGCACCTGATCTTCAGAGAGGTCAACTAACCTCCCAGGATCACACAGCTATTGATTAGTTAGGAGAAGTGAAAATCAAACGCAGGTCCCTTGAACTCAAACCTGTGCTGTCGTTCCATTAAAAGATCTGTCTACGTAAATAAAAATGTAAAAAAAAAGTTTTTTTAAAAAGGGGCGCCTGGATGGCTCAGTCGGTTAAGCGTCCGACTTTGGCTCAGGTCACGATCTCGCGGTCCGTGAGTTCGAGCCCCGCGTCGGGCTCTGGGCTGACAGCTCGGAGCCTGGAGCCTGCTTCGGATTCTGGGTCTCTGTCTCTCTCTGCCCCTCCCCCACGTGTGCTCTGTCTCTCAAAAATAAATTAAAATGTAAAAAAAAATTTTTTTTTTTTTTTTTAAAGATCTGTCTACGGTTGAAAGAGCCAGGGCCACCAGCCGGCTAGCAGTGACCCTTACTGCCATTTGAAAAGGGCAAAACCACCCAGAAACCAACTTCCCATCTGGCTTTTCCTCTCACGTTAGGCAGAGTGCAGAGTAAGCCAGTTCTTGGAATTCTGTGATGACCTCTCACCCCTGCACGTCGATCGGGGGAGTTTGGAGGATTTGCTTCCCAGTTTACCATCCTGAGCACATGGATAAATGACAAGGTTTTCCAATCAGCAGGTCATAAACACGCCAGGGGACACAGGGATACTGGGGGACAAAGAATGAGAGAGTAGGTGGAGGCAGGCCCCCGGGACAGCGAGGCGCTCGGGGCAGCACTTTCCTGAGGAATTCCGGGTCGGTGGCCTTCTTCCTCCTTCCCTCCTTCACACTCCCGTGGGGCGTAACTGCGTGAAATGCTGCCTCTTGGGCTGCAGCAACACGAGTCCCTGTCCCCGTGGATCGTGGGCACTGGGGCCTTGGGGTCCTGTCTGGGAGGTCCCTGTTGGGCAGAACTTCCTGAATCCAGCTGGCCCCAGGCTCTGCAGGCTTCTGTCCTGTGTCCATGCACCGCCCCCCACCCCCCACCCCCGCCCTCCGTGCCCTCCTGCCCTTCCCTCCTCCGCACTGCCTCTCCCAGCACGGCAAGCAGCCTGGCCCCAGACAACTGCCTGTCCCCTGCTGCCCTCAAGGGGAGGGCCACAGGCGCTCCGGGACCACAGGGTCTCACTTCCCGATGAGGAAAGAGGGTGTGGACGAGAGAAGAGACAAACAAGGGGTGGAGAAGGACAAGCACTGCAGAAGGTTGAACCCCGGATTTTGCTTTGTGCCGCTGACCCAGCTGGACTCCAGATCCCTATCCTCATCCTGCTGGAAGTCCTTGTACTTGACCTGAAGGCAGAACTCGGGCTCTAAGGAAGGACAAGGATCCCCAAGCGCCTCTCGTGTGCCAGGCACTGTGCTAGGGCCAAAAGCGAGATTCATAGACTCCTCAGAAAGACACCAAACCAGCCCTTACTGTGCCCATTGTACAGATGAAGGAGAAAGATGTGAGGCACACACATCTGAGTGCTGGGCCGCGTTCAGATCCCAGTCTCCTCCAAGTACCCATTCAATGCCTTCTTGTCCCAGAGCTGGGGCCCTCTGACTAAGGAATCCCCATTTCTCGAGGACAGGTTTGGGGGCTCTTTCCTGATACCAGTACATGGTCTCTTGTCCCTTCTGTCGTCTGCACCAGGTGTGAGAGCCTGACCGAGGGGCCGTGAGTCACGAGAAGCCCAGAAAGACCTTGGGCTGTGGGTGGATTTTGCTGCTTTGCTGTGAACTCTCGAAGACAAGCCAGTAGTTAGGGTCAGAGCCTGGAGGTGACTGCGGGCGTACCCGGGCATCAGGCACCTGGGGGCCAACCCCGCCGCAGTCAGGCAGGTGATGCGGTCACTTTCACGGCCAAGCTTGCATGACACGCCTGGAGCTCAGGCTCAGACCCTCGCCAGGGAAGAGTGGGCACAACCACAGGGGCTCCAGCAGCCGGCAGCAGCCGCCGAGCGGATTCCAACTTGATCCACAGCTAGGAATCCTGAGCACCGCCTTCACACCCACCTCCCATTCAGGCCTCAGACCTTCCCTGGGCCATCGGTGCTGTCACCTTTCCATTATGCGAGCCGGGACTGAGTGGCTTACCCCGGACCATAACCAGAAAGTGCAGACGTGGGACACCCACCCAGACTTGCTGGGAGAGCACAGCTACTCTCCTCCCAGACAGGCCTCCTTGAGGCTCGTGGGTTTGCTTCCTCAACCCGCGGCCTTTTCTTGTCCTAAAGGTAGCCCACAGTCCATCAGAATCAGATCGGCACACGAAATCAGTCATCAGCCGCCATGCGTTCTGGAAGCCCTGGGGGATTGGTACTATTCCTGCTGTGAGGTGCACGGGGTACCAAGGAAGGCCCTGAACCTGTCCTTCGGGTACTCGTGTGCGGGAGCTGAGGCTGGCCTGCGGGAGAACGAGGAGAGATTTACGAGACATACCTATGGCATGCAGGGGCACTATGGCTGGCCTGCCACCCCTCACCCTTCAGTCCCCATTAGCCTTCCCCTGAAGCTACCCCATCCCAGTTATCAACACATGCTAAGTAAAAGTCGCATCAGAACAAGGCTCTTAGACCCAGCTTCCTACCAGAGTCAAATCCCGCATGGCCCTGTCCAAGGCCAAGTTCCCCTGATGTGGGATATAATGCCAAGTGTCTCATTTGGGAGCTAATCCAAGGAAGTATTTATGGAAGGAGGAGACAAGGGAAGGGAGCCAATCATGGTACATCAGTGAGCAACGGAAGCTGAATCTCGAGGGGGACCCCAGGAGACAGCGTGGAATGCGCCTCAGTGATGTCCCCCGGGGGGGGGGGGGGGGCGCAGCTGGGGCATTTATGCACGAACTCCATTGTCACTGGTGAATGCTGTTCCTGGAAGTCTCCTCTGTGATCCTGTCGGCCTGCCCTCTTCACAAGGGGACCATGCTCACGGACCAGAGGAAGCTCTCAGGCAGAGTCCCGGATGCAGGAGACAAGGAGCCCCTCCAGGGAAGATGATTTTTAAGGGAATATGCATGGGCCCCCAAGAGTGCCTGTGGCAGTCTCCCCCGTAGAAATGCTGGAGTCACCTGATGGACTGCCAAAGGGGAGGGGTCCAGAGAGGCCAGGGTCGTAGCGTAGCCTTACCGCTAATGAGCAGGTAACCTTGCATAGGTTGCTTTCCTTCTCATCTTTAATTGCTCCATCCAGAAATGGGGTAGAAAAGTCCCTTTATACTTATCAGGATCTCGAGAAGAGTAAGTAAAATACTACACATAAAGTGTTCGACTCCCCTGGTGCACTCAGCAAAGGCTAGCTGTTGGTAGCTATCATGTTGCACAAACCATAAATCACCTAGGAATTTGGAAAAGTGAGAGAGCTGTGTGGCATGGGAGATTATGACAGATGAGAATCAGAGGAAAGTTGGGGTGGATATAAAATGAATAAATCAACATCCCAGAAAATGTGGAGGCGTGGAGTAGAACAATCTCTAAGCCCGCCCCCCTACCGTCTTCCTTACGTGCATGGTCTTGTTGCCATCACGGGGTCAGGCCCTTTCACGTCCAGCATCACCTCAACACCTCTGCACTGAACTCTTCCTTCCTTGTTAGACGTGTTTTGTTTTTTTTTTTTACATTTATTCATTTTTAAGAGAGACAGAGAGACAGAGAGTGAGCAGGGGAAGGGCAGAGAGAGAGGGAGACACAGAATCCGAAGTGGGCTCCAGGCTCCGAGCTGTCAGCACGGAGCCCAACCTGGGGCTCAAACCCACGAACTGTGAGATCATGACCTGAGCCAAAGTTGGAGGCTCAATCGACTGAGCCACCTAGGCATCTCGGACACGCTGGTTCTTCTAAATTATTGATTATAACATATAGCATCAGGATGAACATCTTCATGGGTGACAGTGATTTTTAAATTTCAGGGTGTGTCCTCAAATTGCATTTCCAGGAAGTGGAACAAGAGGGCCAAGGGGTATGAATGTTCTGGACTCAATAGTCCCACACGTTACTCAAATAGCATCAGCATGCCTTATGAGTGTGTTATAACATGTGACAATGTCACCCTCAAGCTATGACCGTACTAAGTTCATCACTGTTTCACTCACCAGGACTATTATGGTTTAACTAATAAGTTAAAATGATCTCTTGGTGTCCTGTCAATTTGTTTGCTAACTGCTTTTATCGAGATACAATTGAATACTATACAACTCAACCATTTAAAGTGTATACAATGGCATGGTTTTTTTTATATTCACAGAGTTGTATAACCAACATCAATTCAAGGACATTCCGTCACCCCAGAAAGAAACTCTGTACTCTTTAAGTGTCATTTTCCAACCCCTCCCCTGCTCCAGTCCTAGGAGACCCCTAATCTACTCTCTGTCTATATAGATTCACCTATTACGACACTTCATATAAATGGAACTATATAATACGGGTCCTTACGAGCGGCTGCTTTCATTTGGCATGTTTTCAGGGTCCGTCATGATGTAGCATTTTCAGTCTTTCATTCTTTTTTATGATCAAATAATATCCCGTCGTTTGCATAGACCATGTTACATTCATCGGCTGATGGGCATTCGTGTTTTTTCCACCTTTTGGCTATTGTGACTAATACTGCCGCGAATGTTTGCCTACAAGTTTTTGTGTGGACGTAGGTGTTCCTGTCTCGAAGGTGAACAGCTAGGAGTACAATTCCTGGGTAAGGTGGTAACTCTGTTTCACTCTTTGAGGAACTACCAGGCTCCTTTTCAAAGAGGTTGTACCATTTTACTTCCTCCCCCGGCAGCATACGAGGGTTCCAATTCCTCTACATCCTTGGCCACGTGTTATTATTTGATTTCCTGATTCTAGCCACCCTAGTGGGTGTGAAATGGCATCTCCCTGTGGTTTTGATTTGCGTATTCCTGATGATTAATGGTATCGAGTGTCCTTTCATGTGCTTATTTACCATTTGTATATCTTTGGAGAAATGTCTATTTAGGTCCCTCCCTCGTTGTTGCTGTTGTTGTTGTTTTTTTATGTTTATTTTTGAGAGACAGAGAGCAAGCAGGGAGGGGCAGAGAGAGAGGAAGACACGGAAGCCAAAGCAGGCTCCAGGCTCCGAGCTGTCCGCCCAGAGCCCGACACGGGGCTCGAACCACCAACCACGAGATCATGACTTGAGCAGAAGTCAGGTGTTTAACCCACTGAGCCACCCAGGTGTCCCTGTCCTTACTCATTTTTAACTGGATTCTTTTTCTTTTTGATTTATGCGAGCTCTTTATATATTTGGTCTAATGTTATTTGAATTTGATCAACTAGAGAGATTGTACATTTTCCAAGCATTTATTTACTGGTTACAGTAAGTGAAAGAATTTGGATGAAGGCATGAGAGTGAGGGTATCTTAAGTAACACCAGAGCAAAGAGGAAGGTGCCAGTGTGGACGTTTGTATAAAGAGATATCATCCAAGGGTCCTTTCACCTTAAAAAATTGTTGAGCACTTTTCCTGTGCTCAGAGACACGAGCTACATAGACACGAAATAGTGCACATGATAGAAATAGTCTCTGTCTTTTTGGAACACACTTCTGAGAGAGATTTATAATGTTTATTTTTGAGAGAGAGAGAGAAAGAGAGATCAGGAGAGGAGCAGAGAGAGAGAGAGACAGAATCTGAAGCAGGCTCCGGCTCCAGGTTCTGAGCTGTCAGCGCACAGCCTGACTCAGGACTGGAACTCATGAACCACGTGATGATGACCTGAGCCGAAGTCGGACACTTAACAAACGGAGCCACCCAGGTGGCCCTCTGAGGGACATTTATAGAGTAAACACTACGTGTGTATGAGTTGGGATCTGTGCCAGCCTGGAAAACCAACAG
The DNA here is from genome assembly GCF_024362965.1 of Panthera pardus. Classification (NCBI taxonomy): domain Eukaryota; kingdom Metazoa; phylum Chordata; class Mammalia; order Carnivora; family Felidae; genus Panthera; species Panthera pardus. Next base: position 75,554,572 of record NW_026527002.1, on the reverse strand, counting down.
GATGCAGAGATAGGCAGTCCTAACTCCCCCACGGCGCGATCTCATTTCAGAAGTGATTCAGGGCGGGTGTCCCAAACGCTGACCCCGAGGGGAGCATTCGTATCGTGAAGTATTTCCAGGGCACCCTTGGTGGTGGAGTGAGGAAGGCGGCGGTGGGCAGAGATGAAAAGGAAACGAAGCAAGTGAGTGAATTCAAGCAAAGTCCCAAGGAGAGGACCGCGGCTCCATCACCAGGGGAGCTCTGGAGACAGTGTAGGGGCAGAACTGCCCACATCAGCAGCAGAAGAGCCGAAGCATTTGTATTCCGGCACCCTTCCCACATTAAGGGCCGTGCCCAGGGAACATAAATACCCGGGCACTTTCGGCTGTCCTTGCGTTCCGGCAAAGCAGCTTCTGGGAGACCCAGGGCGGCCAGCCAATGGAGAGACTCCCATGCCAGCTGTTGGGAATGAAAGCAAAAAATGCTGGAGGGGTCTGATCTGAGGGGAGGTGGGCACGTGAGCACCGAGCGTATCTGCGGCAGATGGGTGGACCACAGAAGGCTCCTCAGAAGAGGGGACATTTAAAGACGAGGAGGAGCAGGGGAGAGTCTCACCAGCAGAGGAAGCCAGGCACCCGAAAGCCATCAGAGCCTCAGGACTGTCCAGACACTGACAGAGCCACGGGCAATGGCGGATTGGGAATGAGCCTTGGTCAAGTCCGCTTTAGCCTTCTTGTTCTACGAAGAGGAGGGGCAGGTAGGAGGAGGCTCAGACACCCTGAACAACCCGCCCAGGCTCACAGGGCCAGCAAGGTCCCAGAGAGCCCAGGGCAGACCTCAGGGCTGAGGGGCCTGAGCAGGTGGGAGGTGCGGGACGCAGGTTAGACCACTCCGTCTGTGGGCTCTTGAGGGACCGGAGAGGCAATCCAGCCAGGCTAGTAAAAGAATGAGCGGGACCATCCCGACCTCTGTCTCTCCCACCCCTGACCCGGGGGAGCCTCCTGGGCTTGCTACCGTTCCTTCTCGGAGCAGAAAAGCCTCTCAAGTACACGGATGCATCTGAACAGACACAGTTATAAATAAAGTGACAGATACCATAGCAACAGAGAAAGCAAAATGAAACACATCATCTTATTGTAAAGGGCAAAGCCCATGCTATATATACAAGTGAGCATCTCCGTTCTTTTCCAGCGCCTTCCTGCACAAATATCCCAGGCTTCACCCGCAACAGGCCCGCTCCTCAACTGAAGCAATTCTGATGCACAATTTATACATGTCTTTGTACATGTCTATTTGTGTGCTCAAGTGTTTAGCTATATAAAAGTGCTTAGAGCTATGTATATACAGATACGCGTTAGATTATAGATGCACATATTGTATAGCTGCAAAATACTAAGATATACGGGTGTGGGCTCTGTGGCGGATACATTTTCCAAAGATGGCAACAGCAATATCTCGCATCCCACGCGTTTGTCTACAATGAACCTTTGACACTCCTCTTCTGACCCAGGACGGTCTATGTCCCCTCCCCTGGAATCAGAAAGGGTTTATTCGAGTTTCCCCCGGTAGAGTCCATGAGAGCGAACTCATACCCATGTGCGAGTTCTGTGAAGAGACTGGAGAAGGCTGAGATTGGAGAAACTGATTGGACCAGTTTCTCTTAGGACACTGGCTCTGGGGAAAGCCAGCGCCCGCGTAAAAAGTCCAATTACCCTGAGAGCATCATGCTGGAGAGGCCATGTACTGATGCTTCGGTGGAGAGTTGTGGCTGAGCCCAGCCACATACCAAGACCAGACATGTGAGGGCGGCTATCGTGGATGCTCCAAAGCACTGCATCCAGCTGCCAGCCGAGCGCCAAGATCGACGTCAGGCAGTGCCGCAGGGAACAAAGAAACAGCCCTGTCCTGCCCGAATTTGGGACCCACTGAATTCATGAGACGTGATAAAACGGTTCTTATTGAAGCCACTAAGTTTGGATTTAGTTATTTACAACACATGAGATAATCAGAACAGCTCCCATAGAAACACCAAGATCGCCACCATTGACTGAGCGCCCCGCCTGTGGTACGCTCTATGCTGAGACTTGATATTCACCGTCTCGTTTTATCCTCAAGCCAACGTCATAAAGTAATAACCGTAATCCCCACTTTCCAGATGAGGACGCTGAAGCCGAAGGGGTTCAGGGACCTGTCCAAGGTCTCGGGCAGGAACCCTCGCTCCTGACCTCTAACTAGCTAAGTACACTGTCTCGCTGCATAGATTTGATTGGCGTATCATTTCAGCCTTTTCCTGTACAGACTCGCTCACACTCAAAATAGATTTTTTTTTCAGAGAAGTAGGTTTCTATGATGCATACTCTTGTGTAACTTGCCATTTTCATGTTAACATATTTCAGTTAACATATTTCCCAGTCAATACATCCAGATCTATATTACCATAGTCAATGGCCACAGCCCAATGCATCAGAGGATTTACAAATACATGTAATACATCACCTAGAGATGGATATATATTTTTTTTAATTCTTTTTTTTTTTTTTTTTACTGTTACAAATGATGCTTTGGAGAATGGCTTCGTACAAATATCTTTGTGCCCTGGTATCATTATTTTCCTAGAACAAATTCCTACACATCATTGGATTGAGCTCTGTAGAGGTCATGCCTAAATTTCTATACTTGCATATCTGAGCGCCTACTTATCCAAGACCTTAACAACACAGAGACTCTCCATCGTTTTTAATTTCTGCCATCAGCACATTTCCAGGGGTGGTTGAAAAATCCTGCGGGAGCTGGTTTGAGAACTCATCCTTCCCTCTTCTCAGTGTTAAAACTTACATTTCAGTCAACGCTGTAGAGGGGGCAAGGTGATGGTCTGCACTCCTTCTCAGACTAAGCTACGGTTGAACCCCAGCCCTACCACCCGCTGTTATTGTAGGCCTGAACAAGTCATTCCACCTTCCTGAGCCAGTTTCCTTATCTGTAAAATGGGAATAAAAATAGAAGCTCCCCATAGGATTTGTGTGGGGATTTTATAAGCTAAAGCATGCAGCCTTAAATCAGACGCAAAGATAAATTGTCCCACATTATGCCGTGTCAGAGAATAGCCTCTCAGCCTATCAAAACATAGAGCTTCTGAAGTTCTAGGAAAAGAAAAGCAGTCTCTGGTTTGGAAGCAGCTGGATCGAGAAGCATCTCTGGAGTTAACTCTCCTTGTTTCCCTCCATAGTTTTGGATACTATCCCTGATACCCACCAAGAGTCCAAGGAGGCAGTAACCCCTTGTAGCTTGTCAGCTTATGATAGTTGGCAAGTTGGAAAATTACAAAATTATATGAGTTTTATTACAACAAGATAGGGGTTGGAGGATGGACGTCATCTGTGTGAGCAAACCTGGGCCTCCTCATCTATCTCCCTTTGAACGGAACGGAAGCACCTCAGGTAAGTCTCTCTCCCTCTCTTGGGCAACCACACTGAGGAGCTGGGAGTGGAAGCCTGAGGTGACAGGGAAAAGGGTCTCCCTTGACACTCCAGGGGACTTCGTGTCCTCCCTGTTGGTTGGGGGGTCCATCCAGGGGTGCAGCTCTCATTCAGAGGAGAGACCCAGGACGCTGCCCTCACCTTCATAAGCAACCTCCACAGACTTGCCCTGTTTTCTTCTTCCTTCTGGGAGTGCTCTTGGCTGTTTAGCTTGTGCCAAAAAAAGACCCAAAATAGGGGTCCCTGAATTCTAGGCTGAACAATCACAGCCTATTTGCTCACTTACACCCAGTGTGTTGTCCAATGGAAACACCCAGAGGTCCCGCGCTGCGATTCAGTGGCCATGCAAGGATCCTCTAAGGAAGGAGACTTGGACATTGGACCCCTGGGGCCAGCCTGCCTGGACTTGCTCTGCAAGGCCCCTCATAGACTGGTTACAGTCTCTTGAAGACTGTCAAAGTAATTCAAATCCAACGATCTTCCTAAATATGTCTTCCCACTTAAGGAGTCTAAAGAGTTAACAAGATAATAATACCAATGCCAGGCTTTCTCAACCATCGTCCAGACCACCACTCTAGAAACCTCCATCCTCTGTACTAGTTATCTGCTGCAAAATGGCATTCCCAGGACCCAGTTCCTAATCCAGACCAATGTCACTGTCGTGAAAGATAAAGAGAGTCTCAGGAACATCTTAGGGCAGGGAGAGAAACACTTGGTTTCTGGACACCAGCTGGTCGAAGGCAGTTGTCCAGATTTCTCAGCTGTGAATGAAGCACTCCCACAACATCAGGAGGTTAACTGGGGGGCCTCTTGAAGTGTATCTCCTTATACGCACTACCTTCTCTCTCAGGAGGTGCCATGGAGCTATTTCCATCTCCTTGTAAAGTTGAGACATTGCAGCGGTGACCTTATGTTATACTTTTATTATTTTTATTTTTTGCAGATGACCCCCCAAGACTCTCCTCTTCCTCAGGCTACATTCAGACCCTTTTGAAATCCATGCCCCCTGTCGGTGCCGGGTTGACCCTGGCTCCCCCTGCCGCGAGGAGCGTGAGCTCTGTCCACCGCCACATGCCCCAGCTTCGGTGGCCGCTGCCCTGGCCCCTGGCCATGGCATCATTTTTGTCTGTGACACAGGCCTTTTGTTGCAGCTGGAGAAGCATCTTTAGCAGATTCCCGAGGCGAAGATGCCATTGAGGCTTCTGAAGCTCCGACCCTGCAGGCCTCCTGAGTTCCCATCACTTTGCCTCGGCCTTACCCTCAGAGCTTTGCTTTCCTGGGCTTTGAGGTTATTCAGGCCTGGGTAATTAGTATGACTTGAGTAGCAGCTAAATAGGTCCCTCTGTCATACATTTCCTTGCAGTCACAGCACGTGCCCCCAGTGGTCCCCTCTCCTTTTGTTTCTAAACTCATTTCAAAATCACGTAGCTGACTTTTTAACATAGCATTTTAACTTGTTTCTTAAATAGTCTCCTCTCGTTTTTCCCCCTGGCTGAGTCCCTTCTCTCTTTTTTCATTTTCTCTCTCACTGACAAGGGGATCTGTCTCTCTAACACCGCCCAGACTGTATCATGTGACTACGGCACAGCAAAATGGATGATATCAAGAAGACCTCCACCTTCTAGAAACATCCATCATTAAAGCAAATCTTGACCACCTGTGTCCCTCTCAGCTGTACATTCCCCCACCCCACCCAGGGATGATTCCTCCATCAGGCCAATCTCTAGCTCAAGCCTTGACTTCACCTCCTGTTCCCCTGTCTTCCTTGGGTCCCAATTCCATAAATTATTTGAGTGTATCTGCCAGGGCACATTTTTCCTGTTTCCCTTGGAGCTTACATAATACCTCCAACCTTCTCAGGTGACCCCTTTCATATCTGTCTAGACATGTGTGACCCTTTGGCCTGGCTGTCCCGGGGTCCAAGAAGGGGCTGTCTAGTCGTTCCAATTATAATGTCCACCTGTGGTTCTGAGATTGAGCTTCTACATGTTTTCTCGGCCTGGACACCTCACCCTAATCTGCTCTCTCAGTTCTTGACTCTTTCTTGCTACATTAGACTTATTTGGCTCCTACCATTCTGTTATGATCCCACAGCAGCTAACACACTTCTTTCCTGTTGGCCCTGTCACCAAGGATGGCTGGGCGCAGGTATGTCTTTGCTTCCTTTTCACATCTGCCCAGCACATCCTCTGAGATCTCACTTACCTTCTTGGCTGTGTGGACTGGACCCAGATCTCAGCCCCGCCAGAGGAAACCAGCCTTCTCCCTGGGCTCTATCACCTTGACCTCATTCACTTGTCTTTCTTGCTGTGATAATATATCGGAAGCACATTTTCAACCAGTTTAGTTTTTTTGCAATTGTTGAGGTAAACCACAGCTTAGAGAGCTCTGGATACACAACTTTTACATATCTTTTTTGTCCATCCCATTTGTAAGACTTACTACATTGGTTTCTCATTCAACATGAGAAGTTGACATTAACTTGTCATGTCACGTGGGACCCTGCTACTTTCTTTGTTCCTGATGACACCCACCACCTTGTAGTGGATAAAGCAGCAACCAGGGTCCCCAAAACCTAAGGTTGTGGCCTGACCTAATGTATCGGCATCCGGGAAAACTGGTCCTAAGCTCAGGTGGCTGACCCACTCATGCGAGGCACGCCCATTTTAAGGTCTGACCTTCGTACATTGGTGCCTCTGAGCCCATGTGGAATGTAGCTGCTTTTCAATTTCAAGTCCTGGCTTACAGTCCTCACTGAGACACACAGTAAAAGAAGCTGAAAATTATTCCTCCCACTTGCAACTAAAAAGCCCCTGAACCGAAACCCTGTCTGTTCTGTTCCCCAATCCTAAAAGACTCTTTTCCTCCTGTAGGCTGATGCTTGCCTCAGTGGCACTTGGCTCAAGTCCGAATCAGCTTAGCAAAACCCGAGGCCGAGGCTGACGGTGGTCTGGGTATGTTGTCATTTAACAGACATTCACACAGCCACAGTGGAAAGGCTGCAAGCCACAGGTGAAATCCCTGTAGGACCAGAGCTTCCTGAAGCACGTTGGCCGTGCTGGAAGCAATGTCTGCGCTATTCTGGGCTCCGAATGACAAGCGCAATGCTCACTTCTGAAGGTTCCAGGCAAACCCTTTAATATGTGGGATTTTTGAGGCGGGCAATAAGTAACAGCTATGCACCCTCAGAGTTGGAATAAATTGAGAAATGACACATAGGAGTCAGAGAAATGGAAATAACATATCAGCTCTGTAACTGAACTGGCTGGTCTGGAGACTGTAGCTTGGGTGAACCACCACAAACTTGAGCTTCCCACCTGCCCTCCTTTGCCACATCTAACCCGGCCAGCTCAGCCTTCAGGCCACCCCACCGCAGGGGCGGAGGCGCCTGCTACTTCTCTGAATTTATCACATGGATAAGCAGAAGAAGTGTGTCTCCTGAGGCTGCCAGGAGGCTCAGTGACGTCTCCCCATCTCACTCATCAGATCACTGACTTCTCCTGAGTTCCCTTGGGGAGACGCTTGGGGTTGGGAAAGGGTCATAAAGATGCCTCAAGTAGAAACTCAAAGACCCAGAGTAAGTGCTCCAGTATCAGTCCTAAGGGAATGTTCTGTCTTCAATGCTCTAGTTTCCACCTGGATAAAACTCCGGTCCTGTACTCAGAGCTTGGCTGAGCCGCAAGGAATGTTCCCGAAACCACCAATAAATAGTAAGGTGAACAAGAGGCAAAGAAACCAAAAGAATTCAGGAAGTATATGAAAACTCTGACTCACATGCCTGGACTTTTGCTCAAGCCACCTCTGTCCTGTTGCATTCTGCTGGAGAGGTGTCTGCCCACGAGCTCCAAAGAATTGGTCTATCTCCTTGGGAAAATCAAGATGGAAAAGCCTGGGAGTGGAAGAGTGGTCATCTAGGACAGGGTCAAAGGTGCAGAGCTCAGAACCAGGAGGAACTCTAGTGTGGCCTCATCAGGATAGAATAGGGGGTGGCATAGGAAGGGGAGCAGGGTTTCAGGTTGATGACTCCAATTTCTGCCAGAGAAGAGGGCTTGTTTTCATTGGCCAGGATGGGCATAATAGTGGGTTTGTTGGACTTGTTTAAAAAAATCTTTGTTTTGCAGATGAGGACATGGAGATCCCTGGAGGTAAAGGAAGTTGGTCAAGGTCCCATAGCCGCAGAGCTAGGATTCGAACCCCTGTCTCCTGACTCTTAAGCCCTTCTTCTTTAATAACAGGAGCCATCTTTTGACCAAACTGGGAAGAGTCCCCATGACTCTTCTACATCTCTCCATCACACAGAGAAGTGCCAGGGGCAGCCTTGGTCTCCTAAAAGACTCCCTGGTTGACATGAAAATCTTCTCCCACCCCAACCTTGAGTGGCATTACAAGTGCTTAAAGAACACGGGCACATATACACAAATCCTCCCCCATGTTTGGAGTAGGTAAGAATTCTTTGGGCATAAACCAAAAGGGAATAAACAAATATATGACATATCACATCATCAGAGATGGGAAGGCAAATTCTGAGTTGGACTGGAGAACAAAATCTTAGAACAGAAAGCAAAGCTGCTTGAAGAAAATGTCATAAAAACAGCATCCACCCACTGCTTGCTGCTTCCACTCTCCTTCCTTGTCAGCTCTGGCCAGCTGGTACCTCTCTCAGCGCCACCTGCCATGGCTTCAAGGCCTGTTTGCAGTTCTCTGTCAAAGTCTCCCCTCGGTCCCTCTGCCCTGTGCCTGGGAGACTAAGTCTTCGACACTGCTCTTTTCCGGATATTCTTTTGACTGACCCTCCTTGTTATTCATACCTTAAGTTTAAATATATCCTCTGAGCGGACATCACTGTCTGTCCAGAAACATTCTATGACATAGTAGTCTACAATTATTTTTTTTTGGGGGGGAGAGGTGGGCATATAGAAGAAGTGGCAATCCCCAGGGGTCAACATAATTGCCCTGTGTCAGATAATTCTCCATCACTGACACTGTTGCTGAAATGGCTTGAGGGGGATGATCCCAGCCATCTTCAAGGGCATCCTTGTGAGTGGTCCGTGACCCATGATGCTCTGGCATAGACTTGGACTCAATGAACATCTGTGCTCATGAGTGCCAATGTGTAGACAGAGGCTTCATGCGGTGTGCTCCAACTATGACCAGCCAGAGGCTCAGAATACATATTTACTTTTGTCCCAATGTTGAGAGCGATAGGTCAGATGTTTGATGACTATAGCAAAATTCTAAAAGACAGCATCAGACTGTAATGATGGACTCACACCAGCAGCATTACATTTAATGGAGAAATAAGGGTAATCCAGTGTGCTGAATGAATTCTCAAAAAATTGGTGGCATAGGTAAGGGACAGGGGAGATGTGGTTTAATAGCAACCTGGATGCAAAGCATTTTAAAACATTGTTTTAAATCACAGAGTTTGGAAAATTACTTTTCAAAAATTTTACCAATGTACCTCTCCACCAGCTTCAGGACTTTTGACCTGGCAGAACATTCTAGAGGATAATCTAAGTAAATAATAATAGATTTTGACAGAGATGTGTATATATGAAAGTATTAAACTAGTGCAGCATTAAAATAGTGAAAATGGAAATACTCTTCGTGTCCAATAATAGAAAGAGTCAATGGAATATTAGGTATTCATTAAATGTAATTTTGCAAGTATACATACTGACAGCATAATCTTTCCATTTTACAATGCTTTCTTCTAATTCAAGGTGTGCCTCTAATGACAATATTTTAGGCTTCCTGGAAATACTGCAGAGAAAATTAAGGGGGTAAATCATATCTTTCAGTCAATCACTTTCTCGATCTCTAAGGTTATCGTGTGAAGTGACCCAGGGTTTCTGAAGGAGGTAAAGACAAGGAAAGGGAATCTAGGAGTAAGCAGAGTCTTGGATCAAACCTCAGCTACCTGGGTAGGGTACCACCTGACCCTCATAAATGTTGGGCTGGCCATGCCATTTCCATGGTCAGTGACTCCTAGGGAGAAAGATGCTCTGAGACACCATCTTCTTTAATATTAATGTTAATATTAGTATTAATATTAATATAATATTAATTATTATATATTAAATTATATAATATTTATATTATTATATATTTATATTTATTTGTTTATATGTTTATATATTTATATTGTTTATATGTTTATATATTTATATGTTTATATTTATTATTTATTTATATTTATTTTATATCATTGCATCAACGAATTGGTGCACCGGTCACTTTCCCTGTATCCATTTGCAACACCACTGCAGACCAGGTTCCCCACTTTCCTCTTGATCTGTCTTGTGGTCATCTGCAGACCCACTTATGGAAAAGGAGGTTAGGATGATAAATTCCCATTGCTTCAATTCCTAGGCATGTAAGATAAATGCAGTCCACAGAGGCATCAAGACTCTATTGACAAAACACCAACACGTTCCTGGAGCACGGTCAGCTAAGGGATGCATTCAATCCTAGAACCAGGCTTACAGTCACAAGAAATCAAAATATTTTCCAGGTGAAAAGGAGAGCTTTGGAGTCATATACTATGAGGTTACCTAAGGGACTATTTAGGAATGGTTAAGAGCTGAGGCTTGGGGTCTGGCTAGAACTTGTTTGAATCCAAGCTCTACCACTCATCAACTGGGTAGCCTTAGACGAGAACTGTACCAGCAGCAGACAAGTCCCAAATACACATGGTGAGAGACGGTGATGGCATATTGAGAGTCAAGTAGGAAAATCTCTATTTTGGTAAGGGGAACCTCAAGTCTCCCACGGTAGAACCATCACTCACTGATGAGTACCATTCTGCTGCCCTTTGGCCATGGGGCTATTTCCACTGGAATGTCTAACTTATCTCCTCCCTCCATGGAAATCACTGTTCTGCATCATTTTTTGGTCCCCCTCCACTATTACACTTACCTGTTTTGTGCTCCATTTCCTAAAAGTCCCGATTACTGGTCAAAACTAAGAAACCATTAATTTCTTCTTCATTCAACCTGCAAACACTTGCCGAGTTCCTACCATGTGCCAGGCATTATGCTCAGTGCTAGAGACATAAGATGATCAGACATGGTCCTTTTTCTGTATAGTCTGACAGCTCTGTAAACAAAAAGGTACAAGATGTGTGCCTGTGGACAGGCAGAACGGGGCATAAACAGGTATGGGGGGAGGTTGTTGGGAGGCTGTCGGGAAAGTCACCAATTAGGAAGGGAAGCATGAGCACACCTTTCTCCCCAGCAGATCCTAAACTCTCAGGAGGAAGTACCCGTGTTTGTCTTGTTCAACATTGTGCCCCTGATTCCTGGGATAAACCTTGACATACAGTAGATGGTTAATAAATATTTGTTTAATGAATACGTGAAGTGTTTCCAAGTCTGGATAGAGAAGGAAGAAAGATTTATTTTCCATTTCTATGCTTATTTCTATTTCTATGCTATTTTTAAAGCATAAGGAAGCACTGGGGTATTTGGGAATCTTTGAAGAGCTCAAGGTAACCTAACAATGAGGTATGAGGTGGATAGGAAACAGTGAACAGTAAAGCTGAGGAGGTGACCATAATTTCTGTGCTATGTTGAAGTGATTAGATTTTACCCTAAGGACAACGGTATCTAGGGGGAAAATTTGACCAAGGAAGAGGAATGATCAACTCTGCATTTTAGAAAGAAGCACAGAGATAGCAGGATGCCTTTTGGGTAGGAAGACAGGAAACCATTTGGGGAGGGTCTGGTAATAAGGTTTAGATTGGATGGAGGTTGGGTTCGAGCGATGAGAAAGGTTGGCTGGACCTTCTACCTCGTGTGGGATCAAGAGAAGAACAGGAGTCAGTGGTCGTTCTGGACAGCTGGTGAATGTCTGCTCTGGTGCTGAGAACTGAACTCTGGGTGGACAGACAAGGCTCCTCTTCTCCGGGAGAGGACTGCCTGGTCTGGGCTCTGGGTGGCACACAGTGGGCATCTGGTAAATTCTACATCAAGGGAGACACAGGGAGAATGAGAGCAACAAGCAGGGACCCCCAACCCAGTCTCTGCGGGGCAGAATTCCTGCAGAAAACCGACTTCACCTTCAGCCTGAAAGATGGGGAAATATCCATGAGGAGAGGTGTTGAGAGAAAGGAAGACGCAGGCGTGCCCACAGCCACAGAGGCGAGAAAGAGCAGGGAGTGTTTGAGAACCTGAAAGAAGGTGACTGTGCTGAGTGAGGAGGGGCCAGTGGGAGCCGTGGGACATGTGGGACCTGTTCCTGAAGGGTCTTCCTTGAAGGGACGCTGAGAAGCGTGGGCTTTGTCCTAAGCTCAATGGGAAGCCATTGAAATGTCTTGAAGGAAAGGGCGACAGGATCGGATTTGTATTCCAGATCCCTCACTTTGCTGCTGTGAGGAGAGTGTGTTGGGGAGTCTTGAGACTGGACTGGTGGCTGGACAGTCGTCCGGGTGACAGGGGACAGAGGTCTGGGTTAGGTTCACAGCCTGGAAATGCACAGAAGTGGAGTGGCACTTCTGCAGCATCCACAGGAGCTGGCAGTCAATATGCGAGAGGGGCAAAGGGAAAGAGAGTCACCTTTGAAGGCCAGACTTTGAAGAAGAATAACCAGATGACGAATACTGGTGACTTCCTCTCGGCTGGGGTACAATGGAGGAAGCTCAAGTTCTGTTGAGTGTGTGTGTGTGTGTGTGTGTGTGTACATGTACGTGTGTCTCTGAACATGTACACGTGGGTACGAATGCAATGGGAACACCACAGTGTTTGGTTGAGGACAATCTGAATCTGAAGCCATCAGGTGGCCTGAATCACGAGCATCAGCCCAGACTGGAGACCAGTGGGACAGAGACATAGGTAGGGCCATGACAGGGGAAGACCACTGGAGCGGAAGGAGAATAAAGACCCAGGAACAGGAGAAAAATGGAGACGGAGAAGGTGAGTCACGACAAAACCCATGAAGAATCTGTAATTCCTGTCCTGGGACATTTCCCTTGATCACGTCTGCAAGAGCATCCTTGGAAGAGCCCGAACATCCATGGTAAAAACCTTGATAACTGGGGTGGGCTTGGGGGGACAGGGGTATGGGCGGAGGGTGCAAACTGGTGAGAGAAGTTATTTTTACAATGCTCCAAGGGATGAAACTCGGAGATGTGTGTCCCTTTTTCAAACCATAACAGCAATTACTGCCGGTTCCAGGGGTCACATCGAGGGCTCGGAACCCCAGTCCAGGATATCTTCTGCTCCCCCTCCCCCATGGGTTTAGGCCTGGGGTGGGGAGTGGGTGTGTAGGGAGGAAGGGCTCAAAGGAAACACACAGGCACATGGCACCAGACTGAAGGTCTGGGAAAAGAAAGTTCTTCGGGAAAAGTTTGCATCTTGGCTCCGCTTCTTGCTTTTTTCAGTATGACTCAATTTTGGTGAGAAATAAACGTTTTGGCTGCTCCTCAAGAACAGAGCCTGTTGTCAATGAGAACTTGGGACAGCGTGCTCTCCTTCTCTCTAAAGACCCGCTGTCCTCTCTTCCCCAATCCGTCTGCTCTGGCTCAGGAAGGAACCCTGAGCCCGACACATATGTGTCAGATACGCGGACTGTGTCTGCCACAGCCAGCCATCTGCAGGAGGCCGGGTCTGCCAGCTTGTGACCAGCAGGGAAATCCATTTCACAGCCTCTCCCACTTACCGGTTGCAAGTTCTCTTTGTTCTGATTAAGCTTTCTTGGGGGGGGAGGGGGGTTAGTATCACCAAGCCAGCCGTATCTCTAAAGTTAAGGTTAAAAATTCCTATTTCACAAACGATCCCCTTGGTGTGACAGTTGAGTATTTACTAAGGATAGAGCCCACAGGTCACGGGTGAGAAGACGTTTTGTAAGTCAGGGCTTTCACCCTGGGGGTTTCAAAATTAACAGTGTCTGATGTCAGAGATTCTGGTCTAATGGGTAGACGGCATGGCCCGGGCATCAGGATTTTTTAAAGTGCCCCTTAGGTGACTTTAATGTGCACTCCACTCGGAAAGCCACTGGTTCAGAAAAGTGCTTCTCGCACTTAAATTTGCATACGGATCACCGGGGCATCTTGTTGAAATGAAGCTTCTGATCCAGAGGCCCTGGGGTCAGCTTGCGATTCCGAATTTCTACTAAGCTCCTCAGTGATGCCGCTGCAGCTGGTCTGCAGGCCATGCTGAGCCGTAAGGCTCCAGATTAGAATGTCCTTCAGCCTGGAATATAGTCCCCATCCTGTCTGCTCAGAGAACAAACTCAAGTCTCCGCTTAAGTGTCCCCTGCATCTCAAAGACCTTCTTAACTTTGTATGCCATTTTCTTACCCTCCGTGGAAGTGAGCACTCCTTTCTCTGTGCCCGTACTCGAGTGGCACAGCCCTTGGTCCTCCCTCTTCCCAGACACTGAGTGTCTTGAGATCCATAGGAGCTCTTGCTGCCTTCTGCGTCTCCTACAGAGTCAGTGCCAATAACCATTTACCGAATGAATGGGTATGACTCGCTTGCTCTCATTACCAGGCCTTACTTTTCTTTATACCTGTTATAGGTATTTACGTATTTATCTTTGTGTTCGCCGCTCTACCCACATGACCTGACACGTGATATGTGCTCCATAAATACTTGCTGAATGACTAAGTGTTAGACAAGGCGCCACATCCCATGTAAGGCAATGTCCAACCACAGATGGTCAGGCGCTTGTCATTTACTGGGCTGAAGGAGATGGGACAGTGTAGTAGGGCCGGGAAGTCAGCCAATGCAGAAAACTTGAGGCCCACCTGTGCCTTTTGAGAGCTGTCCACATTGTGTTTGGCACATAGTTGGCCCTCAATATACCTTAAAAATCACTCCTGAGGCACCTGGGTGGCTCAGCTGGTTAAGCGTCCGACTCTTGGTTCTGGCTCCGGTCATGATCTCGAAGTTCATGAAATCAAGCCCCACATCCGGCTCTGTGCCGACGGTGCAGAGCCTGCCTGGGATTCTCTCCGCCCCTCCTTTGCTTGTGCCGTCTCTATCTCTCTCAAAATAAATAATCGTTTCTAAAACAATGACTCTGGTGAACTTCCAGTAATGTGTCTCTGCTTCAGAATAAGCCTTCAATGCTTTTGAAATCTTGAGTTCAGCATAATACATTACTACACCCGCTGAACATTCATCTACCACCCATTCCCCTTCCACCCACCCATATGAATATTTTGGCAAATGTTCAACCATGACATTTCTTTTAATTAGGCAAGGGAGTCCGCTAATATTCTTTGTTCAATAGTGAAACATAACAAATGTATAAAAGAAATATCCCTCTCCTGGCTGAGTGAAAAACAGAAACTCCAAGAGCAATCAGGAAAGCATGCTTGAAAGGTCAAAGACACAGAAACCACTCCACTGTTGCCTATATTTTCCCATTAGCCTTAGCAGAGACATGCATTTCCTTCTTGGTCTGTTATGAACCAGAGTCACTCAGAAATGAAATGCCTTGCTCATGACAGAACTCATGTTGGAGTTTCCCTGGGCAGGGTGGGGGTGGGGGGTGGGAAGCAGAGAAAGGAAAGAGTACCACCTCCCCCAGGGCAGACCCAAGGTAGGGCCCTGCTGAGATATTGACTAGATGGTTCTACAGAGACCTGCCAAAAATAGGACGGGAGATAATGGAGATGGACAAGGTTTAGCCAGACAATCATTCTGTATTGCTCACTGGCCCAAAATTGTTCCCTGAGATGTGCTTTCCAGCTATTTGTACAGATTTCTATGATCTTAACAGATTGCTCCTGGGTAGAAAATAGCTTGACTTCCCCAAGCTCTGACAACCCTTAATTCGTCCTCGTTAATTCTTTTGTAGCCTGTGTGGATTCCAGAGGGAAACACACTTATCCGGCTGTCTGGCTGGGTGGCTGATTTCCTCAGGATTGCCCAAGATGCTCTACTCAGGGAATCTTAATGCACGGCATGGGTGGAGGCAGCGACATTCGCTTCTCAATGGTGCTCAGCCTCTGGAAAACAGCAAAGCCATGCTGACGATGTCTCCAAGGAATGGCCAGTCCACCTGGTTTCACCCACAGAAGCCCATGGAGGAGAAACGGGAAAAGCAGAGGCGAGCTTTATGGGGCTAGAGGATTTCGCACTTCCCGCAGTTATGAGGCCGATGCTGCCCCTACCTCCATTCTTCCCCTCTCCCACCATCCACCCAATGTCTCTGTATACTTCCTAACAATTCCAAAAGGCTTTATTTTAAAGAGTTGCTTGCTTGATCCTTCTGACTGCTGAGACAGAGAAACTGAAAACCTACCCTTCCTCTCTCGCTAACCAGTGACCAAGCCTGGCTAAGCCCCTTCGCTCCTCTGTCCTGCTGTTGGCTCATCTCCACCAGGAGAAGGGACACAAAGAGAGAGAGGAGGGACACAAAACAGCGATTACAAGCACACACTGCCTTTGTGCCAGCCCGACTTCTTAGGAGCGTAGGTGACTTCCGGGAGTTTCTCAACCTCGCTTTTCCCATCTGTACAATGAGGATCTCCGTAGGAGCCGCTTCATAAGGTTGTTGTAAAGATAAATGCGTCAATATGTGTAAAGTGCTCAGAACAATGCCTGGTGCGTGGTAAGCGCCATGCAAACATTTGCTATTTTTAAGAACAGAGGATCCCTATTTAAGTAAGTTTCCTCCTAGATTTAAAGAATGAGTCCTCACCTTGGTGAATATTTTTGGCTGCCCACTAACATTGTTCACTTCCCTATTTTCCCTTTCCCCGAAGCCCCTAAATATCCTTTGGAGAAACACCCTCAAGCTCTCCCTCTTTGTGACAATGGAGTACTGTTATAGACCGCGTGGGCTCTACTCCAATGACAGGGCAATGGTTCATTCAGTGAATCCATTTAAAATAAATTTTAAAATATATATATTTGGCCAAAGCATTCTGAGTAAACTTAAAAACAACACCCCCCTCCAACTTTTATCAGGGTCTTTCTAATACACTGTCCGAGATGTGCCACATCAGAAAAGATCCTTCTGTTGCCACCAGCAGTTTTAGTCAGTTTCGCTTTCAAAAAAACAAAAACAAAAAAGAAACATGAGACCAAAATCTGAAGACACAGGATTTCTGGAGGACGTAATGATAATCTCTTTCATTCATAAAGCAACTTACAAAGGGACTCCATATTCATTCACTGATTTTATTCTCACGATAACATTCAGGGGTCCTCTTTTTAGGAGAAAATATTGAGCCTCTGGACGATAACCCAAGATACTCAGAAGCCTAGTGGCCCATCTCACTGGAGGGAAATGTGTGACCGGAATCTGCAATTGTGCCTTCTGAGCCAGCACAGTACCCTCTCTTTGTTGAAACACTTTCTCCTTCGGGTTTCCAGGAAACTCACACTCTTCTTGTTCTCCTCCTCCCGGTGACCACTCCCTCTCCAGCCCTTTTCTCAATCCTGTTCCATTTCCAATCTCTGAGGTTGAGAGCCAAGGATTGCGTTGTTCCTCTTCTCCCTGTGCTCTCTCTCACTAGATGGACCCACTTAGACCCTGGCTTTGCACGCTGTCTACTTGCTGGCAGATGTGTTTATTGTCTATAGTCCGTAGTATGTAAATTTCAAGACAGAAGGGACTTTGACCATTCAATTCAAGTCTGTATCTTCGGAGTCTAAAACAGTATCTGGATTTCATTTCCTTTGGATATATGCCCAGAAGTGAGATCATGAGACTTCTGGATCATATGATATGTCTTCTTTTGCGTTTTTGATAAATCCCTATGCTGTTTTCCATATGGCTACCCCAATTTACCTTCCCACCAGTAGTGCACAAAGGTTCCTTCCTTTTCTCCACATCCTCACCAACACTTCTGTTTTGTCTTTTTGGCAACTGCCATATAAATATATATAAAATATATTTGACATACAATGAAATATTATTTAGCCTTAAAAAATAAAATCCTGACATGTCCAACAACACGGATGAACCGGAAGAACATTATATTAAGTGAAATAAGCCAGACACAGAAAGACAAATCCATCATGATCTCTCTTACATGTAGCGTCTCCAAACATAGACCTCCAAGCAGAGGTCGAGTAGTAATTTCCAGGGTCTGGAGGGTAGGGGAAATGGGGAGGTAGGTGTTGATCAGAGGCACTCAATAAATGCGAGAAAAATGAATGAATGCATAACTCCAAATACAAAACACTTGTTCCAAAATACTTTGTTCCTGAGATGGGCAGTGCAGAGCAAGATTTCTCAAGCACAGCATGGTTTCCATTTGGGGCTGGATAGTTCGCTGTCTGTGGCGAGTTGGCTTGTGCACTACTGGGTGTTTAGCGGAATCCTTAGCTTCTACCTGCTAGATGCCAGTAGACACCCCCAAATGACAACAAAACATCTCTCCACTCATTACAGAATAGCACTGGGAGTGCAAAATTACCCCTGACTGAGCACCCCTGAGGGTAGTGGCTCTTTACTGTCAGCAAAACATCAGGGGTCCAGTTGCAGCTGTGCGATGTGTTTACACTCTGAGCCTCAGTCTCCTCATCTATAACTGGGGGGCTAGAACGTCTGCCCCCTAATGCAGTTGTGCAGATCACATGCTTAGTGTATCCCCAGATAACCGGTGTGGTGTCATTTCCCTCTTGGCTCTGGGACCGACCTGCCTTGTGCACCAAGGTCTCATTCCTCAATTTGAGCCCCACTTGCTGTCTTGATTTTGTATCACTGCTCTCACTTGTTTTCAAGGACATGGATCCTCCCTCTTGGTCGGTCTCCAGTGCCTGGGGTCTTTCTATCTGTCCTTTGAGCTTCCTCCTTCAGTCATCCCTCCTGGCCCTGGGTTTGTCTCCATTCTGTGTCCCACATCTTGTTCTAGAACGGCGGCTCCCTCTCAGCTGTTTTCTCCCCGGCTTTGTCCACACTTGAGTCCCTCTGGTCCTGTCGCCCTTCCAGCCACCTGCCCCAAACCAAGGTTACTCTTACACGTGCAACTCACACTGCACCCACAGCTGTGCGGATGGGAAGCAATCTGTGTACCTGGGGTTAATTCCATCATCCCCAATTACACCCAAAGATGATGACTTTCTGGGCTCCAGACTGCTCATCTTAGAAATAAAGAGATCAGTTCATGGGTAGCTGCAGTTACCTTTCCTATTGGCCATGAGGTAAATATCTACTTTCCTTCCTAGAATCCATGGAATTTTAAGTCTCCTTTTGATTTCAATATTGTATGGCCAGGTTTCAAACACAGGAGTGAGAGAACAATTAAAGGTTAAGACAAGTTAAGGGTTAAAATTGAGACCTTCGTAGAGTGATGGCTGCCTCCTCTGTCCCCATCTGGTTGCTTTCTGATGATGGGGATGGAGTGAATAGGGTCCCATTTGGGGGTGCATCAGAGTGGCATAGTGGGGAATCTCCACTATGAGTCTCACTAGCACTAGCATTGCAAACTTAGGCCGGTTAGTCAATCACTCTGAGCCCTTGGCTCTCTTTTCTTCCCCACCGGAAGCAGCGCTTTTGAGAGCTACGTGTTTAATGCATGGAAAGCACCAATAAACAGCATCTGGCACAAGATGGGCATTTGTGAAATGTTATTTTCTCTTCCCTTTCCCTGCCCAGTTCAGCACCTTTATTTAATCCTTCCACTACCTAGCATAAAACTATCAACTCCTTTTGGGGCAAGGATCCTGTTTTATTAATCTTTACATTTCACCACCCCTCTATTCTAGCATATTGCTTTCTCACAGTGATGATTC
The DNA here is from genome assembly GCF_024362965.1 of Panthera pardus. NCBI lineage: Eukaryota > Metazoa > Chordata > Mammalia > Carnivora > Felidae > Panthera > Panthera pardus. The sequence goes on along the minus strand of NW_026527002.1, from coordinate 75,535,422 downwards.
GATTAAGCATCTATTGGATTACTTGGACTTGAACTTTGACACGCTGTAGGACAAGACATAAAACCAAATCATATTAAAATATAGTTGAAAATAATTAAGAAAAAATATTAATACAGAAGAACCAGAATGATAAAGAGAGATGGGCCTGGGAGTTCAATGCGTGATGTTTGTCAACGGCTCTGCATGGGTGAGCGGTAACGAGGAACAAGGATTTTGCAGCAAGGCAGCTGGGTTTAGAGTCAGATGAGTGCAGTATCCAGCAGAGTATCCGCCACACAATAAAAGTTCACATAATAACCACTTAATGAAGCTTGTTTAATGTTTTAATGTATTTGAATCCTAATTATATCCCTTACAAGCAAGGGTGTTACTTCTCTGAGACTAAGATTTATTAATCCATAAAATGGGAATAATAATGTGGATGCAATAAATTAACGTGAGTAAGGAAAGTGACCCAGTCCCTAGCACGCGGTCTGTGTGTTACACGTCATAGGTATTATTGCTTCCGAGTTTTTGCTTTGCCTTGGGCAAACTGGGATTGCTGTTTGGGACTACGGTTCGCAAATATTCCTGGATGTCGACAATCACATCCCATGGCACACTGGGTAGCTTTCAGGGTACTGAAGCTAGAGAAAACGGTGGTAGTTGTGGGATCAACAGTGGGACACAAATAAGACCAGCTCTAAAGCCTACAAGCAGTGTGACGTTAAGCAATTCACCTTACCTTTCTGATCCTTCATGTCTATATGTGTATGGAGTGTTGTCATATAGGATCTTTTCCATTTCTGAAAACTCTCTCAGTAGGACTAATTGACCTTGAAGGGTCCCTCCATTCTTACAAGCGAATGATTAGAAGAGAAGGCCACATTTCTCTACATATTGGCCAGTGAAATTTATATGTGTTTGGGAGGTGAAGGTGGTACTGGGAAGGGAGTGATCATGATAGGGAGGGTGTGGGGGGAGGTGTAGAAACACCATCTACCAAACCAAGAATCTGGGAGTCAGCCTTCACACATTTTATATATCCCATCCCCAAATTCCCGTCAGAACTGTGCTCTTAGCTCTGCTTTCCCAATAAGAAAACTAAAATGGAAAGATGTAAATGAGCTTGCATAACCTCCTAGAAGGGAACCCTTTTGTGCTTCTGTGCTGGCCCTTCCTCAACGCAGCCTCTCTCATCCGCAACTGCCTGGATCATACATTCAAACGGGGTGACTGTTGTCTGGGCCTCCAGTCCAGCCTCCATGATGCTGAAAATCAGATCGTTTTATTTCCCTGCAGGAGCCTAGACTGCCCGGAGGGAAAAGTCCAACTTAGCATGGCTTCCAAGGCCCCGAATGGTCTGTCTCACCTGCCTCCTGCCCACCTGTATCTTCAGCTGTCACCCTTGTGCTGTGTTTATGGACCACCTTCTCCATCCCAGACACTCTCCTAAACTGCTTCTTGACAGTAAGATGTGTTCCTGCCCCTCATTTGTAATGTAGGAGGGCTAGGCACACCATCATCAGCCACTCACACAGGTTCTGTCTGGTCAACAATCCATAAACTACCTCTCTCCTCTTCCTCATCTTCCTCTTAACAATAGCTAATATTAATTAATCATTAATGATTGCAAATTGAACTATTGGGCATCATCATCAAGATAAAAAGCTTCTACGCAGCGAAAAGAAATAATCAACAATACTAAAGGCAACCAACAGAATGGGAGATGACATTTTCAAATGACATAGTAGATAAAGGTTAGTATCCAAAATCTGTAAAGAACTTATCAAACTTAACACCCCAAAAGCAGATAATCCAGTGAAGAAATGGGCAAAGGACATGAACAGACACTTTTCCAGAGAAGACATCCAGATGGCTAACAGACACATGAAAAGATGCTCCACATCACTCAACATCAGGGAATACAAATCGAAACCACAATGAGATACCACCTCACACCTGTCAGAATGGCTAAAATTAACAATTCAGGAAACAACAGATGTTGGCGAGGATGCGGAGAAAGGAGAACACTTTTGCACTGCTGATAGGAATGAAAACTGGAGAAGCCACGCTGGAAAATAGTATGGATGCTCCTCAAAAAATTAAAAATAGAACTACCTTACGACCCAGCAATGGCACTACTAGGTATTTGTCCACTGATTCTAAGGGGCATATGCACACCAATGTTTATAACAGTGCTATTAACAATAGGCAAATCGCCCAAATGTCCATCGACTGATGAGTGGATAAAGAAGATGTGGTTTATATGTACAATGGAATATTAATTGGAGATCAAAAGAATGAAGTCTTGCCATTTGCAACAATGTGGATGGAACTAGAATGTATTATGCTAAGTGAAATAAGTCAGTCAGAGAAAGATAAATATCATATGATTTCACTCATATGTGGAATTTAAGAAACAAAACAGATGAACACAAGTGAAAGGAAGGAAAAATAAGATAAAAATAGAGTGGGAGACGAACCATAGGAGACTCTTAAATACAGAGAACAAACTTAGGGCTGCTGGAGGGGTGTTGAGTGAGGGCATGGGCTAGAAGGGTGATGGGCATTAAGGAGGGCACTTGTTGGAATGAGCACTGGGTGTTATATGTAAGAGATGAATCACTGGCTTCTATTCCTAAAATCATCATTGCACTATGTGTTAACTAACTCAGATTTAAATCTTTAAAAAAAGGAAGAAAAAAAAATCACTAATGATAAAGGCACTATTCTAATCACTGTAAATAGTTTGGTTTCACTTAAGCCTTCCCACAAGCCTATGACATAGGCATTTTTATTTCAACTTTCCAGATAAGAAACTGTCTCATAGAGAGTTTAAGTGACCTGCCCAAGATCACATAGCTAGGAAGTGGCAGGGTCAGGATTTGTGCACCGGAAGTGAGCCTGAATTTTTTTTTAATATTTCTGTTTATTTTTGAGAGAGAGAGAGAGAGAGAGAGAGCAGGGGAGGGGCAGAGAGAGAGGGAGACACAGAATCCAAAGCAGGCTCCAGGCTCTGAGCTGTCAGCACAGAACCCGATGCGGGGCTCGAACCCATGAACAGTGAGATCGTGACCTGAGATGAAGTTGGACACTTAAGCAACTGAGCACCCAGGCGCCCCGAGCCTGGATTCTTAACCACTGTGAGCTACTCCTCCAGTGCATGGTTACAGTTGGTGATAGGGCCAATAATGGAAAGGCTTGAGCCACTGTCAGGGTGTTTCTGGTGAGGGTTGCTTGGAGAAGCTGCCCTGAGGAGGCGGTATGGGAGCTGTGATCTTTCCACCAACTGCCCACTCCCTCCCCCACCAGTGGGCACACCGGCCCCTCTAAGGATGAAACCCTCCTGCTCCTTGCTCCCATCTTTCCAGATGCCATTTCCTCTGCGTAGAAGGTCTGCCTCTCTTCATCAGGCTAACGTCTGCTCATACTCTCATTTGCCAAGCAATTACTGGGCCAGCTACTGTGTCAGCCACTCTGGAGTCTTAGTCCACAGAGATAAATAGACTCGACCTCTGCCCTCTGGTGCTCACCATCTGGAGGCAAGATGGACGTGCAAATATGCACCGAACGGGTGAGAGCCCTGGCATCATGGGGTGTGCAAGAAAAGGGTGCAAGGGAAGAGAAACATAGCCTGCTTGTTTCATAAAACATTGTCACCATCTTTCAGTATAAAAATACTCTATAGAGTATATATTTTTAGCCCAAGATCAGTTTCAGATCAGCAATCTGAAAGCCTCTAGTTACTCTTCTCAGTGCAATAACTTCTGTATTCGCATCTCTTCCAAGCTTCCTCCTCTCTCACGTCCTCCTCCTTCCCCTTCCCTCTTTCCTTCCTAATCATCCCTCAGAGATGACATGAATGCCTCCTTTCCTTCCTCCATGCCGGGCACTATGCCCGTTGCTCATCCTTCAAAATTCAGTTCGGGGCCTCCTCCAAAATATCCTTCTTGAACTGTAAGGTTCTTAAGAAAGTTGAGTAGGGTCCGCTACTCTCTGTTCCCACTGTCTCCCATGAGAGCTGACTGAGACCATGATGGGGAAGCGTGTTTTCTGTTCCCCACCAGACAGTGCACTCTGCATAGAGAGTTTGAGGCAGTACCTGCCAACAGGGGCTCAGTATAGGTGCTCAGTAACTATTTGTTTTTTGTACACTAAATTTCATTCAGGAAGAAACCATGATGGATACTACAGGAATCATGCAGACAAAATGAGCTTGATTGTACAACTGAAGTTCTCTGGCAACCTGAGATTCTGCAAGATGTTCTGAGCTCTGTAAATTCTGGGGTTACTGATATAGGGCAGCGTGCATGCCTAATTCCTTGAGGCACAGCCTATCTCTTGTGATAGTGGGCATCTCTTCTAATCCCTTTACTTAAGACTCGTGTAGAATCTCTGATTTGGGCAAAGACTCTTTATGGCCCCGGTCTTCCAGAGTATTTGAATCTCAGGTTTTTACCTGAACACATGGCCACACAGAGTAAAATCTGCATCTCTAAGCCTCTCTTTCAGCCAGATGTCGCTGTCCTTAAAACTAAGAGGCATTCCCCTTACTTACCTCTCCCCTACCTCAGTCTTCTTGCTGGATGTAATATCCACTCATCCATGTGGTGGAATTTCCATTCAGAAAAGGGCCTTTCCCAAGAGATGGTAGAGAAACAAGACAGGAACTTGAGTCTCTGGGAGCTTAGAGTGCCTCCTGGCCTTGAAATGCTTACCTCCAGACCTAAATGAGAGAAAGACAGAAGGAGATCTCCATCTTGTTGAAGACACTGATATTCTGGGGTTCTGCTACATGCAGCCGTATGTGACCTGGACACTATACTGATCTTCCTTTTGTAGAAGCAGAGATCGTCAGAGGTACATGGGACTCTCATTGTATTAACCTAATACAATGTTTATTAACATTTTTGGAGTCAAGAATTTTTAGATTAGATGAAAGCTAACTACTCCGAAATAAGATAAAATGCCTGTCCATAGCGGACCATGGCCCTTATGTCTAAACATTTGGTTGCAAACCCTCGTTTTAACTACAGACAAGCTGTGCTTCAGACAGACTCCAAAATTGATGGAGGGTCACATGATAAAGTGGACCAGGTTCCAGGCTTTCTTGACCTTAAGCTGGTACTTTTTCCTCTAAGAGCCACCCTCTGGCTTCTATGGGCAATGCTCTTGTGGCAGTCATGTGATGGGGCTTCGGAGATATTTTAGGTTTCTTGGTAAATATTGATGATTTCACCTTCTTTATTGATTCAATAATCCATTGATTCATTCATCTACTTAAGAAGCAATTACTGAGCCCCTTACAGGGTCAGGCACAGGGCAATGTATCGTTATACCCAGTGAACAAAGCACAGATATCGCTCCTATCCTTACGGGGCTTGCATCCAGTGGGTGAGTCAGACATTAAACAAGTCAAAGCTCAAATTCATTTATAATAACAAATTGGGATGAGTGCTCTGGAAGGGGTGATTGATATGGTAGCAGAGAACAATAGGACAGCAACAGGGAATCAAGGAGACCACTTTGTGGAGCTGAACTTTAATCTGAGATGAAAGATGGGAAGGAACCAAACATGGGAAGAGTAAAGTTGGGTGTATTCTAGATGGAGGGAACAACCCATGCAAACATCCTGAAAAGGAAAGAGCTAGAATACTAAAGAATTAGAAGAAAATTCAGTATGGTGAGGCTAAGTAACTAGGGAAGAATTTGAAATGTAGGCCAGGGCAAGACCATGTAGGTCCATGTGGCCTCTTGATGGCCTGCCAACAAATCTGGGCCTTTATCTTAATTACAATCAGAAGGCATAGGAAGGCTTTCTCCTAGAAGGAGAAGGGATGTGATTCTGGGTTTTCCAAGGACCACTATGGCTGCTAAGTGAAAATGACCTGGGATTTGAGAGCATCTAATTATAGCCCATTTCACCGGGCAGATGGACCTGAAATGTATTTGGGGTGTAGGATGGATCTTGGTTTGGGGTAGAGTGTGAAGAAGAGGGACAGACCAGAGAAGAGCCAATGGGTCTCTTATAAACCTTGAAGGGTTCCTCTTGGGAATTCTCCAGAAAAGGGAGCCTGGATATATTCTAGTGCTGACAGAAGAGCCTTCTCAACAGCTGTTGACCTGCTCACTGAATGTTACCCATGCAAAAGCAAAACAAGGTTAAATTCCAGATTGCTTCAGTGGGCTAGAAGACACTTCATAAGGAAACAGCTGGAAATTACACATTCAGAATGGGGTTGGAAAGGATTTCATTCATTTCTTTTTGATAAAATTACCACACGTAACTCACTAACTTGATTTGGAAGAAAATAAAAGGTGTGCTGCAGTTTTTGACTTATGCTTACATGAACTGACTACATTTCTACAAGGAATTTAGAACTTTAATTCAAAAACATTTCAGAAAACACTTCTACTTAGTTACTCATGATAAGTCTGTTTATACAGCAATAACTTGGGGTTTCAGAACTCAAAATAAGTGACAATTGATCGCTTGTCTGTCTTGAGGCAACAAGTGGGAGATGTGATGATGATTGCCTGTCATTATCTTTTTTTCCAGTTGGGAAAGCTGAGTCCTTCCGTGACTAAGTCCGGGTCTCAGAAGCCTGCTACAAAACCAAAACTCCCTCCACCCTCCCTGCCACTCCAGCAGGACATACAGGGAAACAAACATCAAGCACATAGAAAAGCCAAGTAATTCCATATATGTTATCTATGTTAATTTTCACAGCAACCTGGGTAGGTTTTTAATGTTTATTATTTATTTTGAGGGAGAGAGAGCAGGGGAGAGGCAGAGAGAGGGAGAAAGAAAATCCCAAGCAGGCCCCGCACTGTCAACACAGAGCCGAACGTGGAACTCAGTCTCACAAACCATGAGATCGTGACCTGACCCAAAATCGAGTCGAAGGCTTAACCGACTGAGCCACACAGGTGCCCCTGGGTAGTTTTTTTGTTTTGTTTTTTTTAATCTTTACTTTACATCTGAGGAAAAAGAGGCTCAGAGAAACTGAAGGAGATATGAAAGGGCCCACAAGGAGTAAGTGGAGGACAGTAGAGTTGTATCTTGAAAATCCATGCTGTGGATCACATCACTCTCATGCGGTGAGACCTCATGCAGCTTCCAGTTTAACTCATTTCTCAAGTGTTTCTCAGTTCTAGACATAAAAGAATAATACTAAATATTCTCAGAAAGTCAACTATCCCCAGCAAACCTCAGTTCTTAAATAGTTCAGACAACTTTGTATTCTATATGGCAGATCTATTGGCCCCAACTTTCATCCTTTTGTTCATGCCCTTTTCCATGTGACTTAAAAGTTCTTCCCAGTGGAAGCAGAGTAAATACACCCTTTGACTTTGGGCTCAGCCATGTGACCTGCTTTGGCCAATGAAATAGTCACATTCATGAAGCAAGAAAATACAATGAAATGCCTTCATGTGCTTCTAGCATTACCTGAGAAGAGTGGCCCCTGAGTAGCCACTTCTCCTGAGCCTAGATCCCCAACATAAGCCAAGGTGGCACAGACCTCCCTCTAACTTGCGGCGAGAAGCCAAAACCATTTGACATGCAGCCTGAAGCAGAGACACCCAATCCATCCCAGCCAAGATCAACCAATTCTCCACTGACCTGTAGACTAAGTGGCCGTTGTATGGCTTAGAGTTTGAGGGTAACTTATCCTATACCATTTTGGGGACAATAATCGATTTTATCTCTGCCAGTTGCTTTTCCCTTCTAGATATTCTGCTTTGTAAAATATCTGTAGCCAGCAAGCGCTGTTTGAGCACTAGCTATGTAAAAATCAATACAACGTTCAAACAGTGGCTTTGGGAAATCCAAAGAAGATTAAAGCACAAGGTTCCTTCAAGAGAGCTCACGGTCTAATGGGAGAAGATAAGGTAAAAGATACCAAACACATAGGGTAGGTAAAGCAGAGATGGGAAAGGAACCACTGAGTATGGGTTGATTATAGAACTTACCAGTTTCAAGGGCCCACATTAGAAGAAGGTGACATCCTTAAAAGCTGATCCAGATGTGTCGTCAGTGGGAAAATGTTAAGCAGGCTATCTGGCCAGGAGACGGCTACTAGAGATGCCCTGCACTAATTTACTAGTGTCTTAAGATAACATTAGTGAAAATTGACTCCATTCCATGTTCCCTCCTAAGAAGCTTCAAACATTGCCAATTTAATCCCTTAAGGTAAATATAATTATCGCTTCCCATTTCATAGATTAAGAAACTGGGACAGAATTACTGACTTGTTCTAAATCACACATCTACTGAGCAGGGATAAAACGTTACTGTGGCGGCCAGTCTCCAAGATGGCCTCCATTCCCGCCTCCCAGTGTTTGCCCTGGCACAGCCCCTCCCACTTGTACCAGGGTGGTTCTGGGTGACCAACTGAACGCTGCAGAAGCGATGGCGGGTCACTTCTGAGTTTGGGGTATAGCAAACATGATGATTTCCATTTTGGTCTGGTGTCCTTTCCCTTGGACTATTGTGTGGACCCCCAGCAGTCTGAAGAGGCCCACTTGGCAAGGAATGAGGCCTCCTGCCAACAACCGGTGAGGAACTGAGGTCAGTCAACAACCATGGAATGAATTTGGGAGAGGACCCTCCAGCCTTCAGGTAACTCACCACCACTGAGGATGTTAAGTGCAACCTTATGAGACACCCTGAGCTACAGCCACCCAGCTAAGCCATTCCCAACTTCCTGGCCCACAGAAAATAAGAGGGAATAACACTTGTTGTTTTCAGTCAGTTCTGTAGTACTTTCTTATACAGCAATAGATCGTACAAATGGCCACTTTTTCCAAAGTCTCTAGGGTGCGGCACTGCTTTAACAGTCTATAATAATAATTTTTTAAATAAATATAAATATTTCTGTCACCTTCACAGTTTATAAACAGCATGCTCGCTTTGCTCATCTGATAGAGGAACCCATTCTTTTTACTCCACAATGTGCTGACTCACTTCAGGGCGGCAAAATTCCCAGTTGCTAACTTTTTGCCTGCTATTCATTATGGCACGGCAGAAAAACCTGTGGTCAATGGAGTCAGACAGACTGGATTATCTTAAATATAGTGATATTCACATATAGAGAAATGAATAGAATCTTAAAGATGCAGTTCAATGAGTCTTGACAAATGCATTCTCCCATGTAACAAAAACCAGCAGTAATAACACACAATGTTTTTTATCACCCCGGAAATTTCTCTCATAACTCTTTCCATTCAATCCCCACTGCCCCTTGAGACGAGTGTTCTTATTTCAGTCATCGTGGATTAACTTTGCCTGCCCTGGAGTTTCGTGTAAGTGAATCATACAGAATGTATTCAGTGTAGTTAATTTCTCTTGGTACAATGTTCTTAAAATTCGTTCATGCTGCTGTGGATAACAATACATAGCATTTATTGCTAATTAATATTTCCCTGAAATAATATATAATATAATATAATACACTTACACATTCTCCTTTGATGGGGTTGTTTCCAGATTGAGGATATTAAACTAAGCTGTTACAAACATTTAGACAAATCTTTTCCCGGACATATATTTTTATTTATCTTAGATAAAATACCTATGAACAAATTCACTGGGTCATAGAATAGACGTATAACTTTGTAAGAAACTGTCAGTTTTCCAAAGATTTGTATCATCACATTCCCACCTGCAGTACATAAGGATTCTGGTGGCTTTACGCCTAGCCAATATTTGGTGTTATTATTTAAATTTCAACCATTCTTGTGGATCTGTAGTGGTATTTCATTGTGGTTTTAATTTGCATTTCCCCGATGACTAAGGATGCTGAGCTCTTTCTATAAGCTCATTACACATTAATACATCTTCTTTTGTGAAGTGTCTGTTCAAGTCTTTGGTCTATTTTTATGACTACTTAAAAAATTATTGACTTAAAGGGATTTTTTATATTACGGATATGGGTCTTTTGTCAGATATATGCACTGTGAATAATTTCCCCCAGTCTGTGCCTTGCCTTTTCATTTTCTTAATAGGCTTTTTTTTTAAATGACTAGGAATCTCTAATTTTCATAAAGTCCACTTTATCAATTTTTTCCTATTTTTGTGTCTTTTCTAAGAAATTTTGGCCATGCTAAAGTTTGAATATAATCTCCTTTTTCTTAAAGAAGATTAATAGTAACTGTCTTATATATGTATGTCCGTGATCTCTCTTAAATTATTTTTTGTGCTCGATTAGGCAAGTATTAGAAATGCTTTTTTCTCCTCATATGTTGAATAAATTTTCTTTTTTTTTTTTGTTAAATTGCTAACATGCTTTTTTTTTTTAATCAATTCATCCAAATGTCCAAATGTGTAGGTCTATCTTTAGATTCTCTAATTCTGTTCTATTGATTTATTTGTCTGTCCTTAAGCCAATGCTACACTGTATTGACTGTTGTTGCTTTATAGTAAATCTAGCAATCAGATAGTATGTCTTCCAAATTTTCCTCTTTAAGATTATTTTGTTTTCTAGGTCTTTTGCATTTGCACGTAAGTTTCAGAATAAAAATGTCAATTTCTAAAAAATATTATGTAACTTTCATTAAATTATGCTTTTCAAGAAATTATTCCATTTCCTCTAAGTTATGGAATTTATTATCTAACATCCTTAAGATCTATTATGCTCTGCCTTCTATGCCATAGAATAGGAAAGCTCAGGTTTGCTGAACTTTGGGGATCTATAGGAGTTGATATTTCACCAAATTTGCCACATTTGGGTCACTGTTATTTTTTTTAAGTTTATTTATGTTTGAGAGAGAGAGGGAGAGCACCAGCAGAGGACCTGCAGAGAGAGAGGCACCGAGGATCTGAAACAGGCTCCAGGCTCCAAGCTGTCAGCACAGAGCCAGATGCGGGGCTCAAACTCACAAACCACAAGACCATGACCTGAGCCGAAGTCAGAGGCTTAACACACTGAGCCACCCAGGTGCCCTGTGGGATTATTCTTTTAAATATTTTCTCTGCTGTATTTTCTCTATCCTGTCATTTGGGGACCTCAATTATACATATGCTGTACACTAATGTTATCCTACATGCCACTGAGGCTCTATCCCTTTTCTCAAGCTTTCCCTCTTGTATTCTTCAGACTGTATCACTTCCATTGATCTATCTCAAGTTTATTGATCCTTTCTTTAACCATCTCTAGTATACTAAGTCAATAAATAAATCTTATTGAAGTATTATTATAATTTTCAGTTTTAGAATTTCCAAAGCAGAGAGTCAGGTCAGCCATGAGGCTTGTCTTGCACGATTCTCTTTAATGAAGGATCACGGTCCAGTGCTGCTTGATGTCCTTCATATATTTGTAGTTTTTTTTTTTTTTTTTTTTTTTTTTTTTAATCGTTTGGTGCAGGAAGGTAAGTTTGTACTAGTTATTCCGCTATGGGCCAGTGTCAGCCTTACTTCTGATGTTTTGTCCTGACACTCTGTCACTGTGTGGCCTTGGGCAAGTTAATTCATCTTCTGTGTGTTTGTGTGTTTACAAATGAGGATTGTAATACTTAGACTATAAGCCCAATGATGATAGCTGCCTTGCCCGTTTTGCTCATTTCTGAATCCCCAATGACTACCAATGCCTAACACGCTGAAAGCACTCAATGTACATTCATTATTTAGCTGTAATCACTCATTCATTCATTCACTCATTTATTCATTCAAAACATGTTTCCAAGTAAAAATCCACTACACAGAGATGTCATGAAGAATAAATCAAGGCATCTGAGTAATGTGATTAGTACAAAACTTGGCTCTGAGTGAGGATCAAGATATTATAGATATTTAAAATAAATGATGGCTGAAATGAATTACAGTTCCAGGTCTTAGGATCTACAGATATTCCATGTGAGCAAAAAAAAAAATTAAAATCTGTAGAATCTTAGGAAAAATGCATAAATACGCCTTATGTTAGAACTTCACTGAGTGGCTTATAAATGCCACTGTTGATCTGAAAAGGGGTGGGGTCAGCGCGTCCTCACCGCAGATCCTATGCCTGGAGCATTCGTGAGCCCTATGTGCCAGTTCGTTGGCAAAGCTTGGTTGGCTGATTGGCTGGTTGAGCTGGAGGTATTAGCCCTGTCACCCGGTGGGGTGGACAGGCTGGCTGAGCTTGCTTGGCTGAATCTCTGCATCATTCCCTGAGGATGGTGTCATTGCCGACAGGAATGAGTCTCTGGGCTCAAATAACTTGTAAACAAGCCATGATTTCTGGCCCAGCATGAGCTACAACTGCAGTGGGGCAGCCAGGAGAGTGGGGAACAAGAGGCAACCAGATTTATGAAGGTCTAGGGTGAGGCATAAGCCTCTGTTCTCTGGAAACGCAATGGTCGCCTGATCACCAGTCTCTGTTACACATTCTGCTCCACTTTCCAAAGTGCTTCTCACACCTGTGAGCTTCTTTGACCCTCACGGCGTCCCCTGAATGGATAAGAGGCAGGAGTGCATGTGCCCCCTTTACAAGTACAGAAACAGCCCGGGAATGATCATGTGACTTGGCAAGGCCACACAGCTGGGAGATCTGAAGGCCAGGCTTGGAATCCTGTTGGAGAGGACAAGTACTTTTGTTCGAGGTCCCAAAACAGTGGCTTCCAAATGGTAGTCGTTTCAGGGTGTGCTGCTAAAAAGTGAGACAGATGCTTGGGGATACAGCATGTCTCTCTGTCTCCACACAGAGTCCTTAGCACTTCAGAGCTCAGCAAGACATCAGACATCAACAGGTCCAGCTGCCTTATTCTGTAGATGCTGACGTGGAATCTCATAATGGCCGAGCCACTCACTGAGGCTCAACGACAAGTCCTCAGGACAACGGATGTGCCCGCACTTCTCTCCCTGTTACACTGCATCGTTTTTGTAAAAGCCTCTCTGGCTTACAGAATCAAAGAAAACAAGACAATGGCAGCTTTGGGACCTGGGAAGAGCACAGGCCCTGACTCCACTAAGAGGCTGTGGATCGGTTGGACAGGTCACCATCAAAGAGAGCCTTTATGAAGAAGGTGAGTCGAGACACCCAATCAGTAACACGGTTTTGTTAGTTTCTTTAACCTTAAGCGAGTCAAACTGTATTGATTAGAACCAGTTGGGAAATGAATTACTGAGGCTGATCTATAAAGAAATTCAATCTGGAGATAGAGCAAATTGCCGTCAGGATTCCTTATTAGGCACTCCGCACCACACACCAAATAAAGCAAATAAACAGACGCACACAAAGGGCAAACTTTTTCGTGGGTTGAAAATGACACTGTGATTGGGGAATACAGGGCCAGCTAATACCACAGTAATTGACCATTTTTTAATAACCAACAAATCGATCCCTCCCTAACAAAGCTTCCAAGAAGTGAGAATAGGAAGGGCTGTATTAACAGAGAGGGATGGAAATGAAATTAAGCTCCTAGCGTGGTTTTTTCAGTATCCATAAGATGGGAGTATGATTCTGTCAGCAACTGCATTCTACAGAGAATCCAACATGGTTACTTCATTTAATTAGGAGGAGCAGAGTGTGTGGGGAGAGAGGGAGTCTTCTGGGCAGTGGGAAGCCAGCAAAGATATCGAACCTTCCATTCCAAAAATTGCTTAGCAAAAGCAATTTTAATTGCTGCCTTTGTTATAAAAGATTAAAGGTGGTTATGTCCCCATGTACCTCACTTTAAACAATCGATACGCTCCTGAATAGTTATGTGCAAATCAAATTTTTGTAAATCAAATCCAATTTTAAATGCCTTTAGAGAGCTTGCTGTTTTAAGGAACCTCTCTGGTGAATCCTTTTTTAAGGGCTAAAGCTATCCCCTAACTTATTGGGCTGGAAGGCTATGATAAATTGGGCCAATAGAATTTTGTCCCTTCTCCTCTATTTGAAAATAGGATGGGAATCAGATGACCGAAAGATATACTTTCACAGCTAATGGTACCTCCTATGATGGGTTAATTTAGTAAATGCTAAGATTACCCCTTGTATTTTCCGTGTTTTGGCTATGACATTGAGCAATGATGACTAGGGTTTAGCATCAGGACAATGAGACTCTGAGAAGGAATCAAAACTGGTTACTTAGGGGCGCCTGGGTGGCTTAGTCGGGTACCCACCAGACTTCGGCTCAGGTCATGATCTCACCAGGTATGGGTTTGAACCCCACGTTGGGCTCTGTGCTGACAGCACAGAGCCTGGAGCCTGCTTTGGATTCTGTGTCTCCCTCTCTCTTTGCCCCTCCCTTGCTCGCACTCTGTCTCTCTCTCTCTCTCTCTCTCTCTCTCAAAGAAATAAAAAATAAAAATTTTTAAATGGTCAATTGGAAGGAGATTTAAGAACTATCTAGTCCAAGTGCGCCTGGGTGGCTCAGTTAAGCGTCCAACTTTGGGTCAGGTCATGATCTCACAGTTCGGGAGTTTGAGCCCCATATTGGGCTCTGCGCTGAGCCTGCTTGGGATTCTCTCTCTCTCTTCGTCTCTCTCTCTCTCTCTCTCTGCTCCTCCCCCGCTGGCTCTCTCTCTCAAAAATAAATAAATAAACTTAAAAAAAGAGAGAAGTATCTAGTCCAAACTTCAAAACAGAGATTTCTCTTTGAAGCATTCCAGAATGAAGACTATTTAGGCTTTGATTAGACACTGCTTGAATGTGCTGCGATGTTCATTCGTAAGTGTATTCATTATTTAGTGAGCATTAACTATGTGAGGAACTAGGTTCTGGGAGACAGGGGAAGAAAACCAGAGAGAGCACTCACCTTCTACGGAATTTAATTTACCTGGGCAGGTATTACATACAGAGTAACACAAATAACTGAGGCAGTGTCATTCTCATCAACACTGTGAAGATTGGACACAGGACGCTATGAAAGTGGTCGAGGAAAATTGACCTGAGGAAGTTGCATTTAATCTACGATCTACAGGATGAACAGGGGCTGAAGCAAAAGTAACAACTGGAGAGCACTATGTGCAGAATCGACACACTCCAAATTGTGGCTTGAATGAACCCTCTTTCTATGATGTGAAAGCAGACTGGAGCAGGGCAAGAATGAAAACAGAGACCAGGGCTCAGGGTAAAAGATGCTGTGGGCTTGGGCCAAGGGCTAGAAGTGGGGCATGAGTGATGGCCCCAACACATTAAAGGGAGTAGGATCAATATGATGGGGGGGGGTGATTCTACAGGGGGATCAAGCAAAGCAAAGAGCCAGGGAGAGTCAGGGATGGCCTCTGCATTTCTGGATTGGGTAACTGGAACGATGGTGATGTCATCTACTGACACCAAGAACATTGGTGGGAGAGTAGCTTGGGGACAAGAGATTTGGTGCAATGGTTTTGGGGTGTGTTGAGCTAGAGGTGACATCCGTGGAGAAGTCAAGCGGGCAGTTTAGTAACTGAGTCTGGGACTCGATGACCTTCACTAGCGTGGCAGACTAGACCGTCCTGCAGCAACGCAGGACGCCTCCTGCAACGCCTCCCCAGGACTCGCTGGGGCATTCAAGGACACGGCTTCAATTTCTAGGGAAATGAAGTCGTGGGGGCACTGATATACAAGTCCAGCAGACAAATCATGACTGGAACATGTAAGCTAAACCTAGATAGGAATTGAGTGATGAGAATGGGGACACACGTCATAGGAATGTTGCAGGGGATCCCTTGTTAGTGTTACCACTCAATATTTGTGGCTGTTCTTGGGTCATTGAGACAAAGAAAGCAGTAGCCAGGCGAGTCCTTTGGCCAGCTTTGTGGTAGGAGGCAATGTGATATCAAGGTCAGTGCTCGGGAGTCAACTTCTGCAAAACGTTTGAACCCCAAGTCCATTTGATCACCGCAGAGAGGCGTGCACCAGGCCAGCCAGCTGCAGCATTTGATGGAGCCTCTCACTTCTCCCACATTGGCCACTGGTTCCTTTGTGTGGAGAGATGAGAAAAGTGAGCTGGGGACAAGTTGTGTCTTGTTTATCATCTCCCCACATTCACCTTTTTTATATCTTGGGGTGTCTTCTGGTAGCCTTATCTCCTTCTTGATATGCCGAAGTCTAAGTCAGCAGCTCATAGAAAGGAGTCTTGGTCTCAGCCCATCTCTTCCAGGTGCATCTGATGCAAGTCTACCGAAAAATAGCTTCAACTATTTGATTGGGATCAGGAATGGAGTCAGTCCCGGGGTTGCATCCATTGGGAGAGAATGTCTCTCCTTCCTCCAGGTGGCCAATGTGACAGAGGTTAAGCACGGAACTGCTAGTGGGTACCTTTGCCATCACATCAGGAGAGGGTGCCTGACAGTGAAGCCAAAAGAGAGAAATGCAGGGACCTCGACATGGGGGTGAGAGAAAGCGAACAGCCAGTGGAGAGAGACCTATATCTGGTGACATCCTTTGAAGTACTTGATTTAACTGTTTCTGAAGCACCTCTACTCTTGGCTTCTAATTCACATAGACCCCTATATTGTATTCTCAGTCTAAACAAGTTTGGGTAGGCAATTTGGTCACTTAGAACAGAGAAAACTGGCCAATTCCATACCCACAGTTTGACTGCTCTTACTTCAGCGATGTGCCTGTCCCTTGGAACACTCCTTGTTTAATATTCAGGAATGGAGTCTATAGATCATGTGGTCACACTGAAGTTTGGAGGCAGAGAAAAATGAGTTACTGTAATCGGCATTCCCAACAAAATGACGCGGAAGGGAGAAGGGCAATGCGAGGGAAGGTGTGCCATTACCAGAATTCTGGAAATTAGGGAATGCTGATCAGATGCCCTTACCTAATCTGGGTGCCTCTTTCTGCGGGAACACAGGATTTTTTTTTCTAGTCTGCTTCCTCCCTAGAGATGGGAACACCAAAATTATACAGGCTATCTAGCCCAAAGGGAACATAGGCTACTACCCACCAACTCAAGATTTTCCAGGTACTGAAAGGTCCTCTTCAGGGGAGATAAGACATGGGGGAAGATGTTTAATTGGCTTTGACACATCTAAGGCTTTTAGTGGTCTGATCTCCAGAAAAAAAAAGGTCCTCACATATGTTTGCATGGTCCCTTCAAAGCTCCACAACAATCTGAACTGAGACAAAAACCCAGAGATATACCAGCTCAATATACGAATTTGGTAGACCTTCTTAGAACCATTCCACCAGAGGCAATATTGGCTCTTGAAGCTGGTGCCTGGGCTGCATGTTTAGATGAAGGGAAGCGAGACGTGGCCATCGCCGTGGGGAGAGGAAGAAAGGTACAGCCTGGCAGCCAAGTAACATTTGGCAGACGAAACAGGGAACCCGCATCTTACAGTCCAAAACTACTTCCCCATTGTGGTCATCCCTTGTATATTATCTGTCATGAAGAATGCAAATGGTAATATCCATTGTAGAAGAGCCCGCAGCAAAGCCAGGTTCTCCAGTGTATCGTGTCTCCCTTCTTTTCTGTCACTTGTCTTTATCACATCTTACCAGAGCTATTTCTGTCTATGGGGAGTTAGCAGGAAGATCACATATTGTACAGAGAGCGGGTGTTAAATTTATGCAAAGGGAAAGAATGTGTTATGGCAAAAATTATTTATTGCATGGCATCTCCCTTGAGGGTTAGTCTCTTGTTAGAGTTTTCAGGACAGCGGCTCTATATTTGTCACATGGTAGAGCCACACTCCTGCCTGCCTCCGGCTGTCAGCACCAAGAGCGTTTATGTAAAATTGTGATGCAAACCTACACCTTTAGGAAGCACGATCTGGTCCAACATCAAGTATCTTGTCTGGGAGCCATTTATGTTTGGAGACGAGTGAGTCTTCACCCAGTGAGAAGAAGGAAAGACAGGAACAGAAGTGTGTTGGATAGACTGGAATTGGGCCATGTTTTGGCATAACAACTTGAACTAGTGGGATATTTTATGGAACTCTGAGCATTCTAGAAGGTGGCATGTCGTGGGATAGCATCAAGCGTCCATCGGACATAAAGCTGGATTCTGTTTCTACCATTTACTAGCTCTGGATCTCAGGAGGAGGTAGTTGACATCTCTGAGCCTTCATCTTCTTGACCGTGTCATGAGGAGCAAGTGAAATAGAGTAGATGCCCAGTGGTAGATGCTAAAATAACATTCTTCTCCTCCCTTTCTGCAAAATTAAACATCAGTTCAGGGTTTTTCTAAGAAGCTCTGTTCTCTGGGTCCCATGGGTGGTATTCTTTAGGATTGGGGTGACAAATGCTTGGTATGCAGCTTCCTTCTTGCCTTTTTGTTTGTTTCTTTGTTTCATCTATTTATTTTGTGAGAGAGAGTATGCACACGCACAAGCGTGGGAGGGGCAGAGAGAGAGGAGAGGGAGAGCATCCCCAACAGGCTCCTCACTCTCAGTGCAGAGCCCGATGTGGGGCTCGAACTCACGAACCATGAGATAATGACCTGAGCCGGATCAAGAGTCAGATACTTAACTGACTGAACCACCCAGGTTCCCTCTTCTAATTTTATTTTATTTTATTTTTTAAAACACTTTTTTTAATGTTTTTATTTATTTTTGAGACAGAGAGAGACAGAGCATGAGCAGGGGAGGGGCAGAGAAAGAGGGAGACACAGAATCCAAAGCAGGCTCCAGGCTCTGAGCAGTCAGCACAGAGCCCAACGCGGGGCTCAAACTCACAGACTGTGAGATCATGACCTGAGCCGAAGTCGGATGCTTAACCCACTGAGCCACCCAGGCGCCCCTTCTTACTTTCTTTTAAAAGACATTGCTTATGGACGATGCCACTCTTTCTTTCTTAAGGATCCCTCAGGATCCTTCTCAACATACCCTCAATGTGGTCATTTATAAAAAAATTTAAAAAGATCAGAGTTGACATACAAAGTAAAATATTTTTTCCATCTGTGATCCAGATCACGTCCCTGAATTACTCCGTTGATCATCGCACCCAGTGCGCACAGATGGTTTTGATGTACATTAAATGCACAAATAGACCTCCAGGTGCTTGAAGGACACAGGGATTCTGGAAGAGGTGCCAACATATTCTTGTTCTTGCTTCAGTGTTGAATCATAGATTTTCTATCTCACTTTTGGACATTTTGCCCCACAAGGTACATTCTTCAGACTAGAAAGGAGTCAGCCTAGGCTCAGTTTCTCATATGCATCTAGGGAACAGAGCCACGCAGAGAGGCAACATGCGCATTAGGGGTTAAGAACTGAGCTTTATAGTCAGACGGCTCTGCGAGGTACAAGCCGTGTGAATTTTGTTAAATGGATTAAACTCTCTGAGCCTCAGTTTCCCCATCTGCACAGTTGTACCTGAGTATAATATCTGTCCCCAGGGAGGATTATGAAATGATGCTGGTAACTAGTGGAACCGACTTCCTTTCACCAGTTGCTATTAATTATAATTATAAATTATAATAATTATTATTAGTTGTAATTATTATCATAATAATTGTTATTATTAAGTGGAACATACTCAGGGAAAGGAGGCCCCAAGAGACTCAGAACCATGTCATGGAAGAACAGAAAATGAACTGGAAATTGGAGAAACCAGAGAAGACCAAGCTGTGGAGCACACGGGGGCTGTGACACTGGGACGTATAATAAGAAATATATCTGTGGCACCCCTCCCCATTTCTGGCTCACAGTTCTTGAATTTCCTGTGAAATAAAGTTGTCTTTTGTTATGTTAAGGAGGTGACTTTTGGAAAGCCCTTAGGTGATTTAAGGATGAGTGCTGGTTGCCAGGGGAAACAACCCAGACCTTTGAGGGTTGGAACTTTCAGTCCCTCTCCCCTGTGCCCACCCCCTCCTCCACTGCCCTCCAGGGAGGGCAGAAGGGCTATGGATGGAGCTCAGTTGTCAATGGCCAATGATCTAATCAATCACACCTTTGTAATGAAGCCTCCCTAAAAACCCAAAAGGACCAGGGGAGCTGAGAGCTTCTGGGTGGGTAAACACAGGGAAATTTGGAGTGAGTGGTGGCCTCTGAGAGAGCTCAGAAGCTCCACGCCCTTTCCCCACCTAGCCCTGTGTATCTCTTCCATCTGGCTGTTCCCTGGTTATGTCCTTTCATAAAAAAAAAAATAAAAAAAAAATGGGTAATCTAGTAAGTAAAATGTTTCTCTGAGTTCTGTGAATGGCTCTTGTAAATTAATCTACTCAAAGAGGGGTCTTGGGAGCCTATGATTTACAGCCAGTTGGTCAGAAGTACGGGTAACAATCTGGACTTGCAAAGACGGCCTGAAGTAGGTGGGGGGAAGGGGCACTCTTGTAGGACTGAGCTTGGTTGTTTTTTTTTTTAATATTTATTTATTTAGTGTGTGTGTGTGTGTGTGTGTGAGAGAGAGAGAGAGAGAGAGAGAGAGAGAGAGAGAGATTGAGAATCCCAAGCAGGCTCCGTGCTGTCAGCGCAGAGCCCGACGTGGGGCTCAATCTCAGTAACCAGGAGATCATGACCTGAGCTGAAAAAAAGAGTTGGACGCTTAACCAACTGAAATAGCCACGTGCTCCAGTGCTGAGCTGTTTACTTGTGGCATCTGATGCCATCTCTGGTGAGAGTGTCAGGATTGACTTGAATTACAGGACACACAGAGAGTGTCCCAGGCATCGCTTGTCGGTGTTGGGAACCCCTCGACACATTTTGGAATTGGTACCTGTCTTCAAGCATCTTCAAGTATTTCTGACAGACAGATGCAGTAACTATCTTCAAATATTTTTGACAGACAGATTTGACTCTATGGTATTGATTTTCTAACATTGATTCTATTCCTGAATATTGGCTATCACTCTCCATAGAAAGGTCACAGTTTCTCAGCCTCTTCAATAAGCAGCCGAGTCACGAGACTTGTGCTGGTCAATGAAATGCGAGAGAACGGGGTGATGACCACGACTGAACCGTGAGAACCGTGTGTGGCTCCAGCCGTCACACTCTCTCCTTGGCCCCAGAACAAAGACAGAGTGTGCTCCTTCAGCCTGGAAACGACGAATGAAGAGCAGAGACTCAGCTCAACTGGAACTGACAGGTACATGAGCAAGAAAGAAAATGTTTGTTATAAACCACTGAAATCTGGGAGCCCTTTGTTACTGCAGCATCAGTTAGCCAGGTCAAGACATTTGCTTTGTCACCTTAAGGGGTGGCGTTAGTACTAATGGGTAGAGGATGAAACATTTCCTTTCAATATAAAAACGAATTTCCTGTCAATAAAAGCCGTCTAAAAATAGAGAGGAACTGCCTTGGTGGGTAATGAATCCCTTAATAATGGAAGTATTCAAACCAAATTGAATAGTTACTTGTTTCCAATATTAAATAGGGTTGAAACAAACGGTCTTCTAAAGGTCAATAGTTCTTGGTATTTCGGGAGAAAAGAGCTCTGGAATCAAACAGATGTCTTGATTCCAGACTTATCAGAAATCTTAATACGTTGATATTTGCTGTGCCTCTATAAAAAGATACAGCACATACAGTGTTTTCCAAACTTATCTGACCAGAGAATCCTCCTCACCCCTACCCTTCACCAATCCCCAAAGAAACCTTATGGTAAAAATGGGTTTTTGATGCACATTTTGGGAAATCATGGATTGACAGCTTCGTGACTGTCATCGTTTGGGACCAGATAGCATTTGAGATTTGTTACAGCACTAAGGTACCACGAATTAGTCATGATGTAAGCCCCCAAGGAGAATACCAAAGATTTGCTTGCAGCATGGGGTGCTAGTTAAAGTGAAGGACTTGGCATGAAGATGGAGTCAATCTGAAGGCCTTGAGAAGGTTATCTAACCCTTCGTGCTCAGGATTTATGTTCTGGGAATTTGTGTCTTATCCACTCTGGAAAGTTCACAGTTATATCTTTAAACATTGCCTTTCCCCCAATCCCACCGTATTCTATTTCTACAATCCCTAGCAGTTAAAGGATGGATTTTGTCATTCCATGCAATGTGTCTCCTGACGTTTCTTTCATAGGTTTCGTCTCTGGACTCCAGGACTTGCCTCCTGTGCCTAGATGAGATCGGAATCCAAGCCTACAAACATACGGGCATTTTTCTGCCTACAATACTGTCCCCTACCCACCAGGGTTTCCATGGTATGAGATTTTACACTTCACCACTCTGGCTTTCAATTCTCTCTTTGTTTCTGGCACTTGGGGATTCTCGTAACTTGAAAACGAAGCTATGTGCACGTGTTTTTGCTTTTCAAATTATTACAGTTTGGCCATCATTTCTGTTTGCATGTCGTATGCAGGTAGCTCAAAGTGGTCGAGATTATTGCAGACTGCCAAGTAGCCAGTGTTTGAATAATGTATAGATACACATCCCGGTCTCATCCTCTACAAGACTGATGTAACAGCTTCTACCTCATTGGCCAGTGTGAAGACAAAAGACACAATGAGTCTAATGCACTGAACGTAGCGTCAGCCATATAGTAAATGCTCAATAAATATCGGGCATCGTTATTGCTGTTGTTGAAACCAGGCATATGCATTTGGAAAGGTAATTATAAATATCTCAGAGAATCCTAGAAAGGGACCATGATGGGTCTTTCTGGCTAACATTTCTGGGCTGTTTACATGAGGACATAGAGGACTTCTGGGAAGACTCTTGAATGGAGCTTGAAATTGCCAATCTGCCCTATGCAAGTGGATCCAGAGTTTCAGATCACAGGGAAACACAACAAAGTCCCCTTCATTGAGCTCTCCGGGGTGCCCTGGTGGGCTTAGAGTTCTCCTAGAGGAAACAACTAAGGTATTTGGCCTTCCCTCCTAATTGGACTCACTGCGTGAGAAGAGGGACCTTTGTGATCCAGCATCGTGCTGGGTGCTCCCCACCTTCACCTCAGGGACTTGACCCAGTACCTTTGAGACAAGAATGCACCTGGTAACAACTGTTGTAGTAATAACAATAGCTCACGTTCCCTGAGTTCTCGCCTTGAGCTAGGCTTTGCTCTAAGCCCTTTTCATACATTATCTATTCAGTCTTTTCAGGAACCTGAGTTAGGTACCACTGTTACAATGCCTGTTTTGAGGTTGCAGAAGCCAATTGTGTTGCCACACTGGGGAAGGGTGAGAATTGAGAGAATTGGTTCATCCTGCCTAGAAGCTTACTAGCGGCTCCAATATCGGGAATGTATGATAAAGAGAAATAGGTGTAAGTGATGTCAGTGGGGCCGTGACTGACCCCCAAGTTGTATTAACGTTAGCCCCTGCAGCACAACAGCGGCGGGGGTGGGGGTGGGGGGTAGGGGGTGGGGGGGTGGGGGGTGGGGATGTGAATGAACATAAGCTGAGCACTTGCTATGGATGAAACATTTTGCATACATGCCATCTACTTAGAATGAACTTTCAAACGGAACCCCTCAACAATTCTCTGAGGTAAGGATTGCTAGAACCTTCTTTAGGTGGAGGGATCGTGGCTCAGCCAGGTAACTTGCCCCTGCTTGCCTCCTAGAGGCCAGAACACTGATGTCCTGACTCAAGTCGACAAAGTGTCTTCTCGAATCCCCTGGCCTCTGAGCCCCTGAGCCTCTGAGCGGGAGGGAGGGGGCATGGCATACGTCCACTGGCCTCTGTGACTGCAGAGGGGAACTGAAATGCCCCAGAGGAGAATGTATGACATATGGGTTGTCTCCCTGAAAAAGGACACTTGGGGGATTTGGGCTTGGGAACTTTGCTGGTAACAATCGAGTATAGAAGGAACGTGGGAGCAGAGAAACAACAAAGGAGATCAGGTACGTGGGGGGAAGGACTGATGTTTTCCATGAGAGGCTTTAGAGCCCTAAAGGTCAATGGGCCTTCCTGCCCCTGAGAAGGAAATCAAAACCCTTGCCTGGAGTAGCGGAAGCTGTGTTTCCCAGAACGCCCTTTGCCCCGTGGATCTGGTTTGAGCGGCACAGCGAGAAGTTGAGGGTGGAAGGAAAGCAGTTATGACTCTCAGGAGGCGGTCGTGGTCGTACCTGGCAATGAACAGACACACAATGGCTGCTGGCAATTGAACGGGCCTGCATCATCTTCCCAGCTGCTGACCGCAACCTGGGCACTCAGGCAACTCCACAGGGGACAGCAGTTAAACCAATTCAGTGGGTCCCCAGAGATGGCAGGTCCCAGGTACCTGTCCCCAGCTCCCCCTTCGGAGTTCCCATTAGAGGCCTGGTGGGCTCGTGATTTGGGCTTCCCCACCAGCTCTGACATGTCCACCTTGCCTGTGGCTTCTGTGACTGTTTCTCTGGTCCTTCAGTTTTCTCCTTCTAGGCAGTCACTTCCCAGTGCCTCCCACATGTGTTTAAGGGCTGAATCATGCAACCAGTCCTTATTTCCATGACATTGGCAGGAGCTCTACTGCCCTGACTGAACCCTGGAGGCGCACCTGGCCCACCCTCCCTCTATTCCACTCTCCCTAGAACATGCCAAGGTCTTTCCCAGATTAAAGGCTTTCAGGCTGATGTGTTTTTACTGAACATCCTGTGGGCTTGTTCCATTGAGAGCAAGAAGATGGCAAGATGAAGGCAAGAGTTTGGCAAAAGAAGGGATCCTTCTTTCCATCCTTTGGATCTCAGCCTAAACAGCCCATCTGCCTGCAGCCCTTCCTCACCCCCCTTATCTAAGAAAGTTTCTCCTACTTCCTGTCACAGTGTTCTAGTTCTTTCCTACCATTGAAGTCCATTGATGCATCTTTTTGTTCACGTGTGCTTTCAAATCATCTGATTTCATGCACCAGAATGTGAGATCCGTGTAGACGTGCACCATTTGCCCTTGTATGAGCCACTGGCAGGGAGTCTGACACAGTGTAAGGTTCTCTAAAATTGTTAAGGAACAAAACTAGGCCACCGAATGGACTTCAGGTGTCATGGCATGTTGTTGTTTTGGTCGTGATGATAGTGGTGGCTCCAATGATGGAATGGGTGGGCAGGATTGGATTAGAATAGTCTCCACTTTTCTGTGGTTTTCATGGCCTCAGCTCTCAAAACAGAAAAGAAGAAATTTTTACTGAGAAATGCAAAGGGTTTAAGAGAAAAGAACTGCCCTGTTTGTATGACTGAGGCAAGATAAAGTTGAAGAATCTGGTAACTTGTGGCAGAGACGTGATGGGACTCCAGGAGCCTGGGGGTAGCAGGACAAGACAGGGAAGAAGGGAAAGAACCCCCAGGGATCCTGTGGAGGAGGGCAGAATTTGGGAAAGATAAATGTCTAGCAGGGGATATATATTTTTTCTGAATTTTGCTGAGGGTGGTGCTATGTAAATGTTCTCCATTCTGTAACTGTCAGTTAATCCACATCACCCGCTAATGTTTTGGTACAGGTGGATTCTTTGGGGGGAATTGAACAGCTGATGCCTGCAGCCAGGTGGGTAATGAAATAAACTGTGAGACAGCCAATGTGGGCAGAGGACTTGAAGGATGGGCATCCAACTGACCTATGGTTTATGCTCCGTGACGCTATGTGCCAGGGAGAAGTTTAGAGACCTCACACAGAGACACATTGAGACTTCTGTTCTCACAATCCACCAAGAAAGCAAATTAATGAGGGTTACCCATTGCTTTCCCATTCTGAGCACCCTACGTACTCTGAATCTCTGAACCAGAAGAAGCCTGAGAGGTGGGAGTCATCAGATTCCATTGGTAGGAGTAAGAACCAAAGACTCTTTTCCCTTGCTCCTATTATTGGCGTCTACAACTTCTTGGTGGTTCTCCTCAGACCAATGTTTCAGGGAGCATCCAAGAGATTTAAGCTTTGAGATTGGAAGCCAGCCGCCACGTAAAGAGCTTGCTCTAGATTCCTGACTTATAAGGGACCACCTAGAGAGAAAGAGATGCCTGGTAGAGATGTAACAAGGCTCCCAACTAATAGCCAGACCAGGACCCCAGACACGCGAGAGAGGCCATCTTGGATGCTCCAGCCCCAGTCGAATTGCTGAGCCAACACCTTGTGGAGCAGAGATGAACCATCACCTCTGAGCCAGGCCTGAAGTCCTGACCCACAGACGCATGGGGGAAGAACATGGCTGATGTTTTCAATAAGCAAAACCAAAAAATTACACAATAATACAACAACTGCCATAAGGTCATACATGCCTTTTCCTTCGGCATCGTTTATTGTTCGGAGTTCCGTCATATCAACTTGTTTTGCTATTATTCGCCTCTTGCCTTCTGTGAGGAGGGCTTTGAAAAGTTTACTAGAAATTGAGTGTTCTGTTCAGTGAGAGCCCAGTTAATCAAGAGTTTATAGGTTCCTTCTGATAACGAGCTTAAGGAAATTCAAATAACAAAAGACCAACTCCGGAGAGTTGACCTAGATTATGGAACCAGCTGCTGACCGGGGTCTCTCTCCTCTTTCCCCCAGAGGATAATTAGCACTGAAAGTTGTGAAGTGCCCTTCACACAAGGATGCCAGGCAAGAACATTCCTCAAGACACCACAGAGGAGGTGGTCTCTAAGGAAGTCCAATTAAAAACATGTTTGGTTGTAAAAGCGGCCAAGATTTAGTCATTAAGATGCCTGTCAGCACTTACAACTTTGCCTTCATAATGTATTCTTCATCAGGAAGATTGCTCTCGGCATCGAGGACTTCAGGTTACAGGTGACCTTCAGGTGCAAATATCTTGAGATGTGTGGCACACGGTGGGTCATCCAGGGTAGCAATTCAAAGCTGGAAGGAAGCCTACGGAGCTGGCACTAATATAGTGAGGCGGAAACACAATGACTAAAACGCTTCCATGCCAAAAAGCCTATTTTTCATAGAATTACAAAGCATATTTGCACTGGAAGGAATTTTTGATATTATTGATTCAGCGATCCCCAGTCTATTTCTGTCATGGTTCCTTGGAGCACAGTATGGAGAAAGGTTACCACCTGGGCTTGGTGAGAAAGACTGCTCTGACTGAACAACAATGCCTGTCTTTGCAACAAGAGGACAAATGGAAGAACCCGTGCCAAGCATCAACCATATTTTATCTCGTACCAACTCTACAAAGGGGCAAACTGAAGCCCAGCTTGGAGAAAGGACTTGCCAGAGGTCACGAGGGAAATTAGTGGGAGGCCCAGGTCTTGTCTAAAGGACCCACCTCAATTTGTTGCATTATTTCTCCCATTCCCATTTGTCAAGGGGTTCAGGTTCATGACCCTGCACTTGCCTGTTATACTGAGATTGATTTCCCTGGCTTCGATTTATGGCACATTTTAAGAATTTCGACTCCGAGTCTCTCCTCAAGTCCTGGTGCTCAGGGAAGACAGCTCACCTTTCTTCCATCCTTGGTTCCCTTCTTCCTTGGCCAGAACCTCATCAGGATTTTGAAAAAGGGAGCTTGGATAAGTCTCTATTTGAGGCCATTTCATCGACACGCTTAGATTTAACATTTCTGGAAGCATCGTCCATAATCTCCAGAAATGTGCATGTAATATACAGTGTTGGATTCTTGTCTCTAGATGTATTTGGCCACCTACAGGATTCAGAGGAGCTTCCAGACTCAGAAACACTTCAGATTGCCCTGCCTCAAGTCAAGTGGTCTCCTCCACTGAGTCGTGGGCTCAGCCATTGGTGGTCCCACCTGGACCAGACCGAGTGTGACGACATTAAACCAGTCTCTGCTTTTTCAGGAACTCTAGGCAGTGTTGGGAGAAGGAAACGTTCTTGCCTCTTTTCCAGTCTGAACTCCAAACAACCGAGCAGATTCAACTGACATTCTATCTCTGGGCTGTTGACTCACTCTCAACCTTTGGGAACCTGCTTCTCATTATAGATGGAAATACTCTGGCTGAAGAGAGGACACCCCGTGAGCTGCTTGACTTAGCAACCTTCCTTAGGAAAAAAAATAACCTTTCCTTTCTCTCCGCTCCTTCAGCCTGCCGGCCTGGTCCCTTACACGCATTTTAAGTTCTTGCAACAGAGTTTTTTGGTCCTGACACACACAGACACACTCCCACACACCCGTGCACACACAGACACACATGCGTGTGGTGTGCTTGTGTGTGTGTACTAGAAACATCATAGAATAAAGCATCCCCAGTCATTCTCCACCTCATCACTGGTTGATTTCTTCGGACCATTTGTCACTGATGTTTGTGGGTGGGAGGGCAGGGGCTGTTAGGACAGAGGCTGGCGGGTACTGAACACAGCATGTCAACTGATAAAGGCAGCAGAGTTACGTGGGGTGGGGATTGGGAAGCATGGTCCCTTCCCTCGTTGCCATATATCCAAGGGACCGTGTTAGCTTAAACCCTCAGATTCGATCGAAGCAGCTCCGTTAGCAAAAAAGAAACCGAGGCTTCGAAATTTCGTTACTTGTCCCAAACCACACACCTGTGTGACAAAGCCAGGGCCGGTCCGGGCTGTGGTTGGAATCCCATCGCTGTGCTCAACCTACAAGTTTACCTTCTTGACCTCTTCTCAGGATGGAAATGTAATGAACGCGGGCCAAGGGTAACCTACAGTTAATCATGTTATAATTAATGGTTAATTGATTAAGAGCCTATGAATGAAGATTTGCTATTAATGTAGAGTGACGAACTGTATTAGCATTCGAGATACGAGTTGTGAGTGAAATAGTTATGGTGATTAAAATGATCGTAGGAACAAGTTGGAGGCTGATACCTACATTTCCCAAAGTGTGTCTTAGACGTTCCATGGAAAAAGGGTCCTGTGGGTCAAGTAAGTTTGGAAAAATTCTCAGTCTTTCCTGGAACTTCACATCCTTCATGAGCACATTAAAAGGCTCTGAGAAAGAAGAAGAAAGGAAACGTGCTTGTCTCTCTGTTTCTATTTGCCCACCAAACCTTCTCTGGGGATGGCGCCTGTGGAAACTGGGGAGAAGCTTTGCAAGTATTTGTAAAACAAGCTTTGTAACAGATCAGTAACAAGTTACCCAGCCTGCCCTAGGTAAGTAAGCAAAGCAATCTGAGGCTGTCAGGGTCCCCTGAGGCTGTCTGTCTGTTTAGGCTGTGTTCTTTAGATGCTAAAGAGAACCTCACGGGGTGGGGGGTAGGGGGTGAGCACCCCCTACCCCCCACCCTCCGCCGGGGTCACAGCCCTTTCCTCTGCTGGGCCCAGAGACATTCAGCTTTTTGTGCTTTGGACCTTCAGATTCTGCATCAGATCTGTTTATTCAGTAATTTACTCAACACCTACCACCTGCCAGCCCCGTTCAAGGGACTTGGTACCAAGCACTGACTAAAGGCAAATGAGTTTCTGCCTTCATGGAAGCCGATATGGAAGGAGGACAATGAAAAGGGAACATGAAAAGTAACAAAATTGCCTAGTATGTTCAAAGACCATAAGCTCTATAGAAAAAAAAAAAAAAAAAAAAAAAAAAAACAGGATAAGGGGGACTAGGAGAGCCAGCGATATAGGGGTAATTTTTTTTTTACATAGGAACTGAGAGGGCCTCTGTGAGAAGGTGATTTCTGAACAGGAGATTGGAGGAGGGGGCAGGACAGTCCCACACGTGTGAGGGAAGAGCATTGAGCTGGTGGACAGAACAGCCAGTGCAAAGGCCCTGAGGCAAAGTAAGAGTGCAGGAGAGTGTGCCAGAGATGTTTCAGAGCGGCGAGAGGGGCTAGTGATTGGGGAGAAGGTGTGTTTGCCCTCCCATGGGGCCTCGAGAGCAGAGCAAAAGAATGAGCATGTAGAAGAGAACGCAGAGGGTTTATTCCTTCTAATCTATGGAACACCCATCAGAATCAACGTAAGAAAATAGAAACTGGTCATTTTCCACAAAGAGATCTAACATGGGCATTCATCACACCACTGCCCAGAGAGCTGGGAACGCAGGATCCATAATCAGCAACAGCGGGAGGCCGTTCCCAACCCCAGGCTGGAGGGACAAAGGGGGACAAGCAGTGCAATGGGTCACAGGGGCTGGGCTCACCAGGCCAAACTGGAGGTGCCGAAGATCCTTCTGGAAAGAGCTAGAGCCACAGAAGAGAAGCATCCTGTGCCAGAGAGCTGTCCCGGGCCTTTCCCTTCCTTCTGCCCCTCAGTCTCCTGTCAAGGGCTACCATTAGCCAGACTCCACTTGAACAATGCAGGGGGAGATTTACCTGCAGGGTAAACCCTCCTGTAAACAGTGCACAGCTGGGTATGCCAGTGATCTCTTGCCGTAAAGCAAAGCATCCCCAAATTCTGGGGCTTCAAACACACCCGCCGTCCTTGCTCATTCGTCTACAACTTGGGCAGAGCCCGGCCAGCACAGCTCATTGCTAAGCCAGCAAGTTGAAGCTGGGACAGGAGCTGGCTGGCAGACCGGTGCTGGATGGCGGCTGGGAGCCCGGCTAATGCTGTCTGCCTGGGGGCCTTGGTTCTCCTTGTCTCCGGGTCTCTTGGTTTTGCTCCATGAGGCCTCCCTGGACGGCTAACTTGGACTTTCTCACAGCATGGTGGTCTTGGGACAGACAGACCTCTTCTGTGGCAGGTGGATACCAAGAGGTGAAAATAGAAATGCCAGGCTTGTCCCTAGACTTTGTACCGTATCACACCCACCACCTTCTGTTGGTTAAATTGGGGGGAGGGCATGCAAGGTGTAGGTACGACTCGCTAGAGAACCACCGAAGTCCCATTTACCACCTCTGGGGACAGGTTTCAGACCGAAACCATCCAGCTGTTATTCAATGCCCATTTTCACATTGCTGTCTGGTTTTCACTATCACATGATAGCATTTTCCCCTCGTGTTGGACAGAAGCATAACACTTGGTTTAACAAGAAGGCACTCTGATGTTCTCCCTAATAAGAGGGGGTGGGGGGGGGGGGACACAAAGGTCTGCCAGTCATCCAATCCCAGGTCTGGTCATGGCTGCCAGCTCTGAACATGGCTTCTCCTGGTCCGGGGACTTAAAAACTGAGTTGTAAAAGTTAAGCATCAACCACTATCTTCACACAAAATGGTAGGGAGAAGGGAAGGGAAAGAGCTAGAACCACAGAAAGCTTATTATATACCTAGCGAAGATCTGCCTAGCTGCTTGGGTTCACGTTTCTGTAATTGAGCACCAGGCTGGTACTGACATTTAAAATGTTGCTAAAATGCTGTTGACATTTATCATTTCCTTCTCCAACACACCCATTCTGTGTGCCCCTTGCCTTCAATGAACACTTCAGCTGGCTCTTCTCTGAGAAAGGTGGGCCCAAATTTTCATCCCCGAACGTCTGAATCTTTAGCGAGCCTTGCTTTCTTGGTTGCTAATGATTTTTACTACTGGGTATGGAAGCTCATAGAGGCATCCCAGTGAATCCCCGGGGCACCAGCCAGAGTACCCCCTGCCCCCATTTTGTAACAAACACCCAATCAGGATCCACCACCCATCCAGTAGAGGGACGCCCTTCTCAGCCTGTTGGTTTTATGGCAAGAGGAACCTCAAACAGCCATTTGGCAATCTCAACTTCCAGTTTAATGAGAACAAGGTTATGTCCTCTGGAAGACATCGTTCCCTGGGACTCAATGGGAATTAAGACCCCTGGATCGGTGGTTGAGGGCACAGGACTCAGAGACCCTGGGGGCAGGTCATATAGTTCAAAAGAGAGAAAGTCACTGCCAATCCCATCCCTTGCTTCTCAGATCGGTGCATTCTGGTTCTGGGAGAAACAACCCCAGTCATTTGTCATTGGTTCAAACCCTATGTCTCATCCCTGGGGAGAATGATAGAAACCGAGGCCACCATTGGTACTGTAAAAGAATGGGGGTATTGATTTGATGGCATGACTGGTCATCTCTTCAAAAAGCAGAATGAGTTTTGAGGACAATTTCACATTACGATCTATGTACTCAGATACCTGAGTAAGACACCGTTCCAGAGGCTAGAAGGTGAACCTCCCTCTGGTTACAAGAACCAAACCACTCAGGGTTTAAACAGAGACCACTTTGCGCACTTACAACGCCAGGAATTGCTGTGGAGAATTAGCTACACAGATGACGGAAGAGGTGAAAAGACAAGCAGGTGATGCTGAGGTGGCCCCTGCTTGAGCCGCAGCGGGAAGCCCCAGATGGAGGGACGCAGAGCAGAAACGGCCTGGGGTCTGGGGACAACTAGTGAGATGAGAACCACCCAGGACCTGGGCTGCCACAGCTGGAGCACAGAGGAGGCACAGACACTACAGGGTCCCCACCCAGGCAGAGGGGAAGACACAGGTCTCCCTGCCACTCCCTCCCACTACTCGTCAGCGTCCCTAACAGTCGGTGCCTCCTCCTACCCAGAAGTACATGGAAGCCACGGAGTCAGGAGCCTGAGAAACAGGCATGTAGGTCAGGCTCCTCTCTGTGTAGAGCACAGCAGTGGAAATGTCAGGAAAAAAAATCTGGGGGGCAGAGGGACCAAGACCAGCCCAGGGGAAGGCTCCTGTGTGGGCAGATGCGGCTGAAGTGACAGGTGTTGGGGGGAGGGGGTGTCTGGGGAAGTTCTTTCTACCCTCACTATTTCCAGTGAATGGGGAGCACACTGTCCACTGAGAGCGAGAACAGGGAGGGGCTTTGGGCTTGAGGCAGAGAGAAGTGTGAGGTGATTGGCTAGGAGGGGAGAATGCAAATACTGGGGAAACTTCCTGGCGTCCCTAAAGGGCCACCTGAGGTTGATGGTCATGGGTTTTAAATAAGACCAGTCAGGGCAGCTGTGGGTTTGTCTCCAAGCAGACCCCACTGGGTGCCGGTGAGGGGGATAAGGGCATAACTGCATTTACCTGTTATGCTTTTTCCAAGTGAGTACAGCGAAGGGAGGGGGGGACAAGGAAATCCAAAAGGCATGTAAGAAGAATTACGATGATCAGTGTGCAATTTCGGCCGGGAAAGAAGGGGCAGGAGGAAACCAGTGGGGTGGGAAATGTGTTCACGTGGAATGCAGTTCCTTCTGAAAAGCTGCTGTCATTGGGCGTTTAGGAACGAGCTGGAAGGCGGTCAGAGGCTGGAATGTATTCAGGAAGTTCGTGGGTGAGTAAAGTTCCAGTGTATGCCCTGGGCGTGAGTGGCTGAGTTGAGGCGTCAGACGAGATCACAGGAGGAGTGGGGTTCGAGGAGCACCTGAAGTCAGGGCTTCCGGACTGAACAGCGACTCAGAAGAGAACGCCACCTGAGCAAGACATCTCTTACGAGATATCGCTTGTATTCTTCCCTGTCTTTCAGTAACCGTGCCTGGTGTCCCTTTGCCGGAATGAGTCCCGCTGCCATCTCAGAGTGGGTGGTCCCGGTGGATCCCTCACTCACATGCAGGGAACAGGGGGCATGGGCCCCACAGACCCCCCTGGTCCTCTTCCTGCCCCCCTGGGTCCTGCTAGGTGCTCATCTGTGTGCCTCCTCTGCTCCCTACAGGCTTTCCTCTACTGTCCTCAAACAAGGCAGCATCTCAGCATCTCCTGGGCCTGAGGGTCACCCTCCACACTGAGCTGGCCTTGGTATCCGAAGGCCTTGTGCATGGTGAGCTGGGGGGGAGAGTCACATCTTGGAGGGAGCTTGCTGAAGGTGCCTGAAGCCTGTGGGACCCACAAGAGCTGTGCTTCCTCTGATTCCTGTCAGGGATGTAGTGAAGACAGTGACATTTGAAAAACTTGCAAACCTGAAGCTTCCGTGGAAACGCAGTCCTAGAATTCTGTGTTTCTCGGACATCCGATTTCTGTGGCAGTAAAGTACATCTAGTCTCTTCTCCTGCCTTGCTTTCAATGTTAACAATACTTTACTGAGGCCGTTTTCTTGTGATAAAGAGGAATAGATATTTGTGATAAGTGTCAGGTGTCTTCCGTGTGGCAGGTACTATTCTGAGCCTGTGGCCCTAAACAAAGCCAATGTGTGTCCTGTTCTCATGACTTTTAAATTCAGACACGGGTCTGACAGGTTGGGAAACGGTAAACAAATACACAAATAAATATACAGCGATGTTTCAGTAAGTGTGGAAACAAAATGGAACAGGGCCAAGGGTTAGAAGTGGGTATGGCAGGTAGATGGTGTTCCTCAACATCTCCTATTGGCAGTTCAGCAGACCCAACATGGGAGAAGCCCGGCACTTCCCTCGGGTTTCATGAGTAACGATGACCTGCAAACATGGACCCACACCCTCACCCACCACAACCAACTGGCCTCCGCATCCAGTGTATGCTACACCTAAGTATTTTATTTTATTTTTTTAAGTCTATTTATTTATTTTGAGACAGAGAGAGAGGGCACGTCCACATGTGGGGGAAGGAAGAGAGAGAGGGAGAGAAAGAGAATCCCAAACAGGCTCTACGCTGTCAGCACAGTACCCGATGCAGGGCTCAAACCCACGAACTGCGAGATCATGACCTGAGCTGAAGTCGGACGCTTAACTTACTGAGCCACACAGGCACCCCTACATCTAAGTATTTTTAGTACTTTCCATCCTCCCCAACTCCTGAATGTGCCTTAGTCAAGGCTTTCCCAGGCATGACTCACGGGGATGATTACAAAAGCCGCAACTCCCACCTCCTCCTTACCCCCACCCACACAAAGTCCATCTTCCCTGCTATCAGAATGACTTTCAGAAGCAGAAGCCTGCCACCACTGACTCCTAGCACTCAGGGTTGACAGAGGGACCCCACTCACCCTCCAACCTTCTCTTCCCCCAGCTCCCAGGAGCTCTCTGGGGTGGTTGTGGTTTATCTGCTTCTTCGGGCAATAATGCTCTCCTTCTCCCTGGAGGACCACTTTCCCAACTCTCACGTTCTATTTCACATCTTTGTCTACTTCACAATGCTCGTCAAACTGAAAATAAGAGACAACACATGTACATGCTGCAGGGCTCACAAAGTACGGTCTCTGCTGAGACGTGTGTATATCTCTGGGTTAGGTAGCTGGCTCCTTTTTACTGCTGAGTATTATTCCGCTGTCAGGCTGCATCACTTTGTTTATTTCATTCTCCAGTTGTTGAAGAGTATTTGAGTTACTTCTAGATTTGGGTAATTAGGAATAAACTGCCATAAATACTTGTGTACAGTTTTTGTGTGAACCTAAGTCTTTATTTTTCTGGGGTCGATATCTAGGAGTAGGATTGCTGGGTCATATGGAAAGTATACATTTCACTTGATAAGAAACTGCCACACTGTTTTCCAACATGGCTGTGCTACTTTGCATCCCACATGCACAATTTCTGTAAGTATAAAGTTTCCACATGTATACATTCCCTCACGTATACAATTTCCAGGTGTGGTGCACCTTCACTAACACTTGATACTTTTTTTTTTTTCAGCCATTGCAGTAGGTGTTGTGTATAGTATCGATTCCATTGTTACACCTAATATCTCTCCATGCAAGCTCCCTTCCCATTTGCAGGCAGATACCGTCTTGCTGTGTCTGCCCATGACCTCTTCTCTATGTGCCACAAGGAGAGCAAGACGGGGAGAGTGGGAGGGAGCTCTCCTGTTTCTTCTGACAGGGCCCTAATCCCATCCTGGGGTCCCCACCCTCATGACCTCATCTAACCCTAATTCCCTCCCAAAGACCCCATCTCCAAACACTAAGACATTTGGGTTAGACCTTCAGCATAGGAATGGGGGGGGACTCAGTTTATAGCAACACAGATGAGATCAGCGGAGAGGGGTGTGGATCTAGCAGCTGAGCACAGATTTGTGGACACCCACACTATAGGACAGGCCAAGAGCCCGGGAAAACAATGACCCAATGAGGAGAAGGCTCTTCTCAGACCCGCAGCTGGAGGCTCATTCCTCCCCTTGAGCCTCTCCTTTCAAGGCTGAACTGTAATCTTCGTGGCCTATGGTCGTCCAGCCAGGATGGTCCGACAAATGGAAATAAAAGGGAAACGAACATGGATGTGGGTATTGGAGAGAACACTGGGGCTGTACCACCTGGCGGCTGTCTTAGGGCCAGTTGTCTAGATCTCCGGGCTCCTAAGTGTGAACACCTATAAGAGAGGACACAATCAGACACACTTCGCAGAGCAATTTTCAGAAGAAGGCCAGGTTCTTCTTAGAAAGAGCATTCCCTGGGGCGCCTGGGTGGCTCAGTCGGTTGAACGTCCGACTTCGGCTCAGGTCATCATCTTGCCGTCCGTGAGTTCGAGCCCTGCGTCAGGCTCTGTGCTGACAGCTCGGAGCCGGGAGCCTGCTTCGGATTCTGTGTCTCCTTCTGTCTCTGCCCCTCCCCCACTTGTGCTCTGTCGCCCTCCTTCTCTCAAAAATAAATAAATGTAAAAAAAAAAATTGAAAGAGCACTTCCTTAGTTAAAACTCTTGAACAATGAAGAGAGGGAAGAAGGGGCCAGGGAACAGGAAAAGAAGGACGGACACAGGAAGAAAGGAATCAGGATCTGGCCACTTTAGCTATATAGATGGAGTTTAACTGGCCTATCAATTTCTATACTCCAATTACCCCCGGGATCCCCCAGATTAATCTGTAATGGAAATAACACTTGCTGTAGGTTGGAAGGACCAGAATTCAAGTCTTGGCGCTCCGCTTCTAAGGGTAAGTTCTGAGGCCTTAGACAAGGCGTTACGTTCTCTGCCCTTGGGTTTCCACGCTTATGTCTGTGGGTGTTTCTTCCTCCCTCTTAGATTTCTGTGCAAATTGAAGGAGGTTATGTATGTCCAAGTGCCTTGTAAAGCCGGATAAAAGTGTAAGGGATTAATTATCATTCCTGTTACTATCACTATCACCATTTTGGACTTTGATTCCAGTTCCTTCCTTCCTTTGTCTTCTGAGACGCTCCCCACTCTGCCCAGAAGAACTCATTCAATAGGCACTGAGGCTAATTCCCATATGGACAAAGGATGCCCAGCTTCCAGATCGGCTAAATTAGAAACGTTTAAATTTTTCATCTATTCCCTTGTCTGCTCTTTGGTCAATAGCTTATTCTGACAACTTCATTACCTCCTAATTACTCCAAGTTCCTTTGCTCATTTTCTGTGTGTGATAAAAAAAAAAAAAAAACCCACAAAAAACAAAAAAAACGCCCAAGAAAGGATTTGACAGGCCATGTCACTCGACTCCTGATGACAACCCCGACTTCCCCGCTCACTCCAAGGGGATTTTCTTTTTCTTTGTGGGGAATATATTTGCAGAAGCCCTTCTGGTGCCTTGCTTGATGATCCCCAGCTCTCCTTCTCTGCACACTTTCCCTTCCGCTGTGAGATGTGAGCGATAAGGCACATTCCCTTCTCTCTCGCCAGAGCCGATTTATCCTCTGCCTATAAATCTTTGAGCAGCCCTTCAAGAAGCCGTATCAGATGTGCCTTAATCTCTGTATTGCTCATTTCTTAAAGGAATTTTAATCTATTGGGCTTTAATTATATGTCCCTTAGAAAGTGCCAGTCTTTCTTAGCAAGCCATTTTATTCTTGCAATTTGATAACCACTTTTCCTCTCGCTTTCTCCTGAGGCTATACTTAGAAAATTGGAGGTGGAAGGGACCTTCGAGGTCACCCAGCCCCCCGTGGTGCCCAAACCTGGCATCTCATGCCAGTCCCTGGGCTTCTTCTTAAATACCCAGATTCCCAGCTGACTCTTCTCAGAGTCAGTGCTCTGGCAGGTGCATGTTTAAGAAGCCATGTGGGTGATCTAATGAACCGGTGACTGAAGGAGTCACACGTCTGGTCCACGGGTTTCAAGTTAGCGATGGCTTCGGGTGGAAGGAAAGCAAAGAGCTTGGAATTTCGGGGACATGGGTCCAAACTGTCAGCTTTTCACACCAACTAAGCATCCTGGGTTAAGTTCCCCATCCTCTGTGGTTTGAGTTTTCTAACACGTAACTTGGCGGTGGGGGGGGGGGGGTCATCGTGCCATAGAAAATAGTTTGAGGCTTAAAGTGGGGACACACATTCACATTCCTGCATCTGGTAGGAACCGGATCCCTGTCGTTTCTCCCAGGATCTCTGCTACTTTCCATATTGTGCAGCCTCATGAAACTGGTGCATTTATTCTTATCAATGCCCCCTTGGTTGCTATTAATGAAGCTCCTAATTGAATCCTCACAGGCTGCTACGAAGGCAGTATTGTTACTTACCGTCTCTAATTTACGGGGGAAGAAAACATTGTAGCTGAGTTCCGCAAAGTATCACCCTCCAGTGGTGGTGTTGGAATTTGAACACAGAAGGCCTGACTCCACGGAGGCCTTCACGCCCTCACATGTTCCCATCTGGCGGATGACACTCTTACTAAATCCCTTTCCAGAACTCCATGTGGCAAGGAGCCGAACGTGTTCCGCTTAAGGAGGCCCTCACTCTCCCCGCACAACCGGCCTTGCACGGCCCCAAGAGTGAGGGCCTCCTTAACTGTTGGCCCTTGGAGCCTCTCCTCATCCACCTCGGCCAGGCTCTGGCGGGATCCGCTGGGCTCCCCTGTGCAGGAAGGCGTCACTGGAGTGGGGAGTAGGTGGGACGCTGCTGGCCTCTTCTGCGGTCTTCCCTCCCAAAGGGACATGCAGTGGGGACGCTTATTCCCGATATACTAAAGGACAGACTCCCAGGAGCCCTGAGGAGCACCCGGGCCCTGGGCTGCTCGTCCCTCAATGCACACACACACTTCGAGCCAAGATCTAGCACTTTGGTTAGCTTCAGGATAATGACCCTTCCCCAACTTCCCTGAGTCTCAAAACTGGCCAGAGGACAGAAGGAAACTGAGGCAGGATGGGCCCTCAGCTGGAAGCCAGGTGGTCTAGCTCTGGAGAGAGGAGCACGGTGAGGACAGCAGTCTGTCCTCACGGTCTGATTCGTCATCTCCTGCCTCAATATGAGCTACGGCTCATTCTGAGTCCCCCAAAACAGCCCAGTGAGAATGGCACTAAGAATACCATTTTACAGATGGTAAAAGTGAGGATCAGAGAAAGGGTCTGCTTAGAACTAGAAAAGAAGGGGTAGAAAATGAGTCTTTATCAGGAACCTACCATGTGTTACGTATAGCCTCTAGAATATTTAATGTAATTTAGTTCTCACGGGAAACCCGTGAAGTCGGAAAACGCATCCTCTAGGCAGGTGCAGGGGGGCACTGAGGTTTAAGGAGAACGTTGAGCTTGCTTATTACATGGGAACCAGGAGGCAAACCACATTGGCTGGACTCCACCGCTGTGCTTTCTCTTCCCACGCAGCCTTCAGTGGCCGTCTGTGGCTCCCAGGTGCCCTCTGTTGAGGAGAATACTGAGAGGGCATCTGGGCTCGATTAGTGATGTCTGCCACAGTATCACGGGGCCGGAGGGAAACGTCCCAAACCGCAGTGCTTTCCAGGAAACTAACCCAACCCAGTGGATCAGGAAGGCGTAGGCCCAGAACATGGGCACAATGTCTTCTGAAACGACACTCCACACCTGCCTCACTATTTCACGTGGTTTCACTGACCGTTTTCTGCCAGCTTTGTCTTGGGTATTTCTGTAGCGGCAGGGCCGGCTGTCACCAAAGTGGCGATGGGTCAACTGAATTCATGATCTGAACTGATGCATTTGTATCCACCGGCTGCACAGTGCAGAGGTTAGAGAATCTGCCCATTTTCACAGGTGAAGACACCAAGACAGAGAGTCACAGACAGAGCTAGCCAGCAGGGAGACTGGGACCCACATCCAGAGCCATGAGCTCCCCTGGGTTCTCAGCACTAAAGCAGGCTGCAGGGAGGGGGCGGGAGGGAGGAAGAAGTGACAGTTGTTTCAGTGCGGGAGGCAGTGGGGCAATGAAACCGCCTCAGGTCTGTTTGTTCACACTTCCCTCCAAATAAGGGCTGTGTGCGTCTGGGCACATAAACAACTAAATAAACTGCCTCTGGCAGGCCCAGAGTGGAGTAGCAGTGTGAGAAATCTGTCTTGCTGAGATCCTTGGTCTCCCGGAAGATCAGAGAATGGGTAGAAAGCACAGGCAAAGAACCTCTCAGGCTGAGGCATGGACCCAGGGAGCGAGATTGGTCTTTTTCCAGAAGCTGACTCTCTGTGAGCCCGTCCTCCAGACTCCCCCTCTCCTCTTCTGCTCTTTCCTGTTTATCGGTGCTTGATCCTGAACAAGATTTTAATTCTACAGAGAGAAAAACTTAAGATGCCAACCTCCCTGAGAGGCAGGCAATGATAGGTCAACTTCATACTAAGGTGTAAATGACTGATAGGAGCAACTCACATCTGAAGCTCTTAATTTAATATTTTTAGAGCAACAACCTGTGCAGAGCACTGCTTCGGCACCTGCCATGGATACATTCCACGTCCCTAAGGGCTTTACAAATCCAGGGAGCATGCTCTGAGTACGTTGTCTCCTTTCTGCTATCCCTGCCCTTTGTACTGGGTTGTGAAATCTCATGCTTTATTTTCTGGGAGCGCTTACTCTGTGCCCATTGCTGGCAAAGCAATGAGGGAAGGTTCTGTTCTGCCTGGAGCTCACAGTCTCACCTGGGAGGTGGCGAAGGGAAAAAGATCGCCGTGGTGCAGTGTGAGACATGAGCTAACTAATGGGCACATCAAGAAAACAGGAGGACAGGCGAAGCTGCCCGGGGGGTGGGGGGAGACAAGAAGGGCTTAAGAGGGGAGCAGACCCCTAATCGGAATGTGAAGGACAAAGGCAAGATAGATACAGGCACTGGAGAGGGAGAGCATCAGAGACTGAGAGCAGCTTATGTGAAGATATGAGCTGTCTTCTTTTTTTAAATCAAACAATGACCTTTTCCCATGTGGCCAGAGTATAAAATGAGAAGAAAGAGGTTGGTGAAATAGACAAGCTCATCCTGGGACCTAGAGTCTGGCTGAGAAGTTTGAGTCAC
The DNA here is from genome assembly GCF_024362965.1 of Panthera pardus. Classification (NCBI taxonomy): domain Eukaryota; kingdom Metazoa; phylum Chordata; class Mammalia; order Carnivora; family Felidae; genus Panthera; species Panthera pardus. Next base: position 75,494,890 of record NW_026527002.1, on the reverse strand, counting down.
AGGGAGCCCTGAAGGTTTTGAGGCTGAAGAATGCAAGGCAATATGAGTTTTGCTCCGGCTGGGGGTGTGGCCGTTGGATTATTGTTCCGGACTCTTCACTTTTTTCCTGTAGCATAATGCTATATCCACACCATTAGAATGATGCTTTTTTGTTATGCCGCTTGGCAGCCTCTCCCTCCAGGGTGGGGCTTCTTAACCTCACTACCATTGGCATTTTGTACTGGATCGTTCTTTGCTTCGGAGGCATCCTGTGTACGGCAGGATGTTAGCCGTATCCTTGATCTCTCCTCACTGGATGCCAACAATAACGCCCCTCACCCCCTGTCCCTGTCCCAGCTGTGAGAACCAAAAATATCTCAGACATTGCAAAGTCGCCCTGGGAGGCGAAATCACCCACTGTGTCCTCTAGTTAAGAACTACCATTCTGGGGGCACCTGGCTGGCTCAGTCGGTGGACCGTGTGACTCTTGATCTCTGGGTTGTGGGTTCAAGCCCCATCTGGGGTGTAGAGATTAGGGGCACCTGGACGGCTCGGTCGGTGGAAGTGTTTGACTCTTGATTTCAGCTCAGGTCATGCTCTCACGGTTCGCGAGTTCGAGCCCCACGTCTTGGGGGGCTTGGGATTCTCTCTCTCTCCCTCTCTCTCCCTGGCCCTCCCCCACTGACAGTCTCTCCCTCCCTCTACACACACACACACACACACATATAATCTTTAAAACACGGTTTTTAATCAAAAAAAATCTTTAAAAAAAAAAAGGAGAAGACAATATACAACTCTGGCCGACTGACCCATGTGCTCTGACACACACACACAGTTGTTAGTTCTGTAGCACTGTTGTAGCAAAAACCTGGCTAATACACGGAAGGAGTAAGTCCAGGTGCAAGGGGATCCCCGTAGATGAGTTTAACTCCGAAGCCGGTTCTCCAGAAAACTCTCTCTGGATAGATGGACGTGGGGAGACGGCAGAACTAGGGTGAGTGGGGAAATGTGATGGGGCGGGGGTGTCCGTGTCTCTAAAGCTTCAGATGAAAGGAATTGGTTCCCCGTCCCCAACTTGGCCACTTGACCTTAGGCAAATCACTCCATCTTTTTAAATCCCTCTTTCCCGGTATGGAAGCAGCCCTCCATGGTGCCTGTAGCAGCCTCAGGCTCTGGTTAGTACAGCAGCGTTGGGTTCACGAACCTAAGCCACCTCCCCACCTCCCCAGGCCCATCGTCTCTCTGTTCATTGTGCTCCAACCACAAAGGTCCTCTTCCTCAGACAAGGCAAGCTCTTTCCTCCTTTGCCTGGAAGGTATTCCCTCCGATGGCGCCTCCTCCAAGAGACGGTTCCTGGTCCCCCGTCTAGAGGGCTTGACTTCTCCCCCATAGCACCATTTATGTTCCTTCCCTGTACCAAATAGACATCATTAATACACGTTTTATTCCGCGGCTATTTCAGTAATGTCTGGCCCCTCCGCCATATTGCGAGCTATGTGGAGGCCATATCTGTCTTGTTCACAGTTGCATTCTTGACACTTAGGGTGGTGCCTGGCACTTAGTAGGTGCTCAGCTTTGTTGAGTGACTGAAAAGTGCATGAGTAGATGAAGGGACGAGCTAGGTGAGAAGTGAGGGGAGCTGCATTCCCGGGAGGGTGAAGGCCTGGAGACGCCAGATTGTAAGGTCTTCTGTGATCGGCCCAGCAACAAAGTGTCATAATTGCCCTGGGCTCTTAGGTGAGCGTGACTGGATGGGGTCTTAGAAGATCCCCGCTTTGACCTCCCCATGTCGTTAGTGTGGGAGCCAGAGCTCAGAGACGGCCGATCCCGAGCCCAGCGCCTCACCAGGGCCACAGCCTGCGCTCCTGAGTCTTGGCCAGAATTTCCCACCACCCCTCACCGCATGGGGAAGCAGAGAAGAAAGCCCGCTGGCTGTAAGTGACCTCTCCAGTAGCTCAACAGCAGCAGAGAAGAAATGGTTTCAGAAGCCAATATCTATCTGGAAAGAGGAAAACAGAGGGAAGAAAAAAAAAAAAAACCCTTGAGGGCTGAGTGCTTGGCCAAGAGAAAATTAAAGGAAAATTAAAGCAGCCGCAAACTGCTGGCAAGGAAAGAAGGGAGCGTGTAGGCACTGTCCCGAACAGGACAAGATTCTAGCAGCTGCGACCTGGTCAATGTCCTCCTCAAGAATCAGCCGTGGCTCCCCATTGCCTGGAGGATAAAGGTAGAGAACCCAAATACTTGAGTTAGAAGCTTGTCCAGTGGGTGCATATATAGCTCGATCCAGCATTGAATTTTAAAATATTATTTTTAAAGTGCCGAAAGAAATGTGTAGCTGTTATAAAAAAATAAATACTACTGAAATAAAAATTGCAAACCAGCCTTTACTATCTTCTAAGCCACGCCCTGACCAAAAGATAACTACTATAAAGGTCTCGTGTGAGTCCTTGCTGAAAATTGTCAAGGTATTTACAAATATTATGCTTTTAAAGGATTTCCAGAGATTGTACTCTTCAAATTGTTCACAGACTTACTTTGGTTTTTTCTACAGTGATATATATTTAGTGATCCTTCCATCTCAGCAAATAGGGATCTAGCTCATTCTCTGTAAACGGCTGCATAAAATTTTACAGAGGGGAGGCAGCCCTAATTCACGTGACTCCTCTCCTCTTAACTAACACCTAAGTTGTTTTCAAAGTCTTAACCATTAAAATGTGGAGGTGGATATTCTTGGAAAAAAGAACGTATGCTCACAGGTGTCATTTCTGTAGGGCTAATGCCTATACATGAAATTGCACATGCATTTCTAATTTTGATACTCTCACTGAGGGTGGAAAAGTAAAAGCTAATTATCACTGAGCCACTTACTATCTATCAGGAGCTGCTCTCAGAATCTTCCATGGATTGTTACATTTATTTATCCTTTATTTTTTTTTAATATTTGTTTATTGTTTAGGAGAGCGCAATTGGGGAAGAGGCAGAAAGAGGGAGGCACAGAATCCGAAGCAGGCTGCAGGCTCTGAGCTGTCAGCACAGAGCCCGACGTGGGGCTCGAACTCATGAACCTCAAGATGGTGACCTGAGCCGAAGTCGGACGCTCAACTGACTGAGCGACCCACGTGCCCCCTTGGTTAATACATTTAATTCACATAAGTCTATAATGAAGACACTCTTACAACAAAGCAAAACAGGGCACAAAGAAGGTAAGTCACTTGCCTAAAGTTACAGAGTGGGATGGGGTCCCAGGTGGTCTGGCTTCACAGCCCGGGTTCCCACCAAGTGTGAATTTTCTGTCTTTGAACAGGAATATCCATTTTTCAAACAACTTAACCAACATTAGATGTAATTAGCTAGATTTTTTCCTACTAATTTAATATAAATATAAATTATACCTTTTTGGTTTCAGTCTGCATTCCCTCGATATTTTGTGGGAATGAGAGCTTTTTCATACATTTATTAGCTTTTTATATGGCGTGTTATTTGTCCTTTTATATTCTTTGCCTATTTTTTCGATGAAGATTCTTAATGGTTATAAAGAGTTCTTTGTGTGTTCTGATTATTAATCATTCATATATATTGCAAAATTTTTCTTACACTGTCACTTTTCTTTTGAATTTGTTAGGCTGTCTCTCACACACACACAAAGAAATGAAAGAAATGTTTTGCCATCAAGTATATGAAGTCCTTTCTTAATGGTGCCAAAAATTTTGATTTTCCTTAGGAAAACTTTCAACCTGAGGCAATAAAGCTATTCTTCTACATGTACTTTTTCATTGTGTCGGGAACGAGAAAAGTGGAAATATTTGTGAACAAATGACAACCACGATCCACGGTTTTGCAAAAGGAGCCACAGTTTTCAATGTAATTTAATTTGATTTTAACTTTAACTTTGTTGTTTTTCTAACTGATTTGTCTGGTCTTTGGACAATGCCAGGCTTTGAGAAAAAACGAATTCTTATATCCCTAGGAGATGATTTTTTTATTTCTGATAGGGCAAGCTGACCTTATGACATTTCTTATTCTAAATAGTCTTAGCGATTCTCACCAATTTACTAGGTAGGTGAATTCTATAACCAGAATGTTGAGTCCTAGTTTTAAAAATGGGATTTCGATTCTGGCCTCTTCATTTTATAAAGGGGGACTGAGGTCAGAGAGAGGACCAGAGAGGGGTCAGAGAGCATTTATTCAAGGTCACATGTGTGTATATAATGTGCAGATCATTCATTTCCACGACAGCCACCCTGCTGTACCTAAAGAACTCATCGTGTGCCCCCCACCCCTCACCCGCCCTGCCCTTGTCCATTGGGCAGACACCCATGGACACTTCGAGATCCCGCTCAGGCACACTTGGTCCTTGATTCCACTCCCGCTTCTCAGCTGCCCTCTGCCAATTTCCATGTGCCCAATCTGTGCCTCCATAGCATCCAACATTCCCACAAAACATAACGGGTTCTGCGCTATGCTGCCGTGACCCGTTGTTGCATCTTGGAGAGTGGATATAATCTTGAGGCCGACTCCTGCTTCTTCCTTTTATTTACTGTCTTATTTATGGCCGTTTGAAACAAAGGAAACTTGTTTTATGAAACAGTTGTGGAGAAGCACCTGAATCCAATGGACTGATGTTAAATTCTATTTCAAGCTCAGTGGTGAAGGTCACCGTGAGGTAGAGGATGACGTGGGTTTTGAAAACGAAGGTCCTTCTGCGAAGTCACTAACTGCAGCAGTCACTTGCTTGTTCGCAAATGTTTCCACGTCCTCTTTCTTGACACAGGGACATTTGCTCCTCCTTGCCCTGTTGAAGTGACGCCTGGTAATTTGACCTGCTCTGGCCAACAAAATGGGAGTAGACATGATGTGTGTCACTTCCAGATGGTGGTTTTAACCACCAGCGCGGACCACGGGTTCTCCGTGTTCTGCGTGAGTTAACCGTGAAAGCGTGGGTTGAGACAGAGTCTCTACTGGCCTCTCTCCCTGAGTGATCAAGATGAAGAGACCACTCTCCACCCACCCATGGTGTTCATGTGGCATAAGAAAACAATAAACGTTTGCTGTTAACCCACCTACAATATGGGGATTGCTACCAAAGTATAGGCTATACCGAAGTATAGACTGATACTAGGTAATCTCACTGGTCAGTGTGGATGCTCTTTTATCAAGAAGCTAGGAGGTTCTGATGACCACCCTGCTGCCCATATCATTTTGGTTCTTTCCACTACACTTCTTCAAACCCTTTTGGCTCAGATTTTCTTAAACTTCAGACAGCTTTTTACTTCCTTTATAAGCTGCGAGCCCTAAAGCCAAAGAGGCTCCTTAAAAGCAGAACAGAATGTTGGTGATTACAAAGCAATCTTCAGAGCCTGTTACAAAAATAGGACCGTAAGTTTGATTTTACACAAAACACAAATTGCACCAAATGTATTCTCCGAAGTTCAGCCAGAATGTCTAGTTGGCTGACTCTCTTCTGGCACAGGCCTGAGGGACCCTGCCATATGCAAAATCTAAGGGAAGAAGATGGGGAGAGGTCAATTTGGTGTTTAAGGAGGCCACATTCTAATTGTGCAGGCAACTTTTTCAATTTTTTTAAGTGTTTATTTATTTTTAAGAGAGAGAGAGAGTGTGAGTGGGAGAGAGGCAGACAGACAGACGGAATCCGAAGCAGCCTCCAGGTTCCGAGCTGCCGCACAGAGCCCAATGCGGGACTTGAACTCACAAACCGCAAGGTCATGATCTTAGCCAAAGTTGGCCACTTAACCGACTGAGCCACCCAGGCGCCCCAGTACAGGCAACTTTTTAGACGATGATGATGATGATGGACGTGATGATAAGGCTGCTAGTAGTGATTATGGGCAGAGTCCTCCCAGGAACAGAGGAAGGTAGACCAGCCTTATCCAGAGTCACATGGATGGCTTCACAAAACAAGGGGCATTTGAGTTGGATTGGAAGAATATGCAGAGGTTCAGGAAGCATCTAAGGAGATGAACGCTGTAGACAGGGAGACCAAAATGTGGAAAAAAGATGAACAGTACCTGGTCACATCCTAAAGCTGGGGCTCAGCCACCGTGACCTACATGCAGTCAGATTCCCCTGAGGCCAATCAGGTAACGGGCAGTAAGAGAAACAGGACGTGTGTAATACGCCCAGGAGTGATGAGGACATTGGTGAACTGAGTCACGTCTCAGATCTAGCTCCTTCTTGCCCAATCCTAGCCCAATATTCCCATATCTTTATTTCTTTCAAAAAAACATTTTTAATATAATTTATTGTCAGAGTGGTTTCCATACAACACCCAGTCCCAACAGGTGCCCTCCTTGATGCCCACCACCCACTTTCCCCTCCCCCCACTCCCATCAACCCTCAGTTTGTTCTCAGTGTTTAAGAGTCTCTTCTGGTTTGCCTCTCTCTCTCTCTGTAACTTTTCCCCCCTACCCCTCCCCCGTGGTCTTCGGCTAAGTATCTCAAGATCCACATATGAGTGAAAACATATGGTATCTGTCTTTCTCTGACTGACATATTTCACTTAGCATAATACCCTCCAGTTCCATCCACGTTGCCACAAATGGCCAAATTTCATTCTTTCTCATTGCCACGTAGTATTCCATTGTATATATAAACCACATCTTCTTTATCCATTCGTCAGTTGATGGACATTTAGGCTCTTTCCAGAATTTGGCTACTGTTGAAAGTGCTGCTATAAACTTTGGGGTACGTGTGCCCCTATGCATCAGCACTCCTGTGTCCCTTGGGTAAATTCCCAGCAGTGCTATTGCTGGGTCATAGGGCAGATCTATTTTTAATTTTTTGAGGAACCTCCACACTGTTTTCCAGAGCGGCTGCACCAGTTTGCATTCCCACCAACAGTGCAAGAGGGTCCCCGTTTCTCCACATCCTCGCCAGCATCTATAAAAAACATGTTTTTAGAGTACTAAGAATTCAGATTTCCATGGAAAAATCTGCTGATTTCCACTTTGTGTTCACAGGACCAGGGTTGATATTCAAAGTATCTAGCGGTTAGCATGGCAAGGGTGCTTAAACATCAGATGTGCACTGCGGAGAAGCAGTAAGTCTGGCCTTTCTAGTGAATCTTGGCAGAACTTTGGCTGTGCGTGAAATACATTTGGATTGCCCCTAAGCCACCAGACGGGAGCCCTATTATCAAACTAAGGAAAGGAGAATGAGAGGTAGGGGTGGAGAAGGTGTGAGAAGACGGCTTGGGTCTGATCACAATGGATTTTGAATAAACTGTGTCGATTAATGTGTTCTGTGCAACCAAACACCCCAAAAGGCAGATGTGTAAAAAACCCCACAAATATTTATTTACTCATGATTCTGCAGGGCAGCGATTAGCCTGGGCTCACCTGGACTCACTCACACATCTCTAGTCAGCGGACAAGTCCCACCGGCCAGGGCTGATTGCTCGAGGGCCTCAGCTAAGGTATCTTGTCTGTCTCTCGTCCACGTGGTCTCTACCCTCCAGCCAGCTGGCCCGGGTTCCACGCGGCACTGAGTTCCGACCAGCAGCAAGAGAACATAATTGCTACTGCCCCGTGCTTTTCAAGCCTCTCTTACGTCGCATTGGCTAACACCCTGTTGGCCAACGGAAGTCACATGGCTGAGCCCAGAGCAGAATGTCTGGTGGGGAAGGGAGACAAGGCCATACAGAGAAAGCAAGAAGTTTTGTGACCATTTTTCTTTCTTTTTTTGCTTTCTACCATATGTGCTAGTAAGATGTCACCAAGGGTTGCATTATCAAATCAGACTCTTGAAAATCAGAGAGCTTATTAAACCTTACTAAAAATTCAAATGATGTGGGTGATTGTGACACGTAGACCAAGCATGGGAAGTCCAGGATTGCCACCACTGCCTCGTGGGTTGTTCCTCATTCAGTCAGACTACCGCTGACTTAATATATGGGGTCTCTAAGTGACGCAGGTGCGCCATCACTTTCCCGAAGAGGAAACTGTTGCAGCATGAAGTATCTCCATCTTATGTTCTGTTGCATTCCTGCCACTGACATCTTCCAGCAGGCTATGGTCCAGAAGTCTCTAAATTTCATCTACAAGTTTTGTTCACCATAAGCAACCTAAAGTGACTGAGTGTATCCTAATGTAAGAATTCCACTGATAAGAATTCTATCATTCCACCGGTAACATACTGACAAGGTTTGACCTTGTATTTACTTCTTCTTTTCATTTTTTCTTTATTCATCTCTCCCTGGTAAAATGGATGGCCAAAAGACCAGGTGTAAACTTTTTTCTTTCCTGCCATACTTTGGATTTCAACCTTTGTATCTAATACTTATTTCTTTAATGAAGTGTTCAGATTTTGGACGTCATTTACTTTTTCTTTTGGTGGGATGTGTGTGTGTGTGTGTGTGTGCATGTGCACACACATGTATATATGCTTGGGAATTACCGATCATTTATTGATAAGACTATGCATTAAGATGCATTAATTTTGGTAATTTTATCTATAGAGAGAATTCTGTTTCATTTTTCTACGTAAGTATCAGTTAACCAGGAAATATTCTTTCCTGGCAGGGGGAAGGGGTTCTGTTAGAAAAAAGTAACCTAATACTTGAACTAGAACTTGTACCATGGGTTTCAAAAGAGTTTGCAGAATATTCTAGACCCAGGCACCATTTCTTTGGAAGTTCTTTGGATCGTTTGCCTTTCTGGGCCTTATCAATAAAAATGAACAATATTGTTTCTGAGACTTCTTCCACAGCTAACATTGATTTGCTGAGATGTAGGGTAGTTTAATGAGAAGCACCAGACACAGGTTTAGCAAGAGTGGAATAAACTTTGACTCTTTGTTTCTAAACAAAGAGCTTTGTATCTAAAGCTCTGTGAAGAATATGTTCTCTCTGGAACCCCAGAGAAACCCTAGCATGAGATTATACCTTGACCATTGGGAACATGCGCTCTCTGGCATGGTCCTGGGAATTTCTGGAAGCTACGCTGTAATCACAAGATAGCAGAATCAGGGGTCCCTGGGTGGCTCAGTCGGTTGAACGTCTGACTTTGGCTCAGGTCATGATCTCATGGTTCACAAGTTTGAGCCCCGTGTCGGGCTCTGTGCCGACAGCTCAGAGCCTGGAGCCTGGTTGAGATTCTGTGTCTCCCTCTCTCTCTGTCTCTCTGCTGCTCGTGCTCTGTCTCTGTCTCTCTCTTTCTCTCAAAAATAAATAAAACATTAAGAAAATATAGCAGAACCTCAAGCACAACAAAAAGGCTCATATCCCTTCCTCCTTTCCAACTACCTACTACTTACTGTAGTGAGATGCAAAACTGTGATGGTACGTTAGAGTCTAAACACATCAAAAATAAGGTGGAAGCAGAAGGTCAACTGAATAGAGTAAAACAATGGCTCTATACAAGTTCTGCAGCTGCAAGTAAAGAATAGCTACCAAACAAACACAAGACAAAAACAAAAACAGCCAAGGGTCAATTTTCGTTGCAGAAAGTACAAGATGATCTCTACGTTCAAATACGATGGTGTTCACATATAGGCAATGGAGGCCAAAGCTGCAGGGTCCTCAGAGACAGACTGGTTCAGAGCTTCCTAAAGGCAGGGCATGGGTCAGACGGCACATGAGTTTATAATGTCATGTCCATGGGCAACCTTCTTATTTTCATAGCAGTGTGTTTATTTTCACGGGTGTAATAGATACTCGTGTTTTGATGTTTTGTTTTTGCATGACCCACCATTCAACCTATATTTTGCTCTTCATAGTGGGGAATCTCTCATTTTGTGTCATCTTGGGGATCCCTGGACTGACTTTCCAAGGATCAGACTTTCATTCTCCAACCCTGCCCCACGGTAGGCAGGATATAGGTGTGAATCCGGTTTGGCCAAGGATTTGGGTTCCAAAATCCTCTCCCCAGGGCTTTGAATTCTGGGCACATAACACAGTTCTGGCTGGGGAAGAGCTGGTGGTCATACTCATGCAGTGGCTGAGGCAGGGCAAGGTGCTTTTTGCAGAGGCCACGATAGTTATCCTGCCATGATTCTGCTGCCGGGTCAGCTCGAGCATCCTTGATAGTGACTGCCTTCAAGTCTGACCTTCCAGCCTCCTGAAAGTTATCCGAGGCCCCAACACCCCTCCCTTGTGACCCGTCTTGGCTCATGATGGCTGGAATTATTCTCAATTGCTTTCAACCGACGACCTTCTAACTGATACAGTGTGAAAACATGTAATTAGCACACCAAACCCATGATTTTATGGATATTATTCCTTAGAAAATGGCTAAGCTCTAAAATTGGATTGATTTAAGTTAACTTAAAAGAAAAACATTAAATTAGAGAGCAACGTATGAACACATTAAAAAAACGATAATTAGGAAGACAGGGAGTGGTTCGATCCCTTTGTTTTACAGAACAGAAATGGGAGCCCCAGAGAGGCAAGGGGACACCAGAGGTCCCCTGCTGGTACTGCAGCCAACCTGAAGTGGACCACCAGCCCTGACTCCATCAGTCTCCCACATCCGCTCACCTGGGAAGTTCAGAGCCAGGCTTCCACTCGCGGGGTCCTAGCCTCTCACACAGCACAAGTGTGTTGTGTTCCAAGTTCATGGAGGCCTCGGTCAGCATCTTTCCTAATGCCAGAGGGACAAACTCTGTGTCTTTTTTCTTTTGGGTCCTAATACTCGGTATCTGCAAGCCCGACAGAATGGTGCACTCATACCACCTAGGCCTCGTCCTTCATTGGGTCATTGGCTGATGAAGGAGACTCCTCACCACATGGGCACGCTTAACAGATTAATTCTGATAGTTTTACTCCTCAAGAAGCAGCACACTCCAGCCTGGCAATGCGTCCGTTGGGACAGCACCTTCCCTCTCCGGGGAGGACCCTCTGGCCTGCGGCTCGGCAGGAGAACCCTTGTTTTTCTGAAACCCTGTCATGGGCATGACACGGGAGACCCGCTCTTAGTCTGACTAGGAAACCACGTCCTGTTTCCTTTACCTTGAAACCAATGAAAACCCGAAATAGTTTCCAGTAGTGGCTAACAGAGGCTTAGCCCTTTGCGTGAACCCCCCCCCACACACACACACACTGAAGCGATGCCTGGCGGTGGTTCCCATCCTCAACCCAGCCAGTGCCACTGTCTCAACCTAGAAGGGACAGCTGTTCACGGGCGGGAGGCAGGGCTCTGTGGTGAATAAATGGGGCTGGGGGGAGAGTATCCTGAGTTCTGGCCCTGGCTGCTGGCTGAGTGGGGTTTGGGAGGACAGTGGGAAGGAGAAGGGCATTCTAGGCCACGGGAGGGCCTGCGTGGGGGCACAGAACACACAATCCGCTGCAGGTGGCTGAGGGGCACCCGGAGGCAGGTGGCTCGGCCTCAGCTGACCCTGAGGAGTTGGAACCCACCTGGCAGGCAGTGCAGCAGCGTGAACGAAGCACAGCCCGGTAGCTCGAACCTCCTGTGCTGACGGTCCAGCTCTCCTACTTTCTGGCCGTAAAATTGGCACAACGGGACTGTTTTGACAGAGTTGTTTTGGGGGGTGGGAGATGTCGAATGTAAAGACGGCAGTACGTGGTATTTTGCTCGACTTGGAGATGTCCCACCGTCCAAAGTCACTTCTTTTAGCGAGTGGGTGCTCCTTGAAAATATCTATCGCAGCATCGAAAGATCACCTTGCTGATATACGGGCTTTGGATTTAGGGGAAACTCCTCAGAAAGGCAACCAGTTGGAAGGTCACTGTGCCTTCCTGGGTGAGCAAGAGACTCAGGGAGGGCGCTGGAGTGGGGCTGGGGGCAGAGGAGAGGAGGGACAGAAGCAAGAGGTGTTTGTTAAGCCAAGGTTGTAGAACCTGGGGTTCAGTGGAGGGGCCAGGCAGTCAGAGGGCTGGTGGGTTGGAGGAGTCAGACATTTGTGATGATTACCAGGTTTTTGCTTGGACAACGGATCGATGCTCATGCCCCCATCTGATGCAAAGATGTAGAAGGACTGAAGAAAGGGCAGGTTTGGATGGAAGACCTTGGCTCTCACTTGAAGTATAAGCAAAGCTAAAACCAGAAAGTCAAAATCTAATCAAACTTCTGGGTTATTCCTCGGCACTGTGTCAAAATCCAGAGATTTGTAAATAGACAGAGGCAGTAAGTATATCATCATGAAAGGGCACTGGATTTGGACTCAGAAGACCAGGCAGGTAATCTGTGTCTACCTAATACTTGCTGTGTAATTTGGGGAAAATTGCCGAGCCCTTCTGAGCTTTGGTTTCTTCATCCATAAAGCAGAGATAATGATTATCACCCCTTCTACCTCCAGTGCGTACAGTGGGGGGGAGATTCTCATAAACCACTTGTCCTCCAGGCCCTTGGTCCCTAGTGCCGCAGACCCACTCAGATACAGGGCCCTTCACGTAGGGTCTCGCAACTTTGTGAGGGTGAGGGCCATGGAAGTTTCTGTGTTTTGAAAAGGCAGGCGCAGAGTTCCAAATTCTCCTGGATGCCTTCCATGACAAGGCCCTCTGAGAGACTCGGGAGCAGGGACAATGTGCTGCTTTGTGGAAACACAACACTCCCCGCCATCTGCCTGAGGCAGAGGGAAATGGAGACAATGTCCTGTTCTCAGCAGGAAGTGCTGCCATCAGGAAGAGACAGAAAAGGATCTGTTCGCCTTGAGCCTGAGAAAATGGCCACTGACAGTTCTCCTCCGGCGTCCCTGAAGCCAAGATGAGAAGGAATATGGGAATTTTGGTAGGAAAGATAGAAGGAAATAAATACGGAAGCTTACAAAGAAGGAAGGGATGACGGAAGGGAGGGTGATCGGTAAACTCGCTCTGTCTCCTTGAATTTTCAATGATCAGGGTCTAGGTGGCTTCCAGGGCACATACTAGTGACCTGCCCTTGTATCTACTTGCACCTATTTATTCTTCATGATTTCCTGCTGGTGGCATCTTTTTGAGAAGTCATTCTTCACTTCTTGGATGCGTGAGATAGTCCTCCTGGATGCTCTCCTAACACTCTCTCTCTCAACATACCCTCTTCCTTCTATTTCAGTGATCTGTTTATGTGCCTGCCACCCTCACAAGACTGGGCGATACGTGTCATTACCACCCCCACTCCCCCATGAATGGCCAAGATGGTTGGAACTCCGAGAAATTAAATAACTTTCCTAAGGTCACAGAACTTGTATGTGGCACATCCAAGATTTAAACCCATCTTACTTTGGTTTAATTCCAAAGCTTTTAATTTTTCCCATTTCAAACTGTTTTCTACAACAAATAGATTTCTAAAGTGCCCCTACAGGAAATGTGTTTTCCCTAACATGAACCTCAAGCTGGACACTAAAAAGTGGTCCCAAGGGTCTTGGGGCAATGAAATATTCTGCTTTCAAAGAGAATGATCTTATAATTCACAAGTTTGCCTTTCAATTAACTGAGGACTGTGGCTCTTTATTTAATGTTATTTCTACATAATCTAATTTCGGCTGCAGGTTAATGGACCCGTGGGGAGTTATTGCTACTTCAATTTCAAAAGCATTCAGCAGCATTCCCAGATTATTGGTTGTTAATGGAATCACCCAGCTGTTTTGACTTTCTCCCAATCCTTCATGAGGTGACCCTAGACAAGAGGACGAAAATGGAGGCAGTGGGACTCGCTTTTTAGTCGTTGGAACTTGCTGAGTCCTCTCTCTGCCAGGCCCCCCGGCCACACTCGACACCAACTCCTAGAAAACCATATGCTCATAGCCAGACACAGCACGTCCTATGCTATTTTTCATGTAAAAACATTTCCTGAGTACCTTGTAGGTCCAAGGTGCTATGGTAGTACTGTTGGAAGCACAGAGATGGATCCAATATGGCGGGAAGAAACCCATTTGGTTGGGATAATCACTAAAATCTCTGAGGTGTGGTTTCCTTATATGCAGTGCCCATCTGCACTCCCATCAAGATACACTGATTGTTCATTTATTCAGTCAAATAATATAGACTGAGACTACTACGGACCTGGTATTTTCCTAATGGCACCTTCTGATGATTCCAATCTTGTAGAAGCCTCTGGTCTCGTAAGGAGTACAGACCAATTAATTAATAGGCAATGACAGCTCACGGTGATGAGTCAACGATGGAGGAAGAAGAGGGGACCATGAGAACACAAAGGAGTTATTCCTGTTCAGGGCTGAGGGGTTCAGGCAAGTCTTCCTAGAGTGTCTCAAGGTGTAGTCTGAGTTTAGACCTGAATACAAGTAAGAGACAGCCAGAATTATCAGGAGGTGTGTGTGTGGGGCGGGGCGGGGAGGACTGTTCCAGTCAGAGGGACCGTCATAGGCAGATCCAAAGGATGCAGATCATGTTGGGGAAAGTGTGGTGGGGAATGTCCCCAAGCAGAGTTCCGAGTAAGGATACAGGGAAGACGAATGAGGCTGGAGAAAAGAGGCACATGCAGAATGGCAGGCATCTTGTGAACTTGTAGATAGAGTGGACTTCATCCCACAGGCAACAGAGCGTGTAAGTTTTCACAGGTGAGTGATGAGCAGATTTGGACGTTAGACACATCATTGGGCTGTTCTCTGTAGACTTAATTTGGGCATTCAAAACTCAGAGAGTGAGCAATTGGGCCAAAATGGTGTCCAGAGCTCCTGAAGAAGCACGAAAGGTAGAGAGAAAGGGGACCAATTTAAAGGGAAATTGGGAATTGGTGCCAACAGAACATAACGTTGGATGCAAAGTGAATTCATGCAACTGCAAACATTTGACTTTTAGAAAAACACAAACTAGAAAGTCAACTTCAGGTTGCCTCAAGCCCAGATTTCCACCTTTAGTGAATTAGTGACACCTAAGTTAATGAGGTTTTTCTATATTGGAATACTAGATCAAAGCCATTCTACTCCAGAGTTTATGAATTTAATAATATTTGAAGAAGAAAGCGTTTGGGAGTCTAACAGCATGAGATGGCTTTGATTGTAGGCTTTGGGGTGATTTGGGATCCAGTAAGTCATGGAAACTTTCCCCAAATGATGACAAGGTAAATGAGTGGCTTTTATTTTAATGAGAGCCATAGCTTCAGTTTCATGGGTTTATTAAATTATGTTTCACTGACGGAATATTTAATTTGCTTCAGAAAGGAAAAAAATCTTCCTTCCTCAAAGGCATGGGGACACAAAGATCAGTGGCCTTTTTCATAGGATTCCAATGGCCTCAGAGCTGTAGAGAGGCAGACTGTCTCACGGATTTTTTTTTTTTTTAAGTATGAAAAGTTTTCACTCTGGTAAAGATGATGTTTCGCATGTTTCGGAAATCACACCCAAGCCTTTGTACCACCGACGTGTCAGCAGAAGTGGAAGGACACGTTGTCTGGAGGCCAAGCAGCATGGTTTGGAACACCTGCTTTCACCTAGACCAGATGCACAAGTTTGGAGAAATGACTTTGTCTTTCTAGTGTGTTGTCTTGTCTGTGAAATGAGAATGGTGAGATAATCCACCTCCCAGGGCAACTGCAATGCTCAAATCAAAGCATTTCCTTCCTTACTTCCCTGACACTCAATTTTGTTTTCTGCAAGATGAGGAAAATAAATCCTGTTTTGCCACTTGGCCAGTTGCTAGAGGCTCGAGAGAAGGCTGAGGCTCAGAGTGGAAAAAGCGTTTGTCCAGGATCAGACTGACAGCAGAGTAAGAGCTAAGACTGGGAGTCCTAAAGCCCAGAACCCCTCCTCTGTGCCACCCCAGTGCCCAGGCCATGGGGACACAGGGATGCACTTCAGTGGTGGAGACTCTCTGAGATCTTTCTTTCGTGCCACTGGTTAATTCAGGAAGCGCTCAGATGTGAGCTCAGAACCCTTCATGCACAAAAAGTCCTTGATTCTGAATCTCAAGCTCTTCTCCAACCGCAAGCCCCCTCAACAAGGGGAATCTTGTTTTCTACCCCTTTCTCAGCAGCTCCCACCCTGTGTCCACCTTCCTCTAGACACCTACCTTCCCAAGGGCCTTTGTCACACAGTGTGTTTGGGGCACTCACCTGAACATTGTCTGCTCCCCTTCGGATGCTGAATTCCCAGAGGACAGGGACTTGGTGTTGTTTCCATCTGGAAGCCCTCCTGTCACCCAGCTCCCACCTGGCTCCTACAGGCACTCAACAGTGTGGCCAGCGTTAAATCTATCAAAAGAAATTTGACTTCCATATGGTTCACTTGTAAAACATGAAATTCACTGTCTCTGGAAAAGATGGGAGAGCATTATCCCCGGGCGGGCTGGGGCTGAGATGAGGAAGGAGACTCTTTCTAGGTCACTGACTAACACATGTGTCACCCAGACAGTATCCTAAGAAGCCTTTAGCCACAGAGATCCCATGCCTGCTCTGCTCCCTCACTCCCTGTGATAGCTCACCCCACCATCTCCTCCACTATTCCGGTGCTCAGATCCTGACCATCAGATGTGGATTGATGGGGGCACCTGGGCAGCTCAATCGGTTGTGTGTCCATCTTTTGATTTCGGCTCAGGTCACGATCCCGGGATCGTGGGATCAAGCCCTGGATCAGGTTCCATGCTGAGTGTGGAGCCTGCTTAAGATTCTCTCCGTCTCTCTGTCTTTCTCTCTCCCTCTCCCCCTATGCCCCTCTCCCCTGCTCACACTCTCCCTCTCTTAAAATAAAACAAATCTTTTAAAAAAATGGGTTGCTGTAGAGGGAACAAAAGAAAGAAATTAGATACTGACAATTTGACATTATTTCCCATATATCAGGGATGCAGTTGGGGATATTTAATAGATGACAGAAACAAGAGGTGCCTTGATGTGCATCTGGAGACCTTCACTGCCCTGCCTGGTTCAGCCATCCATAACTTCTCACCGTGTCAACAGCCTCCTAACTTTCTCTCTCTCACAGCCTGCCCAGGGTTTCCCTCTCACCTAGGTCTGTGACAGGGGTGTGAGCTTTGCAGACCCAAGCTCAAATCCCCACTCTGCCACATGGCTACTGCTCTCCCCACCTGGCAGATTAGTGGCAAAGCACAGAAATAATATAGTCTGGCATTGAGCAGCCATCCAAGAAATGGCTTATGTTGTTTAAAAAAGAGGGTCCCCGACTGCTCAGCCCGGCGCTGCATTTGCTGCATTTGCTGCATTCAGGGTCCTGCCTCTCACTTCTCAGCATCCCACCCTCCGACTCTGTACTGCCATGAAACGAGCTCAGCCCAGGGGCTCAGTGCGCTAGCATCTCCACGTGGAAGGATGCAACCGAGTCTTTGGGACCAGGGCGGGCAGCTGGAGTGGTGCTCACCAAGCATGTCTCCAGCATTTCAGGGGACCACTTCTGACCCATGAGCCATGAGAGAGGTGACTGGTGTCGCTCCCCGGTGAAGCACAGAAACGCTGATGCCAACCTTCCGGTTCTTTTTGTCTCCACTATAAAAACTCTCCTTGGAGTGCAACCCTGAGATCCACGCGTGAAGAAAAGCTACCAGGGGAAGTCTCTAGGACTTTGCCTGACTAGGCACTCGGCCTCTGCTCTGATAAACTGCACAGATTTGGGGAATGTTTGTTACTACAGCATAACTTAAATTATTCTCACTAATACACAGGTGAAATATTTATCAACTATATACTATTGCCGACTTCACCTTTCAGTTAGCTAACTAACAAAGCGGAGAAGTAAACAGACAATGACAACAGAGTGCTATACATAGTCAGATACCATTTTCTCTGGGCCAATAGAGCAGGAGCATTTAATATGGCATCAGAAAAGCTTTTCTGTAGTAACATCTAAATCAGAATCTGAAGAATGAATGCTAGTTTGGGGACAAGCAGGGTTGTTTTGAGGATTTGGTGGCACATTATATATGAAGCTCATGGTAACTCCTAATAAATAATTCCAAAGTTCACCTTAATTTTCAAGTACTTTTTACCTGGTCACCAATCCCCTAAAACAATGCAAAGTCTCTTCCTTTAATTCTTAGCACAGAAAATCCCTTCTCTATTCTGAATTCTCTCTACCTGGAATTCTAGAATATCCAGACTTACTTTAGTATAACTATCCTGTATTTTATGGCCTTCACAGATAGTACAGACCAAGCATGAGTCATTCCCCATCTTGTGACTTAGAGGATATGTCTTAGAGACTGAGTCATAAAATCGTAAAGGCGTGGAACATTTGGATGGGAGACCAAAGGAAGAAAAAATAAAAATTCCTCTTGGCATACAAATTATCTTGAAACAAATTTGGAGCAGAATGTTGAAACTGAAGGTTCTGATAAGCACCAAGAGATAACAGATGAGAAATTCGAAGCCAGATTCCCATGTTTGGAATGTACAAAGGAAATCTCAGAAGACCTGTCCCAGGGCTAAAGGACCCTCTTTCCCACTGAGGATTTGAAGAGGGTTAGGGAAAAGAAGGAGGAAAATCATCAAAGAGATATTTTAGGGATACCACCATATTTTGGGGTGCCAGCTCACATTTGGTGAGACTCTTCAATGGAATTATCCCAAGATATTTGAAATGTGTTCCCTACATTTGAGGTCTGATTCCTGATCATGAAATGTAGAGCTCAAAGGGGAGCTGATGTACTGACTTGGGTTGGGGGGAGAAACTGGGGAATCCTTCTTTGTGGACACCCAATGTTTCTTAGAACAAGAGGTGTGGAATGTCTCCCATGAGCCAGTGTGGGACTCTTTGGGGTGAGAGAAAGCCATGGTGGGTATATTCCAATTGAAAGGGCTTTCCAGGAGTCAGGACACATCCCATCATCAAGAATCTGGGTCCCTAGGGTCTGAGGAAGAGACGAAGCATCTTCCCAAATAGAGCCGATTCCACCTATGTGGCCGGAGCCTCGGGGGAGGTTCTCAGTGATAGATTTTTTGAAGAGCCTAAAAGTGCCCATGCTTTTTCCAGGTTCTGGGATACAAGGGAAGCTGATATGGCGCCATCTAAAGAGGATTTTGCCTATTCTTTCACCTCTCCTTCCTCCCCCACACCAACCCTGGAAGAGTCAGAAGCTTCTGAGAAGCTAGGATCTGAGAAATTGTTGGAGCACAAGACCAAGGAGTAGAGAAGTCAATCCCAAAGCCCCCACCTCTCTCTCCACAGGCTTCCAGCCTAAAACATCTAAGTCTGAGGAAGGAGAAAGACTAACTACCAAATCTTGTTTAGGTTTTTGGATAATATCTTTGCCTGGGCACTCCATTCCTGAATCAAGACAATCTTTGGAACATAAGAAAACAATGGAACTTCCAGTTACTTGAGAGTAACCAGAAAGTCTTGGATTGGCCTTATTCTCACCCAGGGGCAGGAGAAGATCGCCTCATTGTATACACTTTAAAGAAGTGGTAGGAGAACAAAATAAAGGTGAATTTTAATTGCTTCACAAGCTGTGCTTGTTCAACTTGCATCTTTTAAAGGATTTCCAAGCACCCCTTTGAAACTGCAGAGAAGAGAGATTTTCAGAAATTACTTAGGAATCAGAAACGGTAACTGGAGATCAGTTGTACCATGCCCCTTAGCATTCACTTAGGATGTGCAAAACGCCCCTCGTGTTTTCTTGATTTAGTATCAACTGTCATGACTTCCTGTTAGAAACATTATTTTGTCACCTTGAAATTTTCATCCAAGCAGGTTTTCAGGAATAGAATCCTCAGGATTGGGCACGACGGGGTGAGAAAATCGCAGAAGAGCTCTCCCACTGTCTACCTTCATCCTGAGCCATTTTTAAGGCCTCTGAGCTCTGTCTGTTGTATAACCTGGACTTAGCTAAAATTCTCGGGATGCCCCAATCTACACTTAAGTCTTTCCTCACCACATAGTCATCAAAAAGGCAAACCAACAAACACACATAGATGCACACCCAAAACCACCTCACAAATCAACCCTTTCAACCTGGAAGAGAAAAGTAGTGAGTTGTTTTTGTTTTTGTTTTTATTACTTCTGAAGACTACTTAAGGTCACAAAGAAGAAGAATAAGTCACATGTACCAGCACCCCAAACTTCTAAATTTCTTCTTTAAGCATCTTTTTCTTTTCTCAATTTTTCCTTGCCTGAAGCAGCTGCCATCTCTCTCTGTTGCCTGAAACCCTCCTTCCCACATCCCATCCCATCTGCTTACCTACCTTGTACTTTGACTTGTGAACAAAGGCCCCACCTCTAGCCAAGTCCTGGGCAGCTGGCCCTGGACATGCCCCAGGCCACTGAAATTCTTCCTGCGGTCTCAGGTACTTTAGGGTGATGGCAGCTGGAAGGGAGGGTCATAAGCATCAATATGGCTTCGTTGTTGATTCCTTCTAGGGTGTGACTGCACATCTCCCCTGGATTTTCCTTTCCTGAGTGTTTTTGCCTCTGCACCCCAGACCTGAAACTGGCCAGCTGAGCCAGAGCTCCAGAAGAATTGCTTCCAGCCCCCCTTGAAATGGGCCTTTGCATTTGTGGGGCCTCCTGGGAGGGAAAGAGTTAATAGGACAGACTCCCTCTAACTCTGACCTCACAGGCAGATCAGTTCCTATCATGGCATAGGTTTGAGAAATCAGATAGCCCAAGAAAAATATTAGCTTCTTCTCCCTCCTTTTCTGCAGGCAGAATATGGGCAATAATTTCGCCAGTTCCTCAGACTCTGGTCCTGCTAACAAGCTCACATTCTCTCTTTTATCCACTCTCCTCACCAAAGCACTGCACACACAAGGCTATTCAAAATAAAAAATGCAGAAACATGCAGAAACCCACAGAAGCTGGTGACTTATTTTAGTGTGTAAATTGTGTTCACGAATTCAGTACACTTGGGCATTCTCAAAGAGCCATGCTTCCTTGCCATCAACTGGAGGAATGGAACAAAATTATAAATTAAAGCCTATTGCCAAATATGTAAATACATATACATATATATAGGCATTTGTTCCATGAGTGCATCCTAATTCAGGACCTTCTTGTGAAGGCCAGTGACAAATATGTCTGCAAACTTTCAAGAAAGCAAGAGAGCAGGAAAAATAGAATACATTCGGAGAAATAAATTAAATTCTATTTTCATTACAAACAGCAGTCTGAATAAATTCAGATTGAGGGCATCAGTCTTCACGGATTTCAAAGGTAGCAATACAGAAGTAAACAAATAAAAAAGCTATATCCACTTAAAAGCACCACGACATTAAAAAGTCCAGCAAAAGAAAAAAAAAATCATCTCCTCTCTAAGCAATGACAAACTCGGTCCTCAGACAGCTCTGTGGAGGAAAGCTGTCACCGCTTGCATTTTGCATGAGAGATGCATTTTCAACAGAACTATGTCACCTAGTTTTTATTACCTAATTTTACCTGGTGACATCCCCTCTTGTCACCCCTGCCCACACAGCCCGTGTTGAACAGAGGAAGAGGCAGTGAACCTTATTCTGGCTCAAAATTGGAGTCAGAACTAATCATCATCAGGAGACACTCGGGGGTAATATATGATGGGCCAGGGGTGGCGATGTGGGGAGGGAGAGTAGGATCCCAACCATCCGCCTCAACCTCCAAAGGAGCCACAAGCCCGTCTGGAAAACAGGGCATACTGGGAACAGCCCATCAGTTGTGTCTGTCTTAGATCTCTTCAACCCCAGTCTTCTTCACCATCCCCAGGGCTCCCTGAAATGAGCGTGATAATTCCTCAGACTGCCTGGATGGCCCCGAAGGGGAGAAGTAAGAACCATAGGGAGAATCACTAGGGAAGAATGTTAAGCTTCTGAAGGTCAGAGCCACTCAACCCTGGACTCAGTTGGTTGGAAAGGGTGGGTATTCTCCAAATACTGGAGGTGTTCACGCATGCGTTGGTTAACCGAGCACCCGGGGCAGGAGCGGCCGAGATGGCTCAGCAGGAGAGAGAGGATGGAGCTGAGTGAAGGGCCTCAAATCCCCCAAAGAGCTGACAATGCAGAGAAAAATAAGGACTGGAGAGATATTACGCTTCCACGTGAAACAAAGAGAAGTCTCGGCCTGTGCATCTCAGGAGAAGAGAACTACGACCGACAGCGGTGTGAGGAAATGAGGGAAGACTTGGGCCCAGTGCAGGGGGAGCTTCTGGACAGGTCAATCTGTCTAGCTGAAGGGATTTCTCTGCAAGAAGAGCTGGGCCTCATTGCCCACTGAGGTTTGAGGAGGCAGTGTGATGGAGGCAGGTTTGATGAAAGGTTTGTGATGGAGGCAGGTTTGAGTGATCTCATCAGAGCTTTCAAAGGACCTTCTTTCCAGGGTGACAGTGTGAACCGGACACTTGAGGGTCCACATGGTCTTTGCGCAACTCTGACCCCATGACTCCTTATGAGATGGGAAATGCATGGCCTGCGTGCTGTGTCCCCTTCCCTCCTACCCTTGGCAAACATCCCGAAGCAACGACGGCCCTTTCTGGAGATGTTCTTGATAACTGTCTCCAAGGAACTGTCAGCAATCAATTCTATTTTGCATCTTTAGGTAGTGCAATATCCCAAAGCGTTTGTTACTGATCCAAACTTAGCCTTGAAAGGCGTGTTCTATGGACTTGACATGGTTGCCTAGGACACCCAACCACAAACAGACACAGACACACACATCTCCTGCCTCCTGCCATGCTTTTTCATGGACTTCATATTTTGGTTAATGGCAAGTCAGGTGTGTCTCCACCTAATCCTTTCTTCCTGGCCCTGTGGCCACCATGCTTCTGCATAGTCACCATCTTCCTGGGACACTGGCTCTCCTATAGGAGAGTATGTGTACTCCCATTGTCCTAGCTGATCGTCCAGCTGAGCTGGAAGGTGGGATTCTGACAGCCAGGCTGGAGCAAAGGATGAAACATACGTGTCACAACTCTGGAACACATTTCAGACATACAATAAACTGAGCACCTCAGAAAAAGTTGCCGATGTGGTTTAAGAATCAGAAGTTTATGGGCGCCTGGGTGGCTCGGTCGGTTGAGCGTCTGACTTCTGCTCAGGTCACGATCTCACGGTCCGTGAGTTCGAGCCCCACATCGGGCTCTGTGCTGACAGCTCGGAGCCTGGAGCCTGCTTCGGATTCTGTGTCTCCCTCTCTCTCTGCCCCTCCCCTGCTTGTTCTCTCTCTCTCTCCCTCAAACATAAATTAAAACACTAAAAAAAAAAAGAAAAAAAGAATTGGAAGTTTAAAGGGCCAAGCCCAAGTGGGTAAGGAGACAGGCAAGAATGAGATCGGAGGGGAGGCATTTATAGTGAAGGGAGCCAGCCCAGGGTGGTAAATGGGATGGGGAACTAAGGGAACATCTCAAGACAATGCCACCAGCATGCACCGAGTGGCCTCGCCCACAGGTGGACAGGCAGGGAGGAGGCTAAAGGGCGATGAGTTTGGCCCCTCAACTCTTCTTTCCTTATTATCTGTGTCAGATTTCCCCACGCCGATGGGCCTGCCTGGGCAAGGCTGGCTGGGATGGCCCAGGACTCCCCGTGGGGGAAGCAAGCAGATACCGTCTGCCTTAAAGGACTTGGGAGTGAAGGTCTGCACATGTCCCCCAGTAGATCTTAAAACAGTGCTATTCTCCTGTCACTTCCTCTGCTCTAGAAGCATTCCTGGTGCCACCACCACCCACCACAGAGGTTGAAGTCCAGACTCCACTGTTAGATTCTCTCTGCACCCACTATCACATACCTCTTTCCATGCATCCACCTGCTAAGAAAATATTTATCAAACACCCAGTATATGCCAGGCATTCGGGAAAAAAAGCTGAGTGGAACACACGCCCACCCTCAGAAGCTCATCACCGTCCCCCTAATACATTACTCTCCGGCCCCAAATTTCCTTCACCTGCTCATCTTCTATCAGGCCTATGATAGAAATGAAGAGCCCATTCCAAGCTAACAGGTACCCTCAAATCACCCTGGTGCGAGGGCAAAAACCCGGGAAGCGGGTCAGTCTTGGTTTGAAACCCATTTCTGTTGCTTTCTAGCAATTGTTTTTTGAAACTTTCTGCACCTCGGTTGCCTTACAGCGCTGAAGTGAGGGTCACACGATTGAGGGTCTAGTTCACAGCAAGTGCACCTGCACCATAGTCCTCACTGTTATTGCCGTTGTTATTTTCACGCTCCTCTCTGAGCCTTGCTGTCCGCCATCCATCTGCGATGAAAGGGCCCGGCCCGTGCATGGCCAACCCTTTCCAGGCCTTGAGGGGCCAGCCTGCTCCTCTGCTCTCTTCCCACCCGGCACCTGAGAGCCGGATGTGGGATTCTGCCTCCCGCAAGGGGAAAGGTCCTCAGCCTACGTGGGTCCTTCCATAGAAAATCCGGGGTGCCGCAACCAGGGAGTTTCAGGCTTACTGTGAAGCGAATGAAGCCAATGTTTCGTGGAATTACAGCCTCATAGCGTCCGGCCTGCTTTGGGCTCGCTGCTTCCCTGGGGGTGAGTTCGGCCTGGACTGCCCCACGTTTCAGTCCTTCCAGCTCCCTCCATGCCCGGGGCAGGAGGGGAAGACAACCATACTTAAAAATGCCTTAGGATAAGTATAGATCTGTCACCCCTGGAGGTAAAGATCTCTGACAAGAGACTCAGTGACAACAGACTCAGGGATTATTAACATTTTTATACTACAAAGGAATCACTGGATGATGATGAAGAGGAGGATGGGGATGATCGAAATGACAGGGGGTTTTTATCCCTGTCTCTAGTACCTACCTTGGCACGAAGTAGGTTCGCAGCAAACATTTCCTGTCTAGATTGAATAATCAATGAATTCCTGGTTTTGAAAGTGTTTCCACCAAATAAATTTTAAGTAATAAGTCACGGTTTCCCTTCCTAATTAGGGATACGTGCGGGTAAATCCACAGACAATAAATGCAAGCAGGGACCGGCAGTCAAACCATACGAGCAGACGCTGTGGGCTGCCCAACCAATGCCCGTGGCCTTTCCCCTTCTCTGTCCCAGCAGGGCTCAGCTCTCTCGACAGGGGATGAAAGTGCCAGATCCTTGCAGCAAGTGGTGGCCCAGGGATCAGCTTGGGCTAATGAGGCATAAAGAGAAGTATGCAGTGCTCAGGGTTCAGGGGAGACACCCAGAAAATGCTCATCCCCACCCCACGATAAAAACAGATTTAAATCAAAACAAAAACAAAGAAGAAATAAAAAGAAAAGAAAGCGTTTACCTCCCTTTTCATTCTGGCATTGACACCTTGGGACCATGAGGGGGGGGATGATTTATGCCCCGAGAAGGTCAGCTCAGAGAAGGGGAACACTTAGGTCCTTGTCGAGGGCATTTCAAGATGCTGAGTCAGTACTCGAACCAGCTCCTGCTGGACGCCTTGGTATTGGAGAGGAAAAGAAAACCCTATTGGTCAGGTCACATTTGGTGGGTGACTCTGTTACTGTCAGCTGGAAGCATCCAAAATGATAGAGTTGTTCCCTGAGTTAGCCATTGCTGTGGTGGCCTGTGACACTCTCCTGTACAATTGCCACCAAGCTGTGGGTAAGCTTTCAGGTCGCCTGTAAGTCGGCCTTATTGCTTTCGGGAGTCCCACAAGAAAAACTGACATTCTTATTTTCCAGAGAAACAAGGAGGGAGACCTGGGCTTTTTTGTTGGACATTCAAGGGACTGAATCCTGCCTCCGCTGCTTTGTGCACGGGCAGGCGCTGACCACCCCGAAACTGCCTTTCCCCGTCTGTGATGGGAGGCCCAGTGGTGGGACGGAGTCCAGCTGGTGGAACTGAATGAGGTCATTCACTGAGGGCACCCAGCCCAGGGCCCGGCGCAGGAAAAGCTCAGTCAGTGTCGTGTTATCGTTTCTGTTCTCCACCTGTCGAGCTGCGAATTGAATGCTTTTCTCGTTGCCTTGAGACTGGCCGGCTCTTGTTCTCCCGTAGAGGAAGGTGAACACTAGGAGCAAAGGAAGCAGCGTGAGTCCCTAGAGAGGCTGGAGGACTGCAGACAGAGGTGAAGTTCAACTTCCGAACCATCCCTTCGGAAGCCTACCCTACTCGGGTTTCTGACCTTATTTGTAGGCACTGCTGGAAAAGGATTCAACGTTCAGCCATCCCCACATCGTACGTAAGTCCACCTCCTCGGTGATTCCGCGTGCATTTGCCCAGGCCATTTCCAGGCCTGGAGAGCCTTCTCCACCACCTGGCCATCCCCTGCTTCTTCCACAGGGCACAGTTCAGCCATGCCCTCCGAGGAAGGTCCTCACTCACCTCTCCGAGTCGGTGCCCCTCTCTGCTGGCCCCACATGCTCCCTGCTGGCCCAGCACGGAGTTCTTCACTGATTGCCTCCTCGCCCCCCAACAGTTCCCTTGCATGTTTTCACTAAATGTTAGTTGAATAACATGCCCATAGAAAAAATGGCTGGTGAGTAAACATGATTCTGTGCAGCTGTATACTTCATTTAGGAAAGTTATTTCTCTCTCTCTCTTTTTTTCTGTGAGATAAACCTAATGTGTTTATTACCTCCAGCATTATTTTTTTTTTCTGGGAACCTTCTGCTTTATTGCTGTAAGGAGAATAGGCTGCCACCACCTTACTTAAGGGAAAGTGTGCAAGGAAACAAAACATATGTTTAGAAATTGAAAAAAGCACAATTAATAATTCATGAGTCACAACAGAAATCATAATGGAAATCTAGATGTGAATGACAACAAAGGCATTATCCATTAAAACTAGAGTAATGCGGTTTAAGAATACTTAGAGGGAAATATATTGTCTTAGATATATGTAGTAGAAAAAAATCAAATCTTCGGAAGATATATATTTAATTCAAAAGCTGGAAAAAGAACCATAGAACATACTGAAAGGAACTTGAAATGATAAAATAAAAATAAAATCAAACTGCAATTAAATAAAAAAATGTAAAGACATTTCTTTTTTTAAAAGGTAGCTAGTTCATTGAAACGATTCATAAAATAGCTATCTGACAAGATTGCTCAAGAAAAAAGAAAAGACTTAAATAACAATAGTAAGAAGGACAAAGGAAACATAACTGCAGTTTCAGGAGAAATTTTAGCAATAAACGATGCAGTGAATAGTATTATCACAATAATCGTGATAACCAGATTAAAATTAATATTTTTTAATTAAAAATGACCACAAGGTACTTGAGCATAAATAGAAAGCCTGAAATGACTGTTCTGTAAATTAATTTTATAATAAAAAAAAACCTGCCCCCTACAGAGAACACCACAGCACGTGAAAATTGCAAGTTTTACTAAACCTTCTCGAAATGGACAGTTTCTATCATCTACAGACTCTTCTAGAGACTAGAAAGGGGACAACCAGCTGAGAATAAAAGGAAAAGCAAAGCCTGCTATTTCCGAGTGGACACATTCGACTGTGGGTTAACCCTGGACACCTGATAAAGGTGAAATGTCAGCTCTCTTCCGGGCAGCATAACATATGGTTAAGGAAGGAGGGGGAAAAGCCCCATGATTGTGAACTAGGAGACTTGGAGAGACCATCAATGCCTGTAGGAAGCTATAAACTTGAGCTTCCCTGCATGGGGTTGATGTGTAAATGGGCACGTTGGTTCTGATTTTAGCCCGTGGTTCCTAAATCTACCCCTGGGGTCACTGTCCCCGCACCTGAGAAGTCACTTGGGTGACCTGAGAATAGCCAGTGGACCGCTGCGTCACCTGCTACAGAGACCACCACCACGGAGAGATGGCCTGCCACAGGGGCGGTGTGCGTCCTGCAGCCTTCCCAGTGACCTGGTGCCAGATGTGTCCTACTCAGATCTAGAATGTCCAGCTGAAACTGAGACCACGGCTGGCGGGCGACTGCAAGACCTAAATCATAAGGCAAGATAAAAAACTTACCTGGTAAACTCAATAGCAAAGAGGTGAGAATAATAGTGAAAAGGAAAAATTCCCGGCAATAGCAGTTTTGAACAAACAATGCAAAAATCCCAACATTAGCAAATGGATTCCAGCAAGGTATTTAAACACACAAAAAACAATGAAGAAAAAACGTTCCGTGTTAGAAAAACCTATTGATCAGATTTACCACCTTAGGGGATTAAGGAGCAAAACCATGGACAAATACTTTTGGTTAACTCACCAGCTGTCCCTACCCTTCTCCCTTCTGGCCTCCTTTACATTAAATTGTGCCTACTTTGCAAACAGTCTTCCATATAGATCAATGAAAGAAAGGAGATCCCAGAAAGAAAGTCACCCATATGTTGCAACTTCATTTTTTCAAATTTTTTGGTTTATTTTTAAATAATCTCTACACCCAACATGGGGCTTGAACTCAGAACCCTGAGATCAAGAGCTGCATGTTCCATCAACTGAGCCGGCTAGGGCGCCCCCATATATTACAACTTTAGAAATAAACTAGGATTACAAATCAGTGGACAAGAAAAGGCTGTTCAATTGACGGTAGAGAGCAATTGATTAATATGAAAAACAATAAAATTAGATCTCAACCTCATGTCATTACCCAAAAACAAATTTAAGACGAATTAAAGCAAAATTTAAAACTTGTAAAAATAACGGGAACATATTGCAATATATGGGTTGCACAAGATTTTTTTCAATAATGCCCCCCCCCAAAAAAACCCCCAAAACACCCTCCATAGCTTATTCTAGAAAATATGAATAAATACGATCATTTTCACATTGGTGGCAAAATGCAACATACGGGATATTAGAATTTAATATTTACAATTGCAAAAACATACAAGGCAATGCATGCGAAAACGGGCGCCATGTTTGAAGCAGGCACGGAAACTTCACCCCCAACCTCAGGTTGATGGTAGCATGTCCCCCTGGGGAGGGGCAGGGATCAGAAGCAGTAAGAAAGAGCAGGACCTCACCTCTACCTCTGATGCTTTCATGTTTGTTTGTTTTTTTTAAAGCCCTAAGGCAAACAGAACGAATGTTTACCCCTGTCCATTCCGGATGGTGGCTACCTGCTTATTTGTCAGAACAACGCTGCCTATCATTTTTCAAATATTTGAAATTTTCTACAATAAAAACAGGACAGTGAAATATCTGTCCCTTGTATCCTATCTCCCATGACAACCTGGATGAAGTCCAAACATAACCAGCGCTAGACAGAAGATCCTCTGTTACTGGCCCCTGTCTCCTCACTACCTCAGACACAGTCCTCAGTCCACAAGGAACCATTTGTTGCTATACCACACAGGCATACATGTGTTCACACACGCATGTTCACACACACACCTATGCACCCGTACAAACAATAGCCCTGATTCCTGGCTCCAAACCTTCGTCCTATTGTCCCTTCTGTGCAAACTCTTCCTCGCACTCTTGGCAGTCAGTCCCTCACTATCCTTCAAGAAGCCGCCAGGGGCATGTTGTCTGCAAGCGTCCGTTGGTCCCTTGAAACCGACCCCTCGTTGCTGTCACGATGACCCGTGCCTGTCTGTCACTGCGCCAAGGGCGCTGTTGTCTCACTATACTGTCTGTGCCAACCCCAGTGGGTCGTAGCTGCCTTCCTGTTTTCAGTACTTAGAACAGCGCCACCTAGTGGTCATCCGCCCGGTGCCCCTTGATCGAAGAATGGACTTCCTCCACGTGGACAGCCAGGACAGTTGATTAAATATGCAAGTAGCCCCAACGATGTACGTTTTTCTTTGGGTACACAAGCGATGTCTTTTATCCCTGCATTTGGCAAGTCTTTAGCGCTCACGGACAGCACATCGGGTTTGGGGAGAGACAACACTGGGCTCCGACCTTCCCCGACCCCGCTACCAACTGTAAGACTTGGGCCAAGTCCTAATTTAGCTGTGAAGTCCACGCTAGACCCTTTGGGTGAAAACCACCCATTGAGTGAGGAACGCGGGAGGTGAGACAGAGGCCGTGGGCCGGGATGTGGTGAGGACAGCCTTTGGCGGGCCACAGGGGAGTTTTGTAGACCTTGGTTCCTTTTCATAAAATGGAGATAAAGTATCTCACGGAGTCCCTGGGAGGATTAGCGATCATGTGTCTAAGGGACCAAACACAGCACCTGGCCCTCGCAAGAGCTGAACAATCAGCACCTGTTTTGAATGTTACAGCTCTGACTGTGGTGAGGGGGCAGCATGGTGCGTTTTCAACATCTCTGAGCCCCATTTGTTCCAGAACTTCTCATCCCAACCGTAGCCTGCTCCGGGGCTTGAGGTCGTTGGAGCCGAAGCTCTTGGCAACCCTTGGTGTACTTCTGAAATCTTGTGGAGCTTTTTAAAAAGTACAGCTCATAGAGTCTACTGAACCAGAGCCTCTGGACTGGAACCTACTATCTTTTTCTGACTTTACCACCAAGGCAATACAAGCGCATAGCCAAGGCCACAAAGCAATAGATTGAGGCACGACCTGTCCAGGCTCCCCTGGTGGAAGGCAACTATCACCTGGGAAGGTAAAATAAGACATAGCCAGGCTTTCCCACCTGGAATGAAGTCCCTAATAACGTTAATTCGATGTCAGCCACGGGAACTGAGAGATTCCTGATATGTGGCTTGGGGAGGATGGAAGCTGACGTGTCCTCATCTGTAAAATGGGGCAATAACAGTGGCTACTTCCCAGAGTTGTTGATGGACAGAGTTAACAGACAGCTCTTCAGGGGGCACCTGGGTGGCTAGGTCAGTTAAGCATCCGACTTTGACTCAGGTCTTGTTCTCACGGCTCAGGAGTTCGAGCCCCGTGTCTGGCTCTCCACTGACAGCTCGGAGCCTAGAGCTTGCTTTAGATTCTGTGTCTCCCTCTCTCTCTGCCCCTCCCCTGCTCATGCTCTGACTCTCTCTCTCTGTCTCAAAAATCAACATTAAAAACCTTTAATAATAAAAATAGCTGTTCGGTACATGAGTTCTCCGAGAAGGGCTGAGTGGGGATGGGGACAGGAGGCTAGGCCAGGAGTGTAGGCAGGACGCCCACCTGACTGGCGAGCTGGGGCCCGGCCTGTCTTCTGTATCAGGCCTTGAGGGCAGAGTCCGCTTTTCTGCGTCTGTTTTGTTTTTGTCTTGTACACCTTTCACCTTCCAGGATGCAACACAGGGCCAGGTTTATGCCTGGGACTCAGTAATGCATGTGAAATGTAATTGATTTACATATTTCAGGGGAGACTGGTCATTGTGATCTCTGCCCTTGAGGGTATTAGAATCCAGGAGAATATCTGAAGGTCTCTGGAAGAAACAAATCAGGTCAAAGCTTGAAACCTTAGCTGCGACTCTGCTCCTTCGCTGTCAGGATTGAAAATGACGAATTGGGCAGTCTGCTGTTTGCACATGGTGACCCGGGGTGCGTCCTTCCCCCATTGTGACCTCAGTTCCCCACCATAAATGAGAGGTTTGGACCACAGTCCCAATACCCCCTCATCCTCTAAGCCCCCCCCACCCCCTCTAAGATGGCAGGTGTCGAGAGAAGCATCAAAGAACCATCTGGGGCAGCTGCCCTGAGGTGCATCAGGCAGCTTCCAACCCACCATGCAAAGCCTTCCCCCATTCCTGCGGAGATGTCTGCACCTGAGTGAGGCACCTGTCCCAGGGAACAGGGGGGAGGGGAGGCGGGGGCGGGGTGTAGCAGCGCCTGCAGAGATTCCTCCAGTGAGGATTGCTAAGGGCGCCCCAGAGCCACAGTCAACAGTTTTTGCTGCAACCCTTTCTTTGGAAGCATTTTCTCTCTGAATCGCAGTTCCTTGCATCAGGCTTGTGGGTCCCCTTACTGAGGAGGCGTTTGGCAAAGCATGAAGGGCAAGACTTCCCTGGAGAGGATATTTTTCCCTCATATCAGAGCCTTTCAGGGCAGCAGTGGGGCGGGGGGGGGGGGGGGTGGAATGAGTGGGGTGTCCAATCAGCTCCTCTCCCGCAGAGGAGCAGGGACAGGGTCTCTCCTTCAGGCCCCACAAGATTTTCAGTCTGGGGAAAGACAACTTCTTTCTGAAAGATCGGACTCAGGTGTCCAATTCTGCACGAAGCCTTTCCTGGGCACCTGCACCGCCAAAGCTGGGGCCGCCCCTTTCCTGTGCCCCCAAGACCTGGGCTCTGGAAACGTCCCCCCTGCACGCTTGCTCTCCAGATCCATCCGGATCCCGTGTGCCCTTCGGGACAACTCTCCGGCGGTCGTCCCAGAGGTCCGGGACGGGGTCCCCAAGGAAGGGAGATCATGGGGCAGGTGGTCTCAGGAAGCACGTGGGAGCAGTGGGGACAAGAAGAGAGAAAGGTCACGGGGATGGTGTGTGAACAGATGAGCCCTCCCCCACCCCACCAGGATTTCCTGAAGAACCTTGCAGAATGAACCTCGAGCTGACCCACTGAGAGTCCACGGCAAAACAGCAGCGTGGACTTGTGGATTCCTCTGCCTATCGACTGGGAGTTTGCCTAGGGGCGTGAAACGTCCTGCACTTGTGGGTGGCCCTGCTACAAGCGGGCTGGGAGGCTCCCCTTAAAGCCCTGAAGCCTGCAAACAGAGGCAGGGCACACAGAACAGCAGGGGGCGCTATTGAGATGTCAGCGCTGGGTCCTCTCTGCTGAGTAGCTGCTGCCCGTGGTCGATGGTGTTCCTGCGTCGAAAGTCACGTCTCTTGCCGGATGGTCCTCTCTCTAAGGCGCTCTCTGCCTACGATCTGCTAACTTCCCCCCTACTCCGCCCCATCCAGGTCCAGGCGACTGCCCCCTGCCCACGCCTCTGCGAATGGGATCTTTGTTTCCCTGCCCCACACGCCCAGAGTGTGTGTCCTGTCCTTCCTGCCAGGACCGAGCTGTCACGTCCTGTTCCGACCTAGGCCCCGCTGTGACCTCCTTCCTCCCGCTATGAGGGTCTCCACTCCCACCGACCTCGTGCAAAGGGGGGACAGTCAATACATTTTCCCACCCATGGGTGTCCTTCTCCATTCGATGCAACTCGGGCCATTTGCTGTCGCGCAGGGGTCAGGGGCACTGACAGGCACTCCGTTCGTATTGTATTGAACTTCAAGAAGCGTTTTCACCGGACACGGGGCTCTTGCCAAAGGAGGGGCAGCGGTGGGGTTCTGGGACGCCTGCGGGGAGACTCCAGGGCCAATCCCAACTGGTGTCTGAAGACAACCACGGCTGTGCTAAGGCCGGCCAGGTGAGAAAAGAGAAACTGATCTCTGGCATGAGTGGGAGGGTCAGGAGCTGAAGTCACTGGTCGCTGGGATGTCCGGGGAAATTTGGGTACCAGGTGGGGAAGGAGGGCATGAAGCCCACATACCGACCTTCCGTTATGTCCCCACAGGTGCTACGCTACCAACTGGACACAGGCCACCTCTAGACTCACAAGGGTCCCTCTCCACAGGTCATAGGTGAGTTAACCCAACCAGGCCCAGAGGCCGACAGCTTTACAGCCGGGAATTGGCAGTGAGGAGGACTCGGCCCCAGGTGGCCCGGAAGGCTGGCTGTCACAGCGCATTGCATAGCAGAGGCCAGGGTTTGGGGAGAAAACGGCAAGAGAGTCCCCACCAAACAGAGAGTGAATTAGGCAGAAGCCAGAGCGGAAGGCCACAGTGAAGCGTCCGTGTCTTGGCCTCCACGCTGCCCGCGTGTGGGGCCGGCTGGCGCGTCCCACTCATCCTTGGATGAGCCACGTGGAAGGGCGAAAGCACATGACACATGTTCTAGAGCAGAGGCGAAGGACAAGTCCCCCGAGGCCAGGCCCCCCGGCACCAGGACACCACAGCAGGTTCGGCAGGGAGTCCTAGAGCTCAGCCTCTGTGTGGATTAAGATACAGATACTAATCTCTATCTCACTGGCTCACCCAAGCTGGACCCAGCTAAATGCTCACAGAGCACTCTGTGTGCACCCCGATCTAGGTGCTTTCCATCAATTAACATGTTCAACGCTCGCAGGAACACTGTAGAGATATAAACCTGGAAGGTCCGGGCCGCAGCCCGTGTCCTTGACCGCTGTGCGTCCCTGCCTGTCGATGTAAAGCCTGCCCCCACTTGTCCTGGACAGTGGGCTCAGTCACCGGCTGTGTCGTGTCTGAGCCTGGCCTTCCTCGAGAACAGATCCTCAGGCTGATGAGGAAGTGACCTCTTTGGAAATGTGAGCACAGACACAGGCTAGACACAGAGGGGGTGGGAGAAGTAAGGCAGCCCAAGCTCGTGTTCAAGCTGACACGAGTCCGACACACTTGTGTTATGAAGAGAGCCACTAAGGGCAACCGGGTGCTCCAACTGTGGGATTTGAGAAGCCTGTGGCAAGCATCTCAGAAGGAGTACATCCGGGGAGCCCAGAGTGTCCATCCTGGGAGCGGAGAAGCCCGGGACATGAGGAAAGTGACACATCACAGGTGCCTATGGCGAGGTGCCATCTGGTCATACCTGCGTGAGTCTGGTGAAACCACAGCCGGGGCTGTGGGGTGGGGAGGCTGAGGAGCTGGGTCCAGACCCCCTCATCTCCCAGTTCTGCTCTTCCTGTTCCCCACCCACAGTCGTTGTTTGCCTCTGCCACACCTGTCCTACCCTAGTTTCTGCCACTGGTCCCAGGCTCCATTCATTACTCAGTCATTCAACAATTACGTGTTGACCAGACTCTGAGCCAGGCAAAGAGCTGATATCTGGTGTGGCCTCGCCACTTCTCAGGCTTTGTCCTTTTCCACCTGACCTTCCTGTGGCTGCTGGCTCTAAGACACTCTGAGCTGTGCCCAGGAGGGATTCCTTATGTTTGCCTCTGGCTTCTGTGAATCCACCCTGATCCCAACCACTTGGCTGTCTACCTATTTCATGAGGGATTTCTGTACCTCGCAGGTTCTCAACTTATGTACTCTTCATTACTGTTTCCCAGAGTGTGTTCCGACTAAGAGACGGTCAGGTAAAAAGGGATTGTGGGTAGGGGCGCCTGGGTGGCTCAGTCGGTTGAGTGTCCAACTTCAGCTCAGGTCATGATCTCACAGTTTGTGAGTTCGAGCCCCATGTCGGGCCCTGTGCTGACAGCTCGGAGCCTGGAGCCTGCTTCGGATTCTGTGTCTCCCTCTCTCTCTGCCCCTAACCCACTCGCATTCTGTCCCTGTCTCTCTCAAAAATAAATGAACATTAAAAAAAAAAAAAAAGGATAGTGGGGATCTGGCAGATAACAAGCTTAGGAAACACTAATAATGTCCAACTGAACACTTCGGGAAATGCTACTGTACCAGACTGTACCCAGCATTCAAGGCCCCAGAGCCTACTCTGAAGTCAGATGACAAAAACGATCAAATTGTATTCACTCCAAAAGAGTTTATGAACATCAGGAGGGAGCAGCATAAGATGATATTTTCAAAGAGTGTGAAGAGTAGATATGCAACATATCACATGATAGTTCAAGAATATTCACTGTTCCCTCCCACATGGGAGGAGTGTGCTCCCCTGCTCCATTGATTTGGGCTTTGGCCAACAGGCTAGAGAAGTGGTTGTATCGCTTCTGAGTAGGAGTTTCCCACACAATTGCTTATTTGGGCTTGACCTTCTTGCTCTTCTCCTTGGTCTCAGGGATGGACACGTCCTTCAGAGGGGCTGCCCCTCCAGCCCAGATCCCCACATGAGAAGACACATGGAGCAGAGGCACGCAGTCACTGTCAGACCGCAGCTTCCAGTGCATGATGCAATACAGAAATGAATGTCTGTTGCAAGCCGCTGGGATTTGGGGGCTGCTTGTTACTCAGCAAACCTGCCCAATACAGTGTGAGTACTTCGTCTTTTAGTGGGGAAAAGCCAATGATGATGATTTTGAACCAAATATCAAAAGGCATTTCCTTGGGGGGTCTCTTGGAATTAGTTGGCCTTTGGGGGAAAATGTCGCTTAATTGGAATTCTAAATAATCGAATTTTACCTCCAGTGAGAGATAACATTTAGTGCCACTTACTCCATAGAAGCTTTGCATAAATCCTGTTTCACCTTCTTCACAAAACCCAGCAGGAAGTATTTCTGTTCTCATTGATAAAAGAAGGAACTGAGACTCAGAGAGAGTTTAACTGGCCTGTCTAAGGTCACACACAAAGGATGACCAGGATTTGAAGTAGGTCTGGAATTCAGACACAATCTGTATTCTTTCCTCACATCATGCTGAAGCGGCACTCATCAGCTACTGGGAGTGCTAACAAAGGCTTCCTTTGAGAAGCCAGTAATGAGCTACATTTGGTACAAAAGGCATTTCTGTCCTGACACCATTAAAATATTTCTCATAAAAAAAGTTCGTAAAAAAATTTCCCCACCCCCCCCCTCCAATTTTTGAAAATATTCCTCCCAACCACAGTGAAAAAAACCCTTTCTGGATTTTTCGACATATCTGTAACGGAATACTTTTCCAATGATGTAACATTGGAACAAGGGATCTTTGGATTCTATCAGACAGGAAAAGTGAGAAAGTGTCTCTGAGATTCTCAGAAACATCCTTGGAAACATCCACCCATGGAGAAGAATTTCTGCCCACCAATGCCAGCCTTGACTCTAGTGTTTTGAAAGACACCCTGCTGACTGACCATCTGCTTGAAGTTGTCCGGACCAATCAATAAACATTGACTGGAAGTCTTCCCTGTGCCAAACACCATGCTGGGCACAGAGGCCAGAACAAACCAGCACTTTACATACATCATCCCATTTAACTCTCATTAATACACCATGAACTACTGTCATCCCATTTCGCTAAGGAATAAGGCGTAATAAAACCTATTATTCAATAAGGAATAAAACATAATAAAAACATCATTACGATTTTTCAAAAACCCAGGTTGGAATTCTAACCCAAGTCAAAGTCAGAGTGGCTCTTGCCACTTTTATATTCTCTTTTGTATCTTCTTATACTCAGTACATCTTTTGATAACATCAAAGGCTACTTTGCAAAGAGGAGTTGACACAGCATGACTGAACCTGATATCCCTACTGTCTCTTGGTCTGCTTGCAAAGTTGGCCCTTGGCTGGTGTCCAGGAACTTGGATTTCAAGAGGGTTCCACCATCCGCTAACTGATAAGGGTGACCCACAAAACCCAAACTGTTTGCACAAACAATGTGGTTTATGCTGAACACTTGCTTTCCTTCAGGGAGTCTGGAATTTTGATACATAGGATGCCTATGCAATCAGCCCCGATAAAAACTTTGGGCACTAAATCTGCAGGAAGCTCCCTTGGTAGACAATATTTCACACATGTTGTATGACTCATCGCAGGAGGAATCATGCTCGTTCTGGGTGGTTCCACCGGGACGGACTCTTGAAAGTTTGTACCTGGTTTCCCCCGTCCTTGGCCCCTGCACTTCTCCCTGTGCTGATTCTGCTTTGTGTTCTTTCACAGTAATGAATCATAGCTGTGAGTAGACTATATGCTGAGTCCTATGAGTGAGTCTTCTAGGGAATCATCAAATCTAGGGGTGGTCCCCAGCATAGCCACCTTCCTGTATCCCAGACAGCAATGGGCTGTCTCAGACCAACCTTCGGTCATACATCTTGAGGGAAATAAAACATTTCCAGTGAGATTCGTGGTCTGAAGGCCATTTGTTAGTGCAAACGTCCTATACTCTCCACTTCTGCTGGACAGTGACCAACCAAAAGGCGTGTATGTCACTTCCAAGCCCCTCAGCCTGACCCAGGGACCTCCGTTGCCTGGCTCTGTCTGCACCTTCAACCTTATTCTTTCCTCCTACTTTATGGCAAGCTGCTTCGCTTCCCCAAACACATGGCTGTCTCCAGCCTGTGCACTTTAGCCCATAACGTTCTTCCTGGGACCTGTTCCCCCTTCTCTGATTTAAGAAATCATACAAGTCATAGCCACTTGGAGGTCGTGTGGCCATGGTGTCTTACTGAGGTTGCCATAACAAAATGCCACAGACTAGGTGGTTTACATATAAACCTTTAATTTTCTCAGAACTGGAGGCCATAACCCTGGAGATTAGGGGTACCAGCATGGCCAGGTTTCAGTAGGACTCGATTTATGGGTTGCAGATGGCCACCTTCTCATTGTCCTCACATGGCCTTCCTCAGCGTGTGTATGTGAGAGAGAGTGAACTCTGGTGTCTCTTCTTCTCCTTATGGAGATACTCTCATCATGGGGGCCCTACCTTCATGACCTCATCTAAATATAATTACCTCTCTAAGGCCACACCTCCAAATACCATTACCTCAGGGATTAGTCCTTCAACATATAAATTTAGGAAAGCGGGACACACACATTCAGATCACGGCACATGGACAGTTCAGGGGGCGTCTCCTCTGTTCTCCTACCCTCTTACCTCATCTATTAAATTCAACAGATACTAAATGCCCCCTCTAGGCCAGATATTATCCTACATACTGGGGACGTGGTAAGGGAGAAGGGAGAAGCAGCCTCTGCCTTTATGGAGCTACAGCTTTCAACTTGCTCATCCGGGAAGACTTCCTCACTTCATTTTTCTTCCTTTGATCTTCATTCTTCTTTGTTTCCTTTGATTTCACTCTACTCTTAGCAAACATTTTTGAGTGGGCACTCCTGTGTGTATGTATTACCTACTTATAAATTATATGCATATTCTAATATATAATGGACAATATAGCAATATAAAAATACATTTTTAAAGACATACATTAAAAAATGGGGAAAGAGGAGTTCTAAACCGTCTTTCCACAGTGAAACAATGTCGACATGCGGCGTGAACATACCCTTCTTTGGAGGCCTCTGGTCCACCAAAAGGGACACCACCTCTTCCGAGTCCTTGAGACCAGCATTGATCTTACTCACCCTTTTGGAATGGACACTTTAACCATCTATCTCCCCACTTCGAAGACCGAGTTTCATTCATCTCTGTGCGCCCAGTGCTTAGGGCAATACTTGTCACAGAGGGGACTCTTTATAGACTTTTCTGGAAATACACACACATGAAGCATTGACATCATTGTTACAATAACTATGATCGCAATTCCAAGATTTAGGGGAAAGATGATTCTTTTCTTAGACAGGTCTTCCCATAGTTCCTTGGTTGGGTCACCCAAGGTTCCAGGTCTTGAGCCCACATACTTCTGAAACCAATGAAGTTCACTGGAAACCAATGCAGACTGAGTCATGTGACCTAACAAACTGAACATCAAATTGTATTAGGGCTTGCAGGGCTCAGGCACTGGGCCAAGTGCTTTAATGCTGCTCTCTCGTCTCACCAAGCACCCCCACGACGAGTCTGTGGTATCCCACTCTGAAGAAAAGGAAACTTTGACTTAACACAAAAAGAGACTTTGCCCAAGGTCACCAGCTAGAGGTAGGATTAAGACCAGGATCCAAGGACCGCCTCTGTAATCACTATACCAAACCGATTCATATAGGACTCTAGTATAAGCCCTGTCGTAGTATATTAATGGACATTTGTGGAAGGAAGTCTTCAGTATTTATTTAATACTATCATTTAAGCATGTCTCCATCACTGGGATGCTTTCACGTCTGGCAAGTGATGGGATGATGGGCTTCCTGAGTGTTCTAGAGTGTGGCGACTGGAAAGCATCGGGAACCCAGGTATTCGGTGTTGGTGTTCCTTAACTCAGCGTGACCCTACTGGCTGGAAGCAGACCAGCACCACTGACCGCCATACCACTGTCTCCTTCATACCCCACTGCTCCGCCCCGTTGAAATATTGTGCAGTGGTATTATTACAAGTAAATGGTCCCAAATCTGTGCTGAAATTGTTCTGGGAGGCGGGGCATTCAGACACTCTGGCAGCAGCTGACCTTTAGCTAGTCTCCTCCAACTGTGACCCAATCAGGCATAATGAGCTTAGAACAGGGCTCAGGATTGTTTTCTCTCTGCTTTTCTTGTCTCCCAGCCTTT
Organism: Panthera pardus; assembly: GCF_024362965.1. Lineage (NCBI taxonomy): Eukaryota > Metazoa > Chordata > Mammalia > Carnivora > Felidae > Panthera > Panthera pardus. The sequence continues at coordinate 75,455,326 of NW_026527002.1, read as the reverse complement.
ATCGGTACTTTAGCAGAAGGCTGTTTTTCCTTCTGCACTTATTTATATTTAGCCTGAGCATCCTGTTAATTACAAAGCAGTTACAGGAGAATTAGGGACACTATATATAAATTTGCCATTTATGCAAATTGCAAAGAGAGAACAAAGAAAAATTAGCTTAATTAGCGTAATTGCTAAAAAAGCGGGAGGTGAGGCAAACCCAGCTTTAATCAAAGAAGAGGGGAAGGAAGTCTCAAGGAAATGGTGATCCAAATCAGCACAGATCGGAGGGCTCTGACCTTTCATGATTTCAAGACCTTGCTGAGACATTGGGACGACATGAGGCCGTGGACAGGAGGGGCAGAGCCTTCTCAGCATAAAAGCGCCATGTGGGTGCCTAAGACACGAAATGAAACACTTGTACTTGGAAAGTGGTTGATATGCTCTGAGAGGGGGCACCTGAGGTGCAGTGTTGAGAGAGCAGAAAATAAGCCTTTGTGGAATCTTTGTCCAGCAAACACATTACTGAGCACCTACTAAATGCCGGGGACAGTTTAGACACCGAGGGCACAAAAATGAATAACACACAGTCACTTCTCTTAAGGGGCTGGGGAGACAGAAATAAAAAGGCAATAAACAAATGACATGCGAAGAGCAAAATAGAAGGCCTGAAGGATAGGGTTGCCAGATTTAGCAAATAAATGTATATAGCATGCCCAGTTAAATTTTCAATGTCAATTAAATTAAATTTCCAGCAGGTAAACAACAAATGTATTTTGAGTGTTAAGTATACCCCAAGAAATTTGGGGGATGTATTTATACTTCAAGAAAGTAATTTGTTGTTCATCTGAAATTCAAATTAACTGGCGTCGTGTATTTTTCTCTGGCACCCTCCTGAGGAGGTACATAGGACCAGGGATTCCCCCTGAAAGCAGAAAACTGTCCTTTGGCAAAGCATCTTCAGGTTCCTCCGCCTGGTGTGTTACTGATGGAGAAGTAAAGGGGGAAAGAAGCCATGGGTGGATGAAGCTGGGACATCATGGGGCCAGTGGAGGGGAGAGGACCCCAAGGAACACTGGTCTCTTTATTTCTGTGATCATCCCCCACTCCGTGTCCAGCTCCAACTCCCCAGATCTCCAGTAAAACTACCCAGACACGTGAATGCCTGTGTATATAAGGGGTTCTGTGTTCTTTGGCAGTCAAGGAGGGAGCAGAGGGCCGCCTCTCGGCACATGTGCTATCACCTGTTCCGTGGCTTTGCGTATTTCAACTCATCGAACCCTCACAACAACCCCCAAGAGGCAGATTATATGATCCCCATTTCACAGATGCAGAGACAAGCAGAGACACTAAGGTGCTGTGCTACCTGCCACATGGGCTTTGCCAGCCAACACCAAAATAACCAAAGGGAGACCTGACCGGTCACTTACCTGTCTCGCTTAAAAGATAACCTTCTTTGATGAGCCCTCTTCTCCTTCATTCAGGGTTTCCTTTACAAGAAACAGAAACACATAAATAGCAAAGCCAAAAAGAGTTTTTTTTTTTTAAGTATGGAAGGGGTTCATTTGGCACACGAGGCCTTAAGGTACAGCTCAGCCTCATAACGGACTGGAACCAAACGTCTGAGTTATTCTATTACTCTTGGTCATCACGGTGTTTGTTTTTGGCTTTCTCAGTGGAGGAGAAAAAGACCAGAAATAGTCACTGTGACTCCACGTGATTTCACAACGCAAGCAACCAACCAATTGGGTTGGTGTATCACATACCCCAAATGACTGAGAGGAAAATGAGAGAGAGAGATCAGCTAAGCCCAGCTGTGACTTGTTTTCTCTGGGGTCAATGGTCTCCCCTTGGTCCAACCAACTTTGGCCAATCAAGAGTGGTTTCTGTTACAAACAGCGTGGGTAGGGTTGTGGGAAGAGGATTCTCCGAACAGGTGTACATGGGCAAGAAATGGTTGCCTTAGCAGCTGCGACAGCTTTTCTTCTTTATCCCCTTGGATAACATCCTCATCATGGTTGATACCTCTGTCATCCCTGACTTTCTTTGACTAGGGAGTTGGACGTCTCAGACCTGCCTCACCAATTTACCTTGTGTTCCTCTTTGTCCCCTTTCTACGGTGATGACATTTTCTGAAACAGCCTGGGGGTTTTTTGTTTTGTTTGAAATGTTCCTCTCTGGTTTGTTTTGTCCGATGACATCCTACATTTCATTTTGTCTTAGGATGTTTTGCTGTCCTCTTTTGTGACTCAGAGGACAAGGATGAAACTAAGCAGGATCCTTAGTGCTACAAAGTGCGGAACACGTAAATCCAACACTGATTCTCAGGAGCCTCTTATCAAAAGGTGATAAATGTCCCCAGGAGAAAAATTATGAATGCAGTCCCTGAAAAAAACAAACATCAAAAACTCTCATTTTCTTTTATTTATTTATTCGTTTATTTTTTTTTTAATTTAAATTCAAGTTAGTTAACATACAGTGTGGTCTTCTAATCACTATCAGCATCTACCTCCATTCTTGATGGTGGGGTGTGATTGGCAAAAATGATGGAAAGAGACAGTAGGGAATTAGGAAAGATGTTCAGGGTAAAATGGGATTTAGGGCTGTGTAAAGTTTGGAGAAGTTTCCTCCTTCAAAGCTTGCTGGGATTGAGATATCTTATCACTAGGGTGACCATATAATTTGCCATCTAGATTGTAGTGTATTTGAGAGTGAATAGGTGTGCTATTAATAATTACACTGGAGGGGTGCCTGGGTGGCTCAATGGGTTAAGCGTCTGACTTTGGCTCAGGTCATGATCTCATGGCTCATGGGTTCAAGTCCTGCATTGGGCTCTGTGCTGACAGTTCAGAGCCTGGACCCTGCTTCAGATTCTGTGTCTCCCTCTCTCTCTCTGTCCCTCCCCCACTCACACTCTGTCTCTCTCTCTCAAAAATAAACAAACATTTAAAAAAAATTTTTTTAAAGAATTATGCTGGGAAAGTGAGTGTAAACCATGTCTGTCCTAGGTAAACCAGGATCTATGGCCATATGGCCATATCCGTCACCTACACCTGAGGTGGCTGCAAGTCTCACAAAGTCTGCAACATCTAACAACTGCCAGCTAGACTGGCCTTGTCTTCACTGTTGGAGACCATGGCTGAGTAAGGATGGGGATGGGGCAGAGGAGACTCACTTCCTGGGTAATAGCATTCAGCCCTCTCCAAGGCAACAGTGGCACAGTTTGGCATCATGTAATTGCTTCATGGCCAACAGTTGTGAGTTACTGTTTCATTTACAATAATGTTATTTACTTGTCTATTTTTTGTACTGTGTTGAGATTAAAGAGCAGGAACTGCATTTTTGGTCCCTACAGCCTTGATGACTAGAGCAGTGTTTGGCAGAGTATAGACAATCGGTAAAAACCTGTACAAAGAAAAATGTAATGGCTTAAGGTCTTCCAACTTCAGAATCATCCTGTGATCCTTGAAAATGTGGAAGCCACCTGAGAAAAGATAGCATCTCCTTCCTTCCTTCCTTCCTTCCTTCCTTCCTTCCTTCCTTCCTTCCTTCCTTCCTCCTTTCCCTCCCTTTTTTCCTTCCTTCCCTCCTTCCTTCCTTCCTTTCCTCCAATCCTGACCCTCCTTCCTCTGATTTTCCATTCAGTGCTACAATCCAAGCAAGAGCTCTAGGTCTTTGTCTCTGCAGAGCTCCTAGAAGCCCTGTAAGCTTAGGGTTGTTCTGGCTTTAAGTAACCTTCCACATGGGCCTTCGGGTCAGACCAGAGATGAAACATAGGGCCTCTCTGGAAGGTAGAGACACCTAGAAATATCAGCAGGGCTTAGATATATCCATCGTATGTTTCTCTGTAAGCTATGACTTACACCCATGCAACAGAATGATAAAGTTGCTAAGAAGATGCTCTCTAAGACTGAGGGAACACATATAACTACCCCCAACAAAGGGAATCCACCATGGCAACAAGCTCGGAAACAACTGCGTGAGGAACAGAAGAAGGGATTGGGATGTTCAGGCTGCAAAAGAGAAGATGTGGTGGGGAGGGGTAGGCAGGGACTCAAAATGTCTGAAACCTCATATGTGGGAATGTGAGAACTTGGCAGGGTCTCCAATGGGCAGAACCAGGACCAGTGGGCAAAGGCAACAGTTAGTTTTATTGTTAAGTAAGGGCCACGGATCTTTAATGGCTATGTTAATAATCATTCTTTAATAACTGGTCATTTATAGATTATGCATGTGTGGACTCTTATGTTTTGAACCTAATAATTGATCTCCTCAATTATTCAATGGTTTGAACCTAATAATTCATTTCCTGGTGGTGGTTGTCCTTAGTGGACACATCTGACAAATCATGGAGTGCTTTGAATCCAGAAAAAGTGAGCAATTGTCTTGGGGTTACCCTTTTATTCCCAAAGCTCCTGTGCCAATAGATCCAATTGTCCCGTGTCTAATTCCACTTCTTCTTGGATTTACAAAATGTTTGGGTTTGACATGGGCACTGTGGAGGAGGTGAGCTCAATATAAGTCAAATGTATTGCTGCCCTCCAGATGCTCCAAATTTAGTAGAAAAGGAGAGACACGGTCAAAAAGAGCGTAAGAGTGAGTTTGAGGTTCTTTTGACTTCCGGTTCTACCTCCCACTGAGGTGGAAGCCCTACTCTAGAATCTCAGTGGAGGGCTAACTTAGAGGTTATCTAGCAAGGTCACCAAAACTTTCATATCCTGTATGTCGCTTGATATTCCCAAGGACGTGCAGAAGAAGGACATCTATTTTGCCTCTTTTCCAACGAAGGAATTGAGGCTCAGAGGGGTCACACCAGCTGCATAGGGACACAGCTAGGAAGCCCCAGAGCTGATTATTCGGATCCTAAATCCCATAGTGACCCTTTCCCCTACACGGACGATCAGATTTGTTGGAGGTGATACTGCCCACAAACTACTTGTGATTTAGGAAAATAGGGTGGACCTCTGGAGATTAAACCATAAAGTCATTGAAAACCAAGTGACCACGAAAAACAAATGCCATGATGGGATAAAACAGCAGTGTAAATAGCACAGTGTAGGAACACACAACACATTTCTAGCCCCTGGGAACTCACACACTTAGGGAAGGAAGGCAGGTACACGAGTGGGGACAAGGCAGGCAATATTTGGAACATTTGGGGAGACTCCCCAAGTGAGAATGTGCCATGTAGGAGTCTTAAAATGAGCTCACTGAAAGAAAGTCGCTGTGTTTTGTTGGCTACAGACAAAGAATAATGTGCCCCACCAATTTAAACACACCAGGCACTGGCTCACAGAGCACATTTCAATACTGCTCAAGAGCAGATGATATTTACAGAATGAGGTTTCTAAAAGGACATCCTTCTCTTCTAATGGAATGAAACTTTTGGAGAAAGAGGAGGGAGGGGATGTCTTTTTGTGTGGACTCTAGCAAGATGTGCATAATAGCCACACAGTAATTGGATTAAAGGGGTTACTACTCACAGGCAGATGTAAAAGCTTACAAGATGTTTGAATGGGAAGAGAGAGGCTTCAGGTTCTAATTTCCTTCATTAGGAACAGCAGGGTTGGCCAGAAAGGGGAAGTGGGAACCAGCCTTGCATACAATGTACATGGCAAGGTGGGATATCTATTACTGCAAAAACAATTTACTACCAAAATTAGTGGGCTAATGGAATGATTTATTATTGTCTTTCTTGATTCTGTGGGTTGACTGTGCTCGACCAGATGGTTCTCACATAGAGTCTCTCATGTGGTAGCAGTCAGATGGCAGCTGGGGCCACGGCCATCTGAAGGCCTAACTGGGCTGGACATCTGGGATGGCTCGCTCCCATGGCCAGCACTTGATGTTGGCTCGGAGTTCAGTTGTGATTGTGAACCAGATCCCTACAAGCGGCTTCTCTATGTGTTTGTGGCTTCTTGCAGATGGTGGATGAAAGGAAGTGTCCCACAAGCAAGAACTCAAAGAGAACCAAGAAGAAGCTTTTATGGCTTCTTATGACCTAGCTTCAGAAGGCCCAAAAGGTCAATTCTGTTGGTGAGGCCCAGTCTTGTATGTGGAAGTAGAGGGCTGCATGAAGTCAGGATGAAATGATACAGCCCAGGCATTTGGGAAGCTAAAACCTAATGAGTAAAATAGATGTGTGATTTCATATCTGAAATTAGCTAATCAGATACTCTGATAAATATCTGTCCAAGCCATGTGGGGGTCACGAAAGAATAGTTTAGGAGGGTTGGGGATCAGAGTGGGCTTCAGGGAGGAGGTGACTACTTGAACGAGGCAGGAAAGGAAAGTCGTTCTTTGCCCTGGACTGTGTGTTGTGTGTATGTGTGTGCATGTATGTGTGTGTGTTGTGTGGATGTGTGTGTTGTGTGTATATGTGTGTGGTGTATATGTGTGTGGATGTGTCTGTTGTGTGTGTCTTACATGTTGTGTGTATGTATGTGTTGTGTATGTATGTGCATGTATATGTGTGTATGTGTGTGTGTGTTGTGTGTATATGTGTGTGTTATGTGTTAGGTATGTGTTGTATGTACATTGTATGCTGTGTGTGCGCATATGCACGCGCACATGAGTGTGTGTAAGGGTAGGGAGGAGATGAGGGAAAGGCATTTAGTAATTCAAGAGTGAGGAAACAACAAAATGAATCCAAACAGTCTGATGCATTCTGGGAATTGTAAGAGACTCAATATTGCTACACGGTGGGAAAAAAAACACAAACTGGAACTATAATTGCAAAGGATGTTAATAGAAATCTTCTGAAAGTATTCATTGAATAAGTAAGCTTAGAAACAAAGTTAAACTGCCCGTAGTATTTCTTTCATTTTATAATATAACATGTATTACGAATCTTGGCCATTTTGGTGGCACAGTAGATGGGCCAAGAGTATACCCCGTGGTTTAAGGTATATGCGCAAGTAGGTTTGGCCTTGTCTAGACTGTAATTTCCACAATGTTGGGTTAGTCCAAAGAAGATAGTACGACAAGCAGAGAGATTACAAGAGTAAGTGGGGGCTGGATTAAGAAGTTTCGCCATTATCCTCGGGTCAGTTTCCAAATATTCATTAAACACATACTGCATCCCTGGCACTCTTTACGGCACTGGGGCTCTATCAGCAAGCAAGGCAGAAAAAAGTCCCTGCCCCATATAGCTTACCTTCTTCTGGGGAGAGACAGACACGAAACAAGATAAATAGGAATATTATACAGTGTGTTAGGTGATGATAAGCACAACGTATAAAAAATAAGGCAGGAAGGAGGTGAGAAGAGAGGTAGGGATCTTACATCATCTGGGCAGGGGGCTGGGCAGTGGAAAATGACATGTGATGATAGCTTCAAAGGAAGAGATCCAGTAAGCTCTGTGGATGGGGGCTCCAGCTGAGGCAATAGCAAGGTCCTGGAGCAGAGGATTCTGGTTCATTCAAGAAGGTGGAGAGAGACCAGTGAGCAGGTGGAGTGATTCCAGGGGATGTTCCTAAAAGAAGACCTTCTGCCGGATCGCAGAGGGCCTCCGGATCCCCAGGCCTTTGGCTTATAGCCTGAGTGAAATGTAGAGACACTGGAGGGTTTTGAGCACCTGAGCGATAAGACTGGCTTGCTTGTGAAAGGATCTCTCTTGCTAATATGTAGGAAACAGACCAAAGGGGGCAGAAAAGGAAGCAGGGGCACTAATTAGAAGGCTTTTGCATTTAGCTGGCTGAAATACGTTGGGGTCTATACCAGAGTGAAAGCAAAAGAGCCAGTGGGAAGTGGCTGGATTCTGGACATACTTTGAAGGCAGAGCCAATGAGACTTGCTGGCAGATAAGATGCAGAATTGAGAAGAAGAGAGGACTCAAGATGATTTCAAGATTTTTGGCTGTGCAACTGGAAAGGCAGAAGTCCTGTACCTGAAGAGGGACATTTTCAGGAGTACGTTTGAGGCAAAAGAAGCTAGGTGTTGGAGGAAGTGAGTTTGGGAGGCCTGGAAAGAAAGGTATTTAAGCAAGCACGTTGTGCGATTGGATTAACACTCCAAGCTGAACTTCTCTGCTGGCCTTAGGAAGGATAGATTGGAGAGGATGTATAAACAGCAAGATGCTCAGGAGTAGAGGAGGCAGTCCGGAAGCTAAAACAAAAATCGAGAAAAAAGCAAAGAAACTGATCTGGAGCAGTAGGTTGAGAACAGGCAGGTTCAAAGAGGCCAAGGACAAGAGGAGTCATGGAGGTGAGGTCAGCAAACTTTCACAAGCGGCCAAAAGTGGGAAAGTGGAGGTACACATCAGACTTGCTTGCAGCTCGGGCTGCAGTGTGGATGTCGGCCCTTTTACGACAAGTAGGAAAATAGAAGATGAACAGTTTGGTCAATGAAGACATGGACTTCTGTGAGCAGCCCGATGAACTTCAACTGCCCTAGTAAACTCTACGTGAAAGTGTCTGGGGACTGTTGATGTGGCCAAGACATTTACTGCTCACAAGTCTCCTTTTCCCACTGATGCAGATGGGCTGGGTCTGAGAACCAGGGGAAGGTCCCATAAAACCAGCCCAGGGGGCCCTTGGCTTCACACAGGATAGAAATCAAGTGCGAGCCAGAGAAAGTGAAAACAGAGTTTACTGAATAGCACAAGTAACAGAGAGAGGATAGCAGATGGAGTATTGGGAGACTCAGAAAGAAGGATGAGTCTCACCATTGCTTGGGGTTAGGGTTTTGCATCGGAAGGGGGTCTAGGGTAGGTGTTCCTTCAGGAATCCGAGGTAGGGCCCAATGAAAGGCAAGTGTCAGGTGAACAATAGGTATTATTCTGTAAATTACTGAAGGTAGGGATACTGATGCCAGTATCAGCTGAGGTTTGTTTGAAGCTGATATCACGAAACATGTCTGAGATCTGGCTCTTCCTAGGTGTTATCAGGTGTTTGGAGCCTAGGAAAAAGCTCAGAGAATGATGAACTTTCTTGCTTTCCCCGCGAAGTAGGAACACAACTTCTGTGGTTTATTCAGGAGTGGGACCTAGCAGAAGAACAGCGGCGATAGAGCCTTTCTAAAATGGAATCCCTTCACCTCCCTACCTCCCCAGCACCTTCACCGTTGACAGGGTCACATGACTAGTTCTGGCTAATGGACCGGTGCCCAAGTGATCTGTGTTGTTTCTAGGCCAAAACATTTAAGAGCCATTGCACAACCAGCCAGCTCCCTACTCCCCTGCCACAGAGGAGAGGAGCTCCATGTGTTCAGACGTGGCTTCCACCTCCGAGTGACTCTATGGCACTTCTTCAACCAACTTGTGTTGGACCTGTCTCATGACCAAGAAAATAATGATATGTGAAACCCCAGAGTTGAGGGTATACTGTTACTGCATCACGACCCATGCTCCCTTTGCCAATATGGTTGGACGTATGTGTATGAAGCTCAGGGGAAATGTGTTGGAATTTTAGCAGCATGAACACGGCCGTTAAATGTGGGAAATGAATGAGACGGCTTACTGAGAGTCTACCTAGTGAGAGCCCTGGTGGCCAGAGGGAATGGCTCTGAGGGACAGCAGTAGTTAAGAAGAAAGATACAGAAGTGCATTCAGACATGTGGGAGAACTGAGACCTGGGAACCAAGACAGAAAAGAATGTCAAGGAGAGGTCAGAGGTGCCGAATGCCTCAGGATTTACTCACTTCAATTTGTTTTAATTTTAAAAACATAGATGGACTGCTGCTTACAGTCTAGGAAAGTGGAGTGAGAATTAACGAAGAGACCAATGGATAGAACAATGTACAGATCATTTGATGACCTTGGACTAGAGTTCTTCCCTGGACAAGGATGTGGGCAGAAGCCAGACTGGGATGGACGGGCAGTATATGGAAGTCATGAGATGGAGCCCACCTGATGTGATTCTTTGGGGCTCTTGCAGGAAAAAGAAAGGGGAAGATAAGGCAGTAGCTGTGAGTGACAAGGGGTAGAAAAGTAATACACTATGTTCTTACCACATGTTAGAAAGCATCTGGTATCCCAACCATGCAGTGAGGGCAGAATCATTTCCCCATTCCTTCCAGAGAGAAAGCACCATGTGGTGGTTATCCTTTGAGATGCAGACCCGGAGACTCAGAGAACCAAAACGTCTGGCTTTTCCATTTACCAGCTCTACAGACTTGGCAAATTTATTTAACCTGTCTGCGCCTCATTCCTTCCTCTGTACGTAGGAGGAATAATACCTTTCTCATATTTGGTTAGGAGGATTGAATAGGATAATCAACTACCCTGGTTTTCCTAGGACTGAGGGTTTTCCCAGAACATGGCTCTTTCAGCGCTAAAACCAGGGCAATTCTAGGCAAACTGGGACACGTTGGTCTTCCTATGGTCGAGTGCATTAAAAATGTTCAGCACAGTGCCTGGCAAGCAGTGAGTTTTACAAAGAGGTAGCTACTCCCACTGCTGAACTTCTGCGTGCCTCAGTTGCTTAATCTGTCCATTGAAGATATTAGAATTTGCAGAATGGAGTTTTGTGAAGATTAAAAGGATGAAAATAAATAGATGATAGATAGATAGATAGATAGATAGATAGATAGATAGATAGATAGAATGGTGATGCAATCCACATGCTTCACAATCCACATGGTAAACACTCAAGAGCATTCATTATTGTGATGATGGCGATTATGATTACAGTGATAATGACGAAGAAGAAACGGCTGAGGGAAGTAAAACACACAACTAATTAGTGGAAGAAGTGGAGTGTGAAACCAAGTTGGCCTGCCTCCAAGGCTCTGGGTTTTCCCCCTGTGTTGTGGCGTGTTGTAAGCCAGTTCAAGGGGTGATTATGTGGTGATGTGGCATCTGAACCCAGCCTTAAAGGATGAATCGAGTTTGGCATTCATTCATTGACTGATTTAATCAGCAAATATTTATCAAATACCAATCACGGACCGGACACTCTACAGTGTGAATAAAATAGATGTGCAATTTTAATCTAGGAGATTATGGAAATTGGAAGGGTAGGAAGCAAGAGAACACCCTAGAAAGAGAGAGGGATGGCCTTGGTTTAATTTCCTGCCCTACTCCCAAGTCAAAGGGAGCATTCACACAGGTGAAGGTCCTTGAGAAGTAAGCCCACTCTACAAATCCTGAGGGAAGAGTTGACCTCTAACTGGAATGTCATCTTGTTGGGGCACCTGGGTGGCTCAGTCAGTTGAGTGTCTGACTTCAGCTCAGGTCATGATCTCATGGTTCATGGGTTCGAGGCCCGCATTGGGCTCTGTGCTGACAGCTGGGAGCTCAGAGCCTGGAGCCTGCTTCGGATTCTGTGTGTGTGTCTCTCTCTCTTTGCCCCTCTCCCGCTTGTGCTCTCTCTCTCAAAAATAAATAAATAAACTTAAAAAAAAGAATGTTCTCTTGTTTATTAGCTTTGACCCAAACAGGACCATTTTTCACACGCTCATCAGGCTCTGTCTCTGTGGTCATGGCAGCCCCTACCTTCATTCTAGCTTGTCACTGCAGGTGATGTTCTAACTTCCTGCCAAGAGCTAATAACACGCCAAGAGAGGCTGCTGATAAGTAAACACTGCCTCTATTTTCAGTCTTTTTGCCATGGATTTTGGCAGATCTTCACTCTGAAATTCAAGGGTAACCCCTGAGCCTTCCTTTAAGAATAAATACTCCTCTGATATGCTCCTTTAAGCAAGGTAGGTAGACAACAGATCTACTATGTGATTTGAAACTAATGAACGAGAGACATACAGGGAGCTCCCAATTAACAAAACCTTCGCTAACATCCAGCACCTTCTTTAGTGAATCCTGTCCATGGAAACAGCTTCAGCTGGCACAAGAGGCGTGGGCTCCTTCTTTCTCAGATCCTGTATCTGAATGGGTCACTGGGGAGGAATTTATTTCAACAAAATGTCTCTCAAGAATCAGCCTATTTCAGGCAAGCCAGAGAAATAAGGGCAAAACCAGGTGAGTCAACCGTAAAATGGCGAGCAGGCAAACGTCAGACTTCCTCAGTAGAATGCCAGCCAGCCGGGAAGCTGTGCAAGTAAGTGCCTCCCATTCCCCAGCATCCCCATGGCCTAAGAATAGAGGCCCACCAGGTCATCAGGACCCACACACTGAGAAGCAGGAGATCCAGGCCTCCCAGTAGACTTCCTGCTGTGGTAGAACTTCTCACCCAACAGACAGAGACCTTAAGATCTGGCGTTGGAATGTCTTCCTCCGGAGGCTGGGAGATTTGCATTCCTAGGACCTTGATCCTTCCCAGGGTGTCCTGAGACTCAAGTCTGGCTCGATGTTCTTAGATTCCACAGGAAGGAAGCCAAAAAAATCAAGATTGGTTGGAAAATCCTGAGAACAATAGGCCGTAAGCCAGGTGCCAGGTTTCATCCACAAAATAAAATGAAGAGAGAGCACTCAGAAAGGAAACCAGAGGGTCCCGGATGATTGCACCTAATGAGGTCTTTGGGAATGTGGGGAGCTGGGTAGAGACTGTAGCACTGAGATGGAGGCCGGACAGCTTCAAGGACAAAAAAGTTACAGTGAGGCCCTCTCTCCTTCAAACCCAGTCCCTCATTCTTTCATTCAGCCTCTCCTTTATTGTGGTCACTTAACCATATTGTTGTTCCAGAAGGCCACCATTCAGTCAACTAATTGAGTATATGCACATCCATCAAGTTTGCTGGTTACAGCAAATTGTCCACCAGGTTCTGAGAAACCAGCTTTAAGCTGTACTTCTCTTCAGTTAAACTTGCATTTGCCTGATGGTCCCAAAGGCTCACACTATGGGGTATGGCTTTTGAAATACATTTCCTCTCTTTATTAAAAAATCATTATAACAAACCTCAGAGCCTGATATAAGAAAGATCTTTGCACAAATAGATTCAGGAAATGCACACTCCATCAGGCCCATTGCAGAGACTGAGTGCATCCAGGTTCCAGATGGCCCAAGAAGGAGGCCGCACAAGAGGTCTAGGAACCCAGGGACCATCCCACAGGATCCAGCTTGGGATCCATCCCAGAACAAGCCACTTATAAAATGTTTTCTATGGGGCGCCTAGGTGGCTCAGTCAGTTAAGTGTCCAACTTCGGCTCAGGTCAGGATCTCGTAGTTCACAAGTTCCAGCCCCGCGTCGGGCTCTGTGCTGACAGCTCAGAGTCTGGAGCCTGCTTTGGATTCTGTGTCTCCCTCTCTCTCTCTGCCCCTGCCCCACTCACGCTCCGTCTCTCTCTCTGCCTCTCAAAACTTAAAAAAAAAAAATTTTTTTTAATGTTTAAAACAATGTTTTTTATAATTATGTTCTTCTTTAGATTAAAAAGTGATTCATTAGAAAATGAAAGTTTTGAACAAGAAAATAAAAATCAGGGGTGCCTGGGTGGCTCAGTCGGTTAAGCGTCCGACTTCAGCTCTGATCAAGATCTCACAGTTCGTGGGTTTGAGCCCCACATCAGGCTTTGTGCTGACAGCTCGGAGCCTGGAGCCCGCTTCGGATTCTGGGTCTCCCTCTCTCGCTGCCCCTCCCCCGCTCATATTCTGTGTCTCTCTTTCAAAAATAAGCATTAAAAAATTTAAAAAGAGAAACAAAAAGAAACATCAGGCAAGATCCCACCACCCAGATTTAGTAGTTGTTAACATTTACATTTTTACCAAAAAAGTGAAATCGTTATGTATAATTTTTAATTAATTGATTATTATTACAAAAGCAATGTATGATTCATATAGAAATTTTTGCATTTAAGAGTTTGGTCAATTGGGATAGTAGTTAAACTTTACGATCACAGTTAAAATGAGTAATTTAGTCACTGATTTAGACTTGCTGTTTCAAGTTGGATTTTTACTTGATTTATATATAGTACTTGAACCTTTACAATATCATAAGAATCATCGTGTTTACAAGTTCAATGTAATCTATTAGACTTATAAGACTTGAGTACTTGGGAAATGTTGTTTGGTAATCAGACAATTCAAAGGCTGAAAACAGAATGTATCAAAATTACAAAGACAGTTGGAAATCCTAAAATTAATAAATGACGCTAGGTGTTCGTCAAGATCTCCTACAAGTGATTAATTTTTGCTAGGCTTTTACAAACAGAATAAGATTTAGAAACTTAACTTCAAAGCTGAAGAAAGAACACTGCCTTATTTTATAAACTTAATGATTGGGGCGCCTGGGCGGCTCAGTTGGTTGAGCGTCTGACTTCGGCTCAGGTCATGATCTCACAGCTCGTGAGTTCGAGCCCCGCATCGGGCTCTGTGCTGACGGCTCAGAGCCTGGAGCCTGCTTCTGCTTCTGTGTCTCCCTCTCTCTCTGCCCCTAACCCACTCACATTGTCTCTGTCTCTCTCAAAAATAAACATTAAAAAAAAAATTTAAACTTAATGAACTCAATATTAAATTTTAAAATCAAGGTAACCCGCGAGTGAGCGTTCACGCGCAAATGAACTTCCCTCGAGGACGTTTTAAAAACACTCCGTCTCACAGCCACGTCAGCTAGGGGTGTGGGATGCCACATCTTCCTTGTGGACAGCCCCTCCACACAGGGTACCTCGTGGGCTGATGGCCCTCCCTCCATACAGGTGGATATCAAAGATGACTGCCATCAAGTTCATGAGCGTCCTGGTAGGTAGTCCTGCAAGTTGTGCTGGCACATATTTTTCGAAGGAAGTCTGAATCTCTGGGAGGGCATTTTATTCACCTTCATGGCTCCAGAACCTGGCACGCATCACGTGTTCAACGAAGATGCCAACACACCAAAAGGTCAGCGTGGTGAGTGCAGATGGTGAGGGTCTCAGGTCTCAAGACTGCTGGGGAGAACCTCCACTCTGGACCGTTCTCCGCATCTCCGTGTTCGCCCTTCGTTGGGACAATGGCCACAGGGATCTAAGTCCTCGCTCTCCCGCGAGTCTTTCTCTGCCTTCAGGGCCCCTCAGTCCAGCTAGTCCCTCTGATTATTCCCTGGGGTGAGTTCAGACAGGCTGCAGAGGGGCTTGTCACAGAGAATATTCCGAACCGACTTTTAGAAGGTCTCAGGTTACTTATCAGACATGGGGGTGGGGTGGGGGGGGAGCAGTGCAGAAAATGCCTACCAGCTGACAGCACGTTGTTTCGAGACCCCAGGCACGGAGCTTGCCTCATCTGTCAGAAAACAAAACAACCCCCCCCCAAAATAAAAACACAACCCACTAAAAAACCGCAAACTTTGAGACAGAATTGCTGCCTTTTATCCTTGAAAACTCGGTCTCTGAGGCTCCCGCCAGGTGAAGGGTGAGTTTCCTTGCAGCAGAGGCACCAGACAGGCTGGGTGAAGGGGGTTGGGGAGAAATGCAGACAGACAGTTGCTTGCGGACTCACACTCCGGAGCCTCTTCCACCTGCCGCCGCCTCCCTGGAACTCAGCCCTGACTTCCCTGTCCTCTGCTGGAGGGCTGGCCCCTTCACCATGCTGGCCGGCCACATCAAGCAGGTGTCTCGAGGGACCGACACAATGTCCCCAGCCTCCAGGCCGCGGCGACTCAGGAAGTGACAGCCAGCAGCCTGCACGGCAGGCCCACCTGGTGGGTCCTCAGAGCACTGGCCGCAGGGTCCACCGCGTCTCTGTACTCTGGGCCACCTCACCTGACAAACGGCTCTTATCACAGGTAATTTCCCCCTCGGCACTATTTCGGCCCTGAATTTATGCTTCATACCGACGTGCCCTGGTGGTTGGCAGGGACGGATTTAGTCCCTGTGGGTACGGATGTGGATTCTGATGAACACAAGTGCCTCATGACTTCACGACACACACTCGTATGTCATGAGTCCCACAGCACTTCTTAGCCAGCCTGCCAACCGTGGTAGGTGGCCGAGGGGGCGGATGACAGAACGAGTGAGGCCTCCCCTCAAATTCCTCTCTCGCCTACCTCATCTCCGTGCTCCAAATGAATACCTCCCTTCACTCTTCTCGCCAAGCATTTTATCTCCACCATTCTTTATATCTGTAACAGTGGCTGTGAATTAGTGAATGCAGAGGAGTTTTCCCTGTTGATCTTACCCACTTTTCACACTCACACCAGCTACCCTACTTGACCGTGGTCTGGGAACCAGAAAGCTTTATTTGATCTTATTTTTTGAATGTTCGTTTATTCTTGAGAGAGAGAGACAGAGCGCGAGGTGGGGAAGGGCAGAGAGAGAGGGAGACCCAGAATCCGAAGCAGGCTCCAGGCTCTGAGCTGTCAGCACAGAGCCCGACGTGGGGCTCGAGCTCACAAGATCATGAGCTCAGGATCTGAGATCAGGAGATCATGAACTGAGCTGAAGTCAGAGGCTTAACCGACCGAGCCCCCCAGGTGCCCCCAGAAAGCGTTAATAAGTGAAATACAGACTTCTTGGTTTCCTGTCCACCTGCGACATTTTCAGGTTACACATTCATACACCGTGTGCACACACACTACCAATTCAGATCTTTGGCCCTTTGTTAGAGTAAAATATTGTGGAAGCCAAATCTGAAGGTCCTGCTGGACCAGCGGCAACACACAGTAGTAACCTTCTCCGATGAGACCTCCCTGCCTCCACACTTGGAATAAATGCCTCCATTTGGGAAGAGAAAATCACTTCTCATCTGTTCTGAAGCAGGGAAGTGTTTTGAAAGCACCTGTGTCTCCACTAGGTGTTTGTCAATATTCTCCTAGTCTCCTAGGCTGAAAACTATTCATTGTGTTTAATTTTTCTGCCTCCTCTGTCCCCAGGACGTAATGAAATACTGAGTTCAATCAATTCTTCTATCTCAATGTCCTTCCTCCCTCTCGCTCTTCCTCCCACCTGTCCATACGCACATGTACCTATCCTTCTGTCAGTCTGTCTATTCATCCATATACCACTAACGCCCTTTCCATAATGAGCCATGAGACCCCAGACGTCCAATGCCTAACTTGGACTTCAAACTGTATGAGAAACGACTTTCATAGAGGCTGGGCTCTCCAACCCCACACCCCATCATGGGAAGAGCTTCAGCGTATGAGATTTTTTAACTTGTATATTATTAATGGCAAACATCGACAGGTGATACAAGATCAGCTACTTTGATTTATTTTGAATTCTTTCTCAGTATCATCAGTGTGTCGCCTGAGTCCAGGGTTGAGAAGAAAGCTGTGGCAGAATAACCTCTACCTGCACAGGAGGCTACCCTGTGGCACCTCTAAGGTGCTTCCACATTGCACATAGAAAGCCCTCTCTAAGGGCTTTCCAGTTGGTTCTGATTCTTTCCCTGGATAAGCTGTGGTAATGGCCGTGGATTTCTGAGATTGAGCATGGCTTCAATCATAGTGATTCAGTGGAGCCCATCAATGAAGAAGTCAAGGGAATGGGGTCCTTAACACAAGGAGATTCTTACACCATCTTTCTAGATTGATCTTTAGCCCATTACCTCACTCGTGTATTCATTCATTCAGCAAATACTGAAATACCTACTAAATACCAAGAATATACAAGGCATGGTCATATGAACGGAGGGGAGTAGTGATGAATAAAATGGAAGTCCAATCCTCAAGTAAAGTCCAATCCTTTACTACGTCTAGTAAAGAGTAGAAGGAAAGGAAAGGATGGATTGTGGCAAAGAATGATGAGCACTGGAATGAGGTCTAAATGAAGAGTGTATGACAAGACAGAGAAGAACGTGCATCTGGGCTGAATCCTAAAGGAATTAGCAAGGCATGGGGCAGGTGAGGGAGGAGAGGGAGGATTCCTCAAAAGAGGGGAATAGAACGAGCTAGGTTTGGAGGCTAGGAGAAGTGTGGCAGGTGGAGGGAACTTCAAGGTGTAAAACGGAAAAGTGCCATGAGTTGAGCTGGAGGAGTTTGCCAAAGGCCAGAGTGTGACGGGCATTGGCCACCACACTATGATATTTGGGTTTTACCCTGAAGATCAATAAGATCTATTAAAGCATTTCCAAAGAGAACTGAGAAAGTTTAACACCAGAGAAAGTTGTTAAAAGAAACTTCTTTGGCAATTTGTCATCCCAGATATCAAGACTTTAGTAGCGCACGTCAATTAGTGAACCTTTAGAGAATCTCAGTTTGGCTTAGGGGTGGGGGCGGGGGTGGCAGTCATAAAACCAAGAGAGGGACAAAGGAAGGCTCTGAAGATCTGAGGTCTTCTGCAGACACACTGAGCTTCCCTGTTCCAACACGGACATTCCGCCTGCAAACACAGGCATGCCCCCTCTGTGCCTGGCATCAGGCCAGCGGCTGTTAGGGACAAAAAAATGAAGTTTGTATGGTAAGTCCCTGTCCTTAGGGAGCAAACAAATGGGAAGTCTCACCAAGGAATTAGCATTTCTCCAGGATGTCACCTGCTTTGTGCCTCTTCCCCATTCCCTCTCAATTCTCCACTGTTCAATTAATTTTGTGTCTGATTCCAGACATCTGCACAGTTCCTGATCACAGCCTGCCCCCCTTGAGCCTTAGAGCCGCCTCGGATCTTGAGGCTGCACAAAGCTCTCTGTGTTTAACGGTCTTTCGGCTGAAAAGATGTCTCAAAGCCCACTCACGCGCACCAAGGTACTAATGGGGTAATGGTTGGGGATGTCTGGAGGATTTAGAACACGTTCTCTAAAGGCTGGGGCTTCCTAACTTGGGGGAATGGATTACATCAGTCCATTTGTCGAGTGTCTCCATCCGGGGACTTTATAATCCCCATTCAAGCAACTTGATCATTGTCAGCCAGTTCACCGTTTCTGACAATTTGTTTCCCACTTTTCCCTCAAGGGTGTTCACTTTATTTGGGTCTAGAGGTCTGAAACATTCTTCATTGGTCTTCCTTTGTGGTCTTTATTATGTCCCAGGAGACAGCAATCTCTTTTTTTTGTGGACCCTAACATGATTTTTTTTTTTTTTTGTCCCCAGTTCCAATAGTTGTCAGCACTTTCTGGCCTCTGGTGGATGGTATAAAATTGAAGTTTTCCTAGATATGTTGCCACTGCCGGTGGGACTAGGTAGATCAGGACTAGAGAATCGAACTGAAAGCAGGTTAACCCAGTGAGAGAGCAGGTTAACCTGGGCAGTTAGCAAGTCACAAGGCATAAAATGGCAGAGCTGGAAAGTGCCTTCATTTCCGAGATAAAAAGGAAACTAACGTTAAATCCTTGTCCAGTATCATACTGCTGATTACCAAAATCTCCCTGAATCTCAGCCTTATCACATGATCCTTCACTGAGCGTTTGGGCTCATCAGCTCTTACATGAACCTGAGGTTCCACTATCTTCTTGTATTAGAAATCGATCCTGAGAAACTTAACAGAAGATCATGGGGGAGGGGAATGGAAAAAAAAAAAAAGAGGTTAGAGAGGGAGGGAGGCAAACCATAAGAGACTTAAAAACTGAGAACAAACTGAGGGTGGATGGGGAGTGGGAGGGAGGGAAGGTTGGGGAGGGGCATCGAGGAGGGCACCTGTTGGGATGAGCCCTGGGTGTCGTATGGAAACCAATTTGACAATAAATTTCATATTAAAAAAAGAAAAAAGAAATCGTCAGTCTGTCCAGATCACAAAATTTCCTCTTTTCTAGGAATTTCCATAGGCTGTCCCTCCCTGGCAGTCATGTTTTATAGCGTGGCCTCTCTCCCCAGACCACAGCCAGTTGGACCAGTGATGGACACGTGGCTCAAACTGAAATAATCACATTCCCTCTGCTGAAATTTGGAATCAGGCTCAGGAGACATTTGAGTTTTCCCTCCTGTGGCTGAATCTGGAAGTGTGGGAGCAGCTATCAAGGCACAACAAGTGGACCACAAAACTAAGAAAAATTACCTGGCCAAATGGGGAGACCCAGAGACAAGGAGCAGAGAGAGAGAGATACAGACAGAGCTTCCTTTATGGTCTTGTGACTCTTCATTTCCTGGATGCTGTCCTTTCTGCCTCTCTACACTTCAGCCCTTGGAGTTAGTACATATCTATGGACCAGTGGCAATGCCCCAGGCATCCTCCTAGACACAAGGGCTACCGTGTGCACCAGAAAGTCGGGACCAATGATCTTGTGGAGGTTGCATTCTAGTGTGAGCATAATAAAAGTAAAGAAACAAATGAAATTATTTTGGATAGTGGTAAGTACAATTAATAAAATGTTTAAAAGGTTTTATATATATATATATATATATATATATAAATATATATATATAATGACTGAGATTGGGTTGGAAGGTTATCAGACTGCATGTCAGAGAAGACAAGGGCCACCCAGGATGGCTATGCTGGTTGTGTCTGTACAACTCTAGCAGATGCCATTAACATGAACTGTGATGGGAACTATGCTCTGCTCCCTGGAGATGTGCAGTGCCCAACATGGACAATAATAGGTAACAATCCTGGGAAAGAGCGCTCCGAGAAAGGAACATTTGTGTTCCAAATCTTTATGACAAGAAGACAAGGAGTCATCCAAGTAGAAATATGGGAGAAGAGAATTCCAAGCCATGGGACTAGCTCCTGATGGCCCAAAGTTGAGAATTAGTTAGGCTTGTTCAAAGAGCCAGAAGAAGGGCAAATGCCTTTGCTGAATCCGGAAGAGTAACATGAAGTTAGCCAGAAGCCAATCTGACAGTGTGCCAACATGGGTTGTGGTTAGGAGTATTTCTGTAGGGTCAGAGGATAGGATATCTGCAGCTGTGGGGGGTGTTGAGTGAGAACAGCAGAGGAAAAAGCAGGGTTGCGTCCTGATGGCCCATCATGTGATGCCATAGAGTCTAGTGTTTGTTCTCAGAAACATGAGGCACCAGAGGACCTGGAAGGTGGACTCAGAGACTTTTCCATGCAAGTAACAAACCTAGTTGGAAATTTGAGGCTTATAACCCAGTGGTGGCCTCTGTGCCCTTGAGTATCTTCAGATGCCATGATCTGTGGAAACAAGGAAGACACCATGAGATCCCTAAGCTGTATTTTATTCCAAGGCAGGAACGAGGGCGAGATGTCTCATTAGGGTGGAGGAACAGTCCATGGCACACGTTGCACGTTGTATCCACAGTATCGCTAAGCCAGTTGACTTCACACTTCTGAACCACTTGGCTGTTGCTCAAAATATTGTTTTGCAAGAGCAAAAGGGTCCAAAAAGTCTAATAATAATAACGGACACTTCCCCCGCTCACTATTTGGCCATTTGTCAACTATAAGAATTAGAAACGGGAGAGATGTCAGCCAAGTTGGAAACTTGGAACTTGACGTTTCTGAGTGGGCTGTAGTTTTGGCAAAAGACGCTTTTCTGTCCCAAGGTTTTTATCATGCCTGATTTTTCCCACCGTTTGCCAAGACGGGATGCATTTGTGTCGTTTGCTCCTCAGAGAGAACTTAGATTTCCATAAAAGCACTGGTTGCGGGGCACTGCGCTGCCATTAGGGACAGAGGGGGGGACAATAATAACAGCTTGCAGGGGGTAGGCAGCACCACGCAACCCACAAGGCGCTGTCACACACTGTCTCCCTGGGGCTCCGCGGCAACTCTGTGAGGGACACAGGATTGGCAAGGGCACCCCTACTTTCAGATGACGAGACTTCTTCCAGGACACCCTGCTCAGAGAATGACACCCTGTTCCCCGCCACCTGGTTGGACAAGCCGGAAGCTCTGAGTCCTCCTTCTGGTCCCTCTCTCCTCCTCACCAACCCATACCCACGTCCTGGCGACTTTTACCCGTGAAGCATTCCTCACACTTGCTTTCTTCTACTTCTTCGGCCTCCATCTTAGTTCAGACCACCACGATCCTCTGTCCTTGAACAATCTGGTGCCTCTCACCCGACTCCCAGCTTGGTTCCCTCCTCGCTGCTCTCCGCAGAGCAGCAGACCGGCCATTTCAAGATGCACGTGAATTTGTGTCACTTCTCGGCTCTCTGGGTGGTTTCTGGTGCTTGAGGTAAAGGCAGATGGGTTTTGCATGGCCCGCAATGCTCCCGGGGGGCCCAGCGCCTTTTTCCTCCTGCACCTCTCTCATAATCCTTTACTCCCTCTGCTCCAGCCACCCTGGTCTCCTTTCTGCTCCTGGTAAGCAGCAGCCTTCCTCTAGCCACGGCAGCTTCGCCCACACTGCTCTGGGCATGGAGGTTCTTCCCCGCCATCTTCACCTAGGCAAGCCCTTCCCGTCCTGCGGATCTCAGCTCATTTGCCACCCCCTCATGGGGACCTCCCAGATAGTAGTGATCATTAGGTGAGAGCTCCGTGTGAGAATGATGCCCTCGCAGCCCAGTCACGCAGCCCAGGTACAGGTGTTCATTCATGGTGGTAATCACGCGACCTCTACGGACCTTCCTCACTAGACCGCAAGTCCTATGGGGGTAGGCCAAGATGCCTCACAAACTGCCTGAACACAGAAGGTGTTGGATAAATGCATGATACCTGAGTAGATAGACTGAGGAATGAATGGGAGAAGGAATAAAGAAGGAATCTGAAGTCGGTAGAGATCTGTTACTCAAGAACGCTCAGTCAGAGCATTGCAGAAGCCCCTCCTCTCCCTGTGGCAGGTTTTTCTTGCTGTCTTCCCGGTGTCTGCAGCAGCTTTGGATCTTCCCCAGCCCCACTGACACAGATCCCATCAAATTCAGACACTCTCCTTCCATTACAATTTGAAACAGGCCCTTGCCTTGCTCCTTTTAGATATTGCTTATATTTAACTGAGGGCACCAGGGCCTTAACATCAAACAGTGGTACAAATCAGAGAAGACTTTCAATGCCTTGTCGGGATTTTGGAGAGGTTGGGGTATCGTTTAAGCAACCCCTCCAGTGACCCGGAGGATCATCTGCCTGCCTGGTCTCCCGGAAGGTGGAACATGGATGCAGTGGTTTCAAGGTCATCAGCTGGAGGACTCACAATACCATCTCTAGTCCTTGGAGATCCGCCTTTAGGATTTTCTTCCATGTGTTAGCTGTTTCCAGAAGTCATCCTTGGACAGCTGGCCTTCCAACTAGTCCCTGGAGGCACTGAGATGGAGTTATTAGTGACCGGCAATTTATGTCAAAGGCTTTGCTAACAATCCCTTCTATTGGCACATTTACAACTCTGTTTCTCTGATCCGTTTCCTGATTCTGTTCATCCCTGTCTGCCTGCTGGATTTCCATATATCCTGCTGAGCTCAGAAGTCACTTCCTGGTAGGTTTTTCCTGCTCTTACCACATGGAACCGATCACCTCCTCAGGACCAGCTTTGAATAGTCTGCAGGCTTCCATTGTGGTGCTTTTTATGCTGAGTCGGTATATAAAGGGACAGCTTACTACTATTTTAATTTGCATTTATCTGACTAACTCAATCAACCCTTCATATACTCATACTCACTGGCCTTTCAGGAAACTATTTTTTAAATTACCTGTTTCTATTTTTCCAAAATTCAGGGGAAAGTCTGGGGTGTCTGACATTTTTTGCTGATTTTCAGAGTTTAGGCATTAAAAATAAAATAATTTGTCAGTTGTGTACTTTTAAAATATAGTCTTTCAGTCTTTTGCTAGTTGTTTTTTTTTTTAACTTTGGCTATGGTTTAATTATTTGAGCAATCTTTTACTTGATGTAGTCAAATCCATATATTTTTCCTTTTATAGTTCCTTTCAAGAATTGTTTTAATGTTTATTTACTTTTGAGAGAGAGAGAGAGAGAGAGAGAGAGAATGAGCAAGCAGCGTGGGGGGGGGGGCGTGGGGGACAAGAGAGGGAGACACAGAATCCGAAGCTGTCTGCAGGCTCCGAGCTATCAGCACAAAGCCTGACACGGGGCTCGAACTCACAAACTGAGATCATGACCTGAGCTGAAGACAGCCACTTAACCGACTGAGCCACCCAGGTGTCCCCCCTTTCAAGAACTTTTAAAGAAATAATTCTCCACCTCAAAACCTTAAAGATAATACCCCACGTTTTTCTAATATATTTATGGTCCTACCTGTCATATACAGGTTTTATGAAAACAAAAGCTTTCTGTTTGGTATGAGGTAGGGATGTAATTTATTTGGTCATGTATAAAGAGCCAACTTTCCCAACATCTTTCACTAAATAATACCGATTTGATTCCACCTTTATCATCTGTGGGATGCTTGAAATACAAATGATTTTCTCGTCACTCACTGGAAGCGGATGGCTGGAGGCTGGAAGAACCTCTCTGGCTGCATTTTCCAGATTTCTCGGCATCAGGAATCATGATGGTGTGCCCCTCCCCCTTTTTCTTTAGCTTTTGCAGCAATCTTCTTCTGCTTTTCTTTCCACATTGCTGGCCAGTTCTTTTCAGTCTTCATTTTGGCTTCCTCTTCTCTTCCCAACCTCTAAATTTCAGGACATCCTAGGGCTCGATCTTTGGTGGACTCCTCTTTCTTACAGATGCTCTCTTCCTAAGCAATCTCAACAATTCCTGACTTTAAATGCCATCTATACACAGGTGGCTTTCAAATATGTATCTCTAGAAAGATTTCCTTCAGGGAACTCTAGACTCCTAGAGCCATTATCTACTTTGTGTTGCTAGGTAGATGTCTACTATTTGTCTCCCACTTACCTGAACTACACAAAATTCTATTCACTCCTGATCCCCAACACTGTTCCCACCCCAGTCTTCCCCATCTTAATGAACATCACAGCCCTCCTACTATGTGCTCAATCCAAATTCTAGGGGAGATACTGGATTTGTCCTTTTTCTTCACCTCCCATATCTGACTAATTGGAAGGTTCTGTTAACCCCCTTCTAGACACCTCCCATTCCATACACTTTTGCTCATCTTCACTAATACAACTCTGGTCTGAGTCACCAGCACTTCTCACCTGGGCTAGGGTGGCTAGTGATGTTCTAACTGGTCTCCTGCTTCTACTCTTGTCTCCTTGAAATCATTTCTGGAAAGAGTAGCTGATCCGATTACTTAGAAATGAGACCACGTCACTCCTCTGCTTAACACCCTGCAGTGACTTCCAACAAAGATTCCCTCCTTGGCCAAACTTCAGTCACACTCTTCTGTGCCCTCTCTTGACTGACCTTGGCTTGGCTTGCTTCCCCACATGGCCTGCCAAACCCAGTTAGCAAAAAAGCCTTCTGAGTTGGTTTAATGAGAATTCCCCCAACCCTGATATATGACTGACTTCCTCATCTGTACCCCTTGATATCTAAGTCCATGACCAGCCTTTAGCAAGAATCCTTTTACCCCTGATGTCTACTCAAGATCTTTGTAGTAGTTTTTCAGCCATTGACCTCCACACTGCGTCCCTTGGCTCTAGGTCCCTGGCAATCTCTGCTGTATTTGGAATTGAGTTCAGTTCTATAGAAAAGTCTCTCTCCCCTACTGTAGTAGCTCAAATAAAATATGTCTTGTCATTTTGAACACATGCTCAGTTCAAAGTTTTTCTTTTGTATTTATGGCATGTAGAATAAACCCTGAATTTATTGACCTGGATATCATCTCCTCTCACTTCCTCTCCCCACCCCAGCTCCAACCACACTGGCCTTCTGTTGATTCTTCACACAATCATATCCTTCCCACCTGGAGGCCTTTGTGCTGGCTCTTCCCTTTGCTTAGCCCTTCTTACACACTACTCCCACCTGACTTACTCAGTCTTGTTATTTAGACCCCAGTCTAACCATCACGGCCCCAGAAAGATCACTGTGATCACCCAGCATAAGGTAACCACTCCTGATTATTGTATCCTGGTGCTGATTTAATTCTGTACATCAGGGGTTGGCAAATGGAGCCTGTGGGCCAAATCATACTCCCACTTCTCTTTGTAAATAAAGTTCTATTGTAAAACAACCATACCTCTTCGGTCTTTGGCTGCTTTTGTGCTGCATCTGTGAGATGAATAACTGCAACAGAGATCAGGTTTAGTGCCTCCAGTCCTGAAATACTTACCACCTGGTCCTTCACAGACATTATCTATCTCCTTGTCTACACTGTCCGTGTCTCTACCTGATTATTTTCTGATTTAGCTACTTTTCTGTCTCTCTTCACTAGAAATTAAGTGCCATAACATCAGAGACTTTGTCTTTTGTTTGTTTGCTGCTCTGTCCCCATTTTTATAAACTTCCTGGCATACTGATATTACCCCCGAAATACTTGTACCATGAAAAATGTATAGTTAAAGTAAAACCCTGGTTACATTTCTGGCTGTTTCTTCCTCCCATGTCACTATAGTAGATTGCACTGTTGACCGTGATTCTTCATTCCTTCTTGATCTGTGCCTCTTGTCATGTGACTTGGCTATACCTCCACTACAAGGAATTGGGTATATTTTCCCAATCCTTGACTTAGTTAACCATATGACTTCTTTTCACTAATAGAGCAGGATGAAAGTAATTGTATGCCAGCTCCAAGTCTAGGCTTCTATGTCTCCACTGTCACCATGTGAAGAGCACAGGACAGCCCTCTGTCCCCAGAGGAAGATAACAGACTCAAGGAACAGAACCAAACTGCACCTCCCAAACCCACTCTACACCAGCAGACTCAGATGAGTGAGCATACGTGAGTGAGCTCTATAAATGCCTCTCATATACCACTGAGTTTTAAGATAGTGTGTTGTGTGTCACAATTGCAGCGATTAGATACATGATTCGGTGAACTTGGGCACTTTGCATCCACCTCTCCAAGCAGCCACTTTGTCCTCTGCTAAGTGGCGATTATGATAATTACCACCCTAAACTCTTCATCACAACAGGTGCGAAAGCCACTTCACAAACGATGACAGGCCAGGCCCACGTGAGCTCTTATTATTAATTGGACAACAAAGGTTGGTCTGTTCTGAAGAGGTAAATTGAGTCTAACCAAGTGGTGGGCTGGGAAGTACCAGCAGCAAGTCTCTGACTGTGGCTTTTGTGGGACAGCTGATGAGTATCGGCTTCATCCTGAGCCACAGGCTGCCCCGGACAGCTCTGGGGCTGGGCTGTTAGGAACCTACCTCAGGCAAAGATGCAGGAGAAAGGGGGAGGGGAGTAGCACCCTAGAAGCGGGGTGGGAGGAGGACGATGGGAGGGAGTGGCGAGGGCCTTCCCAGAGATACTGCCTTGACCGTCACATCCAACACTTAACTAATTGGACCGAGAGGCGAACAACAAAGGCTTTGGCATTTGATAAATTAATCAGCAAGGTCTACAGCAAATTACCCACTCACATCATTAATTACGCATCCTGGAAAGGCAAGAGGAAGGCTTTTTTAAAGTGTTGATTCTGCAGCTTCTACTTTATTTATTTATTTATTTATTTATTTATTTAGTAATTGATGGCCAAGACTTTGATCAGATGTCAGTCGGCAGAGAAGCAAACATCTTCCCTGTTGGATCCAGACCCCAGCTGCTGCCAGATCTCAGAGAGCTGGGTGAGGCATTCTGCATTTCCCAGAAGACCCGGTACTGAGCTCCAACATAATCAAAGGATCAAAACACGCCACCATCCCAGGGAACCAAGGAAGCTTTTAATCCAGGAATGTCGTGTAAGGGGATGACTTCCAATTAGCTATATTGACCAGTCATTAAGATTTCTTCTGTACAAAAGGCAGCTGAAAATAAGGGGAATGAGGTCTGGGGGCCCCCAAGCTGTTACTGTGGCTTCAGGTTCCATTAGGGCAGTTCCCTTCCTCCCCTATCTTCTCATCAGTGTATGTTTTTTGAACAGTTGCTAAAGCTTTTCATAGTCTCCAAAGAACCTCAGAGACCCCACAAGAAGAAAAGCCAATTTCTTTTTTTTAAAAAAATGAAAGAAAGAAAGAAAGAAATCCACAGGCTTGGCAGGTAAGGGGCTGTCTGAGAATCTTTGCCGGTCCCTTGGCCCCCGTACATGGTGAGAGATGGAACCACCACTTAGCAAGGCCCGGAGGCAGTGTTACAGGGCACACGAGAGTCAAGGGGAGGTGCCGCGCCTACGCTTTCAACTACACTCCCAGGCCTGCCATTAAATATGGCAGGCTTAGCATTTCTCACTTCAAATGAGCCCGGAAGAGTCCCTGGAGCCTCCACCCACCCCCTCTCCTACCCACCTTCACTCAGTGCCTTTAAACTGATGAACGGGACAAGGTCAGCAATTTCCAGCTTTTCAACAAAGCCCTATTTACCTTGTAGAAAATACAGTGGTATATGGGGAGGCCTTGGGGATACCAATGTCATCCAGACCCACAAGCATGGAGGGTACAGGCCCACCTCGGCTCCCCTAGGCCCCCTCCATCATTCCAGCAGGGGCCCAAAGCACCCGGCCCAGGCTGGGTTGTGAGGACTGAGTTTCACCAGGGAAAGACTCTAATAAAATGGGCTTCTGCAATCTGGGGCAGAATCTGTAGCTCATGGGTCTGGTAACTGCCTGCTCATGCTGTAAGGCTCAGCCTGGTTTCCCTTCCAGAAGCTTTCTCCAGTTCCTTCTCCCCAGCTCAGGTCAGATGTTCTGTATTAGCATTCCCAGTTGAGTTCCAGGTCTTTCTCTTATAGCTGGACCTACTCTTCAGGGTAGTGATCGGTTGCCTTGCCTCGCTGCCCCCGGGATTGTGAGCTACACAAGGTTAAGGCTTGTGTATGTTTTAGCCCTATCCCTGAAGCCCGAGCAGTCTCTGGCATGGACAGAGGGTTGGCTCGTCATTAAAGTGTGGCCAGAGGCATACAGGCTTTGGAGTCTGACAGCTTGGGTTCATATTTTGGTTCCATTATTTATTAGATGTGTAACCTCAAGTGAGTTATGTAAACTCTCTGAACTTCATTTTGACTATCATTACACTAAGGATAATGCCTAACTTTTAGCATGGTTACCATAAGAAAAAAAAGGAAATAATCCATATACAACCTGCTTAGCAGAGAGCATCGTTCATCGTAGGTGCCTAATAAATTATCCCCAAAGCATTCAAGTCGGCATTCATAGCAATAGTAACTTGGTTTTTGCCATCATATTTTGTCACACTGTCTAGTACTTAATTAAATATTCGATAACAAGGACAACTGGCATAAACAGGTTTGAGAACAAACACACCTGACTCTTAATAAGCATAAAACACGCGTGGTAGTAAAAAGTGCCTTTTCATAGTAGAAAGTGGTCCACTACCCTGACCTGCTGGTTAGCGTGTGGTGGGCTTCTGAAAGCAGGATTTTTTTTTTTTTTTTTTTTTTTTTTAGGTAGGCTTCACTCCTAATATGGGGCTTGAACTCACAACCCTGAGATCAAGGGTCGTGCTCTGCTGACAGACTCACTGGTAATTGCTCTTATCACTGTTATTATTAGCAATTACTTTTATCGTTGTGGTGGCCATTTGGTCAGCAATTTCTAGCTTTTTGACAGCTGCTCTGGTTCCGATGGGGTGCCTTGGCAACCCTGGCTGCTTCTCATTCAAGAATTTCTCAATATATTGAAAAGATGGAAACCGCCAAAATGGGCCTACAGAAATTGTGGCCAGTTTTAAGTGTTTGTTTGTTTTTAATTTTTTTTTAATATTTATTTAGTTTGGGGGTGGGGGACAGAGAGAGGGAGACACAGAATCTGAACCAGGCTCCAGGCTGTGAGCTGTCAGCACAGAGCTCCACGAGGGGCTGAAACCCACAAATCCTGTGGTCATGATCTGAGCTGAAGTCAGATGCTTAACTGACTGAGCCACCCAGGCGCCTTGAATGTTTGCTTTTAATTAAGTAACACTTTTAGCATGCAAAAATACAAAGCAACATGGTTATCACTTACATAGAAGAATTACAGTTTATTTAAAAAAATTTTTTTTAATTTTTATTTATTTTACAGAGAGAGAGGGAGAGAGGGAGACAGAGAATCTGAAGCTGGCTCCAGGCTCTGAGCTCCCAGCTGTCAGCACAGAGCCCAATGTGGGGCTCGAACTCATGAACCATGAGATCATGACCTGAGATGAAGTCAGATCCTCAACTGAATGAGCCACCCAGGCTCCCCTACATAGTTTATTTTAAAACATCAGTGTGGTTTATATACACAATGGAATACTACTTGGCAATGAGAAAGAATGAAATATAGCCTTTGGTAGCATCGTGGATGGAACTGGAGAGTGTTATGCTAAGTGAAATAAGTCAGACAGAGAAAGACAGATACCATATGTT
Organism: Panthera pardus; assembly: GCF_024362965.1. Taxonomy (NCBI): domain Eukaryota; kingdom Metazoa; phylum Chordata; class Mammalia; order Carnivora; family Felidae; genus Panthera; species Panthera pardus. Next base: position 75,425,414 of record NW_026527002.1, on the reverse strand, counting down.
TTCACTCTTATGTGGATCCTGAGAAACTTAACAGAAGACCAGCAGGGAGGCGAAGGGGAAAACAAAGTTACAGAGAGGGAAGGAGGCAAATCATAAGAGACACTTAAATACTGAGAACAAACTGAGGGTTGATGCGGGTGGGAGGGAGGTGAGAGTGGGGGATGGGCACTGAGGAGGGCACCTGTTGGGATGAGCCCTGGGTGTTGTATGGGAACCAATCTGACAATCAATTTCACATGAAAACAAAACAAAACAAAAACAAAAACATCAATTTGGAGGACACTCCAGGCCCCAGGCCCCAGTGAGTTTTAAAAGGTTATATGAGAAAATTGGGGCACCTGGGTGGTTCAGTCGGTTAAGCATCTGACTTCAGCTCAGGTCATGATCTCAAGGTTCGTGAGTTCAAGCCCCGAGTCAGTCCCTCTGCTGTCAGCACAGAACCTGCTTCGGATCACCTGTTTCCCTTCCTCTCTGCCCCTGCACCACTTGCAAGCTCGCTCTCTCTCTCTCTCAAAAATGCATAAACATTTAAAATAAATGAATGAATAGAAGTTTATTTGAGGAAATGGACAGGTGTCAGTCCTTTCAAGATGTCCCAGTGATTGTCTATTTGGTCTGTTAGGTGTCATCCGGAGAAAAGGCTACATTTGAGGCCTTTTGTGGATCCGGGGCCTGAGCCCCAAGCCTCTTCCCCACTGCTGATCCTCCCCTGATCCTCCCCCCACCCCCTCCTTAGGCGCCTCTCTCTCTCACACACGTGCGCACACACACACACACACACACCCCTCTATCTCTGGGATTCCAGTTTTACCAGCTCCATCCACGTCCTAGACGTTCACCCTTGCTTTATTTAATACTAAACACAGCAAGCCTGGACACCAGTCACTCCCTTTTCACGAAAGCGAATTAAACTTGCATGAAAGCACATGAGCTCCTCTGTGTGCTTTTCCCTTCAGCTTCCCCATGGAAGCCAACGAAGTCTCAAAGGAATGAAGCCTTCACTCTGGGCTCCAGTGGGCACCTCGCCGAGCGGCCCAGGGGGCTGCCCCCCGCCTTTCTCTGTGTCTCCAGCCCTGAGCGGGCAGCGAGCTGGAGGTGATGTTTGCAAAGCTAGTGTTTACTGGTTTCCACCAGAGGTTTCTTCTCAAACAACTTTACTTGAGCAAAGAGCTCTACCTCCTAGAAATCGGCTTCCTCTGCTCAGACCGACTTTTCTTTCTCACAGAATTGTCTTTGGGGAACAAATTAGCTTGTTATAGATTCCAAACATATCAGCTAAATTCTCCCCTCGGTTTCTAACATGCTGTGCTTCCCGCTCCCCGCAAAATAAGAGGTTCTGGCACCGATATCTTTATCACTTGCTGCTCCGCTCCCAACCCTGCAGTCCCTGGACGTTCACACATTCACATTGTCCCGAGACCTGGAGCCGGTCAAAACGCATCGTGCCGGAAAATGCCGGAAAATGCAAAGAAACAACCGTGTCCCAGTACTCAGGATCACAAAAACCGGTAAGACACCGTGTCCCTGTGCTAAAGTTACCTGTACGCTCAAACTGGGCAACTAACAAAAATTAAAGTAGAACTACCCCACGACCCAGCCTTTGCACTACTAGGTATTTATCCAAAGGATACAAAAAGGCTGATTCGAAGGGGCACGTGCACCCCAGTGCTCATAGCAGCACTATCTCCAATAGCCAAGGGGTGGAAAGAGCCCAAATGTCCATCGACTGACGAATGGATTAAAAAGATGTGGTGTATGCATACACAATGGAATACTACTCGGGGACCAGAAAGAATGAAATCTTGCCTTTTGCAGCAACATGGATGGAACTAGAGTGTATTATGCTAAGTGAAATAAGTCAGTCAGAGAAAGATATCATACGATTTCATTCACATTTAAGAAACAAAACAGATACACATGGGGGGGAAGGGAAGCAAAAATAAGATAAAAACAGAGATGGAAACAAACCATAAGAGACTCTTAAACACAGACAACAAACTGAGGGTTACTGGAGGGGAGACAGGTGGGGGGCACGGGCTAAATGGGTGATGGGCATTAAGGAGGACACGGGATGAGCACTGGGTGTCATGTGTAAGTGAAGAATCACTAAATTCTATCCCTGATATCATTATTACACTGTATGTTAACTAACTTGGATTTAACTTTTAAAAAGTAATCAAAAAAGAAAAGAAAAAAAAAACAAACCTGGCTCATACAAACCTTCTCCCCACCAGCAAAGCCCCGTGAGTGTGAGCTAGCTTCACAGCAAACCACTAGGTGGTTAGATGACAGGACGTACTTGGGAGGAGAGAAGCCTCTTGGGCACATGCACAGGGGGATAGCTACCAGCTATTTGGACCAGTGGAGAGGGTCTCAGAACACACACGGAGTCACGGGACCCTGGGAGAGTGGCTTCTCATGGACACAGACTGCAGGGTCAGCAGTTCTGCAGCACCCTCCCCACAGGTGGCAGGCCTCCTTAGGTGGCATCGTTGCACATAAGGGTGCCGAAGCAAGTTAGGAAGGGACACAGCCAGGGACAGGGGCGGGACAGCCTGTACTCTAGGCAGGCAGAGAGAAGAGTCATATGAAACATCATGAAATCCTTGAGTCAAGGCGAAACCATTAAAACACAGACAATCCCGGACTGTGAGACAGACTGAATGAGGAAGAAGACTAATATTCAATACAGAGGCGAACAAAGAAAAGAATTCTGGAAGGATGAGGTTACTTTCTTTGGGCAAGCTTGACAGGAAAGTTTACCAATTCCTCAATGAGAACTCCTTCTGATATTTTTAAGATATTTGGATGGGGACCCATTGAAAATACAACCGATAAGGCAAAGATCAAATACTTCTCAAGAATCTTGAACTACCTTATAATATTTGGGTCAGAAATCCCCTTTATAGGGATCTAAGTTTGGGAAATAATCTGAGGTGTGGAGTCCAGATTTCTGCACAAAGATTCTCAAGGTATCTTTACAAATTAAGACTGGAAACACCCTAGCTGCCCAACAATAGAGAACTTTTTGCCGCATATTTATAATAGAAACATTCAAATGTGATGTTTCCAAAGAAAACCATGGAAAAATACTTACTATATAAAGTTAAGTGGGGAAAAAAAAGCAGCATTTAAAAATATACACAATCTCACCAAGTTAGCATGTATGAAATGTGTGAAAGGGCTTTGTAAACTGCAAAGCCTCCTGTACCTGTCGAGAATAGTTCTGACCGCGATATGGTGGTCAGAGGGCAGTTGGATGTCTACGAAGAGTGGGTGCCTGTGAAAAGAAACCACCCAGGGCACAGATGGAGAACTGCGTGCCCGTTTGTGTCCACCCATCCAGTTTCTTTGTGGAGCTGGCCACCTTCCGGAAGGAGCACGGGGAAAGAACACACTCTAGAGAACCCAACGGGGACCGGGCTACCTCGATGGACCTGAGAAGAACTAATGAGGCTGAGAACGTGACGACTGTTAAAAGCAGCCCACAAGGGCAGCGGAGGGGGCAGCTCTGGAAAATCAGAGGGCGTCTCACTAGGGGACAGGCAGCTTAGAGAAAGATGGGAGCCAAAGTAGAGGCAAAGAGAGGCCAGGAAAGGAGGACAGAAATACTCCAAAGGCCAAATTGGACTACTTAGAACCAATCATTATTGCCAATGTTTTTGTTAGATGCTATGATTCCCCCCTCCACACACACACTACGTTTGCATAACCTCACCTGTGACCACAGAACATGCTGTAACTACCAGTCCTGAGATAGAGATTATTCATAAGTGACATATGCACAGTAACCAGGAGTCACAGCTAGTTGGTAACGCAAAGTGTGAACTCAGGTCTAGCTTCCTTGCCAGGAGGGTTCACATGTGCCCTTTATTGGATAAAGGAAGGATTGAACTATGTTCTATGCACATTTTTACCTTGGCTACCAGGAAACACAGCTAAATTTAGAACACAGTTGCAATCCCGGGCATTGGACTTTGCATATATTAAAATGGCAATAAGTGTTTTTTAATGACTTTCTGTCTCTCCTTAGTATCTTCTTGGAAGGCAGAGACCGTCTGACTCTTTCACCTACCCCTGGTTTGTTTTTTGTTTTTTTTTCTATATCGATAAAACGATCAATGAATGTTGAAAGTTCTGATGAGTGAATGACTCTTAATCTATGTTCTCAGTCCAGTTATTTCTTGTCTCTTAAAATATTCGCAGTCTTCCTTTCTGGGTAAACCACACACCACATGCTTACTTTTATGATGCAAACTGCTTGAATTTTTCAAAAATAGGTGAATATAAGGTATAAATGAAGAGAGCACAAAAACGAAGGACGAAAGGGTGGAGGGAGGGGGAGGGAAGGAGGGAGGGAGGAACGAGAAAGCCAAGTTCGGACTTCCTTCAGCAACGCAACTTCTTAAGGGAAGTCCCCCCTGTAGGAACTAGAACATGCACTTCGTATAATAAGACTTGGTTCTGTTCTGATGTATACACCCCTTTTGTAGTATCAAACATACTCGTTGACTAACCTAATTCATATTCATTGCAAAAGTTTGGGAAAATGCATAGGAGTAATAATAGTAACAGCCATAATGTATAGTTTACTATGAGCCAGCCACTTTTCCAGAGATTTTACGTCCATAGTCTCATTCCCCGACAAACCTGAGAGATAGCTGTGATAACCCCTGTTTTCGAGATGAGAAGCAAAGTTTTGATGACATGAATTAGCTAAACAGAAATTGCGGGTCTGGTTTCGAACCCTCCAAAGCTCCGTTCGATCCCACTTGCCAGGATGCCTCTTTTCTCCACAATGGAGTGGCTGAGCATGAAGAGTTCATTATCTTCCCTTTCAGTACACTTCTGCCCCACCCTTGCAGCCACCCAGCAAAGATGGTGAAAGACTGCAGAAATGGAGGCCCTGAGCCTATAGATTCAGAAACAGCCAGGACCCCATGCTCACTTCTTCCCTAATCATTCCCCCTGGAGCATGGGGCTTGGTGTGCTTGGCAAGAATATGCAAGAGGTGGCCCCTGTTTTGTTGATTCTCCTCTGTTCTCTCTTGCCGATGGGAAGCGAGAGACCCATCGGGGCTGTGGATTCAGGCACTGTCGGCCTGAGTCGACTGAGTCTAAACCACACAGTCCCACTGAGACTTGTCTCCTTTGTATGAAACTGGGAAGGTGAAATGAGAGATGTCCATAAACCCTATCAACAATAGGCACTCAGAGAATTCTAAATCATATTCGCTTAGTCACGTTTTCAACAAATCGCTAGAGTTACCATGACCTTAGTCCAGTGCTAAGCGGTCCCTGTCCTTGAGGTGCTTAAATTCACATCATAAAAGCAGACACTAATACATACGCAGCTATAAATTATATGATCTAGTTGATCCTTTGTTTTACTTGTCATTCATGCATTTCAATAATCCAACCCCACCCCCTGCAAAACAAACAAAAACAAAAACACCAACAGTCAAGGTGGTGAGAGAGAAGAGAGCAAGTGTAACCCTAAGAATCAACCAGGAGAGAGACCCCACGTCCAAGGAGAGAGAGAATCAAGAAGGATGAGGCAGTGAGCAGATGCCATAGAGAGAGGGTAAAGGGGGTCCCTGGAAGGCACAGGTGAGGAGAAGCCATGTTTTAGGAAGACAGGTCATTATAAACAATGACACCAGAAGCAGGTGTGAATGTAGTTTCCACAGACTAAAATCCTGCTGGCAAATCACCAGTATTTGCTGCTGATACAGAGGGATGGAGGTTGGGGCTGGAGAATCCAGAGAAGCTGGGTCCCCGTCCCTGTTCTAAAGCTTTGGCTAAGACCCCTGATGTCCTTAGTCCTCCTTGGGATTATCTATAAAACCAGAGGGTTGAATAAGATGCACTTCAACTGAGACATCCTTCCATATTTGTCAGGTTCTCACAGTAAGCAATCAGTTAATTAATGCCATGAATATTGATTTAGTACCTGCTACAATTCAGGCTCTGTAGTTTAACGCAGATGCAGGGAGAGCACAGTCAGGAACGAGCTGGTTCTCCCAAGCATCCGGAGGCTTTTACAACAAACACAGCTGCAACCTAAAGAATATAATGTGAAACAATTCTCCTAACAAGAAAAAACAAAACAAAAACCCAACTCTGAGCTTAAGATTGAACTGATGATCTCTAGAGACCTCAAGGCCAAGACCAATCCAGTTAATAGTTTTGACTCCAGGCCCCTGCGGAGCTCTCACCTGTAGCGTCAGAGGGGTCCTCATCTGCCAAACAAGGGCAGACTTTCCAGAGTTATCAATGGCTGTGAAGCCAGGACACTGAGTTGGCCGTTTAGGGCAGAATTCTCAGACATTCATAATTAACATATATCTGGGTATTGGTGACCTTCGTCTCATTCTTGTTCTTCCTTTTTGAGTTTTAAGGGAAGACCCTGTCATCCCATTTCCTTTCAAATAGAGCCTGAAGCCCCAGGGCCTCCTCTCAAGTCCAGCATGAGGGGAGGGGGTAGCTGATACCAACCACTTTGTACCCACATCTGTCCCCGTTCTCCCAAAGATTGAAAAGGAAGTGGACATTACCTTAACTTTGCCCTTAAAAAGACAATGCTGACTTCTCCTCTTCTTTAGGCTCAGGGATCATCACCAAATAATTATTGAATGTCTATTATATGCAGGATATCATGCTGGGGCCTAGACATGGGGTGCACAGTCCTTGCCTTCACTGAACTTACACAGGTGAAACATACCAGAAAAATGAATTCTAAAGTTAATCCACTCTGAGTAAATGAGTGAGGCACTCAGTGCTAGAATATATATATATATATATTTTTTTAGGATAAGAATATTACATATCCCCCCGAATCAATTCTCTCTTCTTCAGTAGTAATAAGTATACTCAAGCACGTGGTTGGTTCTACAATGGAAGTGACACATGCCATCTCCAGGCTGTGCCTTAAGACAGTGGGGACCTCCTCTACCTCCTTTATTCTTCCACCCCTCTGGCTGGAACTGAGATGTGGCAGTGACCCAGATGTGGCTGTGCAGCTGAGGGCAGTGCTGTAGGAGGTGAAGGAGCCCCGAGATGGAACGAGCCTGGGCACCCGAATGACTCCGTGGAGCAAAAGAACCATTGAGTAGGATTCTTCCCTCAAACTGTTTCATGAATGAGAAGGAAATATCTTCATTCTCTAAACTCTGTTCTTATTGTGCTTCCTGTTACTTGGCCTTAACATTTACTGTAACTACTACAAAAAGAGAAAACTGAAGCAGTCATCAGCACAAGTAAACATGAAAATAAGGAGGAGCTGTCATTTAAGGACTTGTGGTACTCTTTCCAAAACTCGAGAGCTGATTCCTTTCCTTCAGTTGCTGATGCTTTAATCAGAGGCTGTGGATAGAGAATTAGACAAGATCGCCAATCTCTGTAGCTCTCGATTTCCTCATCCATAAAGGGAGGTTATTATAATTATACCAACACAGCAAGATCATTATTGTGAACGATACCTGATATTCTGTTTGTAAATTCTCTGGTACATAGGTGCTTACCCCAGCTCATTACTTTGGAGTTTTGAAGAAAAAAAAAAAGTCCACAAAAATAAATATAATCAAGTTATCTAAGTCAAAATGAGCAAATGATTGCCAATGCCCAGACTCCCCCAGCCTTCAAGAAGTTTCTGTGCTAATGTCAAGTGCTTCTTCTCTTAAAATGATTCTCTTATGATGGCTGTCACAAAGCAAAGTTCCTCAGAGAAGACACACGTCACAACACGAAGGAGTGTTCAGGCTCATGTCATAGCTTAGAAGTGAGACAAAATCCAAATAGGTTGCCAGACAACTGGAAGATGTCAAGAATGAGGAAAGATGACAATTCCTGTTTCAGGAGGTGATGGTCCACTGCCAAAAGCAAAGCAGATCACGCGGATGGGAAGAAGGGCACAGGCAAACTGGATTTGGCATTTTAAAACAAGCAGACTCAGATCTTATCAAAATATGGCCATGCCCAATGCTCTTGGGAAGAGAACAGAGTTACAACAAAACTGTCAGGGGTGGGGAGGAGTATGAAAAGAATTTTCTCAGCTACAGACCAGGAGTTTGGGATGTTATCAGTCCTTTCCACCCAAAAAGTAAGTTTCTGGAATCACGGTGTGGTGCGAGCGTTCCCTAGGAATGGGTCTACCGGTGAGGAAGGACGACCAGAGGAGGCAGCATTCCCAGTGAGCCCATGAGAACCCTAACAAATAGTGCTAACTTCACAAAAGTACACCAAAAACATACCAAAAAAAGACAACAATGACATTTCTTCTGTTTGTTCTAATGAATCTATACTATTCACAACCTTTCCTTGCTGAAAAATGTTCAGTGATTTCATATTCCCAAATTCCAGTGAAATATTCAAAAATGTTTCAGGCTTTCTTACAGATAACACTCACATGAAGGAGGCCTTCCCGTTACCCCCCTCACCCTAGCCCTGCTCCCTTATGTGACTGTCTAATGCATTTCTGAAATTTATACCCTGAAGGTCCTGACTGCCTCCCAAGTCCCTCCCTGGTTCCAGAAATGCAGAGGAATGTGGGTGCTTAGCATGGACAGTGGGTTGAGAAAAAAACTGGGAAATGTCAAAAATCTGTGAGAAATAATGGCATTTATTCCCGTCTGAAGAAATAACTGTTCATGCCAATAACAAAGTGAAGCCATACCTTTATTTGCTAAATTGACATGATTGAGCTGCTATTTTGCAAACTCTCTAATATTCCCTCTCAAGAATTATACCCAGTAGAAGGGACTCGTAAATCAAGGCTTTGAAATTTAAATCCTTGAGCTTATGGAAAAAGTGGTCCTGAATTTTAAGTTAGGTGATAGAGTGGTCCAGAAATGATTCCTTTATTCAACAGCTTAATATAAAAGTGTAAGTTAAAAGCATCCAAGTCTGCAAAATCGGCCTCAAAAGCACATCAAATGGACTGTCAGAGAAAAATTGGGATTTCTACCTCTTGGGTCACCGATCTTTGTTACTTTATTTGCAAGGCACATTTTTTTAACTTATACTTGGGGATGCAGGTCTTTATGTTTTACAGTGTATTTCCTTAGTTTTAAGATCCATATGGGATTCAAAAATACTAAAATATGAAAAACATGCATTGGAAATTGAGGAGATAAGACCAACTAGCCACAAAGACCCACAGAGCAGGCAATACCGTTACGTTTCTGGGCCTTTGTGAATGCTGTCCCTCTGCTCACAATTTCTTCATTTCTTTGTCCATTTGGCAAAGTCCTCCTCATCTCTCAAGAGGCAGCTCAAACTTCTTCTCCCCTGCAAAACTTTCCTTCACTCCCCCACATCAGTGCCCTTTTCCAAAGCTTGCTTTGTACCTTGTACCTTGCATAGCCTCCAACGTGGCAACTGACGTACACATACGTCTCTCCCCTAAACTGAAGGCCCCTTGAGCTTGAGAAATGGGCCTCCTTACCTCTGTAATCGCAGTCTCTAGCACAGAGATAAGCACACAGGAGGCACTCAAGCCTCGCTTATCGAGTTGAAGTGCTAACAGTGGACTTCCACAAAAATGATTTCTGTGTATCCTCACAAAGCTATGAGCTAGGAATCCCATCATCCCTGCTTTTATGTGAGGACACTGAAGCTCAGACAGTTGAGTGACGTACCCAAGACCAGAGCCAGTAAATGAGAGAGCCGGAGATCCCACCCAGGTCTTCTGATGTCAGACACTAAGCCCTTTCTGGGCAACTGTGCTGCTCCTGAGGACATCCTGCAGCCTCTGTCCCTCAGCCTGGCACGTTCGTGAATAAGATGTGGCCTCATAGAGCATTTATGTCCCAGGTAGGTTTCAACCTGAAGAAACCACAGAAGAAAAATTTGAGGTCTCTCTACCTCCTATGATGGAGACTTTGCCAATCAAGGGAGATTGGCAGAGTTCTGAGGTGGAGTAAATTGGTAGGGAGTTAAAGCCGTCGAAGCTTTGGGCCACAGGTGACGCAGCTGGTCAGGCTCGCTCTGCATGAATATCCTTCCTTCTGTAGCCACGTCAACGTGTACGTCTCACAGTGGAGCAAAACGTGGGTGGAGGAACTCTACTGTGTGTGCACGAAGAATGTGTCGTGTGGGTGCCTCTGCACATGTGTGTGAGTTTCAGTCCACGTCCCTGAGCTCGTCTCTGTATTTGTGTGTGTGTGCAAATACGTTTCAGGGTTATCTGTCCTTGCACGCATGAATTGAAGTGTGTTATGTCTATGTAGAGTTCATCAGGACAGGTAACCTCTTCCTGCTGCCCCCAAAATCTCAGTGAAGTCAAATCAGGCCAGGAGAGTCTTTGGTACAATTCTTCTTCGAGGGATCCAGATCCCCCGTCTCGCGATGCCACCATCCCGATACACAACTTGCGAAGCTGCTGCAACAAGGGAAGGGAGAACAGGAGTGCCAGAAGGGGGCATTTTTAAGGAAGTGGCTCATCATTTCTAAATATCCCATGGACCGACATGCAGTCTGACCCTGTGATTTAACTTCAGTGGAGACTGAGAGCTGCTGTGTGCCAAGACATAAGACAGTGAAACAAGGGGGCACCTGGGTGGCTCAGTCAGTTAAGCGAAGATGTCCGACTTCGGCTCAGGTCATGATCTCGCGGTCCGTGAGTTCGAGCCCCGCGTCGAGCTCTGTGCTGACAGCTCGGAGCCTGGAGCCTGCTTCGGATTCTGTGTCTCCCTCTCTCTCTCTCTGCCCTTCCCCTGCTTTTTCTCCACCTCTCTCTCTCAAAAAATAAATAAACATTAAAAAATAATAGTCATAAAAAGAAAGTGAAACAGATTGGAAATCAGCTAGTATTGCCCCTGCCACACTGTCTCTTCTCTTTGCAACACCACCCATCCCCCCACTCCACACACACACACAAAGAAACACAAACCTCCACAGAACTTAGCAGCATCCTCCCTGACCTGCTGGCGGAGTGAAAAGCCCCCAATGCCACTGACTGCCCATATTCCCAAGTGGCCATTTACAGGAGTCAGGCCCCAGCCTGATGGAGTCATCTCGAAACAGACCCCCGGGGAAGGAGAACTGCTTAGAACTAATGGACCGTTCTACAAGGGCAGAAGCAGAAGCAGGGAAAATCCCCTCCCTGGTTAATGACAGGAGAGGGATTACAAGCTCATAGGGAGTTTGATGAGAATGTTTCTCTTGAGGGATGAAGGCTTGCACTAATTCATTCCTTATGTCCCCAATTCCCTTTGCTTCCCAACCTGCTTATCCAGGTAAAACCAGGTTAGGGCAGAACATCCCTGGGCTGCCCTAAAGCAGGGAAAAGTTTACAAAAGCCCCTTTCCTGACCTCTCACATAAAGTTAGATGGTCTTCCCTCCATAACTGTGAAGTAGCTCTAATACCTCTACTGTCACCGCAAATTGAAATGGTTTGTCTTCATGTGTGACCCCCCCGTGAGATGAGGTGTTGCTTCCCCGGGGAAGGACCTGGGCTCTGGAGTGCGGAGAGCGGACCCCATGTGTGACCCCTCTACGAGGAATCAGCAGTTCAGACTTCTTTCACCTCCGTTTCCACACTCCTAAACCAGATTTCTATGTTGCCATTGACATGAGTATAAAACAGCGGCCCACAACCCAACGGCAGAGTAGTCCCCCCATTAAGACCCTGATGTCGCTGACCCGGGGTATGGCCTGAGGGTGAAGATTTCTTACAGCTCTCCAGGTAACCCTCTCGTCCAGCCAGGGTTAAGAACCGCCAATGTAAAGGGAAGACGCTAATGCTCGCTGCTCCTGGGTCATCTAGCAAGGATCCCGACGACGCTCTCCTCTTAGAGAGATGCTTCGGAGATGCGGCTGAACACTTGACCTGGCCCTACTGAGCCAAAACTCAGAAAACAAAGTTGGAGCTTCAAAGTTCCTATTATTCCTCATGTCACTGGGTGAAGATCTGAGCAAGGTGGCGTTTTGATTATGGACAGTGAAGCCCTGCAATGATGGGGAAGATAGTGACTACATAAAAAGAGAAAATGAAATGATTCTGTACAGGAATGTAAGATGAACTTGGGAGCTGTCTGCTGATCGTTCCAGAGGATGAAATTTGGCAGATCCAGAAAACCCAGGAAAGAGGAGAGAGGAGAGAATAATCGCCGTAAGAAGAGGGGACTCAGGGGGCTCCTGGGTGGCACAGTGGATTAAGCCTCTGACCCTTGACTTCAGCTCAGGTCATGATCTTAGGTTCATGAGATCGAGCCCCGCGTCGGGCTCTGCACTGACAGCGCAGGACCTGCTTAGGATTCTCTCTCTCCCTGCCTCTCCCCAGCTTCTGCTCGCTCTCTCTCTCTCTCTCTCTCTCTCTCAAAAGAGATAAATAAACTTAAAAAAAATTAAAAATAAAAGAAGAGGGGACTGGCAGAAGGCTGGAGCCTAAGAGAATTCAGCAAAGAGAAATCTCCTGTGTACCAGGAATGACTGGCCAATGTTTAGCATCAGTGAATGAGCTTGGACATTTGATCTAAAGTTGATTTCTACAGAGTGTGTTACCATCATCCTCCTCCAATTGTCACTTACGGTCCTATATGCAGCAAACCTGGATTATCGGTGCCCTGGAAGAATTAAAGTTTGCAGACATACATGCCCAAGGTGCGGAGGTGAAAGGACGCGCGTAATTCCCTCTGTGAAGTCCATGGGATGGTCCCAGCACAGCATCAGGGAAAGAAGGTGGTTCTGGAGATCAGGAAGTGGTCATCCACGGCCTAAGTGGGAGATGAAGTCAAAGTGGGGAGAAAGTGACAGCACAGAGATGGGGACAGCACTCGTGGTCCAAAGAGAGGGGGGAGGCCACTCAGGCATTCACTCAGCAAATATTTTTGAGCACTTATTATGGGCTAGATAGACACTGTGCTAAACACTTAGGATCCATCAGTAAGCAGAATAAAGATCTTAACTCCTCTGGAGCTTGCGTTTCAGACGAGGCAGACAGACAATAAATAAACTTGAAATAAATAAATGATATGGTGTATAAGAAGGTGATAATGCCATGGAAAAACAGTAGAAACAGAGTAGGTTAAGAGGGAGGAACTTTGTCACGATAGGCAAAGGAGGGCAGGCGGCTGGCAGTTTTACAGGGGCCCATCAGGGAGGTCTTGCAGAGATGGTGAGGCCCGAGAAAGAGATCGGAAGGGGCGACCCATCTGGAGAATCTCTGGGGGATCAGCCAGAGAGGAGCACAGCACGGAGGTCCTACGGGGGGGATTTGCTGGACACGTTTGGAAAACACAAGGTGAGTATGTCCAGAGTACAGTGGACAAGAACAGCGCCCACCGCCATTTTTACCTAAGCGTATGAGAATTATTGCCCTGAGCAATGAGATGAAGCTAAGTTTTTCCATTACATGGGAAAAACACTTTCACACAGCCGAGATACGCATTATTTGAGAATTAAACAAAGCAATGTGTATAAAGTACCTGGCGCACAGCAGCTTCGCAGCAGGGGTGAATTTCTTCTCCCCTTCAGGTATTTCACATGTTATTTGTTAGAAATGTAAGGATGGGGGTGGGGCATCTGGGTGGCTCAGTCGGTTGAGCGTCCCCGCATTGCAAAAGAAGGGCTAGAGGAGGGGAGAGTGACCAGGCATGTTGGCAGAATATCCTCTTCTATGTGCCAAGGCCAGGATGTGGTGGCAAGGCTAGGAATTCCATACCCGATGCTGCTTAGCTCTTAGGGCTTAGTAACAGGTGATCCCCCAGCAGCTGGGGGGACAGGCATCACAGTCCCTGAGACGGCACCCAGAGAAAAGGTGTGGAACAGTTTATAAATGGTGGCAGATGAATGAATATTCCCCTCCCCCTTTCTTTCCCTCCTTCCATTCTTTCTTTCTCTCATCTCCTTTTTCCTTGTGTTGATTTTACGCTAGATGTATATCAAGTGGAGATTAATGGGTGGCTGTATGCACAAGACTGGATGTCAGAGCAGAGTGCCTGGCTGGGGATATAAATTTGGAACATACTCAGGCACCTGGGTGGCTCAATCGGTGAAGCATCTGATTTCGGCTCAGGTCATGATCTCCCAGTTCATGAGTTCGAGCCCCACATCTGCTGTCAGTGCAGAGCCCGCTTCGGATCCTCTGTCCCCATCTCTCTCTGCCCCCGCGCTCTCTCTCTCTCTCTCAAAAATAAACATTAAAAAAATACATAAATAAATAAAATGGAACATACCCAGAAAAACAGAGAAAGATACAGCAACCACGCATCCCCCACCCAGAGTTAACAAATGCTAATATTTCTCCCACGTAAAGATGCAGAAACCCTCCTATGCAACGTCCCATTCACTGATTCAACTCGGCTGCTTTTTGAGATTCCTTTCTTACAGCCATAGGTGCAGTCATGATGGTGACCACCTCACTCACCCTCTTCCTGTCTCTGCTTCCCGTCGTCCTCATCAAGGACCAGTATTAGCGATAAATTACGAATCATATTTCAGTATCAAGAAACACAGTTCCGGAGAAATAATGAAGACTGCCAAGAAGCAGACCGGTAACTTCAGCTGTGTGCCTACTCTTCTGGAAAACACTCCTTTGCTTTGTAAGAACAAGGCAATTTGGACAAACTCCTGATCTTAAACAGGGGCAGTCGCTGACCCCACTTCACAGACAAGCAGAAAACGTTGCAGGGGGTAGAAGATAGGCGGGGTCTGGCTTGGCAGATACAGAGCTGCACATACCTGAATAACAGCCTGCATCTTCCATGGCAGCCCTGACTGGAGTGGAAAGTTCCGTGCTGGAGGCGAAGAGCCGTGTTACCATCTTAAAAGAGGAAAACGGACAAAGAAAAGGAAGCAGAGGGAAGGGACCAGTCAATTGGCCTCTGACCTTAAGAGGTTCTGAGCCTGAAGATGATTCAAAAGAACAGAGCATTGGGTAGTTCCGAGTCAGAATCTTAATTGCTGTCTCTCCACAAAGCCTCACAAAAGGCTGAGTTAGAAGAATGTTTTCCCTGAGGTCGGGGAAGTTCTGCAGGTATAGTAGAAAGCGTAAAACCCTTAGAGCAATACGTCCGAGCTTTGACTGGGCCTGGCCTCACTAGCATGTGAACTTGGTGAAGAATTTCAACCCCTGATTGTAATTCAACGCATCAGTGCGCACAGACCTTCATGCGGCCAACCACACATACTGTTTCTAGCCCAAATTCTTGCCAGAAGATAGAATATCAAACATCCTCCCATCTAATTATTTTCAAAATCCTGCTAACGAGAAATAATATTTATGGATGATCGCCTAGGATTACACAGTTTATCCATTCCTGTAGATTGGGGGCTGGCAAACTGTTTCTGCAAAGGGCCAAACTGTAAATCTTTTCGATTTTGTGGACCATTTGGTTTTGCACATCTCTATTCCAGATGTTCAGCTCTGCTGCTGGCACAGAAGAATAACCGCGAGCAGTAAGTAAACACATGTGCGTGGCCATAACTGGTCCTTTCCTGGCATAGGCATAACATTTTGCTGCCCAGGAAAATTGAGTGAAAATGGTGGAGTAGCTCATGTTGGATCAATCTTCCTATAGTTTATGTCCTCTGGAGATCAGATGATAGATAGATGATAGATGACAGATGATAGATAGACAGAGATGATACAGACACAGACACACACGTAAGCAAAACGTGTATGAAACAACTATCTGAAGGTGCTGGAAGGGGACTGAAAGCAGGCAGAGACTAGACAGGAGTCTACATGTAGCAAAGGGGAATGACATCGATGAGCTTCCCATTTTCACAGCTTTCTGCCTGAAGGCAGACCCAGTCAGCAACTCCGGGCAACTCTAGAACTCACACGGAAACCAAGGGTGGAATTGTTCACTCCCTATAATAATGGCTATTGTCCTTTACATGCCAAATACACAGAATCACCATGACTTTGATACATTTAGTTTTACCCCACTTTCTGTCATAGTTCTGGCTGAGCACCCCCCCACACACACACCCCACTCTTAAATCGAATTCTCTAGGAGTTTACCTTGGATGCATGTTTATCTAGTTAAGTCATTTCCAATTTCCTACCAATCATCTGGAAGGAGTGGTTGACATTTTGAATGGAGAAAAATACCAACTGTGCAGCCTGACATGAAGTTGACACTGACATTTAAATTAATTGACTTATACTCTTAAAAAGTCTATCTGGCCTAGGTGTGATCATCCTTCTAAGGATTCCTTGCTTCAGGGGGTGAAGACGAAGAAATCGAGACAACATGCAATTTGCCAGTCATATAAGCCCAATGTTTATCTTAGGCAGAAAAGAAAAAAAGAAAAGGAGAATCTGGAGAGGTGACACCGAGAGAAAGGCAAATGAGTTGTGACAAACAAAACCTATAGATTTCCTCTGACAAAACTTTCCTCTGTCCAAAACTGTCGGGTTGCCGGTGGGAGGCGGGACTCAGACACAGCAGTAGACTCTGTGAGCCTTGGGTGATGGTGGTACTCTCCAGGGCGGGCAGCAAGATGGGAAGGAAGGAAGCCCTGATGGCCAGGCCCAGAGGGCACCATTCCTGGGATGGCCCAAAGGTAGTTCTGTCCAGTTACTGCTTCATGCTAGGGGATGTGCAGAGGGAAGAGGAAGGCCAGGCTCTGTCAGGAGCAGGGCAGGAAGAGTGTATCAGTTTCCCGTGGCCGCTGTAACAAATCACCACAAGTGCACCAACTTAACACCACACGCCTTTATCATCTTATAATTCAGCGGTTTACAAATCCAAAATGGGCCCCATTGGGCTAAAATCAAGGTGTCTCAGAGCCGTGTTCCTTGCGGAAGCTCTAGAGGTGAATCCATTTCTTTGCATTTTCCAGCGTCTGGGGCTCCGTCCAGCATTCCTTGGCTCGTGGCGCCTTCTTCCACCCTGAAGGCCAGCAACGATGGGGCCGGTTCCTCTTGCGTTGCACCTCTCACCCTCTCGTCTGCCTCTCTTTTCCACTTTTAAAGAGTCTTGTATTTACAGGGGGCCCACCCAGATCATCCAGAACCATCTTGCCATTTTAAGGTCAGCGGATTCATAAACAATTCCATCCGCAACTTTGTTCTTCTTTGCCATGTGACCTACCGTATACACAGGTTCTGGGG
The DNA here is from genome assembly GCF_024362965.1 of Panthera pardus. Taxonomy (NCBI): domain Eukaryota; kingdom Metazoa; phylum Chordata; class Mammalia; order Carnivora; family Felidae; genus Panthera; species Panthera pardus. The sequence continues at coordinate 75,408,349 of NW_026527002.1, read as the reverse complement.
GTTAGACACGGACACCTTTGGGGGACTGTTGTGCTGCCTGCCGGAGAGAGTAGGAGAGGTGGTAACCTCACCTTCAGAAATAAAGAACACGGCTGCCCAGGACTGTGGCAAAAGGAAGCCAAGTGCCACAGGCAAGACAGACCATGGAAACTTTTTAAAGTTCTGGCACGCTGATATTTCTACTCCCCTTGGTCTCCTTCCTCATATCAGTCACAGTCTGGATGAGGAGACATTTGAGTAAATATAGTGTAGGACACTGAGATGTGTGGCAAGGCCTATGTGGGACTGTAGGAGTATTCCAGGGGGTGCTGAGTCCTTGCTTAATAACCAGGCCCCACGATCCTGCAAGGTCCTGTGAACGCCTCCCGACTCGTGCACTGGCCTGGTGTCCTGAGACAGAGAAACAGACTCAGAAGTAGGGATCCAGAAGCTCAGGTGCTCTCCGCAAAGTCTGGAGGAGGCTATGTTCTTGAAGGGTCCAAAATAGAGTCATTATTTCACAGAAATCTCTCCTGCCTCTGGTTGAAGGGCACTTTGTACCTCAGTCATTCCAACCACAACATCATCTCACAGAGGAGCAGATCCAGGCCCAGGGAGGCAAAAGGACTTGTCCAAGGTCATACCACTTGCAGATGACAGAGCAAGCTCAGGTCTCCTTCCTTTTAGGATGGTGCTCCTCCCACCCTACCATGCTCGCATGTTTCTTTCCCTCATTTCAGATGTCCTAGTGCATGTTCCAATTTGATTGGAAATCAGGCATCTCTCTGCCATGGAGCCCCCAAGGCCCCAGCTCCAGCCAGCCAGTTGGCAGAGGTTTGAGGCCACCAAGAAGGTTCGAGGCACCAGTGTGGGCCAGTTTCCCAGAGGTAGCATAAGACTTTATGGCTCTTCCTGCCTGGGTCAAGCTCTGCAAACTCCTGAAGCACTTACCATAAACATAATGACCATGAATCCCAGAAGGTATAAAGGACGGAGGGAGAGCAGACACAACCGGTGTGAAGGGGTGGCTAGAAGAGGAGGGAAACAGGTGGCCCTCCTCAGAATTCCTCTATCACTGAGCATTGATTTACATCAGTCTTATCCTTATAACCGAAACTCCCAAGACCAAGGTTAGGGGGAGGGGAAGGGATCTTCTGCCCCTTTTGCCAACACATCTGCCCCCTTTTCTGTTCTCCCCTCAAACCCCTTCCTAACAACCTCCACCCTCAGTAAGAAAAAGCCCATCTCCATGGGACATCTCCAATGTCCCATGAATTATAGGACTGTGCATGTGCGTGTGGTTACATGTGTGCTGATGCATGAGTGTGCGTAGTTTAACAAAGTCCGCTCCTCCTCTGGGCATGCAGAGCTCTGGGGAGAAGGGAGTTCATCTGCACGTGTCCAGATGCCTCTTGAAAGAGATCAACCAGACCCTGTCTCTTCTTTCCAGATTTCAGAGTTAAGGCTTCCAGGTGAATGGACTTACTTCAGACCCAGAGCCACGGAAGAAGAAAGCAGCCCCTGAACTGCTCTGAAGGATGAGAGAGTTCTGGACCAACACAATGATGCTGCCCTAAGTTAGCAGACAGGATGAGGGTGTGAGGTGGAGGCTGAAAACCAAATGATTGTCTTTTGCTAAAGCTAGTTTGAATTGGACTTCTGAGGTCACAACGGGAAGAATTCTGATGAGAACATCCCATTACAAAATACCAGTGAGTCGATGGCATGGTTGGTCTCATTTCACAGATGGAGAAAAGTGACTAAGGACCCCCAGGACGTGCTGCTAGTCCTGTCCTCAAACATACACCACGATGACCTCATGTTCTGCCCATCCAAGGCTCCTGGGCTGTGCTGAAGAGACTGTGCTTTTTTCTGCCCAGCTCCTAAGCTCCAATTTTTCCAGATTCCAGTTAAGGAAACACCCCCTTTCTTCTCCCACCACTGATTTAGCCAGTTCCCGCCTGGCCAGAATGTACTACCTGAAAGAAACAGTGTCTGAAGGTGGTCTTGTTGAAAATTATTCCCATAGACTATCCACCAATGTTGCATAGAAAGTTTTTGGAATCCCTTAGTTTGGAAAATTCTGAGTCAAACAAAATTAAGTAGCTGGGAGAGTGGATTTTGCCACCTGACTGAACCAAATATGCGTCTCAGCCTGGCTATTTATTAGCTTTGTGACTTTGCAAACTTTTTAGGCTTTTTGTGACTTGGTTTCTTCATCACGAAATAGGAATGATTGGCACCTGCCTGGGTCGGTTGCAGTTCAATGCAGGACACAGACAACAATGTGAAAAGTGGAAATCCTCTCTAAGTGGAAAGGATTCAACATGGGGAATTTAGGTATTGACAAAATTCCCTGAAAAGGCTGGAGGAGAAAATTCTGGGCTGTGCCTACAGGAGTGAGTCCTAGAAGAAAAAGAAAGCGGAACTGACTTGCCAGGACTGACTTGCCAACCTGAACCACAATCAGAAAAGTGAGGGTTCATTGGGCCATGCTTGAAGAGCCTGGGCCATGCCCAGGAAGCCTCCAATGCCGTTGCTGCACTGGCCTGGCTATGAAAAAGTCAGTCCACTGACCCCAGCACCCCAGCCTCCCTGTGCCCAAAGTCGGTCACTGGACACCAGCAGCCCCACAACCAGGCCCACTGGATAGTAAAAACAGCCAACACTCAAGAGCATAGCTTCAACCTTCCCCATCTCACCACAGGGCACCTTGCTGGTGGCACTTTTTTCCTAACTAGAATCCTGTGTGTAGGAGGTATGGACAGGCCATTTCAGAGTCCCAACCTCTGCATTTCAGGAAGATACACAACTAGGAGGGGTCAGAGGTGCCAAGTGCACATTGACCACAGCCAGCACTCCATGCTGGGTCATCAGGAGGCTAACAGGTGCAATGTGCTACAACACGGCCTTCCTGTACTGTTGTTGCTCTTGTCTGCTGCAGGACGTCCCAGAGCCTTTCCTGTGCTGACATGCACGTGTTTCCTCCCAGAGGGTAAACACTATGTCACTGAGCGGGTCTTTTATTCTGTTTTCCCAACCAAGAGACAAATTTTAGATTCAATGAAAGCACTAGGTGTACCCTCAGTGCCTTTCTCACTTACATTATCTTTACTTCTCTTTGTAACTCTCTACCTTTTATTTCTACTTGCTCCCTTCTAATTCTTCTTTATGCCTTAGCTTCTGGGTAGGTACTTAACATTCTTTATGGGATGCAGCCTGGCAGGAACAAACACATTTATTAAATGAGTTACTAAATCGCAGGGGCATCAAGGGCACGACTTACAATGATGGAAATCCACAATGAAGGTGGTACGTGGGATGGAGACCCTTCCCCACAGTGATCGAATAATATAGCACATAGTTTCCCACGGGCTTGGTCTCAGATTAGCTGACAGTGTCCTCTAAACGGGGTGTGGGGAGCCACCGTCAAAGTTGCTCAGTTTCCCAATTTTGCCCCCAGACGTGACGCCCCTGCAGAGCAAATCTCCCGTCTTCAGTTCTGTGGGTCACTCTTCCTTGTCAGGCAACGAAAGTCTTTATTTCTGCTTCGACTTTGGTGAAACCCTTAACATCTTTCCCAAGCTAGCAAAATGGCAGGGTTCTTGCCTTTGGATGATCAAAACTCCTCCAGCGAGACCAAAAGCCCCGCCTGGCTGAGGCCCCAGGCACTGATGATTTTAACGTGCTCTCGGGCTGGTTTCCTTGCCCCCCACCCTCACAGCCCCGTGAGAACATTCTGAAAACCCTCCAAAGCATCGGCGCTCCCTGGTTCCTCAGCGAAGTGCCACTTCTACAGACTCAAGCCTGAAGAAGAATGAGGGAGAAAATTCCTGCTCCCCCAATGCAGAGTTTTATCTCCAGTCACTGGAATCTGGATTCTCTGAGCATAGCGGTGTTTTCTCAGCTCAGGGGTTCTGTCTAATTTTCAAATTGTATGGCACCCACATGCCACACCTCCACTTTCTGTTCTATAATGCTTTTCCTCTTTATAAGCAATAATAATAAATACAAATGTAGGGGCGCCGGGGTAGCTCAGTTGGTTAAGTGTCTGACTCTAGATTTCAGCTCAGGTCATGATCTCACGTATGGTTCATAGGATCATGCCCCATGGGATTCTCTCTCTGTCTTTGCCCCTTCCTCAGTCTTTCTCTCTCTCTTTCTCTCTCAAAATAAATAAACTTAAAAAAAATAAAATAAATACAAATGTAAAATTTTATTCTGGATATTGTACTATAGGTAAATGACTACATCCCAGAGCACTCGTAATCCGTTTCTATGCAGGGTCTCAGTGAAGAAGTCACCACGGCCACTAATACCTGCTAGCACTGTGCTAAATACTGCAGGTTTCTGGCCTATTAATACTCACAAGAGCTACAAGACATTACTGTGCTCTTGTTACAGATAAAGAAACTGAGGCTCTGTGATTGTCAAAGAACTCTCCCAAGGTCAAAACCCCCGACTAAAGTTCCGTTCTGGCTGGCTTTGTAGCCATCCCAGACGCTCCTACCAAAACATGCTGCGGGACATTTTTATTTGGATCCTATAGAGGAGAAACGCCTTCCTCGGAGAGTTCACAATCAGATTACAAGCAGAAGAGGGAAACACAGGAAAGATCCCAAACAAAGCATGGCAGAAAAAAAAATAAATGGCAAATGTGCTGGGGAGGCTGCCCCACGTGGGGAGAGGGGCCCGTGCAAAGGTACAGTGACTAGAAGCCAGAAGGAATCTTCCAGCCAGTATAGTATTTAGCTGCCCTTCTGCCATGCCCATGTTCATGTGGGGCAGCAGGTGGTTATGGCAGAAAAGCAGGTGCAGGTCAGTCTTTGGGGGTCTCAGATGTGACTCTAAGGAGTTGGCACTTTATTCTTTGGACAAAGTGGAGTCATGGCAGGTCTCTGAGGGAGGGGTTGGAGGACCCAATTCACGAAACACTCGAATTAGTGAAGTCCAAGAGGAAATTGAGCAATGGAAAGCTTTTTTTCTTCTAACTACAAAACAGCATGGTATTTGAACGGGACTGCAGAGAGGATATTGCCTTCCATTTATGGATTTATAACACATATGGGTCCCCACACAGAACGTGCTTCCTTCTCCCAAGATTGGGTTAAGTTCCCACCTCTAAAATCCTACAGCTCTTAAAAATGAAACTTACCTATTTTCCCCAAGCATTTGATTAGGAAAAATATGATGTTACCTTGCATTGGAGATGAGCTATGAGAGTTCCCTCCTTGTGTTGTTCATTAGCAAAGGAAGATTTCCAAGAACTCCATAAATAATTGCCTGCAGGTCCTCACAAACATTAAGACTGTTTCCCCGCAATCAGTCACTTCTCTTCCTGTGAACACGACTTCACCTTAAAATGGTATTTTAGAATCTGTCTTTCTCTGTATGATTTATCTCACTTAGCATAACACTCTCCAGTTCCATCCACGTTGCTATAAAAGACCAAGGGGGAGGGGAAGGAAAAAAAAAAAAAGGTTAGAGAGGGAGGGAGCCAAAACATAAGAAACTCTTAAAAACTGAGAACAGGGGTGCCTGGGTGGCTCAGTCGGTTTTGTGTCCAACTTTAGCTCAGCTCATGACCTCACACTCTGTGAGTTCAAGCCCCATGTCGGGCTCTGTGCTGACAGCTCAGAGCCTGGAGCCTGCTTCAGATTCTGTGTCTCCCCCTCTCTCTGCCCCTCCCCTGCTCATGCTCTGTCTCTATCTCAAAAAGAAATAAAAACATTTAAAAATTAAAAAAAAAAACTGAGAACAAACTGAGGGTTGATGGGGGTGTGGGAGGGAGGGAAGGGTGGGTGATGGGTATTGAGGAGGTAACCTGTTGGGATGAGCCCTGGGTGTTGTATGGAAACCAATTTGACAATAAATTTCATATTAAAAAGAAAACAAAACGGTATTTTGTTCCAGTACTTACTTCATTGCTGTGACAAAAAGCACATGAATTTAGAGTCATGAAAGACCTATGTCCACAGCGGAGCCCTGGCTTAGTGGGAAGAGGTTTGGGAGGAGGGATGGCGGATGAGTCACCTCCCACACCATGAAAGTGAGATTAAATCTAGCTTCATTTGGAGTTGGCTGTTTACAGGTTTACGCTTTCCTGGAAAATTCAGATGTGCTGCGCCTGGGTTGGCTTCTGTGATCATTCCTATGCACTTTTGTTCTTCTTACAGTTATGAAAATGTAGACACTAAGGTCAGTGGGGATGGGACCTTGCCTGGGCTGTTGATTGTTGTATCCTGCTTAGCGTCAGACAGTGCCCAATGCTGTGTTGAACGAATGAATGAATGGATGGATGGATGGATGGATGGATAGATGGATGGAAGAGGCTGAGTGGGGTCAGAGAACAGATGGGGAAGAGAGGGAGCCAGCACTAGGAATGGAGCACGTGCAGTGCGTGCTGCAAATGCACATATTCCTGCCTGTGGACACGTACACGGTATCTACTTAATTTCCCTGTTTAACAAGCTGCACTCAGTCCATTTTGTGGTACGGCTCAAAATAAAGACTCCCACCCAGCACCTTGGTGAGGAGTCAAGGCTAAACAAATGTTAGCAAATTGAGTCAAGGTCATTTGATGAGTCTGATGTTCCTAAAGGTAATTTGATGAGTTATTTTACATTTTTGTGTTCCTCTGTTGAAGAATTACTACAAATTCACTTATGGATTGCTAACTGGAAGGGGTGGTTCCCATTGACGACTGCAGTCAAGACTTTGGTGCCCAGAGAAGGTAGACTAGGCCCTTTCCTGTCTGTTATGGAATGAATGTTTATGTCCCTCCCCCAATTCATCTGTTGAACCCCTAACCCCCAATGTGATGAGATGGCCTTTGGGGGTAATTAGATTTAGAGGAAGTCATGAGGGTGGGGCCCTAATGATGAGATTAGTGTCCTTATAAGAAGAGGAAGAGACTAGACCTCTCTCTCTCTCTCTCTCTCTCTCTCTCTCTCTCTCTCTCTCACACACACACACACACAGCAAAGTGACCATTTGCAAGCCAGGAAGAGGACTCTCATGAGATACTGAGTCTGCCAGCACCTTGATCCTGAATTTCCAGCCTCCAGAACTGTGAGAAATAAATTCTTGTTTAAGCCCCCCAGCCTGTGGTATTGTGTCATAGCAGCCTCAGCTGATAAGGCACTAACCAAGGACGTAATAAAGATATGAAATGTGCTCAGCCTCATTAGTCATAAAGAAATTCAAATTAAAATTACGACGTGATACCACTACAACCTACAAAACTGACTAAAACTAAAACAATGCAAAATAGCAAATGTTAAGCTGTTCAAGCAATGGGAATGGTCATGCACTGCCGGGGGGGGATATATAGTCTAACCCCTTTGGATATCGGTCTGGCATCGTCTACCGAAAGGGAGATATGGGCTCACCCCACGACCCAGTGATCCCACTTCCTAGCGTGAAGCCCGCAGAACAGCATACATATCTTTACCCAAAGAACCAGGAAAGTGTTCCGTGGTAGTACCATCTGTAGTAAACACAAACTGGAAACAACTGAAACGCCCATCCATGTAGAATGGATAAATTGTGGCATATTCATATCGTAGAATACTATTGACAATAGGAACAACCTACCAACCACACGCAAGAAATTCGCAGACATAATGTTGAGCAAAAGGGCTCGCCTTATTCAATATATCTAAGGCAGAAAAACTAATTTAGAAATTAGGACAGCAGTCACTCTGGCAAGGGCACCAGAGGCTTCGTTGTGCTGTTATGTTCGGTTTCTTCATCCAGGTGCTGGTTACAGAGGTATGTTCAGGTTGTGAAATTCACCCAACTTTCACACTTATGATATATGCCTTTTTCTATAGGTATACCAGATTTCAATAAAACATTATAAAAAAAGACATATTCCTGTCTGGAGCCATAACATTCTGAGAACGGTGGTCTCATTGAGAATAAGTTGGAAGGGATTTGACTGGCCAACAGGAAGAGTGCAGTCTGCAAACTGGCTGGGTCTCCCAGGCTAGGCCACCTCACCTCCATACCTCAGCTTCTTCATGGAGACAATATCTAAAAATATCTGTAAGCGTTCCTTGGAAAAGCCAAAATGAAAATTAGTTATTGGAAGAGGAGGGGGGAATGTTAGATAGAATGAGTCATGTTCATAAAGGAAAAAATATAATTTCAATTTGAAATATTCTCTCCCAGGAGATCTCCAGGGGCTTGTGAAGTTGAGAAAACGTCCCTCTTAATAAACTCCAATTTTTCCTTCTAAACTTCATCAGGTGACCTCTGCTCTTGGCATGCAGGGCCTAGAAAGTATATCCATCTCTATTCTCCCTGATTCCTTGATCTCACTGGAGCTGAATTCCAAGCCTTTTGCTGACGACTCTTCCAACACCTTAATTATCCTTCCTTCCCCTCAATCAATCCATTAGTTCTCTCATGAACACTTTTGGTCATGAATATTTCCCCTTGCTTATCAGACCTCTGAAGGCTGGAAGCGAACGTAGCTCTTGCCAGCAATTAGCCTCCTGAGGTTTCTGGGACTTTGAATCAATTAACTTCACGAGGTAGAGAGTGCTCAAACTTTGCGTCACTCACCCTTGGGAGGTTTCCAGAACTTCTCATCAGTGAATCCCAGGAGCTTCCAAATCACCCTGGCTACTGGGCCCTGTTCACACTGTTCTAAGTGAACAAGAAGTGGCTGGAATTTCAGACTATCTTTGCTTTCACTGAGCTGCCCAAGACTGTCACCTTGTGTCTTGTCTTGTAACTTTTCTACATTGGGATCTACTGGACCTGTGTGTGATGACTGTATGTTGAATAAAATGATGAAAGTGGTAACAAATGATATCAGCACCACATAAGTCAGAATCTGTGCTGTAAACGTAGGATTTGAATGGGCCAAACTGCTCAGGACTCTCTTCATCCACCCATCCATTTGCTCATTCATTCATACCCTAAACATCCACAGTGCCTGTCATGTGTCAAGCGGGGATTTAGCAATGAGTGCGCTTCAGTCCCTGAAATTAAGGAGCCCGTGCTTTGCCAGACAGAGATGGGCATTCATTTCATAGTGCATAGCATTAGCTTTATCAGGGAAGCCCACAGCTCAGGGGAACCCAGAAAATGTATGAATCGCGTTTTGCTTTGTTCGGGGTTGAGATGAAGGCAGGTGGCCTCACAACCGGGCTCTGGTGTTGAGACGGAGATGGCTGTCTGGAGAAGGTGGAAAGCACCTCAGACGGAGGGAACCCTCAACAAGGTGTGGAGTCATGTCTGCACCAGGGGCTGGCTCAGAAGGAAGAGCAGTCTCATGATGAGCAACTGACCTAACATAGGCTCAAGGGAAACAGGAGAGGGTATATGCCGGGCAGCAGGGTCGAAGTCTGGTTGCCAAAGAAGGGACTGAACCTCATGCTGAACTTGACAGTGAACATCGTCACGGGGTTTTCCGCAGGAGGCTACATGGTCACACGTGCCTTGAAAAGTTGAATGAAATGCTCATGGAGTATAAAATAGTTGTAGGAGAGGCTGTGGACTGAGACCTGGCAGGAGGCTCTTAGAATTGTGCAGGCGGTGTGTGACAGAGGCCTCACAGACCAGAGGCAGAAGGGAAGGGCAGAGGAGACTCCACTGTGTCATTGCAGAGTGTTATCAAAAAAAAGGTATGTTCAAGTGCTAGCCCTGAGTGATGGGACCTTATGGGGAAATAGGGTCTCTGAAGACGTGACCAGTTAACTGAATATTAGGTCATACTGGATTAAATCCAATGACTCATGTCCTTATACCAAGGCCACGTGAAGACCCACAGGGAAGAATGCCACGTGACAATGGAGACAGAGATCAAAGTGATGCATCTGCAAACCAAGAAGGGCCACGGACCACTGGCAGTCCCCTGAAACTGGGAGAGGAGCACAGAACAGACCCTACTCTCAGACCTCTGCGAGGGACAACCCTTGCTGACACTCTGGTTTTGGACTTCCCATCTCCAGAACTGAAAGACGATGGCATTCTGTGGTTTTCGGCCACCCCGTTCATGGCGCTCTGTTGTGGCAGCCCCGGGAAGCTAATAAGTGGAGATACCACAGACATAACCTGGTGTCCAATGGCGTGGGAGTTGGGCGGACAGAGGGCTCAGGAAGAGAGCGGAGGGAAGGTGTGCCTAGGTTTATGCTTTGGATGAGGGAGAAGCCATCCCCCTCACTCAGATTAAAAACAACAGTCAGGAATTGGGTTGGAGCAGGGAACAGTGCACTCGGCTTTTTTGTATGTGGAGCCAAGGTGCCCAGAAGGCCAAGGAGGGCAGGTTGGGCTGCTGTGTGGAAGGACTACAGTGATCACTTCTCAAGATGGTAAGATGTGTTTTTGCCTCTTCCTTCCTCAACCCTCCTCCAAATGCTTCTTGGTGCAGGACACTTCGCATCCGCCTCCAACCCCAGTGGAGAACCTGGCCAACACCCAGCCAAGCCAACGGATTAAGTCTCGAGTCACTGGGGGAGAGACCCAGGAACTGTCTCCATGATGCCATCAGGCACATAGCAAGAGCTGGTTAGCATGAGCAAGAAAAAGCCTCTCTGTTGGGTGAATGCTTCACTCTGAGGCTAGATCAGCGAAGAACATTATCCTTCCTCCCCCACCGTGGTAGAGACTGAATTGGCCCTGAATCTTACTCTCTCCTCCGGCCTTAGGGGTACCTCTGACTTTTAGGTAGGCATGAGACGCCCAACATTTAGACTACATTTCCCTTTTGACACGTGGCTGTGTGACTAAATTCTGACCACAGAGCTGTCCTCTGGAGCTTCCCAGGAGGGTCTTCAAAGGAAGAGGGTGTACCTCCTAAGCCTCTCCTTCTTCAAGCTGGCAAGGATGCAAACATGATGGCTGGAGCCCAAAGAGCTCTCTAGAACCATGAAGCTGCAAGCCAAGCTGGGCAGAACAATGGCCAGACAAGAACCCAGGTCTCTGATGACCGGGTTGCTGCACACGGACCCTGCACTGATCCCTGCAGGGCACACTCCCATGAGAGAGAAGCGAGCCCCACCTCATTTGAGTCACCATCCCCTTGGCTTTCTCACATGTTGCGGAACCAGTCCTGCCCCGTACACCCTCCTCCTAGGAAGGGACTGAAGGGCTTGAATCTTCTCCATGACTCACCTGCCACCAGCTCCGTTGAGAGGAGGCTGGAGGGAACTGGTTGAAGGGAAGTGAGTGAGAAGGTGCAGGTGCAGGACGGCAGGGGAACACGGAGGCGTTGCACGAGCTGGGGACAGTAGAGAAGAGAAAGAGGAAGGTGACCCCAATATCCATCCCACACACGGACGGAAGGGCAACGTGAGGGGAGAATTAAGGACTCTTTGCAGCATCTTTTGGACAGGGTGTATCCACCTAATCATCTAAAGATGGGAATCTCTCAGGGTGCCTGGGTGGCTCAGTCGGTTAAGCGTCCGACTTCAGCTCAGGTCATGATCTCGCGGTCCATGAGTTCGAGCCCCACGTCAGGCTCTGTGCTGACCGCTCAGAGCCTGGAGCCTGTTTCGGATTCTGTGTGTGTCTCTCTCTCTCTGACCCTCTCCCATTCATGCTCTGTCTCTCTCTATCTCAAAAATAAATAAACGTAAAAAAAAAAAAATTTAAAGATGGGAATTTCTCTGGCCACAGAGCAGAATTCCTGCCCTTCCAGAGCTAAGGACACAGGTGAGGGCTGAGCTTCACAACTCGCAGCTCAGAGGGGGAATTGCCCTGGACAAGGAGCACGCAGTGAGCCCTGTTACATGTTGCTTTGGAACCTACGGAGGGGCCACTCGTCTGTGGTCACACAGGGAGAAAATGGCCGAGTCAGGGACAAGCACGGAACAATGAACAGTAATCTGGTCCCTGGACATGCATCCCCAGGTTTGGCAATTCTGAGCTGCCCTCTGTGTTGCCGGTTCTCTCTCACACACCTCTCGGCTTTTGCACCCGCTGTTTCCAGACTGTTCCCTGTCTGGATCCCTTCCTTCCTTCTCTCCCTCTGAACCTGATTGCAGACGATGAAAGCTGAATAACTCAGCGGAAGAAGAGTTTATGCAAATGGTCACAGCTGAGGATTAGGCTCAGGTCTGGCTTGCAGGAGAGGCTCGTGCCAGTGGGACTGGTCCGAGGAAGAGACCACGGCTGCTGCCAGCACAGCCAGAGGGAGAGAGACCCCATCCCTGCCTCCTGTGGCTCCTGCTCCTGGGAAAGTCCAGCATGGGGATGGGGGGTCAGATGGACTGGCCACATCTAGGTCACCTGTGGCCAGGCTTCCAGGGAGCCTCGGAGATTGACCTCCGGTGTTGACCTTGAGAAGGTGGGACTCAGAAGGGAAAATACTAAGAACAGGGGCACCCGGGTGGCTCAGTCGGTTAAACGTCCGATTCTTGGTTTCAGCTCTGGTCATGATCTTGCGGCTCATGGGTTCGAGCCCCGCATCAGGCTCCGTGCTGATAGTGTAGAACTGGCTTGAGATTCTCTCTCTCTCCCTCTCTCTCCCTGCCCCTCCCCTGCTCATGCTCACACTCTCTCTCCCTCCAAAATAAATAGATAAACTTAAAAGAAGAGAAAATACTAAGAATACACAGTTGGAAATAGTAATCTGCCTTATAGGGTCTTTCCTCCTGGGAATATTAATCATTCCCCAGGATGGGGCTAGGATGCCGCCTCTTCTGGAATTTTTTCCTTCCTTCTTATTTATGTACTTGTCTGCATGCTTGGCTGTGACTGTCTTCGGCTGGGCTCCCCTAACGCAGACCCTGAGATAAGAACTTGTACGTGAGGGGTCATTTATAAACGCACTTTGAGGAGACACTGCTTGGAGTTAAGGGAGGTAAGACAGGGGCCAGAAGGAGCAAGTGTGGGTGTGATTCCAGGCCAGGTCCTGGGGAGGGTGAGCTCAGAGTTTTCCCAACCTGAGACAAGGGAGCTGGGCTCACAGTCACAGACTAAGGGCAGCTAAATGCCCAGTCCCTTCCAGTCCCCTGAGCATGAGAAGCAAAACATCTCCAGTAGCCCAAGGGCTGTTCTCTGAGGCATGACAGGTCCTGGCTGAGGGAGGGGAGCACGCCCAGGGCATCTAGGTGCCACCGACCGTGTTCTATGGTAGGTATTCACTCATGCCTGCGTTCGTGCACCCGTTCACCTGGACTTCTCACGGGGCCGTGGATTCCACAGGAGCAAGGACCATGTCCTGACACTGTACCTGCTCTGCTCGGCCCACCACAGGTGGCCCCGAATCCGGAGAAAGGAGGGGCGGAAGGGCGACTGTACCGAACGTCCCGCAGCGGGAGCTCCCCACCCCCGCCCTGCCCCCTGCATCCAGGTTTCCCCCTTTCACTGAATCGCCCAGGTGCAGCCACCACATCAAAATGTGATTATTCTGGAGTCTAGGACAAGGGAGAGGGAAAGAAATTAATGAATCAACAGCTGTAATAGACTTCTAGGCACCCACCCAACTCATTCATTAGTGAGAGAAGCAGACCCTAAAAGCGAGGATGCTGTTCTCAGAGCCCAGAACCCTGTCGACGGGGAAAGAGAGCCCAGGGCATTTGCCAGGAAGAGGTGGCCAAGGCTGGAAAAGGTAGGTCTTCTGGAGGCCAGCTGGCAGGGAAGGCTCCCAGGAGGCCATCCTGCCCTCCAGGGGCTCAGAGACTGTGTGCACCAGCCAGCTCTCCTGGGGGACCTTGGCTGGAACAGGTTTGCGGCCAGGAAAGGTGTGGAAGGAAGGGGAGGATCATGGGGCAGGGAGACAGTAAACAGAGAGAAGGGGGCAGCGTAAAGGCCAGCATTGGGAGCAGATCTCTTTTTTACTGGGGCTGTTCTCATCAGGAAGGCTCATCACTATGAAGTCTAAAGTCACGTCAGAAAGACTGGCTGAGCCTGTGTACAAACAGCCCAGCGTAGATTAGGTGCCCCCCAATTCTGACTTTCTTCTATCTCATCATCTTCTCACCACCGGGCCCTGGGAGCAAGAATGCGCCCGGGTTTCTAGCTCCTCTGACTACATTTAACGCCCCGAGCCCCTCTCATCTTGTCCCTGGGGTCCCACGTGTCCGGCAGGAATGATCACCACCTCTATGCCCACCCAAATGACAGTACGAATAAAGCCACTTCTGTTTACTGAGTGCTGTCCGTGTGCCACTTTATCTCATTCAGGTCCTGACATTGCCCCAACAGGTAGACATTACTTCTCCCGAATGAAGAACACTGCCATTCACCGAGACACTAAAACTCGTAAAAATTTGGGAAAAGACTGTAAGGTCCCAGCTGTGTAACTTCATGGGGATTTTAAAACACTGACACCTTGGGGAGCTTGGGTGGCTCAGTCGGTTGAGTGTCCGACTTTCCCTCAGGTCATGATCTCACGGCTTGTGGGTTCGATCCCCAGGTCAGGCTCTGTGCTGACAGCTCAGGGCCTGGAGCCTGCTTCGGATTCTGTGTCTCCCTCTCTCTGTGTCATTTCCCTGCTCGTGCTCTCTCTCTTAAAAATAAATAAACACTAAAAAAAAAAAAAATTAAGGAGCACCTGGGTGGCTCAGTCAGTTAGGTGTCCAACTTCAGCACAGGTCATGATCTCACAGTCTGTGAGTTCGAGCCCAGTGTCGGGATCTGTGCTGACAGTTCAGAGCCTGGAGCCTGCTTGGGATTCTGTGCCTGCCTCTCTCTCTGCCCTTCCCCCACTTGTGCTCGCTCGTGCTCTCTCTCTCTCTCTCTCTCTCTCTCTTAAAAATAAACATTAAAAAACATTTGTTTTAAAACCCTGACTCCTTAAAGTACCTTCTACAACTTGCAGTTGCCTATAAGATAAAGCTGAAACTCCTCATCGTTCCTGACCCTGCAATCAAAATCTAGCTTCTATCCACCTTCCAGAATTTTCAACTCACGCTGCCCACCGTTTGTCCCCAACCCCATTCACCCTATTATCCAGTAATAAGAGCTCTCCTTTCCCTAAACACCCCCCTGTATGTCTGTACTTCTGGGTCTCTACTTTTTCCTTTTAATGCTGTATTGCTACTTACTCTTAACTTCTCGCCTTTCAAGACCACTAGACCCCAATGTTTCTATCTGAATTCGCCTGGGTGCTTCATAACAGTGAAGGTTCTGGGATTGCTCTCCTGACTCAATGATGCAGATTTTTAGAAGTACGCTT
This sequence comes from Panthera pardus, assembly GCF_024362965.1. NCBI lineage: Eukaryota > Metazoa > Chordata > Mammalia > Carnivora > Felidae > Panthera > Panthera pardus. Next base: position 75,393,234 of record NW_026527002.1, on the reverse strand, counting down.
GGGAATCTGTATTGTTAACCCCCAGGTGACTTTTATGCTCAACAGCATGAGGAACCAGACTTCAGGAGACGCCCAAGTTCCAAGTAAACATGTGCAGTCCTCCTCCAACTGCCTGGCGCAGAAGCTGATCCACAGAAAACCCTAAATATTTGGGAAATCGTTACATTGAGCAGTCAGGGCCCGTGAGGCACAGATGGATTTAAGCACAATTGTTGGATGCATAGACAAGTGAGTCACAGGCAGATAAATGGATAAACTGCCCAACACTGCTACCTCTTCATCCAAGACCATATCCCTGGCTCTCAATTCCCAGGCGGCAATAGCCATGACTTCCTTGCGCTTCCGATACTTTCTTGATTGGATAATGGAGACTCTTAGCCTTCTAGAGTGGTCTGCGAGCTCCTTGAAAACAGAGAGTGTGTGCCTTTTTGCTTCATCCCAACATGTAACAGAGGTCCTGGCCCAGAGTTATTGCTCAATTCATGTGAAGTGAATTCAAGCAACAACTAATAAACTGTTATCAGAACAGATGGACAAATGAACGCGACAACAGGGATCTGGGTGAAGGAAAAACAGACATGGGACAGTTTAGATGGGAACGAGAATACTGAGATCTGCAGAAGTTTCCTGCATTTGGCAAAAGGAAAGCACCCCTCTTCCTGCCCAGTCCCCAGGGCTGGGAGCAGAGGGAGCCTCCATATGGGGAAGCGAGGACAAGATGTCTCTGGGAATAACAGATTTGAGAAAGCGGTGTCCCTAATGTGCTGGCAGCCGGGTGCTGTTGGCAATGCCCACCTCTGCCCACCAGCCCCCACGGAGAGCTGTACTTTCCAGAACTGGAATCCAAAGGCTTCAGGAGGCAGGATGTTGTGAAGGAAAAGAGGGCATGAACTTCAGAATCCTACAGATTTGGGTGAGAAAGCTCTGTGATTTGCGGGCTCTGCTTTCTCGTCTGTAAAAATGAGCCCAAGATAGCCCTCCTAGGTTTCAACACTTGCCTTTGCTTAGAAAGTCCATGCACCCAGTTTTGCTCCTGACGGTCCCCAAAGATGCCTGTTCTCCTGGTAACGTCATGAAAGGCACCACCTTTCAGCCCCCGAGCTGCCCAAGCATGGAGAGTAAATAACGTGTCCAGCCCACCCTTGGCCCACACATCTTTATCCCATCGTCGCGTTTTGAAGCTAGTAACCACTTTTCTGTTGAGGCTGCTCTTCAAGCCAAGAGTCTCCCATGTAGCGGGAAATCCACTGTTCAGAGCATAAGCTACGGCATCGGCAGTTATGGGTTCGAATCTAGGCTCTTCGACTTCGTGGCCAAGCCTTGGTTTCCTCAGTGTGAAATGAAAATGATAATGATTCCCCCTCACAGTCACCGGGAGGGTTAAATGTAAGGACATGAGTCAGGCACCTGAAGCCTGGAAAGAGTAAAAGCTTGGTCTCTCCGAGTCTCTTTCCCTCTTCCTCTCTTCCTACCCTTCCTCCTTGCTCGCTCTCTCTCTCTCTCTCTCTCCTTCTTCCCTCAGAGCAATGAGATCAAACTAGAAAGCTCCTTGAGATCCCAAACTTATGATGCCATATCCGGAAAGTCCAGAACATTTTAGGGAAGGTCCTGGCCATAGCTTAAGCAAATTCTACTGCTCTCTCAAAATACAAATGGAGTTACAGACAACAGCTGTGCTTACATAACACATGTTCTTACTACCAAAAGGGAAAAGTTTCCTAACCCTAATTTGGGCAAGAGCTCTCTCTCTTTCCTTTTAGACCCAGAACTGGGATGGCTTCAGCCACTCTGACTCTCAGAACAGGCTATCTAGAGCTGAAGCCAGGAGAAAGATAGGCCCTGAGAACATTGTCTGATATCGTGGATCCAGCTGTGCCTGAAGTTAGCTTTATATTTTACTGTTATGTAGCCTAATAAGTTCCTTATTGGCTTAAGCTCATTTGGGTTGTTTTTTTCTGTCACTTTCAACAAAAGGACTCCTAATAAACCAAGGCGGTGGTGGATGGTGTGTGTTTAGAACGAGGGTCATTAGAGAGTAGGTACAAGACAAGTCGCCTGTCCTGGGACTGTCCTGAACACACGACAGGAACTTTGACTTGCAGTTGGCTTTTGTCCCTGATCCTTTGCATGTGGGTGGAGAAGGGCCAGATATATTTTAAAGACCAGAGACAACAGACACCAGCAGGCGATATGACCACATCGAAGGCATTGCCTGGGCCACCAGAGATCCAGAAAATGTCTATGCACCTCTATAGTGAAATTTTCAAGGGACTCTCAGAAAATCAATAATTGTAAAAGCACCATGCTGTCGAATCAGCCCCACTACCTACCATTAATTGAGCTCTAATTTTCAATACAGGCAGCAGAAAAGGAGGGCTGTAAAGGAATGTTTCCTTTTGGAATTTACCCAGAGGGAATGTAGGAGGAAAGAAAGAGCCAGGGAAACCAGGGAAACCAAGTGGGGCTATTCTCTGGAACTCTGCAACACCCAGCTCCCTATGTGCTCTTCTGGACCTGCGCTGTGAGACCCCGCATACGAGACACCAGAGCAGGGGGCAGGTGGTAGGGAATGGGCGCTCCGCTTTCAGTCAGACCTTTCTTCAAACCCAGCCCCGCCACCTATAAGCCACGAAACCACGGGCATGTGACTGAGCCTCTCTGAGCCTCAACTTCATCCACTCCAAACTGCAGATAATATCCACAGACCTTGTAGGATGATTTTGAAATGAGAGGAGATAATTTACATACTATTCTCAAGGTCGTTCCCAGTCGGTAGTGAACATCTTATAAATACTAGTTATTATTACTGTCAAACACACAGAAGCACAGGCTTATAATAGTAAATAAAAAAAAAGAAAATCAGAGATAATATGTTTTGGGCAGTTTGATCATCACTATTGAAAACTACCAAAGAAAACAGGAAACTAAAAGTCTATGCCCTGAAAAACAACTAGAACGAATACAGCCCATGTCTTAATAATGGTTACCTTTTGCAGGTGGGATCAAGGGTAGCTTTATATATATATGTCTTTCTTTGACTTTTTTTTAAGGTTTCAAACATTTTAATGATGGCCCTAGAGTAATTTTATAGTAGATAAGATTATTTTAGTTTTAAGAATTACTATTCTCCTTCTTTCTTTTCATAGAGATAAGAAGCTTACCTAGGACATGACTTTCCTCTGTAGCCCAATACGGCATCCCAGCTGGACAATGCATTGTTTCAGGGTTTCACAGCAGAGTTGAGGAAGGCCGGATGATGTATCACAATACCTCTGATAGTACCTCCCCTTTCAGGATCCATCCACACATTTCCAGACATTGTCTGGGGTTTTGTGGCAGCCCAAGAGGTCCAACACAATCCTTACAGACTGTCACAGCTGCAAGTTCACAGACAAGGAAATTGAAACACCAAGAGGCTAAGTAATTTGAGAGCATTATTGGACTCAGAAAAGCATGTACTTCCCACATGCGCTTGTAGGGACAGTAGGAAGGGAGCAGAGAGAGCTGGAGGGAGGGGAGGGAGAGGCGGGCAAGGCTCGTAGAGAGACAGGTGCACCTGCCCGCATGGGCTTGTGGGCCAGGAAAGAAATGTGAATCTCACCTGCCCAACACGGACGACTCACTGAAGAATTTTCCACAGGAGACAGACATGATCGTGTCAATCTTTTTAGACGATTGTCTGGCTGCCGTTTGGAGACTGAGAGAGAATGTGCACAAAGAGCTGAGTGAGAGAGAAGTCAGGGCCCTGGGGGAACTAGAGGGGAGAGATGAACCCCTCCACGGGTGGCGTGGCCTTCTGTAAATCTTGGATTTTGTAAGTCCTGTGTGTTTCCAACAGGCACATGCTCTGCTGGCCACGTCCACTGCCAGCCCCTGTGTCTACGGGGTTAGCTCACCTCCGGGCCTGGCTCTGTCCACTTGGCATGGGAGTGAGTGGGAGCCACAGCGCTCTCGTGAATCTCTCCAGAGGTAGTGCCCGGCAGTAGCCAGAGCCCGCGCAGGTGTGCTTGTGCTGGAGGCCTGCTGGAGTCAGGGGACTGGCACCACAGAGGCCCAGATCCCTTAAAATTTCCCATTTGATGTGCTAATTGTTAAAAGAAAAAGAAGGGAAGGGAGAGAAAGGGGGAGGAAAGGTGAGGGAGTGGGACGAGGGGAGGAGAAGGAGAGAATGGGGGGGGACGTCCCTCAGCCTTTTCCATAGCTTTGCCTCCACATTCCTCCAGTGTGGTTCCTTCTGTCTCTTTCCTTCCCTCGCCCTTCTTTCTTCTCCTTCTCCAGAGTATAAACCAAGTTTCCAGGTTTTCATCTGTAAAGCCATCTCTACAATCCCCAGAGGAGCCCCTTGCATACCTAAGACAGAGGCTCACTACCCTGCAGCCCCCGGGGACCAGGCCCAGGCAAGAGCTCTCCTCTCTGGGCCTCATGGATCTTCTGTCCTCTCTCCTCCTTGAATACTCTTTCTAGATCCTTTCTCTTTGGGTACAAGATTCAATATCACTTCCTCAGAGAAGCCCTCCTGCCTGGGACTGCCTAGATCTCTCTCTCTCTCTCTCTGTCTGTCTCTAATTATCATTGGAGCTAAATTCCCTACATTACACTTAACAGGATTTGAAATTGTTTACTTCTGTATGTCTTCAGTTTTTTGGGGGGCCCAGCGGGTCTCAACCTTGCATGCACTTAAGTATCATGTGGGGAGGTCTGGGAAGACCCTGGGTCCTAAACACCCCCTTCCCCCCCCCACCCCACTGCTCCAAGATGCAGTGGGTCTGGGATAAGCCTGGGGCGTCAGGAGCTTTTAAACCTCAGGGGCTCCCAAAGCACAGCCAAACCTTCTGCTTTAGCTGGGCTTTTGGGGGTTGGTGTTTGTTTTCTGTTTTTGATGCTACTCCTTTTCTTGTTTCTTTTTACCCCCAGTTACTTTATTGGTCTGTTTTTTAGCTTTTCTCTTTCCCATTGCGGGTCTTCTTCGAGTGCATGGCGATTCTGTCCGGTCTGTTCATATTTATTTATTTTTTATCTTTTTTAATGTTTATTTATTCTCAGAGAGAGAGAGAGAGAGAGAGAGAGAGAGAGAGAGAATCTGAAGCAGGATCCAGGCTCTGAGCTGTCAGCACAGAGCTGGACCGGCCTTGAACTCACAAACGGTGAGATCATGACCTGAGCTGAAGTCTGAGTCACCCAGGCACCCCTTGTCCATTCATACTTAAAAAGGAAGGGACCCTGGGGGCTCTGACAGTTCTCTGGGGGTGGACGGGGCTGGTTGAACAGCTGTGTCTCTCCACTGCGAGAATCGGATGATCGAGTCCAGTTCCAGAACCATGTTGGGTGACTGAGGATGCCGGCGTCCATGGGGGTTTCCTTTTGGGACAGTTAGTCTCCTCCACCTTCTTGGACCCCAACAATGGAGGAGGTGTGGGTGTTGGCGCCTTTATTCCCCGAATTGCTTTCCCTGCTGACTGGAGTCTAGAGTGGGATAGACCTGTTTTCCAGGGAGGGGGATATGTTGACTTGGCCGTGTGGGTGGGACGGCACCAGGAAGGGGGTCTCTGGTCCTCCTGCACACTCACCACACTCACCAGTGCCTCGTGTTCAGCCTCACCTTTCTCTGCGCCTCGTGCCTCTAATTCCAGGGCGCTTCTGAGTCTCCCGGAAACAACGCGACTTATTCTCTATTGCGAGGCTCCCTTAGTTTTACTCATTCTTTCGCCAGCTTTTAAATGTCTAAACATTGGTTGTCATCTCTCACCTCACGTCATCACCTCTCCTGACCTTCCTTTCTGTGGGTTTATGCATATTTTTTTTTATTTCTTTACTTTCCTTTTAGAACAGTTTGGGGAAGCGGAGAAGGCAGGTGCCCAGGTGCTGCCCATTGAAAGAAAGACTCAAAGCTCTGTCCCTTCTCCGGTCCAAGGTGGGCTGAGATTTCTTTGCTGGCCTCACAAGCCTGTTGGAGTGTGTCAGGATGCAAAGTAGGAATTATTTTTATACTCACTTTACAAGATGTGGACTTCGAGGACCAGAGAGGTCAGTGACTTAACCACAGATCACACAGCTCCTGAACTTCAGCTCTCCATTAGCCCACACTGCTCTCAGTAGGCTGCTTTCTGCAGGTCCTGTGACCTCACCTACTTTTTCAAAAGTCACCGAATACAAGGGCACTTGGGTGGCTCAGTCGGGTGAGCGTCCAACTTCGGCTCAGGTCACGATCTCGCGGTTCGTGAGTTTGAGCCCCGCGTGGGGCTCTGTGCTGACAGCTCAGAGCCTGGAGCCTGCTTCGGATTCTCTGTCTCCCTCTCTCTCTGCCCCTCCCCCACTTGCTCGCGCGCGCTGTGCGCGCGCGCGCGCACTCTCTCTCTCTCTCTCTCTCTCTCCAAAATAAATATTTATCACAGCCCTGGTATCTTTGCAGAAGGTTGGGGAGGTACAAAATGAAAGTGGTTTGGGCGGCCTCTTGTCAAAAGGAAAGCAATATAGGTCGCGATGGCCATGGATGTGTTCCATCGCCATCGGGATGATTGCTGTTCGGCAACTGTTCGGCCCATACTTGTGAGCTCCTGACAGCAGCCAGTGACTCGAAGCTACATCAGCTTTTGTTGGACAAATGAAGGAGAGTTAGCAAGGTTTAAGGAGGAGAACTTAGATCTGAGTTCAGACAGACGTGGGTTCAGACCTCTGAGCCCCTCCCTAGCTATGTGAATCACACATAGCTTCCTGAGCCTGCATTTGCTTTTCTGCCAATGGGGAGAGGGGTCCCCCTTGAAGATGCTGGGGAGGATTATGGAGAATCACTTATCGCAAGGACCTCGCAGGCGGCCCCGTAGATGACCTTCCCCTGCCTCAAGGCTCCCCTTTCCTGAGTCGTTCAGGCCTCCTAACACCCCCTCGGGCCGACCTTGCATGTTGGAGACAAGACTAAAATAAAATCTTACCTTTGAAAGAGTCATAAGGCCCAGGGAAGAGGACATTTGCATTTAAAAAAAAAACTATATTTTTCATTAATATTTCTAATAAAACGAAAGCCCCAAGGAAAAATGAAAGGAATTGGCTTTACTTAACCCGATAAAGAGAGGGCTTCAGCGGGCCTCATAACTGCCTTAAAGTGTGGGACCGAATATCACATCAGATGCTGACCATCAGCCATAAGGTGCATCAAAACTCCAGGGACTCGGCTGCAGCCGCAAAACTCACAGGCAAAAGGGAAAGCAAGGAGCACTGGCCGCAAGGAGAATCCTGGGGCGGAGGGGTGGGAAGCCAGAGGGGGACACGGCTGTCCTTCCCACCTGCTCCTGCTCTACTGCTGCCACTCAGTCGCTGACCCCACCTCCTGGTCGGGATCACCGGGCTGATCACTCTCGCGACACGTTTGACCTCTCGTGCCTCTGCGCACTGTGTTCTCTGGCTGCAACGCCCTCCCCTTGGCAGCTGTCACGTCCTGGCACACCTTTCCTCAGCTGCAAGGGCTCTCTGTCAGTCACTTCCTCCAGGATCCCTCCAGCAACTCTCCCTCACTTCTGCTTCACTCCTCCCCGGCACTCTGTACTCACCTCTATTCCAGGACCTGGTACCATGCATTCTACTGTTTGCTTGCATGTATTTTCCTCATTTGATGTTGGGCTCCTTGGGGCAAAGACCTGCATCCCGTTTGTTGGGCTTATATCCTCCCGCCCTACTGGCTAATTACCTAGCATACGATAGGGGCTCAAAACCGTGTGTTGAGAGAATAAATTAAAGGAGTGAATTCAGCAAGCATGACCACCAAACTCAACAAAGTTGTCCTTCTTTTAAACGATTCCTCCTAGACTCTTCCCTCTGGCTCCCCAGATTGCAGGGGTGAGGGAGAGGTGTGAGTAGGAGGTTTGGTTTAATCATTCACGTGGGTGGTTACCTCCCTCGCAGAATCTCTCATCATTCCATGTACACACTCCCCATCTGCCATGCAGCCCCCCCAAAAATGCACGGGAGTTCCCGCCTTCGCGATGCTGACTCCTCCTAAAATTTCATTCCACTCCTCTCTGCCTAGATAACATCTCATCCTTCAAGACCTGGCTTTGGCCAATGGGACCTGGACACAAATATCAGCGTGCCAGCTCCAAGGGCAGATATCATGAGGTCTCATGGGATTCCTCTCGCCATTGTGGCCACTTCCAATTCCCTCCTTGGAAGAATATGCTCCGCCATCCATTCAGCTTGACTTGAGAGTGAGATCCACAGAGGAAACCGTCTTCTCTAAGTAGCCACCGTTCCGGAGAGGACAAGAGACCCGCGGAGAAGACCTAGTCACGACAATTACAGCCTGAAGCGTGGGGCCCAGCCCTGCCCTTGGCACAGCACAAGCAAGGGATGGCGGGGTGGTTTCTGGGACACAATTGGCTCCTTTCACTATGGCCTTTCTTGCAGACCACCTACAAGTTCACTCTTAGAAATAGAGCTCAGATGTATGAGTCCCTGGACCCAGTGCCCTAACTTCTCTGTGCATCTGCTCTTGATCTATAAAATATGGATACCCAACAGCATCGTTGAAAAGATAATATGAGGGGCGCCTGGGTGGCGCAGTCGGTTAAGCGTCCGACTTCAGCCAGGTCACGATCTCGCGGTCCGTGAGTTCGAGCCCCGCGTCAGGCTCTGGGCTAATGGCTCGGAGCCTGGAGCCTGTTTCCGATTCTGTGTCTCCCTCTCTCTCTGCCCCTCCCCCATTCATGCTCTGTCTCTCTCTGTCCCAAAAATAAATAAAAAACGTTGAAAAAAAAAAATTTAAGAAAAGATAATATGAGTTGTTACCTATGAGGCACCTAGCATGTGCTTTTTACATTGTAAAATATTAAAAAGTAATGACTATTGTTACAGCAGTGTTAGTATTAAGAGTATTTGAGGGGCACCTGGGTGGCTCGGTCAGTTAAGTGTCTGACTTTGGCTCAGGTCATGATCTCCTGGTTCATGGGTCCGAGTCCCATGTCGGGCTCTGTGCTGACAGTGCAGAGCCTGCTTCAGATTCTGTGTCTGCCTCTCTCTATGCCCCTCTCCCACTCATGCTCTGTCTCTCTCTCTCTCTCTCTCTCTCTCTCAAAAATAAATAAACATTTTAAAAAAGGAGTATTTGATAAATGGTATTTATCAAATTGGTAAATTTGCTATTTACTATTTACTATTTACTATTGCTGTATAATAAGTGACTCCAAAACTTAGTGGCTAAGAATAATATATTTATGTATTTATTTGACGGTGTCTGTGGGTCAGGAATCTGGGCATGGCTTAGCTGGAGTGTTCTGATTCTGGGTCTCTCACAAGAGTGCAGTGAAATGCTCAGCTGTGGCTGTGTTCACCTCTAGGCTCATCTGGGGGACGACTGCTTCCCAGCCCACTCCTATGGCAGGTCATGTGCTCATGTCATATATTGTCATATGGGCCTCTCCAACATTCATCTTGCTTCACCCAGAGAGAGACAAGGGAAGGGAGCAAGCACTCAAGACAGAAGCTGCAACCTCTTCGTAACCCAATCTCAGAAGTAACATCCATAATTCTGCTGTATTTCATTTGTTAAAAGTTAGTCACTGGGTCCAGCCCACAGTCACCATGAGGCAGAAATGACTGGGGCCATCTTAGAGGCCACCTGTCACAAAAGATAAGGTACTAATGATCACTACTACCAATAAATAATGATAATAATGGTGAAGGGAAAGAGTGATACGTATGAAATCAGAGACAATAAGGATTCACATCTCAACTCTAGGATTCACTTAACATGGGTCCATAAGACAAGTTACTTACCCTCTAAAGTCTCTGTTCTTAATTTGCAAACAGAAGGTTTGTATAGAAACTACGGGACATAAATGAAATAATGGCTACAAAACGCACATGTGGTATTTGGCACAAAGGAAGATGAAAAATAAATGCCGGTATCATTATTGCATTGTGTGGGGTTTTAGCTCCAGCTAAATGTAATTGCATTTTCTTGGCATTATTTTTTTTTTCCTAAGGAATTGGCTTGTCTAAGATACTGGCCAATCTTTTAGACCATAAAATAAATGTTTCATCTGCTCGCAGTTTCTTAGACCTTAGGACAAGAGATAAAATGCCAATGGATGAGGTCCTGAGTGTTACAGAAAACTCTAAGTATGTGCTGTATCACATTCTGAGCTCAAAATCTTCCTGGAAGGCTCCAGGCCTACACGACCTCCCATTTCCTTCCAGGAAAAGACGAGTCCATTAGCCCGAGGTAGCACCATGGCCTCTAGCAAGGAGACAGGAGAGCAAGGAAGTCTCTTCCCCCAAGGTAGTAGCTATTTTAGTCTTAACATTTAGAGAGATACAATTACTGTGTCTTTGATATTCGTGAAGGCATTTCTCACACTCTGGTAGCCTGAGGCCATCCCAAAGTTTGAAGGATAGAGTCAATTTATTGAATCAGACATTAAGAGGGGATTTATATGCAGCTCCAGACAAGGACCAAATATTGATTTTTAAGGGGAAAAAATGAAATGTTTTTCCTCATACCTAAGAAAAAATTGAAGTTGCCTGGATTTCTCATAACTTGGAGAATTTGTCCGGTCCCAAGAACTTGGAGTTTAGTATTGAAGTGGAACCAGCTCTTGGGAATTTTATCCGCTTCCACATCTCCAACAGTAGACGATCCGGTCAATGTGAGGTAACCACAGGCGCGTTAGAAAGGCTACCAGACCCTATGTCTGCCCTGACATCTGAGTTTCTACCACTTGAGGATCCTTCCTTTGGAGAGACAATATGGTTCTGGAGACAGAGCACATGAATCAAAAGACAAAGGGATGAGTTATATCTCAGCTGCTTGTTGGCTACGTCAACTGGGACTCTTGTATTTGGTTTCCTCATCTGGAAAACAGAGTGATGACAATATTTGCATCACAGACCGTTTATGTGAGTGTGAAAATGCTCTTAAAAGAATTTTGTCATCGGTGGAAACTGATTCAGCTGTCAGTTAGCTAGCATTTTGAATTCTATCTTTGATATTCACGACAATTCTTATGGAAAGAGTAAGGTTCCTATTGTTACCCTTTAAACAAAAAAAAGAAAGAAAGCAAAACACCGAGGCTCAGACAGGCAATTAACCTGCCCTTTGTCACTGCTACATTTTATGGTTGCTGATGTTACTGGATTCAATCATTACATTTCTGAGAATTACCTATAAAATACAAATGTTGTCATTACAATTACCTTTTTTTTTTCAGTCCTTACCTTTATGGTTTAAATTAGTTTCTCTCAATTTTTATTGATAATTGAACCAAAAGAATTGAACCAAAATCACTTCTGCATTTACTATGAAAGTACTATTTAATGTACTATTTATTATATCATTAAAAGGCTTTCACAAACAGTATCAGGTAATAAATTCCCTTAAGAATATTGTGACAGGAAGTAAGTTTATACTTCTTTAATAATGGGTATCCTTTCTTCTAACAGATAATAAGAGCATTTCAATCGATCACAGTTTCTTTTGTCTCTACCACCAAAAACTGTCTAAACCAAATTTACTCTAAGTGATTCAAAAACATTATTCCTTCATTCATTTATTTTCTCACTCATTAACCAAATTTTTTTTTAATTTGGCTGATTAATTACCTTTTGTTCCAAGCATTGTTCTAGGGGCTAGGGAGAATGGAATGGAAGAAAAATATATATAAATCTCTTCTCTCTTAGAGCTTATATTTTGTGGAGAATACACATAAATAATAAACAAATATGGCATATAAAATACTGATAAATGTTACACAGGAAAAAAAATGCAGAGAAGAGAAACTGGAGTGTCAGAATAGGGGAGGGAAGGTGACAGGTTGCAATTTTTACAGGGTGTCAGGAAAGGTGTCATAAAGAAGGTGACATTTCTGCCATTTCCAGCTATAGCCTAGCTAGCTTGGATCACACCAAACCTCGTCCTGAAGACAAGGAAAAAAAAACAGGTAAATCTTCTAAATATTCTGCTTGAAGGAATGAAAGAGCTATTTAACTTAAAGGATCAAGATCTCAAGGATAAGAGAAGCACAGAATAGTGAGCCCTAGATTCTGTCTTCACTTGAGGTATTTACTGATTAGTAAATGGTGACCAAGAGGCTAAGAAACTGAGGAGAAACTGGTAAAAGGCTGAGACTTCAGCCATCTCAAAGGGCTTTGGAAGCAAAAAATTGCAATTCAGGGCATGTCACAGAGGAAAGGACATGGTAAATACCACAGGCTTTAAGTTGGGACCACTGAGGTTCTACACACCCCAAATAAGGGCAAACCGGATATTTATCAGCTTCCACAAAGACTGAAGACACAGCTTCAGTTCAGCTCAATTCCAGACTGGTTCATTATTATCCTCCCAAACCCTAAATTCCTGCCAGAAGATAACTTCATCCCAGAGTCTCATGTTAGTTCTACACTTTTCTCATACATAATGGCTGGAATTCTGTGAAATTTACTAGGCATACTAGGAGACAGAATCAAATAACCAACACCAAGAGAAAAAAGCAGGCAACAGAAACAGAACCAAAAGAGACCCAGAAGGGAATTTTTAAATAACTGATTAACGTGTACTAGAAAATAAATGACTAAAATGGAAATTTGACCGGAAAACTGGTAAGTATTTTTTTTAAAGAATCAATGGAAACTCTAAAACTGAAAATACAGTATCTACATTTAAGTGTTTAATGGATTCGTTTAACAGAAAATGAGGCAAAAGAGAAGAAAAGACGAATGAACTACAAGATAGATCAGCAGAAAATATTCAGACTAAATCATAGTAAGACCAAAAGGTGCAAAGCACAGAAGTTAGGATACAATACATCTGACACATGATCAAAATATTTAACACTAATTGAAGTCTCAGAAAGAGAGGGCAGAGAAAATCAGTTAAAGGAAGTATTTAAAGAGATCAGGACTAAAGATTTTTGACAACTCATGAGCTAACAGAACACATCAAGCACAGATTCCTGCCTAAAGGTCTGAGATAGCTGAGGGAGGAGCCATGAAGATATCTAGGAAAAGAATGCTCTGGGTGTAGTAAAGGCAAGTGTAAACATCCCGGGGCATGGATTCTAATGTGGGCAAAGATGAGTGAACAGGAGGGAAAGTAGTAAATTAAGCCAAAGAGGTGAAAGAGCAAGATGAAGGAGGGCTTTACGAACCCCGTAACATCTTTGGCTTTTATTCAATATGATATGGTGAGCAGTTTTCTTAAAGGACGACTGACATGATCAGACTTGTCTCTGAAAATGAGTAATTATCACGAAAAGAACGTTTCTCATTCTTACCATCAGTTGTCTACTGTTGCATAACAATTACTTCAAAAAGAGTGGCTTAAAACAGCACACCCACATCTCACAGTTCCGTGGGTCATAATTCCAGGCCAGCTCATTTGAGCTCTCTTAGGTTCTCAGGAGGCTAAAATCAACACGTGGGCCACACTGAGATCTTATTTGGAGGTTCAAGGAAGGCAGTCACTTCCAAGTTCATTAAGGTTATTGGTGATTCAGTTTCTTGTGGCTGTTGGAAGGAGGTCTCCATTTTCTTGCAGACTAACTCTCAGCTCCTAAAGGTTCCAAGTAGTGCTCATGTCTGGCCCCCTCCATCTTCAAAGCCAGCAATGGCACATCAAATTCCCCCCATGCTTCAAACCTCTGAATGACTGTACTGCTGGAGAAAACTTTCTGCTTTTCAAGGGCCTAACTGGGGTGCCTGACTGGCTCAGTTCGTTGAGCATCTGACTCCTGATATTGGCTCAGGACATGATCCCAGGGTCATGGAATCAAGCCCCACATTGGGCTCCAGGCTGAGTGTGGAGCCTGCTTAAGGTTCTCTCTCTCTCTCTCTCTCTCTCTCTCTCTCTCCTCCACTCCCTCAGTCATGCTTTCTCTCTCTAAAATAAAATTTAAAAATAAATAAATAAATAGCCTAACTGATTAAGTAAGGCCCACCCAGTTAATGTTCATATCTTAAGGTCAACTGATTTTGGGGACATTAATTCCTGCAAAACTCCTTCATAGAAATACCTAGATTAATATTTTATTGAATAACTAGGAAACTGAAACTTTGGGAAGACATCTTTAGAATTCTGCCCACATTTCTATTTTGCAAAGGAGAAAATGAGACATAGAAAGGTTATGACTTGCCCAATATCACATTACTAGTTATAATTGCTATTGCTTTTTTCATGCTGACTAAAGCAGCTATAGACTAGATAGGAAAAGCAGGCAAGGAAAAAACCTAGAGTTCTGATACTACAGTCCAAAGATGATTGTGGCATCAGTGAGGGCGGTAACAGTGGAGGCTGTGAGAAGTGGTTAGTTCTGGATATATGCTGAAGGTATAGTCAAGATTCACTGTATGGGATCTGAAAGGAGGTATCGAGATGATTTTAAGGTTTTTGGTCTGAGCAAATAGAAGGACTTCTATTGAGAATACATTTACTAAGTTTGGGAAGTCTGGAGGATGAACAGGTTTGTTGGGGGAAGATCTGGTTTTAGACATGTTAAATTAAGATGTCTCTTAGGCATTCAAATTAGATGTCTAGTAGTATATAAATTTGGAGATCAGGGGAGGTTGTCAGTGGATAGATGATATTTAAAACCCTGAGACTAAATGAGATCACGAAAAGAATATAAGTATAGTTAAAGAAGAAAAGAGGTCCAGAAAGTGAGCCTTGGATACTCAATGTTTAGAGGTCAGGAAAAGAGAATGAACTCAAAAAGGTGTTCAAGGAGCAGCCACTGATGTAGGAGGAAATCCAAGAGAGTGTGGTGTTCTAGAAGCCAAGTTAAAGTATTTCACCGAGGAAGTAGTGAGAGATCATCTGTGCAAAATAATGCTGATAAATGAAATAAGATGAGGACAAGAACTAACAGTACAGAGTTCACTAGTGACCTTGAAAAAAATTATGGTGGGGAAATAAGGGTACAAGCCTTACTGAAGTGGATTCAAGAACGAACAAAGGAAGATACTGTGGAGATTATGAATATAGACATCCTTTTCTAATTGCTTCACTATAAAAACAATCAGAGAATTCAGGTCTAGAATGTAAAAAGCTAAGAAGAACATCACTTCAATCTTAACGACAAGAAAAAGTGGGGTAAACTACAAAATTATTACTTTGCTTGAACTATCAGACAGCTGAAGGCACGGGGCTAACAAGTAACCTGAAATCTAAAAAGAAAAACCTTAAAACCTAGTTTACCTATGGCAGACCACAGAAGGAAGAGATTCTGGGCACCATACAAGCAGCTAAAAAGTCTAACAAATTGCTAAAGATTCAATGTGAGCTAGTTTGAGAGTATAAAACACTGGAAACCACAAATAAAAGAGGGGTTTGCACCCACTTTCAGGGTTTTCTCCATAGACCTTCAATGGGTATTCACAGAAAGATTGGAATAAGGGCACGAGATAGGAGAAAGCCTTCCTCCATGGTGCCTTGTGGGAGGAAGAGGGCAACTGCCTTAAGGGAAAGACATAAAACTCCACCCACGAACCAAACTCCACCCAAGGTCTTCCATGAACCAAAGCCTTGAGATCCTTCGAGAAAGACAGCAAGCCTGGGGCCCCAGGGCACAGATGAAGACATTCTGTTGCTTGACAAAGATTAAGTAATACAACTTCTACCATGGGAAAGGGGCAGAAAATAGTCCTGAGCCCAGGATCCTATACCAATGCAACTGGAGACCACCAACCACTGAGGAAAAAGCAGAAAATGGACACAGAAGAATCACCAAAGACAACAGGCAGAGTCTGGCTGCCATGGGGAGGAAGAGCAGGTAGGTGAGAAAGCCTGACCCAGGAAGCCAGGTCCACAGGATATAAAACCTACTGGGCCTAGATAATAGGCCCCCTATCCACCAGCAGACTAACCAACACTGAGTAACAAACAACAGCAATCTAGCATTGTGGAAAAGACAAGCACATGAAAAGAGACCTCATCACATAAGCATGCAGGGTAAGCCAACATCTAATGATACAACAGGAACACTGAGAAAAACCTTCCAGGATCCCAGATGCCAACCTAAGTACAAACTAATATCTGAGGAGTTTGAAACCACTCGTTCCTTGAAGGTAACCATAGCAACAACTCCTGACTGTATTAACTCAATACCACACACCCAGGGCTTAGCAGAAAAGACATGACCATTCTTAAGCATAAACACGATTTAAATTTGTTCCTCCTATGCTACACTGAATGTCTGGTGTTCAACCAAAACTTAAGACACACACACACACACACACACACAACACATAAAAACAGCCAACTCTCATGAGACATATTAATGAACAAAACTAGACTCAGAGGTGAGCCAGATATAACCATCAGGATATTTAAAATTGTTTCATTAATATGTGAAAGGCTCTAGTGGGAAAACTGGGCAATATACATGATGGCTGGGAAATTTCAGCAGAGAGAATAAAACTATAATAAAGGGTCTAACTGAAATCCTATAAATGAAAAGAAAACACAGTAAAATATCTGAAGAATATTCTTGATAGGCTCATTAGTGCACTTAAATAGCTAAGAGAAAAAAAAAATCAGTGAACCTGAAGTTAGGTCAATAGAAATTACCCAAACAGAAACACAAAGAAAAGAGTGAATAAAAAATAAAAGCATATCAACTCATCCAAGATCTATAGCACAATACCAAATGGTCTAATATTTGTGTGATAAAGTTCCTGATGTAGAAGAATGAAAGAAGAGAATATTTAAAATGTTAGGAGAGATAATCAGCAAGAACTTTCTCAAAATAGTGAATTATATCAAGTCATAGGTCTAACAAGCTCAGAGAAGCCCCAAAATGTAAATGTTTTCTTAAAAAACCATGCTTATCACATTCAAGCTGCTGAAAACCAAATATAAAGAGAAAAAAAGACAAATTATATAAAGAGAAGTAGATATAAATTACAGCCAACTTCTCATCAAAAACTATGAAATCCAGAAGGCAATGGAATGACCCTTTTAAAATACTCAGTGAATAAAAGAAATTTGTTAACCCAGAATTCTATACCTAGTGGAAATATTTTTCAACAGTGAAGGTGAAATAAGGATTTCTTAATAAAAATGAAAGCTAAGGGGCTCCTGGGTGGCTCAGTCGGTTGGGCGTCTGACTTTGGCTCAAGTCATGATCTCACGACTCGTGGGTTCAAGCCCTGTGTCAAGCTCTGTGCTGACAGCTCAGAGCCTGGAGCCTGCTTCAGATTCTGTGTCTCCCTCTCTCTGAACCCCCGTCCCCTTCTCACGCTCTGTCTGTCTCCCTCTCTCAAATATAAATACACATTAAAAAAATTTTTTTTAATTAAAAAAAAAAAAAGCTAAAAGAATCCATTACCAGGGGATTTGTGCTACAAGAAATGCAAAAGGAAATACATCAGACAAAAGATATATCTATACCTATACCTATATCTATATCTCTCTATCTATACATATACATATACATATATCTGACATAAATTTGCATATACGTGAAATGAAAAGCTTAGAGATTGCTAAATAAAGGCAAATAAAAGGATATTTTTCCAATTCACTAGCTCAAAAGATGACTGATTATCTACAGCAAAATTAGCAGCCATGTATTGTGTGTTTATAGCCCATGTAAAAGTGAAATATGTGACAAAACAGCACAAAATATGAGATGGATAATTGTTTTAAGATTTTAACACAATATGTGAAGAAATATATTATTTGAAATTATTCCGTGATAAATTAAGGGTGTATATTTCAAGTACCAGGGCAATCACTAAAACATTTTTTAAAAGATTTTAATAATAAGCCAACAGTGCAAATAAAATGGAAACACAAAAGATTCTCAATTCATGCAAAAGGAGACAGAGAAAAAGAACAAAGAATAGATGGAGCAGAAAACAACTATCAGATTTAAATTCAACCGTATCAACAATTATGTCAACATAAATGGTCTAGGGGCGCGTGGGTGGCTCAGTCGGTTGAGCGTCCGACTTCAGCTCAGGTCACATCTCACGGTCCGTGAGTTCGAGCCCCGTGTCGGGCCCTGTGCTGACAGCTCAGAGCCTGGAGCCTGTTTCAGATTCTGTGTCTCCCTCTCTCTCTGCTCCTCCCCTGTTCATACTCTGTCTCTCTCTGTCTCAAAAATAAATAAACGTTAACAAAAATTTTTTTTAAAAATGGTCTAAACACACAACTTAAAAACAGATTTTATCGGATCGATTCTAAAAGCAAAACCCAACTATATGCTGTCTACAAAAAGAACCTTACTTTAAAAATTATTGTTAAAAGGATGAAAAATATATACCGTACAAATATACAAATATATCGTGGCTATATTAATACCAGACAAATATCTGACTAATATCAGGCAACTTCAAAACAGGGGAAAATATTAGGGATAAAAGGGACATTACATAAAGTGAAACTGGTGAATCCTAAATGTGTGTACACTAAACAGGGTTGATTTCTTTTTTGAAATCAGAAAGAAGGGTCAGTGGCTGGAAGAGAATATAGATTTAGGAAAGGATTTTTTTTTAAGGTGGCAAAAATCATAGCCTAGTTGATGCTGATGTGAGCGATCCAACTGAACAGGTAAAATTGATGGTTTTGGAAAGAAGAGGAATTTGAGAAATGTGCAAGGGAGTATGGTCTCTAGGAGACAGAAGTGGAGGTTAGTCTTACGTGGACTCGTCATATTCATCAACAGGAGAAAAGACAATGAGATAATTCCTTTAGGATTAGCATGTGGTTTCTCTTATACCTTGTTCAAGAGTCCCTACTCTATATTTACTTTCCAAAATTTTGTGTGCAATTTATTCAAGCTAAATAATTAAAAATAAATAAAAAGAAACCAGCTCGCCTATTTCTTTCATCCCCCACCCCGCACTTCTTGAAATCATAGATACAGTCAGTCTGTTCTCTGTATCTACGAACTTGGTGTAATTTTGCCAGGCACAATATGTAAGTGCAGACCCTGCCCAGTAGGAAAGGAATTGTAACAGCAAAGAACTGCCCTGAAAAGGTCAAAGGTCGGTGGAGGAGAATCTTTCTGTTACTGCTTTGTTAGCTGGGTAATCGGGGGGAAAATATAGACTTTCCTACTTCACAAGTCCCTTCTGAATATCATACGACAATTGTTCATTACAAAGCCTTACATAGAAATGTGATATTTTATGGGATGAAATGGCAGATAAGGCTACTCCCAGCCCTGACTTCTATGTTTCTATGCTTTTTGTTTAATGTCTGTTCACCTGTCCTACTATAAAGAAAGTTCCATGGAAGCAGGACATTTGTGTCTTCCTTAACCCTCGGAGTGAATGAATGGATGAACAAATGAATTAAAAGAGCACAGGCTGTGCAGTAAGACAGACCTGGATTCAAACCTGGCTAACTGAGTGGGTGGCTATTAACTTCAGTTTCCTGATCAGTAAAATGCAAACAATAATACCTGCCTTGGGGTTATTGCAAAGACAGAAACAAATACGATCAGGGCGTATAAAGTGCCTGACACTCTCAGCAAATAACGGCTCCATCTTCAATTATGAGGAGATATTCAGTTGGCCAAAGGAAAGGAAATAAAAAAGGGGCTTCAACTGTGCCCTCCCCACAAAGAGGCGGCTCTGCAGTGGTTCCTGAGGAGCATGGGTATTTGCTCTGGCTGTTCTGATGCAGCCCAGCTATTTTACCAATTTCTGGCCCCTTTCCTTTCTTTGAATGACTGGGACTCCATCTGTAGGCTTTCCCGCACTGTATCATGTCTTGGAGGCAGAATGAGAAGGACTTGCCATTTTAGGACATCCACAGTGAGCTTCTTGGCCAAACTTCACCCACCTCCGAGAATCAGCATGCCCAGACTGTGTGACCATCCCCCTTCCTCACCTCTCCCTCATCGGATTCCCCCTCCGGCCAGCTGGCCCTCCTGTCCCCAGTCAGCTGGCATCTCTACCCAAGCAAGAAGATGATACCACCTCAAGTTCTTCAGACTATTTTCCAAAGGAATTAAGGCAGGGAGGGAAGAAAGCAGAATCTCACAGTCTTACTCTATGTCTTGCTCATTGCTAAATAACTTGCCCAATTTTACAGAGCTGTGAATGAGGGAGCCAGAATCTAACTCAGGTGCAACTGGTCCTGGGGGCACTAGTCCTTGGACATACCATGCTTCTCTTGTAATAGATAGACACACACAGGTGTGGCATGCCACACAGGTGCAATGAATGTCTAATGGCAAAGAATGATGGATGGATGGATGGATGGATGGATGGACGGACTGATGGATGGAAATAAGGAAGAGAGAGAACAAGGAAGGAAGAGTGGGAAGGATTAGAGATATCTGAGCCTAAAATACGATAAGATTAAACCCTTATCACAAAATCAGGATGTTTCCTCAGAATTGAGATGTGATTGATGGGTCCAAAGTAACTATATCTTAAGCAACTGGGTCAACAGAAGGAGAAGGGAGAGGTCCACATGACTGATAGCCAGGCAATAACATCTTCAGAGATCTCTTTCTTCCCCATCAGTCCTAATCCCTGCATTGAGCAAGGTTATCATGATCCCCATAGCTAATACCTCTTTGTCTTACTCTCCTTTGTCCCCTTCAGCTCCAAGAGCTCCCCAAGCCCTCACCTATAGCAGGTGCTCATGAAATATCAAGTTCATCTCAGAGGTTTTTTTCTCTTGCCATAGCTTTTTAGGTCCTTATAAATGATCAAAGTTCAAAGTGAGACATGAGGAAGATGCTTTCCCAGGGGTCCATGTATCTCTTAAAAACTCTTTTTGTCCCCCCCCCCCTTTTTTTAAGGAAGAATTAAGAAAGGCAGTTTGCCATTGGACTGGTTCTCATTGACTTGCTGACAATAGCACAGAGAGAAGTTGAGTTGCATTCTGCCCTATGCTGCCCTTTTTAGGAGGCTAACTGGAGCTCCCCTGATCAGGCAGTGAGGGCAGATGGAAGGAGGCAGACAGTGGGAAGGGGGTCAGACATATCCCTCACTCCAGATCTGTGGATGAACAGATGTTCCTGACCTTTTTCTTCAGAATTACCTCCTAAGGCCATGAGGATTAGAAGAGAACCACAATGATGCCAGAAATACAAACAGCAGGAAAGAAAGACCACTAAAAATTGGGAGACCTGGGTCCCCAGTGCTGCGTGGCTTTGGATAAGTCAATTCTTTTGTCTGAGACTCAGTTTCCATTTATGAAAAGTGAAGTCTTCCGGTTGCTTCCTGCTCTTGAATCTTGTCATGCACTGATTGGTCTCTGAAATTTCCGGGGACCATTATCAACCCTGGCATAGGGAGGAGTGTCAGGAAGCATACTGAATTTCAAATCTCCAGCTCATAGGTGAGTTCTAGCTACACTGAGGTCTCTGTGCCACTGTGGGTGTGGGTCTGTTCCAGAATAGAAGCCAACGGACTCCTTTCCATATATGGGAGTTGCCAGCTCACTCTAGACACCATAGAAATTACCTAGTAGAAGGACCCAAGCCCCAAATGATGGGGCTCATGATCCTTCTCCTTCCTGCTCTACTAGGCTCATATCTTACCGTTTCTGTCTCGTCCTTTACGCTCTAATACAACTGAACTGATAGGCAATATCCACGCCACACTCCGTGTTCTCTGCTAGTCCCCAGCATTGGTTCATTCATCCTTCTCTGCCTAGAACATCTTCCCACCTCCTTTCCTTTGCCAAAACCTACTCAACTGCCAGGATTCTACTCACATCACCTCCTCCATGAAGCCTTCCTTTCCTCCATCCTTCAATTCAGGTTAGACTGTACGTCTCTTTCCATCTGCATTTAGTTATAACAAACACAGCCAGTCTAGACATGTTATGCAGAAAGTGTATTGTGATTAGAACTGTTAGAGAAGCAAACTTCAGGCACCACACCACCACTAAACGGCCACTGCTCTGAAGGGAAGGAGGTGAGAGGAAATTTCTCGGGCTGCAAGCCCGGCTCATCAGCGAGCTTCCACGAGGACCATTCCCTGTGCTTGACATGCCGGAGAGGAACCAAGAAGAGGAAGCCCTCTATCCACCCACCCCCCGCCAACATCTACGGGAAACATTTGCCTTTAGAAAAGCTTCCTGATTGCCTAAACATCTTTTAGACCTTAAAGAAGAATACAATAATGGTGATATTTCTGGGAACTTGGCAAAGAAAGGAAGATATTTTGAAACAAAGGATTCTTACTGGGAATTCCTTCCGAGACACCCACTTACCCTACTCTCGCAGCGGTTTAAAACAAAGAAGCAAAAACAGAGGTATGAGGAACAAAGGCCATTGAAGACCTGCTTATGCCTGAATTCCCTGGATGATGTCCACGACGAGCCCACTGCCACCTAAAGAAGTCTGCACCATTTATGCTGAGAAATTTTCCTTCAAAAGGCTAAGGGTTGCTGATCCTTCCTTGTTCATCATTATACCCCAGAGTTTAGAATGGTGCATGTTACACAGTAACTGCTCAATAAATACTTGCTGCACGAATCTATAATGAACAAAAACTGTTTTCTGTCATTC
Source organism: Panthera pardus (assembly GCF_024362965.1). Lineage (NCBI taxonomy): Eukaryota > Metazoa > Chordata > Mammalia > Carnivora > Felidae > Panthera > Panthera pardus. The sequence continues at coordinate 75,370,771 of NW_026527002.1, read as the reverse complement.
CCGTTAATTTGGCCTTAACTGCACACCAACGTAGATGCAATCTGTCTTCCGTGGTCCATTTGAGAAAACCTGGAATCTCCTCAGCCTAAATGCCAGGGCCTGGGGTCCCCGGAAGCAGAGCCCAAGACAACTCAAGTGCATTCAGTTAATTCCAAGGAGAATGGATAAGGGGCCAGGGGGGTGCAGCGGGCGGGACTGTGTTCTCCAAAAAGACACGTCCAAGTCCTAACCCCCGTGCCTGTGCCGTGACCTTATTTGGACACAAGGTCTTTGCAGATGTAATCAGGTTAAGTTCCTCGAGGGTTTAAGGTGGGCCCTTAAATCTGCTGACTGGTGTCTTATACAAGAAAGGAAAGGGAAATTTGAGAGGCACACCGCGAACAGCAGGTGAAGAGGGAGGCTGACACCGAAATGACAAGGAACCCCGGGAACCACGGGAAGCAGGAAAAGAAAAAGAAAGATCCATTCTGAGCGCCTTCAGAGAGAGCTTAGCCCTGGCGACGCCCTTGGTTTCAGACCTGTGGCCTTCAGCCTCTGAGGGAACATACGTCTGTGGCTTTCCATCACCTGGTTTGTGGCCCTGCACAGTTTTCTATGGCAGCCCCAGGTAACTAGCCCCGGGATGAAAGTCAGGAGGAGGAGAAGCTGTTACAAGGCATGTCACCGAACTGACCGTGGCTCAGGGCTTCTGGTGCGTGACCACCACTGGCTCCTCTCCTGTTCATCACAGACAACTTCAAAGGGGACACCTCGCCTGCCATGTAAGCTCGAGCAGGGGACCGCGGGCTTTCCAGAGAAGGACCAAGAAAGAAAGCAAGAGGCAGAAAGCCACGCTGGGTTGCAGCTGCTGGAAACCAAGCTGGTTTGTGCTGCTGGTGCAGAGCATGGGCGGGACAGGGAGGCCGAGAGCATCTGCTGGGGGATGCAGGTGGCGTCCCACATGGTACCTAACTCCAGAATTACCAGGCACGTGGGGCCTGTGAGACGCACCATCAGCAGCTTTATGAAATGGGCCTCTAGCCCTTTCCACGGAGGAAAAAATTGGAGCTCAGAGAGGGGAAGTAACTTGCGCCTGGTCACACAGCTTGTCAACGGCCGAGCCGGGATTTAAACCCAACTGCTGGGACAGCAAAGCCTGTGTTCTTCCCGCTGCATTGCCCTGCTCCACTGCTTCTGGGGCAGAAATAAGTTTGTTCCCCAAGTGTGAGGCTGACGCCACTTGACAGCTTTCATTTCCTGTTGTTCACCATCTCATCCGGTCCTTTCTACTCCCCCGGAGGTTCTAAATCCACCCAACGGCACCTCAGGGGCCGCTGCAATGACCCCTCGTGTTCAGCTCTTGGAGTCTCTGTAGACTGGCACGGACAGGAGGACCACCACTCCTCACCTGTAGATGGCGCTTCACAGTTTAAAAGAAAAACCTTCAACGACCACAGCAAATATTTTCTGAGTGTTCTTCCTGTACGTCGGCCTGAGCTAAGGAATGAAAACGGCGAACAAGACAGGGGTACCCAGCAGCCCCCTTGCAGAGTCCGAGGCTGGAGGGGGAAATAATGAATGAACCCTGAAGTGGGAACTGTCCATGTGCTCAAACCTTCCCCCCCACCCCGCCCCCCAGCCCCGTGGTCTTCACCCGACTTGAGAAAACCCACGTCGCCACCAGGGCTCAGAGGCCTCACATGACCCGTCTCCAGCCATGCTTCTCTGGTTGGCTCTCAAGGGCCTCCGGCTGCCCCTGGAACATGCCAGAAGCCCTCCCACCCAGCCCTTCAGCGCTGGTTCCTCCCTCACCTCCTTCACGTGAGCTCAGCCATCTTCCACTGTGCCCACCGGCCCTCCCTCCACCTTCCCCTTCCTCCTTTCCTTGCTGTTTTAAATACAGCACCCCGCACTTCCTCCAATCATAGATCACGTACACCTTCATTTATTATATGTACTGTTTGTTCTCTGTCTCCCCCTATCAGAACCTAAGCTCCATGGGGGTGGGGATTTTTGTCCCTTTCATCTCCTGAAGGTGTCCCAAGCACAAGAACAGGTCCTGGCCCTTGGCAGGAGGCAGTCACTGGGCTTGTGAAGTGAAAATGAGCCAGAGGGAGGAGGAAGCAGGTGCTGAGAATCATCTGTAAAGGGGACCTGGCCTGGGGGGGCCGGGACAAGCCACGTCGCCCGAGGAGCGGCTGAGAGGCAGAAGGAAGGCATGGGAGGTGGAGATGGCAAGAGGGGCGTGGGCCCAGAGCACAGTGTATGCAAAGGTCTGAGGTGGCAAAGAGCTTGTGAGCTTGGAATATGAGAAATTTCTAGAACCAGCGTGGCTGGAGCAAAGTGAGGGAGAAAGCACGTGTCTGCGCCAGGGAGGCCAGGGGAGGACGCAGCTGTGCCCCCACACAAGCGGTTCCCCGCTCCAGCCTCTCCTTGCACCCGTGCAGGGAGTGACCCCAGCCAGGCATGGCTGGTGAGCACTTGAAAGGGAGCCGGTGCAACTGAAGAATGACATCTTTTATTTTTGAGTTTACATCCAAGTTAGCACCTAGTATAACAATGATTTCAGGAGTAGATTCCTTAATGCCCCTTCCCCATTTAGCCCACCCCCCCACACACCCGCTCCAGGAACCCCCTGTTTGTTCTCTAGCTTTAGCAGTCTCTTATGTTTTGTCCCCCTCCCTGCTTTTACATTAGTTGTGCTTCCCTTTTCTTGTAAGAACTACATTTTTTTATTTTAATTAATTTAAATACAAATTTAAAACCCAACATTCAACTCAGTTATCAGAAAACATTTAAGAATGTTTGGAACAACCTGAGTTGTCGTAAATCCACTCTGTCTCCAGCAAATGTTGTGAAACTTCAGTACAAATCGGGTCATTCCAATGAAAAGTTAGAGTCCAAATAGAGATGTGCTAAATGCATAAAATACATACCTTTCCTAAACTTGGTATAAAAAGAGAATGCGAAATATTTCACCTTTTTAAAAAAAAATTTAGGGGCATCTGGGTGGCTCAGTTGGTTAAGCATCCAACTTGGTTAGACTCAGGTCATGATCTCACGGTTTTGTGAGTTTGATCCCCGCATCAGGCTGTGCACTCACAGTGCAGAGCCTGCTTTGGGTTCTCTCTCTCTTTCCCTCTCTCTCTGCCCCTGCCCTGCTCGTGTTCTGTCTCTTCATCTCTCCCAAAATAAGTTTTTTTAATGTTTATTTGTGAGAGAGAGAGAGAGACAGAGCATGAACAGGGGTGGGGCAGAGAGAGAGGGAGACAGAATCTGAAGCAAGTTCCGGGCTCTGAGCTGTCAGCACAGAGCCTGTCGGGGGGCTCAAACTCATGAGCCATGAGATCATGACCTGAGCCGAAGTTGGATGCTCAACCAACTGAGCCACCCAGCCGCCCCCATCCCTTGCCTTTTTTTATATCGCCTCCATGTTGAAATGATATTTTGGATTTAGTGGGTTAAATGCCGTACATTATTAGAATGCATTTTGCCTGTTTCTTTGTACTTTTTTAAATATGGCTGCTAGAAAAAATTTTTTTAATTATATAGATGGCTTTCATTGCACTTTTGTTGGGCGGTGCTGCTCTCTACCATCAGATGCTGAAAAGCTCAAGCTTATCTTACGTATATTTGTCTCCCCAGTGCCGGCCCAGGGTGGGAGGGTCTGGTATGGAGAATGGACTCTGGGGAGGCTTCCTGTGACTTCTGCAAGCGCTCCGTCCCCAGCCAGCCCTCTTGCTCCCAGAATCCTCTGGCAGCATTCAATCTTCCCTGGAATAATGCAAGCACAGGGCTTTGCCAGCCAGCAGCTCACTACCTGCGAGGCACTGCTATTTATAGATGATGCCATCCGTGGGAAGTAATAGTCCCCCAGAATTCTCAGAAGATTTGCCTTTCGATTAGAGCCCAGCCTGGTTAGGAAAGTGAAGACCAATTTATGAGTATTTTTAGTCCGTGCGATGTACATTCAGGAGCACCGAAATTCCGATCCATTCTTCCCCAGGAGGCTGAGCCCAGCTGCAAAGTCAAAAGAGGGGCTTTTCCACAATGGAAAATAATTAGCTTCCCTGTAAACAGGTTCCATGGAGCAAGTCAGTGCACGGGTCTGTCTGAGGGGAGAGGGATGGGGCAGGTGAGGAAGGGATCTCTCAGAAGTCAACATAAGCAGCATTTCAGAGCAGTTTGGTGGGAGCTGCTTGGAGATTTGATTTCCAGCTCATCCTCTTGTTCTCTCACCCGCCATTCCTGAACATCGCTTAGCGCCGATTGAGAAAAATTACAAAAATAAAACCCATCTTTGGGAACACTGCAAAAGGCAGAATTCTCCTGGTTCAGAGGCACTGATTTGTAATCCTGGGTCTCCACGCAAAGACTCAAAGATAGCAGCCTCTTGTCCCTTTCTTTTCATCAAAATTATGTCTAGTGCATTTCAGGGAAAGAAACAACTCGGCAGGAAGTGACCTGTCTTCACTCTGACAGTGATGGGCAGCCTTTGACTGTTGATGGGACTCACTAAAAGGGAGCCAGAGCCAACGAGGGAGCACAGAACTGCATGTCACAGACCCTGGCACCAATTAGCTGTTCTGGGCCACAGAGGCCTGGGTTACCACATCCACAAAATGCAACAGTTTGGAGAACTGGGGAATTTCCTGGCATCCATGCGACAACAGCATGTGGGTGTCTCCCTTCTCGTTTTGTCTTTTGGAATGCTTGACTCCCAGGCTCCCAAGGGGGTGTGCACACCCACATACGCCTTTTTATGTATAATACATATAGACATCATCGTTAAGTACCTGCCATTATCGTTCAGGTTCTCAGATGAGGAAACTGAGACTCAGAAAGGTTCATTGACTTGAGTCACAGAAAGAGAGAGTAGCAACCAGTCCTAAATGCAGCTCACCGCACATGCAGGCTGGGGATTTTCTACCCACCCCCCCCACCATGACAGTCTTTCTTCAGCAAATACCTCCTAATTGCCTGCCACTAATAACAACTGTATGCCTGCTGTGTTAGCTCATTTATTTCTCAAGCAACTGCATGAAATAGGTGAATCTCAGGAAAGGCAATCGGACTTCCAGTTAGCAACAGAGCATTGAAATAAGGTTCTTCTCTCCATCCTAATAGTGCACTAAAATAATAATGAATGACATTTCAAACGGTTGCTACAAGTCAGCTTACTACAAAGCTCGGTATAAAGCAGGTACCACTCTTTACCTGATTAGTTCCTTTAACGGTCACAAAATCCTACAGGGAAAGTCTTACCATTATTACCAATTTACAGATTCAAAAACTGAGGTAGAGAGGAATACTAAATAGCTTTCCCAAAGATATACAGTTAAAACATAGTGGCGTGTCCCACTTACTGTCTCTTTGGGACCCTGTGCTCTTAAAAGTTATGATTGTAAAAGTATAAACAGTAGCGATGAACCCATAATGAAGATAGTATCTGCAGAAAATCCATTAGCAGCTGAGACATTTCACCACCTTCCGGAAAATAGCACAGAGAACCTCACAGGGTACCTGGAACGTCAGTCCCGTGTGAGACATGCGTGAAAATTTTACATCTTGTAACACAAAACTCTGGAGAGGTGCAAGACTCTGGGGTGCCAGGGGAGGGCACCCCCTGGCTAGGGGAGGGGCTGCAACAAAGATTCACCAAGATAGAAGCCTGGAAGCATGGGAATGAGCTGGAAAACCAGACCCCCAAGTCGTTTTCCTTCCTCCCCGGACACATGCCATGTGAGCACCATCAGCCGGGTGTGCAACCTGCCCTCTTAACCTCATTCCTCCACTTCGAGCAGAACATCTGAGGTGTTCCTTCTAACCGAAGACATTGTGACCCTCTCACGGGATCCCTGATTGGGAATTTGGGTTCCTTTAAGCATAATATCTAGAAATATAAAAACAGAGAAAATATGAAAGAAGAGAGACATAGCAATGCGGTCTAAGAGTTTACCACCACACTGTTACGTTTTAAAACACCACAATAAACAGAAGTCTCTAAAAGTTTCTACAGAAAACTTTCTCATTTTAAGATGGCAGAGTAAATACATTTCTGCTGCCTTCTCCTTCCCCAAATGTCCTCCAGTAACAAGAAGAACTAAAAAAAAAATGTTTTTCCTCTTCAAGGAAACTGAGAGACATATGAACACACTATATGCTGAAGTGGACCACAGAGGGGGAAAAAATGACCTAGCAGAGAGAACATTTCAGCCTTCAGTGCCTGCAAAGAAGGAATCAACCCAATTTGCAACAGAGAAAGGCCAAGAAGTTGAAAGTACTGGGGTATGAAAATTGGCAGAGGAGGGAAGAGTGGAGCAGGCAGCTGAATACAGAAAACTGGTCGAAAAAACACATTTTTTTGGTTGGGATAAATTTATTTCATCTGTCTGTAAAGAATGTGTTTAATAGTTATGGCATTTTTTTTTAATGTTTATTCATTTTTGAGAGACAGAGAGAGCATGAGTGGGGAAGGGGCAGAGAGACAGGGAGACACGGAATTCGAAGCAGGCTCCAGGCTCTGCACTGTCAGCACAGAGCTCGACACGGGGCTCGAACTCACGAACTGCGAGATCGTGACCTGAGCCTAAGTCAGACGCTCAACCGACTGAGCCACTCAGGCGCCCCAGTTATGACATTTTTTAATGCATATTAAATCAGATGAGTTAGACTGTGTCCCAGATGTAACAAAAAGCAGGGAAAGAAATGGACAAATCAGCCACAAGATCTGTTTTTAAATCTGTGCATGATCCACAAGGCCCAAACAATAGAAGAGAATACTAGAAGGTCCCTAAAGTAGTGCCATTCGGAAGAAATCTTTAAGAGGTCAGTTAAAATCCATCTCGCAATAGCAGTGGTTCATTTTAACAATATGGCATGGAACACAAGTGAAAAAAAAATTCATCTCAAAACAGCCAAGTCCACAATCATGCAACTTCATGCAAAAACTCAGGCTTCAAATAAAAACAAACTGAAGAACAAACTGAACACAACCCAGATGGTTATGTGGGGATACCTAATGTCCATAGAGGCAGCCTTTTACAGTTTATAAAGAGTAGAGCTGGTGTGCAATGAAAAGGATGGGAACAAAAATCTGAGCTACTGCAATGATGGAATGTCCCCGGGGATTCAGGCAGTGTGGTTACTGTAAGGTCTTGGGAGGGAGGACCTTTTGCTCTTGTTTTGCATCTACAGTCTTCATATATCTTACAGACAAGAGGTTTGTCTCCACTCAAATGCAACAAGACTGAAAACAAAGTACTGTGGCTCTCGGTAGCTCGTCAACAGAAGGGGTATTACTTAGTTAAATAAACCAGGCGCTGATAAAAGGAGATGGGAGCAAACCAAACACCTATGTGAAAATTTTAAATAACAACTTGGAACCCTAGGTCCCCATCCCAACCGCTGTCCCACCCTCCAGGGCTCCCTAGGTTTATTCTCCTGGAGTGCTGAGTTGAGTTTTGACTCTGTACTTCACTGAAAACAAGTTCAAAGTGAAAGCCTTTATGTATAGCTGGGTGGGGTGGTGATCCACAGCCCCGTGATTTGAAGATCTTCCTACAAAAAAATAAACCTATACCAGGAAAAGACCTACAAATCTCTAATGAAAATGTCATCTGGCCTTCTGCTGCCCCACAGTGGAGCCCACCAATGTACTCGGGAGTTGCATCCAATTTTAAGCATCTTACTTGTTAATATGAACAAACAATGAAGAATTACTAAAAATTGGAGAAGTCACCCTCCTTGATAAAAGAGAACAAACAAAGACAAAGAACACAGAGGCAACAGAGTTAATGCACGGAGCATAAGAAACTTCAAAGAAAATGTAATTAATATCCTCAGAGAAATAAAGGGGGATATTATAATCCATAAAACAAGAAAAACGCAATCATAAGAAAGTACATTCAGAGAATAAGTGAGTGTTCTTAGAAATTAAAAATATGATGACTCAAAAAAATACTTGATTCAAAGTAAGTGCTTGACAATAAAGTCAAGAAAATCTCCCGGAAAGTAGGATAAAAAGATAAGCAGTCAGCAGTAGAAAAGAAAGGAAAAGAAAATTAGAATTATCAATCCAGGAGGTGGAACATCCCACTAATAAGAATTTCCAGAGAGATCGGAGAAAATAGAAGAGAGGACATTATCGCACAAAAAGAATACAAGAACATTTCCTAGAATGGAGGTACACAAATTCTCTCTGAGTTTTCAGGAAAATAAAAAGAATTATAAAAGTCCAAAGTCTCAAACTAAAATATATCACTGTGAAATCTCAAAACAAACCATCAAAAATTACATAAAAAGGTACGGGTGATGCATGGGTTTGGACTTTACCATTGGAATATAGGTAGCTAGGAAAATGGACTAACTACCTCAAATTCTAAGAAAATAATTTACACCTGAGACATCTACAGCTCCATAGGCTGTAAATCAAGTGTGAGCATAAAGTGGAAAAAATGTCAAGTCTCAAAAACACGAATCCCACTCACTCACCCTTCCTCAGGAAGCTGCTGGAGGAAGGATTCCAACACAACAGAGAAGCAAACCAGAGAATGGAAAACCTACTGCAGGAGAGTGGGGGTGAAAGCCGCAAGGATGATGGCTGGCGGGTGTCTGGGGATACTAAGGAGCTCACTTACAGAGCGATTAGCATTAGATAGGAAAGATGGAGGAAAGATAGGAAAGATAGACAGATGGAGGCACCAGGAGGCTCTAGGAGAAAAGTAGAATGGATAGAGAACTTGACAGGTTTCACAGCGTGGGAAGTTCAGTAGGGTGTGGGAAAACTTAGCCAAATGATAGGAACAAACACATAAATAGTGCTTTTCTGGACACTGTTCCAATCACTTTACACATATGAAACTAAGTAAATAAAAAATAGGCAATTACTAACTCAAAAAACCCTAAAATTTTGTAGAAAGAAAGAAAGAAAGAGAGAGAGATAAAGAGAGGAAGAAAGAAATAAGTGTAGTCAGCACATACTACTGGGCTCAGCAGTGGACAGTGTTTATGTAATTATAGTAATAAAACACTTAATATAAATTTGAAAAGATGTGACATGACTATCTTGAGAGAATAAGGTAGAAACGCTTAGAAATAGCACAATTCCTTACTTACCATAAGAGAAAAATCAGTAGAAAATGCCTAAGATTTGACCTAATAAATAAACATAAAATTTAGAATTATGAAGCTACCTATTAGAAGAAATGACTAGGGGCGCCTGGGTGGCTCAATCAGTTGAGCATCTGACTCTTGATTTTAGCTCAGGTCATGATCCCAGGGTCCTGGGGTGGAGCCCCATGCTCAGCATGGAGCCTGCTTAAGATTCTTCCTTTCTCTCTCCCTCTGCCCTTCTCCCCCGCCTTCTCTCTCTCTCTCTCTCTCTCTCTCTCTCTCTCTCTCTCTCAAAAAAAAAAAAAAATTAAAATTAAAAAGAAGAAGAAGAAATAACTAAAAGAATTAGAAGTGGCAGCCTGAAGGGATGGGGATAGATGGGGGGTTTGACATACGCTTTTTAGTGCCATGATAGATACTATTGGTCCTTTGTCCAGACCCCCTTACCTGGGAAATACATCCATCCCATAGCTGCTTTAATCAGTGGTCGCTAATGATCACAAATGCATCCTTTTCCAGAAAATTTCACTCAGCCGACACGAGCAGCCTCATCTGGAAATGTGTGGGGAAGCTGTGACTTCCCTCTGAGGACAGCCATTAGCCGATGGCTGCCTGGCATGGAGCACAAATCCCGTCCCCCTTTCCTCAAGGTGAGAAAACGTCAGGGTTCCAATCATTCTTGAGATAGGCTGTGCTTACACTTCAGCGGAAGCTACCCTTTGTCAACTACTTTCCTTGCCCTGTCCTGCTTCCTTCACCTCCTGACAGACGTCTCCTGAGAATACTCCCTCGATAAATCACTTGCACAAGAATCCCTGTATCAGGCTCCGCTTCTAAGGAACTCAGCCTCAACAAGTTGGTGCCAGGGGCTCTGTGAAGCCACGGATAACACTTGACCACCTGCCAGCTATTAACCGGCCATCACTGGTTTTAGGTGGAATATTGGTAGGGGACACATTTTTAAATGCTGAACTAAAAGATTTCCCTTGATCCACTAGGCCTGCGGAAGAGGGCCAACCTCCTTATTAAAGGACAGAGCCCCCACTTGCTTGACCACCCTACCAAATGCTCAGTGCGTCCTGGTGTCTTCATAAGACGGTGTTTGCCCTCCACAAGACCTGTCCCCGCCTTCCCCCTCCCCTCCTGGCCACCAGACTTGTAACTAGGATCACATCTCTTCTTGACTCTAGTGGATGGGATGTGCTCCACACACTAAATAAGGAGAGGTATTATACATCAACGAAGCTGCAGGATGAGTGTGTCCACTTAACATGGAGAGAAAAGTGTCCAGAGGAAGTACGTACACAAATTCGTAGCAAGGGCAGATGGTTTGGCTGGCTTGTCAAGGGCCAAAAAAGAGCAATGTTAGAAGACTGGAGATAAAGAGGTCCAGAGATGAGGCATGTGGATGAATCTATGGGAGAGAATCTTCACGAAGTCTGTCACAGCCCGCTAGAGAGAACCCTGCAGAAGAACACTAAACAACAACTGTGGGAAAGGATGACTTGCCAGGACATGTCAATCAGCCTCTGCCCCTGGCTACCCCGGTTCTATGAGATGTGTACGTGAACAAAGGAGCCTCAGCGGCAGAGATGGAGGTACGCGTGGGCCCAACAGCATGGGCTCCTGCCCACTGAGCCTGATCCAGCTACGGGCACGCTGGACGTCTGTCTTGCAAACGGCAGAGACTCATGCTGAGTCCTTGATAGAACCTCAAGGGGACCGCCCAAACTCTTTTTTTTTTTTAAGTTTAATTATTTTTGAGAGACAGAGTGTGAGAAGGGACAGAGAGAGAGGGAGACAGAATCCCAAGCCGGCTCCATGCTGTCAGCGCAGAGCCCGATGTGGGGCTCGATCCCATGAACCATGAGATCGTGACCTGAGTTGAAATCAAGAGTTGGGCACGCAACCGACTGAGCCACCCGGGCACCCCCAAACTCTTGATAATTGTTCACACCTCAGTCCCCACCAGTCCGGAAAAGGCAGTGATTTATCCTGTCCTTTTTTCCATATGCATCCCACAGGATGGACATGTATGCTGAGTACGAGCTTGCCTTTCACGCCACAGGGCCTTGGTTAGAATCACTGTCTGAGGGCTCACGGGGTGCCTGAACTGCTGACATGGGATCTTCTGCATAACACTGCCTCAGGCCAAGAGACGTACCATGTAGTAGAGAAGTTATGGTGCCCACATGAGAGACCCACTGTATCCCATCTACCATACCATCCAATAGCTGCCTGCCAGATATGCCAGTGGAATGGCCTCTTGAAGGAGCAGCTAAAACACCATCTTGGAGATGACACCCTGTGAGGATGGGAGGTACACGTACACCAGTGGCCATTGAGTGGCGTGTGTCCCCAGTAGTTCAAATACGTGGGCTGGAAACCAAGTGGAGGAAGTAAGAGTGGCCCCACTCAGCTCAGTGACCCACTTGGGGATTTGACTGCCAATCCCTGCAAATTTAAGCTCCGTGGGACTAGAGGTTCCCCAAGTGGAGGAGGGGATACATGCAGATAAGAACAGAGTAAGATCCTCCTAAAGCTAAAGCATTGGCTATTGCCTGGTCAGTTTGAGCTCCTAATAATAGTAACCAGGAGACGAGCATGGCATGACCATTCAAATGGAGGTCATTAGCCTTAAGGAGGAAGTGCTGGTACAAGATGGGGGCAGAAAGAGTACAGTCGGGTGTCTGCATCACCCCACTGAGGAAGCCACTTGGCCCAGCAGAAGTGCTACCTGAGTGACAGGATATCTAGAGGGGGCAGAGAAGGGGCGATGCGTATCCATACGGTCTGGGTCCAATTGCAACAGGGGGAAAACTATCGTCCATCGCACTGACCTTCCTCATTGAAGTCTCCCCAGGAATCACGACCAGAGTGCTGGAAAAGCTGTTTATGGATGAAGTAAATCCATTGTGAAAAGCCAACACGTCTAGGCAGAGGAAACATGGACCAGGAAGGATGCTGGAGGTACTCTGCCCAGATCCTCATCATGGCCAGTGGCTAGCAGTCCCAGCTGAATCCCCGCAGAGAGAATTGCTCTCAGCTGGTAAAAGCGGCTTCACCTGCAAACACCTGGGAGGTGATGCAGGTCCCACCGGCAGCAGGGGGCGGACCCCAGCCAAAGATGGACTTGTACAGAGATGCTTGCCTCTGGGAGGACCAGCTCTGGGGCATTGCCAACCTCTCTGAGGAGCAGGCTGAGCCTAGGATCCAGCTGAAACACCTGCCCCATGCCTCCCTGCTCCCTCCTGCCTCCCTCACTTTCTGGCAGCTTTTTCTGGCAGCCGTTTTCTCAGTAAATCACTGGCAGGAGAATCCCTTTCTCGGGCTCTGCCTCTTGACCCAAACTTGTTTGACCCAAACTTGACCCAAATCAAGGACTATTTTTCTTTTAAAACTGTCTAAATGTAATACTTTGATAATAATAATTCATTTTTAAAGTACAAATTTCTAGGGGCGCCTGGGTGGCTCAGTCGATCAAGTGTCCAACTTCAGCTCAGGTCATGATCTCGTGGTTTTTGAGTTCAAGCCCCGCATCGGGCTCTGTGCTGACAGCTCAGAGCCTGGAGCCTGCCTCGGATTCTGTGTCTCCCTCTCTCTCTGCCCCTTCCCTCGCTCGTGCTCTGTGTCCTTCTCTCTCTCTCTCTCAAAAATAAACATTAGAAAAAAAATTTTTAAATAAAGTACAAGTTTTTGAAGAGCTTAAAAAAAAAAGTTCCCTGTACTAGCTTCCTGGGGGTTCCATGAAAAAAATACCACCAACAAAGTGGCTTGAAATGATAGCAACTTACAAATACCAAATGACTTCATTCATATGTGGAATTCAAAGAATGTAAAAAATGAAATAAGTCAGTCAGAAAAAGACAGATATATGATTTCACTCATGTGGAGTTTGAGAAACACAACAGATGAACATAGGGGAAAAGAAGGAAAAGGAAGATAAAAACAGGGAGGCAAAGCATAAGACACTCTTAAGTACAGAGAACAAACTGAGGGTTGCTGAAGGGGTGAAATGGGTGACGGGCATTAAGGAGGGCACTTTTGGGGATGAGCACTGGGTGTCACATATAAGAGATGATTCACCAGGTTCTACTCCAGAAGCCAAAACGAGACAAACAAAAAACAGACTCTTTTTTTAAAAAACGTTTTACTGATTTTTGAGAGAGAGAGAGAGAGAGAGCACAAGTGGGAGAGGGGCAGAGAGAGAGGGGGACAGAGGATCCAAACTGGGCTGCATACTGACAGCAGCGAGCCCAATGTGGGGCTCAAAGTCACAATCTGTGAGGTCATGACCCGAGCCAAAGTCGGATGCTTAACCGACTGAGCCACCCAGGCACCCCTTAAAATAAATTTTTAAAAACAGAGTTCACATATCATGATGAGCACTGAGTTAACGTATAGAATTGTTGAATCATTATATTTTACACCTGAAACTAATACAATGCTGTATGTTAGCTGTACTGGAATTTAATTAATTAATTAATTAATTAATTAATTTAAAACAATAGAAACTTCTCATCTCACAGTTCTGGAGGCCAGAAGTCTGAAATCAAGGTGTCGGCAAGGTCAGTCTCCAAAGCCTCCAGGGAACGACCCATCCCAGCCTTTTCCATTTTGGGGGGGTCCAGGAACTCCTTGGTTTGGGGCAGTACACGTCCAGTCTCTGTCTCCATGTTCATATGGTGGCCTTCCCTCTGTGTCTCTGTGTCCCAAATTTCCTTCTTCTAAGAACACCAATCATATTGCATTAAGGCCACTCTACTCCAGGACGACCTCATCTTCCGGTAGCCAATTACATCTGCAACGACTCCATTACCAGGTAAGGTCACATTCCACCAAACCGGTGGTTAAGACTTCAATATAACTTTGAGGGCACACAATCCAACGCATAATAGTCCCCTCCCCCCAAAGGAAGGGTACTCAGAATGGTGGCAGATGTCTTACCAGAAACACTGAATGCTGGAAGATCAGAGAGCATGTTGTAAATACTGAAGTCAAACCACTTCCAGCCTTTACCTAATCCATACATCCAAGAGCTCTAAAAACATATCTACCTTTCAGGACATAAAGAAGGGCGTGCTCTAGCAAACTAAGAGAGTAACCCAAGAAAGAGGAAAATGCAAAATATAGGAAAAGAGGTCCCCACCCAGGTGAGGGTACAAGAATGTCCAGGATGGTGGCCATGCCATCCAGAATAGAAATTGATTCAGTCTAGAAGGGAGGACAGTGACTTTAATAAAAAGGAGAATATCGGATTGGCTGAGGCTCTTGAAAAAAAATACATGGAGGAAAATTATAAAGAAGATATTGCAGTATGAAAAGAAGATTTGCAAGAACTAGAAATTTTAGGAATAAAGAAGACAAAAACTACACAAGAAAGGAAATAAAATCATAGTGTACCACCTCACACTTGGAGGTATGTATAAAGCATTGGGATTTTATAAAGAAATAACCTTGAATGTAGCTTTGAAGACTTTCATAAGCTTGCCAGAAGGACAGATTGCCCAGGGCAGGTGGGTAGTTCTACAGGACCAGGAAAATAAATCCCTGTCTCCTAAGATTGTTTACCCCTGAGGGGACTCTTTGGACATTGAGGCAGGTAATTCTGCTGCTTCAGATTCTTGGTAAATGGAAATACCAAAAGTCCAGAGCCTGGAGTGCAATGGAATCCAAGGTGTAGGCTGTGGCCAAGTTAACGGCTTAGCAGTGTCCCGAGACCTCCGGTTTTGGATGTTGCTAAGACACACTGGTAATGAACCTGTCATAAAACCAGTGGAGGTGAGCTCTCTGAGCCAGCCTGCTCCCACACTGGGCTGGGGGAAGAGGTCAGGTCTTCTTTTTTCAGGAACAAGTTACGAAGAAGGGGGGAAATAGAGTGGTAAACTCTCTGTAGGTAAATTCAGAAGGATTAGCTGGTAGAATGATGGATAATTCTCTGTGCTAGGAATACCTAGTCTGAAGCCAGAAAGCATCCATTAGAGCAGAGGGAAAAATAGCATGTGGGACAGTGGGGAAGAATGTCAGCAAACAGAACCAAGTCAATGAAAGATTATAATCCAGCAGAACCAGAGTTAAGATGGCAAATAGATTTTATCCCATCCCAAAGCTCACCATTTGGTCTGCGCTGCCTGGATCAAAGGCTCGAGAAGTATTTTAAAGTTGTTCCAGGCTTGGCAGGAAAGGGTTCTTTGACTGATTGCAATATTTGGTGCTGGCCACAAAGGGGCAAGTGCTGGCTTCAGACCCTCTCAGCAGGTGGACTCATCCCTCCCCAGGGATCAGCCTTCTACGGTGATGGGAAGTGTATATTACATAACAAAAAACAAACGACGCTGCTCTATTCCTTTCACGTGGCCTTGTGTTACTTGTATTAGCTTCACAAAATGAAAGGGCCAAACTCAAGTGATACTTTGTATTAAAAAAAAAACATATTCGACATTTGGGCCAATTGACATCGAGCTTTATGTATATGAATATACTCCCAAGTATAGGATCATGTTTCAGTGAGAAAAACCACAGAGTACATAGTTTCGGTTCCATGGTTTGGGTTGATTGAGTCTCCATCCAGAAGAGGGTATTTTTATTTTGTATTTGTAAACCTATCAGATTGGCCCAGATCTATTTAGAAGCTGAAGCTAAATGTTGAAAGGGTCATGTAGTAAATGTGCCTATAAGAGCACACCAGGAGGAGGTCTGAGCTGACCTCCAGCTCTAAACTTTGGATGAATGAAATGGTTTCTAAATTTTCTTTTATTTTTGAAGTGGAATTGACATGTAATATTAAATTAGTTTCAGGTGTACAACATAGTAATTCAACAATTATATACATTATGAAGCATCCATCACGATAAGTGTGGTCCAGTATTATTGACTACAGTCCCTGTGTTGTGTTTTTCATTCCCGTGACTTATTTATGTTATAACGGGAAGATTGTACCTCTTAATCCCCTTCAATAAAACATTTCTTGAAATGCTGCTCTGAGACCAGATAGAGACCAGTTAACTAAGGTTCCCAAGAAACAAGCTTTGGAGACAACACCTCCAGCCCCCGTCAAACACACACATACACACACACCACAAACCACTTCAAACCGTTAAAACCAGCGTTTGGTTAATCAGGAGATTTCATAAATTACTAAAGTGCTCCTCCGACAAGATGATCAACCATGGAGTTGTGTCTCAGTGAATGGATTTTCACTGAGTTGAACGAGAGACCACTTTAAACACTTTGAAGTTTGCATAGGTCTGGGATGGAAGATGGACATTTCGCACAACGAGCTGGAAGGAAGTAACCAAACTCTCACCCCAGCTAGAAATAGAAAGCTAAAGACACGTGTTGGGTTAAAATGGAAGAGTCCCAGCCAGTGTCTTCTGACCAATAAGGAAGCCTTCTCATTCTGAGGTGGATTCTCATTCCGAGGATGACAGCAGAAAGGACTGGACGAGTGTCCTGAAGAGAGCCTGGAAAGGGGAAGTTTGAGAGGTGCTTGTCTGGGGCCACAGTATAACTACACATGGAGGCCACTCCAGGTCGGTCACCACTGTCTGCTTCCCCAGCAACTGCCTCTGGCTCCCCTGGGTGTTTTCCCCAGTGACTCCCATGAAGATCTGGACTAGCCAGGAAGCCATGATGACAGGGGATACAAGTTTCTGTTGATGGCACCTTCTGATGGTGGCAGGAGAAGCAGATGGGAGTCCAGCCTCCTAGTTCTCCCTCTCCCTGGAATTCATGGGCAGATCTGCCTCACAGGACAGCATAGATCCCCAGGGTTGACTCTGGAGACCTAGTAAGGGACTACAGACTTTCCGAGAAGTGTGGGGGCTCTCATGCTCAACCACGAAAATAGGGAGATGTATTTCACCCCAGCTGGTGACCCAAGCCAAACCCTTCCTATGAAGAATGGAGTCTACACAGAGGTTTGTCCTGCCAGGATGTGCTATATGTGGACAGAGGAACAGAGAACAGGTGCTCAGTACATTTCTGTCGTTTTGCTTTGGAAGCACAAGCAGAAATGATAACTGAGTCCCTACACTTTGTTTTTATTGAGGAGAGAAGATGAGACAGGAGAACTAGGGAATAATATGGTAGGATCCTTGGACTTTGGGGGGGAAAAATGCCTCAGTAGCAGAATGATAATATCCCTGCTGATACTTATCAAACTCTAGTCCTTTACAAATGACCTTCACAATTTTTGTCATATCTATGTTCTATGCTACCTATGCTATGATTTACCTAATGCATATTTTAATTGGCTTGTTTTTCTATCATTTACAATCTTTTTATAAAAGAAATTCTGGGTTTTCTTGGAAGATGGCGGCATAGGAGGACGCTGAGCTCACCGCGTCCTGCTGATCACTTAGATTCCACCCACACCTGCCTAAATAACCCAGAAAACCGCCAGAAGACCAGCAGAATGGATTCTCTGGAGCCAAGTGTAGACGAGAGGCCCACAGAAGAGGGTAAGAAGGGCGGAGAGGCGGTGCGCGCTGCATGGACTGATGGGAGGGAGCCGGGGCGGAGGGGCTGCCCGCCGGCCAAGCAGAGCCCCCAAGTCTGGCTGGCAAAAGCGGAGGGGCCAGATGGAGTGTGTTCCGACAGCAAGCGGGACTTGACATGTGGAAGGTTATAAGCTAACAGCTCTGCTCGGAGAATGGGAGGGCTGGAGGACAACGGGAGGGAGAGTTGTTGAGCCCCGGACGACAGAGCTCAGCTTGGTGGGGAACAAAAGCACTCGCCAGCGCCATCTCCCTCGCCCATCCCCCAGCCAAAATCCCAAAGGGAACCAGTTCCTGCCAGGGAACTTGCTTGCACCGCGCAAACACCCAACGCTGTGCTTCTGCAGATCCATCTCTCCGGCGGGTCTGACTCCCTCCCAGTGCCGCAGGGCCCCTCCCGAAGCCCAGCCTGCCCCTCCCTCCCCCGTGCACCTTGTCGATCCACCCCAGCTAATACGCCAGATCCCCAGCACCACAAGCCTGGCAGTGTGCAAGTAGCCCAGACGGGCCACGCCACCCCACAGTGAGTCCCGCCCCTAGGAGAGGGGAAGAGAAGGCACACACCAGTCTGACTGTGGCCCCAGCGGTGGGCTGGGGGCAGACATCAGGTCTGACTGTGGCCCCACCCACCAACGCGAGTTATTCAAGACAGCACAGGGGAAGTGCCCCGCAGTCCCGCACCACTCCAGGGACTATCCAAAATGACGAAACTGAAGAATTCCCCTCAAAAAAACGTCCTGGAAATAACGACAGCTAACGAACTGATCAAAAACAATTTAAACAATATAACAGAAAGTGAATTTAGAATAATAGTCATAAAATTAACCGCTGGGCTTGAAAACAGTATAAAGGACAGCAGAGAATCTATTGCTACAGAGATCAAGGGACTAAGGAACAGCCAGGAAGAGCTAAAAAATGCTATTAATGAGCTGCAAAATAAAATGGAGACGACCACGGCTTGGATTGAAGAGGCAGAGGAGAGAATAGGTGAACTAGAAGATAAAATTATGGAAAAAGGAGAAGCTGAGAAAAAGAGAGATAAAAAAATCCAGGAGTATGAGGGGAAAATTAGAGAACTAAGTGATGCACTAAAGAGAAATAATGTACACATAATTGGTATTCCAGAGGAAGAAGAGTGAGGGAAAGGCGCTGAAGGTGTACTTGAAGAAATAATAGCTGAGAACTTCCCTGATCTGGGGAAGGAAAAAGGCATTGAAATCCAAGAGGCACAGAGAACTCCCTTCAGACGTAACTTGAATCAATTTTCTGCACGACATATCATAGTGAAACTGGCAAAATACAAGGATAAAGAGAAAATTCTGAAAGCAGCTAGGGATAAATGTGCTCTAACATATAAAGGGAGACCTATAAGACTCGTGACCGATCTCTCTACTGAAACTTGGCAGGCCAGAAAGGAATGGCAGGAGATCTTCAATGTGATGAATGGAAAAAATATGCAGCCGAGAATCCTTTATCCAGCAAGTCTGTCATTTAGAATAAAAGGAGAGATAAAGGTCTTCCCAAACAAACAAAAACTGAAGAATTCATCACCACTAAACCAGCCCTACAAGAGATCCTAAGGGGGATCCTGTGAGACAAAGTACCAGAGACATCACTACAAGCATGAAACCTACGGACATCACAATGATTCTAAACCCCTATCTTTCTATAATAACACTGAATGTAAATGGACTAAATGTGCCAACCAAAAGACATAGGGTATCAGAATGGATAAAAAAAACAAGACCCATCTATTTGCTGTCTACAAGAGACTAATTTTAGACCTGAGGGCACCTTCAGATTGAGAGTGAGGGGATGGAGAACTATTTATCATGCCACTGGAAGTCAAAAGAAAGCTGGAGTAGCCATACTTATATCAGACCAACTAGACTTTAAATTAAAGGGTGTAAGAAGAGATGAAGAAGGGCATTATATAATAATCACAGGGTCTATCCATCAGGAAGAGCTCACAATTATAAATGTCTATGTGCTGAATACAGGAGCCCCAGATATATAAGACAATTACTCACAAACATAAGCAACCTTACTGATAAGAATGTGGTAATTTCAGGGGACTTTAACACTCCACTTACAGAAATGGATAGATAATCTAGACACACGGTCAATAAAGAAACAAGGGCCCTGAATGATACATTGGATCAGATGAACTTGACAGATATATTTAGAACTCTGCATCCCAAAACAACAGAATATACTTTCTTCTCGAGTGCACATGGAACATTCTCCAAGATAGATCACACACTGGGTCACAAAACAGCCCTTCATAAGTACACAAGAATCGAATCATACCATGCATACTTTCAGACCACAATGCTATGAAGCTTGAAATCAACCACAGGAAAAAGTCTGGAAAACCTCCAAAAGCATGGAGGTTAAAGAACACCCTACTAAAGAATGAGTGGGTCATCCAGGCAATTAGAGAAGAAATTAAAAAATATATGGAAACAAACGAAAATGAAAATACAACAATCCAAACGCTTTGGGATGCAGTGAAGGCAGTCCTGTGAGGAAAATACATTGCAGTCCGGGCCTATCTCAAGAAACAAGAAAAATCCCAAATACAAAATCTAACAGCACACCTAAAGGAAATAGGAGAACAGCAAAGACAGCCTAAACCCAGCAGAAGAAGAGAAATAATAAAGATCAGAGCAGAAATAAACAATATAGAATCTAAAAAAACTGTAGAGCAGATCAACGAAACCAAGAGTTGGTTTTTTGAAGAAATAAACAAAATTGATAAACCTCTAGCCATGCTTCTCAAAAAAAAAGGGAAATGACCCAAACAGATAAAATCATGAATGAAAATGGAATTATTACAACCAATCCCTCAGAGATACAAGCAATTATCAGGGAATACTATGAAAAATTATATTCCAACAAACTGGACAACCTGGAAGAAATGGACAAATTCCTAAACACCCACACATTCCAAAACTCAATCAGGAGGAAATAGAAAGCTTGAACAGACCCATAACCAGCGAAGAAATTGAATCAGTTATCAAAAATATCCCAACAAATAAGAGGACCAGATGGCTTCCCAGGGGAGTTCTACCAGATGTTTAAAGCAGAGATAATACCCATCCTTCTCAAGCTATTCCAAAAAATACAAAGGGAAGGAAAACTTCCAGACTCATTCTATGAAGCCAGTATTACTTTGATTCCTAAACCAGACAGAGGCCCAGTAAAAAAAGAGAACTACAGGCCAATATCCCTGATGAATATGGATGCAAAAATTCTCAATAAGATACTAGCAAATCGAATTCAACAGCATATAAAAAGAATTATTCACCATGATCAAGTGGGATTCATTCCTGGGATGCAGGGCTGGTTCAACATTCGCAAATCAATCAACGTGATACATCACATTAATAAAAGAAAAGATAAGAACCATATGATCCTGTCAATCGATGCAGAAAAGGCATTTGACAAAATTCAGCAACATTTCTTAATAAAAGCCCTCGAGAAAATCAGGATAGAAGGAACATACTTAAAGATCATAAAAGCCATTTATGAAAAGCCCACAGCTAATATCATCCTCAATGGGGAAAAACTGAGAGCTTTTTCCCTGAGATCAGGAACACGACAGGGATGTCCACTCTCACCGCTGTTGTTTAACATAGTGTTGGAAGTTCTAGCATCAGCAATCAGACAACAAAAGGAAATCAAAGGCATCAAAATTGGCAAAGATGAAGTCAAGCTTTCACTTTTTGCAGATGACATGATATTATACATGGAAAATCCGATAGACTCCATCAAAAGTCTGCTAGAACTGATACATGAATTCAGCAAAGTTGCAGGATACAAAATCAATGTACAGAAATCAGTTGCATTCTTATACACTAATAATGAAGCAACAGAAAGACAAATAAAGAAACTGATCCCATTCACAATTGCACCAAGAAGCATAAAATACCTAGGGATAAATCTAACCAAAGATGTAAAAGATCTGTATGCTGAAAACTATAGAAAGCTTATGAAGGAAATTGAAGAAGTTATAAAGAAATGGGAAAACTTTCCATGCTCATGGATTGGAAGAATAAATATTGTCAAAATGTCAATACTACCCAAAGCTATCTACACATTCAATGCAATCCCAATCAAATTTGCACCAGCATTCTTCTCAAACTAGAACAATCAATCCTAAAATTCATATGGAACCACAAAAGGCCCCAAATAGCCAAAGTAATTTTGAAGAAGAAGACCAAAGCAGGAGGCATCACAATCCCAGACTTTGGCCTCTACTACAAAGCTGTGATCATCAAGACAGCATGGTATTGGCACAAAAACAGACACATAGACCAATGGAATAGAATAGAAACCCCAGAACTAGACCCACAAACGTATGTCCAACTAATCTTTGACAAAGCAGGAAAGAACATCCAATGGAAAAAAGACAGTCTCTTTAACAAATGGTGCTGGGAGAACTGGACAGCAACATGCAGAAGATTGAAACTAGACCCCTTTCTCACACCATTCACAAAAATAAACTCAAAATGGATAAAGGACCTGAATGTGAGACAGGAAACCATCAAAACCCTAGAGGAGAAAGCAGGAAAAGACCTCTCTGACCTCAGCCGTAGCAATCTCTTACTCGACATGTCCCCAAAGGCAAGGGAATTAAAAGCAAAAATGAACTACTGGGACCTTATGAAGATAAAAACTTCTGCATATCAAAGGAAACAACCAACAAAACTAAAAGGCAACCAACGGAATGGGAAAAGATATTTGCAAATGACATATCGGACAAAGGGCTAGTATCCAAAATCTATAAAGAGCTCACCAAACTCCACACCCGAAAAACAAATAACCCAGTGAAGAAATGGGCAGAAAACATGAATAGACACTTCTCTAAAGAAGACATCCAGATGGCCAACAGGCACATGAAAAGATGCTCAATGTCACTCCTCATCAGGGAAATACAAATCAAAACCTCACTCAGATATCAGCTCACGCCAGTCAGAGTGGCTAAAATGAACTAATCAGGAGACTATAGATGCTGGAGAGGATGTGGAGAAACGGGAACCCTCTTGCACTGTTGGTGGAAATGCAAATTGGTGCAGCCACTCTGGAAAATAGTGTGGACGTTCCTCAAAAAATTAAAAATAGATCTACCCTATGACCCAGCAATAGCACTGTTAGGAATTTACCCAAGGGATACAGGAGTACTGATGCATAGGGGCACTTGTACCCCAATGTTTATAGCAGCACTCTCAACAATAGCCAAATTATGGAAAGAGCCTAAATGTCCATCAACTGATGAATGGATAAAGAAATTGTGGTTTATATACACAATGGAGTACTACGTGGCAATGGGAAAGAATGAAATATGGCCCTTTGTAGCAACGTGGATGGAACTGGAGAGTGTGATGCTAAGTGAAATAAGCCATGCAGAGAAAGACAGATACCATATGTTTTTACTCTTATGTGGATCCTGAGAAACTTAACAGAAACCCATGGGGGAGGGAAAGGGAAAAAAAAAAGAGGTTAGAGTGGGAGACAGCCAAAGCATAAGAGACTCTTAAAAACTGAGAACAAACTGAGGGTTGATGGGGAGTGGGAGGGAGGGGAGGGTGGGGGATGGGTATTGACGAGGGCACCTTTTGGGATGAGCACTGGGTGTTGTATGGAAACCAATTTGACAATAAATGTCATATATTGAAAAATAAATAAATAAATAAATAAAATAACTTACAAAAAAAAAAAAAAAAGAAATTCTAAGGGTGCCAGGGGCACTCAGTAGGTTAAGTGTCTGACTCTTGGATTCTGCTCAGGTCATGGGCTCATGTTTTTGTGAGTTTGAGCCCCACGTTGGGATTCTGTCCTGGCAGCACAAAGCCTGCCTGGGATTCTCTCTCTCTCTCTCTCTCTCTCTCTCTCTCTCTCTCTATCTCTCCCCTTCTCTCTCTGCCCCTCCCCCACTTGTGCTGTCTCTGTCTCTTTCAAAAAAAAAAATAAATGAATAAACTTAAAGAAATTCGATATTGTGAGTTTTACGTGGTTATTCTTTTTCTAACACACATTAAATTTTAAATGTCCATTTAGGTAGCACCAAAAATCACGTCAAACACCACATTTGGCACACATCTCACACCATGAGAAACCTTGGGACGACACAAAGGAAATATTCTGGGGAATCAGATGGTCGTGTGTTCCCATCCCCACCCCACTGGCAGACCACCTGTATGACATTACAAAGTTGGCCCGTCTGAGGCTCAGATCTCTCCCCTGCATAATGAACGTAATGGACACCTGTTGCCACTTCTGCCTGGTCCACTCTCCGGGAATGACCGCATGCCTCCCCCTTCCTGCCACCTCCGCCCACAGGAGGCTTACAGAAATCACATAGTTGGTGCAGTATCTTCTCCCACACCTGTAGTCGATCGGTCCCTTTCCCTGGGTGCTTTGAATTGGAACAGAGAAAAGGGTCTGTTGAGTTACTGAATCCATGACGTGGAAGCTTGGGACAGCTTCGTTGCTGCCATGTGTATTTTAGTGGGGTGCAGGGCGGGTGAGAGAGAGAGGGAAAGACAGGGAGAGGGAGGGAAAGGGAGAGAGGCACAAACACACCAGGACCAGAGGTGGTACAACAGGGAGAAAATCCGCTCAGCTTTGCGGGCGGTGGTTTGAGAACCTCACTGAAGTTCACTAATTCTGGCTCTTGGGCTGCATGAGACACCCCTTTATTTTCATAATAACCACCCCCCGTGTTTTCTGGGGTTTAAATTAACTCGACCTCACTTCTACAATTTGCACACACAGGAGATAAAGCTAACACAAGGTGCCAATAGCTCCCCGTCCAGGTTCTTTGAGGATTCAGTGAGAAGAAGCCCTTCAGGGGGCTCCTAGCAGGCTCTCCAAAAGGGACAGTTATTATTATCTCCGTGACACCTGTCAACCTTAAAAATAAAACAGCCAGTTATGATACCAGCAAAAGGAGTTCATTCCGGACTAGCCGAAGAAATACAGTTCGGGACAAGCAAACTATGGGGAACCATAGGCAAGTCGGAAGGGACAAGGGGAAGGTCAGCTCTTATTAGGTTTGAGGAAGAGATTGGGGAGGATGGTTCTGAACAGAAGTTCACTGGAGAAGAACAGGAGTGCGAGGCAGTGGTGGTATCTCACTGGCTGCAAGATGTGGTTACTGCTTTGTTACTGGGGCAGGAGAGCCCTTCCTGCCCCTTCTTAAAGGCCGGAGATAAGACACCTATGTGAAGAGGGCCCTCTCTCGGGAAGATGATTCTTCTCTTCCTCGGCCAGCCGGTCCTGCGGGCCGCGAGGAGCGGTACCTGCGTGACAGCGCCCCCTTCAGGGCTCCCCACGCCATTCCAGGTGAGGCTTCCGTTACCGCCACCTGTTCTATCACACCTGGTCTTCTCACTCCATCCCTTTCCGACTCCTGAGGACCAGAGAGGAGACAGCTCTGGGAGGGGAGAGGAGACAGTAACAGGAGAGCAGGCTGTGGGGAAGAAAGCCAGGCCCCTGGCGAAGGGGCAGGGAGGCTGTGCGACAAGCCTTGATGAGAAGCCACTAAGGAGCCCCCTGGTACCATCAGACTGGAGCCTGTGTGCACATCTGCCCGCAGCACACCTTCTAGAGGAAATGCAGGGAGAGCGGGAGGAACAGGAAACCAATGACAAATTCTGGCTCTAACACCCATCAGCTCTGCTGCCCCGGCATCCGGGCAGTTTGCTCATGGAGCGCCACCCACCGCGGTTTGCTCATGGAGGTTCCCCCCACCGCCACCCCCACCCACACCCACCCCGGGCCCAGGGTCTTAGCGAACGTGCATGGAAAAGCAGGTGCGTGGATGCCTCCTTCTCATCCTTCGGGCCCGGGCTCCAATTTAACTTCCTCTGCAAAGACCCCCTTTCTTGTTCATACGCCACCTCATAATTTGTAATTACAGACTGATTTGTTTGCTCACTTGTTTATGGGTGCGTCTCTCTTTCTGCACCTCTGTTTGGACATTCCTCCCCTTGCCCTCCCTTCCCAGCCTTCAGGGAAGCATTTTCTGCCCTCCTGGCCCTAAAGTCTAGCTTTCTTCTTCTCCCTCCCAGATGGCCAGCAGGGTGGAGATCCCGGTGTGCCTTGTGCCTTTCCCAGTTAGGACAGAGGCAGAGGTGGGGGGCAGCGGGGGTGGCCGGATTTCTTCCTTCACTCTGGCTCACCCTCTGGAGGCTCATCTCAGCACACGTTGTCCCATAGCCTTGCCGCGAGCCGGGTCCCAGAGCTGCCACCTAGGAGCAGAAGGATTTGTCTTGCCCCAGGGAAGGCTCACTGGACGCTTCCTCCCCAGAACTCACTGACACAAGCGAACCGTCTGGAAGAGGGGGCCTCGACATGAACACAACCGGCTAAGGATACTGAGCAGAAAGTCCCAGATAACTCAGCAAGGAGGGACAGAGCAGAGAGGCAGAGCCCAGGACCCTTGTAGTGTTTCTCACGTGCCATGTTGCCTCTGGCTCAGACCAGGCCTTGAAGCCCAATCAAGACGTCAGCAGTGCAGCTTGCCATATTGACCTGCATTAGTAACAGCGTGCGGGGCTTTCATGAGCATCCTCCCATTGGCAGGCCCTGAAGCAACGATTTGAGGGCAACTAGTTTCTTTGGGGAATGCAGGAATCCCATGTATCGCAGTGATTCAGAGGAGGAAAGCACCCAACTTTTAGGTGAGAAGGTCGAGACCTGGGCATAACCTCACGGCTCACATCCAGACTGGTGTGGAGCCCAAATGTACTGCCCCCCAACCCCGCCCAGTCTATACCCTGCTTACTGAGTGGCTGCTTCCCAGAGTTCACAGAACACGCTTCTCCAAATAGCTCCGCAAACCACAGTAGGAAGGACAAACAGAAGCTACACCCAGCAATTTATACTTTAGAGTGAAGTGGCTTTGAATCCATCACAAGGTGCATGTTTCCCATGGGGCTGTGTGCAGGGCTGGGGGTGGGAGGAGAGGTGGGGCAGAGGATAGAGAACCTCCAACGGGTTTAAAGAAGGTGCCAATGAACTAGGAACGTGTAAGAGGCTGGGGTCGGGAGTACCAAGCCCTATCCCTTCTCCTCGATCTGATTTCCTAGGAAACGTTTACTGTGCATTTACGATATGCTAACCCCCGTGATGGGCCCAGGGCCCAGCCCTACGCCAGGAGATGAGGTGACAACTCAAGTTCAGTACATCCCAGACTCGGGCAGGGGATAAAAATTTGTGTTATGGATTAAAGGCATTACCAATTTTCTACAATGGTTCAAGAACTTTCATAGACAAACAAAAAAAAAGATCAACCTGACCAAGTCCCCAGTTTCCTAAGGTTGAGTGGCCTCAAGTTTTTTTCTAGAGAGATCTCCAGCTTCCTGCCAGCTACCGAGCATGAGCACTTCATAGCTCTGACTGAAGCTAAAAGTTTTGGTTTTTTTTTTTCTTTACTTGTTATTGTTGTTTTCTTTTTTTTTTTAACAGATCATTTTCTCCTGGTGTGCAGACCTCTGGAGAATGGAAACAGTCAGGAAGATGTTCTTTTTTTTTTTTCTCATGTAATTCTTTTATTTATTTTTCAATGTATGAAATTTATTGTCAAATTGGCTTCCATACAATACCCAGTGCTCATCCCAAAAGGTGCCCTCCTCAATACCCATCACCAGCCCCCCCCTCCTTCCCACCCCCCAGGAAGATATTCTTAAGTGACTCTTAAGCATTTCCCCACCTCACCTTTTACTGGCTTTACTTCACCTGAAAATGAAGGAAAAAAGAAAAACACCTCTTTCTGAAAACTGTCTTGCCTCTGAAGATGTCCTTATCCTCATTTCCTTTTTCTCCCGGCCCCCTTTCAGTTCAGCACTGGGGGATCGGGAACGAGGAGGGAGATCTTTGGAGGATTTCAGGGGAGCTCGGGGAAAGGGAGGGACTGAAGAGTGAACAGCATTGGACCGGAAGCACGATCTGCCCAGCCCCCTGCCAAGTGCAGGGATGAGCACAGGACCCGATTCTGGCCACAGAAACATGAAGGGGCCTATGGGAAGCTTCTGCAAAACTTCCTCTTTCGTGGGAGAGAGCCGTGGGAACAGTCTTCTTCCTCTAAACAGAGTCTTGTCAGAATGTGACACTTGAAGCTAGTGTGGCCATCTGGCCTTCCTAATGGGAAGAGGGAGCCAGCCCCGGGAAAAGAGGGTAGAGAAGCAGTCGACACCTGGATCTTTCAGGGCATCGTCATCAGCCCTAAACAGCCAGTGCAAGCCCACCTTAATGGGAGGGGATCCTGTGATTCCAACCGGTGGTGATGGGAGAGGGGGTATGTCAGCCATCATGGAGGCACAGAGTTAAGAAGGAACCTGGGGTCCCCGGGAGAAGAAGGAAGCAGACCCTCTTCCAGGGGTACCAGGGGGATTCTGGAGCGCCCTGAAAGCCAGCGTGAGGAGAAAATCCTGACAAACAAAGTAGGTGCCTTCAAGGTTCGGGATGGGGCAAAGTCATGGCGAAATGGATGCGAAGGGTGGTTGCTCACTGGAACTGATGCCCCCTGGGCGGGCAAGAGAAAGAAGTGATATAACAAGGCTTAGAGTAACATCTGATGCGCACCTATGGGTGTCGGGCGCCCACCCAGAAACCCTAGCTGCCAGCGCACCACACCTGTTGAGGAAAACCAGAGTCTCCTGCCCTGGACATGCCTACCGCCCCCCACGGCCAGCCAGAAACTTCACATGCCTGGGGACTCTGCCATAACTATACTCGCCCAAATATAAACACCCCGACGTGTTAGGACCCATCACGACTGCTCGACGGAAGTCCTCTTATTATTCCCCATAAAATGTCACCTCCCTGTCGGAGACGGACCTCCTTTCTCTCCACCAATCCTGTCTGCTTTTGAAGGAGCCAGGAACCAGGTGGCAGAATACACAGACGCTCTCTTTAGGCAAGATGAGTTTTTGTCTTTGTTAAGTACTTGGAGGCAGCTGGGTGTTTCTACGCAGCAGAAAGAAGAGGTTGAGGACAAAGACGACACTGTAAAGGAGGAAAAGGAATGGTGGGCAAAGGGAACAGGGAAAAGGGTCCCCGGGATGAAAACTGACAAGTGATGGTTGTGTTACTAGGCGGTTTCTGGGGCAGGCCCTGTTCTAGAACCTCACGCGCTGCAAACAGGGCTCACACACAGGATTATTGTCTGGTGTGGTGCCCCCCAGTGGCCTTCAGGATTAAGTGGTGTCACAACCCCTACCATGGCCAAGAAAGCCATGCCCGAGCTGGCCCCTGCCTAGCGGTGCCCAGCAGGCAACCTAGGGCCACTCGTGCCCTCCTGTTCTGCACTCCGGGCCCACGTAACTCTTCCCAGTTCCCCACCGATGCCGCGCTGTCCACAGACGGTCTTGGGGTATTTGTCACCCTGCCCGCGCTTTCATCCTCACATCCTTGGCCTCTCCCCACACCCACAGATGCTCTTTGCCAGGCCAATATCTTCCTGATTTTCAGGTCTCACCATAGATAACCCTTCCTCCAGGAAGCCTTCCATAACGCCCAGGAGAGGTCCTGGTGCCCCTCCTTTATTTTCTTGAAGTTCATCGCCAGGTATGTCTCATGGGTTGAGTTTACCTCTGTCTTCATCTGACTTCGCCATCGGGGGCCACAAACCCCTTGAGGACAATGTTTGGGTGCTGTCTGAGGCTTATCTTGGTATAGGATCCCCCAAAACAGCCTAAAACAAAGGCGGGGGTGCAGGAAGTTTGTTTGGGAGATGATTCCAGGAAGGAGGAGAAAGGGTTCCAGGAGAATGAGATAAAGGCGGGGGAAAGTCAATGTCAGGGTACATTTCGGGGTGCCGCTGTGGCTAATAGGAGCTGGATGTGATGTACTCAGAATTCCTTCCAGAACCTTCCCCTTGGGGGACATGGGGAAGGAGTGTTTACCCACCATTTCTCTCCCTCATTGACACTCTGATGAAGTCATCCCCAGCCGAAAACACACGTGTCATGTCCCCATGGCTTCGAGGAAGCTTTCACCTTGAGCTGAGCACATGAGGCTTTTCCTGGTGCAGCTCCAGCCTCCCACGGGCCCCCACCATGGACTCTTCTCTGCAGTCACACAGAACCGCCTGTCCCCCCTCTACATGCCCCGCCATGTCCTCTGGACCCTGCCTCACCTTTCCTCCAGGAAAGCCCCACCCAACCCCCACTCGTGCCCAAGACCCACTCTGCCCTCCTGAGAAGCTCTCCCAGATCCCCAGTCCAATCTTGTTCTCAGTCTCTGCTGCAAAACAAAACCCCGTGGGGAGCTTTAAAAATAAAAATACTGACACTCGGGTGCCACCACCAGAAAAACTGGATTAGGGGCACCTGGGTGGCTCAGCCGGTCGAGCGTCTGACGTCGACTCAGGTCATGATCTCATAGTTTGTGAGTTCGAGCTCCACATCAGCTATCAGCACAGAGCCTGCTTAGGATCCTCTGTCCCCCTCTCTCTGCCCTCACCTGCTGTGTTCTCCCAAAAATAAATAAATATGGAGAGAGAGAGAGAGAGAGAGAGAGAGAGAGAGAGAGAGGAAGAAGAAGAAGAAGAAGAAGAAGAAGAAGAAGAAGAAGAAGAAGAAGAAGAAGAAGAAAAAGAAGAAGAAGAAGAAGAAAGAAAGAAAGAAAGAAAGAAAGAAAGAAAGAAAGAAAGAAAGAAAGAAAGAAAGAAAGAAAGAAAGAAAGAAGGAAAGAAAAGCTGAATTAATTCATCTAGGACTGGGACCTGGACAACACTGTTTTTTAAAAGCTCCCCCCTGGGGCGCCTGGGTGGCGCAGTCGGTTAAGCGTCCGACTTCAGCCAGGTCACGATCTCGCGGTCCGTGAGTTCGAGCCCCGCGTCAGGCTCTGGGCTGATGGCTCGGAGCCTGGAGCCTGTTTCCGATTCTGTGTCTCCCTCTCTCTCTGCCCCTCCCCCCTTCATGCTCTGTCTCTCTCTGTCCCAAAAATAAATAAAAAACGTTGAGAAAAAAAAAAAAAAAAGCTCCCCCGGTGATTTTCATATGCTGACAGGGCTGAGAACTGTTTATGTTCCTCTGTTTTAATTACACTTCCTCTGGGTTTCCATAGCCCCAGCTATGGGGCTCCTTCTGGCTCTGGACTGTAATTTCTGTTCAGTTTCCTGACTCCCCACCTCATCCTCAAGGCCTGTCTTCCCCCTCCAGCCCCCCTCGTCTCCTGCTTGGCTGGGACACCTGTGTCAGGCTTTGGTCCCTGCCGGCCCCCGCATGGGAGCCGCTCCCCTCACCCCACCCCTCCTGCCTGCACCCTCTGAAGCCTCGTTTTCCAGCCGCCTCTAAATGCAGCCCTCGACTCAGCACCGCCAGGATGAGCCAGCTGCATCTTTCGTGGGCATTTTTCCTTCTACCTCTGCTCTCCCAAATTCTGACACTTGGGCTCCCAGGCACTGAGCACTGAGTGTTTACAGTATCAGGTCAACAGGTGCTGCTCGAGTGAAAACGCTCGAGGGAAGTGCTGGAAAATCCCTGGAAATCGCTCCCCAGAAGCCGCCGCCCCGACCCAGCTCCCCACATTAAAGAGGAAAGTTCTCTCTGGGGGCCTCTGGGCAGGGACCCTGCCGACCCAACCGCAGAGGCCAAGGGCTCCAGGACTCTTCCTCCAAAGCCCATTCAAACCTTTGCCCCCATCGTGTTCTGCTGTTCGGGCACCTTGCAATCACTCTCTGCTCTAATGCCTGATGCCAACACCGGGTCCTATTCTGAGCCTGACAGAAGGAGCCGGCTTTTCCCTGGGAATTGTGTGGTCCTGTCTCCTTGCCGTGTGCAGTACAATTTAGGACTCGTTCCTGGCCTCCAGACCCTGCTTCGCACTTCCTTGCTCTGTCCACTTAGGCAAGTCACTCAACCTTTCTGAGCTCCTGGATGCTCATTCTGTGGGGATCCTCACCCCTGACACAGAAGGCAGCTGTATTCCTCCCCACCCGTGCCTCGTCCCCCCTGCACTGAATCTCGCCTCCCCACTTTGGGAGAAGGAAGGACTCTGACTTTCCAGACCACTCTTAGGTGCTAGCATGTTGCAGTTTTAAACCGTACAGTTCAGCCTGACTCCAAAGCCTAAAGCCTCACCGTATTCAAAGCGTCTTTCTGCCGGCATCCTCCTGTCCCGAGCTGGGACTCCTGCTCCCGGGAAGGGACTCATCATTAGCTCTCCGTGTCTCCTCCTTCCTCCAGCCTGCCTCTGGGTCCTCCAGGGTGCGGTGCGAGGACGGAGGGGGCGAAACGAGGGGCGGGAACTGTCTGATTTCCTGAGGTTGTCCTCCAGCGTGGGACATCCCACGGGCGTGCAGGTGTCTAAATGCTATCCCCTTTCCGCGTGGAGCTCTTCTGGGACCCCCATCGAAGAAGCTCCACGGCGGGTCTCTGACTGCAGTCCCCTAGCTTGGGTGAGGCTGTGTCTGGCTTGTGGCTTATAGCGCCACAAGCCGGAGCCCCTGGCTTACAGCTGACTATCCCACGCACCCCGGGGCCGTGGCCAGACAGCTCACGGCTGGCTTCCCTGCCCTGCAGCCTCTTGTGTCACTCACCCCACACCCAGTGACCCTTTCGTTCCCCCAAACGTCCCAGGCCAAGCACGCCAATGCTCAAAAATGGCGCGATTTAGGAAGCCCACCCTCTCTCACCTGCCCTGTCTACCCATGGGGGAGGACACAGGATGCCCCAGCATGCTGGCACTCTCTGCCTCAGAAAATGCCACCTTCCACGCTCTGCCTGTTGACCCTCTGCCAGGGAGTGAAGGGCCAGGGCCTTTGGACTGATTTGAAGGCCACACCTTAACAGTTTTTCATAGGCTATCCACCTTCATTATTTAGAATCTCTGACCACTTAGGGCGCCTGGGCGGGTGAGTCAGTTGAGCGTCCAACTCTTGATTTCGGCTCAGGTCATGATCTCACAGTTCATGGGATCAAGCCCCGCCTTGGGATCTGTGCTGACAGCACAGAGTCTCCCTGGGATTCCCTCTCTTTCCTTCTCTGTATGCCCCTTCTTTCCTCAGTCATGCTCTCTTTCTCTCTCTCTGCACCCCCCCAAATAAATAAATAAAAAAACCATTAACACCCTTTGTTCTCAACTTTGGAGGCTCGGCCAAAATTTAAGGAAGAAAAACACTGTTTAAGCTCCCTTTAAGTTAGCCAGAGCACAACGAATCTCTTCACTTGAACTCATGGGTCCCCCAGCCTCCGTCCTCTCTCTGACCCTTGTGTTTGTCTCCCCAGCAGACCACAGGCTTCAGGAAGGCAGGCCTGTGCCTCCTCTGTGTTCCAGGGACCTGGGACCTCAGAAGGAACCAGTACGCCTGTGTTCAATGAATGAGTAACACAGTTCACTGAACACTCAGGTACCAGATCTCACTTACATGGAAGGAACAGCCACAGGTGCTATGGAGTCTGGCAGTAAATGGAGATACCACTCTCTCAAAAAGTTCCATGACAGTGATAGAAAAAATCATTTCAATAACTAACATCTATTGACCTAGTTTACGTAACTATATACTCAGTCTTTGCAATGGGCGAGATGGGTGTGGTCCCATTTTACAGATGTGGAAACTGTAATACATGGGGCTGACTCATGAGCTAAAACTCAAAGTAATTACAAAACTGACAGTTGGAAAGAGCTCTGAGAGGAGTTCAGAGGGACCCTGCCTCTGGCAAGCATTCAGAGAAGTCTTCCTGGAGGAGGTGACATGGCATGAGAATCTTAAAAAGTGAGTATGACTTCCGCAGCAGACACGAAGGAGGAAGGCCTGCCAGGCAGTGGACCAACAGGAACCCACCGCTCCTGTCGAGGGCATAACAGCAGACGGCAGTTTCCAGAACCGACCCTGACTCTACATTGTCCGGATGTGAGTGATCAGCCATCCAAAGGGGTTTGGGCGTGTGGAGTTTGCCAAGGCAATGGGAACCACTGAGGGGTTTGGGCGATCAGAGTTGTTTTCTGGAAGAATTATCTGTCGGGGTGTGTTTCTTGAACTGACAGACAGAGACTGGAGGAGGTGAACCAATCAGGAGATTCCTTCATTATTCAGCAGAGATTCATTGGACAGTAAGAGCTAGAAGAAAGCTTAGAATTCACGGCTTGTCATTTTGCCCTGCACCCAACAGCCCTTTCAGGGGAAACGCAGCATGTAATGCCTTTTCCAGAGCCGAACCCGGCACCAGGCAAGAAGGTGGTGGGTATGTTCACTCCAAGTGAGAAAGGAGGTAATGAGGAAACCTCCCTCTCCAGAGTGAGAACAGGATCAGTGCTGACCAAGGAAGAAAGAGGGTATTAAGAGACATTGCCGGGGAACGCTGGACAGAACTGGAGGGAGTTTGCTTGTACCCAGAAGTGGGGGAGAAGAAACGCACTTGACAATGAGCTTTCACCCCCCCCCCCCGGACCTCAGTTTCCCCACCTGCCCAGCAGCGGGTGGCAGAGGAGGATTGGACAAGAGGCTCTCCAAGACCCCTCTGCCCCCACTATTCTGAGATTTGAGGATGGCCCCCAGCTTCTTCGCTCTCCACCCGCTGCCGCTTGTCTGCCAAGCGAAACAGGGCCAGGAGCGAGGGTCCCGCTGGCAGGCAGAGCCCCACGGGTCAGCAGCTGACTGCGGCACCTGCCCGCAAAGGCAGCCTCGCCCCGGTTATTCTGAGCCAGCATCATGGCACCAGGCTCCCTTTCCTCTCCCCGAACCAGGCTTTTATGAAAGTCCCTAACGAGCACCGTGCTCTTACGCATTTTAGAAATCTCATCTAATGGGGGCTCATGGAGCATAAATTAACCCCAAGGAGCAGACCTGCATTAATCCCTGTGGTGATTATACATTAGCCAAAGAATTTCTTTGCCTATTTTAAGCAGCTGAGCCCAGACTGTCTGGGGTGCTTTTCTACTTTGTCTCTGTTGCCAGCCGTTCATTTAGATCATCCCATTTTCCTCATCCTCCCCTCTGTCCCTTCCCCACCCCCCACCCCCGCCTGCATCTGCCACAGAGGCCCGGGAGCCCATGAGGTGCAGCGAAAAGGGTGTGGCCTATGTGTGACATACCCCGCGTTCCAGGCCATTCCGTCTATGTGACACTGGGTGGGTCACTTCACCTCCCTGAGCTCTGCCTGCCTGACTGTAACCGGTGATGAGAACGGCCATCTTCCAGGCTGTTTGCGAGTTTAAGAAATAACATGGCCCGCGGGCCCTCCCTCCCTGTGAGTCCTCTCCCCTCCCTGGTGACACAGCCTCACCTGTGCTGATATGACTGAGCTGAGGATGGCCGGTAAAGAAAGCCACTCGGAGTGGGAAAGATCCAGAAAAGTTTCAGCTTCTCCTGGCTGAAAATAGAACGAATTAATATTCTGAACGCCTTAATGAGGTGTTCGAAATCACCTAAAGAGAAATCTCCAGCGTCCGTTAATCAACGGTGTGTTTCACCTAGCTGAGGGTTTTCTGGGAAGGAAACCAAGGCGTGACTGCCCACATGGCCTACCACTTCATGCTTGAGTCATGCTATTTTCTAAATCAAAAATTATAATTATAGACTTGTCTTGTAAGCAGTCAGAGCCTTTCTCCGAGAAGTTCGGAGACTGCTATTCGGGGCCAGCAGCCCCCAGGGGATGATGTCAGCTGGGCCCCCAGCCACCCCCCGGCGGGGGGGGGGGGGCGCCCACTCATTTCCTACGGCGAGCATACAATGCCAGAGGCACACGGGCAGGGGCGCGTGGCCTGGCCCCTAACTCGGCGTCTAATGGGACTACAGTTTACCCTGCACAACAGTTCGCCCTTCACAAAGGCAGGTTTTATCCCTGTGGAAATTGCAATAACAGTGTACAAAGGGCAGCCTGAGCAGGGAGAGGAACATAGGGCCTGCTTGACAGCTAAGGACACCGACGCTGGGCAGAGTTACATAAGAGGGACGCCCCTGAAATCACAGAGCCAAAGGCCCTTTGCACGCATCACCTCAGACGGCCATGGTCAAGGGAGGTCCTGGATCACGTCCCACCCATTCCGTCTCTGGATGTCATACTGCCCCAGTCTACTTGAAGCACCTTGGAGCTTTGATACTCATCTAACAGAGAAGACTCTCTCTCTCTCTGGAGTATAAAGTCCATGCTTCATACATTGTTATTGCCTGGTAATAACGTGATGAGCAATACGTTGTTGTAAGCTTATCACATTCCATACTCCTTGAGGCAAGCCTCTGAGTCGAGCACCATTATTATTTATGCTTGGAAAACGAGGGTTGGAAAGAGGAAGTGACTTGAACCCAGGCCTCGGGCATTAAGTGGCAAATCTGGGAATCGATACTCGGTGTGACACCAGCTCCTTCTATTCAATGTGTTTGTTTATTTTTGCATTCACTCAGCAAACCCTTGGGTGCCGCTGACACTGGCATGGACCGACATGTGGTTTTGGGATTGATGCACCCTGTCTAGCCATCACTCATCCGATCCAAACACCCTGGTGTGGATGCAGCGCACACAGAAACAGGTGCACGTCGCTTTGTGCGGCAAGTGCATTGATGCCCCAAACACTTGTATCTGCTTGGTTTCTGAACTGTGTGAATATCCTTTCCCTTTGCCCCGATTCCTATTTAGCGAGAAGGGTGTCCCAACATCTTTGCAGGCATCTTCTCTGACCCCCGGCCACCTACCCAAAGCTAAGAGGCTTCACATGGGACAATGAGAAAAAGCAGCCAGGTGGAATTCACACAGCCTGGATCCTGTTTTCCTCATGGTCCAGCCTAGCATGTATGGATCCCTGAGCTGGTCATTTGGTTTCTCTCTACCTGGATGCCCTCGTTTGTAAAAGAAAAGTTGGATTAAGAGCTTGATTTGAGGAGAGACGCCTGGGCGGCTGAGTCATTTAGGCGCCTGACTCTTGGCTTGGGATCAGGTTCATGAGTTCAAGCCCTGAGTCAGGCTCTGCTGGACAGTGTAAAGCCTGGTTGGGATTCTCTTTCGCTCTTTCTCTCTCTCTCTCTCTGCCCCTCTCCTGCTTATGTGCTTTCTCTCTCTCTCTCTCTCTCTCTCAAAATAAATAAATATTTTTTTAAAAAAGAACTTGATTTGATGAGACCAAACACACAAATCCTTTGGAAAGAGCAGGAATCAATTTTTAATTTGTTTTCTTTTTATTGTGGTAATATAATAACATACAATTTACCATTCTAAGTGCACAATTCAATGGCACTAAGTACATTCACAACACTGGACAGCCATCACCACTACCCATGTTCAGGGTTGTCATCACCCCAAACAGAAACTCCGTACCCATGAAACACTGATCCTCCCTCCCTTGCCCCCGGTCCCTGGAAACTGCTGTACTGCTTCCTGGCTTGTGGATTTGACTAGAGACTTTCACGGAGGTGGAATCACGCAGCGTTGGTCCTTTTGTGTCTGGCTTCCTTCACTTAGTGTAACCAACAAGCACGTTTAATGCGAAGGCCACCCCATCACGCCAAGTGCAGGCACTGGACTAGAGCTCTCGGCAGGTGGGGCGTTTCCAAGCCTCGTGTCCCCACACGTCCTCTTAGCCAAAGAGGAAACAGATGAGATACGTCTACGGAATGTGGCCAAGATCTCCCAGGTTGTGACAGAGCCGGACCCTCTGTCCACAGATCTCTGACTCCAATTCAGGAGTCTTTCTAATTCACTTCTGAGGCGTGATATGCTGATGAAACCCCTGTTAACTGATAAAGCCCCCCCAACACATTAACCACAGACGCTGGCGTGGTTACTTTATTTATTTATTTATGTTTTTTTTTTTTTTTAATTTTTTTTTTTAACATTTATTTATTTTTGAGACAGAGAGAGACAGAGCATGAACAGGGGAGGGGCAGAGAGAGAGGGAGACACAGAATCTGAAACAGGCTCCAGGCTCTGAGCTGTCAGCACAGAGCCCGACGCGGGGCTCGAACTCACGGACCGCGAGATCATGACCGGATCCGAAGTCGGACGCTTGACCGACCGAGCCACCCAGGCGCCCCTGGCGCGGTTACTTTAAATTCTCGTCACGAGGCCTCGGCAAAGGAGAAAGTGCTATTCCTCTGAACATCAAGACGTACAGAACCCACCCCCTCTCTGCCACCCACTCGCCCGCTTGTCGTTTCCTGCAGTGCTTGAACCAAGTCACTGAGGCCCCCGTATCTCAACGTCCCCATCACTGAAGAGGCTGAATAAAACTTGCTTTACCTGCACTGCCAAAGGTCGGTGAACCTGCGGGTGTAAAAGACATTGGAAATTGCAGGCAGCTATTGTTTGGAGTGATGTTGTGGGAAGAACATGACAGTGTCAGAGCCCCAGCGGGCCACTCTCAGGGCAGAGGACCCCTCTGGGCTTCAGTTTCTCCCAGCGCGTCTTAAGCCCCTGTATGTGCCAGGCACGGTGCCAGATGCGGGGCGGGCAGGGTGTAAGGAGGATACACCCACGTGCTCACGGTGATTAAAACTTTGTGGGTTGAAGGGAAGATTTAAGGCAGGCAGGGTGAGTGCTCAGCACAGCACGTGGCAGATGGTAAGCACCCGATATTTCACAGCCTTTTACATAACGGACTCACTCAGCAAACATCGCTTGAGTAACCACCGTGGGCTCAGGCAGGGCTTCTCCCCCTTGGCACTGTTGACATGGGGGCTGCAGACCCTTGGTGGGGGAAGGGGGCACTGCCCTGTGCACTGCAGGATTGGCACATCCCTGGCCTACCCGCTAGATGCCAGTGTCCCCCCCCTCAGGTTCTAACACCGAATATGTTTCCCCACATTATCCAGGGTCCCTGGGAGGCACAGGTGCACCAGGTAAGAAGGTCAGGTTTAACTGTATGTCAAGCACTGAGATGCAGAGATGGACGGGACAGGCCTGTCCCAGGAGCTCCCAGTCTAAGGGCACAGATACTTCCATTAGGCAAGAGTGTGACCGGGAGAGCAGCCGGCCCGTGGGATAATCTGCTGCTAGCCAAGTGCCTTCCCTGGCCAGGAGGGGTCAGCTAGCAAGCAGTGGGATTAGGTGGCGGCCACGATCCGGGCAGGAAAGGACGTGGGCCTGTGCCCGGCAGTGGGGACATTGATGGACAGGCAGGGTGGGGCTGGTGAAAGATCTGGAACAGCCCAGACAGGAAAGAGGGGTGGCAGGCTGGAGGGGACGGAAAGGATGCTGGGGACAGCCAGGCAGGACGCAACCAGGACATGGGGTGGGAGACAAGGCTGTGTTTGTAGTGAGCAGTGTGACGAGGGTCCAGGCAAGCCTGTGGCCTCTGGGACCAGGCCACCTGCTCCCCCAACCCCTTCCTGCCACTCAGAAGCACACCTCTGCCTTCCCTCCTTCCACAGGCCTCTCCAAAGAGGAGAAAAGAGAGAGTCAACGTTCTTCTTGGGTCCCGGGAAGCTTAGGCCTGGGGCCCTCCCTGCTCCACGTCCTTCTACCAGGAAGGGCTCTCAGAGCCTCCTCAGTGATGGGTGTGGGGGCCGCTGAGTGGGACAGAGTGACTCACACCAAGCAGATAATGAGCTCTGGTGACAAGGGACCGAGCATCAAAGGCACAAGTGCCACCTTTCCGAGGGCCCCGGCTGTGCCCACCAGGCTCATCCGTGGGATGGTGGCTGAAGGAGTCTGACGGCTTCCCTGGCCTCCCCCTCTCACCACACGGCCCCCTGCCCCTGCCCAGGAAGTCTTGCTCCTTTAAATGAGCATTTTGCAGTTAAACCAGTTAAACTGGAAGCTTGAAACTGGAGGCCCCATCCTTGACGTGGGCTGCCTTCCCTTTAAGCACAGGCTTTAGCCGGATCTCAACGCTTGAAATATCCAAATGTGTGTCTCCTGGGTCCACTTGGCCACAGTGGACAACCACTCACATCACAGAGCCTCCCTGGCCATTGAAGGCCAGTCATGGATAACTGCTTGGGTTCCAGTAATCACAGCGACGTGAGCGGCACATTCTCTGAAGTGGCACCCTTGTAGCTTGTAACGTAAGATCCCGTGCGAGTAAGACTGCAGTGTCGGTAAGGCTACAAAGAAAGGGGACAGACCACGTGACAGGAGAGCAACACCCGAGGCAGAGGGAGAAGGCAGCAATGGACGGCACATGTTCAACCCGCCTGAGACACCCCTATAAAACAATGAAGGTGTGTGTCAGTCAGGGCCCTGACGGGGAGGCCATGGCACGTCCAAGCTGGATGGACACATGAGGGTTTCATAACAGAACTACCTTCAGGAAGGAAACCAGCGAGGGGTAGTGCAGAGCCTAAGGGCTCATGGAAGCAGGGGGCAGTTACCATTCCAAAGAGGCAAAGGGGGCAGAAGTTACTGGAATCCAGAGAGGGGAGCTACATGGAGAGGGTTTCCCCATGGGAACAGAGGTCGCAGTGAGTGTGCAAACCTGACAGGGAGACTGCCAGGCCAATGAGCGCCCAATCTCACTGGCCTCCTGCCCTCGAACTTCCTGCCTAGCTTCCTCAGGCCAAGCCCCACCCTATGACAGAGGGCAGCGAGCCTACCAAAGCGGTCCACACAGGCTACCTCCTTGCCTTCCCATGACGTTCCTTGTCTGGACCTCACTGTTTGGCAGTTCCTTCCAACAGGCAGGTGGGAGGGAAGGAAAGGATGGGGGTGGAGAAGGGCAGTGACTCCTCTCCCTGTACCCCAACCAGGTACTTAGAGACAAGGAAACAATTTTAATGTCTTCAGTAGAGACTTTTTAGTGGTCTCCCCATTTTGGTGGTCTCCCCATTTTCCCCTCCTTCTTTCTGACAACTCCGAGGAAGACGACCCCAGCTCCAGGTGTGGAAGACGTAAGCTAGGCTAAGCCACTCAGAACATTCCAACCCCATAGAGTCAGGTTAGGCATTGGACTGTATGACTTTTTTTGGAATCCTGGAGAGTGAGCCTCCTGTTCGTCTGCTGGAGGTACATAAGGAGAATGGAAGCCCTAAGATGTAGAGGCATCCACCTTGGGGCCAAGAAAAGAGCCAACATAAGATGAAGTGGGCACCATCGAAGGCATCGTAAGGGATGCAACGAGGTACCAAGACCTCTGGTACTTTTCACCCTTCTGTCACTGGATCTGCTGATGAACTGACATGATCTCTTATTTTACAGATGAAAAAATTAAGGCTCTGTCATACAAAGTCATCCAGCCAGTAACTGATGGAGCCGGGACTTGAACCCAAAGCCTCCTCAGCTAGATCCAGCATGGCTTCTTTTTTTGTGGCTTCTCTGTACAGCACTGACAAAACAAGCCTGGGAAAATGCCACCAGCTACACA
This sequence comes from Panthera pardus, assembly GCF_024362965.1. NCBI lineage: Eukaryota > Metazoa > Chordata > Mammalia > Carnivora > Felidae > Panthera > Panthera pardus. The sequence goes on along the minus strand of NW_026527002.1, from coordinate 75,329,933 downwards.
CATTCTCATCACACCCTATGTCGATATTTATTGGAAGCGCAAAATATGAAGGCTTCAGTTAATGAAATTAGATTCGTCCCCCCATTCATCATCTTTTCTGCATCTGCAACCTCCAAATTGAATCTGGGATGGAGTGGCAGAATTTATCAGGACTGGGATAATTCAATGAACACTGCAGTGGGGTTTCTCAATAGTCTGAGCAGGCTGAGTGTCACAGCAATTGGGGAATATACAGCCATCTTCCTAAAGTTGGAAGCAAGTCTTTTTAACCATGACTGTATGGCTTAAATTCAGCTAAACCCAGTGAAACGACACTCAAATAACTGTTAATCATGAGCAACACCCCCATTACCCCTCCAACCTTTCTTCTCTCCTTTCTCCCTCCTCGTCAGCCTCCATTCTTAATCTGGGAGCAAGTATAGTCCAATCCATTCACTCACTCCAGAAGTGGCTGAAATAATACCAGGAATAAGGTCAATGGAGAGGAAGAAATGATGAAGGAAAGTGTGAAGGAAGGAAATGGAAGTTAACGGGTCTCATGTTATAGGCATGAGATTCCATACATTCTGTCATATAGATTTCCCACCACCACCACCAATTATCAGTGATCTTTCTGGAGCTGCTAATATAAGGAAGAGATGAAAGAAACTTAAGGGAGTAACAGGTTTGATCTCTTGGCCACTTGGGCCCAAAATGGCCAAGAGAGGAAGTGGAGCTGAGTGACAGAAATAGTCAAAATAATATCCTTGAAGGCCAACCAAGCTTTCCCAGTGTTGCCCTATACTTTTCCTACCCCCTGTGTATTCTGTATTTATAAGGTGTATTTCTTTCATCTATGCCTAAATGCCCACAACATTCTTCGGACTTTGTGTCTTCATTTAGTCCTCATTCATCCAGTTAAGTACTGAGTGCCAACTGTGTACCAGGCACTGTTGTAGACGTTAGGAATACAGCAGTGTGGAAGGAGAAGAAAGAGGAAGAAGGAGGAGGAGGAGGGAGAGTAGGAAGGGGAGGCGGAGGAGGGGGAGGTGGGGGAGGAGGAGGGAGAGGGAGGAGAAGGAGAAGGAATAACCCGCCTTTCTGGAGCTTACGTTCTAGTGGGTGGAGGCAGATAGTAAATAAAATAATAAGTAGAAATATAATATTCTAGGCAGTGTTGCATGTTATAGAGAAATTGTCAAATTGATTAACATACAGTGTGTAAAGTGTGCTCTTGGTTTTTGGGGTAGATTCCCGTGGTTCATCGCTTCCATACAACACCTAACAAGTGCTCATCCCTACAAGTGCCCTCCTCAATGCCCATCACCCAATTTCCCCTCCCCTCACCCCCCCCATCACCCTCAGTTTGTTCTCTGTATTTAAGAGTCTCTTGTGGTTTGTCTGCCTCTCTCTGTGTTTGTAACTAATTTTTCCCCTTCCCTTCCCCCTTGGTCTTCTGTTAAGTTTCTCAAGATCCACATATGAATGAAAACAATGAAATCACCAGATACTTCTTATTGTTGAGTTAAAAAATAGCCTGTCAAAGAGGACAGGTGGAAACAGGGGTGCGAGCTGGGAGCTATTAACGCAGGCATGTTTCCTGGAGACACGGAACCTGGCTGTGCCATTTCCACAATGTATTTGGATTTGCTGTGGCTTCATCTATACTGTCTCTCTCACAGTCCAGGCCCTTGTCATTGCTAGACTTTGCTGTTACAAGAGCTTCATAACTGGTCTCTGTGTCTCTAGTCTGGTACCCTGAGTTAGGGTAGGAGAGGCCCTGCTGTGGCCACAGATAAATGCTGGAATGTCTGTGACTCAACAGAGTCAATGAGGAGTCTCACTTATGCCATCATCTCATGTGAGTCGGCTGGCTTTTTCCATCTTCTGTCTGTGTCCTCTGGAACACATGACCTCCAAGCTCTTCATAGAAGAAGGAGGATTTTAGAACTGTAAATCTTAGAAGTGGCTGACACTCTGCCCACATCCTTTCAGCCAGAACCCCATTACATGGCCCAACCTAATTTCACAGAAGGCTAGAAGTATAGAATAGCTTGTGGATATTTGATGTGTAGCAACATTCTCTGCCACACATCCTTCCATCCCAGTGCTCCTTCTAAAACACAAATATCACCACGTCCCTCTCATGTTCATAACCTGGTGATGTACCCTGATCCCATCACAGTTTATCATAGTACAGTTGGTAATTCTTCCATGAATTTTCCCTTCCTCATCCAGATATTCATTCCTTTGTAAGCAGACATTCTTATCCGACCCATCTTTATCCTTTCTTCTTCAGCCTATAAAACCATTACCACAACAGTGTTTTTAAACTATAGTGTGTTCTCAGGATCTTTATTCTTTATTAATAAATTCTCAGGCATTTTTTCAGGAATTTGGATATCAAAACAGATAGATGGTGGTTCATTAACCACATTTTTAAAGAATTGATTAAGCCAACCATCAACATCCACTTTACTAAAAAAGCAATCAAGGCTCAGGAAACTCAGATGGAGAGGGTACACCAAAATCTAGGTTCGAATTCAGACTTGTCTCAAAAACAAGTGCTTCTTTAAATAAATTTAGGAATGATATTTAACCCACTATGGGAATAGAGATTTAAGAACAATCATGGCATTATGATTGCCTTTGAGTTCACTCATTCTCCTTTTCATGCTTCCCCAGCCTATGTGGCTTCCATTAGGTCCAAACCCCGAGACCTCACTGATGTCTCAGAGACATGATGGGAGTACCTACATATAGGAAAGAGGGGCTGAACAGCTCTCCACTGTTCACCAGTTGCCCTGAGAGATTTTTACTCTCAAGGTTTCAGATGCAATATTTCTGTCAAGGGTCCCTTTTAATCATTTGTTCGTGCATCTGTCTTCCCTAGTAGACTATGAGCTCCTCCATGTCAAGAGTCAGGTCTTATTCATTTCTTCATCCACAGCATAATTGCATCCAGAATGAGTCTCCACCTGACTTACAAAGGGTCTAAAGCAGAGTAAATGAAAAGGACCTATTGATCCAAGGATTACCAAGACCTTTCCAAGATTCTGACCCTCAGAATTAGACCCATAACCTACGTTTTCTTTCAATACTCTGAGTATCTACGTTTTGGCAACCGCTTTGACAGACCTTAAGATGCAGTAAAAAATGAAACCACACCCCTTCTCTTAAACAGCTCATGGTTGGGTCCAGTGGCTTTGTCAATGGCCAACAGGATGCCAACAATGCCATATTCCTTCCCTCCATGCCTTCATTCCCGGACCCTTACATACACAGTTGCATCTACTACTCCAGAAAGTAGGAGGCTACATCAAAAGACACTCAAATATGACCATTATAAGCACTAATCTTTGCCTCAGGGAATCTGTGGTCCTTCCACTACAGTGTCACTCCAACAGTCTACTACCATGGTCTTAGTTTCTCCGTATATAAAAAGATAGAGTCGGACCAAAGAAAATCTGAAGCTTCTTCCAGCTTCAAAATTCTATGCAGACCCACTGAATGTCATGCAGAGGCCACCTTATTAATTCAAAGCTAGAGAAGAAATTCTTCTAAGTATAGAATTATTTATCATTTGCAGGAAGAACTGAGCGGAACTCAAGCTGTTCAAGCTCCCTTCTTTTTGGCCAAGCACGATTTCCGTGCAAAAGTTTTTGGTGGGATTTTTTTAAGCTTCCAGAGAGGTTCTAAAGACTTTTTGGACATTGATCTGTACTTTTATACCATATGGTTTGAATTTAGTAGGAAGAAGTCAGGAACAGACAGAATGAGCTGCTTGTGCCAAGCACCCAGTAATTTAGAAAGTTCCAAGAAAATGGATGGTTCAAAATTGCCAAAAAGCAATTGGGGGCAGAATGGGCATATCCAAGGAGGCAGAGGAGAATAAATGTTCTGAAAGCCTGATTTATCAGATTTTCTGCAAAACAAACCCCTTCAAAACTTAGTGGCTTAAATCAACAACCACCTATTTAGCTCATTACTCTGTGGGCCAGCAAGTTGGGTCAGGGTACCTGGATGGTTCCTCTGGACTTGGCTGGACTCTCTCATCTGCAGGGGTTTGGCTGAAATGGCTAATCTTAGTTGTACATGTCATAGACCACAGTCCAGGAGTGTTCAGATGTTGGTAAAAGAGATCCCAAGAAAGTGAGTGCCAATGAGCAGATGCTTTTCCAAATCTCATGGTGCTATGGTCCCACTGGCCAAACACGTCATTTGGTCACTCCAGATTCAAGGGATGGAGAAGGACCCCCACTTCTTGATGGGGAGGAGCTTTAAAAAGTGATACAAATATGAAGACACAGGAAGTGGAAATTTTTGTGGCCAGTTTTACCATCTACCACATTTAGACACATGGGAATTAGCTTAAATTCACTGAGATTTTGCTGTGAAAAGTCAAGACTGAGGCATGCAGCAGGGAGAGGATGGCAGAAGAAATCGGGGGTTCATAAAACATGACCACTCTTTTCAAGAATTTAAAGAGATATCATGGATAAGAAGAATTGTGTATGTTCTGAATAGATGCAAATGGAAGTATTACGGTAATGGCACAAGTCACATGATGCAAAAGGAAGAACATTTGAAACACTGGAGCTTCCCATTATAGGTAAGGAGAAAGGGAACAAACATGGAGCACCTACTACAGATCAGATAGTATAACACTTTCCATTTCATGCTCTCAAAAATGCATTCCCTTCCATATTTTAGAGACAAGGAGGTAAGTCTCAGAGGAGTTAAGTGCTTTCAATCAACCTCACAGAACTAAGAAATGGTATATTGGGATTTGAACCTCAGATCTCTGATACCAAAATCCACGTCTTTTGACACTATGACTTGTTGCTTCTAGGCTCTTTCAGGATCGAAGGGACAGAGGCACACGCAGGCTCAGCATTAAAATAAATGTTTGTTGTAAGGAGGTGTGAGGCAGCAGCAGGTGCTGGGAAGTGTCTCTAAAGCCTCCCCACTCCCTCACCCACTGGCTGCTTCTCTCTTCTCTTGCCTGGTTTTCCTTGCCCTCCCACTCCTAGAAATCAGGGACCCCAATCCCACTAAGAGATGCCGTTTTCTGGGCTTGCAAATGCATTCATCAGAGTTCATTCATAAGGCTGAGCCTTTCCCTGTAGTGGCTGCATTTTAAAGAATGTCCTGGAAGCCAAGATGTCATAATGAGAGCTACTATTTTCTTAGCACTTCATATACCACTCCTGATCCTCACCGAACACCCACTAAGTCAGCACAATTATTACCATCTTACAGATTTAAAAAACCTGAAGCTCAGGATTCAAATCCAGGCCAAATGAGACAAAAATCAATTCTTTTCCACAACACTATACTCCCTCTTGAAGGATTTGATGTTGGAAGGCTCCCAGGCAGTATGAAAGTGGGTGGTAGAGATGCTTTTTATCGAGTGGGCTTTCCTTAAATTATACCACATTCTACCAGACTTGATGCATGAGAAATTCTGGTCTTTCACAAGTGAACTAAATCTGATCATTTTGCCATTAACTTTAAAAGGTTTTTGCAGATTCTTAAAACCTTCCTTATTATAGAAAAGTTTCAAACATATGTAAAAATAAAGAAAAAAGCATGATGAACCCCCATGTACCCATCATCCAACTTCAATAATTTTCAGCATATGGTCAATCTTGATTTCTTGGCAGATTTCTAAGAGATGAATCCCAAACCTATGGTTGATAATGAGCTACTTCAGCTTTCCCAAAATTAATAGCCAAGGAGTGTTGGAGCAGGAAGGCCCCCCAGCATCATCTGGGATGAGCCCCTCATTTTTAAGGGAGAAAGTTAGGATCAAGAGAGGACCTGCTCAAAGTCACACACTGAGGGAGTAGAAAAGAAAGAAGTAGATCCAGGGTCTGCTGGCTCCAAGCTCAGAGCCCTCCCCAACAGACTGTTCTCTCTAAGGCATCAGGATGCTTGCTTGGTGCCCACCCCCTAAGCAGCCACTGACACCTCCAGAGGATAAAGAGGAGGTCAATGTGGATTGATTTGGCCTCCATCCAGCAGGCTCAATGGACTTTGTCAGCCATGCCGTCCTCTGACCTTCTTACTCTTTCAAGGGTAATTAACCAGCCAAATGGGTTCTTCTGCTGGGACTTGGCATCCAAATAATCACAATACCACCCCCAGTTGCTGGTGACCAAATCACTCCTGTGAGGTCCCACTTGGTCCTCCAATGTCATGTCCTTCATTGCCCCGCTCACCTTACTTACGAACTTGGTACCTCACAAAGAGGGCAGGCTTGTGAGGGGACAACAGACTTTGCAGACATTCCTCTGTCACTGGGTTCTGGTGGCATATTTCCTGCTAATATGCAAATTATTAGGAGATTGTGTAGTGCATAGGCATGATGTGGAATGGTCATTCTCAAATTGGGAACTGCTGGAGATCATGTAGCTGGCTACGGGCGTCCTGGAAGTCATGGGATAGAACATCTTCTAGACGAGAACATCTCATTTTCACAGCAAACACCAAAGCCGGGATATCTTGAGTGTGAATCCTGTGGCAGGCACTGCGCTTAGTGCTTTACATGTATTAATTCATTTAATCCTCCCTCTAACCTTCGAGGTAGGTATTATTGTTTCCTCCAATGTGAAGAAACTGAGGCACAAGAGATTAAGTAACTTCTTGAAAGTAACATAGCTATTAAGCAGCAAGGACTATTAATCAGAATAATAGGGCTTAAGATGCTGTCTAAACTCTAGAAAAGGGTTATCGCGTTTGTAGGGTTATTATTAAAGCCAAAAATATGTGAGGTGAACTGTGGGAAAATATGGGCCAGTATATATACAAATCCTTATGTCGTAGTCCATTTGGAAAATGCTAAAGGAATTTCAGAAAGTAAGAAAGCAATAATTTTATCAGAGAGGACCTCAAGGTGGGACAGAATATTTGGAGAGTACCTACATTTACAAAATATTTTTTCAGTTCCTCTCTCCTCATCTTGACAATGGCCCTAATGTGGAAATTATCATAACCCCATTTTCCAGATGAGGAAACCGAGGTTCATAGGGGGCGCATGACTTGCTAAGAACCTAAGCAGGCATTAGGACTGACTCCAAATCCGGAACTTTTCCTGTCCATCCCAGCAGAGCTCACTGTGAACCTGTCGGGATGTTCCCACCTCTCAGCAAGGTGTCTCAGTCCTGGGCCCATGGAAGCCTGCGTGAAGAAGGTGACCATATGTCCCACCTTGCCCCGGACAGTCCTAGTTTATACCTGTGTCCTGGTATAATTAGTAATAGTGCCCTCTTTTGTTTTCAAAAAGTTCTGTTCCTGTTTGGATGAAAAACTCGTAAAGCTGCCCTAACTCTGAACAACACTTTGCTGGCACCTGTCCCCGCCTAGTGCAGCAAAATGCCTGCAAACTTCCTGCCTCCTGGGGACACGGCAGGAGAGCCCTTACTGAGCAGATGAGCCACAGATGAGACCATATTTAGGACAATGTGCACAGAGACCTTCTAGCTTATTCCTCCCCCTCTCACCTCCAGCCCCAACTGACTGTGGCAGGAGCCACTCTTCTCTGGGTAGAAGGTTCGGGAAGAAGGGAAGTAGGAAAAAAGACATAGAAAGAAATAGAAGCAAGAGCACAGTGAGCTATTTGCCCTGCCCTGGCTACACACCTGAATTCATTAACTATCTGGGAGTGAAGATTCTCGCTGCGAGTTGCCCGGCCCTCTGTCACCAAGGTGACACGTCATCCCCACCGTAGTTCTGAACATTAGTGACAACTCTTCGGGCAGGTCTCTCCCACCGCCCACGCCTCGCTCAGGTAGACAATGTCAAGGAGACCGGAGAGGGGAAACCAAGATGGCTTTGAAGGCGCAGGGCGGCCATGGGTAGGAGTCACATCCTGGTTCCCAAGGCACCGGCTTGTACAAGTCCAGTGCAATGGAGTGAAAGAGCAGAGGCTTGGGGTCCAGCAGACCTGGGGGTGAATCCCAGCCGTATCCCAGGCCGGCTGCATGCCGTGCATTAGTATCACTTTTTCTGCCCAAGGGAGGAAGGCCCAACTGCCCCTGCTGGGATCGGAGGCTGTGGGTCTAGCAGGCGTTGCCGGGCGGCCAGGCAGTCTGTCTGACCAGAAGCCCAGACAGTCCCTAAGCTCCCCCCAGTGCCTTCATCAGGAATGAGTGCCGGTTAATAACAGCACCTTCCCAGATACTATTTGTAGAAGGTTTTACAGATTCAATATGCTCTGGTCCTGTGGACACAAGTCAGGTGATTCCACCTTACCTGTTATGGGCGGGGTGGGGGTGGAGGGGGTGGGGGGTGGGGGGGTAGGAACAAACCAATGCCTTTCTCCCTCCCTTCTTTCTTTCTTTGAGACACTCAGTGGGGACCAAAGCCTAGTCAACCTCAAGAGAGGTGCAGCGGTACAAGGCTCTGGAATCAGGTAGATGGGTGGGCCAACTGGTGGTTGTAGACCCTCAGCTAGTTATTTGAAACTCTCTTTGCCTCAGTCTCCTTGTCTGTCAAATGGAGACAATGCCTACCTCATACAGGTGTTGTAAAAACCAGGTAAGAGGACTGTGTTGAAGGAGCGAGCAGACCACATGCGTGCTGTCCGTAAACAACTCCCATGACCTGCTCCGCACTTTTTTCACACCCATCTTCTGCCCTAAATACTCACTGCACCCTTGGAAGGCTTCAGCTTGGGCCTCTGACTACATGGTATAGGGAATTCTACCAGATCCACGTGAGCAAGAAGTGTTCTCATGTGGTCGAGCCACTGAGCTTCGGAAGTTTGTTTCTGTTGCATGTATCAGTCACCTATTGCAAAAAAACAAACCACTCCACACTTAGTGACTGCCGTGGAATAAATTACACACACACACACACACACACACACACACACACACACACACACACACAAGTTCTATAGGATGGTATTAGGCCATGGGGGTTGCAAACCTCATAATGGCAGTAGTACCCTTATAAAAGACACCAGACAGCTCTCTCTCTGCTCTGTGACACGTGAGGACACAGCAAAAGGACGGCCACCTGCAAACCACGAAGAGGTTTTCACTAGAACCCGACCATCCTTTCACCCTGACCTCAGATTTCCCAGCTTCCACAACCATGAGAAGTAACTTTGTATTGTTTATAACCTACCCAGTCTGTGGTATCTTGTTGTAACACCCAAACTCACTAACAGTGGCTCGAAACAATCATCTGCTCTCTCTCCCCAATTAATGGGTCCTGTGTGCCTGTGGCTTATCTTGATGGCTTTATCTGATCTCAGCTCAGCTCTCTCATTCATCTGAGGTCAGTTGCCGTGTCAGCAGTGGTCTGGATGGTCTGGAATGGATTGGGCTGGGATAATTCCACTTTCTTCCATGCGGGTGCTCTTACTCCGGCCAGGTAGTCCAGGCTGGTTCTCCTGGTGGTGACAGAGGTCCAAAGACCCAGTAAAAGCAAGTATGGCCTCCTAAATGTCCAGGATTGGGACTGGGATTGCCCAACATCACTTCTGCCACATTTATTAACCAAAGCAAGTCATGAGACCAGCCGTACTCGTGGGGTGAGGGGACAGAGCCGTCTCTCGATGGGAGGAGAAGATGACATTGGGAGGGGTCGAGAGTCGAGCCCTTTCTGCAGTCAGTCTACAGTAGAGCGCTGGCGTCACCTTAACTAGTACGGGCACAAACAGATGGTGATGACAGAGCCAGGATTCAATTCCAGACCTGACTCACGTCAAAATCAGAGCTCTTTTGAGGAGCCATAATACTGCTTTTCAGGAAAATAAAAACAGCTTTGATGAAATCAATAAAAACATCTTAATGCAAACTTCCTCAAGTCGGCAAATGGATGGACAACTTCTGTTCTCCCCCCTCGTTATCCAAGGCATCTTCAAGGCTGCTGAAGAGTTGAAACAGCTTTATTTTGCTCCTTTCCAGGATTCATTCATCAGACATGGAGTCACCTCCCTAATTAGTTCTAATTAGATGCATGGTTCATGTTAGGTCACAACAAACCCAAAAGCTGAGTAATTTAAGGAGCCAGGCGTTGTTGGCAACAGACTCAGCTTCCTGGTTACCCGGGTGATGGCTATTCTGCCTCCACCTGAGTTGTCAGGTAGCTGACTTTGAATTCCAAATGTCAGCTGACCTTAACAGAAAGGTGGTGACCCCATGTCACTCAGGGGGCCTCAGACCTCTTCTTGGAGAGACTGTAATTTCCCTCACTTTCTGGGAGTGAGTGGCCCAGGTTGACATAAAAAGAATCAGGTTTCTCCACTTCTCCAGCCAAACGGGCCCCTGGGGCATCCCTTGAAACTCCCACCTTCGCCCCTCTCAGAGATATCCTCAGAGAACGTGTGACTCAGAAGGACCTGAATACTTACCTCATCCAATTCTACCATTTTATAGAAGGGACACTTGAAGTCCCAAGAAAAAGTCTACTGATCCAAAGCTTGCGAGCTAGTGAGAAACAGAACCATGGTTGGAACCTGGACGAAGGCACCATGGTGTAACAGAGGAGGCATGGTCTCTAAGTCAACAAAACCTGACCTAAATTCCAGTCACATAACCGTTATGCTGTGTGACCTTAGGCAAATACCCAACCTCTCTGTGCCTTAGTTTGTTCATCTTTTTAAAAGCCCTGGTTTACCTTTTTTTTTAAGATTTTTTTCTAAGTTTATTTATTTATTTTGAGAGAGAGAGAGAGGGTGAGAGAGAGACAGAGAGCAAGGGAGGGGCAGAAAGAGAGAGAATCCCAAGCAGGAACCGTGCTGCCAGCACAAAGCCCGATGTGGGACTCGATCCCACCAACCGAGAGACCATGACCTGAGCCAAAATCAAGAGTTGGACGCTTAACCGACTGAGCCACCCAGGTGCCCCCTGGCTTACCTTCCTTATAGGGTCACTGTGGTATTTAAATGAGATAACATATATATTGTACCTACCAGACTTCCTGGCACATTGGAGGTACTCAGCAGAAGACAACTTTTATACTATTCACAGAGCCAGTGTGGGAACAGAGGTGGTGATTAGAAGCAGGGGCTATGGGTATTTTCTAAGGAACAATGGACAAGAATGACTTTTCCTGAAAGCCATTCCTGAAATGAGTCTCTTGAATAGAATGTGAGTTGCGCAGGGGGCAGGAACTTGGTCTGTGTTATTCACTGCTGTATTCCCAGAGCCTGGATATCGAGAACAATAAACATTTGTTTAATCAATGGATAGACAACTGTTAGGTCACTGCAGTAATGGATTGCGCGAGTGTGGTTCTGTTTTTTTTCCAGGGGTAGGTTAGAAACACAAAAGATATGCCATTAGTAAGGCTTCCTCCCCTGCCTTCAACAAATTAACTCATAAGACAGGCAGTGTAGTTCACACGCTAAGCATAAGGGCCTCTGACCAGGGAGTCCTGGACCGGAACCCTAGCTTTGTCATGCACCGGCCATGTGACTTTAAATGTGCTATTTACGCTCTTCAAGATAAAAGTGCCTCTTTCAAATGATTGCCGTGAGTGACAAGGAGAGCACGTGAGCTGGTTTAGCTTACAGTCTGACACAGGGCGGGGGCTCCATCAATGGGAGCTCAACACACAAAAATAAATACACGACAGCAATCCCTGCCTCCCTGTTGGTGGGAGGTGAGGCTAGTTCCTCTGTTAGGCATCCCGGGCAGGCTCATGGAAGAAAACAGACCCGGGAGACCCTCCTAAGTCTCCCTGCCCCACTGCGTGTCCACAGAACCCTAATCTATTATAAATAGGCCGGTGGTCACAAGGTGTTTGTAGGCGGGAACCAGATAGGGAAAAGGGAGGAGAAATTATCGATCAAAGGCACCGGTTCTGTGCCAGGCACATGCTTGTTTGTTATGTCCCCCCTAAATAAAGGAGTCATGACAGTGAGGTGTTTCTCACTTGCATTGGCCAGCAGGAGGCAAACGACCCAATCGTGGCCCCACTGTAATGATTGCTTGGGATCCCTACATTTGCCTATTTACATATTTTCTTTCTTTCAACCTTGTCTCACTTTTTTGTTAATGCTTATGTATTTTTGAGAGAAAGAGAGAGAGCGAGACAGAGCATGAGCAGGGGAGGGGCAGAGAGAGAGGGAGACACACAATCCGAAGCAGGCTCCAGGCTCCGAGCTGCCAGCACAGAGCCTGACGCGGGGCTCGAACTCACAGACTGTGAGATCACGACCTGAGCCGAAGTCGGACCCTTAACAGACTGAGCCCCCCCAGGCGCCCCTCACTTTCTTTTATGGAAGTGTAATTTACATACAGGGTTATATTAGTTTCGGGTGTACAATCTAGAGATTCAACATTTTTTTTTTAATGTTTATTTATTTTTGAGACAGAGAGAGACAGAGCATGAATGGGGGAGGGGCAGAGAGAGAGGGTGACACAGAATCGGAAGCAGGCTCCAGGCTCTGAGCCGTCAGCCCAGAGCCCGACGCGGGGCTCGAACTCACGAACCGTGAGATCGTGACCTGAGCTGAAGTCGGACGCTCAACCGACTGAGCCACCCAGGCGCCCCAAGATTCAACATTTTTATACATCACACGGCGCACGGTGGTAATCAGGGCACCCTTACCCCCTTCCCGTCCCATCCATCCCCCACCCAAGTAAAACTTCCACTATTCGCAGGTGACATGACGCTACACATAGAAAACTCACTTTCTTCTTTGTTTTCCTTTTCCCTTTTACTATATAAACCCTGACAGAATACCTGAAATACTTTGTGAAGTAAAGGTAGATACTGATCCACCAGTAATTCCATTTATCCTCCCAATGACCCCAGGAAGAAAGCATCATTGTCTCCATTTTAGACAAAGAGTAAGAGTCTCAGTGAGACCCCACAAGTATCATCCGCAGCAGTGGAATTCAGACCCACGTCCGGCTGACCCCAGGGCCCTTTCGCTCCCACTGCAATACGACCCTGTCACCCAGATCACTGGGCCCCCTGCTCCCCCTGCTCTCCCGCACGCTGTTGGCCTCCTCCCCCTCTTTGTGCCAAAAACTACCTCGACAGTCAGGATTATCCCCGTGGGGTAAATGCTCAGGAAACAAGTGATGGAGTCAAGGGCTACGAACGATTACAGCTCTTGCCCAAATTCTGTGCAAAGGTGGCCACCGTGTTCCTGCGGCCAATGGAAGAAACGAGATCTGTGAGACCGGAGGGCCGTTCTGCCATGGGGCCGGGAGGGCAGCCAGTTCCCTCCACCGGGTCAGAGCCTCAGTCCAACGCCACCTCCCACGTGAAGGACACAATAGCTTCTCGCCTCTTCCTGAAACCCTCCCAGCCAATGTCAGGCTGGGAGCCATCTTTCAGCCTCACAACAGACAGCTCCCCGGGAAAGGCAAGGGACCACCACACACTGGTGGGGACGGGCTCGTGGCCCAATGCAGGCATCACCGTCGGGTCAGAGAAGCCAGGCTCTTGGAAATGGCCCGGGCTGTTCGACTGCAAACACAACAGTCCCCTCCAACAATAAGCGCGAGCTATTCAGACAACACGCACTAGATGTTACACAGGAAACTGCTCAGACGGCTGCCAACCCCTTCCATCCGCTGTAACTTGTCCTAGCCTCCGTTTCTTTACCTATCAAATGTTAGCATTGAGGCACAACAATACGGCTGCTGTGAGGAATAAGTGATTATTCCCAGGCAAATAAAGCCAGGCAAAGTGAGGTGACCATGCCCAGCATATCCCCAGGGTTAATCAATGCAATTTGCATGCATTAATCAAATTTGGGTAGTGTTTTACAGTTTACATTGGGTGTTCACGTCCACATCAGTTCCTATGGTTTCAGTAAGTGACAGACCTCGGTGGCCTGAGACTAATCCCGAGTGGGAAGTGAGGAGGGATAAGGTCAGAATAAATGGACTCCAGCTTTTATTCTACTGCCCTGAGTCCTGGGGTGACGAGATGTGTCTGTTTGCCGGGACAGCCCTGATTTAGTCCTGCTATGTTGGGGTGACAGTTAATGGTTCCCCCTTTACTCCTCAGGGTGTTCTGGTCTGGATGATAAGCTATCTGATCGCCCTCCGTCTAGACAGACCTGCTCAGGGTTTGGATGAAGAGACACTGAATCATGACGTTGTCAAAAGCTTGAATTCTGGATTCTGAGTTAATACAGTTTGGTCACTTCATAACTGTGTGACCGTGGGCCAACTACTTAGTCTCTCCGAATTCTAGTTTCCTCATCTACAAAGTAAGGACAAATTAGGACCCACCTCACAGGGTCATTGTGAAGGTGAAGGAGAGATGCTCATAAAAATGCATACCCTAGGGGCGCCTGGGTGGCTCAGTCAGTTAAGTGTCCGACTTCAGCTCAGGTCATGATCTCACAGTTTGTGAGTTCGAGCCCCGCATCGGGCCCTGGGCTGACAGCTCAGAGCCTGGAGCCTGCCTCCGATTCTGTGTCTCCCTCTCTCTCTTCTCCTTCTCTGCGCGCGCTCTCTCTCTCTCTCTCTCTCTCTCTCAAAAATAAATAAACATTAAGAATATTTTTTTAAATGCATGCCCAGCACAGCAAGAACACAATCATCATTAGTCGGTGACATTAGTTCTTTTGGAAAAATAATTACTTACTCAAAATGCTTCTGGAATCACATTTTGGCAGGCTCAACCCATCAAAAAGTTCAAAAGTTAAAAGACTCCACTGCCTCATAAATAAATCGAGGGTCACCTTTAAACATACAGTCGGCAGGGGCTTCAGGCATTTCTTGGTCATTACAGATGCCAACTGAGAAGGTTGACACCAGTGAGATTTCGCCCTTGGCTTCCTTCAGAGTCACTGCCAAAGACCTGCTGGTGATTGGTGGCCATTCCTTCCACCACGGGATGTGTTAAATATTTGCAGCTGGTCAGCCCCGGATGGGAGTCCGTGATGGCTATATATAACACGGGCTGTAACAGTGCCAGCAGGAGGAAGTTGCCCGCGACCTTGGTTATTCATTACCCTCTGCGACTCTCCCCTGGTGAGCCTGCCTCTCCTCTGGTCACCGGTGCTTCCTGTTGCGCACACAGAGCAGGGGACACAGGTGGGGGTGGGGGAGAGGAAGAATGGCTTTGCATCTATCTGCGTATGGCCCCAGGGCTCCAGAACGGCTGAGCTGCCTAGAGACCGCTCTCATTTCACACAGGGGACACCCAAGGCACAGAGAGCTTGAGGGATACGCTCCAGGTCACAAAGCAGGTTAGTGGGACAGGAGGAACGGGGGCTCCTAGCTTGAAGCCATTCCTCCTTCTGCTGCACCCAGCTTTGCGAAACTCTGTTCAAATGGCTTCTTCAAGACATACTGGACCCCCTTCATGCCTTTCCCAAATTTTGTCATCCATGGTTTGCCTCTAGAAAGGTCATCTGGCCCCAGTCGTGTTCTTGGAGACCAAAAGACACGTCCGGCTTCATTCAAGAGAGGCTGTGTGCTCCTTACCAGCTTTCCGGCAGTGGGCATAGTGGGCATGCTGCGGATGCACTCCCCCGCTCAACCAGCCAAGCCCTCCGCACGTCCCCGTGTCGTGAGGTGCGCCCAGTGGTGCCCCACCTCAGCCTTATACCACCGGCCTTGTGCCCCATGTGCAGGGTGGCCCCGTCAACACCAACACGTAAGGCTCAGGACAGCAGGTTTCCATACTCACTGGCTCGCCCAACTGGACCCACTCCACGCTGCCACTGATGCAATGGCCCTTGCTCTCTAGGTAACCCATCAGGCAGAACTAACTCTCAGTGCACAACCTTTGCCCACTGAGAGATGGCAGACGCGAAGGAGCGGGCATCGAACCCTCTCCCCATCTCCCCTGAGGGGGCTCTTCTAAGACACAGGGTTTCCCCTTGGCCTCCTCAAAGCGGTCCCGCGGGACCCAGAGAATGGGTATTTGGAGTGAAGTGCAGGCAGCTCACTGTCACCCCTCTCCTGCCTCAGGTCCCACTTTACTCCATAATCTTGCCTCTTGGGGATCTTACCCACCGACAGAGCCTTAACACGTGTATTTTCCTCAGGCTCTATTTCCTAAGAAACCCATGCTAAGACAAAGGCAAGCTCTGGTAACAAACACATCGATGTCACGGGGTCACGGCAGGGCTGGGTAGCCCTGAATAATGCAGCGTAGTCACAGGGAGACAGAGATCGTTCTGCTTCCCTCACTGAAATCTCCCAAGCTTCTAGAACAGTGCCTGGAGAGAGTAGCGCCCAATAAGTATTCATGGAATGGGCCAGCAGTACCGTAAATTTGTACAGGGCTTTGTAGTTGAGAAAGTGTTTTCACATACAGGATTACCTCACAATTTCCAAGCCCCCCCACCCCCCGTGCGGGATGGGTAAGAAGTGTGTTACCATTTTCGATTATGAGGAAACTAAGTCTCAGGGCTACTCAAGGTCACAGAGCTGGCTAGTAAGACCACCTAAGCTTGCAAACTTGAACAAAAGTCTCTGGAGTATACTTCTTGGAATATTTTTTTTTTAACGTTTATTTATTTTTGAGACAGAGAGAGACACAGCATGAACGGGGGAGGGGCAGAGAGAGAGGGAGACACAGAATCGGAAGCAGGCTCCAGGCTCTGAGCCATCAGCCCAGAGCCCGACGCGGGGCTCGAACTCGCAGACCGCGAGATCGTGACCTGAGCTGAAGTCGGACGCTTAACCGACTGAGCCACCCAGGCGCCCCGGAATATTTTTTTTTTTATGCTATTAGTTATCAGGGTCCAAGAACAGGCAAGAGTTTTGGGTAATCAGTCCAACAAAGCAGATACTAAAGACTGAGCATTTTCTAGAGTCTGGAGGCGACAGAGCTTCCAAAATTCCATCCGATAGAGAAGTCGGCTCCTGGCAACAGGGGAAGGAGGTGTTGATGTCACCCTGATTCTGTAGCCATGTCTCCCTCTGTTCAGAGATGCTGTCCAGTGCTAAGGAAAGGGGGACTACGAGTCCACTGATGTAAGCAAGGATACCTGAGAGTGAGGAGGGAGAGATGGGGAAGATAATGCTTCAGTTTACAAAGTATTCACATGTATCATCCCGTTTAATGCAACCATCTGAGAAGTGAGTGAGTGTATTAGCTTTTGCGGTGTGACAAACCACTCCAAACTTAATGGCTTAAAACAACAACTATTTATTAAGCTTATGAGCCTGAAGCCTGGCCATTTGGACTGGACGTAGCTCAGTGGCTCGTCTGTCTTTATTAGATGCCCTCATTGAGCCTAGTGGGCTGTAGAGTCAGCTGGGAGCTAGCTGGCCTAGGATAGCTCCCCCTGGGATAAGGCGCCTCTGCTCCACATGGGTTCTCATCCTCCAGCAGGGTCATGTGGGCTTATTCACACAGCAGAAGCAGGGGTCCAAGAGAGCTAGCTGAAGCATGCAAGGCTCCTTGAACTTTAAGCCCCTACCTGGGGCACTGTCACTTTCACTGCATCCTGTTAGCAAAAGAAGGCAGAGGTCCTGCCCCTACTCAAGGGGTAGGGAAATGGACTCTAATTGGGAAGGGAAAAGTTGCAAAGTCACATTTCAAAAGGCATGAATACATAGGAGGAAGAACAACAATGGCTGGTTTGCATTGTGCCACGGTGATGTTACCCTACCTCTGTAGCTGAGGAGACTGGAGCTCCCAGAGGTGGGTGGCTTGTCCAAGGCCACACGACACACGAGGAGAAGTGGTGGGACAGAAATCCTGGACTCATCCCTCTAAATGCAGAATAGCCAGCATCCTGCTTAGCCTGCTGGAGCGTCCTCAAGACCAGCAAGATGGCCCTTGCTTGGAGATACTCAGGCTCGAGGAAGAGAGCAAAGCCACACACAAAATCAAGGTCCAATGTGATTAAGGCCTAAGGAGCTACCAAAAACTCCCTGGGGGAGGCAGAGATCAAAGATGTTTTGCAACAAACTGACTTATAGCAGGAAAGGAAATATGATACGCTGAGAGAACCATACTCACAGAAGGCAGCTCTGTGCCTGCGTCTCAGACACCACTTTGGGGGGACACCTTGCAAGAAAGGTGTAGAAAGTCACAGGAGGGAAAGAAGTCCCATCCACAGAGAAAAGTGGGTGTTAATGCAAAGCTGGGAACTGGACCACAGTTGCCTTATGCCTCTTCTCATGTCTGTGGCTGTTTGGTTTAGTTTCCTTCTTCTTTTGACTTTTGTTTTGAAGCAATCAAGACCGATTTTCAAATTTAGAACGATTCCTACCTTCTAGGTTGAAGCGTTGAATTTGTGTTTGGGGCAAACTGCCCCCGGTTCTGGAAGGATCTTCACAGATTTGCAAGTTTAGGTCTTTACCCACCAACTGTTCTTACAAAAACTATCCTTAGTGCTCGCGAGGGTCCAGGAGATTCAGAGATGCCTGGAGGAGCTAAGAAGAAGTTGGATGGAGGTTTGGGGGAGCTTTCCCCTGCCTTGTAGGGCATCTAGAAGGGAGGTGGGAAACAGCAGCATCGGGGATCCTAAGACGGGATTTAGGTCTCTGGACCCCGAGAACAGTGCCCTCAGGCATCAATGGAGTGTTTGTGCTACTCTTCAAGGGCGAACCCAGGCAGGAGGGCTGTGATGGGAATCTGTGCTGATCAGCCTCAAGGAGCACTGCACCCCAAGAGTGGTGATGGCCTGTGGATCTTTGGCGGAGACCAAAGACATACGAGGAGGGCTGATCAGGCTTGGTTATTAATGGAGAGTGTCAAAGCATTTTGTGGTTAGAGACGGGTGAGACCTGGGGTAGACTGGACACAATGGCTCGAGCAGAGCACCCCAAACATAATCAGTGTTCGAAGGGAGTTTGTTGCGTTAAGTAACAAGGTGAAAGTAATACATGAATACCTAACAAGCCATCAAGAGGAGAGAAACCTGTTTTCTTTTTTTTTTTAATGTTTTATTTATTTATTTTGAGAGAGAGAGAGAGAGAGAAAGCGAGGGTCAGAGAGAGAGGGAGAGAGAAAATCCCAGCAGGCTCTGCACTGTCAGCACAGAGCCTGACACGGGGCTCGAACCCACAAACCATGAGATCGTGACCTGAAAGCCGAAATCAAGAGTCGATGCTTAACCAACTGAGCTACCCAGGTGCCCCCAAACCTCTTTCCTTAAAGGGAAGTGATGGCCTCAGAGATTCAACCAGACCAGCTAAAATCTCTTCCACCAGCTTCTTTCTCAGCAGGCTCTCCCTTCCTGGTGGTAAGACTGCCAACTGGGGCATCAACGTCCTCTTCCAGGATCCTAGGGACATTTTGATGCATCTACATGGCCTCTACTGGTCCACACGTATAATCCAGGGGCTGTGGCCACTGTGAGCACCAGTGTCATGAAACCAAGAGCACACACAAAGTGCAGGTGGATTTAAATCCATAAGCAACAGCAGCAACCTGGGGGTGGGGGCAGACGGTGGGTCTCCATGCAAAAACAAGGGGTCCTTGCAAGAAAAAGAGGATGTGGAAGCATAAACGTCCACTCCGGGGTCCTTGGTTAGCCTTACTGAACCTCACTTTCCTACAGATGAACACACAATTACAGCAAAAACCTCACCATGGGTTTTTTTAGTGCGATTTGAAAGCGATAACATGAACAACGCTTGGAACTGGGTCTGGCAGAGAGCACGAATCAACAGAGTCACGTGAGATCATTCCCTTCCTGTTAGATTCAGCTTCATTTCTATTAAACAGGGATTAGCTCCTCTTTCTTTATAGAAACTTGTCAGGAATATCTTTATTGGGACACAAATGTACCTTCTTCGGAATAAAACAAATGTATCATTCCCTGCCAAGTTCAGAGGCATCCAAGGTTAGCAGTGTTCTCCCAGCACACACCCTGGAAGGAGGGCAGATAGCAGAGGCTTGGGGAATTTTTCACAGGCCTTGAAGAGCAGTCCAAGTTATAAAAAGAACGTTCGTGTTTAAAAATTAAATGTTTGGTTTAAATATTTAAATGTTCCATTTTTCCCCCTGCCTGGTTGTTAATTCAGTATTAAAACAGAAGAGGAGTTGATGTACAGCCCTTGACATTGGCCTCCAGGGCTTTCTTCGAAGTAATAATCATTTTAATAGGTCACCATCGTCAGAGCATTTCCTCTAGTCCAGAAACCAGGATAGGTGCTATTCATCCATCAACTCGCTCCCTCTTAACCCCGATTCTGCAAAGGGACCATGATCCCCCATTTTACAGGCGAGGAGACTGGGGCGAATGGAGGTTGCACTGCTTTGTCCAATATGACCCAGCCAGCTGTGAGAGGATGGGGCATGGGACACTAATCGGAGGCTGTCGGACCTCAAAGTCCGCATCATTTCAACTGGCAACCATAGGTCAGGAAATCAGACTCCAAACCACATCATCCCTGAAATACCCACTTTGGCCTCCTGGCCACTTGCTCTCAGGAAGTTACAGAAATCTGATTAGGGTCCAGCAAGGTGCTTGCAAAAGATCAGAGACTGCAAGATTAAAACGAGTCCTTGTTATAAATCAAGCGCAGTGACGACAGGCATTTTGAAGCAGCATTTAAAGACACATCATCAGCAGAGTAATGAGATATTTATTGTTTTCAAGATTTACTGGCATCCTAATAAATGCCAGAATTGACATCCGTCAGTGTGGGTGTAGGATGCTGCCCAGAATGATAAGCTTGAACATTCCGCTTAGCATTTAGGGAAAAAACATGAGTGCAGGTGTGGCTCACAAGATGTGTTCTGTCTGGTCAATCTGCGGGCCCTTGTGTGGAGGGAAAGGCCTTGCCAACTTCAGAGTTCCCAGTGTCAGACCAGGAAGGGACCTGAAAACGCTTAACTAGCCATCTATCGCACAGAGGGTAAAGTGAGGACCAGAGAAGGGAAGCAAATTGCCTAAGGCCACACAGCAAGTTGGTGGTGAAGGTGGGCTCTAACCTGAGACTCCCACCCCCCATGCAGAGCAACTTTGACTCTGCCGTGCAGCTTCTAAACCTTTCTAACATAAGAAGTGTTTTCCAATAGAGGGTGACTGACAAGACTGTAAGTGGATACTGACCGTGCCCGAGAAGGCAAGGCAAGAGTGAGGCCTCTCGGCATAATGGAGGAGGAGGAGGAGGAGGAGGAGGAGAGAGCTAGTGACTCACCTTGGGGTGGGGAAGCCCAAGGAGCACACTGTGGTCCTGGGGGTCTCAGCAGCTCTAGGGACCCAAAGAGGAGACAACTGTTCACCTGGTGGTTATGATGGACACATATGAATGAAGGAGTGCCTGAAAGTCTTCCCCAGCAGGGCTTAAAGATGGCAGAAGATTCACACAGGCATCCACAGAAAGAATGTCCTGGAATCATGGTTGCCTTGGCCCCATCACATATAGGTATACACATACACAATATGCACACACACACACACACATACACATGTATATAACACATACACTAAGCTAAAAGATTAGCAACGAAGGAATTATATTCAAGCCTGAGTTAGAGCCTCTACAGCAGGATTTCTCAATCCAGCACTATCAACATTGGGGGCCCGATCATTCCCTAGTGGGGGGGCCTGTCATGTGCATTGCAGACTGTATAGCAGCATCCCAATCTACTCGCAGGACATCAGGACCCCCAATCCCTGTCAAGTGGGACAACCAAAAGTGTCTCCAGGCATTATGAAATGTACCTCCCACTGCTGTTGAGAACTACTGATCTGAAGTGATGATTGACAACACCTCATGGGGTCAGTCTTTGTCTTCTTTTTAAGTTTATTTATTTTGAGAGAGGGGGTGCATATGCAGGGGGAAGGGCAGAGAGGGAGAGAGAGAATCCCAAGCAGGCTCCACACTCTCCGCGCAGAGACCGGTATGGGGTTCAGTCTCCTGAACCGTGAGATTATGACCTGAGCCGAAATCAAGAGTCGGACACTTAACCGGTTGAGCCAGCCAGGCGCCCCATGTTGTTTTTTTAATGCTGCGTTGACGGCATCTTCTAGTTGACTGGAATACTAACAATATTCAATGTTTACCTTTAGTTTCCTAAATAATGAACAACATATATTTTTCAAATTATGTATTTTAAGGCAAAAGCAAACCACTCGCAGGTTAATAGTGCTTCTGAGAAGTTCAACAGTTTGGACCACCTGGTCATCACTGAGTGATATCCGTCCATC
This sequence comes from Panthera pardus, assembly GCF_024362965.1. NCBI lineage: Eukaryota > Metazoa > Chordata > Mammalia > Carnivora > Felidae > Panthera > Panthera pardus. Next base: position 75,307,897 of record NW_026527002.1, on the reverse strand, counting down.
TGGCACTAACACACATTTTGTCTGAAAGCAAAGCAAATAAGCCACACTTCAAAGATGTCCAGAGGCTGCCTCAAGAAATCCCATCCTGTCCACTCAGTGACTGAAATACTAGGCCGATTACCAGAATCTCCCGAGAAAACTTTGTGAAGACACACATTTGTAGGGACCTGTCTGTCCAGGTATTCCAAGGGATGAGGCCCTGAAATCTGTATTTTTTTTAAAATCTCTCCATGAGATTGGGGTGATGGTACAATGGAGGGAATCACTGCCAGGGTTAGTGATGATTCTTTATTCTTTATTCTTTATTCTTATTAAAAATCAAAATGGTCCTGTTCTGACCGTCCTTTGTTACCACAGCAGTGGGTAAATGCACTGACTCACAGACTGACAGGGGCGATGTTTGCAATAACGCATGACATCCAGATTTATTCACTTACCAAGAGCCACTTTATAGACACAACTTGAGAGCCAAGTTTGTAAGTCCATGACTAAATAGCTAAAACTGGTCAACAATCCCCCCCAACACAGTAAATTGTCATGTCCTAACAACAGAGAGGGTGCACGGCCCTAACCCCTCACTCAGGGTGCACTTGAAACTCTTCCAGACAGATCTGTCAGGGAGGGAGCATCAGACAGGAAGTCAGGAGGCTTCCCACTTTTCTCCAACCTTGCCCTGCCACTCACACCTGTCTGGCCTTGACCGAGTCACTTCACCTTTCTGGGTCTCAATTTCCTCATCTGGAAAATCAAATTAAATAAATATGGCTGAAACAAAATCAAGCCTTCAACTGAGTACATAACTTGCCCAAAGACAGGCCAGACGAGGTGGAAATCGGGGCAGAATCCAGGTCACCTGCCTACAGACATTCAAGGTTAGCCCCTCTGCTTCTGCCGTACCACTTGCCGGGGTTACGGGCCCCTTTACATTATTTCTTAAAAAGAGTGAAGAGGGGCGCCTGGGTGGCTCAGTCGGTTGAGCATCCGACTTCGGCTCAGGTCATGATCTCACGGTTTGTGAGTTCGAGCCCCGCGTCAGGCTCTGTGCCGACAGCTCAGGGCCTGGAGCCTGCTTCCGATTCTGTCTCCCTCTCTCTCTGCTCCTCCCCTGCTCATGCTCTGTGTCTCTCTCTCAAAAATAAATATTTTGAAAAATTAAAAAAATAATAAATAAATAAATAAATAAATAAATAAATAAATAAATAAAAAGAGTGAAGAGATCTTGAGGACTTCTATTCGAACCCCTATCTGCCTTTAAAGCAAGATGGGATCTTGGACATTTCCCATGTTGGGTATTCATTCTCTTCCTCTGTTAAAGAAGTGGGCTTGACTAAATGAATGAGAAAAGGGTAATGTGGCCATGAGCTCTCACTACCTGCAGGAGACACAGCAGACACTTCACTGCTACCCAGAAGCCACTCTCCCCACTTTCTCTCTTGTTGATGGACCCACATTTCACCCAGGATGGCCATATGCCAGGCCCAGAGTGACTCTCAGGATCCTTTGATGGATACTCACTTTCCCAGCATCCCCTGCCGCTAGAGGAGACCATGCAGTCCAGTTCTGACAAAGGACACACGAGGAGGAGTTTCCGAGGAAGCTTTTGTTTCCCCGGTGAAGGCAACGGGCAGGAAGGGAGAGTCGGCTGGCGTGATCCCTTTACCCCCTCTTAAGTGCCCTCCTCATCCCTGGACCAGCTGGAGACATCTTGGGCAGATAAAGAGGCAACGGCATGAAAAGAAGGCTGAGGAAAGGCAGAGGCACAAGACAGGAGGAGCCAAGTCCTTGATGTCATGGATGAGCGGCCTGACCAACCTCGGAAGTGCCTCCCTCGGGGCCTCTTGTTAAATGCACATTATGAGCCCTTTTGGTTGAGGGACTGTTAAGGATTCTGTAAAGCGGCACAAACACAAACATGTGCTTGCCTTGCCTGGGGCTGGAATCAAATCCATTGATGTGGTCACAGTGATTATCTCCTGCTGATCAGTAGCTCTTATCAGCAGCTACACGTGTCTTTGAGTAATGGGAAATAGTCAAATGAATTGCTTTGTGTAAATGCAGATTGTTCGGTGGACAGAAATCTTCCCGAAAGGGGAGCCCCTGAGGGAAGAAGAGCAATATTATAAAGGGCTCTTTGGTGGTGAAGAGAGAAAAAAAGGCCACCATTACTGTGCCGGGCACTCTCTTGGTCCTATGCATTCGTCTCCAGGCACTCACCCTATTCCTGGCGCTGTTCAAGGAGGGGGTACGGAAATAACAAGGCAGGCAAGGGCTTGCCCTCACAGGGTTGAAAGACAAAGACAGTGGTGTGACAGGCTGTTCGAGAAGGGATTAGAGAGGAGATGAAGGTCAGAAAAGGAGAAGGAAGGTACTACATAGAAGCTCTAACAACAGAAGAGGGTAACTCCACGAGGGCTCCAGGGAAGGGTCTCTCTAAAGAAGCCCCATTTCAGCTGACACCTAGAAAGCAGATAAGAGTTAGCCTGAAGTGGAGAAGGAAAGGGAAGGTTCCAGAGAGAGGGAAGAATTACATTCAATCATCAGGACAATCCTGTGCTATGCACATGAAGAGAGATTATCATTTCCATCTCCCTCAGTCAGGATGGGCTACGTTAGGCCTTAGGAACAAACAACCCAGAAATTTGTAAAGGTTCAAAGCAGAACAACTTTGTTTCTCTCTCAGGCTTACTTACGCACCACAGGTGGACTAGGGGTTCTGCACATGGTAACTCCTCTGGAACCCAGGCTGAGGGAGGCTCCCTCTCGAGCCACACGTCCACAGTCACAGGGACAAGGGGAGGAAAGCATGGCAAAAGCCACACACTGACTCTTCAATGCTTTTACCCAGAAGCAACCAGTGGCATTTCTTTTTAAAAAAAAAAAAATTTAATGTTTATTTATTTTTGAGAGAGAAAGAGAGACAGAGTGCAAGCAGGGGAGGGGAAGAGAGAGAGGGAGACACAGAATCTGAAGCAGGCTCCAGGCTCCGAGCTGTCGGCACAGAGCCTGATGCGGGGCTCGAACTCCCGAGACATGAGATCATGATCTGAGCCGAAGTCAGAGACTCAACCGACTGAGCCACCCAGGCGCCCCGATCCAAGATTTAGAATAAGGCTTCCACTTCTAAGTCTAGAGCACTCGCCGTCATGACCGGAAGTGAACTGAGGTGCCCGTCAGGCTTGGAAATGCTACAGCAGACGCCAAGGAGAACCCACACTTTCTGCGCACAGGGGCTCCATGTACTGACCGCTCTGAGCAAGTCCACAACCACAGTGCCCTTTCAGAGGACTTTCCTTCCAGCCAGCTTGGCCGGCAGAACTGAGAGCCGGGCTCCCCGGGACTGCCCTCATTGCTCTGAGGTTCACGATTCTCCTTCAGTCTGCTCCTCTGAAACTTGCAGACATCTGCGGGCCTGTGTTGCCAAGATGGGCCCCCCCCCGCCCACTCCACAGGCACCTTCTCCTTGGAACAACGGGCTCCTGGTTTTCCCAGCACAGAAGGCTGCTGTCACCACCTCAGCCTGGTCCCAGGGAGGTTTCTGGCTTCTCACCTCCGCAGAGATGAGAAGATTCTAGCGGCACCTTCTCAATCCAAGTCCAGGACCAGGTAAGAGTCATATACGCATTAGACGTTTGCGAGGCTCCCAAGCCAAGATCTTGGCTAATCTCCACATTTGTGGTGGCAAGTGGTTTCCTCCTCTAAATGCGGTATAATCAAAATATCTCAGGAACCTCTGTTCGACCTTTAGGGATCCTTTTAAGACAGCACGAAGGACATTTAAAAAGCTAGTTAAATTCTGCCACTGAAATAAACTCAGCATCGCTCTCAGCATCCACTGGTCAGCGAAGGGGGTTGACTCTGCCTTCAAAATACACGCACAGTCTGCCCAGTACGTCACCTCCACCAGAGCACGGGTCCAGGCCACCGTCGTGACTCACGCGGATGCCGGCAACTGCGTCCCACCAGGACTCCCGCTTCCCTCCTGTCCTTGCCCCGCCTGAGTCAATTCTCCACATGCCGGAGTGATTCCAAACGGCCCCCAGGGCAAGTCACGCGTCTGCTGCAGCCCTCCCGGCGGTTCCCGTCCCGCTCAGAGCGGAAACTGCAGTCAGTGGAAACTCTTGTGGTTTGTGCCCGCGGCCCGGCTGGCCCCGTCTCCTCACAGCCGCCCCGCAGGCTCGCACCCCGGTCGTGCAGGCCTCCTGGCTGTCCGTGAACCCTCCAGGCACCGTGTCCGGGCCTGTGCATTTCCGGCACATTCTACCTCACCTCTGAGACCTCTCCAGCAGTGGGAAATACGGGCTTTGAAGGGAAACAGACCTGGGTTCGAATCCCAGCGCGGCCACTTAGTGCCGTGACACCGTGGGAACCACACCTAACACGGCTGAACTCCCCTTTCTCCGCAAAATGAGACACCATTCCACAAAGTTTTTGTGAGGGATAAATGACACGATGCACAAGGAGCACAGAAGACGGTGTCTGGCCGAGCATACACCCCTGAGGGCCAGTGGCGGCTGTTCTGAATTATTAACATGATAACGCAGAGATGCCACGTGGCTGAGGGGAGGGGGGACGAGGCTGCCTGCGGCTCGCGCACCAGCTAAGCGCCCGCTCTGGCAAGGCGGTCTCGCAGCCCTTGAAATTCAAACTTTGCTTCGACGAAGTTTCAAATTAACATACGACATGGATCTTCAGAGACTCTGCCAAATAGTCAAAATCACAAGGTGAAGCTTCAAACACCAAGGTTTCTTGAAATATTAATTACCATTGGAAAAAGAAGCAATACAGTGGGAGATGAAGGGGGAGACATTAAGCGGATCTGTAGAATTCTAGAATTTCGACTGGCAGGGACTTTACGTAACCCCGTGGCACAGGTTACGGCAATAGTCCAGCAGAACCTGGACTAAGAGAGATCCAAGAGGCCCCCAACCCTGAGAGCTTCTTTTTTAAAGTTTATTTATTTATTTTGAGAGAGAGAGAGAGAGAGAGAAGGAGAGAGAGTGAGGGAACGGCAGAAAGAGAGGGAAAGAATCCCAAGGAGGCTCCGCACTGTCAGTGCAGAGCCAGATGTGGGGCTCGAACTCACAAACCGTGAGATCATGACCTGAGCTGAAACCAAGAGTCAGACACTTACCAACTGGGCCACCCAAGTGTTCCAACTCTGGGAGCTCTTTAAATAGTGTGCCCCAGGGGCCGTGAGTCCCTCTGAGAGCCCTGTAGGCAAAGAATCCTGGGCGATGTGGAGCAGAGGAGGGTGAGTATGTCTCTCACAGAGCCACCTCCCTCCCAGCCCCCGCAGGAGTGACAAAACGTGGGAGGTTGTATCTAACTCTCTCTTTTCTTTCTTCTGTTTAAGCCTGAACGACCGTGAGGCAGCAAGAACCCCAGGCTCCACCTCAGCTCACAGAGTACATCTGGATTTGCAGAGATCACCCAACTTCCGATCGGCCACATTTGCAAAAACCTGCCCTCCACCAGGCAGATGAGCACCAGAGATCCTCCCCCAGCTGTCGTCCTGTGTAAGCAATGCCACAGACCTGTTCCTCAGGTGCACTCCTCTCCCTCAGCAGCAGCATGAGCTGCAATGCATGCAATGCATGAGCAATGCATGAGCTCTTGCCCTTCTGTGAGCCGACTCAGGACCTGCACGCCTGGAAGAGCTGCATCTATTTTGTCACTGCCACTTTGGGGTTTGCAGAGGCACAAGTGAGGCCACTGCATCAGCATCCAGGTGAGGTGTAAAGCTCACGGGACTGTGCTTGCGCTGTAGTACCAGATGCTCCTGGCTGGGGACACCGGCCTCACTAGCTCTGTTTGTAGACAAATCCAGCAGCCTCCATTTCCTTAGGAGGAGAGGCAGTGCTAAACACAGTGTTGAGGGCTGTTATGAAGAACAGAAACAATGTATACAAGAGCCAGGTACAGGGGCGCCTGGGTGGCTCAGTCAGTTGAGCATCCAACTCTTAATTTCAGTTCAGGTCATGGTCCCAGGGTCATGGGATTGAGCTCCACGTCAGCCTCTGCCCTGAGCATGGAGCCTGCTTGGGATTCTCTCTCCCTCTCCCTCTGCCCCTCTCCCCTACTTGCATGTGCTTTCTCTCTCTATGAAATGAAATGAAATGAAATGAAATGAAATGAAATGAAATGAAAATACAAGAACCTGATACAGAGTGGGTCACTGATGAGTTGCAGCATTTTTATTACCTTCTAAAAAATCCCTTCCTTTCATTGCCCTTCTCCACCTCATACCTGAACTACAGAAGAATCCACCCAAATGGGCTTCCTGCCTAAGTCTTGCCTCTTCCCATCTTTCCTCCAATGAGCCACAAAGATGTTGCCTAAAACCAAGACACAATCATGCTACTTCCTGCATAAATCACCACAGTATTTTGGAGGACTCACTGTGTGAGTGAATATGAATATGAAAAGCATGGATAGAGATGTCACTGTTGGGGTTCCTAATTGCAAGAAACAGAAGCTTGTTCTGACTGATAAAGCAGGAAAGAAATGATTTAAAGGAATCGGGGTGCATAATAATTACAAAGGGAAACATAGTAACTTTACAGTGGAGAAACCTAGAAGTCAGCAGCTTAACCAAGTGATCAAAGAAACATCATGAGTAAAAGACAAATTAATATCACATGCCTCCTGATATGATGCACTGAGGAGGACACAACAGCACTTCCATGGTTTTTCTGTCAAAACTGCATGTGACATCATTCTAATCATGAGGAAACATCAGACAAACCCAAACTGAGACACCTACTACAAACTAAAATGCCTGTCTGTTCTCTTAGCAAATGTTAAGGTCAAGATCGGAAAAGAAATACTGAGAAACTGTTCCAGATTGTAAAAGATTAAAGATGTATGACAATTAAATAAAATGTGTATTCCTAGATTGGATCCTGGACCAGAAAATAATGTTTTCATCTCTTGCACAAAAACATTAGTGATTCAGCTGGTGAGACTGGATTAAGCTCTGTAGACTGGGTGAATAGAACTATATTGGTGTGGATTTTGCAATTTTGGTCATTGTACTAAGGGTGATATTAGAAAAAGTGGAGAGCTGGGTAGCTCAGAGACTTGCAGGGACAGCTGGTGATTCAGACATGAGTTTCAGCTTTCAGGAGCAACATCCGTAACTGGTAAGGACACCAGCCCTGGAGCTCATTAGAAGTACCATAGTTTATGAACTGCTAGGAAATGATGGCCTCCAGGGCAAAGAAACTCTGCACCAGGAATTTGATCTGCTCCCAAGACCCTCTCAAACCTGGGTGCTTCTCCAACCAACTTCTGTAGCAAAATGGGTCACTGCAGGAGTCAAACCGCCCCGATTGCTCACCTTCGCATCATATCTGCGTGGGTGCTAGTAACCAACACAACTTGTTGAAAGGACAGATGGTCTGCGTCCTCACTGCAAGGGAGGCTATGAATTTGAGATTTCTGGTTTCTACACTGGGGATGGGAAACTCATAAGGCGAGGAAACCATTTTACAAAATTCATAAAATGTTTTAGCTTACTTTGAAAAGTCATAAAATGTAGCTAAGGTAAGAGGTAATGATCATTCACAAATTCTACTTACTGTTTAATTCATTTCGGGCACAACTGAACTCAAGCTTGCTCAGTTTAAAATAAATTATTTTTTCTTCTTCTCTAGGTGGTTATTCTCCAATCACTATAAAGTCTGTTAGTGGTTGAGATTTTTGTGGTTTTTGAGATGGACTTTGCAATTAATTGTCTCCTTTCTGCAGAAGTCTACAACAATCTTGAATCAAATAAAAAAGCTTTTGGCTATGTCTGAACCTAAAACAACAGGGAGCCCCGTTCATATTTCAGCACACTAGCCCTGTGGAGAGAGAGACAAATGGGTGTTCCCACACAGAGAGAAAAAGGCGGCCAGTGTTCTAAAACCCCAATGGTGTGAAGAATCTCCCACTGTATTTGCTAAAATCCCAGTTCTGAGCTCCAGCCCCGAGAGAGTGAGTCAGTAGGAACGTGCTGGGGTCTGGCTTCCACATTTCTAGTGAAGTCCCCACATTTTTCCAAAGCAAATGGTGCCCAGATGGCACTTTGGGAAATTCTGGAAGAAGGACAGGGGGCGTAACATGGATAAAGGCAAGAAGGTGGGATCACTCTGGTGCCTGTTAGGAAATGCAAGTAGTTTAGGACGGGAAAACAGGGAGGTGACCCTGGGGACCACAACTGGGGAGGAACTGGGCTCATCCACCTGCTCGACAAAAGTGACCTTCCACAGAATAGGATGGAAAAGCTAACTTCTAAACTCAGTGCTGACCGGCGTCAGTGGGTCGGTTCATAAAACTCAGTGCTGACCAGCGTTGGGTCAGTCCAATTCAGCTGGCCGTCTGCAGGGCTCCTGTTAAGTTTTTATGTATTCATTCATGTATTTATTTTCGCCACCTTTGGCACCGACCATTCATGCCCCACCACTGACTTCCCAGAACAAAGACTGACATTCTCACCTCCAACCTTTGTTCTCACACACTACCTCCTGTCCAGAGAAGGAAACAAGGGGTTTTTGTCCCCAAGTTCTGTGGGCAGCCTCCCCGGAGGTGTCCTCCAGGAGAGGTGGGGTGCCCCTCCATCCGCGGGCACAGCTCCTGTCCCCAGCACAGCTCACAACCCCGATCCCAGGCTGCTGCGCCACCTGCAGCCCCCACATTGTGACAGAAATACATTCCGTGTATCCTCCATCAGAAGCCTCACTCCCTTCCGGCCCTGGATCGATGGCACCGAAATGGCCAATTTAATTAGTCCCGTTGCCAGCTCTCCTTATTACTTTCTCATTTACAGTGAAATAATGGGGAGCAAATGAAAGGGATTTGTCATTACCCAAGGAACCGTGAGGCTGGGGAGCACGCCAGTTTCTGGGTTCAGCTGCAGCACTCACATCAAGACAGACAAGGGAAGTTGCTGCCTTTCCGAGGCCATCAGTACTTGTGTCCATTTGTGGGGTCCCTTTGTGGGGTCCTCGAGGGGGCAGGACCAACAGTGCTGTACCACAGTGTTCCTGACACTCGCCGTGTCTAACGAGTCAACGGCACAGAAATTCTCACCAGTGCCCAAATTCCACCGCGCTGCCCATGACCCAGTTCTACACGTGCTGTCCCTGCCTAGGATCTACTTTTCCTCCTCCACCCCACTCCTTTCTCCACTGCCAAACCCTTCTTCCCTAAAGAAGGCCTGAAACAAATATTACCACCTCCATGAAGCTGTCCCTGATTCTCAGAGGCAGAGCCTGTCCCACCGTCTCCCATGCACCCAGAGCATTTTCTACAACCCTTCATTCAAAGCACACATTTCATTGTATATTTTTCAAGTCTTCCCCCAAGTAGATAGTGAAATGCTTGGACTTACATTTTGTTCATCTTAGTATCCCCCCAGAAAAAGTGTCTGGCACCCAAGCAGGTATTCAAAATTGTATGTGATGAAAGAATCAGTCAATCCATCAATCAATCGGTTTTGAGCCAATCTCATCATCTATTAAGCCCCAGCTCTCAGCTTAGGAATGATAAAATGTATAGTTGTCTGAGTGATGTGATTTCAGAGAGATCAATAACTCTCTCCACGCCCCGAAATAGCTTCCCTCAAATCCCATTATGGTGCATGAAATTCTCACCATTAGTTTACTCATTTAATTCAACAAATATTGATTGTGACAAGAAGCATATGAGATAAACTCGAAGTCGTAGTTGGACCCCGTCTAGCATGCCCACCTGAGAAAGCACTGGAGGAGCTGGTCCTCATATGGAAAAGCACCGAGCCACAGAAGGCCTGGCCTTTGAGAGACTGGTGGCCCTATCCTCCGAGAGAAGGAACAAGGACTATAGGAGAAGCAGATGGAGTGGATGGAAAGAACTAAGGAGTTTATTTGGGAACAGGCTGAGTTGGACAGTCTATGGCACGTCTCACAGGAGGTGGGCATCAGATGATGGATACAAGCATCTGGAGCTCAGAGGAGAAGGGTCCTTGGGAGACTGTGATTAGGGAGTCTAGGCAGGTCCAGACTATGCAATGGAGATGACCCCACATAGGAAAGTTTGCAGCATAAGAAGGAAAAAACTTGCAGCATAAGAAGCCAAGGACAAAATATAGGGAAAATCTTCTCTTGGTGGACAGAAGTTAAGGCATCTGGCATTTAGCTAAGCTCTTAGACGTAATCATCATCTTGATTAATTAACACTTGTTGAATGAATGAATCGAATGAATGAATGACTCTGAATGGACTCTGTTTTGTGAGTACTATTATTGCCAGTTTCTTGGTTTGACCACTAGGGCTTAGAGAGCAAAATGAGTTAACCAGGATCATACAATTAGGGAGAGGCAGAGCCGAAATTCAGACTCAGTTTTGTCTGACTTAGAGGTTCAAACTCTGCGAACCTTATTATGCCATTGGAAGCGAGAGCTGCTAGCAGCCATATTGGTCCCTGACAGTTGCGTGAAGAGACGCATCTGGCCCCAAGCAGCTCGTGACACCTGGCTGAGCACATTTCACGCCAATCCTGTAGTCAGTGACTTCTTGTTGGTAGGCTGAAATTGGCCACGGTTGACGTATTTACATCACAGAAAGTGGCAAGTGCTAAAAACTCTATAAACTAATTTGTTTTGTTTTCTTTTAAACTTGTCTGTTTGCTTCCAGAAAGTTGGTTTTAAATGCTTACCTGGATACCACTGGGGGGGTAAGGCCAGGGCATATTATTCCCATTTTACAGAGATAACAGACTCGGGTGGTTAAAATAGCCCTTTTTATTTCATGTGAGGACATCAAAGTCCAAGAAATTAAATTATGGGCAAAATAACACAGCCCATGAGTGGAGAGCTAGAACCCGGGCTTCTAACTCAGGACCTCCCGCCACAGGGCTGGTTGAAGTCAGAGTTCTCCGAAGGCTGCAGTTCTGAACCCAAACCCGCAGCCACATCCTGCCCTACAGGCATCACTTAGACTCACAGTTTCTTGTTTCCGTCCTCCTGACTCCCAACAAGGGCCCTTTCAAGGGGAGAGTGGTCAGTGCCAAGCTCCCAGTCTCTGGCATCAGGTTCTATCTCTCAGCAACCATGCGACTTAAGACAAAATGCTACAAGTGCCCAAATGCAGGACAATCCCATCGCCTCTAACTTATTTCCCAATGACCACATCCACAGAATGGTGAAGGCAACATAGACATGTAAGTTTCTGATAAAGACAGAGGCACACATCTACCTATTCTCTAAGATTGACACATTCAGTTATGTATACGTATTTCAAATCATGTATAAAACAAACACCCACTAATCATCTCTCGTATTTAGTGAAATAGTATTATACAGACTCTTCCTAAGCACCCCCTGCATCAGTGTCTCCGTCCTCACAAGACCCATTGATCACAGCATGCTCAAACATATCCTCTTCTGTATGGCGAGGCTGCTTGAGACATGGGACTTTCTGAAGACATGAATGGTGTTGGCATGGAATCACATACCAGCCTTTTTTTCTAATTCATTTACCTCACAGATACATAGTCCAGATCACTACAATGGGACCACTTTATTTTTAGATTATCTGCTTTAGATTATCTGCTTTTCACACGTTAAAGAATATTCACAATTTGAAAGTTATAAGGCATAACATGCAAGGCCTTACATTAATTTTGACCCGACATTGAGATAGATGCACCCAGTTTTTGTTGTTTATTTAATATTTGCCAAGAATGTAATTTTTGACTTTTTTTTCCAACCTTTCCGTGTCCTTATATTTGAGAACCTCATGAATATCACGTAGATAGATTTCTTTAAAGCCAGGATGATAATCGCTGTCGTTTATCAGGAACAACTTGAGTTGCATTTGCTGAGATCCTCAGATATCTCTGTCATCATATTCTATACTATTTGCCCTCTTTTATTTTTTTATTTTTATTTTTTTAAGCTTATTTTTGAGAGAGAGAGAGCATGAGCATGAGTAGGGGAGGGGCAGAGAGAGAGAGAGGGAGACACAGAATCCTAAGCAGGCTCCAGGCTCTGAGCTGTCAGCACAGAGCCTGAAGGGGGGACTCAAACCCACAAACTGCAAGATCATGACCTGAGCCAAAGTTGGACGCTCAACAACAAAGCTCCCCAGGTGCCCCATATTTACCCTCGTTTATATGTTGCTTTTGTCAGGGCACCTGGGTGGCTCATCGGTTAAGCGTCCGACTTTGGCTCAGGTCATGATATCGCAGTTCATGAGTTCGAGCCCTGCATTGGGCTCTGTGCTGACAGCTCAGAGCCTGGAGCCTGCTTCAGATTCTGTGTCTCCCTCTCTTTCTGGCCCTTCCCCTGTCAAGCTCGCTCTCCCTCTCTCTCTCTCTCTCTCTCTCTCTTTCTCTCAAAATAAATAAACATTAAAATATATATATATAGGGGAGGAACCAAGATGGCGGAACAGCATGGAAGTTTTCTGTGGGTCTCATGTCCATAAAATACAGCCAGACCAACACTAAAGCATCCTGCACACCTAGAAAACTGATTGGAGGATTAACACAACAATCTGCACAACCTGAACCACAGAATTCAGCAGGTACGCGGCGCGGAGAGGTGAACTCGGGGAGCGAGAAGTAGGCAGGGAGCTGCCTTTGCAGGTGGAGAGAGGACGGAGATTGGGGCGGGGGGAGGATACCAGAAAAGCACCCCTCCCCAAAAGCAGCTGGAGAGAAAGCGGAAAATTGGAAACCGCCGCAGGGACTAAACTAAAAAGGGAGAAAGGAGAGGGTTTAAATCCCATTAAGACTGTAAACGAGGGGAGCACAAAGGCTGCAACCCCGCAGCTCCCTACCTGGCGGTGCTCTGGTGGGAAGGGCGAATCCCCAGGAGCAGAGCGGGGTCCGGGAGGGTCTCGGGCCACACGGGGAAAAGCGGTTCCACTGCTGGAAGGACATTTGGTGGAGACTGTGGAAGCCACCCGGTCCCGGCAGACCCTGGAAGGAGGCCACCTTCGCTGGTGCTGGAACAAAGCCGTCAAGGGTGAAGCCCGGTGCCAGACGTGTGTTGTGATTTTCCATCATCCCGGAGACGCTGCTTCTACACTGTCTCGTGAACATTTTCTGGGACGGGCTGGCACCTGGTGGCAGTCTCGGGGCACCGGCAACAACAGGGTCCAACAGGCATTCCCGGGTGCAGCCGGCATTCGTCCATTGCTCATTCGGCCACTGCTCGGTGAGACCCTCCCGCAGAGGGGCAGAATGGGTCAAAGCCGCAGTCCTTCGGAAGTAAGGGGCCGGGGAAAACAGCCACGTCCGAGACAAAACTCGGGAGAGAGGTACTGCCCGGGGCCTGGTCACGGAGAGGGAATAAGCGGAGAGTGGACGAGAGGTGAAGACGGAGGACCGGTGCGCGGTTGCTTATCCGGGAGAACACACTGGGTGGCTGGGTGGCGCCATTTTTCACCGCTCCCGCGCAGGCGCAGGCGCACCCACGAGCCCGGCAGCACGCCACCCCAGGAGGCTAGCAGCGCCATCTAGTGGAGAGCGGAGCCGTTACACTGAGCCCCGCCCAACTGGGCCAACCTCGCTCTTCAGGAACACAAGTCTTACCGCCTGCTTACTTATGGACTAGAAAGAGCTACATGACCTGACTTCTAAGAGAAAACCAAACAATTTCAGTCCTGTTTCGATCTGTTGGCAGGTTCATCTGTTCAATTTTCTTTCTTTTTTTTTCTTTTTCCTCTTTGTCTTTTACAATTCTTTTCTTTTTCTTGAATACAGAAAGATTAAAAAAATCATTTTTATTTTCAATTTTTATTAAAAATATCTTTCAAGTTTTATTACTATAGTTTTTACTTTTCTGTAAATTTTTTCAATTTCTACTTTACTTCCATCATTTTATATTAGTCTACTTCAGTGTACTCACCTTTTCAAATTTTCAAACAATTTCCTTTTTTTCTTTCTTTTTCCTTTTTTCTCTTTTTTGTTTCTTTTCTTTTACTTGAATGCAGAAAGAGAAACACTTCATTTTTACTTTCAATATCTATTAAAAATATTTTTATTTAATGTTTATTACTATACTTTTTGCTGTTATGTAAATTTTTTCAAAATGTATTCTACTTCCATCATTTTATTTTAGTCTAATACAGGGTATTCACTTTTTCAAATTTTCAAACGGTTTTTTCTTTTTTTATCTTTTTTTCTTTTTCATTTTTTTCTTTTTTCTTAAATACAGAAAATGAGAAAATGAAAAAATTCATTTATTTTAAATTTCAATTAAAAATATTTTTCTTTAATTTTTTTCTACTATATTCTTTACTTTTGTGTATATTTTTTCAAATTCTATTTTACCCCCTTCATCTCATTTTAATCAACTTCAGTGTATTCATTTTTTCAAATTCTCAAACGATTTCCTTTTTTTCTCTTCCCCCCGCTTTTTTTTCTCTAATTTGTCAAACACCCAGACCAAAACACACCTAGGAACTAGCATCATCTATTCGATTTGTGTGTGTGTGTGTGTGTGTTTAATTTTTAATTTTAATATTTTTTTAATTTTAATTTTTTTAATTTCAATTTTTCTACCTCATTAATTCCTTTCCTCCCTTCAAAATGACAAAACGAAGGAATTCACCCCAAAAGAAAGAGCATGAAGAAACAACAGCCAGGGACTTAACCAACACAGATACAAGCAAGATGTCTGCACCAGAATTTAGAATCACGATAATAAGAATTCTAGCTGGAGTCGAAAATAGGTTAGAATCCCTTTCTGCACAGATAAAAGAAGTAAAAAATAGCCAGAATGAAATAAAAAATGCTATAACTGAGCTGCAATCATGGATGGATGCCGCAGCGACAAAGATGGACGAGGCAGAACAGAGAATCAGCAATATAGAGGACAAACTTATAGAGAATAATGAGCAGAAAAAAAAGAGGGAGATTAAGGCAAAAGAGCACAATGTAAGAATTAGAGAAATCAGTGACTCATGAAAAAGGAACAACATCAAAATCATAGGGGTCCCAGAGGAGGAAGAGAGAGAAATAGGGGTAGAAGGGTTATGTGAGCAAATCATAGGGGAAAATTTCCTAACCTGGGGAAAGACACAGACATCAAAATCCAGGAAGCACAGAGGACCCCCATTAGATTCAACAAAAACCGACCATCAACAAAGCATATCATAGTCAAATTCACAAAATACTCAGGCCAGGAGAGGATCATGAAAGCAGCAAGGGAAAAAAAAAGTCCCTAACATACAAGGGAAGACAGATCAGGTTTGCAACAGACCTATCCACAGAAACTTGGCAGGCCAGAAGGGAGTGGTGATTCAGTGTGCTGAATCAGAAAAATATGCAGCCAAGAATACTTTATCCAGCAAGGCCGTCATTCAAAAAAGAAGGAGAGATAAAAAGTTTCCCAGACAAAAATTAAAGGAGTTTGGGCCCACTAAACCAACCCTGCAAGAAATATTAAGGGCGACTTTCTGAGGGGAGAAAAGATGAAAAAAAAAAAATATATATATATATATATATATATATATATATAATAAAAAAGATTATATATATAAAAGATTAGAAAGGACCAGAGAACACCACCAGAAACTCCAACCTACAAGCATCATAATGGCAATAGATTCATATCTTTCAGTACTCAC
This sequence comes from Panthera pardus, assembly GCF_024362965.1. Taxonomy (NCBI): domain Eukaryota; kingdom Metazoa; phylum Chordata; class Mammalia; order Carnivora; family Felidae; genus Panthera; species Panthera pardus. The sequence continues at coordinate 75,292,298 of NW_026527002.1, read as the reverse complement.
TCTAAACACCAATGGACTCAATGCTCCAATTAAAAGACATAGGATAACAGAATGGATAAGAAAACAAGATCCATCTATATGCTGTTTACAAGAGACCCACTTTAGACCTAAAGACACCTTCAGATTGAAAGTAAGGGGATGGAGAACCATCTATCATGCTAATGGTCAACAAAAGAAAGCCAGGGTAGCCATACTTGTATCAGACAATCTAGACTTTAAAATAAAGACTGTATCAAGGGATGCAGAAGGGCATTATATCATAATCAAGGGGTCTATAGACCAAGAAGACCTAACAATTGTAAACATTTATGCGCCAAAAGTGGAAGTACCCAAATATATAAATCAATTAATCACAAACATATAGAAACTCATTGTTAGTAATACCTTAATAGTAGGAGACTTCAACAGCCCATTCACAGCAATGGACAGATTATCTAATTAAAAAATCAACAAGGAAACAATGGCTTTGAATGACACACTGGACCAGATGGACTTAACAGATATATTCAGAACATTTCATCCTAAAGCAGCAGAGTATACATTCTTTTCCAGTGCACATGGAACGTTCTCCAGAATAGACCACATACTGGGACACAAATCAGCCCTAAGTAAGTACAAAAAGATTGAGATCATACCGTGCATATTTTCAGACCACAACGCTATGAAACTTGAAATCAACCACAAGAAAAAAATTGGAAATGTAACAAATACTTGGAGACGGAAGGATATCCTACTAAGTAATGAATGGGCTAACCAAGCAATTAAAGAGGAAATTAAAAAGTATATGGAAGTCAATGAAGATGATAACACCACAACCCAAAACCTCTGGGAGGCTGCAAAGGTGGTCATAAGGGGAAAGTATATAGCAATCCAGGCCTTCCTAAAGAAGGAAGAAAGATCTCAGATACACAACCTAACCTTATGCCTTAAGGAGCTGGAAAAAGAACAGCAAATAAAACCCAAAACCAGCAGAAGACAGAAAATAATAAAGACTAGAGCAAAAGTTAATGCTATTGAAACCAAAAAAACAGTAGAACAGATCAATGAAACCAGAAGCTGGTTCTTTGAAAGAATTAACAAAAGTTATAAACCACTAGCCAGTTTGATCAAGAAGAAAAAGGAAAGGAACCAAATAAATAAAATCAGAATGAAAGAGGAGAGATCACAACCAACACAACAGAAATAAAAACAATAATAAGAGAATATTATGAGCAATTATATGCCAATAAAGTGGGTGATCTGGAAGAAATGGACAAATTCCTAGAAACATATAAACTACCACAACTGAAACAGAAAGATATAGAAAATTTGAACAGACCCATAACCAGTAAGGAAATCGAATTAGTAATCAAAAATCTGCCAAAAAACAAGAGTCCAGGGCCAGATGGCTTTCCAGGGGAATTCTACCAAACATTTAAGGAAGAGTTAACACCTATTCTCTTGAAACTGTTCCAAAAAATAGAAATGGAAGGAAAACTTCCAAATTCTTTCTATGAAGCCAGCATTACCTTGATTCCAAAACCAGACAGAGACCCCACTAAAAAAGAACTATAGACCAATTTCCTGATGAACACGGATGCAAAAATCCTCAACAAGATATTAGCCAACCAGATCCAACAATACATTAAAAAAATTATTCACCACGACCAAGTGGGATTTATACCTGGGATGCAGGGCTGGTTCAATATCCACAAAACAATTAACGTGATTCATCACATCAATAAAAGAAAGGACAAGAACTATATGATCCTCTCAATAGATGCAGAGAAAGCATTTGACAAAATATAGCATCCTTTCTTGATAAAAAACCCTCAAGAAAGTAGGGATAGAAGGAGCATACCTCGAGATCGTAAAAGCCATATATGAACGACCCAATACTAATATGATCCTCAATGCGGAAAAACTGACAGCTTTCCCCCTAAGGTCAGGAACAAGACAGGGATGTCCACTCTCACCACTGTTATTCAACATAGTATTGGAAGTCTTAACCTCTGCAATCAGACAACACAAAGAAATAAAAGGCATCCAGATTGGCCACAAGGAGGTCACACCTTCACTCTTCGCAGATGACATGATACTCTCTATGGAAAACCCAAAAGATTCCATCAAAAAACTGCTAGAACTGATTCATGAATTCAGCAATGTTGCAGGATATAAAATCAATGCACAGAAATCGGTTGCATTCCTATACACCAACAGTAAAGCGACAGAAAGAGAAATCAAGGAATCGATCCCATTTACAGTTGCACAAAAAAACTATAAAATACCTAGGAAGAAATCTAACCAAAGAGGTGAAAAATCCATACACTGAAAACTATAGAAAGCCTATGAAAGAAATTGAAGAAGACACAAAGAAATGGAAAAAGACTCCATGCTCCTGGATAGGAAGAACAAATATTGTTAAAATGTCAATACTATCCAAAGCTGTCTACATATTCAATGCAATCCCTATCAAAATAACATAAGCATTCTTCACAGAGCTAGAACAAATAATCCTAAAATTTGTATGGAATCATAAAAGACCCCAAATAGCCAAAGCAATCTTGAAAAAGAAAACCAAAGCAGGAGGCATCACAATCCTGGACTTCAAGCTGTATTACAAAGCTGTAATCATCAAGACACTATGGTACTGGCGCAAGAACAGACACTCGGATCAATGGAACAGAATAGAGAACCCAGAAATGGACCCACAAACATATGGCCAACTAATCTTTGACAAAGCAGGAAAGAATATCCAATGGAATAAAGACAGTCTCTTCAGCAAGTGGTGCTGGGAAAACTGGACAGCGACATGCAGAAGAATGAACCTAGACCACTTTCTTACACCGTACACAAAAATAAACTGAAAATGGATGAAAGACCTCAATGTAAGACAGGAAGCCATCAAAATCCTTGAGGAAAACGCAGGCAAAAACCTCTTTGATCTTGCCCGCAGCAACTTCTTACTCAACACGTCTCTGGAGGCAAGGGAAACAAAAGCAAAAATGAACTACTGGGACCTCATCAAAATAAAAAGCTTCTGCACAGCAAAGGAAACAATCAGCAAAACTAAAAGGCAGCCGACAGAACGGGAGAAGATATTTGCAAATGACATACCAGATAAAGGGTTAGTATCCAAAATCTATAAAGAACTTATCAAACTCAACACCCAAAAAAACAAATAATCCAATGAAGAAATGGGCAAAAGACATGAATAGACACTACTTCAAGGAAGACATCCAGATGGCCAACTGACACATGAAAAAATGCTCAACATCACTCATCATCAGGGAAGTACAAATCAAAACCACAATGAGATACCACCTGACACCTGTCAGAATGGCTAACGGTAACAACTCAGGCAACAACAGATGTTGGCGAGGATGCGGAGAAAGAGGATCTCTTTTGCACTGTTGGTGGCAATGCAAGCTGGTGTAGCCACTCTGGAAAACAGTATGCAGTTTCCTCAAAAAGCTAACAATAGAACTATCCTACAACCCAGCAATTGCACTGCTAGGCATTTATCCACGGGATACGGGTGTGCTGTTTTGAAGGGGGACATGCACCCCAATGTTTATAGCAGCACTATCAACAATAGCGAAAGTATGGAAAAAGCCCAAATGTCCATCGATGGATGAATGGATAAAGAAAATGTGGTATATATATATACAATGGAGTATTACTCGGCCATCAAAAAGAATGAAATCTTGCCATTTGCAACCATGTGGATGGAACTGGAGTAATATGCTAAGTGAAATTAGTCAGTCAGAGAAAGACAAAAATCATGACTTCACTCATATGAGGACTTTAAGAGACAAAATGGATGAACATAAGGGAAGGGAAACAAAAATAATATAAAAACAGGGAGGGGGACAAAACAGAAGAGACTCTTAAATATGGAGAACAAACAAAGGGTTACTGGAGGGGTTGTGGGAGGGGGGATGGGCTAAATGGGGAAGGGGCATTCAGGAATCTACTGAAATCATTGTTGCACTAGATGCTAACTAATTTGGATATAAATTTTAAAAAATAAAAAATAAAATTAAATATATATATATGTGTTGCTTTTGTCCTTCTTTCTTATATTAACTTGCATTTTTTCAACGGATGTTTTTTCTTATTCCATACATATTCCATCTACTGGTTTGGAAATTGTAGCCTCTATTTCTATTCTTCAAGGGCCATTCCTAGAAATTCCAGCATACTGAATTGGCACATTAGCATTTCAGAGTCTAAGTTCTTGGGACATTTTTTTCTCCCTTTGCTCCCTTCTCAACTTATATTCTATCATGCCTGTATTTTTTTATTCTATCTTTTTAACTGCACAAGGCATTATTTTTGCTGTTTTATATAATCAAGTCTCCCTAGGACTCAAGAGATGACTAGGGGTTAGTCTATCAGAAAGGAGGGAATCATGTACCAGGAAGATGGAATCAATGTAGTGTTTCCCAAAATAGGGAACATGTGTCACTATGGAAGATAATTTCAGGTAATGTTGGGAGAATCTTTATTTCCTTATTTCAATAGTTATGAATTTATTTTCATGTGAATTCGAAAAAAATTATAAACACACACATGCACCCATGCGCGTGTGTTCAGCACCTCAAACCCGTATTTTCATGGGTTTTCATAGCTACCCATTAGAGCTAAGTTAAAATCCACTTTTTAAGTAACAGGTAATCTTAAAAATAAAGATTAAATGACGATACAGGTAGTATGGAAAATTTGTGAAAATGGTATCTGAATACCCGAAGTTCGGAAGCACTTAGCTAAGGCAGGGGGTGGTGGGGGGTGAAGCAGGACAGGGCAGGGAAATAGTGCAGCAATTTAAACCGGCAGAGTTGTAAACAGGATGTGGGGCCATGATGGGGAAGGGTCTGGATGCTCTGGAAGGGACCACATCATGCAAGGCTTCGACTTACTGAATAGCTTGGGATTTCTCCCGAGGGCAGAGCATCAAGCAGAAGACAGATGGTCAGGATTTGGGGTGGAGCAAATAGGACACTCAGTCCCACACTTCAAAAGTCTTGGAAAATGCCACCCGCCGAAAGAGCCAGAGATGCGAGCCCTGATAAGCGTACGAGGAGAGTCAGGGCAGCGTCATCTGTGAAGGTGGAAAGGCCACAAACAAGTTAAATGAGGACAAAAGAGCGAGTTCTGAGCACCAGATCCGTGCGCGGAGAATGCAGCCATCAATGTCACTTGAAAAATATACCATGGCGTGGGAGAAATGCTCACACAGAAAGTTAAGTAAAAACACTAGGGGCGCCTGGGTGGCGCAGTCGGTTAAGCGTCCGACTTCAGCCAGGTCACGATCTCGCGGTCCGTGAGTTCGAGCCCCGCGTCAGGCTCTGGGCTGATGGCTCGGAGCCTGGAGCCTGTTTCCGATTCTGTGTCTCCCTCTCTCTCTGCCCCTCCCCCGTTCATGCTCTGTCTCTCTCTGTCCCAAAAATAAATAAAAAACGTTGAAAAAAAAAAAAAAAAACACTAGATACAAGTCTATATTCAGCATGAATATATATACTCATTAGGGGGGGAAATGAAATACACACACACATAATATATATAAAACAGTGTGTATATCTGTTACAATTTTTAAAATAACTCTCGGTATTTTCTAAAATGTCTGCCGCACATAGTATTTTATTTATTTATTTGTATTCAGGGAAAAGGTTCTTTTTAAAAAGAAAAAGACATTTTCTCCAAGATAGTGCTGAAAAAGCAAAGAAGGAAGTCCTTGTCCCTCCCAAAACCGAAGCCAAAGCAACAACTCTGAAGGCCAAGAAGACAGTGCTGAAAGGCATCTATTCTACTCCAAAGGAAACAAAAAAAAAAAAGACCTGGAAGTCACCCAGATTCCAGCAGATGAGACACTCGCGTCCCTCTAGAGCACCTCCCAATGGGACAAGCTTTATCACCATTCTGCCCTCAAACTCCCCTGAGGACAGATTTGGCCTTGAAGATGATCAAAGAGAACTCTGGGCTCTGCGCACTGTGGACGTCCAGGCCAGCAAGCCCTGGCTCAAATAGCGGTGACAAGGCTCGGTGAACTTGACCGGCCAAGGTCAACCCCCTGATGGGGTTCAATGGAGCAAAGAGGAATATGTTCCATGGGCCCCTGACTACGGTGCCTGGGACATTACCGCCAACATTGGGATCATCTGGTCTGGCTTTGTCACCACCAAACAAAGAAAAGGAAGAGAAAGGAAGTCACTGAGAACCCTTTGTCGCTGGCCCTGTAATCATCTCCCCAGAAAAAAAGAAAAAAGAACAGATCCTGTGACTAATTTTAAAATCGGAGGATGTGCTCAAATTCCCCTCTGTACTCACTCCCCTTTTGTCTCCTGCCAGCTGGGTGCTAATACCAGGAGCTGGGCTTTTGTTCCTGTAACCCTGGACTTATCTTCATCGATAATGGTTTGTGAGAACTATTTTCTGAATCAAAACTGGAGCCCTGGAAAAGGAGGAGGATTTCTGATCAACCCCCAGTGTTTGTCCTGCACAAGTGAACTTTCAAAGGGGACAGAGAAAGAAAATGAAAAGTTGGCGTCAGGGGGAAAACCTATTTTCTTTATACTCAAGCTAAGCATTTTAGTTATCTGATCGTGTTTAAGCAATGGAATAAAATGGAGTTAAGGCTTGTATTTTTTTAAGTTTTTTTTAAAGTCTATTTATTTATTTTTAGAGAGAGAGGTGAGGGGCAGAGAGAGAGGAAAAGAGAGAATCCCAAGCAGACTCTGTGCTGTCATCACAGAGCCCAACGCCGGGCTCGAACTCATGAACCGTGAGATCATGACCTAAGCCAAAACCAAGAGGCAGATGCTTAACCGACTGAGCCAGCCATGGGCCCCTGTGTTTTTGTTTTTTAATGCTACCTTTTCCCTTCATTCATTTGTTGAATCATCAAATCGCAGGGTTGAAAGGGGCCTACAAGCTCCTCTGGTCCAGTCCTTTCATTTTGCAGAAGGGAAACTGAGGCTCAATTCTGAGTTGAGTCAGAATTTAGTAAGGAGGGTACACAAAAACAAAAGTGAGGAAGAAGAATGGGGGTGTAGTGAAAAATATTATATGATTTGAGATTACACAGAATCCCAGCATTTCCAAGCCACGTAAATGTCTTTTTACCACTGAGACTCAAATCTGCAAATGTAAATGGGGGTAATATGTCCCACGGAGTGAATGTCTGGAAAATACCAAGCAAGTGCTAGGCATGTGATCAGATGTCCATATATGTCACACCCTGTGCAAAGCAGGTGACACCCCCGTGTCATACGTCTCTGCACCCTGAACGAGAGGTCAGGAGTTGCTATTGTCCCTTTGTTAGAGACCTCGAAGGCCAAGCAACAACGCTGGAAAGGTGCAGGGTCAAAATTCGCACACGTTTTACAAAATCAGGAGTTGGAGCCGTTGAACGCTATAATACCCCCAGATTGCTTCTTTATACTTTTAGAATCAGGAGTAAATGCACTACAAAAACTGCCAAGTGGTCAAAAGGTAAGGAATTACCATTCTTTCTAAATATCCACTGTATTTGGGGGTTTTCTCAGATTCGAAATCTGAGTCAGCAGTTTCTTCTCTAGACTACTTTGCAAAGTGATAACTCAGACTCCTTCCAGGCGGTTTCTAAAGGTCACTTGATTATAGTTCTGAGCACACAGAGCATCTGATGGTCTTGGCATAGGCACTCACTGGACCAACGAGGTCCTGCACAGCAAGTGGGAAATACACCTTCCAGAGACAGCCTCTCACTGAGAGTCGGGAAGCCCATCATCCCATTCCTGACTGCACTACACGTACCCCTCGTGACCACAGACACCGTCATTGACCTTGCTGAAACTCAATTTCTGCATCCATAAAATGGGACTTATATTCAAATAAGGACAAAATAGTATCGGCCCCCAGTGTCTTCACCAGATACCAACAAAGTAGGGTAGGAAATTCAAGACCCTCAAGTCGGGGGGTCATAAACTCAGATGCCAACAGGGGCCAGGCAGATGGTATCCGTGGGCGAAATAAACCCTGTGTCAGACAATAGGGGGTGGTAGGGATTGTGGTGAAGGAAGGACCCTCACTGAAAGAATCGTCGAGCTCCAGCTTGACACAGAAATGTAGGCCCAAGACATCTAGATTTTTCTCATTATCAACAGAAGGGAGGAATTTTATTTTTTATGAAACCTATTCAGGGTTCTAAATGCTGGCAATTAACTCAAATCATTCTGGATACCAAACAGACATTTCTAGGGCCTGGGTTTGGCCCTGGGCTGATGGTTCAAGACCCTTGATTCTGAACCATCTCCCTCCCGACCCAGATGAGGACACTGAGGTTCTGTGAGGTTAATGGAGTGGCAGGTTAATGGAGTGGCCTGTCACCTCCAGGACCGGAATCCAAGTGTCCTGTTACCCAGTTCAGGCTCTTCCCTAGCACCTGGCTGCTTCGCCTTTGATTCGCTAGAGTGGGCCGGAAAGGGAGGACTATAAATTCAACATAGCCAGCAACAAACCTCAGCTCCCCCTGCTTCCACCCCTGGCAGGGTCATTTGGCCAGCACAGAAGGCACAAAAGAGATAATTCACCTCCTGGTCTTCTGTCTGGGGGGTAGGCAGTGAGGGGGAAAGGGCACTGGACTCACCTCCCAGATTCAGGGAGATTTCATTCTGTTTCAGACATTGACGTATGTGCATCTTCCCAAAAGCCTCAATCATTATTCCGATCATGCCCACGTTTCCCTGTCTATTTTCTCAGGTGCGACCTCCCTCTTACCTGCTGAGCAAAGTGCACCTCCAAATGGCCGTGCCACTGTCTCGCACAGGAAGATAAGCTGTTGCCAGGAGAACCGGCTTCAGAAGTCAGAACCTTGGAAGATAAGAGGCACCAGGTTACACAGAAACAATTATGCCCGAGACCCTAATTGGATTATCAGCGGTCCAAAAGTCAGCTTTAAGCAATTATCTATCCCAAGGCCATGAAAAAATCAAGTACAAGCCATTTCTTCACCGTCCTTCCCTGCAAAGGGGAAGAAAGTTTCTTGCAACATGTGGGAGAGTTTCTATTAATGAGGCAGAAAACGAATTCTTGGAGGAAGAAATTGCACACATCTATGCAACTCATTGGTGGGTTTTCTTCCATCATTAAAAGGTTTTTAAAAAGAAAAAAACAAACAAACAAAGTAAGGAATTTAAATCTCAATTCATGGCATAGTTATATTTCAGTGTTGAGCCTGGCCAAAGATCAGATACCCTTTTCAAATTTCACAAATGACATCTTATCTCCTGCGAATCACCAGACCTTCAATTCGAGGCCACGTGAGTTTCAGACTGTCCATGCACCAGCCCCCATGCAGGGTCCAGAGGGGAGTAGGATCAGTCAGTGAGGCCTCCAAGAGCTCAGAGCCTGTGGGTGGTGAGGCCAACACTGAACCAGATCATCACAGAACGATCAATCCATCTCTATGTAAGTCTGGACATCTACACTGAGCACGATGGAGGCAGAAGTGGGAACAGCCAGAGTACCTGGGACAGTCAAGGAAGTCTGCCTGAAGGAGGTGACACTAATGGATGTTGAAGGATGAGTAGGAGTTTGCCACCCAGACAGGGTAGTGGATTATCGTTATGAGCAGAGAACACAAGTAATACTTGGTCGCAGGTGTGAAAATTCCGGTTCCCTCAGGCGACCCTGTGTGATCGACGATGGGGTCCTGTGGTCCACAGGGTGGAGAAGAGCACCTGTGATCTCGTGCAAAGTGCTTTTTTGTCTGTCTCCTTCGATCCCTAAAATATCCCAAAGCCCGTGAAGCCAGTACGGGTGCTAAGCACCCGCCATGTGCTAGGCACTCGGGTAAGTACTCAGCATTCGTAATTTCATTCCATCTTCATACCAGAAATTTGCAGGAAATATCTTTCCTGTCCCCATTTTGCAGAATGGGAGTCCCAGGCTGCAGCCATTCCTAACTTGCCCCAGGTCACGGAGCAGAACCAGGATTCCCACCCCGGCAGCCTGACTCCAAGGACCACACTCTTCACCATCCGTGTGCCACCCACAGGAGACAGTGCCGAGCAAAGCACATTCATGGGATCTTGGGAAGACGGCGATCGAGTCCCCAGGAGACCAAGGGGGTATCTGAGGTCCAAAGTGATGACCCAAAGGGTCCCAACGGCATACTCGTGGTAAATGTATTTGCTTTGCCCTCCCGGAAAGGGCTGGACGGGGTGGAAACCAGGGGCAGTGGAGGCTGGAGCTAAGAACACAGGTTCTAAGAGTTAATACCACACCCTCCCCCCCCCACCCGCCCTGCCAAAAGGCACAGAGAATACCAGGCTGCATCCAAACTGGTGGCTGGAGGTGGGGCTCTCCAACATTCTGGCTCTCTCCGCTCCACCTTGTGGCCCCAGTGAGCCGTGTACAGCCAGCCCCACACAGCCTCAAGTGACATTTCCAACCTGTGCTTTCTCCCCTTCCGTCCACACAGGCCTGGGGATTGCCTGTCAACCAACACAGCAGCACGGGTGCAAATTCTCCTTCTTACGAGCGCTACCCTCCTACACTGGCCCACACAAGGGTCTCTTCGGGGCATTTTAATGTAATTATTTATCCCCACCTCTGCCTCTTCCTCACCGTTTACAAACACCGACAACACCCCACCCCTAAATCTCTTTGAGTGGAAAGTGGACCGACTCTGCAGTGGGGAGGGAATTTGAACCCCCAGGTCACATTTTATTAACATCTCAGGAATAGAGGTCCCTTGGCTATAAAGTGGGATTTATCCATTCAACACCATATTTATTGAGCACCTATAATGTGCCAGACACATAGAATTCATGGTCAGCGAAATGAAGCTGGTCCTCGCCTCATACAATCTACAATCTAGCAGGAAAGAAAGCAATGAAATCAACCACTGCGGTCAGTTTGATAAGCATTCAGTCAGAGGAAGAATGATTCTTAGAGCCCGGGGTAGTGGGGTGATATTTCTAATTCTTTTTTTTTTTAATTTCTATTTATTTATTTTGAGAGAGAGAGAGAGCGTGTGTGAAAGAGAGAGAGAGCAGGGGAAGAGCAGAGAGAGAGGCACAGAGAGAGAATCCCAGACAGGCTCCATACTGCCTGGAATGGGGCTCGAACCCACAAATTATGAGATCATGACCTGAGCCGAAGTTGCACGCTTAACCGACTGACCTCCCAGGTACCCCTATTTTTAACTCTTATCCAGGATGTTGAAAGCAGATCTTCTATAGCCAATGCCTGAGAGCATTTTGGAGTCAGCGTGGTCATGATCAGGAGGCCACAGAAAGAGGAGAGACTTTATATTCAGACAAGGCCAGGTTCCACCATTTATCAGACATATGTTTCCTCATCTGTGAAATGGGTATATTAGCAGGAACTACCTCCCAGGTTTGTTGGAATTTGTATCTTTTGTGAATTAAATGAGGTCATGTCTGTCCCAAATCTGGCACGTAGTAGGTGTTCAGTCCATAACTGCACCTGTCCTGAGTCCATGCGGACAGGTGACCACACTGGCGTCTCACTACAAGGCCTGAGCCTGGAGAGGTATTGGGACTCACACAGCCACTGAGTCGCCCCTCCCTCGTAATCAGTCCCTTGCAAGGATAGCAAACCCAACAGCATGCAGGACACAGGAGGAGGCACAAAGAGGCACAGTGAAAATACAGAAAAAATCTGGTTCTGGCCACACCCAGGGGACCAACTTCCTATGCGGCCCTCGGCCTCTCGGGCCAATTTCATCTCCACCTTCCAACAGGATAGTCGCATGTACTCCGATTGTCCCGTGGTGATAAATGCTGTGAAGATCAGAATCTGATGAAACAAGTCAATTACAAGCAGTGGAAAGCCATCCGGGGGGACGTGATTACCGCTCTTCCAACAGTCATGACTATGATCGTCGGAGGGGGGCCCGTGTTTTTAAATGGGGTTTATGATAAATCGTGGTGGTGACGGGCTGATGAAAAAGTCACGTGTGCTTCCCTTACTGTGGGCAGAACAGAGACACCAGGGGTATAATCCGATCTCAGTCACTGTGCTGTGTGGACTTGGTGATGTTCATGAACCTGAGCCTCGCAGAATGGGGAAAAGCGATGCACTCTTCATAGCACAGCGCTCTGAGGAGTTAAGGAGACGGCCCATGTCGGGTGTCTGAACCATCAGACGAGCCCCATAAAGCTGTGCATCTGGTGAGCAACACTGGCTTCCCTGCCTGCCCTTCTGGAAGCCTGACTCCCCAGCTTCTTAGGGACCTCATACAGCCAAGTGTTTCCCAGGAATCGTGCTCACCTCTGGGATTCCTCCAACCTCTGCCGGCAGGCCCTCAGTCTCCTTCCTGGGCCCCCCAGGGCTCCTTCTCCATCTCAGAAGAGGCTTCCCTTCTGCTGGGGAGGACCAGTCCCCTCAGCCAGTGCCCTCAGGCCAGGCCCGTTCAAACCAGTTCTACCTGCTCTGGTTTGTCCTCTGGAGCCAGCCAGGAGGCAGATATTCTCTCGGAGGCCCCTCCTTCCAAGTTCCCATCTCCTTCCAAGTTCCCCAACTGTAGCTTATTTGCTAACACCGGAACCTGCTTCTCGCAGCTCAGCCGAATTCCTCTGGGTTTGTACCTCCAGCCTCTTCCTTTCTGTGTCCATCTTTCACACTGGCCGAAATGCTCAATTCCTCTGGCCCCAGGACGCCGTAGCCTACTTTGACCACTCCCCAACACGCATATCCAGCAGAGTCCCTGCGCCCTGTGAGGAGAGTCCCAGCAGGGCCCTTGTGCTTAATCCGGGACCCTCTTCCATTGCCAGGATTCCTGCACTTGTAACTTAAAAATGCTGACTATTGGGGCACCTGGGTGGCTCAGTCCATTAAACTTCTGACTCTTGATTTGGGCTCAAGTCATGATCTCATGGTTGGTGAATTCGAGTCCCGCCTCAAACTCTGGGCTCCAGGCTGAAAGCTCGGAGCTCAGAGCCTGGAGCCTACTTCAGATTCTGTGTCTCCCTCTCTTTCTGCCCCTCCCCGGCTCATGCTCGCTCTCTCTCTCTCTCAAAAATAAATATTTAAAAAAAATTTTTTTCAATGCTGACTTTTGGGACGCCTGTGTGGCTCAGTCCATTAAGTGTCTGACTCTTGATTTCGGCTCAGATCATGATCTCATGTTTGTTGAGTTTGAGCCCAGTGTCGGGCTCTGTGCTGACAGCTCAGAACCTGCCTAGGATTCTCTCTCCCTCTCTGTCTGCCCCTCCCCTGCATGCATTCGTGCTCATACATTCTCTCTCTCTCAAAATAAACAAATAAACATTTTTTAAAAATGCTATTACACTCCTACTTCTTTAAAACATAGCATTTTAACTCAGGATTCACCTAAATTTCCCTTCTGGAGGACATCAGTGATGGCCACGTGAAGCCTGAAACAAGGAGCCATCCTGGCCGTGCAAGCTTCCACGGGGCTGGGAGAGTGACAGAGAAGCAGGGCTTCTCGTCCAGACTTACAGCCAGCTCTGAAAGCAAGAGCAGATTCAGAGTCAAGCAGGAAGGAGAACAGCGCTCTGTGAGCCAGAGGAGAGTCTGGACAGCTTGCCCAGCGGAGGGGAGGGCCAGGAGAAGATTCCAGAGCCAGAACATGGACCAGGGATTCCAGGGCCCAGGAGACAAATGCAGGGAGTCAGAGGCCAGACAGTTAGGTGTTGGGCTCCGACAGGCTGCCCGTGTGCCTGTGTCAGTGGACTGCCCGAGAAAGAAGGCCAGATTCAAGAGGCCAGAGATGAACTTGGACGACCTCCTCACTGTCACACCCAGTGGCCACTTCCGGGGACTCTCCATCCTCAAATGCCACACTGCACTTCCTCCCTGGAAATTCCCCCTCTTCGCATCCCTCTAACCATCTGCTTCTTCCCTGGATTCCGTCTGAAGCTTCTCTCCTCTACTCCCTCGACGTTTCCATGTCCAATAAGGCTAATCAGTGGACAAATTGGAACACAGGTCTTCCAACTCCCAATAACTCTGATCTATATATGTTGTAGTATAGACAACAAGATGCTAACAAATCAAGAGCATTCATTTTTTTTTTTTTTTTAGTCATCAGACACCTACTGTGGGTCTGGACCTATGACGGGTAGAGTGGTCTTCAAGAAGGTGGATGAGATTAGAAGGTAGCCACAGGATAGACATTTGCCTACCCAGAGACGGGGCGCCCCACCCCTGTGATGGAGAGTCACTTTTAGACCAGAAGGAAGGCCCTTCTCCAAGGTCCTGAGGAGTGTGGGGCATCCAGCCACTGTCCCCACGTGCATCTGAGCCGGAATCCGGACTTTTCTGCAGCTGCCGCATGCTGTGTTGGTAAGAACTATCAGCTTCACCATCAATCCTCAAGCTTGTATGGTCTCTGAATTATTTAATGCTACATTCCAAGAGGCTGTGAATAATGGAAGGGGGTGTAAATAATCTTATCTCTGTCTCTACTTGCAGAGATTGGAAAGGGGCACCCGAAGAGGCTCTATTCTGCTGGAATCTTACACCTGTGCATGATTAAAAACCAAACCAAATGCCCCCTAGATAACTGCTATTCCCTTGTGGGGGAAAGAAGTGAGCAAGTGTCTCATCATATTTCCCATGTGGAGAGAAGCAATTATATATCAGGCTTCAGGTTCCAGGGCCTCTCGGATAATTACAGCACGGCTTTCGAGTTGTATTGAGCCTGACACATTACCCAACTCTTTCACATGCCTGGGCGACAGGCAGGGCGGCTTTCCTAATTGACAGACAAGGACACTGAGCCCCAGGGAGATTCCCTGGCTTACAAATACAGTTAGAACCGGGGAAGAAACAAGCCTGGATCCAGGTCTGCTGACTTCCTTTCCAGTGTTCTTTCTTTTCGCCTTTCCCGGGCATGGTTCGGACGTGCATTTGTCTCCCGGTCGTCATGCAGTGTGAATGAGACCTGCCCACGTGTCAGGTCATCTCGGGCAAATTTGCGTGTGGGCACAGGGAAGGGCTTCCAGTGTCGTTTAAGCACCACGCCGCGTATCAGACACTTGACCTACCCGCTCAGATAAACAAGCCCTGGAGGTCAAGGAAAGAGAAAATGTGGATGCAGAGGGGAGGGAGGGCTTCATCAGCGAGCAGACCCCAAAGCACTACGGTGTGGTGGAAATAGGCTTTGGACCAGGAATCCAGAAATCTGGGAACCAGCTCTGATTCTGCACCTACTGGCTGTATGATCCTGGAGGTCTTGTCAACCCTGAGCCTCCAATCTCTAAAGCAATAAAATTGGATAGATGGCAGTTCACCCCACAGGTTTGCTGTGTGGCAGAACTTGGAACTCTGTACATTAGTGGAAACGTTATTCCCACTTATCAGATGATGTCCCCAGGGTCGCCAGGGTGATACGTAAAGATAAATAGTCATCAGGCCTGCAGTAACAGGGGAGAATTTGTGATCTTCCCAGAGGCAAGGAACCAACACAGAGACAGAAATAGAGCTTCTGGAGCCTGATCCATAGGAACAGTCTGTGTCCACCAGGACACCCATTTTAACTATTCCAAACCCCCTCCCCATTTCCAAATTGCCTGTCCTAAAAACCCACCTCCTTTGAAAAGGATGGAAAAGAACACGGTCAGGAAGGACGGCAGGAGTAAATGCGCATGCAATCCTCGCCCTAATTTCAGACAGTTTATCCTCCAAGGCCTCTCTTGTCCCTGGAGGTCTGATCTCTTATGACAACTGTCGCCCACCCAGGGATCCTTCAAGGACCGTCTCCATCTGTGCCTCAGTGGACCTCTTGCCCCCCCCCCCAGCCACCCAAATTGTACACTGACTACCACAATCACATCGACATCAGCCAGGGGCTAGATGAACAGCCTTTTAAGGTGATTAAGGAAAGCAGGTTATTATGGGGAGACTATTCAAAAACTAAGGAGATCCGGTATGACAGAGCTGAAACATCGCCGCATTGGGAGAACAATCAGGGAGGAACTATTATCCAGAATAGATTCAATTCCCGACACCCCACCGCTCTAGTGTCAAGACCAGAATAGTCCCCCGGGGACCTGATCAATGACTCCACTTCCTCCCGGGCACGGTGAAGAAGCATTGGGGGAGTATGATAAAGGATTACACGCGACGTGAGGCTCACTCTGCTTGTCCTCACCTTCCTCCTCTTCTGCCCCCAACATCATTGCACCGTCGAATTGCGATTATGTCTCTGCTACTTCTCTGAGTGTCTGGAAGGAAGGCAATGTATCTCATTTTTCTTTATTTTCTCAATAATTTGCTAAGCGTCACCACCCAGGTGGTCTGCAGACATCTTTAAATCAAAGTGTCTTAGAGTGAGTTCCTTACCTGCCCCTCAGATTTGTTCTTCCTCCTAACACCCAACTCGATCGGTGGCCCCACAAACACCCTAATCACCAAGGGAGAAAGTAAGGAGTTACCCTTGACCCCTCCAATCCCTTTATGCCCTACATCCATCAGCCTTAAATCTCCATTTTTTTGCCTTGGTCTTCAATCTGTTCCTGGATATGAGTTGAGTTCTTTTTATGCACCATGCATTCTAGCCCCTGGGGAGCACGGTGGGCAAAATGGACGCGATGCCTGTCCTCATGGGTTCAAATTAATTTCCAGTCCCATCTCTTACTAGCTTGGGCTAGGTGCTTACCTCTGTGTGGCTCAGGGTCCTCCCCTGAGAAATCGAGACAAAAATAGGACCTACCTCAGAGGATTGTTGTGAACATTACATGTGTGAGTTAATATGTATAAAGTACTTAGAACATAGTAAGAGGTCACAGTAAGTGACATGTGTGTTTGCAATCCACAAGTGGTACTAAGGAAGACGGGCTCTTCCCGGATGCCTGGTGACCTGACACGTATCCACATGAACCTGGAAGACAAAGCCTCAAACCGTCGCCAATCTGAGTCTTGGTAGAACACTTCGTGATCCTTCCAGAATATAAGGAGCCACTACAAATCCATCCCTACCCCCTTACCATGTCCCCAGCTAGGAAAGACCTTCTCTGACCTCTGGAGTTCTGATGAGGTATGACGCTTTCCACACCCCCACCCCCAAGGGTAGAAGAGACTGTAAAACCACACAGCTGCATTCAACAGGCCCGTCCCACAACTTGTGCTGCATGGTCCTCTGGCCCGGTGGCTTCGACATTCTCCTTTCGGGGTGTGGGACGACGACCTGGGGAGCTGGTACCGTTGGGTTGTCTTCCTTCCACTGTCTACGTGCATAACGAACCAGCTCCATCTAAACAGGGATTGCTGTAGCCTTACCGGACAAATCTGTCAGGCCTCAGTCTTGGCCTCGTGCTTAACAAAGAGAAGGAAAGCGTCTTGTACAATTAACAGAAGAACAGAGGGACTGACCATGTCAGGAGGGACCTTAAGAGCCTCTCTGTTGAGGGGCGCCAGGGTGGCTCGGTCGGTTAAGTGTCTGACTCTTGACTTCGGTTCAGGTCACGATCTGGCAGCTCATGAGTTCGAGCCCCACATTGCACTCTGTGCTGGCAGTGTGGAACCTCATGGGATTCTCTCTCTCTCTCTCTCTCTCTCTCTGCCCCTCTCCTACTTGCATCCTCTCTCTATCTCTCAAAATAAGTAAATTAAAAAGGAAAGATGCTCTCTGTTGACTCTCCCCACATTTACTTCATCAGCAAATACTGTCATGTGTATCTTTAAAATTATACCATCTGGTTTCTCTGCCTCCACTCTTGTCCTTCTCCTGTCTAGTTTCCTCAGCAGAATCCAGGCAATCTCTGAGATATGCAAAGAGAATCGTGTCATTCCCATTTACTGCTCTTCAAAGACTTTTACTTACAGCAAATAAATGTCATTCTTATGAATGACCTACAAGGCCCTTCACTGCCTGGCTTCTGCCCACATCAGCCAGGAGAGCCCCTTTCATCATCACACAGGCCTCCTCTAACTCATCAAACACAACAAGATCCTTGGCACCGCAGGGCCTTTGCACTGGCAGCCTTTCCCTCTTTCTCAGATGAAGAGAAGGGAAGACGGCAGAAGACAAAACCCTGAAGGATTCGTACCAGCAGTGGGAGGCCCACAACAAAGGGGGCAGTAGTGAGCAGCTGGAAATGTGGGCCAACAACTGGAAGTGTGATGTGAGGAAGCAGGGCCAAGGGACCCCACGGCCTGATGAGCGGTCACGGGGGACAGGGCTCCGTGAGTGTTCAGCAAGCTGCACACTGTGAGGCCGCTGCCGGCCTGATCCCGGGGGGTCCCGGAGAGCGATGGGGGTTGAGGCCGGTGGGGATGCCGAGTGGGAGTCCCTGAGAACGAGGGACGGGCTGACGATGAGGAAGAACTAGGAAACACGGCAGAGTGAAGTTGTGAGAAGCAGGTTCCAGGAAACAAGCAGAGGGAGGAGCCCTTGAGGAGAGGAACATGCTCTAGAAACGGGAGCACAGGAGCACAGAAGAGAGGAGAGCGGGTGCCCTTACGCGCCCTTCCTGGCCCCGGTCTCAAATGCACTGTGCGCTGCTCATAAGGCAACCTGATGTTCCACCCTGACCTTCTCCTCTGCAGGCTTTGTGCTGGCTCTTCTCTGTCGAGAATGTGCTTGGGGAGCCTGGGGGGCTCAGCCGGTGAAGCGTCCAACTTCGCCTCAGCTCGTGATCCCGCGGTTCGTGAGTTCGAGCCCCGCGTCGGGCTCCGTGCCGACAGCTCAGAGCCTGGACCCTGCTTGGGATTCTGCGTCTCCCCCTCTCTCTGCCCCTCCCCCGCTCACTCTGTCTCTCAAAAATAAGCAAACATCAAAAAAGTTTTCAAAAAGAACGTTCTTCCTTCTCTCCCTGCCTGCTACTTCCTAGTGACTTTCTGCACACACTTTGAGGACCCTCGTCCCCCACACCCCGTGCGATATATTTCTCCTCTTAGTTCCCCAAAACTTATTGCACACAACTCTATCAGCGCCGTTGTGAGTCCATTTTATATTTACAATCTCAGCTCTCTGCTTCCATCATGGCAGCGCGAACTGTCCGTGGGTACGATGGCAATCCTGTTGACGTCCCCATCCCCAGGGAGGTCTGACAGACACAGCGTTGGCCCGCGGTAAACATGTGCTGGACGATGGGAATCAGCGGCCCTGCATCGAGTCACAGCCTTGCAATTGTTTTATCTGCATAGGGTTTGACACAAAATCCAAAGTAGGTTCCAGGCGCTGAACTGTCAGCACAGAGCCTGACGCGGGGCTTGAACTCACAAACCGCAAGATCATTACCTGAACCTAAGTCAGAAGCTCAACCGACTGAGCCACCCGGTGCCCCGGTCTGCAGAGTTTTCAGCAAATTAGCTCATCTCTCCAAACCCCAGTTACTTATAGTGTATGTAAGGAGACCAAGCCCAATTGGATATGAAAGGAATTAGTGGGAATATTGAATATGATAGTGCTTTGGAAAATAAAAAAACCTGATTAAAATGCTGTGTGTTATCATCCATCTGTCCTAGGGGGAGCTGGTCCTTTAAACCGAATTGGTTCCAACAGGAATATGCACAGTGCTAATTTGGTTTCAGTCTTGGGTTATTGAGAAAATGGAGAGGTATGATGGAATGAGGCCCGGAGTTGCGCTCAAGTTCCTGAATAGACTTGGGGCTCGAAGCACATCGCTCCATTCATCAGTTTGATTCCTTATAAATACTTGCTGAGCACCCACGATGCATCAGGCGCCAAGGATGCAAAAGTGGGGAGTTCTGGTTCCCACCTGGAGGGAAAGAGGCTTGCAAATCAGGGGTGAGGGTTCAATACCTCACAGTGACCGCTGCAGTCCAGGCGGGGAGAGGAGGGCAGCAGCATGTGGAAGGAGCGAGAGGCATTCCGGGAGGCCTCCCAAGGGAAGTGGAACACATCTGAGCTGTGGTTTGGAGGGTAGGCGGGACTTGTCAGAGCCAGGGGAGGGAGCACCGGTGGGCAAAGGCTACAAGTGTGTGGGGACAGGCTTGAAGGAAGTCCCACCACCCCCACCTCCTGGCGCTCATGCCTTCGTGTAATATCCTCCTCCTTGAATATGGGCGGGACCTCTTCCTACCGACGAAACACGGCAAAGGGGATGGATGCCACCGTGACGGTGTTACGTCACATAGAACTCTGTCTTGCCAGCAGATTCCCCTGTAGGGTGTTGTTCTCCTTGCTGACTTCAAACCAGCCAGCTACTGTGACTCCTGCCATTTCAAGAAAATGAACTCTGTCAACAACTCCAAGAGCTTGGAAGTAGATCTTTCTCCAGTCAGACCTTCAGATGAGAGTGCAGCCCAGTCAGCCCATGGATTGCAGCCTGGTGAGATCCTGAAGCAGAGTACCCGGCCAAGCTGTGCCCCAGCCTCCTGAGCCATTGGAAACCATGAAGATAAAAAAACATGTGTTGTTTACAGCTGCCAAATGTGTGCTCATTTGTTGTGCAATTAAAAACCAATATAAAGTGTGAGGCAACCCACTTGTAGGCTCAGAAAGGACATGGCCCTCTTCGAAGCCTTGGTTTTCCCAGGCATAAAGCTAGAACTAGAACAAGATCAGACACACACACACACACACACACACACACACACACACACACCCCTCCTGGTTGGGAGACCCCAGCGGGGTATCAGCAGCAAAAGCATTTGCAAATTGCCAAATGCCATCAAGTTGCTGGCTGATAGCATCATCCCATTGCCTTCCATACACACTTAACCACAAAGTTCCCAGAGTCAGTATCACCCCTATTTAGAAAGAGTGATACATTGAAAACCAATCAAGGTGTTTCCAGATCTCCCTGGAGCAATGTGCTTCTTGTGTCTGAGCTTTGGACAGACTGCCTCTTCTACAATAACCCTCTCTCTCTCCTTCTGCCCCAAGCCCTGCACCCGTCTGTGTCCTGATTCTTTCTCATGCTCTTGCTGTTTCGATGCCACTTCCCCCAGGCTCCCTTCCAGGGCAGGGGGACACCCTCGCCTGTCCTCTGTGCTCCCACGGTGCCCTGTATGACCCTCAGAACTTTCTTCACTAGCAGCTCCCATTTACTTTCGTGGTGTCTTAATCCACAGCCCCAGGAACTAGCAGCCACTTAAAGGCAGGAATTGAATCTTACTCCGTTTCGTTTCCCCAATATCTTCCACAATGCCCAGTGTGTAGTCAGGTGATACAGTACATGTACATAAAATATTAGAATATCTGTGTGTGTATATCTATATATGGTGGAGGCCACTTCCCAACTTAGAAAAATGGTCCTGATATGAATAGTACAGAAGAGACTCCACCAACATATCCCCCAAGGGAAGTTTATCCATTTATAATTTTATGCCATTTAAGAAGAGGATGTGTGGGGGCTTGTTTAAGCCCTTCTTTTAAGAAACAAAACAAAACAAAACAAAAAACCCATTGGAGAGTATGTGGTGTTCTTACAGGTATAGACAGAAGTGCGGCTGCGAGCCCCTCGGGAGCTGCCAGGGAGACTTGGCTGCTGCCTGACTCGTCTTCTCTTCTGACTTGTCAACTCAACTGCTTTTAAGCAGGCTTCCTGAGAGGTGGGAGGAAGAGGAAGCAGATTTGCCAGGGTCTAAACTCAAAAAAGAAAGCCTGAATTAGCCAGAGCCTGGGCCGTTCCCACCGCCTCCGGGAAGGCACACAGGAGACACACACAGGTGGAGGCGAGGAGGAGGAGGAGGAGGAGGAGGACGAGGAATGCAAACCCCACATCGGAGCACCAGGGAGGGGGCCCAGCGAGGCTGAAGACAGAGCAGAGGGTGATCATTCTCCTGATCCACTGCCAGGGGCTCCCTCAGGGTGAAGCCCAGAGGCTCCCAGAGCAGGTGAGCCTTTGCTACCATCCCAGTCTGGACTGGAACCCGGACTCCACCCTCCTCCAGCTGTAGGACCCCAGGCTGCGAACCTCGCAGAAAGCCAGTTTCCCATCTAGAGACGGCAATGGCCGTCTCAGCCTCGCAAGGTCGTTGAGACAATTAAACGAGCTCAAGGGTGCCCCAAGCCTGGCCCAGAACAGATGATTTTAAGTGTCGGTTCCACGTCTCCCCAGCCACTTGCCCTCGGCACAGCGGCCCCCTGAATCCAAAAGGAAATGCACTGGAAGAAAACAAGACACTGCCTATGATAGCATTCTGAGGTGAGTAAAACTCCAGTGTGTCAGGTGTAATCACCATTATTACCACGGGAGAAAACAGGATGGAAAACAGCAGGTATTACCGAGAAGGAAATTGCAGAGCCTGCTGGGTTAGTGCTTGTGCGGGCACACGGCTCACTCACACGTGTCATTTCACCGGACCCTCAGCACTACCGGTATTTCCTTCACTGTACAAAGGGGGAAACTGAGGCTCTACCATGGCACTGGCTTCCCCAGGGAGCCCCCGCTGGGACTCGGGGAGATTGGAAATGAACTCCATGTTCCTAGAATTGAGTGCCGTTTGCACCCAAAGATGGACACCCCCCCCCCCCCCCACGAAGCCCCCTTATACCCTCCCTGCACTCTACAGTCGTTTCTAAATGATTAGAACAGAGGCGCCTGGGTGGCTCGGTCGGTTAAGCGTCTGACTTCGGCTCAGGTCATGATCTCACGGATTTGTGGGTTCGAGCCCCGCGTCGGGCTCTGTGCTGACAGCTCGGAGCCTGGAGCCTGCTTCCGATTCCGTGTCTCCCTCTCTCCCTCCCTCCCTCCACTTGCGCTCTGTCTCTCTCAAAAATAAATAAAGATAAACGTTAAATCAGTACATGATTCAAAAAATTCCAGTTGCACAGAAAATGAACTGAACCCAAGCGAGGTACACGGAAAGGGTGTTCACGGGCCCCTATGCCCGGAAGGTGCAGGGCTGGCTGGGGCTTTGGGGATGAGTGGATCCAGGTGGATCAGTCAGGTAGAAGGTACAGGGGTCACGGACTACTACAGGTCCTTCTCCCCCAGCCCCCCTGCCGTCAGCACCAAAGCCTGTACTTCCCCGAACCCTCCATTTTGGACAAAAGCGAGCATCTACACCTCTGAGAATTGCCGCGGAGGAAGCCAACCTCCGGGCACACCCATCCCACCTGGGTCTCCATCCAGACTCAGTTCTCTGTCCCCCAGATCCTCCTGTGGCCCCTTCCCGGCCAAAGTCGTGTAGAGCTGATGTGGCCCGGGGTCTGATGGGGGCACCTCCGCGTCTTTGTCTATGTTTTTTGTCTTGAAGTGCAAATGTTAGAAGCTGTTCGTGTTTGAAAGTTGTCTGCTGCTTTTCTCTATTTTTAGAGTGAACACAACCAACTTGGATAAACCATGTCAGTGGCCGTTTGAATTACATGCACACAGAGCAAGCAGGAACCACATTCGGGGAAGGGTACACGGGGGCTTTTTACCTTAATGAAAGTCGCCATGGTCCTCTAGGGACACGGGAACATTGACCTAAGGACCCAAGAGCCTCTTGAGAAGAAAATGATTTAGACCCCAACCCCTAACCCTCTGTCTGGACACTGAGGGAACCAAGTGACGGCAGCCAGCAAGGGGGCCTATGAACAGGCCCCCTTCCCCGAGGCGGCCGGCCCTGGGTGGGTTCTCTGCCTGGCCCCCCAAAGGGCACACATGTCGGGACTCAGTTCCTCTGAAGGCCTGATTTTCTTCAGTTCAGGGGAGAGGGATAGGAAGACCAGCTGTGGCCTCAGTTAGAAGCCATATCCCCAGATCAGTTTAACGGATGCTAGAAACTATTTTCAAAATTATACAGCGTTTGCCTAAAGTCACAGAGTTGTACTTTCTCTTTCAACCTCTGGTTCCATGGGTACATGGAGTCAGAACCCCAACCGCAGAGACAAGTGAAGACACACATTGCACGGTGCCTCAGTGTTCCAGCCTTGGCCTCCGTTTTGCTCTGTCTCGTGCTTCCCCCTGGGCTGGGGGCAATAAGAACAGAACCCACAAAACCCCAAGGAGGAATAATCCCCTCCCAGGGAGCCGGCGGACCTAACCGACAACCTCACTTCTCGTAGCAACACCCAAGGTGTCTCTTCATGAAGCCCCGTGTTGAGGATAAAGCAGATTGAGAGAAACTAAGCAGCTAGTCCAAGGTTGCCCAGACTCGGTCGCCCCGAGCCTCAGGCCAGGTCCAAAACCCCGGGTGGCTTCTCACGTGTGATACCTGCCTCTAACTTGCTCTCTCTCAGCTGATGCACAGTGAAAGGACAGGGACTGCCTTTGCAAAATGTTGGGGTGTGTGACATTTCAAGAAATTGTGACATTTGCCAAACCATTCAGGAAATCAAATTTATGGAGTTGCTCTCAGCAATATTCTCCTGGGGTCTTCTGGGCCCCTCCCTTCAAGCTAAATTGAGAGTCCCAGGGGTGAATTCACCCCGGGCTGGGCTTACCCGCCTGAGACCCCAGCCCCCTCTCCGGGCCTCCCCACGCAGACGGTCAGCTCCCCCCCAACACACCCGCCCAGACAAGTACCTTTATACCATCCCGGTCCTTGCCATCTGGTCTCTGCCACTCTCTGTCCACTTCTCTCCCCCTCCTCCGTCATCGTGTCTCTTCTTTCCCTGCCCCTCTGCAAATCCTCTCCATGCACACCCATAAACTCAGTTCCTGTTTTATAGGTCAAAGGTAGTTCCCTTCAAGGAGGGGGAGAAACCCCGCCCTGAAAAAATAGATACGTTTGCACCAGCATCATTAGGTGGTGATAGCTTTCCCTTAGCCCCTAAAATCCCTTTTCCTTCTCTGTACGGAGGGAATATTCCCTGAAGGGCAAAGACACCTGCTGGGTCTCAAGTAATGAGAGAGTAGAAAGGCCCTAACCCTTCCTCCTGGGGCTCTCCTGATCTGCTCGGCCCTGCTCCTGGGTATCTGGACCTACACACAGTCCTCCGGATGCGGAGCACGGCCTCTTCCGGTCCCTCCCTGGGCCCCCCTGCTCGTGCTGAGCTCCCCCCACCCCCCCAACACAGCACAGGCTCTGCCTCTTGCACACCCCAGAGGCAAGACGCTCACCCGGGGCAGGGAAGCCAGGGTGGGCGCGTCCTGCACTAACTGATGGGCTCCCTGCAAAGGTCAGCTGGCTGTTACAGCCGCTGACGCCCACAGCTGGCAGACCCCCCCCCCCCCCCCAGGGAATCCCCCTCTCAGAACTCGGCAGCCTTCTCGGGAAGGCGTGTGCTTCACAGATGCGACCCGGGCAAGGCCATCTGTCACACTCACTGCGTCCCATCCAGGCCTTCTCTCCTTTGCCCCGAATGATTTTTTTTTCCCCACTTTGATTGGGCCTAAGGACACGTCAGGTGTAGACAAGAACAGGACTCCTGAGATCACGGTCTTCTCTGGCTCATCGGTGTGCTGACAGCCGACCGGGCCCAGCCCAGACCCGAGTCCCCCCGTGTCATGGAAAAGCACAGACATAAAGAGGGACTTGAGCTCCACGCTCAACCCCAGCTCTTCTGGCCACGTGACTTGAGCCAGTGTCTGCATTTCCTTTCTCCCATACTCTGCACTTCTCTGAGTCTGCTCCAAATCAGAATACACCCCTTCACCCAGACGTTCCCCCCGGAAATGGTCACAAACATCACCAGAAGGATGTCTTTTGCTTGGAACACATTAATACCTAACATTTAAACAATGGCTCGTATGGCTCTTAATCTGACTTAATACTCGTAGCAGCCCCAGGAGGTCACTGTGTCTGTCCCCATTTGACAGATAAGGGACTGAGGCTCAGATTAAAAACTTGGCCCAAGGTCTATTCCGGAGTGAGAGGGCCAAGGCTCAGACACTGACCTCGACCTTCCAGGTGCAGCTGTCCTTGAATTGTCACCTCACACCTGCAAGGGGAGTGGGGCACGTCTCTCCCACTTTTCTGACCCCCCAGGAGGGGGTCTGCCCAGATCTCCTTCCGTTGCCCCTCCCCCTTCCCTGGCTTCTTGTGCTTTTTGATTTCAACCTCAAACCTGAAACTTTTCACTGAGGACCCTGCTCAGTGTGCTGGAGAACGTTATCCAGAGAGCAAGGACAACAGGAAGTGCCTGAGTGCGTGCCTCCCCGCAGGTGGCCCTCAGACAGGATGGGGGGTCGAGGGGGTGTCAGGGTAGAGCCCTCCAGGGCAGTCACCCTCCTTCTCCAGAGCTGCACCAGGGGTCAGGCCGTCGTGCCCTCCTCAGGACTTTGCTGAAATCATGCCTTTACTTGGTCCCTTCCCTTCCCAGGCAGGCTTGCCTCCTGACTCCTTTACTGGCTTCTCCTGGGAGCGTTTTCCTAATAAATCACCCGCACACGAGTCCTTGACTCAAGGTCTGCAACCGCAGAACCTTGAGCATTGGTGCATTTGTGCATTTGTGTCCCTAAACCCCCTCACCCCAAAGCCCCTTCATGGGTGCTGGAAATATCGTCACAAAGGAGGCATGGCCAGACTGGACTGCCTCTCCCCAAATCAGAGGCAACCTCTTTTCTGATCCAGATCCTCAGGCTTTCTGTGAAATTACAGTCTAAAACATTACAAAAAAATCATTCTCCACAGAGCCTAAAAGGAGCTGGAAAAATCCCCATGATTCCTGCCCCCCCCCCCCCCAGCCACCTTTATAGCATGATACACAATGTCCTCGATAATTGTTCTCAAGGACTCACAAATAATCCTATTTTCCCTCAAATTCCACCTCCCCTGCAGGCTCATGCTGGAAGTCTCTCCACCAGAGCTTTGACTATGGCTCCAAAAAAACACCCCGGTCAGAGTCAGACGAGAAGCTGTTATCTCAAAGCTGTTACATCTTGATGTGAATGAAATACCAGTTTCTTCATCTATAAAACAAAGATAATGCCACAATTTGGCAGAGTGAAGATATATGATGGCAGAATGTAGGAGAGGGGGCTGAAGAGGGCTACCAGAATCTAAGGATTGACGCTCGTCATAGGGGGCGCCTGGGTGGCTCAGTCAGTTCAGCGTCTGACTTCGGCTCAGGTCATGACCTCGCGGTTGGTGAGTTCAAGCCCCGCCATCGGGCTCTGTGCTGACAGCCCAGAGCCTGTTTCAGATCTTCTGTTTCCCTATCTCTTTGCCCCTCCCCTGCTTGTATTCTCTCAAAAATAAACACACTTAAAAAAAAAAAAAAATGACGTTCCTCAGGATGACATTTCACCAGGGACACTGAAGGCCAGCGCTGTTTCCGTGCTTTCCAGATGTGGAGCGTGAGGCTGGCTCAACCCAGTGAACCAGTGACAGTTCTTCCTGCTACAAGGAACAGAGTCACGACAGCACAGGCAACGAGGAAGTGTATCCATCCAGATAACCAAAGTCCCAAGGTAGGTTTTCCAGACCTGGTTAAGTCACAGTCTAGTGACCTCATCAAGGACCCCAAGATCTCCCCTTATTCCCAACACCTCATCTTCATTCTGATGGCATGTCCCTCCTACTAGCTACCCTCATGGTCACAAGATGGCCAACGGCACCAGTCAGTAAGGAAACACAAATTAACACCACAGTGGGATCCCCCACACTTGTATTCCAATGGAGAAAATTATGAGAATCAACCCTTGCCGGGGCTGGTGAAGAGGTGGGGGAACGGAACGTTCACACACCGCTAATGAGGCTGTAAAATGGCACAAGCACTTTGGGAAACAGTGGGCAGTTTTTTTCAAAAAGTTAAACATATGCACACCGTGTGACCCAGCCACTCCACTCCTAGGTGTTTACCCAAAACAGATGACAGCATACGTTCACGCAAGGACTTGTGTGTGGACGTTACACAGCTTGACCTGTATAGCTGAAAGCCGGAACAAGCCAAACGCTTGGTCGTCAACAGTTGAATGGATAAACGCATCGTGGTACGTTCATACAATGAAATATCACCCAGCAATGAACAAGAATGAATTGTTGATACACCCAACAGCATGGGCGAATCTCAAAGCAAGTCTGCTACACGAAGGAAGACGGGCAAGACAGAGCACATACTGTATGATCTGTTTATGCAAAAATTGAGAAAAGGCAAACTAATGTATGGTAACGGACAGCAAATCCGTGGTTGGCAAGGGAAAGATGACCGGAGGGAGCAGGAGAGAAAAATGACAAAGGGGCAGAAAGAAACGTTTGGGGTGATTCATATGCTTGCTATCTTGATTGTGGTGATTGTTTCCCAGTGTATACATATGTCAAAACTTATCAGATTGTATGCTTTAAATATGTGCTGTTCACTAATGCCAATTATGCCTCAGTAAAGCTCTCTTTTTTTAAGCTACTTGAGCAACATCGAGCACGGAAAAAACACCACCAAATATAGAATGGTTTACCAGAGGTCAAAAGCAGTTCACCTCCATTTGGAAAAAACCCACTAGACTATTTTGGTGACAGACCAAAGGACACCTCTCTGGTGACCAGAAAGGACTGTGGCTAATTGTGCATCTGTGTCCCTAAACCTTATTTATTGGCTACCGTCCGGCCATTCATGGGCTAGATGCTGGGGACAAACAATGAAGGCCCTGCCCTTGGTAGCCCAAACTCTAGCAAAGAAAGTCCACGAGAAACGACAACAAAACAGCATTCACACTCTCTTCCGAAAGCATGATGTCTCAGCCCGGACGTACTGACCAATTTTGTTTCTCTGAATCTCCATTATTCTTGTGGCGGGCCACCCAACCCCCTTGAGGAATGCATCCTTTAATGATTAGCTACGGTCAAGTCATTGTCAGCAAAGATTATTTGACGCTCTGTTTCTTCACGTCACAGGACACGTAGCTGTCATAGTGTGAACTCATCACCCACATCTTCTACTGTTCCCTTTTTGTATCCACCTGGCCCCCATTAGTAGATTGGGAGAAGGTATGTCCCATGAAATGTGCTGGGGTCACACGCCTGGATCCTGACCCTTCTCATCACTACACCATAATAATCTTGGGAAGTAATAACCCTCCCCGATTCTCGAATCTTCCATCCATACCACGAGAATAATACATAACTTCCAAGATTAATGCAAAGGTGGCTAAGAGATGATCCCTACGAAGAACCGAGTACAGTGCCTGACACACAGTAGGTGCTCAGTAAATTGAAACTACCAATATAATAATAATGGTTCAAAAACCAAGCTCTATGATTCATCAGCATCACGCCCTTGGGCAAGTTATGTTACAGCTGTCATGTCGGTTCTCCTTGGAAATGTGAAGGTACGATGCTTATTTCACAGGCTGTATGTCAGGCTCCCCATGAGAGCTGGGTCAGAGATTCGTGAGTGCTTGCTAATTGCCAAGCGATGGGCTTGGTGTTGGTGCAATAGGGATGGGAAACCAGAGACATAGTCTCTGGTCCTCCAAGGGCTCAGAAAGCATACGCAGCAAAGTATGTCTGTAGTAAGAGGGAAGCAAGTTTTGGAAATGTGAGCATAGAGAGGCACTTCTCCTAGGCTGGCGAGGAAGAGGAAAGCTTTCTGGAGGCTACATTATCTGAGCCAAGGCTAGAAGAACCCGCCAGGCTTATCCAAGGACGGGGAGAAGAAGTGTCCTCCAGGCAGGTGGCCAGCAGGAGCTGGTCCACGTCAGAGAGCCGCACATCACCCAGCACGGGGGCCCGAGACTTAGGTGGCACGCCCGTCACCCTGCGGGGAACCCCCCGAAGGCGCCAGGCAGGCTGGGTCTCCCTCCCCGCCTCTTCCCCATGCCCATTGCTCCTGCCAGCCGCTGGCACAGAGCTGCGCCCGTGGCAGAATTGGCCCTGTCGCCACTTCCAGACTGACCCGTGTACAAGAATCCCCGCGGATGTGACAGCCCTCCTCCTGTCAGGGCCCTCCAAAGTGACTCCCTGCCCCGAGCTGACACTGGCTGGTGACAATTACAGGGTAAGAGTGACTCCTCCTCACCGTGGGGCTTTCAGATCAGCGCTATTGTCCTTCTGGAACATGTATATTTCCCTGTGTCCTCCACAGCCCTGTGACTTCCAGCCCCTGATCAATCGCAGGATCCTATTTTGCTGAAGAGGCTGGGCCAGGACAAAGGTCCCTAGATGGCTTTCTTTTGCTCCCTCCCAGTTTCCTTTGTTAGGCTGTCCTGTCCCCACCTGACACCCCCCAAGATGGCTGACTCCCCCTGACAAATTGGGAAGGAGGGGACGGAGGCAGGCCAGCGCTATGGAGCCACTGTGCGTGCTGATAAGTTTGTGACAATTTGCTACATGGCAACAGAAAACTAACACAGGCTGTCAGGTGGAAATGGACTTTGTGTTTAGAGGAGGAAGAAAGGAAGGAAGGGAGGGAGGGAACGGAGGAAAATCGAAGGCGCACCGTGAACAAAATGTGAGAGAAGGCAGTGCCATGTGGGATGAAGGCAGAGGCAGAGGGAGGCGGGGGCCAGCTCGCGTAGAGACTTGGGTAGGCACAGCAAAATGTTCAGTGCAGGTGCAATCGAGGATTTCTGGAAGTCCTTCAGTGGGGTGAGTGATGAGATCTGATTTATGTTTTCGAAAGAGCACTCAGGTGCTGTGTAAAGAACAGATTAGATCCTAGAAAGTGATAGAGGCACCATGGAGACGAGTGGGGATGGCTGCGAGGAGCTAAGGGAGCTGGAGGGGTGGGGGGCTCACGTGGCAGCCGGGAGAGGGAGAGAAGCGGGCGGATTCAGGATCTCTCTTCGGGAGGGCGCCCCACCGGCCTCACGGGTGGGCTGGGCGCGGGGTGAAGCGTTCAGATGCACTCAACATGATTCCCGGGACCCTGGGCTTCCGCAGAAGGGAGAAGATGGTGACAGTCACAGAAATGGCAAAAAAAAAAAAAAAAAAAAAAGGAGGGAGGAGCAGCTTTGGAGCCAAGGTGGGAAAAGTAAGACTTTTTGCGGTCTGGAGCTGAGGTGCCCATTAGTCATCTAAGTAGAGATGTCAGGGAGCAGGA
Source organism: Panthera pardus (assembly GCF_024362965.1). NCBI lineage: Eukaryota > Metazoa > Chordata > Mammalia > Carnivora > Felidae > Panthera > Panthera pardus. Next base: position 75,261,523 of record NW_026527002.1, on the reverse strand, counting down.
TGTACGAGCGTGCGGCTTCAGGATGTTAGTGCTGAGATAGGACATTTGGAAGTCGTTACGTGAAGATGATGTTTAACGGCGTGGAAGCGGATGAGGTCACGTAAGGAGAGAACGACGACCCAGGACAGAGCCGTGGGTGGTCCGACAGTCAGACCCGGGGCAGGGGAGGGGGCCCGGCAGAGGAGAGGGATGGAAGCAGCCTGGGACGGGAGGAGGAAGAGCTGGAGTGTGAGTGAAGCCCAGAGCAGCTTCAAGAAGAAGTAACCAGCCACGTGACGGTGACTAGCAAAGTAAAGGGGCAGGCAGGGGAGAGGCCCCGGTCCCGCCAGCTTGGGGTCTGATGGCAACCAGGCAAAGCCGATGCTGTGGGTGGGGTTAGGGGCTTCAGCCCAAAGGGAGTAGGCAGCAGAGGAGACGGCAGGTGAGGAAGTAGGAGGACACGGGAAGGGACCCCATGAAGGGAGAGCAGAGGACAGCGCAGAAGCCAGTGTGGACGTGGCGGTGGGGGGGGGGGGAGGGGGGAGGGGGGGGGGGGGGAGGGGGGGAGGTATCAGAACACGAATCATCCAAGGACAGGAGTAGAGTCCATGACCCAGACCGCCAGCGGAAGTGACAGAAGTGGGGACCGCCACCCGCCGACACAGGGGGAAACAAGGGCAATGCAAAAGCAGGTTCGGGGGCACCTGGGTGGCTCACCCTGGTTCGGTGCTTCGCTCCTGATTTCCGCCTCGGGTCGCGATGCCACGGTTCGTGAGTTGGAGCCCTGCATCAGGCTCTGTGCTGACAGTGCTTGGGATTCTCCCTCTGGCCCTCCCGCTCGCTCGCTCTCTCTCACGCTCAAGATAATAGATAAACATAAAAAAAAAAAACACACACACACAGCAGGTTCAGAACGAATGCCATTTGGGAGCTAGGACACCAAGGATGTGGCCTAGAAGCATGTGGTGGCCAAACGAGGTTCCAGAGATGGTGGGAGCACAGGACCACGGCCCGGGGGGCAACCGTGAGTGCAGGTGAAAGAACAGAAGGAGATAAGCACAGCATCTCCGTGTTCACTTGTTTGCTTCCTCACCCTTCCCGCTCCGGAATACACGCTCCCTAAGATCAGGCCCCGAGTCTCGTTGCGTCCTGGTTCCCCCCGCACGTTGCTATGCACTCAGCAAATACTCCCTGACCAAAAAGGCGTGCGAGGTTCCTAAACCGGGGCCCGGCAGGTGGGAGCTCGCCTGCCCTTTGGGGGCTCGCTCCCACCCCACGCCTCTCCCTCATTTACAAGTCTCTGAGGTTTACACACAGAGCCCTGGGGCTTGCACAGGCGGTGACAGACAAGGGCCGTGGGAAAATTTACAGCACAAACAGAACAGAAACACTGCCGCAGGATCAGGAGACCCGGGTTCACGTCGCAGGTCTGAACCTGATTGTCGCTTTGACCTTGCGGTGCCCCCCTCCTCACACACTGCCCACACCCCCCCCCCAGCCCACCACCCCCCACCCCCGCCCTCCCGCCTCAGGGCTGTGTCACCTGTAAAAAGTGAGGATTGGATTGTGTTCCAAACCTTTCTTTTTGAAATCAGCAGAGCCCCTGTGACCAAACCTTTAGGGCTGGTCTGAGATATGAAAGACATCAATGGGGGCCGGTCTCCGAGGCTGATGGAATCCCAGGAACCCCAGAGCTCAGCCACACCCAGGCCCCCAGGCGGCCGCTCAGGGCTCCAGGGCACCCTTTGCCCACTGGCGGTCCAGACCCCCTCTGTGTGCGCCTCCTGGTGGAGATGCCCGGTAGGTGCAGCCCCTTCCGGGTCGCTCGGCCTTCCCAAAGAGACCATCTCCTGGTGATGGAGCTCAAGCCCAAGGCCCTCTGGCTGGGATGTTGCTCTTCTCCGTGATCCTGATGGATGCTGACAGCAATTAGCGGAGAGAGAGATTTCCCTGCAGAAAGATGGGAACATTTATTAAGCACTTCATGCCAGGAGGCAGAACACAGCACAAAATTCATTAGTACTTAGGGCCCCGGCAACCCCCCATTTTCACCCAGGGCTAAAGGAAAACCTAAACTCCATAAATAAGGGCTACCAGGGCCTTTTAAATCTTGGCTTGCACCAGAGTGGGATTTCCATCTCTCTAATTTGCCGTCTTATTCCCTGGGCATGTCAAGACTGATATGAGTTTGGGGTTTTTTTTTATTAAATCAAGCACCTGTCAGGAGGAAGTTACTTCACCGTCAATGAATGTGGGCCAACCAGCCATCAGCAGGTATCCGACGTCAGCCACTTCGAGAGCTTTCGAAAGGGCTGCCTCCCTTGGTCCCCTTAAGGCTTAATTTTCTTAACAAATCACATTAGGGATTCTTAGCATATCACAATGCTGGCACCTCACGTCTCTGCCTGTCATCGTTTCTTCCCCACTCACGCGGTGTTTGCGAGTTCTTCCGGGAACGGGGTACCGAGCACCTTCTATGTAGCAGACTCCATGCCAGGCCCTGGGAATACAGAGCTATTTTACTCCTGTCTAAAGGGTCCCTGTCCCCAAGGAAATCTCAGTCTTGGGGTGAGGGTGGGGAGCTTTGCTGGCACCAGTGCCTGCTGAGCCAGGATACAGGAGGGAAGCCTAATCCAGTCTCAGAGCAAGACACCTGAGGAAGGGGCAACCCAGTGAGGAAGGGTATTTCCAGGGCTGGGAACTGCATGTGCAGAGTCACGGAGGAGGACGAACAAACAGGACGGGCGTAGGGCCCTGCACGTTTGGAAAGGCTGGAAAGTGGCAGACAAGTGAATGCAGAGAAAAAGGAGGCCAGTGAGTTAGGCAGGGGATGGGTCATGAACTCTTGGAGGCTCTAGCTGAGAGATTTGAACTGTAGCCTGGAGAGAAAGGGGAATCACAAAAAGCCGAGCTATGTCAGTCGCCACCAATATTTTTACGTGGCAATAATAATTTCTTAGTAGCAAGTAACAGAAACTCAACTCTAACCTGCTTAAATAAATTCTGGAGCTTTGTTGGCTTCAGGCATGGATGGATCCAGGTGCTCAAGCGATCACATCAGGACTCAGTCTTCCTGTGTCTGTACTGGCTTCAGTGTCAGACAGACCGTCGTCACCTGGTGCCTGCTGGCAATTCCAGTCTAACCCAACAGCCAGTATTAGCAAACACTATTACCTGCTCCCTTGGTCTAGACGGGATCCTAAATAATTTCTAAACATCTAGTCATTTAAACCTCTCAATGACACCACCAAGTGGGTGCTATTTTAACCCCTTTCCATAGATGACAAAGTCGAAGCACTGAGAAGTTAAGCACTGGACCCGAAGTCACACGGCTACAAAATGGCAAAAGTGGAATAAGAACCCAAGATTGCTGCCACCGTCCACACAAATTTACCAACCCCTTATCCACCTCCCTACGTGAGCCTCACGGCTTGGAAAACCCCTCTTCCTGGGGCGCCTGGGTGGCTCAGCCAGTTAAGCATCTGACTCTTGGTTGCGGCTCAGGTCATGATCTCACGGTTTCGTGAGTTTAAGACCCGGGTCAGGCTCTGAGGTGACAGTGCGGAGCCTGCTTGGGATTCTCTCCCTACCTCTCTCTCTCTCTGCCCCTTCCCCACTCATGACGTCTGTCTCTCTCAAGATAAATAACTAAACTTCATGAATTTTTTTGAAGTTTGTGTATTTTTGAGAGAGAGGCAGACAGACAGAGTACGAGTGGGCGAGGGGCAAAGAGAGAGAGGGAGACACAGACTCCGAAGCAGGCTCCAGGCTCCGAGCCGTCAGCACAGAGCCCAATGCGGGGCTCGAACTCACGGACCGTGAGATCATGACCTGAGCCAAAGTCGGACACCTGACGGGCTGAGCCACCCGGGCGCCCCTAAATAAATGAACTTTAAAAACAGAAGGAAGAAAATCCCTCTTCCTGCCTATTCCATCCTAAGACCACACCTCATCAGACTGGCTTGGGATCTACACTCACCCCCAAGCTAACTGCTAAGTCCAGAGAAACAGGATTTGGCAGTTGGCCAGACCTGGGCTCTTCCTGCCACCAGGAGGGGGAGGTAGCCCGTCCCAAACCTCATGAGCTGAGAGCGAGAGGGCTGCTGTCTGGAGGAAAGTCTGGGGGATGTTACTGAAAAGTAAGGGTTGCTCGGCCCCCAAATAAATGGATACCAACAGCACCACAAATAGTTATAATGCCCTTCGTGCCCACGTCCCGCATGACCTTGAAAAAGCACTTTCTCATTCATCGGCACTCTGGTCTCCGGACAGCCCTGGGGGACGAGAGGTGATGGGGTCCCTGTTCCAACTACGGAGCCATGTTCAGAGCAGGAAAACATCTCTCCGGGGATCACGGTGAGGAGAAGCATCCCCAGAACAGAGTCCTCCTCGATGCCACCTGCCTCCCTGAGCCCCATGACCGCAGCCTCCAAGGCCCACGGTCTGCCCGCTTCTTCCTCACGGGAAGGAGGCAAACGACGTGGCGGCGGCTGAGACTGGGATGGCCCCTGGCTTTGTCACGTCTGAAGTTTCTTCGAGGACGATCCCCTGACTTGTGTTTCTTCGGTGTGATTCAGACAGCACCGGCAGGGCCGAGCACACGGTCAGAGCCCACGAGGTGCACGCCAAGTTGAACTGAATGAGACAGGTCACGGACTTCTGCCCCCGCCCTGCCGGCTCCCGGCGTGCTGGCGGTCGCCTCCACGAAGCCCTCCAGACCTGCATCCGGCCGGCTCACCGTCATGAACGCACAGGGATCAGTCCAGGCAGCTCATTACTCTCTGTGCAGCCACACAGGCCCAGGTTCCAGTGACGGCACCCCGTGTCGGCCAATTACTTCACGCACGCGTTCCAGAGCTTTCCTGAACGCCCGGGAGCAGTAGGCACTCAGTGGGACACAGCCGGGGATAAGACAAATAATACGAGCTTGGAGCTCATATCCCAGTGTGGAGGATACAAACAAACCAGTATATAAACACCACTTCCGGGGCCCCTGGGCCCCCGGGTGGCTCCGTGGAGCGTCCGACTTCGGCTCAGGTCATGGTCTCGCAGTTCATGAGTTCGAGCCCCACGTTGGGAGTGAAGGAGCCGAGCCCACAGAAGTGCCTGCACAACGTCCGGCGAATGAGTGAGGTGAGGTCGCTGTCATTCCTCCCCTTCCCTACCCTGGCTTAACACGAAGGATGTCTCTCGGATGGGGTGATGGCAGGCCCAGGACTACAAACAGTGTCTCTGTGCTACCCTCCAGGTCTGTCTCTGCTTATGCCCTGTCCCCCCTTCTCCAAGGGGGAGAAAGGCTGATATGGTTGGCTAATGCCAGGACAATGGGCCAAACTTGCCAGCGAAGATTCCAGAGTCGGGACAGAAAACCTCTCCTTCCTCCACCTTCTGAGAGTCCAGAAGGACAGGAGCTAAGGTGGACCCTGAGCTTGGCCTCATCGTCCCTTCCTCTCCCTTGAGGATTTCTCTTCCTCAGTCAGGTGCCCTGAGCCCACTCAGAGCTAGGTACTGTGCAGACAGCCTCTCCCTGCCTCTCTCTCTGTCTCTGTCTCTCTCTTTCTCTCTGTCTCCCCCTCTATCTCCCTGCTTCCTTTTTCTCCAGGCGCGATGCTCTCTGTTGTGCTTTGCTCACGGAGGCAATAAGGCAACGTGTTACGGGCTCCAGAGCCAGACTGCCAGGTTCAGCCTTCTAGCACTTGCTGTGTGGCCTCCCCACCTGGCTTAGCCTCGCACATCCAGTTTGCTCTGTCCATCCAACAGGCGCATAACAATGATTTTCATTTCAAAGGGTAGTGGAGAAGCAGCTCAGGGACTGCTGCGTACGTGAAACAGCTGTTTTCGTAGCTCGGGCTACTCTAGGCTGTTTCTAGTAGCTGGGGGTAAGGAAGCTTCTTAGACCATTAAGATGGCCTGGATAATCTCTTCATTTACCAGCCCTCTGCACCGGGCTTTGTGTCGAAGGCTCAGCTAACAGGGACAGGTTCTTGTCCCTTCCCTCTTCTGGGCCTGCGCCCGGCCGTCCTTCCACTGTTCCTGTCTATTCCTGGCCATGATCTCATTGAAAGGCACCCCAGTCTCACCCCGATGTCTGACACAAGCCTTTGGCTCTGTGATTGCAAACGTTTGGCTGTGATTTCCTCTCCTGTTGGGAAGAAATGCCTTCTCCCTCCTGTCTCCGCCCTGACAAGCAGTGAGGTAGAAAAACAATTGCTTACCGGCTTCAGACAAGGCCCCCAAAGCTGTTAGGAGCTGCCTCCCCACCCCCACCCCCCACGCCTGTTCCCCTGGCTTTCCCCGGCCGAGCTGGGGAGGGGAGATCCAACCTCTAACCCTCCTCGGGCTGCGGCATTGACTGAATTAATCAGAGAGGCAGACGGCGGCCATTCAGCCTGAAGGCCACCTGTGTTCCAAATTTGAAAATCCATTCACTCGGGAAAAGCAGAGAGTCCCATGGGAGTCGAGGGATTTCAGTTCGCTGAACACCGCTTTGGGCAAATAAGCAATTTTATTTCCTCTCCCCCACCCCCTTAAAAACATCAATGAAGTGTTTTGTGGTGTTGCTGACAGCACATGTCACTTGGAAGCTGGAAATAAAATCTTCTTTGAGCTATTTATAACTGACTGGCAAATGGAAGGCAATGGAAAGGAAACTAAGACTAGAGTTGAGAATGGGGGTGGGGGGGGCCGGAGCTGGGGGCCAGGCCCCCACTCCCGGCTGTGAGCTCAGCCTAAACCGCTCAGAGCCCCGGGACCCCGACTCTCCTGCCCCGCTGCCCACAGAGGGAGGGCGATGAGAAGCGTGTGGACAGACGAGCTGGGGCAGACGGGGGGCACACCGCACGCTTTGCGAGGACAAGCAGTGCACTTTGTAAACTGCAAAGTGCCCCTGCCAGTGACACGTTTCGAGGAAACTGAGGAACCTTTTTCTCGAAGAAGGTGAGCCCAAGGATTCCTGATTCTTTTTTCTTTTTAAAGAAAACATCGAAATCCAGGTTTTCCTGTATAATCTTTCACTTTGTGCTTTCTCCAGCTAAGTCGGAGATTTTAAAATCGGTTAAACAGCACCGACGGGCTGGACTCAGGAGAATCCAGGAGATTCAGGAGACTGAAGGTCCCCCATTTGGTAAATCGTGTTCTAGCATCTCCTGGTGAGATGTCTGCATGGCCGCTCAAGGAGAACCCAAATCCAGGGTCATGACTCCTTCAGGTCCAAACCTGAGTGATCGCGGCTCCCTCTCGAGGCAACAGGTGCGAGCATCACCCCACCCGTTCACCAGAGCCGGGAACCTGAGCCTACCACCTACCCCTCCTCCCTTAGGTTCCATCCCTTTGGATAGTTCTGGAATTCCCATCCATTACCCCGGGGGCCTTGCCTTGATTCAGCCCCTCCCCGCTCTGCCTGCTCCTTGCCCACCTCTGCCACGGTCATTACCACAGCCGCTAACTGGACCCCGCCACCAGGCTTTCCCTTTGTGCGGACACAGCCTCAAGAGCGATGGTCGTGCCTCTGGTCTCTGCCACACCCAGGGGACAAAGGAGGCCAAGTCCCCTCACTTCCTTGAACCTCAGGTCTCAAACAGGCTCCAGTTCTCATCAGAGATCCTACAACACCAGGAACCCTGGACCCCACTCAGGTCCCCAGAGTCACTAATCGGATCAGAATCCCTTCTCCTTCCTGGGGAGGGACGAGTGGGTCGTAGGTATGGAGGAAGGTGCCAGCAGTGCTCCTCCCAAATCTTTCCCTCCTGGGAAGTAGGATTTCCCTTTCCCCCTACGAAACACGACGAGCGGGGGATAAGAGTTCCCATGCAACACAGCGATTTGTTATTTGCAGCAAGACAGGTAAAGAATCGCTTACCCCTTTCAGACAAGCCCCAAAGCTGTTTAGAGTACCCCCGACAACCTTGCCCTCGTCTGCACTGTTCTTGCCACGCTTGAAGAATGCAGCTGTTGGGGCGCCCAGAGGGCTCAGTCGGTTGAGCATCCGACTCTTGATTTCAGCTCAGGTCAAGATCTCACGGCTCGTGAGTTAGAGCCCCACATGGGGCTCTGTACTGATAATGCAGAGCCTGCTTGGGACTCTCTTTCTCCCTCTCTCTGCCCCTCCCCTGCTCTCTCTCTCTCTCTCTCTCAAAATAAATAAACTTAAAAAAAAAAAGTTAGAGTACGCTCAAACAACTCTTCTCTCGTTTGCATGGTTCTTGCCACTTTTGAAGAACCCAACCGTTCATTTAATGTCCTCAGCTCCCCCTACTAGCCCCGAAGCCTCCTGAGGGCAGGAGCTGTCTCTCCTGTGTCCTAAGGGCTCAGTTCCCGGCCGAGGTGCTGGCACATTGCCGGGCTCAAGAAACGCTTATGCAAGTGAACTACATCTGGTGGCAGGAATACCCTTCAGCCACCCGGTCCCCACGATCCCTCCAGACCCCCCCCGCCCCGCGCCAGCCTCCACTTACAGGGCCACCCCATGACACCCGACCCCCGTGTCGGGTCTGGGCGGTCCGGGGTCTTCAGAGCAGGACCGGCCCCTGCTTCACAGACAGGCCCCTGCTCTGAATGTGCCTGACGCACGGCTCGTGTTCCTGGCCACACCATCGCCCCGGCACTTGAGGGCCAGCAGGGCGCCACGCCACAGAAGAGGGGCTCGAACGGCCTGCAAATTGCTAGCAAGCCGATTCCGCTGCCACCCCTCGTCACGTGACAGACAACTATATCTCTTTACAGAGGAGTAGACAAAGGCCCCAAGAGAGACATGTCATCCGAGCCAGGGGTATGGAGTTCATCTGAGAGAGAAAGAGCATTCCCCCAGAGGGATGGACGGAGAGCTGAGCTGGTGACATGTGCAGTTTGGAAACAGATAAGCCTCCCGAAACAGAAAGACAAGGCCAGGGCAAGATGAGGGGGTAGTGCACAGAAGGTTACCTGCCGGAAGTTTCCATGAGCCGGCCGTGCTGGCAACGTAGGGTAACGAATAGAGAAGTGGCCTCAGCCCATACGACTGACTTACCATGAGATCCAGGAAAATATCCTGAATTTCCCCGAGCCTACACTTCCTTCTCTATTGTGACAGTTGAATTAGGACCAACTCTTGGCACCCCCAGTGCCAGCCCTGCATCCCCCTCTTTGCCACACCCTGGCTTCAGCTTAACCGCGTGCCCTGCCCTAGTCCATGGGGTGTTAGCTGTCATAACAGGAGCAGAGACAAAGTGAGCCTGGCTGCCATCGGGCTGGCTTCTGTGCTCCTGTGATCCACCGTGACCCGAGCGTCCCTGCGGGAGCTGCCGTCCCTCCGGCCCAGAACTCAGACCTGAGCCCAACCCGCAGGCTGAACCAGAACCTCCAGCGGAGCGCAGCCCAGATCGGCCTGGCCATCATACACCCAGTCCCCGGGAAGGCCGGTGAACACGGGATAAATGCCGTTGCCGTATGTCGCTGGGTGTCACGTAGCAAATGACACTGAAATACTCATCAGTGGGGGCAGCCCAGTTCTGGTGAACTCGTGGCGCCATGCTCTGAATCCGAAGTCATGACGTTGGTGAAAGTCTCGGAGGCATTACCACATAGGCCAAAGGGGGTTGTTGATCCTGTGTTGGGTAAGTAATCCAAATATGTCTTCAATGGGGCAAAAGAGGGAAATGATTCCATGTAATCATAAAAGCAGAGTGAACTATGTTATCCCACCCCCCCAGTTCAGCCTTCTTGTAGAGATGTGCCCGTGTCACTTCTCTGGAGCGAGCGACAGTCACTCCAGGGCCCCACGACCGCCACCCAGCCTCCACTCTTCCAGCTTCTTTAGAACCCGGCTGCCTGCATTCCTGGGCCCACGAGCCTCTTTACAGCAATCGCTCCAACCTCTGTGTTCATCTTCACATCTCTGACTCTGCTTCTCCCGCCTCCCTCTTTCCTTATAGGGATCCCTGTGGTTACATCAGGCCCACCGGGATAATCCCAGATAATCTTCCCATCTCAAGCCCCCTAATTTAATCACACCTGCAAAGCCTCTTCTGTCATAGAGGACATACTCACGGGTTCTGGGGATTAAGACGTGGACATCTTTGTGTGGAGCATTATCCTGTCCACCACAGTGAGTTTCTGACTTCCATCTCAGAAGCGCAGAATTCAGAAACCAGGAAAGGATCCAGAAGAAGGAAAGGATATGGACCCTCACGAGCACTGTTCACATATTTCACGGTTTTCCCTTCCGGTCACGTGGTAATATGGTACATCTTAGCCCCTCCTGGAAAGCCGCCATCCCCTGTGAGTTGCTCTGGTCATCGAAACAGGAGCAGAAGTGACTGAAACATCTGTGAAAATTGGTGGCACCATGTGATTTGTCTGCCCTCTCTCTTCTCTGTCCTGGCAGTTGGCGGCCCCTAGGGCAGCCTGAGTCCCAGAGCGAAGCAGACCCCCAGATATCCCATGATGGACACAGAGACATTAGTGAGCAATAAATTTTGTTGTTTCCAACCACTGAGATCTGGGGGCCTAACCGAGATCGTCCCAGCGTTCAAAAGTTCAGGGCGGCCAGGAGCATGTCCAGCACAAGACTCCGTTGTGATTGTATGTCCCCAGGTATGTCCCCAAAGACTCCCATCCACTGGTCCCGAATGAGCTGTCTTGGCCAAGGCCCAACAACAAAGAACCCAGGGATCAGAGTTCAAACTAAGACTTTCTAAATCCCACTAAGTACATCCCTCTCGTAACTCTCTGAATACATGCACGCGCACGTGCACACAGAGAGAACAAAGCCAGCTGTGCTCCCAGAGAAGCTGGCCCTTTACGCCTTCTTCCACGTGCCCAGTCGCTTGCACAACCCCAGGCCAGGAGAGCCAGTACGGTGCAGAATGGGGCTGCAGCAGGGAAGCAGCAACATTGACTCTAACTCACTAGGTCACTCGGAAGGCATAAATGGGGACGAGGATCTAAGCCGACGGACGCGGAAGAGAGATGCCCAGCCAAACGAAGAGACCTGACGGGCTGGTTATAATTGTGTCTCCCACAGCTCCTTGGCCCCAGGAAATGTTAAAAGACAGAAACCCAGACAGCCTGAGTCCTGGTGAGGCAAGCTAGTTAAGGGCCAGGAAAATCCTCCCCCACATATGTACTCACTAGAAAGGTCTTCGCTGGTGACGGCTATTTGCCAGAGAGCCGGGCCTGGAAGACAGCTTGAGGGAAAGGGAGAAAACTATGGTGTGCGGGGGTGTGATTTGGGGGCCTGTGTATGGCACGGTATGGGTTGGGATGGATAGGGGAAACAGAACACAATTTGTCTTAGAAGTAAGTCCAGGGGCACCTGTCCACCACAGTGAGTTTCTGACTTCCATCTTAGAAGCGCAGAGTGGCTCAGTCGGTTAAGCGTCCGACTTTGGCTCAGGTCATGATCTCCCAGTTTGTGAGTTCGAGCCCCGTATCGGGTTCTGTGCTGACAGCTCAGAGCCTGGAGCCCGCTTCGGATTCTGTGTCTCCCTCTCTCTCTCTGCTCCTCCCCTGCTCATGCTCTCTCTCTCTCTCTCTCACTCTCCTTCAAAAAAATAAATAAAAACATGAAAGAAAGAAAGAAAGAAAGAAAGAAAGAAAGAAAGAAAGAAATAAATCCAGACCTGTCCTCCAAGGGTGCACTTAGCACAGAGGCTGTTCTCAGCAAATGTGGCAGAGAGGGGCTCTGTAACTTGGAGAAGATTAAATCCCACGATTTGGTCATGTCTTTACGTATTCGTCCATTCATGCATTCATTCATTTATTATTCTTTCTTTTAAGAAGCATGAATGGGGGCGCCTGGGTGGTTCAGTCAGTTGAGCATCCGACTTCAGCTCAGGTCATGATCTCGCGGTCCGTGAGTTCGAGCCCCGCCTCGGGCTCCGTGCTGACAGCTCAGAGCCTGGAGCCTGCTTTGGAGTCTGTGTCTCCCTCTCTCTCTGCCCCACCCCTGCTCACACTCTGTCTCTCAAAAATAAACAAAAATGTTTAAAAAATTTTTTAAAAAGAAGCCTGAATGAAGCAGGAACCCTATAATCTTGGAAAAGATAAATAAAGTAAAACCTCTTCCCTTAAATAACATACAGGCAATACATGAACATAAAAAGCTAACCGTATGGGAGACCAGTGGTGTCCAAAGTGGAAGAAGGGACACATTGACCAGCGGTGCCCAAGACAACCATTTGAGCAGAAAAAAGAAAATATTAGAATTTCTATGTATTTTTCTCTCACACTTTCTAAATGCATATTTTACGTAGGCTTTCTAACATATGATAAAACAATCCAATGGTACATGTGACTAATAAATAAATGAAACGAGCAAGAAAAAATGGTTTGGAAATATGTGCTCAAAAATGTGCAGTGATGGAATGCAAAAGCAAAACCGTAGAAGCAGTTATAGATTTTTGATTCCCTGGCTAAGAGAACAGCAAGATAACAGCTTGGGATTCATCCTTATCCACCTTCCCATTGAAATGCTTACAAAAATAGACCCAGGAGAATTAAAGGTGCAATAATACTGAGAAACAGAAATAATGTTCCGTTATCTACCAGAGCCCAAGAGGAATTTCTACTAAGTGACGAATGAGTGAGTCTACGAAGCAGAACAATAACACCCATGGAAGAAGATGAGAGGTTCCCGAACACGTCCATTGTCTGCCCCTACCTCAGACTCCAGAGCATTTTTACCAAAAGGAAGGGCAGCAAGGGAACTATATTGAGTATCTAGTGCTGCGTGGCAAATAACCTGACATTCAATGGCTCAAAACAACAGTAATCACTCATTAGCTCCCTCAGCTCTTCAGATCAAGGAGCAAGCGTGGCCTGGTGGGGCGCCTCTGGCTCAGGCTCTCTCAGGTGATTGCTGCCAGGTACCAGCTGGTGTCCAGCCATGTCAGTGATGGACTGAGGCCACAAGACTCACTTCCCAGGAGGCTCGCTCCCGGGGCCAGCAAGTCGCAACTGCCAAGTTGGTTTCTCTCCATGCGGGCTCTCCACGGAGCCGTGTTAGTGTCCTTCCAACATGGCGGCTGGCTTCCTGCAGAGAGAACCATCCAAGAGGCCAAGGCAGAAGCGACAACGTATTCTATGACCTAGCCTTGGGAATCACCACTGTTACCTCCACCATCCTCTATTTGTCACACAGGCCAGCCCGATACTACGTGAAAAAGAACTACATGGGGAGTGAAAAACCAGAAACGGGGCTCATTGAGGCCGTCACAGAGGCTGGTTACCACAGAAGCTAACTCACCAGGGACTATTCCTGACATAGACAGGGCCCTTTTTCCAGCTCTCACTTTTTGCGTCTCTGTCTCTCCCTCTCTTTCTTATTTGTCATTTTCTCTCTCCCTCTCTCTCTCTCTCTCTCTCTCCATCTTTATGCCTCCCTCTGCCACTTGTTTCCACCATTAGTCTTTACCTTTCCACACATTTTCAAACACCGTGACATCTACTTGTGAAAAGGTAAAATCATTATTGATCTCACAACTAGCCTCTATGAAGGGATAGAAGCAAAGACCCTGAGGGCAAGGGTATCGGCAGGAGTCAAAGCGACAAAGGAGACAACCAAACTACGGCCCTCAACCCTGCCGCTTCCACTGGCAGAGGTCAGTGTCCCAAGGATGAGCTGGCAAAGGTTAGCCGTGTAGGGCACAGCTGATGTGGATTTGCCAACAGGAACACGAGGCCATCCTGTCTCTAGCTGACCTTGGGTGAATCCTTGCCTCCTGATGCCTGACCACCTCCGCTAAGCCCCTTCTATACACAGCATAGGTTCTGCAACTTTTGGAACCCACTCCACATGCAATTCCAACACTGGGAAGGATTTTTAGCTGCAAACAGCCTGCCTAATGTAAGCAGGAAAGGAACATATGAAACGTACCCAATAACTCAGAATATCTTTGAGGAGAGTAAAAATGGAATCTGACTCTGCTGAGTCCAAACACCCCTGTGAGGATTCTCTAACAAACATCACTATGTAGCAGTTACCACGACCACAACTAGCAGCCAGAAATTCCACCACTGCTGCCCCCAAAGAACCAAATAGCTCCACACTTTCTGGACAAGGACCTCATATTTCTGATTCCAAGTCTCAGAGAAGTTCACCTAACTACAGCGGCCTAGGTCCTCTGCCGTTATCCTGGCTCAAAGCAACCCTCAGGACGCAAATTTTCTGGGTTCTTCCATGCAAAGGCAGAAGTCATAATGTTAAAAATAATTAAGAGGTAGCGAGACTATCCAAAAGGTATGGGATAGCTGTAAATGACGTATGTCACTGCACAGATCAAAGGAACACAAAGAACGCCAGCGAGAAGAAGGAAAAGGGAAGGTGTTTCCTCGTGGACGGCTGCCAACCCACACTTTCCAGATAAACACCAGGACAGATATTGGTTATCACTGGCATTGTTGTGGACTGTTATTGGCAACATGAGTGCATTTAAGGTTAGAGATAACGTTCGAACCCAGGATCTCACTTGAGCTCACAAAATCCCGGTGAAATAAACCAGTTTGGGACTACGCGGCCCGGTGAGATGGGGAGCCAGACAAGACTGGTCCCTGGAGCTCCCCCAGAACAACTAGAGATACAGAAAAGGGGAGTCTCCCTTAGCACCTGTGTCTGTGTCTCAACAGGGGAATGTCTTTACTTACCTTGGTGGCAAACCCCAGCTTTGTGGACGAGAGATAAGCCCGTCTTCACCCACAAGCATCCCGTTATAATTTCTTTCACATAGACTGCGGGCACACAGACATTTTTCCACATCAAAATGCAGACATAAGTTTGTTTTCTCATTCCCTTCGTCAAAGCCACCCACCGGCTACGGAGCAGAGATCCAGTTAACTGCGACAGGACCAGGGTGACAGGCACAGTGGTCCCTTGTCATGTTTTGGCTGCCTGGAATCCAAATTTCCTTCCTGTTTTTGGAGAAATCCCCAAGTCTGTGATAGTCTTGGTGGGGACAAAGTCCATGGAAGCCTAAGAGAGCTAGATAGTGTCCATTCCCAGCAGGCAGTTGGGCAGTCACATCACCTCAGCTCGACCGATCGCACCTCCCACCTTGACCGCTGAAATCACCTGTGTTCTCAGATGCCTTGGCTCCCACAGATTCCTTCCCTGCTTAAGTTAGAGGCAGTTATGCAGAGACAAAAAAAAAAAAAAATGAGTAGCTCATCTTTAGTGTCATGCTGGTCATTAAAGAATCCAAGGTTTCTGTTAGCCTGCCCAGGTTCGTCAGCACCAAAGGACAATTTTTGTTGGGCTTTCTGAAAGGCCTTCATATTCCAACAAACATTCATTGTCCGCACCTTCTGTGCCAAACACTGTCCTAGATAACGGAGACTCAGTGAATAGGCAGCGATCCCTTCTCTCTAGGAGTTAGTGGTTAGAGGGAGTTCAAAGCTGTTTTAAAGGCCCCCCTGCGCCCATCACTATCTTTTCAGACACCTAGGAATCAGGTTAGAAACCACTGATCGAACCAAAATCACTCCTTTACATAAGGAAAAAACGAAGAACCAGAAGGGTAAAGAGATTTCTCCAAAGTCATAACAGCAATTTCCCAACAAAGCCAGGAGCTCTCCACTTCCCCTGATCCCAGGCCAAAGCTCTTTCCACTTCATCACCCGACCTGGAGGGGGTTTAAACAGCAGACGTCATCTGCCCTTCTGTTGATTTTTTGCCAACTGGTCAACACTGAGATGCTGGCAGGCAGACTAGTGAAGGCCCAGTTAAGCCCAGCCGGGGTCGTCTGCAAAACGGAACAGCACCTGAGGAGGAAAACAGTCTCGAGGGGCCCTGGGGACACACTGCGGAGGGCAGGTTTGAGCCAGCAAGTCCCAAAGAGAGAGAAGTACAGGAGCCGGACACCGAGCATGCCAGTCTGCCTTTCCAGCACACCAGCCCCAGGAGCATATGGCCCATAATTAGCCACCCGGGAGATGGTTATTGAGCCACAAATGGAGAATTATGGCTTCAGGTAAGAACCGGCAGCAGGAAGCGGAACCCTCAGAAGACTAAGAAAACCCTGTTTTCATGCAAATGCCTTCAGTAATCATAAACAAAAGGAGACACGCAGGGGCCTAGGGATGACCAGGGGGAGGAAGGCTGTTGCTACATCAGATACTGCATTTCTGGAAGATCTCTGAGACCCAGAAGAATCTTGCAGGCATCCCTGCCCCACGGGCCCTGGAGACCCCACCTGACTTATTCCAGGGCTGCAAGCTGGGAGCGTCCCCTCAGGGACACAGGTGAGCTCGTGGTTCCAACGACAGGCCAGGCGTTTTGTGGATGAGAAGATCCGCTGGCCATCTGAGAATTGGTCAAAGTTCCTCGACACAGGGTTCCTTTTTCCCCTTCGCCCCCCCTGCTCCCCGTTCCCTTCCAGTCCGCTCAAGAGGCAGCAGAGTGAAACAGGCCAAAACCCGGCCTGGCAGATTTGACTCCCGAGCTACTGCTTCCGGGCTGTGTGACCTTAGGCTGGTACTTCACGTCTCTGTGTCCCAGTCTCCTCAGTGGTAAAGAGGGGTGATGTTGCGTGGAAAACACGAGTCGCGGCACTGAAAGCTCTCAGAAGCGAGTCTGGCGTGTCGCAGGTGCTCGGTAAGGGTTAGAGGTCCCTGTTACCACCCCCACCCCACAGATGCCTTCTGTCTATTCACACTTAAGTCGGCCCCCCGGTCTTACTTCTCGCCTCCCAACTTCTGTCTCACCTTACACATGCTCCCATAACCCCCTGGGCACGGATTCCTTTTCCCACCATCTCTGCACATATTCAACCTCCCCGCCTTCCAGACCCAGAAGGGATCCCATGAGAAACCATCCCTGATGGCCGTGGGTGGGAATAACCGTCATCTCTCACGCCCAGTGCGCCTCCCCCATGGTTCTTCACGCTCTCTATGTTGCTTTATACTCATTCGTGCCATTGCCCCTCTGCCCCACCTGCCGGCCCTCGGCCAATGCTGCTCAATAAACCTGGGGAGCAGCAGATGATGAACAGGGAACAATGGGTGCTCCACCGAGCTCCCAGGGGCCCCGTAGGCTCCCACCCGCGCCCTCGGCTCTCCCCTTCCCACTCGGTATGGAGGCACCATTCACTCACCCTCCCGCGAGCGTCCCCACACATCCTTTGGGACCAAGTGCCAAGTCCTGGGAGACAGGCTTCCAAGGAGAATCCCAACCCCAGGTGGCAGTGGCTGAAAAAGGGAGAGTAAACCGGGACAAAGGGGGACGTGGGGAAGAAGGAGGGGGTGCAAGGAAACGCTCAGAGACAGTTGACACAAGTGAAGACCGCAGAGGTTGGAGTGAAGGGAGATTCGCCCACACAGGCTGCCGGCCAGGCTCCTGCTCAGGAAAGCAGGCTTGTGTCCATAAGCACGGGCAGTCACAGAAGAGTCACGCAAAGCGATTCAAATAAAGTGCTTTGCGTGATGGATGACACACAGGGCGTGTTCCGTACATGCCGACCATGATCTCCATTATTAGTTTAACCGGCATCATAGTCCAATACCCAGACAATTATACTCAAGTTCTACCTTTATCACCAAGTTACTGTGTGACCTCAAGCCAGTCACCAGGCCTTTCTGGGCGTCTCTGGGCCTCAGTTTCCTCACCTATAAGATAAGGGAGCTGCACTTGGTGATCTCTGGCTTTTCTCTTCAGTCCCTGATGCTGAGGATCTGCCCCAGCCCCCTTGGACCCGTCCCTCCTGTGACAGCCACTTCTTAGGTTATGGCGCTAACTCTCTGTGTCACTCCTCACTGTTCCGGTCTCCAGAGTTTCTGCTGTGCCCCCAAACCGTGTCTTTACTTAGCTCTCCCCAGCAGGACCGACCAAAGAACTGAGCACCTAGAAAGTTCTTAATAGGTGTTGATTTACAAGGAGTCACATCATCAGGAAAACTGGGAGTCAGAACTTAGCCTTGTCTTATCATCATGATAAAAACAAGGAAGTGGGGGGGGGGGGCCAGGGTGGCTCAGTTAAGCGTTCGACTCTTGATTTGGGCTCAGGTCATGATCTCACGGTTCATGACATCGAGCCCCCATCGGGCTCTGCGCTGGGCCTGCAGCCTGCTTGGGATTCTGCCTCTCCCTCTCTCTCTGCCCCTCCTCTGCTCTCTCTCTCTCTCTCTCAAAATAAATAAATAAATAATGAGGAGGAGAGGAAGAAAGAGGAGGAGGAAGAGGAGAGAAGGAGGGGAGGAGGGGGAAAGAGAAGAGGGGAAGAAGAGGAGGGAGGGGGAGGAGGGGAAGGGGAGAATGAGGAGGAGGGAGAGGGGAAGGAAGAGGAGAGGGAGGAGTCGGAGGGGGGAGGGGAAGCAGGGGGAGGGGCGGAGGGGGAGGGGGAACAATGGGGGAGGAGGAGCAAGCAAGGGTGTCCTGTGTTTGCTGAGCTGTGCTGAGCACTCCCCCTGCGTAGCACACACGACCGTCAGTCCAAAGATTCAGAGGCTTAGGAAATGCCACTCTTCCACCCTTTGCACGCAGCCTAGTTTGCATGCCGTGTCCCTACCGGCGAGCAGGAGGGAGTGTACCCCCCCCCCTTCCAGCTCCTCCAGTTCCAAGGGCATGGTCTCCTCCCTCAGACGCCAGCCTCACTCTTACTTTTTCCTGGGGATTTTCGTCACTCATTATACCCAGAGTCTCAATCTCTTACGGGAATGAAAAGGTCCCCTTCCACAGAGGGCAAGGGACGTTTCGTCTTCAGCCCTCCTAGAAGGTGAGAGGAAATACGTGTGGCGCATCCTCCCAGCACACGGAAGAAGGGCAGGACAGAGCCCCGGCATGCACCGTGCCCTGCAGTGCTCACAGCCCTCCCCGCCAGAGACTGACGGGGGCCAAGTTCAGATCACCACGCCCTGGTGCGGGCCAGCGACCCGTCTGCAGGCATGGGGCCAAAGCTTCCGGAACGCTCTACAACTGGACTTAAAGCCTTGATGGTCAGCCTGTCCTCCTCCGTCACCATGAGGACAAAGTGTGACGTCTGCTCCACAACCCCATCACCCACCCAAAGCCAGCCTCGTGGGCCAGTGCGAGGCATCTGCCGGCCCCGACCCACCTCACCCCCAACTTGGGCCAACTCAGGACATGCACACTCTGGTCCCCCCTAGGTCCTAGGCCCTCTCACCACCTCCCTGCCTGTCCCTTACCTTGAGGCGGCCCCTGAGTCCCCAGGCACCTGATTCCCTGCGTTGCCCATACGCTGGGCCGTGCCTGCAACCTCAGAGCTGCCCCCGCTGGGCTCTCCCGGGTAGCATCTCTGGAGGATGAGCCTGCTGTGTACCATCAACAGGAAAGAGGCCAATGTTCCCTTCAGCCCGGCCCAGCTCCTCCTGCAAGACGGAGACTGGACGCCCTGCTCTCTGTAGTCAGTGGCGATGCCCCCCTTTTGTCTTCTTCCACAGGACGCGGTAGAGCAGAGGACAGCAGGCTCTTCCTGTAAAAGGCCAGATAGTAAATACTTGAGGCTTTGCCGGCCACACGATCTCTATCACGATGACTCAACTCAGCCACGGGAGTACAAAAGCAGCTGTAGACAGCAAGGAAACAACAGAAATGGCTGCGTTCCAATAAAAGTTTTTCATAGACAGACACTAAAATGTTAATCTGTATAAGTTTCACATGTCACTAAATAGCATTTTCCTTTTGACTTTTTATAATCATTTAAAATGTAACAACAATTCTTAAAAATGTAAAAAAACAAAAAGGGGGTGCTCACGACCCTTACAAGAAGAGGCAGCCAGCCCGATCCGGCCCGGGGGCTGTAGCGTGCCAACCCCCGGCGGAGAGGAGCAAGCCCCGGTTCGGGGTCAGACGGGGGCATTCCAGTGCTCTTCCTACCACCTACGGGCCCCAGGACCTTGGACAAGTTACTTAACGTCTCTGGGTTTGTTCCTCCTCAAAAAACTTGGAAAATAATCATGCCCTTTACATACGATTTTTGTGAGCCTTAACTGAGAAGCAAGTTAAGTTCGTGCCCCAAACCATGCAAAATGGTTTGGGGCACAAATACCCCAGATGATAAAGTCTAAGCGGGGATGGCAGGGACTTTGTTGTCATGGCAGAAAAATCTGGAATCCAGGACTGTGAAACAGCAGGGCAGAAATCAGCTTTGCCATCAGCGAAGTCCTGTGTTTCTCTCCTAGCTCAACCCCTTACAGCCGTGTGACCTTGCTCAAGTAACGGGACCTCTCTCAGCTTCAGTTTCCTCATCCATAAAATATCGACAATACACTCACCTCACAGGCTCTCCCGTGGATGACTTCGATGGCAGAAAAGGTAAAGTGCTTGGCATAGATTGGACCAAAAAATGGCGATTATTATTTATCCCATCCCGATTCTTTTCCTATCCCAAATTTCCTTTTTTTCCTTTCCAGAGAAGAAGTCAACGTTCTTTATCAAAAGCCCACCTCTCATCTCTGTCTCCAAAACATCCCTTTTGATGTTCCCCTGTGCTCCATCAACACAACATGCTCCCACCTCCCTGCGGGAAAGCTCGTTGCTGGAAACTAGGGCAGCCCTTTGAACTGGCGTTCTTTCTCCAAGCTGGAAAACATCGGGCGGTGTGCTGGGAGCTGTTTGTTTTCTCGTTCTCACCCTTGGAGTCGCTCTATCTGGATCCGAGGCTGACAAGGGACCAGCATGAGGACAGGCTGCCCGCGGGCCCGGGCCTGGGAGGGACCTTGTCTGCCCGGCCCAGGCTGCAGCTGCGGGGCCCTCGGGTCCCCGTCAGCTTTGTGGGTCAGACTGATGCTCACTTCCCAGCCGGGCCATCTCTGATCTGACACGGACAGCCCTGATACAGGCCAGGCTTGTCTTCTTGCTGGAAAAGCTTCCAGACATGGTATTTCGGGTGGAGGCCTGCTCGAGCTAGAAGGCTGTCATAGCTACAGGAACTAGAGTGATTTGAGGGTGGGGAGGGACGGGGCAAGGCATTCTTTCTGGTTGTCTGGTCCTCCTGTCCCTTGCAGGGGGTGGATGGGCCCAGGGCTGAGGTTCAAGGTGGAGAGATCAGAGCCAGGGTAGAAGCCAGAAACAGGAAAAGCCAGGGTGACCACTCACCCAGAGAAAGCTAGGGCTAGTCACCGAGTCCGGAGAGGGGGGACAGAGCCCCAAATCAGGACAAAGCCAAAGCGTTAGATGCTTTCTGTCCCTGCGGGTCAAGTACCATCCCGACGCCACATACCCTGCCGGGTTCAGGAACGTGGGGCAAACACGACACGGTCCCAGCCTCCTAAAGAACTCATTTTCTAGGCGCAGAGGGATTCACATACAGGGAATGCATTGTGTTCCCAAAACCCATTTCACGTCACCCAAGCCACACAGTTTGTCTACGTTTCCTGGTTTCTTTGCACTGTCAGCCATGGGACTGAGCTCTGGCCTATGGATATACGTGCTGGGGACACTGCCAGGCCTGGCCCACAAAAAAAAGTCTCCCATTGCCTCCTCCTCCTGTGCTGGCTGAATCCAGAAGGTCCGGCAGCAGCCTCTCGGGATGGGCAGAGCCCCAACATGGAAGGAGCCCGGGACCCCGCATAACCCTATAGAAGGCCACTGGCTGGCCAGGACCCCCTGCAAAAGACTTAGTGTGAGTAAGAAAGAAACATTTAACATGTTGACTTGTTAACGTTAATGTCAACATTTAACATGAGAGACTCAGGGGCTGGCTTGTTACTGCTGTTAACGTGGTCAGAGCAGATATGATACCGTAAGAGCTGTGACACCATAAAACAGGTAACTGACCAGAATGAAATCCAACCTCCCTCCCTCCCAGCTGAAGAGTTCCAGGACTTGAGCAGCCTCCAAGCCTTGTCGGAGATGTTCCCAGGCAAACCTGAGCTCTTGCTGGAGTTTCTCACTGGGCCCCCACACTGAGTCAGCCTCCTGCGCACCCCTGACTCATCCCACCCTCCCGGACTCTGGGCTGTCCCCGATCTGTCTCTCCAGAGCCTCTGAAAGCTGCCCGTGCTGGTCTTCCCAAGCACGAGTTGGGTGCTCCTCACTAGGCTGTGTGCTGCTAAGGACAAGGTCATGGGGAACCTGGGCGGGGCAGTCTCGGTGGGGTCGTAAACAGAACAACAGCGGGAAGATAGACTCTTGATTCAAATTGTGGCGCTGCCCTCAGCATCCCCTTCCCTTTCTAGATCTGGACTGTCCTCCTGGAGGTCGATCTAACCGTGACCATCCGTGGTTCTGGAGACTCTGACCCATCTCTTCACAGCATTTCACGTCAGCACACGACAGCTCTATTCGCGTACTCAGAAACGTGCTGTGCAGAAGCCTGTGATCGATGTGTTTGTGTCTGTGTTTTGTTTTTCTTTTTTTTTTTTAATTTTTTAAATATTTATTTTTGAGGGGCGCCTCGGTGGCTCAGTCGGTTAAGTGTCCGACATGAGCTCAGGTCATGATCTCACGGTCCGTGACTTTGAGCCCCATGTCGGGCTCTGTGCTGACGGCTCGGAGCCTGGAGCCTGCTTCGGATTCTGTCTCCCTCTCTCTGCCCCTCCCCTGCTCACGGTCTGTCTCTCTCCCTCTCTCAAAAATAAATAAACATTTAAAAAATTGTTTTAAATAAATATTTATTTTTGAGAGAGGGAGAGAGAGAGTAGCAAGTGATCAAGGGAGGGGCAGGGAGAGAGAAAGAGACAGAGGATCTGAAGCAGGCTCCCTGTGGACGGCAGGGAGCCCAATGCAGGGCTCGAACCCATGAACCATGAGATCATGACCTGAGCCAAAGTCAGATGCTTAACCGGCTGAGCCTCCCAGACTTAGTGTACATGTTTTAATGCTCATGACAACACTGAGGGGTAGTGCACTAGTCCCATATTGCAGAAGAGGAACCCAAGATTCAGAGAAGAGAAGTGTCTGGGATTCACAGTCACATCCCCCTGACTCCAGTGCCTCCATTTTTTCGCCAGTATCTCCTTCTGACTCTCTGCTGGTTCTTTCGGTTTTCTGAAAACATGCCGTCAGGTTGCCGAGTGGAATCAGCTCTAGGTTGGCTTGGAAGGTCAAGGATCAGGACCCAGATCTGCCCTGAAATCACTGTGTGACCTTGACCCCTGTGAGGCCATTTAACCATCAAGAAGAACCGCAAGACACTCTGAAACCTCGCCTAGGTGGAGAGGGATTGGATGTTTCTAGATATAAAAATAGTTTAAAGAGGGAAACTGTCCAACCAATGTAAGGCGGTGTTTCTCCTGTGTGCATCAGGCCTCACTGAGGGCAGAATGTGCTGGAAGCATCTGAACTCTCCATGCATTCAGAACTTGTGGAGAAGGAGAAGGTGTGTAATTTCTGCTGGGTTTGTTGCTCCAGAAACTCAGAGAGGGACGGGGAAATCGTGACTTCCAAAGCTCACAGCTTTGAGTTTGTGTGGACAGCTGGGCTTGAAGATGGTGTCAGCTGGCATGAGTGAGAAAGCCTCCCTTTAGCAAAAAGTGATTTGCAGGAAGGGAATTTCTGTACTCTGCGTGTGGGCAAAAGGCAACCAAATGTTCCCTGGCATTCATGCTTCATTACCGGCGAAACAGGGTCCCGTCCTCAACCATCCGTGGGGAGGAAAGAATAGGAAACCACACAAGACCATGTCCGGTCTCATCCAGAAGCGAGACGCAACATGTGAACACACTTTAGGAAACAGAATATGAGGAACTAATTGGAGATGTCCACAAAGATTTACAGCACACTTATCACAGCCCTACTCACAATGCAACAAGTAGACACAGCCTAAAACCTCACCAGAGTGAATTGATTAAATCCTTTTCGCAGTATATCCATATATTTGAATCCTGTCGTGCTATTAAAAGGATGTTTCCAAAGACCTGGAAGGGGGTTGAGGCAGTGTTAATAATGGGAATGTAATGTCAGCCTACAAGCCGCCCCTGCATCTCGGCCCATCTCCAGAAGGTGCACAAGTAACAGGTAAAAACAATGTCTTTGGGAAGACAGCGACAAGCCAGCAGATGGGGGGTGGAAGGAGACTCACTTCTTATCATTCACTGTTTCGTAACTTCCAACTCTTCAGACAGAAAGGGTCCATAAGTGCCCAGCACAGTAAAGGAAAGAAGACCCACACTAAGACATGTGATTATAAGATCCTAAAAAAAAAAAAAAAAAAAAAAGTTAGCTTCTAGGTGGCATCCAGGCCCAGGGGACACCCCTCACCCCACCCCCACCCCTACTCCAGGCTGCAGGAGGGATCAGAGTCCTCCTGGAGAGGCCTCTTCAGGAAAATAAAATGGATTGAGTGCATTTGTGATTTGAAAAAAAAAAAAAAAATAAGCAAAAGATCCCTAGAAAAGTAAACAAATAAAATACAGGAAACGATATTTACTTATAGAAAAAAAAATACAGTGCACTATTTAAATCAGGGCTGGAAATTATCTATAGCGTCATCATGATGTATGTGTTAGTCTGGGTTCCCTGAGGAACAGGTGCTATTAGATGTGCATGAGATTTGTTGGAGGAAACACCTAGGAAGGGAAGTGGGGAGGGAGCCAGAGCCAGACGGAAGCCGTCACACCGCCCTGACGCTTGCAAGGGCAGAAAGTCAACTTACGAAAATTTTGCCCACCCTGGGGGTGGGGGGGGTCCCTCCAGCCAAGTCCCCCACTAAAGGCATCCAATCACACAGGGGGTCGGATCAGTGCCCACGCTGGGCTGTCCTTGACCAGGGGCAGCTGCAGGAAGCCTGATCCAGGGCTGGTTCCAAAGGGGGTGCCGCCGGGGATCCCAACAGATGTGAACAGCAAACACTGCCCACCTGTGTAAACGCCTCCCGTACAGGATGCGGAGAGGGAAGCGGGAGGAGGTGGGGGTGCAGACAGCCAGGCGGAGATCACAAGACCCCTGCAGGTGCTGCTCTACATTTCTTACTCCAGCTGAAGTCAGACTGGGGCCTTTGAGCTCCCCACTCGGATGATGGGCGGAAGCGAGTGTGTCTCCTTCCGGTGGGTGGATGATGGGCGGAAGCGAGGGTGTCTCCTTCCGGTGGGTGGATGATGGGCGGAAGTGAGTGTGTCTCCTTCCGGTGGATGGAAGATGGGCGGAAGCGAGTGTGTCCCCTTATGGCGGAGGAGGTAAAGAGCCCCGGAGCTTCGTTCCTTCCTCATTTCCCCTATTGCAGTGACCTTGGAAGCCACAGGTTGAGATGGTGACGGCACAAGACGAAGTCCATGGAAGTCTCTGAGTCACCAGAGAGAGGACAGACCCCCACAACCCACATCGCCACTACCGACCCACCTCCCCCGAAGACGACCTGGCCATCTACTCAAAGGAGAGCGCCAGCCGCTGTCCCCGTAACCTCTCGTCTGTGCCAGCTCTCCTGCAGCGAGGTCTGGGGTCCCGCACAGGCTCCATCGCACCCTCGGCAGCGGGCACCGAAGCAGCTCCGGCACCCACGTCCAGCCAGAGCAGACCCAGGCTCCGGCTCCCTGCCACATCCAGGCTCAGGTGGAGCACTGTGCTGTGAGCCATCAGCCGGGGTCTGCGCCCCACATCCAGAAGATGCGCAGAGGGGTTCACCCTTCCGGAGCCAACTTTGGCCAACGAGAGACGGGAGATGAGAAGGAGCTGTCCCTTCTTCCCCAGGGTAGATTGTTCGGAGCTGATGTCTTCCACCGGGCATGCAGGTGTCCTCTTGTGACGCTGTGGCCTCAGCAATGCATCCCCTTGCCTTTGTGTTCTCCCCTGTCTGTGGCACTCCCCTTTCCCCTCGCTCTCGCTGCCCTGGGACTGCGCCTCACACAAAGCTTGAGCGTGTCACCTTTGCCTCAGGCTCCGCGTTGGATGGCGAAGACATCTCTGGAGGAGCCTTCTTGGATCTGCAGGCAGCAGGGGAATTCAGGGGGAAGAAGTCGCTGAGGACAGGGACAGGAGGTTTGCGGAGCCCTGTGTCCAGGAATAGGAAAGAGGAGCAGGAAACCGAATCCCTCAGAAAGGGAATCGGGAACCACAAACCAGCCAAATGGCAGAGATAATTCCATGAGCCTCTGGGAACGTGTTTACCTGCCTGTGATTTCTCCCTGACTTTTCCCCCCCAAGTCATGTTACGCCATGAAAACAACCTACAGACCCCCTCGCAGGGCCACAGGGGAGGGAGGTGCAGAAGCAGAAGGGGCCATATTCTGGAAGAGTGGGGATGGGAGAGTAAGGGGACAACACTACGTTGTAGGGCAGCCACAACAGCGACTGAGCAAGGACCAGCCGGGGTCCCGGGCCTGCAGAAGCGCCACCCACGCCAACGACAATGACGAGACCCGCAACGCAGGTGAATTGCTTCGCTAACTCTCTGGTCCAAGAAATGTCATGTGTCTCTTTTATTTTATGTTATCTTATTTTTTATAAGAAACGTCCCGTTTCCCTATGTTGCTAAATCCGATTAAATCCACCTCAGCCTTGTCAGCCACGATCAGCAAAAAACCCCACTTTGAGATTTGCGGAGCCTCCCATCTCTCTTGAAACTCTAAAATGATAACAGGTCACATTTTACCGAGCACTCACTGCACGCCAGATGCCGTTCTAGGCACTTTATGGGCATTAATTCATCCGGCCTCCGCAACATACTGGGTTAGGTATTGTTAGCATCTTCATCTTATGGATGGGGAAACTGAGGAACTCGCCCAGGATCTTACAACCAGGCAGTGATGGAGAGAGACGTGTGCCTCTGAACCCCTCATTCTTAACTGATACACCGTAATGCAATTTATTGGAGGGTTTTACAGTGGAAACGTGGAAGGGTCCCTGGTCTCCCAAGCACCATGGCGGCCACTCCTGGTCCTCTCTGTCAAGCCCCGTGTCGTCCATTGGAGCAGAAGGGCTTTGTCGGCACCCACCGCTCCTTCCGCGCAGTGAAGCTCTTCCCCATGGAGAAATGGGCCGCGGCGAGGACACAGTGGAACCGGAGGCACAGTCCGCCCAGCACCCTCCCGCTGCTTCCCAGCTCAAGGTTCAACTGCCTGGGTAACCCCCACACCTCCTCTTCTTGGTGGCTCAGGAATTTCAGTTATCTTTCTCTGAGATCCTGCTCCTGCCCCTTTCCCCTCTGTGAAATCAGCCTCCACCCCCATGCCCACTAGGAAAGGACTGAGCCTTCATCTGCCGGTCAGTTTCCCACTGGGGCAAGGGAGGTCCATCCCTGAGAGGCATGAAGTCTTCCTCTTCCTCTTAGGGGAAAAAAAAAAAGTACTTCTCTTTGTTTTCCAAAGAGATCCAGGGCCACGGGGCGCTGTTGTATACGTTGTGCACTGTGTTACTATAGGAGGTGCCATTCATGCTAATAGTCATCACAGATTTAAATACTTATTAAGACCATTTCTAAAAGACCAAACTTAAGTGTCCTGAGGAAAGGGAGGCCTTTCTCTTGGGCTACGGGTGAGGCTGAGAGTGGTCCACTACAGAGCCAAGGGTGAAAAGTCAAAGCACCGTTCACGCCTCAGTAACACGTCCTGTTAACATTTACTAGTATCTACTGTGCCCAGGTACACTTCTAAATACTTTATATTCATTATGTCTCTTAACCTTTGAAACAACCCTATAAAGTAGGCCAACACCATGATCCCCATTTCACAGACAAAGAGACCAAGAGTTAGTTTAAGTAGTTTGTGCAAAGCTGTACAACTGGTAAGTGGAGGGGTTGAGATTTGAGCCCACATCTGCCTGATTTCCCAGTCCTCGCTCTGAACCTCTGCGGGTGACATGGGTACACTAGGACTCGGCCTCGGGCAAGGAGGGATCAGAAGCGGTCTGCGGCCACAAGATGTACTTAATTTCTACATATTTTCCTACCAGTGTCTCTTTTCGCGGAGTCCCACGATGGTGGGATCATAGTGCGTGTGTTTGGGGTGGGGGAGGGGGGCGGTCTGCGTGTTCAGAAACCTAATTGGGAGCGAGTACCACCAACTGGCCTGTGCGGCTTTGGACAAGTTGCTTAACACACCAGAGCTTTGAATTCCCTCCCCTGCAAAACTCGGGCTGGTGCTAACTTCCTTGTAGTGGGAGGATTAAATGATGTCTCTTATATAAAGTGCTTAGGATGTCTCCCACATAAATGTGAGTTTCCCTTTCCACCTAGAACCCTCCCCACTCCTAAAGTCCCCACCGCTGAGTCGGTAGGGAACCTGTCTCTTCAGTTAAATTCCTAGCGTGAGCATTTCAAGAGAGACTTAAGCTGGGTTTTATTATCTGATGCAGATAACTTTTTTGATGTGTATCAATCATTTTCATTTGTAAGGTGGGTGGATTTTATATACCTATAGCTAGCTGCTGGGAGAGAAATCTTTAAAGCTTGAAGATGGGGTTTTAAAACATCTTTATAGATGAAAAAAGCAAGAGTTTAACCTTCAAGGAAAATAAAAGGGAACATGAAGTCTATACTTGAACACACACAATACAAAAAAAAAAAAAAAGACCGAGTTTGGGATTGCAGACGTGTGACCTTGGCATCCATTGTTCGGGCAGCATAGAAAGGATTACTTTCATCCGTGTTATAGAGAAGGCAGCCCAATGTATGATACGATTCCTCCAAATCCGTCCTTACCCATGACACTGCCACAGAGTGGGAAACCCTGTTATGAGAGATGCCTCCCCCATTCCTTCATTTATCCATTCCATCTCCCATCTACTCTCTTCATTCATTCACCTGAGAGTCTCTTCAGCTGATCACCACCGGCCAGTCACCGTGTTAGCCGCCTAGAGTGCAGAACTTACAGACACCTGCTTTGCAGAGAGAGCGTGAGACAGGCATGTGCACACAACCACGACAAAGAGTCCATTTTACCTTAACATAGACCAAGAAGACTGGGGGAGGGGAAATAGACTCAATTCCAAGACCAGCACAAGAACAGTATCGTTTTTGTGTCGTCAGGTGCAATGAGCCAGGGCAGAATCAGAAAGATTTGACACTGCCTGGGGATGCTACAGAAGGCTCCGGAGGGATGAGGGAGGCGATCTCTGAGACTGCTTATATATAGTAAGACCAGAAGGCCAGGAGAAGAAAGGATCATGGACCCTTCACCCCCTGGGAAAAGATGAACTAAGCGAGATGAATCATCCAGATCACCCTACCTGCCCGCTCATGCATTTGCTTGCATCATTTCTGATCGTTTGCCAGATCGAGGCTTCGAAGGCGTAGTACGCGGGATAGCTGTGTTTTATCAAAGGTTGAGGGGCAGGATGGAAAAACCTCCAACGTCACCCGCTCCAGCCTCATCTTCTGCGGACCGGCCACTTCAGTCCCGGAGAGGTTAAGAGATTTGCCCGCGCGGCACCTTAAGACCCAGGCCCTGGGTTTCCCCTAATGCTCGAAGTGCCTCCCCTGAGCGTGCTTGTCAGAGTGTCTGAAGAGCCTTCACATACCTGGTGCAGCAGGTGCTAACGTCCCCATTTTACAGAGGGGAAAACAGAGGCCGGGCCTAGGGCAGGAGGCCACGTGCCCCAAATCACACCGGTGTGCTCACAGAGTCACAGGTAAAAGCAGCACTAGCTGCAACCCCGCGGGCCTGGGCCGGGCTCTGGAGCGCCTTCCGTGCTGCGGTGCTGCCGCCTAGAGGCGCGAGCTTGGACTGGGGCCCGCGGGAGCGGGGGAAGCAGGCCCGGCGGGACGCAGGACCGCACGGAGGAGGCGACTTTCCCCTCTTCCCGCCGCCCAGCCCGCCTGGGCCTTGCCTCCCGCTGCTGCTGCGGCTGCCGCTGCCCAGTTCGCCGAAACCTCCCCGCACACCCCTCCAGGGCACAATCGACGGTTGCCCAGCTAAAAGTGAGGCTGGAAATTGGTGCGGCCCGCGCGAGAGGGATCGTTTTCCGTCCGCCTCTTGATGCGCATATGGAGCGAGGAAGGCGTCGCCCTGGGAAAGAGTTGGCAGCAACCTGTGGGTTTTCACGAGGATCTGCGAGTCCTCAGAGCGTAGGCGAGGCGGGGTCGGTCCTGCAGGTACCGTCCACGCAAAAGCAGGTCCGAGGGGGCTGGGATGCAGCTAATCGGCTGCCCCGTCCCATTCATTATCGGCCATTTGTGTGACATTATACGTCGTGAGTCTAGCCGTTGGTAGCGATCATCCTTTTGAATAATGCGTTGTCGCAGAGCCGGCGGAGACAATGGCCGGGACCCGAGTGCAGACCAATAGCGCCGCCTCGTGGCCAACTAAAAGACGACAGCTTCAGCTCCCGGTCCCTCCGGGTTCTCCCACTCCCCCGGCAGAGGAGACGGCCTCCACTGGCTGGGGAAATGAATTCTAGAGAATTCTAGCCCCTGCCACCCAGACCTACCAATTCCACTAGCATCTCAGAGTCCTGCTCTGTGCCACAGAGGCACACTTCCTCCAATTGATGATGGATAGGACGTGGCTCCTGCCCCGTGGGGAGGAGAGATGCGACACAAAGGTCCCAGCAGGATCTAATGGAGATGGGAAGAGAGGGGCCACAGTGCCCAGGGACTCAACAGTCCGAAACCAGGCCGACAAGTCTTAGCAAGCTCCTGCCACCTGTTCAAGCTTATTTCCTCTCCCTGGCAATTCTGAAGAATTAATTCTGTCCAGCAGGAGAACCCTTGATAGAGACAGTTCTGATTGTCTAAAGCAGTCGTTCCTGGCTCTTCTGAGGTCGCATGCCCTCAAGAGTCTGGTGAAGTTTCTGGGCTCGCCCTCGATGTCATATGCAGCCACACACTTCAGCCACGTTCCTGCGAGCACCCCTCTGAGAGTCCCTGGTCCCCAGGATTGTCCCCTCCTGATCACTTGGAAATCTATGTCCTAGCACAGAACAGTAACCCTTTCTACTTAGGGAGCTATATCGTCGACATCAAGATGGATGCAGGACATCAGTGACATAAGAGAAATGACCGAGCACCCACAATGCACTCGAAAACGCTCCTTTGCAACAGTCTGGATACCACAGATGTTCAAGGCCCAGACTTGGGGTCCACATGCCGGCTTCACCCTCACCACAGTCACTCAGCCTCTCTGGGGCTTGGGTTTCCCACCTGCCAAATGGAGAAATGATTAGAAGTCCTTCTCACGGCACTAGTCAGATTTAATATAAGTCACAGCGCCTGACAGATACTAAGAGCTCAAACACTGGCTTTGATTGTCAACATTATAATTAGGAGAAATTAATTCTTTAATCCATCCAGCGACACTTTACCCGCTACCCACTGTTTACCTGGCAACAAATACTAAGTATTGAGGACACAGATTTGGCCAGATGCCTGGCTGGTTAGCCAGACTCTGGTTTCCAAAGCTTGGCCCAAGGATATGTGGCAAAAGTATCATCCAGGAGCTCGTTAGAAATGCAAGACCTCAGGGCCCCCGCACAGACCTCCCGGGTCAGAATCTGCATTTTAACATGATTCCCAGGTAATTTCCAGACATTTTAACATTTGAGAAGTCCAGCTGTAGATCTTGAAGAGAGAGAGACAGAGAGAGAGAGGATGAGAGAGAGAGAGGATAGCTTTTGAACAGTTGCCTTGCTTTGTGGTCCAGGTGGCATCAGAACCAGCCTGATGGTCTGAAGCAAATGGTCTTTGTTCTTTGTAATGCAAAGTGTCCCTAGAGGACTGATGGCCCAGCACTGCCTCGTGACCTCACAAAGGTTGCCCCTCTCTGCAGACAGGCTGGGAGAAAAGGTATACGATGCCACAGAAACAAAGGGGCCTCGTGAAGGAAAGGGACCAGAAGTTCCCACGCATTTCCTTTAGAGATTCCATGTCATTGGAACTGCTCTGATAAGCTGGGGTGGTTGCAGAGGGATCTCCTGGCAGGAAAGGCCACCAAGAGAGCTAAAGGAAGGTACAGCGTGACGGAATGCTGGGGCAACGTGGTTCCAAGGGAGAACGTCCTCCAGGGAGCCCCGAGTTGGAGAGAGTGAGTCGTCTACATCGTGAAACCACTTTGCCCTTGCCCGCAGGGACCTGGATGCACAGAGAGGTTATTGCAGAAGTGGGCAACAATGTGCCAGACCGTGTGGCACCCACTGCTAGCCGTGGTAGAACAATGCAGCCAGATGCCATGGCCCCACAATGGATTAATCCAATTCTCCATTTCCCTTTCTGCCTGCCATTTATAAGCACGGCAGCTCGTGTGGGAATGAACAAGTTCCTGGAGTTTCAATGGTCCCAGTCTCTCTCCTGAAGAGCCCATGGTCTAGTAAAGGGTGGGCATGTAAATACAGATACGAATCCTTGTAACACGGGTCATTCTCCCCACTTCCCAGGAAGGACACTACAGCCTGCAGGAGGGCAAGGCACCCGAGGAAGGTCACAGAGAGCTCAGGTGGCAAAGCCCAGTGTCACAGCCAGAGCTAACCCCAAACTCTGCTCTGTGCTCTGAAAACACCTGCCCACCATACGGGGTCCTCTGGTGAGAAGAATAACCACACAAGCAACACTGGGTGGCTTTTTCCTTTTAAAGTACAAATTCAGTACAAACAAGACAACACTCTCCAGGGACACACAGGAGGAAACCTAGTTCGACACTGAGCCACCAGGGAGACATCCCCCCCCCCCCACTCTTTGAACAGGCTTGGAAGAAAACGGATGCCCGGGAAGGTAGAGTGGCCAACATAAAGCATGGGTCTCAGGACAGGGCAAGTTGTTCTCACTGAAGCTTGGGAGGGAAGTGAGTCTAAGCCTACGGAAATTGATTAAGACCAGATCGCTGAGGACCTAGAAGGCTCTCTGAAGAACCTGAAGTTAGCTGGGTAGCAGTAGGAAGCCACTGCAACTTTTGAGACAGAACTATGCTTTGGTCTGTTTGCAAATCCCCCGGGACACCAGCAAGGAGGGTTTGAGGAAAAAGAGAGATCCGGTTAGAGGGTATCCGAAGGGCCTGCCCCTGAAAATGGAAAGGAGAAATGTGGGGAAGCATTTTGGGGAGAAAATACAAGCAATAGCCATCGCATAGCATAGCATTGGAGAAGAGAGAGAGAAAGGAAAGAGGGGGGGGATGACTATGCGTCCTGGTTCCCGACCTGGGCAGGTTTGAAGCCAGATGAAGGGCAACAATTAAAGGAGAAGGGAAATCTCTGGGGGGTGGGCAGCTCCTGCAGCCCGGTGGCAGTCCTGGCAGGCAGCGTGGTTGTCTCTCTTCGGACTTTGCATCCACCCTGAAGCCTCGCAGGAAAATACTCTAAAACCTGAACAATGGCTGGGAAGGTCTGACAGCCGCCAGAGTCCAGTTAGCACAGGGGGCTGGAGAGTGCGCGGTGAACGTCAGACCCGCAGGCGCGTCGGCCCAATAACACCCTGGACACGGAGGCTCAGAGGAGCTTCCCTGGTTCGCCAGCGGGCATGTGCGTCGTCCCCCATCACACGTGGCTGGGAGAATTAAACTGTCCGTGGAACTCGACTGGGAAAGGAGAACTGGAAACTCCCTCCTGTTGTCTGCCCTCGGTGCCTTTGTCTCTGCTGATTTAATCTGTATCTGATCACTGTCATAACCCATACCTGCGACTGCAACGCCTTTTCTGAGTCCTTCCGATGAGTCATCCAACCTGAGGGTGGCCTTGGGGTTCCCCAGCACACCCACCATATTGCGTTGGCCCGCCTTTTCACTCATGACATCGCTGTAGGGAACAGCAGCAAGCCCACAGGTGCATCTGGACAGCGCTTTGCCCCGGCTGACCCATGGAACTCTCGTTTTCAGTATGTCCTCCTCTAGGGGGCGTGTTTGAGGACTTAGCCATTCTGGTGCACGTGCAACCTCGAAGATGCATGCGTGTTAACACTCCTTCCTTGTATTGACCCTTCATGAATGGAAGACCACAGCCAGTGGATAAACCACTCTTATTCTCATACCTTGGGCAGAAAATTCCAAAATGCACCCTACCTGGTTCTACCAGGGGGATCCTTAGGAGTAAGATTGAGCTGGACGGCCCTTGGCACCAATCAGCCCAGTTCCTCACTTGCTTTGGCTTTTCCTTCTTCCCATTTTAGTCTTATCACCTCCCCACTCCAGACCCTTAGGATCACTTTCCTAAACAGACTACGTGCACACAAGCTCACGCTCAGGATCCACATTTGGGAGGAACTCAGGCTCGGACCAAGGAAAACGTTCAAATGGTGATGGACACAGGCACCCATGTCTCTGCAGCAACTTTCGTTTCATCAGCAAGATCTTCAGTCAGTGTCATAGTGCAAAGGCCTGATTATCACTGGAGATGTATATGCCAGGTTCTCAGCCTCGCCTCTGCCTCTGTCCCCCCAGTGCGGTCAGTCTGCAGGAGGTCATGGGCAGACATGCCCGGTGAGAAGACACACATGGAGGGAAACACATGTTCGTTTTGTACAGGCAGGCCCACCAGCCCTGGCCTTGCCCTTCATTACCAGCCTGGTATAACCCGCAGCCTGTGCTCACACAAACTCACCTCCGCCATAAATACAGCAGCAGCCACCCAATTCGCCCTTCTCTCGAGAGCACTAACCAGCGTAATGCTGTGCACTGTGCAAAACCTCGATGGGCAGAACTGAAAGGGGATGTCACTTTATCTTGCCAAAATATTGAATGTGAATCTGATCAAACCTCGAGATCTAATTCCCACGTTATAGGAAATATGGAGGATAAAGGAATATGTTAGGATACAATCCATCAGATCCAGAACATGGAAAAATCTAGAAGATAAATGACCTGGCTTCTTTTTAATAAGAAACTGACAAGAATAAGAGTGAAAGAATGAGAGACAGGAATCACCCAAGATGAAGTGAAGCTTAGAAACATGTCAAACAAATGTGATATGTGCACCTACTGAAACAAAAGCAATAGTAAAAAGATTTCTTTGTCGGAGAAATTTGAAAGCTCTCTGTGTATTTGAGGATATGGAGAAATTATTTTTAATTTTTAGGAGTGATGATGGTAGCATGGTTATACCCTTTAAAGAATTCATCTGTTGGGGCTCCTGGGTGGCTCAGTCGGTTAGGCGCCTGACTTCGGCTCAGGTCATGACCTCACGGTTTGTGGGTTCGGGACCCGCTTCGGGATCTGTGCTGACAGCTTGGAGCCTGGAGCCTGCTTCGGATTCTGTGTCTCCCTCTTTCTCTGTTCCTCCCCTGCTCTCACTCTGTCTCTCTCTCTCTCTCTCTCTAAAATAAATAAAGATTAAAATTAAAAAAAAAAAAAGAATTCATCTGTTATACTGAGCCATTTACAGATGAAATAATTTGATGTCTGAGATTTGCTATAAAATATCCCAGCATGGGGCGTAAAAAACAAAGCCATGCGAAGGGTAGATAAATGAGGCCCAGGATTGTGATCATTGTTACAGCTGATTGGTAGGTGCCTGGAAACTCATTAAGTTTTTCTCTCTGCTCTCCTGCAGATTTGGAAATTTTCCTTATTACAAAAAAGGAGAGGGAGGAAGGAAGGTGGGGGAAAAGGGAAGGAGAGAGCGAGAGGAAGCTGTTGTTTCAAAACCGTAAGAGACTGGGTTTCCCTAAACATGGCATCCTGGTAGCTCTTTGGGTAGTGGACGGCCACCAAATGCTAAGAGCAATCGTACTAATGAAAATAATGATGATAATGATGTCTGTGCAAAGGTAGGACAAGCATCCTTGTCTGGAATGGACCAAGCATGAGCCACAGCGATTCACCAAATTCCAACAGCCACCCTCGTTATGAGTGGAGCTGACTCTGTTCGGGTTCTGCCTCAGCTGGGGCTGGGCCCCCCTGCCCCCCGAGGGGTTGTGTGGGAGGGTGTGTGGTGCCTTGCTCAAGCCAACCCCCACAGGAGATGGGGAGCCCAAGCGATGATGGCAGGGAGGAGGCTGGTTGGAAGGGATTTCTAGGAAGAGGGGCTTTCCTAAGCCCTCACCTCACCTCTCTGCGCATGGGGTGAGGGAGGGCTGTGGGAGAACCTCCCGCTTGGTGAATTAGAGGGAAATACCAGATATCCCTAGTTCAGTTCGCCCCCCTTCTTCCTCTTGGGAGTGAGCTGCCCCAGGGAACAGGCTCAAGAACTTGAACCAAACTGTAAGGACACAGAAAATCCCCGAAAAGATTTTAAGCAAAGAAATGAGGTTGTTTATCTCCTATTTATCTCTTACCTTCAACTCTTTGCACCTTCTGTTCCTCTTGTCCAGAATGCTCGTCCTGTCATTCTCCACCTCTGCTCTTGATTAACTTCCACTCATTGCTTATGACTCAGCTTAGCTGACACTTCCTCCAGGAAGCCCTCTCTGACTGCTCCAGCACTTAGAACCTACCTGTGTCCTAAGTCTGTGTTCACGTGTCTCCCGACTAGACCACAAGTCCATGGGGACAGGGACCGCCTGCCCGGGTCGTCCTTGAATCCCCTGAGTCTCTAACTTCCTGACACATGATAGTACTGAATTAATCATTCCAACATGAATTATTGAATTCACTTTGAAATGTACCAACAATATGTGTATATAAGGATGGAGCTAGAATCAAAGGTCCTCTGTCAAGAAGGATGGACATGGGGCGCCTGGGTGGCTCAGACAGTTAAGCGTCTGACTTCGGCTCAGGTCATGATCTCATGGTTCGTGGGTTCGAGCCCTGCGTCGAGCTCTGTGCTGACAGCCCGGAGCCTGGAGCCTGTTTCAGATTCTGTGTCTCCCTCTCTCTCTCTGCCTCCCCCACTCGCGCTCTGTCTCAAAAATAAATAAACATTAAAAAAAAAGAAGGATGGACAGAAGATGATAAGGACAGAAGACCTTGGCTTCTGGCTCGCAGATGGTGTCCAGCCCAACAGGGCCAGCTACTCTTCCCTGGGATTATGTAGATAGAAGGGTCCTTCTCTTATGAGGCACCTTAGCTGCTTCTCATATGACCTCTTGCTACACCCTTTAGGGTTCTCTTACTTTCTCAAGCCCCCTTACTCCAATCCCTTGTTGCAAGGAAGGCTTCTTTATATCACACCTGCCCTGTTCATATGCGCTGGGTTCTTCTCTCCCGATTGTATCCTGCCTGACACAATGTGTCAACAACCTGATAAATCCCCTCTTTGCTTAATGTACTTTCTTTCTTTTATTTTTTTCAATTCACCTGTACAGTACTTGATTTGTTTATACTTGCCGTGACCACGGCAGTAGGAAAAAAAAGAAAAACCTAGATATCATGCCCCAAACGCCCTATATAACTGCTTCCCAAATATTAGTGCCATACGAATGATCTGGGGTTCTCTTCTATATACGCATCTTTGGGGGGGATATAGTGGACATATAACATTCTATTAGTTTCAGGTGTGCAACATAACTATTCGATACTTGTACATATTGTGAGATGCTCGCTGCGATAAGTCTAGCTAAGATCCATCACTACACGTGGTTACAACTTTTTTCTTGCGGTCGCAACTTTTAAGATCTTCTCTCTTAGCAAGTTTCAAATACACGATACAGTATCATTACGTATGGTCACCAAGCTGTATGTTACACCTCCTGACTTATCTTATCATTGAAAGTTTGTACCTTTTGTCCACCTTCACTCATTCCGTCCATCCCTGGCTACTCTTCTTCTGCTCCTTGCCTTTGAGATCCGCACCCATGCACAGGTAAAGAAATCACTGAGAGCGCTTTGGTATTGCCGAGCCCTGGACACCATGAGTGCTCAGGGGGGTGAATCTAAACTCTCCCAGAGAAGACAATACCTAAGCTGGACTTTGAAGTCCCGCAACCCTGTCTACAGCATGAGCCCAGGGCCATTGAGGCAGAGCTGGAAGGAGGGTCACTCCAGAAAATGTTCCCACTCTGAACCTCCCGAGATCCCTCCCAGACACTGAGCCCTTGGGAGCCTGCCTCACGGCCACGTGCTGACCTGCCCGAGGGGGCGGAGAATGTTCTCTCCTCTTCTCCCAGCCACAGACGCAAACTGCAATGCCAGCCTCCCTTGCACGTACGTGTGCCCTCATGATGCGCTTCCGGCCGGGGGCGTGTGAGCGAACGAGTGCAGCCCTCGGGAGTTGACCCACTGTGACGTCCCACCCACAGTCCTGACTCGCTTTCCCCATTCACCGCACCACGCGGAGTGGACCCAGAGGACCCACAGAGACCAGGAGCCACAGGTTGGAAGGAGCCTGCCTCTGCCCTGCCACGGCGGCATCAGAAAGGTGAAGGAGAAAGCAACGTGTGTGTGTTGAGCCACTGAGACTTGAGGATTTCTCTGTTAGACCACCCGCATCATGTACCCTAATCACATACCTTTGTTTCTAAATTTACTTCTAAGCCGTGAGGTCCTCAAGAGCCGGCTTGGGGATACCCTGGATACCCTTCCCCTGGCTACAGTGTGTACTCGCTAAACATTCTTCTGGGATCTCCCCCATATCTGCCTCATTCTTGGTCTTCTGAAATGTAAGCGAAATTAGTTTCGGCCCCGCATCTACGGCAACTTCTCCAAGGATCTGGAAGGAGGGGGGTGGGGGGGAGGAGGTGGGCAGCAAAGGAGAGAAGAGTAGCTTTTACTTTCCTCTTGTCCCTTGTTTAAGTCCTCTCGTCCGAGATATTCCCCCTAGACTCTTCCTCTTGATTTGTCCAAAGAGGCTTATTTGCACGGGCATGTTCTTGCAGAATATTTAGGTATTTGAGGAGAAAAGAAACAAATGGTCGCACCAGCACAACACGGATAAGTTAATTGTTCCTAAAAATTACTTGGGACGATGACGTCAGTGGGAAATATCCACCCCTCCACAGAAGCAATGAGAGCACCAGCAAAATGGTCAGAATCTACTTTTTTCGGAACTCTGGAAATAACCAAAGGCTCGCAACAACCTGAGACGCCTGTGTTTAAGAGAAATGGCTGAATCTCAGTTTTAAAAAAAGGGGGGCCACGTGGCATCTTACCTTGCCCTGTCCCCGCCCCGTCCCTCCAGCGCCACACCAGGTTTGAACACCAACAGCCCTAAATCACAGTGAAAAGCAGCATCCCGTACGCCACCAAGAGGGACAGCGTGGGACTGAAGTTCCTCCAAAGCTCTGAGAATTGTCACTCTCCATTTGCAGGACTTGTCTTTACTTTGACCAGACTCAGAGCTGCCGAGTGGGGAGAAACGTCTCTCTGGGGCGTTTGTGGGAAAGAATGGTGGCAATTGTTCAACGTGATAGCTGCCTGACGGGGGTGGTCACGGTTGGGGAAACAGCACGATGACCAAATAACTTAAAAGGAAAATCAGGGGGATTTGATGCTCACAGATGGCTTCGAAAAGTTCTGAGATCCCCCCTGGAGACCCAGAGGACCACTCGTGTGCACAGGGCTGTGCTCAGGCCCAGGAAAGACCCGAGAGGACCCGCCACAGTCACCTCTGGCTGACCTTGGGGTTTGGGGCAAGCAGGAAACGAAGGCTAAGGCAGAGTTGTCTCCTGTGCAAGTGGGGTTACAGGTGTGCCCCAGCCCACACGGGGAGCCCTTTGGCGTGATCTGGGAAAAGCACTGGTCCCGGCATTTCAGGAAATAACTGTCCGATTCGCGGCTGACGACGCAGCTGACCAAGCCGAGACTTCGGTGGCCACGAAGGCAAAGG
The DNA here is from genome assembly GCF_024362965.1 of Panthera pardus. Classification (NCBI taxonomy): domain Eukaryota; kingdom Metazoa; phylum Chordata; class Mammalia; order Carnivora; family Felidae; genus Panthera; species Panthera pardus. Next base: position 75,222,127 of record NW_026527002.1, on the reverse strand, counting down.
ACAGAAGGTCATCACAACAGCCGGGTAGAGCTGATGGCCCCGGGGACTGTGTCTCCCTTTCCCATCTTCCTATGCCCGGTCCGTGTTCACCTGACCCCAAATGTCTCAGAACGTGTTTTCACAGTGGAGAGTCCACACGTCTTCAGCGTCCCGATCTCTAACAGCTCTTCCGTCCCGTCTCATTCTCACTGAACTGGGGTGATGGCACCCATGTGATGTCAGGCCCCGTTCCAGCACTTTCCAGGCATTATCAAATTTAATCTGCACAGGAAACGGGTAAGGCAGTCGCCATAATATCACATTCCCACAAAAGGAGGAATTCCCATATTCCCCTTTCCAGGCAGTGGCAGCAACAGGCCATGTCCTAGGCTGCTCGCTAAGCCCGCACGTCATTCGCGGTGACTCAGCTGATGCTCAGATACTTGGCTGTGAGGTAGGTCCGATCATCTGCATTGGACAGGTGACTACATTGAGTGCAAAAAGGTAGCGCACTCTGGTCTATGGAGCACACGATACCTGTTAGCTGGCTCTGCATCAGCAACGGCAGCACCCACTCCACCTCGTCCCGATTTCTGCTTCCCCCACTAAGCTCAGCAAAGGCAAAGGCTCGGGAAAGAAAGGCACGTGCCCTTTTGTGTGAGCTGCCGCTTGGAGACCCAAGTGGCCACCTTTGGGTTTTTCTGACGGAAAGCCTGTTAAACACCGATGGGAATCAACCTGATTCTCTGCCTTCCGGAAACTCATGGTGTGCCTGGGAAGAAGGGAACTACTCACAGACACCTTGAGTGTCAGGCAGGTGTTGAAAAGCCCAGCAGTAAGTGGTTTCTCGGTGAATCAGTGAAAAAAGGAGTGGATGAGTAATAACAGAGGAGGCAGAAGTTATTTGTGGATGGAAATATAGGAGAACATCGTGAAAGAGGTGACGTTCGCTGGATCTGCCATGGCAGGTACAGAAAGTAAGCACAATAAACATGTTCATTGCTAAGTACACAGAGCTAAGCCTAGAACGTGGTGTTCCAGGCCTGGGGGCGTGCCGTTTCCCATTTGGCCACCAGAGGGCAGGATAACACACGTTGGTGTTGAAGGGAAGAAAGTAGGTCTGGGTTTGGGTTTGGGTTTGGGTTTGGGTTTGGTTTTTTTCTCTAGGCGGTCCAGTTGTCAGCAAGGTCTCTTTAAGTTTCTAGCTTCTGGGGACTTGGCTAGTTGTGCGCATTCAGGATGCACAGGCCTCCACGTGAAAGGGTCTTGGCGGGAATGCAAGGCTGTAATATTTGTATGGAGGGACGACAGGATTCTTTCCCATGTTTGACTTCATCGCCCTCCCTTGCACCCCTGCTCCCACTAAGAGGCTCCCAACACCCAGGTGAAGCAGCCCTCTGTTCCCTCTGCCCAGATTCCCTCCCCTAATTCTTTTCTCCCCATGACAACCTATTCATTTTCCAGGACAACCTTCTCTCTAAGACACCCCCCCCCAACCAAATTTTAGTGGTTCCATTGATGTGTATTACATGGGATTGTAATCATTTGTTATTTTAATTAAGAATTCTTAACCGTCAAAAAAGTACTTTTATTTTCTAACCTGTCTCAGGCACATCTCGTTAAAAGCAGAGGGCTCCAGGGGTGCCTGGGTGGCTCAGTCGGCTGAGCATCGGACTTCAGCCCAGGTCATGATCTCGCGGTCCGTGAGTTCGAGCCCCGCGTCAGGCTCACTGCTGTCAGCCTGCTGGCACAGAGCCTGCTTCGGGTTCTCTGTCCCTCCCCAAAAAAAATTTTTTTAAAGGAAAAGTAAAGGACTCCAACTTGCCTGTGTCCTGTGCCTGTGGGAGAAGCCGACGCTCACACCTCCGCTGATCAGTGCTGGCCAGTAGTTTCTTCGTGGCCCCGTAGCATGGGACCTTCTCAAGACAGGGATGTGTCCCAGGCTACTCTGTATCCTTGGTGCCCAGCAGAGTGCTTAGCATGGTCATTGCCCCCAGAAACGTTTGCTGGACAAAGAATAAGTGAATGAGTAGAATGCCTGTTCCAATTGTGGGATCCAGGCTCCAACCATAGGCTGTACTATCTGGCCTTTGAGTCTTACCTTACATGCGCTGGGACCACTAACACGCAGCAAAGGGGCTCCCCTGCCTGCTGCCTTCCTAATGCACTTAAAAAGGGCCCTTGCTCCTCGCATGACCTCTGAGCCCTTGCATGACCCCCCCCCCAAATCTCTCATCTCATCTCTGCCACACTCCCACCCACCATGCTCCAACCACTGTCATATCCACACGCCCACCTAGCCCTCCGCAGGGCCTCGGCACATGCAGGCGTCTCTCCCCGAAACGCCCTTCCCTCTGATGGTCCCATGGCCGGTTCCATTTTAACATTCAGATCTCAGCTTCGAAATCACTTCTCTGCGAGGGTTTGCCTGTCATCGAACTCAAAACAGACGCCCCTCGCCGTGGACCACCTGAGCCAGTTTTAACGCTCTATGTCACGTCCACCTGCACATCCGCCTGTTGGTTTGTGGTCTGACGCCCCAACTACACAGCAAGATCTGGAAGACCCAGTGTCTCCCCAGGGCCCAGCCCAGAGGAGGCCCACGTGTGCTGAGCGCATGCTCCTGGGACGTAGACCCGCGGTTAGCCCTGGACCAGGGCGTCTGCTCCCCAGCCCGCACCCTGCTGACTGCAGAGCCTGCCTGCCTTCAGCCACAATGAGGTGAGCCACCAAGGAGGAGGAAGCTTCAAGAAGAAGTGAGGCGGGGCAAGGGCACAAGACGGACCAAACAAGGATCTGGGAGTTAAGAGGCGGCAAATGTACCAGCAAATGTGCCACTCGAAGCTCCGAGTTCTCCAGGCTTCCCGAGGTGAGCCAGAGCCAGAGAAAAGAGAGGTAACAGCGTAGGCGCGGGACCCAGAGGGCCTGGATTTGAATCCCAGCTCCGCTACTTACTAGTGACGACCTTGGACAGGTTACTTCACAACCCCTGCCTCAGTTTCCTCTCCTGCAAAGTGGAAATGATGACCATAATCTGTATCACTGGGTTCTGGGGGAACTTAATTACTACATGCTTGTTAGGTACTATTGCCATATAATAAGCCCCGCCTGCATGGCAGGTGTTACCGCAAACTTGCTCTGTTGCACCGAAAGGGCTATTTTTGTGCACGTCCCCCTAACAGAGCCGTCAACCCTGAGAGGGCAGGCCTGGGGACTTGTCCCCTCTTCCCGGCTGCCCAGCACCTTCCACAGTGGGTGGCACAGCCTGGCACGATCAGCAGGAGTCTCTCTCTCTCAGCTGAAAACCAAGACATCTTGGATCCGGGGGCCTGTGAGCTTCCATTTACCCTCCTTTGTAACAAGCCGTTTGCCTTGTGTTCCAAAAGGAGCGGCTTCCCGAGGGTGGGCTAGACCCATACGGTCGGGGACAGCTCTGTAAGACTCTTAAAATAGATGCCTTGCCTTGCCTTTTATTTCGGCTTCCCCACCCCCTTATGAACGGCATCACCGCCTCTCCAGGCCCCGTGGAAAAGCCCTCCGAGAAGAACGGAACGTATGTCCCCCAGAACTGCCAATATCTCAGCCGATTTCCAAGGAAAATTGCCTCTATCCATCAAAGCAGCCCCGAGCTAGACATGCATTAGTAAGGAAGACCCCGAGCCAGCCTCTCCCGAGGGTCCTCTCGGAGGCAGTGGAAAGAAAGCCCATCGCTGTAACAAAATAAAATGAGAGAAACAAAGAAGTAAAAGAAAAACCGCCCCAAATCAATAGACATCCATCCCCCGCACGCAGGCTGTTTGCCACCTTCGCTGAACCCAGTGCCAGACAGTCTCTTAGAGCCCGGGCAATGAGTTTTCCAGCCACATCCTCCAGAGATAGTGGGGGACAGGGGCGCGGGATCGGGGCTTGGAAGTCTGCGTGAGCACAGGTGCGGGCCCCCCCCCCCCAGAGCCCACCGGGGCTGGACGCTCATCCCTCTGGGGACGTTAGTAATGAAGAACACACCCACGGCACACACTCCTACACAATCCGTGCAGGCATTTCCTCTGGGGAACAGGAGAACCCACCTTTACTCTTGAAACTGGGACTCAGCCTAAAGCCCCTGAGCTTCTGTCGTCCCCGGGGTTTTCTGACCTTGGTGGGCACGGGGCCTAGGGCTTGAGAGCCTGCGTTTCTCACTGAGCTTCACGGCCCTTATGGTCACATTTTCGAATGATTAATTCTCAGAGGGGCTGAGAAAGTGACCCAAATCACACAGGCAGGAAATGGGGGGCGGGGAGGGGCTTGAGCCCAGGTGCTTTGGCTCCTCTCTCCAAGCCTCAGTGCCCGTTCTGTGCAATGGGAAGAATGCTGCCCTGCCGGGGGGGACGAGCGGAAGACAGTGCACTTAACACACGGAGAGCATCTGGCCACTGACACCAGGGCTCACATGGCCTGAGTTCCGAAAGGCACTGCCTTTCCTTCCGTGCCCTGGGCCCCCAGGCCCCTCAGCAACGGCCTAGTGCACCCTTGAGTTTGGTGCCCTGCCCCCCCCCCACCCAAGCCCCCAGGCCAGACAGTGTGCCCTCCCTGGGGCAAGACATTCCCACCCCACCTCTGCACTCCTGCCCCCTGGCTCGAGGCTCGCGTGGTAGGCACATAACCCGTGTTCCTGAAACTGAACCGAGCTCACCAGACCTACCATGAATGGGGGAGATCCAGAGGCCAAAATCTCTGCTGAGGCTCATGATAAAGCAATAAACCCTGAGTCTCCTTAAGCCTGGCAAGAAAATGAAACGACGGAAGCTATAAAGCTCCAGCTCTTGAAAGCAGTCGGTGCATCTTTTCCAGCATTTGCTCAGGCAGCCCTCGGTACAGGACACGTTTTCCTTCTTTCCTTTAGGGGAGAGAGGGGGACAATTTGGGGTTTGGCTGGAATCAGGGGCCTCTCCACCTGTGTGGTGGTTTGAATGGAAAATCTGGAACAAAGCTGCGAGGCCTTTGCAGGCCACCTGTTGGGCGGGTTGAGAACGTAAGTGATGGAATGACTTCAGAGGTGAATGTCCCCGCTCGGCAGGCGCTGAAAGTGGGGTGTTCCCTGCAGAACATCTAGAGAACGAGGATCGGCATCCATGGTTCTCATGTGCAGAACCTCAGCTTTATTCAGGAAGCACCAACAGGGCTTGTCAGAAATGCAGGGCCCTGGGCTAAGCGCGGTGCAGAATCGAGAAGCTGGGGCACAGCTGGAAGGGCGTGCACAGCTGGGGTACAGAGGAAGGACGCGGGGGCACAGCTGGAAGGGCGTGCACAGCTGGGGTACAGAGGAAGGAGCTGGGGCACAGCTGTAAAGGCGTGCACAGCTGGGGTACAGAGGAAGGAGGTGGGGGCACAGCTGGAAGGGCGTGCACAGCTGGGGTACAGAGGAAGGAGCTGGGGCACAGCTGGAAAGGCGTGCACAGCTGGGGTACAGAGGAAGGAGGTGGGGGCACAGCTGGAAGGGCGTGCACAGCTGGGGTACAGAGGAAGGAGCTGGGGCACAGCTGGAAAGGCGTGCCCCTGGAGCCTGAGTATGAATTCTAGGCCAGCCACCTGGCAGTCCCATGATTCTGGGCAAGCCACCCCAACCCTCGGGACCAGCTCCCACTTTGATCACATGAGTTGGGGGGATTCAGGGAGTGGCAGTCACATGTGGCGTGTCATAGGGCCCCGCTGTAGCAGACCGTAGTAAAACAACTGTGTTCTGCTGATCGATCACATTCCTGGAGGCAGACGAAGAAACTGAGCGAGTTTGCTGGTGCTGATTTCACACAGGTAGGAACATTCCACGGAGGGTTTTATGTAGACTAGGAGGCCCCCTGCTATTCGGGATGTTAGCCTCCTAGTCCGCTTTCTCTGACCATCTGTTCGCTGCCTTGTCTTCCTTCGGGTTCACCACACCTGGTTCAGGTTAAACACACCTGGCCAAAATTAATTAAGGGAGCTCATCCATTGAGAAATACTTAACATAATAAGAAGCATTGACTTTGATAGAACACACAGCGTAGGGAAAGGGAACCGTATACAGTTTGCAAAACAGTTAACAGACTTTTGGAGTATAAAGGCGACATTTTGCTACAGTGGAGACTGTGGAGGTTGGGGGGGTGGTGGGGCTCTCTGCATCCCCTTGTCCCTAGGGAATGGGAAGAGCCCCAGCCGCTGGGGAACCCTGCTGTCCCGCTTCTCCCTAACTTCTCTTCTTCATGCAATGTGACCAGGCAGATTGTTCTCTGGGCGCCCCCTGCTGGTCGGAGAGCCAAGGGTGCTGGAAAGAGCATGAGCGTTTAGGCACCCAGAACAGGGTTTAAATCCAGATCATGTCCTCTGAGGTGGTGTGGCTGCCCTTGAACCACGGTTACCTCGTCTGTACAATGGACATAACCATTCCCAGCTCATAAGGCGAGAGAGGGAATTCGAGCTTGTGTACCCAAAGCACTCAATGCAACAGAAGTTCTCAGGACACGGTAATAACTCTCACACTCTGTTAGGGGGGAGGACTTCTGGGGGCAGAGTCTGCTTAGCTCTGCAAAGTCAGAAATCTGATTTTGTCAGCCCGTGGAGAGTTTAAACCACATACCCTGAAACTGAAGCATAAATCAAAATGCCAATTTATTCATTCGCGTTGAGAAATCACTGCCGTGGCGTATTAGTCTCCTACTGCTGCTGTGACAAATCCCCGCCAGCTCAGTGGCTTAAAACAACGCAGGTTTCTTATCTTACAATTCAGTGGGCCAGAAGGCTGGAGTGAGTGTCGCTGGGCTCCAGTCAAGCCGTCGGCAGGCTGAGTCCCTTCTGCAAGCGCTACAGGGGAATCTGGGTCCTTGCGTTTTCGGCTCCCAGGGGCCGCTGCATTCCTTGGCTTGCTGTCCTTGTCCTCCACCTGCAAACTGGGAACACTGGCTTGAGTCTGTCTCCCATCACGTCACTCCGCCCTCACTCTTCTCCGGGCCCCCCTCTTCCTCTTTTAAGGACCCTTGTGATTACACGGAGCACCCCCCCCCCAGATATTCCAGGCTAATCTTCCTATTTCAAGGTCAGCTGATTACCAACCTTATGATGTTATTTACAACCTTAACTTGCCCTTGCCGTGTAACCTAACATCCACAGGTTCAAGGAATTAGGGCACGGGCGTCTTTGGGGAGAACCATTATTCTGCCTACCGCCCGTGGGAACAAGAACACTCAAGGCCATATAACAAATACGCTACTTCCTGTAGGCAAGCCTACCCAACAGGCTTGGTGAGCATGAAGGGGAACCACGATGGTGCCAGGCTCACAGTGTCCAGTCACTTCCACCATGGGCACGCCCTCACCAACGGACACCGGCGCCATGGTAACTTCTTCCCCAGAGAATGCGGGGCTGGTCCGGGCATCCGTGACTCCCTTTACGGTTCCTGCAAAGCTGAACCAACCACCACTGACACAACCAGCCAGTGCTGCCTTCTGATTAACACACTTTTCTTTAGGTGGTGATACTAAGGTCTAGACACCCTCAGCGTCTTCACAGTGAAACGGCCACGTTTTGCACCTCTTTTCATGATCCATGATGCGTGGCATTTAAAGTTGAATTCTCAAAATGCAAACTTATTTCCAAGTTTTCGGGGAACATCTAACTCTGTCCCCCAAATGCTCACAACATCATGGCTCAATCCTCTGGGCCTCTTAAGAGCCTTCTTTGTGTCAAGCACAGGGATATCTGGAGGGTGAATCAGATGTGGCCCCACCGTGTTTTGAGCTAGAGAAAGCCTGTGCACCACGGATATAAGATGCCACACACCAAGACCTCCCAGACGAGCTTCAGAGCAGACAGGTGTCCCTAAGCTAGGGGGGGAGCGGGGAAGGGATCCAGTGCTGTGAGGTGGTGGTTCCAACACTAATTGAACCATTTGACCGTGGAAGGCGTTGTGCTGTGCCCCATTTTTATCAGGCCCAGACTCTGACTGTGGGCAATTTTCCCTTCGTTTTGAATGCTGACCCAAAGGAAAAGAACAAGTCGTTTGTTCCTATGATCACACAGTAGGTACGAAACCATATGCTATGTTTCTCGGTCGCCAAGATTCTTAATCATGTTCCTTATGTTCTGCAAACCCATGAGCACCTATTGTGTCATTTTCAGGATCCCTAGGTAGGTGCTACCATTCATCAAGTACCAACACCAGCCGACATCTACTGGCTGCTTCCTCCTTGCCAGGCCTCGCGCCCAGCGCTTTCCACGCATCCCATCACTGGATCCTGACAACACCAGGAGGCAGGAACTATTATGGTCTTGATTTTGCAAACGAAACAACTGCACGTCCGAGAGTCTCCGGAAGTTGCCGGGAGCACACCGCTGTGGCGCATCGCTGACGAAGGCCAGATGTGAAGCCAGCGAGTCCCCCGGCAGAGGCGACAGTGCCTGTTACGCGCCATTTGCCCTTAAATAAAAGGTCACAAAAGGTAAACTGCAGTATTTAAAAAAAAGGAAAAAAAAGGCGAAAAAAAAGCCCGCTAGAAAGGATGTCTCCTTACAGGAAGCGGCTTAAAGAATAGTAGGATTTTGACAGGATTTGCATTACAAGCAGATGAGACGCTAGGCATAATCTTTTTTCTTCGTTGGTGGTAAAACCCACGTAACATAAGATATTTCATTTCAACCATTTTTAAGCATACAGTTCAGGGGTATGCAATACATTCACAGGGTTGTGCGACCATCACCGTTAACTGTCTCCCGAACTCTTTCCATCTTGCAAAATTGAACCTCTGGCCCACGAACGAGTAATCCCTCATTTCCTCCTCCCCCGACGTCTGGCAATCACCATTCTGCAGTCTGTCCCCGTGAACCCGATTAACTAGACACCTCATACAAGTGGAATCCTACAGTATCTGTCCTTTGGTGGCTGGCTTATTTTACTTCAGGATAATGTCCTCAAAGTACATCCACGTTGTAGCCCGTATCAGAATACCTGAGTCCAGGGACGCCTGGGTGGCTCAGTCGGTTGCACGTCTGATTCTTGATTTTGGCTTGGTCACGAACCGTGAGATCAAGTCCCGCATCCGGCTCCGCTCTGAACATAGAGCCTGCTTGGGATTCTCTCTCTCTCCCTCTCCCCCCACCTCCCAAAATAAATAAAGGAACATGCAAAAAATATATATATATATGCTAAAAAAACATATAACCAAAACTGAACATGTGTCAGAACATCCTTCCTTTTTAAGACTGAACACCCATGATAGGCACGTACCTCACTTTCTTTATTCGCCCATCCGCGAACACTTGGGTTTGTCTCTACCTCATTAGGGCTATTGTCAATCGTGCTGCTGTGAACGCAGAAGTACAGATGTAATCTCTTTGAGGCCCCGCGTTCAGTCCTTCCTGGGACATACCCGGAAGTGGTAATCCCATGTTTAATTTTTTGAGGAATCATCACACTGTGTTATGCAACGGCTGCATGATTTTATATCCCCGCCAACAGTACACAAGCGTTCCAATTCCTCACCTCCTTGCCAGCGCTTGTTATTTTCTGTTGTTGTTGTGTTTCGTTTTGTTTTTATAGTAGCCATCCTACTGGATATGACGTGGTATCTTGTGGTTTTGATATGTACTCCCCTAATGGTTAGTGATGTTGAGTGTCCTGTCATCCATTAGGAATCAGAATCTTGATATCCTTACCCACATCCACAATGGAAATACTAACGAGACTCTGGCTCTCCAGCAGAGCTGTTTTGAGGAATAAAGGAGGAAACAGACATGGAGAAACTAACACGGCACCTGACAAAACCTGGTTATGCGATCAGTGGTAACTCTGTATCCGTTATCAATCACCCCGGTGCTGCCTACCAAATCGCCTCAAGTCAGCAGCTTAAACCAACCGTTTATTCTTGCTCATGAATCTACAGTTCTGGTCTTGACAGCTCATTCATGCATCCGCAGTCAGCTGCAAGCTGGACAGGCAACTCCACAGATTTTGGCTGAGCCCGTTCATATGTTTGGAGTTGGACTGGCTCTAAATTGGTCTAAGCTTTCAAAGCTAGGATGACTCAGCTCTTCACACTTCCCTGCAGCCAATTAGCCCAGGCACGGCCTCAGAGTAAGCCACCCATGCCCCCCAGGGGTGCCGCCGACACAAGCCAGCACACCTCCAAGCTTCTGCCTCTGTCAAAGTTGCTATTATCCCACTGGCCAAAACGCAGGTGATAGGCAGAATTCTGAGATGAGCCCCAGGAGGCCTGAAGAATCGGGGCCATGAAGGCACTCCATCCGTCACATTCTCCAAGCACCAGAGGGGGTCGGGCCAATGCAGGCAGCACTTTGTCAAAGTGACATCACACGGACATGACTGCATGCTCTACAACCTGGGATCAGGTTTCTTCCTCTCATGTTTCAGAGATCATACACAGCCTGCCTATGCTGGCAACTGCAGAGTCAAAACAGAAGTGAGCTTAGAAATACCGTCAGTGTACTTAAAGGCAAGAATTCTGCAGCCAGATACCACGGGTTCAAGTCCCAGCTCTAATACTTCTCAGCTGTGTGACCCTGGACAAGTATCGGACCTCTCTATGCCTTAATAACATCATTGAAAAAGAGATAACAGAGATTATTTTAGGGTTGTGGTGGACATTGTAAAAGTTAATGTAATAAAGCACTTAGAGCAGGGCCTGGGACCTTGTAAATATCATATACTTGCCATATCATATCATTGCCACAATATTCTGTCTTTAATGCAATCAATATAAATTGGTGTAAAGATTACAGTCTTGCGACAGAACCCTCAAGTAAGGAGAAACTCTGTTCCCTGATACTATGGATGAATACTTTTTGTACTTCAAAATTCTTACAAATGCAAGACATAGAGAAAAATGCACAAGTAAAATGCTTTCTGTAAAACATGCAACCCATTAAATGTGACATAGGGAAGAACAAGAAATAAACAAGAAACGACATCATTTCACAGTAAATCCCCTTTGGAATGGTAAGCCTCGTGTAAAAATCCCATTTTACTGAGATTCCTTGTTCCTTGTGGAACTTATCATGGGACTTATTAACAATTCTAGTGCTTCCTTCATATTTCCAAGGAATATATTTCTTAAAGCATAGGTTTTATGATATTTGTAACAGAGTGCATGAGAACCTCAACTTGAACCTCAACAAGTCAAGGTGGGAATCCTGGATTTTTCGCTTGTAGCCAAGGCAAGCAGCCAGGCTTTGGAAGGATGGGCAGCTCCTTTGGTGGCAGGAGACACTGAGTCAAGTTTTGCCTCCACAATGGAGTACTTGAGGGAACTTGGAGGCATGGCCCAAGCTGCCTGGTCCTCGGTTTCCCTGATAACATTAAAAACCCTGCTCCACAAGAAGCAAAGGAGGGGACCAGAGGAGGAAAAGAATGCAAAAGGGCTAAGCTATGCTTGAAATTAAGGATTAGTGTGCCGATGAGGGTCCCATCAGGAGACAGGAATTCCCCCAGCTACTTTAACAGAGAAAACGTGACACAAAGAATCACTGACCAGGTAAGGGAGACCTGGCAGGAGAAGAGGACTCTGGGAAATCCCAGGAACAGCAACTGCAGAAGCCACTACCGGCCAGAGCTGGGGGACAAGCAGAGGCTGGGATTCCCAAAATGTAGACGCTCCGAGGCGGTGCCCCCGTGGGGCTGGAACACAGACATCTGAGGAAGGGGCTAGAGCTGGCTAGTACTGGGGTCGCTGTTGGGGACATGATGGGGCTGATCCCGGGCTGTGGAACACCTGCTACCTGGAACCCGTGTGCCTCCTGGAGGCCACCATAGTGCCAACGGGGGAGAAACTGCTGGGTCACGCTAGGAAGCAGGAAGCAGACGTGCACAAGTACTCCCTCCTCCCCTGTCCTCACAACTCCCTCTAGCACCCCCCCATTAGAAAACCTCATGCAGAGCCCGTGCGTGGGTGGAACAGAAATGTATCTTTCAGACTCTCAGCCCCTGCTTCTCAGAGCCGGGTAGAAAAGTGGGGGAGGGGAGGGGGTTAGAGATGAGAGTCAATAACAATGTCAAGGGACACCTGAGTGGCTCACTGGGTAAAGCATTCAGCTCAGGTCATGAGCTCCTGGTTCGTGAGTTAGAGACCCACATCGGGCTCTGCACTGACAGCATGGAGCCTGCTTGGGATTCTCTCTCTCTCTCTCTCTCTCTCTCTCTCTCTCTCTCCTCCTACTCACTCTCTATCCCTCTCTCTCTCTCTCTCTCCTCCTACTCATTCTCTATCCCTCTCTCTCTCTCTCTCAAGATAAATAAATAAACATTAAAAAAATAACAATGTCAAGCATCAGAAAACAGAAAAAGGGTATTAAAGCTGTAGTCAGGGTCAGCCATGTCCCTCCAACGTGCTGAATCCCTTCTGCTTCCTGGACCACAATTTCATCTGTAAAGCAGGACCGCCGACCTCGGGCACTAGAGCATTTATCTCTAACACTGCAGTTTCTGAGTGTGTGGCCCTTGTAAAGACTTCAGTGAGATTCTGGTATCCTCTTCTAGAAAGAAGTCTTCCCCTGGTTTATTTTCCTTTGAGAGAGAGAGAGAGAAATAGACACCTAAATGGGTTTCCTGGAGGCTGAGCTTGAATCAAAGGTACCCACGGGCTCCCTGCATCTCAGGGTCAATGACAGGTCGTGCAATTTCCAGGTGGGGATCACAGCCCGGGGATCATCCCTCAGCCCTGGGTGTACCTGCCAGGCACTGGAGGAGGCTGACACCTGAGTGCCTCCTGTTCTCATAGCTGGATGCCCGAGCCCACCTGCTGAGCCGGGCCCCACTGCCTTCCCACGCTGTCCCCACTGCTGACTTCACTCACACCGCCCAGCCCCCGACCTCGGGCACTCGGCACAGACCTCCTTCCCTCTGTCTAGAATGCCCTCTGCCGATCTGTGCATGCCTGAATTACAAAATTCAGGTCTCAGCTCGAATTCCTTTCTCGGGGAGATACTCACCACTGCTCTCCGCGTCTCCCTCGGGTTCTCTGCACTTGACCCTGCTTCATCTCCACAGTGTGTATCACTGTTTCTAACTTATTTCTTGACCTGCTACTTTCTATCTGCCCCACCTAGAATTAAGATGCTGGGGGCGCCTGGGTGGCGCAGTCGGTTAAGCGTCCGGCTTCAGCCAGGTCACGATCTCGCGGTCCGTGAGTTCGAGCCCCGCGTCAGGCTCTGGGCTGATGGCTCGGAGCCTGGAGCCTGTTTCCGATTCTGTGTCTCCCTCTCTCTCTGCCCCTCCCCCGTTCATGCTCTGTCTCTCTCTGTCCCAAAAATAAATAAAAAACATTGAAAAAAAAAATTAAAATAAAAAAAAAAAAAAAAAAGATGCTGAAGGCAGCAGGCTTGTCTGCCCCTGGTCACTGTGGCATCCCACGCCCAATACGGTTTCTGTCCCATAACAGGTGCTTAAGAAATGTTCGTTGAATGAATAGATAAATGGAACATTTTAAACTCTGAAGCCTGGCCTTCGAATGCCTGAGAGCATTTAGCAAGACACTGAGTACTCACATGGCACTTAATAAATTCCTGGTGGAAGCATTCCTTCCAGCATTTTCTCCAGGAGTCCAGCAACTCCATGGAAGTCTCCAGAGCATCAAATCAACCATTCACTGGGAGAAGGAGGTAGGGCAATGTGACCCACTCTCAGGTCAGAGGGGACACCTAACCTCTCACATCTGAGCTCCAAACCATCACCTGGAAGGTTTGTTAAGACGGAAATTACTGGACCAACCCCCCCCCCCCCCACTGCCCCCACAAGGGTTCCGATTCTCTAGGTCTGGGGTGGGGCTGGAGAATTGACATTTCTAAGCATGTCCCAAGAGATGCTGATGCTGACGATGTGACCTCCACACTTGAAGACCACAGGCGATTATAGGGACAGTCATCCCTACCTCACACAACTGTTGCAAAGATCAAATACAGTTTTTAGGAAAGTGCTCAGCGCCACGTCTGGAAATGTGAGTCCGGCTCCATCATTTATTTGTCTTCCTTGTACCTGCACTGCTTGCCTGGAAAACCTGACCAGCCTCCCAGGGGCCTCTCTGCCTCCTCTCTCCTCCATGCAATTGATTCCCTGGCACTTCGGGAAACACAGTCCTTAAGTACAAATCCAATATGGCTGCTTTTTTCAAACACCTCAATGCTTCCCTGCATTGTCACATCCCAACGGAAGCCATGAACTAGAAGTCTTTTCACAACTTCCTCCAATATTTTATCTACTCTTCTCGTCTCTTCTCCTTATGAATAATCCTCCCAAAGCCAACCCTCATTTGTCAGGGGAGGCCTGATGTCGTATTATCCATCGGGCACATGGCATGGCACGGGGATACAAGCGTAGGCTGTGTGGTCAGGGGGCTGGGATTCAAATTCTGACTCTGGTGCTTTCTAGCTGTGTACCTGGGGCAGGTCACTCCCCAACTCTGTCCCCACTTTCTCCGGTCGTGAAGGGAGGGTAAGAGCGATCCTTGCCTGCGTGCATTGTTGACTGGAATGATGTGCAAAGGGCACTTAGAACAGCACCCAGCGTGGTGAGTATTCAGTAAAGTACTGCTGACAGAGAGCTGCTGGTGGTGGGAAAGACCCAAATGACACTGATCTCACCTGCCGAGTTCAGGAGACACCAGAGGTGGGGCTGGGGGTGGTGGGCAGGACACCCCAGTCCTGGGGTAGAGAACTAAGCCCACTTGTCCTTCTAGATCTCTCTTCCCCACTCATTTGTGATCCCCTTGCAGACACAGACTGTCCTATTCACCCCACGGAAGGAGAGAAGAGGTGTCATGGACAACCAGGAATCCTTCATTCTATGGCTCCAGATTGAGAAAAGCAAGAGGGTGGTTGTCACAGGAGGAAAAGCTAAGAACAGCCATCTCCAGCAAGCCTGTCCCAAGACTTGAGTGGTCTTTTCCCTCTGGTCTTGCATCGAAGAGACCCCTGAACACAAGTGTCCAGTTTGGAGCCGGGAGGCAGGCTTGGTGCTCTGTTCTCGGCCAGCCCCTCCCCCTCACATCTGCCCTCCTACATTTTAGCCCTTTTACCAACTATTAACACCATGCCATCCCTCACCGTACCTCTGTGATAAAAACGGAGCAAAAACCAGCACAAGGAAACAAAAAATGTTGGTACATGATTCAATGTTAAGGCTTGCAAATGACAGGAGCTCTCAGCAGAAGGCAAGGCAGATGCGGGAGGTGTGAGCCCCTCCACTGGAGGTTTGCAAACAGAAGCTGCAGCCGTCTGCTGAGAAAGCGCCTCAGCGTTCCCTGCAGGGACAGTTGGGCGTGAAATTGGTAGGCACTGGAGGGCTTCTCTGGGCTCTTCCCAGGAAAAATATTCTGGGGACCAAAGCGGCTGAATCCTATCCTGATATTCTAGCCCCTTGCGTCTTCAGAGAAGGGGAGAGAAGGCTGGGAAGCCACCATCCCCAGTCAGAGGGTCCCCGCTCCACGGTCGCTGAACATCGCCCTCCTTGAGCGCGGCTGACCTCCTCCCGGGACGCACCCCTAAGGCCAGCTGCACAGAAATGCCAGGTACGCAATCTCTTAATTGGACACTTGGCAGAGGGCGAGGACGATTCGTTGGCTCCACTGCCCCAGCCTACATGTAAGCAGACGGGGGAGTAAAGAGTCCCCAGCCAGAGCAAAGGATGCCAATTTCCACTTGGCACAGGGGCAGACATTTCAGAGAGGATTACAGGGCAATTCTAACCAGCTGTCACAAGGGCTGAGTGTTGTTCTAACCGGTTGCCCCTGCGTGAACCCTCCTCTCCAGCCAGGCCAGTCTGCCCTGTCCCCTGAACACGCCGTGCTCATTCCTCCCTCCTCCCCGTGCACACGCTGTGCCCTCCCCTGAGATGACTCCGCTCTGCCCACAGCCCACCCACCTCCTCCCCGCCCTCCAAGGCCCAGCTGCGGTCCTCTTTCAGAAACTTCCCCAGACCCCCTAGACCACGGGGATCTCAGAACCTCCAGAACCCACGTCGGTTATTAGAACAATAACAACCACAGCAGCCACTTATTAAGCTCTCACTGTGTGCCGGGAACACGGTAAGCATCGTATATACGTTGTGCAAGTCTCAAAACAATCCTGCAAGGAAAGATGTCCCCACTTTAACGACGAGAAAGCAGACTTCACGCTATTTGCTAAGCTAGTGCACAGCAAATGAAGCCAGGGTCTTCCTGGGTCCAGATCCCATGTGCTTTCCATGAAAAAATCAAATGTAATTTTTTTTTTTTTATTTCATGTCAATTCTAGTATAGTTAACGAACAGTGTTATATGAGTTTCAGGTGTACATTATAGTTAATTGACAATTCCATACATCACCTGGTGCTCATCAAGACAGGTACGCTCCTTAATCCCCATGAATGTAATCATTTTTCTTATGGGCTCCCCTTACCCTTGGGAGAGAGCCTACACTCCTTGAGATCAAGCACTTTGTCTTATTATCCCATGTCCCCCGAATTAGTCGCCGCAAAACATGAGCAAAACTCCTTCTGGTAAATTTTCCTATGTGCCTATCTACTTCAAACTGGGTTTCTGTCACCACCAAAAGACTCCTAGGAAACACCGTTTGGAAATTTGCTTCTTACTGAATAATCATAGATCTTTGAGCTAGAGAGGCTCAAAAGATCACCCGCAGCCGGCTGCAGCTGGGACATCCTCATTCAAGGGGATAGTTGTGGCTAAGTGTCAATGCAAACTCCCAGCCCAGGCATGTGAATGATTCAGGGAAATAAATGAAATTCTCCCACACTCTTTTAGGTAAGATGCCTACTTGTATACTTAAAAAGTGTGTTATATAAGAACTCCGGCACGGTCAGAGAACGGGAGAAAATTATTTTAGTGCTGTCCCTGCTGCGAGCCATCTGATCAGCCAGAGGTTTGTCTCTGTAGTTATTCACTCCCTGCCCTGTTCCAGCCCCACCTTGTGCTACCTCCATACTGAGCCCCTTCAGCATTTTCAATTTTTTTTAATGTTTATTTTCGAGAGAGAGAGAGTACAAGCAGGGGAGGAGCAGACAGAGAGGGAGACACAGAGTCCGAAGCAGGCTCCAGGCTCCGAGCTGTCGGCACAGAGCCCGACGCGGGGCTCGAACTCACAAACCGTGAGATCATGACTTGAGCCGAAGCCCGACACCTAACTGACTGAGCTCCCCCAGTGCCCCCCATTCAGCATTTTCATTAAGAATCTTGATATGCGGCCTCCAGGATGCACAACTACGTAGCTCCATGCCTGGCACACAGTGGGACCTGTCAACAGGACATATTGGCATTAGTGTAAAAAGACCTCAGAGCGGGGCCCCTGGGTGGCTCAGTCAGTTAAGCATGACTCTTGATTTGGGCTCAGGTCACGATCTCTCAGTTTGGTTTGTGAGATCGAGCCCCAAGTTGGGCTCTGCTCTGATGGCATGGAGCCTACTTGGGATTCTCTCTCTCTCTTTCCCTTTCTCTCTCCCCCGCTCGCTTTCTCTCTCTCTCTCTCAAAATAAATAAATAAACCTCTAAAAAAAAAAAAAAAAAAAGACCTCAGAGGCATCTAGAACAAGGACCACCCGCTGCAAGCCATCAGAGTCCTTGTGGGTCACTCAGGCTGCCAGCGGCTGACTCCGGCCACGGTGTCAGGGAGCCCGTGGAGAGATCGGGAGCCCAGTGAGAAAAGCCCAAAAGCTTTGCCCAATTCAGGAAGCAGCAGCTGACCTGACAGCATGGTTGTTCCCGGGAACAGTAAGGCCCAGAGCCATCAGCTCTTCCCAATTTTTCAGAGAAGCCATAAATCCTTACTTTTCTTTGAAATCCACCCGTTTAAAAACATTGGCAGTTTATTTAAACTGCTCTTAAAATGCAACTGAAGGGTGCCTGGGCCGCTCAGTCGGTTAACTCAGGTCATGATCTCAGGACTCCCAAGTTCGAGCCCCGCGTTGGGAGTCTCTGTCTCCCTCTCTCTCTGCCCCTCCCCCATTCGCTCTGCCTCTCTGTCTCAAAATTAAATAAATTAAATAAATTAATAATACATTTAATTAATATAAATAAATTAAATAAACATTTAAAAAGTAAAAAGTAAAAAATAAAATAAAATAAAATAAAATAAAATAAATTTTTCCTGAATCAACAAACCTGACTGCAAGCTGGATCCTGCCTACAGGTAGCCAGTTTATGGCCATCCCATGGAAGCAAGGTCTGAGTCCAGAGAGGTGAGGCCACCTGCCAAGGACACACAGCTTGTTGGTGTGGTGACAGCACAGGGACTGGGCCTCTAGGTGGCCAGGCTCAGTCTAGCCCTTGCTCTCCAGCATCTGAGTGGCCTGAATGCCCCTCGGGGTTGCCCCGATGACACACACCTGCCAAGGTCCCTGCACGTCACTGCCACGTTCACCTCTCTAAGCAAAAACTCTTCGATGATTCCCAGTGGCTTCCCGGACTCACATTCGATCTTCTGTGCTGAGCATAAAATTCTTTCCCTTCCCTTGCTTTCTCCAAAGTCATTCTGAGAGCTTTTGAACTTGACCTCTTCACGGACCTCCACATCCTGGGCACTCACTGTGCAGGGCACAGCGGCCAGCCCTGAGGACACAGAGTCCAGTGAGACCCAGGCCCTGCTTCGAGGAACTGTGGTGGTCAATTTTATGTGTCAACTTCGATCAGCCATAGCGCCCGGGTATGTCATCAGTCACAAGGCCAGATGTTACTGTGAAGGTATTTTTTAGATGTGCTTAATATTTAAACCAATAGACTTCGAGAAAAGCAGAAGGCCCTCCATAATGTGGGTGGGCTCCATCCAATCAGTTGAAGGCTTAAGAGAAAAGACTGAGGTCCCTGAAAGAAGAGAACAAACACACTGCTCCAGACTGCCTTTGGACTCAATCTGCGACACCAATTCTTCCCTGATCTCCAGCCTTCCACCCAGCCCTGCGTATTTTGGACTTACCTCCCTCCCCAGTCACATGAGCCAATTCCTTAAAATAACTCTCTCCCCAATACATAGACAGATGGATAGATAGAGGAGGGTGTGGGGGACAGAGAGGGAGGAGAGGGATACACGCATACCTTACTGGTTCCGTCTGTCTAGAGAACTATAACTAATACAGAAACTCGGAGTCTGCTGCGAAATATACTGACTGCGACTCCCTTCATTATACTAAATTCACATTTGATGTGAAGGCTCAGGAAAATGAGGGAAAGGGCAATTCCCCGCCCCCGCCCCCCCCCCCCCCGCCAGACTTGTAAGCAATTTCTGTGTATCTGTGCTATGTGCATTTTTCGGAGAAAAGTGGCAAAGAATTTTGGAGCCCCTCCCCCACAAAAACGCGAGGACCACCAAATTCCCCGCGCTTGGACAGCCATCCCTGCTCTGCTAGTCTGTAACTCAGTGGTACCTGAAGCATTTCTGCGGGTCATTTTGCTCTCACCAACCAGAGACCTAGAATGAGCTTTCGGTGTTCATTGAAAATGAAGCCTCCCAGAAACGGCACAAGATGGAAATAATACCACCCCACCGATTTGCTGTGAGTCTTCTAAGAGGTGGCAAACGTGACTGAACTGCATGGGGGCTGAATCCACAGAGGGGACTCAGTAGTGTCCCCTTGCTTATTTATTCAGCCGGATACACTCAAGGCCTGAGGAGCCCCCGTCCTCGGCTTGCAGGATTTCAGCGTAAGTCGACTAAGGTCAAGCTGCTCTCCTTCCAGCCACAGACACAAGGAAAGAAAGATGATGCACCTGCTCCTTTAAGTCCAAACTCCTAACCCAGGACAGGTACTTTCTTCTCACAGAGGCAGCCGCATTTTCTCAGCTGCTCTCCAGGGTAATTATACCTCCCCCCAGGCAATTGTCACAATGCCAGGGTGCGAGCGCTTTACCTGTCCCTCCTTCCTCAAATCCAGAAGGAAGGGGGCACGGGGGCCTGGCACCTGGGGTCAGAGTCAGGGAGACCAGCCTTGCCGTTCTGCCTAGTGGCATCCTGCTCTTCAGACCTTGGTTTTCCCCAATAACTAACAGGGGTTGGTAAGACAAGTCACGTCACAGTGTGCAAGGATTTAATGAGATGAGTCATGCAAGGCTTGGGATCCCTCTCTAGGCAGGGTTGTAAGCAAGTATTATTTTTTTTATTACCCTAATTTTTGCAGGGGAAGGACCGCTGACACTGAGTCCCCTTTGCCTAACCTCCCTTGAACTGGGGCATCCTATCCTATCACCTGCCACCAAAAGAGCCCGGGCAAGCACCTTTTGGAAATGTACTTCTCACGTGACCTCTAGGATCACTGAGCTGGGTAGACAATTAGCTCTCATCCTGCTTTCCAGACGGGACTTCTAAAGTCCAAGAGGTGAAGCCACTTGCCCAGTAGGGCATGGCTGGGAAGCCGTGGAAAGGCTCTCCACTCCCAATTGCTTCTGCCCCTCTTACTGACTGCACAGAGGTCAGAAAGTTGATATGGCAGCCAAGAAACTTGGCAAGAGCTTCTTGGTCAGGGGGTCACAGAGCAGGAGAAAGCATGGGAACTTTTATCCCAATTACATCCTGTTTAACTTGGACTTCCCTAGAGCCTGCAAAGCCAAACGGCCAGCATAGTTCTTGCCCTTGGGTGGCCATCAGGAATTCTGACTTCTAATTTGGGCTGATTACTTTGGACAAGTTGCCCAGCCTCCCTGTTCTAATCTTCCCATTTATAAGTCTGGGATAATAATAGCTTCCTCTCTTTGGGGAACATTTCAATGGCTTTTTTTTTTTTCTGAACAGGGTGACATCATTTGTTCCCCTTAATTTGCTTTGTTTGGGTAGGCAGGAAATTATTTTCAGCCAGCAGCCAGTAATCACTAATCACACTGACAATTTGTAAAAAGTGAACTGCCAAATGTATTTCAAGACTGGATCTCTATTTGCTAATGCAACATTCCCCCAGGAGTGGATTTTAGCTGATGTTCAGGCACCACGTGGCCATGGTTAGAGACTGGGCTAGAATAGAAAATGCAATGGACTGAGTGATAGGAAGCTCCTGGTGGGGCTGGGAGACCCTGATGAAGTCATTTTACCTGCCTGAGTCACTAACTCTTCAACTTTGAAAGGAGAGAGTTGGACTAAAATACCTTTAGGGTCCCCTTCAGCGATGCTGCTCGGACTTCACCTAAAATAATCACTTAATAAAAATAGTTCTCAGTTACCCTGGTCCCTCCAACCCTCACCCTTCCCCATTCCCCCTCCAGACAGATACCGGCATAAGCCAAATCATTTCACTCACTGTTTGAAACTCCTCCAATAGCAGAGCAAGGGCCAGGAAAATCATGGTGGGTTCATGCAAAGGTATAATATGCAGTCATTTAAAATGATGTATAGGGGCACCTGGTTGGCTCAGTTGGTTAAGTGTCTGACTCTTGGTTTCGGCTCAAGCCATGATTTCATGGTCTGTGAGATCGAGCCCCGTGTTGGGCTCTGTGCTGACAGCATGGAGCCTGCTAGGGATTTTCTCTCTGACTCTCTCTCTTTCTCTTTCTCTTTCTCTTTCTCTCTCTCTCTCAAAATAAATAAATTAACATTTTAAAAAAAGAAATAAAAAGAAAATGATGTATAAAGAGGAGCTTTCAGGGTGCCTGGGTAGCTTAGTTGGTTGAGCGTCCAACTCTTGATTTCGGCTCAGGTCGTGATCCCACAGTTTTGTGGGTTTGAGCCCTGCATTGGGCTCTACCCTGGCAGTGTGGAGGCTTCTTGGGATTCTCTCTCTCTTCCTCTCCCTCTGCCCCTCCCTCACTCATGTGGTCTCTGTCTCTCAAAGTAAATACATAAACTTTTTTTTTTTTAATGTTTGCCAATTTTTTTTTTAACGTTTATTTATTTTTGAGACAGAGAGAGACAGAGCATGAATGGGGGAGGGTCAGAGAGAGGGAGACACAGAATCCGAAACAGGCTCCGGGCTCTGAGCTGTCAGCACAGGGGCCCGATGCGGGGCTCGAACTCACGGACCGTGAGATCGTGACCTGAGCCGAAGTTGGCGCTCAACCGACTGAGCCACCCAGGCGCCCCTAAACTTTTTTTAAAAAAGAGGAGCTTTCCATAATATGGAGAAGCAAAGAGCTTAATTTAGGTGAGAAAGAAGGATCCAAAATAATATCTCAATAATTAAAAATATGTAAGACAAAGACTAGAAGGAAATACCACAAGATGTTCATTGACTCAACTTACTAAGTGCCAGAGCTGGGACTCAAACCCAGGTAGAAAGAATGTGAGTGAGTTGTTAGAGAAACAGCATGGGCAACAAATGTCCAGCACTTGAAGAGTTTAAAGACAAGAGGACTGGAATTGTGTTGTGGACCCAGAGAACCTATGTAGAGAAGCTATCGCTATTATCTGCCACGTATTTCACCATGGAGCATAATCAAATAAAGTTAGTTAATGCATTTTTTGCCAGATCCTTCACTTTCTTCCTTTTCTTCAGCAAAGTTTCTGCACACATTAAGAAGGCATGTTCTGTTCATCCTTCAGAATCGCTCTCCAAATATCTGTAGAAGCTAAGAAATAAATCTTTGGTATCTTAAGCGATGAATCTTTTTTTTTTTTCCCCTTAGATCACCATCAGAGGTCCTAGATTAAAAAATAATTAAATTACTTGATAGTTATCGCAAAAATCATGTCTTTTCCTCTGGGATGGGCCACTGCCTTTGAAATTACACTCTTAAAAAAGACAGATCATTTATCCTGGTCTTAGTATTTCAGAAATCCCAGGATGATCCAGTGTTCCAAACCTAACAATCCCCCATGGTTTTCTGGACACAGCCCTAACTGTCACACTCACCGATGACAGACATGTCCCCGGGCCTGAGGCTCACATCCGGGATAACAGGAAATAATATGAGCTAGATAAGTACAGACCCACGAAGTAGGTAAAAATCGCTGGATGTGTTATTTTCGTACATAAAAGAGTCTGCTTTAAACAAACAAAAACTACCCTGTTTCATAAGATGATGGGTGCAAGACTATTGACACTAGAAAGGTAATTCTACCTAAATGATGGGGGAGGAACTGTTCATTTGAGTTAACCAGTACATGGGGCCCATCTCTCAAAACAGAAAAAATACGTTAAGACAAGCTACCAGGCAGTATTTTTGCGGAAACGGCATCATGCTCGGAACCGGGAGACCACGATTCAAACCCCAGGCTCTTAGTCTCCTCCATGGGTTTTTTGGCAAGTTCCCAATCCACCTTAAGCTTCACTATTGCCACCAAAAAAAAAAAAAAAAAAGAAAGGGGGGGGGGCTAACAGTTTTAACGCAAAAATGGCACTCCAGAAAATGTGAGTGGAATATAAAATTAAACATAGAAGGAAAAAATCAATACCCTTCTTACATGTTATATAGAAGACACACATTATATATAAAATACATATACATATCCATATCTTTCAAATATAGAACTCATAAGAGCGCCATGTTATCTGTCACTGTGGACTATTAGTGCTGAGAGGGACTTCAGGGCTTATGAGTCTGGAAGGTTTCAACCTGGAGCCAAGCAGTTCTAGAAGTTCCATACGAAGCCAAGCAGCCTTCAGATGTGAGGTGAATGCCTGTAGTATTTGTCCTCCCAGTATCCATTGTCCCGTCTCATGACAACCATATCCTAATTTCGTTGAGGGGAGCCATCCCTGTTGCACTGTCCACACGGTTCAGGTGGGGCTTACCCCCCCCCGTGTTACAGTGACAGGCGCATGGCCAGTCCAGCATCCATCCCACCATCTCTCCACAGGGATGGCCTCAGCTCTGGCCTGGACTTTTAACAGAACCATGAGAAAGAGTTGTGCTCTCCTTGGTGGGGTTGCTCAGCTGGCAGAAGATGGACATATTTGCAATGACCTGGGGAGATCTTTCCTGAAAAGAAAGCAAACAACTCAGCAGCACTAAGAGGTAGAGAGAGATAGGCTCCTGATGGCATCCTCTGGGCTCCTGGGTCCAGCCGTGCCTAAAGCTAGAGCTTCTCCAAAACTTTTCAGCACTATGAACCATTACATTGCCTTTCGGTATAGGCCACTGTGAGCCAGGTCTCTATCACCTGAGACCAAAAGAATCCTGCCCAGTACAAGAGATTTCATGAATTCCTTGAAACGGTATGCAAATTTTACATAAATACGCATAGATATATTTTCCCAGGGAGAGGATCCGTGTTTTTAACAAGTTCCTGAACTAAAAAGATTAAAACTGACCATTCTGATCCAATGTTCACATTTTTCAGATGAGAAGGCCAAGAATCAAGTCGAGGGAGTAACTTGCCTCAGGTCACATGGCAAGTTGGTGACAGAACACGGAACAGAATCGATTCTGCTGACTCAACCTACCCTTACACCTCCCTCGTCCCCAGTGGAGCTCACCTCTGGCCACTCACGATCACCATGTGCAGGCTCTCCAATGTCCAAGGATGCACATCCGAGCCCTGTATTTTTTGAAGCCTCCTGGAAAATTCTAATGTGCAAGTAGGATGAGAACCCCTGCCTTACAACATGAAAACAATGGTGAGGAAGTACACACAACCCAACTATTCCAATATTCATTCCCCATTAAATAAATACATTACTTACATAAAATGAAATATCTTACTTACTCTACGCCAGCACTGCAGTAGGTGTTGAGATGCAAAAATTGAAAAAAAATACAGGACCTCCCCTGAAAAACAGTTGATCTCTTGGGTAAAACAAAACAAGAACAATCCATCCAAAAAATGGCCACTTTTCATTGGCAACAGAATGGAATTCTTGGCAGCCTTAGCTTCAAACTCTCAGCCACCTAACTCTCTCTTGGTCTCTCAAATTAAGTAAACAGTTCCTTCAGAAGATACGGTCGAGTGTTTGCATCTATTTGAAACAGTCCCATTTAGGGAACGTATGGCATTTGAGTACATTTACAAAAAGGGTAGAATTTAAGGGTAACGTTTTTGTGCAATCGAAGTTAAATTGCTGTCGATGTAAAATAGACCGCTGTATTAGTAAGATGTTTTATGTAAGCCTTGAGGTAACCACAAAACAAAAATAAGAGATAGATTCACAAACAGTGAAGAGAAGGGAATCAAAGCATACCGCTACAGAAAATCATTAATTCACAAAGGAAGGCAGCAAGAGAGGAAGAAAGGAACAAGGGACTACAAAAGACCTAGGAAACAAGATGGTATTAGTAAGTCCTTCCATATCAATAATTACCCTAAAGGAAAATGGATTGAATTCTCCAGTCAAAGGACACAGAGTGACTAGATGGATTTTTTTAAAAAACAAGACCCAGCTATCTGCTGCCTACAAGAGTCACATTTCAGCTTTAAGAACACACATAGGCTCAAATTGAGGAGGTGGAAAAAGATAGTTCATGCAAGCGGAAATTTAAAAAAGAGCATGGGTAACTTCACTTTTATCAGACAAAAGAGACTTTAAGTCAAAAACGGTAACAAAAGACAAAGAAGGTCATTATATAATGATAAAGGAGTCATTCATCAAGAAGATACAACAATCATAAATATATATGCACCCAACAGTGAAGCACCTAAGTATATTAAGGAAACACTAACAGATATGAAGGGAGAAGTAGTCAACAATACTTAATAGTAGCCGACCGTAATACCTCACTTCTACCAATGGATAGACCGTGCAGACAGAAAATCAAGGGAAACATTAGACTTGAATATACTTTAGGCCAAGTGGACCTAATAGACATCTACAGAACGTTCCTTCCAACAGCATAAGAGCACACGTTCTTCTCAAGTGCACACAAACATTTCACAGGGCACATTTCTGCACACCAGCAACAGAGAGGTGAGAAGGAGAATGAGATCCCCGCTCTCGAGGAACTCACATCTAGGGCAGAAGTCCATCCTGGGAAATTTTTATGTCAAACTTGGCAAAGGTGGATGAAATTAAGACAATAGAGGTAGAAATTATATAGATAATAATATTGGCACCTCATACCTGTAACCTTCTCCAGAGGCTTGCCCTTGAACAAATTAGTCACCTCACTTGGAGATGCACTATGGGCAGTGACAAAAGATGCCTGACCCACTCAACCCACATGCAAGCAGGGCACAACCCAAGCTGGGCCAGTACTTCCATCCCACATGCCTGGTCCCATTGCAGCTGAGAAAGCCACACCTGAGATGGAGTGACACTCTCTAAGCCACACTGTTATCTGTGCGGGGAACTGGGATAGAGATACAAATGTAGTATTTCTGGAGCCCCTGAGTGTCTGCCCTGCCAATCACCCCTCTCCCATATGGAGGTCCTGAAAGATAAATCTACCAGAGAGAGCGGCCATCTAGAAAATTAAATATCTTACAATGATCAGCGGGGCCAGTGGCCAGCAGCTGAATTCAGCATTTTCTGTTAAAGATGAATTTAAAAAAAAGTTAGACCAGAAACTAAGTATAGCATCTCTCAAAAAATCCACCTCCAAATTTTGACTTCTCCCACTTGCTCCTTCCACATGTAAGGAGCCAAAATGTGGGGCTGGCACTACGTTAACATGGCTTCATTAATACCGGTTTTCTAAATGGAAGCAATACAATTTACAAATGAAGTTGCCTGCCAGCCTTTTCTATTTGGTACAGCTCTGCTGTCTGGTACAGTAGCTATGAGCTACAGGAGGATATTTAAATTTAAAGTTTAATTAAAATTAAAAATTCAAGTCTTCAGTCATACAAGCCACCATTTCAAGTGCTCGACAGCCACACATGACCAGTGACTACCATATTGGACTGTGCCGATGTAGAACATTTCCATCTTTGCAGAAAGGCACATCGTATAACACTGACCATGAGGAGGCACCAGGACAAGAAACAAAGGGTCTGTCTCAGAGGGTCAGGCAAGGCTCCGTTTACCCAAGCAGCCTCTGGGAGGAAAAAAAAAGGAAGGTGGAGAGAGACAGTCAGGAAAACTGATCCACATCCTTTAACACACAGTGAACCCACTCGGTAACAAGCCAGCCTACTCTGTGCTTTGGGGTCCAACCCATAAATGCACATCACCCCTTCATGGAGAAACAGGTGGGACCAGGGGCAAAAGATCCTCTCTGTTTTCATGGTGTGCATATGAGACTGCTATTAACCAAAACATTACATTTTTTTAATGGAGTGATTTATAGCATGAACTAAGTTCACTTGCCATCCATTATAACTATGAAATCACAGAGAAGGACTGATGGATCCAGCTAGGATCAGGTGCTCACCCTTGGGTCAATCTCCCTTGAGGGTTGGAACAATATGGCAGCCAAAAGGGTGGCTATGTGATTGAAGCATGACTGCTACCCTTGGAAATCCTTCTACAACGGGCAGACAGAAGTCAGAGGTCCTCTACACTAACTCATTTCACTTCTTGTTTTGTTTAGCCAATCTTGCCTTGCTTATTCCTGATCTTTGAGATTTTGGAGGACAAGGATCCTGTTTCTTCCACCGTGCCCACACATACCCGCTTCATGGTTGGTTCTCACTCCTCAACAAATATTTAACTGAATGATAGTAGATGGCATCTATTGAGTCCTACCTTGGGCCTGGGACAATGCTATGTGCTTCATACACGTTAACTCATGTAAACATTACAGCAACTTTATGTGATGGATTTTATTTCCCCTATTTTACAGGTGAAGAAACTGAGTCTCATCAAAATGAAGGAACTTGCTCAAGGTCGCAGAACCAGTAAGTGCTGACTGTGGGATTCAAACTCCCACCTATATGACTTTTCATGCTGCTAAATATTTAAAACTGGTTGTGTGAATGTTAGCAGAAAGTCTTTGATAAACACCAGTAACTGCTCACAAAATCATTGTCTAAAATGAATTCGACTAAAAAGAGGATACGCACAAGGCCACGTTCAAGATGACTTCTGAATGCTATAATTGATGCCTATTTTCTGTGAAGACAAAGCCACATTCACATGATACTGAAGGAGCAAAAATGTGGCCTGGAAGTATGTTAAACACAGCTTAGTTAATAATGATGGTCCAAATGGAAATAATAAAATTATGAATGAAAGTATCTTCCAGTGTTTTCTACTTGGCACGCTCAGTCGAATCTTCATTCTGTAGTTGACCTCCGAATGTCAGCAACTTATAGTCTGTAGTTGACATACAATTAGCATCCAGAGTGCCCTGTAGCTAATATTCCTTTATATCAACTATATTTCTTTCTTATATTGCTGGAGCCCCCAGCTAAGAGTAAATGCTACACCTGCCTTCCTCAACTCCGTATTTTCTCACTCAAATAATCTTTGAGTGTCTGCCTCTGTCCAATACCCTTCAACAGTGGCCTGCCCTCCGACCTGCTCACTGGTCCTAGAACACGTCCCGCACATTGCTTCTTCTTTGCTCATGCTGTTCCAGTAGTATTGCTTTCTTACCCTACCTAGGACTCACTTATTCCTATGCTTTCTTCAAGGACCAATGAAACCCACACAGAGTGAATGTGAGTACGGCTAACTCTTGAACAACACAGAGGGTTAGGAGCACTGAGACCCCCCCATGCAGTTGAAAATTTACACATAAATTTTGACTCCCTAAAAACTTAACTACTAATAGCCTACTGTTGACTGGAAGCCTTACCAAGAACAGAAACAGTCAACTAACACACAGCTTGTATGTTATATGTATTATATACTGTATTCTTACAATAAAGTCATCTAGAGAAAGAAAATGATAAGGCAGGGTGTGGCTGGGGGTTGTAGCTGGTTGAGCTTCTGACTCTTGGTTTCAGCTCAGGTCATGATCCTAGGGTTATGGGATCGAGCTCCATGTCAGGCTCCACACTGAGTGTGCAGCCAGCTTGAGATTCTCTCCCTCTCTCTCTGTCCCTTCCCCACTAGTGTTCTCTCTCTCTCTCTCTCTCTCTCTCTCTCTCTCTCTTTCTCTAAAAATAAAATAATTTTAAAAAAGAAAATGATAAGAGGGGAGGTTGGTGGGAGTATGGGTGAAATAGGTCATCGGGATTAAGGAGCACACTTGTGATGAGA
Organism: Panthera pardus; assembly: GCF_024362965.1. Classification (NCBI taxonomy): domain Eukaryota; kingdom Metazoa; phylum Chordata; class Mammalia; order Carnivora; family Felidae; genus Panthera; species Panthera pardus. The sequence continues at coordinate 75,193,201 of NW_026527002.1, read as the reverse complement.
ATTGGATGATGTACAGAAGACTTGAATCACTATATTGTACATCTGAAACTAACATAATACTGTATGTTAACTAACTAGAGGGGCACCTGGGTGGCTTAGTCGGTTAAGCGTCCGACTTCAGCTCAGGTCACAATCTCGTGATCCGTGAGTTCGAGCCCTGTGTCGGGCTCTGGGCTGATGGCTCGGAGCCTGGAGCCTGCTTCCGATTCTGTGTCTCCCTCTCTCTCTGCCCCTCCCCTGTTCATGCTCTGTCTCTCTGTCTCAAAAATAAACGTTAAAAAAATTTAAAAAAAGCTAACTAAAATTATAAAACCATAAAAATTTTCCAAAAATTAACTAAAATAAATAAATAAAATTAAAAAACAAAAACAAAAATGGTAAGGAAAACCCATTTACAATACTATACTGTATTGGCCAAACAAACAAACAAACATATAATTGGATCCATGAAGCTCAAACTGTATTGTTTAAGGGTCAACTGTAGTTTAATTAGTCCTCTGCTATTACTGCCATAGGAGATGTTTAATATTTGCCACAGGAAGTGCCAAGTTACTGTAAAATGGAAGCTCCATTTCCAAGTTGTACTTTATATCAGTCAGTTTTCGCTGAATGACAAGAACACAAAGATATAGGGGAAGGACAGTCTAGGGAGAGGAAACAGCAAGAAGAAAGAGCCTGAGGTAGGAATGAGCTTGGTTTATTCAAGAAAAGGGCCAAGTGCCAGCATGGTAGGAACAGAGTGAGTGGGGAAAATAGTGGAACAAGATGAGCTTAAGAAATGCTGGGGGGGGGGGTGGAGGGGGGTGCCCTGGGTGGCTCAGTCAGTTGAGCATCCAAATTCGGCTCAGGTCAGGATCTCATGGTTTGTGAGTTAGAGCCCCGCGCTGGGCTGTGTGTTGACAGCTCAGAGCCTGGAACCTGCTTCGGATTCTGTGTCTCCCTCTCTCTCTGCCCCTCCCCAGCTCACACTTTGCCTCTCTCTGTCAATAATAAATAAACATTTTTAAAAATGGGAAAAATTTTAGCAAGAAAAAAAAGAAATGCTAGGGACCCATGTTTCTTCTGTGCCACCTGTTATAATTTTGTCCTTGGTTTCTCCATCTGTAAAATGGAGTTACTAACCATCAGCAGCTTTTATCTATTAGGATCTCTGCAAGAAGTCTGTGCAACAGGCAGGAGAGGAATTGTCATTCCCCCTTTACAGGTAAGGAAACAGAGACTTGGAAAGTTTAGCGGCTTTGCCCAGAGAATCAGGACTCACAGTCAAGGCTCCCAATTGCTGTTGCCATGCTCTTCCCCATTTGTGAATTTCAATGACCGCAAGCAACCCTAAATTCTGAGGCAGGTCTTTACAACTTTCAATTCTTTTTAAGAGGGAATTAACCCCAGTATTGTGGATAAGCTTAGAGCCTCCTATGGTTTTTATTTTTAATTTAATTTGTCGCTTACGTACTTATCTCTCCTACCAAAACGTGAGAGGTCAAAATGTTGAAACTGCGCAGCAGAACTTGGGTGGGCAGAAAAGTCGGGGATGGAGTATATGGGGAGGGACACCAACAGTGCCCACATATCCAAGGTCACACAGCTTGTCAATTGTGAGGCTAGAATTTGAACCAAGAGGAAAGTGTGGTCTGTTTCCAGTGATTGGGACCGTGTATGCAGAGGACCAAGGAGGGTGCCTGACCACGGTAACAGCTCAGTAAACTTTAGCTGCTGTTACTGTCTCCCACGTCATGCTGTTAGAAGGGTCTGTCACCAGTCAACAGCCATCTGGTCCAATGGCCAAGAATCCACCCAAAGATCCCCGGAATTAAAAAGATCAGGTTGTGAGGATGCCAGATGATTTCCATCCCATGAGTCCTCCCTCCCTAACTCGCACAAAAGCCTGGCAGTCTCGCCCTATTTCTCAGAACAGAGTCTGCTGGGGACCGGGAAATTAATCAGACTTCATTAATTCTGCAGAATAAACCATGGTGTGTTTACCGTTGCATTCAGAGGCGTTATCATCAATCACCAAAATCAAAGCTCACCTGTCTGAGCAGAGGCACAGCCTGCACTGGAGCCCCAGGAGCAGGTCACAGCATCAACGGCTTCCCGATGGTTTCGTTTCTTTCTGAGCCTTTCTGGGACCAGCGGGACCAGTTACACAGCGCTCCAGTTTGATCATTAACAGTCATGAACATCAGCCCAGCAGTTTGGAAGGGGCTCTCGTGCAGTGCATTTTTGCTTGGAATAGGTAAAGACTAAGCTACATTCAGAGGAGATGGGAAGTTTGAGGGGCGCTGGTTTTTTTTGGGTTTTTTTTGTTTTTTGTTTTTTTTTGAGCCACAGCTTCTTAAGTCAAAGCCCGAATACGCATGAGAGATCTAGAAAGGATTAGTGATGTGTCCAAAGTCACATAAGTCATTAACGGCGTACCTGGGACCAGAACTCAGGACTCCTGACTCTCAGTCTACAGCTCTTTCCACACCAATGCTTCCGCCTAAGGGCTTCAGGTTGATCAGAATATGCTCAAAAATATTTACTCCCACCTGGGAAGAATACACTGCCTACCTTGGTCCTGGCTACATGATTTTCTTTGGCCATTAAGTAGAAGCAGACCTGCAGGCAGAGACAGAAGTGTGCCTTAATGGTTAGGCATGCTCTGCCTTCGAGAGAAGACACTACCCCAAAGAGCCCCTGGGTCCAAGGGAGATGAGACACCCATGGAGCAAACCCAGACCCAGACTTGCAGCCTAGAGGCACTTAGTCCCGCTCCATCTAGATCAGCCGGTCCCCAGCTGACGCACAGACACAGGAGTGGAATAAATGCCTGTCTCTGAGATTTGTGTAATTGCATATGATGGCACAGTAGTTGAGTGGCTCAGGGCTCGTCCTGCAAACAAATGCACAAAATCCCTGTGATGCAAAACGATGCACTAGAAGGAGACTAGGCTTGGGCAGAGTTTAATTTGAATCTTGGCTTGGGCATTTATTTAGTGACTTTGGGATCTCAGGAAAATCATTAAAATGCTGAGACTCGATTTCCTAAACTCTGAACCGAAAGTAGTATTTACCTGTAGGGGGATGCTATGTGATGGCGTTTTGGAGTGATGGGGGTCCAGAGCTGACGGCCAAGAAAGATTTCTTGAAGATGTCTTTGGTGCAAAAAAGGTGATTTTACTAAAGCCCGGGGACAGGACCCACGGCCAGAAAGAGCTGCACTGGGGTTGTGAGGAGTGACTGGTTATATACTATGGAGTTGGGGCAGGAAAAGACAAAAGGAAGTTTCTTAAAAGGGATTTTCGTATGCTAAAGAAGACTTGAAGATTCCCGAAGGCCTAGCTATCACCAAGCTAAGGCTGTTTTTCCCTCTAGGAAAGCATTAAGACAGTAGCGAGTTCCTAGAGATTAGGCTATTAATAAGATATTTGTAAATTGATGGAGACTATCAGTTTTTCCTTTGTTTTTGGGTAGCCAGGAGTGTCTGAGAAATATCATACATATCATACCTCATAGGGGGGAGGGGATGTTGTTAGCTTGTGCTTTGCCCTCAACTTGCCTTATGCTCCCTCATCATTATGGACTGAATCCTGTCCCCCCAGAAATCATATTGAAACCTAACCCCCAGTGTGGCTATATTTGGAGATGGGGCTTATAAGGACATAATTAAGGTTAAAGGAGATTATAAGGGTGGGGCCCTGATCCTGTAGGATTAGTGTCCTTATAAGAAGAGATACCAGAACAATCTCTCTCTTTCTCCCTCTCCCTCCTTCCCCTTCTCCCCTGCCCCTCCCCCTCTCACTCTCTCCCACTAGGTGAGGACATGTGAGGACAGGTGAGAAGGGCTGGAAGAGCTTCTAACCAGGAACCCAACCCCGCTGATCCTGGACTTCACGAGAAATCTCCAGATTTCTCCAGAATCCAGAATCACGAGAAATAAGTTTCTGTTATTTAAACCACCCATTCTCTGGTATTTTGTTATAGTGGCCCAAGAAGACTGACACAGGATGATCAGAACCGGAAATTCAGAATTTTATATTAGCTGCCTAGCATACAGTGGAGTTTAATGGCAAACCTCTAGCTGGAGAGTTGAGGTACAAGGTCAGTTGTAACTACACTGAAAATCAGTGTGTAAGAAATGCATTCTCGTCCAGCGTGGTCCTAGAACCCTGAATTTTAGCTAGGCACATTACCCAACATAACAACTCTATTTTCCAGATTCCTTTTAGGTAGTGTGATTTGGCTATGTGACAAAGTTGCCCAAGAAGACATTGGCAGAAGCATCACGTACAGCATCCGAGAGATGTCCATAAAAAGAGAGGGGACATCCTTCCCCCCCTTCCTCATTCTTACCGGCTTGAATGCACAGTCGATAGCTGGAGCTCAAGCAATCATTTTAGAGTAGGAAACCACATGCCATGTAATGCAGAAAAGAGAGAGAAGGGGCCTATGTTTTGACCTCTTGGTGCCAACCTTGGACAATCTGCCTATGGACTTCTTTAACGTAAGAGAAAAGTGAACTAACTTGATTAGGCCACTACTATTTAAGGCAGCCCTACTCAGTATCACTTGGGAGCTTGTTAGAAATGCAAATTCTCGGTTCCCACTACAGACCTCCCTAATCAGAATCTCTGGGGCCCAGAAGTCTGTGTTTTACCAAGCTCTCCAGGTGATTCTTGTGCTCTTTAAAGTTTGAGAGGCACCGATTTAGAGTTTTCCAGTGCATACACCTAAACTGATAGCTGATAAAGTAGTCCTAAATTTCAGGTTTTGTCAAGGACTTGGTGAAGGCTTAAAAGGCACATGATATAAAGCCAGGAAGCATGGCAAAGCCAATAACCGATAGTGTCAAGATTCAGAATGATCTTGACAGAGTGGAATACTGGACAAACGCCAAGAAGATGAAATGTAATGGGGATATATAAAAAGCAAATCAAAACGTTATTTTTTTTATTGAAGGAAATATAAAATGTTCTTCTGTTTGACTCCTTAAATTAACAAGAAGGAATGTAAAATTGCATATTTTAAAGTACAGCAAATAACGCTATAAATCAATGCCAATTATGGCTAGTGAAAAGAACAAGGGAAGGAGAGAAGATCCGGAAAGGGAAGAGCACAGAACGCAAAGGAATAAAGAGACATAGTCAAGGACAGAGAGGGAGAGAACAGAGGTCCCTCCGTGGGCTCATTCTGTGGATCCTGAGATGACCTTCACAGCTGGAGGTAATCATCATAATTAGCCAGATTATGTTGAAACTTACTATGTGCCAGCCGCTGTACTGTGAGTGATATGCAAATTTATTCTCTCAGGAACTCTATGAGGTAAGAGCTATTATTACCATTGTTTTTCAGATACAGACGCTGAGGCAGAGAGAGGTTGAGTAAGTTTCCCAAGACCACGCAGCTGGCACAAGGCAGAAGTGGGATATGAACCCAGGTGACCAGGGTTCAGGGCTGTGGCCCCTCACTTGTTCTGGTGTCTCTAGCCTTTGCTGCTGCCCCACTCTGCTGACTGACTGATTACTTTCTACTGATTAAAGGCCTGCCATAAAAATAAGGAAATCCACTATCTCACATGACTGTTAAGTCCAGAGGTAGGTGGGATCCAGGGGCAGCATAATTATCAGCTCAAAGATGTCATCACAGATACAAGTTTTTTCCATTCCTGTGTGCTGTTGTCCTGAGCATCTGGGTTTATCCTAAAGCTGGATCCCCCTCATAGTTCCAAGATGGCGGCCAACAGTCCCAAAGCCTTGTGCTGTCTTTTTCGTGGCCAACAAGGAAGAGAAATCTTTGCCCTAAGCACGGAATATACTGGAATATAAGTCCTTTAATGCAGTTTTATTGTACCAATGTAGGCAAATGGCCATTCTTAGACAATAGGGGCCATCAAGGGGAATACTATGAATTGATTGTGATTGATTACTCAGGACCTACCCCTGAACTAGGGATGGGGCCAACCAAGTCAGGACTCTACGCTACCCGGGACAAATGGGTTCCACTATTTGTTGTGATTCCCTCTCCCTTTTCTTCTAAAGCAAATCAAGTTTCCTCATCTGTTTGAACCCTAGCAAAATAATAAAATACTGACAAATTCATAAAATATTCACTAGAGAGCAGCTAGGATATAAAACCATAATCCCCTCTTTCCAACTCTTCAACAGCCTTCCTAACCTTGTATTTTTGGGCTGAAGCCCTCTTGCTCTGCCTTGGCAAGTGTAATTGTGTTCGGTAAGGAGGGGTCGCACGTGGTGGCGGTAGCAGGTGCTTTAGGAGGAAGGAAGTATCCAGCGTTTACTGAATGTCCAGGTGCCAAGAGTGATGCCTTCTTGCACCATTGCTTCATTATTTATTTCAGTCATTACAAGGAGATAGTATTATCCCCACGTGATACATGAGAGAACCAAGGCCCAGAACCATTGTGCGTTTGCTCATGGTCATTCAGGTAGTCAAGCGGCAGAGGTGGATTTCAAGCTCGAGTCTGTCTGATTTTATAACCCAAGTTCTTACCACCACACCACACAACCCAATCCGGGATCGTCTCCTTTTGCCGACATGATTAGCATCGAACTTTTTTTTTTTTTTTTAACATTTTATTTAGTTTTGAGACAGAGAGAGACAGAGCATGAACGGGGGAGGGGCAGAGAGAGAGGGAGACACAGAATCGGAAGCAGGCTCCAGGCTCTGAGCCATCAGCCCAGAGCCCGACGCGGGGCTCGAACTCACGGACCGCGAGATCGTGACCTGAGCCGAAGTCGGACGGTTAACCGACTGAGCCACCCAGGCGCCCCGCATCGAACTTTTTAACTGAGATTCCTTGGCTACGTCTCTCTGCTCTCTGGCTCATGTTAGTTGTGAGAACTACTCTCAGTTTCTAGCATACTTTATAAAAATTTCTCCTTACTGAACCCTTACTATGTGCCAATAACTGTGCTAACGGCTTTACGTGTACGACCTCCGTTTACCCTGTCGATAACCCTGTGATCCAGCTTATGACGCAGAATGCCTTTAGTTGCAAGTGGTGGAACCCAAAACGAAACATCATGTGCCAATGGCCACAGCCACAATTCTCTTCTAGTTACGACTCTCTCTAGACTTAATTCTGAGTATCTTGAATGCGTCTGGCTTCAGTAGGAGAATCACACTTACAATCTCTTTTTCCCTGAGCCCTTTTGTCCGGCTGAAAAGATTTAATCGGTGCCACCTTAGTCAATTCAGAGGTTTTACTGGTCCTTGCCACAAGGCTGAGTTTTAATCAGACTTTGTACCTTAAAGACCTCAGTTTTATCTTTCATTGTTTGGAAATCAGAATCAAGAACATCCCCTATTGCTCAGTCCTCACATTTCTGGACGTTTCTACTCCCTTCGATCTCCCCAAAATGGACCACTCTTTCCTAAGCCCAACTCTCTCTCTCGTATGGCACCATAGGCGTGTGAGTCACATTCTGTTTCAAAACTTCTTGGCCTTCAGCCACAAACTTGTTCAGTGATCACAGGGGACACTTTCACCAATGCCTCACCACTAGATAACAGGAGGTGCCATTTTTCCACCCTTCAATAACATAGTTTTTTGTGTCCCACTCCCAAGCCCCAGAGGTAATGTCCCCATAATTTAGGTTTTCTGCAATGGCAGCGCCCGAATTGTAAGTCCCAACTGCTGTATCAATCAGCCTCGCCTAAGTAGGCTGGAGTAGCCACAAATAAGCCTCAAATCTTTACAATAGGGAAGATTCTTCCTTGCTTATGCCCATGTCCTCTGGAGATGGGCTGTGATGTTGCTTCCTGTCTTCTTTATTCTAGAACTCAGACTGAACACACAGACACTAGCTGGGACAGGCCAGCCTGTGGCAGAGGAAGAAGAAAAATCGGGCACATGTTCCTGTGCTTAGAAATGGCACGTGTACTTCCAATCACATGCCATTCACCCAAACAAGTTGTAGAGTCAAGCCTGACTTCAATGGGTGAAAAATCTTCTCTCCCAGGAAAAGGCAGCATAGAGACGCATGGTGAAGACAGCAGATGTTTTTAAGCAAATAATACAACCTACCCAGCAGTGTTCTGGTAAGTGTTTAACTGCCTTTTAGGGAATAAAAGCCTTGACTTGTAGCTTTTGCCGACTTCCATGGTGTAAATACTCCCTCGATGGCCAATTTCAAGCTACCAGTGTCCCTGAATGGATTAGGGAGAGGTGTGTGTAACGAGCTCTCATGAGTAGTGTGAGCAGGAAATTGCACGGAACTAAAGCTACCTTTCAAATCAGTTACTAAGCAGACGGTCCAGTCATACCTGTGCCACAATACAAATAGGAAATCTTGCTGTGGGCTACAGGAAGGGAGGCACGAAAGGAGAATATTGTTTGACTCAGCATACACCTGAATGGAAGCTAAAACTAAGGATTTGCAGTAGGGCTGTGGACTTAGTCCACTCAAAATTAAGTCTTCATGTTATTTGCTATTCCTCAATTAATCGGTAAATTCAAGTGGAGAGGAAGAACGTGAGATTGAAATGAGAATCATCTTTTGCCTTTATAAATAAGATTCAGCCCCAGGTTCCTCCTTTGCAGAAATTCTTATTAAGGACTTGGCTCTCCTCCAAGAAAAATAAGGTAGCTATCATTCAGAACTCTTGCATTCCAAATGACTCCTGATAGGAGCTGCTTGGTGAGTATTCCTCTCTATTTTTGTATATGCTTACAATTTTCCAGTAAATTGTCTGTTGAAAATGTCCCTGAGCTTGGAAGTAGGCTCTAAGTTGTGGGTTTTTTTTTTTTTCCAAAGATACTTTTTTTAAGCACCTTGGCATCACCACTATGGTGACATTGAGCAAGTTCCTTGCAAGCTCTGAATTTCTGTTTCCCCACCCATAAGATAGGGTAACAACTCCTACCTTGTAAGACTGTTATCAAGTTTAAATACCTGGCATACATAAAGCACCTCAAAGAGTACCTTGTACACGGCGGTCACTTGATAAATACTTATTATCACACATTACTAAGAATACTGATAAGCATTCTCATAATTATTATTGAGGCATGGGACCAGAGAGCTTGAGTCACTATTTTAAATTGTGCAGGCCTTAATTCTGTAGCCTCAGAGAACTTGGCAGGAGTAATTTGACCGTTGATTTTGAATGCATCTGACAGGAATGACTTTTGTAGCTCTCCTGGAAGCTTGGATACCATTGTCATGTGACAGAACTCACCCCTTTAGTTGCTAATGCATTATGTCTACTGGCCTCAAGCTTGGCCCAAATTGTCCTTCTAACAGGAAAGACTGTAATGGTTTGCCTCGGGGCAAAATCTTGGCCTGAAGGGTGTGGATCCTGAGCCCCATCCTCAAAGAGAAAGGAAGGCTCATTCAACCATGGCTCAGCCTTTCATCCGGATTCTGACGTAAAACAACAAAAGAAAATTTCTGCCGCCAACTCCACAAGAATTCTGGAGGAACTGAAGGGCCGGTCAAACTCAGATGCCTGGCTTGCCACGTAGGTTCATAGGACAGGCATCCAAAGAGATCGTGATGGTGATTCATAGAATGAACAGCACACCATCTTTCCGGGGTCAACTCACTCATTCTTCACGAGTTGCTGTAAATAGTCCAGATTTGTTTACGCCTCTCAACTTAAAAAGATAATGATGAGGAAGATGCTGATGCTGGTAATGATAATAGTAAATAAAAATGGTGCAAGTTGCATTCTACTGTGTGTGTGTGTGTGTGTGTGTGTGTGTGTGTGTGTGTGATTCTATGTATGTATCTATGTATTGGTTCTTCCCAGGTGGCTTTTTTTAAGCCAATTACCAGCTTGTAGAATTGCACATAGCAATGCTCTAGCAGCAACAGTCACACATAGGAAAGCCATCAAAGGCTTGGAAGTAATTTAATAAAGACTTCTGGAGACAGAGGCTCACTTAATTGGGTGTTCCAAAATTAAGAATTTAATGCTACCTGTATGAGCAGCTCCAAAAATTTGGGGTGCAAATATGGCCATGTTATTTACTTTTCCAATTAAGTCATTGAGTGACGCTTGCTGCTATAACAGATGAACCCCTAAATGTTCACCTATTTCTTGCTCTGTGAAATGTGAATTTCTTGCTCCAAGAGAAATGTTTCTAGGTGGAGATCAGCTTTCCTCCATAGAGTGATCCAGGGATCCAAGCCTGATTACACTCTCTTTCCTGGACAATGGACTATGGACTTATCCTGCCAAAGGTGGTTTCCCTTGGGCTCCCAGGACACCCTTAAAGCAGCCAGCTTAACTTTCTGGCACCTCTCCTGATAGAGCTAAATAGACAAAAAAAAAAAAAAAAAAAAAAAAAAAAAAGACAGGAAAAATTATATGAAAGCCTTATATTCACTGGGACATCCTAGTATATTGGATTGTTTGAAGTGTCTGAACCAGATGTCATCTCTAGGTTGTAGGGGGTGAGTGTCTATGAATGAAACTTGATTTGGAGAATATGCTTATATGTAAAGTGTCATAAATAAACTAAGCCTTTATTTTTGGAGGAGTCAGTTAATAGTTTTTCCTAAGATTTATAATTGGTGTTCAATACATTTGTTGAATACACCCTTTTGAATCATGTCTGGAACTTAGATGCTCAGTTGTTGTTTATTAGAATAAATAAATGCATGATAGTGATGTTGATCTAATAAGCACTTTGAAATACACCCACATCTTTAGATACAACTCTGTACGATAAAATTCATTGAAATTTTTTGAGATAAACTGGTAGCCATTCAATACATATTTATTTATGCATATTATCAAAGATAAAATCGGGATACCATAAATTGCCAAAGTAGACAGAGATGTGCCTGGTACATGTCCCTCAGGACTGCTAGGTATGTTTACGCAGGTTGAATACAGCCCCAGGGGGTTTCATTCACATAAGACTCCTGTATTAATAGCACCCCCCCCCCCCCAGGGTTGTGAAGTGCATAGTGAGAGCTCGGCCACTGACTCCAATGCATCCGTTCAACAGGCTGTGAGGACAGAACAGCCAATTCACCTTGTTGATCACCAGGGCTGATGCAGCCAGTCTGGCCAACTGGGGAGACATGGGCTCTCACTTCCCCCCACGTTTTCCTCATTCACCATCCCCCCCTCCCTACAAGTTTAGGTTCTGGTCAAAGATGTTGACCTTCCCAGAGAGGGGAGCGTGCCCTCCAGCCAAGGCTGTGCTTATGGCCCGGGTAGAGCCCTACTCACACACCAGGGGCCTCCCAGTAATCTTGGAGCAAGACAGTCCCTCAAGATCGGAACTGAACGTTCTTCTCTTCTTTGTAATGAGGCACTTACACAAATGCTCACCCAATGGCTTTTTTCTAACCCAACTTTTTACGCATTCCTTTCTCGATGCCAAGATTTACCTTAGCTTTTCATGAACTGACAATGTCACTTATACATAGACATTTTTGTTTTGCAGCCGCCATAAGGGCCTCAGCTGGGGATGTCATGTCCCAAAGGCCAACTTTAAACATTTTATCCTTGGGGTGCCAGGGTGGCTCAGTGGGTTAAATGGCCAACTCTTGATTTTGATTCAGGTGATCTCACCATTCAGAATTCAGATTCAAAATGATCTCACCATTTGTGAGTTTGAGCCCTGCATTGGGCTTTGCACTGACAGTGCAGAGCCTGCTTTGGATCCTCTGTCTCCCTCTCTTTGCCCCCCCCCCCCGCCCCCTACTCACTCTCCCTCTCTTTCAAAAATAAAGAAAAGTTAAAAAATTTTTAGAAAACCTTTTTAGGGGGTGCCTGGGTGGCTCAGTCAGTTGGGCATCTGACATCAGCTCAGGTCATGATCTCACCGTCCGTGAGTTCAAGCCCCATGTCGGGCTCTGTGCTGACAGCTCAGAGCCTGGAGCCTGCTTCGGATTCTGTGTCTCCCTCTCTCCGCCCCTCTGCCACTCACACTCTATCTCTCTCTGTCTCTCAAAAATGAATAAAGGTTAAAAAAAATTAAAAAGAAAACAACCATTTTATCCTTATATGCACAACATGTGTATTCTAAAACTAAGAATTTTGATTTCAGTTATGGAAAAATAAGTGTGAAAAACAAAGAGAAAGGAAAAATACGGTCCTTCCATTTAGGACGACTAGTGCATATTCACTGCACCTAACGCAGTCACATTTCTTCTTGGTGGAGCAAAGGGAGTACCAATTTGTCTGCTAAAAAGTAGGAGCTTCTGGTCATGACAAGACAGGTGAGATAAGGAAAGATCGAAGTCCCAGCAGGAGCACCACCATCACATCTGTGGCAGCAGAATACCTCCCATAATAGTCTATTTCCAAATTAGATGAGCTGGTCACCAAATCCTGGCTTGGCCAACAGCTAATAGTGTGTGTGACCTTGGCCCAGTCACTTCCCCTCCTGAAGTTTTGGCTTCTTCATCTGCAGCATGTAGATAACATTCTACTAAATAGGATTGTTGGCGGACTAACTGAGAGAATCAATGGAAAACATGAACTTTAGTCCCTGATTCATGCTTGGGTTTTTTTTTTGTTTGTTTGTTTTTGTTTTTTTGTTTATTTTTTTTTAATTTTTTTTTAACATTTATTTATTTTTGAGACAGAGAGAGACAGAGCATGAACGGGGGAGGGGCAGAGAGAGAGGGAGACACAGAATCGGAAGCAGGCTCCAGGCTCTGAGCCATCAGCCCAGAGCCCGACGTGGGGCTCGAACTCACGGACCGCGAGATCGTGACCTGAGCCGAAGTCGGACGCTCAACCGACTGAGCCACCCAGGCGCCCCCATGCTTGGTTTTTAATATGTCATTACTATCCTTTCATCATTCGTTATTATTTTAAGTATCTACTCACTATTTCTGTAATTCCGAGCATGGCTTTGTGAAGACTCAAAGAGATGCAATAGCTTTCTCCCTCATGGAGCTTATAATACACTCATGTGCTCAATAAGCATTTATTGAGTGTCTATTATGTGCCAGGCACCCTGGTGGGTATTAGAGTAAATCACGTGACTAAGGTAAGCCAAGGCCCCTGCCCTCAAGTGGCTCACATTCTAGTGGAGAAGGTAAGAGGTGACAATACATACAGTGTATTTACAATACCCAATAAGAAGGGTTACACCAGAGGCGTGCAGCCTGGCTGTTCCCATAGGCCTAGAGAGTATAGATGCGATTAGCCTGGTAGAGGGGCCTGAGCAGAGAATTCTAGCTAGGTGAACCTATGTGCACAAAGAACATGACAGGTAGGAGAAGCTGCAGGTTTTCAACACCTGTGGAGCAAAACAGTTCTTGCAGAAGCAGTGGGAGACACGGCCGAAGAAACCAGTTGAGGATGAAGCATAAAAAGCCACCGCAGAAGAGGTCTCTTTCCTGAAGAGGCAAAAAGGAGCCAGGAAGACAGTTAAGCCACTTAGGGGGATGTGCTCAATTTTTCTACCTTTTGGAAACATCCTGCTGGAGTCTGGGGTAGGGTGGAAGTTGGGCTGGATGAGCCCGAGATAAGGTGAAAAGACCAGTTCCGTTTTTGTCCAGCTGAGAGAGACGAGGGCTCACAGCAAGGCAGTGGCCGAGGCGGTGGGGAGCCTCCATAGCTACCACCGCCATTTAGGAGAAAGATCACAGTACACAAAACAGTCAGAATGGAGATGGGGGTAAACAGAATGATTCATGCTCCTGGGTGTTTGGCAGGGCCTCAAACATGATCAGGAATAAGAGGACTGGGTTTGGTGAGGACTTAGCACACATGTAGTGAGTTAAATAGCATATCAAGAGGAGAACAGTACTACATATAAAACACCACTGGGTTTTAGGTTATTGTGCCAAATTAGACAAAGGAACAGATGCTATCCGTTCAGGTTAAGCAAACGATATTTGAACTCTTTTTTCAAGATTCCTCTTTGCACAATTTCCCCCCTTGTCTGGGAGCAACCTCGCTGATACACATTGGAGTAATTTCCCTGTTATCCCTTAACAGCGGCTGAAAATCTCATTCTCGGTCCACAGCAGCAGTTATTAAGAAACTGTGACCTCTTCTTCCCTAGACTTCCTACTTCTCAACTCTGCTCAATAGTTTGTGCTATTGCCAAAGCCTTCTTTCATTGCATGAGTGTGACCATGTAATTTCTGGTGCATTTTAGAGTAGTCCAAGATTTATTGAGAATTCATAACTTCCCAGAAAGTCTTTGGGTCTGAGTTATAAATATAAACAAGATAAAGTCTGCCCCCAAGAACTTTATGAAATAGGCAGGGAGCCCATTCAGCCATTCAATAGCTAGTTGTTCCGTAGCGTTGTGGTAGTAAGGGAGACGTGGGAAATACGCAGTGGAACTAGACATGATTCCTGCCATTAAAGAGTTTTATGTCTGATGGAGAAGGCAAATAAATCAAGCCTTAAAGCAATGGGTGATAAGTGATATATTAGACATAAGATGCCTTGGGAGCACGGAATAGGAACAGCCAACCCGTATCTAGATGTTCAGAGAAGCTTTCTGTACATGACATGTCCATAAATCACAGAATACAAAGTCTACTAGGAATAGCGTCCAAAGAAAGGTATATACCAACTGCTCTGGAAAAGGGACAAGTTCATTCCGACTCAGTGGATCCAGCAAGAGTTTTGGGAAGACACTACATTTTAGTTAGATCTTGGAAGGGTCAAGTGAATTAATTCCTGCAAGCAAAGGAGGGAACATAAGGGCGTGTTTGGGGATGGGGAGGTGTCCTTCACTAAGATCAGGTTTGGGGCTATAAGACACAAGGAGACAGACATACACTTTTTAAAAAGTTACAGTATAGGAAATATAGTCAATAGTATTGTAATAACGTATGGTGACAAACAGCGACTAGATTTATGGCGGTAAGCATCCAGCAATGTACAGAATTGTCCATCACCGTTGTACATCTGAAACTAATGCAACATTGTATACCAACTAGACTTCAAGCATAAAAATTAAAGCTAAAAAATGTTAACAGCAAATCGAGTTAAAAAGTACTACGACATTCAAGAAATACCATGAAGTAGTAAGCGATGAAGAGCTAAGCGAGAGGCAAAGGCTGGAAGCACAGGTTTGATGAACGGTGAGGTCATCAGTGCGTCTGAATCGCAAGGTGCCTGCACAGCCCTGTGGTCACAGGCTCCGTGTGGGCTGGAAAGGCATTCTTGCCTACCGGGACGATGCTGGGTAAATGACGAGGGTTAACGGAGTTAATCTTTCCTCAGCTAGCCAGAAATCGTGAGGGCCTGGAGCTCCTTGCTACCGTGTGCACACTTGAACCAAAACTTCACTTGAAGTGTAGGGGCCCCGAAGGGAACTGAGTAAAGAGCCATTCCGTTGCTTGTTCAGGCGCAAATCAGGAAGCCGAATAACTGGCCTCCAAAAGTTGCACAAAGGCTATCGGTCCTTATGTCCAGAGTTCTAAGCCTCTTAGGGGTGAGAGTGGGGCCGGTGGGGAGTATGAAGGGATCCACAGACAGCAAAGGAGGGTCTTGACAGGTGTTTCTGGATGGTTTTTTTTTTTCCCCATTCTCCCTAAGGGAAGGCCATGTAGGACAAATATTGAACTTGAAGCCTGGGTCTCTGCCACTACCTGACCCTCACACTGAACAGACATTTAATGTTTCAGTCTCTGCATCCCATGTCCCCATTTGTAAACTAAGGTTGTGTGGGTACCATACTAATAGCTAAGTACTTAGGGTTGACCATATGTCAGGTCAGGCGTTTCCTCTCTTTTTAACTGAAGTATAATTGACATACAGTGTTATATTAGCTTCAGGTATATTAACAGTGATGACGCTATGCTCACCATAATTGTACTTAGCATCTGTTACCATATAACATTATTACAACATTGAGGATATTACGACAATATTTACATATGATGATAATTATAAATGACGATACTGTTTATTCCACTTCTCTCTTTATCCGCACAACCACCGCGGTAATTTTACTAACCCAATTTGACTCAGGACATTCAGTTCAGAGTGCTTAAGTAACACGTCCAAGGTCACACAGCAATAGCTGCAGGGCCAGACCGCATTCCGAAAATGCCGGACTCGAACGCCACGCGATCCCAGTCCCATAGGGGTTAATCTCCCCCCAAGGCGCCCAGGGTCCCCTTCCCTTGACCACCGGACACCTCCCCCTCCTCCTCCCTGAACTCCCGGGGAACGCGCCCCTTCCACCACCGGGCATGCTCAGTGGCTCACGAAGGATCTCAGTTCGGCCTCGGGAAATTTTTCACGCCGCTCGGGCGGCCGAGCCCGCCCCGCCCACGGCTCCTTCTCATTGGATTGGTCAAATTCAGCAAGTAGACGAGGAGGCGCAGATGACCTCCCAACCCCCCCCCCCCCCCCCGCCCCAAGCGCCCTGGGCGCGCGCGCTCCGAGCGTGCGTGCGTGCGTGTGAGTGAGCACGTGAGGGCCCGGAACGTGCACCGGGGGAGGGGGCAGGAAACGGGAGGCGAGGGGCGGGGCCGCCGTTGCCATGGCAGTGACGTCAGGCGTCGGAGAGCGAACCCGCCCCTGCCCCACGCGCGCGCGCGCACACAGAGACATGCACACGCGCGCGCACCGCCGCTCTCCCTCAGACACACTGGAGGGAAAGGTCAAACTAAAGGCGAGGGAGCGGGGAGGCCGGAGGGAGCCGCCGCCGCCGCCGCGCGCCATGACGGACGCGGCCGAGGCTGCTTTCTCGCCGCCGACACCGCCGAGCCGCTGCTCTCGCCGCGCCCCCTGCCCCCGCCCCCCGTGCCCCCCTTCCCCCCCCCCCGCCCGGCTCTCGCGCGTCCCCGCGCCCCCTCCCCACGGCGCTCCGGGCGCGCGTCGGGCCTGGGGCGCGCGCCGGGCGGGCGCGGGCGCGGGCGCGGGTGCGGGAGGGTGGGGGCCGCGGCGGGCGGCCGGCCTCCTCGCGCGACCCCCGGTCCCTCCGCCCGTCCCCTGGGCGAGAGCCCGCCAGGTGAGTGCGGCGGCGGGGGGCAGAGGGCGTCAGGAGAGGACCGGGGAGCGCTCAGCCCCCCGCCTGACCCCTTCCGGGGACGCTGACAGGCTCTCGGGACCCGGCCTCTGGGGGGCGTCGCAGGGTCAGCCTGTCGGGGGGGCCTTTTCTGGCGCCCCCGCCCCTCGAGGTCGAGCCCCGGCATGGTAGGGGGCTCCGCGCAGGGGGAGTGCAGCCGCCGGGTAGGAGTTGGCAGGGCGACCCGGGCGTGGGGACAGGCGACGGGAGGCAGGTGGGCCCCTCTCTGGGGCTTGGTAAAGTGCGGGGAGGGGGCGAGGGGCCGGGCAAGGTGCGCGCGGGGGGCCCGCGGGAAGCTTTCCGGACGCGGTCCTCGGGCAGTTGGGAGAAACTCTGCCCTTGGGACGAGGCGCTGTGCTTTTGCCCGGGCCAGCGAAACTCAGGGAAGCCAGGCGGGACCGGACGGGAGAGGGACCGGGAGGACCCGTCTGGATGGGCACCAGGGATGAAGAAATCCGCCTGTGGGTAGCACTGGGGCATGATGTGTGGACGTTGCCATGCCAATGTTTGGCTGTTTGTTGCTTGTGGTTATTTTAGGACTAAATGATAAAAAAAAAAAAAAAAAAAAAAAAAAGTTACTTGGGAGAGAGGGAACTGCTTGGATGGTCATGAGTTCTTCCCTGGGTATGCAGGAAATGGGTGAATCTTTCACATTACCACCCCCCAACGGAATCCATGCCCAGTGGGCTTTGACAATAATAAGTAGAAAACGCTGGAGCGCCCGAAACCCGGCAGTGTTTGTCAGCTGAGTTTCAGGTGTCAGGCTCCGTGTTCCGTGGGAGAAAAACGGGAGGACACCGTGGTACTTGATATGCTCAAGCAGTCGCCTTTTTGTAATAAGCTTTGGAGCCCATCAAAGGGGAGTTTAGTTGTAACTGCCAGGGTTAAGTAATCACATTGACCCAGTGCCACCCACCAATCAGGAGCTTCCCTGAGTGTAACTTGGGAGACTGCTACCAGCCCAGGACTGTGCTGATTGTGAATTACCAGTGGTCCGGCTGGATCTTTTTCCCTCTTTAATTTTCCGCTATTAACCTTGCATTTACCAGACGTTACAATGCATCACCCAGTTGAACTCCTCTCCACTAAATCACTTTTAAATTCTCAGGCGCTAGCTCTGACGGGTCTTTTTTTCCCCCCATGTTTGAAAGTTGTTTGGCTATTTCAAATATAATAGCTTCAAATTGATAAGGGTTGTTTTGAGTATAAATCCAGCTTAAACAGATTATACGCCAAGCGGGTGACGGGTTTTAAAATGTAAATCTCGTCCAAGAAAACTTATGGTTTGTGAATGGCGCAGGTTGTGACAGCCGCCGTCACAGAGGAGGTGTCTGAAGGAGTCTTCTGTGAAGGATAAGAGAACACCCAGGACACCTGGTGAGTTTGATATTAACCGGCAGGTTCCCCCCCCCCCCCCATGCAAACTTGCTCCTTACTTGAGCATTTCTGACACGTGGGAGCCACTTCTGTTGATTGTGGATCTTTGGTTATTTGTCGTTTTCAGAAAGTTCTGTCGACAGAAAACTCTCACTGCAGAATTGAGTCGTTGTGGCATGAACCCAAGGCACCCAAGAGTTTCAGTACGAGATGTAAAGGAGGATCATTCAGTTTGGGATCTTGTTAATTCTTTCTGTGCAGCAATTTTTGTACCTGGCTCTGTGCTGTGACACCCTTTAAAGGGCTTGCTCCTATTGGCTGTTGCTGACATATGTCTGTATGCAATCCTGTAATGGGCTGTTTGACTGTTACAACCTAAAGCATCATTTCCTGTACTATAGAAATAATTTTTTATTGCCCATCCTTCCTTCTCTCTGTTGAAAGGGAACTGTAGAATTGGGCAGATCAGCACTTACTCAGCATATGCCCCACGTGTGAGTCTCAGTGACCTTGGTAGCATCATGGAGGTCATGTGTTCATGGAGATAAACTGTGCTTGAACAGTTTCCACCAAATGATAAAGACACATGGGAAAGAGATTTGAGATATGCATATCCTGATTTTTTTTTTAAGTCGTTTTTATTGGGAATTTATCGTGATCATTGCCAAAAATAATTCATTGATTTCTTTTGGGAGAATACATACTTTTCTATTTTACATTTAAAAAATTACTTCTTTTTTCAACTTTTCTAGTATTGCTCGTATATTCTACCACTGACAAATGTTTTTTTGGGGTGACCTTTTTAAAGCTTGGGAACTAGGGAGAAGGGCAGTAATGCTGGGGTGAATTTGGCCTGGGAAAGCAGCTGTGCTCCAAGAAATTTGATATTTACAAGTATAAGATAAATTAAGTAGTGGTTAGTTATGTTATATGAGAATTCTCTATTTTTACAAAAAGAATTCATTAAAAGATGCCTTCAGATAATCCCTTTTATATGGTAATTACCAAACGGGACTAGATTTATAAAAAATCATTTGGCATACAACAATTTAGGGATAGGATTTTGGCGTTAATGTAAGGTTTATCAGGGTTCTTTGAATTGTCCCTTTCTGAAAAGTGAGGACAAAGTTAATATTTATGGGCTTCTTAAGTTCGAGTGTATTACTTGCTTGTATGCTACCTATTAATGTTTTAACTGAATGGAAAACTTGTCATCTGATTTGTGCTGTGCCATCTAAGGAGCACATTGAAACCTAGTGAAAATGCCAAAATGTTATGGTCAGGTTTGTGTGGAAGTCCATCCAAGGTGGTGTAGTTGCTGAAGCATCAAAAGCACCTTGTCATAGGGTCCTGTTAGTAGGACGGTGGTCTGGTAGCATAGGCCAACAAGTGGTTATACCCAGACTTCAGCAAAATCAAAATAAATAGATTAGGTCCAAAGTCCACATGCAGTGAAAACCATTACCTTGAATTTTTCTCTAGGTGCAAATTATTCCTCAGAATTAAAGGCTTGATTTTCCTAAGCTGTAATTCTGTTTGGGTCACTTGTGAAAAATTCTATTTTGATAAAAGAACAACTTACGTACTCTGTAAACTTTCCAGGGAGCTTTTTTTTTTTTTTCTTTTTGTTAGTGCAGTTGGATTTATTTGGAATCACAGGGGATATTGAGTGAAGTACTCGGGGAGTTGTCTTTCTGAAATCATTTTGCTTGGGCGATGTAAAAACAAAAAAAGGAATGTGAGTTAATATGAGTAGAACTTGCTTATGGATTGGCTCAGACTTTATGTTGGGATATGGGGTAAAGGAAGGAACCGGGCACAGGCTTTATTAAGGATAACTAATCAAACTTACTTTGCCTTATACTGTTCATGCCTGGCTTCATAAGACTGGCACTCCTTCACGATTTTAGAGAAGTCTTATTTTTAGAGAAGGACTTTAGATAAGAGCTAAGTGTATAGAAGCATTCAAAGTATCAGAGTATTTGAGTGCTTTAATAGTTTTTGTTTTTGTGCATCAGGCAGAAAGCAAGAAATTATTTTCATGCTGAATATGGGTTGAGAGCCCAACTTTGGGATAATGGGCACAGTTTTGTTCCTCTTAACATAATTGAATAGTATAAAAATTGAGAGAGCAGCTTGAATGCTGCCATTGATTTCTTAGTA
The DNA here is from genome assembly GCF_024362965.1 of Panthera pardus. Lineage (NCBI taxonomy): Eukaryota > Metazoa > Chordata > Mammalia > Carnivora > Felidae > Panthera > Panthera pardus. Next base: position 75,172,701 of record NW_026527002.1, on the reverse strand, counting down.
CAGGCTCTTAGTTCCTCTGTTGAACAAATGAGTAAAAATGAGAATTGAAGATGTGATATTAAAAGAAATTTTTTCAATTTTTTTTTTTTTTAATTTCAAGATGCTATCTCAAAGGATTGCTAATTTTTGAGTATGGTGAAGTTAAAAAAAATTATTTGGATTTATCATTAATGAGGGTATGTAATATAAAAAAAAAAAAAAACTTTTTAAACACATGCAGCAAGTAAGTAGACTGCTGCAAATTTAAAATATTTGTGCCAAGATCTGTGAGAATAGAGATAATGATCAGAAATTTTAATTGGAACTTAAGGCCAATTTATGTTATCAACTTCATTATTCAACTCAGTGTCACTTGAAAAATATTTTATTTTTCTGTTCCCAGTTTTCTTTTCCTATAAAATGCAATCAGTAGTGCAACATACTTTATGTAAAATTGGGTTTTTAAATATTTGCTAGACTTCTTAAGCATAAAATATTACCTAATACTAATATGTGTATGTAAATCTATTGTATGGGACTTTTAAAAGTTTTGACTTTATAATCTGCAAAAATTTGGACAAAAATTTTAAAAATAAGAAAGGCCGAGTTCAGAGTTATAGTCACTGATGATGTTGTAAATTGTATTTTCCTCATTTTCCTTGAGGGATTTTCTTTCACTCTTGCTTGTTTATATTTTCTAGATGCCAATCATGCTAGTTTTTAGTGTTTGATCATGGTATCTATACCATCAATAGAAAGTTCACTTGTAAAAACTGCCCTCTGTATCTTCTCCCAGCTGTTCTGAGGATTGTTTGAATTTCACTTACTGAATGTGCTTTAATCAGAAGTTACTACTAAATAGAAAAGTTATTGCAGTTTTCACAAACTAGAGGAAAATATAAATTTGTCTTAAGATATTTTATAAACATTTTTGTAACTGCAGGGACAGTTAAACATAGTATGTATAATTTAGTGTTTCTCACTGTTATTAACATTTGTTCTAACTTAGCTTCATTTGATGCATTATTAAAGTCAGTAATAGTAGGTATACAGTCTCATTTAAAAATATCTGTTTGTGGAATGTTTTTCAAAAAAACTTGCCCTTAAATAGACAAAAGATGAAAATTTCACCCTGAAATCTTCTAATTGAATATGTAGGTAAATGTTTGATATCACGCATTGTTTTGATTGTTACCTTACATATGAGGATTTTTTTGTGTGTTTCTTTAGGATTACTTTCAAGTACTTTTTATTTTTTAAAAAAGCTTTTCTTTGGGGTGCCTGGGTGGTTCAGTCGGTTAAGCGCCCGAGTCTTGATTTCAGCTCAGGTCATGATCTCCTGATTCATGGGTATAGAGCCCTGGGTCAGGCCCTGTGCTGCCAATGTGGAACCTGCTTGGGACTCCCTCCCTCCCTCCCTCTCCCGCCACCCTCTCTCTCTGCCCTTCGCTTGCATGTGTGTGCTCTCTCTCTCTCTCATAAATAAACAGACATTAAAAAAAAACTTTTCTTTTAAAAAAAAGGCATTTTATTCTTTTTTTTTTTTTTTTTTAATTTTTTTTTTTTTCAAAGTTTTTTATTTATTTTTGGGACAGAGAGAGACAGAGCATGAAAGGGGGAGGGGCAGAGAGAGAGGGAGACACAGAATCGGAAACAGGCTCCAGGCTCTGAGCCATCAGCCCAGAGCCCGACGCGGGGCTCGAACTCACGGACCGCGAGATCGTGACCTGGCTGAAGTCGGAGGCTTAACCGACTGCGCCACCCAGGCGCCCCGGCATTTTATTCTTAATGACCATTTCAGAGTCCTCAGACTTTTATTTTATTTATTTATTTTTAATTTATTTCATTTTTTAGGGAGAGAGAGATCACAAGCAGGGGAAAGGGACAGAGAGAGAGAGAGAGAGAGAGAGAGAGAGAGAGAGAGGGAGGGAGGGAGGGAGGGAGGGAGAGAGAATCCCAAACAGGCTCTGCACCCATTGTGGGGCCTGACATGGGGCTTGATCTCACTACCGTGAGATCATGACCTGAGCCAAAATCAACAAGAGTCGGATGCTTAACTGACTGAGCTACCCAGGTGCCCCAGGAGTCCTCAGACTTTTATATTTGAAAGAACTGGAAATGAGTAATTTATTAAGCCTTTTCCATAAAATGCATTAATTAATTGGAGCATGTGATGTAGTTTATTTTTACTATAATCAGAGAGTTGTCTTTATCCTAAACAAATTTATAGAATAATAGTTGGCTCTTTGGGCAAATTTAGGTAGTGTAGACTGTGCCCAGAAATGATCTTTTGAATGCAAAGTGTTGGACTAAGTTTACAATATCCTGTGGAAATGATATTTAACTTATAAAGACATTTATAGTGTGTCTGTTTAAGGATGCTTTCTTAAACACGTCTGTAAGTAAATATATTATACATGTTGTTCACGTGATGTATTGAAGGGTTTAATTTATATCCTATGCTCCTCTCCCCTCTTCCGCCTTTTAATAATTGTCAGTTGTTGGCCTTTAGCCACATACTGTGAGGGAACTTTTAATGCATGATTGATTGGCCCAGGGTGGTGGTGGTTTTTTCCTAGTGCCTTGTCTGATGGGGAACAAGGAGATTGTCCTGTAACTCTTAATACATGTTAAATATTGTTGTGAATGTTTGGTTTTAATCAGTCAGTCTGTATAAAGGGGGAAACACTTTAAAAATTCTTGAGACGATGTAAGTGGTTCTGTTCCCCGTCGCCCCTCCTCCGGCCCCTAACTCTATTGTGAGGAACAGAGAGGGTAACTGTAAGGAAGCATTGTAGGAGTTCGATGAGGTCTATGAAGGGAATATACTTGTTTTGATACAAAGCATGCGAAATTCGTCATTGCATACCTTTCCTTCAGGGTGTAACCTGGCTTTTTTATTAGCACTTGTGACTATGAAGAGTTGAGAAGAGCAAACTGCCAGGAGAAGCATATGGGAATCTTTAATCAGTTTACATAATATTGCTGATGGCTGAGGATAAGCAGTTTCACACTGATGATCATTTTCCGTGATCACAGGTAGAGCTCCAAATTTTATAAGGCGGAGGACAGATGCTCAGGTGAAAAGTGGGGAAGGATTTTCGGATTCGAAGTCATTGTTGAGAAAACTCAAGGTTACCAATCTTGAAAAAAAATTACGTTATATCAATTATAATATTTTCTAACACTGTACAAATTTTGAATATCCTGTGGCCATAAACACCCTAGTGTGTGTCCAAACATAAATCCTAATTTAGGTTAGAAAATTGGTCACTGAAAGAGTTTTGGGGCGCCTGGGTGGCTTAGTCGGTTGAGCGTCTGACTTCAGCTCAGGTCATGACCTCACACTTTGTGGGTTCGAGCCCCACGTCAGGCTCTGTGCTGACAGCTCGGAGCCTGGAACCTGCTTCAGATTCTGTGTCTCCCCCTCTCTCTGTCCCTTCCCTGCTCATGCTCTGTCTCTCTCTCAAAAATAAATAAACATTCAAATTTTTTTTTAAAAAAGTTAGAGTTTAACTGAAGGATGAAAAAGCTGATAATCTTTATCTTTTTTCTGTATTATAACACTTTGTTGTTAATTAAAAAAAAATTTTTTTTATGTTTATTTCTGAGACAGAGACAGAGCACGAGTGGGGGAGGGGCAGAGAGGGAGACACAGAATCCGAAGTAGGCTCCAGGCTCTGAGTTGTCAGCACAGAGCCCGACGTGGGGCTCAAACTCACAAACCGTGAGATCATGACCTGAGGCGAAGCTGGTCGCTCAACTGACCGAGCCACCCAGACGTCCCTGTTGTTAATTTTTTCAGGCCTAGTACCATTCGCTTAGTTTTATGTACGCCTAGCTGTATAATTGAAGAGAAATTATGGGAATGATTCCTTGAGAAGCTAGAACCACATTGAGAGAGGTATGAGGTAAATAGAGCCTAATTGTATAGATATACTAATTTTTTTTTCTAAAGCAGTGGTTTTGAAACTATTCTGTAAAAGGTTCTAGAGGAAGTCAAGCAGGTTCATTCCAATTTCAACTAGTGCAGTCTTACTTTGATCAGTTTTAAGTATGGAAGTTTGCATAAGGTTTCTTTTGAGAGCAAGGTTCTGTTGTTTAAAATAAAAAGTGTAATATCCATGATTGTTAGCATATTTCATCTTACCACTGTTCTGCTTAAATTATTACAGTGGTTGGGTCTCTTTAATATGATTTCTAAGACTTTTCTTTATCCAGCGTCAACTTAATTCTTCACCTCTTCTGTCACTCTTTCTCTCGCTCTCCATGTAAACTCTGTATTCTAGTCCTACTTAAATTGCATGATAGTCCCTGAGAAGCAAATGTTCTCTTACAGGTCCATTCCTTTGCACATGGAGCTGCTCTCCTTCTTATCATGCTAGGCAGGACTCTGCTCCCTTGGAACCTTGGTCATAACTCCATAAAAGCATTTATTTTGTTGTTTTTAACTATGGCCCCCTCGAGAACAGAGACCATCTAATTTTTCTTTGTATCCATACAACTTGGTGTTCATTAAGTATTCAAATGTCTATTGGATAATTGCATTTAGAATTTGAGAAGTAGTAGAATTACTTTAATGCACACTCACGCGAATAAAACATCCCAGATCTAGTCCATGCAAAGTATTTTTAACGACATAGTGTCAGGCTAAGTATGTGAAAGGCATCCCATTGCACTTACCATGAAGTATAATAAAGCCAAAAGATACATAGAAAAGATTAGATTGATTAAGTTCTAGTGTCTTAAATGAAGTGTCGTACTGGATTCAGTTATCTCATCCTAAAAGTTGGGTGTGAAAGCATTTTACCCATAAATTTCATACAGTCTTGATTGCCCACGAAACAATTTCTTCATTATGATTTAAGCTAATAGACACAAAAAGACCTCCATGTGTCAAAGTATACAGTGTGTTGACACCCTCTCATAGAGGTGAAAAAACGGGCCCTGGAGCTGCCCTGCCTGAAGTCCTGTTCCTCGCCTGCCTGTCAATACTGTGTGATCTTCTGTAAGTTACTTAACCATTCTGTGCCTCCTTTTTCTTCTCTGTAAAATGAGGATGTTGATAATACTGCTTTATGTGGCTGTGATGAAGCATATGTGTGAGTTATGTATGTTGAGCACTTAAGAGAATGCCCAACACACAGAAAACCCTCAATAAATGTTAGCTCTAATTAATTTCTAGTGGCTCCTTATTTAAACAAATGAATGTGCATTGTGCATCATTTAAAAATAATTGCTTTACTGTAGGAGTATCTAATTGAAAAGAAAGTTAACATTTTTAGTTATATCTTTAACCTAGCAACTGTTCGATCTCCTTACTGACTCATTCTCCCATCTCCCAGTGGAGTATAGACTGTTTCTGTCAGATGGATCAATGAAGACATGGGAGATTTGAAACGATGTCCTCTTCATTTCTACAGCAGATCATTTTTGTTCCCATGACCTGTGCAGTTTTTGCTAGTGCCCACAAGAGAGGAGGGAGAGAAACAGCGAGTAGAAGAATCCAGCAGCAAGTTCTTAAACAAGCCTTAACCTGTACCAAATAAGTCGTAAACTTTCATACTCCTTAGTAGAGGAGGGGTGTGCAGCAGCTTTTTTCCTTGTTTACATTTTCCTTTACTATTTTGGCTTGGAAAGATAGATTTGTTTTATAGTGAATTTTTTTTTTTAATATTTATTTTTGAGAGAGAGAGAGCGCGCGAACAGGGGAGGAGCAGAGAGAGAGGGAGACACAGAATCCGAAGCAGGCTCCGGGCTCTGAGCTGTCAGCACAGAATCCAACGCAGGGCTCGAACTCACACATGGAAGATCATGACCTGAGCCAAAGTTGGACGCTCAACCGACTGAGCCACCCAGGCACCCCAAGATAGATTTGTTTTATTTATTTTATGTATTTATTTATTTATTTATTTATTTTAATTTTTTTTTTTTTTTAACATTTATTTATTTTTGAGACAGAGAGAGAGCATGAACAGGGGAGGGTCAGAGAAAGAGGGAGACACAGAATCTGAAACAGGCTCCAGGCTCTGAGCTGTCAGCACAGAGCCCGACGCGGGGCTCGAACCCACAGACTGCGAGATCATGACCTGAGCCGAAGTCGGACGCTTAACCGACTGAGCCACCCAGGCGCCCCAAGATAGATTTGTTTTAAATCTGAAAATACATTTATTCCAGAAAGGTACATACATATTTACTTTAATTAGTCAGTGAGCCTGTTTTTTAAGCTCATTTTTTATATTTACATGCCTGCAGTGAGGGAAATCAGTAGGGTATCATTTGTGTTTGTGCTAGGTACTATGAGATCCCGTTAAATATGCCCATGCAGGATGCAAAGACAATTTTGAAGGAGGAAGAAGTTTGTATCCCAATATGTTTTATAAAGGGGGGTGGTTTTTTTTTTTTGAAAATGTTTATTTATTTTGAAAGAGAGCAGGGGAAGGGCAGAGAGGGAGAGAGAATCCCAGGCAGGCCCCATGCTCAGCACAGAGTCCAGCGTGGGGCTCGATTTCACAACCATGAGATCATGACCTGAGCAAAAATCAAGAGTTGGACGCCAAACCAACTGAGCCGCACAGATGCTCCAAGAGTGGTTATTCTCATAACAAATAATATCCAATGTGTCCTTAGAGCGTCCTTGACTTTCTGTCTTCCGTGTAGCAAGATATAATGGGTAACTTTTTAAAAACCGTCTCACTAAAGGAAGGACTTTAGCAAGCAATTTTGAGTGTTCACTGTGCTGTGAGTAATTTGCAGATGAGGAGCTATGATGTCAAGATAAATCAGGCATCGTGTTTATGTACTGTTTTATGACCTGCTGGTGAGACCAGAGGGTGAAGAGAAGACTTGGGAATTGAACCCTGCAAACAAGACTGGAAGAGTGCTGGGTTTTGAATAGAGTGAGCGAGCAAAATAAGACAAGAGCAAGGGGGCCGTTTTTAAATGCCAGGGGTGTGCAGCGTGACCGTGTGCTGTGGGAAATTTGAATGCTTGTACAGACTGGTCCCTTCATGTCATCTTGTAGTTAGGACACTAGTTTAATGTTAGCAAATTTTTTGCTTACGTGCCATTGTAGAAACTTTTAAAATATTTTTTGCACTTCCCTGAAAATTACAGGAGGCAGGTCACGCTAGGAAAAACAACTTCTAGAAGAAATACGATTTTGACTACACCGATTTCCTCTGTACAAACCAGGACGCCGTTCGTGTTTAATGTTATCTAGCCTTGAAATTTCGTTTCCCTTTGACAGCATGCCTTTCTGTGTTTGTCAGGCCAAACAACTTCTTGTTTTACTTATTATCTCAGTTCTTGTTCCTCACTGTTACTATTAGTATTAATATTATTATTACTATTTAATCAGAAAAGAGAAATACTATTTGGGCATTTCAGAAGCCTCAGAAATGCTTGGTTATGTACAAGAGTAAGTTAGGTTTTATGACTTTCCCGCTTGGGTCTTCCCAATAGCACCTCCCCCATGCTGACCTTCACCCTTCATTGACTTAGAAGGTTTCTCATTGTTGGGAGAGAACTCCTTGATCTCCGTCTATTTCCCATCTAACTTTCACTTACTGGTTCTTGGCCATCTAGGGCTATATATGTGAAACTCACTCTTCTTACACACGATAACTCTTTCAAGTGTCTGAAAACAACTATTAAATCCTACTTGAACCATCTTTTTGCCACAATAAGGGAAGAAACCCTGATTCTCAAAAGATACGCACATGACCCGGTTTACAGACCCTTCTCCATCCACATCGCTCTCATGACCAAGTCTGTTCATCAGCATACCTCTTCAGATATGGTGGCCAGAGCTGAAACGCCTGCTTCAGATGTGGTCTGACCATGGCTGAATACAATGAAGCTGTTATCTGGATACTGTACTTCTGTTAATGCAGCCTGAAATTTGCATTACATTTTTTGGCAGCCACATTACCCTTTGATCATATTGAGGTTCTGGTCAGCTAAAACCCTGTCTCCTTCTCATGTGAGCTGCCCTAAGTCTGATCTTTCTCCTTTATTTGCCAGCTGATGCTTTGAAAGTAAATGCAGACTATGGGGTCTTGCATTACTATAACAGTTTAAATGAATTTGTCTATCAGATTTAATTCCATTTAACTGGCGGGAGATACGAGCTAACGTTTGTGTGCAGCAGAACGGTTTTCGTGGTGCTTTCACGTCGACTTTAATCTTCATAACCACCACCCGAGAATCAAGAGAAAACGACCTTCCACTAAATCAGGAATTGGCAGATAGGGGACTTCGTCACGGGTTTTTTGATTCCAGATCCCATGGCCATCTTATCACTGTTCACTTAGTAAGCATTTAGCATGCCCTTTAATATGGGGCCAGTGCTATGTGGGGCTGGTGCGTCAGTGAGCAAGACAGATTACAGGCTCTGCCCTGTGGTATTCGTGGCCTGGCACATAAATAATTACTGGCAATTACTGAGCACTTTGTGTTGGTAAGGCACTGCGGTAGATAGCGTTATTGTTCAAAGTCTCTGTGGCCCATCTTTACCAGGGTCCTCTCCGTAGGAGGATTATATTTTCTACTACATGGACATCAGGTTGGGGCACTAGGCCTTCCTTGACCAATAAAACATTAGGAGAAGTGACATGTTGCTTATGTGAGCAGATGTTTCCATCTTGTGGTTCTGGCAGTGGCTCTTATCCCTCTGTCATGGAACCAGTATGCCTTAGCTAGGGCCGGTCCCAGAGTGAGAGAGGCTTCGGACTGGGTCCCAGAGCGATGGAACAGAGCGAAAGCTGATTCATGACAGCCATTGTTAACGTAAGTGAGAAACCCTCGTGTTGTAGGCACTGTGACGTTGGAGTCATTTGTGACACGATAGTACAGCCCAAACAGTGTGATGCTGACATCACTCGAGGTGATCTCTGAAGACACATAAGGTGCAGGCTTTGTCCTCGAGGAGAATGCAGTTTTGGTGAGTGCGTTAGATGTCCACAGGTTATCAGTAGTTGGGCAAAAGGAGAATACCTATATGGAAAGGTCTGTGAAGTTGGGGCTCTTTGCTGACCTTTGTTTGCCTCACCCCTAGGCTGAGTCAGTCAGCATGTTGTAAATCGTACATCTCTGGTCCAGCTACCACTGCCACAGCTGCTTCTCATCCAGAATTTGACCAGCATGTTTTCTAAATCCTCATTCAAATCCACCTTTTGTACGAAAATGTTTAAGAGGATGGGCTTCTACAGAAAGTCAGCAGGAACTTCTTTCATCAATGCATCCATCAGCACTCACGAAGTAACCCAAGAATTTGCCTGGTTGAACCGTTTCTCCAGCATGCGCGGAGAGATGGGGTCCCGGGTTCCATGTCAGTTATGTCTGCGAGCTTTCAGGTTTCCCATTTTCACAGCTGTCTGTACATCGCCCTTTGCGTGGGGATGTTAGCGAGACAGAGCCCAGCTGGGATTCTGCGAGGAGAAGCTGAGGAATACGTGCCCGGGGTTTGGGGGAGCACTTGAAGCCTTGGAAATAATAATCATGTGAACATGCGTGATTGTGGGCTGTAGTTTTCATCACATTATCAAAGGGAATCATGATTCCCCTGGCAGGTTACCAGCCCTGTCGTGGAGTGAGAATAGTAGTTGAACAGAGATCTGGAAAATGCCCGTATGTAAGGAGCAGGTGAGACAAGAACCCAGAAGGGAAGCCGAGAAGGAATCATTGGAAAGGGTTGAGGACCAGGAGCAAATAAATGTTACAGAAGCCAGCTCCTTATTAATCATAGTTTTTTAATCTGTTCTGGAACTTTGCATGAATTCTACATCCACCCTCATGGTATTTCTTCATGATTCCTTAGAAGTTACCAAACTTGCAGATACATTTAATGTCTTAGAATACAATTTTTCTTGATCTATAAATACGAATTTAAAGCAATTCCTTCTTTTTCTGTCTCCTTTTTATTTTGGGCTTGAGTTCCTTTTTTCTTTCTTCCTTTTTTCCCCTTAATCTTTTTTTACCCTTCCCAGATTAAAGATCATTCTTCTTGTTTAAAAAGGCTGACTCCAGATGGGAGTGAAGCAGTCTTTTAGGTTGTCTGTTGACAATTGATCCCAAGTAAGGAAGTCGGCCTTTGTTATCTTTTAAGTCTTTTTAAAATTTTTCTTAGCACTTCTAACAAATTTCTACCTTTTTAAAAACAATTTTACTGAGATATAATTGTTACACAGTAAACTGCACATATTGAAAGTGTACAGTTTGGGGCACCTGGGTGGCTCAGTTGGTTAAGCGTCTGACTCTTGATCTCAGCTTGGGTCATGATCTCCCAGTTCGTGAGATCGAGCCCCACGTTGGGCTCCATGCTGACAGTGCAGAGCCTGCTTGAATTCTCTCTCTCTCTCTCTCTCTCTCTCTCTCTGCCCCTTGCTTGCTCTCTCCCCTCTCTCTCCAAAACAAAACAAAACAAAACAAAATATATATATATATACACACACACACATGTATAAAAAAGTGTACAGTTTAATAAGCTTTGAACATATATGTATCCTCATAAACCATCATCACTGTCAAGATACTGAACATATCCATCATCCCCAGAAGTCTCTTGGTAATGCCCCCATTACTCCCCAGGCAACCACTGTTTGCATTCATTGGCATGTCCTAGAATAAAGTGTATACTCTCTTTGGTCCAGCTTCTTTCCCCTGCATGATTATTTCGAGATTTATCCATGTTGTAGCATGCATCGGTAGTTTATTCCTTTTTCATTGTTAAGTAGAATACCATTGTATGGGTATATTGTAGTTTGGTGTTACTCACCTCTTGATCGACATTGGGTTATTTCCAGTTTTGGGGGTTTACAAATAGAATTGCAGCGAACATCCACATAGATGTCTCCGTATGGATGTATGTCCTTATTTTTCTTGGGTAAATATCTAAGAGTGGAGTGGATGAATCAGTCTTATGTTAGGTATAGGGGTGTGTGTGTGTGCACGCGCGTAGAGACAGAGACACTGAAAACTGGGCTCACATGATTGCTGGCAAGTCTGAAATCTGTAGGACAGGCCAGCAGACTGGAACTTCAGGCAGAAGAGTTGATGTTGTGGTCCTGAGTGCAAAGTCTGTAGCATAGGCTGGCAGGCTGGAAACTCAGGCAGGATTACTGTTCCTGATTTGAGGCAGAATTCCTTCTTCCCCAGGAAACCTCAGTTTTTTGCTTTGAAGGCCTTCAACTGTGATTGAATAGGGCGCAGGCACCTTATGAAGGATAATCTCCTTTATTTAACGTCGGTTGATTGAAAATGTCAATCACGTCCACAAAATACGTCCACAGCAACATCTAGACTAGTGTTTGATCAGATAGCTGGGCACAAAACCTAGCCAAGTTGACACAAAATTTAACCTTCACAGCGGCTAAGTGTGTTCTATTTTTTTAATACGGTTATAGAGGATACATATTTTTAAAGGTGAGTTTTTGATTGTTGCTAATTCACTAGTTGTTTGTTTGACTAGCCTTTTCACAATTCTTTTTTTTTTAATTTTTTTTTTTTTTTTTTTTTAACGTTTATTTATTTTTGAGACAGAGAAAGACAGAGCATGAACAGGGGAGGAGCAGAGAGAGAGGGAGACACAGAATCCGAAACAGGCTCCAGGCTCTGAGCTGTCAGCACAGAGCCTGACGCGGGGCTTGAACTCACAGACTGTGAGATCATGACCTGAGCCGAAGTCGGACGCTCAACCGACCAAGCCACCCAGGCGCCCCTCACAATTCTTAAAACAGTTGAATGGCAGTGTTTTCATTCTAGGTTAAGATTACTTTCTTCTTTGTAGACCTATCCTTTTATTTATTGTTTTTTAACTGTTTATTTGTTTTGAGGGAGTGCACACATGCACCAGTGAGTAGGGGAGGGGCAGAGAGAGAGAAGGAGGGAGAGAGAATCTCAGGCCAACTCTGTGATGTCAGCACAGAGCCCTATGTGGGACTCAGTCTCAGGATCTGTGAGCTCATGGCCTGAGCCGAAATCGAGTCAGATGCTTAACCAACTGAGCCACCCTGGCACCCTTAGACCTATCCTTTTAAAAATAGGAATTATTTTAGGGGCACCTGGGTGGCTCAGTCGGTTGGTTAAGCATCCAGCTTCGGCTCAGGTCATGATCTCACGGTTCACGAGTTCGAGCCCTGCCGTGGGCTCTGTGCTGACAGCTCAGAGCCTGGAGCCTGCTTCCCATTCTGTGTCTCCCCCTATCTCTGCCCCTCCCCCCTGGCTTATGTTCTGTCTGTCTCAAAAATAAATAAGAACATTAAAAAAATAAAATTAAAAATAAGTAAAAATAGGAATTATTTTAGACACTTCCTACTATCATTACTTAACCTCCCACTTTGCTTATTTGTCAGAATCACATGACAGAAATGGCAGTTTCATTGTAAGAATCTTACCTCATTTGAGTTTCTTTTTAGTAACACAGGATTAAGCCATTCTTACGTAGTTTAGAGATTAAGGATGTAGTGGATTTGGAATGTAGAACCTAGTTAATTGGCAGAGTGGAGGTGCTGATCTCCTTTTAAAAAGGAAAGACAAAGTTTGGGAGAAAAGATACAAGTTCATATCTTAGGAAACATTTTTATGCCATTCTTTGATCAAGTCATTTAACTTTTTTTGAGCCTCTGTTCCTCTTCTGTAAAATGGACGAATATCTATTTCATGGAGCCATCATAAAGTAGGATGCTTTGTATAAAGAGCCTGGAATAGTCCTTTTAAACAGAACAGCTCCCATTACTGTATTACTTTATTTATTTAATGTTTAACGGTATTAGGTTTTCTTTATGAATTTAGAAGAACTTTGTCAATTTCTCCAAAAAAGCCTACAGCCACTGTGCCAGGCTCTAGAATTATAGGAGGAAAAAAGATAAGTGAGGCTCCTACTCTTTGAAAGCTTCTGTCTGGCAGGTTATGACAGGAGAGGCAGGCTGCAAACAAGTAAAGGAATAAGCAAACCACGTAATTTCGGGTTGTGATAAGAACTGAGAAGAAAATCAGAGAGATGTGACACAGAATTACTGGGCTGGGGAGCCCCCTTCCAAGAGGCCCGGGTAGGAAAGAGACCTCTTAGAGGAAGTGGTGTTTCAGTAAAGACCCCAGAAGGATTCGAAGGAGCCAGGTGTATGATCTACATGCAAACGTGTCTGGCAGAGAGACGAGCGAGTGCACGGCCTGTAAAATGGGGGAGAGTTGGCGCACTGGGGTTGCGGAGAGGAGCCCGGAGATGCCGCTGGAGAACAGGAGAGAAGTCAGGGCAGCCTGCATAGTGCCTGATGGGCCACAGTAAGGAGATTGGATCTTATTCTAAGTGCAGAGGGAAGCCACTGGAGGGTTTTCAGGGAAAAAGTAGCATGATTATTTGATGGAAATGTTCCATGGACCTTTGAAAACATGAACCTAGCTGAGCCAGCTGTGTACTTTAGCATGACTGGGATTCCTAGTTGCCCAAGAAACATCGGAGTAAACTACTTATTTCTTTTCTGATATAAAAATCCCAGCCAGATTCTATGAAAGCCAAGTCTGGGTTATCGAAAGCAAATACTATTTTATATCTCTTAACGTTTACTAAGATTCCTTGTGCACTTGTATATATTTTCAAAAATAGTATTTTGTGGATTTTTTTTCTTTTTAAGTACGAGTGGCAGTTGACTAGTGTATCAGGAAAGGGCACATCTTTGGTTTCGTCCGTGGGCATAATTACCATATGGAAACTTTTGGTAAATATTAACAAATCTTTATATAGGATTCCTTCACAGAATCATGGACTTATTGAGCTGAACGGACCTTACGAATTTTTTAGTCTTAATTCCTTTTATAGAGGAGGCAGCTCAGATCCAGAGAGGCTAAATGGGTCCCATTATGTTAACATAAGAAATAAAATGCACCTGGTTTTTATGATCCCCCAGTTGCAGGATGAGAGATTCTTGAGGCAGAATGTGGAACCAGGGAAAAACTGTGACATCGGTTTGCTTTACACTTGCTGTCTTCTTCTCTGTCACGTATTTGTTTGACACCTGTACCGTTTTCCACTTACCCCTGAACTGAGGCAACCGAGACGGATCCAACAGGCCCTCCCTTATTATGGGAACAGTTGCCATGCGTGTTACGTGCCACCGTAAGAGGAGCTTAGTGGGCTGTGGGTGTGAGTGGTGAGCGGGTCTGAACGACTGCAAGTGCGGAGTCCGTGTACGTGCAGGTTGGGTGCTTGGCCCCTTCGTAAAGTATACATTATGTGGCCCCAGCCGTGTGGCCTCTTCTGTCCTTTTTGCCTTCCGGCCATAGCTGTGGGCTACACATAAGCCAGTTTGAAGGCCTCGTGTCAGGCAGGCCCTGTCCGACCAGGAAGACTTGACTGGACAGCTCTGCTCTGCTCCTGCCCCTGAGGGCACTGAGGCCCCAGCGTGTACCCAGGGACAGATGGACAGACGTGAGGAGCCACCGTGATGGCAGTGTGTCTTTCACACAGGAATCCATAGGAACACTCAGTCTCGTCGTGTCCCTGTTCAAGTGATGCAGATTTCATGAATTCTTAATTTTTGAAAAATTCCCAAAGGAAATGGAAACAACCGTTTTGTGTTTATTTTGACCCGTTTACCTTTTTACTGTATTTCATTTGGGAATGTGGCCATTCCTAAGAAAACTGGCATATGAAGTTCGTCGTTGAGGTTCTAACATGTTCTGAATCTTAAAATAAAGCCGCCAACGTGCATTGAGAGAACAGGTAGATGAAATAGCACTGCGGTAGTTACAGGAGTGACGGTAGTTTCCTTTTAAGTCTTTCCCTTTCAAGAGCTTGTTATCTTCTGTATAACCAAAACATATGCCCTGGGCAGGTATGTTTTATTCCTGCCCTTGGTTCTGTATTATAAAGTCTGATTAAAAAGGGAAGACGCGAACTTTGTGTCTCCCACACAAGAGATATGTGCTTATTTGCAGGGAGTGATTCATTCGTTCGTTCGTTCGTTCGTTGATGAGATCCAGTTCCATACCCCTGAGCCTACCTTCGTGTGAAGAAGAACGTGAGTATCTTTCACCTGCGAGATGCACCTTCAGACCCTGCACGTGTGAGAGTGTGTGTCAAGTCAAAGCCTGCAGGTACGACATACGTTGTCCAGAATATTAGATGATGAGTTCCTGATGACTGTACTCTGTGTTCACAGAATATTAGAAAACAGCCGGTTTTGACAGTCTAATACAGTAGGTGATCTGGCTTTCTCCCTCCCTTGGGTCACATGAGGCTAAAATGACCCATCTCCATTGTCTCCTGGGCCTTATGAGGAAGAGAGGTAGAATTCTGGACATATGAACGGAAAAGATTGGACTTAGCAGTCTAAAAAATGATCAGCTTGTGTGAGTAACTGTTCCACCGCTTCCCCCCCCCCCCTTTATTTTGTGCAGATTGAGGAGCTGAACCATAGAGGCATTTCCTACGAACGATGAATAAGCTGTCTATTGTGAATGACTGTAGCTGGTGTAGAAAACATCTCCAGCTGCACTAACTATAAAACTAGCAGCTCTCTGAGGGTGTCGGTAATGACTACTGCTCCTTCTCGGTTGACCGTGGAGGCTTGTGGCCTGGGTGAGAACGGGCTCTGCGGCCAGGCTGCGTGGGGCTCGGGGCCGACTGCTTTCTGTCTCTCCAACTCCGTGCACAAAACCGAACGAGACCAGTACCTCGCTGGCGGGGCTGTTATGAGGGTCAGTAAGTTCATGCACGTGACACCCTAAGAACACGGCCGCAAACACAGTAAGCACTGGGTGCGTGTTGACAGTTCTCAGTACGGATGCACGGCTGTAGTATGTGTAAGTGGCTGCTTTGATTGGCCAAGTTTTCACGAGGAATTTGGCGTTTGAACCGGGCCTTGAAGGATAAGCAGGATTCGTAAAAGGGAAATCTAAGGAACTGAGCGTGGGAAGAGCTGTGTGAACAAAGTTGAAAGAGGAGGTAAAGACCCTTCTTCCCTCCTGTTCTCCTTCCATTTATTGCATATTAGCTGTGTGCCTGCTGCTGAGCTCTGTATTTGGCGAACGTTACGTTGTTTTAATCAGTCCTCACTGCAAGATAGGTGTTTTCAGTTCTCGTTTTACAGATGGGAAAGTAGCCACAGAAAAGTTAAGTCACTTTGCCAGAGTCACAGAGTTAAATGTTGGCCTAGTTCTGTCTGATCGTAAAGCTCTCACGTTTCTTTAGTATTGTCCAGTACTTCTTCCTGAGAGCGGACTATCGGAAGAGGATGCCAAAAATTATTTATTTATTTATTTACTTACTTACTTACTTACTTATTTATTTAAAAGGGTGACGGCTCCATGGTTGGAGTTGTAGAGACACGAACAGAATTACGGTATTAGGGATGCGTGTGATCATTTTGTCACAGTCAGAGACTCCGTGTACCGTGTATGCTCGTCATTTCAAAAGATGGAAGAGAACTGTGCGTGCCAGTGCCTGCTGAGCGGTTTTCCCCTGTCATTCTAGCTGCATGGAAGTACTTGTTTTTTCTGAACTGAGAATGACAGTATTTTGGTTGTTAAAGTTTTTATTTTTCGTACCGTGAATTATGCAAATTTCCCGCAATGGCATCCTGATTGACCTCTTCAGTGCTTGTCACACATTTTGGTTGCCTAGAATCGATTGCTCTTTGAATAAGTACCCTTTTCCGTTCCCAACATCAGAGGGGTGTCTTTAACTCTGCTTCCCAGTCTTCAGCTTGTATGGATTCCTGTTTATGGGGTTTGTTTGGAATGCAGTTAAGGTGATCTTGATTCTGTTACTGTTTATTCCCCCTCCTCAAGCTACTTGACAAGTTTCTTTCTTTTGAAACTTTGAGGGAATTGATAAGTTCGTGCTTATACTTTTTCTTCTCAAGTATCTCACTGGCCTGGACTTAAATTTTTAATTGTTCTGTCTCTCATGTACTCCTGCCTTCCACTAAGTAGCCGACAGTTGGTTTTCCCCTCTTTTATTTTTAATGCCTTTTTTCTTTTTTTCAACTATAAAACTCCCCAGTCCAGAAGATAGAGCCAACAACTCAGGTGCTAGCCTTTATGAAACTAGAATAAGACCTAAATGAACTAGTACCTTCCCCTAGAATGTATCCTTGCCTCTGCTTTTAAGACAAAAAGAACATTATATGGTGACAAGCAAATGCCAGAGATTAAAAAAAAACAAAAAAACATTCGGGATTTGTCAACAAGCTGTTAACACCTGCTATGCAGACTGTGAGAAACTATGAAGATTTCTACCTTTAAGTAAATCTCATATCTGTACTTTCTTTTTTTAATCATCCTCTTCATCATGAGGCAGGTCTTCATGATCTGACTACTGCAACAGCCTTATCCTCATGAGTTGCTTATCCTTACCACCTCCCTGCTCCCGCCTTTCAGATCATCATCTGTTTTACCAGCAGTCTGATCTTTACACAGGGATCTAATCTTATTTTGTGTCTTAAAAATCATCAGCAGTTCTTGTAAATTCCTTTCACCACCTCATCCGACCTGTAGCTTCCTTTAGATTGTAATTTCTTTTTTTTTTTTTTAATTTTTTTTTTAACGTTTATTTATTTTTGAGACAGAGAAAGACAGAGCATGAACGGGGGAGGGTCAGAGAGAGGGAGACACAGAATCTGAAACAGGCTCCAGGCTCTGAGCTGTCAGCACAGAGCCCGACGCGGGGCTTGAACTCACGGACCGCGAGATCATGACCTGAGCCGAAGTCGGCCGCTTAACCGAATGAGCCACCCAGGCGCCCCTAGATTGTAATTTCTATGAGAATAGGTACCTTACCAGCTTTATCCACCACTCTCGCCCCACGCCTGGATCAGTGCCTCAACCAGTTATTCTTTCCGTAAATAGTCGAGGCCAGGGCTTCCCCAAAGATGTGCCTCTCATAGGTTACTGGTTTGTTGAGAAGTACTGGTGGGTGTTCTCCACCTTTGTGATGGCCAAGTGGGGCAGCCTGGCCCACCCGGGGCTCCACTGAGAGTGGACGGAGTCTGACGTCTCTGCGTGATGATCGGGGCCGTGCTGAGCACAGGCTAGAAGGCGGACCACACCCTGCGCATCTGCTTTAGCAGCCCACTTCAGAGCGTGCCCCTGCCCCCTGCAGGTGGGGGGCCACAGAGCGCCAGAGAATCTGTGCTCCTGACGCCCGAGGAGCCGTCAAGGCCAATGTGGTGTTAGTAGTCAGCAATGGGAGGAGGACACGATAGAGGCCAGCCAGGGCCTCCCAGCTCGCCACACAAGTCTCCAGCCTGCCTTTGCGTTCTTTGGAGACTTTTGGTGCACTCGTGGCTGCCATTCCCATCCAGTGACGTTCAAGTTAGCTGTGGGGTGAGCAGTCCAGCTCCATAGGTTCATCTGCAAGTGATTTTTAACTCACAGATGCACATTGATCCGAACTTGATACAAGAATGTTCCGATTGCTTTGAGACCTGTTCACGTATCACAAGGATTTTTGATGAGTACTTGCCAATGAAAAAGAAGACCTTTTGGATCTTTAAATACAATGTAATTTTAACTAAGGCAACTGTTTGAATGACTAAGAGAACTGGTTTTTTTTTTTTTGTTTTTTTTTTTTTTTTTTTTTTTGCATTTGAGCAGATAAAGTATAGTTTGGTTATGGCTTAATTTGCACAGTAATTCTTAAAGTGCTGTTTAAATTAACATTTTAAATAAGATTTTCTTAACCGAAAAGTAAGAAAGAATAGTGTTTCTAATATTTTTTAAAACTGTTTATGTATTTTTGAGAGAGGGAGAGGGAGAGAGTGAGCAGGGGAGGAGCAGGTAAAGGAGGAGACAGGTTCCCAGGCAGGCTCCACGCTCTGAGTGAAGAGCTCGAGCTCCTGAACCGTGAGATCCTGACCTGAGTTGAAATCAAGAGTTAGACGCTTCACAGACTGAGCCACCCAGGTGCCCCAATAGTGTTTCTGATGTCATTGTCATTATATCATCACTTACAGATGAGCCCAGTTAGCCTATCTGGTGTGGAGGAAGCCAATGGTTTGGTTTGCTTTGTTTGCTTGCCTGAGTTTTGCTTTGTTTTTTGCCCAAGTTAGTTAATGCCGTGTCAAGTAGAATCCTGTAGAACTCTTGTGTTCACACAGACAAACACCCTCACGGTTGTCAGCTCTTTCAGATGCAGACTTTTGCTTTCAGGGGCAAGGTTTCCAAAAAAGCCTGAGTACAAACCTGTAAACACTATTACTATCATGTAATATAGTAATATCATGTAATATCATGCTTTATTTTTCCAGTATAGTATGCTTTTATGCTCACGTAATTTTCTTTACTTAATCTTCACAATCACTCTGAAAATTGCTTGTAATTCCATTATAAGGTTTTCTTATTTTCCAGATTAGGAAACTGATTCTGAGTAGTTAAGTGACTTACTCAAGGTCACACAGCTAGTGTGTCAGCTGAAGTGCAAGGCTTTGTTTGAACGGACGTGATCCCTCTGAGGAGACTATGTAATAAGCAGACTTTGCGAAAGGCAGTGGGAGAGTCATTTACACCTCTTATCTTTAGAAGAGGATTCTTTTTCTCAAGTACAGTATTAAGTAGATTTCCTGCTTTTGAAAACAGTGTTTCGAATTAGATGTAAATGGATAACTTCTGGAGGTTAAAATAGCTTGTTTGTACGTACGTAGTGTATACTTTGCCTGTTTTTATGAAGATTTGTGAACAGAAGAGTGGAAGTGGCAGAGCTGGTGGTAAGAAGGGCAGCTCAGCTACTGAAAAGTACACTGTGACAGCTGGAAGTCAGTGTGTCAAAAATGGCAAACCTTGAGCCACAGCGTACGTGCGTTTGGTTGTGAATAAAAGAACAGAATTAAAGAACATTTATAAAGTACAGGTTATATGTTATGACTGAAGATGGTGTCTATAGAAGGTATTTTGTATTCGGTTTTCTTGTAGCGTTCTTCTCTATCCCACTTACGCACGGTTCTTTTTCAGCTGCCTTCAAGACTATGTCGTGTACAAGTGTGTGGCACTTGACAGGGTCACCTCCTAACCCTGAAGAAAAGTGTCTATGTGTTATGTGTCTGAGTTAAATAGAGCAGCTCTGATACAAGTGTCGTTCTTGTGATCAGCCTCCAAGAAGATTAAACTGAGAGGGGTGCCTGGGTGGCTCAGTCGGTTAAGCGCCCGACTTCAGCTTAGGTCATGATCTCGTGGTTCGTGAGTTCGAGCCCCGCGTCAGGGTCTCTACTGTCAGCACAGAGCCGGCTTCAGATACCCTGTCCCCCCCCACCCCTCCCGCCTCTCCCCCACTTGCTTGCTCTCAAAAATAAATAAGCATTAACAACAATAACAAAAGCTTAAACTGAGAACAGAGAGGGAAATTGAAGGCGGGAGTTGGTAGTAACTGGTTCACGGCCACTTAATGTGCAGCATCCTCATTAGTCAAGCATCCCGTGCCTACCTCGGCATGAAATAATTATTTTTCTAATTTAAATCTGCAAATTTTCAATTGTAGAACAGCTTGAATAGTCTTTGTTGTAAATCGTCACTGGATTTTTTTTTTTTTTTTAAGTATTTGTCTTCAGAAACAAAGAAGGTCATCTTGTATCCATAGAGACCACATGCACTTTCCTCATTATTTCTATATTCTATAATAGAGAAGAGTTATTTATAACATTTAAACAAACAAAAACTGTTAAGAGCAACCTTTAGATATTATCACAGGGTAGATACCAGTAACCATTGCTCCAGAAAAACCCAAACTCCAAAAATTGATATTAGAGAATTAGCACATTTGTGTATATTGGTGTTTTCAATAGTTATCCTAAAGGGTGTGTGTGTGTGTGTCTGTGTATGTATGTACGTACGTACACATGCTTATTTTAGACTCAAGCAAGTCTGGTTTTGATGGAATGCAGATTTCCTATCTTCCTTCTGTCTTTCAGGTAAGTAGTGTGGAAAACAAAATGGTTTCGATGTATTGCTTTATGAACAAAGCCAAGCTCATGAGGTTGTTCCTCTGATTTTCTACTTCGCTTTGTTCATTTCCGTGGACTGTCCATCCCTAACCTAAATCTAATGGGGATAGGGAAGAACATTAGACTCTTGGTGTAGATGTCCTGCCAAGTAAAACCCTCTGTATTCGCGGTCTACATTAGGACACTTCCATTGATGAAGGCAGTCACTTTTCATAACAGTATCGGGGCAACAGGTACAAATTGAGACTGGTTTGGATGGATGGATGGTCACTCTGGTTATTAGGATTGTCCTTCTGCTGTGTTTCTTACTGATTTTGAAACTCCAGGTTTACAGAGAGAAACACTCATTTTTGCGTGTCTTAAGTAGAAACATAGATCTTCATGTAGGGGAACTGGGTGTAATATATTTAATTTTGCATGTTTGCCCAGTTAAATTTATAATGTGTATCTGCTTTGTTAATTAGTCCGTTTGGGAAGAGTTGCAGCTGATTCTCTTGCTAACTAGTTGATAACATTAACCTTATTATTTTCTAAAATGTCACAGACGTCATTCAGCGCTAAAGAGCCTGTAAATCATTAGATAAAGAAGGTGACAGGCCACATGAGTGTCTATTCCTTCTGTGCATTTGCTCTTCAGAAAGCCTGTTGTTGTAAACATCCCCGACTGGAAGCTGTGAGACACAGCAAAGCTTTCAGTCAGATGTTTGCTGCTACCGGCTGTTCACAGGCATCATTTGGTCTCATTGTACCTAAGAAGTGGAATTGGCGAGGCTGGCGAATGCATGGGAAACACCAGAAATGTTTCGATTCCTCCGTTTACCGCTGTCTGGGAGGCCGCCCGTGTTGTGACAGAGGTCA
Organism: Panthera pardus; assembly: GCF_024362965.1. Lineage (NCBI taxonomy): Eukaryota > Metazoa > Chordata > Mammalia > Carnivora > Felidae > Panthera > Panthera pardus. Next base: position 75,150,931 of record NW_026527002.1, on the reverse strand, counting down.
GTGTGGGCTGCGGTCCTGATGACCGGGCACCCTGCAGCAGAGCAGGCCCAAGCTTGCCTGAGCCAGGCTGCTGCTGGGCCAGAGAGGACTTAGGGGAAAACTTTGTTTTCGCTGGGGGTCGTTAGGTTTGTTTTTGCCCTATCCGTGAACTTCTGGTCCTTATGGCGTTTCCAGGTGGGCTGGAGTTTGACTTCCCAGCAGCTCAGGAGACTGATCTCCTCCCTTAGAAATTCTGCAGATTGGATGTATCAGGACCACCCCCAGCGACATACAACCTAGAAGTTTCAGTTTCTCTGTACTGAAGAGGTGTTACGTGCGTGAACTTGGTCTCCCTCTTCTCCCACCAACTGCCTGCGCTCCTCACCCTGAGTGATGTCACAGCTCCTGTCCGAACACTGCTGTCGGGAGTATGCGTGACTGCAGACCACGGAGCCTGCGCACAGCGTTTACCAGTGGTTAGAAGTGTTTCCAGGTTCTCGCGTGCCTTTTCCTCACCCGAGTATGGATGGATGCCGTGTGAGCAGGTGCGCTCTCTACGTGTTGTGTTTCCCCACAGAGCTGAATGTTACAGGGCTTTTCTCACAGAAGGCATTCATTGTGACTAATCGATCATGTATAATTTTATAGCAGCTTTTTTTCCGAGTTCTAAATATATGATTTCTTATTTTTATCTGTCCTTTAGATCCTGGGAAACAGGTGTTGTATTGAAATCTTTCTCTTCAATAAAGCATTGGTATTTTTTCCTACTTATTATTATTTATTACTGCTGACCATCATACCGTGTTAGGTTCAGTCCATAATTAAACCAAAAGATGAAGTTCTTGCTAATCTCATTTTAAATGCATGTCTTTTTTTGTTCGTGTGGCAAGCTTTCTGAGGGCAGGGACACACTCGATAGAACTCTGTTTTCCCGCCATCGAGTAACGCACCTTGCATGTATAGGATTCTAATAACAATCTTATATTATTGCAGAACTATCTGCTATTTCTTATGTTTTTAATGCAGATGAGCAAATGAAAGTTTGGGTCAAAATGCAGCTATTACAGATGTATCCATACTACAGCATTTATTTTTAAAGGCTTCTTTGTTAGAGTGGCGGTTTACCAGACTTATTTGGTCAGGCGCGGAGGGAGGGAGGGTAGTTCGCTGCTTCAGACCCAAGTAGCCTGGCAACTTGTAAGTATAATTTTCCAGCTTGACAATTAGCATGCATCAGGCGTCCCCACTGAACTCTTCATGAAGCAGGTTTATTGCATATTCCATGACTCTCCATTTTAGCGCGTTGGGAGCCTTAGATTCCAGATAGCTGCAAATGGATAGGACCATTTCTGAGAGCCCTAGAAGTGCTCCCTGGCAAAGGCAGAAAGAGTTTTCTGGTAACAGGAGTATTTTGTTAAAGCAGGTGACATTGTTTAATTGCTGTGAAAAAGTTGGGTATTGCTTTCAAATTCAGCAAGATGGATAGAAACTGCCTGCTTTAATCATTTGCACAGCTCCATTTGGCAGGTTTTTCAAAATGATAGCCCAAATCCAAGCTAAAAGGGGGGCAGAGTTGTTCTACTCTTCCCAGCTAGTCGAGTTATCCCGTGATGCTGCAGGATTAATGGTACAATCAGCGTTACATAACATTTGTTCTATATTATTCTGCCCTAATGAGGTGGATCAGAGACCATGTCAGTTTTAATCCTGGACGCCCTTGCTTCAGTGTACGTGCGTGCAGCCTTTTAGTCATTTGCAGATGACTTCTTCGTGTTTTAATTTTGAAGACCCACAAACTCTCATTGGCCTGCAACTTTAGCAATTATTTAGAACAAATGCCTTAAGATGTTAAATTGTCAGTATTTTCCGGTAAACCTGTAACAACTTGTTTCCCTAGCTTTTAATTTAGTTTTTTTGGGGAGAAGTGTGTGGTCTTTATTGACAGGCCTTAGCTCAGAAACTACTACTTAAGATTTTTGAACAAATTAATATTAAAAGCAAAACATTGGTAGTTACGAAACACCATTCTGAAAATGACAGGGTTTTTTTCCTTAATCTGTTTTATTAGGGATTACTTTGTTAAGCAAACAAGCTAAACTACTGAATTGTGTCAAGTTCATTTCCAATTAGATATGCTTGTGTACAAATTTTCTTGGTTAACAACACATTAGTGGATGGGTCCTCACTGGTCTCTGTATCTGAGTTCGTTCCACACAGAGTCAGAGGCTTGGGGTGGCCCATCAGTGAATGCTAGACTTTAATTCCCAACATGCCTTCTTCCTTGCATGGAGCACATTCCAAATCTGGCTCCTTTCACCCCTCTGACAAAAACTTCAGTGAATGAATGTGCTTCTCAGGCTGTATGTATTCAGGAATTTTTTTTTTTTTTTTAAGTTCGAATATCAGTCTGAGCTTAATTACTTTTTAAAATGATGCTGTTTCAGATTGTCTCTGTCACAGTTTCCTTAGCTTAGTTAATTATGTGTGGACATATGATACATGTTTTGACGTTGGCTTTTTTCTTATCTGTAGCATGTTACAGACTTCCAAATAATTGCCGTTCCCCGCTGTTTCTGCTTTGACTTTGCAACATATTTGGTGAAACAATTAGTCTACTGGTTTTCAAATATTAGTGTGTATCAAAATTACTTAGAGTGCTTATTAAAAGCACAGATTGCTGGGCCCTTCAAGAGCTTCTGGCGCAGGAGGTCTGGGGTGTGGCTTGAGAATGTGCATTTTCCCCCTAAATTCCCAGATGCTACAGACACTGCTGTTCTGGGTCCATACTTTCAGAGCCATGGGGCTCATCTTAACATTCTTTTTCCTGTTTGGTATTTGCCCATTGAGTGACTGAGTAAAAAAAAAAAAAAAAAAAAAAAATTAAATCCCCAACTTAAAAATCTGTAGTAATCCAAAAATTTGATTATTTTTTTAAACAGGTTTGTTAGAAACCTGAGGCCCATTTTTCTCCCAGAGAAAGTATCATGTTAATTGCCCAGCCCAAGAAATGCTATTTGAATATATTTGCAAAGAAAAGCAGAAGAAAAAAAAATACTGTTGCAGTAGGAGTAGTTGAAACAGAAAAACAATACTCCTAGAGGGGAAGAAGAAAGGCGTGTGTGTGTGTGTGTGTGTGTGTGTGTGTGTGTGTGTGTGTGTTTAATCTTGAGACTTGATACTTGTTGAAAAGTAGCCCGGAGGGGACAAGAGGCCAGGCCAGGTAGAGACTCAGGAGGTTCCAAAACATCCTCGGATGCCTGTAAAATTCCAAGGATTTTTACAGTTTGCCTGCAGTGGCTCTTAAATTTCATTTTACTTCCAAATTTGAGGATTTCTTCTTCTTTAATGCAAGTGTATCGGTAAGGCCACTTTAATGCTAAATAGAGATGTTTGCAGTAATATGAGTTTAATCAGAGGAATGCAGGGAGAGGAGAAGCGATTTCCGTGGGCAACTCCACAGCAGTTGGGACAGTGCAAGGTGGAGAGATGCGAGAGTGTGGGAGAGATGTTCCTGCGGTGAAAGTATCTGAATTGTGAACGTGGGGGAGATGCAGAGAGGCAAGGGAGAGGAAGAGAAATGAGGAAGAGAAATGAGGACGAGAAAGGCCACCAGTGAGCTTGGGACTCCTCAGAGGTGTTTTATTAATTTTGTCTTTTGCCCCAAATGGGACTCTTCTTCATGAGAAAGAATGGGTGATTGATGCATCGTACTGGCCATCAAATGGGTTCCTATAAGTGCAAGTTCACTTGTTTTGAAGAGAGGGATATAGGAAGATGAGAGGCTGTAAAATCAGCCACATTTAGATCTGGAACATTCACAGGATGTCTGCATACATTGCCATAAATTATTTCAGTGTAAGGAATATCACTTCTGCCTTGTCCCTTGGATTCTAAACTTCGTCTCAAAATACCTTCCGACTGTTGCCTCATTTATGTGGATCACTGTACCAATTCTTTTTTCAACAGATTCTACAAAATTGTCTTTTTAAAACATATAATAAGTCATCATATTTACTTTAATATAAATTTGAGGGTCAGGTAAAGGGCCAGTGTAAACACAGTAAAGGGTTTCATAAACCAAGTTGTAGTTCATGTAAACATCCTACACTCAGCTGTAATACACGGATTGGCTGGGAGGTGGATGTTTACTTCAGCTGACTTGGAATATCAACCATTAACATTGATGTCGGATTTGGCAAGAACAGTACAGAGAGGCTTGATTTTTTTTTTTTTAGTGTAATTACTATAAATTTAAATTACTGTCATGTCTTTTAATTTTGTGCTGTTCTATTTCTAGCATGACATAAGACTCTAGGTAAAAGGACAAAAAAATGTCCTCGTGTGGTAGTTGGGGTCAGATCTGTAGGTGTTGCAGTGTGCTTTAACAAACATGGCCTTGACATCAGACATTTGTAGCCATCTGGGCTGTACCAGTGAATTTGCTAGGTGAGTGGGAGGAGGGAAAGGCACTGTTTCACACCTCAGTGCTTTTCTCATCTGCAAAATAGGTACGGCATCCACTTCACAGGACCATTTGTTGTAAGGATCGATCTAGATGACGGGTGTAAAGTGGTTCATTAGGACAGTGCCTGTCACATTAAGCACTGAATAATTGCTAAGATGTTAGCTGTTATTAATGCTAGCTACAGTGCTCGTAATAGTACGTAGCACGTTTTAGGTGTTCGATAAGTAATTGCTGTTATGTCTAATTAGACATAACTCGTTTTTATTTTAGCAGCAACGATGACACCAACTTTCTGGTTTAATGGAAATGGTTCGCATCTTTGACAAGACTGTAATTTAGTGGTACAGAGTTTTGAAGCCCACCGTCCTGAACTCCTGTTCTAGGCCTGCCGCCGGCCAGCTGTGCCACCGCGCCGAGGTTAAGACTCTCCCCATGCCCCGCCTGCGGCAGGCTGCTTTATTGGGATTATAGCGGTACCTACCTACTGGGACTGTTACACCAAATGAGTTAATACCAGGAGAGTGTTAGAGCGATTCCTGGTACTCGGTGAGCTCTTCGTTAAGTGGGAGCCGTTACTATTACTTTAAAAATATGTCTGTTATCTGTTATTTTCCCCAGAGTATAATTGTGTCATACATTTCAAATAATTTAAAGATCAGCTAATATCTAATAATTAGTTCTAAGTATGTATTGCTTGGTTTAAATGATACTTTTACATTTCATGCTTCTATTGAAAATACTTAAAATTTTCTGTAGCTTTGTTTTTCAATTCCAGGAAGTTTTCATTTCTTGGTAAGTTAAAAAAAACAAACAACCACCCCAAAACCAAAATTGCTTAAGAAGTACACATTATTCTCTAGCAGCTTGGCCGGTGTCTGTAAACCCTCGTCTTTGCCTAAATCCTGAGTTAGAATCCACATTGGATGCTTTTCCTATGGACTATATCTACCTGTCATGAGAAATTCACAATTAAATAAAAATGTGAAATTAAAGCATGGAACCTGTTGAAAAGATGAGTGCTGTTTGTCCAATTACATTTTATTCAAAATAATAGGGTGATTTTTCATTATTTGTTACTGAGAGCTATTATGTACTTGGCTACAAAACCTATATTTCAGTGAGTGCTACATGTTCCTTTGAAATTTGGCAAATGCTTCAATTATAACTTACAATCAGGTAAAACCTTGCAGTGTGTTATGGAAGCATTGTCTAATCTAAAGGTAGTTTTATAAAATGTGATTTTCAAATAAGGTGTATTTGGGAGTTCTCCATCAATTCACCTTTGAACCTCAGGGACTAAAATACAGAATTTTTCTTTTATATGCTCGGATATTAAACAATATGTAGCATGTCGTGTGGTTTAGGCTGTGCTTTTTAATTCATTGTTTTGTTTTCTTTGTTGAATGGTCATGTGTTTGCCTGTGAGTATCACCTGCCTTCCTGACTGTATAACAGAGCCTCTGCTCATGTGGACTGCCAGCTGTGCCCTGTGTTGTCACTTAGAAAAAACTCTGTGTGAAAGATGAGTTATACTTAAGATTTGAGGGTGTATCTTGTTTTACTTAATAAAGTGAAACATTCTAAGTTGCACTGAGCTGTCCTCCACCCTTACAGGAAAATACATGCTGTGATTTCTTTAAACACTATGTATTTATTAGAAATGTAATATAAATTCTGTTGTGATGAATATGTGCTTTTAAGTATGAAACATCACAGCATCTGGATAAATGTGAAAATGTCCCCATTTCTTCCCCTTTTTAACAGTTGCTATTTATTATTTAATTGATGGATAGGGAGTATAATACAGAGGTGGATGTCTTTGATAAATTTGAATATGACCTGACATTAAACTTGGACCATTTTCTGTCCAGTTTGAAGATTTGATCCATCTCCTCATAATTATTTGCTAAGCAGTTGGCATCAATTATTTAACTTTGATTTCATTGTGTCTTTCCTTATCTCACTGATTCCCAGTAGTAGAAATGTAGGGTTCTGAGCCAATAATGTCTCCTATCGACTTCAGTAATCAAGAAATGACAGTTAAGATGCAGAATCTGTGATATATGAGAGCTTTCCTTTAAGTTCTGTTTAAAAAATGATTTTACTTTTTGATAAAGGTCAAACTGTTATTCGGTACAAAATCTTACGCAAAATGATAGTAACCAACTATATAATTTCTTCATTGTTAAAGCATACTGAGATTTTTTTTTTTTTTACACTAGAAATACGCTAGTAACAAAATCTGGATTACATGAAAGGTAGGTTTTGTTAATAACTTTTAATTCTTCATAAAACTGCCATTACATTATAAAACCAGTTTCACATTTAGGATTTTTATGAGTACATAAATTAGGATTACTTTTTTATATTACTTTTAACTTCCTTTAATTTTATGGAACAGAACCAGTCCCAAGGGTATTTTTAGAATGTAATACACATTATTTCTATGAGGCCAAGTAAAACTGTTCCACGAATCAAAATCTTAGCCGTAGAACCTGTTCAACTACTTAACTGTCTTGGGACTAACCAGATGTAATTATAACTGGCTTAAAAGTTCTGACCTTTTCCTTGCTTATTTCAAAGTGATTCTGTAAAGAATATGAAGCTGTGTTCACTATTTGTCCACGTAAAAATATTTAAAGACAGGGTTTGAGCTGTTGGTTTTGTTTTTTAAAAGTAGTTTGAGGAAGTTCCTTTGCTACTTGTTCTCCATGCAAATTTTATACAAGTCCAAATTCCCCAGGGGGGAGAAAAGATCTTCATAAGGTTTCTTTGAAAAAGTATAAAAGGTTCCTAAAGGTATACGTTAGCCTTCATTTTGACCTTATAAATTCTCCTTATTCTATAGCTTATCTGTGAAAATTTTTGTTTTGACTATCCAATTTGTATTGAACAGTCATTTGCTTAAAATTCTTTCTTGCACATAGTCAGTAGCACAGGAAGATTCCATATTAGCCAGAATACTGCATTACTGTTCGGTGAGGTTGTCAGTATGAATGAGAAATAGAGTTTGGGAACTGGGTGTTGGCAGATCTTTTGTTTTCAGATAATTTTCTAAATGGCCATTCATTCCGTCTATTTAGAGTAAAATGTGCAGGTGCCCCGTCGCTGTCTTCACACTCAGGTGGCACACCTTCCTCTGTTACACTCTAGGTTGTGAGCAGTGCACGGCCTTCCAAATTCTTTCCGTGTTTTTACACACATACACCCTATGGGCGTGGGTGGGGCTTCTGACATCATGGAATCCTACTGTTGGTAGCATGTGCCTTTTTTTCCTGCATTTAGGAGAACTTTTCGCATCTCTGTGTCACTAGTTTTTTAGTTCCGTATATAATGTGCCGTAACATACTTGCTTCCCCATTGGTGGACCTGGAGGTTGGTTGCTCTGTTGCAACGGTCCTGCAAAATACCAATGTGTTGATGCGTGGCGTAACAGTTTCTACAGGGCAACTGGTAAAGGTACAGTTGCGGTGTCAAGGAAGATGTCTATTTAAAATACTTAACGCATCTTGCTGAGTTAATCTCAATCTGTGCCAAGTTTATACTTTGATTAACAATATAAAAGAGCCCCCGTTTCCTCACATCATTGCCAGAACGTCATCAGTCTTGTTCATTTTTGCCGCTCGGATGGATAGTTGCAAAGTTGTGTCTCCTGTTTGCATTCCCTCGTCGAAAGGTGAAGTTAACATCTTTTCATACCTGTGCTGGCTTCTTTCTTTCTCCCCTTTACCTTCCTTCCTCACCACCCGCCTTCTTTCTTTCAGTCTTTCCTTTGGATTGCATATTCATATCTTTTGCACATATTTCTTCTGGTTTCCTAATTTGTTCTTACTGCTTTCTAGAGACTTAATACACTTGGGACATTTTTTTTTCTTGCTATGTCATATGCGTTGCAAATATTTCCTCCTTATCTGTCCATGTTTTTTAACTTTATTTAAAACTGTTATGTAGGGGCACCTGGGTGGCTCAGTCGATTAAGCATCAGACTTTGGTTCAGGTCATGATCTCATGGCTTGTGAGTTCAAGCCCCACATCGGGGCTCTGTGCTGACAGCTCAGAGCCTGGAGCCTGCTTCGGAACCTGTGTCTCCCTCTCTCTCTCTCTGCCCCTCCCCTGCTCATGCTCTGTCTCTCTCTGTCTCAAAAATAAACATTAAAAAAAATTTAAAAAAAACTGTTACATAATATTCTGTGATTTCTGGGTTTTTGTTGTCTTTCTTTAGGTAGGCCCTTTCCACCTTCAATATTATAAGTATATTATCCTAAATATACTACATTTTAATCTTTTCAAGTTAGATTTCATCAAAGCTGAGAAATGCCATTGATTATACGACATCAGTCTTTATATACTGAGAAAGAAGATGACTTTGAGGAACAGACCATGTACTTTCTCAACATTTCAAATTTTATTTTATAGTTACTTGATCTCTTTTAGACGTTTATTCAGATTAATTTTTTTAATTGTAAAACATATTAAAAAGTCTGTCAGTTCGTTTTTGCATTAACAAACCTTAGTCCTGGGGTGCCTGGGTGGCTCAGTTGGTTAAGTGTCCGACTTCAGCTCGGGTCATGATCTCGCAGCTCGTGAGTTCAAGCCCCGCGTCGGGCCCTGTGCTGACAGCTCCCAGGCTGGAGCCTGCCTCGGATCCTGTGTCTCCCTCTCTCTCTGCCCCTCCCCCGCTCTCGTGTGCGCACTGTCTCTCTCACTCTCTCAAAAATATAAACATTTAAAAAATAAAATAAAAACCTTAGTCCTTGGGTGTTCTGAATTTGTCACTCATTGAAATATGTCTTTCACTATTACTCTGTTGAGTATTCACAGTGTCTGTGAAACACCTATTGTACTGAGACTTATCTAGGCATTTATCTAGGTATATGTGCTCTCCTGTAAGCCTTGTAGCTGCCCTTCAAGGTGACTGTTACTAGTGCATTTTGCAGTTGAGGAGCCTGGGACTCAGGGAAGTTAAGTTGCTTGTAGTTACTGAGCAGTTAAAGTGAAGGAGATTCCTGAGTGCGGAGGGCGTGCTGTGGTTCGTATTCAGGAGGCAGTTTTGAGTCATTTGTGGAGATTGAGACACTAAATACACGGAACTGGTTTACCCTCATGTACACAGTCAGTCTAGAATGAAACATCTGTAATCGTTTAGAAGTGTGTGATTCTGACTTTCATACCTTCACAGAACCACTGTGTGCTGTGCTGCCAGGTAAATGTTCGCTTTTGTCCTCGAGAAGTTTGCTGGTATTTTTTTGGTTCCTGTCAGTTTTCATATTGTCTTCGTTCTGGAATCCGTAGGATTTAGAATGGGACCGTCACTTCATGATGGGAAACAAACGCAGTGATACCAGGGAAATTGCAGAACCGTTGTCTGTATTTGTGTGTTAAGCCTAAACCAGCACAAGATACTGTAGTGCACGCTACCCTCGAGCAACGTTATCTGCATCGGAATCCTAGCCCCCTACCATGAACATTTAGCATAAAGTATGTTTTTAAAACTGCACGTACAGTAAGAACGACGGTTTTTATTATGGACCAAAGGACGTTATTCGGACTTTATTTTCACACAAGCGGTCAAGATTTTTTAGCTTCAGACTGGACAGACAGGATAGTTTGCACTGTTTGGTTATATATTAAAAAGTGACTGAACATCCCTCAGGCAGCTCAAGCACGGCAGGTGGAAGGCTCCCAGGGGTGCTGACACTAGGAACCAGTCTGAGCACTTCGCAAACTCCGTGTGGCTGTGCTGCACAGGGACGTGTCACTGTAAGGGGGAGAGCTGGTGCTCTGGACAGGGCAGAGCACGAGCCTTTGCTGACATTGTGGGGGTGTCCTGGGATTTGAATCCATGCCTTGTGTTTATTTCTATGTGTGATAGGTTGAGTATGTAAGAAGCAGTGTTCATAAAAGTTGGCAAACCTGTCTTACTGGTCTCTCAGTCTTTTCAGGTCATTGCTTATAAAACACAGATATTTATAGTAAATATCTTGTTTTAAATGCAAGCTAACCCTGTTAAGTCATGTGTCCTTGTGCTGTACTCATTTAAGGACGTCACCCTCTGGTCAGCTATCTGAGACAGTTCTCCGTGCCAGTGGAGTGTTTGAAGGAGCCGAAGGGAAAGCAGGAGGAGAAGAAATTTTCAGGAATAAGTGATCATACACCAGCCAGGCCCCCGAGAGAAGGAAGGGTCTCTCCGTATATTATGTGACCTTTGGCTGATTCCTGAAGCATTCTGACCCCATATGCCTTGTGTGTAAGTGAGAGCATTACAGTCCCATCAATCCCTTCCCCAGGGCGACCGCATCCAGGGGGTCCGTCTGTAGGTGTGGGCGTGTCGGTGGAGCACAGTGTGTAGCAGAGTGAGTGCCAGGTTCCACCGCCCGGACGCACCTGTCACTGGAGTCACCTGTCTCCTAAATTGTAATGAGGAGTTAATGAGGTAATCCAGATAAACCACTCAGCACGCTATCTGCACATATTAAGTACTCGGGAAATATCTCCTTCTTGAAAACTCAGATGTCAAGTCTTAACAAGATTTAGGTCTTGGACCTCCTAGGTAAAATCAGTCTTTGTGCCATAAACGTGTCTTGCACTCAACTCCAACGCTGTTACTGGCGCTAAACGTATCTCTAATTTATCTGCGTGTCTTCTTCTCCTTTGAGATTATGAGCCCCTTGGAGACAGAGACCGGTTTGTTCATCTGCATAAGTTCAGTGTCTGACATGGTAAATTTTGTTGAAAGAATAAAATTTTATTCTTGTTTTTAAGTCGAATCCCCTCCCCCCTCAATGGACAATAATCTGGAGCAAAGCTGAGAAGGAGACATGTTCTCAAAAATCCTGGTCGTGTTCTCAACCTACCCCCCTCCCACTGCACCCCTATTTTTAACAGGTTTTTTTTTAAAAAACAACTTTTAATTGCCATTGTATTCCTAAGGATGTTTTACTACTTCACAGTGTTTGCCTACCAATAAGAATATAAAGAAAATACTGCTGGGTGGAGCCAGCTGTCCACTAAATAGAACTAAAGTACTCTGATCGGTAACTGTCTAACGGCATCACAATGACAGTAGAGGAGAGTATTGATCTCGGAATCAGAGCTCTGGGTTCATGTTGCAGCGCTGCTGTTTTGTGCCATCTGACAGGAATCACATTATTTTCTGCACAAAGTAGGCGTGGCTGCTTCATATCATATGTTGCAACAGACAAAATAGACTACAGGAAGGGTTGGAGACCGTGCTCTGGGTAGAACGGAGTACGGCTCTTTGCCATGGTTGTTAGAAGATTAATGTGAAGGAATACTCATCTGGTACTAGCACTGTGCTTGCTTGAAGGAAGGCACTCACATAGCTCTTGGAGTTCGTTTCTTTTAGTCGGGGGCAGACCCAGTGGGAAAGCGGAGGTTTGGGGGGGAAACGTTCTGTAGGAGCAGAGAGATGGAAGGTGGCCCCTGAGCCACTCTCCTTGCAACAGGATAACTCAACCTGAGCCACCTGATGGAGATGTTCTGTCTCATTTAGTGTAAATTGCTACTATACCCTTTAAGTTTGAGAAAAGCCAACCTATTTTATTCAAGACGCAATTGTGTGCCGTTAGAAACGTTAAGTTAGTTGTACTCTAGGTTAGATGTTGAAAAACAGAACTAAAATGTTAAATGGTGACCAGCTTTACTGCCGTCATGCTAATGTCATAAGCGAGAGCAGACAAAGACCAAATGGCAACGGTACAGCCAGGAATTAAGTCCCATAATTAAAAGTTAATATTTTCTCAACACAAAAAGGCAGGTCTCTGCTTCATCCTGCTTGCCGCAGTTAATCATTGATAACTGGAGACACTGAAAACATTAGGGCAGTATAGGTCTTTATTGGTTGCATTCTCCTTATAAAAGGTGGAAGTGTAGAAAGAATTCTTCTCAGTACTCCTAATACAAATAACATCAGTTGGTTATCAGGTACCTTTCAGTCCATTGATTATGGGTATATAAACCTTCGTTGCCTATGAGAGTTTTGTCCAGATCATTTCCCAGTTCCTGTGTTTTAAAGGAACCCCTCAACGTGTCCCACTTGCATTTTCCCCTCTCCCTGTTCTTGCTTTTTACCTTCATACCTTTTTACTAAACATTTTCTTCTCTCAGTTTGTATTGTCTTTCTTTGATCTGCTTTTCAAAGTGTGTCAGTGATCTAATTTCACTACAGTATAACAGAAAATTCTAAAACAGTAGCTTTAAACAAGTCGGTGGTTTGGTTTTTCCCATCTCACGTAGAGTACATTTCCAGGAATCTTGGTGTCATGGCAGACTAGCTAAACGTAAACCTTCCTGCCACCACTACCCGAGAGCCCCCAACTCCTAGAGATGTCAGATAAAACATAACAATTACACACGGCTGACTGCAAAAGAAAGAAGTCTCAACTGCCAGAAATGAAGAGAAAACAAAACCAGGGTGGTAAACTTGGGAGCTGGAAGCTACTCAGACCCAGGAGATTACCATCATCTCGGCTGTTAGCCTCACCAGCGGACTGTGGGACTTGAAGAGCAAGAGGCATGACCTGACAAAACTCAGGGAGGCTGGGACGGAGACCCCTGCGTGGAGTCAAAACCCTAGGAGGTGCTGTGCCCTAGGAAGCAGGGAGCAGAGCTCCCCACATAGCAGCCCCTGGAACCTAGGACTAGGTGGAGGAGGAGGAAGAGTTAAAATGCCCGTTACAGTCTTGCTCTCATGGTATCCATGCTCAGCTTAAAAATTACTGGGAGTGTCTCCTTAATATGCGAGCACAATAGCAAAGCAATGCTACTGGTTGGTAGCAAAGCAATGAATAAAACACAGAGGTTTCTGCCCTCTTGGTGCCTCTACTCTGATGTCAATCGGAAAAAATTTAATGTATCAGACACACTTGACCAATTTTTTGAAACAATAGAAGGAATACGCTAGAATGCAGCACAAAAGAGATGGAAAGGATGAAAGACTAACCCATGGAAGATCCAGTGTACCCATGGACTTCAGGAGTTTAAGAAGAGAGAAAACAGAAAAGGGGCTGGGATGAGGCAGTTGTCATGAACTGACTGGAGCTAATGTATTTGTGTACAGCCGTTGGTAGATCACTGTCACGCACAGAACCCCTCCCCACAAAAACCCACGTACGCGCCTCCCCTCAGATCACCCTCCACAGCCAGATGGTAATGAAAACAGTGTCACACCAACTTCTGTCACAAGTACAGATACTATACTAAGCAAGAAAACAGTTCTTGTAGCCTGTTTTGCAGGCTCAAGGAAGTGGTTCTTGGCCCTTTGAGATGTTCTGACCACCACCTTGCCTAAAAGGTTCCTTCAGGAAACAGAATTCTGTTACCCTTACTGAAACCTGGACAGAGGATCTTTTAGGGGATTGGATTAGGACATCATCCCAAAGGCCAAGGGCTGCAGGCCAAGCTGGATTCTTTAACCTCTTCTTGCAAGGGCGGGGCGAGCAACTAGCCAATCCATATAACCTTGACCACCTTTAATTTCAACATCAGAGCCAGTTTTTGAAGTTCATCATTCTAGTTAACAGACACTAATTTCATCAATAAAATGTTGACATTTAGTGTGTACATTAGCAAATTTAGAGTTCTTCAAGACACCACAGTACCTGGAAATGTTTCCTCTGGAATACGGATTCTGACTACACTGTGAGCTGACCATCCTGGATAGTACTGTCTTGATCAGAATGTTAGCAGGATACAAGTGATGACTTTACATAAGTGACACACGTGTGCCACATATCCTGGAGTATTTCCGTGTAAATTGCAGATACCTTAACAGCTATATTGAAAGAGCTAAATGCCTAAGAAGTTTCCAGAATCGATCAAAGACAATGTATCAGGAACAGAACCAAAGTCACATCGGTGCTTAATCTGTTGGGTAGGCTGTCAAGTGCTCAGTACAGTAGCTCCAAAGGCCAGTGGGGCTGTAGGCTCTTTCTGTTCTTTATGACCCACCATCTTTGGCATGTGGCTTCTGTCCTCATCCAAAGATGGCTGCTGCAATGATCCCATTCCAGATAACTGGAAAGAAGGGCCAAGGGCAAGATACCCTTCAAATATGATGGCAAAATACTTTTCAGGGAAAGATAAGAATTTGTCACCAGCAGGCACACACTGAAAGAGTTGTTAAAGGGTATTCTTCAAGCAGAAGCAAAATGACCCCAGATGAAATAGCAATGGAAATGGTAAATATGTCTGCAAATATATTAACTAACAGTGTGGGGTTAAAACAGCTGTGGACTTAAAACACATCCTATAATAAGGCACAAGAAGGGTAAATGGAGTTAGTACCCACAGGTTCTAGCACTGGGTAAGTGGTAAAATTAATAGTTATTAGGCTGTAAAGTCAGGGATGCAGGTTATATCCTCTGAGTTAAGCACAAAGAATAATAGAATGTGTGTCGAACAACGTAAAGGAAACATGAAACAGCTGGGTCAAATTCTAAAGTTGCAAAACATAAACCCAAACACCTTAAGTGATTCCTTACTGGATTAAAGTAGAAATGTTATCAGCTGAATGAGGAATACCCTCCTATGTACTCCTTATAAGAGCCACAATTACAAGGTCACAGAAAGGGTGAAAGTAAATGCACGGGGAAAGATACACAACTGAATGAGAATAATAGGACTGTAGTTTTATCAAGCAAAGATAAGATGTGAGGCATCACTAGAGCTGAAGAAGGACATTTTAATGATAAAGGGATTAATCCACCTAAACCAAATAATCCTAAATGTCTGTGCCAAAACAAATTTATAATATATAAAGCAACAATGACAGAAGAGAAATAAATCCCTAACCATAGCTGGAAACTTTTACACAGCTTTTGCGATAGCTAATAGAGTATTCGGACCAAATAATGAATGAATGAATGAGTGGAAGGAAGGAAGAGAAAGGAAGGGAGGGAGAAAGAGAAGAAAGAGGAAGGAAGGAAAAAGGAAAGAAGGAAAGAAAGAAAAGGAAAAGGAAAGAAAAAAAATGAAATAGATGATCTGGCTGGTAACAACCACTAAACAGTTAGTTTACATATATTGAACACTTGATCAAAAAAGACGTAATTCACATTTTCTTCAAGTAAACGTGAATCATTTACCAAAGTTGACCTTACGCTGAGTCATAAACCTCAACAAATTTTAAAAGATCAAAAGCCTTTATCCAATATCCTCTAACATAGTGGAATTATGCTAGAAACCAGTAACAAAAAGATGACTGAAGAAACCCCCAACTACTTGGAAATTATGTAGTAATTTCTGAACAGATCCTTGGTCAAAGAATAAATCAAATTTCAAAATATTTCAAGGTGGATAGTGATCCCAAAACTTGTGAGTTGTAGCAAAAGCAATGCATGGTGGGAAATTTATAGCCTTAAATGCATAGATTAGAAGCAAAGCAAAGCTGAATATCAATGACCTAAACTCCTAATTTCAAGAAGCTAGAAAAAGAACAAGGAAATAATAGACAAAATCAGTGAAATAACATAGAGAAAGTCAACAAAGCCAAAGGTGGGCTTTTTGAAGTCAATAAGAATACCCACTGCTGTTTAACATTAAATTTGAGATCCTAGCCAGTGAGATAGGCCTAAAATAAAGACAAAGTTTTGAAAGGAGAAAACACTAAACAACTAGTTCTGTGCATAGAAGATTCAAAAGACTCTACAAAATATTAAGGAATTTATCAAGGTCACTGAATACAAAGTCAATATACAAAAATAAATTGTATTTCTAAATATCAGAAATTGAAATTGTTAAAATGATACTGTATACACTAGCATAAAGTATCAAATACCTAGAAATAAATTTTTGAAAAAAATCATATTGAGAGAAATTTAAAAGATCTAAATAAAGGTATGAATATATTACGTTGTTGTTCGGAAGGCAATTTTGTAAATTGTTACCTAACTTCAGTGTGATACTATCACAATCCCAGCAATATGGGAAGAAGTTAACGAGCTGACAGAAATGCAAAGGACCAAGGCTATCTAAGGTAACCTTGAACAACAATAAAACTGAACAATTTTCACCGAAGCTGTAGCTATAAGTAAGACTGTATGGGGTGAGGGGGGATGCCTGGGTGGCTCAGTCGGTCAAGCATCCGACTTCGGCTCAGGTCATGATCTCATGGTTTGTGAGTTCAAGCCCTGCGTCGGGCTCTGTGCTGACAGCTCAGAGCCTGGAGCCTGCTTTGGATTCTGCATCTGTCTCTCTGCCCCTTCACCCACTCATGCTTTGTGTGTCTGTCTGTCTCTCTCTCTCTCTCTCTCAAAAAAAAAAAAAAATTAAAAAAAAAAGACTATAACGTTGGTTGGTATAAGGACAGACAAATAGACTAATGTAACAATACAAAGTCTAAACATGAATCCACATATATGGGTCACCAGATTTATGAACAAGGGACGCCATTGCAATGGGCCAAAGGATGGTCTTTTCAGTTAATAGTGCAGAGTTTGATATCCATAAGGACAAAAGAGACCACCTCCTTACATCAGATAGAAAAAGCAATTCCTATGGAAAATAGTCTAAATATGAAAAGGGAAATAGTAAAACATAGACTATCTTTATGATTTGAGGCAGGCAATAATTTAAAGGACATAAAAGCATAAAAGGAAAAAATTTTAAACTAACCTATGGTGATAGAATCAGGATAGAGGTTATAATGATCCTGACAATTTTTTTCAATAAAAAAGACAACTTGATATCAGGAAAGAAATAAGATATGAATAAGGGTATAGTTAAGATTTTTTGAAATGATAAAGCTATGGTGAATTTATATGGATAAATGTGAAGTTCTAGATATTTTTTAAAATGTGGATCTGTGTGTGTGTATGCACGCATGCACAAATTCTCATTAAATACATCTCTGTGTTTTTAAATTTTCCAGTAAGCCACCAGATCTAGATGGTCTTTGTGTGGCCTATTAAACCTTCAAGAAACACAATCTTTGTAATTACTGTTCTAAAGAATAAAAATAAATAAATAAAATGGGAAAACCCCACTTTGATACTAAAGTCAAATGGGATATGTGAGGGGGGGAAAAGGGTAGGCCAGTCTCTCTATGAACACTGCTGAATTAGCCTAAATGTTACAATTCAAATTCACTGTTTAAATTAATTAGTTATGACAAAGTAAAGTTTACTGACCAAATGAGAGTTGGTATAACATTGGAAAATCTCTTCATGTAATATGCCACATTATTAATAAAGAAAAGCCATGTTATTTTCAGTGAACGTACAGGGAAAAAATCAACAAAATACAACACTCATTCATGATTTTTAAGTTTATCCATTTATTTTGAGAGAGAGAGAGAGAGAGCACTTGAGGGAGGGGCAGAGAGAGATGGTGAGAGAGAGCTGAAGAGAGAATCCCAAGCAGTCTCTACGCTATCAGCACCGAGCCCAACGTGGGGCTCAATCTCACGAACCTGTGAAGTCATGACCTTAGCCAAAATCAAGAGTTGGACTCTTAACTGACAGAGCCACCTAGGCACCTCAATACTCTTTCATGGTTTTAAAAACCAATCAAATGAGGCATCCTCTTGATAGATTATGAGTAGACAGAAACTTCCCTAATGTGATAAGTGAAAATTTACTACAAACCCATGGTTAACATCACAAGTTGATACAATTTTAGAGAAGTTTCTTTAAAGTCAGCATTAAGACAAGGAGGGCTGTTGTGCACCTGGTTCCATGTTGCACAGAGATGTTGGCCAGTGCAATAATAGTAGAAATAAGCATAAGGATTGGAACGTAAGAAACAGTTAGTAGTAGTGGGCAAGACAACTGGGTTTTTTTGAAAGTCCAAGGGAAACTACAAAGTATTAGGACTAATAAGAGAGGGGTATTTGGATATAAGACCAAATATGCCAGAATCAGTGGTGTCCCTTTCTACTCAAAAGTCTACTTGCAGGTAACATTTAAGAGAGTTTCATTTACAATGAAAACTCTAAGGTATCTAGCAATACACCCAGTGAAAGATGTGCACGAATTTTACCAAAGCCAGCTGAAATAAATGCAGCAATATTCCATGTTTTGAGGGTGGGGAGAGTCAATATACTAAAGCATCAGTTATCTATAAAGTCACTGAAGTTCCAATCAAGTCCTCAACAGAGTATTTCATAGAACTCGATAAGCCCAACAAATTAATGTGGGAAGATGAAGAGCCAAGACATTTTTCAAAAAGGAAGAATAAGAGAGGACCACCTGTCATACGGGCCACAGGACCGTGATGGTAGAACTCCAGTGGGTGCACACAGACGTTCGGATCTGTGGTTCAGAGTAAAGGTGCAGAAGCCCTTGAGATGACAGAGAATAGAGACACAAGGACTCTCCAATAAATACGAGGACAATTGCATGTACGTGTGGAAAAGTCAAATTATACACCGTTCTCACACCACATGCAAAGAGAAAGTGGATCAGAGACCATCTAAAAATATTCTAGAAGGACAGACGGGAAAATGTGACCCAGTGTAAGGAAGAAGTTGAATGTAACAAAAAAAGAGCCATAAAGAAAACATCAATGCGTCTGACTATATCAAACTTAGATCGCTAAGTATACAGAAGACGCTGAATATGAAAAAAGCCAGAGACTTGCCGTGTACTCGCAGTGTATCTACCAGTGACCAACAAAGGAGGTGTCCGAGTGACATAAAGGATTACTGGGGTTGTGGGGGCGGGGGGAACTATACAAAAGAGGGCCGAAGGGTCAGTTAAACACGAAAATATGTTTAGGTCTTTAAGTAATCAAAAAGATGCAAATCAGTGCAATTAGATGCCATTTCATACCCAGTTACATAATAGCAAAGATTGAAAAAGATGTTGAGAAAAGTATTTTTTTTTTCAACTTATACTTTTTTTTTTTTTAGCACTTTAGTAAAAATGAAATCCTACATTGCTTCTAACAGCCTTTTTACAAAAAGTTCTGCATCATGCTTAGGTATAGAAATTGTTCAACACTTAGTGTCCCTGAGTGGCTCAGTTGGTTAAGCGTCTGACTTCAGCTCAGGTCATGATCTCACGGTTCCTGAGTTTGAGCCCTGCATCGGGCTCTGTGCTGACAGCTCAGAGCCTGGAGCCTGCTTCAAAAATGTGTCTCCCTCTCTGTCTGCCCCTCCCCCCCGCCATGTCTGTCTCTCTCCCTCTCTCTCTCTCTCTCCCCCCCCCAAAAAAAAAAATAAATAAACATTAAAAATTTTTTAAAAATTGGTTAAGCATCCATCTCGGATTTGGCCCAGGTCATGATCCCAGGGTCGTGGAATTGAACCCCCTGTGGGGCTCCACGCTCAGCCTGGATGGAGCCTGCTTGAGATTCACTCTCTCTAACTCTCCCTCTCTCTCCCTCTCTCTCTCTCTCTCTCTCTTTCTTTCTTTCTCTCTCTTTCTCTTTCTCTCCCTCTCTCCCTCCCTCCCCCCCCCCCCACCCGGCTTGCTCACCTGCTCACTCACTCTGTAAAATCAAAACTAATAGTAATTTTTTAAAAGACTGAATTGTTTTTTCCCAAAACTAGAAAATCACATTGATATTTTTATTGTAAAACAAAGTCTTGGCTCTAGATAGAAAAGAAATCCAATTATTTTGTTTTAAATTGAGCCACGTTAGAAGATATTAAGCACAGTTTGTGAGCTACCACAGTCTCCGACATCGGTCATGTTTTGACTCCCACAGTTATCTAAGACATTTCATAACCTTGACGTTCATTCACACACAGTTTACAGTTCAGATTAGGAGAAAATGTGTAATAAAACAATTTGATAAAATTCCTTTCTTTTTCTATGTAATAGTGAAACACAACAGCAATTTGCTGCTTGTGATAAATGTGCTATTCAAATTTAATATCTCTTGAGACCTTTGCTTTAATAATCTGACACAGATCTTCTATGTAATTCACATTGTAAATTCAGTTTTCTTATTAAGAAAGAGATTTTATAGTCCTGCATCTAAATAAATGATTTTGGGACGCCTGGGTGGCTCAGTCAGTTAAGTCTCCAACTTCGGCTCAGGTCATGATCTCACGGTCCATGGGTTTGAGCCCCGCATCAGGTTCTGTGCTGACAGCTCAGAGCCCGGAGCCTGCTTTGGATTCTGTGTCTCCCTCACTCTCTGCCCCTCTCCTGCTTGCTCTCTCTCAAAAATAAATGTTAAAAAAATTAGTAACTAAATAAAGTGAATAAATGATTTTTAAGTCCTTGTGATTAACATTGTAGATTGATTTTGTTTTAAAGAGAGTCACATGTTTTACATATTTCCAGTTTCACATTTTTATTTCTGAGGAGAGGTAAGGTACCTATATCATTGTTCCCACAATGTACTGCATGTATATACAATAAAGCATGTATGAGGAAGTTTCCTATGGCAATGTTTGAATTAACAGGAGAAAAGAAAGTAACTTACCGGTCAAATCCAGTCCATGGCCTGTGAACTAAGACCGGTTTTGACGTGTGCAATGAAGGATTGACTGAACAGGTCTGGCTTCTTCAAATCCAGCACATTCCAAAGATAAGTCTGGCCCTTGACCAGCTCCTGGGAGATAACCTCTAAGCTCTTGGAATATCCTGCATCCTATGAGTGAGTGCCTTTGTTTACCAGAGGCTCTGAGCCACATCAGATAGTTTATGCTAACAATGATTTGTGGTGCTGACCTTGTCCCGTGCAGTTATCAGTTTGATCTCTGGAGGGACTGGAAGCTGGGTCGGGTCAGCCATGTGATCGCTGCATGCCACTGAGAGTGGGCCTCCCAGTAAAAACCCTGGACACCAAGTCTCACGTGCGTTTCCCTGGTGGGCAATATTCCATACGTGTTGTCCCACATCATATCTGGAAGAATGAAATTCTGTCTATGCACCTTCTCTTAGAACAACTGGAAGCTTGTACCTGATCTTCTGGACTCTTCCTTATGTGCCTTTTATGTTTGCTGATTGTAAACTCTTTTTGCTACAAGAAATTAACCGGCAGCATAACCACTTTTCTGAGTTCTATGAGTCACTGAAGTAGATGGTGGTCTTGGGGACCCCAACACTACATGTTTAAAGGGCCATTCTTTTAAAAAAGAAAGAATATGCAATAGAAACCATAATGTGTCCCACAAAGCCTACCTGGCCTTTTTCAGAAAACTTTTGCCAACTCATGGAGAAATGTAGCAAATAAATAACCTATGTGACTTTCATACGTTGAGATCGTAACAGTTAAAATGGGTGAATATCTGTACGAAAAAATCTGATGGTATTATGTAATTTAGGATATTGTCACAAGTAAATGTATGAAAAACATAAAAACCCCGTAGGAGGGAGATCCACAGGCGTTAGGACGCTGGTGAGCTCTGGGGTGGGGGGGGGGGGGGGAATGAACGGAAGGTGAGACTTATCTGTCACATTTCCATTTTTAAAAAGAGATTCAGGGAAACATCCCAGGCCTCATAAATGAAAAAAAAAATTGTTTTTACTAATTTTTAGATGTATTTCCTTAAGTCATCTTCTCGTAGAATTCTAGAATGATTGTGTTGAAGACTTAAGCTGCTTCAAACAAATTCCTCATGCCCTAAGAAACAGGCCTGGGCAGGTGAACTGCCCAAGGTCATGCCGAATCCTTGTTTGATTAAAGAGGCCATTCTATGGGAAATTGGTTAGTGCTGGCAGGTTTATTTGAACTGTGGAGGCTTGAAAGTTGATTCTCGAAACAAATACATAGGGGTATGCTATACATTCCAGAGACCTAACAAGTTCTCTCTTAATTTTGTAATCTGTAAGTTGAAGAACATGGAGACATTAGGTGAGGAAGGAAGAAAGAGCAACTTGCTGAGAACTCAAACAACTGGTTCTATTACAAATAATAAAACATTGCAGTCGCAGGGGTTAATTTTCTGCAAGCCGGGGCCACGAAATCCGTGGTAGCTTTACAATGCAGTCAATATTCTTAACTTGTATTTTCTTTAAAAAACAATTCTTTGCTCTTTGTAGCACAGAGATCATGCCAAGGCTAGTGTCCCTTTGATATCTAGAAGATTTTAAGGGCATTAAAATTTAAGTACTTTTAGGATACTTTAGTAATCAAATAAGACAGTGGTTTTTAAAATGCTTTGTAAACTGTAAATTAGGCTAAAAGTGGTACCGCTGATGTTAAACACACGAAACTCAGATTTCTGGTATATAAGATTTACTGACATCTTTCCTACATGCACTCCAGGAGTTACTGGGAGAATCAAATGAGATAATAAATGTAAAAAAGAGAGAGCGAGAGAGACCCTTTATAAACGTTAAGTTACTATGTAAATGAGTCTTCTAAAAAATATTACTGTCACTCTGTGATGACACTCATGTGGACTAACTATCATTGTGAAGGGAAAAACACATACTGTCTTTGGTTTCCTGAGACCAGAGGTGAGCTTTGTCAGCTAGACCTAAGGAAAAGTAACATTCATCTGGCTTTTTCTTTGTAGCCCAAACCAGGTTATATGAGAGATAGGAGAAGAATGAGACATTGTTCCTGTCTTTTTTTTTTTTCATTTCAGCATTTATTGAGCACCTACTATGTGTTAGGTGGAGGGCAGTGAAGCACATATATTAAGTGTCCTCACATTTGCCTGACAAGGTATTACCCACAGTTTTCATACGGAACCTGAGGCTCAGAGAAGTTAAATAACTTAAAATCCAGTAGGCTCAGAGCTAGAGTTTGAGCCCACTGTTTTCATTTCTGGCTTCAAAACATACACTGCACAGGGGCGCCTGGGTGGCTCAGTCGGTTGGGGATCCAACTTCAGCTCAGGTCATGATCTCGCGGTCCGTGAGTTCGAGCCCCGCGTCGGGCTCTGTGCTGACAGCTCAGAGCCTGGATCCTGTTTCAGATTCTGTGTCTCCCTCTCTCTCTGACCTTCCCCCATTCATGCTCTGTCTCTCTGTCTCAAAAATGAATAAACGTTAAAAAAAAAATTAAACATACGCTGCACAAAGCAATCAACATTACAAGAGAGCTAGGATCTGAGTGTTAAGTGGTCTTGTTTGTAGCGGGTAAGTGGAAGGACACAGTAATGTGGGCTGCAGCAGGTAGGGGAGGCTTCTTGAAGGAGGCCCTGAAGGACGGCTAGAGTCGTGGGTAAAGAAGAATGAACACTGTTGGCAAGGGGAAGTGATAACTGGTTACCAGTTCCTGGGGTCCCTACCTTGTTGAGCCCAAAGGTGTATGTCTTAGAGATCACACGCTCTGGCTGTGCTGCCTCTGGGAGGCATTTGGTCCCAGGACCAGAACTAGGGGTGTGGGAGTGGAGGACTTCCCGACACAGCATGGGAGATGGGAGACAAAGCCTGGAAATGATGGAAGATTCCACTCATTTCCAGAGCTCAAGAAGACCCAACCCCAAGGTCAGGATAAAGACTATGCTGTAACATTTTCCATTTTGTAAACACACCGCATCAGGAAACTGTTTAAACATTTTGTGGCCGCCACGTGATTTTTAAAAATCCTTTTTAAAGTAGGCATTGAGGTAGGGTGGACAGGGGGTTGGGGCTTTGATATACTGGGGTAGGACTAAGAAGACCTTGTCCCCGAACACCATTCATTGATACGTCCACTTACGTGACCACACTGAGCCTCAGGTCAACCACCTACCTTTTGGGTTGTGAATATAAGATAGTTGACATAGAAGTACTTTGAAAAAGATAAAGATTGGTGTAGATGAGTTTCATTTTCAAGCAGCATTGACATCATTACTACTGTGAAGATTATAATAGGAAGTTGATCCTAACATTTGCTCTAATATAGTTTTAAAGGCTTTTCCCCCTGGCTTTAAAAGACTTATAAAATAGATATTTATATTTTTTTTCTTTTCTGTTGGCAATTATTCTTAAAGAGAACTAAACCATGTCCTTGTAGCCAGACTTTGCAAATAAAGTGGTAACCAGAGGCCAGGGAAACCTTATTTTGGATATATAAGACACTGTGCTGTTCTTAATTTTCATATTTTTAATAACAAGATAAAAGTACAGATGTAAATTTCCCCTACCTGTGCATTCCCTCCTGGTTGCCAGAGTCCCTAAATACATACACCCCTGCACTTTCAGTGTATCTGTGTTTACCGGTACAGCACTGTGGTGCAGCATTTTTTACCCATTTCCCTCCAGCCAGTTGACTCCAATTTAGTTTCTTTTAGTCTAAAATTTAAAAATGTAGCAAATAAATAACCTATGTTATTTTAATACATCAAAATCACAACAGTTAAAACAGGTGAATATCAACATAAAAAAAGAAAGTCTTTCTTAAAGTCTGTAGTTAAAGCAGTGGAGAGGTTTTTCATGGTCTAAACTCACTCCTGGTGAGACCCACCGTCCTGTGGGGAATGAAGCAGAAACGAGAGTCTTTATCACTCGGTCTGAGAAGAAGGTTCAGACTCCTTGACTGAACAGAGACCAGTGGTTTTCAACTATAGTGGAACCTAGCCTTTAAGAAGAACCCTTTCACCAAAGCCCAACGTGCGAGGCACACGTGAGCCCACCGGCTGAGCTGCCTCCCCAGGTACCCCTCATGGCACGGGCAGGGCCCAGTTTGAAGGTCATGATGGAAGGCCACCTTCTTTACTCTCATCTTTGGCCACCAGCCTCCATGACCTCTCCAATCCAGCCCTCGTTAACCATGTTTACTTCCCCAGAGGGTCCTGTTTTGCAACCCTGTGCCTTTGCCTATGCTGTTCTGTTGGGCATGTTCCCCCAGCCCATTGACCCTTTATTTCAACGGCAGTTAATTGTCATCGATGGGAGTTTTTCCTAGAAATCTTCCTCGAGACCCTTGTCTGGGCTTCCAGATCATTCATTCTATTCCTCTGCCATAGGAGGTATTGCATTATAATAATGTATCTGTCCAACTCTCCCGCACTGCAGTTGTGCTCTTTTTGAGGGCAGGAACACATTTGATAGTCTGCCTCCAATGTTAGGCACGTGACTGATAATAAAAATCAGATTCACTGGATGGATGGGCAGACAAGAAAGAATTTACCAATAGACCAAGTGAACCGATACCTTGAGCCATAAAAGAAAGAGGAACAGACAAGAGAATTCTCTTCACGTGGCTGGCTGGTTTGGAATTTGTCTGTAGGTTGAGAATGGACCTAACACCACTTCCCAGAATGCAGCCATCACTCGGTTAGCCCTAGGGAACAGTCCAGCACGAGTCATGTGCCTGCTGCCATATCTGGTGCTGTGTATTTATAGCTAATGCTGACGGGCTTTCACTTGTTAAACAGCAAAAGCAAAATGGTTGCATGAAGGCCAAACAAAACACTAATGGAAATGGTTTTAATAATTAATTTTTAAAGGCTTACGACTGACAGATCAACTGGGAAGCTATAGAAACATTGAAGCTGAAATTTCAGCTAAGGGAACCACTCTGTGGATTGTTCTGAGGTTAAATGGGGGTAATTTAAAAGCTGCCAGGAAGAAGGCCAGTGATACTTGGTTTTGCTTGCTTTTATTTTTTCTTTTAAACAGCAAACCATATCCTTGAAAGGAAGAGCGTTTTACATTTAAGTGCTGCAAGATGGTGAGAGTCAATAAAACATGGACTGGAATGAATTGGTAGCAATATTACTTAATATAATTTTATTGCCTAACAGTTTTCAAAATCACTTTTAGATAATATCTAAGCTTCCTTTCCTTATAGCTTAGTTGGCACGTTAACTTCTCTCAGGTAATTATGGCAGAGCACAACGTTCTATGGAGGTTTCCTACTGAAGTTTTTCTTTTCCATATGTAATTCCAGCAGTGAGCCTCCGTGAATGCTCGATAAACGATTAGCAGAATTAAATTCAGAAACACAAGCAATTCCCCTCGATAAGAGAGAGAATAGAACGTGCATGTATTGAGCACCTACCGTGTCCAAAACACTGTTAGGCACCTTTTCACAAGGTATCTCAGGAAATGCTCACAATTAACCTGAAAAGCTCTCTCCACTTTCCAGAAAAAGATAACAGTCTTGGAGGGCTCAGGCCATTATACCACCTACACAGCATGTGGCTCAGATAGGGGTTGGCCCAGGTAGGTTCACCTGACCTAAGTCTCTTACTTTTTTTTCACTTTTCATTGTGCACGGGTCGTGCAGTTAGAAATCTGGCTATTGCAAGTAAATGTAGGAAGCAAAGGGAGTGCCCTGAGGTGGTCATGTCCTCCTCTCTTGCCTTTTCATTCTTTCTCCTTTAGAGCAGATGAGCAGACCTGTATCCCTGGCTCCCCCTTCACTATTCAGTGCCAAGCTTGATGTTAGAAAAAGATGATAATGTACATTCGAGTAGTAATTGAAGAGTTTAAGAGTCTGTGACCTCTCTTTTCGTCCTCATCTTACAACGGAGAAAATTAAACTCCGAGTAGCTTTGTGACTTACCCAAAGTCGCATATCTAATTAACAACAGAGGAATTTTAACTAAGTCCAGAATTCCTGATTCCAGAGACTCTCTGTTATATCCTCAAGTGAGAACATGTGTGATTTTTCTCTAAGGATGTAGAAGATTTCACTCTCCAGAGCTCTATTTGTTTCTTTTCTTCTCTTAAGACCAGCTTATCCTTGCAAGGGATGAAACGTATTAGGCACTCACAAGCCGCTCCATATCCTGCTGTAATTATCTGGATGTGCCGATACCACTCTCGAAAACATTCCACACATGGGTGTAGAAGAACACATCCAAGTGGTTAAACCATCATTATTTATTCCAAATGATATGAGGGTGGTCCTTGGCACAGCAGAGAGAGAAGGCTTAGAATTCCACCCTGAAAGAGAGCTTCCGGCCCACTTTTCTCCCTACGACTTCTTACACAACTGCTACAAAAGTCCATCAGCTGAACAGGGCGAACTTTTCCGGAAGGTGCCAGAATAGGAGGGGGACTGTAATGGCTCTGTTGTGTCATTTCCTCATTCTTCGTTAATAAAATTAAGCTGGGGGAGGAGGGTGAGCCTGAAAATGGTTTGCCCGAAGTGAGCAAGTCAAATGGCAGAATGGGAAGAACACTGGATTCGAAAGACCACAGAAGCAGTCTGCTACTTGAAGCCTCACTTCTCTTCTCTGTACAAGGAGGATCTGAATACCACACGGTGTTGTTGAGCGTATTAGGTCAGACAGTATATGGACAGGGGAACTTGTGTTTTGTGTAAGGAGACAGAGTAGCAATTTGAGAAGGAACTAGAACACATTCATAGAAGATCAGGAAGTGTGATCTATCCACAGCAGAGAAGGGGGTAGTGTTATCAAGAGTAGGAGGGGTTGGTTTAAAGATCTTCAAGTTTCTGTTTTATTGGAAAATGTTTTTTAACCAAATGCTTTCTTCAGGTTATAGCTTTGGCTGCCTTATTATAACGATAAAGATGGCAGAACAAGCTGAGTCTACAATCGAGCATCTCTTTCTTGCAGGCCATCCTTTCTTGCAGGATCCTTCCATTTCCTGTTGCTGCCCTTAGTGTTGGACATGTGTACTCTGATGTGTAGTTGTTGTATTTTGTTTGGCAAAGAGAACAGTTCTTTATTCAATAATTTTAACCATCTAGTACACTGGGAGGAAGTGAAGAAGGAGAAGAAGAATGATGGAGGGATTCTCTTCTTTTGCTAATGGAAGACTCAGTGATTTAGACCGATCTTCCTAGAGAAGACAAGCAAAAAATCTGGAACAAAATAATGTTTTAAAATGAAAAAGAACTAATACGACAGCAAGGAATTGCCAGCTGAGATCCAGGAAAAGGTGCAAACTTTAGAATGATAAGCTCAGCATTCATCATTGCTTTTGTCTTAGGAGTATTTGCCAACCTAAAGAGGAAGCTGAAAGTAACAGCTAAATATTCTTGGCATTCTGGGGCTACCGGTACAGAGTCAATGCTCAGGACTTATGCAAGATAAAAAGAAATCCATGACATAATGAAATTGTAGAAAACAAAAAGCAATGAGAAAATCTTAAAGGCAGACAGAAGAGAACTTATCTTTTAAAAAATGAGAAATAGAGGCGCCTGGGTGGCTTAGCCCGTTAAGCATCTGACTCTTCATTTTGACTCAGGTCATGATCTCACAGCTCGTGAGTTCAAGCCCCGCGTCGGGCTCTGTGCTGACAGCCCAGAGCCTGTAACCTGCTTTGGATTCTGTGTCTGCCTCTCTCTCTGTCCCTTCCCCACTCATGCGCTGTCTGTCTGTCTCTCAAAAATTAACATTAGAAAAATTTTAAATATGAGAAGTAGACATCTCAACAGCAGTAAGAGAAACCAACAGAGAGTGGACATGGGTCAAAAGACATTAATTGCCAAAGTCGCATTCAACACTTAACAAAAATACCCTTCGAGGGTGAAGGAGAAATAAAGACATTTCCCGATGAGAAAATCAAGAGAATTTATCACAGATAAACCTGCACAAAGGAAATTCTAATGATCTCCATAGTGATCGAAGGTTGACGATGTATGAATGAAGAACAGAGAAATTGATAAAAACAGGGAATTGATAAATTTAATATGGAGTTAAAAGTATTTAGAGAGAGCTAAAATACATTACAGCACTGGGATACAAATCGGGAAGAAGGTAAATGAAGTTCAAAGTGTCCTAATGTCTATGTACTGAGAAGACAGTAAAGGTATGGATTCACATTAGACTCTGATAAGTCAACAATGCAGGTCTAACTTCCACATGACCACTACAAGGATAAAGATTGTATTGCTTCTAACTAATAGCCCAAAATGGAATGATTGAAAAGGGCAAAAGTCTAGAGGGTGGTAGAACAGAAGTGAGACAGGAAATGCGGCTTATGAGTGGATTTCAATAGAAATATATCATTTATATCAAATGTTAAGTGGAATGAATGCTTCAGTTACAAAACAAGGATTGTAAGACTGAATTTAAAAAAAAAATCTAAGTGTCGGGGTGCCTGGGTGGCTCCATTGGTTAAGTGTCTCACTCTTGGTTTCAGCTCAGGTCATGATCTCACAGTTTGTGGGTTTGAGCCCCGCGTCAGATTCTGTGCTGACAGCATGGAGCCTGCCTGGGATTCTCTCTCCTCTCCCTTTCTCTCTGTCCCTCCCCTGCTCTCTCTCTCTATCCTTTCTCTCTCCAATACACAAACATTAAAAAATAATAAAAAATAAAAATAAAAAAATCAAAGTGTAAGCTGTTTACAAGAGACACATCAAAAACACGTGAATGCTGATAGTTTGAAAGTAAAATAATGGAATTAAGTTATAACGCAGGTATTAGCACAAAATATAATTTAAGGCAAAAGGCATTACTGAGAATAAGGAAGGTCACTTTATAATGATAAAAAGTCCAAATCACCAGCGGAATATACAAACTCTAGATTTGTATCTACTAATAATAGGTCTTCGAAACACATGAAGCAAAAATTGATAACATGTACAAGGAGAAATACATAAGTCTACAAACAGAGATTGTAAACATTAAAATCCTGTTGGCAACCCTTACCCACTAGGAGATGAGAGCCAGTAGAAAAATATCCACCACATCCACCCTCAAGTGGCTCATTGCACGTGCCTCCTCAGAGAGTCCCGACAAAGTAACACCCCGATTTCTGTAAGCCGTGGTCAGCTCAATAAAGGGCCCTTGAACTGGATTGGTCTCCTTCCGTTTTACTCTTCCCTGGCCCTGTTCTTTTTCCATGGGATCATATCCCAAAGTAAGTCCTTCATGCGAGTACCTCTCTAAACCCCACTACTTAGGTACCCAAGCTAAGACACTGGATACCACCCTCAGCCCTGCACACGCTTTCCCGATGGATTCCGCTATTGGATCAGTCAGGGGTTGGGATCCCGTGAATGCTGCTAAGTGGAGTGATGTCAACCCTGGCGTGCAATAGCGTCACAGTCACTGAGATGTTCCCCAGTGGTGAGAGGAAGGATGTAGGCGGAAGGAAGCTTTGGCTTCCGTGCTCGTGGTAACAAAAAGTACGTGGTCAGTGTTCGCTCTAAGGAACATAGAACTAGCTGAGTTTGGTTACTGGGCTTGAGAAGTCTTGTAAAAGGAAGAGAGAGTGGCAGGCTCGGTTAGCCAACTACCGGCCTCAAGAAGTGCTCTTTCAGAGCCTAGGGAAGCCTCCCCTCTTCCCACAGCCAGCCGAGGCTGCTGACATTCAGTGTTAGGGCTTCCTTGTGAGTGCAGGAGAGCTGGCGAGGAGAATGAATACAAGCCTTCACCATCTCTGATGTCAGAGTCCAGGCCCAGATACGGAAACTGGAGACCTTGAGACATGGGACCGGGAGATTTGGACGGACGGACCTGAGAACCTTGAACACAGATTCCTCTGAACGCCCCAAGAGGCTGCGCCCTCCTACCTCCTGGGGGAAGAAGAGGGGTTTTCCCTGCTGGCAGGCACTGTAGAGACCACCCGAAGCAGGAGCCTCTCCAGACGATGTTTGTCCTAAGACCTATCTCTGCCTCCCTTGCTTCCTCCAGACCAATGGGAGTCAGGCCAGCACAGTGCAAGCTGAACAAACCAGATCCTTCCCTAGGAAGAAAGGTTGCATACACCCACAGAATTGCAAGATTTGGTTCGTTTGCACCAGCACGAGCCAGGAGACCTCATGCTGGAGTGGATCTTACGGAACCGCTGAGGAAAGGTGACCTCTCTGTCCTTCGGCTTGTTCATGTGCCAGATCTGATTAATAGTGCCTGTCCAACCTACTGTGTGTGGCTATATGAGTAAATGAAGAAATGAATATTCATAGTAACCTCTCTGCTAGTCACTGTATCAAACACTTCACATAAGCTAATTAATCAGAACAAAATTGGTTAAGTGTAAACACTCTCAGAGGTTATTATCTTGTTCAGGACACTTAGTGAAACCTTGATGAATCATAGTTGAAAGAAGAAGAAAAGAAGGAAAGGAATCTGACATGGCAAAATTACAAAAAAGTATCAGAATGTGGCTTTGAGTAAATTGTTGTTTTGTTTAGGGGAGGGTGGACCACCTGAATGGTGTTCTAAGAAAAATGCCTATTCGTTGATCTTGGGAAAACCAGGTCAGGAGCAATTCTAGCGTGGAAACTCCAGATGAGAAGTTGGGGCTTCGGGGGAGCGGTGTGACGTCCTATGGCTTCCCTACGCCACACGAGGACCCGGCGAGAAGCCCAGAAACCCAGAAGCTGCCCTTCGCTGGCCCCCCACCACACTGGTGCCCCGATCTTGGACTCCCCAGCCTCCAGAACTGTGAGAAGTAAGTTCCCGGCGTCTATAAGCAGTGGGTGGTACTTTGTTATGGCGGCCCAAATGGACTAAGACATGCCCCTGGCCTTTGTACACACCTTAATGTGGGCCTCAGCCAGAATCCGTGTTTCAACTGTACTTCCTCGTGCTGCCCTATTCGCTTCTGGAAGTCAGGGACATAGTTTACCCAACCTTATTTCTCCTGTGTCCTGTACACAGTTAGGGGCTTTATAAATGTTCATCAATAACTAACTGTAGGATGGAACAAGTGAGAAAATAGATTTAAAAAAAATTTTTTTTTTTACCTTTATTCATTTTTGAGAGACAGAGACCGAGCATGAGCAGGGGAGGGGCAGAGAGAGAGGGAGACACAGAATCCGAAGCAGCTCTAGGCTCCCAGCTGTCAGCACAGAGCCCCACGCGGGGCTCAAACCCACGAACCGCGAGATCATGACCTGAGCCGAAGTCGGACGCTTAACCGACTGAGCCACCCAGGCGCCCCGAGAAAATAGTTTTTGGTAGAAGAAAATGTGGCTGAATTTCAACTCGCTCTCCAAGAAATATTTAGGAAATAGCAGAGCTACATAGTTACATGGAAGTAAACGCACGCCAGGGCTTGCGACACGGGCAGAGACAAGGTCAAGACCTTCAGGGTGCCACACAGCATGATCTATAATGAGTGTTGTGAAGTCACACGGTGGCTAAAATACGTTAGCTGTCCTGCTTCCTGATCGGTGTGCGTGGCCTCACGAAAACGCAGCTTATCTTGTTATTCACACTGCTTCGGGACACGGCCCTCAAGAGCAGTTAATGAAGCTCACTCGGTAAACAGATGTTTCTAAAAACTGTGCTTGTCTTGACTGTACCCAGGTGCTGGCGGCCAACAGATTTTTTTTTTCTTTCTTTCTTTTTTTTTTTTTTTTTTTTAACAAAACGCATGAGTACTGGTGTTGGTACACCAGTATAGTCCGGGTGGTACAACTTCTAACTTCCATCCGAGTGTCCGAGTACAAGGTCTGAGGCAGAGATTGTACGTTGTATGCTTTTCGGCAAGTTTTATAACCTGCCTGAACCTCATTTTCCTCATTTGTAAAAGGGAGTTAATATCAGTCTCCAGCGAACCGGTAAATGTTTAACAGTTGGTTCTTCGGGGGGAAAAAAAATAACCTTCATTTGTAGCATTTGCTGACGTCCATGATGTAATTATTCCCACGATGGCCTATTTCCAGGTGCCAGTGCTGTGTCCCTGGACACAGAGTAAGGAAGAAATGTGCAGAAGTAGCACACCATTAAAGAGTAGTCCCGCCTGCAGGTGTTTTAGATGCCAGTGACCTCTGGGGCCCGGGTAATGGTAAATCATAGTGAGACAGATGGCTGTCGGTTAAGCGGCCAACTTTGGCTCAGGTCATGATCTCACGGTTCATGGGTTTGAGCCCCGCATCGGGCCCTGCACGGGTGGTGCAGAGCCTGCTTTGGATTTTCTCTCTCTCCCTCTCTCTCTCCCCTCTCTCTCCTCTCTTTCCAACCCTCCCCAACTTGAACTCTCTGTCTCAAACATAAATAAATAAACTTTAGGAAAAAAAAAACAATCGTGAAATAATAGGAAGTGGTGAGCTGTAAGTATCTATTTCTTTTGTTTCTAAAACAAATACAGTATATTAATGTATATAATTTGATTTTAATAATGGCTGAATATGGAAACCAGCTCACCACATTCCTGAAATTCCTCATGAACTGGACGTACCAGTTTCCAGCATACAACTGCCCCTATCCAGCGCCTAGGATTTCGCAGACAACGCTGCAATGAGCAGATTTCTCCAGGATATATACCCACATCACAGGACGTATGACTGGAATGTGACCAAGAACACTGCCAGATTGTTCCCCAGAATGGCCACATCGACTCGGCTTCCCAGCAGCGGTATCTGAGGGCTCCCGTGGTCCTCTGACCAGGCGCATCACCGGAGAAGTACGATGTGGCTGGACACTGTGATACCACAGCGCGTGAAGCAGCAGCAAGGCGTCTCTCCCGGGACGGGGACCGATCATAGATGCGTAATGCTGAGTGATAAACAGTAATAGCAGAATGAGATTTATAGCACAATTCTATTCATTTAAATGCATACAAAACAATAGAGTTTTTTCCCTAGGATGTACAAATAAAAAAGTGTCCACCAGATATATTTGGATGGCTGCCCATGGAGGGGAGGGATTTCTTGTGTCGACAATATTTATTGAGCAGTAGGGGCACCTGGGTGGCTCAGTTGGTTAAATGTCTCACTCTTGATTTCGGCTCACGGTCATGAGATTGAGCCCCACCTTGGGCTCCTTGCTGAGCATGGAGCTTGCTTGAGATTCTCTCTCTCTTTCTCTCTCTCTCTGCCCCTCCCCCCTCAAAAAAATAAACATTTAAAAAATACACTTATTGAGCATTAAATGGAATAATAGTATATCTACAAGCACCTAACACGGTACTTGCCACTCGGTCTCTTTTCTTAATCCCTGGCCAGCAAAAGCTATGCTAATTTTATGGGTGGTATTCAAGATTGTATTCTTCCTGCCTTTAATGAACTGTGCAAGGTTGCATGTTTAAATGATATGTTTTCCAGAAAAACTACATGGATCCTGTGTTTAGTATATTTCTATCGATAAGCAATATTTTCAGTGCAGGTGCTACACAGAGCAGTCACCAAAGCTTAAAACCAGGATGGCCCGTTTGTATGTCGGCAGTATTCGTTATAACGGCTGCAGAGAAACAAGCAATTTCAACTCTGTCGTATGTATACTATTGCACTTAATCTTCACAAAATAAGATTTGAAGTTTGGAGAGGCCAAGTGTTTTGCCCAAGAGGGGAGGGCTTTGCAAGGACAAGGACAGCAGCTGCCCAGAAAACACAGGAGTCACCTGGTGTGCTGCCGGGGAGAAGAAAGGTCGGCGTGCACTTTGCTGGTGAGTGTGAGATCACGGGGCTGCACAACCCCATCAGGCTCACTCTCCCCTGCAGTCTTTGTTTTAAGGCAAGAAGCACAGGTTCCAATTATGATTAACTTACAAGTGTGAATTATTTTCTATGTAAGTAAAGGGAAGGCTGGTAAGAACTTGGGTGGTTTAAGAAAACCCTTTGCCTTTATTCGCATGATCAGAATGATAAGGCCTACAAAATGCAAGTTTCCTAATTTGCCCAAGGTCACCCAGAAAATTTTCCACGTAGCCAGGACATGGCGCACTATGGCCTAGCTCTTAGGCCAGGTGTGGCTTAATAGAGGAAGATAGATTAGAAAGGTACAGGGCCATTAACTAGCTATAACGCTGAGAAAAGCTGCTGGACATTCCCAGGCTCCCGTTTCCTCAGTCATAAAAGGGGAAAATAGCTCATGTGGCTCATGTGACTCATGTGGCTGCTTCAAGGACCATTCATTCGTACGTTTATGCGCTCATTCAACAGAGAATTATAGAGGCAACTTCTATGTGCCAGTCACTGTCTTAGGCATAAGGATATAGTAGCCAGTGTATCAAAATCCCTGCCCCGTGGAGCTTACACGCTAGTAAAGTTCTATTCAAGTCGCTAAATAAATAAACATGGCAGTCAATCAATCAATGAGTGCCATAGAAAATAATAAGGCATAGTAAGGATATGGAGAGTGACAAAGAATGCTTGTTAGGGAAATCATCCCTTCTAGGACGGAATTCAAAAATCGACATTTCTCGCCCCAGGATCTGTATGTAGGAAGAGTGTGTCCCTTCACCCTCAGATTTCTGCTGGGTGGTCCCGTTGGTTCCACTAAGCTCGCCAGCTTCCCTGTGCCTGAAGCTGAGCTCCTTTCTCCCTTCAGCTCCCTCCAACTACTCGTTCTTCTCTCGATTTAATTCATTTTAGGGAATTGGACCTTGGTCTTCCTAGTCACCGTGTGGTGTTGAGCACAGAACGTGGGCTTTGAAATCAGACAGACTTAGGTTGGAATTGACCAGCATTCGGTTGCGGACATGCTGGGAATGCTGAAGAAATAGGTCCGGGTGAGTTTCCAGGGACAGTAACCAAAGCCACAGCTGTTGCCCTGAACACTCTGTTGTGGAGCCTCAGTACTACTGTCCTGGTCACGAGGGAGACCAGCAAAATTAGGAAGCAGCCACCAATGTACTCCAGCCCTTTATTCCATCCTGAGCCTGTCATTTCTATGCGCCAAATCAGTAGTGTTCTGCGACAGCCACCAAGTCCACTGCCCTTTGAATTCCCGTTTTCCTCCTGCTTCTCTAGTGCTGGAAATAACACACCAGGAGTGTGGCCCCCGTCACTGGGATCCCATCCCCGCTCACCGCCACTGACATTTTTCCCAGGTGCGCCAGGAAAACACGCCAAGGGCTGTCGGTACTCCCCGCGCCCCCACCAGTGAAGGGGTCCTCGTTGCCAGCCGGCCAACGACTGCTCCAGCTCTAAAATCCCATCTTAGAGTCTGCTTCCTAGGACCACCTCCAGTACCAGCTGGCTTAGATGGAGATCCCTGCAAATAGACTCTGAGACAGAGAGCTGCATGTCCAAAGTCTGTTGGGGAAGGTGTTGGAGATTCCCATAAGGAGGACAGGAGTGGGCGGAGGGGGAAGCTGGCCTGGGATGTGGCTGTCACAAGCCTCAGCCGACCCAAAGGCTCCATCTACCCGGCACCCCTACCCACCATACATGCTCTAAGCACCTTCAGATTGACTGGCTTCTATGGCCCGAGTTAAGGGCCACTTGCACAGAAACTGGCCTCTTACTCTGACCCTCTTAATCCTGGCAGATTTCAGGATCCTACAGGGAGCTCGGGAGCTGTAGTGGCCTTTCACTTGTTCCAAACTGGAGCAAGGAGGCCAGTCAGTGGCCATGGGCACTGTGACCTTGGGTGGGGCAGTCCCTGCTCCTGATAGCAATTCCCAGCCAGGGACATGGCTGTCAATCAGCACCAATGTCTCCAGCATCAGTTGCATAGACCCTGCAGAGGAGCGCCACAGGATCCACACACGTGAACATTTTACTTTAAGTAAAGGAAATGGCTGGAAGATGGAAAAACAGTGGGTTTCACTGTTTGTGTCCAGCTTCCTGTACTTACTGTGTTGACGTTATTTCCCCTTTGTGAACTTTTGATTCTGCATTTGAGGAATGGGCATGATCATAAGAACATCTTGCCACTGCAGACAGCTAAAGTTGAATCAGGTGAGAATCTGGATGTGAGAGCCCATGATAGAGTTGTACAAATGTGAGGCGTCACCGTTCACATGGTCCCACTTGAAAGAAATGCACGACAGACGTGAGTTCTAGGGTGGAGCTCACTGAGGCTTTTGCCAGACTTTTGGGTGGCCGAGTTTTATGAGGAGGCGGAGGAGAGTGCCCCTTGTCCCTGTGCTTGAAGCCAAAGAGGACTTGTAGGGATAGGGCCCCACAGGGAGGAGGAAACGTGGGGAGGAAAGGAAAGAGGGAAGAAGGAGGAGATGGAATGAGTAGGCAAGAGAGGAGAGTGAATCCAACACTTGTTAAACCAGCTACTCAGGGCCGGGTGCTGTGCTTGGCCTTCTGTCTACATTCTCTCTCAGCAAGAGAGGTTGTTCTATTAGGAGAGGCTGGATAGCAAGTGAAAGAAAATCCAAGTCAAACTATCTTAAGCAAACGAGAACTCAAACTAAATAAAGCCAAACAAACCAACAAAAACAAAAGCACGAGGAATGTATTGGCCCAAAAACCAGAAGGAAGGGCTGGCTTCAAGAACTGCTTGATTCTGGGGCTTAAATGGTGTCTCCAAGACCCAGTTTCTCTGTTTTCCATCTCACAGCGCAGCCTCCCACATGACTGGCTTTGCTCTCAGTGTGTATGTGTCGGCCAAGATGGCGGCAGCTCAAGCCTTTCCTTCTCAGCTTCCACCCACTGGGTGGGAGAGGACCTGCCTCACTTCGCCCTCCATTCCTGCCCAGACCTCACCCCTCAGCACCTCTCATGGGTCACGCTCCCTCCTTACTCCGAACCCACATCCGGGAGAACCTGATGTGCCCGAGGACCCGGGGCCTACACAGAGCATGGGAACTAAGGAGCTGGAAATAGATGGTCCTTCGGGAGCGAGCAGTTACGAGGAAGGTCGAGTGCGCAGACGCTGAGCAGCAAACCCCACACGTGACGCCAGAGGCCTTCACCACACTGTAGAGGTGAGAAGATGGGTGCCAGGCAGGACTGGGTAACTTGTTCAAGGACACACACTCTCTTAATTGTCGTTTGAGGGAATGCCTGATTGAGACACGGTAGAAAGTGGTAGTTCTGGAGATGGAGACTTGGGCCACATGACTGAAGGCTGCATTTCTCTTGCACACCAACTGCATACATCGGCTGAATCGCCTCACACCCTCAACCTCTTCTCTTCATCCAGCTCTGAGGTTCGACGACTCTACCTTGAAGAACATATTTCCAGGTGAACTGTAATGGCAAAACCAGTAACAGCATACCTATTGCCGAGTACCTCGTTCTTTCTCTTTTGAGTATTTGTTTCAAGTGAGAATAAGCACAGGTCTGCTCAGACATCACCGTACTGTTCAGGTTCCCTTTGGCTTATTAGCACGAGGGCCCCATTTCCCATCCTGCGTCGGAGATCATGGCCGCTCTGGCCGCAAGCGTATGTAGTTCGTCTAACAGGCCAAATCCTTTTCCTCTTACCCTGCTCCCCCAAGTTACCATTGTTCCGTGCTTTGCAGTAAAACAAATACTGCTTTCCACTATATTGACCCCAAATATTTCATCCATTCACTGTCACTAGAAGCCAAGTGTTTTTTTTTCAGGCTGGCTACAAACAAAAGCTACTTTGTGAGACTGTGAGGGCAGGGAGCCAGATTACCTTTTACTGGTCGTTTTTTGTTTGTAAAATGGCAGTGTCTTCTGTAAACATGATATGTCGATGGCAAATAATTGCACCCACCTAAGAAGTCATCTGTTGTCCTTGTTATCTGTATTTGCATCTACTTTGGTCCATCTTTGGTCACTGTATTTATAGAGCTATAGTGTTGCATAGTTATAATATTATATTTTGTTTCTGTTGCTTACTTCAATGATTTTTCCACGCTATTAACCTGGACTTCCCTGTTTTAATTGCTGCTTTATATGCAGTCAGTATTTGTTGGTTCATTCAACAAACATTTATTTAATAACTACTTAAGTATTCCTCTGTGGGTTTCTCCCCGGTTTTATTATTGTACATAACGGAATGGATATCTCTATGCATATACCTTTCTCTATCTTTTGGATTATTTTCTTAGGATAAATTCCCCAAATGGGATCATTAGGATGAGCATTTTTATAGCTCTTAAAGCTAACAGCCAACTGTGTGTGAATGTTTCATTGAATCTGTTTTCTCTCGATCCTACTCATTCAAAAGATAAAATCCATACTTTTTTTTTTTAAATACAGGACCCTTCCATGAATTTCCTGTCTCTCCCCATCATTTCTTAACACTCCCCAACTTTCCATCTCCCTCACTTCGACCCAAAGTGTAGATACTAGTGTTTTATGTGCAGGATATCTTGATTTGCACATAAAACTTCTGCTCTCGTGGGTGCTATATGGCAGCAGAATGCCGGACACATGGACAAAGATCCATTATAAATCGTTACCCTCTTTGCTCAGTGCTGTGGACTGGATGGCGTCCCCCCAAATTCAAATGCTGAAACCCTTACCCCAAATGTGATGGAGGTGGGGCCATTGGGATGTGATTGCATTTTGATGAGGTCATGAGGGTGGGGTCCTTATGGTGGGATTCATGTCCTTATAAGAAGACAGCAGAGACCTTTCTTTCTCCCGTTCTCCCCTTATCCTTCCCTCTCTCTCCCTCCTTCCATCTTCTTTCTCCCGTTCTCCCCTTATCCTTCCCTTTCTCTCCCTCCTTCCATCTTTTTGTGCCACGTGAGGACACAGCAAGAAAATGTCGTGTGAAAAGAAAAGAAAGAAAGAAAGAAAGAAAGAAAGAAAGAAAGAAAGAAAGAAAGAAAGAAAAATGCCATTTGCAAGCCAGGAAGAAGGCCCTCACCAGGAATTGAACTGGCCAGTACCTTGGTCTTAGACTTCCCAGCCTCCAGAACTATGAGAAAAACAATTCTGTTGTTTAAACCACCCAAGTTACGGTATTTTGTTATAACAGCCCAAGCCAACTGATACACTCAGCATCCATCAGTCTTAACATCTGTAATGTTGATAGACAATAAATAGGTCATCTGGAATTCATTATGGTTCTACATCATATTTTATGGACTTCTCATGACAGCCCTATAAACATGCCTATTTAGTAGGAAATAAAGGTCAACGGGGACATTTGGGGAACTCTAAGTGGTTCAAGATGATTCAAGGGTGAGGGTGCTGTGTGTGGGAAGTCACCGGATGGGGGGACTCCAGAGGTGGAAAGAGACCAGAGCACGAAGGACCTTCTCTGTCAGATTCAGGACTTTGACGTTGGACCCACGAGCTTGGTATTTGGAAGGTTTCTAGAGAGGAGTAACATGGTCTGACATGTTGGCATGCACTCTCGAAGAGTGTGGGCAGGATCAGGAGGCAGGGGTCCCAACTAGAAGAGCTGCTGTTGAGTGAGTGCTGCTTCCTCTGGGAGGAGCCAGTGTAGACGGACTGCACCAAGCAACACATTTGTTGTTTCCAGACATGAGCTCCAAATTGTGCCCCTGCCTCTTCTGAGGATTGAGCTTTCCCAGGCTTAATCTGTTAAAGTCAATCCACACCAAATCAACAACAAAACCTTACGCTAAATGGTAAAACATTAGAAGATTTCCCTTTTAAGAGAAGGAGCGAGTCTGCACTGCAGTATATGCAAAGTCCCAGCAGAGCAACAAGGAAGACAAAGAAACAAAAGGCACGTAGATTGTAAGGGGAAAAAAAAAAACCTGTCATTTTTCTCAAAGACCATCATGTGTACATAAAAAAAATCCTAAAGGGTCTTAAACTATTACTGAAAAAAAAAAAAAGAACATAATAATCATTATATTTCTCTATGTTAGCAGAAAACAGTTAAAAATAGAATTTTTAAGGATATGAATTAAAGTATGATTTTCAAAGCATCAATTACTTAAGGAGCAAATCTAGGAAAGACGTGCAAGGATTCTGAAAGTAAAAACGTGAAGCTCACCGAGAAATACTGAGCAATGTTTAAAGGGCAGCTATGCTATGTTCTTGGATTGAACAAAATCAATATTTTCAAAATGTCAGTTCCTCCCACACTGAGCTACAGGCTCAGTGCAATCCCAATCAAAATCTCCGTACATTTATTTTGT
Source organism: Panthera pardus (assembly GCF_024362965.1). Classification (NCBI taxonomy): domain Eukaryota; kingdom Metazoa; phylum Chordata; class Mammalia; order Carnivora; family Felidae; genus Panthera; species Panthera pardus. Next base: position 75,110,044 of record NW_026527002.1, on the reverse strand, counting down.
AGAAGTTGACAAGCTGCTTTTTGAAGAAAAAGAAAAATGTAAGAGGTTTTTTTTTTTGTTTTTTTTTTTTTAATCTGAATCAAGACATTATAGTATTTTAGTGAACAAGATGGTGTGGCATTTATACAAAGATAAAAAACTAGCCAGTGAAAGAGAACAGAGAACTTAGCAACAGACCTCACATGCTTGGGCTTGTTTGTGGGAGAGGTGACAGTAGGAATGGACAGTGTTTTCAGTGGATGGTGATGGGACAGTAAGATCTTCATATTGGGAAAAAATTGAGATTATACCCCTTTCTCATGCTGTATGTCAAATCAGTTCCAGGTGGCTTAAAGAACTAATATGGAAGGCCAAATACTAAGCTTTCCAAAGATACTATAGGAAAATGTCTTTTTTTTAAGATTTTAATTTTAAATAATCTCTATACCCAACCTGGGGCTCAAACTCACAACCCCAAGGTCAAGAATTGCACACTCCACTGACTGAGCCAGCCAGGTGTCCCTATGGAAACTATTTTTTTTTAATGTTTATTTATTGGGGTGCCTGGGTGGCTCACTTGGCTAAGTGTCTGACTTCAGCTCAGGTCATGACCTCACCATTCGTGAGTTCAAGCCCCGCTTCAGGCTCGCTGCTGACAGCGTGGAGCCTGCTTGGGATTCTCTGTCCGCCCCCTCTCTCTGCCCCTCTTATACTCATGCTCTCTCTCTCAAAATAAACAAACATGTAAAAATAATAATAAAATTACAATGAGATAGAGTTACACACCAACATGATTGGTAAAATGGAAAAACTAGCGATACTAAGAGTTGGCGAGGATGTGGAGATGCAGAAACTTATACCCCTGACAAGAAGGTAAGTTGGTGCAAATGCTTTGGAAAACCGATGTTGCATTATCTAGGACGTGTTCCCATGAGATGTGCACAATTATGTGCATGAAGATAAAATCAAAGAGCGTCCATAACAATGTGCTTCACGATTACCAAGAAACAGAAGAGAACGAAACGCTCACCGTATAGTGCACATACAGCAAGAAAAGGAGTATTTTAGATACATGTAACAATGTGATGAATCTTGCAGTGTTGAGCAAAAAAAAAGCAAGTCACCTAGAAAAATACAATAGAGCTCCATTTTCAAACGATTTAGAAACAGGTAAAACCAGGGATGCATCCACAGGCAATACAACTACAAGGGAAAGCGAGGAAATTAGAAAAGCTATAAAAGGAAAAGTCACTCGCCAGAGCAGGGAGGGGCTGTTACTGGTAAAGAGCACTGAGGGGACTTTCTGGGGGACTATCTGCGGGCTGTTTCTTGGCCCCGGGGCATGATGGATGGGTATTTACTTTGCAACCCTTTGTTAAACTTGTCTACATAGTGTATTTTATGTTAAAACTGCTTTGTAACTTAAACATTGCTTTCTGTTTTATTTTTTGTTTTTTATTTTTCAGTTTTTTAAATGTTTATTTTTGAGAGGGAGACAGAGACAGAGTGGGGGGGGGGTGGCCGGGGGGTGGTGAGAAAAGGGAGATCGAATCCGAATCAGACTCTAGGCTCTGAGCTGTCAGCACAGAGCCCGAGCAGGGCTTGAACCCACATACCGCGAGATCATGACCTGAGCCGAAGTCAGACGCTTAACTGACCGAGCCACCCAGGCACCCCAAAACTTGCTTTATATTTTACACTAAAAAAAAAAAACTAACTCAAACCCCAGATATTTCTAAGATGCAATGAATATTTGATACTGAAATGAAACGGACAGATCTAACTATTCAAACAGACGGAGCACATTTATTATCAGAAATAAGCTCTGATTCCTGTGATTTACATTTCGTTAATTCTGGACTTCATCGAGACCAAAGCCCAAAGGGCTTTCACCCAGCACCAGAGACCAGAGATCCTTCAGATTCATTTGCATCTCCTTTGGGCTGCTCAGACCTTACCATAATGAAGAGGCGTTCAGTAGAATAAAAATGGAAGTAGGACCACGAAATTCCAGGGGCTTCTGAAAAGGTGAGGAAAAGATTGCCTCAAAATAAGAACAAAGAAAAGCAGGTGGCCTCGTTTCCATCGCTGCCGCTGACCCAGAGGTCATGATTTACCTGTCTTTGTTCTTCACAGTTACAAGTTCCATAAATGTATTTCACAAGCTTGGTATATTTAGCTATCTTCTGCAGGCATGTGAGTTATAAATAATAGTAGCTGGGAACGTTGTTAGGACCTTGCTGATTTGCCGTTTTGGAGAAGTGGCAAATTTTTTAGAAAATCTGTGAGGAAGAGTATTCATATAAGTCAATTATTTACATAAATGAGACTTCAGAAAGGATCCTTTTTTTTTTCTTTAAGGTTATTTATTTATTTTGAGAGAGAAAGAGCGCATGCACAAGCAGGGGAGGGGTGGAGAGAGTCCCAAACAGGTCCCACACTCTCAGCGCAGAGCCTGACCTGGGGCTCAGGCTCATGAACTGTGACATCATGACCTGAGCCGAAATCAAGAGTTGGATGCTCAGGGGAGTGAGCCACCCTGGCGTCCCCAGAAAGGATACTCAAACAAAGTTTCCAAACGCTCTAAAGATCTTTAGGAAGGAGAAGGTGTTCCAGGAACAATTATAATAGCATCAATTCCCCCAGAAAACACTAGGCTATGAATTGAGCGGACAGTTTGTGATCATTAGTAATGACTAAGGATCAGCATGGTTTTCCTAAGGAAAGATTATTTCTCATTAATCTCATTTCCATTTTTCAGAGAATCACTAGGTTCTGGATAAAGAAGATGTCACAGACGTACCATATCTCAGTTTTCACAAGGCATGGGTGCTAGTTCAATTAAGTTAATAAGGTTTTAAAAACGGTCGGATTACTGAAATTGCCATGCCAACCTCAGAGACCTCAATTCGTCAGCCTGTCCCTTAAAGGCTTGATTAATATCTGGGTGAAGAGGAAGAAAACGTACTTATCAACTATACAGATGACCCAGAACTAGAAGAGCTTTTCCATTACATTGGAGACTCACACGTAAAGGGATTTAAATGAGTTCCAGAAGAGGAGTAAAACACGATGGAAGTCAGTAAGCTAAAAAGGTTCGGCAACACAAGTTCAGGATTGAGAGGGTCTTGACATCAGTATAGTTGAAAAAGACTTAAAGTCCCCAACTCACAAGGGTGTGAACCGGGCCAGCATCCAGAATCACAGAATATCTGGAGCCTCAGATGGGTCCCCAGCCGCCCAGTACCTTGATTTGAGCCTGGTGAGACCCTGACAGCGATCCCAGTTAACCCACGCCCCCGAGAACAACTGATCCACAAATGCGGAAGGTAACACATTTGCGTTAGCCGAAGTCACCGAATTCATCGTCATATGTTCCGTAGGACCAGAAAACACGCAGGAGCAAGAAATGCTTTTGGCCCATCCCTGTCAGTTTTTCTTGATAGCCTGTGTTTTCTGTCACATTGCAATTAAAAACCCAATGTCCCTCTTTGCCCAGAAAGGAAAGGCCGTCTAAATTTTGGCAGGCATACCTCCTCAGGCGCCTCTCGAGTAGGAGGTGGTTGGTGGATTCCATTACCATCACCATCATGTCGAGGTCAAGGAGAAGCAGGCTCTTAGCTCTAGACCCATACACCCTCCCTACTAGTCTAGACCTAGAAGCTTCTGAGTCTAGAGTTAAGAACAGTAGTTCAGACCGGGACATGACTTCAGGAGCCATCAGCATATAGATAGTAATCGAATCTGTGATAAATGTTTCCGTCACCGTGTGTATAGAAACAACAGAAGACCTGGGAAAGAATCCTGGAAAACCTACGCTGATGAAACAGCCAGAAAAGGGAGACTGGCAAAGCCCACAGAGGTGACGTCATGAGAGCCAAGGAACAGCGGAGGAGGCAAGTGTGATACAGGTTTGAGAAGGGTTGATTCGACCTCAGGACGAGAAGGTTGTTGGACACGTCGGTCAGAGCACCTTCACAGGAAGATTGGGACGGGAGCCGGAGCCGGGCGATTTGAGGGGTAAAGGTAATACTAAGTAAGGATAGTGGCTCATGCTCTCAAGAACTCTGTCTATGAGGCACAGGAGCGAGATGGGGAGGAGGAGGAAGAACCAAGTGGGGGCTTGTGATTTGGGGGAGGTGGGAACTGAGATTTGAATTCTGATGGGAAGGAGCCAATATAGGAGAGGCACGGGGCTCAAACTAAAAATCATAACATGTTTTCCACTTACGCCCTTCAAAATTTGCTTGAGCACCTACTGTGTGGCAGGCCCCGGGCTATGCTATGGTGGCCATTATCCAGGGGTTGTGCGGACGGGTGGTGAGGAGAGAGGTTGCATGTCAAGTTCAAGGATGTTGCAGGCTATTCCTAGAAATACGTTCAAAATTTTGCTGACAAGCTGGCTCTGGTAGGTGCAATACCGCCTTCTCTTTCACCCGATGCGATTTGTCGCTCAGTCTTCCTAGGCGCCATTTCCACTAGTTGGCTTCCCGGACCTTGTTGGTTGGCTGTGCGAAGGGTGATGACTAGGCTGTGCGGAGGCAGCCCCCCAGCCCTCCTGAGGGGCAGCGCGTGGGCGCGAGTCCTTGCAAAGCTGGGGGCTGGAGGAGGTCCTTCCAGAGCCCCGTGGGCATCCCACGGGCGTCCCATGGTTCCGGAGGCCTGAGGCTGGCTTCCAGGCAAGGGGCCCTGTGCTTCATTTTCTCTGAAGGTTGACCTGCCCTGAGGGCTACAACAAACGGAAAAGACGTGGGTAAGAAAGGGAACGAGGCATTCTGAGCGTGTACTTGAGACTCTCTGAAGTCAAGGTTTGCTTGTTTTGTTTGTTTTCTGATATGCCATAGCCTGATGCCACCGTCGTTTCCGTCTTTGGACCAGTAACAAATGACTCCGGGAGCGGCTCTGGTTTGAGAACCACGCGTGGCCCATTTCCCCTAGGAACGATGACACTAGTCCTGAGTCCTCGCACAGGCCCCGCACTTAGGGGTGGCCAGGCTGCTTTGCGTTTGCGGGGCTCAGAGCTCCGTTCGGATACCTCTTCTTCCAGGAGACTCTGGTCTCCCGGCTCTCGCTTGGCGGGATTGGGTGCCTATCATCTTACAGCGGGTTTCCCCAGAATCAGGCGCCCAGACCAGGGTCTGAGTGTCAAGGAGTTTATTGGGAAATAATCCCGGGAAGAGTTGGTAATGGAAGGAGTCAACAGAGGGAGGCAAGCCTGGGCAGTCACCATGTGGGCAACCGGCCTCGTCCCGCAGGGAAATTCTGAGAAACAGGCAGGATGCTCGCCTGCGAGTTCCCCAGCCAGGGCACAAGGCAGGTCTTTGTTACCACCACGCCGCTGTCATTTCTGGGTTGCGAGCTGCTTGGGAGGCACCGGCCCTTCCTCCTTCCCACCTGCCGGGCGCAGTGGGCCCCGGTGGGCGGAGGAGGGCAGGCAGGGTGGGAAGAGCTGGACAAGGGCAGGGACACACCCCGTGGCCGTGGAGTCTGCAGCCTCTGCTTCGCTCTCCAGCCTCCTTGACCGCCCCGTCGTGTGTGATGCCGTGTCCCCGCGATCCCTGCCCATCACACTGTCTGTAATTGCCTACCTCCCGGACTGTGAGCCCCCTTAGGGCAGAGGCTGGACCCTCGAGCTCCGTACCTCACCGGAGGGTGTGGTCTGGGCTCCCAGGAGTGGAGGATGCCGTGACTCTGCCCCCTCACAACGCCCCCAGGGTGAAGATTGCTCTTACCCTCCTTTCACAGATCAAGAGACCGAGGCTCAGAGGGGGGCCGCGACCTGCTGTAGGTTATGGCAGACTCGGACCTCCCAATTCCAGATGCTTTTTCTTCTCATGCTGCCGACGACTCTCTTCTCCGTTCGAGGCTTGCTGCCCTGACTGGACAGCATGCAGAGCACACACACCTACCTCACCTTGACCCCCAGGCTGGAGAGGCTTCATACTTGTCTCCTTTTTTTTTTTTTTTTTTTGACCAGTGATAAGGTGAGGTGATGAACAGATGAGAGTAATTTTCTAGTAGCTATCTGCAGGTTGCAAACCCCCTGGGTCTATGCAGGTGAACCCCCCCCCCCCCCCGCCCCCAGCAGCTTTTCCTATCTAACTTTGGTGTTTCCCGGTGATGGAACACAGAGCCCGGGCTTAAGTCTGAAGAGGGTCCATCTTTGGCTTAAGAATCTGCTGCTTTGAGCTGCCTATGATCAGGGCCAGTGCTGTCATTATCCTTCTCCACTCGTTTTCATGACATAATTATGGAAAAGTACAATGGGACTGTGTTTTTAAATTAAAACAACAACAACAACATCGTAACAGCAAAGCCTTTTCTTCAAATGAAATCCTACGGGGAGCGTCAGGATAGAGGCCAGTGAGGCCAGTGCCGCTGGTGGTGGAGGGTTTCGGGGGAAGGAGACCACTCTCAGATAATCACTTAATCCCGCAGGCGGCCAGGTTGGAACAGCAAAGTTGTCGACCCTCTTGAAACTGAGCTGTCCGAGAAACACAGCATGCAGGACCACCGTGGCATACCCTGAAATGTTTGCTTGTGGCCCCCCAAACGTCCGGTATGCGAAGCTGTCTACTTTTGCATGTGGACAGTGGTCACAGGGGTCAGTTTGTGACTCATGAAGGAAGGACCGGTCAGCAGTGGAAGGGATACGCAAGCAAGGCCACCTGCAGTAGGTTGCTGGAATGTGCTGATTTTAAATTCTTCTCTCCCTTCTCTGATGTTCCCATTTTAGTACCTGGGGCCCTGGGGCCGTGCCCAACACTGTCACCCCCCCACACACAGCTTAATAACTTCAACTCTGAGGCCTGAGGTCAGCAGAGTCTTGATCTCTACTCCTCAGCCTGCTTTTACAGCTTCCTGACATCTCTATTTCCTTCTAGAAGGTGTGGCTGGGCCTTAACCTTACCTGCTCTGATGAAAGCTTGGGAGCCTTTCCCTAGGAAAGATGCCCATACTTTGGGCATAACGCGGTATAATTTTGCAACATGCGTCTATCCCCCAAAACCATGGGTCTGGGGAAACAAAACAAAACTCTTGCTCTGAAAGTCTTTCCAGCCCCGACACCGAAGGTGTGGAGAGGCGAGTCAGACAGCCTTCCCTCATAAATCATAGAGTAGGGACAGGTGATATGGACACGCTGTACCCACGTGACTTCGCTCCAGCAGGGAACAAATGGCAGGTGCGGCTCACGCGCCCGCACGGGGAGCTGCCGACAAACCCGAGAAGGACTAGCAGACAGAAGTGGAGGCCAGACGGGGCTTTGCTGATCTGATAAGAGGATTAGGTTTCTCGTCCCTCCTCCACCCCTAATGCCCTCAGACTAAGCAGCTGCACCAGCTCACTCCTTCTCCGTTGGAAACAGTCTCTCCGTCCAGGCAGTAGCCGCGAGCCAGCGCCCCGGGGGCCAGCAGCCTCTCCGCGAACATGCCGTGGTCTTGCCCCCCTGGGCCCGCACCCTGATCTCCGCCAGGACGCCCCGCCTGCGGGTCACAGAGTCTGCTCAGTCTCCACCCCGAGCCGCCGTCCCTCTTTCCGGGTCCACCGCTCCTTCCCGCGCCCTCGGGCCCCACGCCCACCCCGCCCTCTGTGCCCGCCACGCTGTCCCGCAGCTGTTGGTTCACAGTCCTCTCCACCCGGAGAACGAGCTTCCTGAGGACAAAGACCAGCTTCCTGCACAGTGTCTGGCATGTCACGATTGCTCGTAAACGTTTATGGGACGCTCCCTACCGCCGGACGACACACGGCCAACCCACCGAAAGACAGCGACCGCTACAGGACTCACAGAGGGGACAAGACCCTCTGGAGAGGCACCGATTTCATGAAAACATCTTTCCTGAAAATGGAGACGAGTCACAAGGCTCTTCGAGCGGCCTGCGGCGGCGGGAGCCGCCAGATGCGGAAGCAACCAAAGCAGGACACGGATGGCCCGCCTGCAGGCCAGAGTGCCCCGGGCCCGGGACCTGAGCCCTGACGGCAGCTTCGCGGCACAGTCCCCGCATGGCTTCCTGAAGCAGGAAGATGCCCAGGGGGGCCCCGTCTGCCTTCCCACACTCTCTCACGGGAGCGAGCGCCAGAAAGTTGAAAGTTTCGGTGCAGGGGGTCTCGTTTTCCAAACGCATCTTGCAGACCTGCTGTTTGTTAGGCTTTTGTTTTCTTTTAGTTCCACTTTACTAGAGTTCAGAGAGTCCAGGAGTTCCCGCAGATAAGGGGAAGGAGCCGTCAGGAGCCCAGTGCTCCTCCCGGGTCCCAACACCCCGGGGAGGAGGGGCCCTGAGGAACCCAGTTGGAAAACCGTGGCACTGAACTGCAGATCTTCCCCTAGGGATCCCAGACGCCAGTGACCCCAGAGGCCAGATGGACAACATTAAAGGGTGACAGGGGCTCCTTCTGGCTGTGGCAAAATTGGGGGTGTTCTAATGGAGGGAGCCCCAGAAAAGAAGCTGTGTTTCTTCCGTGAAACGACTGGCAGACCCAGCAATGCAGTCTCCATGTTCCCAGATTTTCCCAATGAAGCCAGAAATCCAGAATTCTCCATAGACCTACCTACTTCTTTTTTTTTTTTTAATTTTTTTTTAACGTTTTTATTTTTGAGACAGAGAGAGACAAAGCATGAATGGGGGAGGGTCAGAGAGAGGGAGACACAGAATCCGAAACAGGCTCCAGGCTCTGAGCTGTCAGCACAGAGCCCGACGCGGGGCTTGAACTCACAGACCACGAGATCATGACCTGAGCTGAAGTCGGCCGCTTAACCGACTGAGCCACCCAGGCGCCCCTACCTACTTCTTTTCTTAAAAAAAAAAAAAAAAAAAAAAAGTGAAAATAATAATGGCCTTCATTTCTTCGAGTGGTTTTAGGTGACAGAAAAATGGAGCAGAAAGTACAGGGAGTTCCCAGAGACTCCCTTGCCAGTTGCCCCCCAGTTTCCCCCTTTATTAATGTACGTGGTGAGCTCATTTGTTACAATGATGGGCCAATATTGACGCTTTGTTACTAACTGGCGTGCACAGTTCACATTCACTCCTGGTGTTGCTCGTTCTGTGGGTTTGGACAAATGAATCACGACCTGTGTTTACCGGTACAGCATTCTCCAGAGCCCTGCCCCGGCCCTAAAACTCCTGTGTGCGCTGCCTGTCCCTCCTCACTACCCTCCAGCAACCCCTGGTCACCACGGATCTTCTCCTGCCTTTGTTCCTCTCCAGGGTGTCCTACAGTGGGAACCAAACCACACACTGTGTAGCCTTTTCAGACTGGCTTCTTCCACTTAGCCTCACGCATCTAAGTTTCCTTCGTGTAACTCCCAGCGCTCAACTATTGAGACTGAATTGAAATCGTCACAAAATACTGCAAGGCAGCCCTTCACCCTATCTCATTCTCTTCCTTGGATGAGGAATATACCTGCCTCCGGCCTTTTATAGCCGGTTTTGGAGGCAAGGGGCGGAGGCGAGGGAGAGGATCATCTCAGAAATAAGAACTAAGCGCGAGGGACAGGCAGGTGGCTCATGCAGGGTGCGTGGCTTGTGGTTTCCAGCTCACAGGGCTGGAGACAAACCCCTTCAGCTTCTGGGTGCTCACCTCACCCAGCATGTCCCCCTTCCCTGGCTCTGTCCTCTCCCCACCACAACCTCCTCCTGCTTTGCTTCAGAGAAAAAGCCCTTGGAGGCCGGGTCGGTGTCCTCTCGGCTATACCCATGGCCAGAAGCAGCCAGCACGGCCATCCCCTAATAAGATTTGGCAGCCCTGGCCAGTGATAACTGGCCGAAGCCAGTGATAACTGGATAATATTTCTTAGTGCGGGGCGTATAGTTTATTTTTACGCTCCTGCAATGCTCATGTAAGAAGAACCGTGTTTGCATGTAAAGCCTGTGGAACAACTTAAGAACACGGGCTCAGAGTCAGACAGGCCCGGGGCCCAGATGACATCTGTGTTCCCAGCAGCTAGCTGTATGATCTTAGTTAAATTCATACCAGAAATGAACGCAATCATTCCTTCTCTGAGAGTTACTCCAAGGATTGAATGTTTATATGCGCCTTGCCCGTAGGAAACGTTCACTAAGAATCAATTCCTCCTCCTTACTGGGAGCTGGAGACCTAGGTTTCAACCCCAGTGTTGTTATCTAACTTTGTGACCAGGGGCTAGTCCTAAATCAGAGGCTGACAAGCCAACGGCGGCCTTGCTCCTGTTTATTTGTAAACTTTTTGATTGCAAACCTTTTTTTAAAATTGAAAATCGTTTTCTATACACTCGGCACCCATATCACAACTGGGCACCTTGACGAATTATTATTATTTTTTTTAATTTTTTTTTAACGTTTATTTATTTTTGAGACAGGGAGAGACAGAGCATGAACGGGGGAGGGTCAGAGAGAGAGGGAGACACAGAATCTGAAACAGGCTCCAGGCTCGGAGCTGTCAGCACAGAGCCCGACGCGGGGCTCGAACTCACAGAGTGCGAGATCGTGACCTGAGCCGAAGTCGGCCGCTTAACCGACTGAGCCACCCAGGCGCACCTTGACGAATTATTAAAAGCTGAATATGCTGTGTACTCAGGGCCCAGATAAGAAATGGCATCCCAGAAGCCTCCTCACTGCACCTTCCAGTCCCTTCCCCTGCAGGGGGCCTTATATAAAGGGAATCGTGCAGTTCGGATTCGGGGGTCTGGCTCCTTTTGCCCAACACCGTGCTTGTGAGATTCACCTGTACCGTTACCTGTGGTTCCAGGTTGCCCGTTCTCATTACTGTAGTGCAGCGGTTGGTGTTCAAGGGCCGGCAAGCCAAATGCAACCTTCCATCTGTTTTCGTAAGTAAAGTTTTTGTTTAAAACCCAGCCGTGCCCGCTCATTTCCGTAGAAGTCCGTGGCTGAACCATGTCACCTTGACAGAACTTGAGATGGAGACCACACGGTCTGTAAAGCTGAATATACTATCTGGCCCTTCACAGCAGATGTTTTCTGAGCCCTTCTGTAGGGCATCCCTCTGTGTACTTGTTCATTTCACTGGTAAGAGGTTTTGTGGTTTCTGGGGCTCCTGGGTGGCTCAGTCGGTTGAGCATCTGACTCTCGATTTCGGCTCAGGTCGCGATGCCAAGGTCGTGAGTTTGAGCCCCGAGCCGTGTTCCATGCTGAGCATTGAGCCAGCTTGAGGTTCTCTCTCTCTCTCTGTTTCCACCCATCCCCCGCCCTCTGCCCCACCCCCGCTTGCGCTCCATCCACGTGCACGCTCTCTCTCTCTCTCTCTCAAAAAGTTTTCTGGTTTCTAATTCGGGGTTATTACGAATAATCCTCTGTGAACGTGTCATGTCCGTCTTTTGGTGAAACGTGTGCACGTGCGCTTCCGCTGAGTCCGCTCCTAGCAGTGAATTTGTTAGATCACAGGGTAGCTGTAAGAGTAACCTCCGTGAGAACGGCCAACCCGTTTTCCAAAGTGGTCGTACCGTTACCTCTGCCAGTGGCTGCGTCTGAGAGTTCCAGTTTCTCCCCGTCTTCTCAACACCGGGTTCCCCCCGCCTTTGTCGTTTTGGCCATTCTCTCCGCCCCTGTGTTGACGCGCCCCTGTCGGGTACATCCCGGTCTGTGCTTGACCCCTCCAGTGACACAGCGCTCACGGCGTCTAGGGCCACCTACTCCATCTTGGACACCTTTGCTCCCTTAAGAAGCTCTTCTGCATACCGTTCCCCGTCAGATGTTTCAAAGGCAGCAGTTTTGGCTCAGGTCATGACCCCACTATGTCTTGAGTTCGAGCCCCGCGTCGGGCCCTGTGCTGACTGTGCGGTGCCTGCTTGGGATTCGGTCTCCTTCTCTCTGCCCCTTTGCACGCTGTCTCTGTCTCTCTCAAATAAATAAAAGTTTTTAGAAAAAAAAAGGATCTTTGAAGTCATTTGAACTCCAGTGTTCTGTGCTAAATGTAATCTTGGGAACGAACTCTTGCAGAGATGCCCACGTCGATTTCAGATCAGGGATCTGGACCCCAAAAGTTCCTGTTAACATGTATCTGCTCACAGTAGAGAACGGAGACATTTATTCATCCAATTCCTCCTTCTTCCAGCTAGTAGTTCCTGAGTGCCAAGGATGTTCCAGGCGCTGCAGAAGGGAGTTCGGGATGGCAGGGCGGCCCCGGGTCTGTCCTGCTACAGACAGGTCAGGCAGGAAGCTGGAGCGGGGAGAGGACTGTGTGTCCGGGGGACCCTGCAGCGTCCACGGGAGGCTGTAACTGTCCCAAACGCACTAGAAAAAGACAAGAGTCGTGGGACATGTCGACGCTGACGAACATCGCTCGTGGCCGGAGGAAGAGAGGAGCGGACCCTGTGTTCGGTCACCGGGAGGCTGTGGCCAGGGCATCGCTCCCTCCGGAGCCAGGGGGCAGCAGGTTCATCCCTCAACGTTCTCAGGACTCACCTCGGTTGCAGCAAATAATTCCCAGGCCACTACTGCTCGTTCTGGTTTCTCTCTGACGTAAGTGTCACTAGCGTGTGACGACCAAAGGGCAGGTCAGCAGGTCTGGATGGCGGGCATCCTCTAAAATTTCCACCGTGCAGAGACCAGCCTAATTTCACTGACCCAAACGCTGTCACAATGCGAAGGCAGGGAGGAGAAACTAAAGATGCCGATTAGGTTTGTGAGATGTCACATTTCTCGGAGCCTCATAGAAACGCCGCTTCGAATATTTTAGGAGAAAACCTGGTATCGTGTGTTACTTTATTTGAGCCTCACGACAGGCCCATGCAGCGGTGATGCACCCCTCGCTTGGCAAGTGGGGAAACCAAGGCACAGAAAGTTTGAGGACTTGCCCGGGGGCTCCCGCTTGTGAGAGTGGGGCCAGGACCACAGACTCAGGCAGTCTACCCCTAGAGGCACCCTCTCCATCACGACGCCACTGTAAGCCGAACGAAAGGGCTTGAGGTTTTCCGGAAAACCTACACTAGCAGGTTGAGAACCCAAGGCACGGCAGCTTGGCCGACTCTGGTGTTGGGATGGTGAGCTCTCTAATCTGACTCTCCTCCGGCTTTACCGAGGGGCCCAGAAACGAGTGCCTCGGGGTCACCGAGCACACCGATGCCAATTACAATGTCAATAATAGCGATAGAAAAAAAAAATCACTCCAGAGGACAAGGAAGTTTCCTGAGAAGAAGCAGGATGCCGTCACCAGGAGAAGGGACCCACCAGGGAGCAAATCCAACTTGCCCGAGGTCACATAGCCAACGAATGGCAGGATCAAACCTGAACTCCAATCCACCTTACTTCGAAGGCCAGGGTGGAAGGGATATCATCACTTTATACCAAACCTTGACTGAGAGAGAGCCTTCTCTCCTTCTCACTCAGCCAAGCACGCAATTGGTCAGTGATTTAGAAAACAAGCAAATTCGGGGCGCCTGGGTGGCTCAGTCGGTCGAGCGTCCGACCTCAGCTCAGGTCATGATCTCGCAGTTCGTGGGTCAGAGCCCCGCGTCGGGCTCTGTGCTGACAGCTTGGAGCCTGGAGCCTGCTTGGGATTCTGCATCTCCCCCCTCTCTCTGCCCCTCCCCTGCTCGTGCTCTGTCTCTCTCTGTCTCAAAAATAAATAAAAATTAAAAAAAAATTTTTTTTAAAGAAAACAAGCAAATTCTTGGGGCATACTTAGTGCTTTTTTCTGGGTTCTCGACGGTATGAACAATGGATTGCATCAACGGTCCCAATTCTTCTCTTTGTCCTGTGACTTTACCTTCTCTCCCCAAAGACCAGAGTATGTTGCCCTACCTGTTGATTCTGGGTTTGGCCTTATAATTTGCCTCCGTCGATGGGATGGAAGGATAGACTTGAAAAAGCACTTATGGGTCCACTTACCCTCCTGGCTTCTGCCATCTGCCTGAGAGGGCGTTGCTTCGGCTAACCCACCATCCCCGTAGGCAGGTGAAAGCCACAAGAAGCAGAGTGGACACAGCCAACGTCCCAGCCAGGCTCAGCCCAGAGCAGAGTCCCCATCCACCCCGTATATGCACGAGCAGAGCATCCTGCCCCTCAGAACCCTCCCATCCCCCTGCCCCTGCACAGCGCGGGGCTATCATGGCAGACGGCTGTTTCTCGAAGTCGCTGAGCGTTGGGCTATTTGTGTGCAGCAAAGTCTAACTGGGTCAGGTGTTCTTTGGCATCTCTTGCAGAGCGTTGCACACACGTCTTCGGTTCAATAAATCGGTGTCACCACCTTGACCGTTTTCGTTCGGTAAAAATAAGTCATCTGCTCCCCAGTTTGCGACCCGATCCACCCAAACTGTTCGACATACATTTCAATTTTGTGCAAACAGGCTTTGCAACATGGCAAACTTTCTCTTTTCTGTTTCTCAGTTTTCATATGCCCTACATTCTGGTTAAGCCCATGTCCTGATTTTGCTGTGATAGAAAGACTGCTTGAGGTCAGTCCATCTCCTGCATTTGTGTTTGCAATGGTCTGTAAATTGTAGGTCATCATTCCTTACAAAGGTATTAGCTGCAATGGAGCTCTTAGATGGAACCGACAGGTTTTCTTTTCTTATAATACAGTTCTCCTAAGAAAAGTGTTTAAGGATTGTCTTAAACTTTTAATTTTTTTTAAATGTTTTTATTTATTTTTGAGACAGAGAGAGACAGAGCATGAGCAGGGGAGAGGCAGAGAGAGAGGGAGGCACAGAGTCCGAAGCAGGCTCCAGGCTCCGAGCTGTCAGCACAGAGCCCGACGCGGGGCTCAAACTCACAGACTGTGATCATGGCCCGAGTTGAAGTTGGACGCTTAACCGACTGAGCCACCCAGGCGCCCCTGTCTTAAACTTTTAAATATGACTATTGGTGTATAAAAATTCATGGATTCTACGATTTCAAAATGGAAAATAAAAGTCATGTATTTTATTTTACCTCCCATTTAATAAAATCCGAAATAAATAACTGGAAAAATGGAATTAACTTTTAAGAATCACAAATTCAGTAAGAGAGAAGTATGTGATATGTATAATTTACTTAACAATATTTCGGTAGAGGCGCGCCTGGGTGGCTCAGTCGGTTAAGCATCCAACTTTGGCTCAAGTCATGATCCCACAGTTTGTAGGTTCGAGCCCCAGGCTCCGTGCTAACAGCTCGGAGCCTGGAGCCTGCTTCAGATTCTGTGTCTTCTTCTCTTTCTGCCCCTCCCCCGCTCACACACACACACACACACACACACACACACACACACGCACATACACTCTCTCTCTCTCTTTCTCTCTCTGTCTCTCTCAAAAATACATTAAACATAAACATTAAAAAAAAAAGCCATACTGGTTTAGGCTTGGCCTTAGGAGAAATATTTTGTAATTAAAAAAACATGTTAACACTGTAATACCAAATTTAATAGAATTGCACCCCTAGACACAGATGGGGCACATTTCAGGCACTCGGGGTCTGTTACTCATCGCTGTACCCGGTACAGCGTGTCTGCTTAGTACCAGGAGACAGGAGCACCGAAAAAGAGTCCCGACCGCATGGCCCACAGTTAGAGCTAAAATGACAATGTGTTTTTGATTAATGATATTTATCATCATGAAGTAGATCAGGGGTCAGGAGCCAAATCCCCCTGCTGCCTGTTTTTGTCAACAGAATTTTACCAAAACATGGTCCTGCTCATTCCTTCACGTACTGCCTGTGTCCGTTCTCACAAGCTGCAGAGCAGAGTGGCCGTGGCAAACACCCCGTGGCCTGCAAAGCCCCAAATCGTAACTGTCTGGCCCCTTGCAGAAACGCTGCTGACCCCTGACATAGCTTCAGTTTCTGGTCATGCTACTTTCCCAAAAAACTCCCATTCACTTTGAAGTCATGGGACTGGCTTGCCTTGTGTTTTTTATCAGTTCTAAAACGAGTGGCACTTTTAGGAGCATTCTGGGAGCTCCTGGGCGGCTCAGTTGATTAAGTTGATTAAGTCTAACTCTTGATTTTGGCTCAGGTCATGATCTCACGGTTCGTGGGATCGAGCCCCATGTTGGGCTCTGCGCTGACAGCATGGAGCCTGCTTGGGATTCTCTCTCTGTCTCTCTCTCTCTCTCTCTCTCTCTCTCTCTCAATATAAATAAACTTTAAAAAAAGCATATTTTGTTGGCGTTATTTTTTCATTTGATGTTAAACCTCAGAGTTTATAGAGAACCCAAAGGAAGACACATCACCGAGAAGAGGGGAGGAGGGGTCTTGTGATGATCAAAAGAAGAGGAAGCAGTGGGAGAAGACAGGGAATGAAGTAGCAACAAGGCCCTGTCCTCTGCCTCGGAAAAAAACCTGCCCCATTGCCTTTTCTGCCCTCTTCTGCTGCTTAAACACACCAGCTTTGTTCTGACCTCAGGACCTTTGCACGGACTTTTCCCTCAGGAACCAGGATGGTTCCTACTCCTCACTCAGGTTTCAGGTCAACTGTCACCTCCTTGGGAAGACGTTCCTGACTGTCCTCTCCCTACTCCCAAAACACACACACACACACTCACGCACATGCGAACACACACACACCCTAGAAAACATTACCCCTTGTTTTATTTTCTTTACATCACTCCTTAATTGAAATGATCTCCACTCCAAATACCAGGAGAGAAGGACACATGTGTGTCTCACTCATCATGTGCCCTTACGCACATCTCGGGTCCCAAAGGGAAAGGATGTGGAGTGAATTAATGGGCAATTAGCAGTCACATGACGATTACTAAGTCCTAGGTCTCTGCTCCTGTCCCCACCTGCCGAGGCTCACAGTGGAGAGAATCAAGGCAAAGGCTGAGGGGACAGCTATTCACAGCCTAATCGTTTTCTTTACCACCTATCTATTTGGGGAATGTCCGCTCTTGGCCGGGCACTTGAGCCTGTGCCCTCAGGAAACTCACGGTTCAGGGGGAGAAAGTCACTAAACCCGTAAGAACTGCGTGTGCCAAGGGGCTGTCCAGCGTGCCCAGGAAACACTCGGGAAGGACACCTCACCTCACCTGCCTGCTTGGGGAGCCGCCTCTGAGAGGGGGACTTCCAACCAGAGGCTTGAAGGGTGGGAAAAAGGTAAGCGGCAGTGCAGGGACAGGTAGGGGACGGTCCTCCCCAGCAGGGGAGCGCGGTGGTACCTGAGGAACTTCACAAAGGCCTTCGCCACAGCGTTTGAGGCCAGTGCTAGTGGGGAGTGGGTGAGTCCTGTCCCCCAGGCCCTCCGGAGGGCCCTGGAGGGTGCAGCCTTCGGCCAGCCAAGGGGGGCGTGGGGTGACACCCTGTGAGCCCCTGCGGATCTGGCTCTGCTCCGACCCCTCCACGCGGGGCGGTCGCAGCAGGGGAAGGAAGGCAGCGCCTGCCCTTGGCAGAGACAGCTCTCGTTCCGGTTTGCAGATATCTCCTGGGAACACACAGGTCGGGACGGAGGAGGTTCCTGGGCCGCGGGTCCCGCCCGGCAAACACCAGGAAGGTCCCCGACCAATCGGGACTAGTTGTTCAACCTGCCCCTTGGAGCCCTGCACACCGGAGGCCACGGTGGTTCTTAAAAGAATGAAATACTTCTTGGGGCGCCTGGGTGGCTCAGTTGGTTAAGCATCCGACTTCAGCTCAGGTCACGATCTCACCGTCTGTGAGTTCGAGCCCTTCTTTGGGGCTCTCCGGGGGCGGTGTGGACAGAGCCTGCTTAAGATCCTTTCTCTCCGTCTCTCTCTGCCCAACTCTCCCTCTCTCTCTCCCTCTCTCAGAAATAAATAAACTTAAAAAAAAGTATGAAATATTTCCATTCTTAGTGGCTTGGGAGATAACGGTCCCCTGAGCCCCTGTGCCGAGTCCCCACCTCTCTGTCAGCCCAGCTTGCCTGCCCAGCATCCCCCAGGACCTGATCCCTTGAACCCCAGAACTAAAGGGGTGACCTTGGCACAGCCGGGGCATTCTCTCAGATTGGCCAGTGCCCACGCCGTAGGTATCGACAAACGGTTTTGCTGTCCCGCCTTCTGCGACGGCTTGGTGAGGCCTGGAGCTCGCTGCCCCTCCCCTGCCTGTCAAGATGCGTGTCTACCAATTTGTACAGCCGCTGCTGTCTCTCCTAGTGGGCCGGGTATGGGGGGCAGGGTGATAGTCAGGCGAACAGGGCGCAGCCCAGAGGGTTCTTCACTGTCCTCCCTCTGGAGCGCCCACCAACATGTGGCCTGAGCCTACCGATGGAAACTGAGAGTCTCCACCAAGTGAAGTCCAGCAAAAGTTAGCCCCTGACTCCTCGGAATGGAAGTGAACAAAGCCAGGTTATAAATGAGTTTGGGAGCAACCCCGTGGTTCCTCTTCCTGGGCGGCTCGAGGCAGCACATTGAAAAGGGCAACCAGCCGCCTCCTTCAGGTCGCACTTTGGTTTTTACCAATTGGCGATATTTGGGGTGCTCACGGCCACTGTTCTTTCAGGCTTACTGGTTTTCTCTCCGCATCTCTCTCTAACCAGTCGCTGCAGGAACTCTACGAACGGGCTCCGAGGAGGAGTTTGCTTGTGCACCTGCTATTACACGGGGAAATACGCATTTGTTGACCTCCTCCTTGTGTGTGGGGTTGTGGGGGGGTGATCATCCCAAAGCCCCCTGTGGCCCACGGCCCTCCCAGTACAGTGAAGACACAGTCAAGGGGAGACTTCAGGTTAGGTTCGGCCGAGGGGACACCCCCGCAGATCAGGAGGGGGCGAGGAGAGGAAGATCTGGGCATTTATTCTGTCTCCTCTGTTTTGTTGTAGAGGGTTGGTGATGTCGCCACCTGTGGCCACGCAATCAGGACGTGGGCTTTCCGGAGGTGCTCTCTCCTGGCCGTTCCATTGCTACTTCGTCCCCTGTGCCTGCAGGCTCGAGGGAGGGGGGCCTGAGGCGCTTCGCGGTCTCTCTCCTACCCCCTTAAGCCCTGCCCACACCTTTGTAAAGAGTCCCTCTATTAGATTTTCCTTAAATTTCCCGTTTCGAGGGTGCTACCCAGTCCTGCTGGGGGCCTGACTGCTAAGGAGCTGAGCTGTAGAGGGGGGGACAGGGTGTGGGGGGACAGGTGCTCCGAAGGGCTACGGGGCGTGTCTGTGATGACGCCTGCACAGCACCATTTAGCTGGATCAGAACCGCTGTCACTCCAGGAGCTAATGAGCAGTGTCCATGCCCGGCTTCCCCAGGGTGGCGGCCGAGTCCAAAGGGCTGCCTCGAGAAAGTGCCACAGAGCGGGCAGCGGAAGCAACAGGAACTCATTTGTTCTCAGCTCTGGAGGTAGAAGCAAGATCAAGCTGTTGGCACGGTTGGTTTCATTCTGGGGCTGCTCTCCTCTCCCTGGCTAGTAGGTGGCATCTTCTCCTCCTACGTCACCTTGTCTCCCCTCTGCGTGTGTCTGTGTCTCAGTCTCTTCTTTTTTTTTTTAATTAAAAAAATTTTTTTATTTATTTTTGAGACAGAGAGAGACAGAGCACGAGCAGGGGAGGGGCAGAGAGAGGGGGGAGACACAGAATCCGAAGCAGGCTTCAGGCTCCGAGCTGTCAGCACAGAGCCCGACGTGGGGCTCGAACTCACAGACTGTGATCGTGACCTGAGCTGAAGTCAGACGCCCACCCACTCCTTTTAAAGAGACCAGCCACTGGGGTGCCTGGGTGGCCCAGTCGGTTAAGCGTCCGACTTCAGCTCAGGTCATGATCTCCTGGTTTGTGAGTTCAACCCCCCTGTGGGGCTCTGTGCTGACAACTCCGAGCCTGGAGCCTGCTTCGGATTCTGTGTCTCCCTCTCTCTCTCTCTCTCTCTGCCCCTCCCCTGCTCGTGCTCTGTCTCTCTCTCAAAAATAAACTTAAAAAAAAAAAAAAAAAAGACACCAGCCCTCTTGAATTAGGGCCCACCCCTATGACATCATTTTACCTTAATTACCTCTTAAAAGAGTAGTCTCTAAATACAGTCACATTCTGAGGTACGTGGGGGTTAGGGATTCCACATATGAATTTCGGGGGCACACTTCAGCCCATGAGAGGCTGTAAGCCCCTTCAGGTCAGGGACGGTGTCCTTGAAGCTCGGTGTGCCCAGGTGCCCAATTCCTGCTTATCTTTTGCTGAGTCATCTGAAGCCAGTCCCTTCCCCCGGAGATCCCTCCTCTGCAGGGTGGGGGACGGCTCTCAGCCTGTATCAGTCCTCTAGAGGGGACGAGGTGACATCCTGCCCTTCTCCTGTTTGCCTTTGGGGACGGCCATGCTCCATCTCAGGATCCAAGCAGCTGCCGGTCCCAGGGGCCTGGCCAGGTGAGAGCTTGTGCGTGGGTCACCTTTCACCTTTGCTTGGAGCTACGGAGGGACGACCCAAAACAGCCACCTGGTGACAGTGGTCCGGGAGAGTTAGCTCTGAGTGGAACAGGGCGACCCCCATTTCCCTCTGTTCTCGTCTCTCATCGCGACCACACGATCGTGTGTCTAGCCTGCTGTTTCCTGCCCTTCCGCCTTTTGCCCAGGCTGTTCCTTCTGCCTGGAGCAGTCTGCCGGCTGAACACCCCAACTCCCCTTGAGTCATGCCTTCTCGTGGTCTTCTGTGACGCCTCACGCTGGGTTACGTCCTCCTGGCTGTTAGTCCCAAGCTCTTCTCTTTTCCGCAGGCTGCACATACCGTGCTCTTCTCCTTATGCACCGTTCCCTCTTTCGGTGGGAAATTCTGGAGGAACGACGCTGTGACGTCTTTCGTGTGCCCTTAGAGAACGCTTTTGGCAATTGGTGAGCACCCCATGAATGCCTTAGGAGTGAACGAAGGAACAGACCTTTTTTTCATAACGAATTCCTCCCAAGTGTTACTCCGCAAACATCCTGACAGCCCTTTCACTTCCTTAAGATAAATGGCAGGTTCGCTACCGACTGGTTTAGCCGTGTGGGCTCAGACCATCCCCTGATGGGGGGATGATGGGGGGGAAGGGGCGGGGCAGGTGTACAGAGGTGAGTCAGGTCCTACGGCTGGCCTGTGTGAGTGCCCTGTTCCACAGGGAAGACAGGTGCCTTAGCAGGTGTGGCCCAACACGTAAGAATCATGGCAAAGGGCTGTGAGAGTCGCTAACTCTGCCTGCGGAGTAAGGAAGGCTTCACAGAGCAGGGGATATTTGGTCAGGGTTTTGAAGGATGTAAAGGAGTCCAACGGGTGGAGAAATGTGGGGAAACTATTCTAGACATTTACAAAGGCCTGAGAGAGTTCTAAAGAGGCCTGGCTTCCTTAAGAAATGGTGACTTGGTGGGGAGGGGGGGTGGGTGGCACCTGGGTGGCTCAGTCGGTTAAGTGTCCAACTTTGGCTCGGGTCGGAATCTCACGGTTCATGAGATCGAGCCCCGAGTCAGGCCCTGTGCTGACAGTTTGGAGCCTGCTTGGTGTTCTCTCTCTCCCGCTCTCTGACCCTACTCGGCTTGCCCTCTCTCTCTCTCTCTCTCTCAATAAATAAAACGAAAAGCACAGTGGTGACTGGTTAGGTGAGGTGAAGCTGGTCCTGTTTGACATGAAGTGGTCGCTTGTACTGAAACGACAGGTGCACTGGGGGGACGTCCACCCCTCACTCTGGGGCCTCCCGTTCCACCAGCATGTGAGCTGTGAGCCTGTGAGCAACCAGCCTGGGTTTGCGGCTGAAAAGGTGCACGTGAGAAATGGAGAGAATTGTATTAGAGCGGGGAGTCTCCTGTCTCCTCCTCTCCCTCCAGCGTCCAGTGAGGCAAGGCAGAAGGCTGGTGGCCCCAGGACTGGCACTTGAACTTGGGCTCAGCATTAGCAGAAAAGCAGCCAGCCGCTTCCAGTGGGGCCGATGCTCTCGGCAGCCAGCCCCGCGGATGCCGTGCGAAACCGCGGGGCCGCGGCGAGAGCCCCGGGGTCGGTCAGGCCGGCAGAGTCAGTGGAATGTGGCGTCTCACAGCGAAGCTCTGGGCGGGGCGGCTCCGGCCGTGACCTTTCGCTAATTAGGTTTCCTCTCCCACTGCCGCTCTCGCCACACTGCGGGCTAAACACATAGCCCACTGCTTCTTGTCCCGCCCGGCCTGCTCTGTCCACTCCGCGGGGACTCAGATGAACGACGGCTTCTCCCCGTCTGACGCTGCTGGGCACTTGTTCCCTGGAGAGTCCTTTGGAAGCTAAAGAGGGGGCGCCTGGGGGGCTCAGTCGGTTAAGCATCCGGCTTCGGGTCGGGTCATGATCTTGCGGTTTGTGAGTTCGAGCCCTGCATCGGGCTCTGTGCTGACAGCTCAGAGCCTGGAACCTGCTTCGGATTCTGTGTCTCCCTCTCTCTGGGCCCCTCCCCCACTTGTGCTCTCTGTTTCTCAAAGATGAATAAACATTACAAAAAAAAAAAAAGAAGAAGAAGCTGAAGGGGATGATGGAGAGGCCATGCAGAAAGGCCTGGGCTACTTGCAAGGGCCTGTTTCTAATCCTGAGACGACACTGTGAAAGGCCTTTAACCCTTTGTTCATTGTTGTCTCCCTGCCCCGTACGAGGGTGGTGAAGGCTGCGTGAGACATAAACCTCAGAGGGCTTAGGAAATTCTAGAAGATCGGGCCCATGTTGTCACCAGCATTTACTTGGTTTCATTCCCACCATTCTGGCAGCAGCTAGAAGCTTCACGTCCACAGCGCGTCCCCCTGGTGATCATATTTTCTGGGGCTCGTGAAAGTTGATAACGAGAAGGCTCACTAAAGGGGACTGGGGGGCAGGGAAGGGGGAGCCACACAGGTCAACGTCGGTTACAAAGGAGTGTCAGTTACAGGGAAAGACCGCATGGTCTCCCACGGGAGATCGGCCACGGCTTCAACGCGGCCCTGAGAGACCCTCACGAGCCCTGAACCCCTGCCTTCCTCCTGTGGACCTTCCTTCAGAAAGACCCCTCCCAACTTCCTCCTTCTCCGAAAAATAACATTCCTCTTCTCCGTTTGTGGGACTTGCCTGTGGTCTGGCCGGAGCCTGCTCATCCCGAATTGCAATTCTCTGCTATTCCTGAACAAACCCATTTTCGCTGGTAAAAAAGGCCATCTTACTTGTAAGGTTAACAGCCCCAAAGGGTGCGTGTGGTCTGAGAGGTGCACGGACCACGGGGACGAAGGCCTGCACGGAATATTTGACTCTGGGATGCTTGGGGGAACACCTGCTTCCTTCCACCTCCAGGGGCCCCTGCGTGATCCCCTCTGCGGTCAGACCCTCCCTGGCTCGTCCTTCTTGGTGCCGTTTGCTCCTGCTTCTGCTTCTGGAGCTGCCTCCTGGCCTGTCTTCTCTGATCTAGATTCCAGTCACCCTGAAGGCCTTTGCCAGGTTCCTTCTTTCTTCGTCAATAAGCCCCCCTTGGTTGGAAGACAGACCGGAGCCCAGCCAGAGGCCTATCTCTCTCATTCCCCTTCTGCTTCTGAGAAGCAAGCTCTGCGCCCCACCTCAGGCAAAGGTGGGTGATGTCCCACGTCTGTAATCTATTGCTGTCCGGCAAAACCTCCAATTTCTCACAATTTCGTGGGCTGACTAGGCCCAGCCAGTGGTTCTTTTGTGCCACGTGCAGTAGCCAACGTCCGTCACGTGGCTGCATTGGCTGGGGTGCAGCTGGGACTTGAATGTCCAGCAGAGTCTCTTGTCCTCTGGCTTTTCTCGCCACGTGACCTCCGTGTCTGGTATTCTAGCATGAGCTTCCTTACAGCCTGGTGGCTGGCATCCAGGGAGACCCGGTGGGCAAGTGCCGATCAGGCCTTCGCTAGTGTCCCGTGGGTCGAAGCGAGTCACAAGGCCAATCCCAAAGTCAGTGTGGGAGGGGGTCACACGAGCATGTGATTGCAGGGAGGCATGGTTCATTGGGGGCCACTGTTGGAGGACTTCCCACAGACACTCTACAAGTGTCCTTTCTGTTGGGCCTTTACAAGAACAGTGAAAACAGTGCATACCTGTGTGGCTCCAGGGTCTGGTGGCTTAGCCTCAGTGGTTCTTTGCTACACCTTCCTCCCCACAAGACCTTGCACAAAGGGCCAGCCCCTCTACAAAGACGTTCTGCACATTTGCAGCTGGAAGCGATGGCTGTGTACCGGATCCTCCTCCGGGGGCTTTTTCAGGCCTCAGTTACGAGGAGTTTCAAAACAGTATTAGGATCTTTCGTCGTTGTTGCTGACGTGGGCCCGAGAAGCCATCTAGTTAATCCCTGGTCCCCCAGCACCGCCATGTAACAGGCGAGGGAGCTGAAATCCACAGACCTTAGGTGACACAGTGGGTTGGTGGCAACGCCTGGATCACCACCCCAGCCCCTGACGCTCTGTCCAGGGTGTTCCTCTGTATGCCCGGTGCCTGGTGTTGCTGTTTCTTTTGTCCCAGACGGACCGAAGCTACTTGGCCCAGCACAGCCACCACGGTGCTCACGGCACTTCCGGACCTTTGCCTCATTTGCCTCTCACAATTTTCCGATGTGGGATCAACACCTCTGCTGCCCAGAGAAGGACAGCACGGCGCAAATGTGTCTCAAGTCCTACAGCTCCTGTCTAACACAGCTAGGACCGGAACTCAGAGCTGGGCCTCCAAATCTCCTCCCTCTCCTTTCTTCTCTAAAAAAGCATTCTGTTCACATGGACGGACATGCAAACTGTTTCAGAGGAATGTTCAGTGGAAACTAAGTCTCCCAGTGAGCCCAGATCCCTAGGCACAGACATCCTCACGACGCTGTCCGCTGCATCCGGTTTCTTTTCTGTATTTGCAGAGATTCTCTATGCGTGTGTAATCGTGTTCATGCAGATCTTATCAAAACTGTTCACAAATGGTAGCCTGGTCCCCACACCGTCCCGCACGCTGATTTTCACTCAGTGGTGTATCTTAGAGGGCACCCCTTACCCATCTCTCTCTCTCTCTTCATTCATTCTTTGAAACAGTGTTTCCATGTTGGGTAAGCCAGCTCTGTAGTCAAGGACACGCAGATGCCTGTGCTGCTTCATAATCTCTTTTTTCTCTCTTCTAAACATCTACAACAGTGCTGCTCACACCACAGCCACAAAAGAAGTGTTTAATTATGCATTGTTCCTTTTCTTCACCTCCTGGGGCCACCCCCAGTGTGCACCCCTCCCCCCAGTCCCTTCCCTTCACTCCACAACTGTTTATTGGGCCCCTGTGATGAGCCTGGCACTCTGTTAGCCTCTGGCAGTGCTCCTGCTTTTCCTTCTTGTTGCTGGGATCCAAGGCCACACATACCCCCTTCTTTCACATGGCCCAGTTACTGCTGCTTGTGGATGGCTGGAAGAATGTTTATTATACTTATACAGCCTTTGACTTTTTTGTAAACTATTCAAGCACAACTGATACAAACTTAAAACCTTACAAGTCATATCTCCTTAAACATGCACACATTTAGCCAAATTGCCATTTCAGTATAACTTCTAATATAACTTCTAATATATGTCTCATGTAACTTCTCTTGAATGCTTTGAACACAAAAGTTTTTACTGTACCCTTGGCCTATTTGTAAAAATCGTAATGACTGATTTGACTGATTTTTTTTTGTTGTTGTTATTGCTATCAAGCTTATTTTTGTACTTTTCCAGGATTGCGATATCAGACCCAAAAGAGAGAGGTTATCTCTTTCCCAGGTGCATTGAAATCACAGCTTTGGGGTCCCTGACTGTTGGGATTTTTAATTGGACACAGAACCCTTCAAGGTGACTCAAAGGGGAGCAGGTGTTTGCTGGTTGGGGTGCCCTCTCTCAGATCAGGTTCAACTGTCATGTCAGCAGGACTTACCAGCCAGTTCTCGTACAGTAGATCTTCATGTACGGTAAAGCTCAGATCCATCATGTTCTGCCTCAGTTTACAGCTAACTTCATTTCGCATCCTTAGCATTTCGCTGTACTTGGTAGGGCCACATGGCAGCGGAATCTGTTAGCCGTTCTCCTAGGACATTTGCCTAATCCATTAACGTGCAACACCAATCACTGACTCGCTGGCCTTGACCAAGCCCTTCCTGGTTTGGGTACAGTTTTGACTCTTTCTGGAAATTTTTAACACACTCGTAGTAAACTTACCTGCTTATACAGATGTATCACTTCATAAACAGATGAGGAGAACTTCAAGTAAGAACAGAACCCCATATATGCCAAATGCACCCACTTAGGAAACTGTTCTGTTTTTACCCTTTCTTGAATTATAATACACTTTGTAATTACACCTGACTTTTCCTTTTTTATCATTACAGTCTCACGCCTCTCACAGGCTCAACTTGTTCTCGTAGGTCAACCACCATAGACCTGGCTCCTTTTTGTGACGTGCAGGGAAGAGGGACCACCTCGTTCTCTGAGCTGACCACTGCCTTTCAGCAAGAGCCCAGCACACTTTTTGCGGCATCCTGGTTTTCTGGCGCTAGCCTGGTGTTTCAGGACGTTCCAATTTTCCCTGCTCCCAAACGCAGACTCAGCTTCTTTGAGGGAGCCCTGGCTACTGCTAATGAAAAATACTATTGAGATCAATATTTAGGGGCTGAGGGTACAGGCCGACTGGTGAGGGGGCAGCACCCGATGGCCACAGAAAAGACAGAACTCAGAAAACATGTTCCTAAGGTCATAATTGTGTTCACACTGAGACTGCTCATATCGTTCTAAATATTACTACCCCTTTTCTTTTATACAATTTTAAATGGATTTTTCTCTACGGTGTGCCTATTTAGATTTTTAATACGTCACTCAGACTGTGATTATCCCCAGCTCTGATTTTATCATTGCTGTGTGCCTCAAGGCCCATTATTTGGAGGTCACCTGTATGTATCCTTTATCTAAACCTGCTTTCAAGAAGTGTCTCATAAAATTATGTATATATTCTCTTTTCATGTAAATGGATATTTGTCATGTAGATATGAGATATAATTATAAAATTATTGACACAAATATATTCAATTACAGAGATTACTTATTATGTAACTAAAAGCCATTTCATGTTCGCTGATAAACTTCTTGACACAAATTCTTTCACGTGCCAGCCTTGAGGGGCTGACTGCCACCAAAGGGCCAGCTGGGAAGCTAATCGCCTCTGGGAACCATTGTGGAAGTAGGGTGCCATTAATTATATAATTTTGAGCAATTTATACTTAATTCTACTAGTGTTTCTTCAATAATTGAAGCCATTTTGAGATATTACTGGCAAATGAGAAGAAGAAAGATGTTTGCTCATTGAAAATGTGCAAATCCAGCAGAGTGATGGCTGAGCTGGGATGGACTGATTTCTCCACTTGCAAATGTGGTCCCATAGAAAGGGGAGTCTTTGTTGTTTCCATATGCTTGTGGCCAGGCCAGTTTTCAGTAATGATACATGTTCAGTGAATTTTCTTTGGATAGAGACGGAAGAAAATGCCGTGAGAATAATAGAGAAAATCGTAGCTGTCCAAATAACGAACTCGGGACCGTCACCCGTAACTCACAACTTCTTTTTTTTTTTTATTTTGACATTGTTAATATTCTGAGGCAACTTGGTTTTCAGATAAATTCTAAATTGCTTCATTTCCAAAATTCGTTTTGGTCACAACATCCAGGAACAATCCATCTTCTAATCAATAACTGACATTTAAATGCACCTGCAAGAAAGCAACCCAGCGCGAAACCAATATTGTCAGCAACCAGAACAACCCTAGTTTCCTGACAGACATTGATTCACAGCAAAATAGCGATTATTGTAAATATTTATAGTTCTAAAAGGAAAAGCTCATCAGTGCAGCGTGTTGAGATTCCAAATGAAATCGCTGATGGGCTCCACCTAGCCATTTATTTGTGAGGTCGGATGCGATGGGTGTGTTGCGGCAACCTTGGAAGAGCAGTAACCTTCCAAGAGTCTTGGAATTGGCTCTTTGGGGGCACGGTGGGTAGTTCGGGCACGCCTCTGGTGGTGACGTGGTAGAATGGGAAGAACACCGGGTGGGGAGACACTAGTTCCACACCTGGGTCTTCACTGGCTTGCTGTGTGATCTCAAAAAGCCACATAACCTCTCTGAGCGTTGCTTTCCTCATCTAGAAAAGAACAATAATCATGTCTGTCCAATTTAACATCCCTGGTTGTTGTAATGATGAAAGAAAAGGGTGGGGGAAGGAGATATCTCTGAACATATATTTAATGGACTGGGCAAATGAATGTGGGGTCTCATAAGGACTCTTTATCTCTCAAGAACAGGGTTAAGGAGCAAGACACATGGTTCCGGAGAAATTTGATGCGTCACCCTATAGCTCAAGGTCCCTGGGAGTTTTACTACTGAAACGCAGGTGACCTGGGAACGAATGTGTTGCTCATTCAATACTACTGTGCAGTAGGAGGTGGGAAACCAGCATGAGAGAGAGAGAGCGAGCGCGCGCGCGAGCTCCGAGTGGCCTCTGTGCACCTGGTGTAGCTCACGGACAGATAAATAACTGTCAGGGTCCTTTCTAGTTTCCGGAGCCGAAGGGGCGACCTAGACGAGATGGAGGTTAAGTTCGTGTCAGGCAGTAACATTGCTATGTAGAAAACAGGGACTTAGGATGGTTACTTTGGACGGGGTGGTCGGGGAGGGCCCCCGTGGAGATGTCACTGGAGCACTGATCCGAGGCAAGCGGCAGAGCGGGTCCCCTCCGCATCAGAAACTGAAAACAAGGTCATCACATCTCAAGCAGACAGGCTGCTTGCAGAAGGAAGCGCCAGACTCGGGAACGGGAGCGAGGCGTGCTCACACGCAACTGAGACTTTGTGCGGGACACTCAGGTCGGAGGGCAGTCGCTTTCCCGAGGTGGCTCCAGGCTGCTGAATTCTGGCTGCACCACCCGGACTAAATCGAGCCGGGTACCCCCAGCGGAGAGCATCCCGCTCTGCTACGGGGACACTGAACCTTGAAAGGGAGGCGGCTGTAACCTCCCCGACTGACAATTTAGTAAACTCACACCCAGGGAAGTTAAGCCGCTGTCCCAGATTAGTTAGTAAAGGGCAGAACGGGGACAGGAACCCAGAACTCTCCTTGCACGTCTAGCCCGGTGGCTCCACGTCAGGTGAGTCCAAGGATGCACAAACAGGTAGATCTGCTGGCTCCGGGCACAAATGGGAAGACTCCCAATCCTGCGATCCGCACTCCAGGCCTCTCGTTAGCTCCTTCCCAGGAATGGCTCAAAAAGCGGAGCGGTGGAATCCGCGGAGCGGGGTGCCAAGCGCGGCCGCCGGCCCGGAGCATGCGCACTGGCCCGGCCCAGCCTAGACGCGCTCCGCGCTGGGGGAGGGTCACCCGAGGCTGACGTCCGCTACGCCGGCGTCAGCGCCCCGTGAAGAGGAGGGCGAAGACTCCATCCGCCATGTTGGATGCCGCAGATTCGCCATAACCTCGCCGGCTCTTTTCTTAAAAAAATAAAAATAAAAAGCGAAGCATCAGCGGGGCGCCCCGCCTTCTCGGTCGGCGCGGGAGGGGGCCCGGAAGGGCCCGAGGCTTTTTTTTCCTCCGCGGTGGGGGCGTTGCCATGGAGACGCGGGCGGCAGGTGAGCCGGGCTGGGGGTTGGGGTGGGGATGGGGTGGGGGTGGGGCACGGCGCGGCGCGCGGGAAGCCGTTTCGAGTTTGGAGTCGGGAAGAAGCGCGCGGGCCGCCGGGCGGCGGAGGGATCCGCGGCCCAGGGCGGAGAGCGGACGTAGCGGCGTCCTTCGACGGCACGTTCAGTCGTTGGTGGTATCCCGCCGCCTCGGGGTTTTATTTAGAAAAAGTCACGAGCGAGCCAGCCGGAGAGCGAGCGAGGGGAAACTGCGCGCGCGCGCGAGAGGCCGTTTCCAGGGCAACGGGGAGGGCCGGGCGCGCGCCCCGGAGACGGAGCGCAGGCGTCCTGGCTGGCGGGAGGTTCGAATCCCGGCCTGTCCACTCTGGCCAGCGGCGCCTGGCTGGGGCCTCCTTCTTGCCGGGCCTCAGTTTCCTCCCCTGTGAAATGGGTAGCTCCTTTAGACCCACGTAGAGACAGGGTTCGACCGAGCTGCTGCAGGAAAGCTTTGTGCCCTGTAGAGGGAGCCGTAAACGCCAGGGAGTAGCGTTGTTGCTGCTGGTAGCGGTGTGGCAGGCAGTGATCCTTTGCCCGCTATCTGCCGCCCAGCTCCTGAGGGCCCCTGTTCCTCACCCTCTGAAGTTAAACTCCAATGCCACCTCTTCCAGGCAGCCCTCTTTGGCTTCGCCGCCGGACCAGCCTCTCCGCAGACTGGCCCCAGTAGGTGTCGGATCTAAGAGACCCTTAACTTTGAGCACCTGTGGTTAACAACATGGTCCACACGCCGGCACTGACCTCAGGCTTTTTGCTGCTCGGTTCTCCGGGCAATTCTAATTCGTGTGTCATTTGCCGATGAGGGACAAAGGTTCAGAGAGGTCAACTGCATACAGCTTGAAAATGACAGAGTTGAGGCCTTTAAAAAAAGTCCTCTTCCTCCAGTTTGGGAAGCAACCCAGACGTGCGTGCCTGCCAGGCTGTACTTCCGTCCCCCCATTGGTGCTTGGCCTCCGGTCCGTGCTCGGGCCGCTCTGGGCCAATGAGCCACCAGATCTGCCTCTTCCAGTCCTGTTTCCTTGCCGAGCCCGGTGACCTTTCAGAAATGCAAACTTCATGGCAAGGGGCTTACGCTCCACAACTGTCCCCTCTTGGCTTCATCAGAACCTGGCATCTGTAATGAGCGTCCCCAGCTGAGGCTGGAGAAGACACCCGAGCTTATGTGTGCTGGCCATGGGGTCGGCCCCGCCAGCACCCCGGGGTACTCTACCCATCTTCTTCGGTTGAAACCAGAGCCTTGCATGGCACCACTCTCTGCATGCCAGGGTTGGGTAGAGAGCCGTAGACCCTTGGTCCCCTCCTCATCCTGTAGTTGTGTCAGATCCTGGGGTGTGTGCAGTGGACCCAGAGCGAGTGGTGGGTTCAGGCCCCCCCGAACTGCGCCTGCATGCCTTCTTAACCTAATGACAGCTTGGTTTGTCGCTTCCCAAATAATTCCACTTCGGCTGATGCACAGAACGAACTGCCCACGTCTCCTGTTTTGGAGTTGACTTAACAGTGTTTGAAAAGAAGCCTGGGTGTCTGCTGCCCTTTCCTTCAATTTCCAGCTGTAATAAACAGAAGAGATCATGTTTCTAAATGTATCAATGTCAACTTGTGATCAGTTAATTTCTTTTTAAATTTTTTAAAAATTGTTTTATTTTTGACAGGGAGAGAGAGAGGGAGCACGTGAGTACCCAAGCAGGGGAGAGGGGCAGAGACAGAGGCAGACACAGAATCTAAAGCAGGCTCCAGGCTCCAAGCTGTCAGCGCAGAGCCTGATGCAGGGATTGAACTCGTGAACCCTGAGATCATGAGCTGAGCTGAAGTCACACGCTCAACAGACTGAGCCACCCGGGCGCCTCATGATCAGCTAATTTCTGAAGAGAGTTTCCTGTTTTGCCTGGGTTTTAGGTTAATTTAGGGGAAGCAGTACAATAAATGATAGCAGGATGGATACCAGGATGGACTTGCCTGTGGTCTAGGCAGGTTTTTGGTATAAACCAGCTGAGATGGTCATCACAGTCAATTGGAGATCTATTACACATCACTCCCTTCTCAGCCTTTCTCATTTACCTGGTAAAATGGTTCCTGTTTCTTTTCTCCCCTTACCTTATAATTTACGTAACAACTTTTCAAAGATAGCTGTCCTTAAGTAGAATTAAGTTTCTGCCTAGGGCAAGGGCAGTCAAAGAATTAGGTATATTGAAAAGACTCTCCTTAATTGCATTTCCTTTTATAGATAGTTTCATCCTTGCCGCCTCTGAAAATCTCCCCATCAAGCTGGGCCAATTTAATTAGGTAGAAGGGACTTAGCTTAGAGTTAAGTTTTCTCTTTGTTCTCAGCTGTTTATCCTGTTAAAATTTCACTGTCTTTGAAAATTTTCAAGGGCAGGTGTCAACTTTAGGAGCCGGAACCTTTGGGAGGGTGGGAAGAACAGGGTCCCGAGATCTGTCAGTCACCAGATTCCTGACCTGAGGGAAGTCACACGACTCTTGGAACCCCTGTGCTGTCCCTCCTCCTGCAAAAGGAGACTTAATCCTGTCCCCTGCTCAGGGCCTGGTGCCCTGTGGCTGCTGGTGGAACTCTGGTATTTATCCCTTTTCAACCCAGACCCCATCTCTCCCTTGTAAAACCTAGCGTATTGTTTGTTATCTACTTGCTGCTTGAAAACACTTGTGGTTGGAAAGGCTCAGTAGGCTTTAACTTTTTAAATATATTTTGTTAATGTTTATTGTTGAGAGAGAGAGAGAGAGAGAGAGAGAAAAAGCCCACCAGCAGGGGAGGGGCAGCGAGGGAGACACAATCCAAAGCAGGCTCCAGGCTCTGAGCTGTCAGCACAGAGCCCCATGTGAGTCTTGAACTCATGAACCTCGAGATCATGACCTGAGCCAAAGTCGGACACTTAACTGGCTGAGCCACCCAGGCGCCCTTGATTGATTTTTAAAGGACAAAAAAAAAAAAAAAAGTGGGGCACCTGGGTGGCTCAGTTGGTTAAGCATGCGACTTCAGCTCAGGTCATGATCTCACAGTTCGGGAGTTCGAGCCCCGCGTCGGGCCCTGTGCCGACAGCTTGGAACCTGGAGCCTGCTTCGGATTCTGTGTCTCCCTCTCTCTCTGGTCCTCCCCGCTCATGCTCTGTCTCTCTCTCTCTCTCTCTCAAAAATAAATAAACATTAAAAAAACTTAAAAAAAAAATAAAAGGAAAAAAATAATCTGCGAGTGAAGCCCATAGACATAGTAACCATTTATTACAGATTTGAAGTCCCTCTCTTTTTGTCAGTGAACATAAAGTATATAATCAAATTTGCTAGTGAAAAGATCACACTTGGCATATTAACGTAAAAAGGATTTTAAATCTGGTAACAGACTTTTCTTTGTTCTTTCACATCGTGTAACAAATGGAGCTGCGAAGCCTTGGATTCTGGAATCTGGCCCCTGGGTGCCCAGACTGGCTCCGGGCTGAGGCGGGGCGGGCAGGGTGGGGGCCTGGCTCTGGAGCTGCTGCTGGCTTTGTGGGGAGGAGGGGGGGGGGCAGGGGGGTGGGGGGAGCTGCTCAGCCACGGCCCCTGGAAAGAAGGAGTGGAAGGCTTTGGGAGCAGCGTTCTGGAAATGGGGTCTTGGATGTCCTGGCACCTCGTAGGGTGCCTTCCTTACGGCTTCCTTCTCCGTGTCAGACCTTCTCTTTGCTTCTCTGCCCCTTAGGACCTTTTCTTTTCCTTCCACCCCCCCACGCTTTTTTTCCCCTTCTTCTTTTTTTTTTTAATTAAAAAAAATTAAAAATTCTTTTCCTGCCAAGGGGATTCCTGGGTCCACTTAGATGTTTGTGCCCAACTTTGTGCCAGGAGCTGGGGACGTAAAGTATGACACACTGTTTCCTTCTGAGGCTCTCACGCAGTCCTAGCAGTTGGAAAACCCGTTCCCTTAGGAGAAAGTGCCAGGTGCTACGACGGAAGCGAGCCCCAAGAATCAGGGCTTCAGAAGGGGTGCCCCCGGCCCAGCCAGGGGATTCTGGGAGGGCTTCCTGAAGGAGGAGGTGCCTGACCTGGAACTTTCCGGGTGAGCGGAGGGGTACCGCAGAGGGCTGTGTGGTACAGAGACACAGATGTGACCCAGCCACAGGCGTGCTCTGGGTGACTAGGTGAGCGCTGGGGCCGGAGCGCGGGGTGCAGGTGCTTGAGGTCTGTGGTGATGGTCTTTGGAGGGGCAGAAAGCTGTTGGGACTTGACGATGGAAACTTTGGAGAATGAGAGCAAAAGGGGGCCTGCCAGTTTGCCTGTTAACAGCTGCCTGAGGTCAGTGTTTTTGAGGTGTAGAAATACACAGTGAACATACAGACCTTAGTGTGTGCTGTGACCACCCACGTTACCCACGCCCCTGACAACATCCGGAACTTTTCCCTCACGCCAGAAAGTTGCCGTTTGCCCCTTCCCACCCAATTCCTGCCCTTCACCCCAAGCAATCACTGGTCTGAGTAATGTTGCCAGAGATAAACTACTTTTTGAAGCTCATGCGAGAATTCTCTGGTATCTGGTGTCTTTCAACTCAGCATAAAGTTTCTGAGATCCAGGGCTTTGTTTCTTTTTATTTTCTGCTAGCATATTCCATCGTACGGATGTGCCACAGCCTGTTTGTAGGATCGCCGTCTGAGCTCATTTCCAGTTTTTGGTTGTTGGGAAAAAGCTGCCACGGACATTCTTCTACAAGGTTTCTTGTAGACGTAGATTTGCATTTCTTTTGGGTAGTGGAACGGCCGGCTTGTAGGGCAGAGGTATATCTAACTTTTTAAGAAATGTCCAAATAGCCTCCTGGAATTGTGCCATTTTGCACCCCTGTCAGCAGGTGTAGGAGAAATATGCCTGCTGCACAGGCTCAGCCACATTCAGTGTTTAATTTTTTTTCCTTTGATCTATTTTAGAGGGTGTGCAGTAACATCTCATTTAACTTGCATTTCCTTGATGATCGGTAATACTGAGTACTTTTTTTTTCTTTTTGTGCTTATCCGCCATTTGTATACCCTCTTTGAAGAAATGTCTGTTTAAATCTTTTGCCCATTTCAAGCATTGGGTTGCTTGTCTTTTTAATTGTTGACTTGTGGGAGTTCTCTATACATGGTTTGAATGAGTCCTTTGTCCTATGTATGTGTTGTGAATATTTTCTCCCAAGCTCTGCTTGCTTATTAATCTCATTAATACTATCTTTTGTTCAGCATAAGCTTGTAATCTTAATAAAGTCTGAGTTACCGTTATTTTTGCTTTATAGGGAGTACTGTTTGTATCCGCTCTGAGAAACGTTCTCCTACTTTAAGATCATGAAGATATTCTCCTAGGTGTGTTTTATTTTTTTTTAAAGCTTTATACTTCTTTTAGGTTTAGGTTTACCATCTATCTCAGATTAGTTTGTGTATGGTGTGAGGCAGGGATCCTGATCCCCGGTTCCCCCTCCCAGTGTGGATGTCCAGTGTTTCCAGACTCCTTTGTTAGAAGAGACTTTACTTTCTCCATTGGATTATTTTGGTTCCTTTGTTGAAAATCATGTGTGGTTCCATCTCTGAGCTCTCTGGTCTTTTCCATTAGTACCACACTGTCTGGATTATCATAGCCGTATAGCAATTTTTGAAGTTAGAAAGAATATAAAGGAGGACATTTCTCGGAGGGTCAAAATGCAGGCCAGAGCGAGACCCGTCATTAGGTGCCCTTGTCGTGAGGCCCAGGGTTGATGACACTCATTCACCCCAAGGCAGTGGCTGTGGGAATAGAGGTTAGGGCAGGTTCGGCGAAATAGCTGAGAGGGAAAACCTTTGGGACTGGTGATTGATTAGGTTTTACCTTTGAGACCAACAAGCCTTCCTTCTGTGTTTGCTTTTAGGGAAGGAGGAGTAAAGAACCTACCAGGCATAGGGATGTGAAACTTCCCAGGCTTTTTACGTGCAGTGCTGGTTCATGATTTTCAGTTCCTTCCTGTGGTGGTGGAGAGAAGGCCTTTTGAATTCTCCCTGTTTTTATTTCTGAGTTGGGCCGGGGGGCTGGTGCAGAGCTGGTGCAGACCCTTCCTGGGGACTGAGTCCCTGCCCCCCCCACTTTTAAGAGTCCCCTGAGGCAGACTGTCACGTGCAGCCCTGGTTGATCTGCCCTAGGAGGGCCCTGTGGCTCTGTGTTGGGAGCCTCTGGGGGCTCTGGGACTCTGTCCTGCCCGGGAGTGAGCCCTGCCCCCGACATTCCTCCCCCTGACCACAGGCAGGGAGCCAGGCTCTGTAATGCAGGGAGTGGGGGCACTGGGATTGAAGTGGGTGGAAGTCCTGCCCTGCTCTTCAAGGGACAGGGACCCTGGCAAGTCACTGAGCCCCTGTCTCTTTGTGTATAAACGTGGTTCCTGTCGTGAAGGTTTGGGAACACGCCTGGCGTACGGCAGGTTACTTTCCTTTCTTCCACCATCCATCTTTTCGTCCTTTCCCTCTCTCCTCGGTTTCCATTCCACTCTTCCTCTCTCAAGCCTCACCTTCTTCCCCTGACCGGCTTGTACGTACCAATAGTGTCATTGAGAATTAAATGCATAATGAGAGGGGTTTGTAATATTTGTGTCATAATCCACAATAAAACATGATACAGTGGCCTGATCCTCTATTAATCGTGCAGTTGCTGGGGGAATAAGATGGGATCTGGTAATGCTAACAGTCATTTCTGCAGACCTGCTCAGTCAGGTGCTTCACATCTCTGACACAGTTTTTCTGCACAAAAGCCATGCGAAGCGGCCGCATTCTCTCTGATTTGCAAACGAGGAAGTAGAGGCCCAGGCTTGTTAGGGGGAGCTGAGTGGGTAACCCAGCGTTTGGACCAGCAGCAGGGCATACTTGGGGCCTGTGGAGAGTCTCCTTCCAGGTGCTCTGTTAGGACCTTGCCTAGTTCCAGAACCTGGGCCTGGGCCAGGCTGTGGGTGAAGGTCCGGGGTCTGCTCTTTAGGCCTGGCAGCTGGGGGAGATCTGGGTCACCAGAGAGAAGAGGAACCTCTTCCTGCAACTGCTGACACGTACGCAGTCCTACTGTGTGCGCGTGGCCCTGGCTGGGCTGGGTGCAGCAGCTGAGGCATGCACCTTTGACTGCCCCCACTGGGCTCTGGTGTGATGCCCCCAGAAGCTGGGCCTCGAGGGGCCCCGAGAGTCCTATTCTCAGGGAGCTCCAGCCATGGAGAAGACGAAGTCGATTACAAAACGGGCAAAAGGTTTGCGGGAGACTTTACGGAGGAAGTGATACAGGTGTCCAGGAAGCTTGGGAAAAGACGCTGGATGTCACCATCACTGGGGACACGCAGCTTAAAGCCACAACAAGGTACCGCTGCACGTCCACCGGAGTGGCCGAAACTTAGAAGACTGACAATACCGGGGGCGGGTAAGAAAGCAGAGCACCTCGAACACTCACGCGTCGCTGCTGGGGATGCAGGACGGGGCAGCCGCCTTGGAAGGAGAACCGGGGTTTCTGACAACGTCAGGCATCCGCTTGCCGGGTGGCTCCGCGGTTCCGCTCCCGGGTGATCACCCAAGATAAGTGAAACGTGTGTCCGCGTGTCACAAACACGGACATATGTGCCACACGCATGCTTTATTGCTGGTAGCTGCCAACTGGAGCCACCCCCAAATGCCCATCAAATGATGGATAACTAAACCTACTGCGGTAGAGTCGTCCAACGGAATACTGCTCGTCCGTAAAAATGAGGGAACTACTGATGCAGGCAACAACCTGCTTAATCCCCAAAACGTGTTAAGTGAGGGACGCTGGCCGGCTCAGTCGTTAAAGCGTGCAGCTCTTGGGGCGCCTGGGTGGCTCCGTCAGTTAAGCGTCCGAGTTCGACTCAGGTCATGATCTCACAGTCCGTGAGTTCGAGCCCCGTGTTGGGCTCTGTGCTGACAGCTCCGAGCCTGGAGCCCGCTTCCGATTCTGTGTCTCCCTCTCTCTCTGCCCCTCCCTGGCTTGCACTCTGTCTCTCCGTCTCTCTCCTTCAAAAATAAATAAAGTCACTGAGTTGTGCAGGGCCCCGGAAGTGCTACAGGTTGTACAGGGTAGATGGAGGGGACAGCGCCATGGTCGCTGCTGCCTGGGGTTGGGTGAGGGGCTCCGGAAAGCCTTGAGGGTGATGTTGGAGGCGTGGCCAGGACAGTGGGAGTGTAGAGCAGGGGTGAAGGCAGGGGGGCATGAAGGAGCCCAGCAAGGTGAACAGCCTCTGCCCGCCCTCCTCGCTGACCCTCCACAGCCTCGTGCCTTCGGGGTCCGGGGCCAGGCTTGAGCGCTGAGCCCGGATGGCCTTCCCTGGCCCTGCCTGTCCGCTGCCTGAATCTGGGGTCCCCATCCCGTTGCCTGGCCACCGGCTTGGGTGGCCTTGAGGTCCCCTGGAAATGTAGGCACCGGCTTTGCAGTCTCAGAGACCTGGCTTTGAATTTTCCGCCCCACCGTGTGACAGTTCTTTGGGCTCCTTGGAGCCTCCGTCGGCACTTGGGTGACCCGGGGGAGCTCAACATCCACCAGGAGTTTATTGTCTGGAGGGTGGAGTCCGATGAGGGGGGGAGGTCTGAGGCTGGTGCTGACTCCGGGGCTTTCGAGGGGGCCCTGAGGACTCACCGAGCAAGCAAGCCCAGCCGAGCACGGGGGGCCTCGAGGGGCTCGGCAGAGACTCAGGGAAGCCCCTCCTTGACGCCAGCTGGCTGTGCTGCTGGCCTCCGCCCTCAGAGGCTGTCCCTGGTCCTCCGTTTGCCACCCGACTGCCACCTTGGCCGTGTGACGGCTGGACCTGAACCTCACCTTGGACGACCGCTCCCCCCGCTACGGTCCCGGCACTGTGAGAAGCACTTCGCAGGCAGGCTCTCTGCAGGGGAACCGTGGTCCTCCTAGTCTGGGCCCTCCTGCTTTTCTGGCAGAGTCTAGAAGCATCCTTAGGCGGGCGTTTAACCCGTTGCCTGCCAGATTTTGCGGTTTGCCCTGGGGTGGGTGTGCCCTGCGCTCGGGCAGACCCGGCTTTTGTCCTCGCTTTCCACTCCGCCCTGTGGGGCCAGGGGTGGGGGGCCGCGTCAGGTGCCTGGACTTTAGGGAAGGTTGTGGGGTTCTGGACGCCGAGGTGCCAGGAGCCCTGAACACCAGGCTCTGACTCTGCTTTTCTCCTGTTTGTCTCTCCCCCCGCCCCCTCTTTCTTCCTCTTGTCAGTTTTTAGAAGGAAACCAAGTCATCATGCTCTAATTTTCCTTTTGAATTTTCCCGAGTCTTGCTTTCTAGTCGGAGGCCATGTGAGAGGTGCTCAGGTGAAGGGCACGGGTCAGGAGAGCTTTTGTAGCAGGGGCCGGGAGGAAGGGATGGGGACTGCTTCCTGACTGGAGTCCCGGGACGAGGTCTGGGGTAAGTGGGTAGCCAGGAGGGCGCTGTGCCCTTGACCCCTGGCGGCCCTCAGGAGGCCGGTCCTGTTGGGTGGGAGAAGAGTCCTGGGCTGGACACGATGGTCCCATTGACCTTCGGGGGCTCTGGCCAGAGTGGCTCAAAGAAGGAGAGAGTTGGGCGGGTGTTTGATGTCTGGAATTGTTGGCCGTGAGGTGCACAGTTGTGATCAGGGCATTCTTTGCTGCTCCTGTTGAGAGCAGGAGCACTGTCAGCACAGAGCCCGATGCGGGGCTCGAACTCACAAACCGTGAGATCATGGCCTGAGCCGAAGTGGGACGCTTACCCGAATGAGCCACCAGGCGCCCCTGTTGTTTCTATCTTAAACAGATTCCACAGCAAACCTGCTCTGTGGGTCTGAGCATCGCGCCCTGTTCCCCTCCGCTGCCCCTCCTGGGGCTGCTCTCCATCGCTCCCACTTTCTCTGCCTTTTCTTCCACCACTGCCGTTAGTCGGGCGACTGTCTGCGTGTGTTCCTGACGGGCCCTGGTGACGCCTCATCCCCGTGGCTCCCGAACTGTGCCCGGCGTGTGCTGTGTGAGCTGGCGAGAGGGCTGCTGTGAAATGAGGGCTCTGTGGTTCAGGACCGGCCGTGTGAATATCACTGGCGTTTCTTGACTGAGGACGTCTCAGAGCCTGTCATGAGCCCCCCCCCCCCCCCCCCCCCCCGCCCTGTCCCTCTGCCTTCTCTCTAGAACAGTGGAGGCCGGGTGGCAGACATAGTGCCCTTTCACCCACTCCCAAAGATTTCCAGTGTTTGTTTTCTAAAAACAAGGTCAGTCTCCCACACAAGCGCCTTACGATTATCAAAGTGAGAACACGATGCTTATAGTGCAGATTTCACCGACTGAAATTCAGGCTCACCAGTTCCGGTAATTTTCGATAGAAGCAAAAGGAAGCCCTGCCTTAGGCCCTGCGTTCAGTCCGTGTGTCCCTTTACCCTTTAAAGATGGCTCCTCTGTCTTTGTGTCCCACGACACTGTAGGGTGCGGGGCACTTGTTCCGTAACCTGTGTCCCTCCCTTGGGCCACGTTTCGCCATGATTCCATTCAGATCCTGCAGTTGGGGCACGGGGGTCACGGGGGATACCACAGCAGGGGCGCCCAGTTCTCAGCCCTCCTGTCGGGAGGACAGGACGCCCGTTTGAGGGGGTCGGGTTCTTTCGAGATACAGTTACTATTCTTCTCCTTGGTAATCGTCTCGTGATGAGACATTTTGAGACCGCATACTTACCGTGTTACTCTTCATTCCTCAAACTTCCCTCGCTCGTGGTGTTAGCATCCGTTGATGATTTCTTGCCAGAATCCGTGATCACTGATAGTTGCTGATGAGGAGTTTCTAATGCCAGCGTTTCTTCCGCATTTACTAGTTGTCTTTCTATGCGAGCAAGAGTTCCTTTTTTAAATAAATCTGTCTATCTGTATTACTGTGGACTCACGAGTTCTTTCTTCAGTGGTTTGCAGTCCTTTATCATTATTTTGATCTCATTTCCCCATATTTGGCTGGTTGAAGCCTCTTTGACATGCCCCCTCTTTCTTTGAGAACCTCCTTGGTTTCTGTCCGATGAGGTATTCCTTTTCTGGCTCTGGAATCAGCTATTTCTGGAGGAGAATGATGGTTGAGGTGGAGACCGGTATTTAGAAAAGAAGATGTGGGACTAGGTGAGCTCACTATTGCTGGAGTGAAATGGGCGCACGCCTGCACACACAGCATGCAGACACGCAGAAGTTCGCACATGGCCGACACACGTCCATATCTGCGGATCTTTCCAGTTCCAACCCAGCGGCACCTGCCCCTTCCGAGACACTGCCTCCCAGAACCCACAGCAAGTTACTTATCTCAATCCTAGGATATACAAAAAATAGTTTCCGAATTGCTAACCTGTGTCTCTGGGAAAGAAGCCTACTAACTCGAGTTCAGTATTTAATTAGATCTGTTTCCCGTTGACCTGAGGCGGACCGTGGGAACTCTGGCTTCCCAGGTGATTTGGGTTCGCCCTCCCCGCTCTTCCCTCCCACTTCTGCGTAGTTATAGTTGCTCATTTAAAGTTTGCTTCCGTTCATTTGTCTGTATTTCATTTTAGGGATGATCCCCATACTTGCTTATTTGTTTTCCTACTTTAAGCGTGTGAATTTTTGGGTTGTGTGTATTTCTTGTATTTCAGTACAAGGACCGAGTTCTGCTGCCTTTTTTTTTTTTTTTTTTTTTTTTTTTTTTTTGTGGACGTGGGGTGCTCTGCACCTGTCTGGACTCTTCTGCCTTTCCCTGGGCATCTCACTTCCGGGCCCTTTGTGTGGGTCTGGTTTCTCTTAAGACCACCATTCCAAATGCTGCATTTGTTCCCATTTCACAGAGTCGGAGGACCAGAGAAGCAAAGTGCTTTCCCCCGGAGGGGTAGGGGTTGGCTGGTGTCTGTCCCACCCAGAGCTCGCCTAGCTTCCCTGGCACAAGGTCTGACTCGTTCTGCTGGGAAGCGTGAGTGAAGAATGACTTGGTTAACATTGTCCTCAGGCCTTCCTAAGTGAGCACTCTGGAATGTTCTAGCCCTCACAACAAAGGAAATGTAGCATCTCTCTGTTTCTAGGTAGAGATCTTTGTTCTTTTTAAGCTTTTAGCTGTATTTTGAATGAAATACAGTCTATCAGGGGAGACAGAAGTTAAACAAACACACCATTGAGTACATGATGACGCATTGTGGTAATTGCTGCTAAGGTGGATGAATACAGGGAGGGCCAGAGAAAGTAACAGAGACCTAATTTATATTGAAGGGGATTTAAGAAAAGTCTGTCTAGAAAGTGAGGTTGGAGCTGAGACTTGAAGAATGAGGTTCTTGAACCAAAACCAGTTTGCTGACGAGATCCCAGGCACCTGCCAGCTCTTTCCGCTTTGCTGAATGTGCAGCTCACATCGCTGAACCGGCTCTTGGAGGCCAGAGTTCTCCTTTGCTCTTTATCGCCCCCTAGGGGACATGTGTG
Source organism: Panthera pardus (assembly GCF_024362965.1). Lineage (NCBI taxonomy): Eukaryota > Metazoa > Chordata > Mammalia > Carnivora > Felidae > Panthera > Panthera pardus. The sequence goes on along the minus strand of NW_026527002.1, from coordinate 75,068,269 downwards.
TGTTTGGACTTGCGGCAGGTGGTTTAAGAGACCCTGGGGCCGTGGGCAGGACCGGCCTGGCCACGGCCGAGCTTGGGGACCCATCCGGTATGGCCGAAGGACTGGGATCCCAGGCTTGCGGGGGAGAGGACCTCGGGGACATCTGACAGCCTGTTCAGATCTAGCCAGAGGGGCTGGCCTTGCCAGGGTCACCCTGAGGCTGCACCACCTGAAGCCAGGCTGGGAAGAAGTTGCTTGACTTCTTAAAGTTCCCAGCTGTGTAAACATAAGTGGTAGCTGCCCAGACACTGAGGGGTAGGGTCAGGTAGGGCTGTCTGTCTCCTGGACACTGGCTGGGGAGCTGAATTTAGGCACCTCTGTGTCCCTTCCAAGGCAAGACTCTTTGCGATTAGGCCACAAATAAAACCACAGTCACTTTAAATTATTCTCTCGTGAACAAAACGGGAGGGTCTGTACCTTACTCCTTTCTACATGTGCCTAGCATAGTATGTGACATATATTAGGCACTTACTGAATATTGTATTATGAAGGTAATGCATGAAAGTTACAATCACTTCCCCCCCAATGGCCCAGGCTTTTGGAGAATATAATACTTATTTTATGTCTTAGTTACTAGGAACAGTGGGGCAGGTCATTCTGGTAGGCTGGGGTGGGTAGCCGGTGGGGTTTGGAGAATTCTTTTCCCATTGGCTCTTCCTGCCTCATGTAAAGCTCTGTTCTGAAATTCGGAAACACCTTGAACCCGTCTGGGAATTGGAGGGTAGTTCTTTCTCCTAGAATTCATTTTCAGGTTCAGAATACTTCGTAACTGAGACCGGTCTCAGGCTTTCATACTACGTAAAGCAGACGTTTAGAATTTAAAGTTAAGGGGCGCCTGGGTGGCTCAGTCGGTTCAGCGTCCGACTGCAGCTCAGGTCATGGTCTCACGGTCCGTGAGTTCGAGTCCCGCGTCAGGTTCTGTGCTGATGGCTCGGAGCCTGGAGCCTGCTTCTGATTCTGTGTCTCCCTCTCTCTCTGCCCCTCCCCTGCTCACGCTCTGTCTCTCTGTCTCAAAAATAAGTAAATGTAAAAAAAAAAAATTTTGAAGTTGAATTTGCATGTTTCCCACATCTGCGTCCAGTTCTGCGACCTCAGGAGCTTGGAGCAGCCTGTGACAGTAATGAAAACGTCCCTCTGTCTTCTCCCTCTCCCATAAAGATGTGGACAAGGATGCTGTTTGGCAAAGCCTAAATTTTCCAACTCCTTGTGTCAATTTTCCTAACTCGGTGGGTCCCAAGGATTTTGGGGGGAGTGGTGGAGGCCGTCTGTAGCTCCCCTGGACGTGGGGGAGTAGAGCATGCATACCACAGTTCTCTGACCTGCAGTGGGAAAGTTGCCTGGTGTTCTGGAAACAGAATACTGGATCTGTGTCTAGTGCAAACTTCGGTCTGCTGTAAGTGGAAAATACACACCGGGTTACGATGGTGTGGTGCAAAAAGAAAAAACGAAAGAATGTGAAATTTCTCATTGCTCTTTTAAAAACGGATTGTAAGTAAAATAGTAGTGTTTTGGATATACTGTATTACAGAAGACACGTGAGAATTGATTTCACTTGTTTCTTTTTGTTTCACCGTGGCTGCTGGAGAATTTGAGATCCCGCCAGTGGCCCTGTTTCTGCAGGACAGTGTGGGCTTGGTTGGGCGTCTTGAGCCCTGGCGGCTGAGTGGCGGTCCATCCCAGAGCTCCTTGGGCGGGAAATGTGCCCGACACGTTGTAGGCACAGAGTGTGCACTGAGCCACGTCTGCCTGCCCAAGAGGTCATGCTTATACAAGCCTGCTTGTCCCCCGCAATTGTCCAGCTTGAGCCCTGGAAGAGCCGCTCTGTGCCTCTCTCCCTCCCGGCCCCTCGTACCCCGCTTTGTGCAGGCAGGTGTGCGTCACGTGTGTGTTCAATCGAAACCTTGCCCAGTCAGGAGAAGGGGTGGGCGAGCACCAGCTTTTCTAAGGGCTTTGTTTTTGCCCGGTTTGCTCGTCATGGGGTGTGTGACTAGACTGCAGAACTGGGGACCGGGCTGGTGGCATCGCCACCGTGGTGTGCCAGGCGGCACCCTTGGAGCGATGTCCGAAGGAACTGAGTCAGTTGTTTAAAATAACCAGGGCGGGGGTGCCTGGGGGGCTCAGTCGGTTAAGCGCCCGACTTGAGCTCAGGTCATGATCTCACGGTCTGTGAGTTCAAGCCCCACGTTGGGCTCTGTGCTGTCAGTTCAGAGCCTGGAGCCTTCTTCGGATTGTGTGTCTCCCTCTGTCTCTGTCCCTCCCCTACTTAACGCTCTGTCTCTCAAAATATCAATAAATGTTAAAGAAAAAAATTAAAATAACCAGGGCGGCAGAGTGAGGAGACAAGGGCTGGCCGTGTCCAGTTAATAAACAGCCCCTGGGGGGGGCTCCATCATTGAGCATTTGGCTTTCGATTTCGGCCCAGGTCATGATCTCACACTTTGTGGGTGTGAGCCCCACGTCAGGCTCTGCACTGACAGTGTGGATCCTGCTTGGGATTTTCTCTATGTCCCTCATCCGCTTGTATGCCTGTGCGCATGTTTCTCTCTCTCTCTCTCTCAAAATAAATAAAAAAACCCAAACAAACAGGTCCGGTCATGATACACTGGCTACAGTGACCTGGCATCACCCCATCCCTGGGGCCCTGGCTCTTCCTTCCCCTGAGGACTTGGGGTGCGGCAGGAAGACACTGTGGGAAGTGTGGGGAGAATTTGAACCCCTGTTGGAGAGGGAGGAGTCTGGGGGCCTCCGAGTAAGTGGTCCCTCCCTCCACAGCTGGGTCTCCTTGTGGGATCTCCTTGTGGGAACCGAAGCCCCGGCTGGGCTCCTGCCGCCCAGGGCCCCCCGTTGCTCCCCCAAGTGCCAGCCTGCCTCACACTCTGGCTCCGCTTGCTTCCCCTGTTTCCCCACCTTCCTTCTCCCCTTCCTTGTGGTGCTTTCTCTTCTCAGAGCCTGGCTTTCTAACTCCCTGTCCTCATTCATGCTGTGGCGTTTATATCCATTCCTCGGAACGCTTCTGAATGGCCTGTCTTTTCTTTCCCTATGGGAAGTGTGTGTGTGTGTGTGTGTGTGTGCATCTGTGGTACGTATGTACTTGTGTAATGTGTGTATGTGCATGTATTATGCGTGCACATGCATTTGTGCATGTATGTTATGTGTGTCTATGTGTGCATATAGTACACACAAATGCTACCCACACATGTGCGTTTGTGCCTGTATGTTATGTGTGTATGCACATGCATGTTATGCACACCTGTGCATTTGTGCATGCATGTGCGTATATGCACATGCGTGTTACGCATATGTGTGCACTTGTGCACGTATGTTATGTGTATATGCACGCACATTTGTGCCTGTGTGTTATGTGTGTATGTGCACATATATTATGCACACGTGTCCATTCATGCATGTGTGTATATGCATGTGCTTAGCATATTTATACATGTATGTGTGTATGTGCACACACGTTATGCACACGTGTGCACTTGTGTGTGCATATGTGTGTGTGTATGTAGGACCCCCACACTGGCTTCCCTTTACCAGATACCACCAGTGGTAGGTGGATAGCAGAGGAAGCAGCAACATGGTCGGAAGATTCAGTCAACCAGCCAGACTTCCCTGGACTTAAGAGATGCCTGTTCTGTTCTGCATCTGCACCGTGTTTAGCTGTCGACAAGACCCTTTTCCCACTGTTTACCCCGTGATCACATCCCCCACCCCCATATTGTCCTTACGAGGTCATCAGGCACCTTCGATTGTCTCCTTTTCTCCCTGAGTGCCTGCAGGTTTTAGAAGTGAAGGGGACTCTACCCACTCTGAAGCTGCACTGAGATGTGGGGTTTGAATCCAGAGTTTCGGACCTGAGGCCCAGTGCTGAAAGCTGGCCTAAGGCAGCCCTTTCCCTTCACAAGTTAGATACAAGGCTCCTCAGACACACAAAGGAACCAAAATAAACTAACACAACAAAAAAGCAAACACCGGAAAGCCAGAGGCCTGGTAGGCGGTGGCCGTGGGCATCACTGTGCTCAAATGTACTGTAACACGCTGTGAGATTTTGCACATTTTGTTTTTCTCGTGGAAACGATCCCAGAGACACGGTCACCTTCGGGGCGTGGCCTGAGAGTTCCCGAGCCGCCTTGGTCATTTGTGGGGGACTCCCCACCTCCCCAGAGCTTCCCACCCGTCCGCTGGGGTGGGGATAGCGCTGCGGCCTGTAGGTGGGGAACTGGGTGATGGGGGGCGGTTCCCGTTCACATACATTATTCGTGATGCCGTCCTGAGGAAGGGGCCCAGCTCTTCACATAGGATTATGTTCAATGCACGTATACTCCATTGCCCAAGGCTCTCCCTCGGAGAGCGCTTAAAAATAGCTTAAAAAAAATTCTGCCAAGTTTCAACATGGAAGAAATGTGGACGCATAAAATTACAGAGCAACTGTTGGCCCAGCGTTAATTATAGCTGATCCGGAGCATTTCTCATTTTATTTTGTTAATCCACTTTCAGCACAGGAACACCCATGGGATTTCTCCCTTGCATTGAATAAAAACGTTAACTTTGTGAGTCACAGAAGCTGCTGTGTTCATCAGCATTTTATGAGACGCGAGACGATAATGCCACAAATTAGCGCCTGCGCGGCTGGGAGCTTCAGCCCTCCGAACCTCAGGGCTGGGAGGGCACCTTGGAGATCATCTGTGGGTGTGGCGGGCCTGCCGGTCCCAGTGGAGGCAGTCGCTGGGCGGGGCTGTCTCCTCCCTGGCTCTGGCCCCCGTGGCTGGTGACCGTGGCCCCGGTGGCTGGTGACTCTGGCTGGCTCTCTCTCTGCACATTAGCCTTCGGAGGAGGCTTGAAGACCAGGTTTCACTTTAAAACATTTGAAGGCCACTTCTGTTTCGAGCCTGTAGAGATTCAGAGACTTACATAGAACCTGTCATATTGGAGGTGGGAGCCAGTTAGGGGCTGGGGGACCCAGGCCCTGACTAGCCTGCTGCCCTTTCTGCTGCCCTTGGAGGTATTGGTCTGGGCTGTGCCGGTCACCGAGGTATCGGTCACCGAGCTGGGCACGTTGCCTTCATGGTGTCCCTCCACAGCAGACGAGGAGACAGAAGCCCAACAGGCCCAAGTACACACAGGGGCCAGGGTCACGTGGCTGCTTGGGCAGAGGTGGGTTCACGTTTAGGTCTGGGCTTCATGGCTGCCCTTCTCTCCCACTTCATGTGTCATTTTATTTTAATTTAATTTAATTTAATTTAATTTAATTTAATTTAATTTAATTCTCTTTTGTTAACTAAAGACATTTTTTTCAATGTTTATTTTTTTAATTGTTTTAATCTTTATTCACTTTTTGAGAGACGGAGCATGCGCGGGGGAGAGGCAGAGGGAGAGGGGGGACACAGAAGCTGAAGCAGGCTCCGGGCTCTGAGCTGTCAGCACAGAGCCCAATACGGGGCTCGAACCCACGAACTGTGAGATTGTGACATGAGCCGAGGTCAAATACTCAACCGACTGAGCCACTCAGATGCCCCTTAAATGTTTATTTTTGAGAGACACAGAGAGAGAGGTGGGGGGGGGGACCCAGAATCTGAAGCAGGCTCCAGGCTCTGAGCTGTCAGTGCAGAGCCGGACATAGGGCTTGAATCCATGAACCGTGAGCTCATGACCTGAGCCGAAGTCGGACGCTTAACCAACTGAGCCACCCATGCGCCCCTCATGTGTCATTTTAAATAAGAGATTCACTTGTGAATCAGAGTCTACGTTTTACCTTACGTCTTTACCTTTAAAATGTGCTGTGTAAATTTTTTAAGTTGATGTATAGCACCCTGTAGAAAGGTATGTCCGGAATAGACAAACAGCTCCAGGAAATGTTCACAGACTGAACTCGCCGTGTGCCCAAACAGAACCCCGCCATACCCTAGAAGCCTCGACCCCAGGACCTCGAGTAAGGGTGACCCCAGCCTGACTCAGAGAGTGCGAGGAATCATGTTGCTTTTCTGCTTCGTGTGACCGGAGGCTCGCCTGTCCTCGGAGTCCGGCTTCTCTGGCTCAGCATCAGTGCCGCACAGAAACGCAGCTGTAAATGGGAAGGCACCGTAAGACATGAGAATAACTTTTGTGCAGATTCAGAATTGGGTGGGCAGTGGCTGATGGTGATGAGGACAGAGAATCCGTGGCTGGCTGCAGTTGGGTCTGATTCACCTGCTGGGCTGACCAGGATGGACGCAGCCCCCACTGGACAAGCAGCAGCGTCACATGGGGACTCACTTAGGATGGGCACTCGGCCTGGGGTTGGGGGGGTGGGGGTGAGCTCTGCTTCTGCTGTGTGCTCACCTGCCTGCCGTGTGCATTTTGGTCACCTCCCTGGGCCCAGCTTGTGCATCTAAAGTGGGGACAGCAGCCCCTCCCTCCCTGGATTGATGTGCAGGTTAAGTGGGTGACGGGCAAACTACGGCGCCTGGCAGAATTAAGATCAGTAAATGCTAGCCACGTTTTCATTATGGCCAACTTCTTCCGTCCCGTGAACGGAGGCTGTAGTGCCCTGATCGGCCACCAGAGGGTGTTGCTAGCACGTGTATGGCGGCCACTCGTTTCCTGCCTGTTGGTAACAACCCATGTTTTTGTTTTCTGTTTTGTGATTTGCTAACAAAGCCGTTTGTCCTGTATGTGGTGGCCCTCTGTTTCCTAGTTCTAGACCTCTTGCCAAGCCGTGCAGTGGACACGCTTACTAAGTGTGTGGTCTGGGTGGGCAGCACCCACGTCTGGAGCTCTCATTTTCCAGCTCGCCGCTCCCTGGAGTGAATTGCTGTAGTAAATTATGACAGACACGCAGAGGGCGAAGTCCCCCCTTTTGGTGTAGCTCCTCTTCTTCGTTGCAATTAGCGGTTGGAAGTGTCTCTTTAAGCTTGATGCGGGCTGTGGGTGGGGGACCGGGGCTTGGGCTCCTCCCAGTGACCTGCTGTCGTGTTACAGGAAATAACGTGCTGTCCCGGCACATGTTGGCCACCAGGCGAGTGGCCCGTTGGAAGGTGTGGGTCAAGTTTTGACCTTGTGATTTATCGGGCTGGTTTCCTTGGCAACTCGCTAACTTCTCTGAGCCCTTGCTTTCTCCTCCATAAATTGGGATGATGATGGGGAGGAGGATGATGAGGGTGATGACGATTGGGGTGGGAGCATCGACTTCGCTCCTTCACGGGTCGGTGGGGAGGATCAAGGGCCCACAGACATGAAGCTCTGTGTGAGCGAAGGAGGCAGTATAATATTATTCTGTGGCTGGGTTGGGCAGGGAAGGTTGAGGGTGCTACTTTGGGCCACGAAGTCTTCGTGTCTCCCCTTCCCATGGCTGACGTGGGGACTTTCCTCGAACCCCCAGCTTTGGGAGCTCCGGTGCCTTTTTCTGCCTGGCCTCCCCTGATCCTGGGCCCTCTGCGCACCTGGCCCGCCCATGTGTAGTTCTGGAATGTGGCACTTCAAGGCTAGGCTGTCCACACCCACCAGGCATCGTGTTGTGCTGGGTATAACTTTTGTGGAGAGAATGCCTTTTTCTTACTGATTCCGAATCGGAATCTGTCTTGCTCTGCTGGTTAAACCAATTTCCTCTTTTTTTTTGTTTTCCTTCTTTCTTCTTTTTTGTTATCTGAATACTGTGCGCTTTTCTTTGTCATCCTAACGTTTCATTTGGAGAGAATGGCAGAGAGGCATAAGGCATAACGTCTCGTCTACCCTTGCCTGGCCAGCCACGTGTCTAATCACCTCAGAGAGAAATATCGACCCATCATCAGCCGTGGGAAACGTTTTGTCCCGTGTCCAGAGTCTGTGTCTCCAGCTCAGTGTCCGCAGCTGTGGCCTCGCTGCTTCTTCCAGCCAGCGTTTGGCCCAAACTGCCTGGGGTCAATGTCTACCTCCCCGCAAGAGGGAGACCTTATTTTGTCCCTTACTTTACTATCCCTTTATTTCTAATACCTATTTAAGCGGGCTTTAAAAATTTCGTTTCTTTCTCGGATGCTCACCCGTGTGATCACGACTGTGGAGATCTCTGAAACGAAGGGTAGCTGGCCTTTGAATATTCCTGTCCAGAGCCAGGAAGTGTTCCTGGGTATTGGGGGCTGGCTGGTTAGGAAGAGAGTCTGCAGCCCGCACTCTGCCTCCGTCTGTCCGTCTCTGTTTTCTCGGACAGGGCTCCCCGTCTTTCCCCGGCAGGCTGGCTGCAGCCCTCAGGTCACCCGCACGGAAAACCTCTTCTCAGAGGTTGCATTTGGAAGCCCTCAGGACAGGTCTAACCCACGAACTTGATCTGTTTGGCCTGCACAGGTTGGGTTTTGTTTTGTTTTTGCAGAAAAATCTCATTCAGTTGCCAGTGTTTAAAACCCCAGAAATTCCAAACACAGATTCAGCTTTTTGGCCTCCTTCGAGCTGGGAGGCGGCCCCATTCTGATGGGGCAGCCGTCCGTGTGCCTCGCTGCTCCTGCCTCCCTTGGGACGGGCCTCCTGCCGTGGGGGCCGGTGGCCTCGCCACTCCTGGGCAGGCTTCCCCGGTGGGTTTTCCGAGGACCAGGACTTGCTGTCTGCCTCCAAAGGCACCCTCATGTGCCTTCCTACCTTGGATTTGTTCTCCCCCTCTACTCTGAAGGCTTTTCAAGGGTTGTGCTCTGCCCTTGTTGGCTGGCTTCTAGTCCTCGTTTTGGGAGCTCCCTTCTCCTGCCTCAAGCTGTCCTACCATCTCCTGGGCCAGCTCTGCCTCCCCTCCTGCGAAGTCTTCCTCCACATGCTTTCCTGTGGCGTGTGGTTAGTATGTTCCTGTATAGACACATGCCCACATGCATGCATGTACAAGATGTGTTCCTTCCTAACTTGTCCGTTTCTTTCGCACTGACCGAGTGGCTTTGGAACCACGTAGGCCTGAATTTGATCCTCTCGTACAAGTGATAGCATTCTTATCTGTAACAGGGGATAGTGATGTCTTCACGGCTGACTTACATAGGAGGACCGCCTTGTACAGCTGTGTCGACTGCACACTGCACCAGGGCAACACATCTAAGGGGACTCATTCACCTCATATATTTGTGTATTCCTTATGGCAGCTTTCTGCAAATGGTAGGAAAGTGTCAATGTTTCAAGAAAATCAGTATATTGTGACCACTTTCTGACAGGGGGAGCTAGCGTCTTGAGGAAGGGGTGCATTTACCCCCTTTCTCCTGGAGGCGTCTGTTAGCGACAGCCCTGCTTGTCAGGATCACACGCGACGGAGTGTGAAAGTGCTGGCATTCAGAAAATGTTTGTCTTGTCCTCTTTCTGGAAAGCAGGGTTTCAAATACCGTCACGGAAGTAAGCCCGGAAGTGGAGCCCCCAACCCCAGGGTGTGTTGGGGGTGCTGGGACAAGAGCGAGGCTCGAGTCAGGCTCTCCTGGGCTCGCGCCCGCCCTCCCTCCCAGCACTGAGACCGAGCTGCACTTCCGTGGGAATCTGGAAGTGTTACCGAGTCCCGTTGACTCAAAGACTCGCGTTGTAGCATCGCTAAAATCAGGAGCTGTCTTACAGCCTGTGTGATAAGAAACCAGTGTGTCTTAGTTTATTTGGCAGCGTTTTCATCTTTTTTAGTGGTATGTAAAGTATCAGTGCCTCTTAAAATGGGTGTTGTCTTAGATTTGAGGAAATACAATAATAAAACCCACTTCTTAGGATGGCTGTAAGATTAAGTATAGCGTGAGCCTTGCGTGGTGCGGCTGGTGGCGAGGGTTTAATTGATTTCAGCTCCCTGGTCTTTTACTTCTTCCTCATCGAATCGCCTGTGTGTTTGGTTACCGCAAGTTCCCGGTCATCGTGGTGACGATGATGATGTATGTGGCGCATCCACAGCTGGTGGAAGGTTCTGTAAAATAAATAAACTAAATGGAAGATAATGTCGTGTCCTGACCCACGCCTCTTTTCCCGAAGATAAAAGGAAGAGGTATTTTTGATTGTACGAAGCTGCGCAATGAGCCTTTTTCATCACATTGGCTGTGACAGCAATCTGGCTTTATGTTGTTAAAATATTTCCACTCTTATTGGAAAGCTGCCAGCTCTTACGAATTTAATAACTTAAGGGCGAGTGAAAAACAAGAAAACAAAAATATTTAACTCTGAAAGAATTTGCCAGCCCTACTGTTTTCATAAGATAGATAATTTAATGGGATCTGAGTTTTGGCTGTTGAACTCTCTTTGAAGTTCATCAATCTGAGTAGAAGATAGTTACAAAGCAGAGGGTGATTTATACTAACCCAGAAGAGGAAAGAGATTTTTTTTTTTAAACCAAAGCTTTTAAATAGAGTAATCTAATAGTCTGGTAATGTAGCATTTTGTCTTCTTGTGAGCGTTGATAAATGTTTAAGCATGTTTAGAATCATCAGTTCGTCTCACATTTATTGAGTGCCTACTGTGTCCCCAGCGGCATCATTGCTGAGGGTAAGATGGACGGCGTTGGGCTGGGTGGGGCTCCGGCTACAGGGAATGGGGGCTCCGGGGGCGGAAGGTGCTTGACATAGACGTGGGATGCCAGCCCTTCAGAGCCCGTATCACCCCGCTATCCCACAGAGGTGGGCACAGGGACCTGGACTGACCCCTTTCTGCCCAGCCACCTCACCCCACCCTCCTGAGCCCTAGATTTCTCATAGGGTGTTTGGGATTGGATGGAGTTGTGGATACGTCAGGCAGGATACACGCCGCTTCTCAAGTTCAGTGTCCTTTCTGGAGGAGCCACACTGGTAGGCAGAGGTCTGTTTTGTCTGCCACGGTACTTTTTATTTATTTTTTTATTTTTATTAAAAAAATGTTTTTTTAATGTTTATTTATTTTTGAGAGAGAAGGGAGAGAGAGACAGAGAGCGAGCAGGGGAGGGGCAGAGAGAGGGAGGGAGGCACAGAATCCAAAGCAGGCTCCAGGCTCCGAGCTGTCGGCACAGAGCCTGATGCGGGGCTCGAACTCACGAGCCGTGAGATCGTGACCTGAGCCGAAGTCGGACGCCCCACCGACTGAGCCACCCAGGTGCCCCACTTTTTATTTGTTTAACTTTGTATTTTGAAATACCTTCTGGAAGGTTTCAAAGATAGTACTGAGAAGTCTCGTATACCCTTTGCCTGATTTACTCCATTTGTTTTTTGATAAAATATACATAGCATGAAATTTATCATTTTGACCGTTTTTAGGAATACAGCTTAGTGGCTTTAAGGACACTGACAGTGCTGTGCAGCCATCCCCACTCTGCAGCTCCAGAGCTTTCTCATCAGCTCAACCCCACCCGAGTTACGTCTTATGTAACTCTTGTACAGTATCAGAGCAAGGAGTTGGTGTGGTACGATGTGCGCGCATAGTTCTGGTCCCTTCTTATCACGTGTGTGGGTTCGTGTAGCCACCCCCTCAGTCCACAGGCAGAAGTCTTGTTGACGTTTTGCCGGCGTGCGTGAGGAGTAGAGATGTTACCACCCTATATGCCCTCTGTACCCTCCGCTTGTCGTTGTCGCAAATGTTTCTTCTGCATATATTGAGAACCACATCAGACAGACTTCTGCTTTTTGCTTCAACTGTCAAAAATACTTCAGGAAACTAAAAGAAAAAGGAAAATCTGATGCATTTGCCCGTATTTTTACACTTTCCTTTGTACTTTTTTCCCTTTTGATGTCCCAAGATTCGTTGCTTTATCGTTTTCTTTCTATTCAGGGAACTCCCTTTAGCCATTCCTAGAGGTTAAGTCTGCTGGACAGCGTTTTTACTTTTCCTTCCTCTGGGAATGGCTCAGTTTCCCCTTTATTTCTGAAGGACGTTTTTGCTGGATGTAGAATCGAGGTGATCACTTGCTTCCTTGCTGCACTCGAACAAGTGCCACTTCCTTCTGGCCCGCGTTGTGTGTGTTGGGAAATCTGCTGTCACTCAGATAGTTTCCCACATGGGAAGCTGTTCTCTGGGGTCCCCCCCTTGTCTCCAGTTTTCAGAAGTTTTGATTATCATGTGCCTTGGCGTAGATTTCTTTGGGTTTATCCTGTTTGGGATTCGCTGGCCTTCTTGAACGTGTGGGTTTATGTCTTTTGTCAGAGTTGGGAAATTTTCAGCCATTATTTCCCCGAATCCTTTCCCAGCCCCACTGTCTTTCTCCTCTTTTGGGACCCTGGTGCCACACAGGTTAGATCTTCAGTTATAGTCCCACACGTCCCTGAGGCCCCGTTCAGGTTTTTCAGTCTGTTTTCCCTGTTAATCAGATTGTGTGCTTTTCCTTGTTCCATCTTTGAGGTCCTTGATTTCTTTCTTCTGTCTTTTCCATTCTGTGTTGATGCTTGAAAAATTATGAGGAATGACTTTTTCTTGAATTCTGAGCATTTTAGGTGTAATGAGAGTCTGGATCCTCTCCGAATCTTCTGTTTTAGCAGGCCCCCTGACGCTGCTCTGGTGCAGACTTGGGGTGTTGCTTCGCCACTGCCGGTGAGGGTAGGTAGAACTCCAGGCTCCCTCCTTGGCCTCTGTTGATGCCTGCGGGAAGATGTGCGCCAGTACTGCTGGGCAGGATGGGGGTTCAGGCTCCCCACGGGGCCTCCTCTGACCCCAGCCCAGCAGGGAGTGGGAGGGGTGCTTCCTTAATTGCCTGGTCCGGGTGGAACCCTGCTCGGCCTTTGCCCACAGGGATGGGAGTGGGCAGCAGTGTGGTCTATGGGCTTTGGCTCTTGTAGGGTGGCTGTCGTCCTGAGCTCAGTGCTGGGAGAGGGACCGGGGTGGAGGGCAGGGTGGACGGAGGGTGGAGGGGCCAGGGCATTAGGGCCCCTGAGGGGAGGGAAAGGATAGGCGTGCATGATGTTTCTTTGTCTCTCTGTCTCCTGTGATGCACAGCAAACTGCTCAGTGATGCCGTTATCCTCAAGGGGAAGATAATGGGGCTGTCTCTGTTCTACAGGGCTCTGTATTATTTAGCTGTATTACGATTTTGATGATGATAGCAATAATAATAATACTAATATAAATAAAATAAAATGAAATAAAATAAAATAGAATAAAATAAAATAAAATAAAATAAAATAAAATAAAATAAAAAACTCTGTTGTAGGACCAGGAGACCTGGGATGCCTGAATGCTGTCCTGCTCTGGTCATGCCACCTTGAGTGTCCCAGAGGAGATGGACTTACAAAGGACAGCAGCAAAAGGGACAGCATGCCCTTGATTGTGTGCTGGGGCCGGAGCAGCCTGTGAGCTGGCTGAAGCATGTGACTTCAGCTCAAGGCTGAACAGACTGTTTACTCAAGGGCCTGAGATTTGTGGGGAAGTCCCCTTGGGAGCAGGCCAGCTTTAGCTCACCTGTGTGTTGCCTGTGGCCAGAGTAAGAGGTGGGACCTGTTAGCTCCCAGTGACCCTCCCCGGCGTCCCAGGGGCCTAACCAACCTCCCGGAACCTACAAATCCATTCTACTTCATGACCTTCTTCAGGGAGTGGGGTCAGAGGCTTGCTCATCCGAGGTCCCCAGACAGGGTGGTGGTAAGCGGGTGGAGTCAGAGGTCACAGACAGGATGTGGCTTTTCCTGGCTTGGAGTGTTTGCACATCAGAGTTTAGAAATGGGGACTTGCTTATGCAATTATTTGGAGATTTTCCTTCTTAATAGTATAGAGTAGTTGGCCAAAACTGGCAAATACTTCATAGAAATTGAACACTCAGACCCCAAACTTCTGTGATTTTCTTTGTGTTGAACGTGTGATTTTCTCTCTGAATCCTTTTGTTGAGGAGGAGTGCACAGCAATTGGACCTAAAAATGCATCCAAATTATAGCATCTTCATCAGAATGAGCTGACAACATAATTATGATTGTTTTTCAGGGTATAAGATACATTTTTTCATATTCGTCCACTATAAAAAATGAAAATAGCTCCCCTGTTGTTATTTTGGTGGGATAGCAGTTCTCCATGTTTGGGGGGAGGCAGTCTGATCTGCCACTCTCTTCCCACGTGTTGGCATTTTGCTTTGTGAGCATCTTTACGGAGGGCACGGTTTCCCTCCTTCTCGGAGGCCTGCGGGGCGTTCAAGAGGGAGCACGGTGTGTTCTCTCTGGGCTTCTGGAAGCAGCCACTCTTAAATCCAGGGTTGAATCGGGGCACCTGACGGGCTCAGTCTGTAGAGCGTGCGACTTGTAGTCTCGGGGTTGTGACTTTGAGCTCCACGTTGGGTGTAGAGATTACTTAAAAAGAAAATCTTAAAAAAAAAACTCAAGGTTGCCCGGTCGGTGGCAAAATAGAGCCCGCCCGCTGGTGCAGCTCGGGGCAGTCGTGTGGGCCTGTGGGCTGTTCCACGGCTGCGTTCCTTAGCGGTGCCGACCTTGGCAGGGCCACGTGGCTCCGGGGAGACCCGGGCCCAGGTCAGGTAAGGCTGCATTCCACCTTGACTCTGCGCTTCCCTGGCTGGGTGGCCGAGGGGAGGGCAGCCTCTCTGAACCTCCTGGGTCACGTGTCCTTACCTCTGCCCACACCTTGGGATCTCCAGGTCTAGCCTCCACCCGCCTCGTGGAGCGGACGTGCAGCAGGCTCTGGGGAAGCACGTGCTCCTTGACAGCAGGCAGCCGAGGTCAGGTGCCAGCCTTACAGTGTGGCAGACTCGCCCGACCGCTGAGCGATGGTGGCGGCTGACTTGCAGCAGCCTCCAGCACTTGGCCAGACATAGATGCAAAGGTAGTCTTATTTGTCTGGTCTCTAGACAGTGCCTGGTATGCCTGTGAGCGGAGACCCCTCCCCATAACTCTGTGGCCCCCGAAAGTTCTGTTGCGTGAAATGTCACAGAATTCTCCTTCTCCTGAAAGCGTCACAGAAACCGATAATCCGTACAGGTCTGTTGGGAAGTAGTTTCGCAAAAACCGTAAGATGCACCTGTTCCCTGACGTGTCCGCCTCCCCTGGGCAGCTGGGGCCTGCTCCTTGGGGGGCTCCCGCCAGAGTCCTCTCTGCCCCGGGGCCTGCAGGGGGCGCACCTGTGCCTGCTGCTCAGGACGTACTACAGTGAACAGGGAAGAACTTGATCAGTGGTTTGGGGATTATGCTCTTTGGAATGACTTTCATTTCAGATGCTGTTGGTTACGACGGTGAGGATTTTAGCCTGACTTGAAGGAACTCCACTCACGGGGTGTAGCCGAACCAGCTCACGTCAGAAGCGGGTCGCAGAGAGTCTGGTCTCTGCTTCCTGTGGACCGTGACTCGGGCAGCCTGCTTGTCCTCTCTCAGCCTCGGTTTCCTTACCGGTGGGAGGGGGATTACAAACCCTTTTCTGCCTGAGTCATGAGATCGCTGTTGGGTCAGCAGGAAGCGTGTTGAAAACAACGTGGCCTCGTAGAAAGACAAGAAGTGTTGCTGTAATCTCTTCCTCTTTGAATGGGAAGCATTTTGGGCTCCTTAGGAATAAAGCATTTCTTGGAAAAAATAAAATATCGATTGACACTATTCACGAGAGTGCCACTGAAGAAGCAGTGTTCTGCTTTGTTACATTTCTGTTTCTGGTGTTGTTTGGTCGGGGACAGTTCTCTTAGGTCGCCACCCCTCCTGCTCGTTCGTGGAGAAGCCCTTCCTTTGGATCCAGAGGGGGTTACTTGTGCAGCTCCGGTGCCTGGTGGGGCTCCGTCCTCACCGTGGCAGTGGCCAGCAGGCTCAATGCCTTTCTTTCCTGTCTCCTCCTGGGAGGGGAATCTTGCCGTGAGGAGAAGGAGGAGGAAAATAGGGGTGGGGGAGGGCAAGGGGGTGGAGAGCAAGAGAGAGTCTGGTGTTAAGATGGGAGAAGTAAGCGTATGGCAAGTGGCAGAGAGGAAGGATTGGTGTTCTGGAGAAAGAAGTTACTGGAACTCGGTCGTTGGGCGGGAGGGGCCGTTGCCTTGCCCCCCTGTCCAGTGATCTTCCAGGGTGGGCTGTGGCACCCTCTTGGCAGGTGCAGGCACTAAGGATGCACTGTCTTCGGAGAATTTTAAAGCAGTGACAACATTTTTTAAAAAGTTTAATTATTCTGAGAGAGAGTGCAAGCAGGGAAGGGGCAGAGAGAGAGAGAGAGAGAGAGACAGAATCTGAAGCAGGCTCCAGGCTCTGAGCTGTCAGCACAGAGCCCGACATGGGGCTTGAACTCATGAACTTTGAGGTCATGACCTGAGCCGAAGTTGGATGCTTAACCGACCCAGCCACCCAGGCGCCCCAGACGTCATAGCATTTAAGTGTTGGTCTGCTTTTTTGTTTTTCTATCTCCCTGATCCACCAATTCTAAACAGTGTCAGTGGTAAAGATACTGCCTGCACTGGGGTAGCCCACTCCCATGGGTCCCCTCCCCGCCCCCCATCTGTGCCAGTGCTGGTGCCAGCCTTCATACCGGCAGGAGTCAGGCCGGGTGGGTGGGTGGGTGAAGGTGCAGGTGGGCGGGCAGGTGTGGCGGAGGAAGCCCTTGGAGGCCGTCTTCTGGTGGCTGCACGTGAAATAGGAACCAAGGTCAGCGGCCGCACGGGAGGATGGGCGGTGGGAATGGAGGGGTCTGAGACATTTGTTCACCATCCACGGAGAGCAGGTGGCCTAGAGGTGGCCTAGGATCGCTGTAGATCCGTCCAGCCTCCACAGAGAGCACGTGGCCTGGAGCGTGTGTGCCTGCCAGGCGGCACGGAGAGGCCCCGTGGGGCTAGTGATGGTGAGGGCCCGGCCGTGTGGGTGACGTGGGCGCGGGCACGTGGTCGGTGGAGTGCTGTGGTTTCCTGAGTGCCTGCTGTGTTCCCACCGCTGAGTGGGCACGTGAGCTGCGTGTCCTGTTTCGTACCAGCAACCGAGGGGTTCTCACTACTCCTCGGAGATCGCCCAGCTTTACAGCACTCACGGGTAGGGCTGGGAGTGTAGTCTGGGTCCCTGCGGCTTCAAAGCCATTGTCCTGTCCATCGTACCAGTTCTTGTTGTCAAAAAAAATTCCAGCTTCTAACTTTTTTTTGATCCTAAATTTAATATTCCTATCTGTACCTACAGTTATCTTATCCAACTAAAAATGAGCGTTTTCCCATTATGTCTTCCTGCCTAGTATAATGGGATGAACTCTAACAGACTATTAGTAAATATTTGTGAATGGTGGTACTGCTTTCAAATAGGAATTAAGTAGCTTCAAAAAATCAACAGATTCCCATTCTTCTGGTTTCCAGTCCCTGTGCCGGCCAGTGCAAGGTGTCTCGGCTCTTGAGAAATGCTATTTTGATCAATTTTTTCCTGGTACCTAATTGGAGAGAGCCTCGCCGGAGCACTTCATTGCTGTCAGTGCGGTGCATTCATTTGAAGGCTGGGTTTCGTTCTTTCGTGTTGCCATGTCGATGCCAGAATCTGGGCTGTCTGGTAGGCTTTGGTAACGGGGGAGTCCGTTTCAGATGCTATCCGGAAGGGTGGTGGTTTTGAATTTCGGAAGAAAGAATTTTCTGGCAATTGGGGCCCCCTGAAGTTAGAAGTGAGCTGCCTGGTGTGGAGGTATCCACGAGAGGGACGCAGTCAGTTGGAGGCTGGCCATTGCTCAAAAGGGCAGCCTTCAATATTTTCCTTTGGCGACTGGAAGTAATCATTGTTTTTGTTCAGATGAAATAACGCAGTTTGCTTTTTCTCCCCCCGCTCACAGAGAACACGGCCATCTTCATGTGCAAATGCTGTAACCTTTTCTCACCGAATCAGTCGGAGCTCCTCTCCCACGTCTCTGAGAAGCACGCAGGAGAAGGGGTTAGTGCGGACGAGATCATCATTCCCCTCAGGCCTCTGAGCACTCCTGAACCCACCAACCCACACAAAAGCGGAGATGGTAAGGGGCCCGGGGTGCCGGGTGAGGGGCCACGGCCACGGATGTGCCTGCTGGTGACGATGGCTGTGATTTGCCTGCCAGCCCTTCGAGGCTGGGTTTCTGTTTGCTGGGCATAGAAACCCGGAAGGTTCCTGTCTCCAACAGTTAACAGTTGTCCAGTTGTAGGTCCGTTCAAAATAAGGTTGTGGTTTTGAATTCACTGTACCTGGCCTCTGCAGGTGCTTCTCTGGCTTTGGAAGGAAGAATGAACGAAGGAACGAATGAATGATTGAGTGAATGAAAGGCGGGGATAGTGTCCAACAGCGTAAAAAAAACAAACGAACCGTGAGCTTGTTGTCGGACGAGTGGGGGTCTCAGCCAGCTCTAGGACCTACCAGTTGCATTACCTGAGGCAGATGATATAGCTTCTCTGAGCCACACCGTGCTGCCCTGACAAATGAAGAGAACAGGCCTGTCACCAGGTGGGTGCTGAGGATTGGATGACGCCTGGCACAGGAGACAATGAAGGGAAGCTGTGACAACATCACGTGATGAATGTGTAAGAATATATAATCTGAGACCCCGCGTTTCTGGACTGAGCGTGTAACCCTGGAACAAGGATCCAAATGGCGAAGCTTTGGTTCGCACAGACTCCACCAGGTTCACAGTCGGCGTGTGAAGTGAGCTACATCTTGTCTGCAGCGTCCAGACATCTCCCACTGAATGGCGTCAGACGCGGCAGGTGGATGGATTAGAGAAACCATCTAGGCCCCGTAATTAGGTCCCCACGGACAAAGACAATGTGTAGCCCGGTAAGAGCAGCTGCAAACGACAGTGGGGAAACAAAGCCCACAAAACTATTTTTATATGATGAGGGACAGCGGCCAGTCGTCTGTGCAGAAGTGCAGTCTGTGGCCATCAGTGTTCCATCACAGGATTCATTAGCCACACTGATAACCGACTGCTCTTTCCTGGGAATATTCAGGCTGGCATTTCGAAATGGACTGGCTTATTGATCATCTGTCTGACGTCGTTAACGAGGAGAGAGTCCAGACCAAACACGTTTTGGTTAATGAGTCCCTCTGGCCGTTCCCAGGGAGCTCAGAGGAATGCACCTGACACAGGAATAAGTTGCTGAGAAGTTAAGGGAAGTTCTGCAAGTCACTGTTAGTGGCGGAAGATGAAACCGAGAGAACCCAGCACCTGAAACTGGTGATGGCGAGTGAGGAGGAGCAGGAGAATCTGTGTCCTCGTCACCGGCAGCTGGTAGTGCTGTGTTCACGGTGTTTCAGCTCCATCACTGGCCTCGTGAGCTCTTTCCACTTCGAGAAAGCAGCACTGAGGTGGGAAGTCACACATGATCACATCTCAGCCGATAGCGCACGTTTGATTCTCTTTGCTTTGGGGACGAGGAGGGGGAGGGAAGTCAATTTGTCATTAAGAATCTACCCAATAGCTTGATTAAAAACGGGCAAAAGACCTGAACAGACATTTTCCCAAAGAGGGCATACAGACGACCAACAGGTGCATGGAAAGATACTCAGTGTCACCACCCATCCGGGAGGGGCAGGTTACAACCACAGTGAGGTATCACCCCACGGCCCTCGGAACGGCTGCCCTCAGGAAGACAACAGGTGCTGGCAAGGACGGGGAGAAAAGGGAACCCTCGCGTCCTGTCGCTGGGAATGTAAATTGGTGCAGCCACTATGGAAAACGCTTTGGGGGTTCCTCACAAAACTAAAGGTAGAATTAGTAAATGATCCAGCAATCTCACTTGTGGAAATACATCCAAAAGAAATGAAGGATCTTGAAGAGATAGCCACACTCCCGTGTTCATTGCAGCATTATTCACAATGGACAGTCTAAGTGTCTGTCAACAGATGAATGGATACAGAAAATGACACACACACACACACACACACACAGAGGAATATTATCCAGCCATAAAAAAGGAGAAGATCCTGCCATTTGCAACATGGACAAATCTGGAAGATACTATCCTAAGTGAAGTAAGCTAGACCCGGAAAGACAAATCCTGTATGATTGCACGTAGATGTGGAATCCAAAAGAGCTGAATTCATAGAATGAGAGAATAGAAAAGTGGCTTTCGGGCAGTGGGGGGATGGAGAGATGATAGTCTGGAGGGCACAAACTTTGAGGTGAATAAGTCCCAGGGATCTAAGGTGCAGCAAACAACATTGTATTGTATACTTGAAGTTTGCAGACAGAGTAATCTTAAGTGTTCTCATCAAAAGAAGAAAAATGGTTACTATCGTTCATTGTGGTGAGCATTTCACAGGGTATTATGGACATTAAATCATCTTGTACACCTTGAAGAAAACATATTGTGTAACCTAAGTATATGCAGTTTTTGGCTATCAATCATGCCTTAGTAAAGCTGGAAAAAAAAAAAAAGAAAAAAGAATCTGCCTAATGCTAAGGCCTTCACAGTTCAGCCACGCCTCCCTCTGCCACCCAGCCTGGGAGTGAGTAAGGCTCATCCTTCCAGACCTCACTGGAGGATCCCTGATGACTTCCACATTCCCCACGGCTGCCTTCCTGTTGAGCAGTTAAGATGCCTTGGCTTGGGGAGCCCACGTGGCTCAGTCAGTTGAGCACCTGATGATTTCATCTCAGGTCATAGTCTCATGGGTCGTGGGTTTGAGCCCTGCATTGGTCTCTGTGCTGAGCGTGGGGCCTGCTTGGGATTCTCTCTCTGCCTCTCTCTCTGCCATTCTCTCGCTCTCTCTCAAAAATAAAGAAAATAAACTTTAAGAAAGAAAAAGACGCTTTGGCTTTCCAAAGAGTGTAGCTTAACGGACAGATGGAACCAAAACTTTACTCAGGAGCTGATTTAATCAGAACCCCTGTCTCTGGGGTTGAACATCTGTAGACTCAGAAGAATGGATAAACTCTTTTGTAAAATTCATATGGCAGAGAGAAGTCACGTGGATTAACATGTCGAGAACTTTGAGAAAGCTTGTTACAAACCCTTAATTCTATTTTTATTCAGCTTTGCTTATTAAGATTTTCTTCCCACTAAAATGAAATGCGAATGAGGTAAAAGAATCTGAATTTTTCATTTCATTTCTAAATAATGAATAAATGATAAGAGAACAGATCTTCTGGAACTCTGTGCGTCAGTGTTTTCTAACACACACGTGTGCTGATTTCCACCACCCTTGCCCTCGTTACTGATCTTAGTGAAAGAGATGACTGTTTGCTCGGGAGGCCATCCCGGGCCCCCCTCTTCCTAGGGATCCCTCTTCCTGTTCGTCTCCCTGACAGCCAGCCCACCAGGCCCGTGTTCCCCCTCTTACCTGCTCTGCAGTCGTGGTCCATCACTCTGTGGGGATGACCGTGTGGGTTTTTTTTCCCCTTCATTCTCTGAATGTGGTGATTTGTATGGATGCATTTGCATACCCAGGGTCACTTCCTGGGATGCACCCCGCTTGGTGACGCCGCATAGTCCTTTTTAATATGCTGCTGGAGTTGGTCTGCTACTATTTTGATGAAGACATTTATGTTTAGATGCAGAGATAACGGTAGGATCATTTCTCTGATGTCTTTGGTTTGGGAATCAGAATGGTTTGTGGCCTCACAGAATTAGCTGGGAAGTGTTCCCTCCTCTTTTGTTTTTTGTTTTGTTCTTTTTTTTTTTTTTTTTGGAAGATTTTTGAAGTGTTAGTGTCCGTTCTTCTGAAATGTTTGATAGAATTCACCAGTGAAGCCCTTTAGTTCTGGGCTTTTCGTTTTTGGTGGGAAGATTTTTGATTACTGACTCCGTTTTTTTGCTTGTGATAGGTGTACGAATATTTTCTGTTTCTTCTTGAATTCTTTTCGGTAGTTTGTGTCTTTCTAGGAAATTTTCCATTTCCTCAAAGTTATCTGATTTGTTGGCATATAATTAATTGTTCATAGTATTCCTTTAGAATTGTAAAAACCTTTTTTTGGTAAGATTAATACTAATTGTCCATCTTTCATTCTTGATTTTAGCTGTTTGAGTCTTCCCTCTCTTTTCTTGGTGAGTTTAGCTAAAAGTTTGTCAGGTTTTTTTTTTTTTATTTTATCTTTTGTTTTTCTGTCTCACCTCTTTACACTCTTAATTTCATTTTATTTTTTGTTTTCCTGCTTGCTGTGCATTTGGTTTGCTTCTGTTTTCTCTGGTTTCTTGAGTTGGAAGAGTAGGCCACTGATTTGAGATCTTTCTGTATTTCACATAGGCCTTTACAGCTATAAACTGCCTTGTGAAGGCTGCTTGCACTGCGTCCCATGAATGCTCACATGTTGTGTTTTCCTTTTGATCATCTCAGTGTATTTCCTAGGTTCCCTTCTGATACTGTCTTTGACCCATGGGTTATGTAGGGGTGCCATTTAATTTCCATGTATTTATGAGTTTTTCAAATTTCTTTCTGTCCTTTTTTAAATTAAATTTTAATTCACATACATTACTACATTAGATGCAATATGTAAGAAGATGGTTATTCTGTATTTTTATACATTAGGAAGTGATCACCATGATGGCTCTGGTTACTCTCTGTCACCATCTGTGGCTGTATCGAAGTTATTACAATATTATTGATTATATTTTCTATGCTATACTTTTCATCCCCGTGACTTATTTACTTTGTCCCTGGAAGTCTGTGCCTCTTAATCCCCTTCATGTATTTAACCTGTCTCCCCAGCCGTCGCTCTCTGGCAACCACCAGTTCTCTGTAACAACGAGTCTTTCTGTTCTGTTTGTTCTTTTGTTTTTTAGAATCCGTATATAAGTGAAATCATATATATTTATCTTTTTCTTTCAGACTTATTTTACTTAGCATGATACCCTCTGGGTCTGTCTGTGTTGTTGTGAATGGCAAGATTTCATTCTTTTTTTATGGCTAGGTAATATTCTAATGTCTGTGCGTGTGTGCGCATTGTGTGTGTATACATATGTATGCACATGTGCGTATATATACATATGTATGTACACACCCCCCACATCTTTTTTATCCATTCATCTATTGATGGACACTTCGGTTGCTTCCGTATCTTGGGTATTGTAAATACTGTCGCAGTGAATGTAGATATGGATGTATCTTTTCAAATTAGTACTTTTGTTTTCTTCAGTACCTAGAAGTGGAATTGGCAGATCGTAGGGTAGTTCTTTTTTTAACTTTCTGAGGAAACCCCATCCTGTCCTCCACAGTGGCTGCACCAGTTTGCATTCCCACCAACAGTGCACGAGGGTTCCTTTTTCTCCACATCCTCGCCTGTCTCTTGTGTTTTTGATTTTAGCCATTCTGACGGGCGTGAGGTGTAGTTTTGCCTTTGCACTTCCCTGATGATGAGTGATGTTGAGCATCTTTCCGTGTGTCTTGTTGGCCATCTGTAGGTCTTCTTTGGAAAAATGTCTGCTCGGGTCCTCTGCGCGTTTTTTAATTGGGTTTTTTGTTGTTGTTTTTTGTTATTCACGCGTGTGATTTTTTATTTCTAATTCCCGTCCACATACTTTGTATGATTTCAGTCTCTGTACATTTATTGAGACTTGATTTATGGCCTAACATGTGGTCTGTCCTGGAGAACGTTCCACGTGCAATTGAGAAGCGTTGATGTTCTGCTGGTGGTGGTGTTAGGCTTTGTTTTTACAGTGCCGTCCACGTCTTCCATCTCCTTGCTGATGCTCGGATTTTATAATTGAGGAATATGTGCTCAGAGACTGGGGGAGTTACGACAACACCCTCAAGGTTACCTGGTCAGTAGGTGGGAGAGTGGGATTGGACCCAGCTGCCCTGGTGGCATTTGCTGCTTCTTACACTGATGTGGGTATAATCGAATTCTTACCCTGAAGCTACTTTAAGAATTATTTTCCAGGGCAGCCTGAGTGGCTCAGTTGGTCAGGCGACTCTGGGTTTTGGCTCAGGTCATGATCTCATGGTTTGTGGGTTCGATCCCCACGTTGGGCTCCGTGCTGACGTAGAGCCTACTTGGGATGCTCTCCCTCCCTCCCTCTCTGCCCCTCCCCGATCTGCATGTTTTCATGTGCACACTTGCCCTCTCTCAAAATAAATAAATAAAAACTTAAAGAAGAAAGGAATTATTTTCTTTTGTTAACGAATTTACCTTCGACCTAAATTTTTCTTGAACACGTTTTCTCTCTCTCTTTTTTGGTGTATGTATACTGGAAGATTAGTTGCCTGTACAGTTTAATTTTTAAAAGTATTTAAGACTTTAATTAAACTCAGATTCTTAATACGAGCAAATTTCTTCAAAAGTCTTTCATTAAGAACTCCCGAGTCTTTCTTTTTTCTCTCTGTGCGAGTCCATACTATTTGAGGCTTCTAGAAGCTTAGTTTCTCTCTAATGATTTCTATTCAGGCTTAACCTTCACAATTCATTTTAAGTTGAGAGATACTTGAAATGGTTTAATTAAACCTTTAACTGAGCAGTAATTGATTTATTATTTTGGTCTCCCTTTATAACATGAAGGTTCCTAAATCCTTTGGTTTATTTTATAGCCTTTTAATCTTTTTTGCTCATGTAGGAAGTGGTCTGCATTAGAACCTTTCATTTTCTCCCCTCTTCCTAATCAAGTCTCTGGCTGTGGTCCAGGAAGAAACTGCCTCGTGGAGAGAACGTGTGTGTGTGAGTGTGTGGTTGTGTCGGTGAATGTGTGTGGGTGTGTGTTTGGGCATCAGTGATGGGTGAGCATGTATGTGCCCACATCTCTTCGTCCTGATGGCGCCTGGGGCAGGCGGGCTTCCTGGAGCTGGAACTCAAGCGGGTCACCAGAGAGCCTTGTTTGAGCTCTTTTATCTTGTTCCTCTTTCAGACTTTCCATAGAAACTCTTCTCCTTCTTATCTCTTCCTTTCCTCCCATCCTGCTTCTTTTTTTTTTTTTTTTTTTTTAATGTTTATTCATCTTTGAGAGAGAGCACAAGTGGAGGAGGAGGGGCAGAGAGACAGGGAGACACAGAATCCGAAGCAGGCTCCAGGCTCTGAGCCGTCAGCACAGAGCCCGACGCGGGGCTCGAACCCACGAACCGTGACATCATGACCTGAGCCGAAGTCAAGACACTTAACCAGCTGAGCCACCCAGGTGCCTCTCGCTTCTTTATTCAGGAGCCGTGCACCTGTTACCTGCCTGGGTGCTGTGCTGGGGGCAGGGTGCCGGACGCAGGGGGCGCTGTTCCCGTGGGTCCACCTCCTGGCTGGTGGGTGGCTGGTGGGCAGAGAGGCGGTTGTGCAGTGCAGTGGGGAAAGCACTTCTCTGGGCCCAAGTGCAGGCTGCTAAAGAGGGGGTCACAGAGTCTAGTTTGAGGGTGAGAGGAAGCTCCCCACAGGAAGTTGGCATCTAAATTTAAGTGTCTGTGTCGTCTCTTCTGGACAGCTGCCGCCATAAGGTCTCGCTGAGCGTCCGTAGGCGTGTTGCACTTGCTGTTCCAGAAGCCACCGAAACCTGAGCCCTCTCTTCTACTCTGGTAGGCAGCATGGGGGTAGTTAAAGAGCACCCATCTCGGATACACTCGTTCCAGTTGTGGAGCGGTCACGTGACAGCCATGGCTGCCGTGGCCCACAGCCTGCTTTTGTGCAGATTACGAAAAGGCGCCCCGTTCTGGGCTGGTGAGTTAGTGGTAGCAGGCTTTCTTTCTGGGCGAACCAGCCAACAACGTGATCGGGGCTGATGCAGCCCGTGCGCAGTGCCCACCCGCCTCGCGGAGCATGGCCCAGGGATTGGCCCTCCGCGGGCACAGCTGCGGAGGCCCTGCTGCTGGCCTACGGGAGTGGCTCTCGGCATCTGTCACAGGGAGATAAGATGCCGGCCTTTATTTTTGAAGAGGTTATGGGATAAATACATGTTAATACCTAATGCCTTAGTACGTGGTGAGTGCACGAAGCACTTCACGGCCCCGGAGTCAGAGCGCTCCAAGGCTGTAGCTGGATGACACCGTCATCACTTCCCTGCAGAGTGCAGAGGACAGGTCAAATCGTATTATTTCTGCGCTCGGGAATTAACTGAGCCGACACAGGAGTGAAGCTCACGGACTCGGAGGCAAACAGTGGGTTTAAAGCCTTGCTCTGCCACTCATCTCTTCTGTGTCTTGCGGCAAATTGAGCGATCTTCTTAAAACTCAGCATCTTTTTCTGTAGAATGGGAATAACACCAGTGGTTCCCAGGCATTTGATGGGGAAACGCATGTGAAGTGCTCTGCGCGATGCTGAGCTGTACGTGCTTAATGATCGCTGGTTGTTGCCATTGTTCGCATGACATTTCCGCATCATTGCTGGGAAGTCCACGGGGAGCAGGCTTGGGGTGCCTTGCCTCCCCGGTGCCTCGTGTTCCAGGGCCAGCCGCAGTCTGTCCCGTGAAGGGGACGCCGCGTTCCCCATAAGCCTAGAAGGCTCACACTCCCGCGCCTCTGATATATAATTCATCGTCTTCCCATTGCTTCCTGGGCTCGTTGGAAGTAAAAGTCGGAGACTGAGTGTCAGGCCCAACTGTGTGAAGAGTTTCAGGATTTTCCTAAATTCTTGAGTTGGAGTGACACGATTAAGCCGCGGAGTGAGGGTGGTGGCTTTCTCCTTAGTCTTCAGCACAATGAAATGTGGATGCCCCGAATTCTGCCCTGGCTTTCTTGCCGTGTGAGAAACTCTAAATGAAGAAATCAAGGCAAAAGTGCAGTAATGAACAAGAACGGGTGTGCATTGACGAATCACGTGATGTGATGGTGGCCTGGCTGGGAGGCTGATAGTTCCTTCAGGGAGACTGTCCATGTCAGAATATTAATGAGCATGGCCGTAGTAATGAGCAGCTGTCACTTATCCATCACCTTCTAAGTACTACGCTCAACATCTTAATGGGTTGCTTTTATTTATAAGTGACTATAAAACAGACAGTCTTGTGTTTATTCTTCATATTGGAAATGGAAGCTCCGGGGATTGAACTCAAGGCGGCCTGTCTCCCAGCTGTTGTTCTCTGCACCACACACACTGGTGCCTTGAACATGCTGAGCACCCACCCGAGGGGTACGTGACTCAGTGGAAAGATCTGGGCCGGGGAGAAGGAAACCTGGATCCTGGCTCTGAGCTCAGCAGCAGGCTCTGGAAAATGTGCTGAGTGCCTCGAACCTTTGAGTCCCTCATTTCTTTTCCTATTGAGGAAATTACATTTGCTACATCCATCTCTTAAGGTTTTTATGAGGATGAAATGAGATAATAACTGGGAAAGTGCCTCGCACACTTGAGTGATGTACAAATAAAGGGCTCACGTTATTAGATTTTTAGTAGCGTGGAGCTGTTTTTTCATGGTGCCCATGTTGTCTTCTGATTGAATTTAAAAACCCTTGGCAGAGGCTTCCTGTCCCTTGCTCGTTTTGGCCTTGGATCCTCTGACTGTGAGGAAGCTGTCCCCCAACTACAGCTTTGGGACAGGGTTGAAATGACGCATGCTGGCTCGCCCCTTTCTTCCTTTGGGAAACCGTGGACGCAGGAAATGGCCTCCTGTCATCAAACAACTGATGGACGGGTATTTACTTATTCGGTGGCTACGACATCTCCAGCTCTGTCTGCGATCCTGTGGGCCCTGGGGATTCAACCTTGGGATGTGTGACAGAGGTGGGGAGAAAGGGACACATGCAGTCGGAGGCTGTGTCGGTGACTTACATGCTACGTGTGTCTCATACTGTCAGCGTGAGACCAGCTGGGGTGGCCTCGTGGAGGAGGTTCTGAGGGTTTGAATTGGGGCCTGGGGTGCAGGAGGTGGGCACAGGCAGGGGGCGAAGTGCAGGTATAAGAAAAGAGACTGGGCTTACCTGTGCAGATTTCGGGAGGTCTAGAACATTGCCGAGCAGCTGGGAGAGAGCACAGCTCTGTGTGTGTTTGTGTGTGTGTGTGTGTGTGTGTGTGTGTGTGTGTGTGTGTGTGTGTATGTTGAGCCTTGTGAGAAAGGACCTAGAAAGCCAGGTCTGAGTGTTGTAAACAATGGAAAGTTCCAGAGCAAGGGCACAGCAGTGAGACAGGGGTGGAGGCGGAGGAGGGCGGGAGCGGGAGGTTGGAGGCCGTGTGAAGGGATCTAGGTGACAGGGAATGGAGAGGGGGTTCCGTGGGCAGATGTCTTTGGGACAGATCACAGAGACACCGGACAGAGGGACCCACGGAGGAGGAAGGGGACGGAAAGGAAGCCCATGCCGAGGTCTAGGACCTCGCTTGCCCGGGGCCCGGGTTCTCAGCACTTCTGCGGGGCGTCCGTGGTCGCCCTGGTTCCCAGTGCTCTTCAGTTATTCCAAGTTCACTTATGAATATTTCATTTTTTGCTAACTAATTGGTCTTGAGCCTCTGCATTATGGATGTGGCAAGATGTAAGATGAGTTTTGTCACCGTCGTGTTAGAGGTTTTCCAACGCTCTCAGGGCTGATTTTGTGTCTCTCCCTTGACAGCCAGATTATGCACCGCTCACCAGTTTAATTCACTGGGATTTATCAGTGCCTGCCAGCCCTGCGGGATACCAGGTTAGGTGTTGGGGGGGCAACGGGCAGTCAGGACCACGGCCGTGAGTCCCCCGTGCACAGACCACGGCAGGCAGAACCCCGCACCCCGTGGCACTGTGGCATGTGTTCCGGCTTGTCTCCGAGGAGGGAAGGTGGGGTGCCCTGCCGCTGTGAGCGTGCTGAACCCCGGGTGAGGGGCACGGTTGCCCACAAGACTGCTGGCCCCAGCTGTAAGTTTGGGGGTCCCCGGGACCAGCTAGCTACGAATCCGGGGGACCCCAAGGGCTCTCTCAGGTTCCGTGGTTCGTTAGAATGACTCAGAACTCAGGAAAGCAGCATACCACGATTACCATTTTCTATAAAATGTGTATGAGTCAGAACCAGCCAAAGGGAGAGATGCAGGGGCTGAGTCTGGGGTTGGAGGGTTTGAGGTGTGGACCTTTTGGTCACCCTCCTCCCCCTGTGGAGTCCTGGATGCCTTGCCTTCTTCCGGCTGTCTTACATGACAGGACCCAAGAACTTCCAGCCAGGGACGCTCATCCCAGCCTTCGGTGTCCAGAGGTTTTGTGGGGGGCTTGGTGACCCACTGCCTCCGTGGCTGGCCGTTGGTCCCATGCTCGTCCTGTAGGTTCAGATGAAGACGTTTGTTCTCCGGTTCCTCCAGAGGTCAGGGCCGGTCTGACTTGTCACAGGGCCCGTCATAAATCACATTGTTAGACCAGGCATACGGGCACCCCTGTCGGGCAGGACCTCCTGGGGGCCTGGAGGTCCCCCCCCCAGTAGCCAGGGGCAGAGGCCAGACGTCTTGTCTACATGGCTGTGTCCTCATAGGGCATTTCAGAGAGGAGCATCAGGCCGTCTGCATGGCAGGGTTCAGGGTCCCTCTTCGGTGTTGCGCCCGGGCCACAGGCGTCCGTAACTGTCACGAGACACATTTCTGCAGCCCAGCCGACGTGACACGCGGTGCGTGTTTCATAGCCTCTCCGCCAGTCCTTCTCTGCTGTTCCTTGCCACTTCAGTAACTTGCACAAGATCATGGTGTGGTGACGGAAAACAAGGAGAACTGTTCTCATGACCGTGAGGTAAACAGTTCTGTCCCTTCCCTCGCCGCCCCCTCCGGCCTCCCGTACACGTCGGCTGGGCCTTGTGTCTACACAGCTGTTCTGCTCGGTAAAACCCGGTGTGGGCCACGGGATCGAAGCGTCCTGTGCCCTCGTTCGTGCCACCTGGTCTCTGCCTTTGCCTGCCTGTTGTGAAGTGCTCCCTCCCCGGCCCCCCGTCTCCAACACGCCCGGACAGAGCGGGAAGGCAGGGATTGTATGCCTCACTGCGGCCCTGGCCGACGAGGGCTCCAGTGTGGCTCTCGGTCGGCGCCGACCCAGCCCGGCCCTACAGCTCCACAGAAGCCCTGCCCCTTCAAGGGCTCCCCCCACCCCAGCTCTTCCCCCGTTCCAGTGCTCTGTCTCCCCGAGTTCTTGGGGACCCCGTGTCAGAGCAGGCTTCTCTGTCCAGGGCCCATGTTGTCAAGCCGCTCACTGGTTCCCGGCAGATTCTGCCCCAGAACCGTCCTGCCCTCCTCTCCCCTGTGGTCTCCCTGCCTGACTTGGGAGCACAGCAGCCCGCCTCACAGGTCCTCATGGGGGTGGCCGAGGGCGGGTGGGTGACACTTTCCTGTGCAGGGCGGTAGCCTTGGAGAGAGCAGGAGGGGCCCCGAAGACCTCACCGCTCGGTACGTGACCATTTTCCCAGGGGGGGTGCTGGAGCCTAGGACCTCTCCCCTCCTCCGCTGCTCAGAGTCAGAGAGGATGGCGCCCTGCAGGCGCCTGGCCCTGGGCGCCGGCCACACTGTGCTGGCTTCCTGCTTGGCGTCTCTCAGGGTACCTGTCACGTGACATCACCTGAGCCCGCGCCCCTCCACCTTCACATGAGCAACAGCAGAATGCTCCCCGACCCCGCTCGCCAGTCTCACTTCCTACCTGCATTCTGGAGGTGACTGCCTTAAACACGAGCGCTAATTAACCAGAGTTACAAGTTGACAAATGATTTGAAGCTTGCTCCAGAGCGGCTCTGAGCTTGCCATCCAACTCACTAGGTCGCTAGGAAACTTGAAGCATGTTGCTCTTGTCTTTAGTCCTGTAATTGGTAGATTGAGATTGTAATTCTTTTTTCCCTGTTTTATCAGAACAATTTGGCTGTAATAATTATGACGCCTTGAAATAATCTGAATAGTTGTGCAGCTCATTATGCGCCTGAAAGGCTAAGCGGCCTTTGAGAATCCTTCACAAAGAAGTCCTTAAGCACTTTTCCGAGAACCGGGTATAAATGGCGCTGCTGCTTGCTTCACTAGGAGTCTGATTTGTGAACCGGGTGGCTGCCGGTCACAGTTCAAAATCATCCCCACTTTACGGAGGAAGCCTGTGCCAAGGTTTGATCACATAGTATTTTTAAAGGAGAGTATTAGAAGCTGGTTATACGTTGGCATGTGGATGCAAAACTATGAGCACTAAAGGTACGTCTGCAGCTGTTAATTTCTGGAACGGCTTCAGACTTTCTGTTTTTCATAAAACCCGAAACTGAACACATTTCCACATTTGGAAGTTGAGTGCGTGCCGTGCACTGTCGCCTCCTGTGACTCCGTTGTGCCCTCTTGTTTCCTTGGTAGAGTTTTCGGTCATGAAGAGGAAGAGAGGCAGGCCGAAAGGGTCCACGAAGAAGCCCAGCGGCGAGGAGGACCTGGCAGAGAGCGTCGTTAGTCCGCAGGAGGGCAGTCCGCCGGCCCCAGAGGAGGGGAGCAGCCTGGCTCCGGGCAGCTTGGAGTGCGGCCAGTGCCGTCGAAAGTTCTCTAACCCGCGCCAGCTGAGGAAGCACGTCTGCATCATCGTGCTGAACTGGGGTGAGGAGGACGGAGACGCAGGTACGTTGCCCAAGGGCCGGACGCGCCAGTTGCTCGCGAAGATGCGTAACTGCGGACATCCGTTTGCCCTGGGTCAGTTACTGCATGGAGATCGAGCGCTTTTGTACGCGGCCTACCTATCTGGAAAAGTCTCTGTTTGGGAACCGATGACTCTTACTGTCGGTGACGTGTCCGGTAGGCGGTGCCCACGGAGTGCGAGTCTCGGGGACACGTCCGCGGGAGCTCTGGGCTCTGCAGAGAGGGTAAAACACAGCGTCCCCTCGGTGAGCTTGCGTCCTGGGTAGGACAGCAGGGTTGTGCATCACGAGATGTTAACAGGGAATGTACCTTGGAGGGGAGGCGGCCTTCTGACGGGGGGTCAGGAGGGAGCCTGGAGTCATGGTGTGCGTGGCATTGGCATTAATGGAGGGAGGTGTGGGCAGAAGTGCAGACGTTAGGGTGCTCGGGGCCCCTGTGAGGCACCTGCTGAGCCAGCAGTGGCTGGGGGGCTAGGTTGTGGCAGGCATTCTGGAAGAAAGGAAAGAACACTGGTGCTTCCTCCATTTACGTTCCTGGCTAAGCTTCATCTGAAGTAACTTGCTTTTTAAAAAATAGTTGTTTAATTTTGAGAGCGAGGGGGGATGTGGGGGAGGGGCAGCGAGAAAGGGAGATAGAGTTCCGAAGCCGGATGTGGGGCTCAAACTCGCACCGTGAGACCATGACCTGAGCTGAAGTTGGGCGCTTCACTGACTTCGCGCCTGAAGTAACTTCTAAAAGAGGCTGAAGGAGGTTCAGTGAAGGTGGGCAAGGAGTGCTGTCTCTGCGGTGGGGCAGGTCTCGGGGGCGACCCTGTGGGAGGAATGAGCTAGCAGGACTGCACTGGAGAGGGGAGGGCCTCTGCTGTGGGCCCTGCTCTTGTCTGGTTCTTGTACCACTTTTGAAGTCTTCAGACTTTGCCCAAGACTTTGAGTTCTTACTGTGTTTTGTACTGTGCTAAGCTTGTTACATGGGAGTAACCAGTTCTGGTTAAAACATAGGCTTTGGAATATGGCGGCCAGGGTTTGAATCCCAGCTCCTCCAGGCCTTAATAGCTTCCTTCTGCCCCAGTTTCCGTATCTGTAAAATGGGAATAAAACACAGCACTATCTCATATGGTTGCTTTGAGGATTGAATAAGGCAGGACTTTTAAGGTGCTCAGAACAGTACCTGCATTTGAAAAGCGCTCAGCGAACGTTAGCTATAACTTATTCGTAGCAGTATGGGAGCAGTACTGTTGTCTTCCTTCCTGTCGTGTATGTAAGGATAGCTAGACTGGGCAATCAGGTGTTTGTCCAGGGTTCTTTAGTTAGCAAGGGAGCCTAGCCTCTGAACCTCAGTCCTCAAGTCCCTTTACTGTAAACACCTCCCAACCGGGAAGAAGACCCTAGCGCAGATCGGGGGCGTAACTGAGTAACTGAGTAACTGATATTTACCAGACATCTAGGTTGGTGGCCAAGGCTCATTGCCAACATCTGCACAAACTGTAGAAAATATAAAACGTTCTTTCCTTTGAAGAACGGCTCTCGAGGTGACTTTCTAGGCTGCATGGGCTAATGCAAATAATGGACTAGCGCTCAAACAGGATAGGCCACTGGGAAGACACCTGTCCCACAGCAGAGGGGACGTCATTGCTGTGGGAGGCACGTAGGCCAGGAGTGCTGTGGTTTCAGAGCCATTGGCCTCCTGTTTCAGAGCCTGATGCCCTTTTGGCAAATAAAGGTACTTCTAGAACCGAGATGGTTGAGGGAGGAAGGATTAGAATGCACCTCCCTGCCCATAGAGTGCTGATTTCTGGTGCATTTGTCAACCACTGGCCCTGGGTTATGGGCTGTCCCCCCCGGCCCCCACCCCATGCACACCCCCACTCTCTTTTTCTCACACAAATAGTTAATGGTGGTTGCATGTTGTTTATTTGTTCATTAAGTTTTTTACTTTATTTATCTTTTTATTTATTTATTTTTTTTAACGTGTATTTATTTTTGAGACAGAGAGAGACAGAGCATGAACGGGGGAGGGGCAGAGAGAGAGGGAGACACAGAATCGGAAGCAGGCTCCAGGCTCTGGGCCATCAGCCCAGAGCCCGACGCGGGGCTCGAACTCACGGACCGTGAGATCGTGACCTGAGCTGAAGTCGGACGCTTAACCGACTGAGCCACCCAGGCGCCCCTAAGTTTTTTACTTTAATCCCTGTATAGTGTTCCTAGTTTCAGGCACATAGTGTAGTGATTCAGCACATCCACATGTCACCCGGTGCTCATCACAAGTGCAGCCCTCAATCGCATCCCCCCAGCCGCCTCCCCTCGGGTAGCCGTCGGTGTGTTCTCTGTAGTTAAGAGTCTGTTTCTTGGTTTGTTTCTCTCTTTTTTTCCTTTGCTTGTTTTGTTTCTTAAATTTCACATAAGAGTGAAATCAGATGGTATTTGTCTTTCTCTGACTTATTTCACTTAGTGTTATACCCTCTAGCTCCATCCATGTCGTTGCAAATGGCAAGATTTCATTCTCTTTATGGTTGACTGATACTCCATTGCACATACATGTATGTGTCCATGCATGCACACGCACACACACACACACACACACCACACCAGCTCTTGTTCCAGTCACCAACTGATGGACGCTTGGGCTGCTTCGTAGTTTGACTATTGTGGAAATGCTGCTGTAAACGTAGGGGGGCATGTGTCCCTTTGAATTAGTGTTTTTGTATCGTTTGGGTAAATACCCAGCAGTGTGATTCCTGCATCACAGGGTAGATCTGTCTCTAACTTTTTGAGGACCCTCCATACCGTTTTCCAGAGGGGCCGCACCACTTTGCGTTCCCCGTGGCCCTTGCCTCTTAATGAGTGGGGCCGGCTGTAGCGTTAAGAGAGCCCTGTGTGTACCTGCCTGAGTCCCGAGAATTTGAATCTTTGGGGTCATTCAGTGCTGTCTTCTTGAGGACCTGCTTTGTTTTTGTGCCTTCACATGATTTATCCCACCAGCCTCCTCCTGAGAGACCCCTGGGCTTTCTGTGTGATTACGGCCGGAACTCAGGGTTCTCCTTTGCAAAACATTCCTGCTGCTGCTTCCTTCAGATGTCAGACCTGGATCTAACTTGGATGCAGCCTGAGGAGTTCAGTCGGGTCTGTGGATTGTCTGCATTGCCCTCAGGGTTTTCTTCCTAAAACAAAGTTTTTCAGTGTCTCCCCTTCAGAGTCAAGTGCCAGGTCCTCTTCCTGGGCATTGAAGGCCCTTAGCAAAAAGATCTTTCCATGGAGCTCTACAGCATTGTTTTTCTGTGTCGTATTGTTGTCAGCTGAGCAAATTTAGGGTCGTTGCCAGTCTTTTGCTGTTGTAAATATTGCTTTCATAAATACTTCTGTGTGCAGGCATATATGTATGTACGTGCGTGTATATGTGCGTGGACACACGTGTATTTGTGGACTTACGTTGTTACTTTCATAGGATAAATTCCTAGAAGTGTAATTGCTGGGTCAGGATGTATATTACATGTTGCCGAATTCCCCCTCCCCACCAAAAGCTCACACCAGTTCAGGTTCCAGAAGTGTCTCACAGTACCTATCTTGTTTTTCTTTTTAAATACCTGAAATGATGCAGAAAGTACTAAGAGGAAAGTAACAATAATCCAGAATTTCACTGCCTAGGTGTATTGACTACTATACCGTGTAAGAAAGAGAAGGAAGATCCTTCTCCGTTCTGTGTACACATATGTTTTTTAGAAATGGGGTCATGTATCATGTTCTGTGATTTCTTTTTTTACTCACCAATATAGCCGATAACATTTTCCATGTTAATATTTTTTTGTTTAACAAGCTGTTTCGTAGCACTTTCTGGATGCTCCGTGTTTACTGCTGCTAGCTCCTCTAATTCTCATAGCAGCCTTAAGAAGTAGGCATTATTGTTACTCTCATTTTATAGGAGAGGATACTGAGGCACAGAGAGGTTCAGGAGTTTGCTTAGATCACACAGCCTGTATGTGGTGGGTCTGGGTTCTGAACCCACCGCGGTGTGGCAGCTGTGCTATGCTTCCTGACCAAACTACTCAGTAAATGCGCATTTTTGTCATTTTTAAAGGACACCCAGCATTTCATCGTATGTGTGGGCCATATATTTTCCTTCATCGGTTTCCAGTTGATTGACATCCAAGATTGCTTTTCATTTTTCTCCCTGATTACAAAAAAGAAAACCACTACTCAGGGCGTCTGAGTCAGTGAAGTGTCCAACCAACTCTTTTTTTTTTAATGTTTGTTTAATGTTTTTGTTTTTTTTTAATGTTTGTTTATTTATTCAGAGCGAGTGCTCATGGGGAAGGGGCAGAGAGAGAGGGAGAGAGACAATCCCAAGCAGGCTCCATGCTGTCAGCTCACAGCTCGACACAGGGCTCGAGCTTAAGACCCTGAGATCAAGACCTGAGCCAAAATCAGGAGGTGGACGCTTAGCTGACAGAGCCACCCAGGTGCCCCAGGCATCTGACTGATTTTCGATCTCAGCCCAAATCTTGATCTCAGGGTTGTGAGTTCAGGCCCTGCCCTGAACTCTGCACCAGGCTTGAAGCCTACTTAAACAATAACAGTGACAGTCCACAGGTGAGTGGTCTTGAGCATGCATATTAATTTTATTATTTGCACTTACGCTATTATGATCTTAGATGGATACCAGTAACGTAATTGCTCGGCTAATAAGGGCGTAGTTTACCTTTTGACACATATGCCTGTTGCCAAGCCGCCCCGTAGACAGCATCTGTCAGTTACTTCCCCGACACATATGTGCCGAGGTTATTTTCCACGTTCATCATTGTCTTGTCGTTTGTAGCCTTGCTTTGTTTTCTTTCGCACTTTGCTGGAGTTTTATTTTTTATTTTATTTTTTATTTTTTTTAATTTTTTTTTTTTTTTAATGTTTATTTATTTTTGAGACAGAGAGAGACAGAGCATGAACGGGGGAGGGTCAGAGAGAGGGAGACACAGAATCTGAAACAGGCTCCAGGCTCTGAGCTGTCAGCACAGAGCCCGACTCGGGGCTCGAACTCACGGACCGCGAGATCGTGACCTGAGCCGAAGTCGGCTGCTCAACCGGCTGAGCCACCCAGGCACCCCGATTTGCTGGAGTTTTAAATGTCTGTATTGTCACTACATGTTCCTTTTAAATTTCTTGCCCTTTTCTTCATGGCTTAGAACACTTACCTCTACCCCCAAATAATAAAAAACGTGCTCCTATATAGTCCTCTGTTATTTTTGTACGGTTGTATTGGTTACCTGTGTCTTTGATCCATCTGGAAATTGTATTTTTGTAAAAAGTTTAAAGTAAGACAGTTATATATTTGATCACTAAACATGGGCAAAAGAATTATGCTTAATAAATGCAGTTTGGTAGATAAGCTATTTCACATCAAAGGGTCCACAGAGGAAATAATAAGGGTCCGGTGCAAAGTCTAAGAAATACTTTAAAAGAGTAAAACTTCGTATTTTGAAAATAATTGTGCATGTATAGGAAGTTGCCAAGATTGTCTAGAGAAGTCTCGTGCCCTTGACCCTGTTTCTCCTAAGGATTGTGTAGAGGTTGACGCATGACATCAGAATGGGGACGTGGACAGTGAGATGACGTGTGTGGGTAGTTCTGTGTCACGTGTCACAGGGGTAGACATGTCAACCCACCCCCACCCCGGGCAACCACAGGTCTGTCCTCCAGCTCTGTAATTTGGTCATTTGAGGATCTTCTATCAGTTGAATCACATGGTATGTGACTGCTTAAGATTGGCTTGGAAAACCCCCTCTTCGGCCTCACTTTCATAATTTTATAGGTGAGGAAGTTGAGTCCAGAAGTGATGATGATCAGGCGGAGCCCCATGCCTCGTCCGAGGTAGGGTTGGGGTCCCATCCCACACCTCCTGATCCTCACCCGTTGGCCAGCCTGCTGTGCCACGGCCGTGTCTTAAAACCGGTCTCATTTCCACTCCATGGATGCAGATTTTATTCATTTCAGTGTACCTTTGTGAGCTTTATCTCTAACCTTATAAGAAATGAAGGCTCCACCCTGCGAGGTTCATGTTTATCTTCTGCTCTGTAATTCGTTCAGCCATGTCTCCTACAATGGCAGACTTGAGCAGTCCTTTCTTTTTTTTTTTAAATTTTTTTTTTCAACGTGTTTTTTTTTTTTATTTATTTTTGGGACAGAGAGAGACAGAGCATGAACGGGGGAGGGGCAGAGAGAGAGGGAGACACAGAATCGGAAACAGGCTCCAGGCTCCGAGCCGTCAGCACAGAGCCTGACGCGGGGCTCGAACTCACGGACCGCGAGATCGTGACCTGGCTGAAGTCGGACGCTTAACCGACTGCGCCACCCAGGCGCCCCTTGAGCAGTCCTTTCTAATAAGATTATCAGCGGCCTCCAGTAATAGCCGTAGAGAAACCGGACTCGTGTTCCATTGATTTGAATGACCTAAAAGGACTTTAACAAATACCAGACGGAAAGGTAGAAGTTCTGGGAGTCTTTCCCTTTTTGGCCCCTGTCGAAGCCGCTGAAATATGCAGAAATGACCTTCTGTCCAACTGGCTTGTGGCTGCCGTCCATGTGTCCGTGTGACTGCTCCGGATCCTAGTTTGCCAAACACAACGTTACAATTTGGAAAATTCTTGCATAATTGTTTTAATACACGGTCTGCAAAGAGCAGATTAGTGACATTTCAAACAGTTGACCTTGACTCTTTAGCTTGCTAAAACAATCACAAGAAAACAAAACAAGCCCTTCCCTTCGCTGAACCACGGCAAGTTAAAATAATACTTTTGATGTGTATTCAACGTTTATTTTATTCTGCATACGAATAGTAAAAGAAACCAGGAAAAGAGATTTTTTTTTTTTTAATGCCATTATGTGGAGCAGCTGGTGTTTTTGAAAAACAGTTTGCGGCCTACAGAAATCAATATGTCAACTTTACAAAAGTGACTTCTGAACCTGCCTTAGCTTGTTATTTCTGGGGTCATTTTCTGCAAGGAGAGTTGCAGAAATGGGCTCTTAACTCTTGTTAAATCTGTCCTAGAGAAGACAAGGCATTTATTTTAAGATATTCCCTAAGATGCCCCTGTAATCTTCATGGAGATTTTCTGTAACAATGCTTCAAGTGCCTTCTACTGCATTTGTGTTAGCAAAACGGCTGACTCGGTAATGGCTGCTCTGACTGAAAACGGTTTTGGGTGAGTTGTGTTTGAAACTTTGCAGGAGGCAAGGCGGAGCAGCGTCAGTCTCTCGAATGGAACATTTTTCTCCGTGGAAAGCTGAGTAATGGTAACGGCTGGTTCCTCTTGCTGCCTGTAAACCCTGGTTTCACCCGTGCCCCGGTCAGGTGGCTGGAAGCCTGGAGGTCACGTCTCCAGGCACACCCAGCCTTCGGCCTGCTGGGAAGTGTGGGCGTGTGTCCTCACACTGTGAATATTCCCTCGCGGTGACACCTTGTGCTCCCAACTCCCCCGCTTCTCACCAGCTGCTCCTGCCCGCCTGCTCGGTGAGCTCCTGTTCCTCCTCTCATCACGTCACCCCCCCCAACCCCGTCACTGTCCCCGAGTCTGTCAGTCAGCGGAGGCCAGGCCACACCCTTACAACAGGCCTCTCCCAAACTGCAGTGGCCTAACGGAAGCAAGCTCGCGTTCTCCTTCGGACTCCATACCTGCTGCCGGTCCTCAGGGGCTCTGCTCACTCGGGGTCCTGGACGCAGAGAGCAGCCCCCCGCCCCGAACGTGGCTGGTCACTGTGCAGGAGGGGAGGAGAGCCCTGCGTGGTTTCGTGTCAGCCTCGAAGTGACACCCGTCATTTCTGCCTGTGCATTTCGTTGGCCAGAGCTGATGTCGTGGCCCCACCGACTTCAAGGGGCCAGAAAGTGCCTGGGGTGGGGGAGAGCCGGAGGTGTTTGATGACTGTCACTAGTGACTGCTGCATGGCTCCCATCCACTTCCTTGGACTCACCCCCAGCTGTGCTCTGTGACCTGCAGACGCCCTCCTTGCCCCCACCCCGTCCTGGGCTCCAGACCCGTTCGGGTGACCCACAGGCGGCTTGCGCTGTGGGCTTGTTTGGTGCTGAGCTCACTGACTAGCTCCTTATAAATGCCCCCCCCCCCCCCCATATTCTGACTTGGTGACTGGCCCCACCATCCAGATGTCACCTCTCACATTGGTCATTTGTCATGGTCAGTTGACTTTTCCTGTGAGATATTTCTCCTATCCTCCTCTCTATCCGGCTGACATTCGTGTGGGTCAGGCCCCATCATTCCCTCCACAGACTCTTTGATGGCTCTGGTCCGCGCCCTATTCCCATCCACGCTCTGTGTCGACCAGTGATTTGCATACACGTCCCTGATAAATGTTCATTTTTTACCAATAAATTGCATTTTTAAAATTTAAAAACCAACTACAGCATCCTTTCTATAGGCCCACCACTGTACTGAGTGTCTTAGAAATGTTAATTGATTTCCTCTTCATTAAAAACCCCATGAGGTACTTACTGATTTTGTCCCCGTTTCACAGATTCGGAAACTGAGACAAGCACCCTCCCCAGTGTTACCCCGTAGTAAGTGGTGGGCCTGGGCTGGGAGCCCAGGCATTTTGCTCAAATCCCCATTTGCTGTAAGAACGTGTTTATGGTTGTTGTAAAACACACGTAAAATATAAAATTCGCAAGGATGCGGTAAGAAAGGGAAAGAGGAATTCTCCCATGTTCTCCCCGGATTTCAGTGGATTGTTTGAGACACGCCCTGGGTGCGTGCACTCTGGCTCTCCCTGCCGCTGGGGCCAAGTGCACGCTGCTCGCATCTGTCCCCTGAGGACCGGCTAGCTCTCCCTGCTGCTGTTCAGACAGTCCGAGCTCCTCATGAGCCTGCTGGGTTGTTTCTGCACAGCCTGACAGCTGCCCCCCCGCCCCGACCCCTTCCCATGTTGCCCGTGTATGACTCTGTAACAGACTTCTGGTGGTGCCAGTACCCTGCACGCTTGTCTCTTGTACGTTGTTCCCTTTGCCTGTGGAATGGCCCCCTCCCCTCCGCCCTCTGAGTAGCCACACTCGCCTCTGGCCCCAGGCGCTTGCCCATCCCTCTGCCTTTGCACACCCATCCCTTCTCCGGGACGCCAGGGCCGTCTGGTGTTCGTGTGCCAGCAGATGCCCACCCTCCTGCAGCTCCTGGCCTCACTGCTGTCTCAGGCTGGCTCAGCGTGCCCGTCCTTGTCCTCAGCCTCTGCCTCCTGGCAGCCCAGGCTGCTCACCCCGTGCCATGCGGGTCTCCTCGTGTTAGGAGTGTCGTATGTGTGTTTGTATCCCCACGTGCTGATAGCTCAGCAGACGGGATCTCGTGCTGTCCCAGGGCCTGGTGCCCTGCACATGGCATAGAATCACTCATCACTGTCCTTTCTTTGCCAAAATCTAGAGCCAAACTCTGCTCCTTTATGGATTTGGCATAAGGAAGACCATGTTACGTACGTCGTGTGGGTATGTCATTTCATTACTCTGTCTCCAGTGTTCAGAACAGTGCCTGGTACACACGAAGTGCTCAGTAAATGCACGGATCCTTTAGAGCACAAACAGGAACTACACAGTCTGTAATGAGCAGGAAACTCAAAGTTAGTTTTTCTAACTTCTATGTACGTTTCTACGTGGTGTGGGCCAGGTGACCTGGATCGGCCCCAGTACGTGCTGCTGGCTGCCTGGCCAGCGCACCTGCTAATGGTCATTTCTGGACTCTGTGTTCTTTACACTTTGGGTTTCATCTCTCTGTTTTCTCACCTATATTTGATGGTTGCCTGGGAAAGTTACCTCTCACTTGCTGGTGCTTCCCAGTCTTCTGAACTAGAAACCTGAGTTGCCCTTAATTCCTCCTCTGATCCCACCCCAGACTGCACTGTCATTGAGCCTTGCTGGCTTTTGTGCGCCCCTCTTCCACCACCCCCCCCCCCCCCCCCGCCCCGCGCCACCCTGGGGCCTCCAGTCTCCTTCCTGACCTTCCTCCCTGCCCCAGGTCTAGCTTCCTCTTTGTCTTTCTTTTACTTTTTCTTTCTTTCTTTCTTTCTTTCTTTCTTTCTTTCTTTCTTTCTTTCTTTCTTTCTTTCTTTCTTTCTTCCTTTCTTAACAGAAGTGTGCTGTTTAAGTTACTCATCGTTATCTTATTATTAACAAAATAAGGCACTGTGTTTACAGTCATGAAACAAGAAACAGTCTGGAGAAAAGTTGGGCTGGAGGGAAGGTGGGGAGGGTGCGGGGAGAAGATGGGGGGCAGGCACAGACTCAAATCTGCCCCTGTGGGGTTTGGGGTTCCCTTCCCACCCTGATCCAAGCGCTGTTCTGGATCTTCGGAGTCAGGTGCCAGTGGGACCTCCCAGGTACTGTCAGCCACAGCCTTTGGATCGGTGGCTCCACATCTCCACTGGCCCCCTAACCCCGCCTCTCCACAGAGCAGTGTCCAGCGCAAAGGTGACCCGTTGCTTTCTTGTTGAGCATCCCTCTGTGGCCTCCCTGTCCTTGCGAGTAGTGGTCTCCCCCCTACCCTGAGACTAGATGCTGCATCTGGACCACTGCTGTGCACACTTGTGCCTACTTGTCTCCTGGCTCCTTTGGTGCAGGCGCCGTTTTCTTCTTAGGGAGCCCCCTCCACCCCCTGAGCCCGCCAGCTCTCTCTCGTCAGGGTCAGCAGCTGGTAAACAGCTGCTCAGTGAAAATACCTGTGTGTGACCTTCATTACTCTGGTAGCTTCTGGTAGCTTTTAAATGAAGTTCAGATGGGTGATAACAGGGTAGGTGATCAGACTGCTTTAGGGGAGGAAGAAAGCATGAGACCTATAGCTGGGAGCCCATGGGGAGCTCTGTCGGGCCCCAGCAATGAGTGTGAATCAGGCTGGGAAATTCTACAGATGCGTGTTTACATGCTCGCAGAATTTCCAGAGGCGAGCTAGTCCAGAGCTTCCACGGGTCAGCAGCAGACACACCCAGGTCAGCGGGCCCGTGATGCTCACTGGCCCCGTCTGGGCTCCACGGAGGTGCCTCGTCTTGCCGCGCCCAGCCGCTGCCAGGGCCCTGAGCATCTGTTCTAATCCTCCTGCTGGACACCAGGGTAGGGCAACCATCTCACTGCAGATGAAGAAAAAGAGGCTTTGCCACCTGGAGGGAGTCGTCCAAGGCCAGCTGGTGATTACCTGAATCCCTTAGACTTCTGACCTCAAGCTCTGGTCATGTGGATCAAGCTATCTCCTGGGATGCTGGCCCTCCGACTCGCCACCCTGCCCTGGCCCAGAGTCACCTGAATTCAGACCTCCAGTCCTGTGGGAATGAAGTCTCCAGGTGTGAGACACAAGTAGGGCTGACGCCAGGTACCCCGCAATCCCTCCTCCTGACTTGCTGTGTCTCTCGGGCAAACCAGGGGTGCTCAGTGCCTTTTCTTGCAGTGGGAGGAGAGAGCAGAGGAGGAACAAACAATCCCACCTAAGTGGGATGTTATGCCGGGACTTTTGAAGGAAGGCGTTCTTGTTCAGCATCTTGGCGGCCTCCTGGGGCCGTGCTGGCTGCGAGTGACTGTGCTGGGGAAGCCGGTTCTCCTGTGTCAGGGCCAAGGGCACAGCCCACTGTGTCTTTATGTGTGAAGTTCGGTGGGGTGCCCACTGACTGCATCCTGGCGTGGAGGGACTTGAGAGGGTGTGATGGAGGCCGTGGCACCTGGGCTTTCCTGCTACTTAATGCTTTTTCGCAAGACAAGGAGCTCCTGTGCCTTGTGACCCCGTATGAACAGGAGCTCGGTCTCTCCCGGGAAAACCCCCGATGGCTGAGAAATCCTGGGATGGGTGGCCAGACTTACTGCTGGGCCTGGTGCTTCTGGCTAAAGCAGGGGGCTGGGCCCGGTGCTTCTGGCTAAAGCAGGGGGCTGGGCCCGGTGCTTCTGGCTAAAGCAGGGGGCTGGGCCCGGTGCTTCTGGCTAAAGCAGGGGGCTGGGCTTGGTGCTTCTGGCTAAAGCAGGGGGCTGAGTCTGGTGCTTCTGGCTAAAGCAGAGGCAGGGCAGGGCAGGACCACATGTCTGTGGTGTACATCCTGGAGGGCTTCCTGAGGAGGGGGCCATGAGCTCCATGTCTGAGGATGACCTGGTGTTTATGTGTGCGGAGAGGAGGTGAGACAGGCATTTCCTTTCCTGTGGCTCCAGCACAAGCCTGCAGGTGCGGTAACATAGCAGGAACCGGGGTCACGGGGAAGACAGAGGCCTCCTGCCCTTCCTGTGCTTCTTCTCACGGCTGTCACTGCACGGGGCCGCTGCTGGAAGCAGGTGCCTGCCTGGCTTTCCTCCGGAGCCAGACAGCCGGGAAGATGTGAGAAAGCCTGAGGGGAAGCACAGAAGCGAGAGTGATGCGTATTCAGCAGGTCCGATGGAATTGTCGTGGGCTAATAAGTTCCTTAAACTGCTGTCTTAGCAGCGTGGAGCGAATTGGTGCCAGAGTCCCAGAATATAATCCCTTATCAGTCTGCTGTTCTGACGACTGTTCTGAGCTTTTTATTAATGTGGCTGATAACACTTACTCTCTGGGGTGTTCTGAGATTTAATTAGTTCTTGGGCAATTTAGAACAGGTACTTTGGAATATTAGTGCGGTGTTAATTATACATGAGTGCCTATGAGCTAATTTCTTCAAATGTGTGATTGCGAGCACGCTTAACTCTTCATCTGCCCTTTGCCAAGTCAACCTGCCTGGTGTGAGTGTTACCACACAGGGGGCGCTGTGAGGGCCTGTGGGGAATTGAGGGATACGAACACAGACACGGATCCTACAGCTGAGAGTGTGGACTTGGGGAAAGGAACAGCATCCCTCCCAAAGGAACCCCTCTGGGACAGGAGGGGACGGAGAGCAAGGAGATCTTGTGTCAGAGGGGCTTAGTTTCTCTTCGTAAGGTCAGAGAAGCTCATCAGAGTTCGGGGTGCGTGTGGCGTGTGGCGTTAGGGGCTGGGAAGAACGGGAGTGTTTTTGCAGCTCTGCTGTGGGTCATTC
Source organism: Panthera pardus (assembly GCF_024362965.1). NCBI lineage: Eukaryota > Metazoa > Chordata > Mammalia > Carnivora > Felidae > Panthera > Panthera pardus. The sequence goes on along the minus strand of NW_026527002.1, from coordinate 75,024,090 downwards.
ATTGATCCAGTGGAAGCGGCAGTCACCGCTATCTACGTACCAGGCGTGTGGTTGTTGCCGGTGATGCGATGGCGAGAGAACAGCGTTCGCGCAGGAAAGTCGCTCAGAGTTCGGTGGTGCAGGCAGAGAACCAGACCGGCCCTTGGAGGTACGCGGGAGGAGCACCCACCGAGGTCACACGGGGTCTGGAGGGAGCTCAGAGGAGTCAGTGGGAGAGGGTGTGGGGGAGTCCCGATGAGGGTCTACGGTATCCAAATTCAGCAGTGGCCATGGGAGTGGCAAGAAGGGGACAGAGTCCAGAGCTCCGGCGGAAATGGGATTCCCAGGGCCCGGTAGAGGTTGGACGGGGCGAGAGGCAAGAGGGAGTGAGTGGGCGGTGGCCTGGGTCTTGGCTCGGGTGCTAGGGTGGAGGACGGGCCCTGCCAACCCGAGAACCCCAGGGAGAAGCAGGTTTGGGGGAGAGAGGACAGGTTCCTTGTGGTCACCCGTTGAGTTTGGCAGACTGTGGGTGTCCAAGGGGATGTTATCTACCTGGCCGTGGAGCCGGCAGGAGGGCTGGGCTGGAGCCCTAGCCCTGGGGCCATCAGCCTATGAGGGCACAAGTAGACGGTCATCAGGGGACTGGGCGGAAGTTCCTGAGGAAGGCCACTTCTAAGGGAGAGGAGGACGGGTCAGCGATGATAGGTGAGGCAGGGAGACGAAATGAGATGAAGCTGGGATAGAGGCCATTGTTCTTGGGTCTGAGGAGTGTGGCTCATGCTGACATGAAGGTGACATGGGGCCAGAAAGAGGAGCCATCTAGGGTGACTGAAAGGATCTCTGCGGGGAGCTGGTGGGACATGGCCAGGAAGCAGGTGCCACACTTGAATTGGCAACCTGAGGGTTTAGTAAAGGGATTCCCCATCAAAGTGTGGTCATGGGGGAGACTGTGGATAGCGCAGTAGTGGGGTGCTGTTTACGCCCCAGGTATAGAGACAGAGGGGGAGAGTGGCCCCTGAACTCCAAGGCCAGTCTGTGGCCGAGGAAGCAACCTCAGACAAGCTGGTGACCAGGAGGGAGCCCAGATCTCCTGCCATTGCCTCCTCCATTGGCCAAACCCAGCGGGAAGCCAGAGGGCAGTGGACCCCCTGGGTGAAGGACAGAGGGTGGGCCCGGAGGGGCAAATGGGAACTTTCTAGAACACTGAGGACACTGGACTTTTGCCCATTACCCTTTTTTTTTTTTAAGTTTGTTTTTGAGATAGTGAATGGGGGAAGGGACAGAGAGAGGGAGAGAGAGAGAGAGGCAGAGAGAGAATCCCAAGCAGGCTCTGCACAGAGCTTGATGAGATCTCACGAACTATGAGGTCATGACTTGAGCCAAAATCGAGAGTTGGACCCTAAACCGACTGAGCCACCTAGGCACCCCACTCATTACTCTTAAAATGGGACCCATGCTGGGTGTCTGCTCCCTGCCTCAGGTTTGTAGTCAGAGCGCCCCCCTGCGTGCGAGGGCACCAGGCCCTGCCGTGGGGGGGTGGGTCTCAGCACTGTGGGCGTGCCCACCCTTCTGGGAACATCTGCTTCCACATTAGGTTTCGCATTCCACCTTGCACTGTGCCATAGCTCTTTTAAACACCGTCTTTTCAAAAGGAAATGAAATATAAAGAATTACGCCAATGTGCTGGGGTTGAAGAGCTATAAGGCACAGATGTCAGGAAATTAGAAGTTATAGTTCCCGGAACGTCAGTGACTCGACAGGGCACACTGGGCCGGGGGGCAGGTGAGGCACGCTCCCGCTGCAGCTCTCTTGTGTTAGCACAGACCCAACGGAACCACGGGGACCGGGCGTCCCGGCCCCAGACCGGGGGTGGGTACGCACGGGCACCAGCCCCACGGCAGCACGCGCGGCCCGAGGGACGGCTGTGCGTGCTTCACTGTGCAGCCTTTCCCTTGCTTGAACAGTGATTCGCTTTGCACGCACAGACCGTAAGTTTAGAGAGCTCCCGACCGATGCAGCTGAAAGAGTGTCGCTCACGCCCCGCGCCCTCCGCCCTGGCCACTCAGGGCAACGGCCGTCGTCGAAGTGGTACTTGGCACAGCCCTTCCGCGTGCGTCCTCATCCGCTCGTTTTCAAGGTGTTTTCAGGGCCCTGCAGAGGTGCTAGCGGCTCAGGGTGGACAGGTGGGGGCGCTGGTGTGGGAGGTGGCGAGGGGGACCCCACCCGTTTCAGCCAGAGAAATCACGCCCCTTTGCCGACTGTTTACGTTGAAATTGCTTAAATAATTCACCTGACAGTGGTTCTGCCGCTCGACACCCTTGATGAGCGCCTTCCTGCTGCAGTGAGAGTCATGCTGGGATTCAGACAGTGAATGTCTACACAGCGTGGTGTGAATTTGACGGACAGGGGCCCCTCAACTGAGGGCCTCATGTTCCGGAAGAGCACGGTCATTAGAGCCTTGGAGCGAAAAGCGAAACATAAAAAGATTGGCTACAGGGGCACACGGTGCATACGGTAGTCGAGTTACAGGTGCTCGTTAAGTTAATGCTCAGGAAAGTGCTTTGCACACTGTAAAGCACCACGCGGAAGATGAGGTGGGTGGTCTTATCTAAGTACCGGTGGAGTTTCTCTGTCTCTCCAGATTGTTGACCGGAGGAAAACTACCAGACAGACAGACCACCGTGAGATGTTTCCGTCCGAGCCCCAGTGCTGCTGATGGGGTCAATGCTGACCTTTCCTCCTGCGGCCTGGCTGGCCTCCCCCCAAGACCCGCTGGGGTTTGATGGGAGCCAGTGCAGTCTGCCTTTTACGCACCTCGGGCAGATTTCAGCTATCGATCTCACTAAAATTACATCCTGTTTTCTGTTAGATCAAGAGTGTTTTCTGAAACAGCTCGGTGAAGATATTTTAGACATCTTGTGCAATTTGAAGATAAAATACGACCTTACGGTGAATTGTGTAATTAACACCTGTGTACAAAGCAGGCCGTTTGGAAGGTGGTTCACCTTAAAAGCAGCATCAGGAAGCTTGGGGTGTAACCTGGGTACTTCCTTCCCCCAGCCCCCAATCAGTGTCTTTATTTCCCACACTGGATGCTATTTATTAAGAGACATCGATTTTCCAGCCATTCCTTGTCAGGCACCCTGCGGAGGCCCAGGGGGTGAGCTGGGCATTCCCTGAAACAAGGGTGAGTAAACGATCCCAGATTACCCATTGGTGTCAGGCTGGGCGCCCTGCTGGCAGCTGGGCTTCCCTGAGCGTCTCTGTCTCAGAAGAGCCATGTTAGTGCCTTGTTTGCTGTAAGAGACTTCAGTCTGTCTCAGTGCAGGGGAGACAGACCTTTACCTGTGCGAGCAGTGCTGAAACTCTTGTCTTCCTCGCTTACCAAGAATGGCCTTTTCCCAACGAGGAGCTTGGCTGCAGAGTGGAGGAGCTGGGCATGCCCCCCACGAGCTGGGATGGGATCTTCGATGCCGGGCCCCGGGTGCAGAGGCTGGCCCGGCCGTCTGTTGTGCTAGGGTCTCCAGCTGTGCGGCTGACTGCGCCGTGTGCCTTAGTGTGGCCGGCAGATTGGCGGGGGGCGTGGGACGTGATGGGGAGCACAAGGCCTCTGAACCGCTGATGGGGGCTTGACCAAGGGCACACTGAGCAAGTGCCAGCCTTTATTTCCCCCCTTAGCCTTCCGCACAGATGCGCCAGGCCCCCATTAGAGGGAAATGGGTTGGGGGGAAAGAGGTTGTTTAAGGGCGGTGTTCGGGTGCCGTGGTCCGTGAGCGTCTGTAAGCCAAGCACTTTCCCCAAGGAGAGAGCAGAGAGAGGGCCAGGCCCGTGTGTCCTCACGGCCATCTGAAGACAACATTGGCCACCGTGGGGCCCGGCTGTTTGGTTGGTTTCTGTCCATGTGCTCTATCAGGGGTGGGAGAGGGCAGGGAGAAGGCCTCACTCTGTTGCACACAGACTCAGGGATGATACTGGGTTTGCCTCCTAATGGGGGAGAGGGTCTCTTGGTCCTGTCACCTCTCCCCCTCACTGAGCCTTGTCTTTGTTATTTTTTAATTCTTTTTAAAGTTTTGTTTTGTTTTGTTTTGTTTTTTTAATTTTTGAGACAGAGACAGAGCATGAGCAGGGGAGGGACAGAGAGAGAAGGAGACACAGAATCCAAAGCAGGCTCCAGGCTCTGAGCTGTCAGCACAGAGCCTGATGCGGGGCTCGAACTCACGGACTGTGAGATCATGACCTGAGCTGAAGTCGGACGCTCAACCGACTGAGCCAGCCAGGCACCCCGAGCCTTGTCTTTATAATGGGCTTAGGGACCCAGCAGCTTCATGAGGGGCCGAGGACCAAAGGCGGTGATGACAGTGTAGCATGCTGAGGGCGGGGGCGCTGGTCAGTGTTGGCTCATCTGTCGAGTGGGTGAGCCTCGGAGCTCTCTGCGGGTAGGAACGGGCCTGGTTCTTCTCAGGTCCCCGGAGCCTGGCACAGGGCCAGGCACCCAAGGGGCCCTCTGTTGTTCTCTGCTTAACAAATGGCCGACTCTGCTGCCTTGTGAAGCGTGAGGCCCTGCCCTCTCTCCACTTTATCGAGTCCCTGCAGCGAGTCAGGCACTGATAGGCTTCCTGCACAATGGGCTAAATCCTGCCGTGCTCATTGTGCTTAGATCCCTGGGGAGGGGTGGGCGGACAAGTAAATAAATGAGCCCTGTCACAGTGACCGTCCTCACTGGTAGGAAATGGTTGTGTGAGTTGTGTTTGTTAGATCAGAACTAGCTCACTAGACTCCACGCTGTGGACCTGCCCGGCTCCCGCGTGCCTGATTGCCTTCTAGCTTACTCTGTGATATACCTATCTGTCAAGTCTTCAATATCCTGAATGTCCCCACTAGCCGTAAACTCCAGGAGGCAGGGGTCTTTCTCTGTTCCGTACACACAGTGTCCCAAATGCCTAGGACAGCGCGCGGCTCTCCATAATTATCTGTGGAGTGAACTGTTGGCTCGTAAAGAACAAATACATTCTGTAGTCCTTTGATAATTCCAAGGAACTACTTATTTCTTTTGCGCATAAATGATGTTTTGTTTAAGAAGCACGGACACGGAGAAAATCTGGAAAAAGGAGGAGAACGAGAAGAAGTCAGCTTACAAAGAGAATGTTTTATTAAGTGGTAGAAAATTATTGTTGAACTTGCTATTAGAGATAGAAATTCTGTTTTCAGAAGAGCAGTGTTTGACATGAATACTTAACCAGAGTGAGGAGAGGGTAACTAGGAAGCAGGCAGAGAAACTGAAGAGACAGGCTTTGAAGTCAGGCCAAGGTTGACTTGACCCTCCCAAGTCCACAGCCAGGTGGAGTCCTGAAAATAAAAGTGAACGTGTCCATGGAGCCTGGTGGTTTAATTTGCCTCGGCTTCCGGAAATGCTGGGTCTGGAGCGAGTGTCTCCATGCTTGTGCCTGAAGGAAGGACAGTGCTGGGAGACTGGGTGGCGAGTGTGGGCTGAGAGCCGGGACTTCTCAGGGAAGTTTCCTCGTGAGGTCTTGGAGCTCTCTCCTCTCTCGACTCCCAGAGGACCCGTGATGTCAGCCGTAGGGCCCACACTTATGATTTTACCGCCAGAGACTGGGAACCAGGACTCCCCCCCCCCCCCCCCCCCGCCACTGCCATGCTGCACAAATGCTACACGTCACATCCAGAAACAACAGGAGACTGGATGGAGGGAGACTTGAGAAGCAGGCGGCAGGGGAGGAAGTGGGGAGACCCTCCAGTGTGCCTAGTGCTACTTTCCACAGATAAAAGGTGAGCACCTACTGTGTGCCAGAGCTGTGGCTGGGAATGAAAACTAGGTGGTAGTGCCGGCCATGATAGAGCCGGGCCGGGGGCTGAAAGACGCATGGCTTCCGGGGACGCCACAGACAACCCAGGATTTGTCCGTGTAGACGTCTGCGTTCGTAGCCCGGAATCTCTGGGTAGCGTCCAGGGTTGTGGCCTGTGTCTGCCGGTCTTTATTCAGCCTACCGGCTTGCCCCTCTCATGCATGGTGTTTTACCTGGAGTTATTTGCTCCTCCCTGAATGCACGTGCTGCTTTTTCTGTGGGAGCCTTGTTCTTTCCATAGTGCTCCACTGCCCCAGGGATCATGTCACATCATCCCCAAGAATCATTCCCAAGGCTGCTGAGGACAGTGCTCACCGTGTGGTGCCCGAGTCCACGGGAAAAGAGTCTTTGGAAGCTCTCGAGAATGGAATGTAGCTGAATGGGCTGTGGTTCCATGTTGGGTGAGGCCACAGAGAATTGATGAAGGATGTACATTTGGGGAAGTCTTCAATGGGGAGTATCTTAGCATCTGTTCCCCCAGATGCAGCCTTGGCTGTGGACAGTTTATGGGATGGTGATCCCAGGCAGCAGAAGTGAGGGAGTGGGGAGGTGCGATAGGGACGGAAGAGAGCCAAGGGTTTGTTGTTGGGCTCACTCCTTTGGTCAGTGAAACCTCGGCTCTTCCAGAATCTTGAAGCTTCAGATGGCTTCCAGAATTGTCCACCCAAATCAGGAGCCCAGAGTGGTCATGTGTTGGCTCCCATCCCTCATTGGTTGAGGGTTGCCCTCCGCCATATTGAACCGTCTTCACTTCTGGGCTGCAGGGGCTCAGCTAGGTCGCCAAAGGACACCCTGTGCAGCAGAGGTGGGATGCTGGAAGACCAGGTAAGTGTGAGCTGCCCTCTGTAGCTGCTGCCAGAGTTGGGTGTGGGCCAAGGGGACACAGCGAGAGCCCCACTGGCGTTTCAGTCAGGGAACCAGAACTCGCACAAAGCACAAACTGGTCTCTGGTGTCCGTCCAAGAGGGAGGAGGGTGCATAGTGTTCCGTCCCCCACTGTCTTACTCGTATTTTTCTTTCACTGCCCCATATTGCTCATTCCTCCACCCCCTTTTCTCCCTGGCGCCTCCCTTCCACAGCCATGCTCCTCAAGGAGAGGCTCTATCTTCTTGGGAGGGGCTTCGAATTTAGAGATGCAAACGTTGCCTAGTCTGATCTCCCAGGTGTTGCAGACTCTTCCCCACAGTGTGACAAATGGTATCTGAAGCTTCCTTGAAAACCGTCATCGGAAATGCATCACCAAAAACCACCCTTTCCTTGTTGGACAGCTCTGACTGCTGGAAATTTCTCTCTTCTGCTGAAATCTGTTGCTGACTTGTACCCACTGGTTCTCGCCTGGCTTTTTGGAGCATAGCCGTGCAGGTCTCCTTTGTCCCCTAGGGTAGGCCCTTTCTCTGCTACAGGCCTATGTCAGGCTCATAAAATAAGGAGGCACGGACCCATCCTGCAGGAGAGTCACAGCACAGTGAGGCATCTGAATAGAAAATTGCAAAGCAGTATGGGAAGTCCAGCCATTGCTATGGTGGTATGTTGGTTATATGTGTGTGTGTGCGTGTGTGTTACCTGTGTGCAAGGTACAGAGGGGTATTTGGTCAACTTGTCACCCAGTATTGTAGCCCAAAGGGGTGAGCAGTAGGTACTCGTGGGTGTGTATTTGAGTCACGGCCTTGAGGGTTCAGGGGTCGCGGGAGAGAAGATTTATGGCAGATCTTGGCGTGCTTTATCTGGTACTTTCTCCTAGTGCAGACAGGAGGGAAGCCACGGAAGGGTTTGAAGGGGTGCAGTGACAGGGACAGATGTGAATTTTGAAGCGATTCACTCTGGGATCAGGAAGGAGAATGGTTTGGAGGTGTGTCCGTCAAGATGACTTTTAGCAGAGGCACCAACTGAAGACGTGTTTGAGGATGAGGATGGCTGTTCATTGGGGTAGAGAGGCATCTGGGGACGTTCCAGGGCGGGCTCAGCCGCCATCACAGTCTCAGGACCGTGTTTCCCTTTGAGATCCTCGAGGCATTGACCCGTCTTTCGCTTGCTCTCCTGTAGTTCCTGGGTGTTTACCTCTGTTCTAAGCAGTGCACACGGCAATGCCTGGCCGAAGAAGAGGGACGTTTCTTTCTTCTTAGGGAAGAAAGCTGCTCCCAGAAGCCCCCTGGCAGCCTCTCCCCCAGACCCCCTTCGCCACATGAGGTCCTGTAGCCCCAGCGGCCGGGTGGCTGTCCCCGGAGCGGGAGGGGCACTGCCCTTGAGGCAGGCACGGGCACCGGGGGTGGGTCTGGTGGCCGGAGCGAGGGCACTGACGGGGGAGGTGAGATTCTTACTGTCTCCCCTCCTCCCCCTGGGCCAACCCAGGCTCTTCCAGATCCTTATGTGCTCTGTCCACCGTCCTCATGGTGCTCAGCTCTGCAGCGCGTTCCAACATAGGATGCCGGCAGCAGAGTCAGGATCTAGCTTATCCAGGGCACAGCCAGGAGCTCCCTTCTGCTTGTGCAGGCTAACGCTGTGTGTGTACTTTTGGTTTTTTAAGTTGATTCGTGCTGTTAACCCGGGTTCTGCTTATGACAGGCTCAAATTCACAGGGTGCTGCTCTTGTTGTTGTCGTACGTGAACGTATCTCTTCCTGCTGTGTCGCTCATGAATTGAATTGTATCCCTTGGTGAGTCTGTTTATAAAGTGAAGCATGATTTTAAATGCAAACAGTCCCTTGGTAAGTTGTTCTTGCCTCTTCATAGCATCCAGTATATTCTCCTGTTGCTTATGCACACGTGTCACCCACGTGACTGTGACGCAGGCAACTTTAGGCTCTTTGAAATGTTTTTAATACAGCCACTAAAAAATGATCTAAAAACATTCCCGTCAGGCCTGATGCAGGTCAGACGTCACAGGATGTAAGCACTGGCAGTGACTTCGCAGGTCACTCGTTTTGCCCTGTTTCTTCTGCTCCTCAGGGGTCGTCTTGCTCTTCAAGGGGTGGACCTATATGATGGTCCTTGACTTCTCCCCTTTGGCCTTGGACAGTAATGCACAGTCTGTGTGATTCACGATCTCATCTGCTGGTTTTTCTCTTCGCTTCAATGTTAACAGGCTTAGTACTGACGCTAATTACGTGACTAAGGACCTGCTCCGGTCTATTAAATTCCCTAAGACTGCTTCCACCAGGTTGAAACATGTTCCAAGTACTTGGTCTATGGGGACAAACGTAAGTGTTTGTCTTGATCAGTCTGCCCCATTAGCCACGTTTTTTTCCTGGCGTCATCTTGGGAGCGCTTTCCTCCCCCCAGCAGCCTTCCCCAAGAGTTTGTGTCTCCGCATTTTATCTTGTCCCGTTGGTTGGTACATTTATGTGCGGGTCTGGCTGTCGGCCGACCTGCTTCGTGGGAAGCAGGGACGTACGGAGCTGCCTCAGGCCGTCTCCCCTTTGGTTTCTCCCGTTTTCTCCAGCTTCTGCTTTATCACTGCACCGTTCTGACCTCACCTGCGTGATGCCCCATGCCGGCGCTTTCCGGGCCCCTACTGTCCGTCCGCCTGTGCGTCTGTCCTGCAGCCATGCACCCGCCCCGCGTGCGTCTCTGCCAAAGGGCTATGTTCCTTCCACTTGTCATGACGTCCCGAAGAAGGGATTCTGGGGCAGGTTAGTTCAGGTCTGTGTGTGATTCCAAGACCGAAAACTCCTTCCCCTTCCTTCCTTCCTGTATCTCCTCTGGAATCCGGAACCGCATGCATTCAAGCGATCACGCGTCCTTTTATTCCTCACTTTGGTGTTGAAGTCTTTCTTCCCCCTCAGGCTACTGCCAAGCGTCGCCGTGCGATGTCGGCCGCCGTTCCTTCTGTGGCTGGCGTCTCCGTTCTTCAGTGGGTTTAAGTGTCCTTTGAACCCACCCAGTTCACCCTCCCCAGTGGCGGCAGATGTTTAAAGCACAGATACCGGTTAGCCCTCCTCCCACATAAACTGTGGCTCACCGTTGCCTTCCTCGGTGGCAGGGGGGTGCTGTGGGTGAAATGTGGCCGCAAACGCGTTTCTCTTGGCTCTCCCATTGTCTTAAGATCTTTTAGATTAGGGCTGACCTTGAAGCATCTAAAGATTTCATGTAAAAAATTGGAATTCCCGGTCTCTCTCTGAACAGCCCAAAGATTGGATGACCTTGTCCTACGACCTGACAGGGTGGCCCCGGCCGCAGCTGGGGCCTGTGCTCCGTCACCTGAGTCCTGCTTGGCGGCTTCCCTTGCCCACACTGCTAGACTGGCATCCGTGGGCACTGGAGTTTCCTGCCCTGCTCTCCCTGAAGGACGGTCCCAGACCTCTCGGGGGGCCTTCGGGCCCTCTGGAACCTAACTTTCACTCCCTCCGCTGGTTTTATTTCCACCTCCCTGCTTCTCCATGAAGCTATACCCACACAGCACACACGCTAAGCTAATGGTTTCCTGCTTGTCTTTGCTGTCTTTTCTTACAATGGGATGTTGCCATTTTTTTTTTCAAATTTTTTTTAACATTTATTTATTTTTGAGACAGAGACAGAGCATGAACAGGGGAGGGTCAGAGAAAGAGGGAGACACAGAATCCGAAACAGGCTCCAGGCTCCAAGCTGTCAGCACAGAGCCCGACGCGGGGCTCGAACCCACGGACCGTGAGACCATGACCCGAGCCGAAGTCGGAAGCCTAACCGACTGAGCCACCCAGGCGCCCCATGGGATGTTGCCGTTTTTATTACCATACCCACTCCTTTGTTTCACACCCTTTTTGCGTGACCTGTTCCCCAGCGTTCCCATCACTTCACAGACGCTTGTGTTTACAGTTAACGGAAGGATTGGTTCCCCAGAAAGCCTTTCCTGACTTCTCGAGTGGATCCCTTCTCATTTCACTTGGCGCGCGGCTGACTGCCCCCCTCCCCCACCCCCGGCCCCCACCAGACTGCAGGGCATTTGAGGGCAGGGTCTGGGTCTGTGCCTTACTGGTCTTCGTATCCCCCACGGAGGGTACCTAGTAATTATAGCTTGAATGATTTCTTCCTGGGCTATAAATCTTGGGAGACTCTATCTTCCTTAATGACTCTGAAGTCTGGTAGGCGTCATGAAAACAAGGTGAGGGGTCATGCCTGCTTTATCAACACTGTATCCCCAGTGCCTCGATGGTGGCCTGTGGCCTCAGTGCCGAATTTACTGAATCAGGTGAGAGACTGAAGAATCAAAGACGATGCCTGAAGTGTTGGAGAGGCCTGCGTAGCAGTGAGGACCCAAGCGTATATATCACACACATATATTTCTTTTACTGTCGCATAAAAAGGTTATGTGCGCGCTCCAATTCTGTCACTGATATAAAAGGATATTTTATACATCTCAGTATTATTTGACCTTCAGGTGATGAATCTGACCTTGAACTGGAAAGGAAGTATAAGGAGGATGATCGAGAAAAGACTCCAAGGAGGCCGCGGACACAGAGGACAGAGAAAGTCCAGAAGGTCTCCTCGGGAAAGGAGGCCGGGCAGGTTTCCGGAGCGAAGAAGCCCATCATAAGTGTGGTTTTAACGGCACACGAAGCTATTCCAGGTGAGCACAGCAAGTGGGACGGGGCCGGAGAAGGACGTTGGGCTGAGTCCATACTGGGCAGTCTCGCTGCTTGGACCCCGTGGTCCCGGGCAGGGGCCGCTGCTGTCGCTGCCGCAGACACGGTCAGAGGAGCAGCGGCCACGGAGCGTGTCTTTCCTTTGCTCCCCTGGCCCAGTCCCTGTCCTGGGTGTGCCCCCTGCTCACTGTGTTGAGCGGTGCGTCCCCCCGTGTGAGACAGACCTGCTGAGACCAGAGGGCCGCAGCCCGCTCCCGGGAGCCCATGTTCTCCGGTCCCCTCCGCCTAACTTCTGTCCTGCGTTTTTAGTGGTTCCATCAAATGTTTTATAATGCTGGAGATTCCTGTCTGCATTTCCTTTCACATAAAGCAGCCTGTGGAGATATTATACTACCTTTTTTTAAAAAAGGCCTCTTTCAGGAAGGGATACTTCAGACAAAAAGCAGTATGATGTGATAGTAGGTTCCAAAGTATAATAATGGTTTTTTCCCTATCCATTTCAGGGCTAGTTGTCAAATGTATTTTAAAATCAAGTGTAGGATTTCAAGAGCAGCTGCAGCCATTTAAACAGCCCTTTCCAGTGGAAATAGTAACTCCTTATTTAAGGTGAAAATGCCAGATAAGTGCCTCTTTACACTTCGATGCAGAGTACGATGATCATTAGGAAATAAAAACACTGGGCGAGAGGAACCTTCTGGAAACTCACCTCATCTGCGCTAGCCTGCTTCAGAGCAGTGTCAGTCTGGGAAGAGAAACCTCGGAGAGGGGTGGCTCCTGTTTTCAGCCGTCTCTAGACGAAGTTCCCACAGTAACGTCTTTAAAATTGGCGGTAGGCTTTCAAGATTTCTGCAAGGGGGGTAGAAGTGTGATGGGTCTTTGCTGTTCTAGATCCAGGGATAGACTGGAGCCTTTTCTTCACTGCACTGGATACGTGCATGTGCGTGTGTCCACATACGTGTGAAGTGTCCACTGCTGTGCAAGGTCTTTGATCATTTCACATCATAGAATTGCACGAGCAAAGGGACCTTTGAGGTTTTCCACTCCAGACCCGTCATTTGCTAGGGTGGAAACGGAGGCTGATGGTAAGGTCATGTCATGTTTGGGACTGGACCCTTGGCAGCTCGGATTCCTGTTCACGGCCGATGCCACTGCTCCATACTGTCTTGGTGCAATTTTACACTTATTTGCCTTTATACAGGATTTACCTTATTTACTTTATATAGGACCGCTTACAGGTGGCCCTGTATAAAACCCGATAGGTAAACACATACGTATGTATGTCCCCGTCTTACATGTTTTTGTCTTTTTCATAGATCAAAGGGAATTACCTCAGAAAGGTGTTTTGGTAGATTATTAGGAAACTTGCCCTTCCCACCCAACACACACACGCACACACACACGTTAAACGTGTGAACTGCAGGAAAACCAGTACCTGGTAAGGGTACTGTATACAGTGAAGAAACACTTCTGGGGCTCCACTCCCGTAAGGGGTGGGATCTGGGACCTCCGTGGTGCCCCTTCAATGTGTGCTGCCTTGTGCCTTCATCTCAGGTGCCACCAAGATCGTTCCAGTGGAGGCCGGGCCCCCGGAGACGGGCACTGCAAACCCCGAGGCCACCCCGGCCGACCTGGCGCCTCGGAGAGGGTACCAGGAGTACGCCATTCAGCAGACGCCGTACGAGCAGCCCATGAAGTCCAGCAGGTAAAGTGTGTGTCCCGTGTGACCTCAGCCAGAGCTGGATTCTGGTGATGGCTGTGGGGGCTAGAGGACCAGCATGTAAGCGTCCCAGGACTGTGTTTGCAGACTGGGTTGTAGAGGACATGGGTTCCTTGATGTAACCCAGGAGTTGGACTCTCCATTACGGTGCCTGTGTGTTGACTGAGCCCGGGCTGCTTCTGTGAAATGCGTGGCAGATCCACTTGCTTTAGGACCTGAGCCCCGACTGGCTTAATGAAGGGGGAGCAGTTTACGTACGTCAGACATATGTTTAACCTTAATAAAAAGAGGTGTAAGTAAGGCCTTAGTACGTTTGCTGATTTTTATTTATTTACTAAAAAAAAATTTTTTTAAGGTTTTTATTTATTTTGAAACTGAGAGAGAGCATGTGCGCACATGTGCACAGGTTGGGGGGAGGGGCAGAGAGAGAATCCCAAGCATGCTCTGCACTCATGTGGGGCTTGAACGCACGAACCATGAGATCATGATCTGAGCTGAAATCAAGAGTCAGACGATGGACTGAGCCACCGAGGCGCCCCAAGTTTGCTGATTTTTAAAGTTGCACATATTATAATGGAAAAAAAAAATCTTTATTCCCTCCCCATTTTCAAAAGTAACACTTGTTGGGGTGCCTGGGTGGCTCAGTTGGTTAAGTGTCCGACTTTGGCCCAGGTCCTGATCTCACGGTTTGTGAGTTCGAGCCCCGCGTCGGGCTCTGTGCTGACAGCTCAGAGCCTGGAGCCTGCCTTGGATTCTGGGTCTCCCTCTCTCTCTGCCCCTCCCTGTGCTCACACTCTGTCTCTCTCTCAAAAATAAATAAACATTAAAAAAAATTTTTTAATTAAAAAAAAGTAACACTTGTTATTTTCTTGTGGAAAGTTCCTTCACCCTGGATGGTGTAGTTAATCAAAGTAACCCATCGTTCTTCTTCTAGAGGCAACTACTGTTGCCACTGTAATTTTTTCATGATATACTAAAACATAGTGCTTTAATTATGTTACTTTTTTCTAATGCAAAATACCAAGTGCATTGTTATCAACTTTTTTTTTTTTTTTTTTTTTTTTGTATGGAAACCAATTTGACAGTAAATTTCATATATTAAAAAATAAAATAAAAAAAAATAAACTATAAAAAAAAAAAAACAAAACCTTTTTTTTTTTTTTAAACTTAACCACACCTTAGGGACACCTGGGTGGCTCAGTTTGTTAAACGTCTGACTTTGGCTCAGGTCATGATCTCGCAGTCCGTGAGTTCGAGCCCCACATCGGGCTCTGTGCTGACAGCTCAGAGCCTGGAGGCTGCTTCTGATTCTGTGTCTCCATCTCTCTCTTTGCCCCTCCCCCACTGGCACTTTGTCTTTCTCTCCCAAAAATAAACATTGAAAAAAAACCCACAAAACTTACCACACCTTAAAAAATGTTTTTGATACATAGTTTTAAAAGAGTATCTGCTGTTGGATAGGGTGCACTGTAGTTTGTGTAGCCAGGTTTTGCTTGATGGGCAATGTTGTGCTCAAGGGTCTTGGACCTTCGTCTTTCAGTTCTTCTTCACGACTTCCTGTGGGGTGAATTGCTAGCATTGAAATTGCTGTCTCAAATAGTAGAGAACTTATAACTGTCACCAACATTGAAAACCATCCTCCACACACATTGGGTCAGTTGACAACCCTTAGTGAATGCTCAGGTGCGTTTTCTATACCCTCCCCAGGGTCTCGGTCTCACCACCTGTGATAGGTACCTGCTGGGGTGGGGGTGGGGGGTTAGCAAACTGCACCTGAGCTCTGCAAACATTTTTCCAGCCGAGACGAAAGACAAAGAAAATGCCAGTTGCCAGTGGGTTTCCTCTGTTTCTAGAAGAGGGGAAATGAGGCGTTCTTGAAGAGAGCATAGCTTTTAGTGCCAAACAGACCTGGGCTGGCTCTAGACTTTTCTACCACGGTTCAGCTCAATAGATTAAACGCCCATTATGTGCCAGGCACTGGGGATGAGAGAGAACAGGACAGACGCCCTGTTGCGTGGAGGAAGCCTTGGCTCTGTTGTATTTGACTCAAGTGGATGTGCCTCTGAGCCTCTGTTATTCCAGCCGTAAGATCGTCTAGTACAATCTGACTTAGTTTAGTGGTGAGAATAAATGATAAACCATATGAACATGGTGTCATGTGGGATGCTTCATTAATTCGTAGCCTCAATCCTCTGTGCTTGCAGCTATGGGCAACTGAATTTATTGATGAAGTTGTAAAAATACTCATTCCTTTGGCAAAACTGTCATGGAATTAAGTTTGAAGAACATTCTGGCGTCAACTTAAGTTGATTTGTAGACCCTAGCTACTTATTTTCACACTCTTTCAAAATCTGCTGGGGAGGGGTTCAGCTAACTGGTCATCTAGTTAGCCAGCAAATCTATGCAATATTTAATCAACAGGTTTTGGCCGTATTTCAGCTGCCATGCATTCTAGTAGTATAGTACAAATTACAAAATTGTTATGAAAGAGGCTTTTTTTTTGGCATGATGATGTTGCTTTGTAAAATATAGACACAAACTTCTAGGTTACACCAAGAGATCAGTTAGGTTTTCACACAAATATGACACTGGTGCTGTAGAAAATTTTTGAAGTCCAGAAAACTGTAAGAAAAAACATCATTTGTAATCACGCTACTGTGCTATAACCACTGTTTATGTATATATACATATCTATGTATATAGATACATAGATATGTATCTATATATATAGATACATATATACACATATATATACACATGTATATATATTTTTTAATGTTTATTTTTGAGAGAGACACAGCGTGAGTGGGGAGGGACAGAGAGAAAGGGAGACACAGAATCTGAAGGAGACTCCAGGCTGAGCTGTCAGCAAGGAACCCGATGCGGGGCTCAAACTCACGAACTGTGAGATCATGACCTGGACTGAAGTCGGCTGCTTAACCGACTGAGCCACCCAGGCGCCCCACCACTGTTAATGTTTTTAATGTGTTTCCTTCCAGCCTTTTTTTGGGCCCATATGTTTTATAAAATGGAGTTTATATTTCATATGCAATTTTATATCTTGCTTTAAGACCTACTCGCTGTACTTATTACTTTCGTCCGTTACTCACGTTATTCACAAATGATTTTGTGGATGGGGCACCTGGGTGGCTCAGTCGGTTGAGTGTCCGACTTCGGCTCGGGTCATGATCTCGCGGTTCGTGAGTTCGAGCCCTGCGTCGGGCTCTGTGCTGACAGCTCAGAGCCTGGAGCCTGTTTCAGGTTCTGTGTCTCCCTCTCTTTCTGACCTTCCCCCGTTCATACTCTCTCTCTGTCTCAAAAATAAATAAACATTAAAAAAAAAATTAAAAAAAAAAAACAAATTATTTTGTGGTGACGGTGCTATAACGTCATGAGGATGTTCTGTAATCTCCTCAGCTCTTCACATGAAAGCGAATAAGACGTGGTAAAATGGCCCATCTGATTGCATCCTGTAAGACCTCACAGATGTTAGAAGAACTTGGCTACGGGGCCTTCCATGGCTGCCTCTTCTCTAGCCTTGTCCCCTCGTGTGCTCCCTGTGGTCTCTGGGCCCCAGCAGGTGTTCCAGCCATCCGGGCCCTTTGTACTTCCTTGACTTCTCCTTGCAAATGCCTCTTCCTCATTTCGGATGCCTCCCCTTTCCCTCACTTGGTTATCCTGTTCACCCTTCAGCTCTCTGCTCAAGTGCGCAGTGCTCGGGACAGCCTGCCTGGAGTGGGCCCTGATCTGGGCTCATGGAGCATCCTGCCTTTTCCCGTCACACCAGGGAGCCGTAGTCCTTATCTGCTCCTTTTTGTGGTTGTTAGTCTGGCCTGTCACCTCCTCCACAAAGTGAGCTGCAGGAGAGAATGAGTTGTGTTTGTTTTTGTCCCTCTTGTGTCCCCAGTGCCTGGAATACTTGTTTTGAATGAATGAATGAGTGAATGAATGAATGAATGAATGAAAAAAACAGATGTGCTAACAAACTAGTTCCCTATGTTGGGACCTTCAAGCAGCTTTTCACTGTGAGCACCTTTGTTCGAGTACCTTTTGTATTCTTTCCTTTAATTGATTCCCGGAAGTGAATAACTTTCTAAAATGCACTGGTAAGAGTGCTTCTCTCCCAGCATGGGGAACATTTGGAGTGAAGTAATTTAAAAACAGTCATATGGACACTGCGGCCCTGTGTGTCAGTTCACGGTCCTAGTGAGTAAGGCTTGCGCTTGGGAGTCTGACGTAGGCTCCTTGGAATCTTCATCAGATTCATTCCCCTTGGCAGGAAACAGGGCACGGAGGGCTTTATCAGGTTTCTGTGTAATAATACAAAAAAAAAAAAAAAGGCAGAGCCAAAGATTCTCCTAAGACCATTTAGATCTTGCGTTAGAGGAGAAAGTACTGTGATTTGTTTATTTAATTAACGTTTTGAATCTTGGGTTTCTTTCTCCAGTGTTGTTTATACCAATAAAATCTATCACCTTCTGGATTTCTTTGTCATTTGAGAAAGATCCAAATTAGTTTCCTGACATTAGCCTTGGGTTTAGCATGCAGGCAGAGTGCTAACTTTCAAATTTGAATATTTTAATTACATTATGTGAATTGTACCCTCTGGTGTTTATGAACTACAATCGATTTAAGTATTTTTAATTTAAAGACAAGGCAGCCTATGTTGATCAAGCATAGTTGAATGGGTAGTTCCATATATACAGACTTTGCAGTTCTAGTGGATACAGCTTAATGGGCTCTGGTCAAGAGCACTGAGTGAGATTATCAGTGTTTGTGAGGACCTTCATGGACAACCTCGACATACTGTCCAGCGGGAGTATAGGTACAGAGGAGAGGAAGCCTCACCTGCCCGTGTGTCATCTGTCAATTCCTGTCCCTGGTGCATGCTATAGTACTTTAGTGGCCATCATTCACTGACTTCAGAAACAAGGCGGGGCTATTCCAACGGCACTGGAAGTCCCGTACAGGGGACTTTCTCTGTGTATACAATTACATTGGGGAGGGGGACTGGTGTATGTGGTGTTTGCTGGCATCATAGAGGAAGAGGAGGAGCACGCAGGCTCTAGAGGCAGACAGTCTGCTTGGGGTCAAATCCTGGCGTCACCGCTTACTAACTGTATGAGCTTGGGCACAGACTCAGTTTTGTCATCTGCAAAACGGGTGTAACGAGGCTAGAAATAAATATAGTTAGTGTCGGGTTGGGCAGTTCACACATCCTTAGTGATTATTAGCTGTTATTACCATCTCATACACATGGCCATATTGAAAGAGAAAGGATCCACGAGGCAGACCATGCTTTTATTCTCCATCACACACACAAAATCTGACACAGCGCTTGAAACACACTGGCAGGTATTCATAAGTGACAAGCATTAATAAATTATTCATGAGGTTAATAAACGGCAGTTGAACAGTAGCCCTCTTTTCCCCGTCTCAGCTCTAAATTAGCCGTGGTAAAGGAGGAGGGCGATGGAGACTGGAGCATCAGCTCTGTTACTGATGGAGTTGCGGGGGACACGGTGTGGTGCTCATCAGCACGGGGCTTCCCGTTCCTGGGCACCTGACTGCCTCACCTGCAGTCCTTGACCGCTCCTGGCCAGGCCCACGCATGCCCACCTAGCTAAGCACTCACTGTACCACTTGCTGTTCACGGGCAGACCGTCCTTGCCAGAAGGGGAAAGTTGGAGCTCGGCTCATGAGGTCCAGGTGACCAGTCAGATAGGCCCGTTCACTTGCCCCGGGAGGACGTAGGGACGCGGGTCTTTCACCGACGGGTGGCAGCAAGGGACGAGCTGGTTGAATGAACAAGCAAGTCTGGCTTGTTGAAGCTGGTGGACAAACCCAAGCAGATTGTATCTGGTCTCATGGAGCCGATGGAGCTTGTTCCGTTGATGACGGGTCATGTAGCCAGAAGACGTACAGGTCAGCTTTGGAGCACAGCTGGTTGTTGTGTACGTTGTGAGTGACACATCCCTCTTCCCTCTTTCTCCTCTTGCCTCCCTCTTCTCGTTCTGCAAGCCTCAACTCAGACATCTCCTGTTTAGCAAGTTTCCCAACTACCTGAATCCAGGTTAGATGTCTCTTTCTCTCTCCTCCCCCCCCCCCCACCCCGGCCCCCCGCACATGTTCCCATGGACACTTGCCCCACTGTCGTGCAAGCATGTGCTCACCTGTCTCCCCTCCCCCAGACCGTGAGCTCCAGTCTCTGTACGCGCCTGGTCCATACTCGGCCCTCCGGTCGGTCCCGCTTGTTGCCGAATGAATGCCTCCATCCAGCCTCAGGGCCGTTTGGGTCACTTTGAGCCTTTGGCGTTCGGTTCCCAAGAAGGAGTTCACGGTCCTTAGGGAGGTGCGGCGTCTCCAAGGGTAACGGTGCTGTCGTCTGTTTCCAGGCTAGGGCCCACCCAGCTCAAGATCTTCACCTGCGAGTACTGCAACAAGGTGTTCAAGTTCAAGCACTCGCTGCAGGCGCACCTGAGGATCCACACCAACGAGAAGCCGTACCAGTGCCCCCAGTGCAGCTACGCCAGCGCCATCAAGGCCAACCTGAACGTGCACCTGCGCAAGCACACGGGCGAGAAGTTCGCCTGCGACTACTGCGCCTTCACCTGCCTGAGCAAAGGGCACCTGAAGGTGCACGTGGAGCGCGTGCACAAGAAGGTCAAGCAGCACTGCCGCTTCTGCAAGAAGAAGTACTCCGACGTCAAGAACCTCATCAAGCACGTCCGTCACGCGCACGACCCGCAGGACCGGAAGGTGCAGGAGGCCCTCGAGGAGCTCTGCCTGCTCACCAGGGAGGGCAAGCGGCAGCTGCTGTACGACTGCCACATCTGCGAGCGCAAGTTCAAGAACGAGCTGGACCGCGACCGCCACATGCTGGTGCACGGGGACAAGTGGCCCTTCGCCTGCGAGCTGTGCGGCCACGGGGCCACCAAGTACCAGGCGCTGGAGCTGCACGTGCGGAAGCACCCGTTTGTGTACGTGTGCGCGCTGTGCCTCAAGAAGTTCGTCAGCTCCATCCGGCTGCGCTCGCACATCAGGGAGGCGCACGGGGCGGCGCAGGAGGGCGGGCTCTTCACCAGCTCCATCAACCAGAGCTTCTGCCTCCTGGAGCCGGGCGGGGACATCCAGCAGGAAGCGCTGGGGGGCCAGGCGCAGCTGGCGGAGGAGGAGGAGTTTGTGTTCCCGGGCGTGAATGCGCCCAAGGGGGCGGCCTGCCCCGCAGACGCTGGGCCAGACGAGGGGGCCGACGAGGGGGCCGGGAAGGAGCCGGAGGCCGCGGCGCAGGAGCCCGCCCCGCCCACGCACTTGGCCGTCCCCCAGGCCCAGGGGGCCGCCCTGCCACCCTGCGGGCTGGAAGCTGCCGCGGACTCCTCGGACCTTCCTTCGCAGGCGGTGGTCTCCGAGGAGTTTTTACTGAAAAATGATCCCTCCTCTGCGGAGGCTCGCACCGCCCCCGGGGAGACCTTGGACGCCCGGCGCGGAGCCTCCTCCCAGACTCAGGGTGAAGAAGTCCCATCACTGCCATCCAAGGCCGGAAGTGCGGGAGCGAACCTGGCCGCGCGGGGGGCCGAGAGCCCCCCAGAGGCAGGGCAGAAAATGGCTGCCCTCCCGTCCGAGGGACCAGATCCTAGTAGGTGTCTCAGGTCAAACCCAGGCGAGGCCTCGGACCTTCCTCCGGTAGCAGGTGGAGGGGACGTGGCCCTGCCCCAGCCTGACTCTTGCAGCCCGGCCTCCGAGCACCGGGCCGGCATCAGTGCGTTCATGAAGATCCTGGATGGCTTACAGAAGAGAAGGATGAACACCGGCTTGTGCGAGAGGATCCGGAAGGTGTACGGGGACCTGGAGTGTGAATACTGCGGTAAGGAGGGCGGCGCTGGGCAAGCAGCCGGCTGAGCGCTCGTTCCCTACAGCCCCGCCCGTCCCCAGCCTGCTTTGGGTCACCTCGTGTTTGGTTTGAGCTCGTGTCTCTTTGCAAAGAACCACTCGTCAACGAGCTGTGCTTCATCATTTGTAGACAGTAGGAGGCGGCCACCTGTGTCACAGTCTAGCGTGTGGCGTATTTGTGGAGGTGGCCGCGCTGGCTGGGGCAGGCACACGCAGTGGTCTCTCTCACGGCTGCTGCCGGAACTTGAGCCAAGAAGAATGGTTCTTCTGGCACGTGACAGGTTCAAAGTGTAGCTTGAGTCGTGGCCCTGTTCTCCCTGCAGCTCCTTGTGGAGAGCCCCGATTGGAGCCCTCGCAGCCGTCCGTGCAGGCAGGGCCCCTGAGGCTCCCCGAGAGCTGGCAGCGCGGGTGGTGGGAGAGCCCAGCTCTGGCCCAGGTGTCGGCAGGGGTCAGAGACCCTGATTCAGGCAAGTGCCCAGCAGCATGTGGTGCTGTGATTGGTCCTCAGGAAACACTTGTTTCCTCCTGTCCTAGCTCTGATGTCACGCAAACAGCGTAGCACCCGTAAAGTTCACAGCCTCCCGCCTCTAAAAAGCCATTTCCGGGCAGAAGTGAGGAAAGCGTGAAGGGTGACCCGGACAAGCCGGAGAGGGAGACAAATAGAGTAGTAAAAAAGTAATAATGAGAAAAATCAAATCCAGTCTGAAAGAAGCTTCCTTGTTCTCACGTGACGATATTTTTTTAGGCAAACTTTTTTGGTACCAAGTGCACTTTGACATGCACGTGCGCACCCACACCCGGGAGCACCTGTATCACTGCTCCCAGTGCCATTATTCCTCCATCACCAAAAACTGCCTTAAACGCCACGTTATTCAGAAACACAGTAACGTCCTGCTGAAGTGTCCCACCGATGGCTGCAACTACTCAACTCCAGATAAATACAAGCTGCAGGCACATCTTAAAGTTCACACAGAACTGGTAAGTAGTAAGCCCGGGCAGCAGCTTGTCTGCCCCCGCTGCCCACTGCTTTCTAACCTTTGTGCGCATGGGAAGGTGCCCCGCTTCCCCGTGAGCCCTGCACGCGAGCGTCCTTCCCAGGAGGCTTCGCCCCGGGACCCCCTCCACAGGCAGAGTCTCAGATACGTTGCAAAATGATGAGGCGGAACAGATTTGCTTTCTGGGCCCACTGTTCAGCATCAGAGAAAACCTCTGGAAGGAAGATCTACAGCGTGGAACGAAAGCAAGGCTTTCTTAAGTGACATCGTAAGGAATCATCAGCAACAGAAGTGGCAGTAGGAAGAGCTGCCCCTGGCCGTTGAGAGGTTACATGCCGTGGTGCCCGCGGGGCGGGGGGCAGTGTCTGGTTCACGGGGAGAGCGCGGTAAATGTCGATGACGCTGGTGTCCTCTTGTGTTACTTGTTGTCGACTCTCTGTGAGGGATTGTCTGTGAAGCGCTCTTATTTAAAAACAGAAAGGCGATCGTTTAAGCCAAGATGCTGTCCGTATTCATAATGGTGAAGTGTGTTTAATTCTTCGGTGGAAAGTGACGTAACACAATGAATGACTGTTTAGTTTTGCAAATTCTCATGTAACTCAAGGGGCTGACACCCGAGCGTGGTTTGAGCCTTGTTCACGTGATAAAGGAGGCACAGCTGGCCCCAGGCGTGGTTCTGCGTTAATGGCTTTCCTTTTTATATCACAGACGGCTGGGCTCAGAAGGAGGCTTCAGAAGCTGGGCCTGCTTCCACTCTGTTCTGGCACAAAGATCACCCATGCTGTAGCAGTTGGTCACTAAGGGTGAAGTCAGGGTGCTGTAGGTATAGTGGGTGGGTCAGAGCCCATGCTTTAGGGTTAGATGCCCGGGTTCTGATACTGCCTCCAGCACTCGCACCGGCTGTGGGTGTTGGGACAAGTCACTTGTCCTTTCTGAGATTTGGTAGCCTTTCTGTATAAAATATCTATGAAGAAGTATATGTCCATTTAAAAAATAATTTTTTTAATGTTTATCCATTTTTGAGAGACAGAGAGGGGCAGAGTGCGAGGTGGGGAGGGGCAGAGAGAGAGAGACACACAGAATCCGAAGCAGGCTCCAGGCTCCGAGCTGTCAGCACAGAGCCCGACGTGGGGCTCGAACTCACGGACCGCGAGATCATGACCTGAGCTGAAGTCGGATGCTTAACCGACTGAGCCACCTGGGCGCCCCAGTGTATGTCCATTTTATACACGCACACGTGTGTATACACGTACATGCACAGACTGCACGTGTTAAACTCACACATACGCACGTGTATACGTGCGTGTATTACACATGCCTGCAAATGGCAGAGCACAGATGTACGCATGTGTTTGTGTGTGTAGATAGATCTCCTAGGGTTACTGGGAGGATAACCTGGAAAGTTCTGGAGCAAGAACCCGGAGCAGCGATTGTGCTGTCGACTGTGTGCTTGCTACTACATGTGACCTGGGACCTCTTAGCACATGTTCTCTGTCCCTCTTTCTGGATAGCGCATGAAGGCACACCCTTCTGTTTCCTTCCAGAAGAGCTGTTAGATTGGTGTTGATTCCTGTACCATCTTAGGGTGGAGAAAACCGGGGTGGCAGAAATCATGGCTATGACTTTGCTAGAAACGCACATGAAGCCAGGAGCTGAGTGAGGGCGACGTGAGGACAGGGTGCTGGGGCAGCCTTGGAGGGTAGCAGTGAAGACCAGGAACCAGACCGTGTGTTTTAAACTCTGGCTCCCCCATTTACCGTGCATCCGACTTCAGGATGAGTCATGTAACTGCCCCATGCCTCGGTTTACCCATCCTCAGGGGAAGGTGAAGTGAGAGAACATGCGTAAACGTTTTAGAACAATGCCTGAGGAGGAGTAAGCACCTTGTGCCGTTGACTATTAACAATTGCTATTACTTACTGTAATTACCATGTTGGGTCTTGTTGTTCTGCCCTGAGAGACTTTGAAATGGAGGCTGAAGGTCGACCCCGAGGAGGAGGCTGGGAAAGAGCTCGGCAGTGTGTGCGGCCGCCTGTTTATCCTGTACCCATTTTCCTTGCCTGTCGCGTGTGTCAGAGGGACCCAGGTCCAGCCCAGGCTTTTCTTGCCTCTGGATGCTGGTACTCAGCCTTCTGGCCACATCCCTGGTCCTCAGGGTCAGCAGGGCCATGTCGGGAACATGTCCTGAGATCTTAAGCCCCAATTTCACATGCTTTCCTTTATCTTGATAATCCAGCACTTAGAGAAGCTTCTCTTTCCAACTCCCTGTGGTTGCAACTCTTCCTTCTGAGAGGCTTCTCTCCCTACTGTGGACACCTGAGGCAGCTAGGGAAGTGGGTGCTGAAGAAGGGAAGGAACAGTTTCTGTTTCGTCCTGTGGTCTGGACCCTCGAATCTTTACTCTCATACCTCTTCCGGGAGGTGGGATTATTTCCTCCCCGGGGCGGATCAGGAGCCCTCTCTGTGAGATCATTCGGTAGCTTGCCCCCCATCACGCTGGCCGTCAGGGTGGGCGGAGCTCAGGCCTGCGTGCTTATCTGTGAGCCACGCTCCTGTCACTGCCCACGCTGCATGGTGGGTCATGAACGGCAGCCACGTCCTTCTGAGGGGCCTCTGGGACACTTGCACACTGTTGGAAGGGACGTGGTGGGGGTACACTTTGTCCCATCAGAGCGGGGGCTGTGTTGATACTATCCGTGCTGTGTCTTGTGCCACAACAACGAAACGTCCCTGAACGTTACTGCAAGAGAGGAGCGGGAGTAAGGGAGTGTGGCTCTGTTGACCTTATAAAAACAGGGTGTTCTCGTGATTCTCATGAACACTCGTGTTTTCTTAGACGTTGTTGTTTGATCTATTCCCTCCCCCCCAATATTTGCAGTTCTTCCATTTGAGACGCTTTTTAAAAAATGTTTATTTGTTTAGAGAGAGAGTGTGCGAGCAAGGGTGGGGCAGAGAGAGAAGGGGGAGAGAGAATCCTAAGCAGGCTCCACGCTGTCAGCACAGAGCCAGACACGGGGCTCGATCCCACGAACCGTGAGATGATGACCTGAGCTGAAATCAAGAGCCAGATGCTTGACCAACTAAGCCTCATGGGAGCTCCCATTTGAGACACTTCTGAAGGTAAATGTGCTACTGCTGCTCTGAAGCTCGCGACACAGGTCAGAGGCGCCGCAGTCTGCGTGCCAGGCGTTGGGGCTTCGGATGTGAGTGAGACCCGGGGTCTGTCTTCAAGGTGCTCTTTGTTGCACGGGAGGACAAGCAAGGGGACAGTAATGGCGGTATGGCAATGAGGGAGGGAAGTGAGGCGAACACAGAGCGCCCTCCTCCTCCCACTCCGCCCCAGAGAGGTCCCGGCCGAGGTAGAGGGCTGCCCGGAGGAGGGGTTCCGAGTTTGATGAGTAGGCTTTGGCCACGAGAGAGGCAAGCAGAGAGGCAGCACACAAGGGGAAACCTTCTGTATTCCCACCAGGATATTGACAGCGTTTCCCGTGAATCACTGGGACTATATTGCCGATGTAGTCAGATGGCATCATGTATGAAAACGGGCTCCGGTATCTTGATTTTAGACACCATTTGTCTTTTGAGCCTGTAAATTATTTCTGTAATGAGGCCAACGTTGCCCTGGTGGGGAGATCTTCCATTAGCTTGCACTGCTTCCTTGCCCTCCCCAAGCCCTAGGCAGCCACTAATCTGCTTTCGATGTCTGTGGCTCGGCCTGGCTGGCACTTTGTATATATATAAACATACGTGCTTTCTCAGGGTCGCGGTGAGGGTCCCACAAGGTAGCACAAGTGAGCTTCGTGATGTAAAGGTGCCGAGCCAAGGACTCTGGTCAGGGAAGGGTCTACCTGAGTTGGGAGAGTGGTGTTGTGTGACCTCACCTCGGCCTGGGGCTTGGTTCCCTTACCTGTGACCCAGGGAGATGGGCCAGGTGTGTCAAGAGTCTGGTTGGGCTTTTGCATTTGACCCAACACTTACGCGTTTTCAACACAGATTCCCATGCGGTGCAAAATTAAGGAGATTTCAGATTGACCCCCTGCCCCCCCAATGGGCCTCCATCCAGGTCCATCCCAGTTGTAATAGGAGTCTGGGATAATTTGGCTGAGTTCCTATTTCTGTGGCTCTCCACCATTTCTTTTTTTTCTTTTTTCATTTTTTTTAATGTTTATTCATTTTTCGAAAGACAGAGACAGAGTGAGAGTGGGGGAGGGGCAGAGAGAGAGGGAGACACAGAATCCGAAGCAGGCTGCAGGCTCCGAACTGACAGCTCAGAGCCCGACGCGGGGTCGAGCCCACGAACCGCGAGATCATGACCTGAGCCGAAGTCGAACGCTCAGCCAACTGAGCCACCCGGGCGCCCCTACTCTCCACCATTTCTTAGCTGATGATGCACCCAATGATCAGAAGGTGTGACTGCATGTAATATAGTCTCTCCTTGCAGACCCTCCTTCTCTTGAGCAACCAGATGGTGTGACTTAGCGTCCAGGATGTATTGGCATCCAGGTCGTGTGGAGAGCCAGTCAGGGGAGGCAGTTAATGATGCTGCCGGAGCAAGCCCACTTTTTACAGCACTGTGCAGACTTTGTGCAGGGGAGACTTAGGAGAACCCCGCGGTGATGAAGTGCCACGGGCTTTGGGTTGTGACGTGCTGTAGCTCAGACCTCGTCTCCACCCCTGTGATCTTGGGCGTTTGCCGAGCCTCTGCTTTTTCAGCTGTAACACGAAAATTAGGTACCTTCTCCTGCCCTTTGGGGTTGTGGCGAATAAATTAGAAAATATATGTAGGGGTGCTGGGTGGCTCTTGATTTCAGCACAGGTCACAATCTCACAGTTTGTGAGTTCAATCCCCGCATAGTCTCTGTACTATGACAGTGTAGAGCCTGCTTGGGATTCTCACTCTCTCTCTTTCCCTCTCTCTCTGCCCCTCCCATGGCTCTCTCTCTCTCTCTCAAAATAAATAAACTTGAAAAAGTATATATATGTAGAACACTCAGGTCAGTTTTTTCAGTCCCTAGGTCATGGTCCATTTGGATAGTTGTGAAATCAATGGATTTCAACTAGTAAGTTGAGCACAACTTGTGAGCATATCTTAAGAATGAAGTTCGGTAGAATAAAATAGAAACCACCAGTCTTACTCACCCTGACCCAGGGTTAAGTTTTGTTTCCTGAGGCCTTTGTTTCCACGTCTCAGTGTGTTTACGTGTCAGCGTGTGTGACGTTGCCAAACGGGTGGCCCCTGTGGGTCCCAGGAAAGCAGTTGGTAAGTTGCTGACCCAGCTGATGTAACTCATGACACCCTGAATCAGAATCACATGGGGTGACAGGTCGCCGGGCTCTTGCCCCCTCTGTAAATTGAGGGGGACCTGGGAATCTGCGCCTTCAGTCCCTCCTGATGGACACGATTGAAATGGCAGGAAACGGAGCAGATGGTGACTGCTCAGGATATGTCAGTCTTTTCCCTTTATCTCCAGCTTGGGCGCTCTCCAAGAATACCTCACAGGTATCCAGCCGATCTGAGGGCGCCGTGGCAGCCACAAGCCCGCCCGCCCTTGGGAACGGGCACGTTTTGGTGTCACGTGATGACTCCGCCCCTCGCAAGGCTGTGGCTTCGCTTCCGAACTTCTCTGAGAGTTCGCTTCTGCGAAGCGCTCCAGGCTTGCTGTGGGGACTCGGGGATGACGGATGTGAGGGCCGCGGCACAGGTCCAGGTGTCCAGGGGAGAGGCGGGTCTGAGCTAGCTCGTCCTTCTCAGTTAGCAGGAGGAGGAGAGCGGTAGTATTGGGCCGGTGGAGGACGCCTCCGTCCATCCATCCAGGGCGTGGTGGTCTCTTGGCACATGTTTGAAATTAGCGCTTGCCCGGTCTTTGAAAAGCGCTTGGTCTGTTTTTGGCTACGAGGGTACACATATTTAAAACATCTTGCATGTACTTGCTGGAGGTAAAGTAAAATAATATCTTGTCAAGAAAACACAGAGAAAGTAGAGGAACCCACCCTCTGGATCTTTCTGGAAATAAATGGATTTGTCATTTTTTTTTTTTTTTTTTTTTTTTTTTTTTTTTAGTGGAGGAAAATATTATTGAACTAAAGCGATTGGACATGAGGTTTTCCTTTTCCAAGGGCCGGGAGCCAGATGGACTTTTCCTCTGTGATCGCAGACCGTTTGTTTCTGTGTCGCCGTGTTTGGGCATTTATCCGCAGCCCTGGGGACCTAGGGCTGGCAGAGCTTCCTGGGCGGAAAATGCAGCTTCCGTGAGCAAGGCCAGTGTGCAGAATTGGAGGGCATGGCCTGACACAACAGAACTGCTTTCAGCGGACAGGATGATCCTGGAGTCGAACCTCTAAATGGAGCACGTTTGGGGCTTTTATCTAGCTTGTTCAAATCAGTCCCCATTTCTGCCTTCAGAAATGGGTCACCTTTTCTGCCTTCGTCATACCTTCTGCCTCTGTGTGTTGGCAGTTCCCAGTGGCTCACGGGCCCCTTGAGGCCAGGGCCAGTGCCTCACACCTCTGTCCTCCGCGCAATGCCTGGCACGTAACAGGGGCCCTTGGAACGTCTGAGGAATGAACGAGTGAGTCCATGGAGGACAGCAGATCCCATAACCATAGCCTTTTATTCCTGAGAAATTGGTCAGAGTGCAGTCTCCCACCTTATTTTTTGAACTTGATATCAAATATTTTATTTTAGTTTTTGTTCTTTTTTAAAAGCCTATTTATTTATTTTGAGAGAGGGAAAGAGAAAGAGAGAATCCCAAGTAGGGCTCGACCCGCAAACCCTGAGATCGTGACCTGAGCCGAAATCAAGTCGGGCACGTAACCGACCGAACCACCCAGGCGTCCTGATGTCAGATATTTTATAGGAGTGGTAATGATGCGATAGTGAATTCCCTTGGTGGCAGGGGCAGGTTTGCTGTTCTCCACCCACTGCTAGTTTCAGACTTGAGAACTGCCCAGTTGCTCTGGGGGCCAGGGCACCTGCTGCAGAGCTGTTGACCAAGGTGAGGTTCACCCAGGCAGAGAGCCAGGGCCTGAGCCTACGCCCAAGCCCTGGGGCTACTCCTGTGCCCCACACTGTGGCCACAGACTCTAGCTGATGCCTTTCTTCTTTCAAAGGGTCCTGTGTTGCTTTGAAGGCCGTTTCCACCAGAGCAAACAAACTCCGAGGTCTGGGCTCCTTGACCGTCATTATTACCGCACGGGCCTCTCCCTCTCCGCCTCTGCCGGGAACTCTTTTAACAACCGCTCTTTTTAAGTTTGCTGTGTCAGTTTGGGTTTTCATCTCCGGCACGGAACTGAGGTCGAAAAAAGAAATAAATGAGTCCTAAGAGTGCGCCCTCCTCCCAGCACCCTTTCCCACCGCCTGTGTCCTTCTGACAATCTTCAAAGACATCAAGAAATGAGGGGCCCTGATAAGCTCTAAGATAAATTGCTTTCAGACTATCAGAGATTAAAAGAAAAAAAAATCAAATAGCAAGGACTCAGGGGAGATCACTGTAAACTCCTTCAAAGCCCTTCTGAACTCCTCCATCATCTCTGCTGATGAGGGCACCGGGGGCAGCTGACAGGCCTCCTCCAGGACGTGCACCAGGCCCAGTGGCATCTTTCCAAACGGTCTGTGAGCACGAGTTCCCGTGTGCAGACCCAGGGAGTGATGGAGTGACCTGGAAGGGTCAAGGGCAGAGGAGGACAGCGACAGAAACATCCCGAGCAGCCCTGAGCCCACGATGTAGCCTGCGTGGAAGTCTGTGGCATTGGCTGCGTGCAAAGCTCAGGGCAGCTTCCTTGGAGCTGCCCGGACCCCTGGGACCCCTGAGCTTGGCAGACATTGCTTGGAACCCAGGTGTTTTGTGGGAAGTGCATCCAGACCTTTTGGTGGTTCAGGGGGACTTTATTAGGTTTTGTTTTTGTTTTTAAATACCCTTCTCCTGAGTATGCTCTGGGGAGCACCACCCTCAGGAGAGGTTCCGCAACGGCAGCAACTAAACCACAAAGGAATTTGGGAGGGTGCTGGCTCAGTTCCCTCTTGGAGACTCCCAGGCTGCATTAGCCCCCAAGAAAGTCTGGTGTCTGAGGCTGAGTTGCATTGATAGCAATGCGGCAGCCACAGCAGCGGAGTCTTTCAGATTTGTTGAGTGCTCACCATAGGCCAGGCTCTGTTCTAAGCACTCTATGTGTGTTGTCTCAAACTTTATTGTTTAGAACAGTTTTAGGTTCACTGCAAATTGAGCGGAAAGTGCAGAGATTTCTCTGTCCCCAAACGTGCACTACCTTCCCCACGACTGACATCCCACACCACGGTGGTACCTTTGTTGTAATCAGTGAACGGGCATTGACACACTAGTCACACCCAGAGTCTGGAGTTAATTACATTAAGGCTCCCTCTTGGTGCTGTACGTTCGGAGGGTTTGGACAAATGGATCATGACGTGCGTCCACCATGCAGAGTAGTTTCACTGACCTAAAATTCTCCTTGCCCGCCTGTTCATCCCTCCCTTCCCCCTGCATTCTGGCCACTGTGGACCCTTTTACTTTCTGCATCGTTCTTTTTCCAGAATGTCGTACAGTTGGAATCCTATAGCATGTGGCCTTTCACACTGCCTTCTTTCACTTAGTTACACGCATGTAAGTTTCTTCCCCATCTTTTCATGGCGTGAAGGCTCATTTCTTTTTAGTCCTGAGTATATTCCATTGTTTGGTTGTGCCACAGTGTATCTGTTTGTCAGTATTATGGATTTGGGCCATTCTAACAGGTCTATAGTAGTATCTCATTCTTGCTTTAATTTGCGTTTCCTGATGACATATGATGTGGAGCGTCTTCTCATTTACTTACTTTGGTGAGCTGTCTAGGTCTTTGGCTTGTTTAAAATTTTTTTTTTATTGTTGACTTTGAAGAGTTCTTTGCATATTTTGGCTAAGAGTCCTTTATTAGATATATCTTTGGCAAATATCTTCTCTCATTCTGTGACTTTTTTTTTTCTTCTCTTGACACCATCTTTCATAGAGCAGAAAATTTAATTTTAATGAAGCCCAGTTTATCGATTCAGTCTTTCATGGATTGGGCCTTTTGTTGTATCTAACAAGTCGTTATCATATTCAAGGCCATCTAGGTTTTCTTTTTTTTTTTTCTTTAAAAAAATTTTTTTTTAATGTTTATTTGTTATTGAGAGACAGAGAGACACAGAGTGTGAGCAGGGGAGGGGCAGAGAGAGAGGGAGACACAGAATCCGAAGCAGGCTCCAGGCTCTGAGCTGTCAGCACAGAGTCTGACATGGGGCTTGAACTCACAAACTGTGAGATCATGACCTGAGTCACCCAGGCACCCAGGCGCCCCCAACTAGCTTTGCTTGTATGCATTCTAGGAGTTTTATAGTTTTGTGTTTTACATTTAGGTCTGTGATCCACAACGAGTTAATATTTGTGGAAGACTGTAAGATGTGTGTCTGTCATTTTGGCTGTCCAGTTGTTCTAGCATCATTTGTTGAGAAAACTGTCCTTGCTCACTTGTATAGTATTTGCTGCTGTGTCAAAGATCAGTTGACTGGGCTCTATTCTCTTTCACTGATCTGCTGTCTATTTTTTTTTACCAGTGCCACACTGTCTTCATCATTGTTGCTTTATGATAAATCATGAAGTTGAGTAGTGTCAATCTTCCAGCTTTGTTTTTCTCCTCCAATATTGTGTTGGCTATCCTGTTTTTGTTTTTGCCTCTCTGTATAAGCTTTACAGGCAATTTTTCCATAACCATAGAATAACTTGCTGGGATTTTGGTTGGGGTTGCATTGACTCTATATATAGATCCAGTTTTGAAGAACTGACATCTTAACCATATCGAGTCTTCCTGTCCATGAACATGGGATAGCTTTCTACTTTTTTTTCTTTGATTTCTTTCATCAGCATTTTGTAGTTTTTCTCATATAGATCTTGTACATATTTTGTTACATTTATACCTAAGCATTTCAGTTGTGCGTGGTGCTCATATAAATGGTATCATTTTTAATTCCAGATTCCACTTATTCATTGCTGATATATAGGATAGCAATTGACTTTTGTGCATTAACTTTTTATCTTGTAACCTTGCTGTAATGATTGCTTATTAGTTCCAGGAGTTTTTTTTTTTTTTTTTTTTTTTTAATCTATTCTTCCAGACTTTCTACATAGATGATTATGTCATCTGCAAACAAAGACAGTTTTGTCTCTTTTTTCCTGATGTGTATGTCTTTATTTCCTTTTCTTGCCTTATTGCTTTAGCTAGGACTTCAGTACAGTGTTGAAAGGAGTATTGGGAGATGACATTCTTGCCTTAATCTAATCTAATCATAGTGGGAAAACATCCAGTTCCACTCACTATTAAGTATGATGTTAGCTGTAAGTGTTTTGTAGATAATCTTTGTCTAAAGTTGAGGAAGTTCCTCCCTCTTCCTAGTTTACTGAGATTGTTTGTCATGAATGGGTGTTGCATTTTATGAAATTCTTTTTCTGCTACTGTTGATATGAGCATGTGATTTTTATTTCTTAGCCTGTTGGTGTGATAGATATTATTTGATTTTAGAATGTTGAGTCAGCCTTGCCTACCAGGGATAAATCCCACTTGGTTGTGGTGTATAGTTCTTTTGTTGTTGTTTTTAAAGTTTACTTATTTTGAGAGAGAATGAGGGAGAGCATGAGCAGGGGAGGGGCAGAGAGAGAGGAAGAGAGAGAATCCCAGGCAGGCTCTATGCTGTCAGTGCAGAGCCTGATGTGAGGCTTGAACTCATAAACTATGAGATCATGACCTGAGCTGAAATCAGAGAGTCACATGCTTAACTGACTGAGCTACCCAGGCTCCCCATCCCATTTGGGGTATACAGATCTTATTATACATTGTTGGGTTTGATGTGCTAAGGTTTGGTGAGGATTTTTGCCTCTCTGTTCATGAGAGATATTGGTCTGTAATTTACTTTTCTTACAATGTTTTTTGTCTATTTTTGCTATTAGGGTAATGCTGGCCTCATAGAATGAGCTAGGAAGTAATTCCTCTGCTTCTGTTTTCTAAAAGAGATTGTAGAGAATTGGTATAATTTGTGCCTTATGTGTTTGGTAGACACATCTAGTCTTGATGCTTTTTCTGTTGGAAAATTATTAATTATTGATTCAGTTTCTTCAGTAGAGATAGGCCTATTATTATTTCTTTTGGCATGAATTTTGGCAGATTGTGTCTTTTAAGGAATTGGTTTGTTTCATCTAGGTTGTCAAATTTGTGGGCATAAAATTGTTTATGGTATCCCTTTACTACCTTTGTAATGTTCATGGGATCTGTAGTATGTCCTCTTTTTCATTTCTGATGTTAGTGGCTTCTGCCCTCCCTTTTGCCTAGTTAGACTGGCTAGAGGCTTAATGATTTTATTGATCTTTTCAAAGAACCAACTTTTGGTCTTGTTGATTTTTCTCTATTGATTTCCTGTTTTTAATTTAATTGGTTTCTGCTCTAATTTTTCATATTTTTCTCTTATGCTTACTTAACCTGGGTTTAAGTTACTCATCTTTTCTACTTTCCTAAGGTGGAAGTTTAAATGATTGATTTTAGATCTTCTTTTCTAATATTATACATTCAGTGCTATATAGATTTCCCTCCAAGTACAGCTTTCATTGCTTTCCATATATTTTGAGAAGTTGTGTTTTCATTTTTATTTAGTTTAAAATATCAAAAAAATTTTTTCTTGTGATTCCTTCTTTAACTCATTATGAAAACTATATTATTTAATATGTATGTATTTTGATATAGTCTTAGCTATCTTTCTTTATTGATTACTAGTTTAACCCATTGTGAGCAAACACTCTATGGTTTCTGTTCTTTTGAATTTGTTGAGGGCTGTTTTATGGTCTGGAATGTGGTCTGTTTTGGTGAACGTTCTATGTGACCTTGAGAAGAACGTGTATTCTGCTGTTGTTAAATAAAGTAGTCTATGGACGTCAGTTTACCCAGTTGATTGATTGAATTCAACTGTGTTGTTGAGTTCAGCCATGTCCGCGCTGACTTTCTGCCTGCTGGCTCTGTCCGTTTCTGAGAGAGGGGTGTTGAAGTCTCCAGCTAAGACAGTAGATTTGTTTATTTCTCCTTTTGCCATCCTACCATTTTTTGCCTCATGCTTTTTGACTCTGTTGTTAGATGCGCGCATGTTAAGGATGATTATGTCTTCTTAGAGAATTGATTCCTTCAACATTAGGTAATGCCCCTTTTCATCACTGATAACCATCTCTGAAGTCTGTTCTCCCTTAAATTAGCAAGCTACTTCCCGTTTCTTTTGATGAGTGTTAGCATGGTATATCTTTCTCCGTCTATTTTCTTTTAATCTGTATGTGTCTTTAAATTTAAGGTGGGCTTCGTAGAGCCAACATATAGTTGAATCTTGTTTTTTGATCCAGTTTGGTAATCTCTTTTTTTTTTTTTTAATTTTTTTTAACGTTTATTTATTTTTGAGAGACAGACAGAGAACGAGCAGAGGAAAAACAGAGAGAGAGGGAGACACAGAATCCAAAGCAGGCTCCAGGCTCTGAGCTGTCAGCACAGAGCCCGATGCGGGGCTCAAACCCACGAACCATGAGATCATGACCTGAGCCGAAGTCGGACGCTTAACCGACTGAGCCACCCAGGCACCCCAGTTTGGTAATCTCTTAATTGGTGCAGTTTAGATCATTGATGTCCAAAGTGATTATTGATACAGTTGAATTATTAAATTTTTTTTTCAACGTTTTTTATTTATTTTTGGGACAGAGAGAGACAGAGCATGAACGGAGCATGAACGGGGGAGGGGCAGAGAGAGAGGGAGACACAGAATCGGAAACAGGCTCCAGGCTCCGAGCCATCAGCCCAGAGCCTGACGCGGGGCTCGAACTCACAGACCGCGAGATCGTGACCTGGCTGAAGTCGGACGCTTAACTGACTGCGCCACCCAGGCGCCCCTGATACAGTTGAATTAATAGTTACCATATTTGTTACTGTTTTCTGTTTGTTGCCCTTGTTTTCTGTTTCTTGTCTTCTACTCTTGTTCTTTTCTGCCTTTTGTAGTTTTAACTGGGCATTTCATATGGTTTCATTTTCTTTCCTTTCTTAGCTTATCACTTACAATTTTTTTTTTTTTAACTTTTGCTAGTGTTTACCCTAGAACTTGCAGCATACATTTACGTAGAATCCAAGTTAGCTTTCAGATAGCACTGTTCTACACTGTGGATAGTGTCAGTATCTTGTAGTAACAAAATAATCCTAATTCCTTCTTCATACCCTGTGTATCATTGCCGGTATTTATTCACTTATATATAAGCATATATATGTGTATTGAATACATTGTTGCAGTCATTATTTTGAACAAACTTTATGTTAGATCAATGAAGATTAAGATAAATAAGAGCTTTTATTTTACCTTCACTTCTTCCTTCTCTAGTGCTCTTTATGAAGATCAACTTTTGACTTTTTCCTCTTTGTTTGCTTTTTTTTTTTTAACTTTATGTTGCTTTAATATTTCTTGTAAGACAGGTCTTAGTGGTAACAAATTCCTTCAATTTTGTTTGTCTGAGAAAGTATTTTCCTTCATATTTTTTCCCCTTTTCTTTCTTTCTTTTTTTTTTTTTTTTTGAGAGAGAGAGAGAGCAAGACAGAGCACACATGGGTGAGCTTGGGAGAGGCAGAGGGAAGAAGGGGAGAGAGAGAATCTTAAGCGGGCTTTGCACTGACATGATGAGGGGTTTGATCTCACAACTCTTAGATCATGACCTGAGCCAAAATCAAGAGTCAGACATTTAAACAGTTAGCCACCCAGGTGCCCCTCCTTCATGTTTGAAGGGTAGTTTTGCAGGGTACAGAATTCTGAGTTGGTGTTTTTTCCTTTATGTAAACATTTCACTCCATTCTCTTCTTGCTTGTGTAGTTTCTGAGAAGTCGGGTGCAATTCTTATCTTTGTTCCTCTATAGGTAAGGTGTTTTTTTGTTTGGTTTTATTTTTTACCTCTGGCTTCTTTCAGTATTTTTTCTTTTATCTTTGGTTTTCTGTAGTTTGAAAATGATGGGTGTAGTTTATTTGGTATTATTCTTACTGGATGTTCTCTGAGTTTTTGGGATCTGTGGCTTGGTGTTTGACATCATATTAGAGAAGTTCTCAATCATTATTGGTGTAGGTATTTCTTCATTTTCTTTATCTCTTTCTTCTCATGTTCCTACTACATACACGTCCCTTTGATACTCTGTTCTGTGTTCATCAATCTTTCTGCTTGCTTTTCAGTTTAAAAATTCTTTTTTATATTTATTTATTTTTGAGAGAGAAGAGTGAGCAAGCAAGCAAGCGGGGGAGGAGCAGAGAGAAAGGGAAACACAGAATCTGAAGCAGACTCCGGGCTCTGAGCTGTCAGCACAGAGCCCGACGCGGGGCTCGAACCCACAGACTGCGAGATCATGACCTGAGCTGAAGTCGGACGCTTAACCGACCTGAGCCACCCAGGCTCCCCTTGCTTTTCAGTTTTAGAGGCTTCTTTTGAGATATCCTTAGACTCCGAGATTGAGCTGTATCCAGTCTAACATGCCCATCAAAGGCTTTCTTCATTTCGGCCACAGTGGTTTTGATCTCTAGCCTCTCTTTGTTGGTTCTGAGAATTTTCGCCTCTGCTTCCATTGCCCCTCTCCTTTACGTGCCGTCTGCTTTGTCCAGTACAGCTCTTACTCTTAGTGTGCACATTCAAGTTGTTTTAAATGCTTGGTCTCATAATCCCCAAATCCTTGCCGTATCTGAATCTGCTTTTGATGCTTGCTCTGTCTCTTCAAACTCTGCTTTTTGCCTTTTCGTGAGTCTTGTAATATTATTCTTCCTTCATAGCTGGACAGGATGTACTGGGTACAAGGACTTGCCGTAAATAGGCGTTTAGTAATGTATTGGTAAGGTGTGGGGGAGGAGAATCATTCTGTAACCCTGTGATTAGGGCTCAGTCTCTCAGGAGCCTCCGCCTATGGACATGAACTTCACCAGTCTTCCTCATTTTTTTTTTTTTTTTTTTTCCAACTCCCTTAGGTGGGTAACGATGGCTAAAGTGGGCCGGGTTCGGGTCTGTCCTTTCTCCCGTGTGGAAGGCTGTAGGGGGCTGGAATTGGGTACTTCTCCTCCTCCAGGTAGCTTAGTCTCCGATAATACCCCGGCAAGCTAGGCTCTGGTGAACTGGTTTCCTCTGGGGGGCAGGTGTTGTCAAGGATAGAATGCTCCAGCGTGTTTCAGAATGGTTCCTTTTCCCTTCTCCCTGCCAGAAGGATGGGTTTTTCTCTGATGCTCACTGTGAGTACAGGGTGGAGGCCCTAGGGGTAAAACTCACAAAAGCGGGTGCCCCTGGAATGCTGAACTCTCCTACTTGGCCATGGTGAATTTCCAGCAGCTTATCAATTCCAGTCTCGGTTGCCCTACTCTGGTCCCGGTTTTCTGGGGGGTGTGTGCCTGTGGGATTTTGCTCCAGTAAGTTGTGATTCTCTGCCTTCTCTTCAGGTTGGGGGGCCCTGGCTTGCCCCTGTGACCTCACGTGTCTTAAGGGTTAAGAAGGGTTGTTCCTTTCTCAGCGTATTCATCTACTGTTAGGATGGAGTAGAAACTTCTAGCCTCTCCCGTGCTGGACTAGAAGTTGCGAGTCTGCTTTATGTGTTTGTAATTTCATTTTTCCTCCTAGCAACAGGCGGTTTTTATTGCCATTTTACAAATGAGGAAACCAAGGCGCGGACGGTTAAGTCACTTGCCCAGGGTTCCCGAGCTAAGTGGCGAAAGCAGGATTTGAGCTCGGGGTCTGTGAGTCCTGAGTCTGTGCTCTTGGTCACTGTCTTATAGGAGCAGGAACTCGGGACTACAGGGGTCTGCCTTGGACGCCCATCTCTGCCCTCCGGGGGGTGTGGCCTTGGGCGGCTCTAAATGCCCCGTCGGTCGTGGTATGTGACACACAGCACTCTGGACGAGGAAGTTCGGAAGAAATGGTCGCTGTCGCTGCTGCTGTTATTAGTCTGAGTTGACTGCGTTTCTGGGTGGCTCTGAGGGTTGTGTTCGTTTACTAAGACATGAGAGCACTTGGTTCGATGCCGAGCTCCTAGCAGGTGCCCAACAAATGGTGGGGGTTCATTCTGTAAATGCAAGTGAGCGCGGACTGGGAACACCTTCCGGAACTATCCTTGCCGTCACGGCTCCTGCGGTTCTTGCAGGCTTGTGAAGTTTGTTCACACAGGTCACGCTTCTGAAGCTTCTTGTGGGTTTTTGCGGGCGTTTCTCTGAGTGATTCGTGTGCAGCCTCACTTGGTTGTCTTTCCTGACAGGCGCGTCGAGGGTGGGAGCACGAGTGAGACCCGTACACATGGCTCTCTGTTGTCTGGCCGCCTCTCCCACCTGTCTGGAGCCCCTGCAGAGCAGGTGGAGTCCAGAGGCCGACCTTTCCCTTCCTCAGCTTACCCCTGGCGCTCGTCCCTCGAGCCCCTGTACCACCGAGTGGCATAAACACCCGATGTTTCTGGTCGCGCAGTTCTGGAGGCTAGCGTTCCAAGATCAAGGTGTCAGCGAGGTTACTTCCTCCTGAGGGCCATGAGCGAGAGTCTGTTCTCTGCCTCCCTCTGAGCTTCCAGCGTTTCGCCAGCAATCTTCGTCGTTTCTTGGCTTGTAGACTCGCCACCTGGATTTCTGCCTTCATCTCCACGTGGGATCCCCCTGTGTGCAGGTCCCTGTCCAAACACCAGACCCGTTGGATTGCGGTCCGCCCTGATGACTTCTTCTTAGCTAGTTACAGCTGCAGTGACCCTCTTTCCAAATGAGGTTTCATTCCGAAGTACTGGGGGGTTAGGACTTCACTACGTGGATTTTGCAGGAGACACGGTTTAACCCCTAACACCCACCCTCTGGGGACGGTTGGCCCGTGAACTAGCCCAATAGTGAGCCGAGGGAAAAGGCAGATGAGCAGAGCTAGAGCCTGATCATTCACAAGCGTTTCTCCTTTCGTGGGAGCTGGATCCACGAAGCGAGGAGCATGAACCTCCGTGGGACGCGGCCTGGGGAGTAGCAGGAGCGGCCCGGGCGGGCCTGTGTGCATTCCGGTTCAGACGCCCGCTCTTCCTCTCAGACTCGGGGCTCATCCCTCTGGGCCTCGGTTTCTTCATCTGCAGTGTGAGCTCAGTAATGCCTATCCGCTGAAAGTGGTTGTGAGTCCCGGTAAAATAACTCTGTGAAACCCCCCCACACCACGCAGAGAGCATTGGAGGACATAATACGCATTGGGTCGCGGAGCAGCGCCGGTCTGCGTGGTAGACCTCGAGGCCAAGCCCTGCCCTCTGCTGGCCCGGCCACCTTCACCGGACCCTCGTCTGTAAGCCCCGTCCCTCCCTTCTGACGCGGAGCCGCTACTGTTCCCGGGCTGTGAGGGCCAGGTGCAGGGGCATGTCACACGTTTGCAAAGGTGCACTGTGGTCTGGCCGTGGTGGCGGTGGTGGTGACGGTGGTGGTGGACGTTCCACGGAGCCGAGGTTTAAGTGGGACGCTTAATTGACTGTGCTCTCTTTCTGTTAAGGACAAAAGGAGTTATTCTTGTCCTGTGTGTGAAAAGTCTTTTTCAGAAGATCGATTGATCAAGTCGCATATCAAGACCAACCATCCTGGTAAGGTTATGCATTTGGAGAGGAAATTAACTTTAAAATGCTTATGTTTCATTCACTTATTTGTTTATTCATTCATTTATTTTTAATGCGTTTTTAATTTATTTTTGAGAAAGTGCTGAGCGGGGGAGGGGTAGAGGGGAAGGGGAACCAGGATCCGAGGTTCACGCTCCTCGCTTCGTGGAGCCAAACACGGGCCTTGAGCTCATGAACCGTGAGATCGTGACCTGAGCCCAAGTTGGACCCCTAACTGACTGAGCCACCCAGGCACCCCTAAAATGCTTGTGTTTATTTTAAAACACAGCACTACATGTCGACTGCACTAAATGGAAATAGAGAGGGACGGAGGTATGAGTAAATTTAAGGCATACGATTACCTTTATTTAAGGTTGGGAATTTATAACCATTTACTTCATTTTATCCTTTCATCTGGCCTTCAGATACTCTCCCCACACTGTCATCTCCCTCCCCCCTTTTCATGTGCACCTTGAATGCCTTCAGATGGGTCACTTACAATGCAGGTCTGACCTAGACTCCACTCCCTGGAAGCCGGTGCCTGGCCCCCGTGAAAAGCTTGTTCCCCAACAGGGTGGTTTATGAAGGGTGTGCACTCCCAGGCTGAGGAGCCTTGGCGAGTCGGGGTGACTGTCACCCTGGGTCTCCCCACACTGGTTTCCTTAGCCACTTAGAGGTGTGAGCACGAGCCACCTGGCCACTCATGCCTGCCACACTTCTGTTCTCGCCAACTGGGACACATTTCCTCCATTCTGCCCCGTTAATTCCCGTGTGTTCTCTGTGTTCTTCCTTGGGGAGGATGTGAGGGCTCCCCGGCTGGGGACGCTGACCCCTGTGTTCAGGTCATTGCCACCTCCTTGCCACCCCGTGAGAGCCTTGGGGTAGGGCTGCCACCGTTAAGGCCCATCCCCAGATCTGGGTGTCACACGGGCAGGCCCAGGGGCACAGACATAGGTGCTAACATGGGTGCTGTGTGTGGCAGAAGTGAGGGACAGGTAAGCCGGTGCACTTCCCCTGCGTCCGTGTCCCTTTTCTCTTTGTTTTGTGTCCGCTCTTGTCTTCGGGCACCGACTGCCTGATTACCGATGATAATGGGGAAAAGTAGAGAGATCACAGAGTTCATGAACTCTCACGTTCTGTCCGGGAGCAGATGGAGCCCTGAGGCCTTCACCTGTGGTGTCCTGGTGGCCTCGTCCTGCCCTCCCCGTGTCGGCCTGTGTCCCGTGTCACCCGTGTCCGGTGTGAGCTGGGGATGCTCATTTAAACCGCCCAACCTTTGCTCATGAACGTGTGTGAGCTGTTCTTTCTCTTTGGGTGAAACTTCAAATGTCTACAAAACAGGGTAACAGGAGGGACCCCAAGGATCCGTAACAGCCTGGCCTCTGCACCCGCGTGCCGTTTATCAGATTTGTTTCCTGTACTGACCCTCCAGACTTTTGTCCTAGAATATCTTCAAGTTCATCCCACACGCATGCCATTTCCCCGTAAAAGAACTTAGGATGCATCTGTAGCAAGTAAGGGCGTCTTCTAAACACAACCACTGGGTCGCCATTAAAACAGACTTGTTATGAGGAGCACTGGGTGCTATGTGTTACATTCTAAATCTGAAACCAATTTTACCCTGTATGTTAGCCAACTAGAATCTTTCTTAACATTTTTTTTTTTTAACGTTTATTTTTGAGAGAGAGACAGAATGAGAGTTGGGTTAGGGGCAGAGAGAGGGAGACACAGAATC
Organism: Panthera pardus; assembly: GCF_024362965.1. Classification (NCBI taxonomy): domain Eukaryota; kingdom Metazoa; phylum Chordata; class Mammalia; order Carnivora; family Felidae; genus Panthera; species Panthera pardus. The sequence continues at coordinate 74,982,718 of NW_026527002.1, read as the reverse complement.
CAAAGCAGGCTCCAGGCTCTGAGCTGTCAGCACAGGGCCCGACGCGGGGCTCGAAGTCACGGACTGTGAGATCATGACCTGAGGCGAAGTCGGACGCTCAACCGACTGAGCCACCCAGGCGCCCCTAGCCAACTAGAATTGAAATAAAAACAAAAGTAAAATCAGGCAAAACAAACAGAATTAATGGTAATTCCTTATCATTACCTACCATTAGTTCATTTAAAATTTCCCGAGTCCACTGAAGATTGTTTGAATCAAGACTCAGGCATTTTGTTTTTAGTTGTCACGTCACTTGAGTGTCTTGTATTCTGTGGGACACCCCAGCCCACTTTTGTTCCCGTGACATCAATTTGTTGGAGGGACCGGGTCACTTCTCCTGTAGATGATTTCACTTCCTGCATTTGTGTGACGGTGCCTTGTGGCATTGTTTCTCTGTCCCTCACGTTTTATGCTCACAGATATTTAGATCTGAGACTTGTAGATTCTGGTTTAACTTTTAGGCCGAAATTCTATTGCTGGACTCCATGGGGCACATCTGGATTTGTCACGTTAGTGCTGGGGTTCGGGCACCGTCACGAGGTTCACGTCCATCTTTCATGAGCCGATCTCCTTTGGCTTCTGATGATCACCCTGCTTTTCATCTAGAGGTCTCCATGAGCACTATTTCCGAGGTTCTCGGGAGGAGGGTTCAGCTGAAAGGGCTGATTGGAAAGAGAGCCATGAAGTGCCCGTATTGTGATTTCTATTTCATGAAGAACGGCTCAGACCTTCAGCGTCATATTTGGGCTCACGAAGGTGAGTACTCATCTCTCAGGATGGAGCATCCTTTCAATGTCCTGCTTCTGAGCTTCACGCGGGAGCGCTTTAGGGGGAAGCCGTGTCGCCATGCGCCCTGCAGTTAGACTTCCTTCCACTTACCCAGAAACGTGTGCAGCAGCCAGCTGAGCTCCGTGATTTCAGTCACTGCCTGTTCAGTGGCAAGTGCAGTGAGCAGAGGCGTGCAATTCTTTGTAGCTTTCGTTGGGATTGCAGCGAAATAAATCCGCATGACCCCTGCACTAGGCAGTGGGCTTCAGGAGGACAGGAACAGCACTGTCTCAGTCACGGAGGTGACTGGTGGCGGCCGTGGTGCACTGGCTCGGTAGGTGCTGAGGAAGTGTTGGTGTTGGACAAATGAGCAAAGGCGAAGAGGACAGCAGAACGTCGTCTGGTCCCAGCATCGTGGAGGAAGAATCCAGGAGGCGGGAGGAACACAGGCTGTGCTTTCGGGGTGCTTGCCTAAGAGGGGAGGAACAGGGAGCACACTCTGGGGCTTTGGGCAATTGGAGGTCGGGAGACTGCCAGAGACAGTGGGCCACCTACTTTGCCTCCCGCCGTAGGGACGCGGCTCTCCTGGGGGTGAGGCTCGGTGGTGGGGGCAGGGGGAGCCCTTCCAGATGTTTGCAGAGGTCCCGCCTGTGAGTTAGGAAACTGGGAAGCTGCGGGCAGGAAAACAAGAGGGCTCCTGGGGAGGACAGAGGATGAAGAGTTTCTACGGCGTGGCCAGAAGCACCTGCTCTCAGGCCTCGGGGGAAGTGCTGTCAGGAAGGGAGAGGCGGTTGGGTTGGTCAGCAATGCAGCAGGGCCCACGCCAGGCAGAAGGAGCTGAGGTCAAAGCCGCGGTGGGGGAGGTGCGTTTGTTTACCAGCACGGGTGCACCCCAGCTCTGTGCCCTGGGCACACCTTGCAGCCTCCCTGAAGCCTCAGTTTCCTCCACTGCCAAGCCTCAGGCCTCGCAGACAGGAGCTGAACCTGCCGGGCGTGCAGCGTGGCAGGTTCCCCCTGCACTCGGTGTCGGGAACAGTGTCCCTCTCCCCATGCCCGTGGCACCAGGTGTCGCAGCCTTTTTCACTTTACATTCCCCCCCGGACAGAGGCCGCAGGGGCAGGGGCTTCTCCGCTTCAGAGAACACCCCCCCCCCCAACCCCGCGCTCAATACGGAGCAGGTCCTCAGCAGGTGTTTGCTGAGTGAAGGGAGAGCAGCCAGGATACCCCACAGTCCAGGCCATTAGCCCAACACCAGCTGATGTCAGGGTTCTGTTGGGTGTATGAAAACGTGCTTTCACATCTGATCCTAGGTGCCCGAGCACGTTGGGTTTTGCACACAGACCCTTGTTTCCTTGAATTTTTGTCAGCTCGCCTCAGTCCCGTTGGATTGAGTGAACGTGTGCTGCAGGGACTGCCCGGGGTCCGTGCCCTCAAGGGGTTCCCAGACCGCGGGGAGCGGCAGTGTGAACGGCTTGTGATGCACTGTAGCAGTACAGCTAGCAGAGGGGTCCAGGACATTCGCTTGGGTGGGCCAGAGGAGACCGCCCAGGGGAGCCCTGGCAGAGCCGGGAGGAAGGGCGTGGCGGGCCGAAGGAACAGCATGGAGGAGCACGGCGAGGCAGGTGTGCGCCATGTTCAGGGACAGGCAGGTGCACTGCCTTGTTCAAAGTGGATGTGCACATGTATCCTTGGGATGCACACACGGGTGCAGATAGGGGTGTGTGTGTGTGTGTGTGATTCTGTGTGTTTTTTTCCCCTCCTCTGGTAGGTGTGAAACCCTTCAAATGTTCTTTGTGCGAGTATGCAACTCGCAGCAAGAGTAACCTCAAGGCTCACATGAACCGTCACAGCACTGAGAAAACCCACCTGTGTGACATGTGTGGCAAGAAATTCAAATCAAAAGGGACGTTGAAGAGTCACAAGCTCCTTCACACTGCTGACGGTGAGTCCAGGACTCTGTACCATAGTGTTTGTTTCCCTCTTGAAAGTGTGGTTTGAGGGGCGCCTGGGTGGCTCAGTGGGTTAGACGCCTGACTGTTGATTTCGGCTCTGGCCGTGATCTTACGGTCAGTGGGATGGGGCCCCGTGTCTGGCATCATGTGCTCTCTCTCTCTCTCAAAAAAACCCACAAAAACCCAAAAGTGTGGTTTGAAGCTGACATTCCAAGTTCAGCAGAAACTGTGGATGTGTTGCCTACAGGCGAGACAGAGCTGTGTCTTGTAGAATTTCAGTCCTGGGAGAGAGGGGACAGAACTCACCTGCTTCCTCATTTTCCCTGTGTTCAGTGTCGGAGGCTTGCCTGACCTCCACCAGTGCTTGCTGAACCCTGTGTGTGTGTGTGTGTGTGTGTGTGTGTGTGTGTGTGTGCGTGCGCACACTCGTGTGTATACATAGGGCCAGAGGGGATGCTGCTTCAGGGAACAAGGCACCCTCGGGAGGCCTTGATCTCAAAGTTGGAACCTTCTTCAGCCCTCCACCCCCACCAGAGCCTGAGGACCTCGAGTGGCAGCCACGCTCACGATCACACTCGACCTGATCACACCTGGTCCACTTGGTTCACACTCAAGTGGACGCATATCAGCTAAGCCACCGCAGGGGTTGATATTCAGCCCCAAAGTGGGGCTCAGTCTAAAATACACACATTGCTTGGGCAAATCTGACCTTGGTGAAGTACACTTCAGTGGATTTCTACTTTCATTCCTTCATTAAGAACCATGGATCGAGTTCTTCCTCCGGTCCAGCTGTGCCTGGGGTGTAGGGTCAGTAAGGAGCAGCCTCCGGCCCTGGGGAGTTTATAGCCCAGTGGGGGGGGGGGGGTGTGGAGAACCACACACAGCTGTGCTGAAGGTGGATGCGGTGATGGAAGGCGACTCGCAGCCCCGGGAGGAGGGTGTGAGTCGCCGTGGGCAGGACATGTGGTGGGCAGTGGTCACAGTGTCCAGGAGAGTCTCCCCGAGAGGGGCGGGATAGAGGGAAGACACGCAGAATCGTTGTAGGAAGCCTGGCAGCTAAACCACAAAGGCCTTTAACCTTTATTTATTTTCCTTTAAAAACCCCAGTTGTCGCAGGGTGTTGTGAACATTCCATGCAACAGGATTATAAACCATATTTATAAGTATATTGGTATTGAAGCACAATCATGTACAAAAACTGGAGTTCACCGTAACAATCAGAGTGATTTCAACAGTTACTTTTCGAGAGCGATATAGCCATTAGGTGACACCTTCATTGTAGAATGTTCCAGGGAACCCATGCTGGTGTGTGTGTGCATCTGGGTGAGCTTGGGGGATTGTGGAGAGGCCGCATGCTCAGCGAGGCTTCGTTAGAGTTCACGATCCAGGGCTTGCCCAAGGCTCAGTGGAGGCCAGAGCCATAACTATTCAGACTTCAGCAGTGTGCTATAAATAAGAAAATCCATAAGCAAAATAATTAAAAATGCAGTGACAGTAAAGCAGTCTTATCCTGAGTAATGAAAGCATTAAGTCATGTAATTATTCATGAGTTCTGTGCCTCTGTTATTTTTTGCCATGGAAGCACCCAACTCACTGAAATGCCTAATAACACAGTGTCACTAATGACGAGCGGCCGTCCTCAGTGCCGGGAGTTCTGGGGTGTCCACAGGGCTGTGGTGTCAGGGTCTGGGGGGGCACTCTTGGGGCCAGGGAGGGACACTGTGGCCTCATGCAGGGCTCTGAGGTCTGGGTTCTGGCCTGAAAGGCTTTGGGGAGGCGGGGCGTGTCTGATCAGGGGCTGTGGACCGACCACCGTCAGGTGCGGAGGGGACCGCTGGAGTGGGCAGCGTGTCAGGGCGGGCACGGCAGTGACATACTCAGCTTATGACACGTGTCACGTCACTTGCTTCCCCGAGCCCTTCAGCAGGAAAGGGAATTTGGATAGGCAAAGGAGGCGTCTGGTCAAAGCAGGAAGGCAGCCTTCCTGAAGGGCACCAGCTGTCTGCCCCACCTGAGTTTGGTGCGTCAGGACAAGGACATGAGACCGTCACGCTTCCTGGGTCCCTCTCCGCCTCTGTGCTCTGTGAGTCCAGAGGCAGGTGGCTGGTGAAGATCTGGAACTCCGTGGGGCAGGGTAGCTTCACCCAGTCTGAGTCGGGGCTGGTCTTTTCTTCCCGAGGGCTTCCAGTCTCGTGTTGTCTCGAAGGCCAGCTTGATGTGTGTATTGCTGGATCACAGGCCAGATGTCCCAGCTTCATGGACAGTCTGCTGTGTACCTATGATCAAACTGTAGGCGCTTCTTTTTCTTTGCAATTTTAAAAAAGCTTTGAGAAAAGTTTAGTTCCATCTCCTACCCACTTTTTCCGTGGCGCTCACATCTTGATGAATTTTAAAAGCTCTTTGCATATCAGTGGTTTGTCATAATGGTGCAAACATTTCCCTCCAGCTTACCATTTGCACTGACATTTTGTTTGTCACGGTTTTTTATGTACAGAAGTAAAATAACTTTGCATATGTAAATTTATCCGTCTTTTCCTTTATTTTTTTCTTCATGATTTCTCTGTGTTGAAAGAAACCCTCCACGTATTAGGGGAGAATTCTTTTGTATTTTCTTCAAGTTTTATTTTGGGGGTTTATAATGTTTATTAAATGTAATATCCTTGAAATTTATTTTGGTGTGTGGGGTGTGATAGGGATCTTTTTATTTTTTAACAGTTATCAATTAAAATATTTGCAGAGAAATCTGTTCTGTTCATTTTGTTTTGAAATTTGAATTTCTCAAGATGCTGGGCATGTTCTGAGATTTTTGTCTGTTTGGATAATCTGTGTCTAGAGTATGGTTTTATAAATCCATTTTTATAAATCATTGTATGCACACATATGTTATTCCTTTTTCTTTTTTTCTGGACATCTCTTAGGTTTTCTCAGTTATTATCCTTTTGGATAAGCTTTGAAACTGATTGGTCAAATTAAGAAAAATACCCTACTCTCCACCAAAGAAGGACACTCTCTCCCTCCCCAGGGATGCCCTTGGGAGCTATGTGACAACATGACACGTGCTTTGAATTCCTCAGGGAGAAGTGCTGGGATCAGGGGTTTGGCTGCTTTGATGAGGCTGTCAGCCTGTAACCCTAGAATTAGCTCTTTATTTATTTATTTTTAATGTTTATTTATATCTGAGAGAGAGAGAGAGAAAGAATGAGCAGGGGAGGGGCAGAGAGAGAGGAGACGCAGAGTCCGAAACAGGCTCCAGGCTCTGAGTTGTCAGCACAGAGCCCGACACAGGGCTCGAACCCATGAACCCCGTGATATCATGACCTGAGCTGAAGTGGGACGCTTAACCGACTGAGCCACCCTGGCGCCCCAGCTCTTTATTTGGAAACAGACGTTTAAGACCTGCCTGGAATGACTTGGTTTTTACTCTGTTGTGTCGGTGACGATTCAGTAGCTTGCCTCACAGAGAAGCTATGTGGGGTAGACAGAGGCAGGGCTGTGGAGGCCCGAGCCGCTCTTATCTCCCACTGCCTCTTGGCGTGGCCTGGGTCACATTACTTCTCTGAGCCTCCGTTGCCTCAGCAGTAAAATGGGGATGATTATACCCCCGTGCCTGATGGCCTTGGGGATCAGATGACAGAAGGTGCACCCACTTACCTGGGCTTCACCTGCTGTCTCGCTGCTCCTTCTCAGTCTCCTTTCCTGGGGCCACCTTCGCGCTGACTTCTCCCTCTTGGAAGCTCACAGTGCTCAATCCGCAGTTTTCCGCACTTGTTCCTGGGGCGTCTCCCGGTCTCCCCGTGCTTCCAACCGTTTATGTGGAAGGCTTCCCGGTTTCTGGGTGTGTGTCAAACCCCAGCAGCCCGCCAGATCCTTCAGAGCCCTCCTGGCCCTGACGTGTCTCTTCTTGCCTTCTCTGTCTCAGGTGTCCTGTGTCGTTTCTGTGACGAACATGTGTTTGTCTCTGCCACTTGAACTCTTCCCAGTTCCTTCGTACTTTCTTGTGTGTTTCTTTTTTTTTTTTTTAATGTTTATTTATTTTTGAGAGAGAGACAGAGCGTGAGTGGGGGAAGGGCAGAGAGAGAGGGAGATATAGAATCCAAAGCAGGCTCCAGGCTCTGAGCCGTCAGCACAGAGCCTGATGTGGGGCTTAAACCCACAAGCTGTGAGATCATGACCTGAGCTGAAGTTGGACGCCCAACCAGCTGAGCCACCCAGGTACCCCTCTTCTGTGTCTCTTACTGTCCTCTGTCTCTAACGTGCATTGTAATTTCCTTATTCTTGACTTGCTGTGTCTTCCATTGGACTGTAAGCTGCTCTAGCAGGGATTTTTGACCTTTTTTTTTTTTTTTTTTTAATTTTTTTTAATGTTTATTTATTTTTGAGACAGAGAGAGAGCATGAACGGGGGAGGGTCAGAGAGAGGGAGACACAGAATCTGAAACAGGCTTCAGGCTCTGAGCTGTCAGCACAGAGCCCGACGCAGGGCTCGAACTCACGGACTGCAAGATCATGACCTGAGCCGAAGTCAGCCGCATAACTGACTGAGCCACCCAGGCACCCCATTGACTTTTTTTTTTTTTTAAAAAAAAAACAATATTTTTTTTAATGTTTGCTTTTATTTTTGAGACAGAGGGAGACAGAGCGTGAGTGGGGGAGGGGCAGAGAGAGAGGGAGACACAGAAACAGGCTCCAGGCTCCGAGCTGTCAGCACAGAGCCCGATGCGGGGCTCGAACCCATGAACCGTGAGATCATGACCTGAGCCTATGTCGGACGCCTAACCGACTGAGCCACCCAGGTGCCCCAGGAGTTTTGACCTTCTACATCTGCTTTGTTTTGTAGCCCTGGCACCTAAACCAGTGCCTGGTGTGTGTGTGTGTGTGTGTGTGTGTGTGTGTGTGTGTGTGTGTGTGTAGTAGGTGCTCAATAAATGTGTGTTGGTTGAATGAGTGAAAAAAATGTAAAGTACCTGGCATACCGTGCTTGGCATACAGAAGCACTTATTTCCCCCATGTCCTCGCTTGGATACTTCTATTAAATCAAATGCTTGTGAATTGGATGTTTTAAAGCACGGTAGACGAACTCACCATTAAATGAATCTTTTTGGGTATCTTTCAGTGAAAAGGAATTGAGTAGTTACCCTCTCCTGTTACCTGCTTGCAAGGCCAATTTTTCACATTTATTGGCTTCTTTAAAGTGATGTGTCCCTGTTTATTCATTCTTGTTTCCCAGAGGGGCTCATTACTGTGCCTCGGAAGGGATAGGTCAGGGTGGGTGCAGGTCTCAGTTAGAAAGGTTTGCCGGTCAGTATGTACAAAGAGGGACACTGATCTGTGAAGGGCCTTAGTAAGCCCTTTGCGTGTAGGCCAACGGCATGAAAGAAGTTAATGCAAAAATCATGCCGTAGCATATTTCCTCCCTTTTGACTTTGAAGGCGGCCTACACATGTGCGGTCTAGAGGCTCTTACAGGATTCTGCCTCCCCTAGCAGATGGGGAAGGTGAAATGGGGCAGCGCCTTACTGTTAGGTAATCAAACAGGAATCCTCTAATCATGAAATAAAAAGCTCTTTGAAGCTCCGTGCTAATTCCTTCGGGCACCCCCCCTTCCCCCGCCCCACCTGACCTGCCCTCATGCACTTGAGTTAAGAAGTTTTCTGGCAAAACTTACAAAGAGGAATTATCCGAGCTTCAAGCACTCTTGTATGTGTCGTAATTAGACAAGTGGAGAGTCGAGTGTGGAACTTAGGTCTGAGTGGAGGACGTAGCATTTTTCCCCTCGCTCCTTCAGCTGATAATAAGAGATGCCGTGGCTACACGTGGAGATACTCTGGGAGATGCTTTTTCTCGTCTTTCCTCTAAAGGCGGAATCATCGTAGGATAAAGTAGCCCCGCTTCTCCGGGGTCTCTTTACTTCTAAAAACATACACTCTGGAACCGGGAAGTTAACCAATGGAAAGTGGTACCTGAGCAACTGGCTGGTTGACCCCTCCAAGTTCATGTCCTAGGCTCCAGTGCGACTGGTCCCTGCACAGCATCCTCGTCGCTCTTACCCTTTCACCAGCTCACCCTGGAGTTAAAGGTTAAGGGCCAGGGGTGGGCATGGGCTCGGTGGGTTTCTGTGGCCTTTACCGGCCTGTGTCTGGGTGACGGGCCACAGAGGGAGGACCGACTGCAGTGCCTTTTTATATGTGTACCCTGGCTGGGTGCACCCGAAACACTTTCTCTCAGCTTTTTATAAACCATAGGAGTAACAGCCCGTAGTATAAAATGTGCCAGACAGCTCACTGAATCGTTAGCTTAGACTAATACACAGATGTAACTGTTAAATAAGGCTTGGTTACCTAAAACCTCACCAGGGTACAGGGTTCTCAAGCCACAAATTGCAAATCCCTGGCAAAGTATCTGGAACCTCCACCCAGTTGTGGCGCCCTGCCCGTTCCTGCTCTTTTCTCTGGCTCTGTGCCGCCCTCCGTTTCTTTCCATGTCTAACGCTGATCCATTCCTCCTTGTGTCAGAACTGATGTGCTAATTAGAGAGCCATCAGTCTCTTCAGTCTGCAGTTGCCCGAAGTTCGGTCTTAAAAGTACAGAGACTTCTTTAAACTGTGTTTTTGTCGCGGTAGCTGTTTCTGTTCTGAGTTGCCACTGCCTAGATTACTGCCGATGCTGGGACTGTGGGGACAGTGCTCTGCGAAATACCTGCTGCAGAGTGTGCTGTGCTGCCTTTTAAAAATTTTTTTCTTTTTTCTTTTAGAGAGAGGGAGTGTGTGCACACACAGCGGGGGAAGGGGCAGAAGGTGGCGGGGCGGGGTGGGGGGGAGAGGGAGGGAGGGAGAGAATCTTAAGCAGGTTCCATACTCAGCATAGAGCCCAACACACGGCTTAATCCTATGACCCTGGGATCGTGACCTGAGCCGAAAACAAGAGTTAGATGCTCAACCGACCGAGCCACCCAGGCGCTCCAGGGAGCTTTTCTTGTATTAGGCAGCACACCCCCATGGGCCAGGCTGTGTGGAGAGGCAGTAGGCAGAGTGGGTGCAATGGTGGGCTCCGGAGGGCAGACCCAGGTTGGAACGACTTCCCGCCTGTGTGACCGTGAACCGGTCCTCACAGCCCTGTTAGTTTCCTGTGGCCACAGTGACAAACAAGCACAAATTTAGTGGCTTAAATCAACACAGATATATTACATGACAGTTGTGGGGCTCAGAAATCTAAAATCAAGTTGTCAGCAAGTAGGGGCTGCATTCGTTCTGGAGGCTGGAGGGGAGAATCTGTTTCTTTAGACTCTGCAGCTTCTAGAGTCTGTCGGTACCCTTTGGCTCATGAGCCCCTGCCTTCACGTTCAAAGGCAGCAGCAGAGCCCTGCCAATCTGTCTGTCCCTCTGCTTCCACGATCATAGCTCCTCTGTGACCCTGACCCTCCTGCCTATCTGCCATAGGGACCCTTGCGATTTCACGGAGCCCACCTGAATGGTACAGGGTAATTGATCTCAAGATCCTTAACTGGGTCACATCTGCAAAGTCCCTTTTGCCATGGAAGGTAATAGGCTCTGGGGATCGGGACCCGGATATGTTTGGGGGAGGGCATTACCTCCCACTGTGGGCTATGGGAAGATTACTTGGGTTCCTATTAAGTGTGTCAGTTCATTCTAAATGTTGGGTGGATATACCTGTTCCCCTGGCGGTCAGTGTCCTCATATTCTCAGTAACTCTGGACACAGCATAGGGATGGCTATTTGTAATGCTTAATCCGCACCATCTCTGTCATTTAGGAAAGATCACATTTCTCTTCTCTCAGATATTCTCTCATCAGGATGGCACGGTGCAATAGTTAATATTTAAAGAGTATCAGTGTTGAAAAAGCTAAAGTCAGTGTTCTGATAAATTTACTTATGCAAAACATCACCTTTTGCAGTAAGACTGGATAAACAGTCATAATCAGGTGTTTTCACCTTCATGCCTCTAGCTATTATTACTACTAATAGTCTGGTTTGTGCATATTTAAGTATTTTAGTGCCTCTTCAAGTTTGAGGGGCCCACATAAAATTTGATTAGGCAGCAGTGACTTAACAGGTATTTCAAGCAAAGTGCCTTAAATCGGAAGGAATTTTCCATCGCTTGTCTCCTTTGTGTGCCGATGGACTCCAGATGCCAGGAGACAGAGGGCATGGTCTTATTTTCACCCGATGGTTTAGATTTTTCTACCACTCCACCTCTCCCTGGTTTTATATAGAGCTCTATTTAAAGTAACTAAGCAGCTGGAGCCATCCTCAGGGAAGCCCATCAAACAGATGAGGGTGAAGTAAGAGACAAAGGAAGCTGACAGGTGCTGTGCCTGTATTCTTTTCCTTTTCTTTTTTTTTAAGCGTATTTTTCCAGTCTTACTGAGACGTAACTGACATGTAACACTGTATCGGTTTAAGGCGTACAACACGGATTTGGCGTATTGTGTATATTGTGAAACGATTACCGCAGTAGTTCAGTTAATGTCGATCACATCACATGGTTTTTTTGTTAGGATTCTTATTTTATTGGATGTATTTAACACACAACCTTGTGTAAAATTAAGGTGTTCGGAGAGTTTGCTACATGGCTGTGATGTATTGCCATTGTCGCAGTGTTTATCACGTTGCATCCTAAGTACAGTATTGTTTCTGTATCCATCATCTTGTGCATTAGCTCGCCGTGGCTTATGTAATCCTCACTGCAGGTTTGAACCCTTCAGCAACATCAGTCTCTATCCCCCTCTTCCCCTGCTAACCACCATTTTACTCTGTTTTTTTTTTCTTTCTTTCAAGTTTGACAGCTTTAGATTCCTCATAGAAGTGCAGACGGTGCTTGCCTTTGTCCGTCTGACTTAGCTCACTTAGCATAATGCCCTCAGGGTCCGTCCATGTTGAAAGTGGCAAGACGTTCTCCTTTCTCGTGGCTGAATAATATCGTGTTGTTTGTGTGTACCCCATCTTTATTATCCACTCACCCTTTGGTAGCATTTGGCCTGTCTGTGCCTTGACTGTTGTGAATAATGCTCTGATGACCCAGATAGCTCTTGGAAATCCTGCTCATTCTTCCGGGTGTGTACGTTGGCTGGTAGATTGTAGATGGGTTAGTAGATCCATCTTTAATTTCTTGAGGAGCCTCCATGTTGTTTTCCATAGTGGTTGAACCAATTTATATTCCCACCAACAGGATACCAGCGTGCCCTTTCCCCCATATCCTCACCGGTGTTTTTTTTTTTTTTTTTAACGTTTATTTATTTTTGAGACAGAGAGAGACAGAGCATGAACGGGGGAGGGGCAGAGAGAGAGGGAGACACAGAATCGGAGGCAGGCTCCAGGTTCTGAGCCATCAACCCAGAGCCCGACGCGGGGCTCGAACTCACGGACTGGGAGATCGTGACCTGGGCTGAAGTCGGACGCTTCACCGACTGAGCCACCCAGGCGCCCCCTCACCAGTGTGTTTTCTAGGTGCTGGTCACCTGGCGGGGGCGACATCCATCCTGGAGTGAGCCCCCCCCGCCCCAGCTGCCAGCAAGTGCGGGGTAACTGCTGCTCCCCTCTACTTGGGAGAGCCTCCTACTTGAGCACGGGGTGCACAGCCAGGCAGCCCTTCCACCGGCTGTCCTGCCCTCTGTCTTGCACGTTCATCTTTCCCCCATGCCAGAAAGGACTTCTGCCGGAGGGCACTCCCAGATCCCTTGGGGCGGGGGGGATCTCGCTTTGTCTAACGCAAGGCGAGAACGGATTTCTGTTCCTTCCTTCCCCCTCCCTACCGCTAAATTCTGTCCCCTCTGTCCTGACATGACACGCTGAGTAAGGCCTGAGTAAAGGGCAGTTCCCAGGATCACCGGAACCCAGACCCTGTCCTTTCCTTTACTGTCCGGTGGCACTTGAGTTCTGTCCACGTCCTGTCACCAGGCCCAGCCAGTGCCCCCCAGGTCAGTGGTCAGTTTTGTTCCGTCAGCCAGTCGGCCGTGGATTGCCGGCTGAGGAGCTCGTGTTAGGAGACTCCTCCTAACGGAAACCCAGAGGGCTGAACAGAAGCAGTGGAGGTGACGTTTGTACCCCGACACTCCCATCTCTGAAGGGGAGTTGTACCAGATCGCACCTTCTGAGGGAAATGGGAGCCGGTGGTAAAACGTCGTGCTTCCAGAACGAGCTGCGGGGTCTGCAGAGGAAACCTCCCGCCAGCCCGGCGCTCACAGAGATGCCGAACCGAAGGTCACAGGGGTGAGTCGTGCTGACGGTGTCTTTTTTCTTACCCCCTGCAGCGGCCGCCAGCATCATCCACAGACGGTCCTGCTGCCCTCAGACTTCATCTTTGAACCACCCGACACATCTTTTCTCTCTTTCTTGAACTCATCTGGTGGTGCCCGTTCCCAAGTCCCTCCTGGGGGAAGTACCCTATTTTGTTCTTGTTGTGGTGCTTTTTTTTTTTCCCCCTTAACTTTCTAAAACTAAGGTACGATACCCGTGCACAGAAGTGCATGCTTCATAAAGGTACGGCGCACTGGGCTATCGCAGGCAGCTCGGCCAAGTGACCACATGCCAGGATAAGACCCAGGACATCGCCAGTCCCTCAGAAGGCCTCTGCCCTCCCCCGCGGCCATCCCCTGCTTCCTCCTCAAGGTAGCAACCGGCCGCACTTGTAACTCTGTACTGGATCTGGCCGGTCCTTGAACTTTGTATGAACTAGTTCATTTAATACGTGCGCTTTCGTGTCTGGCTTCTTCCCTTCAGCATTATTTGTGAGGTTCATCTGGGTTGTTGGGATTTCGACCTTTAACATCTGGGCCTCTGGGTCAAATAGGAAGGAACTCCTGCGTAGCTGAGATTCTAAATTCCGTAGACTGTAACTTTGCCCCTGCGGGTTCCCCCTTTCCGCTGTGGTATTTGTTCTTGTCAGGAGGCCGGGCGAGCCCTCCTCCCGAGTGTTTCTCCAGAAGGTGGTAGGACTCCGCTTTCTTGTGCCCTCCTCGTTGACAGGACTTGGCTCAGAATGACTTTTGAGTGTTTACAGAAGTTAAATGCCGCCTCAGCAGACAAGAAGTGGCCTGGGATTCTTGGCCAAATTAGGCCACTGCCTTTTTCAGCCCAGCAGGGCCCGGGTGATGTTTTAAAAGACAGTGAACTGTCTAGAACTTCAGGTTCAGAACCGCTGATGCTGTAAAGGTTCCACGTCGAAAGGTCTGTCTTCTAAAATCGTGTGTCATAGTTGATGGCCTTTCAGAGACGGCTGCTAAATTATCCGAAATGCTCTTCCGTTGTACAGCAGACATGAAAACAACAGCCCCAAAGATCTAGCCCTTTCCTGCACGTGTGCTCAGAATTCAGTCACCTCATAAATAAATTACTCTTTTAAAAATTCTTTTCCGATCATTTCTCACATTCTTATGGAACATAGTTGGTACAGTATAAACACCGTTCTTATGGCTTTAAAATTAATAATTGTAATTATTGTTTGTGGCTGCAGAGTCTACGAATGGCACAGTGAGGGGGTGTGTAATGTCCCAGGAAGGTGGTGGGTGATCCGTGAGCGGCATAACCAGTCCCTTGTTTTTGGACAGGGCAGCATTTTCCGTTTTCTCCCCACTAGAACTTAGGTGGCAAGAAACCCTTTCTCGCATGTGAACTTTTCCTTCTTTTGACCTAATTCCCTAAGACTCATTTCTGGGAACGGGATGGCTGTTGTGTCTCGGGTGTTTTAACGGTGCATCACGCTGCCCACTTAATGCTCTCAAAGCATTGTGCCAGAAATAAGGCAGTGTTCTGGCTCAGCCCTCTCAGGCTAGTTCCCCATGTTGCTGGAAATGGTCCGTTTCTTGGATTAATGTGTGTCAGATCTCACCATGTCACTGTAATTTTCAATTATTTGGTAACCCAGAATTGAACAGGTAAATTGGAGGATTGAATGGATGGACTCAGTTGATCTGCAGGAAGCGTTTAGAATGTTGGCTGGTTCGTGGTGCTAGATGTAGGTGTTTGATATCAGTGGGCCTTCTTTTGATAACTGAAATGAAGTAATCCTCTCTTGATGAATTGTTTGTTCACGTCCTGTTTTCATCTGTTTGCTTTCTGGAGTCTTGGCGCTTTAGATTCCTGCATTCACTGATTTCATTCGACAGCCACATTTGTTGGGACTCTACCGGTTGCACTCGAGGTCACTGAAGCAGAAAAGGGGCCTTTGTTATAATGGTACCAAGGGATCTTGTAGAGACTGAGGTCTCTGCGTGTTTGGTGACTTCTTCCCAGAACTGACTTCACCTCCTCCTCATGTGGTTTGGTCCGCCTCATCTTCCTGGCTTAGCTTGGCTGTCACTTCCTCACAGAAGCCTGTTTTCATTCCATTCCGTTCCATTTCGTGGTGTCTGTTCTGGGGAGAGACGGAGTATGGCTGAGCTGACACCCTGTTGGGGCTTTGTTGTAACTCGCCACTGGCCCTACAGCCAGGATGTGCTCACTGCCACACCGTCCCTGTCCTCAAAGTACCCACAACCGGCGAGGGGGCCAGCAGACCAGCCAGACCAGCCAGAGAAGGTTCGATGAGCCACTGGGATGCAGCAGTGGACGATACAAGAACAACGGACAAAAGCTGAAAGGTTCCACTGTCATGAAGCTACGTGAATAAACAAGATATGGCGTAGCACGATCGAGATGTGAAAATAGCAGCCCAGTGCCTGAGTCCATCCTCGGAGCGGGCAGGGGTTACCTCCCTGTGCTTGTAATGAAGCCACCGAGTGGCAGAGAAGAAAGAGCCCAGGGTCACACAGGGCGAGCTGGGCAGAGCCAGAAAGAATGTTCTTCCCTTCCACTGACCCTTCTTGGGCACCCCTTTCTAACGGGCCACCATCCTGTGCCATGGCCTTTATGGTGCAGACATGTCCGTTGCTGTTACAAATTCTGTTCCTTTTGGGGAATCTGTGTCCTGCCCGCATTAGCCGAAGGATTGTTATGTGGCTCTAAATGGGGTCCTTGGGATCCAAATCCAGGCTGGGAGGTGACTCCTGTCTGCTCCGAGGATGGACTCGGACGCTGGGTGGCAAATGCCTGAAAAGCCGCCCCGAAGACATGAGTCTGAGGGTCCACGCAGGCGGCCAGCAGCAGGCCCTGCCCCACCTCGGCCGCTCGGGACGGCCGTTCCAGAGCGACTCTGGTCCTATCACTTTGGCCTCACCGGCGTTCTCTGGGACAATCCGGGGATAGGTCTGACAACCCGGCAAGTTGCTCAGATTCTCGATCCCAGTTCTTCGTCCCGGAGAGAGGTTAGCACTGCCTGCCTCCCCAGGTTTTGGGGTGCCCGGCTGAGATCACAGACATCCAGTCCCAGCACAGCTGCTGATGGACAGTAGCCCAGTGGGTAGAGCTTGCCAGTACTCGTGGGAAGAACGGATTAACGTCTTACGCAAGCAACCTCTTTCTTTCTGTGTCATCAGTCTTTTCTTTTCCTGGGCTGTGGTGTGAGCCCGATACAGCCGTCTCACCGCCGGCCCTTCGAGGTCACTCTGGCCTCGGGTAAATACTACGTTTTCCGGCCGACTCTCCCTGCAGCTCTCAGGAGTATCTTGACCGAAAACAAGATAGTCTCAAAGCATTGCTCTTTTATGATCAGTCATGGATCTACACTGCATTATTTTAATTAGGCAGCAAAAGATTATGTCAAGTGCTCTCCCAGGCCTGTGGATCGGGGTGTGAGGGACTGCTGAAACACTCATCGTAACTGCTTCCCAGACTCCGAGACTTCTGTAGGGCTGGCTTGAGGAGCCACCTTCTTCCTTGTCTCTCGCAGAGAGTATATCCATACTCTCTGGGAGTATATCCATAAAAGGCTGACTCTTGATCCCAAGTGAGGTGATTATTCCATTTATTCATTGCAGAGCATCTTTCTAGCACTTAATCTTTTACTCTTGGAGCCAAGTGTATTGGTAATGAGTGAAAATATTTATCACTTTGGAGAATGGCTGTATCATCTTTCCTCCCGCTTCTGTGGCAGTGGGGAACCCGGCACCATTTTGCTCAGGCTGCCTGAGCACAATAATGATGCATTTATGTGGGTCACGAGTCCGCGTGGAAGTATGTGTGGCTGAGGTTCTACCCAAGGTGTGTAGAAATGGGCGTCTCTGTGTTTGAAAAAAATGATGCTACATTTAAGAACAAGTAGCCATTGGTCTCTGATTATGACTTGTCTGCCTGTCATGTGGAAAGGTTTTCCCCACACTGAGGACTTGCAACATTAGCGGAATCTAGAATTTGAGGTGCGTTCCCCTGGAATGAGGTTGTAATTATGTTCACCTGTTTATAGTATTGTTTCCTTTTGCCGTTTCTGCCGTGTTGCTCACGTAAGATACACAAAACTTCCTTTTTGTTCCTTGTCCAGTTCAGTTCAGTAAAACGCACAGAATATGTTTGCTGTGTGCCGTGCACTCAGGCCCTGGGGGTGCCGGGATGGAGAAGACACGGTCCCTGGGGGCAGCCAAGGCAGCCCAGGCTTGTGGCCAGGCAGTGGCGATGCTCAGAGTCGGGCACGGACAGGAGCATGTGGATGTGGAGAGGGTGTGTGGGAGAAGGAGGCAGGGAGCTCACTCCTAGCCCCGTTGCCGGAGATGTTATTCAACTTGAGTTGTGAGTTACAGTGGAGAATGGCCAGATGCCTAGAAGCAGTGCACCCCAGGCACGGAAATCGTTAGCAAAGGCTCGGCAGAACGTTGCCAGAACAGAAAGACTTCCTAACATGCAGGGTGGAAGTCAGAGAGAAGGGTCAGGTCCGGGAAGTTAGTTCTGTTCTGTGGGGTCTTCTGGGCCGCGGTCTGAAACTTCAAATTCGTTCTGCCTGTTGGAGTCATTGGTGGGTATGCAGGAAGGGCTGTGGGAGAGCTTATGTGCGAGATCATCTGGATGGATGACGGACGGAGGGAGGAGGAGGAAGGCTGGGTAGGTGGGGGGACAAGCGGTTAATTGATGGATAGCTGGATGGGTGGATGACAGATGGATGGGAGAGTTGCCTGAAGGCAAGGACACCGGGTTAGAGGCTTTTCCCTTGTTCAGGGAAGAAATGAGGAGGGCCTCCACCAGTGTGGAGGTATCGCAACAGAGAAATAGGAGTATTTAGGAGGTGAGATCAGGGCTGAAAAACTGAGGTGAGCGCAGCTGGGGTCACGGAGATGTTGCGGAAGGCTATCAGGTCTCTGACTTAGTGATCGGTGTGGGGGGTGGGGTGACGGCGAGGAACTACGGGGGCTGGAGATAGGACCCAGTCGATGGGGAAGAGAATACGTCCAATTTAACACCTTTGGGTCAGCTAAGCAGTAGTCCAGCAGATAGTTGGATACTCAGGTCTCAAGATCGGGGAAGGGTCGAAGACGCAGAAGAATGAAGAAGAGTAAGAGTGGAAGGTACAGATTTTGGCATTAAAGGTTTGCAGAAGTCCACAGGGGAAGGTTATACGCAGGGACGCTTGTAGCAGGAGAAGAGTGGAGCGAGCGTGGGCCAGAGCGTTGTTGTGGAATGCGGGCGTGTAAAAGGCGTGGTTGGGAGAGAATGCCTCGCCAACAACGAGGATGCTGGCCTGTTAGCAGAGGCACGTGCAGCAGAGTCCAGTCTGATGGACTGAGGCCCGCCACTGGCTGGGCATCACGGGTTTTCCTTGGTGAGAACGGCTTTCCGGTGACTGGTGCCGTGAGGCATTTTCACTTGGTTTGAGAGAGCATCGGACGGGAGGCTGCAGGCTGCAGAGGGAGGGAACCCTCACCCGGCTCGTCTGAGAAGGAGAGAAGCGCCGGGCCCCTGGGAGGGGCCAGTGGCTCTGTGCTACCACGTGCCGTGGCTGTGCTCCTGGCTCCCCGATGGGCTCGTGCCCTTAGAAACCGCTGGGTGAGCAACTGACCGCTACCAGAAGCAGGTCAGGTTTCTATTGGGTCGTGTGTCTGTGCCACTGGTTTTACTTCTGCTAACCAGGGGTAAAAAAAGGTAGTGTGCCCGCATATCCATTCGTTTGTCTTCACAAATAAATTGTGGGCTGGTTCATCCCAGTAACAAATGCCTGCGTATCGCCCAAAGAGCAGTGTTTTCTGCTTCTGTGCAGTTTCTTTCTAGCATCCCCCAGACCTGCCTTTCATGTCCCCACCAAGGTAGGGGTTCCAGACACACGTCTTGCTGCCTTGCTCAGGGGCTCTGCCTTCTCCTGGCTCTTGGGGACGGTGCGACGCTCTCGGTCACGTGCCACAGGCCCTCGGTGCTCCGGCCCCACAGCCTCTCCGGGGCCAGGGCTTGCCCCACCGTAGACCTTGAGCTTTAGGTCCTGGAAGGAAGACCCAGCTATTCCGTTGTCCTGGGCACCCAGGGTCCCCACCTCTGTGCTCGCCGTGTGCACCTCTTTTCTCTAGTCGGCCGGACACACCTTAGACACCTTACCCTCCCTTTAGGAGCCTGCTCAGATGTGGTTGCTCGTGGGGTCCCCCCCGCCCCAGGCCCGGCCGGCTGTTTTTCTCCCTCCACGGCCAGCCCCTTTGTGTTGCCACTTGTGTGGACAGAGTGTGCTGTGCTGCCTTGTGTCTGTGCACGTGGGCTGTCCCCCCGGAGGTTCTGGACTTCCCACACGGCAAGGGGCATCCTCGCGCACCTGGGTCCGTGCGTGGCCCTTGACGCACTCGCTCACCTTGTCCTCCCTTGTTTCCAGGGAAGCAGTTCAAGTGCACGGTGTGTGACTACACGGCAGCCCAGAAGCCCCAGCTGCTGCGGCACATGGAACAGCACGCCTCCTTCAAGGTGAGAGGACTCGGCACGTGGGGCCCGTGCTCACGCTGTGAGTACGTCGCGCGGCAGAGTGGAGAAGTCACTCTCCGGGGGGCTCCCCTCGCTCCCGGGCCCCCGTAGCTCGTACACGTGGAGCCTGGGGCAGAACTCCCGTCGTGGTGTGCCCCCCCCCTTCCAGAAGTGTGGCATTTCTCTGCCCCTTGGAGACCAGGTCCAGGGAGGGACTGCGTGTGACGCTGCAAAGGCCGGGGAAGAGGCTGCTGTCACTGTGGAGACCCACAGCGCTTTAGAGGAGAGGATGTGAGCTGTAAGGAGGGCCGCTTCAGGTCCTGGCTGGCCTCCGGTGTGTCCCCGGCACAGCAGGTGTGACGATGCCCCCCCCCCCCCCCCCCCGGAGAGCTAGACTTGGTGTCCGTGCGGTGCCCGGAGGGTCGCCGTGGCTCTGGAGCTCGTGGCGCTCATGCTCGTTTCATAGCTGTAGCTGATCTGTCTTTCACGTACCCGCTGATTTCCACCTGGCCGCTGCTCGTACCGCAGTTACGGCCACAAGAACCGCGGTCCGGTGAACTTGTCCCATAGAGACTTCTGCTCAGCACTGGCAACTCAACCTGAAAACCGCTGCCGCTCCCGCATGTACGCATGGCGATGGAAAACAGGGCGCCCTGAAATGTTTGTGGAGACCGTGCACCCCGAAACCCGGAGAACGTAGCATGTGGGAGGGGCTGTGGGCCGCCACACCGGCAGGCTGCGTTTACTGAGCCACTACTGTATGCCTACGCTCTGCATCAGCTCGCACCTCCCCGACAGAGGACACTATCATCCCTGTTTGATAGAACCCCACCCAGAGAAGGCACGCGATCACCTGTCAGGCTTGTCTGCCGCGCCCGTATCTACAGATGTCAGTCACTGTTGTAATACTGACCTACCTGTGTCGTGACCGCTCTGAGGGGACGAGGACCCGCCCCCTCCCCCTCCCTTTCACTGGCAAACTCTTCTGATGCTCAGAACAGCCCTGCGAGAGAGGAGTTCTCAGGATCTTGCCTCATTTAGTTAAGAAACCCAGTGGCTCAGAGGGGTTACGGGCTTTTGTGCATTAAACATCCAGGAAGTGAAGGAGTCAGAACTTGCACTTGGCCTCCGAGTCCAAGGCGTGGGGTTCTCCCATCGTGTCTTCTCAGTAATTGTCTTCGGTGGGGGAGGGGGGGGGCACACAGGAAACCGTGAGGGCGCCGCACCTGTTGCCTGCCTAGCTACTCTACTGTGGCCTCAGCGGACCTGTGTTTCACAGGCAGGACTGGCACGTCAACTTGTGGGGGTGGCAGGAGGTTCATGAGCGTCCTGCAGATGTTGAACAGGGTTAAAGTGAAGAGTGTTATCTCAGGTTTCACAGCCGCAGATGTGTTTCTCTGGGGGACCCTGGGCTGTTGTAGACCGCGCAGTTTGGGTGCTGGGAACAGATCGCTGGGGGGGCCCTCGCTCTGTAGACAAGAAAGCTGGACCAGGCAAGGTTATTTACCGTCCTCACTCTCCTAGGATTGGAACCAGATTTTTCATTTGTTCCTTGGTTCTCAGTGCGGAACCTTTTCCTTCACCAAGCAGGTGCAGCTGGACGGTCTCTCTGCCCCGGAATCCTCACTGCTTTCTTTCTCAGATGTGTAGCGTCTTTGGCTTGTGTGCAGAGGAAGTGGACTTGAGGATCGTTTGAGCTCAGGTGTCCCTTCCTATGTAGTTCTCAACTGTTTCCGGCTGTCACACGGCTACCATGCGCTGCGGGACCTCGGGAGTCACGGGGCCAAGCTGGCCTTGGGGTCAACTCCGGTTCCTACGGGCTTCCTGGGGCTTCAGGTGCCCTGCCCCCGCTGGAGCGAGAACCACTCAGACCTTGCCCTCTTTCCTCCTCCAGGCTGGGTTCTCTGGTGTTTCTACAAGACTGGGACTGACAAGCAAAACGAAGCTGGTTCCTGCCAGCCACCCTTATTCATGCTGACAGGTTATCACCCTTCCCTTTGGTCGCTATCATAGTTTTCTGTCACTGCTCTAACCAACACCTCCAACTTGGCAGCCAAACACCACCGGGCATTATTGTGCAGTTCCGAATTCCAGCATGGGTCTCACCGAATGGCCAGGTGACGGCAGGGCCGCGTTCTTTTGGGAGGCTCTCGGAGAAAATCCATCCCCGTGCCTTTTCTGGCTTCTGGAGGCCACCTGCACTCCTTGGCTCCTGGCCTCAGCCCTCCATCTTGAAACCCAGCAACACAGCATCCCACCTCTGCTCTCTCTTCTGCCTCCCTTCTGCCTTTCACCTGTGAGGACCTTTCACCTGTGGGCCCACGTGGATGGCCCAGGAGAAGGTCCATACCTTAAGATCAGATGATTAACAGCCTCAGCCCTACCTGTGGTCTTAACTTCTCTTTGTCATGCAAGCTTCCAGACATCAGGACTTGGACATCTTTGCGGAGGCATTATTCCCCCTGCTGTATCCCGCCCCGCCCTGCTCTGTTTTCTTCCTTTCGCATCTGCTCCCTGGCAGATTTCTATCAAAATCCAAAAATACACAGTATGTGTGGTCGCACACTCCCTCTGCCTACCAGTGGCAAACATTACTAAGAAATCAGGCCCCTCTGTTTTATCAGTCCTCGATGGGGCCTCAAAGCCTTTGTGCAGACACTACTAATCTATTGCAGTTGACTTTCAAAAGGAAACCAATTTGGTTTTCTAGATCTAGATGTATAATTTGCAATATATAATTTGTGTCAGGAAACACTGTAATAAGGGCAAACTCTTGTATTGCCTTTTAAAGTTGCATGTTGTTATTTATTTATTTTAAGAATAATATGTGTTCACTAAATAAGATTTGGAAAGCGCTTTTCGTTCCCTTTCTTTGTAGAATTTCTGGATATATTAATTTTTTTAGACGTAATTGAGGTCTTACTGTAAACGAGCATTTTTGGGTGGAGATGAAAACATCAGCTTTGCCGCCGATAAAGCTCTATTAGAGAATGCAGCTTAAATGAGTGGCCAGATGGTTTGCTAAGAATACTTTGCGTTTGAGTTAGAATAGCCTCCCAGTCGAAGGCAGGGCTGGAGAGTCTGCCTGATTAGGACATTATAAATATTGCCTTTTTTAAATTATCACTTCATAGGCATTTTCCCATTTTATGAAAATATACTTACTGTAAAACTACTTTTAACGGCTGCTTAAGGATGAGTGTCACAGTTTAATTACCCATTCCCCTTGTAACTGGACAGTTTGGTTGTTTCCAGTTTTTGCCGTTAAAAGTAACTCCACGATGGACGTCTTCATGCCGAAAGCATTTCCAGGTCATCGTGATATCGAAAGGACTGTGAAACATGGCACGAAGCCCATCAAACCACTGAGAATTCATAGGCAGCCAGGGTGTTACATGTGCTTCTTGGCAGCTGTAATTAAAATGCATTCCCGGGGGTGGAACCGACGCTATCAATCCTAAGCACTTGCCCAGGAAGATGCCTGCACTGGGGTGGGGCTGCCACGGAGCCAGGGGCCTCCAAACAAAATGGGCTCGTTCCCTCCCTCTAGCTGCTCAACTCTTTGCTTCCTTGCAAATAAATAAGCCAGCATGCTGCCCAGTAAGGCGATGCGATCACGGGCTGGACTCCCCTCGTTCAGTTTTCTCTCTCTGCGTTGGGCTGCATGAACCCACAACTCTGTTGAGAGAAATGTTCTCAATGATGGGGCTAGGTGACCCAGTGGTGATCTCCTTACACGTGATAAAAAGTGACTTTATTTCATTTAAAAAGTTTTATTTTAAAATTTATTTATTTATTTACTTTTAATTTTATTTTAGAGAGAGAGTAGGGGAGAGGGGCAGAGGGGGAGAGAGACAGACAGAGAGAGAGAATATCTCAAGTAGGCTCCACACTCAGTGGTGAGCCTGACGCAGGGCTTGATCCCACGACCCCGGGATTGTGACCTGAGCCGAAATCAAGAATCGGATGCTCAACTGACTGAGCCACCCAGGCGCTCCTAAAATAACTTTAGACTCCCATAAAGTCTGGCGGATTTCCCAGGTACCTATCCCCCGCCTCTTCCCTTGATGATAATGTCTTCTTTAACCATAGACTGCTGTCAAAACTGGGAAATGGACTTTGGTATCCTATTATAAACTAAACTGCAGGCCTCAGTTGGATTTTACCAGTCTTCTTTCTTTCTTAATTAATAAAGTATTTTTTTTTAATTTTTTTTTTGACGTTTATTTATTTTTGAGACAGAGAGGGACAGAGCATGAACAGGGGAGGAACAGAGAGAGAGGGAGACACAGAATTTGAAACAGGCTTCAGGCTCTGAGCTGTCAGCACAGAGCCCGACACGGGGCTTGAACTCACGGACCGTGAGATCATGACCTGAGCCGAAGTCGGACGCCTAACCGACCAAGCCACCCAGGCGCCCCTAAAGTATTTTTAAAGTAGTGTTAGATTCACAGCACCATTGAGAGGAAAGTACAGAGAGTTCCCAAATACCGTCTGGCCCTGCTCCCCACATACAGCCTCCCCCATTTCCAACATCCCCACCAGACTGGTACACTTGTCACAACGGATGAATCTATAGTGATACATCATGCTCACCCAAGGCCATACTCTACATTAAGGCTCAGCGTTGGTGTTCTCTTTGGGTTTTGACTGATGCGTCATGACACGTATCCACCATTAAGGTTCTCATGCAGAGTGATCTCGCTGCATTGAAAGTCCTCTGTGCTCTTCCCGTTCATCCCTCCCTCTCCCTTCTGCCCTGGCAACCACTAACGCTTTTACTGTCTCTGCAGTTTTGCCTATTCCGGGATGTCCTAGAGTTGGAATCATACAGTCTGTAGCCTTTTCAGACTGGCTTTTTCACTCAGTAATATACATTGAAGGTTTCTCCATATCTTTTCATGACTTGAGAGTTCATTTCTTTTTAGTGCTGAGTAATATTCCATTATCTGGACGGGCCACTGTTCATTTACCCACTCATCTACTGAAGAACATCTTGGTTGCTTCTAAGTTTTGGCAGTTATGAATAAAACTGCTTAAACAGTGTGTGCAGACATAATTTCCTAACTCCTTTAGGTAAATACTAAGGGCTGTGATTGCTGGATCGTGTGGTAGGAGTATGTTTAGCTCTGCGAGAAACGGCCACACTGTCCTCCAAAGTGACTGTACCATTTTGCATCCCCTCTAACAGTGCGTGAGACTTCCTGTTGCTCCACATCTTTACCAGCATTTGGTGTTGTCAGTGTTCTGGACTTGGGCCACTCTGACAGCTGTGAGGTGTATCACCTCAATCTTGCTTTAATTTGTATTTCCCTGATGACATACACAGTGGTGCATCTTCCCTGTGCTTGCTCGTCATCTGTTTATCTGCTTTAGTGATGGGTCTGTTCAGGCTTTTCGCTCATTTTTAATCGGGTTGTTCATTTTCTTATTGCCAAGTTGTAAGAGTTTATGTACTTTGGAAAACAGTCCTTTATCAGATACATCTTTGCAAATATTTTCTCTTAGTCTGCAGCTCATCTCTTCATTCTGTTGAATAACTTTATTTTTAAATAAAGTTTTACCTTTTCGTTTAAAGGGATACTTATTTAAAGAGGATGCTTATTTTTGCTAGCCCTGTATGTATCATTATGTGCTGCACTTGAGAGTTACATGCTGGCATTCATGGAGCCTCTGAAATTGGATTGTAATTACTGATTCTAAAAAGCAGAGTTGTGCTATTTTCTTTCCTGTTGTGAGAGATGTTGAGGTTGGGGTGGAGGTGCTGATGAGGGAGGGAGGGAGGGAGGGAGGGAGGGAGGAGGGGGAGAGAGAGAGAGAGAGAGAGAGAGAGAGAGAGGAGAGACAGGAGACGGAGGAGGAAGGAAATGGCTAGATGAGTGTCAGAGGAAAGGCAGGCTGGGGCTTGCATCACAACCCTGTATAAAAATGGTGCCACAAATCCACTATTTTAGCTGGTTTGGGGTCACTCTTCCCTCCCTGGCTTGTTTGCTATCCTAGTTGACTCACCCATTCATTCTGGGAAATTATTCCTGATTTTTCTCAGTGCACTTGTTAGCTATCAAAGCCAGAGAATGGTTCTTGAAGGTAGTATTTTTCCAAACCCAAGAAGGAAAATATTGATTGAGCACCTGGAGTTCTTTTTTTTTTTTAATTTTTTTTTTAATGTTTATTTATTTTTGAGAGACAGAGAGTGACAAAGAACGAGCAGGGGAGGGACACAGAGAGAGGGAGACACAGACTCTGAAGCAGGCTCCAGGCTCTGAGCTGTCAGCACGGAGCCCGAGGCGGGGCTCGAACTCACGGACCGCGAGATCATGACCTGAGCTGAAGTCGGACGCCCAACCGACTGAGCCACCCAGGTGCCCCGAGTACCTGGAGTTCTAATGATAATTGGCTTTATAATGTTTGTCTTACTTGTATCAATGATTGTCTCATATTAAAAATAAACTGCTCCAGGAAGCCCAGTTGAAAAGTAGGTAAAGAGAACAGGTCAAATAGCTCTTGGGTATGTGATAAGGTGTCTAACATCACTGATAATAAAAAAAAAAAATAATAAAGTGAAAGCATACTAAGATACCATCGATTTGCTTATCAGATGAGTATACATTCCCAGGTTCGATAGCACAGTCTGGTGGTAAGGCCGTGAGGAGAGAGCCTTTCTCATGCCTTGCCATTGGGGCTGTAAAGGGTCCCAGCTGCAGGTGGCATAAGCTGTTGCTTGCCTCTTGTAAGAAGTGATCTGATCTTACGGATGCACTTGCTGACGTCCCGAGATGATGAGTATGTGGTATTATTCATTGAAGATAAGTGAAATGTTTGTGGATAGAGTGAGACTTAAATAGACAGGGGCACATCCAAAAACAGAATGCTGCACAGCTACAAAAACAGTATAAGGAGGCCCTTGACTTCCTTCCCTGGAAAGATATTACATAACAAAGTAGAAAAAGCAAGCTTTAGAACGACATAGTAATGCTGCCTTTGAGGTAAGAAAGGGCAAAGATGTATTTGTATTTATTTATGTCTACTTTAAAGCTTCTTTTTTTTTATTTAAAAAAAAATTTTTTTTTAACGTTTATTTATTTTTGAGACAGAGAGAGACAGAGCATGAACAGGGGAGGGGCAGAGAGAGAGGGAGACACAGAATCTGAAACAGGCTCCAGGCTCTGAGCTGTCAGCTCAGAGTCCGACGCGGGGCTCGAACTCACGGACCGTGAGATCGTGACCTGAGCCGAAGTCGGATGCTTAACCGACCAGGCCACCCAGGCGCCCCAACTTTAAAGCTTCTTAAAGCTTATGCACAAAATAAAGAAACTGTGTGGTTGGGTAGGGAGGGCTGGGACTGGGTAGATGGGAGGCCGAGGCTCGAGGTGGGACTTTTTTCCCTGTGTGTAATGTTTGAACTGGGGGAACTGAATGTTTTGCCTGTTCAGTAAATTTAAGTAAGCAGCAAACCTTTAAATAAAAATGATCTTTTAGAAACGACCCAATGTCAAAGCAGAATGATAACCCTGCTCGTCACCCTCACGTTGTCTTGGGAAGGCGGTGACAAATTGCTCTTTGGTAGTTCATTGAGATTCTGTTTTGCCCTTGAAAATCTCCAAGAGCACTGAGGTATTGCAGAAAAACCCAGGATTTAGAACCAGACAGACTCAGGTTCAAATCCTGGCTGTGCCACTTCCAGTCTGTTTAATTTAACTTCTCTGTATAATCCTGTTGTCTTAAAGATGCTGACAGTAATATCTTTCCCTGGTGTTGGAGATGCTAAAAGTGATACTGTTTTATGAGTAGTGGGTATGGTGCATGGTGGATGATAAAGCATTGGTTCTTTTCCCCTTCCCTGTCTTTAAAAATGACCCCAGTTTCTAAAAAAAAACTATAAGCCAAACAACAACAACAACAACAAAACCCAGCCTGATCTTGGTTTATTTTCCTTTTAGTGAGCTGAAATTTATGCTTGCAAGTCATTTATTCTAAACATTTTCCAGGTATTATGTTTTCTTCGTATGTATCTTTAGATGTCGATGTTATTTTATTTCCATTGTTGTTATTTGTGGCTTTGGAGTGGCAGAGAAGGATTAAAATCTTGATGGCCGCTACTTACTAACTAGATGACCTCTCGGGATTTTGATCCCTTGCCTTCTAGGGCCACTGCCTCCTTATTTGGAAAATGGGAACAGTGATGTCATTATTTCAAAGGCTACTTCAGAAGGAGGGGTTGATTTGAAGGAGGAGACCAGAATGGCTGTGTCCTCATGGCTTGGGGCAGACCTGGCCCATCAGCCCTGTGCTGGCCAGCACGAGGCGGACGGGTGTTGCTGGAGGGTCTCAGGCTTGCTCTTTTGTTAACGGGCCAGTTCTGGCCTCTGGCCACCCTTCCCACCAGATAACGGTTTCCCAAGCCCAGGAGATAGTCTCACTGAGCCTGGAGGCCAGCAGGCATCCTCGAATGCAGTACATTTTCATGTGGTTGTGGTGCGGGGGGTCCATGGACCATAATCCACCAGCCACCTCGCTGGCTTTTGAACTCGGAAGCAAACGTCCTGTCTGAATCTGCGTATTTAAAGTGTATTCCTGTAAATAGCGTATAGCTGGATCTTGGTTTGTGCCTCTGTGTGTGTGTGTGTGTGTGTGTGTGTGTGTGTGTGTGTACACACGACCAGTCTGACAATTCCTGCCCTTTCGTTGGAGTGCTTAGTCCATTTACATTTAATGTAAGTTTTGACATATCTCACTTGAAAAGTGCCATCTTGGTATTTAGCTACAATTGATTTTCTTTTAAGCGGTTGCTAAACATATCATATTATGCATCTATATTGTAATACATTCTAGCTGGCTCCAGATACACTATTTCATGAACAGTGTAAGAAGCATGCAACACTGTAATTCGTATCATTTCCCTCCTACCTTTTGTGCTCTGGTAGTCATGTATGTTACTCCTACTTGTTATAAATTCCATACAGCTTTATCATTCTTTGCTTTATACAGTTATATTGAAAATATATATGTGGAAATATAATTTTAAAAATGTCTAATATTTCCTTATATATTTAGTTTTGTGGTGTTCTTTTAAATTTTTTAATGTTTTTATTTATTTTTGAGGAAGGGGAAGGCAAGGGGAGAGAGAGAGAGGGAGACACAGAATTTGAAGCAGGCTCCAGGTTCTGAGCTGTCAGCACCGAGCCTGACGCAGGGCTCGAACTCATGAGCCGTGAGATCATGACCTGAGCTGAAGTCAGACGCTCAACCAACTGAGCCGCTCAGGCACCCCTGGTATTCTTTATTTTTTTATATATTTTCTTGCAGGCCTAGACTTCCATCTGATAAACTTTCCTTTAGTTTGGAGAACTTCTAGCGTTTGTTATATGCTTTTTTGCTGGAGTTAAATTATCTCAGCTTTTGTCTGTTTAGAAAATCTTCGTGTTCATTTTTGAAGAATATTTTGATGACTGTAGATCTGTAGCGGGACATCACTCTAAAGAGTTGTTCTGTTATGTTTTGTCCTTCGCTATTTCTAATCCTTAGCATTTCTCCCCATATTTAATGGGCCCTTTTTTCTCTGGTTTTAAGACTTTCCTCTCTTCCTTTGGTTTTCATCATATTAACATCAGTAAGTTTAGGTATGGCTTCCTAGTGTTTACTTTGCTTGGGTTTGTTGAGGTTTGGATCTTGTGGATCGATATGGTTCATCAGTTTCAGACCATTCTCTTCTCAGCCATTATCTCTTTATTATTACTTCCTCTCTATTTGTTTTCCCTCCTCCAGGATGATAACACATCATATATATTAACCTGTTAGATATGTCACAGCATTCAAATGATCTCTCTCTCTCTCTCTTTAAATCTTCTTTTTGTGTTTCAGTTTATATGATTTCTTTCAGTCGTCTTCCCCTCCTCCTCCTCCTCCTCCTTCGAGATAGAATGTTAAGCAGGCTCCATGCCTAGCATGGAGCCTGTTTGGGGGCTTGATCTCATGACCATGAGACGAAATCAAGAGTTGGATACTTAACCGATTGAGCCACCCAGGTACCCCTCAGTGTATATGATCTCTACTGATCTTTTTTCAAGATTACTTATCCTTTTCCCGATACATCAAATCTGCTAGATACTCAAACTACTTATTCATTTCTGTTTTTCTTTTTTTAATTTCTAGCATTTTCATTTGGTTCTTATAGTTTTTGTCTCTCTGCTAAGATTTATCAACTGGTCACACATGTTTTTCATTTGAGCCTTGAACACATTTGTCATCATTATTTAAATATTTATTTCTAAAAATGTAAGTATCTGAGCTATCTGTGCATCAGTTTCTGTTGACTTTTTTTTCTTGATTTGGGATCACATTTTCTTCTTTGCCTGTCTCATCATTTTCAAGTGAATGATAGGTTGTGAAACAGCATTAGAGACTGAGCTAAGTAATAATTGGCCTCTTTTCGCACCAGGACAGTAGTGTGGGGGGCTGTCCAGAAGATAGCTGACAGGCAGACCTCACTGCTGCCTGTGAAAGGTGTGCTCACAAGCTTGGCCCTTGGCTGGCATCTGGACCTTGGACATAGGAAGGTTTCCCATAACCCTCATTGACAGGAGAAGTTTCCTGTGCCTAACCTGTCCAAATGGCATTGTGCATACCAAATATCTGCTTCCTTCTGGGAGTCTGGAGTGTTGGTATGTGCTAGGCAGAGAGTTGCCCATGTGATTAGTTCCCCATAAAACCCTGGCACGGAGCTTCTAATGAACTCACCGGGCTGGTCCCATTTCACACGTGTTGTGACGGCTCGTTGCAAGGGAATTTCGGCTGCCCGGTGGGACTCTGCTGGGAGAGGACTCTTCGAAACTTATGCCTGGTTTCCCTTGGACTCTGTGTGCCTTTTCCCTTTGCAGATTTTGCTTTGCATCCTTTGGCTGTAAGGAATGATAGCAGTGAGTATCTGTATGCTGAGCCCTGTGAGCCCTCCTACCCAGCCATGGAACGTGGGGGTGGTCTTGGGTCTCTCCCAGCACAGGAGTGAATAAATCTAGTCTGTCGCAGTTCCAGAGCCGGTTCTCCACTGTCGTCAGATGTTTTGGGAAAAGGATCGGGTCTTTCCTTTCAGCAAGGCTGGGCATCTGAGCGCAGCCAGAGGCTCCAGGATTCGCTTTCTGTTTCACAGCACAGCTGCTGGCTTTCCAAACCATGTGGGCCCCCTATCAGCTTTACAGGCAGGCTGCCAGCTTTTCGAGGTGCTGGGATGATCCTGTTTCTCTCCAGCATTCTCCTTGGGGAAGCTCTCTCCCCTCTCTGCCCGGCCCAGCCTCGGGAGAGCCAGGGTGCCTGGCGAAGGCTTTTGCACTTTCATAAGGGTGGTGCTGGACTTCCCCTCCCCTCGCCTGCTTTGGGCCAGGGGTCCTCACTGCCATGTGTGAGACCCAGTCCCTGAGGGCTGGGGTGGGTTCTCTCCCTCCTCTCCTGCCCTGCTCCCTTGTTGTACCTGCTGAAGTTCCCCATTTCACAGGGAAAAGGTGAGTAGGCCACAGGGATGAGAGCAGCCACCGGGCTCTTCTCTCCTAGGCAGTGTCTGCTCACTTCCGGAATTCGGCTCACTTACGTCTCTCCGTGCCCTGACAGTCTGACGTTGTTTGCGTGGGAGCAACAGCCCCTTGTGGTTTTCGACACCCTGACTGGAAGCAGGAACGCCCCACCGTGTGTTTGTGACAGTGCACAGAGCAGGTGCCCAGTAAACGTGGCTGTCGACTCCCTCCCCCACGCACCCTGGATGTGTGGGAATTTGCTGGAAGTCTGGAGCCAGGAGGGTGTGTGAAGCGGCCGACTGCTGCTGTCACGAGTAATCTAAGTGGAGTCACAGTCACCAGGAGCTCTGCCAGCTTCGGGCGAGGGTTTTCTCCACGCATCATCACTCACAAGTAGGCCCGGGGAGACCTCGGGGCTTCTCAGACCCTTGGAAGCGTGTCAGTGGGAGAAACGACGGCAGGCAGCTTCGGCACAAGCCCCTGCCTTGCAGCTTAAGCGCTTTCTGGTTTGACTTTATGCATCACGGCTTTGTGGTCAGACGCTCTTAGAATCCAGACTTGCCACTTAACTACCTGTGTGGCCTTGGGCAAGACACCTAACGTCCGTAGCTTCTTTTTTTTTTTTTTTTTTTTTTTTTAATTTTATTTACTTTGAGAGAGAGAGAGAGAGAGGGTCCCAAGCAGGCTCTGTGCTCCCAGCGCAGAGCCTGATGCAGGGCTCGGACTCCTGAACTGTGAGGTCGTGACCTGAGCGGAAACCAAAAGTCGGATGCTTAACCGACTGAGCCACCCAGGCGCCCCTGTAACTTCCTGGTAACGTGGTGATGAGGCAGTGCCTCTTGTCCCTTACAGGTTGTGAGTGCTAGTTGCAGGCTTCCTGGAGGGCTAGGAATGTTCTCCAACGTTCTCCAATGTTACTTCTCCAATGTTACTTCTGCCCAGACTCCGTCCCAGTTTTCTTCCTGGCTCTTTCCATCTGAAGATTGCCGTATGTGCACAGTGTCGTCCTCTTTATCATGCTTTCGTTCAAGATTCTTGGTGCCTGTGATGTGTTCTGTTTGCCTAATTCAGCGTCCAGTTGCCTAATTCCCCTGATTCGGTACATTCCTTTATTTATTATTTACTCTTAAAACATGTTTTTTAACGTTTATTTATTTTTGAGAGGCAGGGAAGGGGCAGAGAGGGACGGAGACACAGAATCTGAAGCAGGCTCCAGGTTCTGAGCTGTCAGCACAGAGCCCGACGTGGGGCTCGAACCCACGAACCGTGAGATCATGACCTGAACTGAAGTTGGACTCTGATCTGACTGAGCCACCCAGGCGCCCCTGGTACATTCCTTTAAAACACACTTGGCCACATGGATACCTCAGTTAGCACAGAGAACCTCTTAGCAGGTGCATTTCCCTAGTAGAGTTATTCATACGTTCCCCTTCTGGGAACGTATGACAGAGTGAGCGTCTCTCCTGGATGGTGCTGCCCGGCACTGCCAGACCCGTCCAAGCTTTCACGGATCCTGACTTCCCCGAACGTGGGGCCCACCCACTTTTTGCATTACGCCGAGCCACGTCACGGGGCCCCCGTGCTAGAGGGAGCTTGTCCTTTGGGTCTTTGCTCTGTGTGGCTTCAAGTGCACCAAGGATTTCTGACTTCTGTAAAGCAAGTGAAACATTTGGTGCATGAATTTGCCAAGTCTGCAAAGAAAAAAAAATTAGTCTGAAATCAGCAGTTTTCACTATCTGCACAGTTTGGAAACTATTCAGTGCGACTTACTACTGACCCTTCCTTCTTACTTTAGACGCTCTCGTTCCTGAAACACGGCCTTGGGTAGTCTGACAAATGGCCGTGGTCATTCCTCTGCCCTGGCCTTCCGAAGGTGAGGGCTGGCCCTCTCTCCTGCGGCCATAGGACCTTCAGGCCTATACCAGTATGTTCTTTTAAACAGGAACCAGCCAGATCGTTATCTTGAAAAGACACTATTCAACTTCATCGATATTTGATAGGAATCTAAAGCCAGTTGAATCCTGAAAAAATTGTGTTATGAAAAGCCTGAGGAAGGGCCGGCCTATTGTCAAATTGAAATCTGCATAACTAAGGTACTTTCACAAAACTCTTGAGGAGTAAGGAAGATTTCAAGGGTTGATATTGTTATCACTGATGAGCTTTCCCTCAGGATTCCTTGAGGAGGACATCACCTCACAATTTAACGCACAGAGTTTGAAGAGACAGAGGAAGTACAAAACGTACTAAACTTCATCTGAATCTTTGATGCAAAACCTGAAATGTTTACTCATTTCTTTTACAGTTTTTTTAACGTTTATTTATTATTGAGAGACAGAGAGACACAGGATGTGAGCAGAGCAGGGGCAGAGAGAGGGGGAGACACAGAATCTGAAGCAGGTTCCAGGCTCCGAGCTGTCAGCACAGAGCTTGACGTGGGGCTTGAACCCACAAACCACGAGATCATGACCCGAGCTGAAGTTGGACACTTAACCGACTGTGCCACCCAGGCGCCCCTTAGACATTTCTTTAACAGCCTTTTCTGTGTACCCACTCTGTGCCAGGCACTATGCCAGGGGCGGGGGATGTCAGGATGAAGCCAGGCCTCTGTCTGCCAGGCTCACGAGTGTGTGGAGACCCCAATGTGTATAAAAAGCAGCAGCAAGTGTATTAACTGCTACGAGAAAGTTATGTGCTAAGTGCCGTGAGAGCCGTGAAGAGCAGCCAATTATTCCAATTCTATCATTTTGTGAAAGCCATGATTTAATGGCGTTAATACAGTATCATCGTGTTATATAAAACCTATCGCTTTGAAAACCTATAGCAACCAGAAAGTTCTCTGATATCCACAAGTCAGAGGGAGATAGTGTAATCCCATGTTGTATTCCCGATAATGGGATGAGTCCCAGACATGTTCACGGTGTGTCTGTTTGAAGCCAGAAGAAGACACCAGGCAGCTGAGCTCACAGAATCCATAAGGGGCTTAGATGCTAACTTGAACAAAAGTGGTGTTTGGATGAGGTCAGCCAGGATGTGGCTATGTAAGTAATTTACTCCCGGATTCCAGTCTAAACTTCGTGAGCAAGGGAGTAGAAGTACGGAAATGATCTGAAACAGGCAGAATGTTCAGAACCACACGTTTACACACAGTCCAAATCGGTCCTCAGTCTGAAATTCTCAGTGTCCTTCAGAATGCTGAGTCATCTGGCATTGCTTATGGCTTCGTGGCTTTCTTTCTACTATAACTCTATTACCCGGGAGATGGTTTCACCTTTCTGTAGAAATTTCCAGCAGAAGTTGGCATGTTTAGTTAAGTATCTAGTGGCAGAATAAAGAAGGCAGGTGGACTGGTCCCTTTTATAATAGTCATGTGCTGGGCATTACAGCAGTATTTTATGTAACAGACATAACAGTTATACATAAAAGTTACTTTATTTTGCCTCAGAACTCCTGTATTGTAGGAATGATATTCCCATTTCACAGATGTGGAAACTGAGGCCTAAGTCCAGCTCAGTAACATACTCAAGAGTGATGCAGTAGTAAGTAGTGAAGCTGCCTCTTTGTAGACAAAGCTGCTCTTTGTCCAGGACTCTACACCTTTCTCATTGTCATCCCAAGCAGAGGGACATTTTTGCCCCCTTGTCCTTTTTTCCCCTCACTGCTTTGATTATATAAGCCTGTAGTTCTGTGTGGTAGCTGTCAGAACTTAAGCAAGATCTGTGAGCAAGGTGCTGACCTAGTATAAATTTAGGAGGCAGAACATTTCCCACATTCAGTGGCAATTGCCAAACCCGTGGGATCAAGAAGGCACGAAGTGAAGGGTAGGGTTTCTGTTCGTGGTGTTTGTTTTGCTTTTTAGTTCTTAATTTGCATGAAAGTGAAGAATCTGGGATTACTCTCGTTTTTTTTCTTTAAGCGCTTTTGTATGTGTGTGCGTGCGTGCGTGTATGTGTGTGTGTGTGTGTGTGTAGGTGTGTGAGGAGGAGGAAGGTCCAAGACGAGGAGGGGGGCGGTCAGCCATTTATTAACTTGTTTGAACTGAAATGTCTCTGCTGAAAACCTGTAATGCTGTCTTCAGCTTCCTGGTATTTTAGATTTTTTAAGCACTTCGGGGGGAAAAAATGGAAATTGGATTGTGTTACGTTAAATTAAAATTCTGTCCGTCTAGCAGTGAGCGGTATATTCTTTGGAAATATTACATTTTTGACAGCACAAGCGATTACAAAAAAATCAATAATCCAAGAACGCTGAAGAGTCTTCTAAGCTCTGGCAAGAAAAGCAATTAGTGTGGATTGATTTACTGTTATTTATTGTGATGAGGTAATTGCCTCAACGCAAGCCTTTCTTGAACTTGTGGTACCCCACGGTTTAGAAACATTTATTCTTTTAAATTGTTTAATTTATCTCTGGCCTCATTTTATAACAGAGATGGCTTCACGCTTCTTAACGGATGTGATGACCTGGCTGTCTTCTCTCCGGCTCCTTAAGCCCAGGCTTGGTTTTGTCCCTGTCACGGCTGAGCCTGGAATGAAGTTCCAACCTCGTGCGCTCAGGCCCGTAAATCCTGGAGAGATGGGGACGGAGACAGAGATCACAGGACTCTTCTCTCCTGCACAGGCGGTGCAGGGCGGCCTTGCCTGCAGCTTCAGATTGCAGCCACGGGCGGAGTACCCAGTCGGCCCGGATTGTGTGCCGCCCGCGGGACGAGGAGAGGGCGCCATACTCCCATTCGCACAGACAGCATCGCTTTGAAATCCCTGCTACAAACCTCTTTAGAGGCTGCCCGTCAGGGACAGAAGCCCGTGGAAGGCTGCCTGCTCCTTGGGGAGCAGCCTTTTCCTTTCTGGTGTGTGTGTCTTCACTTCCGCCTCCGTGTTTCTTTTCGCCCTTGTGTGCATCCCCTGTGACCATGCATCGTCAGGCTCTTTGTGTGTGTGTCAGTCTGGGGGCAAATGCTCTTTGGGCATTTCCCTTATAAACATCGCCACGTGTCTTGTACTGGCCAGTCTTGGTCCTTTTTCTTACGAGTTTGCGTCTTTTTCCTGTTGAGTGGCTCACTTCCCGCTCCCAGGTGCAGGTGCAGTCTTCGGTGATGGTCGCTCCCGGTGTTTCTCTTGCTGCAGGGAGAGGGGCCTGCATGTGGCTCGGCTGGAATGACCCCTAGAGCAGTCTGTGGGCACGTCTTTGCATATGTATGAAACATTTCAGTCTCCCAGCCCGCGTCATCATCCAGAAGGTTCTTGAAGGGCCACTAGCTTTGCTGGATGACCCTGTGCGGGTAATGGGACTTGGCAGTTTATAGATTCCAAGCGATGAAGTTTCTCTGAGTAGAAAGTTTCTCACGGGCACATTTACCACTGGGTAGGGAGTTTAAGTCGGCAGCCGTCCAGTCAGAGGCTTCTGCTTTTGCATGCTTTGCTTTGCGAGTCTGGGGGACCCAGTACTCTCGTTGGTTGTAGCGGGCGACCCAACAGAAATGGAAGGATGTACGCCCCGGCACCTGAACTTGGGGAGCTCACGGTCAGCCTGGGAGGTAATGCCAGCTACCATTGGAGGGTGGAGGGTGGAGGGTGGCATCAACACGGTTTTCCGGAGTGTGCTCCTTGGGACACTCCTTCCTTGGGATCCTGTAGGTGTCGTGTGGACAGGATACAGCGATTCTTAAACTTACTTGACCGGGGCACCTGGGCAGCTCAGTCAATTAAACGTCTGACTCATGGTTTCGGCTCAGGCCATGATCTCTCGGTTCATGAGTTTGAGCCCCACATCGAGCTCTGTGCTGACAGTGCAGAGCCTGCTTGCGATTCTCTCTCTTTCTCTCCCTACCCCTCCCCTGCTCTCTCTCTCTCTCTCTCTCTCTCAAAATAAATAAATAACTTAAAAAAATAAACAAAACTTATTTAACCACAGAACCCCCTTCTCTTTTTTTCTATCCCCATTGTACCTCCCAGCATTTGGGTTTTATGGAACAACTTGGTAAATACTGGTTATCAGAGACTCCAGAAGTAAAAAAAATAAAGCCACGATGTCCCCGGCCAGTCCCTGCCACTCCTGCGGCTTCTGAGCCCACTGCGAGGTGGAGCTCAGATCTTCCAGAGGGCTCCGTGCACCTCCCTGCCCGCCCCATCCCCCCACGCGCTCCCCACCTCTCTCTGCTGCACACCTTGCCTTGCACACCTTGCCCTGCACCCTGTCGCCTCGCCCGGCTTCACACCTGCTCCTCGTCTTCCCACCGCTCTTCTCCCAGAAGGCCGTGCGACTCTCTCACCTCCTCCCAGGCTGGGTTCACCTGCTTTGCTTCCCTCCATGATGCTTGATCTGGCAGGTCACGTGTGACTTGTTTGTGATGCTAGAATGCGAGCCCCGGGAGGCCCCGTGTTTTAGTTTTTGTTCTGTTCTCAGCACGTAGGCAGCCCTTAACAAATATCTGTTGAGCGAACCAGTGAGCAAATAACAAATGCTATGGAACTTCGGTGTAATAGCTGCATCATGGAAGACAGCAAGGTGGAGGTAGAACTCTGAGCTCCTTTGAAGGCTCGTAGCCACGGAGACACGGGGTTTAACGGCTCTTCCGTTGCTGGGCCGGCCCAGCTCGGGTCTTCACTCTGTCCTGAGTTCACTGCCTGGCCTCCAGCCCACGGGGCTCTCCTTCTCTCAGTGTAGTGAGGGCCAGTGAATCCAAGAAGGGGCACAACACGTGTACGTGCTTTAGCACTGAGATGCTCAGTCCTGGGGAAGCCCAGCATGGTCCCAAGGGCAGAGGATTTTTCACATTCGCCCGAGGCTGTAGGCCCGCTGCTGTAAGTCAGGCCCTGTACGACGGGGAGGCTCCGTGCAGCCCGTCAGGAGTTGTTCTTTTAGCAAAGAGCAGATTTAATATCTGTAAATGTATTGTTTTCTTATGTAGGGCACAGAAAGCCTTGCTTCATTATTGTATTATGTTCAAGAAATCTCTCAGTGGAGATTCCGTTCAGAGGGAGTGTGGGTATCTGGTGTGCATTTTAGAAATCTGTGGAAATACAGGCACGGTGGCTCTCAACTGGGTCTACCCTGTAGTTTTGGAGGTAGCTGCTAGCGGGCAATCCTGCGGGCTGTCCACACGGCAGGCTGTGCAGAGCCAGGGCCCTGAGGCAGGACCG
Organism: Panthera pardus; assembly: GCF_024362965.1. Taxonomy (NCBI): domain Eukaryota; kingdom Metazoa; phylum Chordata; class Mammalia; order Carnivora; family Felidae; genus Panthera; species Panthera pardus. The sequence goes on along the minus strand of NW_026527002.1, from coordinate 74,944,568 downwards.
ATGGGAGGCCAGGGCAAGACAAGGTGAGTGGTTTGTGCTACCAGAACTTCGTGTGCTGCAAATCCTACCCTGAAAACAGCATCACCTTGTTGATCCTGTGAGCGGAACCAAAGTCCTTTGCCAAACTGAAAATCTCAGAGGAAAAGTTGCAGAAACCGTCCATCCAGTCCGTTTCTGGCAGGGAGACTGCCCAGAAGTGGTGTTTGTTTGCTGCAGGCCTGCGGTGGGCAGGGCACCAGCTGTGCTGAGGAGAGTGGCGGGCACCTGGGCTTTGGAGTCAGACCGACCTTAGCTCACACCCTGGTTTTTGCCGGGGAGCAAACGGCTTACCCTCCCAGGGCCTTTGCGTCCCCAGCTGTAAGGAGAGAATCGACGTGTCTTCCCAAGGCGGTTGTGAGGCGTATGGTAGAGACCCAGGGGTCACAGTCTTCATCGCCAGTGCATTCTGGTGCGCCTCCTCGCTCCGGTCTTCCGTTGTTCCAAAGGCAAACATGGAGATTCTAAAATCCCACGTGCAAAAAGGAACACCACTCTTACCTTTCCTTTGAATGATGCGGTGTGCCCAGAGTTTCTGTGTCAACAGTCGATGATAACAATTCGATGAGCATCTCCACGCAGGCTAATCTTTTCACGTGATCACTCCTCCTTGCGAGAAAATGAAGAAGCGTGCCCAAGGTACCCAAATGTTCGGCAGCGGAACCCCGACTGAGCGCAGGTGTGTCTGGCTCCAGAACGCCCTGCCACTCAAAGGTGGTGGTGAGAAAGGTCCTGGGCCCCAGAGCTCTCCAAAGCACATGGTGGGGAAGCATCAGTCGTGATTATTGCTTTCCAGAAGTAAAATCCAGGTAGGGCCTCAGTTGGAAGAAGCTGTCACTTCCCATCTCGTGGGATTTGGCAGGAAACAAGGTCCCCAGACTTAGCCCTTGAGCCATCGACACTCACTGAGTCTTGGGTCAAAGTCAAGTTCAGGGACTGGGCCAGTTGTTTTTTTTTCATCTATTTAACTTCCCATTTACATGTCTGTAATTACTTAAAACATGCATTCTATTCTAGAAATCCTAGAAAACATCGAAATTTATGAAGTCTCCATAGCCTACTAGTGTCTGCTGCTCGCCCCTCGGTATTTCCTTCCTGTTTCCCTCAGGTCTACAGGAATCTAGACTTGGGAGCCTTCAACATAAAGAGCTGGTCTAGAGGGAGTGTTCCCAGGTCAGCTAAATTTAATTAGTACTGAGCTTACTGCTTGCGGGCACCGTTCTAGGTGCTGTAGTAACAATGATCAAGACAGACCAAAAAGCAACAAAAGAATTCTGCCCTCCTGGGGTTTATATTCTCATGGAGGGAATAGACAATTAGCAGAATAAGTAAGTAAATCCTGTCTTCTATTAGAAGGTAATCAGTCCCATAAGAAGCAAACCAGCTCAAAGCTGTAAGGGGCGCCGGGGGAACAGAGAGAGGAGGCCTCACAGGAACAGTGACATCTGACCATGACCTCTTTGACCTCAGGTTGCATCGACCTTCAAAGGGGCACGCACCTGGGAGAGCCTGGGGTGCAGGTGGGTTAGCCTACCCTTCTGTGGATCTTTTCTGAGAGGATGTTGGGTGGGAGAAGACCACACAGTGGAGCTCTGATACTATAGCATCTCTGCATGGTGGCAATGGCGGTGGTGATGGCGATGATATTTATGGTGATGGCGATGGTGATGTTTACGGTGGTGATGATGGTGATGATGATGGTGATGGCGATGATGATGTTTATGGTGATGATGATGGTGATGGCGATGATGATGGTGATGGCGATGGTGATGTTTATGGTGATGGTGATGGTGATAATGATGTTTATGGTGATGGTGATGATGATGTTTATGGTGATGGTGATGATGATGGTGATGGCGATGATGACATTGATGGTGATGGTGATGATGATGTTTATGGTGATGATGTTGATGGTGATGGTGATGGTGATGGTGATGGTGATGGTGATGGTGATGATGATGGTGATGGCGATGGTGATGGTGATGTTTATGGTGATGGTGATGGTGATGATGATGTTTATGGTGATGATGATGTTGATGGTGATGGTGATGTTTATGGTGGTGATGATGGTGATGGTGATGATGATGGTGATGGTGATGATGATGTTTATGGTGATGATGTTTATGGTGATGATGATGGTGATGGCAATGGTGATGTTTATGGTGATGGTGATGATGATGTTTATGGTGATGGTGATGATGATGGTGATGGCGATGATGATATTGATGGTGATGGTGATGATGATGTTTATGGTGATGGTGATGATGATGTTTATGGTGATGGTGATGGTGATGTTTATGGTGATGGTGATGATGATGTTTATGGTGATGGTGATGATGATGTTTATGGTGATGATGATGGTGATGGTGATGATGGAGCAGATATTTTGAACATTTACTCACCCTTTCATCTGTATAACTTCTTTGGTCCCACCCAGTAATTCTGTGCTGTCAGTGTCTTCCCAGTCCCAATTTCTGAGGAGTAAACCAAGACACCGGAAGTTCAGGTCTATGCCTGAGGCCACATGGCTAGTTGATGGTGGCCCTTGTGTAGTGAGGAGGTGGACACAGCTGTCCTAGCCACAGCTTTTGTTGGCGACTGGTACTCGCTCAGCCTTGGTTGGCGTTTAGAGACAGTGGTTGTTTCAGCTCTTGGCTGAGGGCCAACGTCAGGAGCGCCTCCTACCGCCTTACCCTCCTTGTGCTCAGAACATTTTCCGAAGCCATGTCTTCCTCCCTCTGCAGTTTGGCCACGGCTGCATTCTGGGGCCCCACTGCTACTTTCACGGAGCTTCCCTTGGCCTGCTGTCGACCTGGTGTCCCTGGCTGGGCGGTCCCCCAGAAGGGAAGCAATGGGAGTGTAGTGCACTTGCCCCACGTAACCTGGCCTCAAAAGACAGAAATGCAACTCTCTTCAGCATTTCTTCTTTGCCTGTGTAACTAAAACTTAATTGTTCTTTGTAAGTCCTGGGAGGTTGTTTTTTCTTGTTGCTAGTGTTTATTTTTTATGGTCAGTTTTCTGATTTATTTCTGTTATTTTATGCTGTAACATTTGACTCTGAAAATGATCTGAGAGATAATAATAGTTAACATTCACAAAACCCTTATGGTGGGGGGCCAGCCTCGAGCCCCGGGCTCTCCTGGATGCACCCCCTCTATGACCAAGCACCTTGGGAGGGTCACAGGCTGCACCAAGGAGGAGGCTTCTGTAGGAGGGAAGGAGGGAAAGAGGGGTGACCCCCACCAGGAGGTGCTTCAGAGGATGATAGTAACAAATGTGAACGTACTAATTAATTAAGTGTAACAGTCATGAGGCCTGATGTGCCTTATTTCTCAAAGCAGACTCATACTCTTTCTTGACACATCATTTAAACTCTGTCAGGTAAATAGGGAAAGTTTTTTTTTTCCATTTCACAGATGATGTCTTAGCTGGGGTATCCCAGCCGATCAGTGGTGTGCCCAGCACCTGAACCTCAATCCCCTAGCTCCTGGTTCATTCATGCTTTCTGACTCCACACTTTGACCTACGCTTGATGTAAAATGCTATTGGGTCATTACGAGGGCCTTTGTGCCACAAAGGTGTCCACATTCAGATAGCCTGGTCTCCATCAAGCATTGTCGAAACTGCCTTGTACCAACCAGTTCATATATTAGGGGTTGTAACAGTCGTACTATCTCTTCCTGCAGTTGGAATCCATAGTCACTTGGGTATCAGTTAGACTTGTGGTTTGTCTCCTTCTTTACCTCGTCTTTGTCTCTATCTCTACCTTAGCTGGTTTTTTAAATTAAGGTTATAAAGTCTTCACTTGTGGTTGTAGGTTTCACCCCAATAGTTATCCAGAACCTTCTCCCAGGTCATTATCTTTTTCCATCCTCTCCAGAGAGGGGTGGGCCCAACTCAAGGGCCAGGCTCACATCTCCATCCCTGAGCCTTTTGACATAGCTGCACGGCCATCTGCCGTCCTTGGTTACCCAGACCACAGCGGGAGCTCACGTGGCGAGGGCCTTCCTGCCTGCCGGGCCAGCAGGGCACCCTCTACTCCACCCGAAAGCTATCTTGGGCTTTGCAGCTGGTTACCAGTGTTACCACCTGGGACATCGCCTCATCGCCAGCTTCTCATCTGTTTTAAAACATTCCTCTTGGTGCTGACGGGAAGTTGGATTGGCCTCGCTTGCATGCAGTTAGATGCCTTCTAATCGGTTTCTCCGAGCCCAGTTTCACAAGTGAGATGGGACTTCCTGTCCCTGTCTGAGGAACCAGAACCATAAATCCTCTAGTTGTGAAAAAGTCTTATACCTACTTCCCTGATGTAAGTCTGAGAACATCGATTTCAGCCTCCACAAAGTCAACCGCCCTTTGTCTTTCAACTCAGATAGCTGATCTTTGGTGCACCCTTTGAGAAAGACTTTTAAAACATCATTGAAACATGACCCCAAACCCAGCTTCTGCCCTTCGCCTTCTCTCCTTGACTGGCCATGTTACTGGAATTCTTCTTAGTACAGCCACCGGGGCCACGGCCAGGTCCCGTGGACACCCGTTAGGCCTTACCTTACCGGGTTTCTTAGTGTGTTGTCCCTGCCATCCCTGCCTCCGTGAAGGGCACTGTTCCATAGGCCCTGTGACTCCACCCACGCCTGGTTCCTCTGCTGTCACTCTTTCTCATCCTTCTTCGTGAGCTCACCCTCTGGTCTGTCTCTCCTGTTCCAGATGCCGCCCTCATGCTGCTGCCCTCTTCACCTCACACACCCTCTCGTGATGGGCGAATTCCATCTGTGGGCCTCTGCTACTCGCCTGTGCTCAGATCTGTGTCTACAGCCCAGAACTCTCCTCTGAGTTAGGACTCATTCTCCGACCTCTTTCTGGAAATGCCCTCTTGGGTATCCAGAGTCCTGTACTCACACCCCTCTTTCTCCTCGTCTGTAGAACTCCCTCCACAGCTGGTGCAATGCCTTCCTCTTGGGTCTTCCTTGCTGGAGACTTGGGGTCTTCCTGGGGGCCCACCTTCATTTTTTCACACTGCTTCCGAGTCACTGGGTCTGGCTGGTTTTACCTCCCCCATCTCTCTTAAAGCCTCTCTTCACTTTCCACTTCCTTGTGCCATGCTCTCATTTTAGGGCTTATGCAAATATCTGTATCATTTATCTGTAATATACATACATACCTGTGTAAAGACACATAATCTATAATCCATATGTGTGTATTATAGATGCATCTGTGTCTCTTGTGTGCACCTCTGGCCACAACTGGACACGTGTTCCCTGCCTCCAGTCTTGTTCCTTTCAAATCCACCTTCCACCAGTTTCCAGAATGGTTAATTCTAGGTGTGAAGAAACCTGGGGGAGACATGTGTTCCTGAAGCCACATTGCTGGCATGTCCCCCTGTGGTCTGGCGACTGTCTCCTGCCGTCTTCTCAGCCCCCAGCAGTCCCTCCCCCATTATGGTGCTCCAGGAACTGCCTACAGTTCTCCCAGCCCACTGGGTGCTCCTCGTTTTTAGGAGTTGTTGGTTAGGTCTGGGCTTTTTTATGTCCGGGAGATCCATGCCTGCCCTGATGGAGCTCCCAGGGGACCTGGTTGTTCAGGAAATAATGGCAAATGGGAAGTGAAGTCATCTCTTCGTTGCTGGCGGGGCCTGGATCCCCAAATCCAGTGCAGACCAACTGGTCAGGCTGGGAACGTGTGACACTTTTGGTGGATTCCGTAACTGGACCGCAGTTTCCTTATCTGTAAGATGGGGATAATAATTGTACCTAGCATATTAGGTGGTTCTGAGACTTCTAGGAATTAATCCCTGCAAAACACTGAGAACTACCTGGCCTGTGGTAGGTAAAACTGTAATAATTATTATGCTTGATTGCGTTTCTTTTTTTTTTTAATTTTTTTTTTTCAACGTTTTTTATTTATTTTTGGGACAGAGAGAGACAGAGCATGAACGGGGGAGGGGCAGAGAGAGAGGGAGACACAGGATCGGAAACAGGCTCCAGGCTCCGAGGCATCAGCCCAGAGCCTGACGCGGGGCTCGAACTCACGGACCGTGAGATCGTGACTTGGCTGAAGTCGGACGCTCAACCGACTGCGCCACCCAGGCGCCCTCGTTTCTTAATAACTCCAATGTAACCCTGAATAGCAGGAATGCCTCGCTGGTGATTCAGTTTAGTTTTTGGCCACAGTAAGAACGTGGATGTTTTGTTTTACACGAACTCTGCTGCTGTAGCTGCTTCTATGTTCCTCCTGACTTTGGGGCGTCTTTGGGCCCGAAAGCTCTCGATAAAGAACTTCCCTTTGAAGATCTACTGTCCCTTGCCAACTACCAACGTCCGACTTAGACCCCGAGTTTTCTGATTTTCTTGCCCAGATAGCATCGGATCTCTGCATTGACATCTATGTCTCCGAACTCATGTGGATTCAGAGGGTCACAGATCTCTGTGTCCATCACTGGATGCTCAGGGTGGAGCACAGTTCCACCTGCTCCCCGAAGGCGGTCAGTGAGTATGTGCTTCACCACCGAAACCTCAAGACTTGGAATGTAGCAATGCAGTCAGACTTGGTGTCTGGCCGTGGACGTAGAGATGTCACGTGCCCTCTCCTCCGCCTTTGTCCCCAGCCCTGCTGACAAGCGGCAGCACCTCCTCATAGGTCTGAACTTGCTTTGTTGGAAGCGCCCAGATGCGGCCCAGTGACCGCAGTTGTAGGGAGAAGATGCCGAACGGAGGTTCACTGGTGATTGCTGTCACTGAGAGGTTGCGGGGGGCCTGACACAGTGGAAGGGCACTGAGGGTAAGAGGCCGCAGGGGGACAGATCTTTCTAAACCCCTGGTGCCGTCGAGCAGCTGAGCGGCTTCTCACCTCCCTGCATCTTCCAGCGGCTACGATCACGGCCTGCCAGAGGCCACAGGAGAACGTGCCCTCGTGGAGTGAAGGTTGGTTAGCCTCTGAAAGCGTCTCTTTCAGCTTTAAGAATTGAAGATTTTGGGTAGAAATTGATGGTCAGTCAGTCACAGGTGGGCCTACCTGTACATTTTTTGGCCTGTCTGCTCACATCTTGGCAGTTTTTCTCCTCATTTGCAGTTCTGTCGAGGAGTGGGCATGGGAGTACAGGTTGAAACTCTCACGGGGAAGTTAACCTGCTTGGCCCCACGAAGGGCGAAATTGGCTCTGGGGCATGGAGTTAGGTCCACAGGACCATTTCTGTAGTTGCCTCTTCCTGCCTTTTATGCCCACTGACCACTCAGCCCTGGTAAATAGAGTATTTTTCGATTGTTCTTTCTGATTTCTATATAAGTGCTAGTGTTCCAAAAGTAATTTTATAACGTTTGCATATTTAGGAGATGAAAGCATTTGAAAATGTTTTAGCTTCTATTTTAACTCTGCAAATAATGACACAGTCGCATTTTAGATTGCTTGTTCTCTGCTCAGTAGACGGATGAGAGAGCCTGGCTAATTTTTGCCTTTGTTCCGGGTCCTTTTGTTTAATAAATCCTGTGGGCCAAGCCACGGGGTTTTCTTGCACAAGGGACTGAATGTAGCACATGCAGTGTGGCCCAGAGCATCCTGTGACCACAGAGTGGCCTTGCGTAGGGTGGAGGGAACGTTTCAGGTTTTCTCACTGGATTGACTTCCGTGGGTCTTTCTCTCCAAGAATGGCCCTCCTGGGAGTAACAGCATTTGTTTCATAGGCCGGGATGGCCCCTTCCCATGTGCTGCTGGGACAGAAAGGAGCAGGAGCGAATTCTGGAGAGGTTTCCAAGGAAGCCTGGACAAGACTCAGTAATTAGGCGAATAGTAAGAGAAAAGAAAAAGTCTAGGGTGACACTCAGGGGTTTGCCTTTGGGTGATGAGCTGATTTTGCAGAAAGAAGAGTCTGAAATTGTGTGCGTTTATTCTGAGGTGCCTGCAGAGCATCCCCGTAGAGATAACCCGGAAGACAGTTGGACATCCCTGTTTGTGGTTTGCGCGCGATCGCAACAGGATATATATCACGCTGTCAGACCGATCACTGGGTCTACCGCAGGAGAGCAGACAGGCCCTGGACAGAGCTCAGAGAAAGCCGGCACTTCCCGTTGTCCCATCCGGATCCCCCGGACTGTTCCCAGAGCTCCTACCACCATGGGCTGCTCCCTCTCTCCTGTTTCTGCCAGGCCAGCGAGCTGCTTGTGTTCCCAGATGGGCCCTGAAGGCACATTGGGGATTCACGTGGCATTCTGCTGGACAGTTGTAGGGCTCACGGCTCAGAGGGATACTGATACTGTCTTGCCTGTGCGTCAGGGCGGGGGATGGAGCAGTGATCCAGACGTCCATCCTTCACTCAGCCGATGGCATGGCCTCACTGGGTTCCCTAAGGGGCTTGAGCAGGCACCCCTTTCCTCCTCACCGCTCATTCTGGACCCCTCAAAGCAGTATGCAAGGTGGGAGCCAGGCCGCATGACCCCTTGCGTCCTTATCCGGAAAGTGCCTCATCCTGCCCAGGTGGGGGCTGGAAATACATTTACCAGGTGGATTTCCCTAATGGGGGACAGCTGTGGGTTGAAGCCTGTGTCTGTGCACATGCTTGCAGGTGAGTCCTGTGGAGAAAGTGACTTGGAGAAGCAGGTACATCAGGGAATTAATTGTGAGGGGAGCTACTTTGAAAGACATTCACTTTATTTTGTTTTATTTTTTAAATGTTTGTTTATTTTGGGGCGCCTGGGTGGCTCAGTCCGTTAAGCGTCCGACCTCAGCTCAGGTCATGATCTCACGGCTCGTGAGTTCGAGCCCCGCGTCGGGCTCTGTGCTGACAGCTCGGAGCCTGGAGCCTGCTTCGGATTCTGTGTCTCTGTCTCTCGGCCCCTCCCATCCTCGTATTCTGTCTCTCTCTCTCAAAAAGAAACAAACATTTAAAAAAATTAAAAAAATAAATGTTTATTTATGAGAGAGAGAGAGAGAGAGAAAGCACAGACAGGGGAGGGGCAGAGAGGGAGAAAGAGAATCGCAGGCAGACTTCAGGCTCCGCACACAGAGCCCGACACAAGCCTCGATCTTATAACCGTGAGATCATGACCTGAACCAAAATCAATAGTCAGATGCTCAACCCAATGAGCCACCCAGGTGCCCCGGAAGACATTCACTTTAAAAAAAAGAAAAAAAAAGGAAAATGATAGATTGCTGTGTTCCTCTTATGTTATTTTCTTCTTGGACAAGAAGTGGACAAAATGAGAAATGAAAGCAACCACATTGAGCACAGACCCTTCCTACCCAGGGGACACCTTGTGCAATGACTTGCTTGGTCCCCGCCGAGGCAGGACTCAGCATCCCGACGTTGCGTTTTTCCCTGGAGCGCATCCTAGGGGGCAGCCTGCTCATCAGGCTTTGGAGGTGTCAGACACCCCGGGGTGGGGGGTCGGTGGAGGAGGACATTGGGGCAAGTTGCGCCCCTTCCGCTTGGGGCTCGACCTCCCCTGGGGCTCACCTTCAGTCCTTGTCCCTACAGCCCTTCCGCTGTGCCCATTGCCATTACTCCTGTAACATATCCGGCTCCCTGAAACGGCACTACAACAGGAAGCACCCCAACGAGGAATACGCCAACGTGGGCACCGGGGAGCTGGCGGCCGACGCACTCGTCCAGCAAGGTAGGCAGTGTGCCCCTTGAGAGGAGCTGGGACGTCTTACAGCTCAGCCCCAACCCCTGAGCATTTGTTAGTTCCCCGTCGTCATGACTGTGCTCCACGTCCCCCGTTGGTATGTCCCGGCGTTACTTGCTGCCTCCGTGGAAATCCAGGATGAGGAATCCTAATTTACCACCCTCCCCACAACGTTCACTTGCCAGCGCTGGCTGCTTCTGTTCTTGGTCCATGTACCTTCCTCCTGCATGAAAGTTCTTGCTCACGTGCACATTCTGTTTCCCTCAGTATAACTTCCAAGGGCTGTTTGTGGTCCAGCATCAGGTGGCCCATTTTGTTTCGCCCTGCTCCTGTTGGACATGGTAGGGTTTCCAGATTCCTCTTTTGCAATTATGAATCATGCCGTGGCAAGCATATTTGTAGGTGAGCTTCTTCAGATTATCCAGAAATATTTATTGAGTGCTCAGATTGCTTATTCATCCTGAAAAGGATAAACCATTTAGAGCATTTAAACTGAACAGAATGGATGCAAACCTCTCATATTCTTGAAAAGCCTGAGAGGTTTTTTTTTTTTTTTTTTTGCTGCTTTTTTCAGTAAATGATCGCATATTCCCACTTGAGAAGGTTGAGCTCATGAGCTGTTGCCATACAGAGAAGTGCTGCTGTATTTATATCCGTGCCTCAGTAATTCAACTCAAAAAATGATTGCCGCACACAGTCCATCAGTTTTTACTACTTCCTGAGTCCTGTGACTCTTTGAAGCCAGAGACCGTTTTAGAAACCTGCCCCCAGTAAACAGAGATGCGGGCTGGCGCTCCCGGCTGCAGGCGCGGGCGCTCCGAGGTTTCCGGTGCGGCGCGAAGTCCCCGCTCGCTGGGATTGCCTTGAATGAATCTTCATATAAAACAAATGAATTGACCGAATCCTTCAGCACTTTCAGTGACAGGGCTGATGTATGGAGGTAGATAACGGCATAAAAACTCAGGATAATTTTAGAGCCATCCATCAGGGGTAACGGGGAGTGTGTGCCTCGTGTTTTAATGACCGTTTCGTGGAGCTGAAGACCGGGATGGCGCCGTGGGGGGTGCAGGGGCCCTGGCTCGAGTCTGTGCTCTGCTCCTTGAGTGGTGCCATCGGGGCACGTTAACCAGCCTCTCCAGCTCAGGCCCTTCACCTGAGAATGGAGTCGATAGCAGCCTTCTCTCCTGGTGGCGGATGGGGTTACCTGAGCGAGCACCTGAGTGGCACGCAATACATTTTCGTACTTGTTTCCTTTTTCCTGAAAACATCTACGCCCTCTAGAGCTCTAGAGCCATTGCATCATTTTTGATGCCCCCCACCCCGCCCCTCCTGCCCCGGTCCAGGAATCACAGAGGAGAGAACCGATTGCCTTAGAGTCACAGCAGATTGCTGGAGAAGCAGGCTAGACATTCCTTTTATTATCCTTCGCGCTGTTGGGTTGGATTGGCAGGAAATAGACCTTTACTGCGGCTGTTGGGACAGGCGTGGGGCTCTGATTGATGACACTATCACTGCTCTCTGCTTCCAAACTTTCATCATCGCCTTGCGGAGAATGTGCCGGTGCCGAACTGTTTCCTGCCCTACGTTTTCAGTTACCTTTCTAAGACGCTCTGTCATCCGTTGGCATTCTCTGACAGGGTCTGCCGGGTTTTAATTTTTATCTTCGCAGGGGCATTTTTGGTGTCTTCATATACACATATACATGCGTATACATATATGTATATATGTGTATGTGTGTACATATGTGTGTGTGTGTGTATATATATATATATATATACACACACACACACACACACACACACGTACATATGTACACACACACATATTTCCAGTGCCCCCTTCAAGGGACAAACTGAGGAAGGAAACAACTAGATGCCTCTCTTGGCTCATAAGAGACATTACACCATTGTATTTTGGCGGGAGAATAGTCTCTGAAATGAGATAGCTGGTTGAGTATGAACACAGCTTAGGAACTTTAAGAGCACGATGCTCCCACTGTTCCTCTGTCTGAGAGCAGGCAGGAAAACGGAGGGACAACTGTGTGGGATGCACACAGTTGCTGTGTTCGGAACGCTGGGTGCTTGGGTACCACTGGAAATTTTCATCTTCTTTTGATTAATTTCACAGAATTCTCCCCAACCTCTCCCCACCCCCACACTTGGTTTTGTTTTTCTCTTCTAGTCCCTCATCAAAAAATACCTTCACGGGACTTACTGACTTCTTGTTTTGGTATAGAGAAATATGTGTTAGAGTAACGTGACAACAAGCTGTGAACAAAACGTACCCTTCTCAGAGTGGTGTTACGGCTTCCCCACAGGGGAAGGGACTCCTTGTCCATCAGCCCAGCATAAGCAGTGCCATGCTGTGACACAGGCAAAGCCATCAGCTGTGGGCAAAGGTTCTCTTACAATGATCAGGGATTTGGGAAGGATGTCCACGCGTGGCACTGTGCAGGAGGTAGGGAAGAAGGCCTAAAAGGCAGAGATGTTTCCAGGTCAGACATTTCTGTTCCTTGCCGGTTTCTGGGGGAAGGTTCCCCGGTGGTCTCCGTGGAGTCGGGGTGATTTTCAGTGGGCTCCCGAAGGCCTCTGGAATGGCGGCTGCTCTGGCGTCCACCCGTCGTGTTCCGTAAATGTTTACCAACGGGCTGTCTCGGGCAGGGAGAAGGGAGGCTGGTTTACAGCGTTTGCCAGCTTCTGTAGTGGAAATGGTTGTGCTGTGGCCAATTTGAAGCTACCAGTGTGATGTCCCTGAACTGGACAGAGATGCGCACAGCGGCTTGCGAGCTGGTGGCAGCTGGCTCCCGCCCGCCACTGGTCCCCAGGGCACAGGGGTGACGATGGCACCCCTTTGGGACCCACAGTCCCCTGAGAACTCTGGTGCGTTTCGGTAATGAGACTTGCCCGGAAGGCCGTGTCGATGTGTTACTACTCCCTGCTTATATTTGGTGTCCTTCTGATACTTCGAAGGCAGATTGGACAATCTCTTGCTAATTTTCTTAGCCCATCGCTTGTTCGTTAATATGGATGTGAGGCATTTTCCCACACAAACACACGTTTTCACGTCGTGTGGCTGCGGGCCCGGCCCTGTTTCCTCTCGGAATCTGCCTGAGTTAGTAGCGCAGGGGCCGCTTCCCTAGGTCTCGGGCTGGGGGCTGGCTTTGCTTCACAGGCCCTTAGCTCCGTCCTGAGCTCACCGCAGGACACAGGTGGGACTAGCAGGCTGCTTACTTCCCAGTGACCTCAGAGCAGCCCTGCAGGTCACTCCAGGTCACTCCAGGTTATTGGCATGAGCACAGGCATGGGAGTCTGGGGCCCGGAGCCGGGGTGGCCGATCGCTGTGGCGCTGGGACGACTCGCTTAACTTCTCTGAACGTTGTGTTACGTGTCTTCAAAGATGAGGTGCTGATTCTGCTCAACAGCAGTTGCAGAGATTAGATCTTACTCTCTAAGGTCCCAGGAGGTGCCTGACACGTAGTGCTTGATAAATGGTTCAGATTGGCTATCGTGTTTATTCCCACGTTCCTTGGTCACCATGTGTCTCTTGTGCTCCTAGTGTGCCCGACATTGTGCTGGACCCTGGGATGTGGTGGCCTTTATCGTGTTGTGGCCTGGGCTGTGGACGAAGGCTGGGAAGCTCCTCCAAGGCCCCGTGTTCTGGCTGTAACAGAATGCGTGTTCCTTCCAACAGTTACCCGTGCTGCTACAGGAGAATTCGCTGCTTCTCTGTGGTGCTGACCCTTCTCCCCGGCCCCACTATTCGAGGGTCATTGAGGCTGGGGTGGCGATTGGGATGAGGGGCAGCGGGAAGAGCAGGGCTCGAGGAGAAGGCTGCGTTTGCGGCACCTGCTAAAATCTTGGCGTGATTTTGAACTACCCTAATAGAAGAGTGTAAAAGTATATGCATACGCACCTTGGATATATATCCATACCTTGGCTTTTCACACCAAATCCAGGGCAAATAGCATAGAAGAAAATCCAGAAACTACCAGGTTACACAAAAGTCATTGATTTGATTTGGAGACATTTTAATTTTAGAATTGTTTTTGTTAGGGCCCGGATTCCATACCTGACTGGCAGGTGCTTCCAGTGATGTGATGTCATTGCACCGTGTTATTGCTCTGCATTCCTTTCTCTCTCAGAGGCCCTGTGAGGTCGGCATCGTCATTCCTGTTTTCAAGACAGGAAACACGGGTGGGAGAGTGGTCAGCCCAGGCCACAAAGTGGGCGAGGGCCCGGCTGGCCCCCCCAAGCTTGTCTCACATTTGCACTTGTTAAGGAGGAAGAGGAGGAGGAAGCATATGGTCCTGTTCTGGGACAGTGATTGGCTCGCATTCCATAGTGGTCACATGATCCTGTGTCAGAGGGTCTCGCACACACAGGCTGCCGTTTACTCTTTCTGAGTTTTTTTGTCTCCAGGTCTAGCTGCTGATCTAGCGGCTGATCTGCTGATCTGGGGTTCGAGAGAGATCCAGGTAGTGTTCTGACAGCATGCTGTGTGACCAGGGGCCTCCACGTCATGCTTGCATAGGATTTCCACTAGATTGCTGTCCTGGGCGCGTTTCCTCGTTCTGGGCTGGGGCTCTGCCGGGTCTCAGGACAGGCACTGGATTAAGAGACAGCAAGAAGTGGGGATTTTAACAAAGTCCGGGTCCACATTTTGCTTCCTAGTATTGTATCATCACATTGCTCTGTATCCAGTTTCCTTTGATAATTAAGCTCATTTGTCACAGTTACTGTCTAGCTGCTTGTATCAGTTTCTTACCGCAGCTGTGACAAATGGCCACACACTTGCTGGTGGGTTAAAGCAACACAGATTTATTATCTTAAGGTTCTGAAGGTTAGAAGTCCAAGATAGGTGTCACAGGCTCAGGTCGAGTTTGCTAACACGTATGTATTCCTTCTGGAGTCTCCAGAGGAGAGCCTGTTCTCTGGCCTGTTCCAGCTTCTAGAGGCGGCTCACATTCCTTGCCTCAGCCCCTTCCTTCTTCCACTGTCACGGCCGCCAGTGACAGTAGAGGCTTCTCTGTGACCTCCCTTGTGCCTCTTCTACAGGAGGACCCTTGTGATTACATTAGTCCCGCCTGAATAATCCACGCTAATCTCCCTGTCTCAGGAGCCTTGATGAATCACGACCTCAAAGTCCCTTCTTGCCACACGAGGTGACCCTCCCATGTTGCAGGGATCAGGATGTGAACCTTTCTTTTTTCTTTCTCTGTGTTTAGTTATTTTTCATTGTAACGAAAACCTCACACACCTGTCTTTGTTGTGTATCCAGGCACATTCCATTCCAGACCGTCAGCTCCTGGGGGCCAGGACCCCCACCTGTTTAGTGTGGGCTCACAGTGCCCCTAGGGCCTAATCCAGTTTACAAACAGGTCCCCACTGCTTTTTTTTTTTTTTTCCCAGCTTTACTGAGGTATCGTTCACAAAGCTGTAAGATATTTAGGATTCTCATCATCCAGTCGGCTGACACATTCATCACCTCACACACTAATCCTTTTGCTCTTGTTGAGAATGTGTAAGTTCTACTCTTAGCAAACTTCAGCTATCAGCTGTGGTTACCGCATTTCACATCAGACCCTCAGACCTTAATCATCTTATAACTGCCAGTGCGCACTCTCTTACCAGCCTCTCCCTGTCTCCCGTGGTCCCCCGCTCCCGGCAACCACTTTTCTAGTCTGTTTCTATGAGTCTGACTTTTTTGGTTTTTGTTTTTGATTCCCCCTATAAGTGAAATTATACAGTATTTATCTTTCTCTGTCTGACTCATTTCACTTAGCGTAATGCCCTCAGGGTCCATCCATGTTGTCAAAACTGGCAGGGTTTCCTTCCTTCTCATGGCTTACTAATATTCCTGTGTGTGTGTGTGTGTGTGTGTGTGTGTGTGTGTGTGTGTGTGTATACACTACATCTTCTTTACCCACGTGTCTATTGATGGGCACAGGTTGTGGTCATATCTTGGCTATTGTAAATAATGCTGCAGTGAACATGAGATTGCAGATACTGCTCTGATACTCTGTTTTCATTACCTTTCCATACAAACCCAGCAGCGGGATGGCTGTATCATAGGGTGGTTGTATTTTTAACTTTTTGAGGAACCTCCATACTGCTTTCCAGCGTGGCGGAGTTTACATTCCCACCAGTAGTGCACAAGGATTCCCTTCCCTCCAGGATGTGAATATCTCCGGGCGTCCATTATTCTGTCTAGTGGAGTGCCTTTGTTAAAGTTACGAGCTTTAGCATTTCGTCTTAGAGAAAACAAAGGCCCGGGAGTTTCAGGAAGTGGCTCCTGGGTCATGGGAGTCAGTGCCAGCTCCAGGTACCCGACTGCCCAGCCTCCCGTTCCGCACCACCCTGGGAGTAATGTTATTGGAAATGAAATTGAATTTTCAATAAGGTCACCCACCACAAAGGAGCGCAGATATTTTAATGCCTAAGACTCTTCCAGAATACACTGCATTCCAAAAAGAGCAAAGGGTGCCGTGATCGATTTTTAAAATTGTTCCTGACGTCCTGTGCTCTTGCCTGGTTCATCACGCCTTCTGAGGAAACTGCAATTTTGGGGTTGGCCGTTCTTGTGGTGTGCACTTTATACACCAGGGCCACAAGTAAATTCGCCACATCTCCCATGACCTTTATTGTGCATTGCCTAAGAATGTAATGAATTGAACTGGGAATTAATTTCTCTCGGCTTTGCTGCCAATTAAGTGCTCACATTCTGCATTTAGTCTGGGTCACGTGCTTCCAATGTATTGTTCTTTAATTAAAGGCAATGTGGCAAAGGTTGAGGTTTTAATTACTGTGGGGCATTAGCATATTAATTTTAATTTAAACATAATATAAGGATGTTTTTTCTCCTGAAATTAGTTTCCATTTAAGAGCACCCCGGAAGGAGTCTTTAATTCCATTTAGGTCGCTTTTGTTCGCTGCCTCTTGCTAAGTCTCTATAGGAGGACCTATCTCGCTTGAACCAACTGAAAAAAGGCAGAGGTTCTCACACCTTGGAGAGCTTTAAAAAAGGTGATCCTAGGAAAATACATCATTTTAGATGATTAATAAGTGATAACAAAGGAAGCTAAAATCTAAGTTAATTATCAGCTAGGTAGGAAAGAATAAGCCCATTTCGTTTGGCCTAAAAAAAGAGTGCACAACCTGTAAGTTTTGGAAAATATAAGCACCTGTTTGAGCTGCCTCCTCTGTAGAATGTTCTGGAAGTTTATAATTTGGTGTTGCCAGTCTTTCTGCTGATTCTGTCCTGTCTCTGTTGGGCCTGCTGTGCTCTCCTGCGCCCTCCCAGCGTGGCACGGCTGTAAAGCAGTGAGTTGAAGGCACAAGGGGATGCGCTGTTGGCCATCTGGGTTGGCTTCCTTTTCCGCTCATGACTGTGTGGGGAATCACGCACCACCTCAGGTGATATACAGGAAGCCCCAGTTACAGAAGAGTGCACTGTCAGATACCACTGACATGGAATTGATTCCGAAAATCAAGCACATCATACTTGCATCTGGGAGATGCTTAAATTACGTTCCACGTCTTCATGAGATTTGCTTGTTATTATGCAATTTGTCAAGACAGCCTCGTCATCAGTACAGAATTCCTCTTCTCCCTCCTCAGTACCCCAGTGAGCAAGAAATAAATCTCAGACCCGGGGTGGGTGCAGGAGAGCACAGCAAGTCTGACGGAGACAGGGACAGAGGCAGCAGAAGGACTGGCCGTAGACCCCATGACACCAGGTTTGCCAAGAAGGGAATGAGCTTGGTCAATGCCAGAGACAGAGAAAGGAGAGACTGCGGGAAGGGTGGGGAAGAGACAAGGCCAGAGAGAAGGCAGGAATAAGATCACACAGGGGTGACAGTAAAGTCATGCAGGCTACCGCTTGGAGCTGGGATTTTATTCTGGGTCTGATGGAAGGTTCTATACCTATGAGGGATGTGATTTAGTTTATTTTTAAAAGCCCATTCTGGGGGCGCCTGGGTGGCTCAGTCGGTTAAGCAGCCGACTTCGGCTTGGGTCATGATCTCGCGGTCCGTGAGTTCGAGCCCCACATCGGGCTCTGTGCCGACCGCTCAGAGCCTGGAGCCTGTTTCAGATTCTGTGTCTCCCTGTCTCTCTGACCCTCCCCTGTTCATGCTCTGTCTCTCTCTGTCTCAAAAATAAATAAGCGTTAAAAAAAAAATAAAAGCCCATTCTGTGGGCACCTGGATGGCTCAGTCAGTTAAGCATCCCAGCTTCGGCTCAGGTCATGATCTCACGGTTTGTGGGTTCGAGCCCCACATCAGGCTCTCTGCTGTCAGCACAGGGCCTGCTTGGGGTTCTCTGTCTCCCTCTCTCTCTGCCCCTCCCCCGCGCTCTCTCACTTTCTCTCTCTCAAAAATAAATAAACATTAAAAAAATTCAAAAGCCCGTTCTGTGTGCGGGGTGGAGAGTAGACCAACGGTGGCTGCAGGAAGACCAGCTGTGCCCACGACGCCACCCCGGCTCGGCTCAGGGTGCTGGCCTGATGGTGCCAGTGGGTAGCCTGACTCTGGCCTGCTAATCCTGCTAATCCTTTGTGTGGATTTGGAGACCTGGTGCCGGGACAACTCCCTCTGAGGCTAGAGTTCCTGAGGCTAGAGTTTGCTTCTTTTTTCTTTTTTTAAAACTTCTAAAAAATGTTTATTTTGGGGTGAGACGGAGAGGCAGAGCGTGAGCAGGGGAGGGGGAGAGAGAGAGGGAGACCCAGAATCCGAAGCGGGCTCCGGGCTCCGAGCTGTCAGCGCAGAGCCCGACGCGGGGCTTAGACTCACGAACTGTGTGATCATGAGCTGAGCCGAAGTCGGACGCTTACGTGACTGAACCACCCAGGCGCCCCTAGAGTTTGCTTCTGAATTCACAGCCTGTGAAAAGTGATTTTTGTCACTAATTTAGTTGCTGCTCTTGATAGAATTTTAGAAAGATAGTCTTTTGTGTCACTCTGAGGGTTTTTTCTGTTGTTTGTCTTTTTACCTAGAGCTGTACATGCTCTTAAAGCATCCACGCCTCCCACAACACGTGTAAGATTTTGTAGCGACGTTTCACTCGGTCTTTACTGGGAAATCCAAATGGGGATTTATGCAAATGGCTCAGCCTTTGGTGTGAAGGAGCCTGGCTCTTGGTTCATGTTTTGGGACACAGGCGGTTGAGGAAAGCAGCCTTGTCCTTCAGTTCTTTTTGTTTTCTAACTTACTTGTTATTTTCAAATGAAAACAAAAATGAAAGAATGGTTGAGGCCACCTACTCACTTGGCCACAGGAATTCTGTTACTCTGGCACCGAAAATATGACGTATATATTAGACTTTCTGCAAATGCTCGTTGGAAAATGAAAAGAAGTACATTAAGCTTTAGAAACGTCTGCCCTGAAAAACCTCTGTGCTGTCGCTGTTCTATTCTAGTACGGAGGGGAACTGGCACTGGACGTAAGTACTGGAGACAAACAGTGTGTTCCCTGGAGTTGAGGGGCGGGAGGGAGGCGCACTGGGGCCCTTTTAGGTGCTGCGAACGCTCCTTTTTCCTCTGTGCCTTCAGGTGGTTTGAAGTGCCCTGTGTGCAGCTTTGTGTATGGCACCAAGTGGGAGTTCAACAGACACTTGAAGAACAAGCATGGCCTGAAGTTGGTGGAAAACGAAGGAGATCCCAAGTGGGAGGTAACTTTTGAAAGTACGGTATTGATCTTGACATTTCCAGATGCACGTGACAGAATGGAGCAGGCATGGGTCCTTCTCAGAGGATGGGGTTTTCTGGTCGGGAAGCTAGGAAGTCTTTTCAAATCCCGTCTCCTGCCTGAGGGGTGAGACCTGGGCTGTGCAGGTAAATTCGTACCCGGAGTTGAGTTTAGACCATTTTGTGAATGTCTGTGTTGGTGTCATTGGCACTTTCACTTCTGTGACTCACCAATCCAGAGTTTCAACTATTGTATCTGAAAAAAGAGTGCAAGGCAAGGAGTATGTTGTGAGTCCTCACCAGGAGAACCAGGAAGGTCTCCATCTTCTGAATCTAGGCCCTACTGTCCTGTTCCTGAAGGCCTGTGCTCCCTCCCGCCATCTTTGTTTTACCCTCGGGGTTAGAACCAGTCACTGGCTGGAAACACATCTGTGTTCTCAAAGCCAGTAGCTCTCTTTTCAAGTACCAAGTGTCATGACCACGGACTTATTGCAGTCTCTCCCTAAGGCGGGGTTTCCCGATCTCAGCACTGCTGACATTATGGTCTTCCACAGTATCATCATTTGTGTATAGAGACTGTTCTGTGCGTGTCAGGATGTTTGGTGGCATCATGGACCTCCACACACCAGATGTCAGTGGCATCCCCCGTTCTGACAACCAAAAACGTCATGGACATTGTCAATGTCCCCGGAAGTCAAAGTCACCTCCACATGAGAACCACTTATCAAAGGACTTTCTGGAGGAGCATCAGAGTATCCAGGGGTTAAGAGTAAGGGCTTTGAAAAAAAAAATCATACGTCATGACAATGTGTGAAACATTCTAGAATGCAAGGGAAGGATAGTTCGATAGGAGGGAATCTTTTAATATAATCCATCATAAAATAAAAGTAGCGAAAAAAATGAAATGATTATCTTCACATATTCAGAAAAGGCACTTGACAAAATCAAGCATCTGCTGATGAAAAATAGTCAATAAAGTATAATTGGATGGGTACATCCTTAAGACAAAAACAGTCTATACGTGCATCTCAGTCCCAAAGCCGGTGTCTTCTTACTTGGTGAGGAAACACTGGAGGGTTTCTTGGTTGAATCAGGAAGAAGACAAGGATGTCCCAGAAGCTCTGGGACTTAGGTCACCAAGTCTTTAACGTCAGTTGGGATGCATCAGCCAGTGTGTTGGGCAAGACAAAGTAAATGGTGACATTAAGAATTGGAAGAGAAGAAATCAAGTTATCTGTATCTGAAGATGACAGGATTCTGTTTTTGGAAAATCCAAAAGAGTGAATGAAAGACTACTGCACACAATAAGCATCAGATCGAACCATAAACATAAAATAATGAATAGCTTGCATGTAGAGAGAGGCAAGAGCAAAAAGATCTGAGATTTAAATGTAAAAACAGTGAGATTTTGGGGCACCTGCATGGCTCAGTCGGTTAAGCATCCGACTGCGGCTCAGGTCATGATCTCATGGTTTGTGAGTTCTAACCCTGCGTGGGGCTCTGTGCTGACAGCTCGGAGCCTGGAGCCTGCTTCCGATTCTGTGTCTCCCTCTCTCTCTGCCCCTCCCCTGCTCATGCTCTGTCTCTCTCTGTCTCTCAATAATAAATAAACGTTAAAAAAAAAAATAAAAAGACGGTGATATTTTAAGAATACCAGAAGAAGAACCTGAGTGAATGAATTCATTTGTAAGTTCAGGGTGTGGAGGGCTTTCCTAACTATGCCTCAGAATCCAGATTCGCTACAGGGAGAGATTAAGAACAATTGGCCACATGAAAAAATTTTAAAAAGACTTATGGAAAAGAACTCATGAACAAGGCAAAGAGACCGACAGATAACAACGAAAGAAAATATTTTCAATCATACCGTAGAAAAAGGACGAGTGCTTTTACATTATGAAATCTTTTTAAAAAATAGTGATCAACAACCCAGTAGGAAAATGGGCAAGAGATAAGAAAGGTTCATAGAAAAAGAAATGCAGATGACCTTCAATATCTGAAAATGTGATCAACCTCACACATAAGGCATGTTAATTAAAACTGGAACGGGACGCCTGGGCGGCTCAGTCGGTTAAGCGTCTGACTCTTGGTTTCGGCTCAGGTCATGATCTCACAGTTTGTGGGTTTGAGCTCTGCGTCGGGCTCTGTACTGAGATCGTGGAACCTGCTTGGGATATTCTCTCTTTCCCTCCCTCTCTGTTCCTCCTGTGCTCGCTCTCTCGCACTCTCTCTCTCAAAATAAATAAATTTTAAAAACTTAAAAAAAAACTGGAGAGAGAATTTCTTACCTATTAGAATCCAGAATTTGACATCCTGTCTGTTGGAGAGGCTGAGGGGAAAATGCACTCTCACGCATTGCTGGTGGAAATGCAAAATATTACTACCTGTACGGAGGGGAAATTAGCAGTATCTAGTAAAATTACTTGTGCATTTCTTTATCCATTAACTAAACAATTCCACTGCTAGAAAACTACCCAAAAGTAATACTGACAAAAAAGAGAAAAGGTGTCTGTCTGCACAAGGTTGTTTATTGCAGTCCTGTTATACATCGTAGGTACAGATAAATGAATAGATTGCATGTGTTTGTATACACACCAACAGATAGATTCAGAGCCGATTCCAGACATGTGCCCACACACAGCTAGTTTACATACCTGTGCTCCTTAGAAGCCTTTTGTTCTGAGAGAGCCCAGAAGCAGTGGCACCCCGTGGCCGTGAGCACATGGGGACCTAGATCTTGGTTTCTAATAGGATTCTCCAATAAAAGGAACCAGGGTCCTTTGAAAAGTGGTTGATTCCAGGGCCGAGGCAGAAAATATGTAAGCTGATCCTAGAGTATTTTGTGGTCCTAGAAAGTAGCATCTGCATCTTTCCCAGCCCCCCAGAAAGGTGGAGGCATGTCAAAGGACAAGAGACCACCAATGGCCAGAGTGGGAACAACTTGAATAACAAAGCAAACAATGGTAGCGTTGTACTACAACCCAACAGATAAGATAATATCTGTGAGTCCATACTGATATAAACGGATGGTGGGGAAGGAGCACTTCTTCCACACGGGAGAGTTCTGAACAATACATGTAGAAGGAATGAGGGAAATAGAATTCCCCTTAGAACACTGCAGTAATCATTGCTGCAGGCAAACCCATCCATGAATGCTACAATTAGTAGACACAATTTAAGGAAAAACAGAGTGTCTACATAGCCTCAGAATCTCTGCCCCCAAGTATTTACTAGATCACAGAGGGAGAAGTAGTATCTGTACAGTAGAGGCATCTGGCAGACCCGGGGCTAACCATGCCCCCGGAAGTTAGCATCCTCAGGGGTCACGGTGACCTCGTGTGCCCCCGGATGTGATGATGAGAAGGACCCCCCCCACCCACCCCCCCGGCATTCTTCAGAAAAGCCTCAGCCTCCATCCAATCACGAGCAACTGTCATGTATCCAAATGATGTTGCTGATGTGTATGGTCATACGCCTGACCAGTACTCCTCAAAGTATCATGGTCACGAAAGACAAGGGGAGACGGGAGAGCTGTCGCCAGTCGGAGGAGACCGTGACCCGGCACTGGGTCCTGGGACAGAACCGGGACACCAGGGAGCAAACTTGTAGAAAAACTACCTAAAGTCTGCAGTTCATAGTATTTACCATACCAGTGTTACTTGTCGGCTTTGGTAATTGCCCTGTGGTTGTGTCAGATGTTAATGCGGGGGGAGGCTGGGGCAAAGGTGTATGGGAACTCTTCTGGAAGTCAAAAATAATTCAAAATAAAAGAGTCAAAACAAAGGGGGGGATTTTTTTGTGGAAGGGTAGGGACACACCAAGATGGAGAGGATAAAGAAATCAGCCAGATTCCTCTTAGCACATCCACTTGTGCAGATTGGATTCTGAAACCGTGGATGTATTTTATATAATATTAAAAAAAAATAACGTTTAAAAAATGCAGACCTTAAACGTTGAGAGTAAAGGGAAATAAATGCTTCTAACTGTATATGAAAACGATGGCATAGCTACACAGAGGAACTGTTCAGCAGTCTTTTAAGGTAGGAGTATGCTCCTCCCTCGTGGGGCATAAGCTAAGGCGAAAAGAGCTGCAGAAACACGTACGCTTTTCAATTATTTTGTTGTTGGGGGAGGGTTGATACTGTTACTCTGAAGCTTTTGCTAGTATTTAGTAACTACAGCGAAGCACATCCAGCGTATCTCAGTCCGTGGGTTTATACTGATCCTGGGGCAGACGCTCAGGCGCCTTGTAGGATATTAGGGCATCAATTCTGTTTTGGTAAGTAAAGGCCAAGAGTCCAATTATTTTAACCGTTTTCTGAACAAACTATACCTCAGCATAACCACACATTTGATGAGGAGAAGCTCCTATTTATAAATTTTCCAGCTAACAGACGAAGATTGACATGTCATGTTAAGGACTTACCATTGGGTGTTGGAGTGTCCCAGTGGCATTGTGCTTATGTCTTCAAAGAGTTTCGTGTTCCAGGGATACGTTTCTGTTGTTGTGTATGTTTGAAATTTCCTGTGAGAACACGTAGGGTGTGTGTGCACTGCAGTCTGGCAGACTTGATGTTGAACCCTGGTGCCATCCTGTATAAATAAATGGCTGGACCGTGAACCGTTATTTACTTGATCTCAGTGGCCTCAGTGCCCTTATCCATGCAGTGAGGCTGGTAATACTCAGCAGGTCAAAAGGATTGAAAGACAAGATATTCAAAACGCTGAGGTCCGTATCTGGTCCCTGGGAGGCCCCCAGGGTTCGGCAGCTACTGTGGTTATTGGTGGGGGTGGTGGCATGTGTGGCCAACCTCACATCCTCATCGAGGGGAGAACGTATAGTCCTCTGGTGTTTCAAGTTCATGCTGCAAGGATTTGCTCTCTGTTCATAGGGATCGGAATGCCATTTCTTGACCTAAAACCCATGTCTCCTGGTCAGTTAGTGCTTCTGTAAGTACGTGTGGTCATGGCCCTCTGCTCCGAAGGCCGTACTTCTTGCAGATGCCAACACGTTACGCAGAGCGTCGAATCCGACACAGGTCGTTGGCACAAAGCCACGTACTCGACTCCAGAAGCAAGACAGAAGAGCAGCCAAGAAGCCGGTCTCAGGTGCTGGGTTACCTGTGGGGTGATGAGCTGCCTATGCCACTGGTCGGGTCCTCCCCACTTGTGGTTGGGACGCAGAACCCCCCTCCCCCCATGAGAAAGAAGCCGTCGTGCGTGGGTCCTGTTTTTCACGGCTAAGATGTTGCTTGCATCCAGCCATTGTCAGGCAACACGTGGCTCACCGGTACTTAAAGGAAGTAGGCTTTTTTTATTTTGTTCATCTGTGCATTCAACACATATTTATTGGGTGTCTGCTACAGGTCAGGCTGGAAACCCTGACATGAACTTGGCCCCTTGCCTGGAAAGGAATAACCACCTGGCATTCTGAGCTGGATCAGTTACCATGAAGTGCTCACAGAGCATGGTAACTTCGGCTCCTATAAATTTTGTGCGAGGTCCTCCCTTTTGTTCTTCTTTTTTGGTGCCATTCGTGTTTCCTGCCTTCTAGCTCACCCACACTCCCCACCTCTTCCAGAAAGAGAGCATTATTGATGCAGATTTCTTGTGGGAATTCTGTTCCTCCTCTTCTCTCCTTGGGGCACAAGGTAACCTGTGAATGTCACTCCAGCCCCTCCCACCCTCGCGACTCCTGATTTTGCAGATACATTTCCCGTGGTCTGTTGTTTATCGTATCCTTCGTATGAAAATGAGAGTGGCCCGTATAGCCGAGGCTCCCTGAGCGCTGGGTGGCAGCACGTGTTACGGTGCTTCCTTCCACCCGCAGCTCTGCTGTGCCCTCCTTCCGTCAGCCTGATGGCTCAAGGCCCCGGGCCCGGGCAGGTTCCGGCAGCACTGACAGCAGTGGGAGGAGACAACGGCCGTTAGAAGAGCATGTACGAGACTCTCTGCGCATGTCTAATCTCTAAATACGAACAGCACACTCCGTTCCCTAAGGCAAGAGTGTGTACCAGGAAGCTTTCCACCAAAGCTGGTTTCACAGCGTCTTGGTGGGTCACCTGGGTGGCTCAGTCGGTTTAGCGTCTGACTTCTGTTCAGGTGGTGAGCTCACGGTTCATGATTTCGAGCCCTGCGTTGGACGCTGTGCTGACAGCTCAGAGCCTGGAGCCTGCTTCGGATTCTGGGGTTCTCTCTTCCCTGTTCCTCCGCTGCTTGCTCTCTCTCTCTCTCAAGAATAAATAAACGTTAAATAAAATAAAATAAATAAAATGAAATAATAAAATCATCTTGGTATTTGCAAGGAGAAGTTTCCTTTTTGGGAAGTGTGTTTTTATCGGAGCAGCGGATTTCTCAGGGACGCCAGGCGCGTGAGGTGCCACAGGGGCTCCTCGTGCGTATTGATTTGGTCTCAGTACGTTACCCTGGGGCTTGTGGGTAACAGGTGGCCTTCTGGATCACTCAGATGATCTGTTTTCGTTTAGCCAGCAACAGAAGCCCCTGAGGAGCCCTCCACCCAGTACGTGCACATCACAGAAGCCGAAGAGGACGTTCAGGGCACGCAGGCAGCCGTGGCGGCGCTCCAGGATCTGAGATACACTTCCGAGAGCGGTGAGAGCGCGCGCTCGGTCCCCTTGGGCACCTTCGAGCTGCCTTCCAGCTGGTCTGCAGCAGGCAGGCGGAGTGAGTGAATCTGTGAGGGAGCGGTGTCCGTGAATCGGTCCCCTTCAGCATCCTTGGCCCACCATTCGGACCGCAGGGGGCCCCGCCGTCGGACCGGGAGGCCTCCGCCCCCTGTTAGGAGCCCCGGAAGCTCAGCAGAGGCAGAACTTGACGGCCGTGCGGCCAGGCCTCCGCACGTACCGCGAGAAGAGGGCTTCGCTGTAAGGGGCCGGCTGAGCCCCGGAGCTGGGCCTGCCGTCTGGGTTTCTGTCCCATCCCTGGCTGCCTCGTGGGCCTGTCTCCCAGGGGGCTGGTTCCAGCTCCAGGGGCAGCGGCGGCCTCGCCAGGGCCGCCCTGCGGAGCTCCGAGCCCAGCACTGCCTGCTTCCCAGCCGCCTCAAAAGCCCCGAAGCAGGATTTCTGTGTCAACAGTCATCACTCTGAAATGCCAGATCAGTTTTAGGTTCAAACCACTCTGCCAGCCTGGTGGTGATTGGGGCATGAAACTTAGAGGTGTTTTCCTAGTGCCCTTTCTAGCACATGAACCCCAGTTAATGTGTGACCATAGCCCGATTTGCATTTGGAGGAAGGCATTAAGTAGAGGCAGGATGGGAAATTGCCATTTTTTTCCCAGTTCTTAAAGCCCTGAAGAGCAGGTTGTAGGAAGCCTGTGTGGAACGCTCCTTGGGGCTGTTACTTCGGGGCTGTGCTCACTGGGCCGCCGAGCTCGTGGGGACTCAGGAGACAGCGGACAGGGTGGCCCGGCCCTGGCTGATAAATGGGGCATCCAGAGCGGAGGCCCAGCCTGAACCTGTGCTTCCTTCCTTCGTGTTTGGTGACTTCAGCAGTTGTTCAAGCTCTGGCCTTGGCCTGTCTGTCGTCATCCCTGATGCATGCACACACACACACACACACACACACACACACACACACACACACACCCTTTCTAAAGCCTCTCTGGGGTTTCTTCCTGGCACTTGGACTAAAGCTCAGACTTTGCACCCATGCAGCCAGGCTGGGCCGCTCTGGGTCCTGGCGCCCTGCCCTGTGTCGCCTGCCTCCTGTCTCTGTGCCTGCTGTCCTGCATGGGCTGTGCAGGCACGGCCTTCCTCTGTGCACCGCCCTGTGTGAACTCTGTTCCCTGCATGGTTTTTCTGGCCACCTGCCTGCACCTTCAGTGTTCAGATCATATGTCGCCTGCTTGGGACTCCTGCGACGTTTCTGCTGTGTTCCCTGATTGCCTCCCGATACGGAACCAACGTGGTGTGGTGATAATTTGCTTACAAATCTGTCTCAGGAGCCCGTGAGTTCCGGGAGGAGGGGAGAGAGTGTTAGATGGAGGCCGATTCCCTGCTGGGAGCCACGCTCCTGGTGACAGGCTCGATAAATGGTCACTGAGGGAGCAAGCGCATGAGGAATTAAACGTTACTTTAGCTCAGTAAGGTTTTCAGGTAAATGTTTTGTAAACAGCATCTTTGTTGTAAACATCTTTGGACGTTCAGACTGGCTGGCTGCAAGGCACAGTTGACACATTTCCCTTAAGCAGAGAGTGTGTGTGCACGTGTGTCTGTGTCTGTGCTGGTGTCTTTGCATGCACACGTGTGTGTGTGTGTGTGTGTGTGTGTGTGTGTGTGTGTAGGGGAGCGCCAGGGTGGTGCAATGTGAATACATACAAGTCGCTAACGCTGTCACCGCCCCAGTCCCATGCCAGCGCCTGCCCTCCACATCGCACACATCACGTTCCCCTCCTCCGTCTCTTACTGACGGACTCACATTGGGCCGTGGCCCAAGGAAAATGGGTCCACGGGGATGCAGACGCGCGCGGCGACTTGGTAACATGATGCTAACACAGAGATCATGCGGTAATTTCCCTTTTAGTGAGTTAGCGATCAGGGTCAGAGTGCCGTGTTCAGAAGAGTCGCAGATGGCCAAGCAGATGGTGAGAGCAGGCAGGGTCTATACTCCGTAGCTGCCCTGATGATACATATTCCAGTCTTCTGAGATGATTAAAATAGAACCCCAAGCTTAAACTGGTTTGGCATTCTGAAGCCCACCGGTTTTAATAATTGAGACATCCTTGGATGTTCTGTCCTAGCGTGTGTGATTTATTTGGCACACTCTCTTGGCCACCTGCTGTGTGTGTGCTCACGGGACCCTGTTTGCGGTTTGCTGGGCGGGCTGGGACTTCTCAGGGGTCTGTTTGGAGAAGCAGGCTTGTGTCACCAAGTATGGATTCAGAGCATCTGGGCTTCAGCTCTGGCTTTGGGCTGTGACTGACCCAGTGACCCCAGGCAAGTCTCCTGTCTGTCTTGTGCAGAGGTAACCAATCCACGAAATGTGGGTGTCTCGTCACAATGTCATCTCCCCACAGGATCGTTTGGGGTTTTGAGATGTTCTTATAGAAAGTGCTTTAAAGCTATCAAGTACCACACGGATTATTCTGTTGTTAGAGCGAGCGATTGCTGAGAACCCATGCCTCCCCCGAAGAAGACACCACCCAAGAATGGCCTCTGTTAAGGTCTGGTTTTGCACTCAGTGCCCTCCAGTGCCACTGGGCTTAATGGTGTCCTGTTTGTTTCTTCCTTGTAAGGGGACCGACTTGACCCCACGGCTGTGAACATCCTCCAGCAGATCATCGAGCTGGGCACCGAGGCCCATGATGCCACCGCTGTGGCCTCGGTGGTTGCCATGGCTCCAGGGACAGTGACTGTCGTGAAACAGGTAAGGACCCTCCCCTGCCTCTTAAGTATCATCCCCTCACACTGCCACACGCCCTGTCTCTCTCCTTCCCCGTGGGTTTTCAAGGCCTAATTTACCTACGGTGGGGTTTGGAAAGAGAGAGCTCAGTCTCACGCATTTCTTACTCTGCCTCCGATTATTATGGGCTCGTGTCTTCAGGAGCTCCGTGTGTGGAGGTATGTTTTAGGGGAGAGGAATAATACAGTTTTTAAAATTATGGAAACTTCATTTATTTCTCTTCAGAGAATCCCAGAGTGAAAATGAGCAGATGTGGACACACTTGGACACATCTGTCACGAAAAGCAGCCCTCGGTGCCAAAGGCACCAGCGAGCAGAATGAGTGGGGACCGTGGGGACAGGCAGAGAAGCCAGGAGGGCTTCCCCATGGACCCCATGGACCACGGACCGGCCGTATTAGATATGCAGCGTCACCTGGCCGATGGCTGAGCCAATGGGAAGGAAACCATCCGTTTTTGAATCACGGTGACTCTACTTAATTGACAGTTAAACAGTTTGGCTCATTTCCACCCCCAGAGACCTTACCAGCTGTTAAAATGCAGTGTGTTTGGGAATTAGATCATCCTTTTGTTCTGTCTGTACCTATCTCTCTACTGCCTCTTGCTTTGTTTTACCAAAGATTTAGTCCAGCTTACCCAAGCACTTAAAAAAAGCAAAACAACAGTAAACACATCAGACTCAGGCAAAGTTCAAGTTCACGGAGTAAGGTGAAATGCACACTGTAGAGTTTTATGCAGTTAACCGTTCCTGTAGCCATTCATTCAGGAGGTACTTAGGAAACACCCGCTCTCACTGGGCAGCATGCCCGGGGTTCCAGGAGAGAACCAGTGCCTGCCATCAACATGGTTACTCTCTCGTGGGAAAAAAGTAAGACACACACGAACGAGTGAGACACAAAGGGTGTCAGATGGCGAATAAGTGCGGAGGAGGAAAGTAAAAGGAGGAGGAGGCCTGTGGGCCCAGGAGTGTGCTTGGGGGCTATTTAGAAAGGACTGTCGGGTAGATTGCTGATGTTTGAGCAGAGCCCTGGGAGAGGCGTGTGTTATGGGAGGTATGCATGTTAGACTGTGAATTTGGTGCTGAATCGTAGAAGGGTAAAGCAGGAAATAGGCAACACGGACTTCGTAGAAGGAGTGGGTTTTCTTGGCACAGACAAATAAAGATGTTTCTTAGTGCGGCTCTGACATGAGGACCCGTGGGTGCCGTGTGCCCAGCAACCTCCCTTTGATAAATGGGAAGTACGCTTCCCGAGCTGTCTCCACACCCGTGCCCCCAAGTGTGCCCAGGCCACAATGCAAAGCATGAAACCCAGGTGACAGAATTCTCTGTGGAGTTAGTACGTTCTGGTTCGACTCTGGCTTTCCTGACCTGCAGACAAAACTCAGCATGTCTAGGTGAACGTGTGGACCGCGTATCCCAGAAACGCTCCTCGGTTGGTGTGGTTTCTCTCAACAAGATCCTGCACAGAAGTCGCGCAGTGGGATGTGGCGTTTCGGTCTGCAGGGCCCTGGCGCCGGTGGGTTGGGAACAGACCCGCACGCCTTGTTGCTAACCACTCTGTTAGCTTCCTTTTGTATTTACTAGGTCGCTGTCTTCCGACTGTCTTACTGTAGCTTTTCTGAAACTGGTTTTCCGCACCGTGACCTGCGGAGTCCTGAGCTGGGCCTGGCGCTTCAGGAAGGGTCTTGCCGGTTTCCCTGCCAAATTCTTTTGAGAATTATAGGAAGGTGCTCCCGACGGTGATTTGCCACTGCTCCGGGACGTGATGTCTTGAGCGTCGCAGGCAGTGCGGGATACGGCTTAGATGTGCTTCAAGGCGTCAGGCTGCCAGCACCACGTGGGATGAGGCAGATAAGCCTCCAGTCCGACCAGTGTAAACAGGTACAGTGTGTTTTGGTGGCAGAAAACAGTGGCATCCTTTAGAGAATCTTGTGGGTTTTTGGAAACTCAGGGCGAGGAGGAGCATCCGTGTCCTGCACGGTCTGGAGCAGCTGCGTTTGGAAATGTTCCCCAAGAGTGTGTGTTCTCGTCTCCATCCTGCCTGTCTGGCCTGGGACCTCGCTGGCTGGGGCTGTTGCTACTTAATGGGTGGAGGATGGGCGGATGGACCGGTGAGCGGGCAGACAGCAAACACCCCCTCCTTTGGCAAAGGGGTTGCAGTGTGTTAAAGAATGCCCTCTGAACTCCGTTATCCTGTCATTGAAATGTCGAGATGGCTGTTTTTATTAGAGAAATTGGTGTGATATTTTTCTTCTTTTCTGAAACTCTGGTCTAGGATTTTTCAGCAGAGGAATTACCTCTGCATGACGAGTGTGCTTGCACCACCGCGGTGTGGACTCTGGCGTTCCTGTTGGCATAAAATATTGCCCTTCCTTCCCCGTGCAGGGGACCTCGGTGCTGGGGATTTCGTCCTGCTGCAACCCAAAATAATAACACACATAGTAGTTGCTCAGTAAATGTTCATTAAGTAGGATGGAGGGAGCTCTGGTTTTCACGTTTGGAATTATATCCCGTAGAACAGTACTGGAAAGGAAAAAGCAAGATCACCTTGTCAGTAAAGTACATGGCATGTGTTGCAGAAAAAAAGGTTTTCAGGTTGCTACTGGATAGCTTATTTGGAGATCTTTTTCAGCTTTCCAGTTTTATACATATCTTCCACAGGGCCAAAAACATTCCAGGTTGTGTGTGAATGGATTCTGGAGGTTTAAAAATCTCAAGATTTCTTTCCCACGTGAAAAAATAGTTATATGCTCTGTTCCTAATTTTATTTTTTCCCAGTTTATTAATGTTGATTGAAAGGATCTTTTCTTTACAATTTTTTTTAACATTTATTTATTTTTGAGAGAGAGAGAGAGAGGCTGAAAGAGAGGGAGACACAGAATCTGAAGCAGGCTCCAGGCTCTGAGCTGTCAGCACAGACCCCGATGCGGGGCTCAAACCCACAAACTATGAGATCATGACCTGAGCCAAAGTTGGACACCTAACCGACCTAGCCACCCAGGCGCCCAGAAAGGATCTTGTCTATATGAAAGTGAATCAGTGATCATTGAAAGTGGTTAATTTCCAGTCTTTTTGGGTTTTCAGTTTCTGGGTTGAAAATACCGGCAGGCTTGGTGGGTAGGCTGGGGGTATTGGAAGCAAAGAGCTAAGAAAAAATGGTTTCTTGGGTTGCTTTCTTCTTGTTCTTAAATGAGACATGGAAAAGACCTCGCCCATAATTCAGACTGTTTAAATTTTCAGTTGGACACAGAAACATGTCCTCAACGATTTCCTGTCACGTCTTTTTTCTCAAGTGTCAGCATTAGAAACAGATTCGTGGGGATCGAGTGTCTCGAAGTGTTCAGGAGGACGAGTCCTTACGCGTACCGCACCAGCCGGGCCCGGGGAGACGCTCGAGAGCTTTTAGTGCGACTAATTGTATTTATGAAGACCAGACAGCTTTCGATAAATAAATTGGTTTCTCCCCCCCCCCCGCCTTTTGTTAACTCTTGATTTAGGGTTTTATGAGGAGGAAATTTATCTTTGATTAATAAAACTGCCTTCAGTAGATGAAGGGTGAGACCTGCCAGCACAGGAAATATTAGCATAAGCATCTCTGAGTCAGTCAGTTACTTAAAGAAAAAACAGATGCACCACCACCACCTCCGTGGCTCACGGCTTAAATGCCCCTTTGCTGTTTTTCTGGATCAAAATGTATGTTTGAGACTGAAAGCTAACATTTTATGTACTGATGTACAGCATCCGCTTAGCAGACGGCCCATCTGCGGCGCACCCGTCACCGTGTGCGGCATCATGGTTCCCTCGCTCCTCTGGCTGCTGCGACAAACGGCCCCCGAGTGAGTGGCTTCAGACTGCACAGATGTATTACCGAATAATTCTGGAGGTCAGAAGTCTAAAATGGATTTCACTGGGCCAGAATCAAGGCTTCGACAGCTGCGTTCCTCCTGGGAAGGATTCCCTCTCTTGCCTTTTCCAGCATCTAGAGGCCCCGGCATCCCCGACCTGAGGCTCCCTTCCTCCATCTACAGGGCCAGCAAGGGCAGAGCGAGCCTTCTCACACCCCATCGCTCTGGCCTCTGCTTTCTCGCCTCGTTGCTTTCGCTCAGTCAGGCCCTCCTGCCTCCGTCTCATAAGGACCCTCGTGATTACATTAGGTCCTCCCAGATAATCCGGGATAATCTCCCTATCTCGAGGCCCTTAACTTAATCACATCTGCAAAGTCCCCTTTGTCCTGCAAGGTAACAGTCTTCAATTCTGGGGATTAGGGCATGGACCTCTTTGAGGTGGGGGCGCGTTAGTCTGTCTACCATGCTGGGTTCTGAGGTTAAGATAGGTCCTGCTCTCAAGAGGCAGATAAACCTGGCGAAGGAAATGATTCACTCTTTTATTCAGCAAGCACCCCTGAGCTGCTTCCACCAGCCTGGTGCTGTTCTTGGCTGTTTCAGTGAACAAAACAAACGAATGGTACGCTTGAGCTTGCTTGCTTGCTTTTTTTTTAAATTTATTTATTTTGGGTGGTAATGGACACACAAGCGGGACAGGGGCAGAGAGAGAGAGGAAGAGAGAGAATCCCAGCATGGAGCCCAGCGTGGGGCTCGAACTCCTGAACCGTAAGATCATGACCTGAGCTGAAACCAAGAGTCTGATGCTCAACCGACTGAACCCTGCCCCCCCCCCCCCCCACCAGGCACCCCAAGGAGCATACCTTGTAATTGAGGGAGATAGCTAATGTGTACGTGTACGATAAATAACGTGGTATGCTGGAGGTGAAAGGGGAAAATAGAACCAGCAGAATTCAAGAGGTCTGAAAAATGCGGACCTTAAACAGGCAGCTCTCCCCGAGAGTAATGAACGCTTTGGGGATGTCAGCCAGTGCCTCATGGGTGCTGTGGGAGCACCAGGGGCTGCCCACCTTGAACCTGGGTCTGGGATGAGGGCACGTGTTGGGCAGAAAGGGCTTCATGGACGCCATGATGCCCGAAGGGAGTTCTGGATGGTAGCAGGGGGTTGGGTGGGCACGGGGCTCCAGGCAGAGGAGAGAGCAGGAGCTGGTGGTCAGTGCTGGGTGACTGGATGCAGGGGGCGGGGGCAGGTGGGGCCCCACTTCAGTTAAATGATGGGCCCTCTTGCAAGCACCAAGTGGTGACAGAGGAGTCACTGCCCAGAAGGACCTCAGCCTGGTCTCTCCCTTCACTGTCCCTTCCCACTGCTCAAAGGCCAGTGAAGAAAGCCTGAGTCCAGAGAGCCCACAGCTTCCTGTCACTTCTCGGAGCCAGATGTCCTTTCTCCATGGGCTTCTTGACCTGTGTTACCCCTCTTGAAGGCATGTTGGCATTTTTGACAGATCATAGTTTCCAGATTTTTCCATTTAGTCACAGAGCCCAAGTAGTGAATCTGCACTGAGCATTCCTGCCGTTTGATGATCAGAGGAACCCCTTGTCCTCTCTGATACT
This sequence comes from Panthera pardus, assembly GCF_024362965.1. Lineage (NCBI taxonomy): Eukaryota > Metazoa > Chordata > Mammalia > Carnivora > Felidae > Panthera > Panthera pardus. The sequence continues at coordinate 74,910,365 of NW_026527002.1, read as the reverse complement.
GTCACTGACACTGGGCATGGCCTCAGAGCCTGGTCCCCAGGCCAGCACGTGCACCACACCCCTTTCTTCCATGTTTCTGAATAGTAAGGAGACTTTATAATCACTCAGCATTTTCCTTTTAAGAAGGTCAGGATGACTGAACAGGTGGTTTTTATGATATGGGTCTTTTTGAGTTAAAAAAAAAAGCGTGTTGCTTATTACCGTTGAGGGTGACCCCTAGACAGCAGTTGGGGGGGTGCATTGTGGGGCATCACCCTCTGGGGCTGTGGGGGTATCTGTCTGGGAAAGGACCTCTGAGCTGCAGGTGGAGTGGATATGTATTATTCATTCATCTGTTTGCTTTTAAAATCCAGTAGCCTTTCAGGGTCCATGTGGTATTTGTGGCCTGTCTGGAGCAGTTCCCTGTGCCCAGGGACTGACCTGTCACAGGGTTAGTCCAGGCGAGGCTGTCCAGGGGGCATGCACTTTGCCAAGCTCGCTTCTCTGTGACTCAGTTACCATTTCTGCTGAGACTTGATGAAAAAGCACGTTGTATTAGTGTTGTCCCGAGAAACAGAACCAATGGTGTGTGTATGTGTATGTGTGTATGTGGGTGCGTGTGCACGCGTGTATATCTGCATGTATACAGAGACTAATTATAAGGAATTGGCTCACCAGGTATGGAGGCTGACAGGTCCCAAGATGTACTATCTGTAGGTTGGAGCCCCAAGCGCTGACAGTGTAGTTCACCTGCGTCTGAAGGCCGGGGCACCAGGAGAACTGATGTTCCTGTCTGAAAGCCAGGAGGCTCGAAACCCGGGAAGAGCTGGAGTCCAAAGGCAGGGAGAAAACCCAGTGTTCAATCTCCAGGGTAAGCAGGCAGGAGAAATTTTCTCCTTCAAGGAGAGCCAGCCTTTTTGCTGTGTCCAGGGTTGGGCTGATTGGGTGAGGCCCACTCACACTAGGAGGGCAGTCTGCTTTACTTAGTCCTTTACTTTAAATGTTTTTGGTTTTTTTTTTTCCTTTGCAGATTTTTACTTAAATTCTAGTGATTCGTCACTTACATACAACACCCAGTGCTCATCCCAACCAGTGCCCTCCTTAATCCCCATCACCCATCTCGCCCACCCCCCCCACCTCCCTCCATCAACCCTCAGTTTGTTTTCTGTGGTTAAGAGTCTCTCGTGGTTTGTTTCCCTCTCTTCTGTTCCTCTCCCCTTTCCCATATGTTCATCTGTTTTGTTTCATAAATTCCACGTATGAGTGAAATCATATGCTAGTTGTCTTTCTCCTACTGACTTACTTCAATTATCGTAATACACTCTAGCTCCATCCACATCGTTGCAAATGGCAAGATTTTATTCTTTTTGATGGCCGAGTAATACTCCGTTGTATGTGTATATCACATCTTCTTTATCCGTTGCCCAGTCTCCATAGTTTGGCCATTGTTGGTAGTGTCGCTATAAACATCAGGGTACATGGACCCCTTCGGATCTGTAGTTTTGTATCCTGTGGGTAAATACCTAATAATGCAGTTGCTGGATTGTAGGGTAGTTCTATTTTTAATTTTTTGAGGAACCGCCATACTGTTCTCCAGAGTGACTGCACCAGTTTGCATTCCCACCAACCGTGCATTAGGGTCCCCCTTTCTCCACATCCTCACCAACACCTGTTGTTCCCTGTGTTGTTAATTTTAGCTATTCTGACAGGTATGAGGTGGTATCTCATTGTGGTTTTGATTTGTATTTGCCTGATGATGAGTGATGTTGAGCATCTTTTCATGTGTCTGTCAGGCATCTGGATGTCTTCTTTGGAAAAGTGTCTATCCATGTCTTATGCCCATTTCTTCACTGGATTATTTGTTTTTTGGGTGCTGTGTTTGGTAAATCCTTTATAGATTTTGGATACCAACCCTTTATCGGATATGTCATTTGCAAATATCTTCTCCCATTCCGTCGGTTGCCTTTAGTTTTGTTGATTGTTTCCTTCACTGTGCAGAAGCTTTTTATCTTGATGAAGTCTCAATAGTTCATTTTTCTTTTTGTTTCCCTTTCCTCCGGCAGAGTGTCTAGTAAGAAGTTGCTGCAGCTGAGGTCAGAGAGGTTGCTGCCTGTGTTCTCCTCTAGATTTTGATGGTTTCCTGTCTCACGTTTAGGTCTTTCATGCATTTTGAATTTATTTTTGTGTATAGTATAAGAAAATGGTCCAGTTTCATGCTTCTGCATGTTGCTGTCCAGTTCTCCCAACACGTTTGTTGAAGAGATTATCTTTTTTTTTTTGTTTGTTTATTTTTGAGAGAGAGAGAGAGTGAGTGAGTGGGGTGGGGGCAGAGAGAAAGAGAGAGAGGAAGACACAGAATCAGAAGCAGACTCCAGGCTCCGAGCTGTCAGCACAGAGCCCGACGCAGGGCTCGAACTCACAGACTGTGAGATCATGACCTGAGCCGAAGTTGGATGCCCAACTGACTGAGCCACCCAGGTGCCCCGAAGAGACTGTCTTTTTTCCGTAGGATATTCTTTCCTGATTTGTTGAAGATTAGTTGACCATATAGTTGTGGGTCCTTTACATTAAATGTTAATTTCATCCATAAACACCTTCACACAAACCATCGAGAATAATGTTTGACCAAATATCTGGGCATCCGGTGACCCAGTCAAGTTGACGCATGAAATTAACCATCACACATGTCTATGTGCATTTCAGAGTGTCAGCCGAAGGTCATTGTTTGCTCCAGGCAGTTATTTAGTGAAATACCCAGTTGTCACAGAAATGACTTTGATTTACAGATTTCAGAGAGGTTTGGCAGCTTCCGGAAAGCATACGTATTTTGGTAGCTGTACACGTCTCTCACAGTTGATATTTCAGTTCAAGGTTCAGGAATGAGCTCCCATCCTGCAGATTCTTGAGGGGGTCACAGTTGAGATGCCAGCAGAACCACACCAGCCCCGGGGTGGGGGGTGGGGGGTCTTCTACTGAACACGAATATTCCACCTCAGTTGGCAGGTCAAGAGCAATTAGATCGTTGTTACTGTACCTCTGCCCGCTGAGTGACTATTTCACCGGTGACTGTGATTAGCAATACTCTGTTGGCAGGGCCCGATCTGTCCACACCGTGCATCTTGCTTACAGCTAAGGAGTCATGCTCCCAGATCAGGGGTGGTGCACCCGCTCGTTATTCCTGGTTCTCTGCAACCCTAGAGTTGCCACTCTTCTGTTCGTGATTTTCCCTGGATGTGCTGGATGCTTCCAAGCTGTCGGCCAGGGCCCCCGCGGCAGGGAGCGGCTGAAAGGAGCGATTAATAAGACGGTCTCTGACCTGCAGGCACCCTGCCTACTTCCCTCATGCAGACCCTCGGCTGGCACGGTGCAGAATTATGCTGCCACCTTGTTCAGAATCCCAAATGCTCTTACCACATGCTTTCACTGCTGATTTGAAAAACAAACAAACAAAAGCAGAAATCCCATATTTGCCCAAAGCAACCCATCTTCTGCCAGCTGCTTTCCCACGCCCTTTGCCATCTCTTGGTGGGTCACCTGTGGTGGATGGAGCCGGAGGGTGAAGTTGACGTGTTAGTCTGGGGGAGAGGGGCGTGCGGAGCCCCCCTGGGCTCAGTGTGCAGCGCTTAGTCCGAGAGGCAGTTTTGATAGCAGTTCGGGGGGTAAGACGTGTTGGTTGCCAGCCGACGCTAGAATTGTTGCTTGTTGTTTGCAGTTCATTATTTTTGCAAGGAAATGCAGTCCATGTCTGTGGCTGACCACGTATACCATTTGCCTGCTTGCGAGAAAGTGCAGGTGCAGCCTGTCCTGTTTTTAATTGAAGGCCCTGAGTCATCCGGTCTCCTGATGCCCTTTTGTGCTGTCCGTGTGTCCAAGGGCATCTGGTAGGAGACGCTGTTCTGCAGAAGGTGCTTCTCAAGTGCAGCCGTGGCTGGGAGAAGCCTCGCGCCCTGCGATCCTGCTGGAAGGAGAGCTCAGAGTTGGCCGTCTCCTCTGGGGGTGGATGTTGAGCGTTTCATGATACTTGTGGCAAAATAAGGGGGACAGGGATCTGGAAGGTGACTTGTGTGAGGCTTCAAAATCTGTTTTCAGTGTTCTTTTAAAACAGTCACTGCATTCTATTAATATGATTGTTCAACTGCACGGCAAGAGACCTGGCGGCAGAATCGCGTTGGCACGGAGACTCTTGGAATCCTTAAGAGGTCAGAGAAGATCCTGGCCATCTGCGTTGTCATAAAGCTGGACCGAGTCGAGATCTGTCCCCTTATCCTGCCCACAAAAGGGACCAGGAGAAGCCCTTCCTGTTTTGTTATCCACTTAAGTTCAAATAACTGGTGAGTTGATGGACTTTTCTTGTTCCCGCAGGAGGTACTTTTTAACTCACGCGGTGAGCAGACCTGTCCCTGACTTCCAGCACCACCCACAGGGTGGCAATAACAGGAGCGCCTCTCACGCTTCCTCTCTGTTCTCCTCTCCCCTCCGGGACCCCCTTTGTCTTCAGAGCACTTGCCTGAGTACGGGAGACATCACAATTGCAGCGTTTCCTCCTTTTACACCACGATAAAACACTGGCGTCTTCGGTTCTGTTGTTTATTCTCCTTTGCCATTGTGGTGGTTTTGCCATGGTTGTGGTTCGTCTTTCCAGAAGATTAGGAAAAGGCATACGTGACTTTAAAAGAGCTGATAGTATGTGCAGCTGCTCGCGTGTTCTATTCCTCCTCGCGTGGTGGGAATGTCCTGTGTGTTCCGTGCCTCCTGGTTTTGTAGGGTAATTACAGTCAAGATGGACCCCGATACCTTTGGAAGGGCCCACGCAGGGGAGTCATGGGTCTTTTGCAGGCGACCGAATGCATTGCATGTTGCAGGGGCCGAGGGCATATGTGTGACTGCTTCCTAACTCTTGGCGGGGGCTGGTGGGGGAGGGTCTAACACCGGCCTCTCTGTTAGGGCCCTGATGGATGCCTGCAATCCAGATAGACATCTCCTTTTATTCCCAGTCCTTTTGAGCTTTATAGAAGCACGAAGTGTCACCGATGACTTTGTTTTCCCCTTATCATATCCTGTACTATGAGAACCGGTTGGTTGTCAGCTACACGTCTTGGGTAGTGAGGTTTGGCTCTCGCCTAAAGAACTTTATGGTACCATTTATTTGATCCTGGGGCCCTGCCAGTTTTAATTCTGTCAGGCTCCTAATTATACACACAGGTAGCCTCTTCCAATGCTTTTGGACTTAACGTTCCTTCTAGAATGTTGTTCTACCGCTGCTGCAGGGTGACCTTCACGATGTCGATCCAGATTCAAAACATTCATTCAGGGTCTTGGCAGTGGGTTATGCTCCCTTGTCACCTAATGCCAACTCCTGTCCTTTGTGAGCCTTCCTTAGTGCTCCCTTAGCCCTGTGAATCTTTATCTTTGTTTTAAATAAAACCTCCTTCAGAGACCTCGGTGTCTGCTGTGATTTCGGGAGGATGACTTGAAGAATTGCATCCTTGTTCCCACCTCTCTTATTACTTGCTGAGCTCCTTTATCCCCTGGCAGTGATGGAAAATTCCACTTCTTTGCGAGATTTTAAAGTAAAAATAAGTGCCATGATCTCTCTGTGGCCATGTGGGAAATTGTCTGAAAAAATAGAGGATAAAGGTTTCCCGATCTCATTCCGGCCCTCTTGTTCATATAAAGCATCTTTCACTAGCCTGGGGATGTCAGTCTGTTGAACTTTTCTTCTCTCTTCTCTTCCTTTTCCCTGAGCCCTGATTTTCCTACCGTTGGGCCCCCGGAAGCTGTGGCTTGGCTGGTACTGTTTGCAGAATCCCACTTTGAGTTTCAGTATTGTTGGGTTTTCTCACTGCTCCTGGGGGCCTGTTTCCTGATCCACAGCCTGGGCTGGGGCAGGTGGGTCTCATCGGCCTCCTCCCGTCTCTGCAGCTCGCCCCGCAACAGCCCTGATAGGAGGGAGCCACAGCCGTGGGCCCCATCTGAAGGATATGTGCTCTTGGCCTTCCTTGAGTTTGCCCCGGGGCAGGGCTGCGGCCAGCAGGTTCCACTTTGCATTCCCCCCCCCCTCCCCACCCCGGGAGCAGTCACCTCCGTCCTGCTCTGAGGAGTTCCCCTAACCCAGCGCTGGGGACTCCACAGCCCTCCCTCCCCATCCCCGTTAGCTTCCCTAGCCGTGAATGCCCACTCTCCACTCCAGTGCTCAGCCCGAAACCAGGGGGTCCCCACGTGTGATTGTCAGCAGGTCTCCCCTTGCTGTGGCATCTGCCCCCACAACACACCTCACGTGTCCCTGTGTCCAACAGCCACCCACTCCATCTAGGCAGCTGCTACTCCAGACGTGGTCTCTGGACCAGTGGCATCAGTCTCAGGGAGCTTGTTAGAAGCTCAGAGTGTCTGGCTGCACCCCAGACCCCCCAAGTCAGGTGGCACGTAGCACCGTCCCTGGTCCCCACTGATTTGTATGCGTGGCCGAGTCTCAGAAGCTCTGCTCTAAACTGTTGGTCTCCCCACCTGGTTTACAGACCTTCTCTTCACTGATGTCCTTACCTTCCCTCCTACTGCTCTAAGGATTCCAGCACCCCTCACTTAAAACCCTCCGGTAACTTAGAAAGTGTTCAGTAAACTGGGAATAGGACCTCCCCACAGCAGTCTGGCGCCCCTGCCTCCCTCTGCCCCCGTGCTTATAGTGTGTCCGCCCGCTGGGCGACCTGCTGATCCTCTTTTCGCACCTTCGCGCCCTCTGCCCAGAACGGTCACTCATCACCAGCCTTTATGGGGCTCACTTCCTGTCGCGCGGGGTCAGCTGCAGGGCCACGCTCTCCGTCAAGCCCGCTCTCGAGCTCTCCGGACCACGTCGGGCCTTCTCCGGAACCCGTGGATGGGATGAGCAGTCCTCCTCGGGCTGTGTCATTAGGTGGTGCAGTTGACCTTGACATCGGAAGAGTAGCCAGGTTGGGCCGTGTCTAGTCCATGAGCCCTTGAAAGCAGAGAACTTCCTCACCTGGTGGCAGACGTCGGCGAGATGAGAAGCAGAAGCATTTGTGTCTTCAGCCACTTCGCTTGTGGTCCTCTCTTGGGCAGAAATCGGAAGTGAGCCCAGTCACCGAACCCAGATGAGAAGCGGAGCACCCCTTTGTTACCGTCAGGCAGGCCGGCCGCACCGTGCAGGCCTCTGGGCAGAGTGGAGGCCTGGAGGCTTTGGGGGCCTTCTTGCTTCCGGGTCCACGCCCACCCCTGCTATTTGTAACTGCAAGGAAGTGGCCATCCCGCTCTGCCCACAGCGGCCGTGGGAAGCGGGAGGGCTGGGGGAAACGGCTTCCTGGGGGCAGACGCTCGCAGAGGAAGCCCAGCCTGTGGGCTTGTCAGGGGCCGTCACCTGCATCTGTGGGCAGAACGGGGGCCTCCTCCCCAGTCAGGACAGTAGGAAGGGGTAGGACACGGGCTGAGTCAAAGCTCTCCTGTCCTCCGGCAGCAGAGGAAATGGGAGGAGGTGGGATGGGGGTGTGCCCCTCTCACGACCGTCCTTGGGCCCTTGTCACAGACCACACCCTAGTGTGCCTGGACTCACCTCTGCCTTCCCCATCAAATGGGGGCTCGCTGAGAGTGGGGTTTGCTCTCCTTCTTCTGTGGGGTCTCCAGCTCTTAGCTTGGGGCCTGCCGTGTTTGGAGGCTTCCCTCGTGCCCGGCATCAGGAATCGAGGATCGGATGGCATGCATCTGAGCCGGGCGGACTCGGGCTCCCTTCACCGTGGGCTGCAGCTGCCGTGGGTGCCCGGCCCGGGGAGCTGCAGGCCTCCCTAGACACACAGCACGGTCACCCCAGGCCATGTCGAGTAGGTGGAGAAGGAGCCCGTGGCACAGCCGGGAAGGGAGCAAGTGCCTAAAAGGCAGTCAGCCTATGTGGGCTTGAACTCACATCCGTCACCTAACGGTATGTGACCCGGAACAAAGCACTTCTCTTTGTTTTTTTGTTTGTTTGTTTTGTATTTTACAAAGAGAGAGTGAGCAAGTAGGGGAGGGGCAGACAGAGAGAGAGAGAGAGAGAGAGAGAGAATCCCAAGCAGGCTCCACACTCAGCCTGGAGCCCAGAGCAGGATTTGATCCCTCAACCCTGGGATCATGATGTGAGCTGAGATCAAGAATCGGACCCTCAATCGACTGAGCCACCCAGGCGCCCCAAGCACTTTTCCTCTTTGAACTTGTTTTCTTATCTGTAAAATGGGACAGTAATAGAACCTACTTCGTGGGGCTAACGTACAGATTACGTGATTATGCAAATGAAGCAGCTAGCAGTGCCTGGCTTGTGATTAAGTCCTCAATAAATCTTAGCTCCTGCCATAGGAGTGACATAGCTCCTTGTCCCCTTTCTGTGCCTGTAGAATTCAGCCATAGCAGTTTCTGCTTCTAGAAGTTTCTGTTCAGCAAACAGGTACTAACACAGCTATCCAGGGCCTGTGCTTGGCATTAGGAGTCCCAGGGTTTCATAGGAGAGTTTGTTGCTTGGTCCAGACAGATAAACGGGTAGTTGCATCGTGTAGATTAACATCGAGTCTGTCAGGTCAGCACTGAGAAAGGCCGGGGGCTGCAAGGATGGTCACTTGGGGTGATTTTGAGAAAAGTCCACGAGGGTGGAGGACTTCTCTCCTGAGCAGCGTGCCGAGGAAAATGTTCTCAGAGTGCAGCACGGGGGCTTCGGTGAGAAGAATGACCCTGAGAGCTGCCGTCTGTGGACGGGTTCCCAGGCGGGGGTGAGGCTTGTAGGGAGAAGCATGTCTCCCTCCCGTGCGAGGTGCCCTACGGGGCTGCACAGCCCCCCCGCCAGCACCTGGCACTAAACAGAAGTTCAGTACCTGTGTGCTTAAAGGCCAAGGAAGTAAAGCATTATGCACAATAAACTTGTCTAAATAGCAAAAGATATTCCTAGGCAGTAAGAAGCTGTTTCCAGCTTCTTTCTGTTTCCAGACTCCTTCCTCCTTCCCTGTCACGGTGCATGTGCTCTGGTTCTGTTTGAGTTCAGCTTTAAAATATCTGCTGAATAATTCCGTTCAGATGGGTATCGAGCACCCTGCCATGTGGGCACGGTCTACAAGGGGGATTTGGCGGGGCAGTGGGGTCGGGGCATCAGATACCTGCCTTTGGAGGGGAGGGCACCTGCTGGCGGTCATGAGCGCCGCGTGTGACCACCTGCCCTGCACCAGCCCCGTCATCACTCCTCACATGTGCGTAGAGAGACCACTCTGTCCACCCCATTTTACCACAGTTTCCAAGACAAGGATTCTTTTTTCCTCAGTTGATTGTTGAGACCACACTGAGCTGCTCTTGGACTCTTGAGAAATTCGAGACACATCAGATGTCTTAGCCCTTTTTGCTGGCCGAGCAACTGTCTCTAACCCCCCTCCACCGGCTGAGTGAATTTGGCCTACACGCAAACCTTCTTATCCTTGTTCTGTGATGGACGCAGGGCCAGTAGGGGGGCGTCTTTCTGTTTCCAGACGTCTCTCACAGCGAAGGGAGTTGGCCCCTCCCTTCTGCGCAGACTGGCCCTCGGGACCCTGTGGACAAGTCTGCTCCATGCAGGAGGGCTCCCCAGGCCCTGGGGTCTAGGAACCAGGCCGCCGTGTTGACCGGCCAGACCCCACAGCACCCCCAAGCACCGGGACTTGATTGGGGATGGCGGCGACCGCCTGTAGTGAGCAGTCTTTACAGCCTGGGCTTTGGACTGTTTATAGGATCAATATTTTCAGAAAAGAAAGAGTATCTACTGTCTATTTACAACCAAGAGAAAAGTAGGGCGGAGGGGAGGCATTATGCAGTCTCCCCAGGAAGGATGAGTCACGGCCTTGCTCACTTGCTGGGCGTTTTGTCCTTTTTGAAAGGCTTTAAATCTTCATTGATACACGGAATGGTTTCTCCCTGCCTGTGAATATCTTTTGATGTTTCTACAAGTTTCTTGCTCATAATATCCTTATTTTGGTCCTGCATATACATACGTATTTCTAGAGTTGGAAATTTACGATGCTTTTTTAACCAACCACATTCATTTATACCTCTTCTTTCCTCTATAAATTTGGTATGGTATTTACCATCCTCCCTTTGTTTCTGACATTTACAGCACCACACCTAATCGACGGCAAACGTGCTCGCTTGCTAACCTTGGGACATGGGTCTGCCAGCCCCACCTGTAAGCTCTTGCTCGGTTATACGTTCAGCAGTGAGTGAAACCCTAATTACTGGGAAAAATGAGGCTCCTTTCTCAGCTTAAACATACACAGGGGACTGTTTCACCTACAAGAACAGACTGCGGTGTTATCACTCTTGTTGTTTGGTTGTATTGGGATCATTCCTGTTGTTTGCTTGTATTTGGATCTCTATCTGCAGCCCTCTCTTTCCCTGCCGTGAAATCTGCGAATTCCTGCGGCAGAAGGGACCCTGGAAGGGTGTTCGCAGTCTGGGTATCCCACAGTGTTCAGGACCAGGGCCCTGTCCTTCAGGAAACCTCCTGCCCTGCCCCCAGGGGTCCAGGATGAGTGCCCCGCCTGCCTCCTTCCCCTAAACAGAGCGCAAACCCGCGGGTACCAGCCCTGGCTCTGTACTGAAAGGTCTCCTTTAATGCCACGCAATGTGGCCTAAAGCACAGGGGCTACGGTGAGCGCCGTTGGTGACCTCATGCATTTGGAGACACAGGCTTCTAAGGGGCCTCTGCCGTGGTCGCAGGTGACTCCTCCCCATGGCTGGCACCATCTGACTGTGGCACCTGCACGGTCTCAGCTCTGCTGTCTTTGGTGGGTTCTGAGCAAGGGTAGCACATTTCTTAAAAGTTCTCCTCTGCATTCATTTTTCTCAGTGATTCATCCAAGAAGGAGGGACTCACTGTTTACTGTCTGCCAGGCGTGATGGGGGTCAGTGCTGGTAATGCTAGCTCAGGGCGCGGGGGGCTCCCGGGATGACAGGGCATAGACCCGATTCTCAAAGGAAAGGAGGTGGGGTGGGTGTTCAGGCAAGCAGAGCAGCAAGGACAGGAGTTCAGGGGCAGGAGAGAACACGTGTGCGGTCAGGGTGCAGAGCCGAGCATGGGGGAGGCAGGGACCGGGGCGGGAAGATCCTTGTCCCTCCCACTGGGGGGTTGGGCTTCATCCGCAAGGCTACGACAAGCCACCCAGTAGTAGACGGAGGCAGTTGGAGGGACTGTTGGCCTTGGAGGGTCTCACCTGGCTTCGCCTTCCAGAATCCCCTGTTACTGGCTGTGGGATCTCAATAGCATGAGGTCAGGAGTGTGGAAACACTCTGTAAACTGGCGGGGGGGGTGGGGTGGAGGGGCTGCCCTCTAGGTCACGGGGCGAAGGGACGGTGGTACAAGGAAGCAGGTGGTGTCGGAAGATGCAGACTGAGGAGGTATGAAAAGGAAGGTGAGGAAGGACAGAGAGATGTGGTGCAGCGTGAGTTTAGGCACCTCTGTGTGGCCAGCCTTTCTGCACCCATGCCCATGCTCGTGTGCATGTGCCCACACATCCACACACACACACACTGCTCACACTCATACATACACATGTGCTTGTACATGCATGCACAGATGTATGCATACCAACGCCCACATGCTCACGTACACACACACACGCACACGCACACACGCACACACATACTTACGACACACCTCCATTTTGCCTCCTTGTGGCAGTCCACCTGTTGTTCTAGGTTCTTCGTGTCTCCCGTGCCTGGCCTCATTCTGCCTGCCCATCACGGGCGATCATTCCATTCTGTGAGTCGATGCTCTGGACGGTGGCTCTGCCCTCCCGATGGCGTCTGAGTCCTGTCTGCCTCCCCTGCACCACCGTGGGCCGGTGGTGAGGCCGGCTCTCGGCCAGTCCTGAGAATGACCGCGGCACCAACAGGAGGAGAGTGGGTGGGGCTCCCCCGTTCATTTCCTGCCCTGCAGCCCTGGGGGTCTCCCTTTCAAGGGCTGTGCCCCCGGAGACTCAGTGTGGTAAATAGGAGCTTGGTTCAGCATATGGGGAAGTGGATGGAGGTGTGAAGGAGGCCTGAAGCCATCTCCCTGCAGCGGCAGAGGTGACCGAGGGCTTTCTTCCCCCTGAAAACGTGAAGGAAGATCCCTGTCATGGAGACATTCGGACCAGAATCTCCCACGTGAAGGTGTTTAGTGTTTTCCCCACACCCGCTGGGGGCAGTAGGCTTGTGGGACGATGGCATGTGGGCCGCGTCCTGATGGAGGTGCTTTGGTGCGATTTTCATCCCAAAGGGTTATGAAGCGAATAGACACTAAAGCAATGCCATCCCGACAGGTATGGTTCTGGCCTCTTTTCATTCTAGGGCCAACAGAGGTTTTAAACCTACCTTTGGTTACTCATCGTTTATTTCTGAGCTTGGAGCCAAGTTTAAATAAGGCGCTAGGTTTTGACGGAGCTCGACTGTTGCCTGGAAATTCCGGTGCCCGCCAGGACTGAAATTGCAGAGGTCTGATTGAGCTTCTGAGGGGTTTTGTGGACTGGAGCCCCTCCGCACGAGCTCATGGCCGACTCGGGCACCAGGAAGTTATCCATGCTGTTCTGAAAGCTCTGGGTGGGAGGCGTGATGCACGCGTGTTGTGTATTATAATCCGCCAGCCGTGTTTAGAAATGGTGTGTTTAAATACCCAGCTAGTAACAGCTTTCCCTTTTTTCTCGCTGCTGCTTCTGTGGGATTCAGCCGTGAGACACAGCTCTTTCTTTCCTTCACTGGCCTTTGTTTGTCATATGATGTCCTTGAAAGTCTCTGGGCTGTTCTGGTGTCCCGGGGGCGTTGTGGTCGGTGCGGTGCATGGCACAGGAAGGCGTGTGCTGGGCACGTGTTCCAGGGCACGGAAGGCTGTGCACAGAGGTGAAGTGCTGTTCCGGGGCAGGCTTCCCCACGGGACACTGCTTTCCCGGACGCCTTCCCGTCTGGCAAGACAGCCGCCTCCACGTACTTCTCCTGGCCAGTGTCAGGGATTCCTGAGGACAAGGTGTCCTTGCCGTCACTGTCCCCCAGGGGCGTTCTTGGGAGCATCTGTGTCTGAGGCATGGGGACACTCTGACAGAGGAGCCCATCGGTATGTTCTTTTTAAAGCGGAAATGGAGCTGTGAAAACGGATGATGCCAGGGTTGGATGTGGGAGGCCAGCGGGAGAACCAGGAAGAGGGGCGGTCCCGTGCCGTGGGTGAGGAGCCCCAATCATCTGTCTGCCCGTCAAAGGCGTGGCAGCCCGGGGGCTGCTGTGTGGCCCGGACCGAAGTATCTCCTGGCCTGGCGTCCAAGCGCGTGGGTGTGGGAGGGGGCAGAGCCCTGAGGGAGAGCTCTCCGCCTCCCTTGAGCCCCACGCTCCTCTGGAGCTGGGCACTGAATCCTCGAAGGGTGTTGTGACGACCGGCCGCTACGGCAGAAGCAAAATCCTTCCCGTGGCATCCGCACGTGCCCCCCCCCCCCCCACCAGTACAGACTGCTGGGACCGCCCTTGGCGGTGAGAGGCAGCCGAATCCAGGAGCCGCAGAGCTGTGTTCATGTGTGTCCTCACTCTGTTACGTGTCTGCTGTGTTCACCCGTGGCCCGGGCCCCAGGCTAGACGGGCCGACCGTGTTCTCCCAGGAACCAGCCCTGCGTCGTGGCCGGTGTGAGGCCACCTTGTGCAGGCTGGAGATTTTTCAGACCAAGAGTCAGAAGACCTGGGCAGCTTCCTTCCTCTCTGAGCCTGCCCCTCTCCCGTAAAATAAGGGGTGGACATTCAGGACTTTCAGAGCCAAAGGGGATCCCTGTGTGGACAGTTTGCCTCTGAGCCTCCCTGTGGTCTGGGAGGGCTCCCGTCAGACAGACCCCAGGGCCAGCAGTGGCCTGGCCTGGGGGGTGGTGGCAGCTCCAAGCTGTTCCCTCTGTGATGGCTTCCAGGTTCTACCCCCGGATAGTTCTGTAGGTGGCACCGGCGCCCCCCGTGTGTCCGCTCAGACCGTGGCGCCGGGCTGGGACGCAGGAGCCCGTCCCTGCTCTCCAGAAGCTGCAGGCACATCGGGGAGATCTGTGCAGGATGGGCTGTGATACAGAGCCGGGTGAGGGCTCGGCACAGGCTCCGTATGGCGCGTGTGAGCGCAGGGAACCCCTCTTCCTTGAGGGCTCCCCCAGCGGGGGCCGCTTCTCGAACGCTGGGAATGAGAACGGACAACCTGCCCAGAAAGGTTTTTACAGAGAAAAGCAGACGGGGGACCAGGAGCAAGGGGAGCACTAGGGCAGGCAGGGGGGTAGGGAGAAAGCGAGACAGTGGGGCAGCTGGGCTGCTGGCCCGCCCCATCCCCATCAGCGCTTGCCCTCGAGCGGACGAGGGGGGCTGGCGGCCACAGGAGCGCTGGGCCTTGGCGGGAAGACCGTCCTTGGCAGAAGTAGAACCCAGCAGACAGCCAGCTGGTGTAGATCCTAGAGCTGCAGAACTCGGAGCCTGACTTAGTGAGTAATTTGTACAGTCCCGTGGGTTAAGGTTTTCTATTAAGCTATCTCTGCTGCTAATAATTTAGCTGGAAGATACGTTAGATACGGAATTGGGGAAACCCATCTCAGGGGATAATGACATTGTGAAGCCATATTATGTCTACCGTGGGGAACAATTTTAAGCCTGCGCTAATAGTTGAAGCTTCGAAAGATGATTCTGAATGGAGGAAATGGTTGAGGGCTCTACGGGCAGCTGTAAAGCCTTTGGGTTGTGGAAGGTAATCATGTAACCCGATTGATCGGTGACACGGAATCCCATTAGTCGCTGTCCCACCACACCAGCCGAGGAGGGTCTCTGGCCGGGGGGGGGGGGGTCACCCAGACCGAGGTCCAGCTCTTGCTGCCTTCCAGCTGTTTGACCCCTGGTGAGTCACTGGGCTACTGAAGATTTCATTCAGAAAGGCCCCAGCACGAGGCACTGTGCGTCCAGGGCCGGCCAGCTGGACGCCGGGCCCCATGGGACGCAGAAGGTCCACGGTTTGCACGAACATGAAACGTGGGGCGTGGAGGGCGGAGAGGGGCTCCCTCCGCTGTGTTCCGTTCCCGGATCAGCTGTAGGTCAACGACAGCTGGCCTGGCAGGGCCCCTGGCTCACAAAGGCTCCTGAAAACATTAACACTGTCCTGCAGCAGGCCCAGGCAGGCTTCGGGAACCGTGGCCGTCGTGAGTTAGGTTTGGGGACTCGGTAAGGTGATGGAGCAGCGGCACGCGGACCCTCTTATGCCTGTGCCCGCCCCCCCCCCCCCCAGAAGGACGCTCTTTGCAGGACTCCTGCAAAAGTCACATTTACCTTCGTCGCCATCTCTCTCCCTGGTGAATTAAGCCCGAAAGCCCGTGTTGGGAAGGTGTACTGTGTGCTCTCACCATTAGCAGTGGATGGAGTGAATGGTGATTGTGTCGCACAAAACCCTGGAGCTGAAAACTGAAGACACAAAACAGAAACAGAAAGGAAAAAGGGTTGTCTTTGGACAGACTTCATCCTTCGAGAAGGCGATACAAACAAATGCACGTATACATGTAAAGGGACAGTGAGACAAGTGTAACACTCAGGGAGTCTTGATCTCTCACGTTAGGCAAGTTTTGATTGGTGGGGTTTCATAGATGGGGTGATGCTGGCCCTTCTTGGAAAACCGTTCGTGTCTTCCTTTGTAAAACGAAGTCTTAGTCCCTCAGCTGAGGGAAGCCCTTCCGGACCCGACTGTGAACCTCGCTGCCGCTCCTTCCCAGTGCTCTCTCCGTCCTGTGACTTTGGCACGTTGGACAGATGCCCCCGGAGGGCCTCCCACGAGCAGATGGCCCCGTGGCCTGCAGCTCAGGGTGGGGCCCGGCGCCTCTGGCTCAGCCGGGAGCAGAGCCTCGATGCAGAGAGGGGTCCAGAGCAGAGGCCGAGGACGGGGAGCCTGGAGTGTGCGAGAGGGCTCAGAACAGAGCCCAGGTGAGGCTGTGGAAGCAGCAAAGAGGGTGTCCCAGTGAGTAAAGCTGAGGTCGGCTCAGCAATGTGAGATGGCGCAGAGCCTTCTGGAAAGGTGAAGACAGAACTCTGCCTGGTGGGTCTGCTGGTTGGGAGATGCTCACTAGCCCCTCTCTGTCTGCGAAGCTTTTGCCGCCACCGCGGACAGCACCACCCTCCACGACGCAGCCCCCGGGCCCCCACGCGACAGTAATAAGCACTTGGTTTACCGTTATTCCAAGCACGGCGGCCTCACTTGGTCTCTGCCTGTCTTCCTCCCCACGTCTGTGGGCAGAGGCCATGTCTGGGTCATCCCGGGACCTCCCCCTCCTCCTGGGCTGGCTCCAGAGAACCCCCCTATCATGGACACGGGAGGCTGCGGCCTACGCGGGGGCAGGGTTCCCCGTGTCCACGGCACTGGTTGCGGCCCTCGTCAGTACGGGGCCGTCGTGGTGTCCGTGTCATTCACAGGGACAGGCGTTTTTAGCCAGTGGAAACTCGCTGTTGTGACTGCCTCGCGTCTCCCGTGCCCAGGAGTGTGTGTGTCTCAGAGCTCGTGTGCTGGTTGATCTCAACATTTTTATCGCATCATCCGTTTACCTGAGGTGCAGCAGGCTTACTTGGCACGTGGAAGGTCCCAGGCCCTCAGCACGGATCACCCCGCCCCTGCACCTCTTCCTTTGTGTAGAATTTCCTGACAGTTAAGGGGAAAAAAAGCATTTGTTGTTCCCCTCCTTTCCCCAGCCTTCTGCCAGGCACTCTCTTTCAGTGTGAAATAAATCAATATTTGCTTCTAAAGTCTGGGTGCACAGTACATTTTCCCATTTAAATGAAATGGAAGCAAACATAAAAGAAAAAAAAAAAGAAAAGGTCGTGATTCACTGTAGAAAAACAAATCAGGCTAAATGTGTTAAGAGTTTCCACTCAGGATAGGTCTCTGCTTCTGGTGAATTCTTCCAGTCCACATTAGCAGCTCCTCCTGATCGTAGCTTCGTGTGGTGCCCTCCCCAGAAAGGCCTTCCTGTTCCTCTAAGTGCAACCTAATCCCCCTGTTGACACAGCCCTACCTGCTCACAGGGTACAGTACTGTCACAGGGCCGGAAGGGGACCCCTGGAAGCCACTTGGGTCAGTCCCAGGGGAGCATGGAGTCGTGGTTGTTGCAGACGGACGGGCAGGGAGAAGGTGGCTTCTCTAGACACCAGCTGGGAGAGGAGTCAGGTGCCATGACTGGGAGCTCCCGGAGGCCACCTGAGCGCACCCGCCTTTCCCGTCAGTCCCTGGAGTCACTGCTCCTTCTACCCGCCCTGCCTGGCATCCCTCCCCGCTTCTCCTCCAGAGATGTTCCCTGGCCACCGGCCCCTCCCACCCCCCAGGCACTGCCGGGCCCCTCGGCCCCTGCGTCTGCCCCGCTGGACTGTGGTTTTCCACTGCGCCTGTCACGGCCTCTGGTACCTGGTGGGGCATCACTCAGCAAATACGTACTCGTGTGTGCCAATCATCCAGCTTGGCCCTGGGGGAGAGCTGTGCCTGGACTCCGCAGCCCCTGCCCACACGGAGCGCAGCGTGGTCTGGTGGGGTGTGGGAAGAGGACAGGTTTGGAGGAGGGGAGGAAGTCACAAGTGACGGACAGGCCGCAGTACCTTTCAGGCAGCCGGTGTTTACGAAAGTCATGTCCGACGAATACTGCGGGTGCCGGAAGGGCCGTGGTGTGGTTAAACACCCACTTCGCGTGTAGAATGTCCTTTATTTTTCCTCCAGCCCCCTGAAGTGGACATTAGTCCCCTGTTCACAGATGAGAAAACTGAGGGTTGTAGGGTAGGTGTGTGGCCTCATCGTGGCGAGCAGCCGTTCAAGCCCTGCTTTGTGCAGGACCAAGGGCCGTGTTGACCAAGGGACTCCTTTGGCCTTGCCGTTCGGACCCCAGCCCCTGCCTCACATCCCTGCACACATCTGAGGACTCTGATTCCCTTAGAGAGCAATCCCATACCCTCCTTCTCTTCCAACCCTTCCGTTATTTTTGCGGCCTCAGGCTCCCAGCTCCTCCTAAACCTTCCCCGTGTTCTTTCGATGACTTTTCTTCCCGAGATCAAAGACGGTTGTTATTTAAAGCAGGCCAGAGCCCGCGGGGTCAGGGACACTGGGCATCAGCACTACCGGAATTGGCTCTGTCTGGAACCCGCCTGCTTGGAGCTCTGGACAGTGGCCTGGCTGTACAATTCAGGTGCCCTCCACTGACAGATGTCCCCACAGACTCTCCTGCCCAGCCCCGGGGGGCGGGGGCTCCCTCCACCGGCCACGTCCCGCGGATAGCTAAGGCATTGGTGTTGGTGGGCTGCATCTGGGGGGAATCAGTCTTGCAGGAACATCTCCTTTTTCCCAGTGCGAGACTGATCTGCAGTACAGGGGCTGGGCTCCCACAGTGTGTGGAAAGCCAGAAAACCCGGGATAAACCTAGGCCCCTTTCTCAGCTCCAAATGGCCCAGCTTTGAATTTCCAGGAGCCGCCCACCCAACCCTCGACACGGTTGCAGTACATAATCTGTGCGCTGCCCTCCAACCCGCACACCCTTGGCCACCCCCGCGCCCCTGGGAGGCAGCTTGGCGTCAAGAGAAGAGCCTGGACTTTGGGTGTCAGCTCGGGCTCCGCCACCTGCCGCTGCTGGGGCCTCTGGCCGTGTCGCTCTGCGGCGTGGAGCCTCCCTCTCTTCGTCCATAAAGCAGGGACGGGAGCAAGCGCAGGGCCCCGTGTGCGGTGGGTCGAGCTCCCGGAACCTACCAGACGCTCCGTCAGCAGTAGTTGTGATTCTGTTGTCGTGGCTCGACCCAGAAGCAGGACCCGTGTGACCTTTCTCTTGCCCTCACACAGGTCACGGACGAGGAGCCCAGCTCCAACCACACGGTCATGATCCAGGAGACCCTCCAGCAGGCCTCCGTGGAGCTGGCTGAGGAGCACCACCTCGTGGTGTCCTCTGACGACGTGGAGGGCATCGAGACGGTGACCGTCTACACTCAGGGCGGGGAGGCCTCGGAGTTCATCGTCTACGTGCAGGAGGCCGTGCAGCCCGTGGAGGAGCAGGCGGTGGGGCCGCAGGCCCAGGAGCTCTAGGGGACACGCGGCGGCGGCTGGACGCCACGGGGTGGGCCCGCCAGGCTCTCCGCGGGACGGCACCCTTGGTGGCTCTCTCCTCCACGGTCCCCACCCAGGCGGCCAGATGGGGCTCCCCTCGTCCCCCTTTGGGGGGGCAAGGCGACCGGCATCACCAGCAATACAGGACCCCCCGTTCCCAGCACAAACACACACACCCCTCCCTCTGCATCCTCTGCTTCCGGAAAGACTAGGCATCGACTTTCCACACAGCCCACGCCGCATCGCCCCTTCGCTTCGGGATTCATGCAGGGACCCGGTGCCCGTCAGCGTCTGCCCCGAATCACACCCCCAACTCCCTGACCCCGTGCAGGTGCCCAGCCTTACTCTGGGACTGCTCTGTGGCCTGAATGATGGGAGGGAGCCAGCCGGCACGGAGAAAGTGACCTTCTGGTTTGGAATCCCCTCCCGGGGAAAAGAGGGGAGGGGATCCTGGCTTTATCCGCAAGGTCCTACTCCCCCACGTCCCCAAGTGTCGAGGGCACTTGTTACCACTTGCGGGAACCACGGTTGAGGACCTCTTGTTCCCGCGACAGGTGGGGTCTTAGCTTACGTCTTAGAATCCTGCTTTTTTTTAAAAAAAAATGCACTTTTTACTATTCACCTCCCGTTCTATGAGATGTGGTGGGTAGAATAAAAACATTCTCGGCCTGAGCACTCCAGTGTCTCCATTAGCATGGATGGTCTGTGTCTCCCCCTCTTGTGAATCAGAGTCTTAGGTTTGGGCCCCACCCGGTACCACCCCATCCGAGGTCCAGAGCCCTCAGCTCATAGATGAGGGTGCCCCCCCTCCCTCTAAAACATTTTTAAATTTGCTTTGGGGCCACGGCTGGAGGTGAACGGTCTTGCCTTTTATTTCCCGGGGCCTGGCCCTTGGTTTGCTGCCTCTGAGACGCTGCCCGCCCCTCCTTTCCACCTTATGTTCGGGAGGGGCGACCAACGGACCGAAGGCGTCATGGCACGCTGCTCTTGGAGGTGCAGGCCGGGAGCCGTGATAAATCCCTTCTTGAGCCTCTGCCCTGTGCACAGCATGGTAGGGGCATCGGGGTGAGTCCTCCGGCGGCCTGCCCCGTCCTGGGTCTCTCGACGTCATCACCCACCCTCCAGTTCACGGAGGTCAGCATGTGTTTCCTCTGAGAACCCTTCAAATGAAGTCTTCGGCGTATATAAACGGATGCACCGACACAAAGTGGTAGTTGTTCTGGTTGAAGACGGCGGAGTTCACCGCCCCGCGCACTGGGCCCTCTGTGGGTCATCCCACCCCGGCAAGGCCCGAAGGCGCCTCTTGAGGGAGGTATAAAGCTGCTGCTCGAAGACCAGGAGGCAGGTGGCCTCTTGCCCTAAACAAGGAAGGGAGTTCAGGGAAGGAAGGACACTCCCCGGTCGGGATGAGTTGGGGAAAGTTCCCAATGGAGGCGGCCTGTGATCAGAGCCTTGCAAGCTAGATAGAGGGATGGATGACGGTAGAAAAGTAGCACTGAGTCGTGCCCGGGATGGGACGGCATGGGGGAGGGCCAGTGACCCTTGGGCAGTCCATCTGGCTGATGGGTGGCTCTAAGGAGAAAAGCAGAAAGATCAACCAGAAGCCAGAACCTAGAAGAACCAGGGATGATGAGACAGGATGGATATCGATTTTATTCAGTGAACCACGGGGCCATGGCAGCTGTGGGTAGCCCCAGGGTGTGGAGGGCAGAGTGGTACTCCAGAAAGGGTGATGTCCGGACATCAGGGTGGGCTATGTTGAGATGCTGGAGCATCCAGATTGGAGGCAGAGTTCCCGGGCTCAAGCCCAGCATCATCCCTTCCTACTTGAGTGACCTTGACACGTTTCTGTGCCTGGCTGAGTTTTAGTTTACTCCTCTGTGAAATGGGTCTCAGGATAATTGCTAACTGCTAAGATTGCTGAGAGGATTGAGTGGGCAGAGCCCTGGGAGACACTCACAGAGTAGCTGGCCCATACTCTGCACGTATCGGTTACGATTTGTATCGCTAGGCACGGGGGACCAGACCTCAGCGTCCCCCAGACTGTACTGTCTAGTGGGAGAGATGGGACGTGAACACACAACAGGAAAAGACTCACTGAGTGTGCTCAGTGCTCCGAGTGAGGCCACAGGGGGGAACCTGCCCTTGCTTGGACCAGAACTGACAGGGACATGGGATGCTGAGGAACAGGTGCCCAGCCATTTAGGGGCACTCAACCGCCCGCATAGCTGTCCACAGAGCTAGAGTCTGGGTGACTTCAGGGCGGGGCCAGTCCTGCATGCTGGTCCCCTCGAAAGTTGGATCTGACTCTTTCTGAGATGCACGTCCAGCATGGGCCTTCTTTGCATCATCATGAAAAAATCTTGTTGTAATTTGCAAACTCCCCATGAAGAGATACCTGCCCTGGCTGGTGTTCAGCGTGAGTGCCCTGGGTGCCTGCTGGGTCGTCTGGAGCACCCTTGGGCTAAATACAGATTCGACAGACAAACGGCTTAGTGTCATGAGGGCCTTGTGCCCGGGCAGGGAGACAGGCTTTGGTTTCAGTCCGATTTCCACACTGAGGATTTGTTGTGATGTTGGCTAACCTTTAAGAGTATTGTGTCATCACCCGTAAAACGGGATAAATCATTCGCCCCATTTGCCTGGTTTGTTTCAGGGATTTACCATGATCGCGTTGCCGTAATTGCGCGTAGTAGGAACACGGCAAATACTTATTTCCCGTTGTTCACGGTGGGTTCCTAGGAGAATCCCATAGCAGCTGGACAGGGTCGCCTCATGTCCCCGCCTATGAGTGGAGCTGAGGTTCACGTGTAGTCCAGTTGCAGAAGCCTGGTGTCCGCTGTCTCCCCTCTCCTGGGCCTGTCACGGTGCCTGGCGTGCATTCAGTCACGCACTGAGTCCGCCCAGGCCAGTCAGCTACCTCCAGTGGCCGGGCACTGGGCTGTGAGCTGGGAACACGGCTCAGCAGTGACGCGCCCCAGGCCTCAAGGACTTAGCCCTGGGTCAGAGGGTGGAAGAGTGAGCAGGTGACAGGAAGCCCAAGCGGAAGCATCTGCAGAAGCAGAGCCCAAAGGGGGGCCGTGGAAGACATGGCTGTCACCTCCACCGAGCCCGGGGCCAGGCAGGGTGGAGGCTCACCCGGGAGATGGGAAGTAACGGAGACCCGGAGCCGGTGTGGACTGGCCCAGCCGAGCCCTGCTCTGTGTCCCACCTGTCCCACGCTGTGGTGCAGCTGGAACTTTGGGAGCCTGTGGCATCTGGCTGGTTGAGATGACTCCAGAGGACGGAGGCAGGGACCCCTGAGTGAGGTTAGGACCTTGCTAGGCCTGGAAGGAAGGGGGTGGGGAGAGAAAAGGATGGGTGGGGAGAAGGAAGGGAAGAGTTTTGCTGTTTAGTGCATCCACACCGTATTTTGTACCCACAGACCGTTTCCCTTGGCCGCGGTCCTGAAATCGTCCAGCCCTTGGCTCTCCCCTTGCAGGGCTGTTCCTGGGGAGGCTTTGCTCATTGCAGATGTTGGGCAGCGGACGGTTTATTTTTGCTTCCCTCCCACCCCCCCCCGAATCGTGCCAAGGCAGACAGTGGGTGACACCCCACTGTGGCTGCTTGGTGGGGCAGGGCAGGCGGCCGGATCTCTAGAGGCCTTTCCTAGGGAGCTAGTGCTGAGCGTGGGGTGCGTCTGAGTGGTATGCCCAAGTGATGGGTTCCTTAGTTCTGATTATTCCCCCTTGGCTGTTTCCTTGGATCCTTCTTGACCCACATTGTGTTTTGGGCCAAGAGAAGTGACGACTTGTGCTTGGGAGACTGGGCTCCTGCCTTCCTGTTTTACTGTGCGTGACAGGGACCTACTGCGTGCCGGGTACCGCACTAGGCCCTCTGCCCTCCGTCGCTGTATTCGGTCTCTCCATCCACCTGTGTCCTCGTAAGATTGAACTGCCGGCCCTTGAGTGCTCGCTCTGTGCCAGCCTTGTGGATGTTACGAATTCTCACAGCAAGGCGAGAATGGTGCTGTCGTTAGAGTTTTACTGATGGGGAATATTAGCACCGAGCGGTTAAGAAACTGGCTGAAGGTCACACAGAAGTAGCAGAGCCAGAATTGGAGCCCCAGCAAGATCCGCGCTGATAACCAAAGTACCCTCGGCCAACTCTTCTGTCCCTTTTACAGCTGAGAAAACAGAGGCTCAGTAAGGAACCCACCTTGGGTGACATTTGAGGGCAGAAAGTGCTGTGGGACTTGAATCCAGCGGGAGTATCCCATTCCATCAGCTACTCTCAGCCGTCTGCCGCCTCTCCTGTTACCTTCCAGCCCTGACACCAGGCAGGCAGAGCAAGGACACGGTGTGGGGGGCAAGGTCAAATTCGGGCAGCAGTGGGGAGGAGACTTAGAGGCAAGAGAGCAAGAGCCCCTCCATGGAGCCCAGGAACCAGGTAGCTAGGAGGCAACAGCAGGTCTGAGCTGGAGCCGGCAGAAGACAAGAGCCCCAGGGCCCCCCCAGGTCAGACACAGAGTCGCGATGGGGACCAGCCAAGGGGGGCCTATGATGTTTGGCTGGCCTGGCTCTCGAAGACCCCTGGCTCTGTGCCCCCCCCCCCCCCCGGGCGCCCCTTCAGCCGGTCTTGTCCTCCAGGAGCCCTGACGCCAGCCGGCATCTGGGCGGGCTCTCCCTCTGGGGTGGGGACCCGCCCCCCAGGCTGCCATATGTCACCGTAGGGCCAGGCTTTCGAACGAGCAGCAGAAGTCCAGGCAAGACATACCTGGGCCTGACTCCACTGCTTAGAGCTTGTGTAACTTGGGAAAGTTATGTCCCCTCGCCGTGGCGCTAGGGGGGCTAGAGAGGGATGGCCACAGGGTGTGAACAGCTTCCTGCGACAGGACCAGACATGCCTCCAGTCCACTTAGCACAGCACAGTGCTGTGAGGCGCGGGTGTTCCGGCCCATCCCGTGGACGCAGATGCCTCGGGGAATGTAGAAAACAGCCCCAGGGGTAGCGAGATTCACGGGGATGACTTTTGTGCTGTGCTTACCACAGTGTTCGGAGTGGAAGGACGGCTCTGGCCCCTGGAGACCGTGCTCGGTGACGAGGCGTGGCCTCCCGATGTGGCCGCACAACGTGGCCGGGCCACGGCAAGTTTGACCCACCTTACCTGCTCTGAGTGTCACAGTTTTGAGGAGATGGTGACTCATTTTCTAACCGGTGTCTACAGGGCTAATTTAGCAAATTAATTTTTCTTGTAATAAGGATTTAAAACTCATTAGCCGTTGTCACTGATGATTTTCCCCTTGTTCTTCAGCTCCCATGTTTCAAGGCTGGAGGGGAGAAAAAAAAAAAAAAAACTCTTTGATGACAAATCCGTCTCCCCCACCCCTTCTAAAATTTCAAAGTGAACTGTCCCATCTCGTCCTTGGATGGAACCCGGCCTCGCCCGTCCGTCTCCCCCCGTGATGATAGTTTTAAGGCGGAGGAGGAAATCTTTGGGAATCAATTAAGCAGACGGATACTTGGCTGGAGAAATAAAACAGCATGCTGGAGGGGGACTTAATTTACCATGCATCACAAAATTTGCTAAGTAAATTATTTTCAAGTCAGCTCGGCCCTTCTCTTAGCCATGACGGGGCCACGTTGGCGTTTGATTTAAAAAATTCTAATCTATCACTGTCACTGCTCCTGCTGCAATTTAAGGCTTGGGTGGTTTGTGGTAGATAACGGTTGTTACACTTCCTGCAGGCTAAGAAGGCAGTGACGGTTTTGGTATATTAACTATCACAAAGCAGACAAAAGGGAGAAAGAAGGTCTGTGTAGACAGAAGAAGGACGTGTCAGGCCAGAGTCGCCTGTGGCGCCTGCTGCCTCCCCCTGCCTGCGTGCGGCCTTGGTCCTGCCGTTCAGCGCGTCTCTTCTGACTGTCCCAGGACCAGACCCGTAGGTGACGGAGCCCCGTCCCTGCAGCAGCCTCGCCCCCAGGGGGCTCTTGGTGGACCAGGAGAGGCTAATAAGACAGCACTAGGGGCACAGCCCCCTGTGACGGGCGCTTAGGTCCCAAGCACCTACCCAGATACCTGGACGGGAATTGGCCTTGAAACACAGGTCCTGTAGGCCGTGGCGGGAAGCGAGACCGCCTGGCTTCTGTCGCTCGCGGGTCCCAGCGTGGTGACTGTAGTAGTCTGGTCTGGGGGGCCTCTGAAAACCTCTCAGCTGGCCCTCTGGGAAGAGGAAGTGTGGGTATATTTTCCGCAGGGTCTGAGGTCACAGTCCTGGGTTGGAGTCACGGGTTCACCGGGTACTGGCGGGTGCGTCACGTGTTGTCCCCGAGCCCGAGTTCTCTCATCTCTGAAGTGGTTATCGTGGTGGGACGCTCCTCATCCAGCCGCGGGGAGGCTTCCTTACCCTTTTCCTGGCCCACACAAGCATCCGACCAGGGCTAACTACCACGGTCCTTAACGATGGCTGTCATCGTCTTCATTCCGCAATCACTGTGTTGCAGGCATGGTGTCAGCGGAGCTGGAGGGTGGGCTTGGGCCAGAGGAGCCCCAGAGGCTGGAGGAGTCCAGGGGAGACTCCCCGGTTTGCAGGGATCAAGAGGGACAGCGATGCAGAGCAGAGACTGCACGCAGGGCCCAGGGTTCCAAAGCCAAAGGGATTGGAGGGGAGGACAGGCCAGCAGCCCCATTCTATAGATGAGCAGACTGAGGCCCAGAGAGGGAAAGAGACTGCTCCAATTATACAGGACAAGTGAGCCTGTGAAACGCCGAGGGGACATCCTAGGGGGGCTGAGGTCCCCGCTGCACTCCTGGGAAAGGCCTGTCCCCTCTTGCTCTGTGCCCTGACAGCAGCCTAGCCTTTACTGCCTCTGACCTATCATCAGACCTCCTGTTGGAAGGGGGCGGGGGAGACGCCTGGGTCCTTGCATATCCCTTGCTGTAGGACAAGCCTCTCCCACCTGGGGGTGGGGGGAACCTGAGGGGGGCAGCCACCTGTGAATCTGTGAGAAGAGAGCAGAGAAGACAGGGTGCTGTCAGCTCAGTCCTCTCCGCTGTGATTCAGACACCGGCCGCCCCCAGTGCTGGGAGACCCGACGGCCCGTGGAAGGAAGAAGCCCTGAGCCTTGGACACTGCAGAGCTGGGAGTCTGGTCCCGGCCCACCCGTGACCTTGGAGGAGGTCCTGAAGTGTCTCCTTTCTTTGTGGCAAACAGCTTTTCTTGGGATATTTGCAAACCTGAAGTTACTTGCTCCCTCAGTCCTTCCTTGTGCACACGCCTGGCCTTCCTTGGTAAGTCTCTGCGGTGGGGAGCTCTCGGGGTGGGGGTAGGGTCAAATGGCATTCCACATAAACCTGCCGGCGGAGGACACGGGCACCGCGCAGAGCAGACCCCACATCGCCATCCTGGCACGAGAGCCGTTTTTTGGGAAGGTGTGGATGTAGGGGGCAGAGCTGAGAGGTTCTCAGGCCTCCCCCCGCCACAGAAACGCTGATGCGGCAGCCAGCCACGGACCAAGTGCCTCTGTGGGAGCCTTGGGGCCCGGGCAGGGGGTTGTGAAACCCCGGCGGAGCCCGAGGCCGGGACGGCTGCCCTGGGAAGGCAGGCCGGTGCCTCGGTGCAGGCCCCTGACGGTGGCGTGGCCCCAGCTGCAGACCCAAAGCGGCCCCGTGCCCCGTGGACTCAGCTCTGGCCCCCCTTCTCCGTGGCCCTCCCGTCAGTCCCATCTGCCAAGGGACCTGGGAGGACCCACGCCAGTCAGTGTCCCCGGTAACGGGTCCGGCACCCGTGGACCTGACTGGGCCCGGCTCCAGCCCTGCTCACCCGGGGTCTCCTCAGCCCAGGGACCCAGCGGGAGCCATGCCTGCCCGTCCCCCAGTAACAGGCCTACTGACAGGACCTCTCCGCGGACGCGGCCGCAGCCCTGCACCCCAGCTCTCTCCCAACCCCGTCGGTCCAGGCACCAGGCGGGAGAAGACGGTCTGGGAAGAATGGAAGGGCTCTGCCCTTCCAGACGTACACACAGCAGCCAGAGGCCATGAGGGTCCTGAAGAATCGGGCGAACGTGACGCCATCCAAGGCACTGACGAAGCCCCGGCAACAGACCTTCAAGGAACAGAGACTCATTAAATGCTTGACAGTGAACTCAGAATAATCGTCTCAGAGGAGTTCAGTGAGGGGCGCCTGGGTGGCCCGGTCGGTGAAGCGTCAGACTCCTGATTTCAGTCCAGGTCATGATCTCACGGTTCGTGGGTTTGAGCCCCGCGTCAGGCTCTGCCCTGACAGCGCGGAGCCTGCTTGGGGTTCTCTGTCTCCCTCTCTGTCCGCCTCTCTCTTTCAAAATAAATAAACTTAAAAAAAAAAAAAAAAAGAGAGAAGTTCAGCGAGGTTCAGGAGAACACAGACAACTAAATGAAATCAGAAGAACACGTGAACACAACGAGAAGGTACAAGAAGTCATTTCTCAAATTGGGGCTGATCACATGGAGGGACCCAGGTGGCTGCAGGCCTCAAGGTACCCTCTTTTCATGATGGGTCCACACGGCAAGCGGCTCGTCCATGATGTGTCCACACGGCAAGCTGCCCGTCTCCATCGGTACGGTGTTTTCAGAGCTCTAACGCGGAATGTGTGCTGGAACTCTTCATGTGGTTGAAATCGTATGGTTTGAGTCCAGGCTGACGGGGGGTGAGTGTCTACAACTGAGCGTCCTCCAGCCTGTCCAGCCCTGAATGTGTGCGCGGGGGGGGGGACGGATGCCGTGCGCACGCTCTCTGTTCCCTGTTCCGTTCATCCGAACAGTGTTTATTCTGCCCTCAGGAAGCATGGGCTCGGAGGGGAGCGGAACATGAGGCTTGTGTGAACCCCAGAACTCCCACCAGATCCCAGCTGTCGAAGAGGGAGGGACTTGAGGGCACCCGGCTCAGAAAAGGGCACAGGCCTTATTATTATCATTATTATCATTAAATTTAAAAAAAAAAAGCAAGAACGATCTCTGTTCCTTGGAAACCCATTTGTAAAACACGTATCCGTAAGATTAAAAGGTTCAGAACACATTTATTTGTACGCAGCACATACACTCATGGTCAAAACATCCGCCAAAATGGCATATGCCCCGTCAACAGCTGTCCTGGGAGAGGCTACAGGCGACACCAAAAAATGATCAGATTTTAGCCATAAAATATCCCAAGGGATGCCAATCCATTGTCAAAGGCTTACGATGGGCCAAATGACAATTGCATGTATAACTACACATTACTTATATCATTACCTTGCAAATTATACTTACAATTATGGTTCTACAAATGGTGGAGGCCAGTGTTCTGGACACACGGTCTGAGAACGGCAGTGTGTGGCAGGGCCACTGAGCCCTTTGGGGGTTCCGATGAAAGCCACAGACCTTCTACCCCCAGGAAGCCACACACACGCAACCTCAGGGCAGTTGCAGGGGGTTCGTGAGTCCCCATTAAATTTTTTTTTTTTTAATGTTTATTTCTTTTTGAGACGGAGACAGAGCACGAGTGGGGGAGGGGCAGAGAGAGAGGGAGACACCGAATCTGAAGCAGGCTCCGGGCTCCGAGCTGTCAGCACAGAGCCCGACATGGGGCTCGAGCTCACGAACCGTGAGATCATGACCTGAGCCGAAGTCGGACGCTTAACCGACTGAGCCACCCAGGCGCCCCTCGTGAGTCCCCATTTAAGAGAGCCTTTGATCAGATCTGACCTCCTCCACTTTCAGAATGACGTCTGCAACACAGAGCAGTTAGGTACGGCCAGTGTCTCCCAGTGAGGCTTCTCAGGGCAGCGCTGGGACCCGCTCCTGCCCACCCAAGGCCAATGTAATTTGCTCCCGCCCCTCTCCCCTCATTGGCTGCTGGTGAGAAAAGTTAAGAGTCGAGGGATGTCTGTTGAACATCCGGTAAAAGCCCCCAACGGGGCATATAGAAAATATGCAACACACAGCTTCTCCCCATTGTAAGGTGTTTGGGAGACCAAGGTTTGGAACGGCTTGAGAAGTCGGCACAGGACAGGGCAGAATCCCGAGCCGGCAGACCCCGGGTGCTGTGGGAGGTGAAGGCAGAGAGGGTGCCCGTGGCTCCTCTACGTGCCTGCTTACAGTCCCTCCTGATCCCCACAGGTAGCCTGTGGCCACCCCACTTCACAGCGTGGAATCACGGTTCTGCGAGGAACACAGGCCTTTGCGGGAGATGGGTGGGCGTCTGGGCGGGCGGGGATTTGAACGCACGGCTGCCCGGCTCCGACACCTGCCTTTTCCGGCGTTCCTGCACCACTGCATGCTGTCCATCATCTCAGCGGTGCTGAAGCCTGTGCAACCTCACTGTGACCTGTGAGTGCACCCCCACCCCCACCCCCACCCCGTGGGAGTCAGCGTGGGGCCAGAGCAGGGTTTGAACTAGAGAAACTGAGAAATGGCGCTGTGGCCGTCACAAGCCAGCAGGGGGAGCTAGGAGCCCCCTGGATGACCCAAGCCACTGGCCCAGGGTGGGTGCAGGTGGGCAGTGGGTGTGCAGGCCGTCTGGGGAGGTGGGAGGCAACAGACCTCACGTTCAGGGGAGCCAGTGTTCGTGTCTCGGCTCTATGAGATGTGTGTCCTGGGACCCATTCCTTTCTATTTCTGGGCCTCGGTTATCCTTATCTGATAAATGGGGATGATGAAACTCCTGTCCACGGCTACTGTGCAGGTGCCTCACCTGACTCCAGGTGCCCCATCCGTCCGTCCTGCGTGCGACTGAAGTTCGGCCTGATCGGATGGATGCGGCTCTGCATCGGGAGCCAGAGGCCTCGGGCCCTTTCCCCGTCTCTGCCACAGACTGTCCGAGTGACCTTGGAGGTCTCTTCTGTTGTCTGGGCCTCAGCTTCCCTAGCCTAGGGCCAGGGGCTGGTCCCGGAGGACCTCTGAGGTCGCACCCAGCTCTCTGCACTCTGGTCCACGCCCGGGGAAAGAAGGTGTCAGCTCTTGGCGAAGGGGTCTGACAGCAGGTGGAGCCTGGAGTGAGGCTCCGTGACCCCAGGCAAATTCCTTAGCCTCACTGAGTTTCAGCGAGCTCTTCCGCAGTGGGGATGTTACTTCCCAGCTGCAGGGTTTAGTCCAAGGATTAAGGGTGGCAATATTCCAAAACTTGTCATCTGGTGTCCTTGTCATCTGGTGGCACAGAGTGCATACTCAATATTTGATAGCCGTTGTTACTCTCTTTGCTGTAGGATGGTTATTTTGGTTCCTTTGGGCCTTGGAGGATTGAATCATGGGCTTCTGCACCTCTCTGGGACTTGGAAAACGTTTCTTGCAAAGAACCAGATAGATATTTGAGGGCTTGTGGGTCATACGGTCTGTTGGAGCTATTCAACTCAGCTGTCATAACCTGAAGGCAGCCATAGACAGTACGTAAACCAGTACACGTGGTTGTGTTCCAGTAAAACTTTATTTACAAAAAAATAGGTCGTGGGCCAGAGACCATAGTTTACTGACCCCTGTCCTAGATGCCTGGGTCTGCGGGGCCAAGTTCATAGAAACGGCAAAGGGATTTGTGTTTTGTTTTGATTTCTAGCAACCGGGCACCTTTATAATCATAATTTCATTTTCACAAATATCATGTCATCTTAAAGGGGAGTAAACTGGGTTCTCGGGTTGAAGAGCACAGCCCTTTCTACAGCTGATGGAGGTGGGTGGGTCTGTCGCTATCTGATTCCTGGGTGGCCCTTCTTCTCCGTGGGCCTCGATTTGTTGCTCTGTATAAGGGGCCTGGACGCAGAGAGCGTGGGTCCTTTCTGTCCTGATGGGGAGACAACTGCAGTCGAATCAGCCTTGGTGCCTCCGAATTCTGTTCGTTCTGCTCTGAGGAAACTGAGACATGATCGTAAAGGGGAAGATCCTTTAATTAAATTGCTGAGGAATTAGGAGGATTGAGCGATTGAAAGCGGAGAGTGATGCTGGGGCCAGGGCGCTCCCTGGGGGTTAATTAAGATGCTGCTCTCTGCTCCCTGCCCTCCACTGTGGGCACCCGAGGCTGGGACCCCAGGAACATTTAGCAGACCCTCCGGTGTGTGGGGGGTGCTCCTGCTCCACACAGCTGCCCCTCTCGCCCCCCTCCCAGGCCTCCGTTCTCGCCTCTCACTGTTCCTCCCCTGCCTGCTCCTGCCATGCCGACAACTGATGGATGTTCCCAGGATGGGGCGATCTTAATTAAGTTGGATGATCTTTCTCGAGCTTGCAAAAGCAATGAATGCTTTCTACCTCGGCCACGATGGGCGTTCAGTTTGGTCCAGCTGCCCTTCTTGGAGAGGCTGGAAAACGTCCTCCCTGAATACAGGCTCTATGCCGCTAACCCTGAGCTCCATCAGCGGCCCTCCCACCCCCATGTCCCATCAGCAGGGAACGGGAATTTTGACCCAGGTTCTGGGATTCCATTGAAACTGGGAGTGTGAGCCCCAAGGCCCTGTATCCTCCCCCAGCGTGCAAGGCCGCTCTCTGGAAGTCTTTCCTGACTCTGGCCCTGTGATGGCATCTTGTCCCCATCTGTGACAGCACAGCCTCAGCACAGAGCACCTCGATGTCCTCTCTGGAGGTCCTCTCCTCCTGCAGGTGAGACGCTCTATAAGCCTCCCTAGGATGTGGAGGAAATAGCGTACTTACCGTTTTCTTCGTGGAGTCTAGCACATTCAGTCCAACCCTTTTTTCTTTTTAATGTGTCCTGTATTACTGAGAACTCATTCTGCCCTGAGGCCTGAGGCAAGCATGACTCCATCCAAGCCCCGCCCTGTCTCCCAGTCTGATGCAGCAGAAGACCACCGGGCAATGCCAATACCAAGGGATGTCGGTGTTTCCAGGGGCTGTGAGGTCAGGCTTCCTCGGGCTGCTGGACATTCTGAAGCCACGGCCTTAAAGGTGCCCATGCTTCAGCCAGATGCGTGGCATTTACCAAGGCCTGAGGGCCACCGAGAGCATGGCCCCGGGGGACCGGGGGGAAGGAAGGAATCAACACAGGCCTGAAGAGGCGAGAAGGGAGTCAGACAAGGGAGGGCATGTAGGGAGGGAAGAAAGGAGCAGGTGGGGGACCATTCGAAACTCTGCAGGGGCCATGGGGCTTAGTGTCTCCCCAGGGATGAGGAAGCAGTGGGTGGCCTTTGCTGTTTTCCCTCCCTCCCTTCATCCCCCCAAACCCACTAACAGTCCCTCCCTTTCCTCAACCCCGACTCAAGATGGGCCTTTGAGGGCGAGCCCCAGGGCAGGGCTGCTGGGCTCCCAGCTGAGCACTCGTCCCAGGTCACAAGCCACTTGTGGCCACGCGGTGGGACAAGAGATGCTCCAGGAGAGCCAAGCGCGATGCCTGTTCCCCTTACACAACTTGTGCTGAGTTTGCTTCGCATGGAGACCTTCTCAGTGGGGGAAGCAGGGAACCATCTATGTTTCTACTGTAGCCCGGGCTCCTGCCATCTTCTCGGACCGGCCCTCCAGGCGGCATTGATGCTCAGCCCTGCCTCCTGCGGGTGGAGACGGGGTCATCTCACCCTCTGCCTGGCACACTGCCCCTCCTCTCCTCTCCCCTGACCACTCTTCCGCTCCCCGTTCTCCCAGCTCACATTCCCGTGCGCTCCCAGAGGAGCCCCTCTCCTCCTGCACAGGACTCATCGCGGTGGCTCGCCGCGGCCTTTCTCCTAACGTTCGTTGGTGTTTATTTTCTCAAGCAATCCATGGGCGCATTCTCACGGTAAATGGTCTAGACCTTACCGATCAAGCTACGGTTCCCCATGACCACCTTCTAGAACAGTCTTTGCCCCTCCTGAGAGGCAACTACTAAGTGAGGTTTGCTGTATATTATCCATTCACTCACTTCGTTAATATTTACGGAGGTCACACGCCAGGCCCAGCGTTATTCTGTGTCTTGGGAATATGGCATCACAGGAACTCAGGGTGTGTGTTCCAGTCCCAGGAGTGAGACCCTAAGCAAGCATGCAAATGAGATGCAAATGATCGGGTGGTGACAAGTGCTCTTTATTTTTTTTAATTTTAAATGTTTATTTATTTATGAGAGACAGAGAGAGAGAGGCACGAGAAGGGGAGGGGCAGAGAGCGAGGGAGAGACGGAATCCAAAGCAATGTCCAGGCTCTGAGCTGTCAGCACAGAGCCTGACGTGGGGCTCGAACCCACGAACCGTGAGATTACGACCTGAGCTGAAGTCGGGTGCTCAACCGACTGAGCCACCCAGGTGCCCCCACAAACGTTCTTTAGACGATAAAGTCGGGTAAGGGGAGCGAAGCTGCCGGGGCGAAAAAGGGTCACTGTCCCCACAGTGGTCAGAGCCCCTCCCCGGGAGGCAGTTCCGCAGAAGTCATGCAGGGGAGGGGCTCTGGGAGGGGTGGAGCGGGGGGCGGGGGCTCTGAGGCTGGGGGGGCAGGGGGCTGCCTGGCTGT
Source organism: Panthera pardus (assembly GCF_024362965.1). Classification (NCBI taxonomy): domain Eukaryota; kingdom Metazoa; phylum Chordata; class Mammalia; order Carnivora; family Felidae; genus Panthera; species Panthera pardus. Next base: position 74,876,908 of record NW_026527002.1, on the reverse strand, counting down.
GGACACCCAGGAGGACAGGCGGGCAAGTACAGGTCTGGAGAGCAGCTGGCGAGAGCACAGAGAGGCTTGCAGGCCACGGAGGACACTTGTGTCCCCTTCTCAGGGAGCGGAAGGTGCTGGAGCCTTGGGGACGAGGGATGGCATGGGCCCATTTATGTTCTAAAAGGACTGCCCGGCGGCTCTGTGAAAAATGGACCCCCTCTCACGCATTTTTGTGACTCTGTGTTATATATCTATGTATGTCATGGATAAAAACAGATGTGAGATACATATATAAATCTCCATTTTCCTTCTTCTCCAAAAGGAAACATTGTTACTCTCTTTGTGCCTGTCTGCAATGTGCTTTTTCACATCCTGGTATCCTGGAGAACCGCAGAACTTTCTACATCACACATCTGGACCCACGACATTCTTTTTTTTTTTTTTTTTTTTAGTTTTTAGTTTTTATTTAGTTATTTTGAGAGAGACAGAGACAGTATGTGTGGGGGTGGGGCAGAGAGAAAGGGAGACGGAGAATCCCAAGAGGGCTCCACACTATCAGCACGGAGCCTGATGTGGGGCTTAAACACATGAAATCCTGAGATCGTGACCTGAGCCGGAAGCAAGAGTGGGATGCTTAGCCAGCTGAACCACCCAAGTACCCTGGACCCATGTCATTCCTTTTATTTTTAGTTTTTTTAATGTTTATTTATTTTTGAGAGAGAGAGAGAGAGAGAGAAGGGGGGAGGGGCAGAGAGCGAGGGAGACAAAGAATCCAAAGCAGGCTCCAGGCTCTGAGCTGTCAGCACAGAGCCCGACATAGGGCTTGAACTCATGCACAGTGAGATCATGACCCGAGCCAAAGTCGGACACTTAACTGACTGAGCCACCCAGGCGCCCCTATTCTTAAACCGTTTAATATAGTCTTTCATGGTATGGCTCCTATTGAGGGACCTGAGGTTGTTCCTATTTTGTTTGTTTTCCTCCTCTAAGCAGTGGGTCTGTCTGCAGGCAGGGCCTTGCCAGTGTAGGTAAGTGGAAAATTGCCCTGATTCGGCTTTTGTGTCCATTCTGCATCCATTCTCAGGCCAGTGGTGATTTTCACGTGCGAGGCAGGGTGCTGGGACAGGGTGCTGAGGCAGGGTGCTGAGGCAGGGTGCTGGGGCAGAGTGGTGGGGCAGGGTGCTGAGGCAGGGTGCTGGGGCAGGGTGCTGAGGCAGGGTGCTGGGGCAGAGTGCTGAGGCAGAGTGCTGGGGCAGAGTGCTGAGGCAGAGTGCTGGGGCAGGGTGCTGAGGCAGAGTGCTGGGGCAAGGTGCTGGGGCAGGGTGCTGAGGCAGGGTGCTGAGACAGGGTGCTGAGGCAGGGTGCTGGGGTGTGGTGCTGAATCAGGGTGCTGAGGCAGGGTGCTGGGGCAGAGTGCTGAGGCAGGGTGCTGAGACAGGGTGCTGAGGCAAGGTGCTGGGGCAGAGTGGTGGGGCAGGGTGCTGAGGCAGGGTGCTGGGGCAGGGTGCTGAGGCAGGGTGCTGGGGCAGAGTGGTGGGGCAGGGTGCTGAGACAGGGTGCTGAGGCAGAGTGCTGAGGCAGGGTGCTGAGACAGGGTGCTGGGGCAAGGTGCTGGGGCAGGGTGCTGAGGCAGGGTGCTGGGGCAGGGTGCTGAGGCAGGGTGCTGAGACAGGGTGCTGAGGCAGGGTGCTGGGGTATGGTGCTGAATCAGGGTGCTGAGGCAGGGTGCTGAGACAGGGTGCTGAGGCAGGGTGCTGGGGTATGGTGCTGAATCAGGGTACTGAGGCAGGGTGCTGGGTACTGAGGCAGGGTGCTAGGGCAGGGTGCTGGGGCAGGGTGCTGGGGCAGGGTGCTGAGGCAGGGTGCTGAGACAGGGTGCTGAGGCAGGGTGCTGGGGTATGGTGCTGAATCAGGGTACTGAGGCAGGGTGCTGGGTACTGAGGCAGGGTGCTAGGGCAGGGTGCTGGGGCAGGGTGCTGGGGCAGCCAGACGCGGCTCCACCCTGAGGCAGTGCAAGAGGCCAGGCCTTGTGTGACCCCCGGGACCTATCCCACTGAACTTTTCCAGATGGTTCTTCTCTACCCTTTGGTAGTTTTCTCAGGTTCACGAGCTGATGAGAATATTCAAGGGGGTTGTATTAATATTTTATTGCAGGCGTAGCAAATTACTACAAGCTTAGCAGCCTGCACAACAGAAATGTATTATCTTCCCATTCTGTGGATCAGAATTCCAACCTCGGTCTCTGTGGGTGAAGAGCAGGGTGTCGGCAAGCCTGTCTTCCCCGTGGGGACCCTATTCTGGCTTCCTTCCAGAATCTTCTCAACCCCGGAGGGGAGGATCTATTTCCTGCTCACTTGGGGTCTCGGCAGAATGCAGCTCCTTGTGGCCCCCCATTGCCTCGCTGGCTGTCAGTCGCAGGACATTCCCAGCTCCCACAGGCCGGCCACGGTCCCCTCACGGCCCTCCCCCCCCTTCCAAAGCCAGCAGTAGTGGGCTGAGTCCTTCCCCTCCTTCCAGCTCCTCTGTCTCGCAGAGCAGAGGCCGGGGCGGGGGAGGGGGTGTGGAGGCCGCAGCACCCACCCCGGGGACAAGGACTGTCACCGGGGCAGGATCCTGGCAGGCCCGGTCAGTGCAGGCCATCTGGGCTACTGTTGTCTCCCCAGCGGTGTCCCAGGTGCCCCCGGAGTCGTTTAGACGTGCTCGTCCGTTGGTGGACGCACGGCTTTGACCTGACCGCCGGGCCCTCTGTCCCTCTGGCTCCCCGGCACCCGGCCCACACACCAGCCGAGGGCCGGAGGTGAAAGCCGAGAGGCGTTCGTGCCGCCATTTTAGTCGTGCCCGCATCGGGGACTCAGGGCCTCGACCCCACAAAACACGAATGCAGCCCACACAGACACACACCTGCCCACCCCCCCAACACGCGTGCGCCTCCAAACTCCATCACGCACACAACTGGAGCACGGCAGAGCTCTGCTTATTTCCCGAGGAATGTCTCCCCACATCCGCTGGCTTTTAATTGACTCTGGCTGCAGGCCTGTTTATCATCTTTCCCCAGTGCTCGGGCACCGAATGAAGACAGATTCCAGGAAGCTTTGAAATGTTCCCAACCCGGAAGCCTCAGACTCACTTGCTTTGAAGATTAGAACAAGTTTTAATTCTCCTGCCCCCACCCTGGCTTTTTGATTATTTAAAAAATATTCCTCTAAAAATACTCTGCACCCCGTGATTTTAAAAGTCACACAGGCTCATTCGTTCAACCCTGACGATGTGCCGGAATGTGGTGTACGGCCCTCCCTGGGTCCTGGCAACAGCCCACGAGGGGAGGAGGAGGCAGGCGTTATGATCATCCCCAGTTTACAGATGAGAACGTGAGGCCAAGGCACCGCCCTAGATCAGAGTGGTTGTGGGGCCAATGGCGAATCCAGGCTGCTCAGCCCCAGAGCCCAAGGTTGTCAACCTCGTGCGGTAATGCCTCCTATATACGCTGGGTAATCTGGAAAGTCCAGAAAAGACCAATGAAGAAAACACAAACTTCTAGGGGCTCCTGGCTGGCTCAGTCGGTGAAGCATCTGACTTGAGCTCAGGTCATGATCTTATGGTTTGTGGGTTCAAGCCCCGTGTCGGGCTGCGTGCTGACAGCTCGGAGCCCGGAGCCTGCTTCAGATTCTGTGTCTCCCTCTCTCTCTGCCCCTCTCCCCCACTTTTTCTCTCTTTCTCTGTCTCTCTGTCTCTCTCTCTCAAAAATAAATAAACTTTCAAAACTTAATAAGAAAAAGAAAATGCAAATTTCTAGAGAATCTGTTCACCTTTTGGTGGATTTCCAATGTATCTATGTAAGTGTGAATGTATTTTATTACATTCGCTAAATGATTTTGTATGCAGCTCTTTCCCATACAATTGCTCGTTTTCAGAGACTTAAAACCGAGGGAGGAGGGAAGAGGAAACTGAAGGAACAGCAGAGACTGTTCTTTGAGTCGGTAACGCAGGTGAGCTGAAGGAGGCTTGCAGCTCATGGCAGGGAGACCTTTTTATTCTAGGACCGGGGGAAACACTGGAATTTTCTGGCCTTGGATGGCCAAGTGCGAGTCCTGTCCCCCGCCCCCGGCTCCCGGGCAGTCCCCCGGGCAGAGACTCTGAGGCTGTCCAGGCCCCCATCCGCGAACCGGGGCTGGGCCCACTGCACAGCCCAGTGGTGAAGGTTTGCTGAGGGCATAAGTGAGGGGCCTGGCTCGGCGCCCGCACCCCGCAGCCCCCAGCACGGTTTCATTCCCTCGCCTTCTGTGCATTCCCCTCCGGGAACAGAAGTGACCTGCACCCATCTCCCGGCTCGTCCCATGTCCCGGGGCCCAGGACTCATTCCCTTTGCCCGGTGTCCAGATGTAGAGCAGGGGCATGTGGGTTCTGCTGGGAGGAGGGGGGCTCTGTTCCCTTCACGTGCAGCCTGTCAGCAGACGCTTTGCTCGCATTGGTAGAAGCATCCAGAGCCCGGCCCCTTCACACCTTCATGGCTACCAACCGGGTCCAAATGCCATTATGGCCAGATGTCCCACTGACCGCTGGCCACCTCCCCTGTTCCTGCCTGTCCCTCCTACAGTCATTCTCAGCCCAGCAGCCAGAAGGGCTCATGACGACACCGTCCAGTCACGTGGCCCCCCAGCTTGAGACCGCCTGTGCTTCCCTCCCCACCGGGGCAGCACAGTCCCCCCGGGTGCCTCCTCTGGCCCACAGCCTCTCTGACCTCGTCTCCTGCCACCTCCTCCTCCAGCCTCCCTGCCTCCTGTGGCGGCTCTAGCACACCCAGTGAGCCCCCTTGTCGGAACACCGGACTGGCCCAGCCTTTTTCTGGAGCAATCTCCTGGTTTTTTAAAAATTTATTTTGAGAGAGTGTGAGAGGAGGGGGAGGGGCAGAGAGAGAGAGAGAGAGGGAGAGAGAGAATCCCGATGCCGGGCTCGAACCCACACACCATGAAATCAGACGCTTAACTGACCGAGCCACCCAGGCACCCCCATTCTGGGGCATTCTTGGCCCCCACGGCCTGCTCTTTCCTTTCTCGGGCCTTTGCTACGGACTGTCCCTGCTGACCCCGTAGCAGATAGCAGCAGCCTCCATGACCTTCCCCGCTTCAGCTTTATTTTCCTGACCAGTGTTGACCACATCTAGATCTGTATCTACTGTCTGCACCTACCTGCACCTGCACCTGTTTCTGTATCTGTACCTTTCCCTGCACCTGCACCAATAACTACACCCATGTATTATGATAGTTGCCCTCCACGCACACACTAGAATGTGAGCTCCAGGAGGCCACGGGCTCTATTTTGCTCTCTGTACCGCCCCCAGTGCCTGGTGCACTGCCTGACATCTTGTGGGTGCTGCATAGGTAGCTACGGAATAAAAGAAGGAGCCGTGAGGAGGTAAATGGGGAAAGCACAGCGGTGCCTGGAAATAATGGTATGCAGCCGGGTGGTGGGTGTGTGGCATTGACCATAGTCCCTGATTTCTTTTTTTTTTTTTTTTTTTTTTCAACGTTTATTTATTTTTGGGACAGAGAGAGACAGAGCATGAACGGGGGAGGGACAGAGAGAGAGGGAGACACAGAATCGGAAACAGGCTCCAGGCTCTGAGCCATCAGCCCAGAGCCTGACGCGGGGCTCGAACTCACGGACCGTGAGATCATGACCTGGCCGAAGTCGGATGCTTAACCGACTGCGCCACCCAGGCGCCCCAGTCCCTGATTTCTTATGACGCCTTCAGCATCCATTTCCCAGCCCTGCGCGTGCCCTGGGTTTTATTCACTGTGGGCCGGGTTGATGTTGGGGGTGACTGAAGGGAACCCCTTCGGCGGCTGTTGGGGGAGAGGAGGGCTTCCCTGGGGGCTGCCGCCACTTCGCAGCTTACCGGGAGGGGGGCGGCTTGAGTCAGATCTCCACCTCCTCCACTGCATGGTAACCACTATGATAACATGTCAGGCCACTTTGAGGAATGAAACCGGTTGGGGACACGAGATGTCCTGAAACCGTTTTCAGCCCAGGAAAGTGAACGTCAGACCAGAGATTTGCAGGGGACAGAGTGCACCAAAATCGGATTGGGGGCAGGAGAGAGGGAGTGAAATACAACACTCATCACGCCCCTTAAAGCCTGCCCATTGCCTCCAAGAATATCTGGGGCATCTCCAAAAGCTAGTCCCAGAGTCCATGGTCAGGCTCGTGTCCGATAAGCAGCCGCAGGGGGCGGGAGCCACTGGGACTCAAAGCCTGTGTCCCAGAGGACCTGTCCAGCTGGCCTGCACCCTCTGAGGGCAGGGGTGAGGCTGAGGACAATGGCAGGGAGGATAAATCGCCACATTGTAGCCCACTGGATTTGGGGCGGGTGGAAGGAAAAGCTGACGGGGGATGTCAGCATTTGTCACGGGCGTGTCAGGTGCTGCATGACGAGGCAGGCAGGCAGGCGCCTCTGGTCCCAGGCAGAGAGAGGGATGGGCGGTCCCCCAAAGGGTCGGTGGCGGGGAGCAGGTGCTGGTGGCGGGGGGAGGGTGCTGAGGATGTTGTCTCTCTTGTCATTTAGCTACAGCATGAATTATTAATGGACCGCTGTCACACACACACACACACACACACACGCACAGCTGAACATCATTTTGGCATCCTTGGCTCCTGCTCTGCTCTGGGCAGTGATGATGAAAGTGCCATTCGATCAGAGGGCAGGAGTGGCACCCAGATGACTGCCATTTCACCTGCACAGTCGCCAAAGAGGACGGGGGCACACTCTGTGCTGGGTTCTTAGCTTTCCTCCGAGATCTGATGTAAGCGGTGGCCCTCTCCCCACCATTTCTGATTTTCCTCTTTCCCCCCAGCCATTCTTTCCACGTGAAGGAAAGGTTTTACCCCCTCCTTGTCTGGTGTGCCTGTGACCCGGAAGCTCCAGGGCCCGGCTGCTTCAGGCTGACACGTTCCAAAGCCTGGGACTTAGCACCTGGCCCCCACTGCCTCTGTGCTAGGAATTGGGTTTGCAACTTTAATGTCTCTTGATGTATTACTGGGGAAGGAGGGAAAACAGAAAGAAAGGAGAGTCTTTTCTAGCACAGCCGCAGAGGAAAAAAAAAAAGGTATGTGGGGGTACAGACTGTTCTGGAGGCAAGATTCCAGGACATTCTCAAGCATGTAGGGCTGTTCCTGCAAAAGAAAGACTGGAAGCTGAGTTTCCCATATGAAGGCACCTTCCTTTTCTCTTGCCTTCCACGCACCAATCCCTCACGAGAGAAGGGCGTTCCAGTGCTGAGGTTGTCCGCCTTTCTGGCCCCTGGGTCTCTGCACCTTCCTCCATGTGGACCTCCATTTCCTCCACCTTCCTTCCAGAATCCTGCCTTCCTTGTAGGCCTCCGTCTGATCCTGCCTTCTCCAGGGGCCCTTCTTGCCTAATGGGGACTGTCTTCTGTAGCCTGCACAGCCAAGTTCAGTTTACATCTCAGAGATGCCACATCCAAACTGCTCCCCGTTGTCCTAGACTCAGCGTCACTTCCCTCTTTTGAGGCTGATAAAGTAGAAGTTTAAGAAGCTATGTAACACACGCAAGGGCACTTCGCTCCTGACACACCATTGCAAATGCACGGACCTGACTAGAGTCAGGTCTGTGGGGGAAAGTAGCCTCTTCATCTTCTAGACTTATGCTCAAGACATCCCCGCTTCCTCCAGAAGCACTTTGGGAGCCCCTGGGTTTGGTCAGAAAGGTAGCCAGTCATCTCAGTATTCTTCGGGTCAGCCATACCTTTCTGGACATCCACACCCCCCTTCATGAGCTGTGGCTCTGGGTGGGTAGGAGAAATGGGGGCTGTTTTCTGGCCTCACTCTGTCTGGCCTCCCCACTCCCAGCCCCGCTTTGACCTAACAACCCCCAAAGGCCAGGGGGGTGAGCATCCCTCTTCCTCTAACTTTCCGGTAGGGATTTTCCCTCTGTCAGAGTCTCTTCCCAGGATACAGGGCAAGAGACCAGCTTAGCCCGGTGACCGTGAACGCAGGCGTAGTCCGTGGTGCTCCAGCTCCAGGCCCTGGCCCACCCATTAGGAGCACGAGTTCTGGAGCCAGACAGGCCTGCACTCAAATGGCAACACCTTCGTTCATCAGTCCATCAGGTCGTTCCTGGGCATCTCCTCTGTGTCAGGCTCTGTGCCAGACATAGATCCTTTCATTTTGGCACCAAATATCCGCTCAACTACCTCCTGCTTCATCTGTAAAATGCAGAGAATTCGCCAAACTCCCAGGGCTCCTGGGAAGATCAAATATCATTGTACACGAAGCACCTGCATGTAGTAAGAGCTCCAAGTTACCCACCATGGTTAGTTCTGGATCTCATTCTCATCTGGAGGTGGAAAGAAAGATCTACCTTGAAAAATGAATGTGAATTTTAAGGGGATGAAATATTTAAAATTGAAATCACAATCCTAAAGAAATACCTGCACTCCCATGTTTACCATGATTCAAAGTAGCCAACATTTGGAAACAACCCAAATGTCCGCTACCAGGCAAATGGATAAAGAAAATGTGAGATTCTCTCCCTCTCTCTATCTCTCTCTCTATCTCTCTCTCTATCTCTATATGACGGAATGTTATTCACCCCTAAACAAGAAGGAAATCCTACCATTTCCAACAACATGGATGCCCCTGGAAGACATTATGCTAACTGAAATAAACCAGTCACTGCATGTGCTATAGACTGAGTGTGGGTGTCTCCCCAAAATTTATATCTTGAAATCCTGTCCCCTAGTGTGATGATATTTGGAGGTGGGGGTCTCTGGGAGGTTTGGGTCTTGAGGATAGAGCCCTCATGAATGGGATCAGTGTCCTTTAAAAGACTCCAGAGGGCTCCCTTACCCCTTCCACCAGGTGAGGACATGGTGAGAAGACCACCATCTTGGATCTCAGATCAGTTGATTGTAGACTTCCAGCCTCTAGAACTGTGAGAAATGCATTCCTGTCATTTTAAGTCACCCAGTCTATGATAGTTGGTTATTGTGGTTCGAACAGACTGAGACAGTATGATTCCACTTAAATGAGGTATCTGAAATAGTCAAAAGCATGGAAGCAGAGAATGCAACGGTGGCTGCAAGGAGCTGGGGGCAGTTATTGTTCAAATGGCATAAAGTTACAGTTAGACTAGATGAGTAAGTTCTAGGGACCTGCTGTACAACACGGGACCTATGGTTAATTTGGTGTTGTGCACTTCAAAAATTTGTTAAGGAGGTAGATCGATCTCATGCTAAGTGTCCTACCATAAAACAAAACCAAAACAGAACAGACAGAACAACAACAGCAACAACAAAGCCCCAGGAAGTGTAAAAACTCTTTGGGGGGCCACGGATATGTTTGTAGCCTCGCTTTGTAGTGATGGGATCGCTGGTGTATGCATGTCCAAACTCATCAAAATACACACATTCAGTGAGAACAACTCTGTATATTGAGCAGACCTCCGTAAAGTTGGCAATAAATTCTTGAGAAGAATGTTAAATGATAGACCACACTGGTCTGAGTGTCCTAGCTCAGATCTAGCTCCCTCCCCAGATGGAGTGACACTATTTGGGGCTCAGCTCCCCACAGTGAAAGAGGTGAGGCCGAACCCCAGGAACATACAGGACCCGGAGAGCTTCCTGCAACGTGTGTTATTCCATGACATGTGTGTGGCATCACTGACTGGAAGGCCCTTGGAGAACATCTATCCAGTTTCCTTATTTAGCAGTGAGGAGCCTGAGGCCCAGAGATGGGAACTGACCCAACAAAGGCCAGCACACAGGTGGAGACAGAGCATACCCAGAAGCCATCCCTCCCTGTGACCGGTTCCATTAGCTTCCAGCTCATCGCCCTTGCCACCCCGTCTTCCCTCAAAGTCCGGAACGGGGATGGGGATGATCCTGTGGGCACCTCACAGGCCTCGGTGGGCACCTCCGCGTGCCTGCCCAGAGCTGAACTCAGGGATGTTGCGGGAGTTCCCTGAAGCTGCTCCCACCTAAGGCCCTCAGCACATCAGCACTCTTAGTTTAAAAAAAGAAAAGGTATTTACGTGCAAAGCCACTTATCTCTGTAGCACCTCCGGATAAATCTTCTAATTTACGGGTAAGCTGACACCCTCCAAGAGCCAAAATCAATGCGTGTCACTGTAAATCCAAGCTGGGCCTCAGCATCGACTCATACGAGCCAATTGACGGCCTTTGCTTTTTCACTGGACCAGTTGAAGGATGGGTGGCGCGGATCCTGGTGGAAGGATCCTGAGACACCTGCTCTGGGAACGGGACCCTGTCTCCCACCTCAATTCCCCTTACCTCTCAGAAGCCATCTTGGCTCTAGGGGTCACGTGACAAAGCCCCACCTGACTGCTTGGGAATATTTAAGACATCCTTCAAAGCCCAGCTCAGGTGCCACCTGCCCTCGAGAGCCTTCTTTGAGTTGCCCACTTGGAATGACCTTCTCCTTCATGTCCTGGGAGCGTGTCTGGGAAATGCCACTATGATGGCCAACCTCAGATGACAATATGGAGTGCATTTGCCACTTCCAAGGTTGGGAGCACTGTGGCCAGGGCTCCATCTTGCCCCCCTTTCTGCTCACCAGCGTGGGGTCCTATTTGTGTAGCCTTCATTCATTGAGCACCTACCGTTCCCTTATGTCCACTGTGCTTGGGGTCCAGGGATGGGTCAGATACAGCCCCAGTCCTGGGGGTGCTCATGGTCTAATCAGGAAGACAGACAAGAAATTAGATATCGCAAGTGCTCCGCGGAAGAGTGCAGGGGCAGCATCTATGTCCGACTGAGAGGTCAGGATGGGCCTCCCTGAGGTGACTCAAAGAGGGCTAGGAGGTGGCCAAGTGAACAAGTGGGGACGAAGGATGCCCCCAGTTGTACTGCCTGGTTCTTTTGATTGGCAGGTACAGAGAATCATGCAGGCCACCTCACGAAAACATAGGACAAGGGAAGGTGTGCGAAGGTGTGTTAGCTCTCTTACATCCTTGGAATCCCCAGAGGCAGGACTGGTGGGCTGGTGTTTCATGTGTTTGCCAAAATGCTTAAACTGAGTAGTTGCCTTGGGCCGTTAAGGTAGAAGCATTTTGTTTGAAGACCTGCCTGTGGTCCTGTACATGAGGGAAGTCGGTCCCGGTTCCAAAGACTGGATGGAACCAGCTAATACCAATGTCTTTGAGGATCCTTGATGCCAGATTTAACCAGGAAGTGTTGGTCTGTCTTGAGGGGTGCCTGGAATTTGGCTGTCTCTACCCGGCCACTGCTTCCCTCCAGCCCTCTCCCCCATCCGCACCCACAGATGTGTCTCGAGGGAGCTGCTGACCCTGCTCTGCCAGCCCAGCTGAGCATCTGCCCTCAGGCCCAGGATGCTCCGCCCCCCAGCCAGTCCTGACCCGACTGGCAGGTTGTTATCCTCCACAGACAGTTGCACGTGGGGTCTGGGAGTCCTCAGGGCACCTCAACCCTGCTGCAGGTGTGCCAGAAGGAGCCAAGGACGCCAGCTGTAGTCTCACAAGTCCGCCAGCTATAACCTCTCAGCTTCATCCCAAGGTGCGTGCTTTTTGTAACCTAGGTTTTGCCTCAGTTCCTGTTTGCCGGTTCTCTGCTCACTCCCCAGCCCTGGACTGAACCTCAGCAGTCTCAGGAGAGGCGTGACCACCTGGCTAGCCACTGAAGTCCCCCAGTTCCTGAGGTCAGACCCTGGCTCCTATAAACTGAGGTGCCCCATAAACAGCCACTGTATCCTCAGCCCCTAGCCCAGTGTCCTGGCTCAGTAAGTGTTTGTTGAGTGAATGGGTGAATGGAGGAAATGGGTTAGAATGCCATGGATTCTAGAATTGCCAAAGCATGGGGTGTGGCTGGTCATGCTCAGTCTTCCTGGGATACCAGCTTCTTCATGACTCAAGCCCAAACTTTCCAGGCTCCTTTAGACAATGAAAATGGGATATCTGGCTATCAACAGGGATCCAGTTTTTTTTTTTTTAATTTTACTTATTTAAATAATCTCTGCATCCCACATGGGGCTTGAACTCATGACCCTGAGATCAAGAGTCACATGGTCTTCCAATTGAGCCACCTATGTGCCTCCCATTAGGGGCCAGTGAATTCAGCGTCAGCCTCCCGCCTTCTCCAGTTGCCCTGCACTGAAATTCCAGCCCGCCTCAGGGCCATCGAACAGAGCGATGCTTTGGTGCACAAGATGACTGGGGAGCAACTGTGCTGGCCACGATTCTATCGCTTGTAGGACATTAGGATGTGTCATCTCCCGATATGCCCATGAGTGAGCACTCTGCACCCAACACCACTCAGGGTTTCTACACATCAGCTTGCCTGGGCAGTATCATTTCAGGCCTCTTTTTCTGGCATCATTGTTACCGGAATCCCCCTTCACCCCACAAGTGCCCTGTTCTAGGTGATAAACTATGTGGTCATATATTTATTTTTTATTTTTATTTTTTCAAACTTTTTTTTTTAACGTTTATTTATTTTTGAGACAGAGAGAGACAGAGCATGAATGGGGGAGGGGCAGAGAGAGAGGGAGACACAGAATCGGAAGCAGGCTCCAGGCTCCGAGCGGTCAGCACAGAGCCTGACGCGGGGCTCGAACCCACGGACCGCGAGATCGTGACCTGAGCCGAAGTCGGACGCTTAACCGACTGAGCCACCCAGGCGCCCCATGTGGTCACATATTTATATACTCACATGCTGGGGTATTTTCCTCATGGGACTACATCTTCCTGTTCTCAGAGGCTCCAAGCTACAGAGCTTGGAGAGAAGAGGCTGACACAGAGAAGAGGCTTCTCTCATTGCCTCTTCTAACCTCCCTTTAAAGTCTGTGAACTTCTCAAACTTTCATAAAAGCATTAGAACTGAGAGTTTTCCTAACCACATTAGGATTGTGGAAACTTGTTCTGGGCAGGAGGTGATTTCCCAGCCTGGTTCTGAGTAAAAGCATTCAGTTCTTCTAGGTCCTTTGATCTTCTGGCTTCCATGACTGTTCCACAGGCATTTCCCACAGCACCAGACTGGACAACAGCCAATGAGCCATTGATCAGAACCATGTTACAGCTGTACAAGTCAGTCTCTGAGATCGCAACATTTGTTGTTCAATTTAATTCAGCAAACATCGACTGAGCACGTGGTTTAAGCAAACACTAGGTGACTTCAGGGGTCCTCTGCCAATTTTCAGGCTTGTAGCTTGTTTGAATTTAAGCTGCCATGATAGAAAGAGCTGTGGTTCTATTAACTCGTTGTATCAGGTGTCTGTTGCTGGAAGCTCACTTCTAGTAATTGTGGACTCATTTGTACTAGACCAATTCTCATGCTAATAATAATGATAAACTCTGGTAAAATGTTTTTTTTTTTTAACCCATTATATGGAAAGTGACAAAAACAGGCAGAAATGAAAGGGGATTTGACACCTGAAGAAGGAATCATCCCCGACTGAATTTCCCATTTTTATAATTTTGCACCTGCAGCAAGTTCCAGTTGTGGCAAAATTTCACATAGATATCTGAAGTCTTACTTGTTGAAGGATCAAGAGAGCTGAGGTTGGGAAAACCACCATATCTCTGAAGTGAGAGAAGAAATCTATGAAGAAGAGAAACACAAGAGGGGGCAGCCTAAATTCTATGTATAAATTCTGCTTAAATTTCTGTCTTCGACTATGCATTTTGGAGGCAAATTCCAAGTATTTCAGCTAAAATAAAAAGCACTGGGTAGAAATTTTACTGATGGCTACTAAAAGGGAGACGAAGTTTGAAGTTTGAGTTCATCCAAGTTAACTGCCTGCTAAAGTAAAAATCTATAGATTTGAGAAGAACTTAACAGAATCCAGAGTCTTTACAGGATATCTTGAATAATGTCTAGAATACAATTCCAAATTACTAGACCTATAAAGAAACAGGAAAATGGGACCCATAGTCATGCTATCTTTTGCTACAGTTTTGCAGAGAATAGACAATCACAATAAACATTTATTTTTGTTTCCATGTCTACAAATCAGCTGACTGGTTTTGCTGACTTGAACTAGGCTTGATTGGGGTCACTCATATGTCTGCGGTCAGTTGAAATTTGGCTGGGTACCTTCACTAATTTTGGCTGAATCCTCTTCCAGATCTTGGGCCTCCATGTGGGCAACAGGGCTGAATTGGTTTTGTCCCAAATCTCTTATCCTCCGATAGGATAACTGAGCATGTTCTGATGGTGAGGATTGGGAAGGAGAGAGTAGAAACGCACAGGCTTCTTGAAACCCAGGTTCCGAACTGGCACACTGCATTCCACTGCATCCCACTGACCAAAGGCAGCCACAGGGCTAATAGGATGAGCCATGAGGTCACATTGAAAAGTCCTGGGTACAGGAAGAAGAGAAGAACTGGAGGATTTTTGTAATCCACCCATTACAGGCATAAAACTGTGACTTTTGCCTTTGTTTGGTAGAGATGATCCTAGGAAAAACTAGTAGGGAGTAAGGAAAGTGAACCAGGAAAGGGAAGAAAGCCAGTCAAGATGTGCTGAGCAGATTATTACTGAGGGGTGCTGGCATGTTATTCCTCTGGAGATCTCTAGAGATAGGGAGAAACTTGCCTCGGAGTTTGCCTACCCAAGGGGCGAGGAAACTGGGGTATATTTCCATTGAATCCCATTCATCGTAAGGGCTCCTTCCTGAGGCATTGGTTCCCCAGCACATTCTTTTTGGCTCTTGATATTTTGCGTGATGGACTGTTTCTTGGAAAGGGGTAGAAGGTGGGTGGGGCTTCTACCCAGGTCAGGCCACAGCTGACACAAGACAATAAGCATAGAAGGAGAAGAAGTGAACTAAATCCAGTTCAGCCAAGAGGAAGACAGGGAAAGGATTCATTAAAGCTCCAGGGAGGGCCCTGAGTACACATACTCCATGCAAAGGAATGTGTACGACTAGTATACCTACCTCTCTAGTTGAGGAAGGCCCTGAGTGACATCTGGGTTTATAGTTCTAAGACTAAGTTCTCAATGAGGGCAGTATAGAGGAATATAAATATTTTCAGAAATGCATTTTCCAAATATACATGCCTGCTTCACATCCCCTATGAATTAGATCTAATTTACTCTTTTCTAATGGCATGCTGGTAAATGTTGAACAATTGGCTCCAAGGGAAAAATGTATGCATATACATACGTGCATAGGCTTATAATAAATTTTACTTACATTAAATATGTGTGGTACATAATTTACTACTACTGATACCATATACAATATTCTTTATTATAACTTCCATGTCCTCATAGATTCTCATAGAATGCATTAGTTGACTTTTGCAAGTTTTTATTGATTTTGTCTATAGACAACCTATCATTGCAATTGATGAATAAGCAGTTACAGCATGAATGGTGGTAGTTTTGCTTATGTTAGTAAGATGAACAGGAAACAATGAAATCATATGTCAGAATGTTGCCCGTTTCTTTTTTTTTTTTTAACGTTTATTTATTTTTGAGACAGAGAGAGACAGAGCATGAATGGGGGAGGGTCAGAGAGAGGGAGACACAGAATCTGAAACAGGCTCCAGGCTCTGAGCTGTCAGCACAGAGCCCGACGCGGGGCTCGAACTCATGGACCGTGAGATCATGACCTGAGCCGAAGTCGGCCGCTTAGCCGACTGAGCCACCCAGGCGCCCCTGTTGCCCGTTTCTATGGTAGAAGCAACTTCTTTGTTGAGTCAGATAGTTTTTTTGAATACTGGACTATTTCCTCAAATTTTTGGCTATCCACTGTGTAAGTAGTAACAGATACAATATACTTTTCCATTAATCTGCATTATTGACACTTCTTCCTCCTTTTCTTGTCTAGACATCCCCAAAAAGAACGTCAAGCACTGAGTGAGAGAGTTTGCTGATTTTGGGGGTGTGAATACTACCTCCATGGTTGATTGCAAGCTCCCAATATGATGCCATTGACCATGCTGTTGGGAAGATGTTCATTAGAGTCACCACTGGTTTTTCTATGTACAGACAATAGCCACAAATAACCTGAAGAGCCTAAATATGGTAAACCATAGTAACATAATTACCAATCAGCGAGGTTTTAGAATTTATTGTCTTTGGTATTCATGTAATTTATTATAATTTTACATAATTTAATTTTCAGTAATGGCTGGGTTTAGCAATCAGCTTGCAAACTTTCTGAAAATTTAATAAGGCTTTTGCAAATGCATGTGAGCTGGCTCCCGTGCGCCCTGGGGGCCTCTTCCCTTTCTACCCACAGATGGGACTTCTAAGAGACGTCTGAGGGAAATTGATGTTTCCCCCACAGTTGTGTGCTCAGGACCTGGCCTGACTCCTGGCACAGGGAACGCCCTTAATAAAGGTGCGTTGAGTAAATACAATCCTAGGCTTTTTATCTTTCTAAGAACCCATGAAGCTAAAGGGCTTGTCTTCTACCACCACCACCACTACACTGTGAGGGCCAGTGGGGTGTAGACTTGAAGGCTGCCCAAGTTTGGATCCCAACTCTGTTGCTGACCCACTGTGTGACTTTCAAAAATTATTAGGCTCTGTGTGCCTCAATTTCTCTTTTGTAGAATAGGCATAACATTAGCTGTTCCATCCTAGAGGTGTAGCTGTGTGACATGAATGAGAGACTATATTTCAACTACCAAGGACAGTACCTGTGACCTAGTAGACCCTGTATTGGTATTTGCTGTTGTTGTTGTTATTATTATTATTATTATTACTATTATTATTATTATTTTTAAACCACTTTATTAATGAATGATTGACACACAAAAAGCTATACGTATTGAATGTGCACAACTTGGTGGGTTTAAGATGCAGCTGTTTTTTTGGTTTTTGTTTTTTTAACTTACATCCAAGTTAGTTAGCATCCAGTACAACAATGATTTCAGGAGTAGATTCCTTAATGCCCCTTCCCCATTTAGCCCATCCCCCCTCCCACAACCCCCTCCAGCAACCCTCTGTTTGTTCTCCATATTTAAGAGTCTCTTATGTTTTGTCCCTCTCCCTGTTTTTATCTTATTTTTGCTTCCCGTCCCTTATGTTCATCTGTTTTGTCTCTTAAAGTCCTCATATGAGTGAAGTCATATGATATTTGTCTTTCTCTGGTGACTAATTTCACTTGGCACAATACCCTCTATTTCCATCCATGTAGTTGCAAATGGCAAGATTTCATTCTTTTTGATTGCTGAGTAATACCCCATTGTGTGTGTGTCTATCTATCTATCTATACCACATCTTCCTTATCCATTCACCCATCGATGGACATTTGGGCTCTTTCCATACTTTAGCTATTGTTGATAGTGCTGCTATAAACATTGGGGTGCATGTGCCCCTTCAAAACAGCATACCTGTATCCCTTGCAGTGCAATTGCTGGGTCATAGGGTAGTTCTATTTTTAATTTTTTGAGGGACCTCCATACTGTTTTCCAGAGCGGCTGCATCAGTTTGCATTCCCACCAGCAGTGCAAAAGAGATCCTCTTTCTCCACATCTTTGCCAACATCTGCTGTTTCCTATGTTGTTAATTTTAGCCATTCTGACAGGTGTGAGGTGGTATCTCATTGTGGTTTTGATTTGTATTTCCCTGATGATGAGTGATGTTGAGCATTTTTTATGTATCGGTTGGCCATCTGGATGTGTTCTTTGGAGAAGTGTCTATTCATGTCTTTTGCCCATTTCTTCACTGGCTTATTTGTTTTTTGGGTGTTGAGTTTGATAAGTTCTTTATAGATTTTGGATACTAACCCTTTACCTGATATGTCATTTGCAAATATCTTCTCCCATTCCATTGGTTGCCTTTTAGTTTTGCTGATTGTTTCCTTCACTGTGAAGAAGCTTTTTATTTTTATGAGATCCCCATAGTTCATTTTTGCTTTTGTTTCCCTTGCCTCCAGAGATGTGTTGAGTAAGAAGTTGCTGCAGCTGAGGTCTAAGAGGTTGTTGCCTGCTTTATCCTTAAGGATTTTGATGGTTTCCTGTCTTACATTTAGGTCTTTCATCCATTTTGAGTTTATTTTTGTGTATGGTATAAGATGGTGGTTGGTCGAGGTTCATTTTTCTGCATGTCGCTGTGCAGTTTTCCCAGCACCACTTGCTGAAGAGACTGTCTTTTTTCCATTGGCTATTCTTTCCTGCTTTGTCAAAGATTAGCTGGCCATACATTTGTGGGTCCATTTCTGGGTTCTCTATTCTGTTCTATTGATCTGTGTCTGTTTTTGTTTCAGTACCGTACTGTCTTGATGATTACAGCTTTGTAATACAGCTTGAAGTCTAGGATTGTGATGCCTCCTGCTTTGGTTTCTTTTTCAAGATTGCTTTGGCTATTTGGGGTCTTTTCTGATTCCATACAAATTTTAGGATTGTTTGTTCTAGCTCTGTGAATAATGCTGGTGTAATTTTGATAGGGATTGCATTGAATATGTAGATTACTTTGGATAGTATCGACATTGTAACAATATTTGTTCTTCCTATCCAGGAGCATGCAATCTTTTTCCATTTTTTTTGTGTCTTCTTCAATCTCTTTCATAAGCTTTCTATAGTTTTCAGTGTATAGATTTTTCACCTCTTTGGTTAGATTTCTTCCTAGGTATTTTATGGTTTTTGGTGCAATTGTAAATGGGATCAATTCCTTGATTTCTCTTTCTGTTGCTTCATTATTGGTGTATAGGAATGCAGCCTATTTCTGTGCATTGATTTTATATCCTGCAACATTGCTGAATTCATGAATCAGTTCTAGCAGCTTTTTAGTGGTATCTTTAGGGTATTCCATATAGAGTATCATGTCATCTGTGAAGAGTGAAAGTTTGGCCTCCTCCTGGCCGATTTTATTTCTTTGTGTTGTCTGATTGCTGAGGCTAAGACTTCCAATAGTATGTTGAATAACAGTGGTGAGAGTGGACATCCCTGTCTTGTTCCTGACCTTAAGGGGAAAGCTCTCAGTTTTTCCCCATTGAGGATGATATTAGCGTTGGGTCTTTCATATATGGCTTTTATGATCTTGAGGTATGATACTTTATCCCTACTTTCTTGAGGGTTTTTATCAAGAAAGGATGCTGTATTTTTTCAAATGCTTTCTCTGCATCTATTGAGAGGATAGTGTGGTTCTTGTCCTTTCCTTTATTGATGTGATGAATCACATTGATTGTTTTGTGGATATTGAATCAGCCCTGAATCCCAGGTATAAATCCCACTTGGTCGTGGTGAATAATTTTTTTAATATATTGTTGGATCTGGTTGGCTAATATGTTGTTAAGGATTTTTGCGTCTATGTTCATCAGGGAAATTGGTCTATAGTTCTCCTTTTTAGTGGGGTCTCAATCTGGTTTTGGAATCAAGGTAATGCTTTCTTCATAGAAAGAGTTTGGAAGTTTTCTGTCCATTTCTATTTTTTGGAACAGTGTCAAGAGAATAGGTGTTAACTCTTCTTTAAATGTTTGGTAGAATTCCCCTGGAAAGCCATTTGGTCCTGGACTCTTGTTTTTTGGGAGTTTTTTGATTACTAATTCGATTTCTTTACTGGTTATGGATCTGTTCAAGTTTTCTATTTCTTCCTGTTTCAGTTTTGGTTGTTTATATGTTTCTAGGAATTTGTCCATTTCGTCCAGATTGTCCATTTTATTGGTGTATAATTGCTCATAATATTCTCTTTTTATTGTTTGTATTTCTGCTGTGTTGGTTGTAATCTCTCCTCTTTCAATCTTGATTTTATTTATTTGGGTCCTTTCCTTTTACTTTTTGATCAAACTGGCTAGGGGTTTATCAATTTTGTTAATTCTTTCAAAGAATCAACTTCTGGTTTCATTGATCTGTTCTACTGTTGTTGTTGTTGTTGTTGTTTTTGGTTTTGATAGCATTGATTTCTGCTCTAATATTTATTATTTCCCTTCTTCTGCTGTTTTTGGGTTTTATTTGCTGTTCTTTTTCTAGCTTTTAAGGTGTAAGGTTAGGTTGTGCATCTGAGACTTTTCTTCCTTCTTTGGGAAGGCATGGGTTGCTATATACTTCCTTTATGACTGCCTTTGCTGCTTCCCAGGGGTTTCGGGCTGTGGTGTTATCATTTTCATTAGCTTCCATGTACTTTTTAATTTCCTGTTTAACTTCTTGGTTAGCCCATTCATTCTTTAGTAGTATGGTCTTTAGTCTCCAAGTATTTGTTATCTTTCCACATTTTTTCTTGTGGTTGATTTTTAGTTTCATAACGTTGTTGTCTGAAAATATGCATGGTATGATCTCAATCTTTTTGTACTTGTTGAGGACTGATTTGTGTTCCAGTATATGATCTATTCTGGAGAACATTCCATGTGCACTGGAGAAGAATGTGTATTCCACTGCTTTAGGATGAAATGTTCTGAATATATCTGTTAAGTCCATCTGGTCCAGTGTATCATTCAAAGAAAGCCATTGTTTCCTTGTCAATTTCCTTTTAGATGATCTGTCCATTGCTGTAAGTGGGGTGTTGAAGTCCCCTACTATTATGGTATTATTAGCAATGAGTTTCTTTATGTTTGTGATTAGTGATTTGTATATTTGGGTGCTATCACATTTGGAGCATAAATGTTTACAATTGTTAGGTCTTCTTGGTGGATAGACCCCTTAATTATGATATAATGCCCTTCTTTATCTCTTGTTACAGTCTTTATTTTAGAGTCTAGATTGTCTGATATATGTATGGCTACTCTGGCTTTCTTTTGGCGACCATTAGCATGTTAGATGTTTCTCCATCCCTTACTTTCAATCTGAAGGTATCTTTAGGTCTATTGTAGGTCTCTTGTAAACAGCATATAGATGGATCTTGTTTCTTATCCATTCTGTTACCCTATGTCTTTTGACTGATGCATTTAGTCCATTGACATTTGAAGTGAGTGCTGAAAAGTATGGATTTATTGCCATTATGTTGCCTGTAGAGTTGGAGTTTCTGGTGGTCTCTGGTCCTTTCTAGTCTTTGTTGCTTTTGGTCTTTTTTCCCCGTCTTTTCTCCCCTCAGAGAAACCCCCTTAAAATTTCTTGCAGGGCTGGTTTAGTGGTCATGAACTCCTTTAAATTTTGTTTGTCTGGGAAAGTTTTTATCTCTCCTTCTATTTTGAATGACAGCCTTGCTGGATAAGGAATTCTTGGCTGGATAAAGAATTATTTTTCTTATTCAGCACATTGAATATATCCTGCCACTCCTTTATGGCCTGCCAAGTTTCTGTGGATAGGTCTACTGCAATCCTGATCTCTCTTTCCTTGTCAGTTAAGGACTTTTTTCCCTTGCTGCTTTCATGATTCTTTCCTTGCCTGAGTATTTTGTGAATTTGACTATGATATGCCTTGGTGATAGTGGGTTTTTGTTGAATTTAATGGGAGTTCTCTGTGCTTCCTGGATTTTGATGTCTGTGTCCTTCCCCAGGTTAGGAAAGTTTTCCACTATGATTTGCTCACATAACCCTTCTACCCCTTTTTCTCTCTCTTCCTTTTCTGGGTCCCCTATGATTCTGATGTTGTTCCTTTTTAATGAGTCACTGATTTCTCTAATTCTTAGTGCTGTTTTACCTTAGTCTCCCTCTTTTTTTTCTGCTTCATTATTCTCCATAAGTTTGTCCTCTATATCATTGATTCACTGCTCTGCCTCATCCATCCTTGCCGCCGTGGCATCCATTTGAGATTGCAGCTCAGTTATAACATTTTTTTATTTAATCCTGACTAGTTTTTACTTCTTCTATCTCTGCAGAAAAGGATTCTAATCTATTTTCAACCCCCAGGCTCATGACCTGAGCCTAAATTAAGAGTCAGACTCTCAACTGACTGAGACAATCAGGCACCCCTAAACAGTATTTTAAAGATGAGGTGACTAAGGGATTCTAATCTAAGGGTAAGTAAGGGATACTAATCTAAGTGTAACTAAGGGACTCTAATCTATTTTCAACCCACAGGCTCATGACCCGATACTAAATTAAGAGTTGGACTCTCAACTGACTGAGCCACCCAGCTGTCCCTAAACAATATTTTAAAGATGAGGTAACTGAGGTCCGGAGAGACTTTGTGATGCTAGTAGAGGGTAGAGCTTCCAATAGGACCCAGGCTGTTTGCTTAGCTCCAAAGTGCAGATTCCACTCATGCCACGAGGTTGGGCGTCCGTGAATCTAGAATACTGTGTTTTCCTTGTGCGTCATTCCAAACAGCTGTCACAGCTCTGGACTCTTTACTTGGGTTTACCAATTTATTTAGAGTCCTTTGTTTTACTCTCTTCAGTTGAGAGAGAGAGAAAGAATGTGTGTGTGTGTGTGTGTGTGTGTGTGTGTGTGTGTGTGTGTAACATTTGTATCCATCAACTGGACGTAAAAAAATGTTAACATTTTGTCGTATCTCTTCAGGTTTTTTACATAGCAAAACATTACAGAGAAAGTTAGAGTCTACTCGGTTTTCCTTCTAAGGCCAGGACTAATGGCAGACCATGGACCTCACAGAGTTTAAGAATGAGAAAGGATGGGGGGGTCTGTTTGCAGATGAGGAACCCTGGAGAAGGAAGGGGGTGAGTCGCCCACAGTGTGACAGGCAGGCAGGTTGGGGTGGGCTTGGCTCCTGCATCACACATTCAGAGTGCCCTTGATGTGCACTTGAGGTGTCAAGGGTGGGGGGACAGCAATTATTACCTGCAGCCCGTGTTTCCCAAGTGCTTCCAGTCCCAAGATGGAGAGGCATGAGCAACCCCTAGGAATCCGGCTAGTATTCTTATTATTGTGATTATAAATTCTGGTTCAGACATCTTGCTTATATCTGTGTTGATTAAGTCCCTGCCTGTTGTTTCTTCCTGTTTTTTTCTTTTGGGGTGAATTCCTTTGTTTCATCATTTTGAAGGAAGAAAAGAAATTAATAAGTTAAAAACATTAAAATTAAAAAATGAAAAACAACACACACACACACAAATCAAATAAATGATGCTAGATCCTAGGTGTGTTTTCGTCTGGTTGTTGAAAGGAGCTTGATAGATTAGAGAGAGAAGGGAAAGATAAGAAAGGAAAAAAAAGAAAAAAAAGGAAAATGTTTGAAAATGTGAAAAAAATTAATACAATGAAATAGAATAAAACGAAATGGTGGAAGTAAAATATAATTTGAAAAACTTACAAAAAAGTAACAAATATAGTAGAAAAAAGTTAAAGAAAATTATTTTTAATAAAAGTTGAAAAATAAATTTTTTTCTCTTTCTGTATTCAAGAAAAAGAAAAGAAAAAAAATTGAATAGAAGGACCAGGGAACAGACTGAAATACGATTGAAATTACATTGGTTTCCCCTAGAAGTCAAACTATGAAGCACTTTGTAGTCTGGAACTAAGCAGGCAGAGAGACTTGTGCTCCTGAAGAGCGAGGTTGGGCCAGTTGGGCGGGACTTAGTGTAACGGCTCCGTTCTCCACTAGATGGCGCTGCTCAGCCGACGGGGGTGAATTGTGGTGGTGCTCCTCGGTGCGTATGCGCATGCGCGGGAGTGGAAAATGGCGTCACCCAGCGGCCCCGGTCACTAGTATCGGAACTCTGTCCTCCCGGATAAGCAGTCGCACACCCGTCCTTTGTCTTCAGCTTTCGTCCACTCCCCGCTTTTACGCCGTCCGTGACCACGCTGTCAGGTTGCCAGGCGGCACCTCCCTCCTGAGTTTTATCTCAGAGGCGGCCGTGTTTCCCGGCCCCTCGCTTCTGAGGGACTACGCTTTGCCCCGCTCAGATTCTCTGCGGGAGGGTCTCACCGAGCACTGGCCGCCTGCCGGTCGCCCTCAGGAAGGTCCCGGACCGGTTGCTGCCGACGCCCAGAGACTGCGGCCAGGTGCCAGCCCCGCGCCAGAAAAAGTTCCCGCCATCGTGTAGCGGCAGCGTCTCAGGGACGATGGAAAATCACAACCCGCATCTGGCACCGGGCTTCGCCCCCAGCGACCCTGTTCCAGCACCAGCGGATGTGGCCGTTCTCTGGGGTCTCCTGGGGCCGGGTGGCTGTGCAGCCTCTACCAGATGTCCTCCCTGCAGAGGAACCGCCTCTGCCTCTGGGTGAGGACCCCGAGGACCTCTCTCTCGGCTCCCGGGGATTCGCCCTTCCCACCAGAGCACCGCCAGGTATCGAATGGAGGAGTTTCAGACTCTGCGCTCCCCCTGTTTGTAGAGTCTTAGTGGAACTTAAACCCTCTCCTTTTCCCTTTTTTAGTTCAGTCCCTGCAGCTGTTTCCACTTTTCCACTTTCTTTCCCGCTGCTTTGCGGGGGGGGGGGGGGTGCTTTTCCCATATTCTACCCTTACCCCCGTCTCCGTCCTCTCTCCACTCGCAAAAACAGCTCCCCGCCCTCTGGAGCTTCTCTCTCCCCCTGTGCCGTGTACCTGCTAGTTCTGTGGTTCAGGTTGTGCAGATTGTTGTGTTATTCCTCAGATCAGTTTTCTAGATGTGCAGGATGGTTTAGTGTTGATCTGGCTGTATTTCATGGACGCAAGACACAAAAAACTTCCATGCTCTTCTGCCATCTTGACCCCTCCCCCTTATTACTATATTATTATGATTATTAGCAAATCACTTATTGGGTGTCTGTTGTCTGCCAGGCACCACTCTGGTAGACGTTTTACATGCTTTGTCTATAATTTTTTTTAACAATATCTATTTTTTAAGTTTTTATTTTTATTTCATTTTATTTTGTTTGAGGGAGAGAGAGCCCAAGTGAGGGCAAGCGGGGGAGGGCAGAGGAAGAGGAAGAGAGAGAATCCCAAGCAGCCTCCATGCTCAGAGCTCAGCAGAGGCTGACACGGTGCTCGATCTCATGAATCGTGAGATCATGACCTGACCCTAAATTAAGAGTCAGACTCAACCGATTGAGCCACCCAGGTGTCCCTAAACAATATTTTAAAGGTGAGGTAACTAAGGTCCGGAGAGACTTTGTGTTGCTAGTAGAGGGCAGAGCTTCCAATAGGACCCAGGCTGTTTGCTTAGCTCCAAAGTGCAGATTCCACTCATGCCGCGAGGTTGGGCGTCCGTGAATCTAGATTACTGTGTTTTCCTTGTGCGTCATTCCAAACAGCTGTCACAGCTCTGGGCTCTTTACTTGGATTTATCAATTTATTTCAAGAGTCCTTCATTTTATTCTCTTCAGTTGAGAGAGAGAGAGGGAGAGAGAAAGAAAGAATGTGTGTGTGTGTGTGTGTGTGTGTGTGTGTGTGTGTGTGTGCATGTGTGTCTGTAACATTTGAATCCACCAACTGGACGTAAAAAAATGTTAACATTTTGTCGTATTTCTTCAGGTTTTTTACGCAGCAAAACATTACAAAGAAAGTTAGAATCTACTCGGTTTTCCTTCTAAGGCCAGGACTAATGGCAGACCACGGACCTCACAGAGTTTAAGAATGGGAAAGGATGGAGAGGGGGAGTCTGTTTGCAGATGAGGAACCCTGGAGAAGGAAGCGGGGGTGAGTCGCCCACAGTGTGACAGGCAGGCAGGTTGGGGTGGGCTCGGCTCCTGCATCACACACTCAGAGTGCCCTTGATGTGCACTTGAGGTGTCAGGGGTGGGGGGACAGCAATTATTACCCGCAGCCCGTGTTTCCCAAGTGCTTCCAGTCCCAGGATGCAGAGGTGTGAAGAGCCCCAAGGAACCCAGAAACGTCGGGTTCAGTCTCAGCGCAGCGCAGAAGTTATGCAACGAAGGAGGCATCCATCCAGCATCCGTGAGGGTGGAAAGGGAACTTAAGTCTCTGCTGTGGCATTTCCTGAAAGACGCCGGAGACGGGGCGTGCTCATAAGACACAGCGAACTTCCCGGGCTCTTCATCCCTCTCCCTGAGGCTCAGTCGCACGTGGTTACTCCCCACACCTGCGCCCCCACGCTTGGTCCTGCCCCGTGGGTCCCGCAGACCCCCCAGCCTGTAGCCTCAGCTCCGTTCTCCTCTCCGGGTGAAGTTCTTTTTTGTCCGTTTAAGCAGCCTTGTTGAGATCGAGTTCACACACCGTGCGATGCATTCATTTTAAGCACACAACCCAGCGGTGTTTAGGAAATTCAGAGAGATGTACGGCCACCACTGCAGCCAGTTCCGGAACATTCTCCGCATCTCAGAAAGAAGCCCATACCCTGTAGCTCTCACTGCCCCCTCCCCCGCCCATCTTCCCGGTGCACTCCAGAACCCCGGGCAACGAGGAGGCTACTTTCTGCCTCTGTGTGTCGGTCAGTGGCTGTAGATGTCCCTGCTCTGGGGTCGGGTCTTTTTAATGTTATCAACCATTTTTGCTGCTGCAGTTCTGTCCTCTTCACTCATCACTGGAGACTGCACGGCAGGGGAGGCCTCTTCTCTCTCTGGAAGATGAAGTGCAGTGGGGGGCCAGGACGGGGGAGGGCTGCAATTTCCTATCTTTTCCCTTCTCCATTGTTATCCATGTAAACAACGACCTCCGATAGGACGTAAATTGAATTACTGCTCTAATAGAGGCATAATCGGCAGGCTTGGGAGAGAGATTACATCCTCAGGGGAGCGCGGGGCAGAGTTTCACAGACCGGAGGGAACAGAGCTGAGTTGCGAAAGATAAATAAGGTGTCAACAGGTCAAGAGCTGGGAGGGAGCTTCCCGGAATGAGGGAGCGTGAGGGACGGAAGACCAAGGCTTCAGGTGGCAGGAATCGCGGGCTGTGTGTGAGAAGCGCTCGCTCCACGGGGCTGAGCAGCACGGGCTGAGTGACGAGGCCGGAAAGCTAATGAGAGCCACTGTTTACGGGAGCGTCGTTCAGTTTTTATTTCATTAGTGGCCCCTGAAGGAGAAAAATTAAATTTAAATATCATTTCTCCCTAATGAAAGAAATTAAGTAGTAAGGGATGCAATTTTGTTGAGTAAGCCCGAGCTTTGGAGGGCCACAGAGTATTATTGTGATGTCATAGACCTCCACCACGTTGGGGGCGACGCGGCCTGTTGAGAAAGGGGGGTGGGCTAAGGCGCGCTTCCTACGCACTCCCGGGTCTCATTTAAGTTCTTAGATTAGCCCTGAGAGACGGCCACTGACTCACAACCTCTGTTGTACGGTTGTGCAAACTACAGGTCGCCGCTGAGTGAATCCCCCATAGTGATTAGCAGAGCTGGGATTTGAACCCAGGCAGGGTGGTTCTGCAGCCATGTGCCAGACTCCCTGGCGGGCCTGGGCTGGGCCATGTCAGGCCTTGACCCCTGTGTCAGGCCTGCTCTCCTCTGCCCCAGGCAGGCGCTTCTCTTCTTGCTGTTGACTGAGGATTCGGCTGGGTGTTCTGGGGCCTGGCCTTACCACGATGCTGAGCGAACCCCTGCCCCCCTCGACCCCCCCCAACCCCAACCAAGGCTCAGAAGGAAATCGTCAGGTGGCAGGATGTTCTGGAAAGTGCATGGACTTTGAGGTCAGGCTGACCTAGCTTTGGTTTGGCTTTGCCACTTCCTAGCCTTGTGACCTCTGAACATTTAACTTGTCTGGGCCTTAGTTTCTCTGTCATGAGGACCATCCTGAGTATGTGGTGTCTCATGGGGCTGCTTATGCACTGGTGGATTCTAAACAGGCTGGAGTTACTTACTCCCAGAGTGGCTCAGCTGATTATTTCCACCCTCTCCTGCTGGCTGTGGGGACCATGCACAGCAGGTGGGTGGC
Source organism: Panthera pardus (assembly GCF_024362965.1). Lineage (NCBI taxonomy): Eukaryota > Metazoa > Chordata > Mammalia > Carnivora > Felidae > Panthera > Panthera pardus. Next base: position 74,849,340 of record NW_026527002.1, on the reverse strand, counting down.
TGAGCATGAGGCGGAAAACGATAGCGTATTCAAGATGCGGCAGTGGGGCTGAGGGTCCCCTGCAGCCACATGGGGGTCCCGATGGTCTGTGACTCTCCCCAGCACTGCCCCCCACCACACCTTTCCAACAGGAAAGCGAAACAACCAAAACAACAACCAAAAGGTGACAAGAAGTCTGTGTTCCAGCCTGGGGCAGCTGGTGACAACGGGGGTCCTAACAACGGAGAGAGCACACATGTCTCCTCTGTCCCTTGCTCCTCCTGCCAGAGTCATTGGTCTCTGGGCAACCACTGACCTCCTGAGACGCAGAAATCATGGCCATTGCCAGAGCGTCACTACTCTGATGACCCAGCCCCGAGAGGAGGAAGAGGAGGGAGGAGAAGGAGGGAGGGAATGGAAGGAGAAGGGGGAGGAGAAGAAGGGGGAGGAGGAGGAGGAAGGCAGAAGAGGAGTAGGGGGAGGGAAGGAGGAAGAAAAAGAGGTGGAGGGAGAGGAGGGGGAGGTGGGGGGAAGAAAAAGAGGGGGAGGAGGAAGGAGGAAGAGGGAGGGGAGGGAGGAGAAGGGAGAGAAGGAGCAGGAGGAGGAAGGCAGAAGAGGAGTAGGGGGAGGGGAGGAGGAAGAAAAAGAGGTGGAGAGAGAGGAGGGGGAGGTGGGGAGGAGGAGGAGGGGGAAGAAGAAGAGGGGGAGGAGGAAGGAGGAGGAGGGAGGGGAGGGAGGAGAAGGGAGAGGGGAAAGGAGAGGAGGAGGAGTAGGGAGAGGGGAGGAGGAAGCAAAGGAGGTGGGGGGGGGGGAGGAGGTGCAGGGGGAGGAGGAGGCAGGGGCTGCAGACAGGACCTGCACTCTGGCTGCCCTTTAGAGTTGCCCCTGGGGAGTTTTTAAAACCTGTCATGCCTTGGCCTCACCCCACACCATTTCCACCAGAATCTTTGAGGGACTGGGCCTGGGCTAGCAGGATTTTGTAAAGATCTGCAGGTGATTGAAACCTGCAGCCAAGATGAGACCGAGGCCTCCTGGTCAGAGCGCAGCCTTCGGCGGGAAACAAACCAGGGCCGTCTCTGCCCCTGATGCCCCTCTTCTGCTCCTGCCTCTCTCTTCCCCCTCAGCCTCCTTGGAAACCTCTTCCGTGCCCACTCGAGGAAGCAGGACTCTGTACATTGCGGTCCCCAGGCCACATCTGGCCCGGGGCTTGTTTCTATAAATCAAGTTTTATTGGAACAACCAGACACATCCATTCACGGACTGTCTGTGGCTACTTTGGGGCTGCAGCGGCCTATCTGGCACCTCGCAGGAGAATGTCACCGGCCCCTGCTTTAAAGCGCTTGTGTTTCCCGGGGCTCCGTCCTTGGCCCCCTTTTCTTTTCACCCTTGTGCTCTCTCTGGGCAGTGACCTCATCCACTCCTGTGTCTCGATGACCATCTTTGTGCACAAGGTTCTCACACCTCCGGGTGGCAGGAGTGTGTCTGGGGACATGAACCAAGCCCCCTCCCCATGTTTTCTTCTCCTCCCCCTCCCTCCCCTCCATCAGCAGCTCTCAGTGCCTCAGGGGATGGCCGATAGAGTGGAAGCACAGGAGGCAGAATTTCCAGAAGGACCTGGAAATTTCCAAAGCCAAGGCTTTGGAGTTTCACAAACCTGGGTCTGAAAGACTTGGGTCGTAAAAACGTATGGCATAAAGACCGGGTGGGTCAAGATGGAGGGAGAGCCAGGCTTTGCGAAGGGCTCTGTGAACTCAGCAAGGAGGGACAGAGAAGCAGGATGCTGATGTGCGTTCACGAGAACACCCTGCTCCACTCCCCTGCCCTGCACCAAGCCCTGGGACCAGAGGGTAGTGTGGCCCCAGACGGGGTGCAGAGAACCCGAGAGTGTGGGGAAGCTGTGTTGTCCATTCCCAAGGAGAGCTCTGGAATGCAGCAGGACCTGGTGTGTCCACCTCAGCAGGGTGTGGGAGCAGAGAGGAACTGGCTGAGGTGCATGGTCACACTGATGGCCTCCGACAGCCCACAACGTCCTCACAGACGCAACAAGGCTTGGAGAGCAGCCGCAGACTTCTCATCCCCATGGAATAGGGTTCAGAAGGGCTTAGAACAAGACATGAGGGGACATGTGCAGACCAGAGACCACAGATCAGCAGGGTCAGGGGCTTAGAAATAATCCTGTGGCTAGAGGAGAACCGAGGTTACATTTTGGCCACCCTGCAAAGTGCAAGCTGGTAATAGGAAGCCAGCAGTTTCCAGAAGATTGGAGAAGCTGTATCTCTCGGGCATTGTGTTTCAGTGTGAGATTCATACTCACAGTGTTCATCTCCAGGACGGGCCTTTCCTGTGCAACCACGTTTATCTATGTTTCCACTTGGAAGCTTGCCAGACACACCAAACCCTGTCTGGCCAATGGGGAGCTGCCAGCCTCTTCCAGAACCTGCTTCTCCTCCTCTGCTATTCTCCCCATCTTGGGGAAGGGCACCCCGGCAGCCTCATCTCGCTGAGGGCCACTAGATCACCTCCTCAGAGCCTTCTCTGTTCTCATCCTTTCCTTTGGCCCTGACCTCTGTCCACCACCTGCTCGTCCTTTTCCCCAGAATCCTGCTAAAGCATCTTCCCAAACTTCTCACTGTCTTTTGTCCCTCTTCTGACTCCTCAACAGACAGGTGATAACAATGGTAAAAATAATATAATTATTATTTTTTTAATGTTTATTTATTTTGAGAGAGAGAGACAGAGTGTGAGTGGCAGATGGCAGAGAGAGGGGGAGACACAGAATCTGAAGCAGGCTCCAGGCTCCGAGCTGTCAGCGTAGAGCCCGACACGGGGCTCGAACTCACAAGCCATGAGATTATGACCTGAGCTGAAGTCAGGCGCTTCACCGACTGAGCCACCCAGGCACCCTGGACCAGGTCTATACATGATGCTCTTGTATCTAACAATTGCACATACCTCTTGGATAACCCTCATTGATATCTACAATCACGTGGAAAACTCCTAGAATTACCTCATTTTATAGGCGAGAAAACTGGAGCCCGGTGACCTGCTGAAGTTACCAAAGGGTAAATGGTAAAGTTGAGATTTGAATTCAGGTGTGTCTGCACCAAACACTCCCAAGACTCTCCAGAGCCTCAGCGTAAAGACAGTTTGTTCTCCTTGAGAGTGTCGTCCTCCTTACATGCTACCCGTGTCGTACAGGGAAGGGAGACACCTTGTACAAATACCCCAATTAACAAGAAGACGTGTCTCATTTGTCAGTGTTAAAGGTCTTTGAGCCACACGTTTACGGAGCTGAATGAGGGTGAAGAGATCGATAATGATTTCAGGTCTGATTGGTTCCTCTGTGCAGGTCTCTATCTCAGTTCTTCATTCCCCCAGATCTGTTTGGCCACAGAGCATAGCGCATTCTGTGTTAGAGAGAGCACCATTTTGGTGGCGTGGGATTGTCAATACCGCACAAAATCACCTTGACGGGCAGGGCACTGACGTCAGGCACTTCACATGTGTCGTCAGCTGTCGGACAGGAAACTTCCTATCGCTCAGGGTCTGGACAAACTTGTAGTGAACCTCGGAGCCAAATCCACAAACTGGAAATCTAAGGGTCTGTAAATTCCAGTGGTGGGGGCTTTGACGTCGTCCCCAGAGGTCCCTGAGTGTTGAGTCCACCCCTACCACGTCAGTCGTAATGTGCAGTTTATCCCCTACTGGCTTTACTTTAAGACACAAGCGAAGCATTCATGACTTTTGGAGGGATGAGGTAGGGGTGTGGTTTATGTTATGACAGTTCTCAAACTCTGGGGTGAATCTGGAGCTCCGCGAGAACTAACGTGATCATAGAACCTGGGCTCCATGAAGAAGGCTATGATTTGGACTTTTGAAATTTAACCAGATTCCCCAGTTGATTCTGATACTGAACAAACTCTGAGAACCTTGTATCATAGGAATGGAAACCTTTACAGGGGAAAATAGGCATTCTGAATTCTTAAAATTCCCACTGGCCACTCCATCACCATGGGGTTTTAGACCCACTGGGTTCCATGCTCTTCCCATTTCATGTTTTTTATTCTTTCCTGCTCGCCTCCATTTTACAAAAAAAAAAGAAAAAATTTCCAACTCCACATTTACTGCCAAGGGTTTTGTGGACTGTTTTACAGATAGTGAAGCAGGCTCTGAGGAGTTACATTCTATATGCAAGGTCAGCGAGCACTATACCCGAGTGTGGAATCTGGGTTTCTCTGACTCTAAAAGATAGGAATTATCTGTTATAAAATAGCAGCCATGATGAGAGCTGAGAAAGCACACCTGAGGGGTGCCTGGGTGGCTCAGTCGGTTAAGCATCCAACTCTTAATTTCAGCTCAGGTCACGATCTCGCGATTTGTGGGTTTGAGCCTGACGTTGGGGCTTTGACAGTGACAAGCCTGCTTGGGATTCTGTCTTTCACTCTCTCTCTGCCCCTCCCCACTCTGTCTCCCTCAAGATAAATAAACTTAAAGGAAAAAAAAAGCACACCTGAGCATTCTGAGTGCTAATGTGTGGTTTGGTCCTCACCCCAGGTGAGCAGACAAGGAGGACTTACAGAGAATGGGGGGAGGCTCGTATTCAGACCTTACTCTACTTGGTAGTCTGGAGCTTTGAGCCTGCTTGACTGTCAGCCAGCTGGTGCAGACTTGGGAGAGTCACTGCCTTGCCCTGTGCCTCAGTCTCCACTCTTTTACCACAACTTCCTATTCACCCTCAATGTTGCTTTCAGCCCTATGCACCTGCTCTAAACTCCCTAAAGGAACAACCCATTTATCCCCAGGCTCTCAGACCACTGCTGGCTTTAAGTCCTTCCTTGCCCACTCTGGACTCCATATTTGAACATATAAACCGCTATCCCATCAGTACTCAGTTTCCTTGCCTCCTATTTGTTCCTTTCCCCCACAAGCAGCCCCACACAGGGTCAACACAGTCACCTGTCATCCTGGCCCGAGTGTATCCAGAGTGTGCACTCTCTCTCTTCTCTTATGCTCCTGCTCTACTGGCAGAGTGCTGTATGCAAAGGCGTCTTCCTTGTGCTTCTTGTCTAGCTCTGGGTCCCCAGTTTCTTAAACCCAGTGCAGGGACTTCCTGCTGTCAGCTCGTGCCCGTCACCGTGACTGCATGTTAACCAAGAGCTTTGAGTGTCACATCCCAGCATGTGCCCCTCGACCCCAGGATGTATACTTTGGCCGGCCTTTTCTAAGATACGCAGCCGACGGGTCTTTTCCCGCTCCCTCTGGCATATCTTCCTGCTTTTGCAGCCCTTCTACCATTTTGGAATTTGGAGTTTTAGTCTTGTCTCAGTTTTAGGATTAAAAAAACTCACATTATTGGGGTGCCCGGGTGGCTCAGTCAGTTAAGCATCAGACTCTTGATTTCAGCTCAGGTCATGATCTCACGTTTTGTGAGTTCGAGTCCCATTATCAGGCTCTGTGCTGACAGTGCGGAGCTGCTTGGAATTCTCTCTCCCTCTCTCTCTGTTCCTTCCCTGTTTGTGCTCTCTTTCTCTCACAGTAAATAAATAAACTTAAAAAAACCTCACATTACTAATGTGTCTCTACAGCATCCTGTCTGCTCTCATCCCAGCCTACCTCTCTAGCCCCATCTGCCCATCTGCGGCTCCCACTGATGTTCTGTGGGTCAGACGCACTGGACTTCTTGATATTCCAAGAGAGCATCATGCTTCCTCCCCCCACGGGGCCTCTGCGCGTGCTGTCCTCTCTGCCCGGAGTGCTCCTTCTCCCTCTCTTGCTCAGCTTCACCCCTGCTGCGTCTCATGTCTCAGCTTTGTTGTGCTTCTTCACAGAAACCTTCCCTGACCTTGCTGCCTGGATCAGATGCTGTGACTATTCACCCTCATGGGGCCTTCTTCGTGGAACTTATCAGAGATGTCGTGTTGCTGTCATCTGTCATTGTTCCTTCCTGTGTGCCTCCCCATTTGGGGATAGACCATGTTGCTCCCGGCTCTAACCCACTTTCTACCAGTATGTTGTCCATAGTAAGTACTCGACAAGTATTTGTTGAAAGAAAGAAAAAAAAAAAAAGAGGAAATAAAGAGAGAAAGTGAGAAAGGAAGAAAGCAAGGCTTGGGAAATGGCTCACCAATGTCACAGTTAGTAACGAGTTGAACCGAACATGCACCTGGGTCGTCAACATCCAGAACTTTCTTGTTCTTTGCTCTCCATCACAGCTGCCTCCCATGTCCCAGCTGTTTGGGTGTCTGGCCCAGGCTTGGTCTGGCCTTTCTTCAGGACCTGCTTCCTCCACTGTGGCTTCTTCAGGTGCCACAGCTGGGGGAACTTTACTGGTCCCATTGAGACTTTGCCTCCTCCTTTTTACATCTTTACTACAGATGACACTTGGTTTCACGATTTTAATCAAGGAATTAATTGTATTTGTTCCCCCAGGCAGTTTTTAAGAAAAGGATGTGACTTCCTGAACATAAAATAAATGATAGGAAAGTAAACTGAAGCTTGTGCCCAGGGCAGTGGTTTTCCTGCTCCACACCCAGTCCAGGTAGAATGGTATTTCTTTTTTTAAAAAAATTTCTTTAATGTTTATTTCATTCTTTGAGACAGAGAGAAACAGAACATGAGCAGGGGAGGGGCAGAGAGAGAGGGAGACACAGAATCCGAAGCAGGCTCCAGGCTCTGAGCTGTCAGCACAGTCCGATGTGGGGCCCGAACCCACAAACCACGAGATCATGACCTGAGTCGAAGTCAGATGCTCAACTGACTGAGCCACCCAGGTGCCCCGGGTAAAATGGTATTTCTGTTCATTCCTAACTCCACTGGCTTTTGGAGCTTAGGTTTCCCAGTTACTTGTGTTATTATTGAATATGTCAGCAGTGATTTGAGGCCCCTATTCTCTGCCAGAACACAGCCATCTACTCATTCACTGATTCATTTGGCCACATGCACACTGATAAAACAGTCTGGATTGGGCAGTGACCCCCTCCACCCCCGCTTTTCACCCCTCAGCTTCACCGAGGTGAAGTGTTCCACAAAAACCTTTGGATTTTTCCAACTCTGGGTCTACCAGAGCACTGTAACCTTAGGTAGGTGACAGAACGCTTTGACCCTCAGTGTTTTCATCTGAAAAGTAGGTTAATAATGTCTGCCTCTTGGAGTAGTTGTGACGGCTGCATGGATACTATGAATATTTGTACTCCGCCTCCCCCCATTCACATCTTGAAATCCTGGCTCCTAATATGATGATATTTGGAGGTGGAGCCTTGGGAGGTGATTAGGTCATGAGGGCAAATTCCTCATGATGAAATCAGAGTCCTTATAAAACAGACCCCAGAAAGCTCCCTGGCCTCTTCCTCCACATGATGACACAGTGAGAAGACGGCCGTCTCTGAAGCAGGAAGCAGACCTCACCAGACACCGTATCTGTTAGTGCTTTGATCTTGGACCTCCCACCCCTCCATGACTGCGAGAAACAAATTGTTGTTTGTAAGCCACCCACTTGATGATATTTTATTATAGCAGCCCAAGCTGACTGAGACAGATAGCAGAGGTATGGAGTGCTTGCCCCAATGCCCGGCCCAAATGATGAGCTTAATGCATTTCCTCTATGTCATTATCAAGGAAGCTGCATGTGCTATGTCACAGTGGTGTTGGGGGAGGTCATTGAAAGGGTATGAATGCCGGTTGACCCCTGAGCTGGACCCGGGTGATCAAAGACCCCTCACTCCCTTTCCCTGTCCTTGGAATGTACATTCTGCTTGCCTTCCCACTCCCGAAAGCTGTCCCAAGGACCCAGCCTTGAGACAGTGATGTGATGCTGAGACCATCTAGATGATAATCCTGACTGAACCCCGATAAACATAAGACTTGGTGGGCAGGTGTAGAGATCTCCTTGCCTGTCGGTGCCTAAGACAAGCCCCGTGGGTAGGTTCCCTTGCTTATCCAGCCTGCCACCTACCCATCCAGAGTGGCCCTCCTCTTTCTTCATCTCTCCCTGCCCTCTGTGTATAGGGGTCCGGAATCTGATCACACCCGGGAAACTCTGGAGGAGGTTGGCAACCAACAAGGGGATTTTGTCACTCACCAGCTGGGGGACCTTGAGCATTCATCCCATATGCACCTCAATTTTCTCATCTGTGTGATGCACTGAATAATCCCTGTTTTTCCTCATTCAATAAGTTAGTATGAGATGATGGAATCAGGAAACAGTTGTGAAATGGCTTTGAAACGTGGGTTCCAGAAGCAACTGCCTCATTTTGGCAGTAATGTTTGGTAGTTTCCACAGACATCTGATCCCTTTGGCTAATTACACCAAAGTGTTTTCCAAAGCCCTTTTGCATGACATCCCCGAGGCAATAAAATTATACATTCTATTGTAATTCAACTCAAGGAACTTTTACTGATTACATGTTGGTCACAGACACAGTTGTGGGCTTTGGATTCCTTAAAACGAAAATCAATAAATGGTTCATGGAGCATTAAGTAGGGATTAGATGTGGAGAAATCACATTTCAACTTCATAGGGGACTTGAAAGTGTCCCCATTATGCCCTACCGAGCTGCACTTGGAGAACATCACCCATCACTTGAACTCTAGAAGGTCTTGGGGGTGGCCCTGCTTTAGTGTGATCATTTGCTTATGGGACATTAACTTCTCCCCGCTTCACGTCGCTGCCTTCACATCGAGGATAATTCCCTCACCTTCGGCTGGTTCATCACTGCCTCCTAACACGTAAGGAAGCCCTCGGGTTATTTCTGAGAGGCCCCAAAGTTCTCAGGGACAGTTCTCGCACGTTATTATGTTCTGGTGCTGGCTGATATGAGCCCATTGGTCTCCACTGGCAGAGCCTTCTGGGAAAATATGCAGGCTTCTGCCATATTCTGGTGCTTTTCAGATGGCTGTATGGCACCGTGGCTCTCCCAAAGCCCGTGGGCTTTATTCCGGCCAGGCTGGCTCTGTCAGGCATTGGCCACGAGCTGGTGGGACAGTGGCCAGCCAGGCCACTCCTTTCTGGATACCACCCTATTTAATGCTCCTTTTTCCACAATGCTGTGATTCCTGTTCTACAGATGAGAACTAAGGCCCATATTGGTTAGGTGATTCCTCCCTTAGGAGCCAAGCTGGGGTTCCAGCCCAGGAACCTCAAATCTAGGCTCCTGGCTTATCCTGTGTCACACCCAGTAGTTTAGCCAAATACATTCACCCTTTTAGTTGTCTCAATGCAGCGAGCTCATGTTTGTGTGGAACATTCCAGAGTGGCTGCCTCAGGGGGTGGGCTCGTGTAACCTGGGTCTGTATTGTTACCCCTGTCTCCAGGTGTGCCTTCAGAGCCCGGATGGTCCGGTCCTCTTAGCTCTTTCCAGGTTGGAAGCCATGGAGGATGTGGTCGGGCTTGATTCCACTTTTATCAAAACGTTAAGACTAGAGCTTGTTCCTGACAGTCCTGCATGTGAGGCAGAGAAAGCCTCAGTTGGCTCTAAGTTTGCAACAGAAATGTCAGACAGAGCAGATTCTGGGCTTGTGCTGTGATACCCTGTCTCCAAGGGAAGGTTAAATTGATACAAAGTTAGAGCTTTTCAGGGCGGAGCTCTCTGTACAAGACCAAGGGAGCATTTAAAACTTGCCTTTGAAAGAGAACCTCCAGGCTCGGTGGAATCCATTTTTGTTTGTCTATTAATTAATTTATTCATTAATTCCTTCAACAAATAGTTACGGGGGCCCTGCACTTGCTATGTTAGGGAAACAAAGATGAAGTAGGCATTGCTGTTGTCCTCTTCTTGGCTCTCGTTTCTGGATCATTTTGTTTCTAAAATGATCTCCGAAGGGCCTGAGCGTAGGTACCTCTCTCTGCCTCTGAGAAGCTTAGTCATAGGTCAGAGGTTACCCGGAGAGCAAGTGACACAACTAGGGTCTGGATCCAGATCATTTCCATGGCAAGTCCAAGATCTTACCCCGTCACCTCTGAGTGATTTCCTATTGAGCATGTGCACTGGCTCGGCAGGTGCAGGTGTGCCCCTGCGTGGGGAGGAGCAGGAGAAGGTCCACCCCTGTGAGAGAGCTCATGGGGCTCCTCTCGGGAGGTCCCAGGTGGGTCAGAGAGAGCATCGTGTGGGCGCCAGCTGGAGCACACTGGGCACTGTGGCGGACCGGTGGAGGGCTGACCACCCAGCTGAGCTTTGAAGGGGGAGAAGTTGGGCCAAGGTGGGTGAGGCAGAGACCTCACGTACCCGGATGTGGAAACTGAGAAAACTGACCACGGAGTACCTGGGTCAGACCGAACAGAGCCCCCATGGTGGGGGGACAGGCCGGGGTCGTAAGGGGCCCATGTGCCCCCGCGGGGAATTTGAGCTTTACCCTGCAGGAGTAGAAGACACCTAATGGTGCTCAGGGTGCAGTGTGAAGGCAGGGGCAAGTATGTCACCACTTGAAGAGGTCCTTTGGGGTGAACTTTACGGGCTGAGTAGGGTTTAGGATGATAGACCATGGGCTGGGAAGGGGGTTTGGGGCAGAACATTGTATGTAGTGGTATCGTCATGTGCACAACATAAGGGAAATAAGCTAATGTACAGCTTCTGTTACATTCATAGTTTTCTTCTTCTTAGGAGTGGGTACTCCTCAATTAAGCCATGCTTGATTAATTGAAGTCCAGTAGTAATCAATGCAAGTTCATGTTTATCAGGACCTAAATTGTGTGGAAATGCTAAAAAGCCATGTTCTCCAAGGCTCTCCCTTGGAGCATTGGTTCTATAGGATGTTAATGGGTGTCACGTCCTGAAGGGCTGGCTCCTCGTCAAGGATATTTGGGGAAATGTTGGGGTGTAAATACACAGCCACTTGGTGGTGAAGCCTGTGCTCTGAATCACTGCACCAAAAAGGTGTGAAGAGGTCAGAGGAAGTCTTTGCTAGACGGGAGGCCCTGCCCCCAAGTCCATGCTTCCTCACCCCTACCACAGGCAGAGGTAACTACTCTATGCTTTGTGTCCCCACTAGGCCTGTAGACTTTGACATCATGGCACCAGAGCCTTTGCAAAACATGCATTTTCTCCAGTTCTGGATTGGCAATTTCTAGCAGGCCTATGGTCTGGCCTATAGTCGTCTCTGATCCTTCAGTGCATAGCCGGTTGCCTTGCTGTGACTTGGCCTGTCTCTGATCCTTTCCAAGGCCGGGTATGTCTGGACATAGCACAGTCCTAGGCCATACCAACTTTCCATTCACCGAGACCCCTCAAACACTCTATGGCCCTTATCAGTGACCCTTCTACCTTGGGACCATCCCCACAGCTGGACCAGTTTCTCCTGGTCTGGTCCTGCCGGATCCCTGTTTTCTCTTAACTTTCCCTGGACATAGGCTCCAGCCCACTTTGGTTGTGCAGTATATGACCAAAGCTGAGGTCAGAAGGATGCCCTTGGGATGCAGAGGGAAGGGAACCCAATCCTTTGCCTGCTGGCCAGAGTCCTCTGTGTGAAGCACAAAAGAAAGGGCATGTGGGCGAGATACTGGGTTGATCATGTTTCCCTAAAATACCTGCTCTAATAGCATTGTGCTGTGATTATTGAAAGCTTGAGTTAGCAATTGATTTCAGGCTGAGAGATCAATGTGAAAAAGAGATTGCAATGCAGGATTACGAAGAAGCCATCCGTGACCCCCACACTTATGAAGCAGCCACGTCTACCTCTCCCGCAGTTCAGTCACCTTATTGTAATTGTATGTCTGCTGCTCTGGGCCCCTGTGAACTTCTGGAGGTTGGGGGCCCTGCGGGGCTCATCTTGAACAGCAGCTGGCTTACGGCAGGTGCTTGATTTATGATGTTCACAGCGTACCCTACTCTATGATGAAGAAACAGAGCCGTGGCACCGTTCTATTACTTGGCCACAAAATTAGAAAGCAGAAGAATGGACGTTTGAGCCTGTCAGTCTCATGACCGACAGGACTCTTTAAGTCCAAGTCTGGAAGAGGTAAAATGTCCATGTATGTACATGAGACTTAGCTCTGTCCACGTGTTACCAGTCAGCTCCACGGGCGGCTTTGCTCCAGTGTCCGGGCAGTTCTGGTGCCCTCTGGTCCTAGAGGCATTCTCTGTTCTGGCCTGGATGCTCTTGTCACCACTACCCAGCACCAGCTTTGAATAAAGTCCTCACACAATCTGCCCAAATCCTCATATATCTCCATTCCTTTGACCATGGGCTTTCTTTGCACAGTCCGTTGAACAACAAAGCTGTTACTGTTTTCTGAGCATTACCGGGTCTAAGGTTGCATAGGAAACACCATGAAAGCATGGATGTGGGGCAGGTGGCCTGCTTTATTCACGAGCCCGGTCACTTGCTTTTGTAGGCAAGGCAGGAAAATTTAAACTCAAACTTGGGGAGATCAATATTTTCTGAGGGTTTTGACCATGAGACTGTTCATAAAGAGTAGACACAGAGTTCCAATGTTGCCTGTTTCTCATGAGCTTCTGGGATTTGGATATTCTTGACTCTTCTAACTACCGCATAAATGATACATGGAGAAAGGGGATGAATCTAAGTGGCCACTCAGAAAGGAACCCAGACCTGAATCCTTTACGCATTGCCGCTAAATCTCTTGGATTCTGTTTCTTCATTTCTTAGAAGTTGGGCTCAATGGATACATCCTTTCCCACAGTTGCCCTTGAAAATACTCATCCTTGTCTGATGGGGACAGCTTCTCTCACTCACACCACAATATGGCTACAGGTGGATAAGCCATGCTTGTGCAATTTAGCCAACAGATTTAGTGTCCTGTGTGTGTAAATGGATTCAATCGCCACAATCCTGTGAGGCAGATGCTATTATTTTCTCCATTTTACTTCTGAGTAAATAGAGACCCAGAGGTTAAACAACCTGCCTGAGGTCCTAAAGCAAGAAAAGATGTGAAGCCGGGAAATGAACCAAATGTGAAGCGTACTGCAGCATGGGATAACACCCTCTGTTCACGCTTTCTCCATTTTTGATGGCCCTAGGGGTGGCATCCACCCCAAGTGACCATTCAGAGTTCTTGCCTTGGATTTGGATTGGATTTAAGCAATAGTTGGTTTTCTTCAACCTCTACCCCCATCATTCTACTTTAAATTTTTCTTAAATGTTTATTTATTTTTTTTGTGGGGGGATAGGGGTTGGGGGGGGGAGATAAAAGATCCGAAGTGGGTTCTGCACTGATGGCAGAGAGCCTGCCTGTGGGGCTTGAACTCACAACCTGTGAGATCATGACCTGAGCCAAAGCAGGACGCTCAACTGACTGAGCCACCCAGGCACCCACCCCATCATTCCACTTTGACATTTCTTCCCCAATAGTTCCTCGACTCCACCAGGACATTTAGTCCATCAATCATATCAGTCTCATTAAGCTTCTCATGTGAAGGTTGATTGGGAAAGAATAGGATCCTGAATTTGGAAGAGGGACATACTGAAATCCTAGTGAACCTGATTTATCCTTGCCATTAGAAGTCGCTTGATCTCTGGTGTCTGAAGAGATTAGCATTCTTTGCTTGAAAATTCCGTGATGACCTCCCCTGGGGCAGATGCCAATTCTCCTCCAAAACCCAAAACAGCCATTCCTGTTGTTGCTAGACACAAAATAAGGTTAAACTGTGCTCCATGGACAAGTGAACACTGTGGGCCAGGATGAAATAACTTACACACAAAGCGAATTCTAAGATATTGCTAATATATATTAGAAATCTGAGTGCCATGTGTGGGAGTGGATTCTCAGGATGTGAGACCAAGGAAAACAGATTATGACACTGTATCAGGCTGAATTCATTGACATGGTGCACTTGCTAAGGCTAAGGATTTAACGGATTACCTCATGGAGCTGGAGACGGTTCTGACAGCTGGCAGAGTGAGTGGAACTTAGATTTACTCGTGGACTATATTTAATGAGGTTGGCATGGAAGCATTTCCCTGGCATGATGCGGAGGAGATGATCCGAAAGATCGGAGAGAAAGAGGTATTGGAGTAGAGGTGCCACGTATGACGGGCACACTCACCTCCAGCTACGTTGCACAACAGTTGTGGCACCAAGACACTCTTAAGTAAGGTGCTGAGAAGCATGCCAGTGAGGGAAGCGTCTGCATCCTCGAAAAGCTCTGATTTCTCTTCTTAGTAGGCCAGGTGCGGCAAGAGGGAACACCTGTCGAGATGGGCTCTTTGATTTCATTAGGGATGACAGGAACCGGGTGGAGTGGAGGGCAAGTGGCAGCGCTTCATTGTCAAAGACAAGACGGGTGTATTCACCAGAAAGGGCTGCAGGGGTATGTTGGTGATCAGGGAGCTGTGGCCTGCAGGTGCCTTTGGCTGTGGTCACCTGATCGTAGTGTTCCTAGGAATCTCGGAATGAAAGAGATGCATAGGATAGGAGAGGACTGCAGGGTCTACGTGAAAGAAAAGAACAACCCTATATCTAATATTCAACACCCTAACTTGAGTTGAGGTCCCTTGGTTGAGGTCCCTACTTACCAAGATTATAAACTAGATACAGACTCCATCCATGGGGGGGGGGGGTGGGTTTCAGAGCTTAATATCACCATCAAAGTCTTGAAAGGCACACAGGTGGCGAGATCTATCACTGCCTCATTTAACTCACCAGGATGACCTCTACCAGAGTCAGTCAGATGACTGAACTAGCATAAGCTTGGGCAGGTTGGGTTCTTTTTTTTTTTTTTTTTTTTTAATTTTTTTTTAACGTTTATTTATTTTTTGAGACAGAGAGAGACAGAGCATGAACAGGGGAGGGGCAGAGAGAGAGGGAGACACAGAATCTGAAACAGGCTCCAGGCTCTGAGCTGTCAGCACAGAGCCCGACGCGGGGCTCGAACTCTCGGACTGTGAGATCATGACCTGAGCTGAAGTCGGACGCTTAACCAACCAAGCCACCCAGGCGCTCCGGGCAGGTTGGGTTCTAATGGCGGTTGCTCGTGCAGATGTCGTGTCTATACTGGAGTAAAATCAGCAGGGTCTCTTGCACTTGGTACACAGCCGCTGACCTGGCTGATGCCTTTTTCTCATCTCTATCTGCAAGGACCGCCAGAAGCCGCTTGCTTTTCCCTGTCAGGGCCAATGGCACTCCATCACAGGTTTGCCACAGGGCTACGTCAGCTCTCTTGAACTTTGCCGTAAAACGATACACAGAGCTTTTGATGATCTTGACATTCCACACGACACAATGCTGGTTTGCCGCGTTGATGGCATTGTGATGACTGAAGCTGTTTGGCTAGAAGTAGCGACTTTGATGTAGGGAGGCATGAGTAAATGAAAAGGTAGAAGGTAAAGCCTGTAAAAATCAAAGTCCTCTCACCTCAGAGAATTTTCTGAGTGTTTATTGGTCTTGAGAATGTTGAGATAGCCCCTCCAAGGTGAAAGACATGTTTCTGGATCTCATACTATGTACCAGGAGAAAAGCAGGATGCCGCACAATTCACGGTAGGTCCTTTGGACTTTTCTAACACATTCGCGTGTGTTACTACAACACCTGTCCACAGTCGTCTGAACGCTGCCTGTTGAGTTGGGCGCCAGAGCAGGAGAAGGCTCTGCGGTGAGTGCAGGCTGCAGCACAAGTGTCTCTACCACTTGGATCTCATGATCCAGCAGACCCAGTGGTACCCAAAGTGTCTGTGGAAGTGGGGAGACTGTATGAAGCCTCTGGACAGCATCAGCAGAGGACATAGAACAGACTTCTAAGACTTTGGAGCAGATGCGCCCCCTCTTCACAAATAAGTACTATGCTTTGCTCCTGGGCCTTGGCAGGCACAGCGTGTGTAATCCTGAGGTAATCAGGGGAGTGAGTGGGGCGAGATTTCTATTATAAATTGAGTGTTTCCAAGCCACCTAGCCGTAGGTCGGGAATGCCCAGCAGCAGTCTCTCATCCAGCGGAATTGTTATGTGAGAGACTGAGCTTGGGCAAGTTTGCAAGGGGCCAATAAGTTTCTTGAGCAGATGGCTCAGATTCCCTTAACATCAACTCCCACCACATTATCTTCCTTCCCTCCATCTGTGGGCTCAGAAGTGTGGGCCCGGTATTACCGAGACTGACCGAGCTAACACTACAGCTTAAGTGCCTGATTTTCCAAATGTGGAGAGTGATGGTAAACTCCCGGCATCGCACCGTTCCCTGGGGGACCAGCCAGCCACCAGCGGTATGCAGATAACATTGGACCTCTTCTGCCATGAAGGGGACACAGATCTCTCCTTATTAGGATAGACACATATTCTAAATATAGGTGTGCCTTACCCTCCATCATGCCATTCTGCACAGCACTATTTTTGATCAAGGAACACATTTCACAGCAAAGCCAGTGCAACAATGAGCTCGTGCCTATGGAATGATGAGGCATCACTGTATCCTTCATCAGTCACAAGTGTCCAATCTCATTGAAATGTGGAACGGCTTACTGAAGATGTATTTAGTTAGGAGACAACACTTTGAAAAGTTGGGGTTCTCTATTATAGGATGAAATATATATATTTTGAAACAGAGAGAATTATATGATCCTGTCTTGTCCATAGCCAGAATACACAGATCCAGAAACTAGGCAGTGAACTTGAGGGTGGTATCTCTTTAATAAGCTACCGCAGACTTTCTGCTTTCCATTTCTAAAATACTGGATGGTCTGGAAATCTTAGTCTCCAAGGAGAGGGATTCCATCACTAGGAGACACAACAATAGGACGAAACAAATGGTGGTGAGGAATAAAATTCTGTAACCACACTGAAATCATGTAGTTCCCTGTTAACAGCAGGTGGTGTTACCTAACCTAACACATCCTTACTCCGAGCAGCATGAACTCACGCCTGATACTCTCCCGGGGGAAATAATGTCATAGGGAGAACTAACCGTGCACCTGAGGGACACAGTCACTATAAAAGAAAGGCAAGAATATGAGATTCAGCTCTACTCTAAGAATAAAAATTAATGGTCTAGACAGGTCATAAATTCAAAATAAGGATAATAATTTTCCCCACAGAGATAAGAGAGGATATTGGTAACAGGAAGCAGGAGCAAGAAGTTAATAAAACAGAATCAAGTTGAAATGCATGGTGAGGAAAATGTTTTAAAATAAAGAACACAACGATGGGCTGCACGATAGCCTGCATAGAGTCCAGAATGAAATAGCTGGAAACCGGCTGGAGGAGCCCTCCCAGAAGGCGTCAGGAAGGAATACAGAGCTGAGGAAAATTCAACGATCTTCTACTAGAAGTCCCCGAGGGAAAGGCAAGAGTGATTGGAGAGGAGACATTAGTGGAAGAACTAATGACTTCGGGTCTTCCAGAATTAATGACATTGATCTTGACTGAAGATCTTCACAGAGTGGAGACAGGGTGGAAAAGGACAAACAGACACCTTTAAATGTTAGAGAAAAATTTAATTCTATCAAAGAAAAAAGGGAGACTACAGCTATCCAAGCAGATAACATTTACCCAGGACTCTTATCTGGTGGGCACTGTTCTAAGCCTTCACATGGATGAGCTTCCTTCGCCCTTCTCACAAATCTAAGATGTGGGGAGTCTCATCATCCCTATTTGTACATGAGGAAATGGAAGTATAGAGTTTAAGCAACTTGTCCAAGATCTCAGAGTCGGGACGTGGAGGAGTGGGTTCTCGAAGCCCGAAGTCTCTTGCTCTGGAGTCTCGGTTCTTAAGCACCAGGCTCTCCTCCTTGAAAAGTTTGTAGAGAGAGAAGACAGATCACTCAGGAATAAAAATCACCTTGGCATTAGACGTCTCAATAGCACTGGTATGGTCACGAAGGCAGCGGGGAGATCATTTCAAAATATTATAGGAAAAAATAATTTGTAACATAGAATTAGCTAAACCAGAGGGAAAGAGGTTGAGTAAATTGCATGAAGAAATACATACAGTAAGAGGAGAAGCGGTCTTAGCTGCGGTCCATTAATCTTTTTAAATATTGCCTCTGCTAAATGCTGGGAGAATTGTGGCTCTGACAGCCATTTTCTTTGAGAGTGTAATTGCCTGCCTGGGAAGGAGGGCAGAGGATGAACGGTGTTCTCAGGTGGGCTTGCACTTTTACCCTCTCTGCTTCCGAGAGCTGCTGAGCCAGGGCTGTGGGGCCAAGAGCCGAGGCCATCGCTAAATGTTAGATACACCCAGACAGCCCCTCTCTACACAGGTTGGAGGACAGAGATAAATGCAAGGGAAGATCTTATGGATACATGAATTTTATGATGCAATCTCCAGGCTGTAAAATGGACAGGATGAATGCTCTTGAAAGCCCCTGAGACGGTTATAAAGTCAACGATTGGGTGTCATCTCGGCTCAGAGGAAATGTACTCGGTTTGGTTTGTGCTGACCAGCCTTGACATCAGACATGTGTAATTTTAGTGTTTGCATTAAGGAAGTGTCATTAAAAGGTTCTCCCAGGGCAAGTTCCCTCATTCTAAAAGCCGTCAAAGGCCCACCATCGTGGAACCATGCCATTTTGAAGTTAGACGGCATTGTTTTTACTAAGGTTCTTAATTTTTATAGATGAGAAAACTGAGACTCGAGAAAATGTGTGATCCCTCCCCCAAGGTCATCCAAATAGTAAAGGACAGCCCACACTTGAATTCCTACCTAATTCGGTCATTCACGTGCATGTTTTGAGGGTCCACGACATATGGCAGACATTCTCCTGGGTCCTAGAGTACAGCAGTGAACAAGGCAGAGGTCCTCTCTGCCAGCCACAGGTTTACATTGTATAAAGGAGAGAGAGAGTAGAGGTCCAAGCCAACAAATGTTGATGATAGCTATGGTGGTGACAGGTGTGAAGGCAACGGAAGAGGGGGTGATGTAGAAAGTGGTGGGGAAGGCGGCTGGCTATCATCTGCTGAGACAACAGGGTGCGGTTTTTGAAGACGTGATATTTGAGATGAGATTTGGCCGTTTGAAAATGTGGGTCGAGGGGGAAAACAAGGCCATGGCCCCAAGGCAGGTACATATTTAGCCACTTGGGGT
Source organism: Panthera pardus (assembly GCF_024362965.1). Taxonomy (NCBI): domain Eukaryota; kingdom Metazoa; phylum Chordata; class Mammalia; order Carnivora; family Felidae; genus Panthera; species Panthera pardus. The sequence goes on along the minus strand of NW_026527002.1, from coordinate 74,830,402 downwards.
GGAAGGAAAGTAGCTATTTTTAGAACAGAGTGAGTGAGGGGATAGGTGCCCTGGGGCCACATTTTGCTAAGATGTTTGGGTTGTGTTCTGTAAGCAATGGAAAGCTATCAAAGGGTTTAAAGCTGAATGGTGTCATAATCCGATTTGTATTTTCCAGAAAGATCGCTCTGGCTGCTGTGCAGAGAGAGAGGGGTCACAGCACCAAAGATACAGGCAGACCAGGTAGGAGGGAGTCTACCCAGCAGCAAAGACCACGCTTCCAGCTACTCTCCGACATTGTTCCCGATCCCATTATCCCACAAAGGTATGAGATTTATCCAAATAAACCCAGTTTGCATCTTCTGATTTCCAGTCAGGTTGTCCCCCGCGGTGACAGGCTCCAACCGTCTTTCCTGGTACTGGAAGAGATGTGTAGAGCAAAACACATTAATTTGAATGGTTTATTTACACAAAAAACTTTGTGTTCCTGCTCAGTGCGAGGCTCTCTGCCAGAGAGTAGAGATGTTGAGACTGGAGACGTGGTTCCTGCTGCTGAGTGTGGTGGGGGGCACTTACAGGTGGACAGTCAGAATACAGTGTGCACAGAAGGGGGACTCATAACCTGGAGGCAGCCTGCATAATGGAAAAGCCAGGGGTGCTGGCCCGGGGACCCGAGTGGGAGACACAAGACCCGTGTTGGAGGCTTGGCAAAATGCTTTTGAGTCTTCCGTGATGAATACAAGTGTACGTGTTCACGAGGGAAGGGACTTTGAGGCAGAGGGATCAGTGTTTGCATGGCAGGTGGATGTTGAGAGGGTTCAAATAATGTGTAGTCATTTCGTTTGGCTTGGGATGTAACAACAGGGTTTGCAGGGAGAGTGTCAGGGAAGGGAGTGTAAGACGTTACGTGTGGTAGATATGAACCCGGGCTTCCTTCCGTGTGAGAGACTGTTTTGAATCCCCGCTTACGTGGGCGATGCATGAATTAGGATTCCTGGTTGCGAGAAAAGAGACTGACTTCAACTGGTTTAACCAAGTAGGAATGTCTGTTACTAACTTTCAGGGATATGTAATGGGTCCCAAAGGAGGGATAAAGCCGGGCCTCTGGTAGGAGCCCAAACCGGGCTTTGTGGAACCGTGCAAGTCTAAACGTCTGCTTCTCTCTGCACGTCTGCTGAATGATTCTCACTGCAAACCGATTTTCCTGCTTCTTAGGCCACAAACAACTCCCGAGTTTTTATCTCCTCTGTTCATGAGACCAGAGAGCACAGAACAAAAAGAGCAGACTCAGATCCAAATTCCCGGGGACCAGCATTATCATTAGACTGTTTTGAGTAAAGTATTCACTTCGATACTGTTGCCAGAAAGGTCAGGCCAGGTGGTAAAACGTGGCTTCCGGGGGCCACCGAGGACTCATGTGGCTCATGAGCTAATTTATGTAAGATCCTTAGCAATATGCCTGGCATGTGGTGATTATTCCATAAATGTGATTCCAGGAGGTAAGAGGTGAGGGCAGGGGTGGGTGTACGTACAAAGGGTCCTGGAAAAACTATTTGTGTTCAATAGTGTCAGACAATGAGAGGGGGCCCGGCACACTGGCACAGAGCAGAGAATCACTGAGTAGGTAGGTTATTACCGCGTCAGAATGCTCTGCTCTGTCTCCCCCCACCCCACCCCCACGCCCCTTGGCCCGTTAGTTTCTTGCCTATCAAGAAAGTTGTTTGGCTCCAGTATGTATTCTCAGCTCCGCAGACAGTAACCGATGCCCCCGACCACTGGCTGCAGTCTTCCACCCAAACGAATGGCTCATTGTCTCCCGCCTGCAGCCTCCACGAGCCTGGACCTTCTCGAGCCTCGCGGTCAGGCCCACTCTGCCCCTGAGCACTACATTTTGGACCCCTGGAAACTCTACCCTTCTTCCGACTCATGTCAACAAGATCCCAGCATGCCTTGCAGCCAGCAGCGCCTGAGTTATCTCATTGCAGAGACACATTTGCCAGCTAGCACATTTGCTGCTTTAATTAGACTAGTTTTGACAAGCTCCAAAACTTTGTTTTTGATTTTTATCTTTGGGATGATTTAAAGCACCATAAAGCTGTGTAATTGTTGTGGGCAGGTCACATATTCACCAACATCCATCTGCTTCCTTGGAAAACTAAGCACCCCAAGCTTGGAATGGAGCGTGGAAAGCAGACAATAAAAAGAGATTGCCATAGGTTAATGCTTTTTCTCGTGCCAAATGTTTGTTTGTTTGTTTGTTTTTAATTTTACTCTCTCTAGTGTTCTTGGCAGTGTACTTAAGCAACTGTTTTGACCTTCCTTTCATTTTCAACTGATAAAAAATAATTAACATGCTGATATTCTGGGCTTGTTGCTTTCAGAGGAGGTGAAGATGTTCGCATGGTGCCTGGGAGTCTACAAAGGAAACTCATGTAAATTGCCTCATTTAACATAATCCCATGAAGCCATGCGCCTGTCATCAGTCCCATTTTACAGATAAGGAACCCGAAGCTGAACAAGGTTCAATGGGTATTGCAAGGTCAATGAAGCTCCATGAAATGAGTGTTTATTGAAGCTCCCCTTTACTGCCACGGGCGGGGAAAAGATACCACGTACAATGCAGAATTACTTGGGACTTTGCTAGCACATTGTTCCTCTGTTCTGCTGTTCTGCTTCCCTGTCTGCTCTCATGTCAACTGACTTTTGCTCATTGGATAGTTGGCTTCAATAGAGCATCTGGTTATACTTAATTTTTTTTTACTTTTATTTATTTGAGATGAAAGAGAGAGAGAGAGAGAGAGAGAGAGAGAGAGAATGAACAGGGGAGGGGCAGAGAGACAGGGAGAGGAAATCCCAAGCAGGTTCCCCACTGTCAGCGTAGAACACGATGCAGGGCTCTATCTATCTCACAAATCGTCGGATCGTGACCTGAGCCAAAATCACAAGTTGGGTGCTTGACAGACTGAGCCACCCAGGTGCCCCATCATCTGGTTATACTTATTAAGGCCACATGGAGGTTGCAGGTCCCGGGAGTGGAATGGGGTTCTCATCGTAGCCATTCCTGAATACATAATTCCGTGACAGATCCTGAATACATAATTCCGTGACAGACTGCCCAACTGGATCTCGTCTCTGTGCTCCTTTCCCAGAATTATACAGCTTAGCCCTCCGCACCCACCCTTCCTTACATAGATGAATAATTTTTTTTTTTTTATCTTCCCAGGAATGTTCCTTTCGGACTAATTAACAAGGGGGGGAAATAAGCTTTAGGGGTTGATTGGCGAAGTCTTGGGCCTACCCTGACATATTTGTTGACTGTAGGCCTGCCACTTCTCTCAGCTTCTGGGCAACATAAGCCCAACAATATTGTCTTGAGTAATAAACGAGATTACTCACAATTACCTCAAACATGTGCAGGCCTCTTCCCTTTAAAAAAAAATTTTTTTTAACCTTTATTCATTTTTGAGAGACAGAGAGTGAAGGGGGAGGGGCAGAGAGAGAGAGGAAGACACAGAACCGGAAGCAGGTTCCAGCACAGAGCCTGACGTGGGGCTCCAAGCCACGAACTGTGAGATCATGACCTGAGCCAAAGTCGGATGCTTAACCGCCTGAGCCACCCAGGAACCCCAGGCCTCATCCTTTTTAATCAGTCTGCTACTTACTGCACCCCTGCCCCACTGCCCTAACCCTACCCTAGGCTCTTACTCCTCAATTCCCCTGTTGGCCTCTGAACTTCCTTCTCCCAGGGAATATTCCACCGAATACACATACATTGGGCGAATTATTTACCTCCATCCCTCTACTGAGGGGAAAACTCTGTCCTTCTCCCTCCCCTACATTCACACGTTCCTCCCGCTGAATCTTCTGGGTCCCGGCGATGAGCTTGCCATTTATGACCGGCCATGACATTATGGAGAGGCACAGGCTGCAGGTGAAAACAGATGAGGTGCATATTAACTACTTTCCTCTTCGTTCTCCCCCCATCTTGTCTGTTGCCTGTTCCTGCTGCGCAGTCCTCCCCGTGGGCCTTTTGGCACACGGATTCTTCTGCGTGTCTCACCTTCTCCTCACCTCTGGCTGTGAAATCCTGTCCTTGCTCCAGTATCTCCATGAAATGACAGCTCTCTAGTGTCATGTGATGCGGCCTTTCCTTGCTCTGTGTGATCGCGGTGTTGACAGGCATTGTTTGAGCAGTGTTTTGGGCCTGGTTCCCTAGACGTCGAGTCTGGGAAGTCTTCATGCAAGTGGCCTGAGTGTTGGTAGACATGTGAGGGAGTGAGGGAAGGAGGTCGGATCAAGAAAGGAAGGTAGGCAAAGAGAGAGAGAGAGAGAGGGAGAGAGAAGCTTCATAACCTCATTGAAATTGTAGAGTGGTGGGGCTGGGGGTGGGGGAAATGGGGAGATGTTGATCCAGGAGGAGGAACTTGTAGCTATAAGATGAGAAGGTCGTGGGATCTCATGTAGAGTGGGTGACTGTGGTTCACAGTACTGTCTTCTACACTTGAGAGTTGCTAAGTGGGTAAATCTTAAATGTTCTCATCACAAAAAAGAAATGGTACTTGTGTGACACGGTGGGGGCTTAGCTGACCCTATGGTGGTAATCACTTTGCAGCATATGAGTGCATTGGGTGATACTTTGTAAGCCTTAAATGTATACAATGTTGCATGTCAATTACATGTCAGTAACTCTGGGGAAAAAAAGACAAAGACAAAGAAATCTAGGTTTCGGGGAAGCGAGCCTCAGCCTGACCCCACCCGGAGGTCAGGAGTGTGAGTTGCACCAGCAGCTGTCTTACCCAAAGAGAAGGTGGCTTTGGTCAGCCATTGTCTAGGAGCCGTTTCCCAGCCTGTAACTCACAGGCGTCTCCAGGGAATATGTGGAGACCTGGGCAGGACACCAACATCATCTGCTATAAATAATCAATGAGGTCATTGTGATCTTTATCAAACATCTGATGGACCTCACTGACATCCCAGACACTATTCTAGGCAATTTGCAATCAACAAAGATTGAGGTGTGTCTGAGTAGCAATTTCTTGAAGGCAAACATTCAAGCACAGGGGACTGAGACAGGACCAGGCAGGAGCTGGTTTATGTGAACAGGGCAGAGTCCCAGGTATTGACACCAGGGCCCACAGAGGGATCAGCAAGTCATCCGAGCTTTTGAGTTACTGTTCCCTAACTGCTCTGTGAGTCTGAGTGGGAACAGGCCTGTTCCTGGGCGGGTGGAGGACAAACCTAAAGATTTGAGTCAATGGCTGTGGCTCGGGGAGAAGTGCTGTTTGGGACCAGGGAACTCGGCAATCACATTGGCCTGGATGCTAATCAAACAGGCTTAAGAAAAAAGGGAGAATAGGGGCACCTGGGCGGCTCAATCGGTTAAGCGTATGACTCTTGATTTCGGCTCAGGTCGTGATGTCACTGTTCATGAGTTCAAGCCCCTCATCAGGCTCTGCACTGACAGTGCAGATCCTGTTTGGGATTCTTCCTCTCTCTGCCCCTCCCCGGCTTGTGCTCTCTCTCTCTCTGCATTTTTAAATAAAAACTTAAGGGGCGCCTGGGTGGCTCAATTAAGCATCTGACTTCAGCGCACGTCACGATATCACAGTTCATGAGTTCAAGCCCCGCGTCAGGCGGGTACGGCTGACAGCTCGGAGCCTAGAGCCTGCTTCAGATTCTGTGTCTTCCTCTCTCTCTCCGCCCTTCCCCTTCTCTCTCTCTCTCTCTCTGTCAAAAATAACTAAACATTAAAAAAAAATTTTGTTTAAAACTTAAAAAAAATAAGAAAAGAGAGAAAAGGGAGTATCTCCTGACTTGTGGCAATAACCAAGGGAGGGTCTGACCAGTTACGGCTGGGGCAGGGAATTCTGAATGTGCACTCAGTCCCTCCTGCTCTGTCACTCAGTTCTGCCCCGTTCTGTGCTGTCTTTATTCCCACACAGCTTCTACCCTTCACTGGCTTCGAGAAACTGCAAATTACATTCTGTCAGTTTAGCAATCCCTGAGATGAGAGAGACCTTTCCCAGTCGTTCCAGCCCAAGTCTCAGGATGGTCTTCGCTGGGCAGATCTGAGTCACGTGATGAACACTAAGGCAGCCGCTGTTGCTGGAGGTGGGGGGATGGGGTTTACCCAGGGTCTGGCTAGGCTGGCTGCATGCCTCCCACCCGCCGAGCTGTGTAATCAGCCCCAAGAGAGGCATGTGGGCTAAGACAGGGGGACTGGAAGGAAGGGTCTCTCATCAGACGAGATCTGCAAGGAAGGCGGATCATCAAACCCGCCCTCCTGCAGCTCCCTTAAGTTTTTATGGGTTTCCACATTCCCATCCCGTGGCCCTTGTGGTGGGGCATGCGCCCGGCCGACTGCGGGGGGCCGCGAGTTCATGGCCCCCGGCAAGCTCAGGACACGACCGATTTGACAAGTCGTATTTAATGCTGGGCTTGTAAGGAAGTTTCTCATTTTCATCTGACAGTTTTTATGATGGAAGTCAAGCTCACTCGTTCATAATTGACAGGATTTTTATTCATTTTGGAGAAGTTACAGCTTCCGACGGCTTGCAGTCTGCAATCTATACAGACATTTTCTGTTAACCTCGCAAAGCTGGAGAACTTGGCTTCGACATTTTGTCACCAGTCTTGTCAATTTCTAGACAGGTGACTTCACCCCAATCTCGTCGGGCTGTGTCTCTCCTTAAATTTGAGAGTTATTTCCTTGGACAAGGCCGGTGCCAGAGGCTTGAATATTGTTGTTTGTTGACTTGTGTAATGTCTGGGAAAATGATTTTCTCACTGTGATGTGACATTGACTTTTCATCTTTGGTGCCCAGCTGCCCCAGCTCACATTTCCCGTGTCTGGAGGCACACAAATCCATTCGGGGTATATGTGAGCTTCAGGAATCAGATTGCTTACTGGTAGAGTGCTAGAGAGCAGTGATTGACCTCCGAGATAGTTTTGAAAGAATTACTCGAAAAGTTACTCTTAATACTCTATCATTCCAAAACACAATGAGGTGTAATTTATAACCTTGAGGTTTTCTATTCACAGTGTTGGGGAGGGGGCCGGGGGGGGGGGATCTCCTTTCTGCCCCTAAATATCCCACCATGTTTCTCTGTTATAGCACCCTACACACCATCCTGGGAGTATTCATGGGTTGTACTCTCTCTATATATCATGAACTTCTCCAGAGGACTCATTCATTCAACTATGAATTTGGTGAGCATTTTCTTTAAGCTTGGGTAAAAGCCACATGATGGCGAGATGGTTGGGGGTGTGCTGTAGGGTTTGGTTTGGAGGAAGGTGGGGATCAAGAGCTGGCCCTGGGGAGAGTAGGGTTTGGAATGAAGCCCCGCAAGGCAGGCAGGACATGTTCAGGTCTCCTTTGTGTCACATACATGTGCTGGTGTGGGTACACAGAGGCCATCAAGTCATGGAACCATCCCTGGTGGAGCTCAGTGTCAAGGTGGGGAGACAGACAAGTGAATACCTGCAACAGAGCGCGGCAAGCAGGGCTCTGGCCCATGCTGGGTAACCTGTCCCCAGGTTGTCCATCAGGGATGACTCTGCCATCCTAGGAAACAACTGAAAATGGACAAGGGAAGTTTGGTTATCCACAGCGATTGGATTTTGAGTGGCTGATGATGTTAGATGTCCTATAATGCATGGGACAGACCCACTAGATGGTGAGCAACTCCACCCTGAATGCCAGTGGTGAAAAGAAGTAGGTTGTCTTGTGGGTATCATGAGGACGTGCTTCCTGCTCACTGCGGTGTTCCTAGAGCTGGCAAAGAGTAGGTTCCCTGTGAGTATTCATTAGGTAAGGGAAACTAGATCAAATGGAAGAGCCCGCAGAGGGTGGAGGAGGGGACAGGCAGCCACTGGCAGGGAGGAGGGACTCCTGTCTTTGAGCCTTTTGCCGGGCACATGAGACACCAGGCCTAGGCATCAAGACTCTTCTAGATGCCTCTTGCATGTGACGGTGAGCTTTCTTCAAGTCTTCCTTCCCAGGCGTGCACTGGCTCAGGGCTTGGGTGGGGCTCTGCCTGTGAGGTGAACCAGGGTAGGACTGGAGATGAGACCAGCTCACGTACGTAAACTTCTTGGCTCCCTCCAGCTCTTAGCTAGAGCAGCTTCTTTACAGATTCAGTGCAGTGTCTTTGTTAAGAACAGATGTGTTAGGGGGCGCCTGGGTGGCTCGGTCCGTTAAGCGTCCGACTTCGGCTCAGGTCATGATCTCGTGGTTCGTGGGCTCGATCCCCGCGTCGGGCTCGGTGCTGACAGCTCGGAGCCTGGAGCCTGCTTCGGATTCTGTGTCTCCCTCTCTCTCTGCCCCTCCCCCACTCATTTTCTCTCTCTCTCTCGCTCTCTCAAAAAATAAATAAATGTTAAAAAAATTTTTTAAAGAACAGATTCATTAGACTCTCTGATTCCAACTTTTGTTCCCTTCAACATCTCTTTGTTGATTATTACCAGGATTAAGGCATTGTTCTGGACTTTGGATACAGCAGAGAACAAAGACAGAGTCCCTGCCTTCAAGGAGCTCGCGTTCTCGTTGGGGACACAGGCAGTGAACACAGAGTGGTACACCAGTGGCAGGTACCGATGGGGTGAGGAGGAAGGGATGGGGGCTGGTTCACATGGGCTCTCAAGGAGACCTCTCTAGGAGGGAGGAAGCGGGGAGGGGCAGGGGAATAACTGGAGGAAGGGAGCCCTGTAGAGGCAGCAGCACGTGCCTAGTGAACTTGAGGAGTGAGGAGGCAGTGACAGGGGGTGACATCAGAAAGGTGGCCGGAGGGCCTTCCAGGTCATTGTTAAGACCCTGCTTTGGCTCTGAGTTACATGGAGAGCCATCGGAGGATTTTGAGCAGAGGGGTGAACCAAGCAGGCTTGTTCTGAAAGCACCTTGTTTCAGTGGTCTGCTGCTGGTGGCTTCTTTGCCTGAGGTGACTAGGCCTTGCTTGTGCTGGTTTCACCTGAGCTCACCCAGCTGGGGGGCTGGGCTCAGCTGGGACGGCTGGCCCTCTCCTTCCATGTGGTCTTTCATCCAAGGAGGCTGCCTCTTCTAAGATGGTGGCAGCGTTCCTGGAGAACACGCGGTGAGGTTGTGCTTGCCTCCCAGGGCCTAAGTCACATTGCCAAGCCCAGAGTCTCCGTGGGACTGTCCACGGTGCGGATACCAGAAGACCTCGTTTACTGGGGCGGTTAATGTAGCAGGCTGCCATTCCCGCTGCTCTCTGGAGAACAGACTTGGGGGAAAAGGAATTGGCAGAGCAAGGGGGCCGGTTAGGAGGCTACATAATAACTCAGGGAAAGTGGTACAGGTGAGCGGAGTGATGAGAAATAGCCCCGTTCTGATCTGTTTTGTAGATGGAGCCCCCAAATGGTTTGTTGATGGATGGGGCATGAGGTATCGCAGGGATGGTAGTTAAAAGTGACCCCACGATGTCTGTCTCTGGTGACTCCAAGGGCAAAGTTGCTCTGTGGGGAGCAGCATAGACTGGGCCGGTGGGGGGTGGGGTGGATTTTTGTCCGTTGAACAGTGGGAGTTGTTTTGGACCCGTCCAGTTTAAGATATCTGTATTGGGTGTTGGTAGACTATACTCTTAAGGATTTGGGAGATGAGTTGGAATGGAAGAACATATTTGAAAATCATCAGCCTATGGATGGTATTTAAAATCCTGAGCCTGGGTGTGCCTGGGTGGCTTGGTTGGTTGAGTGTCTGACTTCGGCTCAGGTCATGATCTCGCAGTTCGTGGGTTCGAGCCCCGCGTCGGGCTCTGTGCTGACGGCTCAGAGCCTGGAGCCTGTTTCAGATTCTGTGTCTCCCTCTCTCTCTGCCCCTCCCCTGTTCATGCTCTGTCTCTCTCTGTCTCAAAAATAAATAAACGTTAAAAAAAAAAAAGAAAAAAAAAAGAAAAAAAAATAAAATCCTGAGCCTGGAGGGGCACCTCAGTGGCTCAGTCAGTTAAGTGGCTGACCTCAGCTCAGGTCATGATCTCACGATTTGTGGGTTCAAGCCCTGCATCAGGCTCTGTGCTAACAGTGTGGAGCTTGCTTGGGATTCTCTGTCTCCCTCTCTCTCTGGCCCCTGCCACTCATGCTTTCTCTCTCTCAAAAATAAATAAACAAACTTGAAAAAAAAAGTTTTAAAGCCCTGAGCCTGGAGAACACCACCAGGGGAGTGAGTGGAGAGAGCAGAGAGGACGTGTGAGGACCGAGCCCCGATTCTCTAACATTTCAAGGTCGGGGAGATGGGGAGGGACATCAAGGTGACCGAGCAGGACGGGGAAAGAGTCGAGAATCACCGGAGACTACTGAAGCGTGTGTGCTAAGAGTGGGAGGGTGCCCGAGTGTATCAGACGCTGCTAATGAAGTGGAAGAAGACAGTTGAGCACTCACTGATCATGCGGTTAGGCTGTGTGGAGGTCATGGGTCATGTGGCAAGGGCAGCTTCAGGTGAGCAGAGCCCAAGAAAGCCTTGCTGTTCTGGTTTGGGAGAGAGTGGGGGCAGAATGATCCCAGCTCTGCCTCCTGGTAAATGGATGTGCTTGGGCTCACGCGCACCATATGTGGCTTAGTTTTCCTACCTGTCAAATGTTGACGATAATGGCAGATATTTCATGGGGGCAGTGTGATAAATGGGTGCGATAATCCATATATAAAATGATGTACACATCGGCTGGCATACAGTTAGCACTCGGCAAAGTCAGCTACCGTTATCAGTGTTCCATGTTTACTAAAAGCTCGTTTGATTGATTCATTCTTGACTGGGAAGGTCGTTGATTGTAGGAATGGGCCAAGGAGGAGGGATGTTGATGTTTCAGAGACGCTGGAGAAGAAAATGTATACCTAACCCATTTTGAGGGGCTTATAAATGCCCTTGATTAGTGGCAGGAGATCCAGGGACCACAGCTCTTGACGGTCTGGCATCTGAAAGATGTGCTGGGATCTGAGTCTATCATTTAGTTGATTCTTAACATCTACTGGTCTAGATTTTATCAGCTCTAAAGGGGGCATATGATAGTACTCACTTTATATGAACTCCCTCTTGTCCCTGGAGTAAAACCAGTGGTCTTTAAGTACTGTCTGGCATCATGATGGTGGTAATGATGGTGATATTGATGAAGATTGTGTCAGCATTTAAACATCTCTTCATTTGCATCAACACCTATGGAAAGAAAGATACCGCTAGTCATCATTAGAATAATTGAGTAATTATTAGAATAATTACAATGTCTTGTATCTCTCCCCTGTGCAAGGCCATGCCTTGAGCCTGAGTGTTCAGGATGTTGATGATGAGGATGATGGACAAACTTCCTCTTTTCCCTGCAAGGTAGTTTTCAAGCTTCTAAAAATTAAGCTACCCCGCTGAGCCCAGGTTGGAATTTTACACTTGTGAGTAAATCTTTTGGGACAAGGTTGAAGGGAATTGGCAGCTGAGGCTCAGAAAACACGCCTTGCTATCCCCTTGGTTAAATTTATTTTCTGTCTAAATAGAAATCTTCAATTCTTATACTTTTTAGCCTGGCGGTAATAAATTCAGCATCAAGAAGAACATTTATTTGCAAGAGCGCCCCTGGTTTGCTGACTTTGCAGAATGGAGAAAAAAATGGGACATCGTTACACTATTTCTATTTGCCACACTGTTGTTTCCATTTTCCAATGTGAATATAGACCCCACCTGCATTTCATTTGTTCTCTCATTTTTGTGCGTGTTCCACTTTTTCTTCTTTGTGCTTCATCCTCCAGATTTAGCAGGGCTCTTTTGGCCATACGTAATATGTATTCCACATCGTCTCAATCTGTTAAGGCATTTTCCGTGTGCATTTCACGGCAGATCCTGATTGTAAATTGGTTGTAGAAACTTCATTGGCTTCCTGTCTGTGACATTTCTGATGGATGGTCCCTATTTATACAGAACAGCATGGCGTGTGCAGAGTTACAGGCTCCACGCCATGCTTAATGGATTGGAAGGAGAGAGCCGGTGGCCCCACTGTGAAGAGAATCATCCGCTTCCTTTGTGTACAGCAGTCAGAAAAGGCCAGTGATGGAGCACAGGCTGTGAAAGCTCTTGAGGCCGGCTCCGGTCATGGTGACTCCACAGAGCCTTCCTGGGTTCCTAAAGAACTCAGTCCCAGAAATATGGCGGTAACCTATTTTGCGAGGGGTTTTGTGATTTGGGCAAGACTGCCCACCTCTCCGCCATCGTCCAGCTGGGGGAGAAATCTTGGAATAAGAGAAGAGGGTCAGACCTGGTGCCCTTTGTTGTCAAATTACTGGCTGAGGATTGGGGATGGGCATGGAAAATCTCTTTCTTCTGTTAAAGGCCGATGAGGTCAAGGTTCTGTTAGGAGGAGGAATATGAAACTCTCATGTAGACCTGCGGGGGGCGGGGGGGGTGGTTATCAGGACATTAATCTTCATATTTGAGGGATTTCTTGTTTATGTTAGATAATTGGCACAGCAGATATGTATCCTTCTGTTGCAAGCACAACAAAGTGTGCCCCTCCAAGTGTCTTAACAATAAGGGGAATTTCCTGGCTCATGTGAAACCTCTAGGTAGACACAGATTCAAGTGTGGTTTGATTCAGAGACTTAAACAATCTCAACAAGACCCAGTTTTCCCCTCACTGCCTCTCAGCTTCTTTTTCTCTCCCCTCTTGGATGGATTCTCCCCACATGGTTACAAAATGGCTGCAGCAGCTCCAGCTTCATGTTCCTATAATTTCAAATCCAGTGGAACATGGTTTCTTTCCCAGAAGTTTCATTGTGCCTCAACACTGACTGGCTTGTGTTTTACCCATCACAGCAGCAAAATCGGGACAGTTCTCTGATTGGTTTAGCTGAGTCATGTGTTCTATTTCTCGAGCCATGCATGGAGACTGTGCTGCCACAAGCCTATACATTAAGAGTGGGGTCGTCTCCCAGAGGGAAACCAGAGCACTGTTAGCAGAAAAAGGATCACTGAGTTCTGGGCAGTCAAAACTGACCTGCTACCCACCATCCCTGGGGGGAAAGCTAACTGAAATCTACAATGGAGGAACCCCTGACCCTATAATGTTCCCGCTTTCTCATTTCTGGACTCATCCACTCCAGCCAGAGATTTAGCAAAGGAGAAAAGACACATACCAGATGCTCAGTGAATATTTGTTGACCGAGTGAGCGAGTGGATGAATGAATGAACGTTACCACATATGCCAGAGGCCATTGCAATTTACGTAATATGTATTCCACATCGTCTCAATCTGTCACAATGTGGATTTAAGGATTTCTGAGGGGTGGACGGCATGCTTTGTCAATTGGGAAGAGTGCATTAATGAAGAGAGCGAGTGTGCTGAGGAAGGAGGAGAGAAGACAAGAGTACCGTGAGCGTCGAAGTGTATAGGTAGAGGTTGACTCCAGAGTTTGGGCAGGAAAGCCTCTCTGGGCTTGGAATCTTGCATGTCATGGTGCGTTGGGACATGGTGGCTAGATTTTCAGGCCACATCATTGGATTTGCCACCCTCTGACTCTCTTGGATTGCTCCCATCCCCAGTGCAGGGTTGAGCGTGTCGGTGTTTGTTTCTGTGCATCTGGAATAAGGAGGAACTAGGCCCCTTCCCCAGTTCCCCTCATTGGCGAGGAGAGGTATTCTCTTCATCTCTCACTGTGGGGCAGAGGAGATCACAGCCGCGTGCACCTCCCCTACAAGGGAAGAGTACAGAGCACCCTCCCGAGTCCCCTTCCCTGGCAGAAAACAACCCGTATGGAGCCAAGGGAAAGACCGTCACACCCTTCCTGAGATTTAGAGCTGATTTAGAGAAGCAACTCAATGAAAGGTGGCGTGGGCTCAAAGAGCATTCTTACGGTCTTTCTCTGAGTTGTAGGCAGTCTTCACCTTCTGTGGTCTCTTTCTCGTTTTAAATAATGCGCACTTTCCTTATTACATTTGACACCCTTAAGTAATTTTCTCTGCGTGGAATTTGGCCTTTGGTTGCTACTCTCCTAATGATGGTTTGGAACCATTTCTGGAGGTCGAGGGACTGAGGTGTATTGCTTGCCAATGGCTGTGTGATGGAGAAAGAACCAGGTCTCAGCTGACTCAGTGGCAGTTGGTGGCAGGTGGCAGGAAGTGCTACCTTCCCTGCTGTCCCCCCACTTTTGACAGAGAAGCAGTGCTCGCCCCTGTTTCTCTAATCCCAGTCCTCCTGAGCCAAGGGGCCAAGAAGCACAGCTGAGTCTCCAGACCATTGAGTTCCTAGAGTCTGTTCTCCTGGACCACTCTCCTCTCCGACCTCCTTGCCCATCAGACCACACTGCTTTTCCTGCTTCCTGCTTCCTCCTTCCTCCTTCCTACTTCTGCAGATGGACGGTGGGTAGTGCTATTGGGTGAGTACAGAGACACACACAAGGACTTGTTTTAAAACAGTGGGGCCTGAAGGTTCACCCAGTGGCCTTGGGTATCACCTGTTTTTAAATGAACTTTTTATTGAAGCATAATATCCAAGTGGAAAAGAACATAAATCCTAAGCACAAATCTTGGTGAATTTCGACAAAGTGGATACCCCTGTGTGACCAAAACAGACCCTTGATCACTATTGCCAAAAAATTAACCATGATCCTCATTTACCATCAAATATCTTTACCTGTTTTGGACTTTGCATAAATGAAATCATGTAGTGTTTATTTTCTCATGTTTTTAGCTTCCTGGGCTCAACATTTTATCTGTGAGGTTCATTCATGCTTTTATATGTAGCAATAGTTCATTTTTTAAATTTAAATTCCAGTTTTTCTCCCTCTCAGTTTTTATCTTATTTTTTCTTCCCTTCCCCTATGTTCATCTGTTGAGTTTCTCAGATTCCACATATGAGTGAAATCATATGATAACTATCTTTCTCTGGCTGATTTATTTCACTTAGCATAATACCCTCCAGTTTCATCCACATTATGCAAATGGTAAGATTTCATTCTTTTTCATCACCAAGTAGTATTCCATTATGTGTATGTGTATATATATATGTATATATATATACACACACATTATATATTATATATATTATATGTATTTCATTATATATATTCATGTATATAATATATTTCATTATATATTCATATATATAATATGTTTCATTATATATATTCATATATAATATATATTTCATTATATATATTCATATATATAATATATTTCATTATATATTCATATATATATGTGTTTCATTACATATATTCATATATATAATATATATTTCATTATATATATTCATATATATATATTATATATATATATATATATATATATATATATATATATATATATATATACACGCACACACAAAATCTTTAGCTATCAGAAGCTCAGCAGGGTCAGGCCTGGTTCATACTTGGATGGGAGCAATGGTTCATTTTTATTGCCACACCATTTACTACTATATGCATATATCACTATTTACTGATTTATTTATTTGGTTGTTGGACTTTTTCTCCTCCAGTACTGGAGTACTGTGAATAATGTTGCTTTGAACAGTCTATTGATTACATGTCTTGTGGTGCATAGGGGTATTTCTTTTTGTTGGGTATATACCTAAGCATGGAGTTTCTGGGTCTTAGGGCACACCTTTGCTTTTGTAAGTACTTGAAAACAGTTTTTCAGAGTGACTGTGTTACCATAAGCTCATGTCAGCAGCACAGTAAGAAAGTTTCAGTTACTGTAAATACTCATCGTTTACAACAAATTAAACTCTTCTGGTACGCTTGTAGTTGGTCCTTATTGTGGTTTTAATCTGCATTTCTCTGTCACCAGTGGAGAATCTTTTCGTGTGTTTGTTGGTCATTTTAATATCTTCTCTGTGGGGTTGCATTCAGTTCTCTTAACCATATTCTATTGGGTTATCTGTATTTTTCTTACTGATTTGGAGTTTTCTAGTTATACTGGACATGAGCCCTTTGTTGGATGTACATACTGAAAATATCTTATTCAGTGGTGATTTTTGACAAAGTTTTAAATCTTAAAAATGTCCAATGTATTATCTTCCACTTAGTGGTTACTGTTTTTCGTGTCCTGTTCAGAAAAATTTTGCTTCTTTCAAGGTCATGTTTCTATTCTCCTGTATTATCATCTAAAAGCATTATTGTTTTGTCTTTCACATTTAGACGTATAATTCATCTGGAATTGATTTGTTTATGGTGTGAGGTATGGGGTCATGATTTACTTTTTCCTTTATATGGTATCCTACAGTCCTAATATCATCTATTAAACAGAATAAAATGTCTCATCTTTATGGTTCTGCATATTACTTTTGTCCTAAATCAGGTGACTTTATATTTGTGTGGGTATTCTTCTAGACTCACTGTTCTGTTCTATTTGTCTTCTTCTTCTTTTTTTTTTTTTTTAAATGTTTATTTTGGGAGAGACAGAGCATAAGCAGGGGAGGGGCAGAGAAAGAGGGAGAGAGAGAATCCCAAGCAGGCTCCATGCTGCCAGCGCAGAGCCCGACACGGGGCTAGAACTCACAGACTGTGAGATCATGACCTGAGCCAAAATCAAGAGCTGGATGCTTAACCACCTGAGCCACCCAGGCACCCCCATTTGTCTTTCTTCTGTCCTTGTACCAATATCACACCATCTTAATTACGGTAATCTTGATAATCTGCAGTCTGAGTTCTTCAACTTTGTTCTTTTGTTTTTTAAGTTTTTATTTACTTACTTTAGAGAGGCAGAGACAGTGCAAGTGGGGGATGGGCAGAGAGAGAGAAAGAGAGATGAAGGGAGAGAGAGAATCCCAAGCAGGCTCCTCACTGTCAGCACAGAGCCCAATGTGGGGCTTGAACCCACAAAGCCGTGAGATCGTGACCTGGGCTGAAATCAAGACTCAGATGCTTAGCCAGCTGAGTCACCCAGGCACCCCAACTTTGTTCTCATTGAAGATTTTCTTTTCTATTGTCGCTGTATGTATTTCCATATAAATGGCAGAATCAGCTGTCAGCTAATTGACTCTTGTGATTTTTTATTTGCTCTTAAGCTCGTCCAATTATTTTATTTCAGTTTTCAATTCTAGAATTACCATTTGATCCTTTTATATAGAAATATAGGACTGAGCATACTGATGATAAATCCATTTTATGAAACACTGTTCCGTGGAGGGAAATTTGCCAGTACACACCAAAAAGCCTTAAGTCCATGAACGCTCTTTAAGTCAGAAGTTTCCATTTTACAAGTTTAAGGGTATTATCATATGTGTATAAATAAATATTTATAAATATGTGATTTGCAAGTGTTGTCTGTAGAAGTTAAAACAGTTGGAGATCCAAATGTCCATCATCAGGGGATCAGCTGTAACAATAAGGGCACCGACAACAGACCAGCATTCAGCTGCTTGAAATGACTGATCAAAACTGATGAAGCAGGGCACCCGGGTGGCTCAGTCAATTAAGCCTCTGACTTCAGCTCAGGTCATGATCTCTCGGTTCGTGAGTTCGAGCCCCGCGTCGGGCTCTGTGCTAACAGCTCAGAGCCTGGAGCCTGCTTCCAATTCCGTGTCTCCCTCTCTCTCTGCCCCTCCCCTGCTCATGCTGTGTCTCTCTGTCTCTCGAAAAATAAACATTAAAAACAAACTGATGAAGGGATAAAAAGTGTGGTATGTCTATACAATGGAATGTTACTCAGCAGTAAAAAGGACGGAAGTACTGGTACAATAGATGCTGTAACACGGATGAGCCTTGAAAACACTATGCCACCTGAGGGAGGCCAGCTGGTCAAGAAGACCACATATTGTGTGGTTGCACTTACGTGACTGGTCCAGAATAGGCAAGTCCATAGACAGATTCTCACTGACATATGTTTTCCATGATTTTTTGTTAACAGAAAGTAGTGGGTTATTAGGAGGAGCAAACTGCATTTGGGTCTCAGTCCTGCTGTTAATTAGGTAGCCCCTGGAAATTCATAGTCTTTGCCTGAGTCCCAGTTTCTTCATCTGTAAAACAGAAAAGGTGCCACATGCCTCATGGGGTGTCATAAGCATGCAATGTAGTAATGAACTTGCAAGTACTCTGTAAATGAAAGGGTTATGTATTTGCAGGATTTTATTGCGCGACCCACGTGACCTGTCTCAGAGTCATTACTTGCGAATTTTTGTTTTATATTTTGCAGTAGACTTTGTTTAATATTCTCTGGGTCCTTCCATTTGTCACATAGGAAGTGTTGGTCAGACTTGGCTGTGATCCGGAGAACTGTGATTTGTGGTTTTGTGCTATTTCTTTTGCATTGGGTGGCCTTCCTTACAATTCCATCACTTTCAGAAAATGAAACGAAAACACGAAGCAATCCTTTCCATACAGATTTTGGCGCTTCTCCAAGGTTCCTGTCTTCTTTGGTGGAAATGAGTTTTCTGAGTCCTCGACGCAGATTTCCCTGGGGACCGCTGGCGCCAATGGTACTAAGCGGTGCTTGTGGACCCGAAGTCATTAAGCAGAGCTGGAGCTGGCTCCGAGCCAGGGCTGGCTTGTGGAAGGTGTTTGTCTTCAGCCACTCTCCTGTCCCTTTCTGTGTCCTCCCTGACCTCCTAGAGTGTTGTCGTTGTAACTCCTACACATCCCCTGAATATCATCACCCTGGGGAGCCCAGGATCACTCACTCACCTGAGCTAACCTTCCCAAGAAATGCCTGACCTGCATGTCCAGTCTGTAAGGGTATGTTTCCCAGAGTGAATTCCGTAGAACATGGTTCTGTGATAGGCTCCGTGCGACAAAAGTTCTGGGGTCAAATAAACTTGGCAGACTTTGCAGAGGATGGTCCGTTTTGAACATTTTGTAAATTTCTTAATGTACATAGATTATTAAGGGCTTTAAGAATTCCTGCTTTTTTATCTCATTTTGGTTTCCTTCTGGGATTCTTATTCCACATGTGATGTTGTCCTAAAAGCCCTGTTCATTTGTTTTGTCTAATATTTTTCTCACTGTTCTTCCTGTTGGAGAATTGCTGTTGATTTAGTTTCAACTTTATTGACTCTTTCATAACTTTTGATTTGCTGTTAAGCCCATCCAATTATTTTATTTAAAATTTTTAATTTTTTAAAATGTTTATTTATTTTTGAGAGAGACAGAGACAGGATGCAAGTGGGTTAGGGGCAGAGAGAGAGGGAGACACAGAATCCAAAGCAGGCTCCAGGCTCCAAGCTGTCAGCATAGAGCCCGACACGGGGCTCGAACTCACAGACCGTGAGATCATGACCTGAGCCGAAGTCGGACGCTCAACCGACTGAGTCACCCAGGTGCCCCATATTTCAAAAATTTTAAAGTTAATTTGAGAGAGTGAAAGAGAGCAGGGAAGGGGCAGAGGGAGAGGGAGAGAGAGAATCCCTTGCAGGCTCTGTGTTGTCAGTGCAGAGCTTGAACGTGGGACTCAATCTCAAAACCACAAGATCATGACCTGAGCCAAGATCAAGAGTCAGATGCTTAAGTGACTGAGCCACCCAGGCGCCCCTCAATTTTTTAATTATAGAATTTCCATTTGGTTCTTTTATATAGTTTTGATGTCATTGCTGAAATTCTGTTCACCCATTTAGATTATATTTTCTTTTAAGTTAATGAACACGATACCTGCTTTATGGGTTTGGTCTGCTAAATAATACATCTGTGCTAATTCAGGCTTGATTTTTAATTGACTTTTTTTTTTCTTGACTATAGGTCATATTTTCTATTTGCTTGCATGTGTCGTACTTCTGAACTTTTTACTGAACAAAGTGGAGAGTATTGATTTTATTTATTTTTTTGGAGGATGACTCAGTTGATAGCCAACCATCTTGAATTTGTGTTGGTTAGATTTTGTGCCTTGTTAAGATTAATCTGTGAGAAGTCCAAGATGTTTATTAAATCCTATCATTTGGAGAGGACCCAATCTCTAAAGTCTGCTGTAGATCTTATCATGTCTTGATTTTAGGATCTTTTAGGATGTGCCTAGTATGGGCCTCACTCTAAGGTATGGTCTTTAAAACTAAATCAGGGCCCTCTGTTACCCCAGTATTAATAAGGTTTTAATGAGGTCTTACTCCTCTCTGTCTCTCTGGGGTGGGATTTCAGCTTCATGGGCCCTGCTCAAGCTCCAATGTCTCCAGCCCACAGTCTGTGGCGTGCAGCTGGGGTCTCACCCTGTGTTCGTGCAGCCCGGTTCTTATCGCTGCCTTAGAGCATCCCCTTCCGCCCCGCTCCCCTCCACACAGTGCCCGGACCCACAGATTCTGGCCACTCTGCTTCTTCAGCCCAGTGACTTCATGCTGTGCCTGGACTCCAGTTCACAGTCAGGAGGTTTTTATGAGATCTGGGGTAATTATGAGGCTCATTTGTGAATTCCCCTCTTCTTGAGGATTTCAGTCTTGTGTAGTTCACATGTCTGAAACAGTTTCCTTATACACTGTCCTCAGTTTTAGGATTGTTTATGGTAGGAAGCCAAGTCAGCTGGAATATCATAGCTGGAAGTTCAGAGGTCTTAATTTTAGGGCTTGTTTTGCCACTGTGTGTCAGGTAACTCACTTCCTTTTTTATCTTTTTAATGTTTATTTATTTTTGAGAGAGAGAGAGAGAGAGAGCGAGCAGGGGAGGGGCAGAGAGAGAGGGAGACACAGAATCGGAAGCAGGCTCCAGGCTCTGAGCTGTCAGCACAAAGCCTGACGTGGGGCTCAAACTCACAAACCAAGAGATCATGACCTGAGCCGAAGTCAGATGCTTAACCAACTGAGCCACCCAGCCTCCCCCCTTCCCCCTCCCCCGTAACTTATTTTCAAATGGTAATGGCATTGTCCTTGCCTTTAAACCCAGTAAGCTCAGGACAAAAATTTTAAGTTTCCATCTTTAAGCATCTGTTTGGTTTTAAGTTTCCTATAAGCCAAAGTTGAGTGCAATAAATAGAAATCACTTTGAGTATTTTAAGAAAAGGTAGAAAGGCATTCAGTACAAGGAATTCAATGCTAACACAATCACTGGAAGGAATCACCTTCAGATCAGCATAGAATCAATTCACCAGGGATGCTTATATTTCTGAAGCTTCCAGGTGAGCTTTTCTGGGAAAAAGGACCTCTGTTAGCATTTCAAATGCCTATTGGAAGACAGAACTGGAGGATAGATCCTGAAATGCTCTTGCAGAAACTCCTCACGTTCCCGTGGCCTTCTTTGCCAGCAGAAGCAGCCCAAAAAGAGGGCAGAGAGGTTGGGTTAGTTCTTTTCTATTGTCCACATCCCACTCAAAGTCATCTAAACGGTGGAATGTAATTTGTACCCAGACCTTAGCTGCAAGTGAGTCTGTGAAATGGGGGCTGGAGCTTCCCAGTTTCCCCCAGCAGGCTGATGGGCAGGGGTTTGGAGCCAGCCCACAGCATCCGTCACATACTTTCCTCTCGGTTTAGGATTGCCTCTTCATCCTTCAGGACCTGCATTAAACGTCACCTTGACCTGCAAGCTCATTTGTTAATCTCATGCTGTGTACCTCTTATACGCATTCCTGTGTTTTCCCAAATGTTTTTATAGTTGTTTATTATTCTCTTCTCCTTATTAAATGGGGGCGGGGGGAACAGCCTTAGGAGGAGGGTTGTCAGTAGGTCATTGATGGGGGGTTTGAGACTGTGGGGTATTCATTCTGAACCCTGATGTCTAGGCCAACCAGTGGCTGGCACATAATGCCAAATACATGTTTACAGACCGAGTGGGTGCATCCGAAGAGGATAGTGACCATTCCACATCTTCAAATTGTATGACATAGGAAGACGTCCCTGTGGGGGAATGACCTGGGGCAGAGGCTGATTTTTGCCTTGCCCTCTATTCAGATTCTGTGTGAGCCAACTGCCAAAGATTGAAAAATTCTATACAACTGGTTATCTGGAGCCGGGAAGGGGACATAAGTGATGCTTTGATAGAATTCTGCAAGATCTTTTACAGTTAATTCTGTTGCCAGGGGTTGATGTGTGTGTAACTGCAATCTTGGACCCGTGAAGACCATTCTGAGCCCCGGATCCAGGCTTGCAGAAGGCACGTGAGTCACCTACCACCTGAACGTTTCTGATCTGTGAACCAGAAGAGGGGAACCCTCCCTTGTGGGGTGATACATGCTTGTGCCAAGTAGATGGCTTCCCTTGCAGTGGCTAGGATGGATGGTTTGCCTCTTGTAGACATACTCCTGTCCCCAAAGGAGCCCTTCCCACTCCCTGGCCTCTCACTCAACATGGCCCATTAATAGCTCTGGCCCAGATTCTGCCTCCTAGAGCTCAGCTGGAGCTTTTTCAGGCTGGCCCAGCTCATTGTGCAGGAGTCTGTGCGGGTTCTTCATGCGAGAGGGAAGCTCGTATTTGTGTGTACGCACCATGAGTCCCCAGCCTCTGTCGGTTCTACGACTGCCTGATACAGACTCTTAGCGCTGAAGGGACCTGGGAGAACCTGGGATGATCAGAGAGGCTCTGGGTTAGGTGCTAGGGAATCAGGATCTTGCCAGCTGTTCTGTATCTTCAGCAAATCACATCACCCCTCAGCCAGTCACAGCTGCCTAACCTACTTGCAGTTGGTTACAGGGACGTGGGGGCCATAGTTACAGAACCTTCTTTGGTAGCTTGTTTTGCAGCATTATTGTTCAATAGATTACTGATATCCCAACAATCCAATCACTAATACAATTTATTCACTCAACCAATATTTATTGAGCACTTAACTCACGCCGAGTGTTTCCCAGGTCCCCCAGCCAGTGAAAGGGGCCTTGGGTGATGTAAAGTTGTGCTCTCCTACGTGAAGTTACTGTCCCCCAGTCTTAAGGATGGGTGAGAATTCACAACTACTTATAAACATGCATTTGTTTTTCTGTGTGTGGGCGGGTGAGAGAAAGGGGGATGTTGGCGTGACTGGGTCCCTGCGAGACGGCTCAGTTCCGGGAATGAACTCCAGGTGAAGTCCCTGGACCCATTGATGGGAGCCAGCCCCTGAGTTAGGAGACTCCACCAGGTACTGCACCCCTGCCCCCTACCCCCAGCCTGGGAGGCGTGACCTGAGTGAGCCACCTGTGGTTTGGAACCAGTAGAGGACATTTTAAATATGTAGTACAGGGCACATGTCCTGTTTGAGTTTAGGAAGAGGGAATGTCCCATAGATGACAGTTTTTAGGAAAAGTCTTCATGAAGAAGACTGGGTTCGGCTTGGTTGATAATCATGATGATCTTGATCATATTTACATATGACATATTTACATAGTGATTTATAGTTTATGTTATCTTAGGGATATTAATACTGCTGCTGCTTCTATAATTACTTAGGTCCCTACCACGTGCCAGGCATGCACAAAGTACTTTACATACATTTTCTTATTTAATTCTAACAACACCCCTGGCAATAGTAGGCAAGTAATCTTTGTATCTCCATTTATAGAGGACACTGAAGCTCAGAGAGGTTAAGTGATGAGTCCACAGTCACACAGCTACCAAGTGGGAGAAATGAGAGCCAGTCTAAGTCCGCCTGCCTCTAGACCCTGACACTGTACTGCTTCTGCGTGTTCTTGGTGAGAAGCCAAGTTTCAGGGAAGCTACATGATTTCCCCAAGGCCAGGTAACTAGTTAGTAGCACAGCCCGTTTGGTCCAATATTCTGAATCGATTTCATTTTAGTTTAGTGTTTAAAGTTAGGGGCCAGAACATAAACTCAAATAAATCCATTCAGCTCCTTTGGGCGATGACTCAGGGAGGAGGAGAGACCGTCTGCAGGTGAGGAACGAGTCCATTATTTGGTCATGATTTCATCGCTTAGATCAGCGAGTGGAGACAGCTGGGCCCAATATTTATTTTCAATCGAGTGGATCAAAACAAAGCTGGGAAGCCATTTTGAGCTGCTGGGGGTGAGTTAAGCAAACGGCAAGGGGAGCAGTTTTGTTGTGTTGGAGCTTCGCTTCCTGAGAGAATCCATCTGGACTCCTCCCCTGCAGCTGTGGGGCCTTTAGAAGCTCATTTGCTCTTGGCTCCTTCCAGAGGGCTCCCGCGCCGGCCGGCTCTGACCGGCCTGTTGCCCCCTCACTCACGATGAGCTCCTTCCCGCTTCTGTATGTGCCACTCCCCGGGACAGGGACCAGAACACATACCTCCACAGATGGCACAGTTACACCGGAAGGACCCTGGTCACCGTCACCAGACAGCAGAGGTAGGGAAAGCCCAGTTTTCTCCGAGGGCTTTTTCGAAACAGAACCCGAGTCTCTCCCTCTTGTCCAAAGAGATGCTCGTACTGAATCTAGAAATAGAAGGGATTCTCAAGGCTATCTACTCTAAGATCCTTCCAGTGGCCACTTCTTTCATTTATCTTGTTTTTCATTTATTTATTCAACAAATACATCATTTATAATATGTATGTTTACGTAGATAAGGAAGCCGATGCCTGGCAGGTATAATACCAGGCACGGGGCTGCCGTGATGAAAGAAATAGGGACAGCTCCGTTTATACTCAAGTAGCCAACACAGGGAGGGAAACACGCATTAAATGAATTACAGTAAAAATAAAAATATGGTCCCAACGTGTGTTTATGCCATCAGGCATGTAAAGGAGCTCTAAGGGTGTGGGACAGGTAGACCTCACCTGTTCTTGAATGTGAGATGAGAAGGACAGGTAGGTGGTGGGAGGACGGGGGGCACAGAGCGGGGGTTTGGGGGGCAGGAGAAAGTTCAGGCGCAGGCACCCACATGTGAAGGCTGTAAGGTGGAGAGAAGAGTTTTCCATGCCAGTGAATCGTGAGCAAGCCCGTGTGGCTAGAACACGGTGGGGAGAGGAAAGGGCATGGGGGAAAGGGAGGAGAGTTTGCAGGTGTAGAAGCTTATGACGCTGGGCCCTCTAAGTCATACTGGGAGTTTGGGGGATGAAGTTCACAAGGACAGCTCGTGAAGTCCCCAGGCAGTGAGAAGGCGTCCACTAGGGGTAACTGCTCAGTGAAGCTGGCTAGGAAGTCCAAGGTCAGTGGGAGGTGGTGATCCTTGGGCCCAGATGTCTGTGCGGGAGATAGGATAGTCTCCAGTATTTACTGACCACGGGCTGTGAGCAGGTCTTCTCCCTCTGGCCCCTGACTCCCTCACCTCTGTCAACGCAGAGGATAGTGCCCACCCTCCCTGCTGCCGGGGAAGGAAGCTCTGGGAGGACATGTGTTTGCGTGCCAAGCTATGCCAAGCTGTAAGAGAGGGGACTAGGTGCTGTGGGGGCTGAGCAGAGAGGTCACCTCCCCTGGGGATGGCGGGGGAGGGGCGCTGGAGTTGGGTGTTGTCAGAGTAAGCGGCAGAGGGTAGGGACAAGGCACACGGGGACAGGAGGCATCCTGGGCAGAGGGCCGAGCATGGGCCAAGGCAAAGGGGTGGACGGGCCTGGCCAACAGTGAGGTCAGGTGAGGAGTTCCCAGGGCCTCAGTCTTCTGCCTGCCCCCTCAGTGCCTGGGTTTCTGTTCTCCGTCTCCGGGTACTGGAGAAGCCAACGTCTTGACATCCGTCTGGAGGACGGGTAGTGAAAACAGTTGCTTACTGTCTTACTTAAAAAGCAAAATGGGGGCACCTGGGTGGCTCAGTCGGTTAAGCCTCTGACTCTTGATCTTGGCTCAGAGCATGATCTCACAGTTTGTGAGTTCGAGCCCCTCATCAGGCTGTGCGCTGAGACCTCGGAGCCTGCTTGGGATTCTGTCTCTCCTCTCTCTGCCCCTCCCCGCTTGTGCACACTCTCTCTCGCTCTCTCTCTCTCTGTCTTTCAAAAATACACCTAATACAAAATTTTTTAAAAAGCAAAATAAAAATTAAATTAAAAAGCAGAATCCTCACACATGGAGGCTCCCCATTCCTGTAGCTGTTCTTCTGGGCTCCCGGGGCTCTGGCTGGTGCCCAGGGAGGGGAGGGTGTGAGGGTAAAGTGTGTCCCTCACACCCTCCTAAAGTGAGTCCTTCTGGGCTCATCCACCCTATGTGCTGGGCCACTCCCAGCCCCCACCTGGGTGACGCAGGGCTGGCCGCTCGGGGCTCTGCTCCATTTCTCCTGGAACCAGCCCCTCGGGGCCCCAGGAGCTCTGTGTCACTTCCCTGCTCATGCTGTTTAAAGAACCCATGCCACATGGCATCCTGTCGAATTTCCTCCGTGTTCTGAGGCCTTGCTTCTTTTTTCCCCTTCTGTACTTTTCTTTCTTTCTATGTTTGTTTGTTTGTTTGTTTATTTATTTATTTATTTATTTATTTAGAGATAGAGAAAGAGAGAATCCCAAGTAGGCTCTGCATTGTCAGCACAGAGCCCAACTTGGGGCTTGAACCCACAGACCATGAGATCATGACCTGAGTGGAAACCCAGAGTCAGATGCTTAGCTGGGCCACCACCCAGGTGCCCCTCTTCTGTACTTTTCTAGAGACAACGTAGAAGAGTTGTTAAGATTATAAACTGTGGAGGCTCGCTGCCTGGGTTCAAATCCTGACTTTGTCACAAGCTTGCTGGGTCAGCTTGGGAGGCTACCCTCTCTGTGCCTCAGTTTCTCATATATACTATGGGAATATAACTACCTTTCTCATCAGGTTGTTGTAAATATTTAACATGTAATTTATAGAAAGCTCTCAGAACTGAGTCTGACAGACAGGAAGCACTTGAGATACCATAGCGGCTGGCAGGTGCTTTCTGCCAGATGTGGCTAATCACCCTTCCATTTGGGCAAAGGTCCCCCCACCCTGGTTAGCTCACTGGGTTAAAAAAAAAACCCTCTCTCTGGCTTCTATATTAAAGAGCATAGTGAACAAAGGAAAGGAAAAATCTTTAGCTAGCCCAGGTGGGGTGCTCACCATCCCTTGGGAAAGCGGGGCCTTGGGCGGGCTCTGATGCCCTGTCTCAGGCCCATCTCAGCCCCCACTGCTGCTCCCATTGGGCCTGAGCACAGTTGAGTCAGGATGGATTTTTGAGGAAGAAATTAATGAAGACTCTGGGAGCACAGTGGGAAAATAGATGAAGAGCCAAGTCTTGTGTGTCCAGGGCAGTGTTCTTCTCCATCAGATCGTAGATTATCCGCTGTCGGATTCTTCTGTCCCTACCCTTCCATCTCACGGTGTCCAAACCCGTTCCCTAAGCCACCGCCAGTTTCCAGTGCGTCTCGTCGTGTTCCTCATTCTTTGCGGATCTAGACAGTGAGCCATAAAGGGCAAACTATCTGCTTGTGGGAGACCCTCTGTGCTGTGCACAGGGGCCATCTTCACCCCTGACAAAGTCCGAATCATGCAGAACTGTAGCTATGTGATAACCATAAGGTGTATACCACAAGAATGTTGTTAAGTACATAAATAGGGGCCTTGCTCTCAAAACCAGGGTCTTTCCAAAGAAAGAGGAAAGAGGAAAAATTGGGCAAGGTATTTTCCCACAGCACAAAGCTGGAGAACCTCCCGGGAGCCCCCCCACGCAGCAACCCAGACAGAGTAGGGCTTATGTTCTCCCTGATGGGATATATGGAGCCTCCATTTTGGGCCAAAACATCCTGATCCATCATTGAAGAATCATAGTTAATATATAATTCTTTATTTTGATTTTCAAACTTGATAGATCCCATTTATTAAGTACCTGCTGCATTAGAGGCATTAAGCTAAATGCTTTACCTGCCGTATTGCATTTCCTCTTCATGAAAACCATACAAGGTAGGTATTTTTATCTTCCTTTTGTGGATCAGGAAGGAAAAATTATTGGAGATTGAATGCCAGAAAAATAGGGGATTCTAGTCTTTGATACCATTCTTTAGATGGAGCCACATATCACAGATGTAAATAGAAATAGGTTTACTAAGGAATATTGGGTGTGTCTGTCACTGGGGACCCAGGTCCTACAGCCTAGAGCTAACCACACCCCCTTTAACTTCACTGCTTGGGCCCCATGGGAAGGCTTGTCCACCCCTCCCCTGATGCATGGCTCCCCAAATGGATGGCTAAGGTGAGAAACTCACAGGGTGTCCCCACCCTGACATCATGACCCTTGGGACACAGGTCCCTTCAGTACAGCTGTGACGGCTGAACTGGACAGGTTCTCAGTACTGGCGGAGGACAGCTAGAGAGAGGCTCAGCTAGGATTCAGGGAATCTAGTCAAACTAGATCTAATCAAACTAGTCAAACTAGTCAAACTCTGTTAACTCTTAGCTGGACAACTTCAATCTCTACATGTTATTTTTCTTGGGCTACTCCAAGCACCAAATGTTACAAGTTGGATCCCCTGGGACCCAGACTCTGAGTTGGAGATTAGCATGCAGGATTTTTCATTAAGGAGTGCTCTTGGGGCTCACACCTATGGAAAGGAAAGGGAAGGGATGGGAAGGGATGGGAAGGGATGGGAAGGGATGGGAAGGGATGGGAAGGGATGGGAAGGGATGGGAAGGGATGGGAAGGGATGGGAAGGGATGGGAAGGGATGGGAAGGGATGGGAAGGGATGGGAAGGGATGGGATGGGAAGGGAAGGGATGGGATGGGAAGGGATGGGATGGGAAGGGATGGGATGGGAAGGGATGGGATGGGAGGGGAGGGGAGGGGAGGGGAGGGGAGGGGATTGTTGGAGAGAGAATCCGAGCTGTGAAGCAGTCCCAGGCGAGCCTTGGCTAACCCATTGAGAAATCTGAGCCTTAAATAGTTTTTCCAAGTTGTCCTGAATTGGGGAAGATGTTTCACTTTATACTCTAGTGTGGACTATTCATTGATGTGGGTCACCCTGGGGAGCAGGCCAGATCTTGGGTGAGGTCACTCTGTTCAGGTGAAACAATCCTGCTGTGGTTATTTATAGTTAAATTTAAAATAACTAAAATTAAATAAAATTAGAAATTCCATTCCTCAGTTGCGCTAACTCCATTCTGAGTTCTCAGTAGCCACGGGTAGCTCCTGGTTACCATATTGAACAGTACAGATAGAGGACATTTCCATCACTGCAGAAAGTTCTGTTGGACAAGCCCCATTTATCAAAGGTAGGCTTCAGCGTTTGTGAGAGATGGTCTGTTTCCCGTGTTCCCCAACTCTTAGGGTTTTGTCCTTTAGGGGTTACAACGGAAAGTCTGGGGTGTTTGATTGAGGAAATTTATCTTTCATTAGCCCTGAGCTCTCTTTTTTGTTTTCCCCAGCCTCACAAGCTTCTTAGAAGCTCTGTGTTTGAATCAGCAAATGAAATGAAGGAAAAAGTAGCATAAATTTTGGGGTCATGTTTCTGAGCTTTTCTTCTTCTTGGAGTCTTGGTCCCTGTGCTCTCACTAAGTAGTGTTCCAGTGACTTTAAATCGTTATTTTTAAGAAGAACATTCTATCCTGATTTTGTTTTATTCTTGGCAAGAGTGTTGATTGGCAATGAACTAGCTTGCCCTTGTCTGGATTTGCCATCTACCGCCTTTATTTATTTATTGGTTTGGTTTAGTTTGTTTCAAGTTTTTATTTAAATTCTAGGCAGCTAACATGTAGGGGGCTATTGGTTTCAGGAGTAGAATTCAGTGATGCATCCCTTACATACAACACCCACTGCTCATCTCAACAAGTGCCCTCCTTAATGCCCATCACCCGTCTAGCCCATCTCCCACCCACCTCCCTCCATCAATCCTCAGTTTGTTCTCTATAGTTAAGTGTCTCTTATGGTCTGCTCCTTCTCTTCTGTTATATACCCCAGTTTGGCTACCATGGCATCCTTCAACTGGTTTTCTTCTTCCTCTATTGGCTCTAACTCTGTCTCCCTTGGTGGCTCTCATTACTAGAAGTTCTCTTCTTCACCCTCTCTTTATCCTTTACGTTTCCTCTGGTTAAGATCACTTAATCCCATGATTTTGCCACATATACACGAAACGTCTTCAAAGTTTATATTTAGACCATGGCAGGTTAGGACCTGCTGTGGGTTCCCATGGAATCCCATAATCTCCCAATTATAACATTCATTATGTATTAGTTACAAATAATCAGTAAATGATTTGATACTACAACATGGAATTTTGGTTTAGAACAGCTTGAAGTGGGTCAGGATTTAACTGGGGACTCAGTCATGACTGGCACTATTAAGATTCAAGAAGCTCTTGATAGGAGGTTGGGCACCTGGTAGAGCTGAGCTCTGGATTGTCTGTAGAACACACTGGAGAAACGACCAGGGTGGTTCTTCGATGGAGTATAGTGTATCCAGTGATGAAGTCCCGTTACTTGCAATCCCGTGTGCACCAGCTGCGTGTGGCTCTTTATACCTTTGGTCCTGTGACTGCCTACGTACTGCTGATGGCCTGGTTGACTTGCTCCGCTTCTGGGGATGTCATGTGGACGAGCTTGGAAATACTGTTTTGGCAGAATGTGACTCAAGTGCTTTGTGAAAGGTCAAGGTGGGGACCAGTTAGTAGTTGTCTGAGAGGCATCATGGTGTTCCAGAAAGAGACGTGAATGAAGAGGCTGAAGACCTGGGTCCAAGTCTGGGCTCTGCAGCTGAAAACCCAGGTAAGCTTGTTCTTGCCTTCCCACGTTTGCTCGTTAATTTAGCTCTGCGCTCCTTTTCCAGTGGACTAAGGCAATGTGAGGTAGGGAGGAAAAGTATGGCTTCATCACACTGCAAGAGGAATGTCCGTTTTTTTCTTTTCTTTTTTTTTTTTTTTTTTTTTTTTTGCAGTCCGTCAGGGAGGGTAGAGTAAGGCAGAGTATGTGTGTTCAGTGAGACCTCGCTGAGACGGTTGCATTCAGATGTACGAAAGGAGAATGGAGGAGCCATATCTTTACACCCGCAAAGGTGAGGCAGTGGCATGAGTGGTGTATTTGACAAATAGCAAGAACGTAGGGGAGGGTGAGTGGGGAGACAGAAAAAGGAGAAGGAGTGAGGGGGGTGGAGAGGTCATAAAAATGGGGCCTCCTAACAGAGGCCCTTGTAGGACACAGCAAAGACTTGGGTTGAGATGAGAAGTCACCGGAAGGTTTTGAACAGAGGAATGAGATGATTTGACTCCCTTCTCCTCACTCCGGCCTCTGAGTCAACAGTAGATTTTAGGGCCGCAAGGGTAGAAGCAGGGAGACGTGGTGGGCGGGGGGGAGGTTGCAGTTACCCAAGGTGGTAGCAGGCTGTTGACGTGGTGGTAACCGCCAAGGTGGTGGATCCCTGAGAGAGACAACGGCATTTGCTGGCATAGTGGATGTGGGGAAAGAAAGAGAAGGGTCAAGAGAGGCCTAAACCTCTTTATCTCGAACAGCTGGAGGGACAGTTACCCTTCATGGCGGTGGGAAGGCTCTAAGAGGAGCAGGCTGGGCCTGGGTGCAGAGCAGGAATTTGGTTGAGGACATGCTAAATCTGAGAGGTCAGTGAATGTCCAGTATGGACATAAATAGGGTCTGAATGTATATATATACCTTTTAGAACTTAACACTAACGTGTAAGAGAACTAAATTCATGTTCTAGCTGTGTTTACATGCATATTGCATATCTTGCATGACTTTTGGTATGTTCCATATCTTTTTGGTGTCTCCATTTCCTTATTAGAAAAGTGACAGTAATATGGTAGTAATGTTTTCTGCTCTTCTATTAGGCTTTTAGAGAATAAAATGTGTATAAATAGAAATAAAATGTGTACATTGATTACTAACCCATTAAAATTCTGGATTTGCTACTTTGAGTCATGAATGTTTCACTGGATGAAATGAGTTGTGTCTTTGCTAAAGCAAGAATTGAATCACAGGGGACGCCTCGGTGGCTCAGTCGGTTGAGCATCCAACTTTGGCTTAGGTCATGATCTCATGGTTCGTGAGTTTGAGCCCCACATCGGGCTCTGTGCTGACAGCTCAGAGCCTGGAGCCTGCTCCAGATTCTGTGTCTCCCTCTCTCTCTGCCCACGCCCCCCTGCCCTTCCCCAAAATAAAGACGCATTAAAAATTACAAAAAAATAATTGAATCACAGGTACTAGGTAGTAGGATGGGGTGTAGACAGAATCACTGAAGTAATGAGTCTGTTCAGCCCTTGGTTTTGTACTCACATCTCAAAGCACTATTGTTACTCATTACTGTAGTACAATTTTCTAATTAGAAGATTTGCAAAGGTCTCTGGATAAAGCTTTGAAATGGCCAAAATGCCTATGGAAACTCTCCCTGGACCCAGGCAAAAGAAGGCATTGGATGGAGCTAGCAAGTGTCTTTTCTGAACCTGCTCTGGACCGGGTGTTGCTAAAGATCCAGAAACCCAGTGCGTGGTTTGCAAACATGGATTGCCTGCCAATGGATCTTAAAATCGAAAGCAGCCTCATGTGCACCGTGCAGTTGTAATGACACACACTTCCAGGAAGTATGTCATGTCTAAGGTGGTGGAAGTATTTATTTATGTATTTATTTATCCAATTAAGAAATTATGAAATGTTCCAGACGTGGAAAAAGTCAGGCTTCATGTTGCAGACACTCATCTGTTCATTTTCTGTATTTAACACATGTTGATATTTCAGTGGAGTCTGTGTTTTGTTTTATTGTTCTCTTGACAACTTTATTGAATTCTATTTTCTATAAAATAGAATTCACACATTTCAAGTATACAATTATTTTCAGTAAGTTTACCGAGTGGTGCAGCCGTCACCATAAATCCATTTTAGAGCATGTTAATCTCCCCAATTATATTGCTCATTCCTGTCACCTCTCCCAGCCTTAGGAAGCCACTAACCCACTCTTTGTCTCTGTAGAATTGTCTATTGTGACATTTAATATACGGGATCACGCAATAGGTGGCCTTATGCACCTGGCTTACTTCACTTAGCATAAATTTTTAAAATTTTCTTTTAGCATCATGTTTTTGAGGCTCATCCATGCTGTTCGTATGTGTCAGCACTCCATTTTTTTCGTGATTGAGTACTATTCTGTTGTATGGGTGGATATACCCCATTTTGATTATCCACTCACCCACTGATGGACATGTGGACTGTTTCCAGTGTTTTTGCTCTTATGAATACTGCTGCTGTGAATATTCATGCACAGTTCATTGTTTTCATTTCTCTTGAGATACCTGGGCATATGGAATTGCTGGCTTTTATGATAGCTTATGCTTTATTGTTTGAGAAACTCTCCAAATATTTTTCAAAGTAGTGGCACCACTTTATACCTACCACCTGCAGTATGAGAAGTTTCCCGTTTCTTCATATCCTCGGCAGTGTGGGCTCTTGTCTGCCTTTTGTATTACACCCATTTGAGTGTGTGCGAGTGTGATCTTATCGTGGTTTTGGTTTGCATTTCCCTGATGACTAATGACATTGAACATTTCTCGTATGTGTACTAGCCACCTGTAAATCTTTTTAAAAAAAAATTTAATGTTTCTTTTATTTTTGAGAGAGAGAGAGCAAGCATGAATGGGGGAGAGAGCGAGACACAAAATCCAAAGCAGGCTCCAGGCTCTGAGCTGTCAGCACAGAGCCTGACATGGGGCTCGAACTCCAGAACCATGAGATCATGACCTGAGCCGAAGTCGGTCGCTCAACTGACTGAGCCACCCAGGCGCCCCACCACCTGTAAATCTTAATTGATGAAATGTCTGTTCATACCATTTGCCCATTTTTTTATTGGTTTGTCTCCTGTTGAGTTATATGTATTGTTTTTAAATTCTGTCTATAAGTCCTTTCTTGGGTTTGAATTTTGAAAATATTTACTCCTGGTCTGTTGGTTTATTTTAATTCTCTTAAAGATGTCTTTTAAACTGTGAAAAAATTGAATTTTAATGACATCAATTTATGTATTCTTTTATGGACCATGGTATTGTGTCTAAGAAATCTTTGCTGAGATTGATTCTCAAGGATTGTTCCTTATTTAAAAAAAAAACATATTTATGGCATTTAAGTCTGTGATCCGTTTTGAATTAATCTTGTGTATAGTGTGAGGTGAAGGACTATGTACATTTTCATGCGCTGTTTATTTAATTGTTCCAGCACTGTTTGTCAAGCAGGCTATCTTTACCCCAGTGAATTTCCTTGGCACTTTTTTTTTTGTTTTTTGTTTAGAAAATTCAATAGACTACAAATGTGAAGATTTATTTCTGGACCTGAATTCTGCTCCACCAATCTATCCTTATGCCCACATCATAGCATCTTCATAACTAGCTTTACAATACGTTTTGAAAGTGGGAAGTGAAAGTCCTCCAACTTTGTTCTTTTTCAAAATTGTTTTGGTTATTCTAGGTGTTTTATCGAGTGTCCCCATTGTCAGGGATAGCCTCATTTCGGTACCTGCAGTCCTGCAAATTCATTAGCAACACACACACTCCAGTGATTCGGTTCTGAAAGCCAGCCATTCGCTAAACGTTCCTATTTTGGAACATCCCCTGATCCCCAAACTCCATATTGCACCAGACTCTGCAAAATACAGCTCATTGCTTTGTTCAGAGAGACTGTGATTTGCACGTACAGCTCTTTCTGCTTAGCAAGGAATGACTGTAGCACCTTCGTGTCGGACACTGTGTCCTCCCCTTTAGAGGAACTGTGATATTGACCTGAAGAGCCTCACTTGGTGATATTACATAGGAACCTTGTATTAACGGCTATGTTCATTGAGCCCCTTCTGTTCCACCCTGAATGTCCTCTACAGTCTCCGGGAGGTGAGTCCTTCTCAACAGTGATCTGAGCCCTGAGGGGTTTTACTGAGGTCTCATTGCTGACTTGACTGTGTAGTCCTTAAGTTTGTAAGCAAATAGGTATTTTTTTATTTTCTATTTTTTTTAATTTTTGAATGTTACAAGGAAGTGCTCCATAAATTACAGCAGGAGGCATAAGCTTGTTAGGCCTTGGGTCCATTAGACCCATGACTAGTGGTCATGAGACCAGAGATCATTTCAAACAGAAGCGAGGGGCTAACATTCTGCCATAAGGACGCTTCTTGTGCTGTCAGGTTGTGCTGGGAGATCAGTGCGATTTCTTCTCAGGCTCTGTTTAGCTGAGAATGCGAGAAATCCTTCATAAGCCCATGATTTTAGTTGGCTGTAGTGGCCTCGTTTTCTGTGTGTCTTGCGCTCATGTGCGTCCAGACCAAAGCCTCCACCAGGCTGAGTCCCTGCTCCCTGAATGTCTGCTCACTACAACCCTAGTTCTTGCACCTGTCTTGGTAAAAGGTGGCATTTCCCTAAGGATGTTTTAGAACTCAGTGGTCATTGAGGGAGACTTTCAATGTGGGAGACCGTAGATTTGAGAGGAACTCTAGAGGACAGAATGTATCGACCACTCAATGGCTGGCTGTCTTTCATTGACATTCTGAGCCTTGAAATACTGACTCTCAAACAGCTTCTCTTAAGGACTTTATAACAAAGGAAAAAACATAACTACCTGCAGCGGGAACTCCCTGAAACTCTCTCCCGCCCCAGCTCTATTATTACCACCTACTTACGTTCCTTTTTTGCCTTCTTCTCTTTCCCCTGATCCAATCAACTAACTCCCTTCTCCTCAGGTAAAGGAAAAGCATACTGTACAATATATACTCTTAAAACTGCTGCATCAGAAGGCCTAGAGACCATTAAGGGCTATAATTAGGGATTTTCCCAAGATTCTGGAAAACAGACAGACATCTGCTACAGACTGCAAGATTGTGTCAGATACTTACTGTTCCAGATTTTAAGAGCTGTTCCAACTGTTCCACTTGTTAGCCCCTTGGGTGGGGAAACTGCATCAAGGTTGCAAGAAAGGAAAGATGTCAAGAGGACCTACATGGCCCAGCTGTGCGTGATCAAAAAACACAACAAATGGAAGGCCTTCAGAAGGCATGAGATACAGGAACCATTCTTCTTATCCCCTAAAGCTGTTTGGACAAAGATTAAAAATCATGAAGAAAATAAAAATGAACCAAGGGAAACTTTAAAAGTAGACCCTGTGACATTTTAAGACAATATTCTAAGTTGGTCCAACAACCTAGCTCAAGAGAGCCTTGTCTTCTTTTTGTAAATGGCCTCAGAAGGGAGGTAGGAGACTCGGGGAGAAGCAGACACAGTTGACTCCAGAGTGGTGATTAATTCTCAGCTCTGGTCACAGCGTTGCTCCGCTGCCTCCCCCTGCCCGGCCCCCAGTCAGAGGGATCAGCCCCACTGTGGGTGACCCTGGAGGTGAGGCACAGTGTTTCAGGATCTGGGAGAGTGTAGGTGTGGCAGGTGCCCAGGAACAGAGCTGGGGATGCTGAGGCCAGAGAGGGGCAGGTGCAGGCTGGTTGGATTGTGTTTGATCGTTGGCATGCCTGCTCTGTTTGCGTGTACAGAGCCCCCGTACGACGAAGGCAGTTTATCAGTCATCCTAGACCTACGTCAGTCTGCAGAGCTCTATGTGTCTGAAGGGGAAAAGAGAGGAGTGGGGGGAGGGAGAAAGGAAGAAAGGAAGGAAAGCCATACGACTAAACCAAAGCAGTTTTGGTTCAAACGGACTGAAAAGTGAAATCTACATTTGGAGGATTGAAATGTCAGTTGAAGAACAAGGTGACCTAGAAAAATGCCCTCAAAGAAAAGAAGAAAGATCAAGTGAATTAAGCCCCATCTTTGCAGATGGGTTTGTCTCTGCGAGGGTAGAAAGAGGCTTGGGGGGATGCTGGACACATTGCTGGAAGCATGTCATGGAGTGTCCTTTCTGCAGAGACTTCTGCCCCCTCTTCCTGCTGTGGACAGGTGTCTTTTGGTTGTGGGAGCCACGGCCGCCAAGCAGGGGTGATTCTGCATTGACAACTCCGCTCAGAATGTGTCCCGAGCCATCTCCTCTCCTGTGTCCCCATCCTTGAGACTTTGTGCCTTCAGAATCAGCCGCCCTCTGTGCTCTGCCCTTGACCACACTCACCCAGCTGTCATTATGCAGGACGGGGGCTGGCTGCTTGCATCAGAAAGAGTTTAGCCTGAGGGACTTAATGATCGGCCAGGTTAGTGCAGCAGATTTTCCGTCAGAGGCCGCATCTGTCCTGCTGTGCAGGTGGTACTCGTGGGGCCAGACCTTGAATGTCTCTCTACGTAAATGTCTCTCGGGGGCATGTTTGCGGAGCGTTCCTACCTGCCTGGGTGCTGTAATGTGGAGCTGCCCCCTTCGGCGAGGTGGCAGACCCGGCACGTGGACTTTAGGGATGGGTTCTCAGTTGCTGGGGTGGGATTCTATAGCTGTTGTGCACAACGCCTTGAGACGCGTGGTTATTTTTATCAACTCGTGGGAAGGCGACAGGTCAGAGAGTGGTTGAAAGCATGAGCTGTGGAGTCAGACGGGTCTCCTCACTCAGCTGAATGACTGGGGACAGGTTAGTTAAGCTCTCAAGCCTCGTTGCCCCTTTTGTAAAATGGGAAGATAGCAGTGTCCGCGTACAAGGCTGTTGTGGGAGCCCGAAGAGCCAATGCTGGTCAAGTCCTTAGCACGCTGCCTGCACATACAAAGCACTCCATAACTGTGGGTTCTCCTTGCTGACTGTTGGTGGTAAGCCCTCTGGCCCTATAGGAGCCTTGCACACGCAGCTCCAGGGCACTGTCCCACTGCACAGAGCGAGGTCTGTGCAAACAGCCCTGCGGAGTCGTGCAAGAGCTCACAGGTTCCTGCCCGCCACCAACCCATCTGGTCCAGCTGGGTGCATTTTGGGGAACACACTTGGGAGTCCGGTGCTGTCCCCACAAGCAACCGGGGTGTGCAAGTCTTCATCTTCAAGGGCTTAGCCCTGGTCCCGTTCTCTGCTGCCCCCGCTGGCCACTTTTGTGCTGCAACCTATGCTGGAGCCTTTATTTGGAAGTAGCTGGGGCTCATACAGTCTCTGGAATTGGGGGCGAAAGCATAAAAGGGGAAACAAGTCAGTTATACGAACTCAACGAACATGAAGGAAAAGCTTCTCTAATTCAGCAGCAAAAGTGACAT
Organism: Panthera pardus; assembly: GCF_024362965.1. NCBI lineage: Eukaryota > Metazoa > Chordata > Mammalia > Carnivora > Felidae > Panthera > Panthera pardus. The sequence goes on along the minus strand of NW_026527002.1, from coordinate 74,792,661 downwards.
TTACATGCTACTCTGATCCAACCAATTACATCTTCATATTGGAGCCCCCGAGTGACACAGTGGACAATACCCTTCAGTTTTCCTCCTGGGAAATGCAGATTCTTGTCTCAGAAAGTGCTTTCTTATAATGGCCTACATACAAGCCAAAGACATGAAGTTGGAGGCTGCTTCCTTGGTGGGACGTGAGACACCGCAATGGAGATAGCGTTGAGGGCAGGGTCGTTAAGAAGTCAGGTTCCATCGGTTCCATCAGACCCACAGAAACTGGGGTTTGGGGGAGGGTCACAGGATACCGGATTCCCTACAGAGGTTGCTTTCTCTGTGTCGTGCTTTAGTCTGATGCCATCAACACATGTGGTTTGGGAAATGAGGACCAGTCAGAGGTCACTTGCCCTCGGTTCCATGGGAAGCACATGCTGAAAATTCTGGTGACCACCACACCGGCACCTCAGAGGATCTGGGGGAATGTGCCTCTTTGTCTTAGTGCCAAATATGACTGTGCCTCAGGCTTCATCTGCTTTTACCTTATCATGTGCTTCCTGGGGGCCAGTAATGGACCAGGAACACGACTAGTCATGTGGGTACAACAGTAAGAATAGACAGTATTTGTCTTCCGCGAAGCTTCCAGTCTATGGGGACTACAGACACTAACTAGTTAATTACAGATATCCTCACAGCCAAAGAACGTTACATTTTGATTCTGTTTCCAGAAAGCTCAGATCTAAATCTGTGGCAAGTGTGTAAGTCATTAGTGACTGCATATTCAGCCATATTCATGGCTCCATTTCATATCCCACCCTGTTTTTCCTTTTTCTTTCATTTTCATTTTTAAATTAAGCTATCTTGTAAGCTGTCTTAGATCTTGCCTGGAACAAAGAAAGCTGTGTATTTAAAAGTAAATACACAGAAACTCAGTGAAAGCCACTCGATGAGAGTGGCTCTAATTTCGCCTGGCGTTTGTCCCATTGGATGGATAAATGAGGATAGGATGTGATATTTCCTCTGCTGAAAGGCAGATGGTGCGATTCTTATGCTCCAGCCAGCACTGTCGGGTAGTGGCTGGATACCAATCGGGGAGAGAGAACGTGTCTGTCCTGTTCATTACTGATTCCTCAGCACTAAGTACACTCTTGGTGTATAATAGCTGCTCCATTGATAGCTATTGAATATTTAATGCAGCAAGTGTTGTTCAGGGCATTATAATTCATAAAGCCCTTTGTCATCCTTCTCTCCTTTGGTCTGAATAGTCACTCCTGTCAGGTGTGTATGAGGGTAGGGCTAGCTGCTGTAACATTGATCCCGGAACCTACAGTGGCTCAGGTAACAATGGAAGTTTGTTTCTTTTTTTGTGCAAGGAGCAGTACACTGTAGATGTTCCTGCTTGGTGGTTGGTTTGATTTCATGTGGTGACTCAGGGCCCGGACCCTGCAGCCCCCAGGATCTCCCTATCGTCTGCATCAAGCCTGCGGAAAGGGCAAAGGGTGAAGCTTTGGCCTGAGCACGAACCCATTGCTTCTGCTCTCACTGTCCTGATGAGAATTAGTTTCAAGGCTACAGGTTAGTGCAGGAGAGGCTGGGCGAGGGAGGACCCGAATGGGAAGCTGTTTTCCAGTGATGACTTCCTCCTTCAGGAGATGAGTGCATTTTAGGACGAAGCCGGCCATCTCTGCCACAGGTTTAAGGGCCTGATGTTTACTAGAAAAATACTTACTGAATAAGACTGTAGATATCCAAGGAGAGGGATGGTTTCCTACACTTCAAAGCAGGACCGACAAGACTTTGACACCAAAGATGACAAATCAAGACCAGATTACATGGAATTGTCTTATATCTGGTCACAGGGAGATTGTGCCCTATTGCTTACACACACACACACACACACACACACAAATAGTATCACTTGTGGCCTGAGAATGCATGTTTAAGTCGTTTCTCTGTTTAGATGTTTCCATCCCCTTTGCCTTGCTGTAGAAGGGGAACTCCTGATTTACCTTCGAGCCTCTACGATCTAGCCCCAAACACCATTCGGGCTTTAACTCTCATTATGTCCATTCAGGCATCTGAACACACTGGGCACTTTTTTTTTTTTTTTTGCTATTCTACCTCATGGTTCCCCTCTACTCGAACAGCATCTATCTGCCTCCCCTTCTCCGCCTGTTGAAATCCCGCTCATTTGTCACTGTCTACTGAAAATGCTGCCATCTCCAAGAAGGCTACTCTGATTTTCCAAGTCAGGATAAATTACCTGCACTCCTTCCCGTTTCTCATCTGGCGGTTAGACTTAATGGTCTACTCCTCTGTTGCCCCTAATGGGTTGTAAACTTCACTGGGGCAGGGTCTGTCCTATTGAAAACATTTTTGGATGGCCTGTCGCATGCATCATCTGCTTCCCATTTGGGCAGATTGCATTGGGCATTGTTCCATTTGAGCTGGTCAATTTTCCTCTTTCCTTGTCGGGGCATAAATTGATCAGGTGTGCCTGAATGGATCAGCTGCTTGGCTAGAGGGACCCTTCCTCTCCATTCATTAGAGGCTTCGATGTGATTGTGGACAAATGCAGACTCCATGTCCTAGCTCAGCGCCCCTCAGACTTTATTCTGCTTACAGATCACGTGGGGATCTTGTTAAAATGCGGACTCTGATTTAGTAGGCTCTAGGGTGGGACCTGAGATTGTGCATTTCTAACGAGCTCTCAGGTGACGCAGACCACAGTTTGCACTGCAAGGACTTTTGTTTGGTGAAGGCTTTGCCTCAAAATAATTTAAAAGACATTCTTTGAATGTGACCCAATGTTTTACTTTCCTGATGGGTTTTTAATCCCAGCTGCTTTTATTAGAGAGGTGCAGGTCTGGCTGAAAAGGAAAATTCAGCCCAATCTGGTTTTTGCTTCCGCCTTCTGCAGGGCTCACACAATAGACTGGTAATGGTAACAACAGTTGTAATAATGGACAAGACTGATTAAGGACCTGTTCTGCAGCCGGCATATCCCAAACATTGATTCACATTAACTCATACAGTACGGTCAGCAACACCCTGGTTACTGCTCCCATCTTCCCCCTAAGGAAACCAAAGCTTAACAAAATTTTGGAGGGACACCGAGTGTCAGAGCCGGGATTTGCACACACCTGCGTTTGATTGCAGAGACCTGCGTCCTTACAATGACTGTCCTGCCTTTGCCATTTCGTCCCTTCTGCAGATGTTCGTTTGACCTATTCCATTGCATCCTCTGTCTCTCTCTCTCACGCACACGCACACAAGTGCATATACATACCATCCCCACAACAAACAGCCTCAGACAGATGCTTGGATGCTCTGTCCAGATGCCTGGTGTCGAGGTGGAATAAATATCTGGATGAAGAATCCTTCTCTGCCAGATGCCATGTGTCTCTCCCGCCCTTTCTGGATATTTTGATTACAAACTGTGATCCTCTTGGATGGCTCCCTGCAGACTTCATGGACCATTCTCACCTTTGCTCCTCAAGGTTGAGACAGGTTGGTCACGTTATCCAGAGTTAATTGCCACACGGGGTGATTCTCTGGTAGTTGAACATCTTCAAGCATTAAATCACTCCTGGAGTTCCTGTTCCGTCAGGGATGTTTTCTACCTGGGTTGGCGTCATTCAACATTAAATCACGTCTTTCCTTGGGAGTAGTTTTCTCACGTTTAATGTAGAGTCCCAAGTAGGAAAGAAAAAAGCATCATGAGGGCTTTCATGACTAGTCTTGCTAATAATTCTTCAACATCTTATGAGTTAAAAATTTTTTTTCATGTTGATTTATTTTTGAGAGAGAGAGAGAGAGAGAGCACGCGTGCACACACACACAAGTGGGGGAGGGGCCGAGAGAGAGAGGGAGACACAGAATCTGAAGTAAGTTCCAGGCTCTGAGCTGTTAGCACAGAGACTGATGTGGGGCTCGAACCCACGAACCGTGAGATCATGACCTGTGCCAAAGTTGGACGCTTAACCGACTGAGCCACCCAGGCGCCCCAGCATCTTATGACCTTAAATCAAGAAGATGGTGGCAACAGTAAGGAAAATAATGTGAGTGCTAATAATCAAAACAACATTAACTCCTTATATTTTGTTACTTATAATCATTGACGATGCACTTCCCTGTTCTTGGATGTTGTTTATTATCTTGCAAGGAACCCAGAGGAGTGATGTGGGCAGGTGTCAGTCAGGCAGCCACACTGATGCAGGTCCTGGAGAGCGCCAGCCTTTAGGTCATCCTGTCCCCCGCGTCATACCTGCTGAAGTACTGTGCTTGGCGTTGAAGAAGCCGGGGTCTGAATTCCAGTTCTGCCACATACTGGTTGTAAGAGCTTAAGGTATAATGTTGAACCTTTCTAAACTCAACTTCCTCACCTGTAAAGTGGGGAAAGCACGTATGATTGTTTGCCTGGATAAAATAGATACAAGAAAGAGATGTAAAATGTATGGAACATAGTAGCAAAAAACGGCAGCCAGTATGACTAGCAGGTGGCGGTCAGGCACTGCCTCTTCACCAGCAGATGTAGAGTCACGCTTGTTGCATGGAACTTGGACACCCCCCCGTGACACCCCCCTGTGACACCTCCCCGTGACACCCCCCCGTGACACCCCCCTGTGACACCCCCCTGTGACACCCCCCCGTGACACCCCCCCTGTGACATCCCCCCATGACACCCCCCGTGACACCCCCCCATGACATCCCCCCGTGACATCCCCCGTGACACCCCCCCATGACACCCCCCATGATACACCCCCCGTGACATCCCCCGTGACACCCCCCCGTGACACCCCCCCATGATACATCCCCCGTGACACCCCCCCATGACACCCCCCCGGGACACCCCCCCATGATACACCCCCCGTGACACCCCCCCATGATACACCCCCCGTGACATCCCCCGTGACACCCCCCCCGTGACACCCCCCCATGATACATCCCCCGTGACACCCCCCCATGACACCCCCCCCGGGACACCCCCCCATGATACACCCCCCGTGACACCCCCCCGTGACACCCCCCCGGGACACCCCCCCGTGACACCTCCCCGTGACACCCCCCCTGTGACATCCCCCTGTGATAACCCCCCATGACACCCCCCTTGGGACACCCCCTGTGACACCCCCCCCGTGACACCCCCCCGTGACAACCCCCCGTGACACCCCCCTTGGAACACCTCCTGTGACACCCCCCCGGGACACCCCCCCGAGACACCCCCCTGTGAATGCAACTTCAGCTTCCCCATCCTTAAGATGATCTCAGTGTTGGTAGCTGAATGAATATCTGTCCTTCCAAATCACGGGCTTTTAAGTGAGATTTGTGAGTCCCACAAAACTGTTGTCAGGGATCCTTGCAGGGTGGGGGAAGGGCGGACACCCTCATCTGACAACATCATGTCCCTCCTTCAGTGACCCTTGTCTCCACAGCTGACGCTCCACAGCTCCTGACGCTCAGATCACATGTCTTGTCCGTGAAGTCTTCTTTGGATCTCTCTTCAGAAATGACCCCCCCTGCCCTTTTTTTTTTCCTTTTTCCTTTTTCACTTCCTTTGCTCTGGGAGGCGACAGCTTGGTTATGGAAACGATGACAGGACCTGGGTGATACGTGTAGGCTGGAATTAGAGCAGCACAGGCCGGAGCGGCTCCTGAGGGACGCACAGCAGGAGAGGAGGAGACTTCCTGATTCGAGGGCATCGTCCTAGGATTCAGGATGGGATGTCCGGCCAAGGCCATCTTAGAGCTGATCCTAATCTGCCGGGATGGCTCCCTGACCCGGAAACGATGATGGCGTAGTTAGATGGAGGTGTACCTTTACAGGGAAATGAGGGGGAGGTCAGAGGGCTCAGAGAGATGGGGATAATAGACTGGACTTACTGTATGAGACCAGAGAGCACTGTCCATGGTGGTGCTCCCTGGGAGCATGCAAAACACATGCTCTTCATGTAAACAATGAGGAATACTCTGCCGAGGGGGGAAGAGTCTTTGGAAAGCTCAGGGTCATTTACGGACTAGGGTTGACAGTAGCAGATGATGCTCTGGAACTGGGCTTGGTAGGTTCTAGACTCCTGGAGCCAGATGTCAACCCTGAACTATGAAATTCAGAGGAACGTGATTACTCCAAGGGAACAGCAGGGCGAGAGGGGGCACCAGTGTGCAGGGTGCCTTGGACTTAAGGGATGGCGGTGACTACTAGACCATGGTGGTCTAAGGGGAGTAGGGATGAGCAGACGGCTTCCAAGGGTGTTGCTTGACTTGTATAACTAGAAAAAAAAATCAGAAGCTGATGAAGAGAGGACTGAAGCTAGCCATCACAGTGGACAAACTAGTCTGTCCCCCAGTTTCTAGATCTGAGGCAGGTCTCAGACCCAGAGTCTATTGTTTTTTGAAGGGGAGAGGGAGTCCCCTCATGGGAGGGAAGACACCTGAAAATGGTGGCAGGCCAACGCAGTACCAGTTCCTCCAGTGGTTCCCCAAGGAACTTGTGACCCCTCACCAGAGCAACCAGATGCTGTAGGAAGATATCGGCCAGTTCTTTTCAACTCCTACAGTCCGCGGCTGGTGGAGGACGAATGCCTGGGCCTGGTTAGTAGATGGGTCAGCATGAAAGATGAGGGTCTGAGCCACAAGACAGTGTTGCCATACGGCAGCCCCACTCACGGGGCCCCCACGTGACCATGACAATGGGAGGTCCTCCAGCAGGCAGGGCTGTGGCAGTCAGTGCACTTGGTCGTGTAAGTTGGGGGGAGGAGAGGACAGCTAAGGTAAGAAGTATACCCAGACTCAGGACTAGCGGCCAAGGGCTGGATGGGAACCTGGGGAGAGGCTCGTGGAGAGACATTCTAGATGCAAGGATCTCTGTACCTCTCTTTAAAGCCCACCCAAGGGCATCCACATCATAGGAGGAAGTCTACAAATAGGAGGGTTTCCCAGGGACGCCAGTGTCTCTCATCGGCTGCTCCAGCACATTTTATTTGTGGCTGTCTAGAATGTAGGCTGTGTAATGTCAAAGAGACTTTTGTCTGTTCTGTTCTTCACTATAATGCTTATCACACAGAATAGACCTGGGCACATAGTAGATAGTCAGTTGCCTCTTGTCCAATGAATGACTGCAGTATGTATGAATCATGTTCTTGCCACATCTGAATTTTTTTCCTAGGATAGTTTCCTGGAAGAACATTGTAGTTAAGGATTTATTTTAAAGTTTGCGTGTTATTTTAGTAAATTTGTTTTAAATATTGATACGTGTTTACCTGTCTATGGAGGTGTTTCCAGAACTTGTTACATATTGTACAACTGTTTCTGTGATGGGTACAGAGTTTCTAAGTCCTCACTTTCCTCAGCAGCCCTGGTAAATATTTTCCAGCAGGATAGGTGGGAAAATGCCCCCACGCTTTGTTATTATTTTTAAAACTGAGCATTCATTAGCTCTTTGATTTTCTTCTGCCTGTTAATATTATTTATTCATTTTCCAATTAAGGATTCATCCATTTTTAATGGAGTCTAAACAAAAATATTAGACACTAGTGTGAAGAATTTATTAGGGACATTTGGTTCAGTTTTATTGCTGTTCTTTAAATTTTGTGGGCATTTCTGTTCTGTAGATGCTTATTTATATTGTTAGAGAGCACAACCTTCAGTGTTCTAATTTGTGCCTTCTGTGGCTTTTATGCTGAGAAAGTTCTACCCTCTTCCATAGAGCAATAAATTCTCTTGTGTTTGCACCTAGCTTCTTCATACATACAAATCATTAATCTAAATAGGATTTATTTTGCTGTCTAATGGTGAGAATCTAGATTTGATGTATTTTTTTTTTAGCAAAAGCCATTTTTTACGCTGTCTTGAATAATCTATTGCTCCCTATTTATTTGCTATTCCTCCTTTATCATATATTCTTATTTATATGAGGTTCTGCTTCTGATCTATGTGCTCTGTGTCACTGATATTGTTGTCTAAACCAGAGTCAGTTATATGCTAATTGACTTGAAAATAATGGCTTTGTTGAGATGTAATTCACGTATCGTGAAATTCATCCTTTAAAAATTGCACAATACAGTGTTTTTGTTATGCATCCGTCACCGCTGTCTAATTTTAGAACATGTTCATCATCCCTAAAAGAAACCCTGTACCCATTAGCAGTTATTTCCTATATCTCCCTCCCACCAGACTCTGGAACCACTAATGTACTTTCCGTCTCCATGGATTTGCTATTCTGGACCTTTTCTACAAACTGAGTCACTTCATAGGTAACTTTTTGTGTCTGGCTTCTTTCACTGAATATAGTGCTTCAAGGCTCATTCATACTGTAGCACGTTATCAGTACATTTCTTGTTATTGCCAAATAAGAATCCGTTGTAGTCATTTATCCATTCACCAGTTAATAGAATTTGGTTCCTTTCCACCTTTTGACTATTATGAATAATGCTGCAAGAGCTTTAGTGTACAAGTTTTTGTGTGTATATATTTATATGAGTTGCCTCACCTTTTTCTCAAGTGGCTGGACCCTTGTGGTTCCCACCAACGATGTATGTTTACTGGGGCACCTGGCTGGCTCAGTCGTCAGAGCATGTGACTTTTGATCTGGAGGTTGTGAGTTTGAGCCCCACATTGAGTAGAGATTACTTAAAAAAATAAGTTGGAAAAATTTGTACATCCATTTGGCACCTGAAATTAATTTATGAACTCTTTTATTTTCTAACTCTTTAATGTATTTCAATTCATTCTTACGTTCCTGCTATTTTTAAATGTATTTACTTGGCTTATTACTGAAAACGATGTATTCAAACCTATGATTTTACCTGCATGTTATTTTTAGACACATTTTATTTTTCTCATTTTAATATTTAAAATATTTGTAATTATCTTACATTTTCTGTGTGACTCAAATAATTTAGGAGAGCGTTTTTCGTTTCGAGTGGGGGTGGTATATGAAGTTGTTTTAAAAAAACATTAAAAAATGATGAAGTGGGGAAAGAGTACATAAAGCATTTAGCACAGCACCAGGCACACAGTCAGGACACCATCAACAGTTAAGTCCCCTGTTCTCTCTTCCTTCTTTAGCTCCATTCTTGGCAACACTTCTCCTCTTCTAGACTCTGTGTCAACAAACTTTTTGAGCCATCCTGAAATTTGTAGGTTTTATTCATAGTATACTTTATAAATTTCAGGTATATATTTCTCTGTATTTCCTTGCATTCGTGTTCTCTGGAACTCAGTAGGCCTGAAGACTTAGGAAAGTTTCTTTCCTTCTCCTCCCCTTTATTCCCTGCCACTTTTTAAAAATTCTGTGGTTGTTATTTTTTCTTTTGGATTTAACACTACTCATGATCTAGAATTTTTGTCTTACATCTCAAACTTTCACTGATTTCTCATTAATTTCTCTATCTATTCTTAGATTATATCTATTGCCTATTCTTTATATTACTTAATTTATTACAGTGTTATTTCTGTTTTACTATCTGAAGTACTAATTTGGTTTTTGTTTTTGTTTTTTGTTTATTTTAATTTTTTTAAATTTACATCCAAATTAGTTAGCATATGGTGCAACAATGAATTTAGGAGTAGATTCCTTAGTGCCCTTACCCATTTAGCCCATCCCCCCTCCCACAACCCCTCCAGTAACCCTCAGTTTGTTCTCCGTATTTATGAATCTCTTATGTTTTGTCCCTCTCCCTGTTTTTATATTATTTTTGTTTCCCTTCCCTTATGTTCATCTATTTGTCTCTAAAAGTCCTCATATGTCTTTCTCTGACTGACTAATTTCATGTAGCATAATACCCTCTAGTTCCATCCACGTAGTTGCAAATGGCAAGATTTCATTCTTTTTGATTGCCGAGTAATACTCCATTATATATATATATATATATATATATATATATATATATATATATATATAGAGAGAGAGAGAGAGAGAGAGAGAGAGAGAGAGAGAGAGAGACACACACACACACACACACACAAATACCATATCTTCTTTATCCATTCATCCATCGATGGACATTTGGGCTCTTTCCATACTTTGGCTATTGTTGATACTGCTGCCATAAACATTGGGGTGCATGTGTCCCTTCAAAATAGCATACCTGTATCCCTTGGATAAATACCTAGTAGTGCAATTGCTGGGTCATAGGGTAGTTCTATTTTTAATTTTTTGAGGAACCTCCATACTGTTTTCCAGAGTGGCTGCACCAGCTTGCATTCCCACCAGCAGTGCAAAAGAGATTCTCTTTCTCTGCATCCTCGCCAACATCAGTTGTTGCCTGAGTTGTTAATGTTAGCCATTCTGACAGGTGTGAGGTGATATCTCATTGTGGTTTTGATTTGTATTTCCCTGATGATGAGTGAAGTTGAGCATTTTTTCATGTGTCGGTTTGCCATCTGGATGTCTTTGGAGAAGTGTCTATTCATGCCTTTTGCCCATTTCTTACTGGGTTATTTGTTTTTTGGGTGTTGAATTTGATAAGTTCTTTATAGATTTTGGATACTAACCCTTTATCTAATATGTTGTTTGCAAATATCTTCTCCCATTCTGTTGGTTGCCTTTTAGTTTTGCTGATTGTTTCCTTTGCTGTGCAGAAGTTTTTATTTTGATGAGGTCCCAGTAGTTCATTTTTGCATTTGCTTCCCTTGCCTCTGGAGACGTGTTGAGTAAGAAGTTGCTGCGGCCAAGATCAAAGAGGTTTTTGTCTGCTTTCTCCTCGAGGATTTTGATGGCTTCCTGTCTTACATTTAGGTCTTTCATCCATTTTGAGTTTATTTTTGTGTCTGGTGTAAGAAAGTGGTCCAGGTTCATTCTTCTGTATGTCGCTGTCCAGTTTTCCCAGTACCACTTGCTGAAGAGATGGTCTTTATTCCATTGGATATTCTTTCCTGCTTTGTCAAAGATTAGTTGGCCATACGTTTGTGAGTCCATTTCTGGGTTCTCTGTTCTGTTCCATTGATCTATGTGTCTGTTTTTGTGCCAATACCATACTGTCTTGATGATTATAGCTTTGTAGTATAGCTTGAAGTCTGGGATTGTGATGTCTCCTGCTTTGGTTTTCTTTTTCAAGATTGCTTTGGCTATTCGGGGTCTTTTCTGGTTCCATGCAAATTTTAGGATTATTTGTTCTAGCTTTGTGAAGAATGCTGGTGTTATTTTGATAGGGATTGCATTGAATATGTAGATTACTTTGGGTAGTATTGACATTTTAACAATATTTGTTCTTCCTATCCAGGAGCATGGAATCTTTTTCCATTTTTTTGTGTCTTCTTCAATTTCTTTCATAAGCTTTCTATGCTTTACAGCGTCTAGATTTTTCACCTCTTTGGTTAGATTTATTCCTAGGTATTTTATGGTTTCAGGTGCAATTGTAAATGGGATCAATTCCTTGATTTCTCTTTCTGTCGCTTCATTGGTGGTGTATAGGAATGCAACCGATTTCTGTGCATTGATTTTATATCCTGCAACTTTGCTGAATTCATGAATCAGTTCTAGCAGTTTTTTGGTGGAATCTTTAGGGTTTTCCGTATAGAGTATCATGTCATCTGTGAAGAGTGGAAGTTTGACCTCCTCCTGGCCGATTTGGATCTGCAGTACTAATTTTAATTGTTGTATTTTTAGTCTCATTGCAGTCTTTCCTTATTGGAGTCTGCTCTTTTCATCTTTTCTAAGTGCTCTTTTTTTTTTTTAACGCCTCCTTGAATTTCTTTTCCATACTTGTTGTCCTTTGTATATTATTGATGAAACCAAGCAAATGTGTATGAGTTAGCTTTTGCTGCATTAAAAAAAAATAAGCAGCACAAAACTTAGTGACTTGTAACAATACACTGATTGTTTCTTACTATATATAGTTGGGTGGTTCTTCTGCTCCTGGCTGGCTTGGCCAGGTATGGATGGTCTGGGATTGCCTCACACTTTGTCTGCCAGTTGGGGAATATGCTGATGGGTCTCAGACAATGATCTTCCAGTCCCTGGTTAGGCTAACCCAGGCTTCTGCATATAGCGGTCCCACACGAACTTCAGCTTGCATCATTTTTGCTATGGACTCATTGGTCAACGTTGAGTCCAAGGCTAGCCCAGAGTTTCATATGGAAAAGTACGACCAAAGGGCAAGGAGGAAGGGTGTGGAATAATATATAGCCATGTTGGGATGCCTGGGTGGCTCAGTCGAGTAAGCATCCAACTCTTGGTTTCAGCTCAGGTCATGTTCTCATGGTTTGTGGGATCGAGCCCCACATTGGGCTCTGCACTGACAGTGCAGAGCCTGCTTAGGATTCTCTCTCCCTCTTTCTCTGTCCCTCCCCCACTCACACTCGCTCTCTCTCTCTCTCAAAATAAATAAACAGTAAATTAAAAAAAATATATATGGTGATGTTTACAAACTGTTTGTGTTTAATATTTTATTTCTTATAATAAGTCACCTTGAGAGACACGTTGCTCTCCCAATTTATTGGATTAATCCTTGCATGATTATCTCCTTGAGTGTTCTTATGGCGGTTTTAGAAAGTTTGGTGGGTTTTTTTTTAATGAAGAAAGTCTTTATAAATGTAGTATTTATACCATTGTAACCACCCACCATTTGCCTTACCTCCAGAAGGCGATATCTAACAGGCACAAGGCTCTCATTCCCTAACTGCCAGTGGCTTCACTGTTCTGCTTCTTATAGAGACAGATGCTTTGCTGCCATTTAGTGCTATCAATTGAGTTTTACTTGATGTTAATAAAAGTCCTATAAGCCCTCTTTATTTTTTTTAAAATTATTATTATTATTATTATTATTATTATTATTATTATTATTATTATAAATGTTTATTTATTTTTGAGAGAGAGAGAAGGGGATGGGCAGAGGGAGGAGACACAGAATCCGAAGCAGGCTCCAGGCTTTGAGTTGTCAGCGCAGAGCCCAATGCGGGGCTCGAACCCACGAACAGTGAGGTCATGCATGACCTGAGCCAAAGTTGGATGCTTAACTGACTGAGTCACCTAGGTGCCCCCTCTTAAGTCCTCTTTAAATAGTTGTTGCTATCTTTGGTTTTCAAAATAGTTTGGAATTTTGCCCTTTTCTTCGTCTTCAGGGAGTATTACATGTTAACTGATCCATTGTTAAACTGAGAGTCTAGGAAAGCAATGCCAGTTATGAAATTTACCTTAACTAATTAGCACTTACATACATTTCTTGCAGGTTATGTGAGGATTGAAGGAGTTGATGTACATAAAGCAGGAGGCACAGCACTTGGCTCACAGCCATGTCACTTTTGCTCATTTTCATCAAATGTCTAAGTGAAAAGATGCCTGGGCAATGGAACATCATGGTTTAAGTGCAGACTTGTGGCAGAGTGGGAACCGTGGCAGGTGGTGGGTGCCCCAGTTCTGGCAGTGTTGCCGAAGAAGGAATGGAGAGGGCTCAAAGATCAGGGAGTTGGATAGATGGCTTTGAAGGTTTTGCTCACCTCGTGATTTTCTTATTCTAAAGGAAAACATTTGGCAAATTGTCCAGTATTTTAGTCATTTTGTATATAGCAACGATTTTTCATTAACTTTTCCTGCTGATAAGACATCATTCTGGTTCAGTAAGAAAGGCAGAGGATATGTTGCAGATATCCTGGATGAGTCTGCTGTAGGTGGGCCGTCTCAGATAGGCGGGACAGATGCCGGTACAGACAAAAGCTCAGGCTCACCGGAATCAGGTGGCTGGGGTCTGATCTGGGCTTTACTACCTACTAGTTGTGTTAACCTGTTATCTAATCAGCCTCTACCATCTAAGATGTGCTCAAGAAATATTTGTCGAGTCGATGAGCTTACCTGTCATATTAAGATTTTGAAAAACACCCGGCGTAAGTACCATGAGTGTTAAACGGAGTAGGGAATCAAATGCACCTTGACGTGTACTTGTGTGTGGCTCCAAAAAGCATAACTCCTCTGTTCGCTGCAAGTTGCTTTCATAGGTGTGTTATTGTTTGGAGCAGTAAGTAAGAGGGGGTTTCTGGCATTAATCAGAGTCAGATTAGTCCTTTGCCTCTTGAGATGGTCAAAGACGACCTTTGTTCCATGGACACACTGATCATGTTTCTTATATCCTTGATCCAAAGAGAAACATCCTCATGAGGCCGCAGATACCATAATCCCCACCATTAAGTTGTTCAGTGTGAAGAGAATTCTGGGTAGATTTGGGCATAGGAATTACATCATTGCCCCCACTGTATTTGCTGCTTTTAGGCCAACGTTTTATTTCTCTGTAAAGATGTCATTTATTCCACAAATTAGGATTCACAGAAGAACTGATTAGGCAATAAAACTATTGCCACTATTAACAGTAACACATTCTGTAAATATGAGCAAAGGCCTGTTGGCTACAGTTTAAGATTAAGATAAAATTTTTACAACTGGCAATTGGAAAATCTACAAAAATGGAAGTAAAGTATATTACCTTGAGCTTCTCGGAGTGAGGAGAGTGTGCAAATGTGAAGTATCACTATTTGAAAATATCGTTACGATCGAAAAAGCCTCTGGGGGAGGCTCTCTGGTGCCGTGGAAAGCAGATTGATGTGCGTAAAACTGCTCTCTTCATGAATTTCCATTTCTCCTTCATTCACGATCCGGACATTTCTGTTTAGATGTAATCATCTGACAGGAGATTTGGAAGGGAATTTATAGGTCGTCCGACCCAATGATGATAGGTGTGAGGCATGCATGCCTCTTTTCCCCGGTCCCTGCTCCTGGTGGGCCTTGCTGGCCCAGCTCATGGCTCTTTCCAGTTGTGTCTGTCTGGCCATGGAACTCTTGAACATGAGGCTCTTGGAAGTCATTAGGGAGTAGTTAAAGTTGGAAAGTCCACGGAAACGTTACGCTGGCCCCTCCTTGGGGTACAGTAGGTCACACAGGTGTTAGTGACAGAACTGGATTTCAGCTCTAGGTCTTGGTCTTCCCACTGTGGGCAATTTTTCTAAGCACATGGGCGTTGGGAGGGCATGGGCCCTAGGTAGGAGCCTGTCCTCTGTGTCGCCAGCGATGGCTCTTGATCCGTTCTGCCCTGTGGCTTCAAACAAATCACTTCACATTTCTGGGCCTATAAAGTTGCACGCCTGTGAAGTTAGGGATAATTATCTATCTCCTAGGGCTTTTATGAGCATCAAAGGAGATAATGGATGTGAATGTGTCGCTCACGTTTTGAATGTAGGTGAATTTATGCTGTTACAATAAAATGTAACTTCCTAGAATCTCTGGGCAGCCTTTTTTCCAGGCAGCCGTGGAACTATCCTTTTAAGTGCCAAATATTTTATATTAAGCATTTTAGATGGAAGTTTTTCTATAATGGGTTATACACTTTACTGATCTTTTAAGCAGAATACAGTAAACAGAATTTGATCTTTTGGATGACCCACTGGTATTAAGAAAATTAACTTTCATAAGACAATTCCCAGGGACTTACTGAGGCATGCCGGAACGCTGGTCCCCCACTGGCTCTGAGCGCCTGTGGCTTCTGTGACTTCTCGTGTCCCCTTCTTAATGAATTTGTTCAGCCTTCTCTTCTCAACTGGCATTTCTCTTCCTTACAATCCCACGTCTCCTAGAAGGTAGCATCTCTCTGTCCTTAATTGCTTTTTCTCCCTTGCTGTGATCAGCTAGAGAGATAATCAAGTCTTGTGGTAAATCACATCATGACCATAATACCGACATGGACGTTTTCTGGGTGCTCACACACGCCAGGTCCCCTCCTTGAAATAGCCAGGTACACAAGGCGATCTAGACGTCATCCTGACTCCAATCTGCCTTCCCCCACGTGACCGATCCTGTTGGCCCTACTCTCAAAACGTATCTGGAGTCCTGTCGCTTCTTACCACCCCCTCAGCTACCACCTGGTCCAAGCTGTCCCTGCCACCCACCTGACCTCTCTGAGTCTGGACTTGCTTCCTTCGTCCTGTTCTCAACACGGCAGCCAGAACGGCCACAGAAGACGTAAGTCAGTTCCTGTTACTTCCTAGGTGCAACGTGGGTCACGTTCCCCTCTCTGCACTCAGAGCACAAGTCCAAGTCCTCTGTGTAGTTCCGAAGCTTGAAAGGTCGGCCTTCACTACCGCTCTCTCCTCCTGTCCCATGGCTCAATCAACAGCAGCCACATTCGCCTCTCTTTTGTACTCCAGATTCACATCTTATTCAGATCTCAGGGCACACTTGCCGTGCTCGGAACACTGTCCCCCAGGCTTCCACATGGCTCCCTCACTCCCCTTCCTCAAGTCTCTGTTCTGAGGCCTCCCGTGACCATCCCAGTTAAAATTTTAGTTCCCTCCCTATCTACCCTCTATGCAGTATGTTTCTCCATGGCATCTGCTGTCTGGCATATCTTAACGGATTTCTTTTGTTCGTTGTCCTCTAGAACGATAGAATGTCGTCTGTGTTTCCCCTGCTGTTTCCTGTGTGCCTAGAGCGGTGCTCGGCACACTTTAGGTACTTGAGAAGTGTTTGTTGAATTCTTGAATGAATGAAGGTTACAAATGCCCAAGGAAGAGGGACGTGAGGCTTTGGAAGTAAATTGAAGAGGCAGAGCCAGGATTTGGAGCTGGCACCTGTAGGCTCTATATGTTAGAATGTTATCCAGAGGAATAATCAATGGGCTGTGGATCAGGTTTCCTCCCAAGAGTAAAATGAATGGGTGGTGACGAGAGGATTTGGTTAGTTCTGTATTTCTGGTGCGAAGTCTGGTTTTGTTTCTCTTCTGATTTATAGCATTTCAGATAAGGCAGATACAATAAGTCCTTCACCCATAAATCTGTCCAACCAATCATTTCTCTGTAAACAGTCACTGATGCCTCCTGTGTGCCAGGCAATGTGTTGTTTGTGGCCTCACCAGGAGATCGTGAGGGTGCTGTGAGGGCATGTGCAGTGGCAGCCGGCCCTGCCTGGGAGGCACGTGGGAGGCTCTGAGTGGGGGAAGCTTTGGTTGGTTCTGAAGAATTCTAGCAAAGCCTGACCCTGAAAGTTGCTTCGGGACAATGGAGTAGGACGCCGGAAGGCTTGGTGCTTCTGGTGCTGGGATGCTTCAAGCAGGTGAGCAGAACTGTGTGTTGAAGGCCAGGGGCTGTGTCGAGCGAGAAGACAGGAAGGTAGCCTGGGCCAGGGCAGGGAGTGGAGTGCCTTGGTTATGGTTATGATGATGATTTTAGTTGGTGAATAGCCGCAAGAATCTTTTGAAAAATATAAAGGCAATCCTATTTTCTTTAACAAGACTTTGTTTTTGATTTACAAAGGACTCTGTTGCAGGAAGCATGGGGCTCAAATCCAAGGTGATGGTCACCAAGAAGCTCTGCCTCAGACAAAGGGACATTCCTCTCCTCTGGGCTCCCCTGGTACCTTCTGCTCGGAACCGACAGAGAACTGCCCATCTCCCCTGTGCTGTGGGCCCCAGGGGCTGCTGTAGGGTCTGACACATCTGTTTAGCTCCAACACAGGGTCTCGATGGCCTGAATCTGTTTCGAAAGACATGTTCTAAGTTCACGTAGCAAAGTTCCATGTGCCTTGCATTTCGTATGCATTCTGATTTGATGGTGCTGCTGTGCACCTTTTTAGGAGCCAAGCAAAGTGAGGAGCACTCGTGTGTCCGATCAAACGGAGTGTGTCAGTGTGATATTCATTTCAGACGAGCTTCAGAAAAGATGTGACATGATTTCTTAAGGGGACATACGTGCTGCCTAAGTAGCTCTTCTCCAGCTGCTTCCTGGTGGAAGCCCAAATGCAAAGCCTCTTCAGGGCGCTCGTTTGTGCAACCACGGGGCTCAGCGTTTCCTCTAAAGCCACACTTCTCTCCCTGCAGATGCCGGTGGGAATTTCCCACGACTCAAGGCAATTGGATGCCTTTCCCAGCTGAGCAGAAGAGTACAAACGCTCCCCTCCCCACCTTTTTGTGGGGAGGCAGGGCTTTCAGCCTGGCATCTAAGATGGGAGGAGGGGTCCCAGGGGTAGGGGAGACCCATTGGCTGAGAATCTTCCCGAATGCGTGGGCCCTGAGTCCCACAGGACAATCTTTGTAGTTGGGACGAAGACTCAGCGCCACAGAAAGTATTTGTGTGCTGGGTTTCAGAGAGAAGGGACTGGCCACATTGCCACTCCTGGAAGTGGCAAAACCCTTGGGGCAGCTTGTTCATTTGTTCATCCATGGATTGATTGATTGATGGATGGATCGATGCAACAAATGCTCATTAAATGCTTGGTAAGTGCTGGATCTTCCTAGCCAGCACTGTGGCTCTTGTAATAAATAGGGCACACTGCTCATGCTCCAAGGAGCTTGTCCCTCCCTCCTTTCCCCCTCCCCTCCCCTCCCTCCCTCCCTCCCTCCCTCCCTTCCTTCCTTCCTTCCTTCCTTCATCCTCCCTCCCTCCCTCCCTTTCCTCCCTCCCTCCCTTTCCTCCCTCCCTCCCTTTCCTCCCTCCCTCTTCTCTTTCTTTCTTTCTTTCTTTCTTTCTTTCTTTCTTTCTTTCTTTCTTTCCCTTCCTTCATATTTCCTTCCTTCCTTCTTCCCTCCCTCTGTCCCTTTCCCTCTTTTTCTTTTTTCTTTCTTTCTTGCTTTCTTTCTTTCTTTCTTTCTTTCTTTCCCTTCCTTTTTTCCTTCCTTCCTTCCTCTGTCCCCTTTCCCTCTTTTTCTCTTTTCTTTCCCTTTTTCTTTCTTTCTTTCTATTCTTTCTTCCTTTCCCTCCTTTTTCCTTCCTTCCTTCCTCTGTCCCTTTCCCCTCTTTTTCTTTTCCTTTCTTTCTTTCTTTTCCTTCCTCCCTCCCTTCCTCTCTCCTTCCTTCCTTCCTTCCTCCTTCCCTCCCTTCCTCCCTCCCTCCCTCCCTCTGTCTCTTTCTTTCTTTCTTTCTTTCTTTCCCTTCCTTCATTTTTCCTTCCTTCCTCCCTCTGTCCCTTTCCCTCTTTTTCTTTTCTTTTTTCTTTCTTTCTTTCTTTCTTTCTTTCTTTCTTTCTTTCTTTCTTTCCTTCCTTCCTTCCTTCCTTCCTTCCTTCTTTCCTTCTTTCCTTCTTTCTTTTCCTTCCTCCCTCCCTTCCTCTCTCCTTCCTTCCTTCCTTCCTTCCTTCCTTCCTTCCTTCCTTCCTTCCTTCCTTCCTTCCTTCATGTGGTGGCTAAGGGCATGGTCTCTGGAGCCAGACTGCCTGTGTTTGAATCTCAGCTCTGTCACATTTTCTGTGAAAGACCTCACCAAGTCATTTAACTTTGTGTGTTTCACCCATAAACAGGGATCATAATAGTACCCAGTTCTTATGAGGGCTGCTTGCCTCATAGTAAGTTCTGTTTCATTCAGAATAGTTAATAAAATCTATCTTGTGCCAGTTCTGTACTAAACATAGGGGACACAGTGGGGAATGCTACTCTTTGGGGCCCCGTTCTCATGAAGCTTCTGGTCTGGTGAGGGAGATAGACATCATTCAAATGATCTCAGGTCACGTATATAGGTACATGATTAAATGTGCTATGGGGATGATCAGTACAGACTCTGTGAGGGAAGAAACAGTCTTCCCTGGAGAATTGTTGTCACAATTGTCCATGGAGGGTAGAAGAGAACAAGCATCCGGAGACCCTTGGGAAATATCCCTTGAATGGACACACACAGTCCTTTGAGCTGAGGGCTCAAGAAGGGTGAGAATTAAGGACATACCAAGTAAGGAGAGGGTGAGAATTCTGGGGAGAGCAGCAGCATGTGTAAAGTCTGTGGGAGGGGGGATGTGGCACCCTCCAGGTTTGACAAAGGGTGCAGTGACTGGACTGCAGAGAAGGCAGAGGAGGACCGGAAGATACTGGAGAGGGAAGCTGGGCCAGAGCTTGGGCAGCCATGGCCAAGCCTTTGATGCTTATTCTAGAAGCCAGGGGAAACCACTGGAAGATTTTAAGTAGGAAAATAACAGAATCAGGTCTGTGTTTTTAAAAGACCAGGGTGCCTGAGTGGCCCAGTCGGTTAAGTGTCCGACTTTTGATTTCGGCTCAGGTCGTGATCTCATAGTTTGTGAGATCGAGCCCTGCATCGGGCTCCGCACTGACAGAATGGAGCCTGCTTGGGATCCTGTCTCTCCCTGTCTCTCTGCCCCTCTCTTGCTTGCACGCTCTCTCTCTGTCTCTCAAAATAAATAAGTAAACTTTAAAAAAGTAAATAAAAATAAATGATCACCCAGTGGGAGAGTGGAGGGGCCCAAAATGGATGGGGTGGGACTGTTTAGAGTTATAGTAATTGGCTTTCACTAGGTTACACTGAAGAAACATTTACCCCAATGTCTCAGTGGCTTCCATCAATAAAGCTTTATTTCTCGTTTGAGCAATGTATCAGCCATGGATCACTGTGGCTCTTTTCCAAACATCTTCTTTAGCCTGGGACCTTGAGTGGTGGTGAAGATTAAGTGGGGGGGTATGTGGTTCTCATGGCAGAGAGAGAAGAACCATGGCTGCCCATAGGAAGACTCTTTGAGCTTCTGCTCAGAAGCGACGTATTTGCTTGGTCAGTGAAAGTCACATGGCTGAGTCTAACGTCAAGGGGATGGAGGTTCCATACCTCCTAGTGGATGAACGGCAAGTCACATGTTTAAGCCTCTTATGAAAAAAGGGAGTGAAGAGTGATGGCAGGAGTCCATGCAAGTGGTGATGGTGGGGATGGGATAAAGGTCCATACAAGAGAGGTTCAGGAGACAAAGGTGACAGAGCTTGGTGTTGTGCTGGATGCAGGGACCAGGGGTGGAGGGAGGAAGAAGTGTCAGGAATGTGTCCCAGATGTTCTGGATGAGTCATTTACCCCACAGCCCTTGGACCTGACCATTTTGGGACGCTCCAGCCAGCTCTCCAACAGCCTGTCCGTCCTGCACAGGAGGCTGCGTTGCCCACATGAGTGTGGTGGACTGGGAGTCCTGGGGAATTGACCCCTCCAGGAATTGACTGTCAACCAATGACTTTTGGGAGTCGGTGTATAAACGCTCAAAATCCCTTGACCTGCGGGTGGGATAATTCTGAGATTATGTGTTCGTGTTTTCCATGGGGTTAAACTCCAATCACCCACTGTCAGAGCTAACTTAATAATCTATCCTTTAGTAGCTGACTTTCTTTCCTATATAATTTCCTTACTCTCCTACTGGTGTTCCCCAGATCACCAAAATAAGCTACTTGTACTTGAACCCCTGTCTTGGGGCTTGCTTCTGGGGATTCTCAAATGAAGACATCATGGGCTGAGCCAGGGAACACCAGGAAGAATGAGGCTTGGGGGAAGGGTCATGAGTTCCCTGGAAACGCAGAGCGGTTCAAGTAGCTCTGCAACATTCTTGTGGTGACATCAAGTAGGTTGATAGAAACACATGTCTGGAGTAAAGAGGATGCATCTCTGTAGGAGACAGGATTACGGGGCTCATTGGCATTTAGAATGCAATTAGCTCACTGCCTAATGGAAGGAGAGAGATTGTTACAGTTCCAAAGAAGTGGGAAATGCTGCTTTGAAGGTAAGGACCAAGGACAGCAGGAACCCAGCAGAGACCCATAGACTCAGGCACGGCGGGGTAGAGGATGGGAGCAGGGAAGGCTCCCAAGTGGAGGTCCTGGAGGGCATGCTCGTGTTCTGATGCACGGTGAGGTGGGCTGTGCACAGCTCATGGACACGTACGTTGCTGGCTTGTTCTGCCGGTGAAGGTTTGGTGCAAGGAGGCTGGAGATAATAATGGACACACGTGCTAAAGGATTTGTGTGGGCCAGACTCCCTTTTTGGGGCTTTATGTGCATGGCCCCATTCTCACTACAGTCTGATAGGGTCACTACTGTTATTGTTCGCATTTGACAGCTGGGAAAACTGAGACACAGACTGAGGGAACATGGCCGAGGTCACACAGCCTGCTGGTGGTAGGGGAAGCTGCTGGCCCCAATAGCCTGGTTCCTAACCATAGTTGCTAAATATACTGGTTGGTTTCTCTGACGGTGCCTGTTGCAGTAGAAGGAACACAAACCCTTGTGGCAGACCCACCAGGGGCTGAATCATAGTTCTGCAGTTTCCTAACACTATGAAATTTGCAAAGGAACTTAACCTTGTTGATCCAATTTCTCCCTTTCTAAGGTGGTATTAATGCCTACCCAGTAGGGTGCTGAGTGAGGCAAAAACGGGGCAATATGCACAGAACCTCATGCCCAGGAAAGTGTTAAATAAATATTAGCTGAAGTGAAATGAGGGGTCATAGCGTATTGCTTTCTCTCCAACTCCACTTAAAAAAATATGAACTGTGAGAATTTTTATTATTTTTTTTTAAATAGGACTGTTAAGCCCATTAATGGCCCATGAAATGATATTTTCTTATGGCAACTGCCATATATAAGTGGCATTAAGTGGAAGCTTCTTGGGTGATTATAGGAAGGACCCTAATTATCAAGAGCTATGTTAAAGAAACAGCCCAAAGTAGGAGGGCAGTGGAATGAGTCACGGTGCGTCCGTGCAAAGGAAATAAATGCACTAAATGGCTCGCAGTGCTAACCACTCTTCTCCCTGGGAAGAATAATGGCGGGCGATATGTATTCCAATTTTTCTCTTTAAAAACATATGAATCCTTTACTTCTGTCACAGTGAGAAAATCTTAAAAAGTGAGGAAAACAAAGAGTAGGTCAGCCTTGGAAAACTCCTTTTTGGATTACACAGAAACCACAGTACGATGGTGTCTTTGTTTTGCCTAATTGATGACTGGACAAATATTGGTAACTTGGATGTTGAGGGTCAAGGCTCTTAGCTGTTCCAACTGGGAGAGTTTCACTAGCAAGTCCTACTAGGATTATGAGATTATGCCAATGAGGAGGGGAGGGAGGCATGGAATGAAGGGGCTTCTAGGGAGGCTCTTGGGTGCGGTCTCCTGCCTCACTGCTACAGGCTCCAACCTAAAGTGATGCCATAGCCTACCATCCCCTACTTGCTGGCCTTGTGGTGGCATCTGCATCTAACAGGGTTGAGTCTGATGGTCAGAGCAAGGGGGTGATGGTCAAGGTCGACCTGCAGTGGTGAAGGCCAGCAAGTAAGAGACACCATGGCAAATTCAGAGAAGGGAAGATCCTTCAGTAAGATCCAGGGTTCGGAGAGCAGCGTAGGATCTCATAGGGGAGGAAGCTGGCTGGGGCTGTATGGTATAATTAAAAATATGTATATATTTGGTGTGCGTTCCAGGTTCATGGCACAGAGCTCCTAAGACTCTTAGAGTTTCCTGAATGATAGGAATGTCTTTTTTAATTTTTAATGAACCTCTTTTGACCACGGCTGAGTTTATGCTAATGAGATGACTCTTGGGGGTCCCTAGATTAAGCTTCATGGTGAGGGGGCCTGGTTGTTGGAAGAACCAACTCTGTGATTAGAGGGTTAGAAGGATCTTTTCTTTCTTGCTTGCTTTCTTTCTTGCTTTCTTGCTTTCTAAAAGAGAGTGCACGTGAGTGTGCAAGTGGGCAGTGGGAGAAGGGCAGGGGGAGAGAGAGAATCTTAAGCAGGCTCCACACTCAGTGCAGAGCCCTGTGTGAGGCTTGATCCCACAACCCTGGCATCATGACCTGAGCTGAAATCAACAGTCAGAAGCTCAACCGACTGAGCCACTTAGGTTCAGTTACAACTTTCAACTCCACCCCCAGACTTCTGGGGAGGAGATAAGGGCTAGAAATGTGTTCAGTCACCAATAGCCAATGAATCAATCTACTACGGCTGCATAATGAAACCTTGGCGAGAATCTCTAAATTATGGTTTTGGGGGACCTTCTGGGTTGGTGAACACATTGACGTGCTGGAAGGTAATGTGGCCACAGTGAGCATGGAAACTTTGCACTCCCCTCCACCCTATTCCTTGTTCTACATGTCTCTTCCATTTGGCTAGTAAACCAATAAACACAAATGAAGCACTTTCCTGAGTTCTGTAAGTCCTAGTGAATTATCAGACCCAAGGAAGGGATGGTAGGAAGCCCCCAAATTCGTAGTCGCCCAGGCATAAGTGTGAGTAGTCCAGGGTCCCCTTTGTGGCTATGGTCTGAAGTGGGTACAGTCTTTTGGGACCAAGCCCCTAATCTGTGGGGTCTGTGCTAATTCTGGGTAGTGAGCGTCAGAATTGAGTTGAGTTGTTGGACACACAGTTGATGTCAGAGAATTAGAGACGTGGTTGTTGGACAAACAACACACGTTTGGTGTTAGGAGAAAAACCACACAGTCTGCACCGAGCGGGTCAACGGGCAGACCCAGCTGGGAACTCAAGTGTGTGGAAGGAACTGAAACAGAAGCCCAGGTGCAGAGCCAGGACAAACGGACTCTCCAGGGGGAACGTGGTGTTAAAATAAATGAAGGCTCACTCTTGAGAAACCAGACTTCAGCTCTACTGCTGATCTGGTGACGGGATTGAAACCCAGTGTTAAGGGAGATGTGCTCTATGTGTGACCCCCCGATGGCCTGATTTCACATTAGCATTTGGTTCCCTTCCAGTCCCAGAGAGAGTGGGTGTATATCTTATGCCTCTGTGTTATCTGGACTGTTGGTGATTCTTCCTTCATTTTTCACAAATTTGAACATCTCATTTGGACAGTTTCCAAAACTTGTCAAGAAGCTTCATATCTCCTGGCCTGTTGTGTGTGTGCGTGCGTGTGCGTGTGCGTGTGTGTGTGTGTGTGTGTACAAAATGTGGGGCAGGGAGAACGGGATGTTTTTATAGCTCTGGTCTCTCCCCTGTGGGCCTTTCTCTCCTAGATCACTTAGTCTTTGATTATTTAATTATACAAGTGTAACAGGATATTATAAAGGAATCCTTGTCTCTGTTTTGGCTGAGAAATCAAAGGCTAATGCAGTTGGTGCCGAGAACATTCACAGCCTGGAGGGGAGCATTGGGTCACTTATGCAGGGCTCACTAAGAGGCTGGAATTTGCTCTGTTACCCTTGGAAACCATGCACTCCGCCTCTAAGGAGGTAGGGATTCAGAGTTGAGAGAGGGTTTCTCTGGAGGGAGGGTTAGAGAGTGCATGAGTGTTCCTGCAGGCCAGTGGGGTTACATGGGGGACCCCTTCTGGAGGGCCAGGAGGAGATCAGTAGAGATCCTGGGGGGACCGGAATGCAGGGGCCCAGCCTGGAAGCAGCCAAAGGAGCTACAGTTCAAGGTCATTATTGGGGCACCTCCAGAAGTGCCCAGGAGAGACATAGCCTCCGATGTGCATCTCACAATCCAGGGAGAACTCATTCCTTCTGTGTCCTCCGTGCTGCACTGAGCCCTTGCCTCTTGTGTCCTCCCTCCTGGCCTTTGCTTCTGAGTCTGAAAGAGCTACTAGGGAATTGGGAAGCGGCAAGCAAGGGACAGAAGAACATCCACCTGAGCCTGCCGTCCTGCCTAGGCCTGGTTTGTGGCGTGGGGAGAGTGTGCTGTAGGACTCGGCTGGAGTTGTGACCATGACCCTGAATGGGCTGAAATCATTAGAAACGGGACTCTTGTTCTGATAAAGCAGTCGAAGGGCATTTGACTTCCTCAGTGAGCACGTGACTGGTGATCCTCCAGAAGCTGCCCGAGACCATCCAGAGGTGAGGAGGATAGGACTCAAAAACACGTGGTGGAAAACTGAGGTGTCAACCCACTCTGTTCAGTAAAATGGTTACCTACAGAACATGTGTTTCTGTAAGAAATTGTAACTTTGAGAGAAAGTTGGAGTCTCCCTGACCAGCCCTGCAGACTTGGCTTCCCCCTGCTCTGGCCACTTCACATGGGTTCTTCTCAAGGGTGTCTCGGGGAGGGTGTGATTTGACATATGACATATGTAAGTCTCCCTCTCGCGCCTGGGTGGCTCAGTAGGTTAAGCATCCAGCTTCGGCTCAGATCATGATCTCGAGGTTCATGAGTTCGAGCCCCACATCGGGCTCGGTGCTGACAGCTCAGAACCTGGAGCCTGCTTCAAATTCTGTCTCCCTCACTCTCTGTCCCTCCCCTGCCTGCTCGCTCTCTCTCTCTCTCTCTCTCTCTCTCTCTCAAAAGTAAACATTAAAAAAATCTCAATCTGTTCGACTCCTCTCTCTCTCTCTCTCCCTCTCTCTCTCTCTCTCCCTCTCTCTCTCTCTCTCCCTCTCTCTCTCTCTCTCCCTCTCTCTCTCTGGGAAAGCATTCCTACAACCCCAACATTGTATAGCTAAGAAAACAGGGAACCAAGATTCAGTGGGAGGGAAGCTTATCCCCAGATTGAACAGCTGGCTCCTGGCCCTGATCCATGCCGTTAGCCACTCTTAGCCAGAGGGAGGCACGGCCCCCTTGCAGAGACAATGAACAGACTCCACCTCTCACCTTCCTCGGCCAGCTGGAGCCCCATGGCCACCGGGTGAGGCTGCGGGAAGTCTTCCTGTGGCCTCTGGATGCCTTCTCTGTGCCCATCGTCGTGGGCCTGAGGAGAGCATTACACTTGTCATTATTTCTTCGGGAGTGAATCTGGCGGAAAACCGACTGGCGGCTTCACGGCAGCATGGGATCACTTAAGCGGGTCTTCCGGGGAAGTGACATCCTATACTGACCTCCCTGCTGCTAATGACGACCTGAAAATGAAGCTGTGACAGCCGTCTGTGGCCATCTGAAGTGCTTCTCTGCATCAGAGCTTTGAGCCCATCATTACCCAGTTGTTAAAGTTCAAATTACTGAGTTCCCCACCCCCCACTCCCGCCTTCTTTTTCCTTCTGGGCTTAGTGCTTGTGTTTAGATCTTATAAGTCAGTTAATTTAAATATCTCTGCTCAGTGCTTCCTGTAAACAAGAGATCTAGGGATTGACACTTGGGATTGTCAGGGGAGAGTAGGAAGAGCTAGCCCTCGCTTGTAGGGTGCTTTGCACCCGGTTAACTATTTAATTCCCATACCACCCTGTAAATTAGGCCCTGTCATTCTGCCCATTCTACCGATGGCAGGGAAGTGCCATCATTTGCCCCTGTTCAAGCAGCTAGTTTATGGCCCATTTGCTCTGGCTCCAGAGTCCGTGTTTCAATGCCTGTGCTGTTCCTTACCTCCAGGAGGGAGCTGGAGCTCGTGTTGGGACCCAAGGCAGAGATTGGGAACCAGCTGAGCAGGGAGCTTGGGGTCAAAGCATTGAACATGAAAGTTGAAGTTCCATCATTTACTGGCTGGGTGACCTTGGGCAGCTTTGAGCCCTAGCTTCCCCGTGTGCAAAATGCACATTCAGTCAATTAACAAACCTGCCCTGAGCCCCTGGGATGTGGCAGGCTTTCTTCTGGGCTCTGGGCATTTGGTGTTGAACAAGACGGACGGGGTCCTGTCCTCATGAAACAGCGTAGTGAGGGGGGAGCCAAAGGACAAACAGAAGAAATAAACAGGATCATTTCGGATAAGAGACCGAACAGAGTGGATGGTAAAAAGTGTCCTGTGGGAGGAGGCACGTCCTTGGATTGTCACTTAGTGAGGACCTGTCTGGAAGGTACCATGTGAACCGAGAGGTGAGTGAGAGAAGAAGGCGTAAGCCTCACGAAAGCCAGTGAAGGAGACGTGTTAGTTTCCTGGGGCTGCTGTAAATATTACAACCTAGTGATTTAAAATAGCACAGATTTACTTTCTTAGCCGTTCTGGGTGCCAGAAGTCTAAAATCAGTTTCGCTGGGCTCATTTCCAGGTTTTGGGCAGGACTGTGCTCTCTCCAGAATACCGCAGGATCTGTTCCCTTGCCTTTCTTGGCTGTTGAGCCACATTCCTCAGCTCACGGCCCCTTCTGCCATCTTCAGAACATCCTCAGATCTTTCTCTGCTTCTGTCATGGTGCCTTCGTCTCCCTGGGTGTTGTCTTCCTCTACTTCGCTCTTATATTTAGGAACACGTGTAGGGCCCACTTGGATAATCCAGAATAATCTCCCCATTGCAAAATCTTTACCATATTTTCAAAGTTCCTTTTGCCATGTAGTATCCATAGGTTCCAGAAATTAGTGCTTTGGTATCTTTGGGGTCACTACCAGCCTACTTCAGAGGCTCCAACAAGAATCCCTGCTCCACAGTGGGCGTGGTAAGGAGGATATGAGATGGTTTTGGAAAGAACTAGAAGGTTATTAGTTATGTAGGGAGTTCCCCAAAATGTTAGATCTCATAATGTTTGCTGGGAGGGGACTCAGAGGTCAGAGGGGGGTTGCCTCAGCTGCTGAGGTCGGGTAGGAAGGCTGTGGGTTGGAAGAAAGGAGTGTCTGGGGGTCCTGAGTGGTGGCACTGTCTATGTGGGTTGCTCAGAGAGCTCCAGCAAGACTCAAAGATGTTTGTCTCTACTCCCCAGCCTTTATCAGTGGGCACTCTGCGGGAGAATGGCCCACCCACCAGCTTCCTAGGGACTGGGAGGTACAACCCCAAAAAAGGAAGACAGCAGCTCCAACCCACCCAGCAAGCTTCTCCCTTGGTCTGTGGAGGCCAAGACTACAGACTGCTCTCCGCTTGGCCCTGGGGTGCTCACTGGTTCCTCGTGGGGCCAGGAATGTGGAGAACATGCACAGGAGGCTTAGACCTGGAGGTGGTTCTGACTGTGGCTTTGGGAAGTACAAGGAACATTCTTGGGGCTTCTGCGCTCTGCAGTGTAGCTCACAGGCTGAGCAAGCAGATGGGAACAGGGCATAACTCCTGGCCAGAACAGAGAGGGTGCATTTTACTTGACCTTGCCCGGGCTGCTTGGCTATGGAAGGGAACACCCTTGTAGCTGATGGTGCGGCAGGTAGGGGTCTAGTTAAGGTGAAAGGATCTCTTTTTGTGTCTGTCCATGTTTTATAGGTGGGGACCAGGGAGGTCCAGACAAGGAGAGACTGAGACAGGGCTCCAAACCCAGGTCTGTGGAGTCAGATCTCAGGAACTCTCCATTTCACTTTGGGATCTTCCCTCGAGCCCACTCAGGCAGGACGTGGAAAGCATGACGTAAGAAGAGGTCACTCAGGGCCCGCGGACCCAGGGACATGCCGCCTGAGAAGGCAGAGGCATGGTGAATTCAAATGGGTGACTAACTGGGAGGCAGATCATGGAAGAGCTGTGCTCAGGCAATGCTTCCTCTCTAAAAGACTTGTGAACACAAGAGGTTCTGTGAAAATTTCACCCTACACTTTGAGGGATGATTAGAAACAGAAAGGCTTTAGCTGAAATTTTGATTTTTCAAGCATTGGGGGCGGGGGAAGGAAAACTGGATAACGCAGTGCCTTCTGGGAGACGGCATGACGCTTGGAATTAGGGACACAGCACTAGAATCACGGACTTGAATTTGAATCCTGGCTCTATCCCTATTAGCTGTGTGACCGTGGGAGAGTCCTATAACTCCTTTGAGCCTCAATCGGATTATATGTGCAGTGGGGATAATATTACTTCATGGAGGGTTGTAGGGATTAAATGAACTAATGCAGGGGCACCTGGCTGGCTCAGTCAGTTAAGTATCCGACTTTAGCTCAGGTCATGATCTTACGGTTTGTGAGTTTGAGTCCTGCATCTGGCTCTGTTCTGACAGTGCAGAGCCTGCTTTGGATCCTCTGAACCCACCCCCTCTGTCCCTCCCCTGATCGTGTGCTCGCTCTCTCTCTCTCTCTCTCTCTCAAATGAGTAAACATTAAAAAAATGAGCTAATTCATCCACTGTGCTTGGGATATAGTAAGTATACTCATTTTCTAGGACTGCTGTGTGAATTGCCATAAGCTGGGTGGCTTGAAAGGGAAGAAATTTATTGTCAGAGTTCTTGAGGCTGGAGGTCCAAAATCAAGCCGTTGGCAGAGTCCCATTCCCTCTGAAGGATGTGGGGAAGGATCCTTTCTTGCCTCTTCCTAGTTTCTAGGGCCTTCTGGTTCATCCTCATTTGGCCCTTTTCTCTGTGTGTCCCAAACCTCTCTCTTCCCTTATAAGGATGTCACCCTCATCAGGCATGGACTCGACTTGATTACATCTGCAAAGAGCCTATTTCCAAACAAGGTCACATTCACAAGGGCCAAGGGGTGAGGATGTCAGCATATCTTTGGTGGGGGGAATACCACTCAACCCACAAGAGTATGTGCTCAGTAAACGGTGTTATTTCGATTATAATGGTATTTTCTGCCTGAGCTGGATAGAAAGTGTCAACTTTTATAGGGGGAAACACTATAATCCCGTATTAAATTTATAGGAAAACAGCCCATTTGTTCCTTTTATGTCAATTGCACAGTTCAGGCTGAATTCAACTGAAAAGGTCACCCACCAGTCACGCATAACACAGAGCATTTGTGAAGTGTTGGGAAGATTCTGTGAATTCTTTGAAAGGAATGGGCTCAGGTCAGGGTGTGGGCAGATCCCGTTGACAACACGGGTCCACATGAACAGTTATGTCAGCTGCCGACTCTCAACCCTATTCTCCATTCTGAAGCGCCTAGAACTTTCATTACCTCAATGCAGTAAATACTCTCTGAGTGCCTGCTAATGCAACAACAGAAGCAAATGTCTCTTAGGCCAAGGTTTCTCAATCTCAGCACTACCGACGTGTTGGACTGGATAATTCCTTGTTGCGGGGACTGTCCTGTGCATTATAGTAGGTTTTTACAGCACCCTTGGGCTCTACCCACTAGATGCCACCAGTGCGCCCCCATTGCGACAACCAAAATTGTCCTTAGACATTGCCGAATAGTCCTAGATTGAGAAATCACTCTCAGCAGAGAACCACTGGGTTAGAGGAAGCAAACAAGGAAATGGGTGATGATAAAAATATTGTGGACATTGTTGAGTTAGGGGTAAGGAATAAGGTACTATGGATGTTGTTTGGCTGTTCTCCGAATTTAATGTCACACTTCCGGGGATGGACACATTCGACCCACTAAGTCCGATGGCATTTGTTGTGAAGAATTTGGATTCATGACATGTTTTAGAAATCATTTGATCCAGTCTCCCCACCCTGAATCCAATAAACATTCACTGGGAATCATCCCTGTGCCGGGTACTATACCCTGTACCTGCAGGTACCTGGAGGTGTCATAGTTACAGGTGTTGTTTATATGGATGTGCTGAGTTATAGAGCAAAAGGTTCTGATATCCAGGAACTGTCCGGTGGAAGAAACCAAAGTGTTCCCCGCAAAAGCTGTATGGTGTGTTGAATGTAGCTGAAGATGTCGGTGCAAAACAAGAAACACTGTAGAGGAGGCATTATGGACTCTAACCGATGGGGCAGGAGGAACAGGGACATTTTCACAAGTAGTACATCATTAAGGAAGGATTAAGAAGAGATAAGCCAGTTTGAAGGAGAGAGGAGAAATTCTAAGCTAAGGGAAGAGTCAGTGGAAAGACAAGGAAGCCTGAAGCATCATGGCCTCTTAACAGAACCATGTTCAAATGAAGTCCATGGTTATCAGAAGCTACAAGCCTATGAATGAATGCAGGCTTCATTCACGCCGTAGGTGTGTTCCTTTTGGCCTGAAGAGTGTATTCATTCATCATTCATTCATTTAATTAGTTTTACTTGTCAGCAGTTAAAAATCTGGAGGCCTGGCATGAAAATTAATTTTTTTAATTTCTTTTAAACATATGAAATATCTGGTTAGTGAGTGGTGGTATTAATCAGAGAGAGAATTCTTAGTGGGAATTCGTATGTAGAAGGAGGGAAAGATATTAGTGATACTTACTTATTATAGCAAGTTCTTAGGCAAAAGAAAGGGAAAACATGGAAAATGGGAATGTTGTGGCTTTTGAGGACAGTGAGGGGGCAGACACAGAGTGGGAAATTGATGAGGTGGAGTCTTGATTTCAATAAAAGGTTGAAACTACCCAAATTCCGTTCCTGGAAGTTCTCACAGTGGGCACCTGCATTATGAGGTTATCATAAGCCATTCGCATGCAAATGAAGTAAACAACAGTTAGACCCAGACCCCACCTAGTCAGCTCTACTGTGGGGGACCATCTGGATAGGGGTTTCAGCAGGGCTGGGTCACAGATGAAGAAGGAGGTCAAGAAGGAAATAATTTGAATTGTGAATAAGAAGGTTAACTCGAGCCTACCCCCTTGAGATAGAAGTTTGGATTGTCTGTATCTTATTCCCCCCGCTGACTTATTATAGTGTAGATAATAAGGAATTTAGCTGCATTTCTATCTTTCTCTTGCTATTCTGCTCGCCAGCAACACTTTCTGGAAGCAGTGTGTGCTGGTAAATGCTGGAAGCTCACTCCTCTGGTAACCTGTGAAAATTAGTTGGCTATTGGAGCCATTGTAATTGCCTGTTGCTCAGAGTGATCTCTGTGGCCTCACCATCAGCTAGAGCATGGAGTGGAGAATAGTGGCCCAGTGAGTAGGCATGTAAGATGATGACTATGGAGACCTCGGTAAATCCAGTTATTAGTAGGGACCCCAGGAGCTCAACTGACCCCCTGGAGAGCATGTGGCTGAATAGGACAGATCCAGCAAAGATTCTTCACACAGGATTGAGTTTCTTAAAGGATGCCGCTTCTAGGCAAGCAATATTCAATTTGTTATAGGGTCAAATTTGCAAGTTGGTATGACCTTTTCATGTCCCTGGAGGAAACCTGGATATGAGCTTCAGTTGGTAGAGCAGGAGGTATAATCCCTGGGGGACAGGAAAAATATCGGTCTCTGTTGGGTTCCCTTTGATGCAGACCTAAGGCAAGGCTTCAATTACAAGTGATTTCTTTGGGAGGTAATCCCAGTTCCAGGAGAGAGAAGAGAAGTGACAGGTGGAAGGAAAGGAAGCCAATACAAGGTGCAGTAATGAGCAGGTTACTGACAGGAACAGCTGGGGCGCAGTCCCTCTGGGGGCCTCTAGGAGGTAGTGTAGTGTCCTATTCAAGAAACAAGGAAGCTAGGGCGTCTGTATCCCCACTTCCATCCCTTATAACCTGAGCTCCCAACTGCCTTCGACTCCCCAGCATTTCTGGACTATCATGCATGCTGATTGAGGGTACCTGTATGGTCACAGGGAGCCCTCAAGTGGAGTCCCAGGTGCTTAGAATGGTGAGCAGAGGAGGGACAAGGGAGGGCTTGCCAGAGTCTGCTACTGTATTGTAAGTGTCCAGGACAAGGGGCTTCTGCAACAAAGTTTGGGCATGGTTTTGGTGGAAGCATTAGAAAAGTGTCCCAGAGCAAGGATGCTCGTAAATGTCCGCCCGGCCCATTCTGACAAACCAAAATGAAGGAGCACCGATGAATCCAGTTAAAGTCAGAGCTGTGGCAAGTCTGCAGAGGTGTCCAGGAAGAAGGAAACCAAAAGAGACTCCCTTGCCTGGAAGAGTGGAAGGCATCCTTACCAGGGAGGCGATTTATGGGCGAAAGGTCGGAATCCGTAGCAGATGACTTAGTCCTGACACTGGAGCTCTGGGCTGCCGTTCCCCTGTGGAGAGGCTCAGAAGGTTCACAGAAGATAAAGAGGAAAAGGGAAGCTAACAAGGAGAAGCTAACAAAACAGGAGAAGCTAACAAGCTGGCAAAGACATCTTTGCAAGCTACTAATTCTACAGGAACCATAAACGGCAAAGAGAATGTTGCTAATGGTCAAGAGGAGACCGCCAGAGCATCATAAATGAAGACAATAATGACAGTCACTTGGAAAAATTCAGCCTGTGAGAAGAGCCATAATGGGTCCATGATGAGAGGGCACAGTGTGCTAAGAGGTGGTCGAGACGCCCGTTGCATTTCCAAGTTCATACAGTCTTTGTGAGCCATGCGATGCAGTTTTGGCCGATATTCAGTCTATAAAATACAGAGGCCGATTCCCTCCCCCACCCCACCCCAGCTTTATTGAGGTATAAGTGACAAATAAAAGCTATCTATATTTGACGTGGACAACATAATGATTTGATACAGATGTTTTTGTTTTGTTTTTTAGTAAGGAGATGAACGTTTATAAACGTAGCTAGAGTGTTGGCACTCGCCGTGTTCTTTGTAACTTCTGTTTTGGTTTCTCAGTCTACACAAGTGTGGGGGGACCATCTGGGAGAGATGTTAGCCATTCCTCAGGATGTCTGGTCAGTCTTGTATTGGGTCATGTGAAGCTGAATACAATTTGAGCTGGAATCTAGTTGGTGAAACCGCACACGAGCCACTCAGTAGCTTGGAAGCATGAGGGGACAGGGCAGTAATGGGGACAGTGAGACAAAGAGGCAGACCGGAGTTACTGACAGTGG
Source organism: Panthera pardus (assembly GCF_024362965.1). Lineage (NCBI taxonomy): Eukaryota > Metazoa > Chordata > Mammalia > Carnivora > Felidae > Panthera > Panthera pardus. The sequence continues at coordinate 74,758,618 of NW_026527002.1, read as the reverse complement.
GTCACAGTGTTCGCATGCCAGGTTCATTATCCCACATGGCCACTTGTAACTGGTGCTTGTAGAAGGTCATTTGTTCTCTGGTTCTTGACAGCCTACGGCGTCCAGCTTCACTCATTTTTGTGGGTGGCCTTGTCCTTATAAGCGTTTGGGTTTGTGACCTAGATTGTGTGTGTGTGTGTGTGTGTGTGCGCGCGCGTGCGTGCATACATGCTTATGCATAAATAATTCCGTGCATTTTAGATCTTTCGGTGCATAAATATATAAAACTTGTATGGGTCAACTAATTCTAAGAGCTGATCTATAGAAATGAGATTTGATTCGGCCTTCCACAAGAATCAATGTGGTCAAAGAGCATGGTTGAATAATCATGCTTTACCAGCTTTTCATGATATGCCTGAGATAGAAGATGTGGTAATCAGAATGGCTAATATGATTGATTGTGGGATGTCAAAAGGAATAGCTTGCTGCTTTGCTGAGCCAGACTGTGGGGGAGATGCCTCACGTACAAGATAACTCTGAAGCTCTCCGATGTGCTACGAGGTCCCCTTAGAGAAAATTGCTGATCCCATCATTTCTCTGGGGTCTTTTGCTTCTTTGCCTGAACTAGCAGGTTCTCTGCAGCATATTTTAGGAAGCCTGATAGGGGTGGGAGTGGGTTTATCTTATATTCTCATGGGGTATGGAAAAATGTGGTGACTTAACTTAGGCATTTGTCTCCATGATAGCGGGCAACAGAGCATGAATTCTTTCTTTCTCTTTTAGACTTTTGACTGAGTTGGTCGTTTGCACGACTTTTCCAGGCAGAAATGCTTGCAGCAGCCAATGACAGAGATGCCAACCTGAGGGAAATCTTAGTTTCTGTGTCACTGGGATCCAGTTAGAGTAAAGAGTGGGTTTGTGGGTCAGACAGACATGGGTTTGAATTTAGTTGCACCTTGTACAAGTTATTCGTACCCTCTAAGCCCTGTCTTTTTAATTTTCCCAATGAAAGTGTCAGCCCCACCACAGAGTTTGTCGAGAGTGGTATGTAAGATATTTTGGGTGGCTAAACACCAGCTGCGCAGCAGACAGAAAGTTCTAGTCCTAAAATCACATCACCAGAGCTCATACCTGAAAGTCTGAATTCTTCATCTGCCTCGTTCTTGTTTGTTTGTTTTCTCATTCAGCAAATGTCGCTTTAGATCTTGCCACATGCTCAGTACTTTCATAGGGACTGGGAATTCGACGGTGAGCCGTCGTGATCGTTCTGGAGCCTCCATGGAGGTACAGAGTGAGCACGACCACACATGCCACGTTAGGGTGAGAACAAAATGCTCAGAGAGCAGCACGTTCTGCCTGTGAGGAGCAAGGAGTAGGAGGTTCGCCGAAGGAGAATCTGTGTTGAGCCCCAAAGGAGGAGCGTGCCTCTGCCGAGTGGATGGGGCGGGTAAGGATGCTCCAGGCGGGGCTGACATAGGCGCCTGCCCCAGAGGGTGCTGCTGCAGCTGGGTGTCACCCCCAGCTGGCCTTGCTTTTCGGTTCAGTGGGTGGGGAGGGAGCCGCGTGGTGGCAGGGGGTGCTGGCTGCCTCCTTGTTTGAGCAGGGATTGTTCTCCTGTGTTTCTGTCCCACCTCGTGACCCCAGAAACCTGGGTAGGAGTGGCATTTGACACCAAGAATCTTTGACATCTGGTCCAGCGGAATGTCCACTCCTGAGTCGTCTGTGATCAGGTGATAAGCAGAGCCTCCTCTGGGGAAGTAAATTCTCTGACCCGAGTTACAAATGTTCTTGTACAGCCTGAAACCAATGCGAGACAGGTCTTGAGTCTTGAGTTGTTGTTGTTGTTGTTGTTGTTGTTGTTGTTGTTGTTGTTGTTGTTGTTTTAAGGTGCTCGCTCGTCTTACTCTTTTTATTTTGTCTGTAACCTCGAAGGTATAGCAGACTGTACACATTCCAGACTGAGCATGGAGAGGCGACTAGACAAGCCAGGGGATGAGTCAGGACCCAAGGACACCTGAGAGGCCACGGGAATGGCTGCCCTCCAGGGCAATTCAGGAATCTGCCTCGGGGGCTGGGTTTTGATATTTGCTTATTTAAATTGAGATATATTGACATATATTGTATTAGTTAAAACATGCGTATTAGTATATATATATATATATGTATGTATATGTATATGTATATATGTATATATATGTTATGTATATATATGTTATGTATATATATGTTATATATATATATATATGTATGTATATATATGTTATGAAATGATCACCACAATAAGTTTAGCTGACAGAATGGTATAGTTGAAAGTTTCCCAGAGAATAGATCTTAAAAGTTCTCATTACAAGAAAAAAAACTAATGGCGAGCTAGGTTTTTAGACCCCCGCGTGATCTATCCCCCACTTACCTCTGTGTTCTCGCTTTTTTTTTAATTTTTAAAAAATGTTTATTTATTTTTGAGAGAGAGAGAGAGAGAGAGAGAGAGAGAGAGAATATGAATGAGCTGGGGAGGGACAGAGAGAGGGAGACACAGAATCCAAAGCATCCAGGTTCTGGGCTGTCAGCACAGAGCCCAACCCAGGGCTTGAACTTATGGCTATAAGATCATGACCTGAGCAGAAGTCGGATGCTTAACCGACTGAGCCACCTAGGTGCCCCTGTGTTCTCATTTTGAATGCTGTCTCATACTCTCAGGGCTAGTCTGACAAAAGTATGGAAACTGCTGGGCTCTCTGTCACCATTGCCTGTGCTGGCAATAGGCAGCCTCTCCCTCTTGTCTGGCTAGGTCACGTCCATCCTTTGGGCCTCAGTTTTACTTCTGCTGATCACTCGAGACTCAGTTGAATGCCTTCCTACATGTTTCAACAACACCATAACCCTCCTGTCCTATAGCCCCCGTACTAGATGATAATGGTCTTCCCAAATGTCTCTCTCCTTGACTCAGCTGGGGGCCTCTGAGGGCAGGGGTGATGCCTTGCTCTTGGTTGTATCTCCTGTGCCCAGCACAGTGCCAAGAGCATACTGAGTTGGTGCTCAATATCTACTTAGCAAATGAATGCATGCATGCGTGCATGAAGCACTCTGGGCCCTCACTTTCCAGCATGGAATCACAAGGATTACTCCTGGACCCTTCTGATTTATAGGCAGGCGCTTGACAAAGCTGGCCTTTTACTGCTTCCGTAAGAGCTGTGCCGTGCAACAATCAGACTCTTATTCTAGAAAACTCTGCTGGGGTGGGACAGGGGGCAAGGGCTGAGAGATGTTGGGTCTTCAGTTCACAGAGCTTCTTTAGAAACATCGAGGGCTTATTGTTACTCATTCCTAATAAGAGAATAATCAAGATCTTATGATCTGAGAATTGTCATAAAATTGGTGCACTCTGCTCTAAGAGCTCAATCAAATGAGCGGTCTCACTGTCCAGGCTGGCCTGCCCTCCTTCCCTACCTTTGCATTTCTAGGTTGAGAAGACCCTGCTCTTGATGCTCCCAGTTTTTTTTTTATAGAAACAATAAGCCATGTCTGTTAAATTTACTTTCTCCCACAGAAGCTAATTTAATATTTGGAGGGAACAAACAGCCAAGGCCAGCCCTGGATGGTTGTTATTTATACGATCATAAAAAAGACAGATCCAGCGCCTGATGTTACTAAATTGTCTTTGAGAAAGGAGCTAAGAGGCGCTGAGATGTGCCTCTGTGCCGTGGTGGGGATAAAAATGAAATTGTTGAAAAGTCAGCCCAGAACGTAGGGCAGGGGGACTGCTGTCTGCTCTGGACCGATAGGGTCCCTTTTGCCTTCGCCGAACACTTTCATGTGACTTGGCTGCCTCTGCAGGTGCACGAGTTGCTTTCTCCTTTGGGGCTGCCTCTCTGCAGACGGTTTGGGCTAGGAATAGATTCTTTTTATTGTTATGATCGAGCTGTATAATAATCCCGAAGAGGCAAGGACAGTAATTGTGTTATGGCTGGTGTGCTGTCTTTCTTTGTCCAGGAGGGACAGGAAAGTTCAAGTCTGCTTTTCTTAATTGTTACCTGCAGGGTATCCTTTCTTGCCTGACATGGCATGTTCCTCTCCTGGCTGCCAGAAGGCGGGGGGTTATGAATTCTTAAAGGCTACTGCCCTTCAAGTCATAGGAAGTCTGGGGCAGAAGTACACAGCGGCAAGAAGATACACCGCAGAAGTTTCTGTCCAGCACAGAGCCTGTCCCAGGTGGTGAGGTACAGACAGTTCTCATTGCTTACGGCTTTGTGTTTTATAACGGTCTCATTGTGTTTTATAAAATCACTGTGAACGCTGAGCTAGTGAATACTGAGACATTGCTCCTTGGGGACCTACAGGGTTAGCTTCCTGCAAGCCTCGGGACGCAGCATTTTTGTCAATCAATCAATACGTAACCTCATTTTCACTGTGTTTCTGTTTAAAGACACCTCATTTAATATAGATTTTTGATTCATTAGCACCAAACTCACAGCCAACAGCACCGGAACTCATGCCTGAGTGAAGCTTCTTTCATACGTAAGGCACATCACAGCTGCCTTGCACTTGGGAACACCAGACAGCACTTCAGCAGGACGCTTGGGGGCCATTTTAAGCTGAAAAATTACCAACAAAAAGCCCCAAAATGTAAAAATCGTGGCATGAAAATAGGCTTCAAAAAGGCCACTTTGTGCAGTGTGAGAGCTGAAACAGGAAGGCAGGGTGTTGCCCTGCTCTACCCTGGCTGGGGATATGCTCATAGAGTGACTCAAATTACTCGCCACTTTGTGCATGTATAAAAATGACCACGAAAGCCCTGCAAGCATTGATTTTGTGGTTAGAAAGAAAGTTTTAGCCAGTAGGTAAAATTTCAAGTTCAAAGTGTGCAAGTGATGAGGATGTACCATAATCGGAAGCTCATCTCAGAAGTACACTTGTGTCTTTCCCCTGAAGAGTGCCATATGTCCTCCCATGGCCTCTGGGGCTGATCCCCCACACTGGTTCTGTGCCTGGGTTCTGCTCTGTTCCCAAGAGCCAGCTAGATCCCCAGTCTTGGGGACCTGATTGTCTGATTTCATGAGCCCAACTCCCTGTCTAGGTCAAGTGTCTAGAAAGTGTTGGTCCAGGGGCGACCTTGGCCTTGTCTTGGCCAGTCTTCCGCAGGCCCTGGCGTGGTGGCCTGAGACTGGGACCAGCACATGAGACCCAGGAACCCATCACAGGCTTCACTTCTGATGCCCCACAACCATGGAGTGTGTGTGTGGTGTGTGTGGTGTGTGTACTGGGCGCCATGGTGGGAAGGCATGGCCCCTGCCCTGAAGGTGCCCACAGCCCAGAGGCGCTAACAGATGGTTAAAATGAAGGCCATGGTACCGCCATCCAGGTCAGCCCAACATGCTTCCTTTGCCCCCATGGACCTTTCCCCCAGACGCTCACCAGCACAAATCAAATCTGTTATTTTCTTCTTAAAACATGGTCCTTCTCTTCATACTTCTTCTGTGCTTCTTGGCACTCCTATAGCCACCTAAACATGAGTGAATCTCTGCCCGTCTCCCCACAATTATTGCTTCCTGTGTATGCAACATCCAGTTTTCTTGTCTGTATACTCACTGCCACCATCCCTTTGTGTCTTGGTGTGTTAGAGCCACAACGTCCACCCTGCTTGCTGCAGGACAGCTGGAGAAAGACCTTTAAAATGCAAATGTGCCCATATCCATAATCAATAGAACTTTATATGGGATACTCTAAAGGCTGACATCTCAATGAACAAAGACACCATTGATGTTTTATTCTCCCAGTCAAATACTTAGACCTTTTAATGGATCCTAAATGTTTCACATGGCATTACTGTGACCTCTTTTAAATGTATGCCATTCTTTTCGATATGGACATGTCAACAGGTATCTCTAGTTTCTGTGAATCCTTTTATAATATTGCTAAGTTCAAAAGGGAATTAATAATTCTTTCAAAATAAACCAGAATGCATTAATATTTCTCCTATGGAAATATTCATACCCTATATTCCACTTAGTTTGCATTTTTATAAGATTGCTAAAATCCTTTTAATGTCTATCTGAATCTACTATATAAAGAATGCCATACTTTTTAGGCACTGTGCATATTCTCTCATTGAATTCTTACAACCCCAAGAGGCATATAGCGTCAATAGAGGATCAGAGAGGTTACATAACCAGCACATAATTACACAGTGGCTGCTCGAGGTTAGAATTCAATCCATATCTGCACAGTTCTCAGAAAAAAAAAAAGATGTCAGGATTCCTTTGGGAATGACAACTTGGATATTGAGGACTCAAGTCCTGCAGAGCCACCCCTCATGCAGCGGGAGCAAGGATCAACCTCAAAGTTTTATGGGGTTTGTTAGCATTGTAGCATTCAGGGTTCAGCTGGAGAAGCAGAAGGATACAAATACATATATACATATACACACATGTATGTAGTATATACACATACATTCTATGTGTGTAGCTTATATACATACATATGTTGTGTATGTGTGTTTATGTATATGTATATCACCGTATATGTGTGTGTGTGTAGTATGTACATATGTATACACATGTGTGCATACATGATATACGTACATTGGATCGAAGCATATACACACCCTGTGCCTGTGCCCTTTCTGGCACGGAGACTACATGCATGTGTGTGTGCACCTCTGTGTGTACAAGAGCGTGGTCTCTAGAGTCAGATGTCAATTTTGAATTCTGGCTTTTCTGGGCCCCACTAGGTGACTTTGGACAAGTTACCAAACCTCTTGAAGCCTTGCTTCCTTCATGTGGAAAATCAGGCTGATAATAGAACTATTATCATTATGGCAGCTGTGAGGATTAAATATGTTAATGCTAGTGACACAGTTAGGATAGTGGCTAGCCTAGCCAAATTTGTCATTATCATTGTTATTATTATTACTATTGTTGCTGTTTAAGTACGCTCCCCTGCTTTGTATTGCTTGTTCATTCAGGAGCCACTTTTGGGTTTGTGTTATTTTACACCCTCTAAGCTCTACTCGCTACAAGGGTCAGTACTTGGGATACAGGTAAATAGCAACTGATCCTTCTTCCCTCAAGTAACTCTGTGGTCATGTAAACTCCGTGGTAGACCTGTGTAGGAGGAATAAGTTTCTTAATTTTCCAAAATGGAGCATTGAGGCCAGGAGCGTTGGCACCTTCCAACTAATTGAAAATGGAGCCATGATTCCAACCCAAGACTTGCGACTGTGGATTCTTTCTTTGAAGCCACATCCAGACTCATTTTCATGGGGTGCAATTATAATGTGTTTTATAGTTTACAAAAAAAATTTAATATCTATGATCTTAGTTTTAGTCTTGCTAGAATCTTGGTAAAATAGAGTATGTATTACTGATCCTTCCTGCAGATGAGAGTACTGAGGCCATAATGGATAGAAGTTCTCCAGAGTGTGTAGCTAGCAGACCTCAGAGCCAGGAGGCAGTCCAGGACTCTGTGCTGTGCTCTCCTGTGCTGCCTGCACATGGGACGAGTGGTCCAATGGTCTCCTCTTGAACTTTGGAACCCCTTCTGAATTAGACCCTAATCTGCTTATTGATACTTAGCTGTGACCCTCTCCCATAGCTCTGTTGTTGGGCTGGGGAGAGGAGTGGGAGAAAGAGCCCCTTCCTCTCCTTCTGAAGACTCTAGTTTGGCCATGCTGACTCATTCCTGATGGCCTACTTCCCCTTGTCCAGAGTGGGGAGCCAGAAGAAGTTGATTCCACCAGCAGCTGTGTATGGATGGGCCCATTTGGCATCAGTGGACCCCAGGGTACTCTCTCCATCACAGATATGCCAAAGAGATTGACACCAACTTGGTCAGCATGGCCTCTCCAAGCTCTCTGGGGCTGGATGGGGAAAAGCCCCAGGGCTGTGAAAAGTCAGCAATGCCAGGTAAGAACTGTTCTCTCCTGCAGAGCTGGGCTCTGTAGGGCAGCCGATGGGAAGAACATATAATGTAATGGGGAGGAAATTGCCTCTGGACTCAGGATCTCTTTGGCTTTGGACTCAATCAGCTGGCAGTGCTTCTGCTTTATTCAGTGGCACACTGTGGTATCTACTAGAGAAGCACCAGAAGAATCAACACTAATGAACTCTTTTTGATGAGCCAGCAGCTGGATTTGGCAAGAACATGTTAGCATATGAAATCAGGCAGAAAAAAAGTTTTTTTAAGCTCTATTTTGTTTTGAACATTTGTGAAGCTCTTACTGTTGTGAAGTGAGGGTGTCACGTTCATTTTACATATGATGCAGTTTGACAGGGAGGTAGCAATTTGAAGCAACTGTTATGTGGTAAGATTATTTATGGTATCGTCATTTTATTTTATGAAAGAATTTTATTTTCAAAGTCCTACATGGTCATGGTTGAAGAAACATTAAGGTTAGGTTAGCCCGTTAGCAAGTAACTTAGATCAGCAAAAGTGCTGACTGAGGGTGAGAAAAATCTACAATGGAGGGGCACCTGGGTGGCTCAGTCAGTTAAGCATCCTACTCTTGATTTTGGCCCAGGTCATGATCTCACAGTTTCATGAGTTTGAGTCCCATGTCGGGCTCTGTGCTGACTCTGCAGGGACTGCTTGGGATTCTCTCTCCTCTCTCACTCTCTCTCTCTCTCTCTCTCTCTCTCTCTCTCTCTCTGCCCCTCTCCAGCTCTGTATCTCTCAAAATGAATAAATACGCTTTAAAAAATTATTTTAAAAAGCCCAGAATGGAGGGTAGAGGAAGGAGATAATGAATATCAACTATGGTCTTGGGTTCAGCTACAGTTGTGGTGACTCTAGCTTGTCCAACATCCCATTCAATTAACATTGAACCAACTGAATACGAGGTACGGTTGGATCTGAGTGGTGTAGGGGATGGGCTGTCACAGACCCTGTCCGTGCTCATTCCCACTCCCTCGGATCCTTATTCTTACTCCACAAAGGCCAGCCTGACTTCTGGTGGCCAGTATCTCCTTATCAGAGGTGAAAAATCCCATTCTTCCTGAGAATGGGCTGGAATTTCCTAGGAATTGTGTCCTTCCAGGGAAAGCCCTTACACCATGATTAATGTGTGTGGGGTATAAATACCTCCACTCCCTCGCCTGTTGACCAAGGTAATTCTGAGTATTTTCCTTCTATTTTGCCAGAGTTTCTCCATGGGATTAAGCTCTAATAGCTCACTTTAGTAACTGGCTTGAAAACACAACCCTTATTGGCCCCTCCTTCCCTGTGTCATTCCCCTTCTCTCCTCTATGTGTTCCTTGCAGTAATGATAACGGCTTCCTCTTGGATCTGTGGCTCAAAACAGGACTCATCAAACCACAGTTCATGGGCCAAATCCAGTCTATTGCTTGTTTTTGTGAATAACATTTTATTGGATCACAGCCATGTAACTCCTTTACGTACGTCTAGGGTTCCTTTCACACTGCAAGGATGGAGTAAGTTGAATGGTTGTGACAGAGACAGTCTGGCCTGGAAAGGTGAATATATTTGCTATCTTGTCTTTTATAAAAGTTTGCTGACTCCTGGCTTAAATTGTGCTTCTGGGCGCACCCAAAGTAAACTAGCATCTGTCGGCCACGTTGGGCAAAGAAAGGTGAGTGGTTACTGGAACGTGGAAGGGGCAGAGCTGTCCAGAGAAGATTACCTTGAAAACAGCAGACACCTATACTGGAGAGGCATTTGAGGTCACTGTTGAAAGACACACTGGAGGGATATACTTGCCCCAACCTCAGCTCCTGTTTCTCCTTGGTGAAATAATAACCATCCTCAAGGGTCCTTTTAAGATCCCACCTACTCCTGCAGCCTCCTACTGAGGTCCTGTCTGCCCCATGTTCCTTGTTACAGCATCTGTTTCTTCCCTTATTCTAGCTCTCGTGGGAGTTGCTAGTATTCCTCTTTGATTCAACCACCAGATGGAGCTTCTTGAGGGCAGAGAGCAGGCCTTGCTGTCTTTGCTAACTCCACTTAGTTGGGAGGGCATAATCCTGTTCAAGTAGGTGCTCAGCCAAAGCTATCTGAATTGAGCATACAAGCCCCAGGCCCCCTCCTTGCTATATTTCTTCTTGGTAACTGGTGCTGTATGCACACAAAGCCAGTGGGGCTGGAGAGGGTCCAGCAGCCATGGACTCATGGTTCCCTTCCACCCTTCCTGAGCTAGTTGGCTCAGATGTGCATGAACTTGACCCTCTGACCTTGGATTCATTATCTCTGTTTGCCAGCACTCTGAGCCAATCAGTTCTAGACAGATGGCTCTTCAAAGCCAGTGACTGTGGGATTTGGAGCAGCCATTACCCAGATTGTAAACTTCCTTCCAGCTGATTCTTATTATCCCTACCCTAGCCTTTCAGTGAGAGTGAAATAGTCCTCGCCATTCTCTAAAAAAGGCTTCCCCGTCTTCAGTAGGTCCTACAGCCAGGCTTTCCCCAAACCTAGATGATAATGCAAAGATTAAGTCCATACTTTCCAAAAGGGCAACTTTTCAAATTCATCATGAATTCTTCTGAAATGTGTTAAGTAATGCATTCAGTTCCTGCTGATGGATGAAATGCTGTTGCTATTATCATAATGTAGTGCCTTATTTTTTTGGCTGAAAATTATATTGGGTTTTTGACATGAGGAACCAAGTGGCAAATTGCAATAAACTGCAAGAGAAATCAGTTATAATTCAATAGTCACAGAGGCCCCTTGAGGGAATAATAACAATAACAATAATAAAAACAGCCCCCCACTAAGTTTCTCATCAGGTTCTGAGTCACAGCATGGGTAATGTTTTGATTACACTGCTGGGCCAGCAGATCAAACCCTGACTCCACTGATGGGCAAACATCAATCACATTGCCATATCTGATAGAGCCAAATAGCATGTCAATTTGATGATTGCTTTGTAAAATTTATCATCCCTCCAAGCATGGTCACACATTCTAAACACTGCTACCCTGAGGACCGATGTAAAGGGTTGTGGAAGCGTTTTAAACCCAGGGTTTGCCCATTTGTTGTGCAAACATCCGCTCTCTGAACTCTGGATTTGTCACTTGCTCCAGGAAGTGCCTGACGGTGGTGATTTGGAAATAAGTTTCAGAGTTGCTTTAATGCCCAGGTGTATGAATCTAGGCCAAATAGTGGGTAATTTCAGAGTTATTTTGTTGATTGGACTTCTTTCAAATACAGATATGCCTCTCATCTCACTTAGCCCAAGTGGAAAGGGAGAGAAGACTAGAATCCAATTGCATGGTCTTGTCTCCAGACCTTGAGCTTATAGTAGGAGAGGAAAGAAATGTGTAGAGAATGGGGACAAGGGTCTAGAGACATTACACCCTCTCTCTCTCTCTCACACACACACACCACATGCACATGTATGCATATACACACCCATGAACATATAATCCAATATACATTATACATACACATAAACACGCATGTTTTTATAATTAAGCAAATGAGATGTCTTCTTTTTCGTGGGGGAGACCCTAGTTAAAAACTAGGCAGATCAGATTCTGCCAGATAGGTTGTAGAAAAGACACATAATTTCCCCTTTACCACTCCTTTCCCCACATGTGCAGATCTGGGTATGCTTATTTCCTTGAGATTTTTTAATCCTGTTCTCTGCTGTACAAGATATTCTTCCAAATCCTCAGATAACATGGTTTCTTCTGATGTTATAAAGCTCTGTGTGAAGATGTGCTCTATTTCTCAATGGTTTTGCTTTCTGTTTTTCCTTGGTCCAGAGGGACTTACCTGTGTCCAAGACCCTTGTGGTGCCTGGTTCCCTTTCTGTCTCCATTTTAGCAGAACCCGGCTTGCCACGAGCCTATACATCATTAGTAGCCACACTGAATGCACATGAACCATTCCTGAGACTGCCCTTTGGAAACATGTCAGCTACACTGAAGGGAGAAAGGAGTCAAGAGCACCGACTATCCTTTTCTATATTTTCAGCTGCATTTGATGGCAGCTCTCTCAGATGGTCTATTAACATTTGCAAGCTTGTCAGAGCATTTCTAGTTCAATAAAAGGGGAAGAACATGATTTTTTAAAAAATAAAGAAAAATTGAGCCCAAGAATGCCAGTGAATCTCCCCAAAGAAATCAACACTGGGTTGTCTAATGGCTCTGTGTTTGCCTCGCCTTCTAATTAGCTTGCTGCTCCAACCAAGGCATCCTTCTCCCCTGGGCCTCAGTTTCCTCATCTGTAGAAATTGGGAGGTTAGATTGCTAACGTTTCTCTGAGCTGTATAAAATAAAATAGAATAGAATAGAATAGAATAGAATAAAATAAAATAAAATAAAATAAAATAAAATAAAATAAAATAAAATAAAATACATGGAACCTCCAGTGATTCAAATTTGAATTCAGATTAGCCTTTCTTGGCAGTGGTTTTGACTCATGGTGAGTTTGCCATCCACCAAGACCCTTGGGCGGTCATAGTGGACTCCGGAGTGGCCACGTGAGTGCTCGCTTCACTTAGAGGGGAAGGGGTAGAAATTCACGCCAGGTATGCACGCTGGAGCATTTCCCATTAGGCTCCTTATCTCTTTACTATGGATTAGGGCTGCCGTGTGGAGTCCATCCAGTGGCTCATGGAGGTCAGTGATGCTAATGGTAAGATTGCCTGCCAGATGCCAAAGGTTAGGCTTTCCAAAGACTAGAAACAGGCTGACAATACCTCTCTCTTTCTTAAGGGCAAATTGGGTTGTCACATGAGAGTTGGGGAAAAAGTCAAGGTTTTGATGCAGAATCGTGGCTTTTATTTAGCTGTGAGATCCTACACAAGTTAGTCTCTGAGTCTGTAGAAAAAACTAGTAACACTTTCTCAATGTCAAAGTAGTGACAATGCTGTGAAATTTATAGCAGCTCACATCAAAGCAAAAAGTGCCAGCTCTAGTCATGCACACATCACCATTAGAGGGGAATAATGTACATACCTCATCCAGCCACATCAAGGAGTGTTAGTTTCCTTTCTGACTTGCCTTAATGACCCACTGGAAGCCTGACATCTTCATATTTATCTAAAATTTGAGAAATATTTGACACGTGTTTAGTTCTACCTCTTCCAACATAATATGTGTTTCTTACCTGCCAGCAAGCCCATTAGGTACATTTTTGAAAAAGTCAGCTGTGGACACTCTCCTGTTCAGTATATGTACTTTTCCTTCTAATTTCTATTACATCGATCGTACATGTTTTGATGTGCTAGCACTCTTTTGTAACTTTTTAAGAGATTCTTAAAGGATCAGTGAAGTTTTTTTTTTTTTTTATTTTTTTTTTAACGTTTATTTATTTTTGAGACAGAGAGAGACAGAGCATGAACAGGGGAGGGTCAGAGAGAGGGAGACACAGAATCCGAAACAGGCTCCAGGCTCTGAACTGTCGGCACAGAGCCCGACGCGGGGCTCGAACTCACGGACCGCGAGATCATGACCCGAGCCAAAGTCGGCCGCCCAACCGACTGAGCCACCCAGGTGCCCCAAGGATCAGTGAAGTTTTAAGAATGAAACACTGAACACCTAGGTGGTGTTCAACTATATTAGTAATTGCTAAGGTTCTTTTAAATCTCTCCTATTCTGCTTATTTGTCAAACCATTTTCGAATGAGTGGTGGCCAACACTCTCTTTGATCCCTGGGTGCTTCAGCATTCTGTTCCTAAGAGCGAGGAAGGACATGCTTTTATGTCACTGCAGTACAATTCAGGAAACTTAACACTGGTATAATACTATGACCTCATCTGCAGCCCACACTCAAATTTTGCTGATGATCCCAATAAAATAATGCATAGCATTTCCCCCTGATGTGAATTCCAAGTCAAGACCACGCAGTGATCTCTTGCTCCTCTGGATCTCTTTACTCACCTTTACCCCGGAGTGGACTCTCCTCAGTCTTTGCTTCTGTCTTCAGGGTTGTGTTGGATTGGGTTGTCCCAGAAGTAGAGGCTGAAACAGAGATTCAAATGCAGGGAGATATTTGGGAGGCAATACTAAGCAGTATGACTCAGAGGTGGGAGTGGAACAAGGAAGGGAAGGAAGCTGATATGATTGCGATCTCAAGCAAGTAACCAGCCTGGGCCTCCTATTCCAATCCTATGGAGCCTCATATTCCAATGTGGTGCCCTGGCAGACGGTGCAGAAAGGTGTCCCCAGGTTATCCCCTTCAGGAGATGGGAAAGTGGAAATTCTCGTCCTACTGGTCCAGGGGTGTTGGCCTCTCCAGCACTTCCAGCTGGCCCCCTGGAGTGGTCCAGCTGCAAGCACTGGAAAGGTGAGTGCCGAGGACATGGTGGGGAGGGCGCACTGACAGCGTCTGCTGCATTTACACTGACATTTTTGAAGTGCACAGGCCAGTTTTGTAGAATGTTCCTCAGGGTTGGCCTTCTTGTTTTCTCTTGTTTAAATTCAGGAGTCCTCTCTGCACATCGTATCAGAAGGCAAAGAATGCAGTGTGTCCTGTAATGGGTGATGTTAACTTTGATCACTTGGTTAACGTTATACCTGTCAGCTTTCTCCACTGTAGAGGAATCTGTTTAAGAAATAAATACTTTGAGGGGTGCCTGTGTGGCTCAGTTGGTTAAGCGTCTGACTCTTGATTTCAGCTCAGATCATGATCTTGAAGTTTGTGACTTTGAGCCCCACGTTGGGCTCTGCGCTGGCAGCGTGGAACTTGCTTGGGATTCTCTCTCTCTGCTTCTCTCTCTGCCCCTCCCCTACTCTCTCTCTCTCTCAAATACATAAACTTTATGTTAAAAAAAGAAATACTTTGAGACTGTGTACATATCCTTTCTCCAATAAACTCCTACTCAGCACTATTAACCTATGTGGTAGTTTATAAAATATGGCCCTAACCTCTTTGAGAGAATTCTCACATTCAGAGATGGGGTCCGTGTCCTTTCCTCTTGACTTGGAACGAGGCTGTGATCAGCCTTAAAGGTCATACCACTTCTGCCTTGTCCTCTTGGGCTGTTGGCCTCAGAAAAAGGGAGGTGCCCCGTGGGAAGCGTGGCCCCCGAGATGGCCATGCTGCGGAGGCTGCGCGGAGGCATTCAGGTCAACCGTTGAGCTGCTGGCCAACAGCCGGCACCAGCCTCCACCATGGGAAGCGAGCACCTTGGATGCTCCAGCCCAGGGGAGCCCTGAAAATGGCTGAAGCTCCATCCGACACCTGACTGCAACCACACGAGTGACTACAAGCAAGGACTGCAGACAAGCGCCTCTTGACTTCCTGATCTGCAAAATCATGAGCCAGATAGAATGGTTGGGTGAGCCCTGAGGTTTGGGATAACGGCTCTGCAGCAATAGTGACTGGTGCAACATCCATTGATGATTCTTGCCTGAGTCAATTAGTGCCTCGGTGGCGCTGACGGGCAGCTCCAGTGCTCTCGTTCTAATTGTATTACTCTCGCTGATACATCCTTCTTACTGCTGGCTTCCTCAAATCCTTTAAGGATCGCTTCTGCTTATCTTATCATTTCTCCAGGAAAAAAAAAAAAAGCCCTCTTGAGCTGAGACCAGAAAAAAAAATGGGAATCTATTTGTTATTAATCACTGACAAATAGTCTAGGGGCTACAGTGTCAGTTTCTTACAACGACATGACATTTTCGTTCTTCCCTTTGCTAAGAATTAATTGTAGATCTGCATCAGAAAACATGAAAGATCCTAGAAGAGCAATTTTTTTTTCTCATCACGCCGTCCTTACTTTGTCATATCAAATTCATGTCATTTTTCTCCATTGAAAAGAAGTTCTTTCTAAAATAGCACTTTCGAAGCACCGCGACCATAAAGAGAGAGCTAGATAGCCCTGCCCCTCCTCCTCCTCCACCGTTCCCACTGTGCGTCTGCTGCCCTAAGACACCGAGGCTGCCAGATGCAGCCTGACTGTGTCCTTTTCATGATGTGCGGCGGGCTATCTTTAGATGGGGCTGGCATGTGAAAGTGACCCCAAGTTAGGCTCCTTCGGTGAATCAGGCGGGAGGACGTGTCAAGATAGAAGGATTGGATGTTCAGAATCTCTTAGGAACACAAGCGGAAATAATAGATCTGGGTCTTAAAATAGCCAATGGGCTAAAATCACTGAAGAATCTCGAGGGGCGGGGGATATTTATCAGCTGGAAGAGGAGCGTGCGTATTATTTGGAGCAAACTAAGCACCATCTTCAGACTCTTCGCGTGCAAAAGCCAGGCTTCTGCAGGGCGGATACTTTTGGGCCTTAACTCCAGCAGGCAGATTTAAGGACCTACGTATTTAAGGACCTACTCCGTTCATTTTGGGGAGACAAAACATACACAAATATGTTGCCTTTTTCCTCTTTCTTTGCCTCTCTCTCCTCCACTCTCTGCCTTGAGCCAACCACTGACCCTTCCCATACCCTAGTTTCTTCCTCAGTAACATGGCTGTGCTGGTGGTGCCTCCCTCGTGACATTTATTTGAGGAGACGCCTAATCCTAACTCTGTGCCTGGAGCCTGACTGCCACAGGGTACACACTCCAGAGAGGCCGGCGCCTTATTTGTGGCTTCCTCCTGTTTTTACCTGGCTTCTCCCTCTCTGCCCAGGGATTAGGCACATACCTTCTAGGATCCAGAGTGCCTGGGTTCAAATCCTACCTCTGGTGATGCTAGTGCTGCGGCCCAGGGCAAGTTGCCCATATCTCTCTGTGCCTCACTTATCTTGTCTGGACAACGGGGTGATAACAGCATCGACCTCAGGGGGGCGTTGTAAGGATTACACGAGTTTACACCTGTAAAACATCCCTAGGCAGCACCACAGCCTTGACTCAAGGTGTGGGTAATATTACTCTCTCTTTATCATCATCATCATCATCATCATCATTATCATCATCATCTTTTTTGTAAAATATAGGGTCCTGGGGAGCTGAAAGGGTAATCTCATCCACTCTTCCTAAGCCTAAGGGAGAGTTGAGGCATTTTTACTTAGGAGGGAGGTGGTATGGTGTGGTAACCCGGAGCGGGCATCCTGACACTTCCTGTCGATTTCTGCTCCAATGTCAGCACCTCCTCCGAGATGCCTTCCCTGCTCACATAGCACTCTCTGTGGTATGAGATTCCCCTGTTTATTTGTTTGATCTTTGTTTACAGTTTCTCTCTCCCTACTAGAATTTGGCCCCCCAAGAGCAGCCCCTTGGCCCGTCGCATTCCTGGCACTTGCAACAGGTCTGGTCACCCAGAGGCAGTTGACAGACACATAATCATTTAATGACTGGAGACATGAATAAGTGAAAAGTAGAAAGCTCACTGTCATGGAAAGGACACTTCCCTTTTTTTTTTTTTTTTTTTTTAAGTTTATTTATTTAAGTTATTTCTCCATGCCATGTAGGGCTCAAACGCACAGCCCTGAGATCAAGAGTCACACGCTCCTCCAACTGAGCCAACCAGGCCCCCAAAGGACACTTCTCTCTTTTTTATTAGTTTTTTTTACATTTAAAACATTTTTTTAACATCTATTTATTATTGAGAGACAGAGAGAGACAGAGCATGAACAAGCGAGGGGCAGAGAGAGGAGGAGACACAGAATCCAAAACAGGCTCCAGGCTCTGAGCTCTTAGCACAGAGCTGGACGCGGGGCTCGAACCCACAAACCGGGAGATCATGACCTAAGCTGAAGTCAGATGCTTAACCAACTGAGCCACCCAGGCGCCCCTCTTTAAAAAAAAAAAAGTTCCTTTATTTTTGAGAGAGAGAGAGTGCTCAAGAGGAGGGGAGGGCCAGAGGGAGAGGGAGACCAAGGGTCCTAAGTGGGCTCTGTGGTGTCAGCAGAGAGCTCGATGAGGGGCTCAAATCCAGAACTGTGAGATCGTGACCTGAGCTAAGGTGGTCGCTTAACCGACTGAGCCAGCCGGGTGCCCCCCTAGGACACTTCTAATGTTTGTCTAACATGACTGGATTGTAAAATTCTTCCAGAAAAGTATGGAGTCTTATCGCTTATCGGAATTTCGGGATCCTTCCTCTGAGGGCGTGGCTAGTTCTGTGAAAACGTGCTGCACTGAGCATGACAGGTTTTCACTCAACCTACCCTTGTAACTGAACATAACATGCAAGTCCACACGCTCTGCTTACCGTGGGGCCTAAGCCATCTCCCCTCAGAGATTTGTCCCCTGCTCCCGGGGCCTTGTCAGAGAGAGCCCCTGACTCTCCAGAATGGCACGAATTCTCTTCCATTTTCCTTCTCTCCCTGAGTTGCTCACCTTGTGAGTTCTGTTCCCACCCCTCCTCGTCTAAGAGTTCTAGCAGCAGCACCTTCCCGTTGGAATGTGTCACTGATGCGCTGGGACCATCACCACCCGATCAGAAAGGTCCACCGGCAGCAAGGTGTTCTGGGTAGATATCAGATGACATGCATCGTGGTCCCTGCCTGTCCTGTCTCCGTGCTCGCTCCAGGCTCACACGTCCTTGCCCTGCTCTGTTGTCCCAGGGTCCTACTGAGCGGGACAAACACTTGGATTTGGATGCCCTAAAGGTCAGCCCCCAAACTGAGACCCAAATCAAAGTGTTTCCTTGAAGCCTCACCGCTCCTGTCCGTCTTTGTGCGCAGCCTCCCCCGCCTCGGCAGACAGGGGTACCAACCCCGCAAGGCTTGGCTTTCCCGCCAGCTTCCTGCTCTACCAGGGAGCCTCTGGAGGGCAGGGGCCGTACCTACCTGTGTTTGGCGCTTGGCCAGCCCTTGACGAATGTTTGTTGAATGCACAACTGAATACATGAGTGCAGGTTTTCTGTGTTCTAGAAACAAACCGACAAAACACTGCCTTTTGAGTTTGCAATCTTTATAATAGGAATGACACCTAATGATGTCAAAGTGCTCATTTTTGTCAGGCATCATGTTTAAGTGCTTTAAACCCATTAGCTCACTTAATCATCATAACAAGCTTAGGAGGTAGGTCTCTCTCTCTCTCTCTTTTTTTAATTTTTAAATGTTTATTTTTGAGAGAGAGAGAGAGAGCATGAGCAGGGGAGGGGGGGAGAGAGAGGGAGACAAAGAATTGGAAGCAGGCTCCAGGCTCCGAGCTGTCAGCACAGAGCCCGATGTGGGGCTCAAACTCATGAACCATGAGATCATGACCTGAGCCAAAGTCGACACTTATCCAACTGAGCCACCCAGGTGCCTTGGAGGTAGGTCTCTTATAATCCCATTTTAAAGATGGGAAAATAGAAGCAAAGAAAGGCAAACTTGGTTCCCCAAGGTCACATATCTGGTGAGGGGCAGAGCTGGGATTTGAACTATGGCAGCCTGCTTCCAGAACCTCAGCTCTTAGCTGCTGCAGGAAGCTTCCTTTTGGAGGAGCCCCAGAGGGAAAGACTTAACCAAATGTAGCAACCACAGGGCACATTTCACCGTCCTTCAAACCTGCCTGCAATTGCTAGTTTTATTCTTTCGCCTGTTTGATCCACAGTCATGGGAACCACAGGGCTGCACTCTCTCTCCTCTTGATCTGATCTCCTTATTTCCCGTTCTGATTTCAGCAGGCTCCTCAGACATCCCAACAGAGCTAGAGACGTCCTTCTCTGGCCTCCCACAGCACAGTGCTCGTAGAGTACATTTGCTGTGGGTCTGTGTCTAGATAATTACTTCTTTCCCAGCACACTGCCATGTCTGGGTGACAGGCGTCATCCACCCCTGGGATGTGTGTGCTCCTTCTGTTCAAGGTCTTGGATTTCCCGTGTTGTTTCTTCGGTACCGAGCACAGCGCCCGATGCCTATAAACATGCTCTGAGGGTGGGCACTGAATGGAGTTGTTGATAACCGGGGCCCTTTTCTTACAGTTTTTACAATTATTTATTTATTTATTTCTAAGTAGGCTTCATGCCCAGCATGGAGCCCAGCCCAGGGCTTGAACTCATGACCCTGAGATCAAGACCTGGGCTGAGATCAAGAGTCGGACGCTTAACCAACTGAGCCACCCAGGTGCCACCAGCGTTGTTCTTAAGAGCAGATGCGGGTTGGCTAATGTCTTCTGCTTTCTGGAGCTTTGGACAGATTGTTTTGTCCTTGAGTCTTCTCTGCCTGGACTCGCCGCGCTTGAAATATTGTCATTATTGAGGCATCCTTGCGAAATGAGGATTTCTTCCTGCAGGTATCCTTGGCGAAACAAAATATGTTTGTGGGAAGAGTAGTGTCTTAAATCTCTCGAACATTTGTGTGACTTGGAGGCATGCGTGCCGTCTGTGCCTGGAGCTCTGGGGACACGGGGAGAAAGGACGGGAAGCCGGGAAGGGACGTGGGTGTTGCTAAAGCGTGCGTCCCTTCGTTTCCAATTTCGCCAGGAGTCAGCCTCCATCTATATCTCTGTTAGCACTTCTAAGTAGCAACACAAGTCTTCCAGATGGCTGTGGAATTACTTGTAAGGCAGCCCGCAGATTCTTCTTGAAAAAAGAAAATTCTCATTAAAAGTGAATGAAAGCGTGAATTTTCAACATGTCCATTTGAAACTCTAAGAATTTCTAAGCGAGTTAGACTTGTGTGAAATGAGGCGCACTCAAAGCCCTTTAAAGCTCCGAAAGTCGATCCCAGCCAGCACGCCGTTCCGCCCGGTGTGGGCCCTACCGGGGGTGCTGGAGAGGCAGTCATGAAGGAGACGGGGCCCCTGAGCCCCAACAACTTGCAGTGGCCTCCAAAGAGCATCAGCCGCTTCCGGTATTTCCGAGGCGGCACCAATGTCTTCTTATGTTTAGCCATGATCGCGTGCAGAGGAACAGAAACACCATTTCTTTGCTGTTGCCAGGGATCAAATTATCTGTATCCTCTCGCTGGAAGGCATTTCATTATTCCATTAGACGTAAGGATGGTTGCACAAGTGGACAGAGAGAACTGCATCTTGCCCAACTGGACATTCACAAGGAGAGCACGATAGATTTTCTTGGTGGTGGTGACAGCGTCTGTAGAGCTCAGATACAAGAGGCCACGTGTTTGTGGCTTATGTAACAGATATTCTGGTACAGTGTCCCGTAGGCTGCCCTGGGGGGTCACCTGAAGACAGTCTCCCTCCACACTGATGACATCATAAGTCTGCGACTATAGAAGGGGGCTCTGTCTGTGTGCAGGACAGGTCAGAGTCAGAGCTTAAAGCCCAGGAACAGCCCTCAAGCAGGGAAGGAGGACATCTGGTAGGTGCACACTGTGCTTGCTCACCTCTGGGCAGCCCGCTTCTCGGCTGTCCTTCACGGTCTCCCAGAGGGTCCCCTGTAGGACCGAGCCCTGTCACTCACAGCAGTGACTCGCTCATTAGCACTGACTTCATCGGCTTTCCTACGGGCGCCGTTTCCCTTCTTCTCTCTTCGAGGAACCATCTTCCATATTTTGAGGAATCGTCTTCCAAAATAAGGTACCGGTACCAAATTCCCATCTCAGGGTCGGCTTCTGGGGTGTTGCAAACCGAAGACTGCTGCAGAATACTGAGGAGTTCTAAAAATGCCTGTGGCCGGTGGGGGTGGCTTTGAAGGCGATGGTTCGTTAGAACAAGGGGCCGAGGGCAAAGCCACTGGTGGCCCTGGGATAACAACCCTCACACCTGACACAGGGGTGACCCTTGTAGGCACCCTTGGTGGTCATAGCTTGTATAAAGAGCTGCACTGTCTCCACCTAAACCCTCTGCTTGGATCGCACGCAGGCACTCTGCAGGCAACACGGTCAGTTCTCCTGACCCTCAAAGTTATCTGCCCTGCCAGTCTCTCTCTGTCTCCTCCCCTTCCACACTTGTGTGGCATGACGTATAAGACTGTCAGCACTAAAGAATCAAGGGTTGGGGCACCGGTGTGGCTCAGTCGGTTAAGTGTCCAAATCAGGCTCAGGTCATGATGTCACCGTCTGTGAGTTCGAGCCCCGCATCGGGCTCTGTGCTGACAGCTCGGAGCCTGGAGCCTGCTTCGGATTCTGTGTCTCCCTCTCTCTCTGCCCCTCCCTGGCTTGTTCATTCCCTCTCTCTCTCAAAAATAAATAAATAAACAAAAAAACACTTAAAAAAAAAAGGATCAAGGGTCAACTGTTTTTACTCACTGGTGTATCCTCAGAAGATACACAGTGCCTGGCATATAGTACGTGCTCAATTATTACTTGTTGCTCCTTTCTGGAACATCGGACGCCCCACGGACAGCATCTCGCATGTCCCTCTCTGACTTCCTTTAACACAGAGCATTGGCCAGGGGTGCAGTAAGCCATTGCTCCAGTTAGACACATTTCCTCCAGGCCGGAGCTCCTCAAAATTTTGGAGTGTTTAAGATTCAGCTAGAGAGCTTGTTACAACCTAAACCTCTGGGCCCTGGGCCAAGAGATTCTGAGTCTGGTGTGCGCCCTGAGAGTTTGCATTTCTAGTAAGCGCCCATGGGATGCTGGCGACCACACTTGGACTACTGCTGCTCTAGTTTGCTGCCCTGACCTCAGCTGTTCCGTCACGTATCGGAAGCTGAATCGTTATGAGGGTGACATTCACTGCTTACAGCCATTAGGGTCTGGGACCAGCCACCTGTTCACACCAGCCGTGCCAGGGCCTTTCTGCACCCAAGTGCCCATGTGGGATCCCGGGAGAACCGAGTGGACTTCGATGGGCAGAGGTGCACTTGCATGGGTCTTAGATCCCGGCTGCTGTGTGATTGCATTCGTTTGCCAGGGTGGCTGTAACCAAATACCACCAACGATTACATTCTGATCTTTCTGAGGTTCAGTTACCACACCATGTTAATATCAGCTGACATGTACTTCCTGTTTTCCTTTCCAGGGTTCTTACCTCATTTCAGCCTCATGTTAATTCTGGATGGTGGGGTGGGGGGGGGGGGGTGGTGGTGGTGGTTTTGTCTGAGTAAGGAAGAAGCAGTAGTAAGGAGGCAGTACACCCAGCGAGTGGCTAAGACCATGAGCCCATCTTCTCAGCTGTGTCTTTCCCGGAACTGGGGTTATTGTCCATCCTGGCCTCGGACACCTGTCTTTTACTTACCTCTGGTTCTCTCCAGAGAGAACTGTTTCCTTCAGAAGGCATTTTGATGTGCTGTCTGATACCAAGGGCACCTCTCTGGGGCTGAATTTTAAGAGGATGAATCCTACTCTGGCCCCCTAAAGTGTCCAATTCCCTTTAGGTAAGACTTCTAGAATTTGGTACCCAAAGGGCCCGGAGAATCCCCTTGTCCCATCTGGACACTCAGCTGTTCTCTGGCAGCTGCAGTGGGTCCCTGAGACTCATGTGGCTTTGTGCCAGGCTGGCGCAATTGCATGGCTGCTGAGAGCTCCAAGGTCTATGCTCTGGGTGAGTCCAGTGGAATGACCCTTGTGTGCAAAGCCAGTGCTCCCTCCTTGCCCCATACATGCATCAGGTGGGACCCACTGTGCTGCTGAATCTGCCCCTGACACTGCTTCTGTCACTTCCTCTACCTTTCCTTCCTCGGTTACCTCTGTCACCACCACAGTGTGGGTCACCATCATGACTCACTGTGAAATAACCTCTTAGCTGATCTCTCCACCCTGTCGTCTGATCCATCGTGTGCCCTGCTGGCAAAAGCAACTTATAAAATGCAGACCTGTCCTTGATCATTCCTGTGTTTAAACCCTTTACAGACTCTGTATCAGGTATCCATTTCTATGCAACAAATGATCACAAACATAGTGGCGTAAATCAACATGCGTGTATTATCTCATGGTTTATGTGGGTTAGGAATCCGGGCACAGCTTAGCTGGAGACCCACCTGCTTCAAGGTCTCTCCTAAATCAGGGCTTGGGTCTCAGTTGAAAGCTGGACTAGAGAAAGATCCACTCTGATTTTACTCAAATTGTTGGCAGCATTCCGTCCTTACAGGGTTGTTTGACCGAGGGCCTCTGTTCCTTACTGATTCTTGGCCAGAATCAGTTCTCAGTTCTTTACCAGACGGACCTTTCCCCCATGGCCTCTTATCTCATCAAAGTCAGCAAGGAACAGAGTCTTCTAGCAAGAGGAGAGTCACAATTTTAAATATATCCGAGTCACGAAAGTGA
The DNA here is from genome assembly GCF_024362965.1 of Panthera pardus. Classification (NCBI taxonomy): domain Eukaryota; kingdom Metazoa; phylum Chordata; class Mammalia; order Carnivora; family Felidae; genus Panthera; species Panthera pardus. Next base: position 74,734,698 of record NW_026527002.1, on the reverse strand, counting down.
CATCTCATCACCTTTGCTGTATTCTGTTGGTTAGAAAAAAGTTGTTAGGCCACCACGCTCAAGAGGATGGGCGCCTGGGTGACTCAGTCGGTGAGGCATCCGACTTTGGCTCAGGTCATGATCTCACAGTTTGTGAGTTCGATCCCCACATCGGGCTCTGTGCTGACAGCTCGGAGCCTGGAGCCTGCTTCAGATTCTGCGTCTCCCTCCCTCTGCCCCTCCCCCGCTCATGCTCATGCCCACTCTCTGTCTCTCTCTCTCTCTCAAAAATAAATAAACTTTAAAACAGAGAGGTGGTCACACAAGGTTATGAATACCAAGAAGTGGGACTCATGTAGTCCGTCCTACAGTGTGTCCAACATAAGCTCCTGTGTAATAATGCCAAAACCCTCCACTGGGGCAGGAGACCTCAGTGATTACTCAGAGCGGTAACTATGCCATCAGACGGAATTAAGTTAGGGTTCTGGGTTGACCACTTGCTATGGGACTTTGGGAAGGTTTTCAACTTTCTGGGCATCTGTTCGCTCACCTGTAAAATGGGGATAGTAATACTACTTACCTTATAGTGCAGTAATGATAAAGGGAGATATTAAAATTCATACATGACCCAATCAAGGATAAGAGCCAAATGATGTGAGGGATTATTTTTCATCCACAGAAGACTCTCAATAATATATGTTACTCTTCCCTGCCAGATTATATTTATATGTTTTTTCCTTCTCCCATATTCCCTTAGGCTCTGGCCCTGATGAGTTCTAGGACATTTCCCTAATGTGCTGAGCTCTTTGACTGGCAGCATCCTTCTATACTTTTCTCACGGACCAGACTGTCATCCCCACTTCCTTCTCCCTCCTCCAGGAATCATCTGAGACATCATCTGTCTTGTGAAGCCTTCTATGACCTCAGGATATCCCCACCCCCATACCGGCTGTGGTCCCACAGCTCCCTCTACTTTGACTGTCTGTTTGGATGCCTGTTTTCTCCGTTGGATTCTGGGCAGCAGGTACTGTGTCTTTCCTTTTTGAGTTCTAGCCGAGAGTCTGGAACCTGTAGGTACTCCCTTTGTGTTTTGGGAAACACTTTTTTATGGTAAAAAGCATTTTATAGACATGATGTTGGTGAGGTAAGTAGGGTAATTGGCATGATTGAGATTCTGAGAAATTAGATGATTTTCCCAAGATCACATGGCAAACAGATGCCAGAGCTAGAGGCAAACCCAGATCTGTTGATTCCATGCAGAGTGCCGTTTTGGGAACAAGAAGCTACCAGGGGGCGAGGGGGAATGACATATAACACTTCTCTAAACCTGTTTTGTGGGAATAACACATTTTGTAAAACAAGAGAACTCTCAGAAAGCTCAAGGCCTGCTTTGTAATTGGTCAGTGAGTTGCCTGGCTATTTGGAATAACAAGCAGATGACCTTGTGCCCGGACCATCTGTACTGTTCTGGGGAGTTCTAAGGGAGTCTGTCTGCTGAGGCAGACACAGCTCATGAAAATGGTCAGATTTCCTCTGAATGGCTCAATTATTTCAGTTCTCTGTTGACTAGGAATCCATAACAAACCTGGAGAGACAGGGAAAGGAAAGCAGCTAAGCAGCCCGCCGAACAGCCCACAAGCAGAATAGCTCAAGTTCATGAGAGATTTTTTTTAAATGCAATTAACAAAACTCTTTAATCAGTTAACATAGTTATCTCATGAATGCCTCCGTTGATGAAAGTAATTTCACATGGTTTAGGGCTTGACGTTTTTCTTTTTTGCCAAATATCACTGGGTTTTAAATGTCAGTTCATTGAAATTTTTCTTTGTTCTGTTTTTCTTATTTCCTAAGTAACACCGGGGGTACCTTAATGGAACTTTATAAGAAACAAACAAGAGGCAAAACCACATGTCACAATCCCCGGTAAATCAGACTGTCTTTATTTGTCTTTGCTGCTGTTTAGTGTCCGTTGTGTCCATCCATCACTTTTACATTTTTGTCATTCCAATGTTGGTATAATTTCATACAAACAATCTTCTAGAAAAAAAATCTGGTAGAGTTCAGGCCTTTGAAAAGAGGTTTGGTGGTCAACAGTGGTCACACCAACATATTCAATGACTCGGTATATTGTACCATGGGACTTCATACCCTTAACTGGCATGCGTAGTTCTTTCTAGGCTGAGAACTGGTGGGTGTGGAAGCCAACAAGAGGTCTAAACATAAATGTAGTCAGTACCACTGGTAAGCACATTCGTCCCAATCACCGCTATTTTTGGAGTTATAAAATGAGCCGTGTACCCTATGTGAATTATCGCATCCAGTCCTCACAACAGCTTATTAAAGCAGTTTTTACAGATGAGGAAACTGAGGCTCACCTATGGTAAGTAACTTTACCAAGGCTATTTACAGCTTACTAAAAGGCCAGAGCCGGACTTAGAGAATCTTGGTCTGACCCATAGCCTCAGTGTGTGTCTAATAATCTGCCTCTACCCCCGCCCCCCCGCCCATCACCACTGTTGCCATTCTCACATCAAATTTCCCTATCCACTGAAATCATTCAGTATTGAGCTATTGATCACCTGCTATGTGCCAGGAAGTCCTCATGGTAGTTATGGCCCCTTTTGTCTGGAGTTGTCACTTCTTGTCACTCCCTTAGGAAATTAGTCACTGGAACTTTTATATGACAGCTCCTTTTTCCTGTGAATTACCATCACCTGCCCTCACCATGGGTGGACAGGCTTTGGAGCAGAAAGGGGGTCACTCTGAATATTGAGGAGTTGATGGTCCCTGAAGGACTAGAGATTCTGACAAAATTTAAAGGTATTCTCAGTTTTCTGGGGGAAAAAATAACAACTCAGCTTGTGCAACTAGAGATCTTCTTGGGCCTAGGACTACAGATACATGGCTAACAGCTGTGCACCCTTGGGACTCAGTCTGTCTTCCTCTGAGGCTCCATATCCTTGTCTTTAAAATGGAGGCAATGCTCATACTTATGAAGTAAGGATCAAATTATATATTTAATGTAGAGTGGTGAAAACATCAAGTTTTACATCAAGTACTTCTTGTCTATCTTAGAGGCCAAAACACTACAGCCTGAGAGACAAATCCATCCTCCTTGTTTTAGTAAATATGTTTTATTGGAACACCACTACACCCACTCCTTGTGAATTGCTTATGGCCGCTTTCTGTCTACAGTGGCAGAGTTCAGTTGTTGCCCACAAAGCCAGAAATACTTGCTATCTGACTCTTTGTGGGAAAAGTTGCCAATCTCTGCTTTATATGTTCAAGTTTTGTCAGCTAATTTACAGAGAGCTCATTTCTTATGGAAGCAATAACATGAGTAGAGTAACACATTTTGAGATAAGTGATTCTGATTCATCTCAGCCCTGGTCAATTAGTTTAACAGAGTTGTGATTGAAGACCTAATCCTGTACTTAGCACTGAGGCTTTGGTTCGGCAGAGACCTTGGAGACTGTATGTCTCATGGCGAATCAGGAGGGTCCTTGAGACAGATCTGAGTTTAGAAACCAAGGCTGTGTCCAATTTTCTTTGTGACTTGGGGGACGTCACTCTCCTCTCTTGTTCTGTTATCTGGAAACCCAGGTAATGATGCCTGAGGGTTTTTTGCAAGTTTAGGGATTTATGTAAGAATCTAGAACATTCCTGGAGCATAGCTGGCATCTGGTAAGTGGTGGCTGTAATTATAATGATGATTCTCCCCATCTTGGACTGAATAAAGACTTTGGGAAGCCATGTGAAAGCATTCGGCCCTTACAGAAAGCTCATAGGGGAGTGAGAAACGCCTGACCATAGGCAAAGGAGGAGAGACCGGGAACATCCCAAAGAACGAAGTTACAGAGACCTTTTCTTTGAACCATGAGGCCTTGGAAGGGTTGAATCTCGCAACACAGAAGTCTTCAGTGAGCTCACCTGGCTGCACAAGACTCACAATGGAGGGTGATCTGGGAGCAAAGGCTCCTGTTCAGGTCCGGATGGGGACAAGAGGAAGGGTAGATACATGTCTGCCTTTGTAATTCACATAGCTGTAAGAGATGTTTGCTTCTGTGAGCTGGAGTGGTGAGCAGTGAGATCCCAATCAGTGTGCATGCATTCATTCCACATATATTTAGTGAGCGCCTTCCACGCGATAGATACTTTGCTGGGCACCTTACAAACAGCAGTGGACAAGGTTTCCATGATCTGTATATTCATGGAATGAACATTCCGTGGGTGGGATACCCATCAAGGAGCCATTACAAGTGAGGAGTGCCCTGAAGGAAAAGTGCACAGGTGATGAAGGCCTATGACCCAGGGCCCTGATCTTATTCAGGGATTTGAGGAGGGCCACACACCTTGAGGAAGAAAGTGCTAAGGTGAGATGAAAAGCCCAGCAGGAGTCACCCAGGTGAGTCAGTGGGCATGAGCATCCTTTACAGACTCAGGGCATATGCAACATCAAAGAGAAGCTTGCAAGAGGTTGAGTTGAAAGAAACCCTCACCGGGAAGAAATGTATGTGTATAAGCCCTATCCATATCCGTTTATTTTCAAGATTTGGAAACAGAGATGTATTTTCACTGTAAAAGACCTCATTTTTTGCACCCTGAAATGTTCCAGTTTGTCCAATTTACATAACAAGGCATGTTTTCCGATACATTGCAAAACATATATTAATTGAAAAGGTTAATGTTGAAAAGGATTAATTTCTTCTTCCTTAGCAACACCGACCTAATTAAATCTTTCCAGAAGCAGATGGACAATTCTGCCCTCCAAATCGAGATATTTATGTAAATATCACTGAGCTAATTGATACTCAGCTGAATCAAAGGAAGGTAAACAATGTGCTTTCATGTTGTCAACAGTTGTGAGTTTGATTTACGGCATTAATGACTTCCTAGAATGAGCTATTATCAAGAGTAAAAGAGATTCTGGGATCTAATTTATTTTCTTGATTATTAGAAGTCACATTGAGAGTAAGCCCTGTTTACAGGAAGTATCTGAGTTAGAAAACGGGAACTTTGCCCAGGTCCCCTTGTTCCAGAGGCGAGAGCCTCTATGGAGGGGCCGTGGTCCTGAATGAGCGTTCAGCATATTGAACACAGGGGTTACACGAGGAGACCTCCTGTCATTAAATAGTGACTCTGGTGGGTCAAGACCACATGGACTGGGGAAGAGCTCGGACTGAGATTCCAGAGTTCTAAGCCCTGTGCTTGGCTTTTCCACCCTTAGCTATGTTTTTGGTGGGTTGCGACCTCTCAGTTCTCACTTGTCTCATATAAATGGGAGGACCAGCACCTGTTGGTTCATGCTCAGGACTATGTACATGGAAGTTATTATTACAGAGCTATTAATATTAGTATTTTGTTCCATCTCTTCTCCAGGCCATGCCAGCCTGCAGGTACAATGGTCACTCCATCCTCCCAGCCTCACTGACCACCCTTAGATCCTGAAATCTTTCCCTTCTTCAGGCCTTCTGGAATTCTCTTCCCCTTGCTCCATGCATGACTGGCTCCTTTTCAATAATTCAGGGCTCATCTTAAATGTCTCCTCTCAGAAAATTCTTCTTAATTCAAACTAAGTGGATGTTCTTCCCTATTTTTTCTCCATTTCCACATCTCGGTTTACTTTCATGTAACGTGGCATCATTTGTGGTAAAGTTACTTATTTCTTTGCTTTCTTGGTCAATGCCTGTCTCTCCTATTAGTCTGTAAATTTATTTTTAGGTTTCCCTCCTCACTCCCTTCTCCCCTGATCACGGCTCAGCTGGGATTTCATCCTCTGAGGGGGAAGTCTCCATACTCTGAGCATCCTCTGGGGGCTGACTACATCCTATTCCCATCTCTGTTCCTTCCTCTGCGCTAGACTAAGCAGTTGTGTAGGATTAGGGGTTTTAGGCATGCAATTTTGGGTTCAGATATCTCTCTGTCTCAGTTTCCTCGTGTATAGAATAGAAATAAACATAACACCTTCTTTATGGGGGTACACACATGCTTAAAATTGTTCCAGGCACATAATAAGCAATCAGTAAATGTTGCCCATTATTGCTTTTGTTGCTAGGATTTTTTTTTTTCTCTGTTTAGGGAGAGTGCTTGAGAAACCTGTCTTTCTCATTTCTGCAGAACTGTCCATGCTGTGCTCCTGTTCCCTTCCCCCACAGTCCAGCCAACCTGCCCTTTGCTTCTTTAAAACTGTCAGACCTAGATGGGATTGGCTACACCCATTTGGGACATGGGTCTCAAGTGGACCCGACGATCTCTTTAGGCAGCCAAGTGCGTTTGTTAAACAGACGGGAGCTGTCTAGTATCAAATTAAGATAAAATCTCTGGGTTCCATGAACTCCGTTTGCTATATCTGTTCTTCTTTGCCTAGGAACACCCATCCCTCAATTTTTCTGTCATCTTTTTTTGTGTTTCTACCTGTAGACCGACTCTCAGGATATTCCCCCCTCCCCCCCCTTAATTGGCCTTCTCTGCCTCTGATCTGCCTGAAGATGCTGCAGAAAGACAAGGAAGCTCTTTGTTCCCCTCATTGTCAATGTTCAGAGGGAACTGAGGAGAATTCTAAGTCCTTTTCTTGGCCTGATGTCACTGCGACCCTGCTGGCATTGAGGAGGCCCACTTGAGGGCACCGGGCTGGAGTCCAGAAAGGGGAGATGTGATTCATGCTGAATATCGGCTGTGAGTGTTACCTTTCTTGGGCCGCAGATGGGAAAACTGAGTCCCTGGAAGGTTGTGCCTCTCTGAGGTCAGGCAGCTAGCAAGGGGCAAAACCAAGACGGGGACAGTATAACAAGGGAGAACCAGTAGGCTCATTGGGCTGAGGCTGACCTATGACTCCTGTATGTAGGCACTGATTGACCTGGGGCAAGTGGCTTAGCCTTTTAAAACTTTGTTGTCCCATCTGTCAATTCATGTCTAATACGGCCCTCCTTAAAGTACCATTGTGAGGATTCCATTAGATGGGGTGTGTGTGTGTGTGTGTGTGTGTGTGTGTGTGTGTGTTAAATTCAAGTTAGTTAACATACAGTGTAGTCTTGGCTTCAGGAGTAGGACCCAGTGATTCATCTCTCATGCATAACACCCAGGGCTCATCCCAACAGGTGCCCTCCTCAATGCCCATCACCCATTTAGCCCATCCCCCCACCTGCCTCCCCTCCAGCAACCTTCAGTTTGTTCTCTGTATTTAAGAGTCTCTTATGGTTTGCCTCCCTCTCTGTTTTTATCTTCTATTTCCTTCCCTTCGCCTGTGTTCATCTGTTGAGTTTCTCCAATTCCACATATAAGTGAAATCATGTTTGTCTTTCTCTGACTTATTTTGCTTTGCATAATACACTCTAGTTCCATCCATGTTGTTGCAAATGGCAAGATTTCATTCTGTTTGATGGCTGAGTCATATTCCAGTGTGTGTGTGTGTGTGTGTGTGTGTGTGTGTGTGTGTGTGTGTGTGTGAGTGTACCACATCTTCTTTATCCATTTGTCAGTTAGTGGACATTTGGGCTCTTTCCATAATTTGCCTATTGTTGATAGCGCTGCTATAAACACTGGGGTGCATGTGCCCCTTCGAATCAGCATTTTTGTATCCTTTGGATAAATACGTAGCAGTGCAATTGCTGGGTCGTAGGATCTTGAACTGCTGGTGGGAGTGCAAACTGGTGCAACCCCTCTGGAAAACAGGGTGGAGGCTCTTCAGAAAATTAAAAATAGATGATGTGTGTGCTTTGATGGCAGGCAGCTCGTCTGAAGGATCCACCCTTCCGGACTCCGGAAACAGTGCCCTCTTCCTTCATGAATGCTGGCCGCTCCTTGCTGCTCCCCATGTTAGTCCACATCCAGTCCACCCGTTACCTGCCCTGTCAAGTTGTTGACCCCTGCCCATCAGAATGGCCCACTCTCTCTGGGCTCCCGTGACCTTTCCCAGCACCTTGACGTCAGCCTCACTCCCTCCTCGGTTTTCTGTCTCCTCAGGGACTGGGCACAGACTGTCTAAGTCATTCACAAGCTGAGCTCCTGACAGTGTGCTTGACCTTGTGCAGGGGCTGGAGGAAGGGAGCATGTCGCAGTGCCGTGACTTCAGGGGAGCTGCCTTCTCGCCGTGTGACCTTCAAAGAGCAATGCCACCTCCGTGGAGCTTCCATTATCTCAGCTTCTGTACAAAAATACCACAGAGTGGGTGGCTTAAAGCAGCAGAAATTTACCCTCTCACAGTTCTGGAGGCCAGATGGCTGAAATCAAGGTGTAGGCAGGGCTGGTTCCTTCTGGAAGCTCTGAGGGAGAGTCTTCGCCATGTCTCTCTCTCAGCTGCTGCTGGTTTCTACCAGTGGTGGTTGCCCCTCTGACTGTGACTGCACACCGCCTGTCTCTGGTCTCTGCCTTCGTCTTCAAGTGACCTTCTCCCTAAGCGTCTCCCTGTGTCCAAATTCTCCTCCTCTTCGAAGGGCCCCCATCATTGGATTAGTACCCACCGTTATCCCGTATGTCCTCATCTTAGCATGGTTACATCTGGAAAGATCCTCTTTCCAGACAGTTCAAGTCATGAGGACTGGGAGGTAGGAATGGAACAGGTATTTTTATGGGACACAGTTCAACCCATGACGTAAAGCGATCACTGTGATGCCCATCGCTTACTAAATGCATATGTGTTGTATGCGTGCATTTACATGTATGCATATCTACAATGCATATTTACATGCATTGCCTCTTTTATTTCTCATAGATGTCGTATTGTCATTTCCAGCTTGCAGATGAGGAAACACAGACCTAGAGAGGCTAAGTAACTCGCTCAAGGCCACACAGAAAAGTTCTGAGCCGGTGCATCGATGCCAGCCGACTGCAACACTTGCTTTTAAGTTCTGTGTTACTCGGGAAGTAACATCTCCTAACGTCTCCCTCGTAGTGTGGGTGAAATGCGATGGCGCACATGGGATTTGAAATCTAATGCCTGACGTACAGCAGATGCTTTGCAATATGAGCTCCGTTTCAATCTGTGCAGTGTTCCTGACTCCCCTGCGTGCCCCCACCCGGCTGCCGCCTCCTCTCCATCGTCCTTGAACCCTAATCCTACCTTGACATCTCCCTTTGGGTGTCTGATCAGCATCTCAAACCTCATGCGTCCCTAACGGACCTATTGATTTTCCTCTCCAGCTCCCCACTCCCTAGCCCCTCCTTCCTTAATAAATGGCACTGCCATCCACAAAGTTTCTCTTGCCACAAACCTCAGAGTTGGGCTTGCTCCCTCCTTTGCACATCACCTATTCCCTGTCGGTAGCAAGTCCTGTTGAGTTTCCTGCAAAATACATCTTCCCACGTTCACGGCAGCAATCCCCATCGAGCCATGTCATTCTTCGTGTCAACAAAAGCAATGGTTCTCTTTTGAAAAATTTTTAATGTTTGTTTATTTTTGAGACAGAGACAGTGTGAGCAGGGGAGGGGAAGAGAGAGAGGGAGATACAGAATCTGAAGCAGGCTCCAGGCTCTGAGCTGTCAGTACAGAGCCCAATGCGGGGCTCAAACCCACAAACTGGGAAATTATGACCTGAGCTGAATTCATACGCTCAACTGACTGAGTCACCCAGGTGCCCCAGACAAAAGCAATAGTTCTAACTGGCCTCTTTTAACTGGCCTCCCTGCCTCCAGCCTGCTTCTTCTGCACACATTCTCCACACAGGGGCCAACCAACTGGTCTCCTTAAAGATGATTCAGATAATGCCAACATTTCTCTAAAATGCTTCAGTGTCTTCGCATCACCTAAGAAAATCTAAGAGAATAGGATCTGCGAGCCATACAATGGCCACTGCCCACTCTTAGACCTCACCTCCCCCTACCCCCAGGGCTCACTTTTGTCACACTACCTTTATTCTGTGCCTTGAACATGTCAAGTGCATTTCTATCCCAGAGGCTTTTCAAGAGCACTTCTTTCTGCTTGGAAAGTTCTCTCTTTCAGCCTGGTCACCACTCAGCCTTCAGATCAAACACATCCTCGGACTTCGATGGTATGGCTGTGGCCTTAATCAGTGCTTCACCCCTAGGACTTAGAATAGTGCTCGGTATACAGCAGGTACTCAAGAGATATTTGTGACCTAATGGAATAGAAGAGATGTGAATTCAGGGACTCTTTTGCATCTTGAATGCTCTGTGTCTGGCATGTAATAGGCCCATGGTAGCTATTTTTTAAATGAATGAAAACATGAATGTTTGTTAGATGTGGGTTGCAGACTGAGGGATAAGCCAATGCTTCTTTTCTGTTTCCCACTCAGCTTTCATGGGGTAGCCTCTGATTTAGAGAAGACCGATGCCCCTAATGTTCTAACATTCTCCTAAAGGATGCTCTTTCTAATCCCCTGTTCTGTGTCTGCCAGGCTGCATTTCAGCAGTAAACAGGGGCAAGAAAACTGGATATGGGGCTGCCTTTGTCTCTGGGGAGAAGTTACCATTCAGTCTGGCTCCTGCCTCTACTCCTGGCCACAGCCTGGTAATTCTGCCTTCAGCCAAACAGATGGACAATGGAACTGGCGAGATGAAGATATTCATGTAAATATCACTGAGCAGAGTGATGCTCAGCTGAGCTAAAAGAAGGGGAAACAAGATGGGAACACGATATTAACAGCTGGGAAGATAATTTACCGCATTAACGACTTTTCCTGGCAAGCTGCTCATGGGAGGACAGAGATCCAGGATCGAATTCATTTTCTCCATCAGTGAATCTGAACGCAGAGGTGATCCCGGTACACGCAGACTGATAAATCATACATCTCGTAAATCACCTGGCCCTCAGCGGAGGCTCCCAGGTGCTCACATCAGATGCTTTTCCTGTGGGGCCCGGGCTTTCAGTATGATTTAAATAGTTCTGTGGTTCTCATTCATCACATTTTTTTTTTTGAGAGCCTACTATGTACCATTTTGCTGGGTTTGGGCCTAAAAAGATCAAAGGAATGCAGTTGTATTTCTTCTGTGACTGCAGTCTTCCTAGAGAGACAGAGCTGGCCCACATATGGCACAGGATTGTTGAGACATTGCTAGAAACGTCCACAGTGGGGGAGTTCAGAGGAGAAGGCGGCCGGTGTCTGCACTGGGCTGGGAATCAGGTGGACTTCCTAGAGAAGGTGATACTTGATGAATAAGAGTTCATAGATGAACAGGTCAACCTGGGCAGAAGGAACAGAGCAAGAACAGCAGGATGAAGCTTGAACAACTTTGAGCGGTAGGATAAAAATGGGACTTACGGATGCAAGGGGTGCTGGATGGGAGTATCCAGGATATGGAGATAGAAGGGCGTGTGAGCCAAAATGGGCCGGACCCCTTCCTGCGGTTCTGGAGAGCTGCTTCGCCATCAGGTTTGCATAGAAGAAGAAACCTCTGGGCTGCAGGTGGAGGGTGGATTTGGGCTTAAGAAAATCAAAACCAAAACCAAACTCAAAACCCAAAACTGGAGGTAGGGCATGAAATTAAGAGGTTAATTAGGCACAGAGAATGAAGTAGGGCAGGAGAGACAGAGCCAGGGCAGAGGGGACTCCTTCCTGCAAGGAGGGAGGGGACTCTCCCTTCGTGCTCAGGGAGAAGGAAGGCGGAACCTGGCCACGGATAGAGGTTACTGTAGCAGAGAGCCTTGGGACGACAGGCCTGTTACAGCCGTGGACACAGCACTCGGTCGAGTAGCACGTATTTGTCAAACCTTAAGGAAAACACATCCGTTCTCCCGCTGAAGGAGAGTGGGGAGGCGCATCTGTTTCCTGAGCCGCACGGCAAACAATACAGAGGAGTGTGTATTTCTCTCTACAGAGTCACTCAGCAGGCAGTCTGCTCTGCTCCCCGTGGTCTCCCTCTCCGGGGACTGGGGACCCTCCAGCCTGTCCCTCCTGCCTGGCCTACACACAGTGTGAGCACCTTCCTGCCAGCTGCCTTCCTCTGGGAGGTTCTCACATATCCACACTCACTGTGTCCAACGTTGAGGAAAGTGTGAGTGGTCGCGTCCGCCATGTTTCCTACACCCCATTTGCAATCTTCCCTGAATCCTGATGTTTCTATTTCCCAAGTATGTCCTTCTCCTCTGTTCAATCTTAATTACCATTTTTTAATTAGTTTCCTAGGGCTTCCATAACAAAATACCAGAAACTGGTGGCGTAAAACAACAGAAGTTTATTCTGCCGATGGCTCTGGAGGCCAGAGGTCTGAAATCAAGATGTGGGCAGGGCCATCCTCTCTCTGAAGGCTCTTCCTTGCCCATTCATTGTTCCTGGGACTTGCCAGCCATCCTTGGCATCCTTCAGCTTGTAGACCCATCACTGTCTGCTTCCATTATCACACGGCCTTCTCCTTGGGCGTGTCTCTGTGTCCAGATTCCCTTCTTCTTCTAAGGATACCACCAGTCGTTGGATTAGGGCCCACCCATATCCACTATAACCTCATTTTAACTTGTTAACATCTGCAAAGACCTTACTTTAAAATAAGGTCATCTTCACATATAAGGGGGATTAGGACTTGAACTTCTCTTTCTGGGGGACATAATTTAACCCTGTCTCCTGGCAGTCAAATGCAATGGCTCACCAACTGCTCTCCTTGTCTACGGAAACATTTTGCCTCCAAGTTCACTTTCATTCTGTCACCATAGGCAACTTTATAAAAGACGAACCTCGTCTTGCCATTCTCAAGTCTGAATAGCCTATCAAGATAATGCATTTGCGTGCCTGGCCCTTACTAACCTTTCCAGGCTTATTTCTTAAATCCTGTGCTCCACGAAAGACAAAATACTCACCACCCCATTGACACCAGCCTCTTTATGTCTCTGGACCTTTGTGTATCCTGTTTTCTCTGCCAGAAATGTTTATCCTGCTTCATCTTCTCAAGCAGTATCTAATTGTCTTACACACGTTAGCACAGGCATCAAGTCCATTACGCACAAGGTGGTACTTACGCTGCAGGTAGAAGTGATCCGTCCATTTCTGTGTTTCCATTAATCCCAGGAGAAACTGCTCCCACTAATCACAGCCCTTGGCACACATCACCACACTGATCAGCTTTCGTATTCACCTCCTCCGTTAGGCAGTGAAAGTCTAGGCTTTGTATCCCCAGTGCCTAGCCCAGTATAGTTATTCAGTCAATATTTGTTAAATGAATGCATGCCTAAACATATGAAGGAATAAGCAAACTGATTAGTTAGCCTTATTTTGTAGAAGATATTTCTTGGAACAGGTGGACAAGTTATTTTTGTCTAATCTCAATATTGTTTAGTATTAAAAAAAATGATGAAAGTATGCTTGTTCTCAGAATTATTTCACACAGAGACCACAAAGTGTGTTGGTTCATTTTTCAGCAGGTTCCAGAACATGGGGGCAGCACCTTACAGTATTTTGCAGTGAAGCCCATTGTACCTGATATGCATGCATTCATTTATTTATTACATGCATTCATTCATTTATTACATCCTTCTTTGTTTTATCCTGTCATTCCTTATTTCACTTGTAAAGCAAACATTTGTTGAGAATGACAGGCTGAAAATAATGGTTTCTGAGGTTCCAAGCTTGGAGCAAGGCCCTAAGGAATAAGAGGAGAAAAACCAGGACCCTGCTTAACTGGACCTTTAAGCCCATTGGCCAGTAACACCCCTTGTATCCCTACCCCAGCCCCTGCCAACCACCATTCCACTTTTTGATTCTATGAATATGACTGTTTTGGATACCTCTTACGAATGGAATCATGTAGCATTTGTCTTTTTGTTACCGGGTTTTTTCACTTGGCATAATGTCCTCAAGGTTCATCCATGTTGTCACATATTTCAGAATTTTCTTCTTTTTAAAGGCTTGAGTAATATTCCATTGTATGGGATACACTCGGCTGCTTTTTAAGCATTCCAATACCTGAGCATCAGTCTAGATGCACTGAAGCAAAATTTCTGGGGATGGGGCTTAGGGATCTACCTTGCAGTGGTCTTTCCCAATATTCTCATGCTTGCTTACTTTGGAAAACGACTAGTCACCATCATGAGAAATGCCCTGCTTGTTGAGATCATTATAAACTCCAACCTTGTTGTAATGAGGTGCAAATAATTACTGGAGGAGTAAACAAATATTACCAAAAAGAAAGGCAGATATGAAAAGGCATCCCAGAGCCCAGAGTCTTAGAGCCGTGGTGCATTCTGGGAATGACCAGAGGTAGGGTATCTCCATCTGCCGTGTCCTTGAGACATCACAATATCAGTGGTGCGTTTTGTCTTGTTCACATTGGCACAAGATTTAATTTTATAATTATCTTTGCAAACCATACAATTCTCATGGAAATCAGCCATGAGACAGGGTGTCCTAACTTCTCCTGAATGTCTAATTGTATGCACAGGAGAAATGTCCTATTTCTCACCGAGGTTAAAATTAACTGGAACAGCCTGTAAGATCTCTTTTTTTTCCTTTTTAATCTAACTTTAAGAAAATCTCTTTTCTTCCACTGAATTATTCAAAAATTTTAAATTTGCATGTTTCACACTCTTATTGAACATTTCATATTCTTCTCCCAATCACGTAATTCTAGAGTCCTTTCCAAGTTATCTTTTGGACCACTTTTAAACAAATAAGCTTGAAATGTCGCTAATCTGCAAGACCAGTCATGGAAATTACCAGACCATAAGCCTATAGTTCTGGGTGTCTTCCCACTCTCTCACTAACCATCCGTGGGATCCTGAGTAAGCGTCTTACGTACCAGAGTTGTGTTTTCTTACTTTCGCAGAGATCCTAACTCCTCCCTCAGGATTATGGTAACTCTCAAATGAGATAATAGGTGATTAACTGATATGGATTCCCTTGCATGATAGCTGCATTTCTTTTTTTTTGCTTTAATTTTTAAGTTTATTTATTTTGAGAGAGACAGAGACAGTGCGATTAGGGGAGGATCAGAGAGAGAGGGAGAGAGGGAATCTCAAGTAGGCTTCGCACTGTCAGTGCAGAGCCCCATGCAGGGCCGAACCCACGAAATCATAAGATCATGACCTGAGCCGAAACCAACTCAGATGCTTAACTGAGCCACCGAGGCGCCCCTGGCTGCATTTCTTTATGCATTCAATCCCCATCACTTTTGAGAAGAGGGACTGTAGCCATAGAAAACTTCTGTTGATTAAAATTCTTTGCTATTTTGATGGGGTGAGCAGTTTTGATGATGACAGGTGTGAAGGGTCTGGGTCTGGCGCAGTGTTTCTAAAAACGAGATCACCTGGGGATCTTATTAAAACGTAGAGTCCACAGCTGAAGCCTGAGATTCTGTGGTTCTAGAAAGATCCCAGGTGATGCCAGGGTTGCTCATTAGGAACTGCACTTTCCTCAGAGTGATCTCGGAGGATCCTGGATGTGTTACATGTGTGGCAGAGACTGGCCACATGCTTAAGGATCTATTCACTCCTTGTGTTCAGTCAGGTGCACAGAGTCCCTTGCCATTCGAGCCATATGGCTGGTGTCTGGCCAGTGGAATAAGGGAGGAAGAAATGGGTTCTTGGTTATAAGATACCCAGCGATGCTCTCCATTCCCTCTTTTTGCTTGTCAGTGTGCTGTGTATAAAGGACCCCGTGGAGCATTTTCAGGAGGATCTAGAGGATGGTAGGACCATAAGATAGAAGGAGGTGTGATCCCTGAACCACTCCTTATAATGCCATTTTCTCCTTGGAATGCCTAGTTAGGCGATGACCTGAATCAGAAATATACCTGGTCCTATTAATCCGCTGAGATTTTGGTCACTTATTATAAGAGCTGGGATCACTTCTCTGACGAATACAACAGGTGCGCTACACTGCTGATTCCCTACCCCTGGGGTGAGCTTCCCAGCAGCCAGAACTTCAGAGCCTATCTCCTCCAATTTCAAGCATTCTTACTTCTGTTAGCTCCACTGTGCTGGACAGATATTAACATTTCTCTGTGTGCCATTACTTGGAAAGGTTGAGAAACCGTCTCGGCGAAAAGAGTCTGAACTCAAGCATTAGGACAGTCTGGTGCTGCCTCCTGAGTACCACTGTGTTTCACTCTCCCCTCCATCCACTGACATCAACTTCCCCTGCTTCAATTTTCTCAAGTGTCCCGCTGCACTTAATGTGGCTATTTCAGAGCCACATGTTAGAAAACTTGAGTAGCCTCGGCCGTGTCGAGGGGAAGGAGATGGAGGTCGATGGTCTCATGGGAGCATGAGAATCAGCACAGACACAGCGTGGTGGACAGCAGAGGCTAAAGAGCAGCCGGAAGACTCATGGGCTTGATTTACAAATGAGGAATGGAACTCATTTTGAGAAATCAATTGGGTGTCATGGAATATTTATGGGTCCCCGCTCCTGGCAAGCATTTCATTCAGTGAAGGCGCCCTCGTTTACAACCCAGCTCCCAGAGCCGGCGCGTGATCTCTGTCCCCCCTCTCCTCACGATTATGAGCAAGGTTACTGGCTACTTCCTCATGGAACTTTCCAATTCTCCTTGAACGTTCTGGGATAATGGATTTTGTTCTCAACCATCAGACACCCTGGCGTTTAGCTGAGTTTCAGTGGCGTCCTTGTGGGTAGAATCATTCAGGGAATGTGTTTCACAGGCAGAAACGTATTTCATAGAAATTGTGGGATCATAGACTCAGAGTGCTGGAAGCTCAGCACCTCCACACTTGACCTCTTCATTTCGCAGACGAGACCCCAGATGGGAGAGTCACTTGCCCAAATTAGTCTTACTTAGTCTTACTTACTGGACCATCTCCTGGTTAGCCACAGAACACAGTAACCATGATAATTTCATCTCTTTCTACGGAAAACAATGGCCATCAGTGATGGGGCGACATTCAGTACCTGTATCGCTTCTAATTCCCACTGTGCCTAGCCAAAAAGATGCTCCATAAATGCTGCTGAAATTAAAATCACTATATCTTTTTATGTTATAAAGTGGGTCCTCTCAGGTAGAGATCATGAAATATTTAGGGGATATGAGAAAAATAAATGCATGTTATACAATATTAAGCAGAGGAAGGGGCACAGCTCTTCGCTGTCGATTTTTACCAGAGAACTATAGACATGTCCTCATTTAACTCTCTAAAGAGATATTACTTTAAAAATTATTCAAAGAGTTGAAATGGTATCATGAAGCAAAATAAGTAATAAGGGAGAGGTCACAACCCAAAGAAAGATGCTCTATGAGAATTCTTTTTCATTTTAGGGCTTTGGATTTGAAGATTGGGCCTTGGAGGACAGACCCTTCTGTCTACCTACAAAAATATAGCCAGTTCAATATTAGAGTTCTTCACCAGTGGGCAAAAGCAGAGAGTTTTTTTTTCCTTTTTTTTTTTCCTGGAGAAAGCCAAGCATGCTTGTCTTTGAGTAATAAGAAACATTTGATTATTTTTATTGATTGAAAATAAATAATCTTTCCTTATAAGTCTGTGGGAAAATAATAAACTTTGAGACAGAGTCCAAAGTACCACAGACAAGGACAAAAGAATTAGCATCCTTAAATTAGAAAAGGTAACTTGGCACTTGGGAAGAGCAGTGAGCTCTTATCCTGGTTTCCTCATCTCTAAACCAAGACAATTCTATCAGACAAGGTTTGCACTTCCTTCCAACTGGAACATTCTATGATTGAAAGTCAGTGAGTTAGGTAAGCAGTAGCACCAGAGGAAGGGTCTTTGTTACATGTGTTGGGGTCACACAGACCTGGATTTGATGCCTGCTTCCACTGATTGATGAGTAATCTTAGGTAAATTGCTTAACCTCCTTGAGTGCAGAATCTTCCCTTTTTATTTTTTTGTTAAAATGGAAGGAAAGTATGAGAAAGACCCATCTTGCAAGGTGACTGTACAACTCCGTAACAGAAGGTTAATTTCCTAAGTAGGTGTGTGCAGAGTGCCTACTAAATGGCTTGTCCAAAGTCACGGAGTCTACTAGAGGCAGAGCAAGGACTTGAACCCACTCTCTCAGACTTCAAGTTCATTGAGCTTCACATTATACTTAATTGCCATTGGATGATATTAAGGAAGTCAGAATGACAAAAATCAGAGTGTTAAGACTCGCTCAGGAAATCTTTGCTCATGTCCTCAGCTCTGTCTGCCATTTACCTGCTTTGCTTCAAGCCCTAAATGTTACATGCACTCTTGCTTTACTTCCCTTACTTGTCTCCCCCTCTTCAGTGTCTTCCTTCTATTCTGTACTCCACCCTGAGGCCAGAAACATCTTCCTAAAATGAGTTTGATAGGTCACTCCGATGCATAGGTACCTTCATGACTCCTTGTCAGCTAAGAGTAAAGTCCAAAGTGTTTGTCGAGGTGTCTTGGGCAGGGTCTAACTGGAAGACAGAGACCACTTGAGTATTGAATACAGAGGGTCTTTAATGTAGGGAGTTAGTTATGGAGGTCATTGTATTGCTGAGAAGGTAGTCAAGGGACGGGAACAACCCAGAGGTTGGTGATGGGGAGCACTGGAACCAGCCCTAGGCCAGGGGGCCAAAAGAAGGAAGAGGAAGTATTACTGGCACTCAGGGACCAATGTAACCTGAAAGCTGGCACCATGATAGGAAGGTGAGTCCAATGATGGAGGGAGGCATGGAGGAGACACAACACACCATCATGGAGTATGAGGCAGATTGTAATGGGGAGAACCCCCTTCCCCCGGCTTTTCCCTTCTCCTTACTGCTTCCCACCTCACCTTTTCCACTGTCTGAGTCAAGCTAGAAACCAGTTGGTATAGGAGGCCACAGGGCCAGCAGAACAGGAAAGATGAGACCTGGGTCTCAGAACCCTTTAGCTTAGGACCCACACTATGGCTTATCAGACTAATATCCTACATCTCTGGACTCAGCCTCCAAATCTGTCTGCTGTTTGATGCTCCACACCTTTAAACCTGATAAACACTCTTCCTTAAATTTGTCGTCCTGACTGCCAAGATACATAGCAAGCTTCCTCTCAGTTTTCAGAACTGGTGTTTTTTGTTTGTTTTTGTTTTTGTTTTGTTTTTCATTTTTTATGTCAGCTCCTCTTCAAAGACTTTCTTGAACATTGGGAAAACAGCCAATCAGCCTCACTGAATGAACTCGTCGTACTGCACTGCAGTCAATTTTCATTCACATCTGCATCTTATATTTGAAGTCAAAGACTAGATCATATCTATCTTGGATCCCCACCTTGAGCACAGGAACTAGTGCGTAGTAGATCCTTGTTTACAGAAGATCAAACAAAAGGTGACTGGCTTCTCAGATAACTCAACTCCTAGAAGATTAGATATTTGTCTAAATCCAGTAACCACCCGTATTTAGTCGGCTAGGGAAGCCATAGTCAAATATCACAGCCTGGGTAGCATAGACAACAGAAATTAATCTTAACACAGTTCTGGAAGCTGGAAGTCTATGATCAAAGTGTTGGCCGGTTTTTGTTTTTGTTTTTTTCTCCTGAGGCCTCTCTTCTTGGCTTCGGGTGGCTGCCGCCTTGCTATGTCCTTACATGGTGTTTTCTCTGTGTGTGCACCTCCCTGATGTTAATCCTTATAAGGACATCAGTCATATTGGAAGAGGACCCCATTCTTATTCTCTCATTTAACCTTAATCATCTCTAAAGACTCTTATCTCTAAATGCAGTCCCTTTGGGAGTTTGGGCTTCAGTATATACTTTTGGGGGGCCACAATTCAGTTCATTAACACCACATCTCTAAGATATCTTAAAGGAGACCTGGATGAGTCTTATTAGGAGTCTATTCTCTGAATGGTAGGCCTTTGCTTTGAGGGTGCCCCAGGGCCAAATGGTGGGATCTTCCTTTGGTTTTCCACTATCCACCTGCTGCTTGGTCAGAAAACCAAGCCTCTCAGGTCCCTCCTGTGCTCTGGAACCCATGGAGGAAAAGTGACCCTCTCCATGCTGTTCAGAATTTCCTGTTTGGCTGTTTGTTATTTCTTCGGACTTTAATAATGACCTCAGCTTGAGATGGGAAAGAATAATGAACCATTCATTCCCATTCAAGACACTAATTAAAAAGGCACAGTTTTGTTTTCATGAGTTGTGATGATGACTTAATTATAGCAGGACCATGTAAAAAAAAAAAAAAAGTCTTATTTGGGGCTTAAGAGCAACTGTAGAGGTGCCCGGGTGGCTCAGTTGGTTGAGCATCTGACTTCATGATCTCACAGTTCATGAGTTCAAGCCCTGCGTCAGGCTCTGTGCTGACAACTCAGAGCCTGGAGCCTGCTTTGGATTCTGTGTCTCCCTCTCTCTCTGCCCCAGCCCCACTCATGCTATGTCTCTGTCTGTCTTAAAAATAAATAAAACATTTAAAAAATTAAAAAGAGCAGCTGTAGAAGCACATAGTGGCTGTCTTGGGCATGTGGGAGGATAAGGAAGGAGCAGGTAGAAAGAAGACAGAGTAGGGAGTAAGGGTTTGGCTTCTAGTTCCATTTCTCCTTGTAATTGGCTGAATGACCTCAGGCTACTTCACCTCTCTGGTCCTGTTTCTTCTTAAAGAAATATGGATGAAGTCTGTTGGACTGTGGGCGTCATATTGGCCCTCCACATGGTCGTCACTGGAGGATCATAACTTATGTCAAGTTACTGTCTGTTGAAGGACACAGGTGCATTTTGTTTGGAGCAGACCCTGAATGATGACATTATGGCTGTGTTCAATAATCTGAATTGGAAGCTGGAGAGAATATTCTTGGATGATAAATGTGGACTAAAGTAAATGGGAGAAAATTAAAGAGGAAAGCTATTGGCATATACTAGGTACTTTCCTTAAACTAAGCTCTCTAATGATCATACTCAATCTTTTCATTGGGGTAAGCATTATTTCCCCCACTTTATAGATGATGACTCTCAGGGTAGGAGGGTTTAAGTAACTTACCTAAAGGCACACACCTGGCAAGTGAAAAGCTGAGGTTAGAACCCGAGGCAGAGGGACTCTACATCAAGTCTTCTCTCCATCATAGCATACTGTTACAGGTTACTCAAGTGAATAGTGGATAAAAAGAATTTTGTAACAATCCCATCCAAGAATAAAATGGAAAGCCCACATAATAGTATGTTCAATGCCCTTAGGTGCATTTGATCAGACGTCTTGTCCTCATGGTCAAATGTGCTGAAAGGGTTCCTGTGTCCGCATGTTCATGGCAGATACCGGCAGGATATTGAATTAGCATGATTTCTTTCCTGACCAGTCAGTCAGCTAGACCACATTCTTTCCTTACAGACAGGTGTAAGCATGAAGCATGTGACTGAGTTCTGGCCAATGAGTGTTGGTGCAATTCCAGCTCCAGGCCTGGACCATGAAATTTGCCCAAAGCTCCCCACTCTTTCTTTCTTCTGCATGGTTCATTGGGAGACTATAGGGGCACGAAGTATGGTTGAGTGTAGATGAAAGGGACCTGGATTTTGTCCACACCCCTGAAGCAGCATGAGAGTGTGCTATGGGCGAGAAATGAAGCCTTATCCTTTGAAATCACTATGATGTGGAGATGTTGATAATGGATGTTGTTAGACTATCTTGCCTGGTACAGATGACCTCTAGTGTCCCTTTACCCTGGAATGTTCTAGGATTCAATGAAATTAATTAGAATGTAGAGAGGCCCTAGGCAATGTAAGTAAATAGCTGATTGTGTACTTTGAGGAAGCACTGGGAAATGAGGTAGGTAACACTTCCTTTTCTCTTTCCATGCCTCAGGCAGCCTATTTGTACCGTCAGCCAGACTTCAGTGAAAAATTTCTTTGTAAACATCTATTCATTTATTAATTCACTGATTTAATTAACAAACATTTGTTGTGTGGAAAGTTCAGGAACTCTGTGCTCTGGAGACTTGAAATACAAAGATGAATGAGACAGTCATTACTCCCAACAAGCTGGCAAGACCACAGGCTTTGAAGGGACCCCAGATGACATTCTGTTTAACCAAGTGCCTCTCTTAACATGTGTCCCTGAGCAATCTTATCAGACAAAGACTTCATTTACAAATTGCACCCCAGTGACTCTCAGGTTTCTACTTTTATCCTTGAACTCTGTGAAAGATACAAGATAGGAAAGAATATATCAACATGCACATTATAGAAACATGAAATGTTTATTCTTATAGTGGAAACTCTTTCATTTTCAAAATAAGGCCAAGAAAAGGAAGAGAGTATGGCAACTGTTGTAACCAGCATGGGATCCAGAAGAAGGATGCTGTGAATCAAAAGATGATGCTCAAGAGAGAGATGTAGACGGCCTGATGGACCAGCGAGAGAATTCGGATTTTAAGTGCTGTGATAGGGAGGACTAGGCTTTCCACTTACCCTGTGTCTAAGAACAGTGCCTACCACATGTCCACAATGAGTTATATTAATGGATACATGCATGTACATATGTCGTATTATGTGACATACATATATGTCATGCCTGTATAATTAGCAAACATATCATAAAGCGATAAACATGTATTAAATGCATTTATTATTCCAGGTACTATTCCAAGCATGGTTGTCTTGGGATCTGCCATATTGAGGCTCCCTTCCCACTCTAGCCCAGGCCATATTTTGATTCTGCTTTTTAAAAAATGTAGGTGCAACGGAAGTCTTACTGGGTCAGAGGGAGGGAGAACAATGGGAGGATTCTCAGCACCCTTTATTTGCAAATATGTATTTGATAATACTGTGAAGCAGTATCAAGATATTACTAGTGCTGTTTCCAGCCTTCATCCTAAGGGTAAGCTTCATCAGAATCCCAAACTTCAATCCCATAGAGCCTGCCATCCCTTCTTTAGTGACCGGGGAGGTAGATGACAGAAGTGTCTCCTACAGTTAAATCTCTGCAGGTTCAACAAGGCTGCAGTTCGAATGGAGTGGTATCTAGGGGAAATTTCACCCCTGTAGCTCTGCCTGAGGGCAGAAATAAGGAACTCTGAGTAACATCTCATCCTGTCTTCACTGCCTCCCTCCCCGTGTTTCTCTCCATTGCTAAAAACAACGTTAGCAAGTGAGTATGACTTCTAAACAAATATGGGCTTTCCTTTATGTTTGGAGCATATGTGAGTTGATAAGTATGATAACAAGATGAATACTCATAACCAACCTAACAATTTGTAAGTCAGCATATGACCAACACCAAGGAAAATTACCTGTAAGTTCCTTTCCTTATATGTCCATCGTTGTTACCTATTTTAAAATAATTTTATAAATCACACATGCATCCCTTAAACAGTTTACTTATTTAACATTGTTTAGGTTTTAATTTTTATAAGAAATAAAATTTACTCTTTGGTGATTTGCTTTTTTCTCTACTCACCATCTGTTCATAAGATTCACCTTTCTCAAAATGGATTAAGGACTTGAATGTAAGACCCGAAACTGTAAATCTCCTAGAAGAAAGCAGAGGGGAAAAGCTTGCTGATATTGTTCTTGGCAGTGATCTCTAGGGTATGACACCCAAAGTACAGGCAATGAAAACAAAAAGAAACAAGTGGGACTATATCGAATTAAAATTCTTGCGCACAGCAGAGAAAATAATCAAAACAGTAAAAAGGCAACCTAAGGAATCGGAGAAAACATTTGCAAGCCACTTATCTGGTAAGAGATTAATATCTAAAATATACAAGAAATTTCTGAGACTCAATAACAACAACCAAAAAGCAAAAGCAAATAACCCAATTAAAAACTGGACGAAGGGCTTGAATAGACATTTCTCCAGAGAAGACATACAAATGGCCACCAGGTATGAAAAAGGTGCCCATCATCATCACCCATCATCAGGGCAATGCAGATCAAAACCACAATGAGGTATCACCTCATACCAGTAACAATGGTTATTATCCAAAACAAAAACCAAGGAGGACCAGCATTGGCAAGGATGTGGAGAAAAGGAAACCCTTGTACACTGTTGGTGGGGATCTGTATTGGTAAAACTATTATGGAAAACAGTATGGAGTTTCCTGAAAAAATTAAGATTAGAATTACCATATGTATTGAGCAATTCCATTTCTGGGTATATTGTCCAAAATTATTGAAATCAGTATCTCAAAGAGATATCTGCGCTTTCTGTCCAATGCAGCATTGTTCATAATTAGGCTGAACATGTGGAAGGCATGCAAACAACCTAAATGTCCATCAACAAATGAATGGATATAAAGACAAGGGGTATATACATACTGTAGAATATTTTTCTGCCTCAAAAAAGAAGGCAATCCTACCATTTGTAATAACATGGATGAAAGTGAGGACATTATGGTAAGTAAAATAAGCCAGTCTCAGAAGAACAATTATTGCATGATTCCACTTAGGTGAGGTATTAATAATGGTCAAATGTACAGAAGCAGGGTTAGAAGAGGTAGTCTGGTGGTTACCATGGGCTGGAGGAGGGGTAAATAATGAGAAGTTGTTCAAGCAGAATGAAGTTTCAGTTATACAAGATGAGTAAGTTGTAGGTATATCTGCTGTACAACACGGTCCATAGAGTTAACGTGGTCTTGTGCACCTAAAATTTTGTTAAGATCGATTTCATGATAGGTATTCTTACCACATATACACAAAGAAGGACACAAGAATGAGCAGAGAGGCACCAGTCTGGCACGGACCTACCAAGTTCAGATTTTTTCCAAAGACCAGGCTAAGTCTGAAAAAACTTGAGCAAGGAAGGCACATGGTCATGTGGGTATTCATTTACTTGGTTTTATTTTCATGTAATCTCTTTCACAAATACATTTTGGCTACTTACTACGTTTTATAATTCACACAGAACTTTCTCTTAAATTTTCTCATTTTTTCCTCTCAACAATCTTATGAGCTAGTTAGTTAGGGGCTATAACTTCCATTGGACAGTGAGCCACCCTAGGCTCAATTTCAGACTTGTCTAATATCATAGAATTAGTTGGTGACAAAGATCTTCCTAAAATTCAGGACCTTTGGTCAAAAATCCACTATATGGTGATGTCCCCCTGTTTGTATACAGAATTGAGGGTGTTTGCTGCATAAAACTGTTAACGACTAAGAAGAATTAAAGTGGAAATAAGAATCTGACCTTCATACAGGAAATGAGGACAGAAGCTACAAAAGTGTAGGAGGCAGAATACACGCAGTAAGGAGAAATTATCTAGCAAACCTTGATAGGACCCCGAGTGCATCTTTATACTACAACATTGATGGTCATCGTTATGGCAGCTTTGGGTGTGCAGATTCTAGAAGGCTGAGTAAAGCCGCTCTGTCCTCGGACTCCCATACATGGCCTACTTTATATGAGTCCCTGGTGCACCTACTGAATGGATTCTTTACCAAGAGTGATACAAGTAAGGGTTATTAAAGCAAACACATTCTCCTCTTGGACAGGAACATGGTGTGCAGGTGTGCAGGTGAACCCTGGAGGGATGGGGAGAGAATTATCATTTATGGAGTATTATTATATACCAACTGTTCTGCATGCACTGTCTTTATGATAACCTTGCAAAGTAGGCATTAAAGACCATTGTTCCAGAGGGTAAACTAGAAACTTACTAAGCTTGGCTTTCCATTCTAGTTCTGCCCTTTCTGGTTTTGTGATTCAGGGGAAGTTGCCGTGTGGCTCAGACCTTCAGTTCCCTTGATATAAAATGAGCACCAGTGTACATAATCAGTTGATGTCATTGTCAATATTTTATACCCAAGATGATGTGTAAGAAACTGCTCTGTGAACCACAAAGTATTATCCTCATGTGTAGAGGAATAAGACCTAATACCACGTTTTCTATTTAGAAACAATTAGAAGGATTATTATTTAAGTCAAGCCTTTTATTTTATGAACTGCTGAAAAAGGAATGGAGAAGAATGAAAAAGGTCCATTTAAAAGACCAGATTTATACTGAGTTATTATTTTTTAGCACTGTGTGTTAACCACCAGTGCTAGCATAAGGTGGGAAAACAGGACAAAATAAGTTTATTCTAAATTAAGTAGAATTATATGGAAAATAATTCACAAAAGGAGTCACTTATAAAAATTATACCTTCTCCAAGAGTTATATTTTATGACTTTGTATGATTATCTAAAGCATATGTCCCAAAGTTTAGCATCTGTATGAGCATAGAGATTTACATTTCAGATGGCTAAAGACAGCTCTATAAGAAAGCAACTTGACAGTAAGGGCTTCTCTCTTTTTACACTGAATGCTAGGAAATACACCACGGAAGATCTACATGAGTGACCAAAGAGCGTTGTCGTAGCTTTTCTTCCCAAGATCTTTGCTTTCCTCTCCTTAGGGAATAAGTTACTTCTTTAAGTCTTGGGGTTAAAGAGCCAGGGTACTAACTGCCTTTGTCACCAAGGATGTTCCTACAAATCAGAATCTGAATAAGCAATGCTATTTATTTCCAAGTTGTTTGCCTTATGATTATTTTTAGTTAAAGTTGTCACATTCTTAAAGGGAAAATCCTGTGTCTGATTTTGTATTTTCTGTTCCCAGGGAATGAGAGTTAGGATCACCATCATACCCATCAAAATAATAATCACCATCTATATTGATTATCTTCTGCTACATAACAAATTGTCCCAAAATTTTGTGGTTTAAACAATAATGAATATTACTTATATCTTATAGTTTCTGGGAGTCAGCAGTGTGGAAGCGACTTAGCTGGGTGGTTCGGGCTTAACATCTTTCCTGGGGTTCCAGTTAAGATGTAGGTTGGGGCTGTAGTGTTTTAAAGTCTTGGCTGGGACTGGACTGGATTCACTCATCTGGTTGGCACTTTGGTATTGGCTGTTGGGAGGAGGCCTCAGTTCCTTACTCTTCCACAGAATTTCTTGAGTGTCCTTATGACATGGAGGCTGACTTCTCACAGAGTGAACAATCCAAGAGAGCAAGGTGGAAGCTGCAATTTCTTTCCTTATCCTAATCATGGAAGTCACATAGAATCATTTTAACGATACCCTATGGTTATCTGGGTCAGTCCTATTTAATGTGGGAGAGAGAAGTCTATTCAAGGGCTAGAATGCCAGGAGACATGGGCTATTTGGGACCATTTTGGAGACTGTCAACCACATCATCATAATACATTTTCAAATGAAGGAATGACTTAAGAAATGAGAAATACACAAGCATTAAAGAAAAATGTTCCCGGGACGCCTGGGGGGCTCAGTCGGTTAAGCATCCGACTTCGGCTCAGGTCATGATCTCACAGTTTGTGGGTTCGAGCCCCGCGTCGGGCTCTGTGCTGACAGCTCAGAGCCTGAACCCTGCTTTGGATTCTGTGTCTCCCTCTCGCACTGCCCCTCCCCCACTCACACTCTGTCTCTCTCTCTCTCAAAAATAAATAAACATTAAAAAAAATAAAAAAAAAAGAAAAATGTTCTCTAGGTATATTTTCTTACAGGAAGAGATTATATTTGTAGATCTTCTTTTTTTTCACTCCTGACATGCCATTCTTTAGTTTTTAGTTAGAAGGAAGCAACAATAATTTCTATCTAAACTTAATGTCAATTAACACAGTAATTACAAGACAGTAGCTAGTCTCACATGATAATTGATGATAATTGCTTCCTGCTTTAATTGGTATATAAACAAGACTATGCAATAGGAATCCAAACATTCCTTCAAAAGGAGAAAAGAAAATCAAAGAAGGAAATTTGTCAAAGTCATTTCTAAGCTGATAAGAAGCTAACAAATCCAGCCTACATGTCTACAAGGCATCAAAGCAGCTGCGGGCAATGCCTGGCACTTTCTCAGAGCTGGCAAGGATTACGGAGGAAGCAAGAGCACCACGCTGGCTGGCATCGGCTCCAGGGTGCTGCTGAGATGTGTGCCGATGCCCAGCTGTCCACGGCAGTGATGCCAATGTGCTGAAGTGCTTGAAGGTTGCCAACGCGACAGACCAAAGTAGGCTCATCAGTGAAAGATGGGATGATGTCTCTCCTCTGTTGCCACCTGTGCCTTCTGGAACGCTAGGTTCAAAGCAAAATGGGGGAGGGGGTGAGGGTTAGTGTTGTTTTTGAGGTGAAAAACTGTGGAAGTCTATATGTCCTAGCATCTGAAAACTAAGGAGAAGCTTGAGTGAGGAAGGCATGCGATTCAGGGCAACAAGCTAGCCTTCATTTGCTAATGAGGGGAAAAGGCCAATGAATGAGGCAAGTGAAACTTTTAGAAACCCAGCTGCATCCTCATAGAACAGTAGGCAGATGGCACATGGAAATTAATTAATGTCAGTATATCCAAGTAGAGAAGAAATAAAAGAAGATATGGAAGAAAGAATTGTTGTCCAAGATTAGACACTTTGAAAAGCTGAGGAGATACAACATCTTGAGGGCAGCTGGCAGAGATGTTATCTTCCCCACCCACTTGGATGGGGCCTCAGCAGCATCACTAGCAGTTTCTTTTCAGAAATCCATTGAAGAGGATGCCCCAGTGGAAACAAACATGGGAACTAGAGGGGAAAAAATACCTCGGGAAGTTGGTATCTCAGATCTAGGCAATACCAGTCAGGAAGCAGAGTCAACAGTCCCTGGGACACAGGGGCAGAGGGCTGCTTATGAGAGGTCGTGGAGGTGATTTTACAGCAGTAAGTTGGAGCACTTATGCAGTTCTAAACTAGGGGTGCCAGACATGGCTCAGAGGGGAAACAGAGATTAAGTTTTCTGAAGAGGCAAGATGGGAAGGAAAGGCAGCTCAAGTGAGATCTGATGATAAGGGATGCCACCATTGTAAAATTTGAAACATTGCTAAATAGGCAACAGTCTCTCCAGTGCTACCCTCTGGAAGATGAAAATGTGAGCATAGGTGGTTCCCCCCGCCTGACATGGCAAGTGGTGCCCTAACATGGTTCATTATGGAACCAGGGAGATCACTCCCAATTTTGTTTAGTTTTACAGGTCATGAACCCTGAACCACCATCTTGAGACTGAGCAACAACATGGCCAGGATGAATCCAAAAAGGATTCCCTTTTCTCCTCACTTTGTGTTTCGTCCTTGGCTGCTGTGATTCTTAGGTTCTGGAAACATCATTTTGCTTGGCAAAACTAGGGATACACTTATTTTCTAAGTTTCACGGGTGTGGGGCCCGGATTATGATAACCTTATGCATCCTCTTAACAGTTTGTGGAATCTTACTTCATGAAGCTCAATGAGATTTGTCCGCTGTGGTCTTGAAGAAGCAGTTCTGTGAATGAACGGCCCAGATGGACCTCCTGAAGGAGTAGCTTAATGCTACCTATGCTTCTGAATGAATATCTAGTCTGAGATGGAGCACGGTACAGCAGAAGTGAGGGTGGTGAACTTTAGTTGTTAAACTCTTTTCACTTTCTCTCGATTGAGTTAATACTAGTTGTTGTAACAAGAAGATCCTAGACTTCTCACATGAAGTGCTCTTTGTGGTGGTGATGTAGTGTCTGCTCCATACAGTCATGTGGCCAGAAGTCAATTATTTGGCCACATTTGGATGAAAGGGAGCCTGGGCAGTGTCATTGACAACCACTTCCAAATGGTAACTATATATTTTGAGAAGGGGATTTGAATCTCTAATGGACAGCAAAGACAAGATAATTTGATTTTGGCTTTTAATTCCTTGGATATTAAATTCTTCGGATTCATATTGAAACTCTTGGGAGTTGAATCTTTTTCTGCAATATGATAATGAAAGTGGTTTTATGAAACTTTAGGACATTTCTATGTGACTGGTTTTAAGTTATCAGAGTATCTTCCTGATATTCTTAAATCTTATCACAGAACCTCATCAGCTATACTGGACATAATTTGCCTGAAAATAATTAAAGGCAAGAAAAAAGAAGTGGGAATATATTTTCAATTCACATACAAAGTTTTTCAAGTTCCTGTCATGAATTGATCGTTCATACTATTTCAGAACCTTTTGGGGACAAAATCAAAACTACCTATCCGTAGTTCCAGAGTGACAGTGGAACAATGGCTGGTGTTGAATGTGAGGTCCCTCCCTGAAGGACGTAGCTTCATTCTGGTAGGGGTGAGATTAGACGACAAACCTGGAAGGATTAAGAGAGCTCAGCCTAGGGTATGTCAGAGATCATTTGTTTCTTTCTCCTCCCTTTTGCTTTTGGAAGTCTTCCCTAACACAGTTCTACTGGTCCCAGTGGCCCTTACTCATTGAACACTAGGGTTGAGGGGCCCTGGCCTTGTCCTTCTCTCCATGGGGTACACCTGCAAAGAGAAAGGATTCCACTGTGGGCCCTTTGGTAAAATGTCTTGTGCAGTAAGGGCCCTCATTTCAGGGGAAGGGAAGGCTCAATTCAGAGGAGTATCATTAAGTTTGTTCCTCTACAGTTTAGCCATATCCTCCTGCCTAATTTTCACTAGTAATAAGCCTGGCATTGTGGTTTCCATCCGCCTAACACCATATGACCATATGTCAGTTGGTTTGAACTTGAGGGATGTTATAGTTTGACCACATCAAATCAACTGTAAACTGGGTTGAAATCGTGGCTCTCTTGCTTACGATCTGTATGGTACTGAGACATTTGTATGGTCTCTCTGAGCTTTGGTTTCCTGCCTAGTAAGTAGGGGCAATAATTATCTCTACAATAGCGTTGGGAGGAGTAGATATGATAGTGGTTGTAAAATGCTCTGTACGGCACCTGGCACACAGTAAGCACTCAACAAATTGTATCTCTTATTATTATGAGGCATTTTTTACCAGTTGATCTTATATCATGTGTGTGTTGCATATACAGTGCTGGGAAATAATTAGCTTTTACCTTTCCTTTTGGTTGTTCATGGTGACATAGCAATCAGTACCTGTGTTATCTTCAAGTACCAGAAATTAAAAATTCAATGAGGACAGTGATAGCAGGCTCAGAAAGATGGTAGGACTGGGAAAAGGTTGCCCATATTTTAAGATGCATTTAAGCTGGGCAACTTTCCATCAGCACCCCACCCAGCCCAATAAAAATAAGTACACTCATACAAGTGGTCCCCTCACACCTACTTGTTCATGTTTTGCCCTGTCCTATTGCTGTCCTTTCCATTTACAGGTTTATCGGCCTTTTTCCACTCTGATCTTAATGGGGACCGAAGTCTTTGAGCCCTGGGCACTAGCCCACTACTGTTGGGACAGAGTAGGCTCTCATCAAGTGTCAGTTACACTGAGACATCTTTCATTCCCTCCTAACACCTGTGTACATCAGAAGTCCTCAGACTGTGCTTCTCTGCCAAAACACATGCAAGGAATGGGATAAGGCTCCATCACTACCTGGTGATTTTTATGGGAATGGACAGCTTCCTGAGGAAAGGTGTGTAAAACCTGTGGCTCGGCACAGTGGGAGGAATAGGGGAAGGCAGTTTGAGTCAAACCTTCCTGGATGATCTCGTTTTGCTCTTCTGTGCTCAACTGAGAATTGCAGTGTCTAATGTGTTCAACTCTGGGTCCCTAGAGCATATCTGTATCTATATCTATATCTATATCTATATCTATATCTATATCTATATCTATATCTACCTATATCTATCTATACCTATATGTATCTCCATATATATTGAATGAATAAGTGTTTTCCAGATGCTGAAGAAAAATGGAGACGTGGATAGGGTATGGGTGGTGGAAAAAAGATGAATAAAAGTCATGTATTAATCATTGACACAGGAGGGCTATCAGAGAAGCCATATTTAAGCTTTTCATCTTACACTATTAGCAGATTAGCTGTCAATTTTTTTGTAGACACTCTGTCAAGTTGAGGAACTTCTTTTCTATACTTATTTTGTGAGAGTTTTGTTTTATATCATGGATGGGTGTTGAATCATGTCAAAGCCATTGGATTCAATTTACTAACCTTTTCTTAAAGATTCATGTCAATATATATAAGAGATATTGGTCTGAGATTTTCTGTTCTAATGATGTCTTTGTTTGGTTTGGGTGTGAAGGTTATACTGGTTTTGTAAAATAAGTTGGGACATGTTCCCGTCTTTTCTATTTTTCTGGGAGGGATTGTATAGAATTGGTGTTAATCCTTCTTGAAACATTTGGTAAATTTTTTTTTTAATAAGTCCATCTAGGCCTAGAGATTTCTTCTCAGTAGTTTAAATTCAGTTTCCTTAATAGTTACAGGGATAGTCGAATGATCTATTTCATGTTGGCTAAGATGAGTTAGTTTGTACTTTTTGAGTCTCATTTCATCTGTATTGTCAAACTGGTTAGAGTTCATAGTATTTTCTTACTATCCTTTCGTTGTCTGCAGCATCCGTGGTAATGTCCTTGTTTTAGTCCCGATAGTAAATTGTGTCTTATCTCTCTTTTTTCTTTTTTTCTCATTCATTTAATTTTTTTATTGAAGTGTAATTAACGTACAATGTTATATGAGTTTCAGGTGTACAGTATAATGATTCAACATTTCCATACATCACCCAGCGCTCATCAGGACAAGTGCGCTCCTTAATCCCTTTTCCCTGTCTCTCTCACCACCTCCCCACCTTCCCTCTGCAACCACCAGTTTTCTGTAGTTGAGAGTCTGTTTTCCGCCCCCCCCCCCGTCACTCTTGCTAGAGGTTTGTAAATCTACTGACCTCGTAAAAGAAGCCAGACTTCTGTTTCATTGATTGGCTGATTGCTTTTTTGTTTTAAATTTTATAAATCTTGGCCCTTATCTTTGTTATTTCCTTACTCTTGCTCAATTTGAGCTTATTTTATGCTTTTTAAAAAAAGTTTCTTGTAAGAACTTAGATTATTATTAATTTGAGACTTTTCCTCTTTTCTAATGTAGATATTCAGTGTTGTAAATTTTTTCTTCTTTTCAGTACTGCTCTGAGACCCAACTTTTTTTATACATAGTGTTTTCATTCTCTAGTGTATTTTATTCCCTTGAGACTTCCTCTTTTCATCCACAGATTATTTAGAAGTGGGCTTTTTGGTTTTTAAGTGTTTGAAAATTTTCCTATTGCTTTACTTTTATTGATTTCTAGTGTGATGCTGTTTTTGTCAGGAAACACAATTGGTATGATTTAAATTTGTTGAATATTGTTTTATGGCCCATGAGATGCTCTACCTTCATATATGTTCTGTCTTCATGAAAAGGATGTGATTCTGCTGGTGTTAGCTGGAATTTTGTATTCATGTTGACTTTATCTTGTTGGTTGATGGTATTGCTGACTCCTGTATTTTTGCTAATTTTTTGTCTAATTGTTCTATCAGTTGTTGAGAAAGGGCTGTTAAAGTCTCCAATGATCATTTTGGATTTGTCTATTTCACCTTTCAGTTCCGTCAGCTTTGGCTTCATGTATTTTTCAACTCTATTTTTTGGTGCACATACATTTAGTATTATTACTGTGTCTTCTTGATGAATCTATCCTTATATCATTGTATAATATCCCTCTCTGCCTCTGGTAATTTTCTTGACTTTCCGTCATATTTATATAGCAACTTCTGCTTTATTGTTGTTGTTGTTGTTTTGGTTAATGTTTCCAGGGTATAACTTTTTCCACTCTTTGGCTTCAACTTGTGTAAATCATTATATTTGAAGTGATTTCACATAGACGGCATATAATTGAGTCATATTTCTTTTTTAATCTGCTCTCCTAATCTCTGCATCTTAATTAGTACATTTAGACATTTTGCATTTAATGTAATTATTATTATGTCAGTCTCAAGTTATCCACTTTAGTTTTTGTGTTCTGTTTATTCTGTTTTTTGCTTCTTTTCTTTTCCCTGACTATCTGTGGGTTTCTTGAACATTGTTTAGGATTCTAGTTTTGATTTAGCTATAGCACTTTTGAATCTGTATCTTTGTATAGCTATTTCAATGGTTGCCTAGGGATTACACTGTATATACATAATTTGTCATAATCTGAAGGTGTCAGAATTTCATCAGTTTGGGTGAAGTATAGAAATCTTACCTCCCTTTACGTCCTTCTGTCCTCCCTCATTTATGATATAATTGTCTTAGGTATTTCCTCTGTGTACATTGAGAACTACATCAGGCAGTGTTACAGGTTTTGCTTAAACCACCAAACATAACTTAGAAAACTCAAGAGGGGAAAGAAAACCTCTTGCATTTGCTGGTATTTTTGCTCTTTTTGTGTTTCCGTCTTCTTCCAGATGTTCCAAAATTCCTTCTTTTATCCTTCCCTTTCTAGAGAAAGGAATTTGGCCTTTCTAGAGAATTTCCTTAAGTCGTTATTCGTTTTTAAGTTCTGGAATGTGTTTGGTTCCTTTATATATCTTCTTTTTCTTTGCTGTGGTGTTTCACTTTTACAATTTGTGTCGGGTGTGTTCACAACTGCTCATCAAAGCATTTTTGTAATGATTGCTGTAAAATTCTTGTCAGATAATTCTGGCATCATGCTTATCTCAGTGTTGGCATCTATCGATTGCATTTTTTTCATTCAGTTTGAGATCTGCCTGGTTCTGGATATGAAGTATCATTTTCAGCTGAAACCAGGACATTTTGGGGTATTATGCTAGAAGAGTCTTAGAAGGATGTTATTTATTCTTCCAGTGAACAGGCACCCTCTGAAACTAGTCTGGTGGGCAGAGAGTGGTGCCACCTCTTACTGCCAGCCAGATGGTGTGGAATTGTAGCTTCTCCACTCAGCTTCCATTGGCATTTGTGGCTAAGGGAGGTGCTCCTTACCACTGCTGGGGATGTGGGAGTTCTGGCTCCCACTGGGCCTCTGCTGACACTACTTCATCTGGGAGGAGACAAGACACCTCACTTCTGCTCCCCAATGGCCTTCCCTCACCCGCTGGATAGAGAGTACCTCAGTACAGACGAGCCGTGGTATGAAAGTCCTGACTCTTCACCAGGTCTTCTCTGACACCAACCCAGTGCCGAGGGGGAGGATCTGCTGAGTGGGGGGGGGGGAGGTCAAGCCTCCCCATGTGGTCCCCACTGACACCTCAGAGGAGGGGAGGGGGCTTGGAGAGAGGGGCTCACTGCTGAATCGTGATGCGAGTCTTGGCTCACCACTCAGCTGTCTTTCGTCATCCCAGCAAGGATGCTGCCTGCCTTGTTCTAGTCTGGCAAGAGTGGAGTCTGTGCTCTCTATGTGGCCTTGGTGGTGGGATTGAGAGTGGGTTCAACAGGTTTTTTTCTCTGTTGTTTGGCTAGAGAAGAGAAATTATTGCCTGCAAGTTTTCTATCTTGCTAGGCGCCCCCCGTTCAGATCCTTTGGCTAAAAAGAACAGGTTTTCTGTGGGCCTGCTTTTTTTTTCCTTTTTTGCCTGTGCCCGTTGGCATTCTGAGTTGCCAGCTTCTCCAGTGTCTAGTCTGGGCTACATGAGGCAAACAGATGAACAAACCAAAAAACCAGGGAATGCATCCCCGTGTCCTTCCTCGGGTCATGAAGTTCCTGGCTTGTTCCTTTGTCCATCTTCTTTCCATCTTTCAGCCTCCTTTTGTTTGTTTTATGTACGGCATCCAGGGATCTTAGTTGTACTTAGTGGGTGGACTAGGATAAAGTACCTCCCCAGAAGCAAAAGTTCTAGCCTTTTTGGATCATTAGAAGTGGGCTTCAGATTAAAACTCAACCTGAAATCTGTTTTCAGCCTTTGTATCGAGTGACTTGACCTGGGGACGGATGTGGGATCATGTGTCCTGAACTTTCATGTCTCCTAGTACTTTGGTACCATGGTGTGTGTGTGTGTGTGTGTGTGTGTGTGTGTGTGTGTGTGTGTGTACGCGCATCTATGTGTGAATGTGTGCATGCATGTGTATGTGTGTGTGTGTGTGTGTGTGTGAGTGTTTGGAGATCGTAATATTCCCTGTCTCAAAATGAGAAGACATTTTCTCCTTCCTTCTTCCCTAGGTCTAGCCTCTCTCAAGCTGAGAGAGGCAGGCATTCTATTTTGCAACTGACCTTATATTAGTAATGCAGAGACATTCCTGGTCTGTCTCTTGATCTACTCTTAGTAATTTCCTCAAAGATGGTGGCCTCTGAGGAGGACTGCGTGTGGTTTCCTGGGGGGTGTGCTTTACCCTGGCCATCCCAGAGGGCACAGAATCCACTCTTACCAAAAATACTGCTCTTCTAAACTGTAAGGTTTCTAGATTAAGCAAATAAAAATACATGGTACCCAGGTAAGTTGTCATTTCAGATAAACAACTAATAGCCTATTTTAGTATAAGTGTGTCCCATGTGATATTTGAGATATTCTTATAGTAAAAACTTATTTGTTTACCTGAAATTCAAGTTTAACTACATGTGCTGTATTTTATTGGGCAGCCCTAAATGTAAGAATTGCTCCTGCCCTTTCTCTCTTCCTTTCTTCATTCCTCCCCTTTGTGGCACGGGGAGGAGAATGGGATGCTTCAAAGCTGTTGTAGGGCAAGTTCTTAAAGCTCTTTGCAAGTCCTGGGAGAGAAGTCCAAGCCTAATTGTTTATAGTCCTTTTTAGAATGTGGGTAATTAGGGCTTCCTTGTTCTCAGATGTAAGCCTTAATTCTTAGGAAATAGGAAAAGTCTTTTCAGCATCCTATTATAGAGAACAGGATTAGACACTATAATCAAATGGTAGGCTAAATGCAATCACATTCCAAAATATATAATTCAAGTAATGAATGTTGTGGACGCAGAGAAGGAGAAAACACAGGAAAGGTTGGATGTCTTTCCCAACACCTCTGGGTCTCTCTTTCCTCATGAGAAGATGAGATGATTGAACTAGAAAATATCCGAATGATTTAAGGTATTAAATGGGTTATTTTCTAGTACTTTGGAGTTTTGGCTAAGAACCCACAGATGAGGACACTAACAAAAATTGTAGCTTACATTTACGATTATGGACAGACTACTTGTTTTAACCTTACATCACTCCTGGGGTAGATACAATTGGCCTCATCCCCTTTGTACAAATAAAGAAGCCAAGGAATTGAAGAGGTGAAGCAAATTGGCCAAGGTCACGTGGATTTCAAGTGCCCCATGCAGTCTGAGGGCCCATCTCACCATGAAGTGTACACATACATCCAGTGAGCATCACCATCACCCTTCATGGGAAGAAAGGCTGGACAGCTACTGTGGAGGTGTCTTTGAAGGCAGTTCTGAAAAGCCACAAAGACTTGGCAATTTGTTCCCTCGCCCCAAAAGAAGAGGGGAATGGGGTCCCCCAACCTAAGCCAATTATGAGGAAGACTAAGACAACACAGCAATTTGAAGTGGTCTGCAATAGCAGGAATTGGCCTTGACGCTTGGTAAACACATAGAGTTGCCCTGTGGTGTGGGCTGGGGGTGCTCAAAACCCCACAGGGTCCTCCCACAAGAAAGAGCGGGCATTTGAATGTCTGCCGTAATAGACACTTAGCAACCAAGGTGGCCTCAAATGCTCAAGCTAAATAAAGATACCTTTCACCTCTTTCCTCTTATCTTTCAATCCCACCTGGACCCTGGAGGAGTCCCAGAGGGGCAGATGAAGTGGAGGAAGACATGGGTCCAGGAGGAAGGTGGAACCAGCCATTCTTTCTCCCTCTGTTTCTCCTGTGGCTCCGAAGCTGAAAGTAGGAGGATGCTGAGATTCTAAGGTGGTAAAGTGGGCTTAGATGTCCTGATACCTGCAAATGGAACTATTGTAAACAAATAACAAGTAAACAAAACCTGTTACTATACCCTAGACAGTTACCTTGCTCAGTAAGCTAGTGAGCTGTTCAAGGTGGCCAGTCTCTGGGTCTCCGCTTCTTCATTACCAGAATAAGGTCATTGCTTCTGGTGATCTCTGTTTCCTCTCCAGTTTTGTTTTTATTATTATTTTTTAAACATGAAATTTATTGTCAAATTGGTTTCCATACAACACCCAGTGCTCATCCCAAAAGGTGCCCTCATCAATGCCCATCCCTCCCCTCCCTCCCACCCCCCATCAACCCTCAGTTTATTCTCAGTTTTTAAGAGTCTCTTATGGTTTGGCTCTCTCCCTCTCTAACTTTTTTTTTCCCTTCCCCTCCCCCAGGGTCTTCTGTTAAGTTTCTCAGGATCCACATAAGAGTGAAAACATATGTATGACTTATTTCACTTTCTCTGTATGACTTATTTCACTTAGCATAACACTCTCCAGTTCCATCCACGTTGCTACAAAAGGCCATATTTCATTCTTTCTTATTGCCAAGTAGTATTCCATTGTGTATATAAACCACAGTTTCTTTATCCATTCATCAGTTGGTGTACATTTAGGCTCTTTCCATACTTTGGCTATTGTTGAAAGTGCTGTTATAAACACTGGGGTACAGGTGCCCCTATGCATCAATATCACCACAAAAGACTCTGAATAGCCAAAGTAATATTGAAGAAGACCAAAGTGGGAGGCATCACAATCCCAGACTTTAACCTCTACTACAAAGCTATAATCATCAAGACAGCATGGTATTGGCACAAAAACAGACACATAGACCAATGGAATAGAATAGAGACTCCAGAATTGGACCCACAAAAGTATGGCCAACTAATCTTTGACAAAGCAGGAAAGAATATCCAATGGAAAAAAGACAGTATCTTTTAACAAATGGTGTTGGGAGAACTGGACAGCAACATGCAGAAGGATGAAACTAGACCACTTTCTTACACCATTCACAAAAATAAACTCAAAATGGATGAAGGACCTGAATGTGAGACAGGAAACCATCAAAACCCTAGAGGAGAAAGCAGGAAAAAACCTCTCTGACCTCAGCTGCAGCAATTTCTTACTTGACACATCTCCAAAGGCAAGGGAATTAAAAGCAAAAATGAACTATTGGGACATCATGAAGATAAAAAGCTTCTGCACTGCAAAGGAAACAATCAACAAAACTAAAAGGCAACTGATGGAATGGGAAAAGATATTTGCAAATGACATATCGGACAAAAGGCTAGTATCCAAAATCTGTAAAGAACTCACCAAAATCCTCCCCAGTTTTAGAGAGAATATAAATCAATTCAGTGTGGCCCAGAAATCCGTCTCCCAGAGGTTGAAGTTATACATCATGTGGGGACATGCTTTTCTTTAAGATTTAAGCACGATTATCTGAGGCCCCATGCCACGTAGTTGGTCTCTGCCCCAGGATTTCTGAGATTCCCATGGTGGTGAAGTCCCTGCTCTCCTCTCCCACTTCCGGCTCCCTGGGACTGTAGGTGGCCCTGTGTCAGACCTACCTCCTGGAGTGCAGACCCTCTCTCGCTCCATTTACCCCTGCTACTGTCTGATCCTCATTCTCTTTCTCTCTTTTAGAGTCCCTGGTGCAACACTTTCAGGAAGCTATCAGTTATGACATCCTTTCAAGAGAGGCTTTAGGATACAGATTATGATGGCAGGCACAGAGCAGTAACAGGTTGTACTGGGTGCCGGCAATCAGTGCCCTCCAGGTCCTAGTGACACCCCCACCCCACCCCAGCTGCCATGTTATTCGGGTCTCTAACACTATCACACTCTACTTTTCTCCTTCTGTCTTAGCTTCCCAGGCTGCAGTGCTCTCCCCTTAGGGTTTAGAACACTCCCTCTCTCTCTTTGTCCCCCTTCTTCTCATCTGGACTCAGCAGAGGGCACCCGACCTTCTCCACCAAAAGGACACATCAAGGTGTTCTCACAAAGAATGGCACTGTCTTGTCTCGGAATGAATTATGTTACTGCCTTGGAAGGGAAAAGCAGCAGTGGTTTCTGTCTTAGAGAGCGTCCCTTCCCTCTGCCCTGGTGCATTGTGTGCGCCTGATAAGGGGTAATAATAATAGCAACAATATCTCCAGAGCCATGAATTCCATAATTGGGTCACTGAAAGCTCCTGATGTCTCGCAAATTGACTTCACCAGGAGAAGGCAGTCGGTTGCCTATTTTGAAACGTGTACGGATGGCATCAACTTTCTGGAGTTTTGAGTTCTTTTGAGCTAGTGTGCCCACTGACAAGGTGGCTACCCACTTCTCATTAGCCTAGGTTCACTCCTTTTTTTTTTTTTAAGTTTATTTATTTATTTTCAGCGAGGGAGGGAGGGAGGGAGAGAGAGAGACAGAGCGCAC
The DNA here is from genome assembly GCF_024362965.1 of Panthera pardus. NCBI lineage: Eukaryota > Metazoa > Chordata > Mammalia > Carnivora > Felidae > Panthera > Panthera pardus. The sequence continues at coordinate 74,694,911 of NW_026527002.1, read as the reverse complement.
AAGCAGAGAGAGGGAGACAGAGAATCCCAAGCCCCACAAGGACTCAATCCCATGAACCATGAGATCATGACCAGAGCTGAAATCAAGAGCCGGACGCTCAACTGACTGAGCCACCCAGGTGTCCCAAACCTAGGTTCACTTTTAACACAACCTTCTTTTGGTAGCATATACCCTTGTCTTCCATGCACCTTCATGTGTATTCCTTTGCACACTTCTCAGTGCAATGCTGTGCGATGCATCATCAACACCGGCTTTACATTTAAAACGACTGAGGCACAGAGCATGAAGTCTGTAGCTGGCAGGTCCAGTTTGGGAGTTTTGATTTTCTGCCTTCAAATCCCACTCTCCCTCTGAGATAAAATATGCAAATACTGTTTATACAAACAGGGCAAGGTAGGAGAGGATATGGTTCTCTGGGACCTTGGGGATCTACTGGAGTCTTTGTTGAGGAAGGAGCATTTGGCAAGGGCCTTGAGAGAGAGAGGTATGCAACATGTCAGTTATCTCAGAGGGGTACACCTGTCACATACAATTCGGGAGACCCATCCTGTAGCCGAGTATTTGTGAAGAGTTCTTGTATTGGCTGTTGGCACAGCATGGAACAGAACTCAAAATGCCTTTATAAGAATAATGCATTTAAAATGGGATATGGAAAGGTAATGTTTACTGAAAGCCGACTACGTGACGAGTGATTCATACGCATTTTTTTAACTCAACCTGCAAAATAATTAATGGCATTTCACAGATAAGAAAACTTAAGAGCTTAGGTGGTTTTAAAAAATGAAATGTCCACGAATAACTGCGGTAGCAAACATTTATTGAGCATGTGATCTGTTCCAGACACTTTATATCTTTATCATCCCAGTAATCGTCACCAGGATTGTACAAGGGCAACCCCGGCCCCATTGTTGTTGGAGTCTGAGGGGGCCAATAAGTAACACAAAGCAGTGAGGCAGATGGAAGCAGATGGGTCAGCCAAAATCCTGACGGAAGCTGAATTCGAGAACAAGGCTTAGATGAGCGGCAACATGGGGCTTCCTAATGTTCTCGCCTCAAGTCAGTCCTTGGAGAGGCTCACTCGGCAGGTATTTGGGGCCTGCAGGGTAGACACATGGATGATGACATCCTTCACTTATCCTGGTGGGGTAAGGACCAAAAAGGGATGCGGGCTGTCACGCCTAGGGCCTTTGATGAGTCAGCTCCACTCAAACAAAATCTGTCTACCTACCGCTGTTATTTACCACTCCACCTCCGGGGGCAGGGAAGGAGGATGGGGCAAGAGCCAGGAGTTTTTAGGGTCTTGCCTTTCTCCTGAAAACTGCAAGTGAAGAGAAAGGATTGCCCCCTGTCCCACCTCCACCCCCATATTTTCCTATTTTATCGTTTAGGAAGTGGAGGGGAAAGTAGGAGAAGCAAGTTGCCTAAGGTCACAATTCTTCATTGACAGAGCCAGGGAGTCTGACTCTGGAGCCAGCCTCTTCGTGACACGGCATTGCTTCTGGAGAGCTCACCCCGAGCCTCTCTGGCCCCAGGTCCTTTCCCTGTGGCACATTACCTGCCTTGGGAGTTAGGACCGTGAGTGCATTGGCTGCTAAAGCCTTTGAGGGGATCCCGGTGGAACTGTGTCCAGGGAACTAGATACAGCCGCCCCCCCTGCTTAACTTGTATGGTCTTCGATTTTCGCTGATTGTTGACTCCAGCTGCCAGCAGTGACTCAAGCCACTCCCCAGGCTTCACTGCTACTCTCCTCTCCACTTACTCTCCATCTTAGCTCCTGAGGGCTTTCTAAGCTTCCTGTCCGTCCAGGGTTTCATGCTGTCCTTCCAGATGTCACTGACAGCCATGCGGGTCCCACCTATAGACAGCACCCAGATAGCACAAGGTAGAAATTGGGGTTCGAGTTTAATATGATAATACCTTCATATCTAGACATTATATAATGATGGCCATTTATTAAGTGCTAACTAACCCTATGAATGTTTTGAGGAATCAGTTCTTAATACAGTAACTCTATGGTCCTATCACACTATTATTTTTCTCTGCTTTGAGATGGTATTTCAATATGTTGGCTGATGGTGACTCTTTTCCCATTTCCTATTGCGCTGAGACCCTTGCTGCCTCAAGGAAGGATGGTTTGGGGCAACTGGGTGGTTCAGCTGGTTAAGCGTCTGACTCTTGATTTCGGTTTAGGTCATGATCTCACGGTTCGTGGGTTTGTGTCCTGTGTTGGGCTCTGTGCTGACAGCACAGAGCCTGCTTGGGATTCTCTCTCTCCCGTGCTCCCTGCCCCTCCCCCCCACATGCATGCAAGTGCATGCTCTCTCTTTCTCTCTCTCAAAATAAACTTTTTTTTTTTAAAGGGATAGTTCGGAAGGAATAGCAGTAGGACATTGAGTTATCTGCTGTGTCTTCCCTGAGACCCAGGACTTAGGGAGGATGTTACCAGGGTGAGGAGAGAACAAGCACTGGGCTGTCTGAGAACAGTGGTCCACACTTCCCTGCCTTCATGGCTCAGGCGAGAAGAGCGATGGAAGCAGTAACACTTTTTGCTGTCAAGTCAGGTGTTGAGGTGACTCTTCCCAGGTGTTCCTGGGAGAGGTGACAATATGCCCGAGAAGGTGAGGTGACTTGAGGGCTCATCCAAGCAGAGGGGGTTGCAGGAACCTGGAAGAATCCTCCACCCTGCAGTGTGGGCAAGGCCACAGCCTGCAGAGGGGTCTAGGTGTAGTTGAGAGGGAGGGTCCTGGTCGGTGAGCCCTTGGTGCCGGAGATAAGGGAGGAGAGGAACGTCCTCCATGGGCCAGTGCCTGGGACCTCCCAGCAGAGACCGGCATGGACAAGTGGCCACGAGAACACCCCTCACTTTCTCACAAAATGTGAGGTGATGTAGCCCAGTCTTCATCTCTAGATGTATGTAAAAATCAGGCAAATTGAATGGGAAAATCCCTAAAATGACTGAGATTAAATTTCTGATACCAAATAGGTTAGGAATTTGGAATATTTAGGTTGTTAAAGATAACAAATTAAAGAATTAATCTACAGTAAAAGAAAGCAAAATAATGATTTCTCAGAGAGGTGTGGGGATTGACTGGGATGGGGTTCAGAGAACTTTCTGGGAGTGACAGATGCTGTATATACTTTGAGAGGGGTGTGCGTTACATGAGGATCTGTATTGACCCACACCTATCAAACTGTCTGCTTAAAATTGAAGTCTTTAATTGACTGCAAATTAGGCTCCAATTAAAAAATTCAAGAGACAAAAAAAAATTCAGGTCACATTTCTTGCCTTAGTCTGCGACATTCTGAGAGTTCAGTACTTTATTGAGGTCACACGCACGGAACCCCTTTGATCTGACCCTAGAGTCCACCTTCTCCCAGTTGAGAGAAGGGGGGTCTACTGGTGGGAGCCCAGCTCTGCCCCTTGCTACTGCGTGACCTTGGACAAGCCCTGTAAGGGGTCGTTGCCTCCGTTTCTCCGTTGTGACATGTGGGTGCTAACAGCTACTTCAGAGGGTGGCTGAGGATCACATGCTTTACTACTGAACTTCAAAAGTTCTCAGAACAGGGCTGACAGTAGTCAGCGTGGTTGGCTACTCCTTCATAATATGCTGAGGCATCTGAAACAGCAGGAGGAAGCAGAGCCCCCCCCCACGCCCCCCCAGGGCCACACGTCCCAGACAAGCCCAGGTTAACACATGAACTTGCAGCATCTCAGCTCAGTGGGAGCTCCGGCTGCAAAGTCTTTGAAGACTGTTTGCTAGGCAGGAGAATTTGGTGGCAGAACTTCCTCCTGACACATGTGCAGTGATGTAGTGAAACTTTTAGAAAGTTAAGTGGTGCTGGGAGAAGCGTATAACCTTTAAAAGCCTGAATAAAGTCCACAGAAGTTATGAACATTCTCAGGGAAGATGGAAAAGACATGTTACAATGGCTGCAGGCTTTTTAAAGTCAGATTGAGAATTCTGATATGCTTTGACTGAGGCTCTTCTTTTAGGTTTCTCTCAAGGTACAAACTATGAAAATGGCAGATATATATTCCCCTTTGGGGAATAAATGCAGGTAGCCTTCGAGTAATGTTAAATTAACGTTCCTTCAACACATTTATTGAGGGCTTGTTATTTCCTAGAGATAGTTCTGGGAGCTCAGGAGGATGTATAGAGAATAGAAAATTCCTTGGGGGATTTAAAGTATAGAAAAGGGGGGGGGGTGCCTGGGTGGTTCAGTCGGTTAAGTGGCCACTTCGGCTGAGGTAGTGATCTCATAGCTCACGGTTCGTGAATTCGAGCCCCACGTCAGGCTCTCTGCTGTCAGCACAGAGCCCATTCCTGATCCTCTGTCTCCCCCTCTCTCTGCCCCTCCCCTGCTCGCTCTCTCTGTCTCAAAAATAAATAAACATTTAAAGTATGGAAGGGGCCACAGGTGTATACACAAATCAGTACAGTATCAGGGAATAACATGTAGGTTGCTTTGGAGATGGAAGCAAAATGCCATGAGAACCTAGTTGGGGGCAAAGAGATCTGAACCAAGGGGGCTGAGGGAAGGTTCTTGGAGTTGGCTTCTGAGAGGAAGGTGGGAGGGCTGCACAACGAGTGAAGGTTGCAAGACAGGGTGTTACAGACATGGGCCCAGGAGAGCCTGAGTCCTGCCCCATCAAGCATCTGATGGCTTCCTTTGCATTTCTCAGAGAGGTATGTACAAGGAATGAGAATAGGAGTCATGACCATTTTACTAAGAGCCATACTGTGTGTAACACCCAATACAGAGATGTCTCTCAAAGGCTGAATTGGAGAATGCAACCAAGACTCAAAGCAACAGTGGGGCTTTTCATTTTGCTCTCCCTCACCATCCTTTCTGCCCTACCTCCATCTGTGATTCTAGGCACCTGCACACTCAGGGTTTTGTGGAGGGAGACTGGTGGTATTCAAATGAACTCAGGTCTAGTTACTCATCCAACCACATGGGATCTGGAAGAGAGACACCAAGCACAGTTGGCCTGTCCTGAGAGACCCGGGCCTGCCACCATGTGTCCACCATGAGTGTGCCTGACCTCAGCCATGACTCCTCCTGGCGAGTGTAGTCTGACAAACATATTGATTATTGGCCAGTAGTGCTTCAGTGGCTGGTAAAGGTTGAGCTGAGACTCACTCTTCCTACCCCTAAGGAGCAGGAAGGAAATGTTTTTTTCCCTCTAGTGAACAGTATGGGAGAAGGGTGTCCCAATCTAGGGGAGAAGCAAGTGTTTCATCCTGGGTGTGTGAGAGAGCAAGTGGTGTTTGGAGACATACTGGTGTCCTATTACCAGAAGGGTAGGGAATGCACTGGGGTGGTGTTGGGAGATGCAGGTTTAGCTAGGGAGCAAGATCTTTCCTGCTTATCTCTGGTTCTCTATGGCTTAAAGTCTCTTTGAAACATACTATCTTTTTTTACTCATATTTCACTCATGTAATGAGTCCCCTTTTATAAATAAGAACACTGAAACTCAGAGAGGTTAGCAGAGTTATTCCAAGCCATACGTTGTAATTGGCTGGAACTAGCTATCAGGTTGTGTTTTTCCTCATCCAGTGTTTTCACTTACACATAGTGCCTCAAAGCTGGAACGTGATCCTCTGGTAATTCTCGGGGACTAAAATATAAAAATGTAAAAATGTATCCATATACCTACTTACACATAGACTTTGTTGACTTGGGCGTGGAGCCTGAATAGGACTACTAATCATTCACCTCCTGGCTCTTTCTTGGATGATGTCTGCTTTCCCAGCATGCCATCTGGTTCATTATGTGTCTTGGGTTTTTGGTTTTTAAGAACTGTTATTAACAATAGTTCCAATGAAATCATCTGAGGGGGTTTTGTAGGGTTTCATTTTATACTCCTAGTTTCTACCATAGTCTCATCTTTGCAGTGGATGGAGTTCTGTTTTCACATGTGGTTAAATCTGAAAGGCAGTCAGCTATAATCCACCCTTCTTGACACTTTACAGATGCAACTTAGCAAAAACAATCAATTGAGGCCTGACTCAAGGCCTGGTCATGGGTGATAGTGGGAACAAATATTTGAACCTATGTACCTTCCCACCACTTAATGCACCAGCCAGCTGTGCCATGTGCCATGGCCTGTCTAATGCCCAAATCTGTCACAGTTCTGGTGGATATATCAGCAGGCAGTGTGGAGGAAAATAATGTAGAATACAAGAAACGTCTATAATGTGAAGGCTACAGTCCTTCCATAGAGAATATGAGGAGTGATCTGAATGCCGTCGCTCCATTGGTTCTGCCATTTATTGTAGGGTATATAGCTATAGTTATTTTATTGACTTATGTTTGGTGAAACTTGGCTATTTATTTTAGAATAAACTTTTGGTTCCAACAGTAATCCCCCAAGCTACTATTCAAGAAAAATGTGAATATAATCTTACTTTTTCTTAAAAGACTCAATGGCAAACGTGTCCTTTATACCACCTACTAGATAGAGGGCTGAGGATGAAGTAATTGACCACATAACACCCAGACTTTAACAGATCTGCTGAAAAAGCTCCATCGTCTACTTCAGAATGTAGTGATGACTTTAATAAGATAACGCCTGAAGGTGGCTCAATCCATGAAGCTGTAGGAGGTACAATTACTCTGTCAAGCATGACCTTTCATCTAGATAAAATGCTTTTTCTAAATTAATTTTACTCATTTGATCCCCAATTTTCTTGTGAATGTGTGAAAAAGGTAAAATATCTACTAAGAACTATCAAAAGAACTTTGCAAACACTGAAATGATGATTTTATAGAGAAAGTCAATTAATTTCCATAATTCATTTATTCATCCAAACATAGAACAAAGTAAAGTTTTGGAAGCTCATTTGTTCAACAATGAAACATCTAATATTATTGTGGATCCTATTATAAATTCAGTGAAAATTCAACACTAGATAAAGATAAAATATTTTGTGTTTGTGTGTGTGTGTGTGTGATGATATTATGACATTTTAGTGAGATGCAGTTCTGTGGTACAAATGTTATTACATTAAAAAAAAAAAGCAAGGAGAAATTAAGATGATGGAGCAGCATGGAGACCCTGAGTTTGTCTAGACCCTAAAATGCAGCCAGATCAGCACCAAACCATTTTGAATATCCAGGAAATTAATCTAAGGACTAACACAACAATTTGCATAACTTGAGCCATAGAACTTGGCAGAAAGAGAAAAAAATATTTTTATTTTTATATTTTTTACTTTTTAAATTTTAAATTCTATTTTGTTTTCTTTGTTTTGTTATGTTCTATTTTATTATATAGATTTTTAAAATTTCTTTTTTTTAACCTTTTTTCTTTCCCTTTTCTTTCTATTCGGTCAACCTTCTTATAACAAGCAGACCAAAACACGCCTAAGATATAGCTTCCTTTATTTGATTTTTTTGTTTTTTAAAAATTTTTTAATTTTTATTTTTTACTTTATTAATTTTTTTCTTCCTCCAAAATGATAAAGGAATTCACCCCAAAAGAAAGAACAGGAAGAAATGAAGCCAGAAGCTTAATCAACACAGGTATAAGCAAGATGTCTGAACTAGAATTTAGAACCATAATAATAAGAATACTATCTGGGGTTGAAAAAAGCATAGAACCCCGCTGTGTGGAGATAAAAGAAATAAAGTCTAGTCAGGACGAAATTAAAAATGCTATAACCAAGAGGCAATCTCAAAAGGATGACATGACAGCAAGGATAGATGAAGCAGAGCAACAAATCAGCAATTTAGAAGACAAATTTATGGAGAATAATGAAGCAGAAAAAAAAGAGGGAAACAAAGGCAAAAGAGCACACTATAAGACTTAGAGAATTCAGTGGCTTATTAAAAGGGAATAACATCCGAATCATAGGAGTCCCAGATGATGAACAGAGAAAAAGGGGTAGAAGATTCATGTGAGCAAATTATAGTGGAAAACTTTCTTAATCTGGGGAAAGACACAGACATCAAAATCCAAGAAGCACAGAGAACTTCCATTAGATTCAACACAAATCCACCATCACCAAGGTGTATCATAGTGAAATTCACAAAATACACAGACAAGTAAAGAATTATGAAAACATCAAGAGAAAAAAAATCCCTTAGGGGTGCCTGGGTGGCTCAGTCAGTTAAGCGGCCGACTTTGGCTCAGGTCATGATCTCGTGGTCCGTGAGTTCGAGCCCCATGTCGGGCTCTGTGCTGACAGCTCAGAGCCTGGAGCCTGTTTCAGATTCTGTGTCTCCCTCTCTCCGACCCTCCCCGTTCGTGCTCTGTCTCTCTCTGTCTCAAAAATAAAAAAACGTTAAAAATCCCTTAACATGTAAGGGAGGACTGATCAGGTTTGCAGCAGACCTATCCACAGAAACTCAGCAGGCCAGAAGAGAGTGGCAGGATATATTCAACGTACTAAATCAGAAAAATAGGTAGCCAAGAATTCTTTATCCAGAAAGGTTTTCATTCAAAATAGAAAAGATAAAGAGTTTCTCAGACAAACAAAAACTAAAGAGTTTGTGACCTTTAAACCAGCCCTGCAAGAAACTTTAAGTGGGACCCTTTGAGTGGAGAAAAGACAAAACAAAACAAAACATATCAAAAGCAACAAAGACTAGAAAGCACCAGAAAGCATCATCAAAACACCAACTCAACAGGTAACACAATGACACTAGATTCATATCTTTCAGTACTCACTCTAAATGTCAATGTACTAAATGCTCCAATCAAAAGACATAGGGTATCAGAATCAATAAGAAGATATGACCAATCTATATGCTGCTTACAAGAGACTGATTTTAGACCTAAAGACACCTATAGATTGAAAGTAAGGGGATGGAGAACCATTTATCATACTAATGGTTATCAAAAGAAAGCTGGTGTAGCCATGGTTATATCAGATAAACTAGACTTTAAAATAAAGACTGTAACAAGAGATGAAGAAGGGCATTATATCATCACTTAAGGGGTCTATCCACCAAGATCTAACAGTTGTCAATACTTATACCCCCAATGTAGAAACACCCTAATATATAAATCAGTTAATCACAAACATAAAGAAACACATTGATAATAATATAATAATAGTAGGGGACTTCAACACCCCACTTACAGCAATGGAAAGAACATTTGAGCAGAAAATCAACAAGGAAACAATAGCTTTTAATGACACACTGGACCAGAAGGTCTTAACAGATACATTCAGAACATTTCATCCTAAAGCAGCAGAATACACATTCTTTTTAAGTGCACATGTAACCTCTCCAGAATAGATCACATACCGGGTCACAAATCAACCCTCAACAAGTAGAAAAAGATCGAGATCGTACCTTGCATATTTTCAGACCATAATGCTATGAAACTCGAAATCAACAACATGAGAAAGTTTGGAAAGACCATGAATACTTGGAGATTAGAGAACATCCTACTAAAGAATGAATGGGTTAACCAAGAAAATAAGAGGAAATTAAAAAGTACATGGAAGCCAATGAAAATGAAAACACGACAACCCAAAACCTCTGGGATGCAGCAAAGGTGGTCATAAGAGGGAAGTGTGTAGCAATACAGGCATTCCTAAAGAAGGAAGAAAAGTCTCAAATACACAACCTAACCTTATACATAAAAGAGCTGGAAAAAGAACAGCAAATAAAGCCCAAAATCAGCAGAAGAAGGGAAATGATAAAAATTAGAGCAGAAATCAATGATATCAAAATAAAAAACAACAACAGTAGAACATATAAATGAAACCAGGAACTGATACCTTGGAAGAATTAGCAAAATTAATAAACCCCTAGCCAGACTGATCAAAAAGAAAAAGTAAAGGACCCAAATAAATAAAATCATGAATGAAAGAGGAGGAATCACAACCGTCACCACAGAAATTCAAACAATAATAAGAGAATATTATAAGCAATTATGTGCCAACAAATTGGGCAATCTGGAAGAAATGGGCAAATCCCTAGAAACATATAAACTAACAAAACTGAAACAAGAAGTAATAGAAAATTGAACAGACCCATAACCAGTAAAGAAATTGAATCAGTAATCAAAACTCTCCCAACAGACAAGAGTCCAGGGCCAGATGGCTTTCCAGGGGAATTCTACCAAATATTTAAAGAAGAGTTGACACCTATCCTCTTGAAGCTGTTCCAAAAAATACAAATGGAAGGAAAACTTCCAAACTCCTTCTATGAAGCCAGCATTACCTTGATTTCAAAACCAGACAAAGACCCCACTAAAAAGGAGTACTACAGACCAATTTCCCTGATGAACATGGATGCAAAAATTCTCAACAAGATAGTAGCCAACCAGAATATTAATATTCTGGTTTATATTTACTTAAAAGAATTACTCACCATGATCAAGTGGGATTTATACCTGGGATGCAGGCTGGTTCAGTATCTGCAAAAGAATCAATGTGATACATCACATTAATAAAAGAAAGGATAAGACCCACATTATCCTCTCAATAGATGCTGAAAAAGCATTTGACAAAATACAGCATCCTTTCTTGATAAAAACCCTCAAAAAAGTAGGGATTGAAGGATCATACCTCAATATCATAAAGGCAATATATGAAAGACCCACTGTTAATATCATTCTCAATGGAGAAAAACTAAGAGCTTTCCCCCTAAGGTCAGGAACATTACAAGGATGTTTGCTCTCACCATTGTTATTCAACATAGTGTTGGAAGTCCAAGCCTCGACAATCAGACAACACAAATATAGAAAAGGCATCCAAATCGGTAAGGAGGAGGTCAAACTTTTACTCTTCCTAGAGGACATGATACGCTATGTGGAAAACCCAAAAGTCTCCACCAAAAAACTGGTAGAACTGATACATGAATTCATCAAAGTTGCAGGATATAATATCAATATACAGAAATTGGTGGGGCACCTGGGTGGCTCAGTCGGTTGAGCATCTGACCTCAGCTCGGGTCATGATCTCTCAGTCTGTGAGTTCGAGCCCCATGTCGGGCTCTGTGCTGACAGCTTGGAGCCTGGAGCCTGCTTCGGATTCTGTGAGTGTGTGTCTCTCTCTCTGCACCTCCCCTACTTCATTCTGTCTCTCTCTCTTAAAAAATAAAATAAACATTAAAAAAATTTAAGGGGTGCCTGGGTGGCTTAGTTGGTTGAGCATCCGACTTCGGCTCAGGTCATGATCTCATGGTCTGTGACTGTGGGCCCTGCGTCGGGCTCTGTGCTGACAGCTCAGAGCCTGGAGCCTGCTTCGGATTATGTGTCTCTCTCTCTCTCTCTCTCTCTGCCCCTCCCCTGCTCATGCTCTGTCTCTCTCTGTCAAAAATAAATAAAATTAAAAAAATTTTTTTAATTTAAAATATACAGAAATTGGTTGCATTTGTATATACCAAATAATGAAACAGCAGAAAGAGAAATCAAGGAATCTATCCCATTCACAATTGCACAAAAACCATAAAATACTAGGAATAAACCTAACCAGAGACGTGAAAAAATCTATACACTGAAAACGATAGAAAGCTTATGAAAGAAACTGAAGACAACACACACAAAAAAATAGAAAAACATTTCATACTCATGGATTGGAAGAACAAATATTGTTAAAATGTCGATACTACCCAAAAGCAATCTACATATTCAATGTAATCTCTATCAAAATAACACCAGCATTCTCCACAGAGCTAGAGCAAACAATCCTAAAATTTGTATGTAAACAGAAAGACCCTGAATAGCCAAAGCAACGCTGATAACGAAAACCAAAACTGGAGGCATCACAATTCCTAAAGCTCTATTACAAAGCTGTAATTATCAAGACAGTATGGTACTGGCACAAAAACAGACACGTAAATCAATGGAACAGAATAGAGAATCCAGGAATGGACCCACAGACGTATGGCCAACTAATCTTCAACAAACCAGGAAAGAATATCCAATGGGAAAAAAGACAGTCTCTTCAGCAAATGGTGTTGGGAAAACTGGACAGTAACATGCAGAAGAATGAACCTGGACCACTGCCCTATACCATATACAAAATAAACTCAAAATGGATGAAAGACCTCAATGTAAGACAGGAAGCCATCAAAATCCTCGAGGAGAAAGCAGGCAAAAACCTCTTTGATCTTGGCTGCAGCAACTTCTTACATCTCCAGAGGCAAGGGAAACAAAAGCAAAAATGAACTACTGGGACCTCATCAAAATAAAAAGTTTCTGCACAGCGAAGAAAACAATCAGCAAAACTAAAAGGCAACCGACAGAATGGGAGAAGATATTTGCAAACGACATATCAGATAAAGGGTTAGTATCCAAAATCTATAAAAAACTTAACAAACTCAACACCCAGAAAACAAATAATCCAGTGTAGAAATGGGCAAAAGACATGAATAGACACTCCTCCAAAGAAGACATCGAGGTGGCTAACAGACATGTGAAAAATGCCCAACATCACTCATCAGGGAAATACAAATCAAAACCACAATGAAATACCACCTCACACCTGTCAGAATGGCTAAAATTAACAACTTGGGAAACAACAGATGTTGGCAAAGATGTGGAGAAAGAGGAACCCTTTTGCACTGCTGGTGGGAATGCAAACTCGTGCAGCCACTCTGAAAAATAGTATGGAGGTTCCTCAAAAAATTAAAAATAGAACTATCCTACGACCCAGCAATTGCACTGCTAGGTATTTATCCAAAGCATACAAAAATGCTGATTCGAAGGGGCACATGTACCCCAATGTTTACAGCAACACTATTGACAATAGCCAAAGTATGGGAAGAGCCCAAATGTCCATCGACCGATGAATGGATAAAGAAGATATGATGTGTGTGTGTGTGTGTGTGTATAATATATATATGTAATATATATATTATATATATAATATATATACCATGAAATATATATTATATATATAATATATATATTATATATATAATATATATCAATGAGAAAGAATGAAATCTTGCCATTTGCAACAATGTGAATGGACCTAGAGTGTATTATGCTAAACAAAATAGGTCAGTCAGAAAGACAAATATCATATGATTTCACTCCCATGTGGAATTTAAGATACAAAACAGATGAATGTAAGGGAAGGGAAAAAATAAAAACAGAGAGGGAGATAAACTATAAGAGACCCCTAAACACAGAGGACAAACTGAAGGTTGCTGGCAGGGTGTAGTGTAGAGGGAAAGGCTAAAGGGGTGAAGTGGCCGTGGCTGTCCAGAGCACTCTGCAACCGTATCAAAGTTGTCTGTATTTCCAAACATTTTTGAAATGAAAAGGCTCTTGTGTTCTCCCCACTCTGTGCACTTTACTGTTGGTGTGACGAGGCATTTAAAGATGGTTCTGGCATTTTCCTGTCTTTAATTTGTAAGGTGGTGTTAAGTCTATGGTTGTTGGCTGGGCCAATAACCTCAGTTCTCAACTGTATGTATCTATGGTTTGTAAAAAGAACAGAACAACAGAGAGAGTCCTGATGCTCCTTGCTTGGTGTTGAGGCTGTGGGGAAGATGCCTTTGGAGGGGCTGTGGTTCAGGGTGTGCACTGTGAGGGTGGGCCCGTGGACACTGCAGTGGGCATCCACTTAGCTTCAGGTTATCTTGTTTCTGTATATAGTAACCTAGCATTCTCAGTGTGGAAAAGGCAGTGGGGGTGGTGGTCAGCTGGCATGAGAAGCGTTTGGATCTTTTTTAGTTATGCGCGGTGGTTTTAAACTGTTTGTTTTTAAACTGTAGAATCCTTCATTGTCAGCAAAGCCAAGAGCCGCTGCATCAGTGAAGGTTGAAGAACCTTCTGTAAGAAACACAGTTAGCAATGCTCTCTTTTTTTTGTATGTGTAGAATGCTGAAATGTTTTTGGAGTTAAATAAGCAGTATTACATTCAAAGAAAAAAAAACCAGGGGCACCTGGGTGGCTCCATCGGCTAAGCATCCGACTCTTGACTCTGCTCAGGTCATGATCTCACGGTTCATGAGATAGAGCCCTATGTTGAGCTTTGCACTGTGCATGGAGTCTGCTTGGGATTCTCTCTCTTTCCCCCTCTGCCCCCTCTCTTTCTCTCTCTCAAAATCAATAAATAAACTTAAAAAAAAACTGGGAAGCCAAAATATACTTGGAATTGGTTGAGGTGCTACATAATTAAGAATGTTATTCAAACTAGTGAGTAGAATTATCACCATTTAATAAACATGTTTCCCCTGCAGGCTGCTTCCCACTGATCCAACTTAAAAACCTTTGAAAGAACTACTTTCTAAACACACAGTAGTGTCTAGGAGTACTTTAGAACTTTTATGGTATGCCAGTCCTCTACATTGTGGTATTGTTTGTTAAAAAGTAACTTGGAGGAAAAAAGGAGGTGTTTGAAGCTTCAAAGCCAATGGCCACTACTGAAAACAAAGGTTACAATTAGGAAGATGTTAAAATGCACTCTTACAAAAGCACAGGAAGAAGGGAAAAAAGTAATTGGGGCTCAAAGGGTGTATCGGATTTAACTTTGAAATGTTAGAATTGTTCAGTTTGAGAGAAAAAAAAAAACTTCTTATGTAACTCCTATTTTTAATTGGATAAATTAATATCCTGTATTAAAATGGAACAATATAGAAAGAAGCCTATAATTTTGCAGTTCTAAATTTAGCAAAATATTCAGAGAACCAAAACACGTACAACTTATTTGACACAGTTTGTCTTATAAAATATATACATTGTTGAAAAGCATTCTGCTTGGGGGCAAACTGGCTGTACTGATAACAATATTTATGCTAACATTTTTACATATTTCAGTATAAAAATGGAATGGAGAGTTTGTCATTTAGCAGAAATTACTCTGAGTTTACTAGGGTATCTCTTTTCTACATGTAGTAAGAGAGTTTTCTTAATTACAATTCTAACAGTCTCCAGAAAAGACCATTTCAGGTTTTGGATACTTGTAATCACAGATTTATTATCCATACACTGTATTTTTGAAAAAGATTTTGGGCAACTTTAAAGACAAACTAATAAGACTTAGAAACATATTCTTCAGAAAATACCAATGATGCTGTATTAAAGTCACATATACATCTGATTAAAGAATGTGCGTATGTACTGAGAGTAATTATCCTTCTTCTTTTTAATACTTAGATAATATAAAGAGATTTTAAGTATTTCTCTTAAAATATGTAACCACTTGATATTTACATTTTGAGAAAGATTTTTTGTTTCTGAAAATAGTTTTGCTATAAAACTCTTTCATAGGACTACCAATATAAAATCTCTCCAAACATAGATTTATTTATGCACGCATACATATGTGTGCATCATGTGTATGTGATATATATGTATAAGTCCATGTGTGTATTATGACTACATATATGTGTATGTATGTACATATATACGTGTGTATATGTATATATGTGTGTGTATATATATGTGTGTGTGTGTGTGTGTGTGTACACATATATACAGGGAGACATAAGAGAAAGAGAAATCACCAATAAGATAGTCTATGTAATGAATTGCTGTAGCTTGATGCCCAGGATAAGGAATCACAAGTGTTGATGGTATGTAGTTGTTATTTCTCTAAGACTATTATTTGCTTATCATGTGATAAAGCAAATGAGTAAATTTGTGATATTCGAGTACTGTCTTTTGTGATCTCATTGAAAAATCTGGTTTCTCAGCATGTAAGAAAAGAAGTATCAATATAAGTTAAGGAATATCTTTTTGGCAATGACTTTTTATTTTTTATTTTTTAAATATAATTTATTGTCAAATTGGTTTCCATACAACCCCCAGTGCACATCCCAACAAGTGCCCTCCTTCCTGGCTATCACCCACTTTCCCCTCTTTCCCAACCCCCATCTACCCTTAGTTTGTTCTCAGTCCTTAAGAGTCTTTTATCATTTGTCTCCCTCCCTCTCTGTAACTTTTTTCTCCCCTTCCCTTCCCCCATGGTCTTCTGTTAAGTTTCTCAAGATCCACACATGAGTGAAAACATATATCTGTCTTTCTCTGCCTGACTTATTTCATTTAGCATAACACCCTCCAGTTCCATCCACGTTGCTGCAAATGGCCAGATTTCATTTTTTCTCATTGCCAAGTAGTATTCCATTGTATATATAAACCACAATTTCTTTATCCATTCATCAGTTGATGGACATTTAGGCTCTTTCCATGGTTTGGCTATTGTTAAAAGTGCTACTGTAAGCTAAGGAATTTAAGTAAAAACCCGAAGCCTAGAATTTAAACCATAAACTACGAGTATGTATTTATAGTACATTTTATCTTACAAATTATTTCCTAGACCAGTCCTCTGAAAAGGCATAGCTGTAGTCACTGGTCCAGTGGAAATGAACATTCCTTGTGCCCAGATTGTGGTTTCCAAATCCCATTTCTTAGTAAAAGCAGGCAGAGCTTCTTGGAAATGTTCAAGATCAGCCTGAAGTATATTTCAAACGAGCAGACCAGGAAGTCATCCAATTCCTAGGGACAGAGGACCCAACTTGCAGTGGCTCCCACTGGCCAAAGAGAGGGAGTTTGAGCATCAGTAGAGAACATCAGTGGAACAAGACATCCAGTTTGTTTAAATCCTTGAGTTTCCTGTGACACAAAACCAAAACCTTACTAGGTGACATATTAGTAGATGCTAGTGAATCAGTGCATCTAAAAAATGTGACAGGAAGAGGACCAAGCATTTATTCTGCCTTTTCTCTCTGACTGTGTCATCGAGTCACCAAATAGCTGATGAAGGGAAGTTTCCCTGTATGAAATTGTTCCAGCAATACGGGAAGAGCAAATGATAAGAGAGAACATCACCATTTCTCAAACTGTAAAGGATCCAGGCACTGAACATTGGTGCCTGCTAATATCATCAAAGGGGCCGTCAGACATAATGCATCCACCGATAGTGGAACACAACCCCACCTGTGAAGCACTTTTGCCAAAACCGTCAAATCTGAATCCGATCAAGCTTTCTGATCCATCTATAATTTACAGGAAATGCAGAGGGCAGAGGAGAAAGTTCATGGACATTGTGGTGACGGAGCCATCAAAATCTAGACTAAGCATTTCTAGAGGATAAATGATCTGTTCCTTCAACAGTGACTTTCCAGGGTGGAGGTGAGAGATGAAGGATGGGTGTGTAAGCCCTTAAGAGATACATTAATCATGGGGCGCCTGGGTGGCTCAGTCGGTTAAGCGTCCGACTTCGGCTCAGGTCATGATCTCATGGTTTGTGAGTTCGAGCCCCATGTCGGGCTCTGTGCTGACAGCTCGGAGCCTGGAGCATGCTTCCGATTCTGTGTCTCCCTCTTTCTCTGCCCCTCCCCTGTTCATGCTCTGCCCCTCCCCTGTTCATGCTCTCTCTCTGTCTCAAAAATAAATAAGTGTTAAAAAAAAATTAAAAAAAAAAGAGATACATTAATCAATTGAGATATATAGACACTGTTTGTATACTGATTAAACATGTTAAATGCTGATGATTGATATATATATACACACACACATACATGTGTATATATATATGTGTATATTTGTGTATGCACAATTGGAAATGACTATTTTTGTGACTATATCGGAAGTGACTATATTGAGGAATGCTGCTAGGTTTTAGTTATGGCGATACTATTGTTAAGTTTTTAAAAATTCAGCCATTGAAATGCATTTAAAAATACTTACAGATAAAATGGGAAACATGCATGTAGTCATATACTTAAGCCATCATTTCTGACAGTGACAAAAAACACAGGAAACCAGAATAGTCTTGGAAAAATCAAGATTTTGAGTTTTTTAGATAAGTTAGTACTTGGATTTCTAGACAAATTCTGCCACTTGATCTTTTTTTTTCTTTAAAGTTTATTTTATTTATTTTGAGAGAGAGGCAGAGAGTGAGAGTGAGCATGGTGGGGGCAGAGAGAGGGAGAGAGAGGATCCCAAGCAGTCTTCACACTGTCAACATGGAGCCTGATGTGGGGCTTGACCTGAGCTGAAATCAAGAGTCAGATGCTTAACCACCTGAGCCACCCAGGCATCCCTCTTGATCGTTTTTTGATACTGGATCATTCCTTTATAGAAAAGATAAGGAACGTGAGAACACTGAGTGACAATTCAGTAACAGTCATTTGAATCTGAGTTTTCAAGCCTCAGCTTCTGCTCTGTAAAAAGAAGGAGTTTATCTAATTAAATGCCTTCCCAATGCTGACATTCTCTGACTCTAGGCCAAAGACTTGTCACCAATAGATGTTAGTTATAAAGCATAGTTTTTGCATAGTATGTTTTACTCTCTCAAACAAAACAAAACAAAACAGAAAACATTATGTTCATCAATTGTTAGAATTCTTAGGAATTACATCAGGAAGTCAGGAAAATCAGTCCCTTTGCATGGATGTGGAAGTGTAGCGTACTCTTCTGACTTACCCAAAACTGTCCAACCAGACCCAGCTTTCCTGAGGCCGAGATGGTCACAGTGAACCACCACTGACACTGCTTAATCTCCTGCCTCACCTTAGGTCTCAAACTTTGCATCTAATTGAGGGAGGCAACTCAGTAAGACCTTTCCTGGTCTGTTCTAACCTTGCTGTTCCCAATAAGATCACTGTGAAGAAGAAAACAGTCTAACGGAAGAAAGGAAGAAAGGAGGGAAGAAGGGAGGGAGCGTTGAAGAAAGGAAGGCAGGGAAGGGTGGGGAGGAGGGAAGGAAGGCAGGAAACACATGATAGACATTTGCTGATATGGCAAATATTGGGAAAGACCTGTGACTTGGGTATTACTGTCCCTACTTTATGGATGAGGGGGTTGAAGTTCAAGGGTAAGAAAGTTGCCCAGAGTCCACCCAGATCTCAGACAGCAGAGTCAGGATTTGAACCCAAACAAATGCCCTTACTTCAAACTCGGATCTGTTCCTTCTTCCACTAGTTTTCTCTGGAGCTCTCAAGCCAGCCTGTCCCCCACATCCCTGCAGCTGGCACCCACACGCTGAGATCATCTGAGTGTGTGGTCTTCACCACCCTCTGGAATTGGCATTCTGCTTCCAGTGTCCCTTCCATTGCTCCTTGGAAACAGCAAGTTCTGTTTTTAGAAAAAGATCTGTCAAAGGCATCATGTGTCTGGGCTGACAGCAGAGAGAACTTCTGTTGGCTTCCATCTGGGAACCAAGCAGTTACAGATGGGAAGACTTGCTACAACCTTGAAGATTAAAATAAGAAGGCTTTTGCTCGCAAGGTCAATGATTAAAAAGAGAGAAAGCCAGGGCTTCCAGGCAGCGCCATACATCACGGCCATTTAAGGTGTGGGCTGAGCTGGGTTAATGGGCTCTGCGCCTACTCCCACCTCACTGCCCCCCAGTCCTTCCCTTCTGTGTTCAGGAGACACAGAGAATTCCATTTATAAAGTGCCTAATCGCATTCTCAAAGTGGCACATTGGGAGAAAACCCCACTCAACTGCATTGTAGCAAGCCATGCCTTTCCCCAGGAGATCTGGATGGGATACAAACATTGTTTAGACATAATATAAAATTACAAAGTTTGTTAAACTTTGTTTATTTGGTAGATCTTTGTTAAAGATTCCACAGTTGCAGAATCAGATCTAGAGGCCTCGGATGACATTAACACAGAGCCACTCCATGAGCAGGTGACGGGCACTTTGTCTCAACACAAAAAAGCCCTGGGTTTCCTATCAGAAGTTTGAACCTCCATTACCGGCTGGCAAAGTGTTCTCTCTGGACCTCAGTTTTTAAATCTATAAATAGGGCATAATGTGGCCAGCCTTCCTTAACTGGTAGAGTTATTTAAATTATAAGCAAATACAGACTTCTGATTCCCAGTCAGGTATGAAAGAAGCTCAGGACTGATCTCTCATGTTCACACCACGAGGGCGGAACAAACTGACGACCCACATCTCTTAGATCTCAGAGAACTGAGGTCACAGGGCAGACTGTTGCCCCGCAAATTGAGAAGATTGACAGGTGGCTGCAGAGAGTTACAATTTACTGGAGTAGAAGCCCCCTTCACAAAACCGGAGTAGGAGAACTTCACCTGTAATTGATGAGGTTTTGCAAGCTCAGCGCCAACGAGTCTGAGCCCTAAAAACTCCAAGGGGCCCAAGTCTTAGGGGAGGCGCTCACACTGGTAGGAGTTTTCCTCCAGGAGCCCTGTCAGTTTCTCCTAGTGGCTATTGGAGAAAAAACCCCTGGAGCTTCAGGCTGGGGAAGGGGATAAGGAACTACTTTGAAATATACCAGGGCGCCCGGTTCTTATCAAGGCTGGCCTCAGGGTAAACAAGCTAAGCAGAGCCTAACCTCTTGGGGTGTTCGCTAGATACTAGCTAATCTGGAGGACGAGGAGTCCCAACTCTAGCACACCCTAAACTTTCTGTCCCTCCTAAGAGGTGGGGAAGCAAAACAAAACAAAGCTGAGAGGTGCTGGTGAAGGTCACAGCCTAAGGACCAAGGCTCAGTAATCCTAGAGCTATAGGATGCTTTCCTTCTCCCCACACCTCACTGCCACATCAGTAGGCTCCTGCAGAAGATGAGCGGGAAGAGAGCGTACATGTGGGGACAAACTGTGACTATGAAATGCATATACATCAAGATTTTTCATTCAACATTGTATTAGGATTCTCCATACAAACAGAACCGTGTGTGTGTGTGTGTGTGTGTGTGTATAGATAGATAGATAGATAGATAGATAGATAGATAAAAATAAATTTATTACAAGGAATTGGCTCACAGCATTATGGAGGCTGAGAAGTTCAAAATCTGCAGAGCCTATGTCCTAGTTCAAGTCCAAATGCCAAAAGCTGCTGTAGAACCATAAAGAGCGGATGTCCCTGTTCACAGGCCATTAGACAGGATCCTCTCTCATTTGGGTCAGACTTTTGTTCTGTTCAGACCTTCAACTGGTTGGACAAGGCCCACCCACATTGGGGAGGACAATCTGCTTTACTCAGTCTACTGATTTAAATGTTAAAAAAACACCCTCACAAACACTTGGGATAATGTTTGACCAAATGCCTTCGTACAGAATGTTGCCTGAGTTAATCCAAAGGTCACAATGCATTCTGCACAAAGACTCCCTTCCCTGTTGTGTGTTTCCATCTCAAAATATTTTCAGCATACTGACTAACGTAAGTGACCTATAGGTGTGGAATGGTCCCAGTGATAGCAAAATATTCTAAATAATGCAAGGCCAGCAATGTAAAATGCAACCAATTAAAGCTACATAAACTTCTCCCCATTATTACTTTTCTATGGAAGATTAAAATCTCAAAATTAAATTTCCTCCCACTTAAAAGTTAAAATGTAATGAAACTAAAAGGCTACAATTATTCCCTTCTTGATTTCATATTTGCTTTGTATCTAAGCTGGATCAGCAGAGGGGAGTGATTATTGTACAGTTCCCAAGGGGCAGTTCTGGAAACTTCAGCTGAGTCTGTGCTTTGTTCAGCTCTTGGCAGCTCTTATCCAGTCTCTTGAGAGCCTCCCTAGTGACTGGCAGGGATCATGAGAGCTGTACCTTCAGGAAACAAGTGAGGCTTGGATCAAGGTGGTCCGGCAACAAGTAGGGATCTAGTTCAAGGATGGGACTCTGGATCCTGGGGGACGAATTCCAGACACCCAGCCATGGGGGCGGGTCTGTATGGTTTCCCAAATAGGAATGGAAACCAAGATGGTTTCCAGGTAGCAGGACCAGGCTTGACAGCCACAAATGTCTAGAGTACTGGAATCCTGTCTCCAGCATTGCAACTAGCCCAGGAACCAGGGTGGGCCTGAAAACGCACGGGCAGAGAGGTCACAAGCTTTGAGCAAGGGAAGCCAGCTGGAGCCAGGAATCAGTCAAGTCCTAAAAAGATCTTACTTTCGTCTTCCCGCCGAAGAATGAGCTGTTTGTTTCAAGCAGCAAGGTTACAAAGCTTAGCTATGAAACTCTCTCAGGCTTCAGGGTGACTGCACGGTTTAACCTTCCACGAATAACACAGAGCGGTTAGGCAGCTCATGTACACTCCCTTCAAGGCTGAAGAATCTCCACATCACAGAGGGAGGGGACCAGAGACCTGCTAAGTTGCAATTTTAAACTTAAGTGTGTCAACAGTGAACGATGGGGCTCCAGGGAGCATCTTAGTCCCTGAAGCCAATTTGGCTGATTTCTCTAGCTTTCACATTCCCGTAGGATCTGGGCTTTTCCTGGGGAAAGGTAGAACAGGGGCAGAGAAGGACTTCGGTGCCTCCAGACTTTCTTTGCCTTTTTAGAGAATGCCTGCTCCTTCTCACCTCATGCTTATAACACACCCAATGCCTGGAGTGCCTTCTCCTCACCCCAAGTAATAGCTGTTGGTTAGTTCATTGGCTTCTTTGCTTACTTACAAATCTACTTCAGGACCAAATGCCAGCTTCTCTGTGGAAACTTCCTTCTCTATTCCACCCGGTTAGAAAATAACATCTCCCATTTTTGAGCCCAGAATGATAATATTTACCCCTCACTTTAATATGCAATCACAGTCTTGGGCAGGAATAGCTCAAGGAGTAAGTTACACATGTATCTACCTGCCTCCCCCCAAGCCCACACAAAGCCATGAAATGTAGGGGAACTTGGTTTATACAATAGGTAGGCACCCTTGTGGACAGCCAGGAAGTAAAGAGCATCCACTACGTGTGAGTGGTGAGTCATTATAGAATAAAGTGGCCCCCAATATCTCCCTCCTCAGCTGTCCCACACTGTGGGGAGAACAAGGAGGAGGCTGGCATACGAATCATTGCTTGTGTGCACCTGACATAGTGGGTGCTCCACTGACGTTTGTTCAATGGATGAGTCCGTGGGTCTCCACTCTCCAAGTTCCCAGAGTGAATATACTTCTCTGGATGCCAGTATTAAGTCAGCAAACCTGACTTTACCTTCCCAGGCAGATCCAAATAGATCTTTTTCTTCTTGCCAGTATCTCCTTCAAAGCGTGCCCATCAGCGTCCTTTTTGGAGGAAAGGAAGGATGAAGGGAAGAAAATAGGAGGCAAATGACATTGGAAGGCAACCCAAAGAGGGAGAGGAGTCTGTCCACCAGGCTTTCACGTATTGAGTTCCTGTCTTGTTTCAGGCCCTCTGCTGACTTGCCACCTGTTAGCTGTGCGAACTTGGACAATCCTCTTAACTTGCCATGTTCCCTGGACTCCATTTCCTCCTCCAAATAAGTGCACGGGAAAATGCCGACCCAATTTTGTGATAATTAACTGAGATAATGTTAATAAAATACTCAGGAATGTATTTACTTAATGACCTCCACGGTGATGCTGATAGTAGGATGGCAAAACCACCAAAGTCTGTGGCAACCATCAACCCCCCTCCACCTCCCCACTTATACATTGTTTACATTCTTTCTTCTCTCCCTTCTGCCTTTCACCGTCCGTTAAGTGCCAAGTCCCTTGACACATTTGAAACATGTGTCTTTTCTTGCTTTCATCCTGACTTCGTCCAGGCTCTACCCCTTCTCTGTGTCCCTGAAATGCTTATCCCACAATGGCACTTTTGCATGCTCCCTTTTATATGGAAGTGGTTTTGTTTATTTTATTTTTTAATTTTATTTAAGTCCGAGTTAGTTAACATATAGGGTAATAATGATTTCAAGAATAGGATTTAGTGATTCGTCCCTTCCCAATAATACCCAGTGCTCATCCCAACAAGACCTTAATGCCCACCACCCATTTTGCCCATCCCCCCCCTCCAGCAACCTTCAGTTTGTTCTCTGTATTTAAGAGTCTCTTATAGTTTGCCTCCCTCTCTGTTTTTATCTTATTTTTCCTTCCCTCCCCCTATGTTCATCTGTTATATTTCTTAAATTTCACATATGAGTGAAATCATATGATATTCATCTTTCTTGGACTGACTTATTTTGCTTAGCATAATACACTCTAGTTCCATCCACATTGTTGCAAATGGCAAGATTTCATTCTTTTTGATTGCTGAGTAATATTCCACTGTGTGTGTGTGTGTGTGTGTGTGTGTGTGTATACACCACATCTTCTTTATGAGTTTTTAAAACTGTGTTACAAGGATCCCTAACTTTGAAGGGGACATCTCATGAATCACAGCCCTGATTGAGTCTATTTTTGGCAATGGAAGTCATGTAGGATCTATGTGGGGGAAGGAGAAGAAAAGATATTAAAAAAAAGATTTATGTAAATGCTTTGGCGTATCTTATATTTAAAATTTTTTTCTTTAACTGGTGAGATTTATTTAGTCAGATATCATTTTCCACTTGCCAGATAGGCTGAGATCAAAGTTTGTATTTTTGAAGAGGAAACTCAGATGACTGGAACAGGGAGGGTGAAGAGAATTCTCACTGTGTGCCCCTTTGTACCTTTTAAAATTTTGTGCCATCTGCAAATATTACCTAGTCATAAAACTAATAAAATTGCTACTTAAAGGTGTAGGTGGTTTGGGGTATGGGGAGACAACCCTTTTGCTCTGATGGGAAAGGATGCAAACAGGAACATTTGCATGTTGAACAATTGTGATTTGGGAACTGGTGGGGAGGGTGAGAAAGAACGAGAGCTGGGGCGTGCAGAACACCTTTCATATTCCCTCTTCTGGGGGGAAGTCTGTGGAGACAAAGTTGGTTTAAGAGGAGACTAAGCTAAGCCACGTAGCATTTAACACCATGAGTCAGGATGAGATCACCCATGGACTGGTGAGGACAGGGTATGGACACAGGGATTGAGTCCCAGGACGCTCCAACGTTTAGAGGTGAAGGGGGAACCTACACTGAAGAATAACCGAGCAAATGTAGTGTCCTGGAAGCCAAGAGAATACAGGGTTACAGGAAGAAGGGATGATCAGCTGATCCTGGCTGAGCAGCCAACGGTTATGCATCTATTTAAAATGCAGCCCTAATGAATTTAGAGACACCACATGGTTCAATACCTGTTTCAAATCAGAAGGAGCCCGATTGAAGAGTCAGGATCTTCAAGAAAATTTCTAACACTCATTCCTGTCTCTCAATGATCACGGAAGGGCAGTTCTATTACACTCGTGGTGACACTTCTCAAAAGGCTATTTTCTGCTCCCTGCACTTGACTCTCAGGCTACATGCATGTCTAGCCCCCTGCCTCACCAGCCCCGGCTTCAGGGCTACTGTCTTTTCTGTCCCCTTCCTCGTTCTCTCCTCTCTTACTGGGTAAAGATTTGGCTTCCCTACTTTAGCGCCTGCCCGCCTGTCACTTCCTTCTTTGAGCTTATCTCTATCTGCTGGGTCTCTGCATATCACAAAAAATCTGGGGTCCAGGAAGGACCCCAGTCAGTCCAAGAAAGACAGGGATCCCTGCAGGAGTCAGATCAAAGATAGCATTTCTTCAGCAGGTCCAAGGAGGGAGGAAAACCAAATTCGCACAGGTTTATAAATCCTGTCCCTATCATATATATATAAGGGTTCCAAAAAGAATTTTGTCTGAGAATGCATTGTAATTCTAAAAAGCAAGTGAAAAAAAAAGTTACTTTAATCAGTTTTTGGATTCATGCTTTTTTTTAAGTTTTTTAATGTTTACTTATTTTTGCAAGAGAGAGAGAGAGCAAGCGAGCAGGAAAGGGGCAAACAGAGAGGGAGACACAGAATCCAAAGCAGGCTTCAGGATCTGAGCTGTCAGCACAGAGCCTGATGTGGGGCTGGAATCCATGAACCACAAGATCCTGACCTGAGCCGAAGTCAGATGCTTACCTGACTGAGCCACCCAGGTGCCCCTTGGATTCATGCTTTTTGAAAAATAAATTCAACAAAGACACATGACATTTTTAAAGCCCATTATGATTCAGAACCTTACTTGGAGAATATTAACGAATCATCTATTTATCAATTTCTTTTCAGACACTTAATTCAGTTCTTATAATTTAGTATTTTAATTACATGAAATAAATGGGCACTTAAATGTGGGAAATGATTGTGGTACTTTCTACTGAGGTTAACTTAAACGTACTGACATTACCTTAGAGAATGTTCTCTACAGTTCTTACAGAAATGTTTATTTCTCATGGCCTGGAGATAAGGAGGAGGGTCCACACAGCTTCCCGAGTTTATATTGCTGGATGTGCAATTAGAATGAGTAGATGCTAATCGTCATGATTTCCCATAGTTAAAATAGGCTGATCTATTTCTTCTATAAATACAGGAACACAAAAGTCTCAAAACAAGGGAGAACTCACAAAGAAGAAATAACATTTGAGATTTAATCCCAGAACTGATAAACAACATATACAACACACACACTCGCGATCTTATAGAGGACACACATAACCATTTGAATAACCATCATTTAAAATTATGACTTTTCGTTAAAAAAAAAAAATTAAAAAAAAAAAGGGGCGCCTGCGTGGCTCAGTCGGTTAAGCGTCCGACTTCAGCTCAGGTCACGATCTCGCGGTCCGTGAGTTCGAGCCCCGCGTCGGGCTCTGGGCTGATGGCTCAGAGCCTGGAGCCTGCTTCCGATTCTGTGTCTCCTTCTCTCTCTGCCCCTCCCCCGTTCATGCTCTGTCTCTCTCTGTCTCAAAAATAAATAAACGTTAAAAAAAATTAAAAAAAAATTATGACTTTAATGGGGCTCCTGGGTGGCTCAGTCGGTTGAGTATCCAACTTCGACTCAAGTCATGAAGTCAACGGTTTATGGGTTTGAGCCCTGTGTCGGCTCTGTGCTGACAGCTCGGAGCCTGGAGCCTGCTTTGGATTCTGTGCCTCCCTCTCTCTCTGTTCCTCCCTCCACTCACACTCTGTCTCTCTCAAAAAGCAAAAAAATAAAGATTAAAAAATTTTGAAAAATAAAATTATGACTTTAATAATTATTACAATAACAAGTTAACTTCCATTCTTCTAAAACTTGTAGCTCATATGATGCTTTCACAAAAATCTCATTTTATCTATATTGAACTTCTCTAAGTCAGAACTTTTAAAATTCTCTTCTAGATAATAAAACAGCAGTTCAGAGAGATGACGACATTTACCCAAGATAGTGGAATTAATGTAAGAGACAGAGCAGGATTCAAAGTGAGGTCACCTGACTCAAAATCCCATGTTCTTTTCTACTTTACGAGAGGATTAGAGCAGGCTTACTGGTTATCTTGAGTGATTATTTGGAGGTAAGCACTAAACTAATTTTCTTTAGAAGAGTCTCTTTCTTCCAAATTTCTTATTGACATGCGGAAGAATTGTCCCTGTCGTTAGATGTCGGTTACCCTGTTCTCTCCTCCTTCTGATGCTGTCATAATATAGAACCTCTTATGCTTTTAGGCCTACCATCTCATTCAACGTCCACAAAGCCTCTGGGAGGTGAGTGTGGTAAGGCATTTGATTTTCACTTAAGAGGAAGGAATTCGAACAGAGACAGGCCAATGGAGTTGTCCCAAAGATGCATATTAGTTACCAGTAGAATCAAGACAATAACAGTGCACATCTCACCACACCCTTAGAGTTGCAGCTCAGTTGGGAATCTCATCATTCTTGTGGCTCTTGGGTGAATCTCTGTTCACAGACTTCCCATCCTACACAACGGCCACTGTGGTGACTCATCCCCAATTAAAAATGGTCTTAGAAGGAAAGACCCACAGATTTGGCCTCATAAAACAGAACAAAACAAATTCCTTATGGCATAAGGAAGCCCAAGAAGTTGACTAGGAAAAAATATTTGTCATATTAAAAGTTAATAATCATGTGCTAGAAAGAGCTCCCACAGATCAGTAGGAAAATAAGCAAGAGTTTAATAAGAAAATGGGAATGGGGAATGCAGAAGTTAGATACTGAACCGTAGCTACAGATGCCCGAGAAACTAGGGAAGAAATGGACCACCTCACTAATTCACTGATAGTCAAACCTGAATAAAACCAAGCTTGTTGCTACAATCCAATTCTGGCCGCAGATATGTAAAATAGGCAACTTTGGTGAGACTGGAACCCTTCTGGAAGAGCCACTTGGCAGTTTCCGTTAACAGGAAATGCCATTTCTTAGGACCAAGCAATTTGCTTAGCTCATGGGTTCATCCTGTCATTTCATTGAAATTTATTTCGGGTGCTAAATGCCAAGATCATAGTGGGTGTTGGAGACATGGATGTGAATAAAACAAAGTCCTTGCCTCTGCTTAGCCTCTTATTCTTGAGACACTCAGTGAGCAAAAACATACGTGATAGGATGTTAGATGGTCATGCACACTCTTGTTAAAACAAGCAGGGAAGAAAGGGGGAGGTATATGTAGATGATGCAGATGAGGAAGCCAGGAAAGACCTCTCTGAGGTCTTCATGAGGATCAGTCGTGTAATTTTGGGGGAGAAGAGCTGTCTGAGCAGAGAGAAGAGTAACTGAAAAGGTCCTGAGATAGGAACGCACTTGGTATGTTCGAGGAGCGACACGGGCCCGTGGGGCCAGAGCAAAGTAATGTTGTCACCATGAATACTGAGTTAAGTGTGAAAATCTATATTTATGAGGATTTCATTTGGTTGTAATTTCAAATTGTTAAGTGCCCATTAATAGGAAAAGGGTTAAGTCAATTCCAATATATGCAACAATGGAACGCGGTGTGGGGGCTGACAAGGAATGAGGTGGATCAGTGAGCATTAACTGCAAGGCTCTCAGGATGCAGTGTGGATTGGGAGAAAGAAAGAGGTTACAAGATAACATCTATACAAGGGGGCCATTCCTATTAAAAGATAAATGTATACAATACAAATTAATACATATTTGTATACCATAGAAATGCAAATGATGAACTTAAAATAACACTAACCTTAGGCTTTGGTTATAAATTAGACAAACTGAATATTCCAAACTGTTTTATTCAAAACAAAACAAAACATAAAGGGGAATTGACTTGTTAACATTAGCGTAGGTCCTAATGTTGTCCTACTCTTAGTTCTAGCTTCGAATGCCTCCTCTCCCTCCCTCTTTCTGGTGAATTTCTCCCTATTCCACATCATGCTCTTTGAAATCTTTCCAGTACTTGAAGCAGAGCCTGCTTCCCTGTTTTCCAGCATTATCACCCAACATGGTATTTTGGAGGCCATTCCCCCTGACGGATAGCAACTACTGTGGGTTTCACAGTCATGGTCAAGCCCATACCTGGGTTCTCAGTACCTTCTTGCGGGAGCTCAAAGTGGCGGAATGAACACAACTGAACCAGAACACAGCTGCCGGGATGAGTCGTGAACTTGGCATTTAGGTAATGGTCATGTCAACAGGTGTCTGAATGAGGTGGCAACATACTTATTCCCATTCCACAGGCAAAAAGACTGAGGCTCTCAGCAAGCCCATGACTTTAATCTCCCCATCCAATGATGTGTGTTCTGGAGGAGGCCCACCTTTGTGTACTTTCTGTTCATTTGGGATCCTTGGAAACCAGCTCAATCTTCAGATTCACCCTCAAGGACATGAGCCTTTTCCTATTATTGTATTTAATCTTCCCTGCATTTTATAATGATTGAATGAGATAATGGATGAGAAAGGTTTTACAACAGAAACTCATTATAAGTTGAAGGTTTTATTCTAATGTCAATTCCATCCACCTTGGGAGGCCCTCAAGTGTGGCAGAAAGGACACTGGATTTGGAATCCAGTGACCTGGGTAGAATTCATGTTTGGCACTCAGCAGCTACGTGACTATCCCTTCCTTCCCCCTGCCTTGTGTCAGCATTTGATTCTGGCGGGAGCTCAACTAAGACACCGTCCCAAGTCATTATGCCAGAACTCATTCTCCCACCCAGCCTCAGGATTCCTGTTTACCTTCATCTTCAAAGATTGTGGACATGGCCAAACGTTTTGAGTTTTGACAAACTGCTGGCTGTCTTGTTCTGTATCTCTTCCTCTTCATTTCCCTGGTTGCTGTTGAAGTGGAATTCTGACCCTAATATCCAGAGAAGTTAGGTCAAGCTTCACAAATGAGGGGCATGGTCCTATGCTTCCTCACGTCAGATGCTAGATGCAAGCTTGGGTTCCCAGATCGCTCACATTTCTGACCAACTGGCTATGAATTTGGGGGTTGCCTTTACCTTTTTGGGTTCAATAATTCTGTAGAATGGCTTATAGAATTCAGGAAAGTGCTGTAGGTCTGATTATAGTTTTATTATTGCAAAAAGAATACAAGTCGGGGCTAGTTAAAAGAAGAGACATATAGGGTGAGGTCTGGGACAGTCTCAAAGAAGAATCTTCTGTGTCCTCTCCCCTTGGAGGCAGGAGGGGACTGCATGTCCTGCCTCCGTGTCAGTGTTGAACAGTATGTCCAGAGTTACACTAACCAGCCGGGATCACCTTTGTTTAGTGCCCGGTTCTTGACTGGGAATTCACCACAAAGGCATGACTGACTGAACCACTGACTATGAGGTTGAACTGAGTCTCCAACTCTTTCCCCTTTCTGGATGTCAGGGTGGATGTCAGGTTGATATCATACAGCTCAGACTAACCCTTGAATCACAAACTTGGTTGTAACATCGATATGTTTCTTCTTTGTGAGTGTCCTCTTTGTCTCTTGTTTAAAAAATCGTGTTCTATTCCAATATCGTGAAGACTTTTTTCTTCTGTACCCTCTTGTACTATTTTGTAAGTCTTATATTTTAGTCATTGATCCATTGGAATTTATTTGTCACATTGCTTTTCTGGGCCTCGGCATCTTTCCCTGTGAAATTGGTGGGTTGGATTAGTTCATCTTTTAAGATTTGTTTCCGTTTTATTTTTAAAATTTTTTACGTGTTTATTTATTTTTGAGAGAGAGAGCATACGCGAGCGTGAGCGGGGGAAGGGCAGAGAGAGACACACAGAATCCGAAGCAGGCTCCAGGCTCTGAGCTGTCAGCACGGAGCCTGATGTGGGGCTTGAACCCATGAACTGTGGGATCATGACCTGAGCCAAAGTCAGGAGCTCAATCGACTGAGCCACCCAGGCACCCCTGTTTTTAAAATTTTTAAGTGTTTTTTTCAGCTTTAAATTCAGTGATAAAAATATCCAATATTTGTATATTATTTTCTATGTGCTAGGACTTGTCCTGGGAACTTTACATTTGTTACCTATTTAAGCCCACTTTGTCACCCTTCCAGGCATAGTGAGGCTTAGAACATGAGATAATGGTGGACAGACAGTCACAATGGAGATGGATTTGAAGCCAGGACACCACACACACACACACACACACACAGGGATATTACTCAGCCATAAAAAAAAGAACAAAATCCTGCCATTTGCAACAACATGGATAGATCTAGACGGTATCATGCTAAGTGAAACATGTCTGCCAGAGAAAGACTGATACCATACGATTTCACTTATGTGTGGCATTTAAGAAACAAATCAAATGAACAAAAGGGAAAAAAAGACAAACCAAGAATCAGACTCTTAACGATAGAGAAAACCCGATGGTTACTGAGGGGAGGTGGGTGGGAGATGGGTGAGATAGGAGAAGGGGATTAAGAGAACACTTAACCATGATGAGCATTGAGTAATGAATAGAATTGTTGAATCACTGTATTGTGCACCTGAAAATAATGTAACACTGTATGTTAACTATGCCCAGCTAAAATTAAAAACTTTAAATGCATACATAGATACATAAATAAATAAATGTTTTTAAAAACTGGGGTCCTATGTACAACATCTAATACATAAGAAAGGATGCTAGAGAGTAGACTGGTTAAGCACTGGTAACCCAGAACTAGACAACGTAGGTTTGAGTTCCAGACCTGCTATTTACTAGCTTCCCAATGACTTTGGGCAACTACTTAACCTCTTTATATCTCACTTTCCTCTTCTATAAATTGGAGATTATAGCACAGACTTTGCAGGGTCATTACGAGTACAGAGCAGTGCCAGGCACAGACTAAGCATCATAAAGGCATTTGTCATTATTACAGTAAGTGCTCACAAATAGTGGCTACCGTTCTTTCCCAGTTAGCAAACCTCCAGAGACGGTGTGGCTGACCCTGCTAACACCTGCTGGTCCTCAGGATATCCTTGGGGACACACTGGGATCCCTCCTGGTCTCAGCAGTTGGTCCCACCACCCCAGGGCTGGCTCCAACCCTGTCTGACTCTAGAGCTGGTTCCTTGCCATGGTCTAAAAGTCGTCACAATTAACCTTTCCCTGCCTGTTTTGGATGTGAACTCGAACAACCTAATTCTTAGCTCCTTGCCGGTCATTAACTGTTTAATGTGTTTGAGGAAATGTCTCTTAACCTTGCGCCTCATTAGAATGAGTGATTTTGTGAGGCTATAAACCAGCCTTGCCTCTAATGGAAGTAGATTCCAGCAAACCACCCCCCCTACTTTTTTTTAAAGATCCTTACAAAGAAAGCTATTACAGGTTTGCAGAGATTGATTTTACTTAAAACCGAGTATGTATGAAAGCAGGCAGAGTGGTTATGACATAAATTACTTTGATATATTGAGTGCAAAGGCAAATGCAATTTCTTTCTCCCTTTTAGCTTTCTGTGTTCAGCAGAGGGGTGGTGATTTATCTTTTTATCCATTTCAGTCTGACGTAGGTTGCTTTTAACTCTAGGGAAGAAGGGACAGATGGCGTGTGTTAGAAGGATTTGCAGGAGGAGGAACAGGAAAGAAGAAAGGAAAGAAAGAAGGCCCTTCTCCTAATCCATGGGCCCTCAACTGATCTTATCTGGGCTGCCCCCCACATCCCACCTTGCCTGGTCCCATTGCAGAAGAGAATAAGCAGCAAATGGAAGAAACATCTTAAAAGGAAATCAATAAGCAGTTTACTATGTAGTTATCTCAAGCTCAATTTTTGTATAACAAACTGTAATTACATATAATAAATATCAAGCCCTCCTCATCGAGGAAACGAAGAATATATTCTACTATAATCTAATTTTCCTTGCTTTTTCCCGGATTCCATGGGCCCTCCTCTGGATGCTTCTAGTTCCACATAATAGGCACCGGAAAGTTGATTTTCTTATGTCAGGGCCCTGGCTACCGTTGTTACTGCTTTGGGAAAGTTATTAATCTTTGCTCCTGCAGATACTGAACATTTTCTTTGAGGCTCTGCTTCTGGCACCGTGTTGTTCAAGAGGTTTTGCCCTCAGCAGCATGCACTGCAAATTTCTGACTTTGTGGCTTGAGTCCTGCAAACAAAGATTGAAATTCTGGACTGAAGAAAGCTGAAGAGATGTGATTGTTGCAGGACTTCTCAGAGCTTTTCATCTGCTGCTGTGCTTTGTGGATCTCTGAGGGTGATCCAGTGTGCCCCTTTCCAAACTTGTGACAAGCTGTGATCCCTTTCTGTTAGATACTTGGGGAGATGCTGGTCCCTTTTGGAAGGGGACACAAGACCTTTTCCAGGAGAACCTCGCCCTCACATCTAAACTCAGCTTTAGTCTCTGTCCGTGAGCCCATTCTGAGTTACAGCTGCATGCAATTGACCATCATCCCCGGACAGACTCGGGCTCCCCGACGTGCGCTCACACAGCACAGACAGGTTTTTCCTCTTAGAAAGCCATTTCACCTCCTCCTGCTCCTGGCAAATTCTGACACCTTTCAGAACCCAGTTTGGTGGTCACCCCCCCCCTCCCCCGCCCAGTGAGGCATCCCTAGGCAGGGTTATTCCTTGGATGCTGACAGCATCTTCAGAGAGAGATTAACAGGCACGTGTGTGACCACCTAGATGGGTGTTCAGTAATACCTCGGCAGTGGAACACCACTGGGGTTTTGAAATGCTCGTAAAATGGCGTGTTCAGAACAAAACAAACCAAAATCTGTCAGTGGAAATACTTGGAGTTTGGAAAACATGATGGAAAGCCACCGAATTAAAAGGAATTTTGGAAGAGGAATAGACGACCGGTAAGCTGTCTCTGAAGGAGATGGAGAGCGTTTCTTTGCTGAGGGCCTTTGTTTGGCTGAATGGAGTTTGCAGGTTTGGGGGTAACGGCTGAATTGCTCGAGGCAGGAGCAGCTGGGCACCACCTCCCAAAGCCTCTGAATCCACCCTGTCCAAGGTGGCTCTTCCAGATAGAAGTTAAACCTTGCCGGTGTGTGTTCGGTGAGCGCCCATCACGTGCTCCCTTTGAAGATGGGAGTCAGATACTCCCCCCACCTTTCTGGAAACTCTCACTCACTGAATCCAACCAGAAGCCAGATGGCAAAGCAATGTAGGTGATGAAGTCTGCAGAGATGAAGCTCTTGGGACAGGGAAGCACACAGAAGGGCAGAGAAAGTACAAGGGGAGGGTGGGTGGAAGAGTGGAGACCAGCCTCTCTCAAAATGTTGCATCGTTTTACCTTTCTACGGCGATATGTAAACATGCATATTAATTAGGGTGCCTGGGTCGCTCAGTCGGTTGAGCGTCAGATCTCACAGTTTGTCGGTTCGAGCCCCACCTCGTGCTCTGTGCTGACAGCTCAGAGCCGGGAACCTGCTTCAGCTTCCGTGTCTCCCTCCCTCTCTGCCCTTCCCCCACTCACGCTCTGTCTCTGGAAAATAAATGTTTTAAGAAATTTTTAAAAAGTTAAAAAAACAAAACAAAACAACATGTTTATTAACCTGTTTCCTCTCCAACACAGTATGGTATCAGAGTATTGAATTGTCTTTCATCTGATAGCTGAAAAATGTGACACTATACTTTTGATAGTCTTTTTCTTATATATGTGAATTGATATATTTTTAATGCTTTAGACCTATTTACGTGTTTATTCTTTGAACATTAGTAATTTTACAGTCTCTGCCTATAATTCCATTGGAGGGACTTTTTTTCTTAGTGACTTACAGTGCTCTTTATAAAGAGAACCAACCTTTTATTTCTGTGCTTACTTCTATAGTTTCTCTGTTTATCTTTTTCCTTGTGTGGTGTTTACTTGTATTTGTGTTGTCAGATTTATAAATTTTTTCCTGGAATGTGGATATGCCTTCTGTATATTGAGATTTTATATGTTGTTTTTCCTAGTAATTGCATTATTAGAAAAGTCTTTGAACCAACTGAAATTTATTTAACTATAAGATTTGAAATATTCCACTGCAAATCCTTACCATTTTTCTTAACACCAGTTTGTGAATCATCACTTTTTAATTTCTTGATTTTTTTAATTTCATTTTTATCAAGTGCCCAATTCTTACATATCTTTTGGTTTAATTCTAGACTTTATACCTCACCCCTTGTTCTGCCCGTGTTCGTGCCACACCACCACTCTGCTTTAATGATTTACTTTATTATGAGGCAGGATTGGTCTCACCTGACCCATTATTTATGTTTATGTATTTTTCTACCATTATTGCATAAACTTGTGGGTTCTACCTCAAATTGTGAAAGCTGGTAGGGTATTTTTCAGTTCTTGAAAAAAATCACAAAGAAGAGAAGGGAAGGGAACCATGTAGATTCTTTTCCATTCTCTAACACAGTCTTCAGTATTTTGGAAGAATGTTTTGGTTTTTTACCTTCAGATTTTTCCAGATAATTTTCATAGCCATTATTCATTAGTTACCACTTGGTATAATTAAGAAATGAGATTTTGGCAACAATCAGTACTTTCGTAACAATTGTTGGTCTTTGTGTTCACTCAAGGATCAGAGAATGATCTGTGTTTACACAAATGCAGCTTCTCAGGTCCCTAGTTCTAGAATAGAATCTAATTCTTCATCCTAACAGAGCCAGTATTCAAACAACAGTTTTGTGCTTAATGGATGAGTGGTCTTTGGTGAGGCTTTTTACTCCCCCGTGTCCTTTTTTTCTTAAATAAAGTGAAGATGATAACATGTAATAAAGAGAATTATCATGCATTGTAAAATTGGGTTTAAGTCTCAGACTCAGCGTTTCCTTATTTGTGACCTTGACCAAGTCCCTTTAACTCCCTCAAACTGTTTCCTCATTGGAAAATTGGAGATAGCAATTTGGAATAGTAAATCCTCTCTTATAAGTCTGTTGTGAAGGACCCATCCGTATAGCTGGTCTTTCTAATATACCACACAAAATGTAATTTCTGGTAGTGTTAATAGACCTGGTTACTGGGGAAGGAGAGAGAAAGAGGGTGGGAGGGTGGGAGAAGAGAGAAGGGGGAGGCATTTGGCTTTCCATCCATTAAGGAAGTCAGTGTTTTGGACACCACATCAAACTCTTGCTGCCTTACCCTCAGCTGTCGGGCATCGTAGACCAATTTGGCTCTGGAGTACTGGTAGCACAGGTAATACCTTACTTGATTTGACTCTGCTACGTCTCCAATCTTGTTACATTCGCATAGCACCACAAAGCAGACTCCAAGAAAGGTTAACTGAGGCCTTTGGATTGATTGAAAGCAGCCGTCAATGGTGATGTCCCTCCCACGTTCGATGGGTTTTCATTAGAATTTTGTTGTGTGCCTTGGAGTGGTTGAAAACATTCACATGATGGATTAATCAATTTCCAAGTTGCTGCATTCACATGTGGTAATGACTTGCTCAAACGCCTCTCTGGCTGTCTGAATGGGCGTTAAGGAATTAAGTAGGACAGTGGAGGAGCCCCATTTTCAATTAAGAAAGAAAGTGGCAGAGTGTTTTTTTCTAACCTAGAAAATGAACCAAGGCAGATAATTTCCTTCCCCCCCCCCATGATATATAAAAGGTTAAAAAAGAAAAAAAGCTAAACCCATAAAAAATATAACATCATTTACATCTTCCAAATTGCAGTGCTCTTGGATGCATCATTAACTATAAATGGGTTGCAATAAAAACATTAATTAGTATAAAAACAGCCAAAAAAGCAAGGTTTCAAGTTCATTTTGGCTTGCCTCAGAAGGATAGAAAGCAATATATTTATATATGTACATATAACTAGGAACAGCTAAATCATTTGTCTGTAAAGAATGCAGAAGGGGGATATAGAGAGACAACCAACCAAAGTGACCATTTCCATAAACCACAACTGCATTTCAGCCATGGGCAATCCTTCTCCTGGTTATTACACTCATAAAATGCCTATAAAAATGGCATCATGCAGTTCCATATTTATAATCTGTCAATGTCCCACAGATCAAATTGGTTGAGTTTACAAGCCAAGAGATGATTTTCCCCCATTTTAACTGCTAGCCCTTTCTATGTCCTCTGGACTCTGCAGGCTGATCTGCTTCTCTAACAATTTTATGGCCTGGGGCACAATGACAAGTCTGTAATTAAAGCTTGGAGAGTGGTGGAGGGCTCGCCGAAGCCCACATCTCTGCAGGTCCTACTCTCACATCCATTTTACAGTTTTGAGTGCAGTGACCAGCCGAGCTTCAGCTGAGGGGAGGCAGTTTGCCATGGAAAAAGATGTTTTGGGGATGTTCCCATTTGTAGTTATCACTGGCCGCCAAAGGCTTGGTAGGTCAGGGTCTGTCACTGAGGGACTTGGAAACCCTGGCTCAGCACACTGTGTCTATAGGATGCTGTGGGTATTGAAAATAAAGGCCGACTGCTAAATACAATACTTTCATTTCTGGGCTTTACCCTCCTTGAAGAATAAGAAGGAGTTTCCTCTTTTCTCCTTTTGGCAGGAAATGTGAATTTGGGTAAGCGACAGTAAGGTTCTGGAGGAAATTTGGGGTGAAGTTGAGACCTTACAAGGAGACCCTTTCTCAAGGGTAGAACTTTATCTACATCTCTGTGCCAGTTCTTCTGGGAAAAAGCTGTCTGTGTACCATTTCCCTGCTATTGAAGTGTTGATCTTTGCTCTCATCCAACGCTTAACCCAAGACAGGAGGCCACACTGCAGCAAGCCACTGGGGTTTCAGGCCACCCATGGCAGTCCACCAACGTGTGTGCCAAAAGCCAGAAGTGCTGCCCTTCAAAAGCCATAGTCCCCAGGGCAGCATGCTGGTTTCTGAATACTGCGAGTGAGCATTTTAATTTGTGAGATGTCGAGAACATACCAGATGTGAACCAGTTTGGTGTAGTTGGATGGAAATCCATGGACGATGGGGTGGGAAGAGGAGTCTCAAAGAGCCTGGGTCAAAAATGGCTAGAGCTAAAACTCAACTGATTGGTCACTTCCTTCTTTGTGTCCTCTCTTCTCGCTGTGTGGATTTCCACCCTGGTGCTTTTCAGATTTGGTTGCATGCATAAAATACAAGTTGCTTGGGGCACCTGGGTGGCTCAGTTGGTTAAGCGTCTGACTTTGGCTCAGGTCATCATCTCTCAGTTCCTGAGTTTGAGCCCCACATTGGGCTTGCTGTTGTCAGTGCAGAGCCTGCTTGGGATCCTGTCTCCCTCTCTCTCTGTCCCTCCCCTGCTCATGCTCACTCTCTCTCTCAAAAGTAAATAAATATTATTAAAAAAAATAAAGTAAAATATACGTTTCTTTACTTCACTGTAAGATCTTGAGGAGGGATGATGTTTGTTATTTTCCTTTCTATCACAAATGACCAAGGTGGTGCTTGACTCAATAGAACACCATATAATTACACCTAATTGATTATTAAGAGCATGGATAGTAGACCAAATAGACCTGGGTTTGGGTCATGATCTGCTACCTACCTAATAGGATCTTACTCAACTTAATTGAGCACCAGAATATTACTAATAAAGTTATCATTGTTATTATTTTAAATAATTATTATTATTACTAGCATGTATTCAGTGTGAACTATGTGCCAGGCATTGATGAACCTTTTACATACATTATCTCATTTAATTCTCATTGAAAATTTTTCTATCATAAGTACAATTTTATCCCCATAATTCAGTTAATAACTAGTAGTGCATACATAATACAGCGTATTTAAATTATAATACCTGGCCCATATTAGTTATTTAATAAACAATTAACAAATAAAATGCTTAAATTGTTGTTCATTTATTTGTTTGTCCATCTTAGTTAGAGTAAGGAAGTTAATGCTGAAGCTAGATAAACAGAGCCTAAGGTGTCCCCATGCATTGGTTATCTGCTGCTGTGTAATTGTCCCAGAACTTAGTGGCTTGAAACAGCAATAAGCATTTAATATCTCATACAGCTTTTGTGGGTCAGAAGTCCAGGGGTGTTTCTGGCTCAGGATCTCTGGTGAAATTGTCGTCAAGATTTTGGCTAGGATTGCTGTCATTTGAAGATTTTCCTGGGACTAGAGGGGCCACTTCCAAGATGGCTCACTCAGATGCTTGACAAGTTATTGCTGGTTGTTGGCAGAAGGCTTTGGGTCCTTGCCATATGGATGGCTCCATAGGGCTGCTTGAGCATGCCAACAACATGGCAGCTGACATCCCCCAAACTGGGTGATACAAGAAAGGGCAAGGAGAAAACCACTTGGACTTTTATGACCTAGCTTTGAAAGTCACACTGTCATTTTGGCACTATTTCTTTAGTTGAAGCCCTATTCAAGAACATGAAAATTAGGAGGTAGGAATAATTGAAGGCCATCTTGGAAAATGGCTACTGCAGCCTGGGTTAAGAAGATGATGGAGGGGTCCCTGGGTGGCTCAATTGGTTAAGCGTCCGACTTCAGCTCAGGTCATGATCTCACAGTCTGTGAGTTCAAGCCCCATGTCGGGCTTTGTGTTGTCTGTTCAGAGCCTGGAGCCTGCTTTGGGTTCTGTGTCTCCCTCTCTCTCTGCCCCTCCCCCACTCGTGCTCTGTCTCTCAAAAAATGAATAAAATGTTAAAAAAAGAAGATGATGGAAACAGAAAGATCACAGGGTCAAATCTGGGTCAGCTCATGACTGAGGATGTGAACAACGCAAAAGTGATAGAAGCCAGATTTTATGTGGCTCTGGGTGTGTGGTTCCAGATGTGGAACATGACTTAAGTGGTCTGTCTTCACAGAGACACGTCTTCTCTGAAAACTTGTATACTCTTTTTGAACTGTTGGACAGGCGGAAATAGGCTGAATGCATTTATCTCAGACATATAAACTAGAAGATGTATAAATGAGGCAAATTCTTGAGAATAAAGTTTAAAAGTTAGTGATCTGTCAGCAGAGACATAAAAGAGAGTGTGTTGCTGATAATGCCAGGAACTGGCCCAAAGAATGGTGTTGCTGAACTGAACCTGCAATTTAAGTAGAAATAAAAGGGGAGAAAAGACATTGCAATAATGAGGATGTTATAAAGACCTGGTTCCAAAAACCAAAATTGCTATTCAGCAATATCTTTGGAAGAGGATGGGGGAATGATGGTATTTAGATCAGAAAATTTGGGTCAAATGTATCCCAAGGAATTAAGCGTTTATCTTCTCTGAGCAGAAAAGAGTAGAGGAGGGGAAAAAAGCGAGAAAGATTTTGAGCAAGAGATGCATAGCTCCTGCAAAGAAGTTATTATATATTTTTTATTATTTTCTGGCTCAAGTGGTTGACCTGCACTCATGGTCAAGTTCAGAGGTCAATTTTGCAGTGGCTCATCAAACTATATCTTTAAGTCTAGAGTCACAGAGGCCCTTCCTCCCATTGACATTTTTTTTTTTTTTTTTTGCAGTCATACTGAGGAACAAAGCTGGTTCTGCATTCCAGCATAATTTATTCTTCATTAGTCTAAGCTATGACTTGTTCATGATTACATTCAATTTCAATGTTTACAGATTCATTTTCATAATATTTCCTCTGGGTTTATTATTTCCATTTGTAAAAATTCACTAAGTCCTCCAAATCAGGGTAAGCTGATGTAATTTGCCAGGGGCCGTTGCTCTGACTCACATTGGGCCTAGAGCTTTGTGACAGCAGATGGATGATGCTCTACTTGAGAGAACTTGACTTGCAGACCCTGTGGTGACTTCCCCTATTCCTCAGGGGCTCCTTTGCTTGTCTCAGATTCCTGTGAAAAAGAATGTATGATGTCTTGGGAGGTGAGAATGGGCTTTGAGAGAACAGGTGGCTTTGGAATGTCATGGATAACTACACTTTGGTCTCAACATGGTCCTTGCCAGGGCATGCCTCCCTTCTCCCACCGGACCATCCATGTGGTTACCATGGGAATTGCCATGTAAGTACATTATACCAGCCTCTTGATGGTTGTGCGTTAGGCAATATGTTACTTATTTTTCTGTCTTTGAATATGTATTGATTCCAGAAATCTAGGCTTAGAAAAATGGGCATTTGTCGGGTAATGTAGTAAGTCATTAGTTTGTTCATTCAGTGCACATTTTCTAAGAACATAGTATGTGTTAGGTGCCAGGTTGGTTCCCAAGGCTACAACGATTTTATTCTCCAGTTCTTGAGAATCAGCCAATTGTGGCTTCCCTGGTGCATCTTCCAATCTTATAGATTTGATCAGCAAAGGAATGACAGGATTAATTTCTGTTATTAATTATATATATATTTTTAATTTTAATGTTTTTTATTTATTTCTGAGAGAGAGAGAGAAAGAGAGAGAACATGAGTGGGGGAGGGGCAGAGAGAGAGAGAGAGAGAGGAGACACAATATGAAGCAGGATCTAGGCCCTGAGCTGTCAGCACAGAGCCTGATGCGGGGCTCGAACCCACGAGCCATGAGATCATGACCCAAGCCGAAGTTGGATGCTTAACTGACTGAGCCACCCAGGCACCCCAATATATCTATATTAATGCCATTTTTTAGAAGATTTCTTTTTTTTAATTTTTTTTTTTTATTTTTTAAACTTTACATCCAAATTAGCATAGAAGGTTTCTCCAAGTGCTATTTGGATAAGCCATGTGGGTTTCTTCTGATAATGGACATCAAAGTACCCATTTTATCATTGTCTAAACAGGCCCAGAAAATTGCCTACAAACTTATATCAGAACCAAGGTAGTCTTTAATTTTCTTTCCCAAGATCTTGAGTGTATGGCAATCTTTTATTAATTGAGATGATTGCAGTCTAAAGTTAACAAAACACTTGATTTTAACTGACTTGACCACAAAAGGGAATGTATTGCCTTGTGTGACTCACCCACCTAGAAACCCATCTGACTTCAAGTGTGATTCTACAGGTACTTAAGCGAGGCCATCAGGACGTGGTTCTTGTATCTCTCTGTGTCTTTGGCCTGCTGTCTCTGTGCCGATCTCACTCTCCAATAGGCTCCCAGAGTCACCAGCTGGCTCAAGACAGCTCTTAGGCTGCATCCTAACTGGTTCAGATCCAGCATGAAAATGACCATGCGAAGTATGACCAATTGAAGTCGTGAAGTTCACTCTGACTGGGTTAGCTTAGGTCATGACCTCACTGCCTGGCCAATTCTGTTTTTGAGGAATTCTGATAAACTATTTTCTACCTTAAAAATTATCCCAAGGGACCATTCTTTCCTTTTCATCCTGAGCGTGTTTTGCTGTATCACAACTGAGGTTTAACTTAAGATTAACTTTAGTTACTTTGGCTGTTACTTTAGTTCATTTTTCCTTAGAATTTCCTCCTTATATAACATAAGTAGACCTAAAGCCTGGGCTTTTATTTTAATATAGAGCCCAGAAGTCACTGTTGTTTGAAGGCAGATTGTCCTCATTTGAGTTCTGACGGCAGCTCCTTTTCAGCCCAGCGAGAACTGTCTTAAAACTGCTCATTTCAACAGAGTCCCAACTATGTAGGTGTATTATCATTTCCCTGGCCACCCTGGACACTCAGCTGGCCTCTGGACTGCTTTATCACTTGGCATTTATAGATAGATGACTTTAGGGAAGCTCATTTTTTATCTGTAAAGTGGGCATAATAATGCATATCCTCCTGGATGTAGAGGGATTGAATGTGAAATTCTTTTGTAAACTGTAAAATGGAACTCAGTTTTAAAAGGACACTGCTGTTACTAGGAATCCAATATCCAATGGAATGAGGAAGGTTCAACTTATTTCACATAAAGCCAGGCAGTTTCTGAGTTCATGTGGTGCCACCTGAGCTGTGCCTGAGCCCTCAACGACCAGAAGAATGTATTCATCTGCGACTGGTGTCAGACTAGAAAGAGCTGAACGTTGTACACTTCAGGGTTGGCGTTATGATCTAGAGAATGCTTTGCATTTCTTTTCCCCAGATAATTCTCTGCTCTCCAAAATCCAAGACTTTACTTAACCAGTTTCCTGAGCCTGAGATGCTCTTCCTTTCCACAAGTACTTGCCAAAGTCTTATTATTCTCATGCCTTTCAGAAAACTCCATCAATCTTCCCTGTTGCAGCCCACTCATACAGGAACCTCCAGGTCCTCCCAAATCAAAGGCAAATTTGTCTTTTTTTTAATTTATACTGACCATGTCTTATTTCCATTTTGCTGCTGATTTAAGTTCTTGAAAGTCTTTCTTAGTAGATATTTAACACTTCAAGGACAAGGATTGTTTTTATTCACTTCTATATTTCCAGCATCTGGCATGGTTGTGATGTTCCAATCATGAAGGAAGATGGGAAGGTAGGTGGGTAGGTAGGTAGAGAGGAAGGAAGGAAAGAATTGAGCAAATATATCTGAGTGAGCATCCTTTTCTTGGCCACCCTGAACGCTTCTGCAAGGAAGAGAATTACTTTTCATATCAAGTCATGAAGCAGCCCTACATCTAGGCCGTGTCCACCCACACATACTATTGCTTATACCAACAGACCATCTTGGAATTAAACCTATAGTCATCTCTCCTTGCCCCGGGCTTCCCCCCAATCCCACCCCACTGTTAGCATGCTCTATGGTTCACCTTGAGCTGAGGGGCCTCTATCCAGGTGACTGCACCTTGTACTTAGGTGGCTAGAGCAATCGTATTGTGTTTGTCCTTTTATTATTTTGTCCTGCAAATCTGTGTTCCATACCGGATCATGAGGTATTCCCAGGAAAGGACTATGTTGCGCACTTTTCTGTTCAGTGATGCCAGTGACACCTCAGTGAGATTTGGAGAGGAACGGGCAGAGATCACGAGAAGCAGCAGAGGTAGATGAGTCAAGAGCTATAGGTGCAGAGATAAAGAGACAGATTTCACTGGGGTAGGGTCCGCCCACTTTCAGTCTTATCCCCTTCTGATTGCCTCCTTGACGGGTGTGCATGTGCCGGGGTGTGCACACGCGTGTGTGTGCACGTGACAAACTGAGAGTCTCCCAGACACAGCGTTAGATCTTTTG
Organism: Panthera pardus; assembly: GCF_024362965.1. Lineage (NCBI taxonomy): Eukaryota > Metazoa > Chordata > Mammalia > Carnivora > Felidae > Panthera > Panthera pardus. Next base: position 74,651,073 of record NW_026527002.1, on the reverse strand, counting down.
CATCAGAATTCCTGGGCTTCACGATCTCATGTGAAGGCATGGCTTATCTTGCCCTTTTTGTGAAGAGAATCAAAGTCGATCAGAAGACGGAAACCATTTGCCCAAGGTCACCTACCACAGGTAAGCCAGGATTCAAACCTAAGCTACTTGGAATTCAAAAATCACGTTCTTTTCATTAAGCCATCCTCCTTCTCTAGCCTGGGTACAACCTGGTCTCAAAACCACCTGTTCCCACCACCCCCCTCCATTTCTTTATAAACAGAGTGCTGCCTTCACATCTTTTTCCTTCCCTCCATAATCCCAGGTAGTCGAGGTTGGAATTACCCTGAGCATATCATCCTGTTGGCCCAGACAGCTTCATTATATGTGCCAAAGACATTGTGTTAGAAAATTATACATTCTGGCAAGAAAATCCCCACTATATCATTTTCAGATCAAATCTACTGTGAGTTTTGCATGCTAACAGATCAAAGGAAAACCCACAGAATGTCAGTGAGGTGTCACTCCTATAATATGAAACCTTCTCTCACCTCTGCTGCTGCTCAAATATTTTTTAAGCAAACAATTACTTCACACAATATGCCTCTCAAATTCTGTGCTCCCCAATTGTTCCTAAGAAACTAGAGTCCGCGTAGGAGGAACCAAAGCAAGACTGTCTTGACTTACCTAAATTAAGGGTTTACCAGCCTGTGGTGATGGAAATACTCCTGATTCATAGGGACAAAATTCCCAGAAAGAGAGCACATCAAATCAGGAAGGCGTTTCTCTCTGCCGGCCCGTGCCTTCGTGCCCTCCCCCACTTCCCGCCCTCTGTTTCTCCTTTCCATTTATTTCTTATTTATTTATTTATTTATTTTTTTTTAAAAAAAGTTTATTTATTTATTTTGAGAGAGAAAGAGAGTGCATGAGCAGGGGAGGGGCACAGAGAGAGGGAGAGAGAAAATCCTAACAGGCTCCGGGCTCAGCGTGAAGCCTGACAGGGGGCTTGATTCCAGGACCGTGAGATCATGACCTGAGCCCAAACCAAGAGTCAGGTGCTTAACTGACCGAGCCGCCCAGGCACCCCTCCATTGACTTTTTAAATTTATGTTACAGTGTGCTTAACTTACAAAGTCCTGTCGTTTTCTGAGCCTTCTACACAAACCACTGTTATCCCATCACCCACTCGGCAGAGGCAGTGGCTTTGAAACCATTCAGTTGGTTTATTTTTCTAAACGACCCATTGTCTTTGTCCATTCAAGCCACCATAACAAAATACCACAGACCGGGGAGCTTAAACAACAAACATTTATTTCTCACGGTTCTGGAGGCTGAAAGTCCGGGACCAGGGTGCCAGTGTGGTCTGATTCTGGCAAGGCCCACTGCCTGATTCATACAAGGCCATGTTTTTGTTGCGTTCTCGCGTGGGAAGGGGCCGGGAGGTTCTCTGCGGTGTCTTTGATAAAGGCACTGATCCCGTCATGAGGGCTCCCCCTCCAACTCCCAAAGGCTCCATCCGCTCCAATACCATCCTCCTGGGGATGAGGTTTCAGTGTATGAATTGAGGGAGGATATAAACATTCGGTTTATGGCGCCTGTTGTCCCGGCACCTGTCCGTTACTTACAGGTAACCCTTTCACTTCCCGTAATAGAACTTGAGGCTTTGTTTGTTTTCACACCTCCCCCCCCCCCCACGCATACTCCGCATTTCTACATCCTCAACACACAATGTTTATGTTATCATGGCTACACAAACACTAACAGCTGATGCCACGTATACTCGGTTCTATTGCATTTTCCTACCTTGTGTTTCCTTTTCCTCAAAGTTATTGTTTTGTTTGATTTGCCTGTTTGCTTACTTTTTACCTGTTGTTCTCACTAACTCTGACCAGATTCTGCCCCTGTTGTACAAATCTCTCTAAATATATGAAAAATTAGATAGCCTGTCATTTTTATCTTTTTTGAAAGAAGCTCTCCCACAGCCTTCTGTCCTGTTTCCAATCCCCCTAGTTGTTCCCTAGAATTATGGTCCAACTGTTAACTTCAGCTCTTTCTTTGCCATCGTCCTGCAGATTACTTTTGCCTCTCTCATACTGAATTCTCAGTTTTTAAAATCTATCCTACCCTTCCTTTGGCTTATGCCTTAGTTTGAATGGAGCACATTTTCTATTAGCTTTTTGATAATAGTGTACTGGATGAAAGGTATTTGAGATATTCTGACAATTTTTTTTTCTAGTCTCATACTGAATTGATTGTTTTGCAGTTGACCCTTGAACAACATGGGTTTGAAGTGCATGGGTCTATTTACCTGTGGATTTTTGTTTTCAATGAAAAGAGTACAGTACTGTGAATATATTTTTTCTTACGATTTTCTTAATATTTTCCTTTGTCTAGCTTACTGTATTGTAAGAATTGTAAGCACACATACAAAATATGTGTTAGCTGGCTGAATATGTTATTGATAATGCTTCTGGCCAACAGTGGACTATTTGTACATAGTTACGTTTTGGGGGAGTCAAAGGTAGATGCAGACTTTTGACTGCGTGGGGTCAATGCCCCTAAGCCCCATGTTGTTCATTTACTAGACTTTGAATTCTAAGATGAAATAATTCTGACATCAGAATTAGAAAGTCACTCTTTCATATCATCCAGATTTCATTATTACTGGTGAAAAGCCCGGTTCTTATCTATTCTTGACCCTGCATATGAAAATGTTTTTCCCTTTCTCTTGGAAGCTGGTAAGATCTGCCTAGCCTCAGAGTTGGTATATTCACTTTCTATCACTACATGACAAGTTACCATAAACTGTGTGGCTTGAAACAACACTCAGGTTTTGGTTCACAGCTTTGTAGGGACAGAAGCGTGATATGGTGTGGGTGAGTTCTCCATCCAGGGCATCACAAGGTTGAAATCAAAGTGCCAGGCTGGCCAAGTTCTTGTCTGGACACTGTGAAAAAATGCCTTCCAAACTCATTCTTGGAATTTGGTTCCTTGCTCTTGGAGATCCATTTTCTTGCTGGTTGTCACCTGAGGGTTCCGTGACACATGGCTCCTTCCATCTTTTTTTTTTTTTTTTTTTTATGTTTATTTATTTTTGAGACAGAGAGAGACAGAGCATGAATGGGGGAGGGGCAGAGAGAGAGGGAGACGCAGAATCGGAAGCAGGCTCCAGGTTCTGAGCCATCAGCCCAGAGCCTGACGCGGGGCTCGAACTCACGAACCGTGAGATCGTGACCTGAGCTGAAGTCGGACGCTCAACCGACTGAGCCACCCAGGCGCCCCCGTCCATCTTAAAGCCAACAGCGGGGCATCAGGTGCTCGGGGGCTTGCAGTATCCGCCTTCCTTTTCTGCACCTGGTCAGAGGAAGCTCTTTCTCTTAAAAGGCTCATGCTTCTGACCATGTTAGATCAGGCTCACTGGGGCCGTCTCCCTAATTAATGTCGACTGTGCAGGTAGTATAACCTAATCACAGGAATAAGATCCGTCATATTCCCAGAACAGGGCAGCGATACAGGGAGTGGGGCATCTTCAGGAGCCCTGCTTTTAGTTCCGACTGCCACGGTCCTGAAATATTATGGTGATGTGACTTTGTGCACCTGAGATTTCTACCTGCTGTGCGGAGCTTCAGGTAGACACTTCCAGTCTTGGAATTAAAGACTTCAGTTCCGGGAAATCCTCCTGAACCGTTTCTTCCCAACCCCATTGGTTAGTTCCTGTACTCCATTTTCTCTGTTCTATTGTACCTTCTGTGTTTGTCCTCCAATCTTATTCCTTCTTTCTCATTTCCCTTCCCTTGGTTTTCGTGCGTTACTTTCCGGGAGAATCACGTACCTTCAGCCTCCAGTTCTGCTGTCCTTTTTATTCATTTCCGAAGTTATATTTTTAATTTCCACGAGCTCATGATATTATCTTCTTTAAAAAATATATTGTTCTTTTCATGTATCAGAGGTACAGGATGTTCTCTGATCTATCCAGGGTTATTAATGACAGTTTTTCTTTTTCAACTTTCTTCCCTAGGTTGTTTTATTCTGTTTGTTCTCATTTCCTGTCTTTTGTGTTGAATGCTTCTCAAATGCTAGGAAATCCTTGAATATCTGACATATTTGGGAATCAGCACATGGGATTAAGTCCTGTTTACTATATTTCATACTATAACCTTGTATGATGAGCGCAATCCAGTGAGGTGTAGTCCTGAAAGATACATACAATTAATACCCCTCTAATCCTCATTACTCAGAAAGTATGGGACAGGGTATAAGGGCTTTTTATTTTTTTGCTATAATTTATATTTTTAGCCTTTTAACCAAATAGGGACAGTATAAGGGAGTATCTTAAGAGTTTGGGGAGTCAGAACTAGCCTGACCTGGATTCGATTATTTTTTTAAATTAATTTATTTATTTTGAGAGAGAGAGAGACAGAGAGAGAGAAGGGGAGGGGCAGAGAAAGAGGAGAGAGAATCCCAAGCAGGCTCCATGCTGTTAGTGCAGAGCCCAATGCGAGGCTTGATCTCATGAACCACATGATCATGACCTGAGCTGAAATCAAGAGTTGATGCTTACCGGACTGAGCCACCCAGGTGCCCCTGGATTAGATTCTTAATACTGGAAATCCATAGCTGAAGTATGTTGAGCAAGTCAGTGAACTTCTTGGAGATTCAGTCTTGCCATCATCTGTAGAATGTCATCTATCACATAAAGTTGCATGTGTCATATGAGATGATGCAAAATGCCACACGCATGGAAGTGATTCTATGAATTGAAACCATTGTTAAGGGGAAACGTGTTCCATCATTGTTCTTACTACTGTCATTATTATGAATATGAAAATATCTAACACAGTTCCTGATACATTACTAACGTTCCTTACTGCCTCCATTTGTTGGATTCTCCATCCCCTGGGGATTGGACAGTGATGGAGTGACACATGATTATGTGGACCTCCCGTCACCTGTCACTTCACATCACTTCACTGTCTTTTATTTCCCTTCACATCATTTCACTTCACTTTACTTGACAAATTTTCTTAAAAATACTACATGCACATGCCCAAACTGGCTATTTTATGTATACTACCTATTACAGTACATATAGTATATATTGTACAGAGAATATATAGTTATATAATACACACTGTCATATATAAATGAATGTTTATATTAGCTGTAAGTGCATCCTTCATAATTACCTGTATTTGCAGATGGGTAGGCATTTCCTTGATGCTTCGAGGACCACAAAAGCTTCTTGAGGTTAATGTGACAGTGGCAATTTAACAGAATTTTAAAGCATGAATAGAATTTGGACACAAAGATAAGGGACAGTGGCCTCATAAATGGAGTTTCAGGCTGCAGGAAAGCATTAGCAGCATCCAGGGGGTGGGTAAGCATTCAAACATTGCTCAGAGCTCCCACCAGGTCACAGCAGCCAAGAAGGCTCAGACTATGTCCACTACTTACAAAGATAAATGCTTGTAGACCATATGGGTTTGGACTTCATTCAACTAGTACTCCCTGTTGCAAAGGATTAGTTTAAAAGCTGTCAAACACAGGGGTGCCTGGGTGGCTCAGGGGGTTAAGCGTCTGACTTTGGCTCAGGTCGTGATCTCACGGTTTGTGAGTTCGAGCCCCGCATTAGGCTCTGTGCTGACAGCTCAGAGCCCGGAGCCTGCTTTGGATTCTGTCTCTCTTTCTCTCTTTCTCTGTCTCTCCCCCTCCCCCAGTTGTGCTCTGTCTCTCTATCAAAAATAAATAAAGTGTAAAAAAAAAATTAAAAGCTGTCAAAAACTGGTGAAGGGGTGCCTGGGTGGCTAAGTCGATTAAGTGTCCAACTCTTGGTTTCGGCTCAGATCATGATCTCACAGTTTCATGAGTTCGAACCCTGTGTCAGGCTCTGCACTGATGTGCTGAGACTGCTTGGGATTTTCTCTCTCTCTCTCTGCCCTTCTCCTGCTCACACTGTCTCTGTCTGTCTCAAAATCAATACATAAACTTAAACATAAAAAAAAAACTGGTGAAAAAATGGGCACTCCTTTTACCTTTTAATGGTAGAAAAACAGTTTTGGGTAGCACATATTCATATATTATTTTATTGAATGATTAATCAAGCAAAGGCATGTTAAGCTCTAATCACCTGCCAAGTAGTTTGCTTAGCAGTTGTGATATGCTGGTGAACAAGACAGACCTGGTCTGGGACCTCAAGGAATTCAGTCTGATAGAGACAAGTACATAGACATCGCAGTGCAGTGTAATAAATGACCAGTTACCTATCAGGAGAAAGAATCCTTCTCACAATAATGACAAAACTAGCAAAAGCTTAAGAATAAATATGGAAGAAATAGGAAATATGGAATACAGAAGAAATACGGAAGAAATACGAAAAATATGGAAGAAATACGAAAGTCCCACATGAAAAAAAAAAAAGATAAAACTTGGTTGATGGATACAGAAGAAGACTGAGGCCAATGGAGAGACATAATTTTCCTGGATGGGAAGAGTCAAAATTGTAAACATGGTAGCTTCCTCCAAAACCAGTCTACAAATTCAACACAGATCAAAATAAAATTTCATTAGGATTTCCAATGGGACATGCCAAGCCAACTGTTCCAGATCGGGTTTTCTAAGAAAGAGCTGGAAGGTGGGATTGGGCTTGGTATGAGATTCATGTTGATGGGGTGGGGGTGCTTGTGAGACATTAGGTAAGAAGGGGCAGGGAAGGTGGGGGGGGACCCTTAGGCAATGATTCACGTCCGACATCCAGAGATGGGAGGTGGGAAGAAGGGTGGTAGCAGGAAGAGTCTCAGTGTGCAACCCTGTTCTGAGACAGTCTTCGCCAGTGCAGTGGGTAGTACCTGAGCAAAGGTGGCCCCCCCAGCACTGGGAGGAATAGGCTGGAACTAGTAACCGTGTCATGCTCACTCATTTTTCCCAAAGGTTGGTGGTTGGGGCTGTTGGTCACCTGTGGTCCTTGTACCAAGTGCTCTTGAAGGGGATCTGGGTGGAGACCTTCTGGGCTGCCCCAGCCAATGCCTTGTGCTATGATGATTCATACTCCAGGCATCGCGTGGACCACTTTTCCTGAAAAGAAACTTGAAAGAAGAAGTTATTTTGGGACAAACTGCAGCCTTAGTTCGCTACAGGTGATCTTGGGGTTACAAGTAGCACTTACACTTCCCTCCTTCACTGTCTATTCTAATTCTCCCCATCTCCTGATACCATCATTACGGGTCTTCGTGGCTACTTGGTGGGATGACCCAAACCTTCGTTTCCGAAGGGGTTCGAGCCTTCAGAGCAGCCTTGCTGCACACGTCTGCTCACAGTTGCATTAGGCAAGGGAACATAGGAAGCATCCGTGGGGATTATGGGTTCCACACACATTTCTCCCCACTCCCAGTGTGTAAAAGCAGCCCTATGTCCTTCTGCTGATCAGTGTCCCTTCTGAGATGGTGACTCCCCCTTATTACCTATTGGGCTCCAGGCATAAGAAAACCCTAGCAGCAGCAGCTTGTTGTTAGAAAGGGCTCCTGCTGTTTCCCAGCAGGAGAACACCACTTTTGGTGAGCAGGACTTCAAACACTGCAGAGTTTCAGTGACAGGTAACAAAATGCTCCCTGGCGGGTCATTGTGACTAATGGAAATTGGTGCTATTCCTACTTTCATCCCTTGGTTCCTGAATCTATATATTCTTCCCACTGGGACACAGTGCCAGACAGAAGTCTCTGGTTTAATGCACACACTGCATCTGGGAGGATGGCAGCCAGTCCTCGCAAAGTATTGTTTCCAAGCTGGCCCTTCAATTCTTCTTTCAGTAGTCCATTCCAGCAGTCCAGGGTTGGCTACTTTGGGATGAGAAAGTATGCGATAAGACCATGGATTCCACAGTCATGGGTCCACTCCTGCATCTTCTCTGAAGTCAAGTAGGTCCTCTGGTCCAGGGCTTAATTGCATGGATTCTACACCTATGGATCAAGAATTCCATGATTTTCAGGAGATTATGGTGCTGGATGAGGCTTTTTGGTCAGGAAAGGCAAGCCTATAGCCAGAACTGGTATCTGTCCCTGAGAGACAAAACTGGTCATTCCAGGATGGAAGGGGATCAATGTAGTCAACTTTCCACCAACTGGTAGCTGGCCTCTATATTAATTATGTATTCCTATATAACAAACTATTCCAAAATTCCACAGCTTGAAACAACAAATATTTATGATCTCCTAACATTTCTGAGAATAAGAATTCTGGGATCAGCTTGGGTAGGTCATTGTGGTTCAGGGTTTCTCAAGCTGTCATCTGGGGCTGCTGTGATTTGAGAACTTGACCAGGGCTGGAGGGTCTGTTCCCCTACGTATGACCACAGACCTTTTGTGTGCCAGGCCTCTCTTAGGTTCCTTCTTTTGTGTCACTGCACGGAGCTTCACATTGTACACCCGGCGTCAATGTGCATTGATCAGACGCTGCGTATCAGGCATCACACAAGCTTTGTTGCCTGTTACTGATTGTGTCTTCGTAGCTGCTATGTAAAGTAGGATTGTCATTTCAGTTTAATACCTGAGGACACTGATGCCCAGAGAGTTGAAATAAGTTGCCAAAGACACAGAGTTGGTGGTGAAATAGGATATAGACTCCAATGTTTCTGACTTCAAAACCTACCCTACATGAGGAACTAAATTAAGTTGTATTTAATTCCTGAGTTGTGGATGCCTCATAAATGACCTTAGGTTGATATCCTGAATCTGTTCCCATATGTCTGTGTTATCCCTGAGTCCACCGTGCTTCCTCTGAACCCACTCTGTGAAAGTGTAGAAGTCTTCCAGGGTGACCTACCCAATTAGAAGAAGATCCAATGTGCTATATATTAAGCTCTGAGGAGGAAAAGACCTCTTCTTAGTGTCTTCACAGTATGATGTTGTGTTTAATAACCCTGAATGTGAAAAATCAAGAACATAAAAAAAACCCTAATTATACTCTCCAGGCATCTGGGGTCCAAGAATTAGCTACTTTGCCTTAGTAAAATGAGAGAACATTAGACCTAGCAGGAAATCAGAGATTCCCTAGGACAACAGGCTCTAATTTCAGATGAGAAAACAGAGTCCCAGAGAAGTAAGATGTACTCAAAGCCACACAGCTAGTGAACCGGAGAGCTGGCAATAGAGTTCCATTTGCTTGTCCCCCAGGAAAGAGCCCTTGCTACCCTGGATCTTAGCAGCCCAAGATGAAATATTAAGCCAACACAACTCTTTGAAGAACGCACTGATCACTGAAGGTTCTATCAGATTTTAAACTCCTGTTCTCTCCCCTTCCTCTCCCCCCACCGCCCCAGCATTACACCGCACGTAAAATGGCGGCTCAGTAAATTGTTAACTAATTATTTGACTAAACTACAAGGTTAGAATTTGCTTTAGGCATTTATAGAAGTGGAAAGTAAATGAAGACGGGTTCTCTGCTTGCCATATAGCTAAGTAGCCTGGGAAAAGGAAAGAGAGAGGGCTGACTGCAGAGGGTAGAGGGGGTGACATGAGCAAGTGACCTGTTTTTCTGCCTTCAGTGTGAGGGCAGGCCAAAGCCAGCACCACACTGGAAGGCTGCAAGAGCAAAACACAACAAAACAAGACACTCCACTGAAACATTAAAAAACCCTAAAGACAGAACAAATGAAATTTATCATTTTTCTGGCCTTTTGAACCAGAGGTCAGAGACTGGAGTGACTGTGTCAACCGGGAGGGAGGGTGCCTGGAAGGAAGGAGTCAGGAAGGGAAGCCTGAAATTCCAAGTACAAACTCTGCCCAGTCTCCGGGGTGCCTCAAGAACTACGGGAGCGTGGGACAAATTCTAGCTTAGACATAAAGGTGAGCTGAAACGTGAGCTACCCCTAAGAGCTGGAGTTGGCAGTTTTAGTGTGATCAAATTAACAGCCTGATTGAACAGAGCAAACAAATGAGCAGTCAAATAAAACCACGTTTCAGGAGAATCTAACAGAAGCTGGAGTCTCCAGCTAGCACGCTAACATGTCCAGGACAGATTTTAAAAAAATTACTCAATAGATGAAGGACCAGAGATCCCAGGAGAGAAGGAGCCATCCCCGACGTCAAACAGAGCGGATCTGCTTTATTTTCTCCTTATATTTGGTTCCATGTAATGTTCCACTAATGCTACTAAATAGTGGTTTGCAAATCTCTGAAGTTCGGTGATCTCCAAGGTGGTTTCTATGTCTAGCACTCAATAGGCTCGTTATCCAGCCTGTATACTTGGAAAGAATCCTCAGGAGAGCTCTGCTTTGTGGTTCGTAAGGACGGATGTTTGCGGTAGTGTGAGGCGGTGCTTCTCAAACTTCAATACGTGCTCACGTCACCCAGGCTTTTGTTGAAATCTGTTCCAGGAAGACTGGAATGAGGTTTATGGGTATGCATTTCTAACCAGGTGAAGCTCATGCTGTTGGTTCAAAAATCACACGTTGAGTAGCAAGTTTCTTAGGGACACAGATTCCTGGTGACACGCCATGAGGAAAAGTTTCAGTCACCAAATAAATGTGCAACTACTATGTACTCCAACTGTTGTTATGGATTTACAGAGCACATTAGATATTCACCGTCTCTGAGAAATACTGCAGAAATTGGGCTGTGTGTTAATTCAGTATTTCCCAAACTAATTTCACCACAAAATCGGTTTTTGAGGAAAAAAAAATTCTATTCTACAACACAGAACAGGTGCTTTATAAAACACAGTTTGGAGACCATTTTATTGTAAGGTGATCTGAAGAGAAATGCATACAACTGTTTTATGTGCTTACTCAATCCTTGTTTCCGTGTTATCAAGGAAACCACATTCTCACATTTTTACTTGAGAATAAACCAGATACAAGGCTTCCTTGAATTTTGCTTGAAATTTCAAATGCTAACTCTTTGGCAGTCAGTTGAAGAAAAATATGTGTGTCAGGAGTTGCCTTAACTAGATATGGTTGATGGTGTCAGCTACACCGGTCTAATTTGAAGGCCTTGGGAAATGCCTCGGTCTAGAAACCATTACTCCACTGACTGAGTACTCCACTATTGAGGAGTTATTTCTCTGGCTCAAGCTTCCCTTATCCCCTCTTCTCAACCCAACATACTGACACATACTAGGTGGAAAGAGTTGCCATGAGACCTTTCCCACAGGGCAGTGAAAAAACAGTGAACAAAACAGATGGTGTCATTGTCCTTCATGTCCATGGCCAGCCCTTCAAGGTGTTCCCACATATCCCTTGACTTTCCCAATAACCTGATGATAAAACTAGGCATGGATTATCATTTCTGTTTTCTTTTTAAAATTTTTTTATTAAGTGTATTTATTTATTTTGAGAGAGAGAGACAGCGAGAGTACAGGATGGGCAGAGAGAGAGAGGGGGAGAGAGAGAGAATCCCAAGCAGGCTCCATACTGTCGGCACAGAGCCCAATGTGGGGCTCAAACCCATGAAATTGTGAGATCATGGCCTTAGTCAAAACTGAGTCAGATGCTTAACCAAATGAGCTACCCAGGTGCCCTGTGGATGATCACTTCTGTTAAACAGACAAGGGAATTGCAGCAGAAAGGAGAAGTTATTTGTTTGAAGTCCTCAGTCTACTGGAAGGGTCAAGATAAAGGGTAACTAAAGACACGTAAGAGTTAGTCAACTTCTCTTAGGTGCCAGGCACTTCATATATTTGATTATGTAACCTCATTTGATAGATTGGAAAACCGAGATGCAAGGAAAGTAGTCACTTATCCCAGTTCATAAATGGGATAAGGAGGATTCAAGCCCATCTGACTCCAGGTGTTGTAATGTGGGCACCTGTGATATTTCTTCATCTGTTTGAGACATTAGCAGCTACCAAACCTTGGACATGAGGGTGAAGGTCTTCACAAAGATAATGAGGTGTAAGATTGGACACTTGCCACAGAGGAGTTTTCTTGACTGTTGCCTATGTCCAACCCGGCTTTTCACTGCATGATTTCCCTTTTTCTCCCCCCTTTTAAATGTATTGCATGATAATCCTGTACAAAATGGTGTTTTTGCCATCTCATTATTCCTTAATGTCTTTAATGGAACACTTTAGTCATAGGGTGTATTTTTATAACATTCATCTGAGAGAAACTCTGAAGATTAAAAAAAAAAAAAACACATGTTCTAGAATCTCTGTCTTGACATTGAGCCAGCCCATACCTGCCATGCCGATTTTGATTGTCTGGAGTCTTTTTTTTTTTTTTTTTTTAGTTTATTTATTTATTTTGAGAGAGAGAGAGAGAGAGAGAACACATGAACAGGGGAGGGGCAGAGAGAGGGAGAGAGGGGATCCCAAGCAAGCTCTGTGCTGTCAGCACGGAGCCCAACTGGGGGCTCAATCTCATGAACTGTGAGATCATGACCTAAGCCAAAACCAAGAGTTGGATGCATAACCAACTGAGCCATCAGGTGCCCTGACTGTCTAGAGTCTTAAAAAAAAAAATTCTTCCTAAGCAGAAACACTAATCAGTGAGAAAGAAAAAAAGAAAAGACACCTTAAAATGTCTCATAAAGCAACCTGGACGGACAGGCCTCTTTGATGATCAGGCCTCTAAATGCAGAGGAATGTTGGGTGACTCAGACCAAAAGTATGCACAGACCAAACTGGCCACAATCCCCTCTGCTGCGAACAAAATCCAGCAAGGTTTAGAGAAGACACTGTCTTCTTCGGCTTGAGAAGTCCTTTAGGAAGAGAGACTTTTAGCCATCTGAAAGGAGACCATTTCACCACATCCTCATGATGGGATTTGATGTTTTTCATAGAATTTCACACTGTACATGTCCAGTGTGCCTTGTAGATCATTTAAAATGTATTCTTTTTTTTTTTTTTTTTTTTTTTTTAATTATAAGCCCAAGTGAAAATACATGTACTGCTGATAAGTCAATCACTAAGTCATTCTTGCACTCCATCTGGGTTCTGGCCTGGACTTTGGGGAACACGTGCCAGCCAGTGGGCAGGGCATTTCCATGTGCATCATGTCAGTTAAAGTTTACTGTTGCCACAATAATAAGAGTGATCAGTTGTTCACCTTATTATGCACCAGGCACTGTGATAGATGTTTACGTGGTGCCTGCCGTAATCCTGTAAGATCGGCGAGACTTCCCAAGCCTAGCTGCCCATGAGTCTCAACTGAGACTCTTTATGAAAAGAAGTCCCTACTCAAAACCCACTGAGTCAGAATCTCTGGGATAGAAGCATGAAATCTCTATTCTGCAGTAGCTTTCTTGGGAATTATGAGGCAGTCTGAAGTAAACCGGCATCTGGGAAAGATAAGACAGAAGTTGTTATCTTGATTTTATTCATTAGGAAACCAGACCTCAGAGATAAATATGTGTCCGAGATATGCAGGGTTATCACCGATTCCCCCTTCCGCAGATTTCAGAGCATCCTCTAAAGTGTATAACATGCTAGGCTGGGAACTGAAAAGTTCATTTCCCAGACTCTACTGCCAGCAAGCTTATGTTAATTTTACCAATGGGGGGCACTGAAGGACCCTGGAAGGCAGGAGAAAGGGGAGGCCCTTTTTGTCCCATTGGCAGCTTCTCTTGCAGAGGTGGTTGCAGGGGCAGGGAATTTATGGCAGGCTACTGCAGCTCTAGCCAAATGGGCAATGTCTGCTGATCCCCAGGGTGAGTGGGGGCCTCTGGGTTCCTACTCAGGGCAGTGACAATTCAGGAACGACGGCAGCAGTGGCCTTGGTTTGGGGGACAGCTTGGGTTTCTGGGTTCCAGGCTTGGAGTAGAAATCTGGGATTTGGGGGTAACAGTCCTCTCTTCTCTTTCACTCCTTCAGCCCTCCCAACACCTTGGTAAACATTTCCCTGCATGAAGTCCCTCTTTGCTTGAAATAGAGTGGTTCTCTTTCCATGGTTGGACATTAACTGACATGGGTGACCTAGTTGTCATAGTTATCACTTGTCAGAGGGGCAGGGTGGGGAGTCAGCTCCAGGCTCTGTGACTGCAAAGCCCAAGTTCTTAACCAATATCAAATGTATCAAAAGCTCTGCCCAATAAGGTATTCACTTATGTAGGGGAAGAAAGCTTTTTGCCATTCATTCTTTTTATCTACTCAAAAAATACATACTGAGAACTTATTCTGTACCTGCCACTGTGATAAGTTCTGGGGATAAAAAGTTGAATAAAACATAGCTCCTGCTACCATGGAAGGAAAGTTCATAGACAAGTAATTGTAAGACAATGTGGGACGTTCAAGGTTGGACCAACTTCTAAGGATGGGCCCATTTTCACATGACTGTTACTGTAACATCATGAAGAAGTCAAATGGGGTGGTATTTGGGGACGATAGACCTGGGGACAGGAAGTCCTTTGTGAGAACAAAGCAGTTACCTCTGGGTGGAGAAGCCAACAGGTATTGACTGACCTACTTCCGTGAGGACCCTCCTGTGTTATTCATTTATTCATGTGTTCACTCAATTAATAGCATTGAGTGCTTTACTATAGGCCTTCTCTGTATCTTTGGACTAAAGCACTTGAGCAAAAAAAGAAAAGGGTGTTTGATCTCATGGGCCTTCCATTTTTAGGGAGAGACCATCAATATGTAAGTAAACAAGTGAGATCATTTCATGTTATGAAAAGTACTCTAAAGGAAATAAGCAGGGATATATGAGAGCAACCGAAGAGGGGATATTTTAGGTATACTTTTGTTAGCGGGGATATTGGTATAGAATCCACTGTCCTTGTCCTCCAGGAGACAGTGGAAAAGGGCATAATGGGTCTGCAAGATTGAAAAATGTGTCTCAGCTTACAAGAGCCACATGTGAGAGCCCGGCCGGTGGAGAGCCTCCTCAAAGCTGGCACCTTCCTCCCAAGAAAGCGCTCCTACAGGGGTATTCAGAGTGCGGGTTTTTCAGGCCAGAGGCTGGCTTCTCATCACTCCTTTTGCAGCTCACAGTGGGAGAGGTGTGGCATAGTGCAAATGATCATAGATAATGGCAGTCCCCACTCTGGGTCTGAAAGCTGGCTGCACCACTGCTAATCTCTGCATCTCAGTTTAAACCTGCAAAATGGGTATAATAATCCCCAAATCACAGAACTATTTATTTTGAGGATTGAATTCCGTATTCAGTGCATCTCACCTCGTAGATTCCCTGGCTCGTTCATTGAATTGATCCATGTGAAATATGTAAGCACATCAATGTTAGAAATCATTGCGCTTTCTCACAAAGTGATAGATCTCTCTCCGAAGGGTTGGAGGAGTTGGATGTGAGACAGGATTCCTTCTCCTTCACTCTCTGTCTACCTAACTAGAGATGATGGAAAGAATGGGTGGGTCTTCCTCGTGGAATGGAAGGCCTTCTGCTGGCCAACTCTTCCTGGTTGCCTCGGCTCCCTTAACAACCACATGTATGCTCAGCCTCATCTGCAAGAACCCCAGTTTGCCAGTGTCCTTCTGAAGCTCCGTTCCCTGGAACTAACCACAGTCCTCTAGCTTGACTCTGGCCACAGCTGAAAATAGCCCAACCACTACAGCCCTTGAGTTGGATACCACGCTGGACATGTAGCTTCAGAGGGTATTGGAATCTTAGAAGCAACCACATTGGACTATGGGTTCATGCTGTACTTGTAGCCAGTTCAGACTTACACACGCCTGTGAAATAATTAGGACACCAAGAGCCCCAACTTGTGTTTCTGCATGTCAGGCTTTCACCCCCAGTTCCGGTCTCCATACTGATTCCTGCAAAACTCCTCTAGACTTAAGGAAGATCTTGGCGGAGCCATGGTATTTGTTCATGGAATCATTGCTAGAGCTGGGTGTATGGACTGGTGTATACGACACTCTTTATATGTGTTTATTAAATAAATAACTATTTTAATTAGTACAAAAGTAAAAAACTACTTAGCTCAAAAAAAAAAAAAAAACAATGGGAAGTATCGTGCAGTCAAAAAAAAAAAAAAAAAAGAAAGAAAGAAAAGAAAATGACTCATAATTCCATGCTGTTACATGTCGTCCCAAATAGTATCAAATCATTTGTGCTTTTAGGTAACTTGAATTGTCTTAATGCATTATTAACACTCTTTATGACAACAAACAATTCGTACAACACCATTTGGATAGCTGCAAATCAACTCATTACATTAATAGTTGCAATTTTTTTAACAGGATTTATTTAAATAAGTGAAATTGTTGAAACTTTAGGTTGTTTCCAGGTTTTTTTGTTTGTTTTGTTTTACATGTAAAGATCTCAGTACATACATTTTACTCCACATCTGACTGTCCCTTAGTGTAAAGTCCTAGAAACAGAAGCATTGGATCAAAGATAATGTGTGTATTTTTAAGATTTAAAGAAAATATTTATGTCAGTTTGACGTCCAGAACCATGTATGGCAATATCCTTTTCTCTGTACCCATTCTGAGAGTAGATAAAGGGGGGAGGGAATAGAACCCATGTCATAGACTTGATTGGAAAAGTAGTGAGTTAATATACATCAAGTGCGCAGATTTTGCTTAGTACATGGCAAGTGCTCAATACTGGTAGTTATTACTATAATTACTATTGCTTCTATAGCCCACATATAATGCCAACTTCAATTACTTTCTTCCACTAATGTAATTCATTCACTGTAACAGCAAAACCTCTATTTCTCATCCCATCAATCAGAGAGAGGGAGGAAGGGAGGGAGAGATAAAGAGAGGGAGAGAGAGAGATGTCTGCAATTATATCGAAAGGCAAACCTTGGGGGTGGGGGGAAGTCTGCCATTCTCTGTAATTTATAGAATTCCCCATTTTCTCTGGGAACCTGCCTCTTGGAACCTTTCTTCTCTTGCTCTAACCTGCTTTTGTCTTGCTACACAGAGGTATTTCTAGGAGAGGTCCCTCCTGCTCAATTGTGCTGGACACATTAATTCTTAGATCTCCTATTTTCCTCTTTTTGGTTTACTTTATCATTGGTTTGGAGAATGTTCTTAAGTAGCTTTCTCAGGAAAGGAGCATATGAGGCAAAATCTGTGTCTGAAAAATGTGTTTACCGGGAATAGACTCCTAGATTTCAAATAATTTCTTCGTTAAGTTATAGACATACATGCTTCTAATGAGAAGTAGCATGCCTTTGTGATTCATATGGCTTCCTAAGCTTCAGATTCCATCTCTCTCTCTCTCTCTCTCTCTTTCTCATTGTCACTCTTTCTCTCTTTTCTTTCTTTTCTCCAACATTTTAGGACCTTGACATCGTTGATGTGGAAATTCTCATGATCTCCATAGATGAGGGGTTTTGTTTAGTCTTCCTATTAGAATCTTAGAAGCACTTTCAATATAAAAAAACTACATCTCTCCAGCTCTACTAAGTTATCTTTTATTATTCGTCTTATACTTCTGCACTCCTCTGTGACCTAGTTCCTTACTTCTGGAATTCCTACAAGTTATAGAAGAGCTCAGGTATTGATCACCTACATTGTTTGTGCTTCTTCCCATATGTTCCATCTCTTTGTTTTTGGGGGACTAGGTTTCGAAAGGTTTCTTCGATGATAACTTCCCGTATTTCTACTGATCTTTCTTTTCTGCAGCAAATATTTTAAAATGTGAAGAACTTTTCCTTATTCTTTCCTTGTTTCTTTCACTTAGTTTTGATTTCTTGCATATGAATGTGATCGTGGTACGTCATCAATGTTCCTAGAGACTGTTGCTAACACAGTTTTCTTTTATTTCATTCTCTAATGTCCTGCACAGTGTTCATGTTCCACCAGGTCAGGCTTCCTGATGATTTTCCTTGACCTTCATTTTCTGTGTTTCAGGATTCTTTGTCCAAAAGACAAATAATATTAAGTTTTGGCAAGAATCCAGATACACCAAAATCCCAATACATTGATGGTGGGAACGTAAAATGGTTCAGCCACTTTGAAGAACACTTTGCCAGTTTCTTAACAGTTTAAACCTGAACTTAGGATATAACCCATAGATTCTACACCTAGGGATCTGCACAGGATAAAGATACATGTCCACAGAAGACATCTGTGGATGTTCATAGCAGCGTTAATCATAATAACCAAAGCTACAAACGATCCCAAATTTCATTAGCTGTTAAATGGATGAAGAAAATGAAGTATGCGGCATACTTTATTATTCACCAATAAAAAAGAATAAATTATTGATACTAGCTTCAACAAAGATGAACCTCAAAACCATTATTCTAGGGGCGCCTGGGTGGCTCAGTTGGTTGGGCATCCGACTTCAGCTCAGGTCATGATCTCGCGGTCTGTGAGTTCGAGCCCCACGTCAGGCTCTGTGCTGACAGCTCAGAGCCTGTAGCCTGCTTCCGATTCTGTGTCTCCCGCTCTCTCTGCCCCTCCCCGACTCATGCTCTGTCTCCCTCTGTCTCAAAAATAAAAACAAACATTAAAAAAATTTAAAAAAAAAGGTCAAAAATCCCTGCTTGAGCAGTTTACAGTCCAATGGAAGACACAGCAAGTCAAGAATAAGGAAATTATAATGCACGTTGGAGACAGAAAAGGAGAGACAGTAAGAAACACAGAAGAGGGGCACCTGGGTGGCTCAGTTGGTTGGGCATCTGGCTTTGGCTCAGGTCATGATCTCATGGTCTGTGAGCCCCGTGTGGGGCTCTGTGCTGACAGCTCAGAGCTCAGAGCCTGGAGCCTGCTTCAGATTCTGTGTCTCCCTCTCTCTCTGCCCCCTCCCATGCTCATGCTCTCTCTGTCTCTCTCTGTCTCTCAATAATCAATAAACATTAAAAAAAAAACCATTATTCTAAGCAAAAGAAGGAAGACACAAAAGACCACCTATTGTATGTTTCCATCAATATGAAATGGCCAGAAATGGCCAAATACAGACCAAAAAAAACCCAAAGACCAAAACAGAATAGTGGCTGCTTAGACCTGGTGATGAAGAATAATAGCTACAAAGAGGCCTAGGGGAACTTTAGAAATTTAGACAATGTCTTAAAACTGGACTATGTTGATGGTTGCACAACTGTAAACATTTGCTAAAATGTATAGATTTGTACACATTCAATGGGTGAATTGTATTATATACGAATTATACCTCAATGAAGCTCTTAAATAACGCACAGCTAATTTTTGTCACAAAGGAAGTGAGGTGATTGGCAAATGTATTTTCTATTTTGTTGAAAGTAAAATGTTTGTAATTTGAGAGCACACATCCAGTTTTCCGGGTTTGGGATATGGCCATGCTTACTTTTGATCTTGGATGTGAGGCATTTCACTTCATCTCCGTGGTTCTCAGTGTTTTCCCCTTGATCTGTCTGTCTTTAGACCCCGTACGGCAGCAAATTTGCTACAGTTCATCTTTGTTTTCAGGTCAGGGTTTGGAATAGACCATCTTGTACTTTCCTCCTTAATCAAGAACCTTCTGAGAAAGTAGTTAATCTGATTTCCACCATGCGGATGAGCTGGGCACAGCGGTTAAAAATTGAGCAATATTCAGCCAATTTATTTTAAGTGAGTATGCTCATTTTTAAGCTTATTTTTACATTAAAGATAATTTTATTGGGCAAATTTAGCTTACCCACACATAAACGGCAGCATTAGAAGGAAAACAGAATAGATGATTGCCTACCAGGACTCGTTGGTCTAGTTTATGGACTACGGTGTGATATCGGAAGTCCAGGAATTATTGTGTTGCCATAGGTTAAAACATGTAGATTTATTCTTTTATCTTTTTAAAAAATTTATTTTTTTTATTTTTTAAAATTTACATCCAAATTAGTTAGCATATAGTGAAACAATGATTTCAGGAGTAGATTCCTTAGTGCCCTTTACCCATTTGCCGACCTTGACTTTTTTTTCTTTTTTTCTGATATAGATCCGATGCTCTTGCGAAGGACTGAAAGGGGTAATTTGCGAAGTTCTATTAGACTTGTCTTTTGTAGCTATAAATTAATGCTTCTCAACCTTGAGTGTGTATACAGATCAGCTAGGGAGCTTGTGAAGATACAGATGCTAAAATACAACTATCTGGGGGAGTGGCCTGAGACCCTGCATTTCTAGCAAGCAGTTAGAATCCACCAGGGCTGGTTGGAGGACCACACTCCGAGTAGCAAGGTGGTAGAATGGAAACAGAAAGAATGGAAGGCAGGGAGTTACAAGGAACTGTCTTGCTCTGGCGGTAATGAGAATCAGCCTGCAAAAGGAGTAAGATGCCCAGCTGTAGTCGCTTCTCCGTCAGTGGAGGTGGTCACACAGAGGCTGTAATAGAAGGGATTGGTGGATGTGCATAAGTGATAGACCAGGAGACCTCAAGTATCTCCTCTCACTGTGAGAATGCATACTTGTCTTTAATTAGTGTCTCTTCTGGCCATGGAATGTATGTTACCCGTATATTCCTGCGGAATTATTTATAATAATTTTCCATACTAACTGTAAGCACTTTTTTGGACCATGCTTCACTTGTGTGTGTGACCACTGGGTTACAAGTGTAAGTGTATTGGTGGCGTGCCCAGTTCCGCGTCTTTCTGCTCTTACATCAGAAACTATTAGTCCTTTTCTCTTGTTCCTCTTGTCCCAGAAGGGCCTGGCTTGCTCTGGAGCTCCTGTAGCTGAGTGGGGACAGAAGGCTTCCATCATCTTCCTCAGCAGAGTCTTGCCCATGAGAGTGGGAGCTTAGGCCTCTTGGCCCAATAAGTATCCTCCAGCTCAACTTTTTTCTTTTTTGTTTGTTTAATAGAATGTGACATTTTGGGTAGTTCCACAGATGAACAAAGATATGTCATTCTCAATGAACCGTTGAGATTGCCATGATATATTAGGAAGTAGTATAAACCAGTCTCATTGGATAATAAAATGAGGATGGATGGATGCAGGAGAACAGTCTGAAATGCAGGATAAATTAATACACGTAAACCAATTTTATTGTTGCACAATTAGAAGTCCATCAGGCCCCTTGAAGAGTTGCAGCTTTAAAATAAGCCTTTGGGGCGCCTGGGTGGCTCAGTCGGTTGAGAGTCTGACTTCGGCTCAGGTCGTGAGCCCTCGGTTTATGAGTTCGAGCCCCACGTCAGACTCTGTGCTGACAGCTCAGAGCCTGGAGCTTGCTTCAGATTCTGTGTCTCCCTCTCTCTTTGCTCCTCCCCTGCTCACACTGTCTCTCTCTCAAAAACAAATAAACGATTTTTTTTCTAAATAAGCCTTAAACAGGTTCAAGGGCAGGAGCCTCTGGAGGAGTGGTAGCTAACTACAACCTCAAACTGTAAGTGGCAGGTAGCAAGGTAGGCAGGGAGGGAGGTGGGTGGCAGATGGCCTAAGCTCTGAGCACTGGGAACTGTGTGACGTAGGAGACACAGCGACGTGGTCTAGGTGCACTGTAGGAAAAATACTTCCCCCCAGTTCAACAAAGTGTGACAAAACATCAGGAACCCTTCTCATCCTTTGCGATTCCATAAATAGAGAACTACGATAATTTATTCATTATCATCATTTTCCTCCTAAAAGTCCCAGGATGCTACCTAACATGCCATCGCTGGAGGTATGTTGGCCACTCTCTTACTCTCTGGCCACTCATCTCATCTGATGTAGGCTTCCCAAGTTTTCCATCACCTCTTCCTGGAATGCTCTCCCTCGGTCTTTGTTTCTGGACCACTCTCATTGCCCTCCAAGGTCCGTAAGGAGGTCAATAAAATACCTGGACAAGAGATGGTGTATCAGTCAGCTTGACTGCCAAAAAAAGATGCCGGTCTGGGTGGCTCAAATAACAGACGTGTACTTTCTTCCAATTCTGGAGGTTGGAAGGTCAAGGTCAAGGTGCTGGCAGGACTGGTTTCGGGGAGGCCCCTCTCCCTGGCTTACAGATGGCTACCATATCACTGTGTCCTCACTGGCTTTTCTTTTGAGAGATCTCTGGTGTATCTTCCTCTTCTTATAAGGACATCAGTCCTACTGGATTACAGTCCCACTCTTATGACCTCGTTTAACCTTAATTACCTCCTTAAAGGGACCATCTCCAAATGAATCACTTTGGAGGTTAAGGCTTCAACATATGAATTTTGGGGAACATAGTTCAGTTTATGGCAGATGGGGTGTTCGCATAGCATTTGGCCATGTGAGGGATTGACTGTCTTGTATTACAGTTGATGATGCAGTTTTATACTCAATAGAATTATATCTGTTTGAGGACAGAACTAGAATGTTAAACGAGATTCTTGAACACCTGTGAAGTTCCCACGAGGTCGAAGCAAGAAATAACAGTGTTCACAATCAAAAATATTTCTTGACTAGAATAAGAACTTAGCTATGAAGAAAGCTGGTTTTTGATTCAGTGGGTATCCAACTGATATATTATTTGAACTTGGGACTTAATAGTAGAGAATAAAAATGGATTCTCCTCCCTGCCTTTCAGAGAAAGGTATTTCCCCAAACCAGCTGGCACCCTCTGCAACTTAGCAGTCCTTTTAATGTCTATAATTTCTTTCTCTTTATTTGATCACACCTCAATCTCCCCTACCGTAGAGGAAAACAAAGTGTGTCATGACAAGAATGAAACAATTTGGGGACACTGGTGCTGGGTATGTGTTTAAAGAACCCTGCTCCAAATAATTTAACAACTTCCTCACTGCAAAAATTAAATAGACTTGAAAAGTCCAACAGTGGGGCTGCAGAGAAGGATTAAGAAGAAACTGGAGATTCTCCTGCTGTGGCAATGGAATGAACCCTCCACATTTCTTCTTTCTAAACAAATTCTTATTTGTTAAACCTGCATTATCTTGTGTAAATATAACAAAGCATTTACATTGTTCTAAGTGTCCTCTTACTTGTATCATGTCTGAGTTTTCAAAGCATTTTCCAACCTTTTATTGCACTTCATCCTCATAACAATTATGTGAGTTTAATTGGGCAGGTTTTTAAAATTCAAGTTTGTAAATAAGAAAAAAATCAAGGCCCACTTAAATATATTTATGAATATCACCTTAATACTCAGATATCCTGAGCCACATTCCGGAGATTTTCTTTGGTGGATGGGTAGGAAATGAATTTTGGGTAAGACTAAACCCAGAAGAGATGCTTGGGGAAAAGGAAACTCATTTTAAATTGCCACACTCTTATTCCTTATGTAATCTATCTCCTTTTAGTCTGAATGAATTCCTCTCTCAATTAAGCAGAGTCTTCTTAAAATGTTTTACAGTTCTAATTGTTGTATCACTATTATTGTCTAGGGACTAGAAATTCTGGAATCCTGCCCTACACTTTTTTTTTTTAACCTGTGAAGTTTGTAAGAGAGAGGTGCAACGAGGCATAGAAACAAACAGGCGAAGAGAAAGCTCTACTTGGTTAGAATTCTGGGAGCCTGTCCCCAACGTATATGTTCTGGGTTCAAAGGCCTAATGAGCTTTTGCTCTACATATTGAGCTATAACCTGTGTCTTGTGATTTCACCATCTTCCAGCCAATGTTGTGGAGAGAAAAAATTGAATAGCCACAGAACAGGAGCACAGGGAAGGTCATAAAGACTGTCGCACTTCTCTCCCTCTCCAGACGCAGAGAAGGATGAAGCAAAAAGAAGGTAGTTCCACCAAAGGTGCTATGGAAGGACGGGTCTTCTGTCCACCAACGGACACAAGAGAGAGAAAAGAGGGAGGAAGATGACTGGTGTTCAGCATCAGGAAGGAAGCTATGTGTGATCTTCCAGTTTCCCCCTCATGGATGATAGAGGGCGATGATAAACCCATGCTGATGTAGGACACGTTTAGACACTGCTCACTGCTAAACGTGGCCCAGTTAGTATCTTAGAGTCTGCCCAATCAAATGAATGCTCTCCTCCTTGGAGGGAGAAGCAAAGAAAGGGTGAACCAAGCCTCCTTACAGAACCGGAGTCCTATAGTTCTGTTGAAGAATGTTGGGTAGAAAAGAATCCTGTGGCAGAGTTTTTCTGTCCTGTTTCACATACTTGGTACCAGAAAGTCAGTTAATAATATCAGGAGTTCTACTCTAAATACAACCAGATTTCAATCACTGAAAACCCATAGAAACTAGACAGAGATATGTATTTGGCTGCCCACCTGCCTTCTGGGAAGCTGTGGTCAGTGTTTAATATTGTCCTTTCCTGGTTCCAAAGAGAAATGTGGGCTTGGAGTCATGGACTGGATTCAGCTCTGCTTACTCGCCGGGGCCTTCTTCTAACCCGCTCTAAGTCTCAAGTGTCTGTCTTCGGTGGCTTAACAATGTCTGCATTATGCCTTTCTGGCATGTAACATCTTGAGCAGCAAGAGTGATCTAGTTCTGAAATATGTGTGGTGAGGCTTCTTTTAGAATGCATGGCGAATTGCCTGTTAAGAGAAATGGCCCTCTTATTTTGAGTATGGCATTGCTGACATCATGAATGAAGGCCAGAAGATCTGTTAGAGAAAAGACAGTTAATCAAATCAAAACGAAACCTAGCAGTACCATTTCTAATTGTGTTTAGTTTCCTCTTGCTGAAAAGGTAATATTCTCTTGTCTGAAAATGTTTTTTCTTTCTTCATAACTTCAATATAGGTATTATTATTGTCCCCTGGGTCCAGAGATCTGAAACACTGACAATTTTGAATGGCTTTCTAAGCATTTGATACAGGAAATTTACTTAAAAAAAATAACTCAGAAGGCATTTTTCAGTGATTTCCAGCTTTAAGCTGGGATTCGCTGCTATTTTCATACTAAGTTGTGAGTCTTAGGGAGATTGTGTGGGGGATCTTCCCTGAAAATATGCCAAATTCTCAAAAAGTTATTCTCATTTCTTTCTTTCCTCTTTTTTGGCATCTCAAGTGCAGTGGACAAGCACATGAAGCTGGTTTCACCCAGTTCTATATTTGAATTCTGATTACATATACTATTTTTATGACATTAAACACACTAGAACTGCCCTTTTTCTTCATTTGTATGTCTCATATGAAACATTGTGAACAGAAAATATATTTTTTTTAAATGTCTTTTTAAAGTAGGCTTCATCCCTAGCGTGGAGCCCAATGTGAGGCTTGAGATCAAGACCCGAGCTGACATCAAGAGTCAGACACTTAACCGACTGAGCCACCTGGGCACCCCTCAAGAGCATATCATTTTTAAAATTAGAGATATTTGAAACAAACTTTAAAGTGGGTGTTACCTCCACAACCCCCATTGGGCTCTGTGCATCAAGTTTTCCTACTCGATTTCTTGCTTCTGACTTTTCCAGCCAGGACCAATTAGCCATGGCATGGTATTTCTTCCAGAAAAGAGCCTGCTAAGGGGGCTGCCCTGTCAATATTCATTAATTACTGTTACTTCTAGTCCTGCTCTAATCAGAGGGATCAAGAGTGGGTGAACAATGTTCCGCTGGCCAAATCTGGTCCATCGCTTGTGTTGTGTATAGCCTGCAAGCTACCAGTAGATATGCTACATTTTTAAATGATTGAAATAAATCAAAAGAAGATTGATATTTTATGACACATGAAAATCAATCAATATTCAGAGTTTAATGTCCATAAATAAATTTTTATTGGAACACAGTTGCGTTCATTTAGTTAGATGTTGTCTGTGGCTGCAGACATTAGTAGTTTTAACGGAGACTGCACGGCACGCTAATTCTAAAATATTTACTATCTGGCCCTATCCAGAAAACGTTCGCCCACTTGTGACAAAAAACCAGAAATTACACTTAGACACACCTGGCTGCTGGCCCACACTGTGGTACTTGCTAGCCATGTGCCATTGTATGAATCACCTTTATAAAATGATGCTCATTGTGGTACAATTATAGTCACTTTCCAGTGTGTGGAGAAAAACAAACAGCATATTGTCTATGAAAGCACTTTGTAAACTGTAAGAACTATATGATCGTGATTTTCAAACCTTGTTTTTATTCTTGAAACCTTTTATTCACCTAAATCTTACATGAAACCCCTGTATGTGAAGCAGACATAAGTAGACCAGGTGGTTGAAATAAGAAAGGGAGCTGGAAATACTGAACACCCATCTGCTACCCCCAGGTCCTTTGCTGAACCATAAGGCCTGGAGGGGAAGAGTTTGAATCCACTCTGGGATAAGTAAAGCAGGCATTCTTCTTCTTCATCTTTTGTTAATGTTTATTTACTTATTTTGAGGGAGATATACAGGGTGT
The DNA here is from genome assembly GCF_024362965.1 of Panthera pardus. Taxonomy (NCBI): domain Eukaryota; kingdom Metazoa; phylum Chordata; class Mammalia; order Carnivora; family Felidae; genus Panthera; species Panthera pardus. Next base: position 74,625,036 of record NW_026527002.1, on the reverse strand, counting down.
GAGCAGGGGAGGGGCAGAGAGAGAGGGAGAGAGAATCCCAAGTAGGCTCCACGCTGTCAGCGTGGAGCCCTACACAGGGCTCAATCCCACGAACCGTGGGATCATGACCTCAGCTGAAATCAAGTGTTGGACGGACACTCAACCTACTGAGCCACCCAGGAGCCCCCCAAACAAGGCTTCTAACCCTTTCCATTACTAAGTCTCCTTTTTTCATTTATTTTTTGCTATTGAAGACTTATTTTTAATCTCTAAGATAAATCCACCAATGTGAAGAATTTTACATTATATATAGAAGGATTAAACAAAGTTAAACAATATTGTATGATAAGTGAGAGTGAGCTAGGGCAATTCACGATCAGCTGTCATGGGAATGAGGCACACGTAAGTGCTCTAGGTGCACTGTGGGAAGAAAGTTGACGGGTTCCCAGGAAGAGTTTATGATGGGAAGTCTCTCAGCTCCTGAAGGATGTGCAGGGCTTGCTTTGGCTGAGATGAAGAGTAACACACTTGTGACATAAGTACGCCTTTATTAGGAAGAAGTTCATACCACTCAAGCTTTGTAAATGAAAATGCAATTCCTGCAGGACCCAAAATTTTATGACCCTACAATTATATGACCTTAACAAATTATTTTATCTTCTTAAACCTCAGTTCCCTCAACTGTAATACAGGAATAAAAATGGTATCTTTCCTCATAAAGTTGTTTTGAAAGTCAAATGAGAAAAAGAATTAAAATGTTTGGCACATATAAACACCTGATAAATGTCTGCTCTTATTGTTACCAATGAGATGGTTAGAACTTGCTAGAAGAGGGTGTGGTTCCACAGAGAGCTCCCTGTTGGCCAGTTCCTTTGGTCAGCTCACAGGCAAGCTAAGAGTCTCAGCCTCTCTCCCAATACGGGGCCATTCCAAAGAAATGTTGCTTTCCACTCCTGCTTCCTGGCTTGCTTTCTGAGTCACTTTGATGACCATGGAGATTCCTATACTAAACCACGAATGACCTGAGGACAAAGGCCTGTCTATTTCATCTTCTTAACTCTCACCAGACCCAAAACCAAGTTCAGCATGTAGTAAATCCTCCTGAAGTGGTTTTGGTTTGTGTTTTTGCTTCCCCCTGCCCAATTTTATTTAAATTCTAGTTAGTTAACATTTGGTGTAATACTGGTTTCAGGAGTAGAATATAGTGATTCACATTTACATACAACACCCAGTCCTCATCACTACAAGTGCCCTTCTTAATACCTATCACCCATTTAACCCATCCCATACCTACCTCCCTCTATAAACCCTCAGTGTATTCTCTGTCATTAAGAGTTTCTTATGGTTTGTTTCCCTCTCTCTTTTTATCCCCTTCTTATATGTTCATATGTTATGTTTCCTTAATTCCACATATGAGTGAAGTCTTACAGTATATGTCTTTCTCTGACTTATTTCATTTAGCGTAATGCACTCTAGCTCCATCCACATCTTTGCAAATGGCAAGGTTTCATTCTTTTTGATGGCTCAGTAATATTCCGTATATATATATATATATATACACCACATCTTCTTTATCCATTCATTAGTTGATGGAAACTTGGGCTCTTTCCATAGTTTGGCTATTGTTGATAATGCTGCTGTAAACATTGAGGTGCATGTACCCTTTCGAATCTGTATTTGTGTATCCTTTGGGTAAATACCTAATGGTGCAATTGCTGGATCCAACCATAGTTCTATTGCTAACTTTTTGAAGAACCACCATATTGTTTTCCAACATGGCTGCACTAGTTAGATTTTGGATACTAACCCTTTATCAGATATGTCATTTGCAAATATCTTCTCCCATTCCATAGGCTGCCTTTTAGTTTTATTGATTGTTTCCTTCACTGTGCAGAAGCCTTTTATCTTGATGAAGTCCCAATAGTTCATTTTTGCTTTTATTTCCCTTGCCTCTGATGACATGTCTAGTAAGACGTTGCTCCAGCCAAAGTCAAAGAGGTTGCTGCCTGTGTTCTCCTCTAGGATTTTGATGGTTTCCTGCCTTGCATTTAGGTCTTCCATTATTTTGAATTTATTTTTGTGTACACTGTAAGAAAGTGGTCCAGTTTCATTCTTCTATATGTTGCTGTCCAGTTTTCCCATCACCATTTGTTGAAGAGACCTCCTTTTTTCCATTGGATATTCTTTCCTGCTTTGTCAAAGATTAGTTCCCCCTATAGTTGTGGTTTCATTTTTGGGTTTTCTCTTCTGTTCCACTGATCTATATGTCTGTTTTTGTGCCACTGTCATACTGTCTTAGTCATTACACCTTTGTAATATTGCTACAAGTCTTTTCTCCAGCTTTTCTTTTCTTTTTAAAGATCGCAATGGCTCTTCTGGGTCTTTTGTGGTCTAATACGAATTTTAGGACTGTTTGTTCTAGCTCTATGAAAATGCTGGTGGTATTTTGATAGGCATTGCATTAAATGTGTAGGTTGCTTTGAACAGTATAGACAGTTTAAAATGTTTGTTCTCCCAATCCATGACCATGGGATGTTTTCCCATTTCTTTGTGTCCTCTTAAATTTCATTCATAAGTGTTCTATAGTTTTAAGAGCACAGATTTTTTACCTCCTTGGTTAGGTTTTTTCCTAGGTTTCTTATTGGTTTTGGTGAAGTTTTAAATCAGATTGGTTCCTTGATTTCTTTTTCTGATACTTCATTATTGGTGTATAGAAATGCAACACATTTTTGTACATTGATTTATGTCCTGTGACTTTGCTGAATTCATGTATTGATTCTAGAAATTTTTGGTGGAGTCTTTCAGGTTTTCTACATAGAGTATCATGTCATCTGTAAATAGTGAAAGTTGACTTCTTCCTTGCTGATTTGGATGCCTCTTATTTCTTTTTGCTGTCTGATTGCTGAGGTTAAGATGTCCAGTAATATGCTAAATAGTAATGATGAGAGTGTACATTCCTACCTTGTTCCTGATCATAGAGGAAAACCTCTCAGTTTTCCCCCATTGATGATGATATTAGCTGTGGGTCTTTCATATATGGTCTTTAAGATATTGAGTAATGTTTCATTTATACTTACTTTGTTGAGGTTTTTTTTTTTATCAAGAATGGATGCTGTATTTTGTCAAATGTTTTTTCTGCATAGACTGAGAGGATCTCATATGGTTCTCTTATCTTTCTTTTATCAATGTGATGTATCACATTTATTACTTTGCAAATATTGAACCACTCCTGCAGCCCAGGAATAAATTCCACTTGATCATGGTAATTCTTTTAATGTACTTTTGGATTCAATTTGCTAGTAGCTTGTTGAGAATTTTTGCATCCAGGTCCGTCAGGGATATTAGTCTGTAATTGTCCTTCTTAGTAGGGTCTTTGTCTAGTTTTGGAATTGAGGTAATGTAGGCATCATAGAATGAGTTTGGAAGTTTTCCTTCCATTTCTGGTTTGTTTTTGTGTGTGTGTGTGTGGGGGGGGGAGGGAACAGTTTGAGAAGAATAGGTATTAACTCTTCTTTAAAAGTCTGGTAGAATTCTCCTGGGAAGCCATCTGACTCTGGACTTTTGTTTGTTAGGAGATTTTTGATTACTAATTCAATTTCTTTCCTGTTTATGGCTCTGTTTGCATTTTCTATTTCTTCCTGTTCAGTTTGGATAATTTGTGTTTCTTGGAATTTGTCCATGTCTTCCAGATTGCCCAGTTTGTTGGCATATAATTTTTTGTAATATTCTCTTATAATTGTTTATATTTCTGTGGTGTTGGTTCAGATCTCTCCTCTTTCATTTGTGATTCTATTTATTTGGTTTCTTTCTATTTTCTTTTTGATAAGTCTGGCTGGAGGGTTATTAATTATTTCAAAGAAGTAGCTCTTTGTTTTGTTGATCTGTTCTGCTGGTGTTTTTTGTTTGGTTGTTTCTATACCATTTATTTTTGCTCTGACCTTTATTATTTCCCTTCTTCTACTGGCTTTAGGCTTTATTTGCTGTTCCTTTTCTAGCTCCTTATGGTGTAAGGTCAGGTTGCGTATTTGGGACTTTTCTTGCTTCTTGGGGTAGACCAGTATTGCAATATACTTCCCTCTTAGGGCCACCTTTTCTGTCGTGTTTTCACTTTCATTCCATGTGTTTTTGAAAATTTATTCTTTATTTTCCTGGTTAATTCATTAATTCTTTAATAAGATGTTCTTTCAAATACATGGAAACAAATGAAAATAAGTCCAAAACCTTTAGGATGTAGAAAAGACAGTTCTTTTTTCATTTACAAATTACTTAGTGCAACTCATGACTGATGGCTTCACCATCCAGTGATGACAAAATAACAGGCCATAAAACATGTGCATATGGTAGAATTTGTTGTCAAAGTGGTTAACTAATATGGGTTGCTGGCTATTTCCCTGACACACCACCTTGACACACCACACAAAAAAAAAGACAAAAAATGATAAAGAGGCCAGTGGATTTGAGCAATGAGCATGGAAACCATGGGGTAGCCTCAAGGAAGACAGAATGAAGTTGGTTCTTTTATTGGCAGAGATACTGTCACAGAAGAAAACGGATTGAGCTGATCAAGTAGGTGGTTATGCTGGGTTTCCATTTTAGATATGTTCCCTCTTTTCCCACAAGACTTCTCATGGTTGAAAGAGCAACAACAGACATGGGCTGGCCAAGGATGATAGACAAATAGTGGGCATCTGAGACTTGGGTAAGTGAGGAAGACTTAATAGCATATTCAGGTAGACCAGCTGGACTTATCAACTCATTCCCCATTTCTACTCCATAAACCATTAAAAAAAAACATGACACTACTCAGAGGTAAAAGACGAGTCCCTGAGAGGCACAGTTATCTGGGGAGAGGGAGTTGTTTGCCTTTCCCTCCTTCAAATTTCCTTCAGAGGACTGTGAGCTCACAGAACAACATCATGAGACATATGGAGGGCACAACTTCAACACAGTAACAACAGAGCAGAGAATGTACACAAAGTGAACCAAAAGTCATGGTCAGGAAGCATAGGTGCTTAAAGTATTTTCAAAGAGATAAAGGAAGATATTTGTAACAAAAATCAGGGACAGGAAATTATAAAAGAAGGAAAAAGTTGAGTATATTGGCCCAGAAAAATATAGTTGAAATAAAGATATCAATATATAGGTAGGAAAACAGGACATATATAGTCAAAGAACAAATTATTGATCTGAAATATCAGGCTTTGGACCTCTCCTGGAAAGCATCCAAGAAGAATAAAGAGAAACATAAAACGGTGATATAAAGGGTAGAAGTAGAATATCAATATCTTTAAGACAACATGTTTATCCAGAAAGAGAAACATTAATAGGAGAAGAAATATTTGCAGAAATATTGGCTGAGAATTTCTTAATTTTAAAGGGCAGGCAGTAATGATATAGGTTAAAACACACACACACACACACACACACACACACACACACACACACACACACACACTTTGCCACAAAAAAAGTGAAATTTTAGAAGATCACACAGAAAATTCCAAAAGCTTTCAAAGAGAAAAAGCAGATCACATGCAGAGGACAAGGAAATAGATTAATGCCATACTTGTCAAAGGTAACATTGAACGCAAAAAGCCAAAAGAGTAACACTCTTAGTGTATTCAAGGAAAGACATAGTTTTATTTCCAGCTTAAACATGAGGGAAAAAAATATCCTTGAATATACATATAAGGCCATGGCCTTTAAGATCACTCTCCTTCATTAAGCTTCCTGTGATCATCCTGTGAGCATGCTTTTCAAGCTTATTCCTTTGTTGTATATTTCAAGAACCTCTTTATTTGGAATTAAAAGCCAAGAATTCTGTATTCTCTAGGCTAAGTAATTCTCTCCTAGTAATGTGGTGAGCTTAGAAGGTTATTCTTCTGCCTAAGTAGGAGGAAAAAGTGTGCTGGCTGCATATAGAAGAAACTAACTGGATTAATATCTCAAACTACTCTCTCTATAAACTTTCCATAATGAAGATATAAGCAAAGTGTAGGGGAACAAGAACAATAATGAAGGGGCATGGACTTCAGATAGGTGTGGCTTCAAGGAAGACACAGATCTTGTAGAATAGGTAAGTTTCTGTTAAACATGTGGCCCTCACAGCAATGCAGAGGGTAGCCGTTTACATCTGTGCCTACACAGGCAGGAACCTCATTTGAAATGCTGAGACTTTCCTTGAGATACTGACTTTTTTTTTCCTGCCGCTAGACCATGCATCATAATTTGAGTAATTAAAAGCAATCCACTTTTTATGTTTTGATTGCACTCTGTGAAACATTGAATTTCTTCATGTTTCTTCCCAATCAGCAGTGTCTTCAAAAGCAAAAGAACCCCCCCAGATATTACAATGTGTGGTTATTTTTAATATTTAATGCAGAATCAGGGAAGCTTCTTTTGGTTCTGTAGTAAGTGGAATAGAGGTAGAAATGCTGCACGGTATAGGAAGCAGGACTGAAGTAATTTTTGCACCACATCTCTCCTGCATTTCTGTGCCATAATCCTATACGAGATGGAGCGAAGGTTTTATGTTTTTTTTAATCCCATTCCTACGCTGTATTTCCAAACTGTGCATTTCTATATTCACTATGGTTGAACCATTTTTATCGTTTCTATGATATATTTTACATGCAGTACATTTTCACTGAATGATGTATATTCATTTAGCGCTCTTTCTAGTCTTGATCTCAAACAGTGTTTTTTGATCTTGTGAGGAGTGTAATCATTTTGACGTTACTTCTACACCAATAAATTTCTACAGCAACAATAATAATATGAATAGCTACCAATTACCAACCCATGTGTGCCAGGTAGAGCGGTAAGCAATGTGCATCCAGTTGTATAATTTAACCTTTACAAACAGCCCTGTGAAGTAGTTCTGATTATCGTCTCTGTCTTACTTATGAGGAAACTGGGGCTCAGAGAAATGAATTACCTTATCCAAACCTCATAGCTAGAAGGCAGTGCAGACAACTTTGGATTCAGGTCTCTCTGATTTTAAAAAGGTCACCTTTTTAGGCTTTGATGCTATATAATCAGGCTGTGACTGTTGTCATCATGATGACGATTGAGGTCATCCCCACCATCCCATTACCATCACCATCATCACTGTCACCCTTGTTTTCATCCCACAGGCGGGGAATGAGCCCTCAGTACTCTAAGGTAGTTGCATCTTACCTAATCTTGCTCTTCTCAATCCCAACTTGTTTCATCGGATGTTCATACTTACGTAATTGTGTCGGGATTGACGAATGGGTATACCACCATCGTCATCATTTTTATACGGCTGTTACTGTTGATGCTGTTAGTAACAAACATGTTAGCAACATGTTAGGAACTCATCATTTGCCAGACGCTGTTCTAACTCATGAATTCCCATAACAGCCTTTTACATTTGAGAATACCCTTATTTTACAAATAAGGAGTCCATAGAGGGTAGGTAACCTCCTCAAAGTTTCCCAAGATAGGAAACAGGATTTTCTTGGCTCGGATTTTATGAAACTGGTATCTGAGACTCAGTTTTTTTTTACATTTAAGCAAGAACAGTGTATAAAAGTATACATTTTCATCAGTAGCATGGCCACTGGCTTTAAACCGGGCCTCCTAAATCCTAACCACTATCTCCTCCATTCCAGCTTTTATCTAAGACACCACTGGGATTACCTTTTATCTTCTGCAGTTGGTTCACACTGTCCCGAGTAGGGGGTTAAATGGGCAAAGGCAGAGAAGTGAGACCATAACACCCTTTCAGTCATCTTCCCCATGCTACATTATACTTTGAAATTTCCATCTTTTCGGGGGAAATTGTTGGAGGAATGTCAGTGAGTAGAACTGACCATGCACTGCCCATTAAGTTAATGAGGGGGGCTCAGCTAATTCCCTTGGAGCTTGGCACTGAAAATGAAGTTCCTGTCCTATCGGAATAAAAATCACTGCATAATGCACTGATTTTCATTCACAACAAGCTTTATGAGCATTAACAAATGAGCCCTAACTACCCCTCTGTGAACTTGAAAAGCATATAATCCCCTCCATGGTGAATGGGAGCCATGAGGTAGAATTAGAACAAATACCATTTTTCTGCCCCTCTCTATTCCCTTACTAAACAAACAGAAAAGAAAAGGGAATTTCATTTCAAATAGAACTGAAATGGCTCCCAAGTGCTGACATTTCATTAATGCTGACCAAATTATCTTCTCTCCCTACCCCTATCCCCAATTTGGGCTAGAAGCTGCTGCTGCTTGCTGTGTTTCAAAAGAGGCCGCAAAGTAAACCCAGATCTCTGGCTTTGCTATGAAGGCTGAGCCACGTTTATCCCTAGTCCAGAGGGGCTCCGTCCTTGCCTCGAGCCCCATCTTAGCCAGTGGTCCCAACGTTCTGTTCCCTAGGAGTTGTTCTTGATTCCTCATGATCCCCAACTTCCCACAGTCTGTTGACTCTGTTTCCTAAATATTAACCGAATCTGTCTCTTCCCTTCAAAACACATTCCTACTTTGAATTAGAGCTGCTGCCATCTCTTGTCCTTAGTACTGAATGTGTTGGTCTTCTGATTGGTCTCTCCTGATTTCAGTCTTCTGCACCGCCTATCCAGGATGCATATTTCCGATGCAGTTATCTGGCACAATCACTCCCTGCTTATACTCTCCAATGATGCCCGGTTGTATATAGGATAATGTAGAGGAGATAAATTCATACATTTTGGCAGATTAAAGACATCTGAAAATTTCTTGATACTCATCCCATTAAATCTTGGATTATAAAGAAGGTCAATGGAATATGGTGAAGTGGTGCTTTCCCAGTTCTGGGCCTTGTTTTAAGAAGACTGTTAACTTTAGCCTCTCTTAGAGCTATGAGACAACATGCAAAAACTCTCTTCCTACTGAAGAGACCACTTAGGGAAATCCTGAGAGTATGCCACGAAGGAAAGGGGCCAGCTGACCCCAGCCTTCCAGCCATCCCCCCAAGCTTCTAGGCATGAGTGAAACTGACTTGTACCCTCCAGATTTCCCACTCAACACCTGGGTACCACTGAGTAACCCCAGTCAGCATCACATGAAGCAAAAGAATCACCCTGCTGAGTCTTGGTCCGATTTTTGACCTGCAAAAATCATGAGGTAACAATAAAATGATAATTGTTTTAAACGAGTTAGCTTTGGGGTATTTTGCTATGTAGCATTAGTTGACTAGAACAGAATGTGGTTCTGGAGGTGGAGTACTGCTTTCGTGCCAACCTAGTACATATGGCATTAATTGTGAGAGTGACTGTTTGGGTGGTTATGGAAGGGCCTCAAGAAGACTGTTGGTAGGTAACATGGAAAATAGAAGGTATACATAAGGAGTAGGAGGATTAAGCCGAGGAGATTTCCAGACATGATGTTCAAAGTGCCATCTCACTTCTACTTGCTTATTGTAACGCACAAGAAAAGAGATGCTAAAGCAGGAATTGTTTATTCTCAAGCAAAATTTCCAAGGCCCCAGAAAAAAACCTTATAGCCAGCAGGCAGTTTTCAAAGTAAGAAATGGCCCCAGGGAACAGATGGGCAGTAGGCCAGGGCAGTAGGACATGTCATAAGATAAAAGTGCATCTAGGATTTAAGAACCTTTGTTAATCTCGAAAAGATATGATGGCATGCCTTGTACTGTTATTTTTTTCTGGAAACAGGAGTTCAGAGAATCTTAATGCTGTGCTCTCTCAGTAACCTCACAGGCTGTTGAAGGTAGAGGATGGCCTGTCTCAGAATAAAATCTAGATCTCACTTCTTTCTAATGGAGAGAATTATAATTTGCTACATAAGAAACCCACCATTTTTTCAAAAGGATTGTACCATTTTGGGCTGAAAGGGGAAGAGACAGTATACAGTGAGAAGAGGACTTTGGGCCCTCAACCTTTTATTTAGAGAAAGAAGTCTGAGAAAGATAATCAGTCTAAGAGGCAGGCTATTTCCAAAAGGAAAGAAAAGAAGATTCAGGGGGCAGAATCAGTATCTGTGGGGAATTATTTCCAGGGGCAGAAATGGAGCTAATTGAAGAACTAATTCCATAAGATTAACTAGAAGTGAGAATGTCTAGGAACTGATGATTGTTACAAACCTCCAGTGTTTCCCTTTTTGGAGTGTCTATGACAGTCACCCTACGTCCACACTACTATTCTAGGGTGTTTCCGGGTTTGTGTATGAGGGAGGTTAATGAACGGTCTTTTTTTTTTCATGTGTGTTCAAATGAGAAAGTACTTAAGGAACCACAGATTCACGCACAGCTGTCTGCATTTAGATGGTGAGATCCTGGACTTCAAATAACGGTGCAATATGATGAGAGCTGAAGGGTTTTCAGGGAGGATGAAGGCATTTTGCACGTGGAAGAAATACATGTAATTTGAGGCTAGATGGTTGGCTCTCGAAGATCAAATATGGTCACACATTCTTTGGGACTTCCCTCATCAAGAGGTGGGGTCTGTTTCCTCTTCTTTAGTTTATTATGGCTTTGACCAACTGAGCACAGCAGGAGTGACACTATGTTAGGTCTTGTCTTAGACTTATGAAGACTGGCAGTGTCACCTTGGATCTCTTGAACACCCAAGCTGCCATGGGAGAAGCCTGACTGAAGAGAATAAATAAAGAGGCTGTCAGAGTATATGAGAAATGTGAGGGTCCTGGTTGAGCCCAGTCTTCTGGCCAAGGTTCCTGCCATATAAGTGAAGGTATTTTGGACCCTCCAGATTAGCCCAGCTACCAAGTTAATATCACCAAGAGATCCCAGTTGTATTAATTTCTTGTTGATGTTGTAACAAACTGCTACAGACTTGGTGGCTTAAAGCAACAAATTTATTTTTTACAGTCATATAGATGAGAAGTCTGACATGGACCTCATTGGGCTAACATCAAAGTGTAAGCAGGACTGTGTTCCTTTTTAACTAATTTTTTAAAAATTTTTTAAATGTTTATTTCTTTTTGAGAGAGAGGAAGAGAGAGTGAGAGAGAGGAGAGATCGTGAGCAAGGGAGGGGCAAAGAGAGATGGAGACGCAGAATCAGAAGCAGGCTCCAGTCTCTGAGCTGTCAGCACAGAGCACTATGCGGGGCTTGAACTCATGTGCTGTGAGATCATTACCTGAGCCAAAGTTGGATGCTTAACCGACTGAGCCACCCAGGAACCCCTGTGTTCTTTTTTTAGAAGCTCTGGAGAGAGCCAATTTTCTTAATTTTTCTAGCTTCTAAAGCCTGCCCACATTCCTTAGCTGGTGGCTCCTTTGCTGCATCTTCAAAGCCAACAACAGAGGGTTGAATCCTCTCACGCTGCATCACTCCTACCTTCTCTTCTGTCTCCCTTTCCATGTGTAAATTCTTTTGTGATTACATTGGGCTCATCTGGCTAATACAGGATAATCTCCCTATTTACCATCAGCGATTAGGAAACTTAATTACACCTGCAAGCAAAATTCCCCTTTGCCATGTTATATAACCTACTCGTAGGTTCCAGGAATGAGACACGGTATCTTTGGGGAGCCATTGTTCTGCCTACAGTACTGCACCAATCAATGACATGGAACATGAGATCTATCCAGCTGAACCATGCCTGAAGTTTTGATTAAAAAAAAATCACGATGTCAAATAAAATTGTTGTTATATTGAGACACTAATTTTGGGGGTAGTTTCTAAGGATCCACAGACAACTAGAAGAAGTCAAACCAATAAATTAAATACACCAGGGAAGTGTAATGGTGGTATTGTGCTCCAATAGCATGCTATACCTCTCTCTCTCTCTTTTTTTTTACCTCTCTTTTTGATGGGGCATGGCAAAGTGATAGACCTTTTAAAATCAGGCAGCTGCAACTTGTTTTTTCTTTCATCAGTAACTTATGCTTGCCAAATGAAAATTTGGATCTTGTATTTCTATATTTTCTGAGTTTCCATGAGAACAAACAAATTTTAGTTTTTATGGAGGATCCTTGGATATTTATATGTTACACACATTTTTAAAAAATCACTGAGTGGGTAAAACACATTGACCCATGGTCTGTAATATTAGGCAAATAGATGAGGTTCTTCAGCGACCCGCCTTCTCACTTTGCCCCCCATCTTTCCCCTTTAGTTAGTCTGATCTCTTCAGAGTTGATGACAACAACAGGATCTGAATCCACTTCTAATTTCGAGTTCATAGTCCATTTCATTCTAGTGTTCCCCTTCACATTCTCAGAATACAGAATATTTTATACTTCTTCCCACTCATCTACATATGACAGATGGTTGGTCTTCTGAAGTGTGCCCAGTAGATGGTTATTGAAGGATTAAAAGGGCACCTAAATTTGTAGAAGACCAGAAAGTCCTGCTTCTCCAAGGAGGCTGCTTGGAGCTGAAGCCAAGAATCTAAATGACATGTAGAATGATTGGATCTGATGGGCATATCAAATTGAGGAGCTTTCTGTCTAACTCCTGGGTAAGATTTGCTCCGGTGGGAACCCAGACACAACACCAAAAGTAATATTAAAGGGATGCCCTAGAATATGAAAAGAGATTGTAGCTCCCAGAGTCTTAATTATGCAGAACTTTGCACTGAGGCCTCCCAAAAAAGCAGGCTGGCAAAACACATCTAGGGACTATCCAGATTTGAGATCTTGGCTTATACATTTTCACTTCCATGGGAAGCTTCTGTTGATATGGTTGCCCCTTCGGCCCACCCATGCAAAACACTACCCTGCTTTGTGCTCCAATAGCATGCTATACCCCCTCTTTTTTTAGACCTCTCTTTTTACAGCATTATCAGACTCCTTTAGAAGTGCTTATTTGGGTGATGGGCATTGAGGAGGACACCTGTTGGGATGAGCACTGGGTGTTGTATGGAAACCAATTTGACAATAAATTATATTTAACATAACAACAACAAAAAAGAATTGCTTATTTAAATGTCTTTCTGTCTCCTTTGACACCATAAATGCCATAAAGACGGGGGCCATATATATAGTGTTCATCATTACATTCCAAGCTGGTAAACAGCATACCCTCAGTATATATTTGTTGAATGAATCAAACGTGGCCTTTTTCAAGGCAGTTTCTCTTCTTTCTTTTCTTTATTTCATTTACTCCTACTCATCCTCTGGATCTTTGCCTGCTCTTCATGTTCTCAGGAAAGCCTTCTCCAAGCTAGCCTTCTAAGTCAAACCTCCCATTTTTATGCTGTCTTGTCATCTAGTATTTCTCTCATTGCTCCTTCCATTATTGTAGTGTCACATCTGGTTGGGTGGTTGTTTCATTAATGCCTGTGCCCCCCACTCTCATGTAAGATCCAATCATGCAACAAGTTTTTATCGCATACATTAATAAACATGCTACAATTTGTTCCAATAATATTTGGATCTATTCCTGGTTAGAGGTTTGGTTGGAAGGTAGAGAACCATGGATCATTATTTCAACGAACTGGAAAAGAATACAAACGCACAGCTTCCTGTCATTTAATCTTGATGATGTGACTCCTTCTCTTGGGCCATGATTTTCATGCCTTTGAAATATAGACAATAATCTCAAAGATGAAAATAGTAACTTAGCAGAGCATTTACTCTATGTCAGGCACTGGGCTAGGCATAAAGATAGCATGACCATGAAGATATCATCCCTGCCTTTTTTGTACATAAAACCTATTGATGAAGACAAGCAAAATGTATGGGATCTGCATTGGAATCACATAGTCATGGGTATGGTCATGTTGTGCAAATACTATGGATTTTGGTGTTGGAGACAGTGGCTTTATCACACGATAGCTTTATGACCACAAGCAAAATTCAAAGTATGGTTTCTACTGAATGTGAATGCTCTCATACCATCATAACATTGAAAAATCTTGAGTTGAACCATCATCATATGTCAGGAACCATGCGTAATTATCCTAGCCTTAGGTAGACTAATACTATTTGTGATGGAAACAGAACCTTCTGGTTTCTGGGGCCTCATGTTTCCCAAAGAGAAAGCCTGGGATGTTCACAGTTTGATACCAAACCTAGGTTCTCAGCAGAGGTCACCACTCACTAGCTGTGTGACCTTGAGCAATTTCCTTTACTCCCCTGGGCTTTAGTTCCTTCCACCATAAAATAGAGATAATACTATTGTTCACAATAAATTGATGGGAGAATAAAGAGACATTCAATGTTGCTATTACTATTATAATTACATTTGAATTATGATAATAGGGAGTGGTAAGTGTTATAATGGAGGAATAATCAGGGCATAATGAGTGAATCAGGTGAGGGCTTTCCATTGGCTGCAGCACCCAGGAGAGACTGCTTGAGGGGGGCAACCCTGGTGCGAGGTTATCTGATGGGTAAGCAGGGGAAGGACATTTTGGGCAAAGGGGAAAGAAGGTGAGAAAAGACGGTGCTCTGGGGCAGTGTTGCTCATCCATGAGATTGTGAGCACTTCTCTTGGCTGGACAAATTGAGCTGGTCGGCTGGATAGCCACTGAGAGGGGAAAACTCTGAAGGGACCTGAATGTAAACCCACCCACCATTTTAGAGCATCGTCCTGTTCTCTGCAGCGAAAGGTGCTGAAAGTAAGCTAAGAGCAAAGGAGGCATATGCACTTAAATTGTATTCCAATCACTATGTTTTTCTATTCAGATCCATTTTTCTACCCAAATCTATACTTTCTTAGCCAGAAGGGAGCAAGCTCCATGACTCTGGTCGGCAGTAGGTTCTTTGTACTCAGTGAGAAAATCTTTTCTAATGAAAATTCTCACAAAAACCCTGCTCCCTCTACTCAGAGAGCCTCTGTATTCCATTCCTTATCTTGCCCATGAAAAATGCTTCCAATTATCTGCCCGCCTCTATTATTTGAAATAGTTCAGTATCAACCATTCAACTCAGATAATTGAGCTAAACCTTTAAAATGGGTTTTTAATGGGGGACCAGGCAGTGGGGGAATCAGTTGATCTTGGTAAGTAAAGTTTCTCACAATCAAAAGCAGACTAATTAAAACTTGACAACCTGTGTTAATATATGCACATTAAAAAATTTAGCTCTCTAGAGATAAAACACAAGAGGGAGGCAATATTAGCCAAGTATCTATATCCTTTCTTTAAGGCATTGGAACATGTGTTCTAAAGAAAGAAATGTGCAGTTTTGTTATTTTTTTTTTAACTGTAGGACACATTTTTTTAAAAAATTAAAACTTGGATGGAACAACAATATATTGAAAAGATCAATTTAGGTCTGCCCTAGGGTAACAAGACAGGGGTGAACACTCTTTGGAATTTCCCTTAATGTGTCCTAGAGTACCACATTTTCCATGCCAAATTCGAGGGCTTTGGAGCACACAGGGCATTGGAGGTGAGCACAGGCCTGGAGTTCTCTTACTACTTTTTCTGTGTATTCTTAAGCAAAACATTTTAGCCTTATTTTCATCATCTGCTGACTTAAGAGTGCTGGACTAAATGATCTCTGAAATCTCTCATTGCTGCACTGTCCTGTGAATTCAAACAGATTCTTTGAAGCAAATTGGGGCCATGCTTAGAGTTGATACTAACAGGTCCCGGGTCATGTGCTTTATTTAAGTAATGCCTAATTCTCATTGCAGCACTGATTTTTAGATTCCTCTGTTTCTATTTTATGGGTAAGGGATATAAGATTGGTAATGTAGAAAATTGCCAAGGGCTTCATGGCTTGTAGATGCAGAAACAGTAATTGGAATCCCGTTCTCTCTGATTCCAAAGCCAACACTCTTTCCATTATTCCACCTTGTGTCTGGCTGAATGAAGGTAAAACTGTCTGCAGCTGGGGGTTTCAGGACTTTGTTTTACATGTGAAAATAATTGGTGCTTATGTTGATAGTAGATTCTATACTCAGGTTACATTGCCAACTAATAGTAAACCCACATTCTGGGGTGAAAGAAGCTTTCCCTTTTTGATTTAAGCTCGAGAACAACGAGGGATTTACGAGAACCATCTTTAAACATATGAGAGGCTGATCATATGTAGGGACTAGCACATAGTAGGTGCCCCAAAGCACTTGTTAGATAACAAATTCTTTGGCACCCTGCCTGGTTGAACTAAGACCAGTGCTCAAGTTCATTCAGAGCAATTTAAGAATAGATGGGCTGGATGGGTGTTGGGTATTAAGGAGGGTCCTTGCTGTGATGAACACTGGGTATTTCATGTAAGAGATGTATCACTGAATTCTACTCCTGAAGCCAATATTTCACTGTTTGTTAACTAAAATTCAAATAATAATAATAATAATAATAATAATAATAAAAGAATGGTCTTTCTAAAAGAATTGTCTAGGGACTTACCAGCTTCCCTGGGAGGTGTGGTAGTTCTTATGTGTGGAGAGCTATAAGCAGAGATCACCTGTCCACTTGTGGGATAATTATTGGGGAAACTCATAAACATTCAATGGGGCCTCACAGGACCAGAAGAGAATGCCTTTTGGATGGTTGCAAGGGGAAATACTTTGAGTTTATTTGCTCTGGATCCTGAATCCAAGCTTGCTTCTTCTGGAAAGAGAGGATGGGTGAACCTCCACCCTGGGAGACAGTCTAATGTAAGTAAAACCAACGTAAATGAATAAGGATGAGACGTGGCTCCAGTCCCTGAAAAATGAAGGTTGCCCCTGTGACCCCTGAGTGCGGCACTGTGTTTACTTCCTTACCAGTTCCCACTGCAAGTAGGGATTATTCGTTTCATTTACATGGATACTTGATCAGTTTTTGACTCTTCCACCGTGTGAGTACAAGACTGTCTCCTTCACATTCACCCTTCCATCACCAGCACTCATGGAATGATGGATACATAGTGGATGCTTGATAAGCTACTACTTAAATAGACGGAGGGAGGCTCTAAACCAAGGTAAAAATAGGAGCAGGTGAGAACACAGTGCTGAAAAGAATTGAATGGAATGGCATTCCCACAGCCGAGGCCACTGCTCTGTTACCGTCAGCGTCCGCCTGCCTCATCCATCCAGCTGAGGGTCTCTGCAGGCCCAGCCCCATCTGTCCAGCCCTGTCTTGTTAGGATGAAAATACTCTTCTTCATTCACAGGAGGGCAGGGAGTCCGTCTCCTTTTCTTCAGTTGGGTGGTCGTGGGGTTCACCCTGGCACTTTTGTGTAAACTCCACATTGCAAACTCCTGTCCTTTCTCCTCCCAAATATTGCTTTGTCTAACGAAGAACCTCTCTGGGTTCCTGGACCCCACATCAGTTCACTGTGAGACTGATCCCAGGCCATAACTTCTGCTCTGCAGTAGTCCTTAAAGGTAGGGGCTTGCCTAGTTCGTTTCAGTATTCTGGTTTCCTAGCATAATACCTGGCTAGGGGCATTTATTTGTAGGTTGGTAGAAAGGAAGAAAAGAAAGGAGGGAAGAAGGAAGGAGAGGAGAGGAGAGAAGGGAAGAAGAAAGAAAGGAAGAAGGAAAGCGAGAGACAGGCTCTCCTCCCAGCCTACTATTTACTTGTCTCTTGCCTCCAGAAGCTGGATTTAATTTCTTCTCTCCAAACCCCTACACCTCACCAACTGTGTCTTCCTAGTATTTGGACACCAGCTCCTGCCCCACCAATTGGAGGCTTCTCCATCCTGGCCTGTGTGTCCTTTTACTCCAGATGGTGCCCTGGGAAACTGCAGTGTTGTCATTTACTAGCTGTGTGCCCCTGAGCGAGAAGCTTCGACTCACTCATCCTTGGTTCCTGCATCTGTAAGTTGGAGTTAAACTTGACCTCCAGCCTTAGGCCATTGGAAGGCGTAAATGAAACAATACCTGCACAGTCCTCTGTGGGAAGTGCCCAGTAAGTTCTTGGCTGTTTCCCCTTCCCCTCGAGACACCGTTTTTCTTCTCAAATCAACAATGAGACATGCTTGCTTCGGTAGGAAGGCAAAGAAGCATATACAATGGAGGGGAAAGGCAGGGCGCAGTTCCATTAACAGATGCAGCTGTCAGGAGCAAAGCCATCCTCGACTTGGCACCTTCTGCTTGCGTGCTTTGCTGAGCAAAGACTTGGGCCCCAGATGCCATTTGATTTGCATGCTTGGGGGAATAATAAAAGAACCTTATTATGAAATGAAATGGCCTGTGATGTCATTGAAGAGCTGGAGATTGCTGCAGGAGGAAAGTTAGTGTCCAGTGCAGCGAATGGCCCCTTGCAAATAAGAAAATAAAGCAATTTCGAAGAAAGAGCAAAAGTGAAGTTTCTAGGCCAAGGGATCCGATGTGTGTTAACAGGGACCAGGCATGAAGCAACAACTCTTTTTTGGTGATAATCTGAGCAGAGAGTAAAGGTGGCAGAGTTTGCCCACGGTGGGCAAGTGTGGAGAAAATGTCATCTTGAATAAACTGTTACTTTCCCATAATGGGCTTTATGGAAGACTTTTGGGAAAATGGACCACTTCAGATTTTGCCCTCTGGCACCATCATTTTATTTTGTTTGGCTTGAGTAAGAATTGAAAACTACTGTTTTCCTGCAGAATATCCACTCCCACTGCCAGCCACCTGCATGATAATAGCTGATCATTTTGTGACAGGCACCTGGCCCAACCTTGTCCAACAAGAATTTTTAAATAAGAGTTTCTCTCAACCTAAACTAAGAAAATCAGCAGGCCGTTGTTCATTCACGAGCGTCCTTAAACTGCAAAACTTGTAAGTTCCAGTTGCCATATTCCCCCAATAAAGGGAATTGCCTACCATGCAAAGGCAGCCGAGCTGTGGAAGAGGTAGAAAGGAGACAAGGGCAGAGAGAGAGAAGCTGATGTGTTCAGGTGCTTGGTTTCCGCTCTCCTTGGAGCCCACTTGCATTGCTGCCATCCTCTCGTTGTCCTTGAGAGAAAGGGAAGCACATCGTGCAGCTGACCTAGCACTCACAGCTCGTCCTTGGTGTTCTCAAATCAACACCAAGGACGAGATTTTGTGTGGAAATGTTTGTGTGGAAATTGAACACAAACAATTTCACAGAACATCAGCGTCAAAAAAAGGCCACTATGTGACAGTGATGGATCAAGGCTAAAACAAAACCACTTCATAATCGTGTCTGAACACAGAAAAAAGCATGAGTGTTGTCCAAGCCATTAAATAACAACACCCCCCTTTCCTGGCTGATGTTAGTGACTACATTTCTTTACCAGTTGAAGTTACAGCATTGCCCCAGGCTGTCTTCCCGATGGCTAAGAGTTCCTGAGGTTCCCCAGTCAGAATTACCCTTGCTACCTGACAGCATCCCATCTAGAACATTCCCTCACTTCTCTGAAGCCTCCACAAATTCACCATCCCAAAGCCCAAATCCTAAAATAGGTTCTTTCCAATGTCATCTTATTGAAAATTCTCCCTTGATTCAATGAATGAGAAATCAGGCTTGTTTAACTACAGATGTGTTCCTGATGGTCTTTGGCTGGAAGACCTTGACCTACTGGTTAACACAATCCCTGATCCCCTAGTATAAGCCTGGTATTCATCTGATTAATTTCCCTTTTCCATAAGCTGGTCAAAGCTGGGTTCCTGTCACTTGCTACCAAAGGTCCTGACTAATGTAATTCAATACAATACATATCCACATATAAATCACACAGCATTTGTATTCTTCCTGGAGTTAATCAGTTTCGCCTTTCCAGTCCTTTCCTTATTGAAATCTCATTCATTCTACAGATTGAGTTGGCACTGTTCACAGGCACCATACTGGCGGCTGAGGACACAGAAGTGAATACAAAACACAAACACCCTGCCCCCCTGGATATTACATTCTAACGTTGTGTGGTTTGCTCTGGCTGGAATAGCTTTCTCTGCCTTGATGAAATGCTTCTTATTCTTCAAGACTCCATTTAAATGCCACCAGCCTTGGAGAGTCTCCTAACATTATCAGAACAAAGCACTTCGTGTTGATCAACAATGTGGTAACAAGTCTATAATATAAAGCTAAGTGAAAAGGGAGAGAAAGCAGGAGCACAGCAGTGAACACACCTCGAAGTCTTGTTGGGGCTTATGTGCCAGTTGAGGGACTAGGTAATAAGGAAGATTATATGGCTCTGGCTTCGTATTTTCATGTCGTCTTGGCTCTGTGGACCATGAAATGTGGTGGGGTTGGGTGGGGGAGAGTGAAGGTGGAACCAAGGAAGTGAATTTAGAGAGTTTAAAAGCCAGTCAGGTGAGGGGCGCTTGGGTGGCTCAGTCAGTTGAGCGTCCGACTCTTGATTTCAGCTCAGGTCATGATCTCATAGTTCATGGGTTCAAGCCCCTCATTGGGCTCTGCACTGACAGCATGGAACCTACTTGGGATTCTCTCTCTCCCTCTCTTTTGGCCTCTCCCCTGCTCACATCCCCCCACCCTCTCAAAAGAAATAATTAAACGTAAAAAAAAGCCAACAAGGTGAAAGAAGAAGGCTTTAGTCAGAATGTTTCCAGTAATGGTGGTGACAAGAAGTGGTTGGATCTGGGTAAAAACTGAAGGTAGAATTCATAACATTTGCTAGTAGGATATATATATATATATATAGGATGTGAGGAAAGGAAAGAGGTCAAGGTTGGCCCCAAATATTCTGGGCTCTGAAACTGAGAGGGTGGGATTGCCTGTTACTAAGTTGGAAGCATAGGGAAAGGTCTTTCTTTAGGGAAAGGGGAAAGGTATTTAGACATAAGAGTTTAATTTGGAATATGTGTTTGAGATGCCCTATTAGATTTCCAAGTATGAAATCAGTGACCCTGTGCTCAGGGCCACTTCACTGATTCCTAAGAAATGTAAATTTCCTCCCATTGAGCACTTTTTTATCCAGCACAGATAACTTTTCGATCTTTTCTGTCCTTACTTAAATCCTACTCATTTTTCAAAGAATATTTTGAAGGCTTCCTTGTCTGCAGCTACCATTTATTTTACGGTTTCTCTCCACCGGGAGCGGGGACAATGAGGGTGGCAGGGGAGCTTTGCTCTTTGAAGTCCTTTGGGGAGGCAGGTTCCCTGCTTTCAGTGGCTGTCACCAGAAGTCCATCAAGCATTCTGTCAGCACACATGCCAAGCTGGGGATGAGAGGAAGGAAGGACCACGAGCTGGTGGGTGTGACCTCTCATGAAGACTCACTCCACCTGCGAAAACATAGACATATGGCCCCAGCTAACTGCAAGGGAAACTGGGAATTTAGGTTCCCAGTGTGGATGGGAGAGGAAGAAATGGGGTTCAGTGAACACATATCGTAATTTCAGCAATGCCCTCACGTTTTGAAAACAGCATTTTGCCGAGAATTGTCGTGGGGTCTCTCAAGGTTGAGTCAGAAGCTTCCTGGCGCCCTTTGCTGAGAGAGTTTGGAGCTGTGTCTGTAGTTGGTGGCACTGGAGGATGGCTTTGGCTGTCTGGCATAAGACCTAGTCATGAAGAGCCCCCAGTACCTTGGCATCTTCCACACACTCCCCTTTCCACATGCAGATCTGTCCTGCGCAAATAGGAGGACAGCAAGGTCCCATGCAGAACAAAGTCCATCTGGGAGCTTTCATCAATGATGCCCAATAAATAAGTCATTCCAATTGGGCCTTTTGGATTTACAAGGCTTAATTCTTCTGCTTGTGTGGAATCCCCCGTGGGTAATTGCAGTTGACGGGTTTACGCCTCCTGACGGGCGTTTTGTCACTCAGCTCCAGCTCTGCAAACAACTTTACAGTCCGTCAAGCCTAAACCTCTTTAAGCGGTGGCAATTGATGTCAGATAACGTTCGTTGTTGTGATTCAAGGCTGAAGCTTACTCTGGCATGAAATAAACGGAATCTTTACGCAGGAAGTAAATGGAAAACCCAAGGAAGGGAGAAGGTTTTGCAGGGAGGTGAGCAGAGGCTGGCAATGTGGATCCAACATGGCACCTGACACATCTGGGCACTCCAGAGCTGGGCAGGCTGATGGAGATCGTCACGGGTGCCAGGAGACAGGCCTGGGTTCAAATGTGGCCACCTGGGTCAGTCAGTAAGTCAGTCGGTCAGCAAATGTGCCTGGGCACCTACCTCGTCCTTGGTACTGAGGTGACGAGCTGGGGCCCTTTGGTAGGAGGTCTGGAACCATAATTTTCTCTGTCCTATATCAAGAAGCCCTGTCACCCCCCAAGGCTCTCAAAGTCAAGTGACCGTGCCGTCCCCATATTGTAAATGTTAGCCTGTGTCATCTCTTAGAGCAAAGCAGAAGATCCATCTCAAGTGCCCTCTAGAAAATGCTCAGCTTCCATCCCTTGATTCGAACCCCCAGTTAATGATATTTAGTTAATCTACCCAGTTCAAATCTGGCAAAGCACTGACTTCTCACAGCGTTGGCAAGGGCTCCTCCAACTCACTCCCTGCACCCCAAGCTGACCATTTTTCTCTTGCTCTACTGCCCTGCCTCCACCCTACCAGGCATGCCAACCTGACTGCCACTGTTCCATTAATGTCACTCGGGCACTCACGTGGCCACACCTCCACTTACTCCTCCCTGGCCTGGGCCTGGGCCTGGCTTGCCCTCCTGTGAACTGTACAAACAACTGAGATGAGGAAAAACATTCAGAGGATGTATCTTCATTCAGAAGACAGTCTTCTCCTAATTTTTCCCCAACTCCTCTTTTTAAAAAAAATTTTTTTTTGCATTTGTTTATTTTTGAGAGACAGCGAGAGACAGAGGACTAGTCGGGGAGGGATAGAGAGAGAGGGAGACACAGAATGCAAAGCAGGCTCCAGGCTCTGAGCCATCAGCCCAGAACCTGATGCGGGGCTCGAACTCATGAACCATGAGATATGACCTGAGCTGACGCAGATGCTTAACTACTGAGCCACCCAGGCACCCCTCCCTGATCTTGTCTTTTAAAGGGAGTTGTCTTGTGATGGTCAAGACCTTGTAAGAGAGACTGAGACTTGAAGTTCTTATTTTGAGTTATTAGATTTATTTCAGAATTATAATGTTACAGATGTATGACAAGGGCAAAAAAAAAAAAAAAAGTGGGCAGTGGGAATATTCAGGGCAACCTTACACCTCTCCTAAGGATATGCTCTCACCCCATGATGGAGTCAATGTAGTTACCACAACTCACCCCCTTGGATCTGTATTATTTCTAATTAACGCCAGCGAGAGAGGTGACCAGCCGACGTCTTCATGATCTGTCTTCCAGCCTGGGGTAAGTCACATATTTATGCCCTTTCTGCCCCAGCCAGCATGCCTCTCTCAACCTAATGGGACCAATTACTTCGCGGGCATCTTCCCATGGTTACCAGGAACGTGGCAGTCTGAAGACAATTTAGGAGAAAAACAACCTCAAGCCTTCCAGGGTATGCCATGGCTTTTGTATCCAATTTGCTTTTCTGAAGAGAAATCTCTTTCTGAAGCGTCTGCTTTTGGGTAACTTGATTGCACTCAGAAGCCCTCCACACACAAAAATAAATAAGCAAAGGGAGATCCTGCCTTAATGTCAAATTCGGTTGTCACAGTAGAAGCAGAATCTGTTTATGACTTTTAAAATAGAAATCTGCCTT
Organism: Panthera pardus; assembly: GCF_024362965.1. Taxonomy (NCBI): domain Eukaryota; kingdom Metazoa; phylum Chordata; class Mammalia; order Carnivora; family Felidae; genus Panthera; species Panthera pardus. The sequence goes on along the minus strand of NW_026527002.1, from coordinate 74,601,628 downwards.
CTGAAAAAAATTGAACTCTATTCTCATTCTATTTATGTGTAGATATGTGTGTATATGCCTACTTGCCTGTATCGTGCATATCAATGTACACAGGTGTAATATATGTGTGTGTACTATCACATACACATGCAAATAATAACATATGTGTTGTGTATAAGCTTTGAGAATGATACCAAGTGAAATAGTCTTTTAGCATCACTCATTGTCACTTGTGAATTAGGAAATGTGATTTTTCTTGCATTCTTCAGCTTTAAATTTCTACCTCAATTCTTGCTCTCCATGTCTGTGCTCCTGCATGACCTTGAGCATGTCAGTTAAGATCCCCAGGACCTTGTTTTCTCTTAATGCAATTTTAACCACTAATATTTGTATGGTCCTCACAAATTATAAAGTGCTTCCACTTGCTGTGAGGAACAACCACTAAATGGGGGTGACTCTACCATACTTTTTAAAAAAATGTTTGTAGTATTTATTTATTTTGAGAGAGAGAGAGACAATAGGGAGAGAGAATCCCAAGCAGGCTCCTCCCTGTCAGCGCAGAACCCGACTCAGGGCTCGATCTCACAAACCATTAAATCATGACCTGAGCTGAAATCAAGAGTCAGCTGCTTAACTAACTGAGCCACCCAGACACCCCTACCGCACTTATTTTTAAAGATGAAGAAGCCGAGGCTCAGAGAGGTTGACTTACGTGCTATGTCACACAGCTGGTGGATGGTAGGGCTTGAGAGAGCAAGGCTCTAACTCCTATCGCTTTTTCACATCATGCGCTAGCCGTGGGTGAGGCTGAAAGGAAGAAAGTGATGGGGCAACAAGCCAAATGATTATTATATCCTCTTTCTTTTGTAACGTAGTTAACAGAGAGTAGACTAACATTCTATATGCCAAATATATGCAATCCCATTTATTTTGTTTATTACATCACTACCCGGGAAGCATTAGGGAACCTATTTACAGAGACTCAGGAAGTTAATTTGAGACCCATTTGCCTGAAGCCTGACAACTGGTCGTGACACTAAGACTTGAACCTGGGTCTGTGAAGCCCATGTTCCTCCAACTATCCATGATGCCTTTTAAAGAGAGAGCTACATGAGGAGATCTACCATTAACTGATGTGTTATGGCGCCTGTTTATGGCTCACGGAACCGACTACCCCAGACGCTAAGTTCTATTTTGCCCAAGTCACCTGGCACATAGCCCTGCCTCCAGAAGTTGAGCCAAGGCCATCTCATTCCCAGCTCCTCACTATAATCACTCACAGCGCCTCCCACTACAGATTTCTGAAAAACTTCCAACCTCATTACCTCTTAGAGAGCTTTTTGCTGAAATCTCTTGAGGCCAGCTTTATCTTTTTTTTCCCTCTGCTTTTCTGTGATTAGGGTCTTTCTGACACTTGGCTGCTATTAAGTTTCTATTACGTTGTGGCACACATCGTGCAGAGGCAAGGCCCCCTTCACTGAGACAGAGTGCTTAGCTTTTGGAACCACAGGTATGCGTTTTAAATGTAGCTGGCTCTGCAGGTCCTGAGGTGGCATTGGATTTAGCCCTAGGATTGCCTTGTAAACCTCTATTCTATTATAGCTAGTGAGGCAGGCCTAGCACGGAATGGCAATGTTGATAGATCAGTGAAGAACAATATATCTGTGATTGCTACAGTAAGCTTTCCAGAGCAAAATATTTGGAAGGAGTTGTTCTTCTGTGTGCCAGGACAGAACTTACTTAAAGGGAATTATGAGCAACGGGGTCTCGGCCAACATAAAAGTTGAAGTATTTACATTTCTGTGGAAGTGCTGGTTGACCACTTTGGGACTCATAGTACAAGCATTTATTAGTTACTCAACCACCTTAGACGTTCACGCAGTATTTTACGTTGGGACACAAGAAGGGAGCAGGCCTTGCAAAAATGTCCAGACACACACATGAGCTTGTTTATCTTATGCTTTGTTTCTTCTCTTCCCCATGAGAAGAGAAGAGTATTCATTAAACTGTTATGTGATTGGTACTTTACATATAAAACCCTACGTAGACTTCCCAGTGTGGTGAATGTTACCATTCTCATTTAACAGATGGGAAAACTGAGGTTCAGCCAAGGGAAGGGACTTGACCATGGCAACAATGCTGGGATCCAAACTCAGGTGTCTCTGATAAAACATATTTTCCACTGAACCATGGGACCACATGGAAGTTCTCCACCTAGCAAGGCCATTCTTGCAAGCTTTTTAAGACTTGTTCTGTTTCTCCAGTGTCACAGAGCCCTTCACCCTAAAGTGCCCAGGCTTAAAGCTCTGCTTCATCCAACCTAGCATTTAGTGGATGACGATGTCAAAGTCACGCTGTAGAGAGAGTAGTCAACGGCCAGCACATTGCCATTCTCCAAGTACTACAGAGGGCTCTTCAGTGCCGCCTCCCAATTCTTTGTGGTGATTCTTTCTGCTCTATGTTGTCCTTCAAAAAATCTCAGTTTTCCTAGGGTGTATGTTTGCTTCCTTTCTGATTCAACTGCATGCAACTCAGATGTAGGCAACAGACATATTACTAGAACAGGGGTCAATATTTTTAGGTCTAGTTATGTCACGTACCAGTCGAGATGGCGTATTATGTTGCCTCAGTTCGCTCAGATACAAAATTCAGTTAAATAGAATCTGTCCAACTGACTTCTCCATATTTTTATCAAATACGGGAGGAAAGCAGAGGTCACATGGGTATGTGGTAAACACTGTCAGTATAGACCTTACAAGACATCCATTAATCCTAAACGTATCATCTTCAAAAGTCATCAATTGTCCCCTTACATTTTGCCAATCCACAAACTCAAGATTGGTAGAAAGCGTGTTCTCTGTACTCTCTCCTGTTGATAGTTGTGTAGGTTTCAACTACTTCCTCACAACGGGAAATGCATTGTTATCTCTACTTGCTTTTTCTCGTTTCCCCATTTCCCCCTTATATCCCTCCTCCTCTGTCTCTCTCTGTCCCTCTCACTCTCATGTTGTAGCGGGGAGATGAGACAGATGTGCTCATATGATTACAGAGAGAGAAGAAACGACACACGATCTTTGGGAGGTGTAACAAAAGGAAAGGGAACTCTAAGAACGCAATAGTTACATTTGGTTCTACTGGAGGCGGAAGAGCATATTCTAATAAAGACAAGACTAGGAAGGACCCCAAGAGATGATATTCCACCTATCTCAGGAAAACAGGAAAATGTTTCCAGGCATAAAATGGGCTTGGAGAAATAGTTTTCAAGGTAGATGAAACAACATGATGTTGGTTTGTAACCTTGGGCTTCCCCAGGTGGAATCTGAAATTGTCCCTATACACAAGTCAAGGAGAGACAGAAGAAAGAGGGAGGCCACTCTAGATTGGTAGGTGGTGGTTTAATAACCAAGGGAAATGACATACAAGGCTTGTTTTGGGTGCTGTAAGATGAATAGATCTTTGCACCCACCTGCCAAATCTTGACAGTTTATACAGAAGCCTTATTGGGGTTCAGTCACATCCACTGTCCAGATGGTCTCAACATCTTACTATCTCAAGGCTGCATCCTAAAAAAATGGCTTCCACTGTGGCAGAGTGCACATTCCAAGGACAGGGAGGAGCCTCTGATTGCCCAGGACCAGCTAGCAAGTCAAGCAGAGGTCACATCCTCTCAATGACCTCCTCCAACCCATGATCAGAAATCAGAACTACAAAGTGTGAATCCCAGAACTTTAACATACACCTGCTACCCCCATTGCCTTCTGTGGTGAGATGAACTGAGACACCTCGTTGAGCATGCTCTTTACAGCTCCCTCCACCCTATGGACACTGCCCCCAAATGAACAACATCCATCAGGAAAAAGCATTGAAGATCTGATTAACATATTTGGGGATTAATATATTTGGAGATGGTACACATCCAGCCATCCTCAGCTATGTTAACGCCTCTTTGTAATTAATTTAGGTTCTTTGTAATTAATTTAGGCTCAGCAAGGAGCTGGCATTAAGTGATATTAATACAAAGGGTATGTTTTCTCTATATGAAATGAGGTTGTGTTGCTTTTGAAAGGAAATTAAAACTCTGTGATGAGAACTGTTTAATCTTTTTTTTAATATGAAATTTATTGTCAAATTGGTTTCCATACAACACCCAGTGCTCATTACAACAGGTGCCCTCCTCAATGCCCATCACCCACTTTCCCCTCCCTCCCACCCCCCATCAACCCTCACTTTATTCTCAGTTTGTAAGAGTCTCTTATGGTTTGCCTCCCTCCCTTTCTAACTTTTTTTCCCCTTCCCCTCCCCCATGGTCTTCTGTTGTTTCTCAGGATCCATCTAAGAGTGAAAACATGGCTTCTGTCCTTCTCTGACTGACTTATTTCACTTAGCATAACACTCTCCAGTTCCATCCATGTTGCTACAAAAGGCCACATTTCATTCTTTCTCATTGCCAAGTAGTATTCATTGTGTATATAAACCACAACTTCTTTATCAGTTCATCAGTTGATGGACATTTAGGCTCTTTCCATAATTTGGCTATTGTTGAAAGTGCTGCTATAAACATTGGGGTACAAGTGCCCCTAGGCATCAGCACTCCTGTATCCCTTGGGTAAATTCCTATCAGTGCTATTTCTGGGTCATAGGGCAGATCTATTTTTAATTTTTTGAGAAACCTCGACACTGTTTTCCAGAGCGGCTGCACCAGTTTGCATTCCCACCAACAGTGCAAGAGGGTTCCTGTTTCTCCACATCCTCTCCAGCATCTACAGTCTCCTGATTTGTTCATTTTAGCTACTCTGACTGGTGTGAGGTGATATCTCAGTGTGGTTTTGATTTGTATTTCCCTGATGATGAGTGATATTGAACATCTTTTCATGTGCCTGTGGTCCTCTGGATGTCTTCTTTAGAGAAGTATGTATTCATGTCTTCTGCCCATTTCTTCACTATATTATTTGTTTTTTGGGTGTGGAGTTTGGTGAGTTCTTTACAGATTTTGGATACTTGCCCTTTGTCCAATATGTCATTTGCAAATATCTTTTCCCATTCCATCGGTTGCCTTTTAGTTTTGTTGATTGTTTCCTTTGCAGTGCAGAAGCTTTTTATCTTTATGAGGTCCCAGTAGTTCATTTTTGCTTTTAATTCCCTTGCCTTTGGGGATGTGTCAAGTAAGAAATTGCTGCAGCTGAGGTCAGAGAGGTTTTTTTCCTGCTTTCTCCTCTAGGGTTTTGATGGTTTCCTGTCTCACATTCAGGTCCTTCATCCATTTTGAGTTTATGAAAGTGGTCTAGTTTCATTCTTCTGCATGTTGCTGTCCAGTTCTCCCAGCACCATCTGTGAAAAAGACTGTCTTTTTTCCATTGGATGTTCTTTCCTGCTTTGTCAAAGATTAGTTGGCCATACTTTTGTGGGTCCAATTCTGGAGTCTCTATTCTATTCCATTGGTCTATGTGTCTGTTTTTGTGCCAATACCATGCTGTCTTGATGATTACAGCTTTGTAGTAGAGGCTAAAGTCTGGGATTGTTATGCCTCCCACTTTGGTCTTCTTCTTCAATATTACTTTGACTATTTGGGGTCTTTTGTGGCTCCATACAAATTTTAGGATTGCTTGTTCTAGCTTCGAGAAGAATGCTGGTGCAATTTTGATTGGGATTGCATTGAATGTGTAGATTGCTTTGGGTAGTATTGACATTTTAACAATATTTATTCCTCCAATCCACGAGCATGGAATGTTTTCCCATTTCTTTGTATCTTCTTCAATTTCCATAATAAGCTTTCCATAGTTTTCAGCATACAGATCTTTTACATCTTTGGTTAGGTTTATTCCTAGGTATTTTATGATTCTTGGTGCAATTGTGAATGGGATCAGTTTCTTAATTTGTCTTTCTGTTGCTTCATTATTAGTGTAGAAGAATGCAACTGATTTCTGTACATTAATTTCGTATTCTGAGACTATGCTGACTTCATCTTGCCAGTTTTCATGCCTTTGCATTCCTTTTTTTGTCTGATTGCTAATGCTAGAACTTCCAACACTATGTTAAACAACAGCGGTGAGAGTGGGCATCCCTGTCGTGTTCCTGATCTCAGGGGGAAGCTCTCAGTTTTACCCCATTGAGGATGATATTAGCTGTGGGCTTTTCATAAATGGCTTTTATGATGTTTAAGTATGTTCCTTGTAAACCGACTTTCTCGAGGGTTTTTATTAAGAAAGGATGCTGAATTTTGTCAAATGCTTTTTCTGCATCGATTGACAGGATCATATGGTTCTTATCTTTCCTTTTATTAATGTGATGTGTCACATTGATTTATTTGTGAATATTGAACCAGCCCTGAAGCCCAGGAATGAATCCCACTTGATCATGGTGAATAATTCTTTTTATATGCTGTTGAATTCGATTTGCTAGTATCTTGTTGAGAATTTTTACATCCATATTCATCAGGGATATTGGCCTGTAGTTCTCTTTTTTTGCTGGGTCTCTGTCTGGTTTGGGAATCAAAGTAATGCTGGCTTCATAGAATGAGTCTGGAAGTTTTCATTCCTTTCTATTTTTTAGAACAGCTTGAGAAGGATAGGTATTATCTCTGCTTTAAATGTCTGGTAGAATTCCCCAGGGAAGCCATCTGGTCCTGGGCTCTTATTTGTTGGGAGATTTTTGATACCTGATTCAATTTCTTTGCTGGTTATGGGTCTGTTCAAATTTTCAATTTCTTCCTGTTTGAGTTTTGGAAGTGTGTGGGTGCTTAGGAATTTGTCCATTTCTTCCAGGTTGTCCAGTTTGTTGGCATATACTTTTTCATAGTATTCCCTGATAATTGTTTGTATTTCTGAGGGATTGGTTGTAATAATTCCATTTTCATTCATGATTTTATCTATTTGTGTCATCTCCCTTTTCTTTTTAAGAAGCCTTGCTAGAGGTTTATCAATTTTGTTTATTTTTACAAAAAAAAAAACAACTCTTGGTTTCATTGATCTGCTCTACAGTGTTTTTAGATTCTATATTGTTTATTTCTGCTCTGATCTTTATTATTTCTCTTCTTCTGCTGGGTTTAGGCTGTCTTTGCTGTTCTGCTTCTATTTCCTTTAGGTGTGCTGTTAGATTTTGTATTTGGGATTTTTCTTTTTTCTTGAGATAGGCCTGGATTGCAATGTATTTTCCTCTCAGGACTGCCTTCGCTGTGTCCCAAAGCGTTTGGATTGTTGTATTTTCATTTTCGTTTGTTTCCATATATTTCTAAATTTCTTCTCTAATTGCCTGGTTGACCCATTCATTCTTTAGTAGGGTGTTCTTTAACCTCCATGCTTTTGGAGGTTTTCCAGACTTTTTCCTGTGGTTGATTTCAAGTTTCATATCATTGTGGTCTGAAAGTGTGCATGGTATGATCTCAATTCTTTTATATTTATGAAGGGCTGTTTTGTGACCCAGTATGTGATCTATCTTGGAGAATGTTCCATGTGCACTCGAGAAGAAAGTATATTCTGTTGCTTTGGGATGCAGAGTTCTAAATATATCTGTCAAGTCCATCTGATCCAATGTATCATTCAGGGCCCTTGTTTCTTTATTGATTCTGTGTCTAGATGATCTATCCATTGTTGTAAGTGGGGTATTAAAGTCCCCTGCCAATTGCCACATTCTTATCAGTAAGGTTGCTTATGTTTGTAATTAATTGTTTTATATATTTGGGGGCTCCCGTATTCGGCACATAGGCATTTATAACTGTTAGCTCTTCCTGATGGATAGACCCTGTAATTATTATATAATGCCCTTCTTCATCTCTTGTTACAACCTTTAATTTAAAGTCTAGTTTGTCTGATATAAGTATGGCTACTCCAGCTTTCTTTTGACTTCCAGTAGCATGATAGATAGTTCTCCATCCCCTCACTTTCAATCTGAAGGTGTCCCCAGGTCTAAAATGAGTCTCTTGTAGACAGCAAATAGGTGGGTCTTGTTTTTTTATACATTCTGATGCCCTGTGTCTTTTTGTTGGAGCATTTAGTCCATTTACATTCAGTGTTATTATTGAAAGATATGGGTTTAGAGTCGTTGTGATTTTTGTAGATTTCATGCTTGTAGTGATGTCTCTGGTACTTTGTGGTCCTTGCAACCTTTCACTCACAGAATCCCCCTTAGGACCTCTTGTAGGGCTGGTTTAGTGGTGATGAATTCCTTCAGTTTTTCTTTGTTTGGGAAAAACTTTATCTCTCCTTCTATTCTGAATGACAGACTTGTTGGATAAAGGATTCTTGGCTGCATATGTTTTCTGTTCATCACATTGAAGATTTCCTGCCATTCCTTTCTGGCCTGCCAAGTTTCAGTAGATAGGTCTGCTACTACCCTTATGTGTCTACCTTTGTAAGTTAGGGCCTGTTTATCCCTAGCTGATTTCAGAATTCTCTCTTTATCCTTGTATTCTGCCAGTTTCACTATGATATGTCGTGCAGAGGATCAAATCATGTTATGTCTCAAGGGAGTTCTCTGTGCCTCTTGGATTTCAAAGCCTGTTTCCTTCCCCAGATCAGGGAAGTTCTCAGTTATGATTTGTTCCAGTACACCTTCAGCCCCTTCCTCTCTCTCTTCTTCTGGAATTCCTATGATATAGATATTGTTCTGTTTGATTACATCACTTAGTTCTCTAATTCTCCCCTCATACTCCTGGATTTTTTTATCTCTCTTTTTCTCAGCTTCCTCTTTTTCCATAATTTTATCTTCTAATTCACCTATTCTCTCCTCTGCCTCTTCAATCCATGCTATGGCCGCCTCCATTTTATTTTGCACCTCATTTATAGCATTTCTAGCTCCTTATGACTATTTTTTAGTCCCTTGATCTCTGTAGCAATAGATTCTCTGCTGTCCTCTATGGGTTTTTTCAAGCCCAGCGATTAATTTTATGACTATTATTCTAAATTCTTGTTCTGTTATATTGCTTAAATCATTTCTGATCAGTTCGTTAGCTGTCGCTACTTCCTGGGGTTTCTTTTGAGGAGAATTCTTCCGTTTTGTCATTTTGGGTAGTCCCTGCGGTGGCTCCAAACTGCACAGCACTTCCCCTGTGCTGTGGGGAGTAACTTGTGTTGGTGGGCGGGGCCACAGTCAGACCCTCTGTCTATCACCAGCCCACCACGGGGGCCACAGTCAGACTGGTATGTACCTTATCTTCCCCTCTCCCAGGGGCAGGACTCACTATTGAGTGGTGTGGCCCCTGCCTGGGCTGCTTGCACCCTGCCAGGCTTGTGGTGCTGCTTTGATGGGATCTGGCATATTAGCCAGGATGGATCTGCAAGGTGCACAGGGACGGGAGGGGCAGATTCAGCTCGCTTTGCCTTCAGTGGTCCGCTTCGGGAGGGGCCCTGTGGCACCAGGAGGGAGGCAGACCCGTCCGAGGGATGGATCCACAGAAGCACAGCGTTGGGTGTTTGTGCGGTGCAAGCAAGTTCGGTGAACTTGTTCCCTTTGGGGTTTCGGCTGGGGGATGGGAGAGGAAGATGGTGCTGACCAGCGCCTTTGTTCCCTGCTGAGCTGGGCTCTGTCTTCCAGGGCTCAACACCTCTCCCTCCCAGTGTCCTCTCATCCTCCCTGCTCTCAGAGAGGAGAGCTGCTGACATAACATTCCAGATGTTAAGTCCCTCTGGCTGTCAGAACTCACTCCATCCGGCCCCTCCGCTTTTGCAAGCCAGACTTGGGGGCTCTGCCTTGCAGGGTGGGCTGGCTGCCCCTCCACCGACCCGGCTCCCTCCCGCCAGTCCATGTAGCGCCCACTGCCTCTCCACCCTTTGGTAGGAAGTTACTCCCTCTTCCGTGGGCCTCTCATCTACGCTTGGCTCTGGAGAGTCCGTTCTGCTAGTCTTCTGGCAGTTTTCTGGGTTATTTAGGCAGATGTGGGTGGCATCTAAGCAATCAGCAGGACGCGGTGAGCCCAGCGTCTTCCCACACTGCCACCTTCCCCCAAACTCCGAGAACCGTTTATTCTAAAGTGACTTGGGAAAAACACCATGTCAGCACCAATGTCTTCCTTCTGGTCAAGGAGCCAGAGCCCATGGCTGAACCCTAGAGCCAAAACTCAAGAAAAAGAGTTTCTCCATTAACTACCCATATTTACAGGGCACGAGAAGGGTCCTGGATGGACTCCTTCTCACAGGTGGTGTTTCTCACAGGTGGTGTCATATGGAGTTTTTCCTGGAAGGTGGGTAGTGTTTACAAAGCGACTTCAGTAGTGGGAACAGGGTTGGTGAACCAGAGAGGACTTCTTTTTCTGACAGCGTGATGCATCTCAGCCAATCTGTAGATGCTCCTGCTATAAGCACGCATAATTTTTCAATAAAACAATACATTTCAATAGATGGATCCACAAGCTAATAATAAAGAGCATAAAATTCTTAGGTTCCAGAAAAGAAGCAGGAATTAAAAGCCCAGGTGGGGGGCGCCTGGGTGGCGCAGTCGGTTAAGCGTCCGACTTCAGCCAGGTCACGATCTCGCGGTCTGTGAGTTCGAGCCCCGCGTCGGGCTCTGGGTTGATGGCTCAGAGCCTGGAGCCTGCTTCCGATTCTGTGTCTCCCTCTCTCTCTGCCCCTCCCCCGTTCATGCTCTGTCTCTCTCTGTCCCAAAAAAAAAAATAAATAAAAAATGTTGGAAAAAAAAATTAAAAAAAAAAAAAAAAAAAAAAAAAGCCCAGGTGGGACACAACAGTGGATTCTGTAATTGCCCTGAGGTGGGGCATGTTAGAGGGCTTAGTACCTGTGTTAGGATTCAGTTAGAGAGCTAGAGCCACTATGAGTGGTAGACAATGAGCTTATCGTAAGTATTTGATTTTATGAAAATGTGAGGGTTGGTTAAACAGCCTCCACAAGGCGGTGCTTCTGCATCTGGGTCTGGGCTTGAAGTGAACAAGACAGAGAGTTGGGAAGGGAGGTCGGGAAGTGGGGGAAGAGCAAGGACACACTGAGACACTTCAGGATGAGCTGGAGTCATGTGTCTCTCAACACCCCCGAGATTTACTTGTATCAATGCAGGGGGCATCCAGGGGAAGTTGGTGTCCTTTGGCAGGGAGCCACCAGGAAGTGTCAAGGAAGTTGAAGAAGGTTCGGTGAGTTCTAGAGGCTAGGGGTCCACTGCTGATCCCATGCCAATAAGATGAGCCAGGAGGTCATGACAAGGTTGCTGTACCTGGATCTTCTAAGTGTAAACATGGCTTCTGTTACCCTTCCCCCTTCCAAGTCTTGAAAATGTTCTTTGAGGGCATTGTGAACCAAGAACCATGTAGATGAGATCCTGAAAAATGTATTTCCAGCTGAATTAGGTTGACAGAGTACAAAACTGTCACATAACTTTTGGTTGTGTGGGTCTCAAAATTACTAAGGACGTGGGAGGAGGTTCTGGATCTGTGACACATGGAGGTTAGATTCCAGACCTTCCCACAAAGCCCTAAACTCTAAGTAGATGGGCTTTCAGGGCCAACTTTAGGTTTCATATTTTCAAGTGAATCCATTTGTCACCTGCTTTCACTTATAAATATATCTTACAAGGTTAGCTATAATTTTAGCCACTTGCCTCATTTTAAGAATGTCTTTATGGTCTTTTTATAAAGATCAAACTAATTAGGACTACATCAGTGATGTTATACTGAGAAAATTATAGTGAGTCACTTTATCACCATGATAGCTGGATAAGATCAACCTTTTAAGACAGTGTTTATAATGTGAGGCGATAAATGCAATGTTATGGAACAAACATTTTAAGAATGTTTGTTATACAGCAAATATAGCCTAGTCTTAAGGTTGCAAGTCAAGAGTTTTGGAAACTGCAGTGTTGTAAATCTTTCAGTATTATAAGGAGGTCCTTTGCTTGTTTTAGCAAAGTTAGTTAGAAAGAAACGCAGCTCTATGGTGATAAGATGAGAAGAAATGCAGATTTAACTTAATTTTTATGCTAACAGGTATGCTTATATTTGCTAATATTTTCCTTCTTTATCTAGGAAGATATATTGGCTAGCTCAGGGATAATCTTCATAAAGTATCTGAGTCAACAGACTCTCAATTTTAAAAAGTTCTTTATTAACTGCTGAGTTTCATTTATATTCTACTTCAAAGTTAAGTTATCTTTTAGCCAATGATGAAATAAGGAATAAAGGATTTCTGATGCAAATTTTCTGCAGAACGGAAAAACAAGAAAAATAATCTATAGGAGAGAGTTCGTTTCTTCCTGGGCTCCAGGAAGGAAAACTAGAGCCTTCCTTGTGGATGGAAAACCCAGGACTTTGCATCAAGTGGACCCGGGCCTTGATTTAACCTTACCTGGTGGGCCAAGAAAGTAGCATAAAAGTTGGCCCCAGGCTGAAGATACCCACTGGAGCTCAGGCTTTTCTTAAGGAACAGCAAATATTTTAGGGAAAAACGAAGCAAAGCAGAAAAAAAAAAAAGAGCATTTGATGAGATGAGTTTATGCCAAAAAAATAAGCAAACAGATAATAATAACAAAATGGAAAGTACTTGCTGTGTGGGAGAGACTGTGGACAACCCAGACAGCATGATTAGTTGCCTAGGGGCTGAGATAATAGGCAATCTGAACATGGGTACAAAATAAGCGTGTTAGAATGATTAAAGACATAGAAGTAAAAATAAAACACTAAAAGACCCTATGATTAAAGAATGGCCAGATTTGAAAAAGAATCTGTTCAGTGTTCTACACTGAAGAGCAAAACAAAAATATTGCTATTAGGTGGGAAACCCTCAGAGAATGGAGGGATTAAGCATAAAATTAATCTCAACTGAAGAAGGAATTAGTGAATGGTAAAACAAGCCTGTGGATCCTTACCCAGACTGTAGTGCTCAGTGTGGAGACAGAAAATCTGGAAGACAGATTAGAAGACATAGATGGTAGATTGAAAAGGTCCTGCTTACCTCTTGGGTTCTAGAAGGAAACAGAGATGGGACAAGGTCATATGCAAAGGAGAAATGTCTGAGAATTTTCTGGAATTCAGGAAAAATATGAATCTTTATACTCAAGAAACCATGATAAATACAGAGCCAAAATATAAAAATAAATTCATTCTTCAGTATGTCATATTGAAAAGAAGATGACAGGGAAAGGGTTTTTTTTTTTTTTTTTAAAAACCAGAGAGAAAACACAGATTTGCTGCAAATAAATATCATGTCTGATGACAGTGATTTAATGATTTTGGAACAGGGACAAATGAGACCAGAAGACCATGTGATGGCATCTTCAGTGTATCGAGGGAGTGCCTCAACCTAGGATTTTATACTGAGCTAAATTATCACTCGGTAAGACAGGTGAAGGACACTTTCACAACTTTTTCTCTCCAAAGCAAGAAAGAAAACTTCAAGTAGATTGCCATTCATGTACCTTCACTGAAGAAACTACTGAATCTGGATTCTAGAAATATGGAGGTTGAGCTCTGAGTGCAGTATGAGAAAGTGAAAGCGAGAAAATCAATCCAGATGTGGGAAACCTAACGAGACCTAGCCTATGAAATAATGCCCATGGTAATGATAGTGACTCATTTTAGATATTAACTACATGTGAAATGAAAGTGTTAAACAGTGTAATTAAGGCAGGGAAGGGATGATCTGAGGGAAAGAGTTCTAAGATCCTTGTGTCATTTGAGAAGAGGAATAGAGATAATATTTAGATTTTGTAAACTCGGTTGTGCTTGTAAAAGTTTAAGGGAATCCACTCAAAGACTAGAAGTAAACTCGATAGGTTATGGAAACCTTCTTAATGGGGAAGGGTGGGAAAGCAGATTGGAAACACAGAATCTCAGAATCATTTAGGAGAGAGACACATCCCCAGCCAAGTTCTAATGTGTTGATTTTCTCCATGCTTGTCTGTTTTGTTTCGTTGATCTCTGGTTTTACTTTTATTATTATTTTAATTATTCCCTCTACTTGAGATTTAATTTGCTTTTCTTTTTCTAGCATTTGAAAGTGGGCTTGAATTCCAACTCTGACAATATTAAGTGTGGACCTTAGGCTAGTTACCTACTCTGCCGTGGTTTCTTTATTAAAATGAGGATAATCCTGTCACCTATTACATACGGTTTCTGTGAGAGGTAAACATGATGGTACACAAAAAGTGCTTTTATCCAAATCGAGCATACAGTAAGGACTAAATAAAAGTTAGCAGTTATTAACCAGTAAGTAATAACAGTAGGAATATACATTTATTGACTGCTTTCGTGAGATAGGCTCACACTAATTTAATAAGATATGCACTTTAATTTTTACCATTTTACATATGAAAAAAATATGAGTTTAGACAGATTCCTTGTTCAAGGAAAATAAATGGCAGGACCAGGACTAAAACCCAGGTCCTTTGGGCTCCACGGTCTATGCTCTTAACCACCGTGGATTTCTGCTTCAACAAAGTAGCTGTCCCTTACTGGGTACTCACCTGACACCAGTCCCCGTACCAAATATTGTACATGCATTATTTTAGTTCCTCTCTACACATTGCTACTTGATGTTATTGTCCCTGACTTGCAGATGAGGACTTTGAGGGACAGAGAGCCCAAGGAACCCATCAGATGCCCTGCAGCGGCAACATGGGGTGGTGGTCATTCAACCAACCCATGTTATTTGACTTGATGTTTTCATGCTCTTAACTATACAGCCAGACTACCTCTTCAGCTCTTCACCCAATTATTTTTATTATCCAAGTTATAGCTTGGGGACTGAGCTACTATTTTCCATGAGCCAGTTAACTGTACCACGTAAATGTTTGGCTAGTTTTGACACAGCCTCTGTTTCCTCACTTGTATAAAAGAAATACAGGAAATCTCCTGGTGATGGTGATGATGAAGGTGGTGGCAGCTGCTGTCATTTAGCACTTATTATGGGCTAGACACTCTTTGTAAGCACTTTGCTTGTGTTAATAGGTTATATTAGCCCAAAGAATGAGTTAATCTTCAACTCCACCAGTCCTTAAAAAAAAAAAAAAAAAAAAGTCACCCTTGCCTTTTTCTCTTCTTTGGGGGAATTCACATAATTTCGTAATTTTTCCACTGGCTCTACCTGCCAATCTAAGGCAAAAAAGTGGCCTGTCCCTCCTTTGGGGTGAGTTCCTGAGGCCAGATGAACTCTTTACTAAGAAAACACTCAAAGCAGAGTGTCTCAGGAGGCAATACATAAATAGAGAACAGCATTTATTAGCTATTTTGTATCTCCAGGGCACAGAAGTGACTCAAGCCAGACGCCTGTCTGCTGTGCCCTTTCCAGCTGCCACTTTGTATGTTAATTGCACACCCTTAACATTTATTATCAAATCTGCTGGTTTAAATTTTGAATATGAAGGGTGGAAGGCGGTCTTCGCTCAGGGGACCCATCTTCAGTCATTTTATGGAAATGAAACTTGGAGTTTGTTTACTGCTGGTCTGTGAAATCCCAGGTGGGGAAATGCTAATTGGAGAGGGTGGGAAGAAAGGGAGGCTAAGGCTGAGTCAAACACGACCCATACAATCAGATGCACAAGAAGCCGGAATTCTGACTCTTCTCGGCTCACCACAACCCGCATGTAAGGTAGAATCTCTCTCCTTTGTGTGCTCTGTATCCTCCTAAAAGACATATGTGACATACAGATCATAAACATGCAGGAGCACCTTATCAGAGGTGCCCCTTTAAATCCACATCCCTTTTTTCCAAGCAGAAGTGGTAAACAGAAGCCAAAATAGGCATCACGGTAGGCTTACACTACCCTCCCATTTGCTTTTATCGATAAAAGAACTCTTTCAGTCCTCATATATCCTGTTTACTCCTGCCTATAACAGTAATAACATGTTCAGTTTGATTAAGGCAGACAGACTGTGAGTAGTAAAAACCGATAGCTCATACAATATTTAAGAAGACGCATTCATTATACAGAAAAGACAAGAAAAGTAACCAAACTGTAGAGTAAGTAGGGGACCCTTTAGTTTAGGGACAAATAGTCCTGTTCATCTACATCATCCATCCACCATTGCCAGGCTCACATTTTCATCTGCCTTAAATTTGGAATGCACCCCTGCACTGTGGCACTATGGTGCACCCACCATGGAGGGGGTGAACCTGAGTTCCACATTCGTAGAAGAGAAAGGAACCTATCAGAGCAGCTGCTGCTGGGAATGCTGTTTTTGTTATTTCTTTATGTTTTCTCTGCGTTTAGCTAGTTAATCATGCAATTAGGTTAAAAAGGAAAAGGTCGGGTCACCTGTTGAGGAGAGATCCCCTCAAAAGAGAACAGGGTCTACTTCTCATCTTGTCTCCTATTTTCTTGGGGGGGGGGGGTGGGAAATAAAGCCAGACCCTGACCATTCCAACTGTGATTGTTTTGGAGTAAGATGTCAGTGGCCAGGGAACTGCTGACCTGCTCTTGTATCTGAAACAAAAGGAGGGAATCATTATATTGAATAATTAAAGGGCACTTCCTTTACCACCAGGGATTTTGATAATTGCTTTACATTGCTTATTGGTTTTTGATCTTCCCCCAAATTTTAAACGGTAGACTCTATAATCCATCCACTTTGTGGTTGAGGCCACTACCATAGTATTTCAGCTTTGACTGACCTTCTCCCATCACATTCTACCCTACGGTATAGAATTATGTTCAGCAATTTCATAGGACTGGAAAGAAGAAATGATTAATTCTGCCAGGGTTATTTGGGAAGCTAAATAGATTAAATGACATCTAGTCTGTGGCTTGAGAAATTATATATAATTGTTATCAGCTCATTTCTTCCCTTCAAACCTAGGATATGATGGGCTTGAAACTTCATCTGCATTTCGTGGGCTATGTGTATAATATTGGACTCAAGTACCATTGAAGAGAGATAATTCTTTCTTTAATAAATGTGGAAATAAGACCTCTTATCAACTCGATGTTAATGAGATGCAAATTCATGCCAAGGCAAGAGTCTGAAATGTCTATTTTTTATTAGGTCTCTCAGCTAGCTCTTGCTTCTTTTCTTCCTATTATTGCATTCCATAGCAAAAAGTCTGCAACAGATACAGAAGTCTTTCTATACTACTATACCCTTAATGCATGATTCCTGACATCCTCTGTCTTTGTCTGCAAGACTCTAGAGAAGGTGATGATATTTGGTTACCTCTTTTAAACACCTATGCTTGGTTTAGTTTATCTATATATCATCTATCTTGCCTAAAAGCTTCTATTGCTAACTATTTAAAGAAGTTGAGCTTTTAAAGAGCAAAAGAGATTTGCAACTGCTATAAGAGAATAGGAGGTCAATGGTATTTTTTCCTCTTTTGTAGAGTCGGGAGGTATTACGCTGGTTTATAAATGACTGGGATCGACCGAGGAGAATGAGGAAAACTTGATGGGGCAGGAAAGGGGAGGATTGGGTGTAAGAACAAAGTCCTCCTGAGTGAGAGGAGATGGGATCCAATGAGATGTGGAGTGGTTAGCTTTAAATAGAGACAGGGTCCATTCATTCATTATAACAAAAGAGAGACAGAGTCCGGGGGCAAATGCACCATTTGGTTGGATGATTTGGTGCAGGAAAGTCGGACTGCTTCTATTTCTGCATCTGAGTGATGGCAGACGTCTTGAGAGGCTGGGACTTTGGATAATGTGACCAAAGCAAGCACTCCTCTGAACATAGTCCTAGGGATGAGAAGGATAAATAGAGGGTAGACATGATGGTTTCCATCTTGATGCCTCTTGGGGGAAGGTGCATGTTTATTTCCCATTACAGTCTCTCTTCTGGAATAGTTTTCTGGACAGTGTGGAGTGATGAGGCAGGCGTTATTTGGGCTGAGGGTTGTCTCTGAAAGCCTGCTGTTGGTGGTATCACGGTGAATCCCAAGCTGACTGTAGGTTATAGAGGCCCAGCTTCAACTGGCTGATCCAGGAAGGACAGGGTGTAGGTGGAGACACCTGGCACCAGGGTCCTCTCGTCTCATCTTTGCTCCTCTTTGCATGTTGCTTTGAATCTGGAACGTTAGAACCATTTTGTCTGAATATCTGGTCAATGACAGCACACACCCTCAGGGTTGACCCGTCAGGGAAGGGAAGACATTTCCCTGCCTGGTGCAGGTTGGAAAACCATCCCATAGAAGCGCTCCAGCTGCGCTGACCTGGGCCACGTGTACATCCTTGGTTAAACAAGAGGGCAGGGTTCCCTGGTTAGTCCACAGTCCGCCCCTTGAGCAATTGCTGTAGCTGAGATGTAGGATCATGTAGCAAGGTTGCAAGCTTCTTTTAAATCCTGTGGTGAGTAAAGAGAGGGGCGGCTCTTACCCAAAAGCACAAGCATGACCACAGACAGAATTCTACCGATGCGGACAATTATCCCCATCGTCAACCATGATCATCTGTTGCCTCCTGGACAGATCCCCTAATTCTCAGCCTGGTACCCTCAGGAGATAGCTCCTAGTTTCTTCTATGACCTCCTCTCCTACTATTCCTTTTCACATACCTCGTACCTCCTGCTTGAGGGTATTTGCTCGTACTGCTCCATTCACTTGGAATACCCTTCCAGCCGCCCAACCTATTAGTTAACCATTTATTGAGTTCCACCATGTGGCAAGATCCATGCTGGCACAGGAGCCTCACAGCGGATGAGACATCGTCTATATTATGAAGGATTTACAGCAGGGCGGGTGAGACACACGTGCAAAAAACCCCATTACAAAACAGGGTGAAAATACAGAGATAGGCCTGTTACAGAAGCAGAGTGGAGGTGCCTGGCCATGCCTGGAGGACCAGTGGGGGCTTCCTGGAAGGGATGATTCCTGAACCAGTGCCCAAAGTTAAATACATGAGGAGCCAAGGGAATGAGGATGGCAGCAAACAGAACAGGATGGATACCAGTCAGCTGAGAAAGACGAGTCACCGAGGGGAAGACTATAGCCCGCATACCAGTCAAGGCAAGAGGCAAAGATGGTCCACTTCGCGAATATTTCCCTAACCTGGAGAGTTTCAAAATAATTTATCTTAATCCGTGCCACTCACTGTGCGCATTTTAAGACCTTAGTTACTTTGTCTGTGTGTTGAATGGCTTATCATGTTTTCCGTCCTCTTGCTGTGTGAGCTCTCTGAAGAAATGTAGTGCACTGCTCTATCCCAACATCAAGCAGCAGAGAACCTCCTGTATTGTAAATATTAGTAAATGTCCTATGCAAAAAGTTAGAAATGTACCCATTTAGGAAAGGTACTAGTTTTTCCTGAATTCTACACAAAAGCCTGCCAAGGGACTCCCATAGGACGGAGTGCACATGAAGTGGTTTCCACTGAAAGCTCTATTGATCTTATTAAGACTGGAAATGCATTTGGGGGGGAAGGAGGGGTGGAAGTATTTTATGTACATCGTAGGTCATTGTAATGGGAAGAATAGCGAAAGCAATTTCACACAGAAACACTCTCCGGCTGCCTGTAACTTCGGCTCAGCAAATGTCACCCCACAACTATTTACTACAATATTTATTGCTCTGTCATTAGCTTGTAAATAATGTCAGCCTGGAGACCAAGGCATGAGGCCATGCAGCAGCAGCCGTGATGGGAATGTTCAGGAAGGCGGAGAAGCCCACGCTGACATCTGAGGAGGAGGCGTTAAAAGTAAACTCCAGCAATTACCAAGAATCATAACTTTCCCCATAAAAACAGTCTGAGCAAAGCCTAAATGGTGCTTAAAATAGCATTTCTCGCCAAAACTCCCTCATAAAATCTCAGAACCCAGTTGAGACAGCTATATCTGTCAGCGCCCTTCAGGCAAATAAACCTCAGATTGATGGGGATGGTGTCAAACGGAACTCTTTTGGGTTCTGTACTCATATTGGAGTTCTGATTCCAGGCACCAAATGAGAGCCGGGCCAGTGGTTTATCTGTTGTGTTTTCAAAGGGAGAGGGATGCAGAGAAACTTAGGAGGAAACTCTGATGTCAATACTGTGCGGTATCACTTGAAAACTCTAAATGCTATGTTAATGGTCTGTGGGCAGCATAAGCTAAACCTACATTTCCCCCAGTTTTGCTTCTCTGTTCTACAGGTAGGAAAGTAACTTTCTAGAATGATCTGTAGCCGTGATTCTTGCTGGCCTCCAACCTCTCTGGTGATCTCCAGTCCTCTTGGATTTTTCTTTACCTGCCCACCCTTTAAACATCCGGGTTTCCCCTAAGTGGAGTGAGGAGGAGAGCGGAGGGGGGCGGGGGGCTTGGCCAGGGGAAGGGGACAAGCTGTGTCTCTTTCATCGGTGAATCTCCAGGCCTAGCACAGACCCTGCCCAGGGTGCAAATCAGGAAACAGCGGAAGAAGGGGAACAGGTGGATGGAGGAAGCTCCGTGCAAGGCACGTGGGGGGAGGGTCCCGCAGAGGTGCGCCCAGGCGATGCAGCGTGGCCTCGCAGGGCGCGGGCTCGGAGCGCAGCTCGGTGCACCTCGGCCACGTGCAAGCTGCAGGACGAGGGAGGAGACTTTAAACCCCTCTGCACCTCAGTCTCCTCATTTGCCACACGGGGATTATAATACGTCACTTCGAGCTTTGCTGTGCGGGTGTCCGAGCACGACGGGGCCTGCACAGTGCCCGGCCGGGTGCCTGGTACCCGGAGTATGTAGCCAGTGGTCTTTCTCGTCGGGAGGTCTGTCCCATCCCTCCCTACTCACCTTCTGTCCCTGTGGTACCATAAAGCATCCTGAAACGATGTCAGTCTTCCAGCCGGAGGAGCGTGGGGTGGGGGCAGCCCACGAGGCGGGACTGTGGGCAGGCGCTGCCATCACAGCCGGGCCGCCCGGCAGCAGGAGGAGAGGCGTGGACAGGCCCAGGCAGCAGGCGGCTCTCAAGTCCCCTGGGAAGGATCAGTATAGCCGGCTACCGCCAGGGGGCGACAGGGGGCGGCCGCTCCGGGATGGGTGGGATCCCCTCCTCGCCCTCAAATCTTTTCCATTCTTCCTCCATTCCCCGTACACCCCTGCCCATAGCTCTACGACTGCCTGCTGCTTAGCCCTTCATCCTTTCTCTACGGAAAACTGCTGAGTTCTCTCTTTTTTGAAGTTTACTCATTTTGAGCGAGAGGGGGTGGGGGAGGGACAGAGAGAAGGAGAGAGAGAATTCCAAGCAGGTTCGCGCTGTCATCGCGGAGCCTTATGCAGGGCTCGATCTCAGGGACCATGCAGAGATCAAGTTGGTCGCTTCGCCAACTGAGCCACGCAGGTGCCCCTGCTGACTTGTCTCTCATTGAACTCTTCTCTTCCCACGCACCTTCCTCTCTTCTCTGAATGAAACCTTCCCCTCAAGACGCCGTGTGCCCTGCCAGAAGTGCCCGTCGCACATCACAGCCTCCTTCCCTTTCCACCCCTGCTCCCTTCCTCCTGTCCTCGCGGGGGGTGTGGGGGGGGGGGGAGCATGTGCTACAATGTACCACCAGGGGCCTGGGCTCGGCTCCTGGCTTGCCCACTATCCGACTGGCTTTGGAGAAGATGTGTGGCCTTTGTTGCATGTAAATTTTCTCATTTGTAAAATGAGAATAGTAATTATACCTGAATCTTGGTCTAGTGACGATTAGATGTGGTAACCCAAGTTAAGCGCCTTTTTTTAAGATTCCAGGAGGTCAGGAAATATTTTGTGGACAACCAGGGACATAGCCATAGAGAGGGAAGCACACAGTACCACAAACTGAACCCAATAGCGAACATAGGCCCCCTGGGCCAGAAACACTGCATCCTAGGGTCCTTGCACACCAGACTGGGCATCCAGGACAGGAGGTGGTGACAGGGTATGTTGACGCCTGGGAACATCCTGAAACATAGGAAGTAAGGTTAGTTGTAAATCAAACCAAGCCAGAGACAGGAAACCATGCAGAAAATATGAGCTAAGCATTCAGGGGCTAAGGCCACCCACTTCCCCAAGTGCCCCAGCCAGGTATGTTGTCTCTAGACCTGTTCCCATGTCCCCATCTTCAGGCTACCAGCTTTTTTTTTTTTTTAAGTTTTTTAATGTTTATTTATTTTTGAAGGGGAGAGAGAGAGACAGAGAGAGAGAGAGATAGAGAATGGGAGGGACAGAGAGAGAGGGAGACACAGAATCCGAAGCAGGCTCCAGGCTCTGAGCTGTTAGCACACAGCCCAATGTGGGGCTCGAACCCATGAGCTATGAGATCATGACCTAAGCCAAAGTCGGGCGTTCAACCGACTGAGCCACCCAGGCGCCCCAAGGTTACCAGCTTTTTAGAGCGAGATATGAGAATCTAAGTCTGGAAATTTCACCCTGGTCCACCTATGCT
The DNA here is from genome assembly GCF_024362965.1 of Panthera pardus. Taxonomy (NCBI): domain Eukaryota; kingdom Metazoa; phylum Chordata; class Mammalia; order Carnivora; family Felidae; genus Panthera; species Panthera pardus. Next base: position 74,579,437 of record NW_026527002.1, on the reverse strand, counting down.
GTCATCACGTGTGGTCTTACCTCCCTTGGTGCTGCTGCTGAAGCCAGTTCATACCCATAGTCCATCAAGGACTCTGGGGCTTTGACATTCTCCCATAGGATCCCTTCACCTCCAAGGACCCCTCATTCCCAGGAAGAGCACCTTGCCCTCCACGGCTGCATTGTCAAGAGCGATCTGCTCAAGTTTTTCTCATCTTCATCTGACTGTCTCGTAGCTGCTGTGATCACCTGTCGTGAGATAGTTTTCATCTGAGGCACCAGGCACATCTCTCGTGAAAAATATTGCCTTGTGGCTGTTGCCATGTGTCACACGGTGCCCCTGTCAACAGGTGGGAGAGTCTTGAGTTCATTCTGCTGAGCAGGGAACAGGAACAAAGAACAAAGATGTTTGACCCTCGACCCTGCTTTGCTAGACTTCAGTGAAAACCTATTAAATATGTGAAACCCAGTCCTTGAGGCAGAGGTAGGGAAGGACAAGGTTTGCTTGACCCTTTTACAAGAAGAGTTCAAATTTTCTGATCGCATGAGCCCTAAACCTTAACCTTACCTCTGGCAAAATGCTTTTTTCTCTAGGTACAAGGCAGAGCAAAGAAAAATAATAATAAAATAAAAAGCAAAGGGGAACAGTGTAAGTTAGAGAGAAACTTGGACAATATCTGTAATTTTACAACACATGGGGGCAAGTTGTCAGTTTGTGAATTAGAAGTAAGGCAAAAATGGGGTCGATTATATCCCTGAGCCAGTGACCTGGTTGGTCCTGGTGATAATCCCGCCCTGTTCTTCCATGCGTGGCCTCTGGGATTTGGTAGCAAAGGACATCTCTGTTCTCCCGGGAGGAAGGCCCAGCCAGAAAGGCTGTGCCTGACCCAGTTGAGTATTTTTCTGTGGATTTATATTAATAATTACGAAGCCATTTCGTAGGCTTTGCTAACAAGTCACACAAGGTTAAAATCTTGTGGGGAGGTCTCTTTGAGAGAATCTGACTGGATGCTGTGGGTGCTCCTGCCACAGCCCCTCCCCCTGACCACTCCAGTGCCCACGGACCCGATTTCGACTGGCAGATCCAGTGCTTTTCTGATGAGACGCTTCCTTAGCTGCCAGAGCCCGCTTTGCTGCCTGCACAGCAGGCCAGAATTTACAGGAAATTAACATCTCTTTCAGGCTCTCTCCACTATTGACTGATGAGTCGCGTGTATTCATGCCCAGTCTCCCTCGCTACATGGGTGGTGCTCTGAGATCACCCCCAAGATAAACTACTTGTCCTCAAGTCCTTGTCTTAATGTTGTCTCCTGGAGGAAGCCAAAGCAAGGCCAACAAGTGCTTAGTTCTCATGACAATTGATGTCAGGAGTAGGATTTTGTACTGTTTTATTTTTGGAAAGCAAGGTGGGATTAAAAATAGAGCGTTCCAGCGACGCCTGGGTGGCTCATTCATTTGAACATCCAACCCTTGATTTCGGCTCAGGTCATGATCCCAGGGTCGGGGAGTTGAGACTCCCATCAGACTCTGCGCTGAGTGTGGAGCCTACTTGAGGTGTTCTCTCTCTCTCTTTCTCTCTCTCTCTCTCTCTCTCCCTCCCTCCCTCCCTCCCTCCCTCCCTCCCTCTCTCTCTCTCCTCCCCTTTGCCCCTCTCCCCCACTCGCACTCTCTTTCTCTAAAATGAAATTAAAAAAAAAATAGAGCAATCCCAAGAACTTGGATGAGAAATAGACAATAATGGAAATTGATGGCAGTAGCCATTTGCAGAATCACCAGAAAATTGAGTCAATGGGCTAGTGACAATATGCCCCAAGCTAGGTGAGGATGGGGCACTGGAAAATAGCTATGTGCATCAATTAGCAGCATAAAAATTTGAGGATTCTTTGGATGAGCTTGATTTTAGGCTTTTCCTGACTGTGAGGGAAAAAAATATATATATGTATGTATGTGTATATGTATATACACACATGTATATATACACATGTATATATATATATATTTATTTATTTATTGATGTCTTAACAATATTGATTCTTTCGACTCATGAACATAGTTTATCTCTCCGTTTTTTTCATATGCTTTTGTTCTATTGTAAATGGTCATGGTTCATTTCCAATTTCAGTTATTCATTGCTAGGATATAAAAAGATATTTAAAAACATAAATATCTAATAATCTGTGGACTTGCCAACCTTACTTATTAGTTTGATGAGGTTCTCTTGCAGATTCTTTGGGATCTTCTACATGGAAAATATCATGTTGCAGTATGAGGAGACAGTTTTGGGGCACTTGGGTGGCTCAGTCACTTGAGCGTCCAACTCTTAATTTTGGCTCAGGTCATGATCTCATGGTAATGGGATCGAGACCCACTTCAAGCTCTGCACTGACAGCATGGAACCTGCTTGGGATTCTCTCTCTCTCTCTCTCTCTCTCTCTCTCTCTCTCTCTCTCTCTCCTCTCCCTCTCTCTTTCTCTGTCCCTCTTGCCCCCCAAATGAGTAAATAAATGAAAGCTTAAAAAAAGAGAGACAGTTTTATTTCTTCCTTTCCAATCTCTATGCCTTTTCTATCTTTTTTTCTCTCATTTCAGTGGTTAAGACCTCTAGTGTGATTTTAAATAAGAGTCATGAGTAGCCCTGTTCTAAGATTGAAAAGGTTCAATCTTTCACCTTTAGATATGATGTTAATTCTGGATTTTTTATGTGTATGGCCTTTATCAGGTTGAGGAGCTCATTACATTCGCATTTTGCTGGGAGATGTGTTTTTTAATTTTAATTTATTTAATGTATTTTTAAAAATTCCATTATAATGAACATACAACGTTATAATAGCTTCCGGTGTAAAATATAGTGACTCAACAATTCTATACGTGACCCTGCTCATCAGGACAAATACACGCTTGAATCTCTTCACCCATTCCCTGCACCCCCACCTACCTTTCCTCTGGCAAGCAGTTAGTGTGTTCCCCATGAGTAAGCATCTGGTTTTTTGTCTCTTTTTCTCTTTGCTTGTTTGTTTTTTAAATTCCACAGCTGAGAGGCATTTTTTTTTAAATCACAAATGGTGTGGAATTTTGTCAAAGGCCTTTTTTGCATCTTTTGAATGACCAGTTTTTTCTTCTTTAGTCTGTTGATATGGTGAGTTTTATTGATTGATATTCAGATGTTGACCTAGGCTTTCATTCCCAGAGTAAACCCTACTTTGCCATAATTCATTATCCATTTTATATACTGTTGAGATCAATTTACTAGATTTTTTTAAAGTGATTTTCCCACCTGCATGCCTACAGTTTTCTTTTTGGAATTTCTTTCTTCCTTCCCTTCCTTCCTTCCTTCCTTCCTTCCTTCCTTCCTTCCTTCCTTTCTCTTTCTTTCTTTCGTAATTTGTTGGTGGTTTTTATCTTTAGAGGAATTTATTCATTTTGACTAATTTGTTATATTTCTTGTTGTGTTTTTCCTAATATTTCCTTCCTACAATTTTAATGTCTTAGTATCTAAGGTAATATTCCCTCTTTCAAACCTGATATAGATCTTCTCTATATTTTTCTGATAAGTGTGACTAAAGGCTTATCAAATGTATTGATCTTTCCAAAGAACTATCTTTTGACTTCACTGATCTTCCGTTTGTCAGTGTTTTTATTTTATTGATTTACATTTGTATACTTTTTATTTATTTAATTGTTCTTTCTACTTCTTTCTGTTTAATTTTTTCCCCCTCTAGGTTCTTTGGGTGGAAGCCAATCCACAATGCAAAATTATTCACTTAGCCGATGGCACAGCGGTAATGTTTCCTGTGTCATTAGCACTTCAGACCCTAGACCCTGCCCTACAGACCTGGCAGGATTTTACCCTAGGCTGCTAATCAGCCACTTCGTGTGACTAGCGGGTGTGACAAAGGGTACAAGGAAAGAATATCAGGGATTTAGAGGACCTCATACGCAGCACTAAGTAATTACACTTTGCTGAAGGCTATTGACAGATTTGAGTTGCAGAAACACAGCTCGGCTTCCGGGAGGAGACCAGACGAGAATTGGCCTGAGTCGAGAGGAACTTGGCAGGTGGCTCGTGCAGCGATACAAGGATGTGATAACACGTGCTTTAAGTGGAGGACAGCTGTGGGGATGGAGGAAAACCGCAGGCTCAGAGGGTAGGAGGGATGGACTTGGTGGCATGTGCGGGGCTGGTGCAAGAAGGCTGACGCCTGGTGACTGGCTCCGGCAGTGGTCAGGGAGACAACAGACTGAGAATTCAGGAAGCAATGGATATAATGTGATGTGGGACATGTCAGTTGTAGGTGCCGGTGGAATGTCCACTTTGAGATGTGCAGGGACCATTGGATGAGCCAATTTTGCTGTCAGGAGAGGAGGGATCTTGGCAGAGATATGGAATGTAGATTTGATAGGTTCTGTATCAATAATTTATAAAATTCATAGAAATCGGGCACCTGGGTGGCTCAGTCAGTTAAGCGTTCGACTTCGGCTCAGGTCATGATCTCATAGCTCGTGGGTTTGAGCCCCACATCGGGCTCTGTGCTGACAGCTCAGAGCCTGGAGCCTGCTTCGGATTCTGTGTCTCCCTCGCTCTCTCTGCCCCTCACCCGCTCATGCTCTGTCTCTCTCTCAAAAATAAATAAATATTTTTTAAAAATTTATAAAATTCATAGAAAATTGAGCATTACCGGTCACAGAGGGTTTTCCAGGAATAAAATGTCCTCAGATACTGGACTCTATTCTTGGACATGGGAAATACCTTGGAAAAATGTCACATGTTTCCACAGGGGAAAAAAAAAATAATTTTCAGACGAACGTAATTTCATGATGAGAGGATTCATTTCATGATGCTCTCTGCTTTGAAAGCTGGTTTGGCCACCTGGAAGGACAGCGTATTAGGAACAGCACATTTTCCTGCAACAGAATGTACTTTTATGGTTGATTTTTTTTATTATTTCCAAAATAACACATGCACATAGTTGGGTTGTGTTGCAGGCAAATAGAGCTGGATGTGTTCCTATCCCGTGCCTCACCCACTTCACCTAGGACTTGCCACACCCCTGTTCCCCAGAGACAGCCACTTCTCACACTGCCAACATTTAAGTTTGTCTACACAAATAACATGCTTATACCACCACATCGTGTTTTATACATCTAGAAAATGTATTGTCTTCCATTTATGGTAGAGAATTTAATGTTCATCTTTCTCTCTCTCTCTCTCTCTCTCTCTCTCTCTCTCTCTCGGGCACAATTCTTCTTTTTACCTGAAATTCTCAAGATAATAATAATAATACCATTATTTTCATTAAGTGATTATTTAGTGTTTAAATTAATATAACCATGTAAATAGTGTTCTCTGCTGAGTCATGTAGTAAACTACAATTATGTTTCTTCTTGCGTAACTTTCTGTTTTACAAAGAAGTTAGTGATTTTCTCATTTTAGGTGATTAGTTTTCTATGTACTTATCACTAATTCTGGTCCTAAACCCCAGCAGATCTATAAACTTCTCTCAATACTATTTCCTATTTGGTAATCAGCTGCATTTACCTACTCACTTCCTATTCCAAAATTTCTTCTCGAAAACCCCTAGCTGTTCCCGTCTATACTGGGGAATGTGGGTTAGGTTTACAGGTTCAGATGACCTCTCATTAACTGTGTCTGTAAGCTGAGATTGCTCAGTGAGGGTGTAATAAGTGAGAGGTAAGACAAACGGAGCAAACTAGAATAGACGTTCCTATTTAATCATCCTGGACACAGAAGGGGAGAGGAAGGCAACTTCTTCCCAAGTCTGGTTATTCTCCTATTTGGGCTCAACTTCCATAGTTGCAAATTGCTATGATCACCTTAATTTCCCCTTCATCTTTCTTTCCTAGACTTATTTTCTTGTCTGTTGCAATCTCCCTGCAATCATTTTTCTATAGACTTCACATTGAGTATAATCTATGATAACCTGCTTTTCTCCTTCTGCCCTGCAATTGGTTTATTCATTCTTTAATTCATTATGTTTACCCTGCTTACTTCCAGACAACCCTTGAAATGAAACATCTTTTTATCTGCTGCCGCCATCTGCTCAGGCTGCTTTCTACTGAGCCCCTGATGCTCTATCACTGAGCATCTCCGTCCATCAGTCCTTCCACCTTCCCTGCCCTCCTCCCCTGCCTGGGGGAAGTGCTCACCCCTCTGCCCTGCACCACGGTCCTCAGACCCCATGCTTCTGGCACAGCTATCGGTTGAGTCTGTTCCCAGCTGACTGACTCCTGGGTATAGAGGGTCTGTTTACATCTTGCAGGAAGCCCTATCATTTGGGAAAGGAAAAGACTGAACTGTCACCTAGAGAATGGTCCCTCCTTGGTAGAAACTGCAAAGCCCATTTCTTGTCACTCCTAGATGGGAAGGCACCATAGAGCCTGCCCGTCACTGCTCACCAGGTTCAGTACACCTGTCACTCTACGTCCCCTGTAGGCTTCTGTCTTAGTAAATGCTTCCTTTATACACACTGGGTGCTCCTCAAGGGAGTGGAAGAATATGATCGATTCATTCCCGCCATGGGTGCAAGAAGACTCTCAAACAACTCCCTGCTTCTCCAGCATCAAGTCGACGTGGGTCCCGATAACTCCATCAAGGGTTGTCAGCCTCCATGGTGGCTACAGGAGGAGACTGGCCCCCACCCTGTGCTCTCGAGGGAGTGGTCTCTGCCCAAAGTTTCCTCTGCCTTGCTGAGAAACAGGTGCTGGAGAAAACATAAGAAAGCCCTTCGACAAAAATAAAATAAAATAAAATGCTGTCACTTATCCTTTCAGCGAAGCAGCAAGGACCTGACGTGTTTGCCTTAAATCACCTCCCTGGCAATGTGACCCGGGTCTCTAGAACAACTGCAGGATTAAAGCAATAAAATTCAGTCTCCAGCTCTAATTAGCACGAGGCACAATAAGAAGGTGGATTTCGTGGTCACGGTCAAAGCCTGAGGCTTAATCAGACTCTCTAAATGTGAGCTGAATCTCAAGCAAACAGCTTTTCATATTTTAAAATTCCAAAGTCTTTTGTAAGATTTTTTTTTTTTTTTTTTTTTTAACTCAGGAAAGAACACATCACATGGCAACTGTAAACATCACAGTTCTGGTCTCTTTGTTAAGAGAAAATTTAAAGCTTGTCTCAATAATCAACCGCGGCAGACATGGCGACCAGCCCCCTGGGCAACCTTCTTTTCCTCTCCCATTTATAGGATTTAATTTGCTTTGTTATTCTTTGGTTAGAGGTGTCTGGCCTAGTCTCCCTTCGTATCTCCCTGATTCTGCTCTTCTCCCTCGACTCTGTCACATGGAGTTTCCTAGAGCTTCTTCTTCTTTTTTATTTTAAATTTTTTTGACATTTATTTATTTTTGATAGAGACAGAGCACAAGTGGGGGAGGGGCAGAGATAAAAGGAGACAGAATCCGACACAAGCTTCAGGCTCCGAGCTGTCAGCACAGAGTCCGACGTGGGGCTCGAACTCACCAACTGTGAGATCGTGACCTGAGCCGAAGCCGGACGCTTACTGGACTGAGCCACCCAGGCGCCCCTCTTAGAGCTTCTTCTTGAAGGAATACAAGCACATGGCCTGACCAGGATACTAATTAGTCATCTTATTCTGGAAGCAACCTGGAATTAACTGGTGCTGTTCCCTTCAGGTGCCCTGAGATACTTATTGAGTTTCAGCTTGGCGTGACTCTTACCTCCTATTGCAACAACCCAAATGATTTTCTTCTTGACCCTTGTAATGAATGGGGAAACATTTGTATTCTTTGCCAGACCAGAAGCCCCACCTGGCTTGTCCATCACCGTATCCATAACGTCGTTAGGTAAACATTTGTTGAACGAATAAGCGAAGGCATACGTGGTTTCCACGTGGACTGAGAGACATCCTCCCCAGTTCTTCTTTTTGGTTTTTCCAATAAAACGCTCTTGGGCCATGTGGTACAGTGGAAAGAATGGAGAGAACACATTGTGTGTATGTGTGTATAGGTGTGTGTGGGGTTTACAGTCAGACAAACCCATATCCGAGCGTAGCTCTAGAAATAGAATGACCAATCAGTGTTGGCCATTGGTAGTTTTATTCATTTGTTCATGCACTTGTTAGCTCACTTATTAGCATTATGCTTACTAATTCATCCACTCATTCGTAATTTATACATTCTTTAAAAAGACTGGTTACTAAGTCTTACTATGTCTCAGTCTTGCTCTGGGTCTGGAGACAGGTGATGAACCAAACAGAAAAACTCCTCATGGAGTTTGCATTTGATGGGGAAAGTGGGAGAAGTAGATTGTCAAATGATGATGTCATACACACATAAAATCCGTAATATCTAATACGGTGATGGGGATATAGCCTTGAGCAAGGCAGCCAGTCTAGGCTCTCGTGGAGCTCATATTCCCAAGACCAAAGAGACAAAAGAAACCAGTCGATAAAACAGAACAACAGGCCATTGTGGTTAGTGCTGTTGGCGGTTAGTGGGCTGGAACAGAGAGTCAGGGGTGTGCGTGGGGCGCTTACTTAGGGAAGAATGGGGAGGAGAAGTCTCTTCAAGCAGAGAACCGTCCTCTTCCTCCTGCCCCTCCTCTTCCTGCCCTATCATATAACTGAACACGGTCCATGGGGAGGGTACGGCGGGCCATTCTGTAAACTGAGATATGGCATAAGTGCCCTGGGCCTGACTCATGGAGTGGGTGTCTGTGAGGATTACATGAAGTGACACAGGGAAGAGTGCTCTACAGGACTGGCACATGGTTCATGTTCGTTCAGAAGCAGGTGCTGACATGGAGATACGGGAGCAGATTTATGGGGTGTGCTCTCTGGAACAACCCCGACGAGGGAGTGAAGGAAGCAGGTTGGACAGAGCGAACTGGATGCATTCTCAAGAGGGGCCCAACCCACCCGGAAGGGAGGTTGGGAGCTGGGATGACTCTCCCGAGTTGGGACAAAAGGGTTGGGCTTCTGGTGCCCTTGCTGACCAGGCACTGGGTGCTTTGGGGGAGGGGGGTCAGTCTTTAGCAGAAAGCAGTGCTGGAACAGGCAATTAATGGTGGTTCTGGAGTCGGCATTCAACCTGCTCCGTCTCACTCGGGATCCTTTCATGACTTCTCACTGCCTCTCCCCCTATACGGTGCCTTTGTCTTATACAGATTGAGCAATTCAGATCAGAGATAGAACATCCCAGAACGTTGGCCATCTTTTGGCAAACCTAGGCAGCCACGTTCAGAAATCCAGCTCCTGGAGGGGCGCCTGGGTGGATCAGTCAGTGAAGTGTCTGACTCTCAATTGAACTCTGGGTGCATTCTCTTGCTGTGTCCTTCCTGCTTTCAATGCTGCCTTCACCTCCCGTCAGCCGAGGTGAAGAGAGCAGCTGGAAACTCACCAATTTATCACCCTTTTTGCATAACGTTGCCTTATGACTGGCAACTTATACCTTCCCGATTCCAGAGGGGATATGGCAGTTCCCCAAGGCAAGACGGCAGGAGGGGTCTGCCTCCTCACCTTAGGCAGCCTGCCGGGTGGAAGGCAGGGCTGCGCGAGAGTTGAGGGTCGAGAACGCAGGTGCGGTCCGTGGCTTCCGGGGGAGAATGAATACAGCGTTAGTCTAAGGCTTTGTAAGAATGTCCCATGGAACGCGTTCCACCAGATCGTTGTTTTGTGGATGTTAACAATATAGTGTCTTTCGGGAAAAGCGTTCTGTGGCAAAATAAGGGGGGAAGATACCAGCTCGACAAGCATTATTTGGGGATTATTTATATAGGACCGTACGTAAAATACTCTCCAAACATACTACAAAAATCATTCTGCAAAGCCTATTTTGGGGAATACATTTTGTTCTCTAGTACTCATTTCTTTGTTTCTATCACAGACTATCTGCAATAGTTTTCACAACAGTTCTGTGACTCAGTTCTGTTTCTAAGTCCCATTTTAAAGGTGAGGAAAACTGAGGCTCAGGAAAATACTGTGATTGTTCCGGGGCCTTGTGTTTTACAAGTAGCAGAACCTGGTCCGGGGCTTGTCTGTTGACTCCAGGATCAGTCTGCATGTACTTTGAGGTCGCCCTCGGAGAAGCTCACCCTTTCCGCTTCACGCTGCAGACTATCATTACTCAAGTCTCGCAGGGGTGCGGCGGGTGTTAAATACAAACGTAGCATCAAAAACAACATTCTCTAGCAATGCTAATTACAATTTATAGGAAATCCTCTAGGCCTGACAACCTCATTTGTAAATCCAGACCTTTGGCCCACATGATGCTTGAGTCTCTCCCAGCCCAACAGATCTCTGATTTTGGTAAAATGAGAGCCAGGTGAGGGGTGGGATGTGAGCTAAGGTGACCGTGTGGCACCTCAGACACATTGTGTCCCTCCTCTGAGTTTCAGATCCGGCATTTTTTTTTTTTTTAATTATCATTCTCAAACGGTGCATGATATTGTTTTCTCTCTGTTACAGAGCGTTTTGGAACTCTGTGGTGAGAATAAACATGTAAAGCCTTGCATGAGAATACACTGAATTGTGTGTTATCAGCTACTAAAGGTCTTCTCTTCATTGGGACAGCCAATTAAGAGTAATTTAGGTCTGAGCCCTCTGTCCAGAGAAAGGGACAAGCAGACAGTAGGGGAAAACACAAGTGGTAAACAGACAGGGATGGAATAAGTCTTTCATGAAAATGAAGAAGGGTCTTCAAGACAGAACCCCAGTCGCCTGGCCGGCCAACTAACTTCCTGGACAGGGTGCCTCCACCCTGAGAACAAGCAATGCATTGTGACAGAAATGAGAATCCTTTCCTTCCGCAGGAATGCTGTTCGGGCAAAAAGGTCAGGCAGCCGAGGGGAAGAGTACAAAGCACAGAGTAAAAATGAGAGAACAGAGTTGAAAGGAGGGCTGATGGGTAGTTTAAAAAGCCAAAGCAGGCTGTGACTTATTAAAGGAGAAAAGCATCCTTGAAATCTATACCTCCAGGGTGATCAAAACTGGATATAAAAAAAGCAATGCATAGGGGGAAAAAGCCCATGAGCAAATTCACCACGTATGAGTGAGGATGGATGGTGGAATTATGGCTAAATGCAATGACCACAATTTACCAAGATTTTGTCTATTCGAGACGCGTTTCACATTTTATCGTGCGCGTTCCTCCAAACAGTCCAGCTGAGTCAATTTCGTATTCTGGATTATAGATGAGGAAGCTAACATTTGGAAAGATTTTTATTGTTCTTGCTCTCTGTGTCTTTACACTTTCATTTTGTGGGAAGGTATTTTTTGTTTCGGCTTTTGAAAAAAGTTTTAAACTTTTAACTGAAGCCTCGTTGGCATATAATCCTAAATTAGTTTTGGGTATACAACACAATGATTCAGCAATTACATACTTCACCAAACGCTCACCAAGGTGAGTGTATCATAATATCATTGACTCTATTCCCTGTGCTGTACTTTTCATCCCCGTGACTTATTTATTTTATAACTGGAGGTTGGTAGTTCTTAATCCCCTTTAGTTTTTATTTTATTTTTTAATTTTTTTTAACGTTTATTTATTTTTGAGACAGAGACAGAGCATGAACGGGGGAGGGTCAGAGAGAGAGGGAGGCACAGAATCTGAAACAGGCTCCAGGCTCTGAGCTGTCAGCACAGAGCTCGACGCGGGGCTCGAACTCACAGACCGTGAGATCATGACCTGAGCTGAAGTCAGACGCCTAACCGACTGAGCCACCCAGGCGCCCCCCCCCCCCCCTTTAGTTTTTAAAACTTGACTAACAAATGTATGGTAAATCGTAATTATTTCAGCTCGCCATAAAGTTTAGAATGAACATATTATGCAGAACAGATTTTTCCCACTTTGCTTCCCGTCACTGACTTCCTCCGCGACAACATCGTAGATTTGTCTCTCCGCGTTGCCTCGGTCCACTGGGTCCACATTGCATTTCAACTCTTGCACTTCGTGTAAATGGATCCGTTCCTCTGTTCACCTGGCCTCCTCTTCACACGCCCGCATTCCATGACTTACAATCATAAGCAGTGGATATCATTCCTTGAGTAACGCTACACGTTGCGTACAGACTCTGTTTCTATGAAAGGGCTCGTGAGTGTGGGCAACCTCATCCCAACGGCCGTCCCGCATCCCAACATGGAGCTCTGTCTAGGCATGTCCTCTGCTTGCCTTTGTGAAGCCCTCTCCTCCAGAATCTCCCCTGGTTCAGACCGGAGAGTATGTACCACCTCTGTCCCTTGGCCTCTTTCTCTCCCCAACCCGGAACCTCCCTCTCTTCTTCTCTAGAGGCCGCCGGCTATTCTCACCAGAATCTGACTACATGAAAGGAGAATCAATCAATGTGTGACTGCAACTTTAAACTAGTAAAATAATTGTCAATACTTTTTAATTAGTGACAAATGCTAGTCTGAGGAATTTATGCATATTATCTAATTTAATCTTTCTAATGACCCTAAGAGCTAGGCACGGTTATCACTCCTGTTTCGCAAAGGAGGAAACTTGATGGAGAGAATTTAATTAACTCACCCAAGGTAGCACAGCTGGTAGGTGGTGATGCTTTTATATGCAATCAAATATATGCGATTTGAGGGGCACCCGGGTGGCTCAGTTGGCTAAGCATCCGACTCCGGCTCAGGTCATGATCTCGCAGTTTGTGAGGTCGAGCTCCACGTTGGGCTCTGTGCTGACAGCTTGGAGCCTGGAGCCTGCTTCGGATTCTGTGTGTCCCCCCCGCCCCCCACCTCTGCCCCTCCCCCACTTGCACTCTTTCTCTCTCTCAAAAATAAATAAAAACATTTTTAAAAATTAAAAAAATATATATGTGTAATTTGATTTCTATCTCAACATTTTCTTAACCAATACAGCAGTGAGAAGAAGTTACCTGGGAAGGAAGAAACAAAAGTCAAGTCCCACTCCCCCAGTACCAAATATCAAGGCCAGGCTTGGTGAGCCTGGGTGACAACAGTACATCCTGAACATTAGACAGCCGTGTGCCAACACCAGAACCTTGATGTGAGACATTAGCAATACTGATGTTCCCGAAATTGCAAATCACTAAGGTGTACTTTCTTTGTTGTTGATTTCTAACTTCACCGTACTGAGGTCAGAGAAAATGCTTTTTTAAAAATTCTTTGGCCGATGGTCACTTAAAAAATTTTTTAACGTTTATTCATTTTTGAGAGAGAGACAGAGCATGAGCAGGGGAGGGACAGAAAGGAGGGGAGACACAGAAACTGAAACAGACTCCAGGCTTTGAACTGTCAGCGCAGAGCCCGATGCGGGGCTCAAACTCCCGGACTGCGAGATCATGACCTGAGCTGAAGTCACGTGCTCAACCGACTGAGCCACCCCGGCGCTCCTGGCCAATGGTCATTTCTTTGTCCAAGCGTGCTAGTGAAGAGCGTTTGATCTCTTTGTGGTGCCAGGCCCTTTGCCTGTCCTATAAAACTAGTCTGTGTGTGTACATTAAATCAAGTAACCGATCTCTGCTTGGGATTCGATGTGATTTCTGAATGATGTATCCTTGTCTGTCATCAACTTGCGAATCCACAGCTGTGGTTAGGATCTCACCCTCTCTCTAATCCCTCCCTCTTTGTCCCTCCTTGGACTTCTGTTTGGAGTGTATTGGGCTTGCTCATCGTAGTTTCTCCTGACCTCTCTTTTTTATTTTCTCCGTGTTGTTTTGCCGTGTTGTGTTCTAGGGAAATGTATGCAATTCTGTCTCTCAGTTTCCTAGTTATTTCTTCGGTTGTGGACATTTGGGGTGCTTTGTCCATTGTGACTCAAATGGCAGTGACTATATGTTTAATTTCTGCAAATGCTATTTCTGCAAATGTTTTTCTACAAAAACATCTGGCCGCTTTTGATAGGCTCTCAACTCTGTCCCACTTGTTCAGACATTTGTAGTTAAAAATGTTTTCAATATATTTATTTTTAATCTATGTCAGTAACGTTATTAACGTAAGTTCTGGGGAGTCTAAATACCCTGTTGGTTTGCCTGCTGTATGCTACTCTCCCTCTCGATGGCTGTGTCCTCACACGTCTTATAATTTTTAATGTTGAGTTTATCCACTCTGGTTGTATCTCTGTGAATCCTGGAACCACTGGATTGAGAGTGTCCCTTCTAGAGAAGATTTGAGGATATGTTTGTCATGTGCCTCTGGGACCTGCTACTGTTTCTTGTGTTAATGTTTGAAGTTTGGAAATCGTGGACAATGTAGGCAACTGGAAACTTGAACCCCATTGTGTCAGGGCTGTGCCGCCAGCTGTGTGCATTTTTATTGAGTATAAGAAAGAGTGAGGAAAAAAGAATGAACCAATGCATTATGTTCATGCTGTTTTTGAAAATAAATCGCGAAAATTAAGCAAAAAATTTTTTTTAATCAAAAGTAATCCTGGCTCTTCGAGGAGGCATGTTCTCTACAAGACTTTAAATGCTGAAGTTTTATTTTTTTTAATTTTTTTTCCTTAATGTTTATTTTTGGGAGAGAGAGAGACAAAGGGCACATACCCGAGTGGGGGAGGGGCAGAGAGAGAAGGGGACAGAGGATCCTAAGCGGGCTCTGCACTGACAGCAGATGTGGGGCTCGAACTCATGAACTGGGAGATCATGACCTGAGCCGAAGTCAGGTGCTTAACCAACTGAGCCACCCAGGCGCCCCTAAATGCTGACGCTTTATAGTTCCTAAATCGGTATTGACTAAATCAGAATTTATATATCCCCCTAATTAATCACAAAACACTGGAATTAAATGGGAGCTCAGAAGTCAATGCAGGCCGCCTCTCACCCTGCACGAGTGAGGGTCACACTGATTCTATGAGGCCCAGCATCTGCCAGCTCGCTCCCAGGAAAAGATTTTAAATTGTTCATATTGTATAGCCAATTGGAAACAGAAAAATGTGAGCGTGAAGAAAGCTTGAAGCTCACATTTACCTTACCCAGTGAGACTTTGTGTCTCAGATCACTGATAAAACCATCCTGACAACATATTTTCTCCCCACAGGCCTCGCACTGTGGATGGCCTCTTCCCCACCAAAATGTAGGGATAATTCTAAAGTAACACATAATGTGATTGAATAGCCCACCAGCCTCAGGCTTAAGGATTTCAAAGGATTCAGCTCCAATTCAGCATACAAGCAGGGCATTTCAATGACTCTGGAAATTTTATTTGATCTCCTTAATGTTTGCTGATTCCAGAGGTGCAGACCATTTTTATTAGTCTTGTCTCATCTTAGAAGCACAAAAACCAATCCTGGAGCACAAAGTGACTTCTGTTTTCACCGATCTGTTATCGAGAGCTCTTCTCTTTAGGCAAGTCCCAGAAGCGTTGGGTAAAGGGCAACACTGGAAATCTGCTAATGAATGTGTCCCCCATCTGACCCTCCCAGCTTCAACCTGCTCCTGATTCTTGGTTTGGAAACCTCATTTCCCTAAACAAGTCACTTTCTGGGGCCGCGTGGCTCAGCCACCACAAAGCATTAGGTTTCCATTTGCAGCCATCGGTTTCTCCTAGCTTGAGTAATTATTTCTGTGATTGTGTGCAGGATGGGCGTCTGCCCAGTCCTCATTGGCGAGGGAGCCACTGCCCGGCAGCCTCACGGGGTAAGGGCATGAGAAAGCTTGCTGCGGGGCACGCAGGACTCTCCAGTTAACCGCAGAGGGACCGGAGGCCACACCATGCTGAGAATAGCACCCCAGCCACTGAGGCCGACACCTGCTCTGTGGGCCTCAGGCTTGTTCTGCTGGGACAGAAAGTCTTTTGAACGTCGCCTCCAGGAGCTGAGATGGAACAAAAACTGCCCTTGGGTTGTCAGGGATCTGGGATCATGCCCCGTGATCTCCCATGAGTTTTGTGACCTGGAAGAGAAAACCTGGCATTTCTGGGCTTCAATTTCTTCACCTGGGAAATGCGGCTACTTACACCTGATGTCTCAGAAACGCGCTCCGACGCTCAAGCTCAGTGACTCTGGTACCATCAGTTGATAATTGGAAAGACTGAGCCTCGGGGACTAACATGTCTTGTCTAAAGCGACAGGGCCTGTACGTGACAGAACTGAGACCAGGGGCCCGGTTCTGACCCCTCACCTCCCCTGACCCCCATTTCCAGGCCCCTCCTGTCACACCCCACTGCCCTGCAAACACAGGAGGGTGTCTGTCACCTTCTGTGGCAAAAGGGAGGAGTTTGGAGCCGCGGGCTCTTCAGAGGTCCCAGTCCTCATTTTCACATATTTATCTTTTTCTCCCACTGCTTATGTTGGTTTAATTGTCTAAAAAATGTTCATGCCTTGGGCCAGCCCTTTGTCTCCTGAAGGAAAAGAACTGAATTACTCATCTTTTCTTCATAATTCAACTATGTCATTGTCATCGATTGGTCACCATACATCGCTTCCCCTGGTCAGCTCCATTTGGGGTTCCAGGGATGTCACTCTTGGATGGAGAGAGGGGCACCCCTCCTTCCATTCCCAAATCCTCAGATGCCTGAGCTCAGACATTCCCACCTGTGCAGTCAGCACTGAGAAAACCATTCGCCTCCCCGTGTTGGGATTCAGGGCCGATAGGAGTAAAATGCATTGGCCATTTAACTCAAAACCTGCAAGAGGTCTGGTGCATTGGGAGAAAAGTCTGGTCTGGAATTCTGGGTTCCAGCCCCCTTTGCTACTGACCAGCTGGCCATGTGCAAATAGCTTCACATCTTTGACTTTACATGTCAGACCTATAAAGTTAGAAATTTGCAATGAACAATCTCAAAGTTCTTTCATGGTCTAAACTCAGGTTTCTTAACCTTGGCAGTACTGATAATTTTTTGGCTGGATAATTCTCTTTTGCAAGCACTGTTCTGTGCATTGCACGGTGTTTAGCAGAACCCCTGGCTTCTGCCCACTTAATGCCAGCAGCACTGACACATCCACTCCCCAAATGTTTTGATAACCAAAAAAAAAAAAAAAAAAAAATGTCCCTAGACATTGTCAAATGTCCCTTGGGGGACAAAACCTGCCCCATTGCAAATCGTGAGTCTGAATTATGTAGAGCTGTAATTTGTGCATTTTCTCAGGTACCCTGTTATTTGGAAGCCTATAAATGAAAAGAAAATCGGTCCCCAAATCTCTCTTTCATTAATTTTGCCAGATTTTTATGTGGAGGGTTGGAAGGACTTTCAGAGACTTATTGCCTGAAATCTAGAAAATATTAAGCCATTATCTACTTTAGATAACACGCGGATTAATTTTATATTGATTAGTTCAAAATAATCTCATCAGAGGTTAAGCTAAAGGGGCAGAATGTAGAAAAGACTGATCAGAAGAGGCACAGGATGGAGGGAACAGGCCTGGGAAGTACATTTCTCCGCCCGTCCTGTCCGGGGCTCCCCACCGGGGCTGCGGCTCACCTTCTGGATGCCTCTTCCAAAAGCCACCTGCGGAAGTGCTGCGTGCTCTTGAAGGCGCGTCTCACATACCACCAGCTCCACGCAGACTCCGGTGTTGCCTGCTTGCAGAAAAGTTGTATTTACTCCCGGAGACCCATGTACATGTGTCTGCTTTTGTTCCATAGTCCGTGCTTGTCATGATCTCACCCGAGGACTAGGCTGTCTCAGTCCATTGCTGTGTCCTGCCCTGGCCCAGACGACCTTGCCTCGCCTTCCCTAAACACGCAGCAGTCGGGACCGAATTTTCTGCCCATCCAGAGACTCTCCTCCCCTCCATTCTGGCTGTGATGTAGTCGGTGCCATAGCTCTGATGCAAGCGGTCTTCTTGACCCGGACCCGGATCCTCCCGACACAGCCCCCCGGTTCCAGACCATTCCTCTTCCTCCCTCTCACCCACCGAGGCTTCAGCTTTGTACCTGCAGCTGCCTTTCTTCCATGGACATTCTTTTTTTAAATTTTTTTTTTTCAACATTTTTAAATTTATTTTTGGGACAGAGAGAGACAGAGCATGAACGGGGGAGGGGCAGAGAGAGAGGGAGACACAGAATCGGAAACAGGCTCCAGGCTCCGAGCCATCAGCCCAGAGCCTGACGCGGGGCTCGAACTCACGGACCGCGAGATCGTGACCTGGCTGAAGTCGGACGCTTAACCGACTGCGCCACCCAGGCGCCCCATCTTCCATGGACATTCTTAACTCATTTCTTTGGAGAACAGCTTCTACCCTTCACAGTTGAGCTCAACATCACCTCCTCTGTGAAGCCTTCTGGGATCACACCATATCCCCAAACCCAGACATTTCCCCAAACTTGGCCCTTCCCTTCCCTGTGTCTCCCAGAGCAGCTCTCCCAAAGTGCCGGCCCTGCGTCATCCTGCCAGCGGGTCTCTCCTTCCCCGTGGTGCCCTCAGTCTGGGTCGCGGGCCCTCCTTCTACCTCTAGTTTGGTTAATGTCTCTGCTCCAGTTTTACTCCCCAGGGAAGCCAGCCCTGATATGTACACCCACCGCGGGCAGTAAGTGCCACTGTGATGCACTATATGGATTCTAAGTATAATCTGTCTCCTCTGCTTGACTCTGTGACGGCAAGGACCGTACCTGTTTTGATCACGAGAATAATTATTATAGTAACTTATCGATGCATAACAGATGCTCAATAAACTGTCATTGAACGAACACATTGACGGAGATATTTTTTGCATCTCTTCGTCCTGGGGGACTCTGTGGGGCAGGGGCTGTGCTTATCCCGTAGCCTCGGCATCTACGACGATACCTGGCCATTAGTAACTGCTTACTCGCCTGTCGACATTACTATTTTCATTCCCACTTTTACAGTGGAGGCAGCGGGGCCTGGGAGGGTTCAAATAATATGCCCTACTTACATTCCAAAGTCCTGTTCCCATCTACTGTTTCATGAAGTCTCCGAGGGTAATACCATAAATCAGGGAAACGCCCAGAACCCTCTGATGCAAGTAGCTGGAAACAGGGCTCATTGGTTAAAGGGAAACATTAAAGTGGGAAACAATAAAAGTATTCATACATAGCTGAAACACTTTATTTGAAATGTAAGTATATGAATGTAATATGAATGTAAATATATATTTATTCACCAACTGTGATGCAGACCGAGACTGCTGCTTTGATGTTTCTCTGCTGGAGCTCTGCCTTGTCTTTCTTGCATAAACAACGCACATAAAGGATCCTCTACTGTTTCCAGTTTTTCTTTCTCTAGAGTGGAGAGAGAATTTAAGACACTCGAGCTACAGTCTCAATGCAGACATCTAGATTTTTATGACTCCGCCCCCCATTTTTGTCTAGTTATAATGACCACATGTAATATTCCAGCAATTTTTAAAGCAATAGATATTATTTTTTGAAGTCTTTGCAGGGCGCAAAGATTTTCATCGTAATTTTCTTAGAAGCATTATCTCTTTCTGCCTTAATAGATCTCTGGCTTATGAAACAGTTTTCAGAAAAACATGAGGATTCTTAGCACACAGCCGATCGGTTGGGAGTAGTAAAGCATCCTAGATGAAAGCCCTCTGTGGGTGAGACCTCATCCTGCTGGAAGCTTCAGTTTAGAATGTTTTACAGGGGCCAGGATTCTATTGGTTAACTAGACAGCCATTTGAATAGACCAAGTTCAGGAGAGCCGTTGCAGTAAGTGTTTCCAAGATTCAATTAAATAGTTCTGAGAAGTGTAAACATTTCTGCATAGTGACAAACCCTGAGCATCGCAGCTCAAAGGTGCCATCAGAAGATGTTTAAACAGAAAATAGAACAAAAACATGATATAATGCGACTCCTCCCCTCCCCTTCTGGGTCTCGCGGTCTTTATTGTTCATCGTGGTCATTCTCCTCTCTGCGCAGAATGTCTCCTTCATCTCAGCCTGCGGTGCCGAGTGAAGACCTATGCTTTACCTGTGGTCCTCTTCGTGCGGCCAGTTGGCAGTTTCCAGTGCCGACAGGGAAGGGAGATGTAGTCAGGGTATTGCATTAACATCTTGTCTCAGATTGATAGGGGAAGACATCATCTTTGGTCAAGCACGCTGCTTTGGGTCTGAGTACAGGGGCCAGTGAGGAGAGAAATGGACAGCAGCCCATACAGCCCCAAATGCTGAATCACTACTAGCCAGGGACAGCCCCGATGTGGAAAAAGCTGACTCACAAAATAAACCATGGGGGGGTGGGAAAGGGCATTATTCCCCTGTTACCCAAGAAGCCAGCTGCCTCCAGCACACCCTTGGCGCTTGGAAATTCTGTGAGTCTCCACAGCTCCAGCCCAGGAGACAGCTTTGAAGCTGTTCAGAGCTGGCCCCATATTGGTGTGGAACTGGATGGACATCGTTTCCCAGCCCTTCCTGGAATAATCTCTGATGAGGTAACTTGCCAGGTTTTAAAAGGCTAGGTAGGAAACCACATCCAGAGAGCCAAGACAGGGAAGGGGGAATGCCAGAGGACTGAGGGAGTCTGGGGGAACTGTGTATCGAAGCACAGCTGTGAGTGGCAATCCCCGCCCCCAAGGTGGGTGGAGTCCGATCTAGATCAATATAGCTATTGATTGTGACTATTACTGGGCCCTGTAGTTTATACCTGGAAATTTGCATCCTACAAAACAGGGTTAACACAGTAAGAAAAAGGTAGCAGCAGATGCTTTATGAGGTGATTAACCTGTTTACAATTGTCCCGCTTCTCTGAAAACTGCTGCCTGCCTGGGAGAGTGAACGTCTAGGCCATTCGAGGCTGGCTTCTTCAGCGGTTGGTGGTTAGACCTGATGTGGACCTCTGATCGAAGTGCAGTAACTCACTGCCCCCCTTGACAATTTAGAATTGGGTGAGTGAGGCGGGTGGTCAGCACAGAGGAGATGGTGTCATGGGCACTGGGGAGTGGTCATCGTTGTCCTTTATGAACCCAGAAGGGTGGGGGAAAACCAGTCTACAGAAGTGGCGAGAAGGAGAGATGGTGAGAGGCGGAAAGTGACTTCTGAGTTCTTGATGCATTTCAGTTTCTGATTTCCAGAAACTTCTTCAAACCTAATTTCGTCCTGACCTTGATTTAAAAGACAATGTTGTGTTTTTTTTTATAGTTCACCTGATTCCTGTTTACAATCGAAGTGTTAACAAAAATAAGTAATAAAATTGTAAGCACTTATATATTCTAAATGTTTACTGTGTTCCAGATAACTACCCTGACTGTATTATTATGGACTGAAATATGCCCCCCTCAAATTCATATATTGAAGCCCTATTTGTGACTGTATTTGGATATAGGGATTTTAGGATTTAATCAAGGCTAAATGGGGTAATAGGGATGGGGTCTTAATCCCATAGAATTAGTGTTCTTATAAGAAGGGGCTCCCTGAGCACCAACTAAAGAAAATCCAGAAGAGAACACAGTGACAAGGGGCCATCTGCAAGTGAGGAAGAGTCCTCACCAGGAACACATCAACCAGCACCTTGATCTTGGACTTGATCAGCTCTCAGAACTGTGAGAAAATACATTTCTGTTGTTTAAGCCACCCGGATATTCTGTTAAGGAAGCCTGAGCTAATCCATTGACCATATTCATTATGTCGTCTAACACTCTCAATCACTTGTTCAAATCAGTACCATCGTGCCTCGCAGTTGGGAGACAGAGGTTCTGAGGGGTCAACTAACTTGTTTGAGCTCATCCTGCAGAAATAGGAGTTGAGTCAGGTTTTTATACCCCAAAGACTGGGCGCATTTATACCGCCATTCCTCTAAGGAACTGGATCCCCAAACACCTAGCTCCGGACTCAGACTGTTTCTCAGAAATAACAGTAGCCACAGAGAGAGAAGAGAGTTGAACCCCAGTGGAGAAATGCGAGGGATCCGGCTTGGCCTTCACGATTGAAGGCCATGGGTAAACAGGACATGCCATTGCTCTTTCTGAGTAGGAGAGACATTTCTGGTCAGTTTCTTCACTAGTGCGAAGGAAGCTCCTGCAGGTGCGATGGTCGAGGACATGCGGCAGCCCCAGGGTCCTGCGATGCAGTGGCTTTGCCTTCATCCGTGTGCACCGTGGCCCTCGGCCAGAAGTCTGGCTGCGGGGAAACAGCCCTGCGGTAGACTCAGCTTCAGGGCCTGCCATCTCTGCCTCAGGCTGAACATGTCCATGGCCCTAGCGTTTCCCAGGAACAGCAGGAGGCAGATGTGCTCACAGGCAGAGGATGACAGCCTCATAAATAAGCTCAAAATGTCAGCTCAGGACAGGCACCCACTTAAGCTGAGACAGTCCTGTTGCTTTTCCTCAAAGGAGCTTTGGGCTCTTTGTTTGTTTATTAAGTATGCTTTATGCCCCACGTGGGGCTTGAACTCACCGCTCAAAGATCAAGAGTCACGTGCTCTTCCAACTAAGCCAGCTAGGCGCCCTTCCTCAAAGATGTTTTTGATTTAATTTTTTTCAAGCTTTGAGATAATTGTAGATTTACATTCAGTCTTAAGAAATAATGCAGAGAGGTCCCAGGGCCCCTTTACCCATTTTCCCCTCAGTGGTAACGTCTTGCAAAACTATTGTGCAATATCATAACCAGGACATTGACATCGATACGATCCTGTTCTTACTCAGGTTTCCCCAGTTTTCCTTCTACTCACCTCATTGCTTAGTTCTGTGTAATTGTATTTTTCTAAGTTTATTTATTTATTTTCGAGACAGAGGAAGAGAGTGTGAGCACAAGCAGGGGAGGGGCAGAGAGAGAGAGAGCGGGAGACACAGAATATGAAGCCAGCTCCAGGCTCTGAGCTGTCAGTGCAGAACCTGCTGCAGGGCTCAAACCCATGAACCATGAGATCATGACCTGAGCCAAAGTCAGATGCTTAATTGACTGGACCACTCAGGTGCCCCTCCTGCTGCCCTTTTATAACCACACACACTTCCATTACCCCTGGTCCCTACAACCAATCACTAATCAGATCTCCATTTCTGTAACTTAGTCGTCTCAAAATTATTCTAGAAGTAGAATCATAGAGTATGCAGCCTTTTGAAACTGGCTATTTTTCAGCCAGCGTAATTCTCCAGAGTTCCAACAAGGGTGTTGTGCATATCAGTTGTTCATTCCTTTGCATTTCTGAATAGTATTTCATGCTACGGATGGACCACAGTTTGTTCAAACCCTTCTTTCATTCAAGGACATCAGAGTTGTTTCCAGTTTTGCAATATTATAAATAGAGCTGATAATACATTCCTGTATAGGCTTCTTGTGAACATATGTCTTTCGTTCTGTGGGATACACTTTCGGGAGTACAAGTGCTGGGTTGTAGCCTGCAAGCCCGTGATGATGGGGACTGTGTCTTTGTCATTAACAGATATATGCCCAGGGCCTACCTTAATGTCCAACATAGAACCAATAATCGATAAATTTTAAAGATCAATAAATACGTGTTAGATAAAGGAGTAGACTAACTTTCAGTCATGTTTGATGATTCATTTTAGGCTTCATCTCCTCCAGAAAGTCTTCTGCACATCCCAGGAAACACCTTCCTCTCTCTGTGGAAATATGGATTCTGTGTGAAATTATCTGTTCACGTGCCTGTCTTCTCCTCCAATGACCTCATCGAGGAACAGGGATGTTTTGTTTATCTTTGTAGCTGTAACATTTAGCACATTGCCTGTACCATAAGATATGATCAATAAGTAAATGTTGAAGGAGAAAAAAAACCTAGATTATCTGTCTCCGCCTTAGACACATTGCTCCCCCTGGAGCCATCAGGGTCTCTTCTATTTCTGTAATCTTATAACCTGGGAAGGAAGAACACAGACACTTCATAGAAGAGCCAAACACTTGAATGGCAGGAGGCTGCTTCTGCCTTCTAGGGCTGGTATGATTCATATCACTGGTGCATTTTTCTCTGCATGGCTCTCTGTCACTTCCAAATAATGGCGGTGAGGGAAAAAGAAAACGAGGTTAAAATCTGTTGCCTATTCTTCAGGGCTATGAAAAGATTAAATAGATGGAGGTTATAGGTGTCAGTCACCTCTCCTGATGGTTTCTAGAACATGAAGTATAAATTGGCGAAAGACAATCTGAGCCAAATAGGTATTGCCACACGTATTACTTTGTTACCCAAAGTTCATGAGTCCTTTCCAAGTGTGTGGAGAATGAAACAGCTGGGGACTAGGTAGTGGAAAACAAATATTCGCAGCCTACCAAACTCAGGATGATAGACCCCCCAGGAAAAGACTGATCTGGCCTTTTTGCCTGGTGGCAGTCAGAGAAACAGGAAAAGAGGCAACAGAGCCCAAGCCAGGCCTGCCAGGGAAAGGCCCCAGGTAGTCTGCCTTGCACAAGAAGGCTGGACGTATAAAGGGAGTGGGCAATGCCTAAGTGATGATAGAGGTAGTGAGAGAGAGAGAGAAGACAAGCGAGGGTTCAAAATTGGAACTGGGAGCTCCTGAATGAGGCCTGACCGTCCAGGAGTTTCTAGAGAAAATAATTCTGCTCACCAGCAGCAAACAAAAAGAACAAGGAAGATTATCTATGGGAGAAGAGAAGACTTCCAAAGTCCTGATTCACATATGTTTTAGATTTCAATTTATCTTTTGTTTGTGTGGTCTGGGGGACAGAAGCGAAGAAATCAAGGTATATCTTAGGTTGATAGTGCTTTGGGGTACATGACAGAAACACACGGAAACCCCCATGGTGGCAGACATCTAGACCTTCGAGCATTCTTAAAGCCTCTCAGAAGATAAGCTCACGATCTCAAACGGCAAGACACAGGAGGATCTGCATTACCGAGAGTGTGAGTCAGCAGAAATGATATCAGAATTAGATTCCATAGAGCCACAGACTTAGGATTGTTAGATGTGTGATTTAAATGCCTTGGAAATGTTGGAAGAAATAAAAAGTGAAAAACATGAGAAAGAAATAACATACTACAGATAAAGTTTCAGGCATGTTGAAAAAGAACAGAACCTCTAGAGAAGAAAACATGATCACTGAAATTAAAAAAAAAAAGTATTTTAGACAACGTGAAGAGCAGTAGAATGGATATAACTTTGGGAATTCGTACGGGAATTTTACAGATAGAGCTGAAGAAATTAACCAGTGTGTAGAACAGAGTTGGAGATGTCAAATATGAAGGAAGGTAGAAGAAAAGCAGAGCAGAATGGGAAAGTCTAGCCTAATCTGATTGTTCCAGGAAAAGAATAACAGAGGACATTGGAGGAAAACATTCTGTAAGAAGAATTGATGATGAAATTCACAAATCACCAAGTGTAGGGAGCCAACCTGATGGGAGAGGAATCCACACTTAGACTCTTTATAGTCAAACCGCTGTACGTCAAGGATAAAGATAAAAATCTTAAAGATAACCTGAGAGAAATGTCAGATTACTAAAAAAGGATAGCAGTTCGACTCATAGTTTTCTCCATGGGAGCCGGAAGACAGTGGAAAAAAATCTCTTCAAAGTGCTGAGGGGAAAAACTACTGTAACATTTCATGCCCGGCATTATTATTATTCCAGAGTGAAGGTGAAATGAACCAACTGTCACCAAAAGAACTGTGAAAATTATAGCTCATGAAGAAAAAAACCTGACCTGAGAGAGAGAAGCAACAAAGAAGTGATAAAAGGAAATTATATGTGGACAAATCTATGTCAACATTGATTACCTAAAACAACCATAACATTAGTTAAAATTGGCTTAGGAAAAACAAGGTGAGACTAAAATACCCAACATTAAAATAAAATATATTCTCTATATATTTATGTATGTTTGTATATATATATGGAGATAAACTGATTTTTGCATTGTATGCTAGAATAATGGAGATATAATTGCTTTTACATTTTATTAATTCATTATGTAAGTCAACCATTTAAGAGTAATGACTAAAAGAAAATGTATACAGTATATATATATATGTATATATATATATATATATATATATACATATATATATATATATACACACAGGAGAAAGAATGATAACTAATAATAAAAATGTTATTTTAATGGAAAATAAAGCAAGAAATAGGGAGACAGAATCATAGAAAAACAAGTTAAGTGTAAAGCAAAGCACAATAGTAAAAATAAATCCAACTACTTATATACATATATCTGTATTCTTTATATACATAAGAACAATAAATAACAAAATAATAGAAATAAATTCAAATATACCAGTAATCATAGAAACTTATTCAATTATTCACTCATTTCTTCCCTCTTTTCTTCTTTCTTTCATTCTTTCTGTTTTGTTTTTGTTTTGTTTTTTTGTTTTTGTTTTTGTAGAGAGAGAGAATAAGAGAGAGGGGCAGAGTAGGGAGAGAGAGAGAATCTTAAGCAGGCTCCCCGCCCAGCCCGGAGCCCAATGCAGGGTTTGATCCCATGACCGTGGGATAATGATCTGAGCCAAAATCAAGAGTTGGACACTCAACTGACTGAGCCACCCAGGCGCCCCTCATTTATTCTTTCAAACAACTTTTTATTAACAGTCTACTATGTGATTGATCTGTTCTAGTAATTGACAAAATTTACTGGTTATTAAATGTTTCCAGATAGAATAAAAAGGCTAATCTAACAATATATAACAGAGACTGATCTAAAAGATTCATGAACTCAAAAAGGAGAGGGATGAACAAAAAGTATAAAGGCAAACAAAATACAAGCGAAGGATATTGTTGCTATAATGCCATCAGACAAAACAGACAGAAAACAAAAGTATTAGCAGAGAGAGACAATGCTATAACATAGCAATAAAATGTTCAACTTCGCAGCATATTCACAATTCTAAATTTGTATGCACTCGATAATGGAACTCAAAATGTGTTTTAAAAATTGATAGAATTACAAAAACACATGTATAAGTCCAGATTAATAGTGGGAAATGTATCACTTTTTAAATAAATTATATTCAAAGTGAAAAAATTCTGTAAGAATTTAGAAGCTTTAAACAACACAATTAATGAAATGATCTACTAAACATATAAAGAAACCTTGTATCTCCCCAATTAGAGAATACGCATTATTCTCAATATACAGGAAACACTTATGAATTTTCACAACCCATCAGGCTGTAAAGGAAAACCGTAACGAATTTCAAACGTTCTTCAGCAAACACATCATTTTTATATTTTTGATTTAATTAATGTATAAATACAAATAATTACACATTTGAGAATTTAATACAATTTCTAAATAACTAACGGGTCAAAGAATAAAATCTAAGAAAAAAAGAAAACACGACCAAAATGTGACTTAAATACTGCAAAAAAAAAAAAAAAAAAACAAACCCTGATATGAATATAAAATTGTGCCTAGGAGAAAATTCATTTATTCTTCCATTCCATAAATTTTTATGATGCATCCATGCTTTCTGTGAGTCTGTTCAAAGCAGTTAAGATACATCAGTGAACTAAATAGACAAAAATCCTACCATCATAGAGTTTATATTTTAGCAGATGGACAATTATCATGGAAGGGCATTCATCATGAATGTTACAAGTCATTAATTATAGATTAAAAAGTCTCAATTTCAAAAGCCTACATGAGATTACTTAGTATGTTTATCCACGATATTATCTAGTTGTTTAGTTGCTTTAAAATATTTGCTGTCAGTCTAAGTGGTCCGTATCTACAGAGTGCCTCTCTGTGCTCCTTCCCGAGGAAGGAGATTTCAACCCTGCTGCCATTAGTCTGTCCTTATGACTTGGTGCTTCCAATTGGATTGTGTATTGAACTGGGAATCACATATACTGTGTCCAAGCAGAACTTTCGAGGAGCATCACTTGTTTCTATGACTGGTGTTTTCATTTTTGCCATAGCTCACCATATCTCTGACCAAAGCTGCCTCTTCAGCCTGGAGCCTGGAGTGGAAAGGATGTGGAGCAAAGCCACATCTTTCTTACATGGACATGAATAGGACCAAATCTTTTTTTTTTTTTTTTTTTTTTTTAAGCTGCCAGGACTATTGTGATCATCTGTGGCCAATGCCTACCCGATTGAAAACTGACTGCTGCAAGATACATCAAAACGTTTCAGCTGTTTTGCTATGATAAACTTATAGATTACGTCCCTTTTCTACACTTCAAACATTGTGGCTTTTTAAAATACAAATATTCTTATGTACGGTTCTTTTTGGACTCATTTTAGGATCATCCTTCTTGTAGTTGCAGTTGTAGTAAAAGGCTGGACTCGAAGTGAGAATTCCGGCTCTCCTAACTTCTTGCTGTGTAACATTTAAGACTCTAGGCAAATAGAAAAGATGCTTGTCTTCTCTGACCCCTCAGTCTTCTCCTTGTAAAATTGAAATGGGGATGATAGTAACAATAACAATAATGATAACAGTAATACCTCTTTCCTAAAGAGGCCATGGAGTTAAGTAAGAGACTATACAATCAAAACCGATTGAAAATAGTGATGTGGATGCGTCACTTATCAGAGCTTCTTTTCTGAGTCACTCTGTTAAGCGGTGCTCTGTAAATGCTGGATGAATGGCAATGTCTTCTACATAAACCTTCCTGTGAAATCATGATGCTTATAATATTTAAAGGTGATGTTTCTTTCCATCACAGTCAAGGGCTAAGTTATCTGGGGAACTTGAGAAGCTGGTTAATTCCTTTGCATTCCTATGAGTCATTCTGCTCGTTGACACCAGGGGATTAGTGGCTCCTGATGAGGATAATATAGGCAAAGCATTTGGGTTTATTTCAAGCACGGGTAACAGGCGGAAGCTGCGAGAGATCACTCAATAATTCATCTGTGTTTTTCATGAAGACTTTAGAAAAGCACAGAAGTTATTTAGCTACACTTGTTAATGATAAAACATAAAGTAATTCAGACACAGAAGTATTAAGGAAAAACAATCAGCTACGGAGAAAATGTGTGCCTTTCTAGTAATCATAAGTTTTATTGTAGTCAGGTTTCTAAGCAAGAATTTTTTTTTATCTTATTATATATAAGTGGTTAAAATTAACTGGCATGACAGACATATACTTTATCAGTGTTTAAGAGGATAGATGTGGAATACCACGTTATTGCAAATGTTTGTGCATGCATGTATGTGTGGTGGGGACTGGAAGCCACCATCACCAATGTCTAGAATATCCAAGAGATTTCTGCTACCTTTCAAATTGTCTCTCACTCTCCATTCCAAAAAGAGGGTAATGATGTCCCTATGATGTATTTGGCTAATGCCTCATCTACTTGAGTTTTGCATTAGTGACAAACAAATGTTCAATCTAAGATCGGGATGTGTGTGTGTGTGTGTGTGTGTGTGTGTGTGTGTGTGTGTGTGAGTGATGGTTCACATCATCATGGCAAACTTTTTACATATCTCTTTTTTTCCACTTTTCAAAAGTATTGCATATTTAGGGTTTTTTTTTTCTTTTCTAATTTTTCATACAAGTAGTCGTGGACTTACACCTGACTTTCTAAAGATGCAGATATATTGGTAGAGGGCAGAAAATTGGTGGTCACCAGAGGAAACAGATCTTCGAGGAGCATGGGAAGCGTTTTGTGTCTTATCCACATAAATGTGGGTAACTTCTAACACTTGTGGGAGCAGGGGCTAACCATTGCAGTCCACCCTGTCCTTCCAGAGGTCTCAAGGGTCTTCCTGACACATGGCGTGGAGAGAGAATATTGCTGTGTCTCAGATGGCAACTGAAATTATGCCTTTACCACTTGTCCCCTGGCCTGCTGACCACTTGATAACTGTCCTCCATGTAAGGGAAGAGGCTTTACTTAAGATTAAATGTCTTCTTACCCCCTACATTTCTGCCAAAGATAATTAGTCCCCTGGCCTACACCTACATGTACCCTCATGCCTTCTTATCTTGGTGAATTCAACTTGCTCTCAGTCTGGTTTTTCACCATTGCTCCAAGACCCATGATCTCTCTCTCTCTTCTAGAAATTCTTCATTTCTTGATATCTTTTTCTTTAAAGTCTTACCCAACACTGTTATCTCAGCAAATCCCTCCCTAGTCTGACATGATGCAAGATAAGACAGAGGTCCAAAAATTTTATCGACCATACATCCTATCTATTAAAAAATTTCTAGAAATGCCCTCAATGGATGCATATTTACTTCTTTCAAATCATGTGCAGCAACATTATGTATACATTGAACGATATGAAATTGTCAACAATCAGCCTTCTAAATAGGAGAAGTGGCCATTGCATATAATTTAACCTAATGTGTTATAACACCGCCCCAAAATGTAAATGGATAAGGGATAATATAAAGATGGAATAAATGATGTTTTTAAAACCATGCAATTTTGGCCTATTTTTCCTAGTACCGGGAGCCTCTTTCTTCACTGAAGCACATTATTATTAATACCGTTCTGCACACTTACATATTTAAATGTCTTTCTCATTGTAATGGCTCTCGTTACCCTCCTTAGCCAATATCTCAAGGCTCACTCTATACTTGAAGCAAGATTAATCATTAAGAATAGTGGCTCTTAGGGGCGCCTGGGTGGCTCAGTCGTTTGAGCATCTGACTCTTGATTTCAGCTCAGGTCACGATCCCAGGGTTGTGGGATCCGGCCCCACGTTGGGCTCCCTGCTGAGCATGAAGCCTGGTTAAAATTCCCCTCCCTCCCTACCTCTCTCTCTCTCTCTTTCTTCCTCCCCTCCCACCTCATGTGCTCCTCTCTCTCTCTAAAAAAAAAAAATAGTGGCTCTTAAATACATATTTCAAATAACTGTGCCATTTTCTCATTGGCCCCCTTTTTGGCATTGTTATTATTATGTGGAGATGTGGTTTCTTTGCAGGAATTTTTTAAGATCACTTATTCATGTTGTGGTAGTTAAGTCAGCCAAAACTATAAAGTGATCCATGAATCCTCCTCAGTAAGCACACAAAAATTGCCATAGAGTTGTACAAGCTATAAGTAAACCACTGTGTAGGTGCATTTTAATCTCTCCGTTCAAAGAACCGCCCCCTGTCCCTGTAACATGTTATCATTTGACATATGAACCAAGTCAAAGGTTCTGTGTCAATCTGCACATGAAATATGTGTAAATTTAAGCTACTTTTTACTTACACTTTAAAAACAAAGAGGAGAAAAACGTCTGACATTTTCTTCTTAAATCCAATGGACTATATCACATACTCCACTTTGAAAACCACTGACTTAATGAGAATCACAGGCTTTACAGTCAGACATACCAGAGATCAAATTTGTACCCTCACCAACTGGGTGACTTGAACAACTTGCTTAAATTTCCTGGCCTTCAGTTTCCTCTTTAGTAAAGGGGGGGTGATACTTGTGAAGTAGGCCTCTTTGGCAAATCTGTGCGGCCCCCCACGTTTTACCCAACAGCCATTTCTTCTGCCCACTTCACAGGAGGCATATCTGTGCTCCAGAAGCTTTCCTCCCTACGCACAACTGACCGAACTGTACTTCTGGCCACAGCGGGCTTATTTAGATTCTCTTGCCCTGGATTTTAGGATTGGAACACTGCATTGGGAAACCACGTAGTTGGGTCCAGTGCCTCACTAAGAGTGGAGGCTGTGTCACGTCTGGGCCA
Organism: Panthera pardus; assembly: GCF_024362965.1. NCBI lineage: Eukaryota > Metazoa > Chordata > Mammalia > Carnivora > Felidae > Panthera > Panthera pardus. The sequence goes on along the minus strand of NW_026527002.1, from coordinate 74,548,062 downwards.
AGAAGCCATTCACTTGCCGTGTACACAGAGACAAGAAAAGCTGGCTTGCAAAGAGACGTGAGCAAAGCAGATTGGGAGGAAGCGTGAGAAGCGCAGCGAAACAAAGCTGCCTACACCAAGTTGAAGGACAGGTCTACGGCTCTCTTACCTTAATACTCACCTACTTAGCTTCTCAAGGGGAAATGATAATTTCTCTAAATGGACTTACTAGATAAGTGTCAGAAATGAAAGACTAAAACGCTTTCATGGAAAGAGGCAGAGAACACAAAATGATATTTTGGTGATGTCCAAATCTAATCATAAGGTGCTTCCCCGGCAAGACTGTAATTACAGCAGAGTTTACCCTGAGTTACGGCAAGGCATTAAAAAAGCAATTATTGCCAGCAGCCCTTGTTCTCTGGCTGAAAGTTGAATGGGAAATGTAATGGTGTTATGAGAATTTTTTTCCCTACTAAACTAATTCTAAGAAATGGTATAAATTGAATGTGTGTTTTTTTTTTTTAAGAGAAGCTTATCTTAATTGAGTTTTTCATAATTGTGTTTCCCACCGGTTACATATGAAATGGAAATTGGGGGGGGGAATGAGTTGAGAAGCAAGTGCTAGTGTGTCTAAATTATTTGTCTCTATACTTTGCCCAGGGGCTTCTCTCATCATCGTGAGACGCCCATGGCACTCAGCATTGCACACAGGGGTTGCAGAGGTTTGTTGGTGATTAGTCCCAAGATAGTTATAAAATTCAGAATAATGAACGAGAGAGTATTGTGGAAAGGAATATTTCCCACTCTGGGTGACTGCTAATACACATGGGAACTTCTGAATGTGTGTGTAACATCCAGAAAAATGCCTGAGATTATCAATGAATACCATTTATTGATTGTGAACTAGTGTGCAATAGTTAAGCTAAGAGTATTGCTTATGTTACAGTTAATCCTTCCAATATTGATAGTATCATGCTAATTTTATTTATTTATTTTAATATTTATTCATTTTTGAGAGATAGAGACAAAGCATGAGTGGGGGAGGTGCAGAGACAGAGGGAGACACAGAATCTGAAGCAGGCTCCAGGCTCTGAGCTGTTAGCACAGAGCCCGACGCGGGGCTCGAACTCACAGACCGCGAGATCATGACTGGAGCTGAAGTCAGATGCTTAACCTGCTGAGCCACCCAGGTGCCCCAATCGTGCTAATTTTAAAGTTGAGAATAATTAAGCTGAGATAGGATAATTAAGTTGTCCAAAGCCAAGACATAAATAGATGACAGAGTAGGGGTCCTAATGTTTGTGACGATAATAAATGAGACAACTATTAATAATGATTTATATAAAGACTCCCTTTTATGGTGCTTCCCTCTTAGCTAACAGTGTTCAATGGGTTATAGATTTGGATCAAATTTTTCCATAGGTTCAAAAAATCCGGTTACAATCATATTACGCTATTTCTATGTTGCACTGAAGTTCAATGACAAAGGAAAAGATGAGTGTACCTTTCAAGACTCCTTCATTAGAAGTGACAAAAACATATTAAAAAAAAACCTCTTTTCATTAGAAGTGACAAAAACATATTTAAAAAAAAAAACTCTTCTTAAATTGAGCAATGATTGGCATTAGCTTATATAGTTTCAGATGTACAATGTAATGGGTTGATATTTGTGTATATTGGAAAATAATCTCCACAATAAGTCCACCGAACGTTTGTCATCATGTATAGTTACAAAATGTTTTTCCTTGTGAGGAGAGCTTTCGAGAGCCACTCTGCTAGCTACTTTCCAATATGTAATACAGTATCACTAAGTAGAGTCACCACGTGGGAATCGCATCCCCATGACTTACTCGTTGTCTTGAGTTTTCTTGGGCTGTAACTGACATACGTAGCTGTGTAAGTTTAAGGTGTATTGCATAATGGTTTGACTCACACAGACTGTGAGATTATCACCACAATGAGCTGAGTTAGAATCCATCATCCTATAAGATACAATAAAGAAAGAAAGCACAGAAAGAACAAAAGAATATTTTCCTCATGGTGAGAGCTCTTAAGATTTACTCTCTACAACCTTCCTATATGCCATCCAGTAGTGTCACTGGGCTGGACATTGCATTCCTAGGACTTCTTTATCTTGTAACTGGAAAGAAACCTTGTGTCTAATCAGCTTAATGAAAACAGGAATTGATTGGGAAACTACTGGCTTGGTTCACATAATTGTAGGATGAGCCACAAGAGCCGATAAAGTGCTGAGAACATCCAGGACCAGAATCAGGGACTCAGTGTTGGACTCGTCTTGTCTCTTCTATGGTCTTGATTCTGTCTTTCCCTAAGAAGTTGGCCACCAAATGATCCAGGGGTCTATCCTTGAAGCTCCAATACTCTTCTTGAGAGCAGAGGAGAACTTTTCTCAATGGTTGTAGTCAAAAAAATCCCAAATAAGGACTCAGATTAGTCCTGAAACTATCCCAGAGGGATAGTATAATATGGGAGGTCTATCCTTGAATTTGCGCCCATATCTGTGGTGGTCAAAGGAAGTGATTTCTAATCACTACCAGAAGAAAGAAGTCTGTGTACTGTGTATAGTCCAGTCTTTGATTCCCCAACATATTTACAAATACTTCTTGGTACACATTACATTCCCAAAACGTTCCCAACTAATACAATGCAGTTACCCTCTGTATAGAAAAATGACTGCTTTCAAAATCATGTCCAGATAGTGCCTTCATCCCCAAAGCCAGGATCTTTAAATGTTAAGTCTTTCTCTCTCTCTGAAAAGTAGTTAGAGCTTAGAAAGATTCTACAAACTTTGGGCTTTTATCATGATAAATATAACTGTTGGCTTCTTTTAATAACCAGTCCCGAGGTAAGACAGAATAGTCAAAATAACAATCCCACAGATAAAAGAGAGAAAGAGGTAGTGATGTTCAGTGGCCACAATACTTTGACGGGTAGAGATAGAAATACGCATTCATTTGTTGTCTTGCTTGTCAACAATAGACTGAGTTCTTTGTTCAGCCAGCGTGGTTACCACAGAATCTGCCTGCTGGTGAATTTGCTCATCTGGTATCATGCCTGGCCATTTCTAACAGGGGCAATGCAGCCAGGAGAATTCCCATTCTGGGGCTGAGGCTTTTCCAAATATGCTTTAATGAGCCTGGGGTTTATCGTAGGGAATAAGCAACCAGACCTCCTTGTATGACATTTGTTGTTTCTCTAGCCATAAGCACCCCTTAAGACCCCAGTCAGCTATCTGACAGTTTTATTTTCTAAAGACCACAGGACAGAGTGGTCATTATCTTTGAAGCAGGACCCAACCCTTTTGATTCCTTATCAATAGACCTGGAGTTCTGACCAACCTCCTTGGGCTCTGATTAATGGCTTCTGTCTTGACTCCTGCCTCTGGGAAAAGTGAAAGACAGGATAGGATGATAAGAGAAAGTTCATCCTCTTCCCTCCCCACAACTGCATCCAAGATGCTCACGCTGTAGGGAATTATTACCTTTGTCAGACAGAGGACAAACAGATCTCTGGCCACATTTCTCACTGTCCTGTTTTTACTCACATTGACTTTATCATGGGGTAGAAAATTTAGTTTTGCAATTCTACAGGATACTTTCTGTCTGACCTTTATACTTTAGCATTGCTGAGGTTATCTAGAAAGCACTTCTTTTATGAAGGCGTGTAAGGTTTTCTTTTTGCTTTCAGACGGACCAGTTTGGCTCCTTGTTGTAGAAGTTCAGTGAAGACTAAAGGACAGAGCCTACAATCCTGACTTTTTTTTTTTTACCCCATCCCTAAAAGTCCAGTTGTGTTGGGCATGAGGTTGAAGGCTCAAGATTTTGCAAGAAGCTTGTAACTTGATGTTATGCCACATTGCAGCAAGCATTCCCAGCACCCTGGTTGAAGATGGAGGGGTGAGCATCCCCTCTCCTATCTTGAGAAAGCCAGTTCTAGCCTTCAATTCCCAAAGTATCCACACCCCCCACTTCTGGTACAATCCCTGTATTAGGGTTCTTTCAGCTTGATGTCTAAAAAACCCAACCTGATCTAACTTAGCCAAAATGACAACAACAGCAAACCATCACCTGCCCCCCCCCACCCAAAAAAAAAATCAAAACAAGAACTTATTGTAAGGATAGTGAGTAGAGAATCCCAAGTGTATCAATCAGGGATGGAGACAATTGACTTCATCTTGTTGCCCTCTTTCTGTCTGGTGCTCATCACTGTTTTCTCCAGAGATCATCTTTATCCTCATGGGTTTATCCAGGTGGCAGAAAATGTGCTGTCTGGTGGAGTCACATCCTTGTCACTCTACCACAGGCCAAGGGAGAGGTGCACTGGGATGCTTGTTGTAACGAAATCATGTGGGAGGCACCATAGCAGCACAGAGAAGAGAGTGGGTGAAAACTTCCCTTTTGCTTCTCAGCTAGACTGTGAGATGCTTGAGATCAGAGACAGGGTCTCGTTTGCCTTAGTGTTCTTAGCACAGAGTACTTATGGTTAAGTATTTAACAAATCATTACATGTGAAAAGCCAATAGGCAGGAAGGAAGCAGGGAATGAGATTCCATTCTGGGAGCTGTTTAGGTCTCCCTTAGGAGGAGAAGTGGATGAACTTAAATTATTGGCCAGCAGAATCTGCAATGAGAGGAGAAAGAGGTGGCAAATGATCCATGCCACATCACAGTGTTTTAATCATTCCCCTTAATACCAGGTGTGCGTCTGGCTGTTTTCAGCGGCCAGTTATACCGCAGTGTGTCGTCCACAAAACGCTCCCTGAACTCTTCCTGCAGTGGACTCCTGGCTTAACAAATACTCAGCTTGTGTTTTTCAAAGTTGCTGCTTGTGTCAAGGCCATTTAAAAATTGAAGGCCATCTGGTAGCCATTTCATACCTCCAGTGCGTGGTTCTACCCCTATTATTTATGATTTCTCCAAATTTTAGGAAGTGCCGATTGGGTGGATGTTGGAACAGGAAAATCTGGACCTGTAGGAATTAAGCAGAATTTCTGTGGAACTTTGTGATGCCAGCTATGCCCTGTTTATGAAGTTAATTAATTGGGGAGTGTAAAAGGAGACCACAATTCTTGTCATGAGAGAGGGTAACTGACCTTTCTTTCTCCTACAACAACTGGAGAGTGATAGAGAGAAGTCCTTTCCTGACAGGTAACATAATGCTTTTTCCCCCACCGAGGTAAGTGCAGGCACTTTTATAACAGGGACCATGGACTGTCATGACTGTCTCCTAAATGCCTGTCATGGAGTGGGAAGTCAATAACAACAATTTTTAAAGTATGTATGTATGTATGTATTTTTGAGAGAGAGGGAGAGAGAGCATGACAGGGACAGGGGAAGAGAGAGAGGGGGACAGAGGATCCGAGGTAGGCTTTTCACTGACAACAGAGAGCCCAATGTGGGGCTCAAACTTGCAAACTGTGAGATCATGACCTGAGCCAGATGCTAAACCGACTGAGCCACCCCAGCGGCCCAATAACAATTTTTTTTTTATTAATAAAAAGGCAAAAAGTCAGTAGGTAAAAGGATTTAAAGGTAGAAAAGTGTTATAAATACTAAGTTAGATTTCTACGGTTGTCATAACCAAGTACCACAAATTGGGCAGAACTTCATTGTCTCATGATTCTAGAAGCCAGAAGTCTGAGGTCCAGGTGCTAGGAGAGCTGTTTCCTTCTGGGCTGTGGGAGAAGGGTCTGTTCAAGGTCTCTCTTCTTCCTTCTGGTGGTTCTTTGCTTGTAGGGCATGACTCCTCTTTCCTATGACCTTCTCCCCATGTGTTCACCTGTTTCCAAACTTCCCCTTTTATAAGGATATCAGTCCTCATTGGATTAGGGCTCAAGCTAAGGACCTCATTTTAACCTGATGACCTCTGTGAAGACCCTGTCTCCAAACACAGTCACATTTTCAGTACTGAGGCTTAAGTCTCCAACATCTGAATTTTAGGGAAACACAGTTCAACCACCTAAAATTCAGAGATAAAGAAAATAAATTTCCCACTCTCAAGAATGTTTTCTAGAGACAGTAAGTAAATAGCTATCCATATTTCAGTGGGTTGGGGTTGAAAGTTTTGATGGCAGGTGTCAGAAGTCTGATGGCACAGAGAAAGAGACCTTTACACGCAAAGCATTGGCCTCATGATGGAAATGACATTTGAGAGATTCCAAAACAGTGTACATCGCATTATAGACACTTAATGAGTATTTGTTGATTGAATGAACAAACATTTAAAGATGAGTTTAAATTTTCTAGGAAAAAAAAAAATGGAGGGAGGTGTGGTAGGTGAGGCGTAAGGAACAGCACGTGCAAAGACTTGGTGGCATGAAATACAGGCATGAGCAGGGAAAGAACCAACTCTAAAACCACGGCCTCTGAGGCAGCCACGTCCTCCCATTGCCAGATCCAAGGGTCATGTTTCTGTGTCCCTCCTGGGACTTTAGATATTGCTGACCACGCTCTCCCAGAAAATCTTACTTCCAACACCGTGCCCCCTCTTGCTTTTACTCCTGTTGCCTTGGAATCCACTGTTTGGTCTTCTCCAGGGGACCCTCACCCCCTCTTCTTCCTGTAACCATCAGTCTTCCTGAGGACTTTCTCCACTTTACACACATTACCTGGATAATTTCAGCCATTTCTTTGGCTTCGATCATCATCTCAATACAGATAACTCCAAGCTGTGTCTCTAATTCTGAGCCCTTTTCTTATTGTCAGACTTCTATCTCCATTTAGTGTGGTTTTTTGGGGGGGGACGTGGGGAGGGGGGGCTGCCATTTAAAACAATACCATGGATTTGGTAGCTTAAAATACAGAAGATTTTCTGCCAGTTCTGGAGGCTCGAAGTTCAAGATCAAGGTGCTGACAGACTTGGTTTCTCCTGAAGTCCTTCTCCTAGACTTACAGTTGGCCACCCTCTCACTGTACCCTCACAGGAGCTTCTTCTTTGTGTGCGCATATCCCTGATACCTCTCCCTCTTCTTGTAAGGGCAGCAGTCGCGTCAAATTAGGCTTCCACCCTTACAAACTCATTTAACCTTAGTTACCTCCCTGAAAGCCCTATCTCTAGATACAGTCACATTTGGGTTAGGGCTTTGACATATGAATTTTGGGCTGAAGGGGAGACACACAGATCAGTCCATAACACCTACCGATCATTTCCCTATTGTTTTTAAGTTTTAAAAAAATGATGTTGACCTCCCACGCTGTGACAGGCTTTGGGAGGCACTGATAGCAGTCCCTAATCCCTTTTATAAAACAAGTTACAGTTGCCCTAGTTGGAAAAAAATAAACTGCTTATGTCGGGATAGGGTTCTGATGATCAAGAAGGCATATATAGGGCCCTGACCAAGTCTTAGGGAGAGATGGGAGAAGAAGGAGACAGCTTCCTGAGGAAACCACAGCTAAGCTGAGCCCTGAAGGAGCGTTCACCGAGGAAGATGGAGGTTTCAGCACACGTGAAGGGCAAGGGCTGTGTGTACAGGACCTGAACGTACAGTGTGGCTGGAGTTGGCAAGAGTGCACAGGGGAGGGGAGCATGTGTGAATGGTACAGCTGTTCTGCCCATCACAGTCCAGATCTGAGGGACAGACCCTATTCTGAACAATGAGGAGCCATGATCCATTTGGGGCTAGGGAAAAATCACGACCATATTTGCCTTTTAGAAGGCCCATCTTGTGTTTAGAATGGAAGGGTAAATTAGACACAACAAGATCTGTTTGATATGGGCTTTCCACATTTGGAGTTGGAAGTGTTTGTAGGACGTGCAGATGGAAATGTCCACAGAAGGGCATGGATGCCTCAGCAAGGGTGAGGGGAAGGGAGAAGAGTAGGAAAGAGAACGGGAGAGAGAGGAGCGGGGAGAGGATAGGAGAAGGCTTAGGACAAAACTCCAGGGATGATGGTCAAAGGCAGCAGATGGTGATCCATGGACATGAAATCTAACGGCCATCAGTAACAAACAAGCTAAGTGTGGTTTAGGCAACTGAAGGGGAAATGGGATTTCAGTAGAGGGATGAGGGCACAAACCAGGGTGCATTCAGTTGAGGAGAGCATAGGAGGTGGTTCAGTGAAGAGCAAAAGCATACTTAACTTTTGCAGAAGTCCCATGATGAAGGGGATCTGAGCTAGAGCAGTAAATGGAAGGACAAGGGCATGGCTGTCCATCAGACAGCAGAAAATACCTCGAGTGCCCACTTGGACCTCACACTTCTCCTTGTTCTTCCCAGAGAATTGCCCCACCAACACCAGGACCCTGTGAGGTATCCTGGACTCTTCACTCCCACTCACTCACCCACATCCAATCAGTGGCAAAGTCCCAAAGCGGGGAGCGTTAGATAATGGGGCCCAGAGCAGGGAAAATGATTTTGGACTAGGGTTCAAATCTTGTCCATACCACTTACTGTGAGGTATTGGCGACTGTTTGTCCCTTTCTGATTCTCAGTCTCTATTCGTCTATAAAACAAAGCTCAAGATATATTTAGCTTAGGTACAGGGATTATTGTAAGTGATAAATGGGAGGCAGTAGGCTAATTGCTGGGCTCACTTAATTGGATGCTATTCTTTCTTTGCTTTCCGCTTCTTTCTTACTTCCAGTGCCACTGCTACTTTGGATTTTGGACTCATCTTAGACTCGGAGAGGTCAAGTGATTTGTACAAGGTCACACAGCCAGTAGGGAGTAGACAGGGATTAAAAGGCACCTCTGTCACCTCAAGGTCCACTTGGGTACCACTTTTCCCAGTGCAGGTGGTGACCCATTAAAGGGTCAGAGAGATGACCATACATGAGCATTCTGGCTGTTCTGGGGAAGGGGACAGCCCACCTTCCTCCAGGGACCTAAGAACTCAGTGCTTTCCAACTTATTTATGGGCTCTTTCCAAAAGATCTTGCTGAGATAAAACACTGTTTGAATTCACAGCTGGTAGAATGTCAACCGTTTTCCTTGGAACTTCCGGAGCTTTACATTCTCCACTTAGCGTCTAATCCATTATTAAAAGCAAACAAGTGTGTTGACCATCCTGTGTGCACTTCCTCGAGTGGTAAATGAATCTTGGTTTTCCATCGTCTTAACTGTTACTGATGCAGCTGTGTGGGTGCCAGAAAAGAAATTGGGTCTTTTTCTTATAAAAGTCGTGTTCACTTGCTTCTGACGACTACTACCTCTCTCTGGAGGCAGATGCTCAGCGCTCAGCGGCAGCTCTCGGGAGGAGGAAGTCTGTCCTCCCCTGTCTCAAGCATGTTCCCATCTCAAGTTCATCCTCGTCTATGCCAGGCTCTGCTTCTGACATGCCACTGCCTCCCGTCTTCAAGCCCAGTTCGCAGAGAGGTTTTTGAAAGCTCTCTCTAAAAACCAAGCAAAGTAGGGACGTTACATTTAAGAATTTTGCCCCACCTGATGTTACTTAGTGAGCCATACTGAGATAGACTTTTGATCATGAGGCTGTATCTTTGTTGCTTGACCCAAAATGAAAAGTTAAGAGAATGAGAACCACCCCGACTTAAGAGGCATGTCTGAGATGTAACACTGTGCTAGGTGGGTGTCTGAAAATAACCAGATTTTGTCTTTCTCCTCTTTGTGTCTTCTCTCCATCTCTCATCAACCCCGCCTTTCTCCCCTCTTCTCTTCTTTCCCTTCCTTCTTTTTGACCCTTTGTACAATCCTCATCATCCCCTCTTCTTCTTCTTCTTTGCCATCATCAGGGAAGGATACCCTAAGCATCTACTCTAATAATCTATTCACTGTGTCTCTCCCTCCACTAAACGAGAAGCTCCTTAAGGGCGAAGGGCAAAGCTGTCTCATTCATCCACATCCACGTATTTCTTGCACAAATGATAAAAACGGAATGACTATTTGTTAAGTGAATTAACAAATGGGCCTTTGAAAGTCAATGAGATTAAATCAATTAAGATAACTGAATTAACCTTTGTAAACTGGTCTTCGTGTCATGGCTCCATTGTGTGCCTGTGAAGAGAAAGCCTCTGTGTAATGTAAAGCAGGTAGACACTACCATCAGAATTCTCTTCTCTCAAATCAGGCTCTTCCTTCACTGCTGTTCTGACTTAGGATAAATTGTCCATCTTCTTTTTTAAAATATGGGACTGATGAGATGATTGCCTAAAGTAATCAGTCTCTGGCATGTAGTAGTTTTTCCATCAAAGCAATTTCCTCTTGCCAGGCATAATGGTTACGTTTCCCTGTAATTGACAGTTTCCCCCATCCTCCTCACGCAGGTGTTTCCAGAGAGCTCAGGTCTAAGACTCACATTCCACTGGCCTCTGTTTCTAAAGCTGGTCCACTATTTGCTAGTGTTCGTTTTCGTCTCATTTTTATAGATTTATTGTAGCTGGGATGTTTAGCATAAGCAGCTTCTCACTGCTTTTGAGAGTGAGCGTCATATAAAATAACGTTCAGGAATGTAAGTGCTTATGATTACTAAGCCCTATTTGTGCAATTTTAACGTTACCTTAACAATATTTAATGACCTGGCCAAAAGAGCATCGCCATCATCTCACTGCTTCAACAAGGGGAGGAGCTGGAATTCGGGCTCATGGTTGTGCTGGTCACCTTGCCATTAGCTGATGGGCACCAGGTGTGACAAATCCCATCCTATGAGCTGGAAAACCTGACGCTGGTCCTTTGCGGCAAACGGTCTTGGATGGCAAGGCCACAGCTTCAGCCAAGCTGGAATTTGGTTGGATTCTCCCCATTTCCACCCCCGCCCCCCCATTTCTTCATGCTGCTTTTTACCACACCAGCTCTAGCTCAGCTTGGCTCCTTGTGTCTTCTGTCCTGACACATGGCAATGAACTTTGGCTTAGCCCCTGAACCTTTGTTTTACTTCCTGGATTGGAATTAGCAGTTGGCCTCTGGTGCAAATCCTTGAGTGCAGTAATGGCATCCCCTTCATGATTTCATTGTAGAATGGTTACCGCTGATATGCAGGGCCCAGGCAGGAGCGAGGAGTGGGCAGATGGAGGACGGTCACAGCCCCCAAATATCCCAGGGGACCAGGAGTCACAGCAGCAATAGCCTGGTAGATCACAGGATGCTATTAGCAACAGAAGGCCGGGGTGTCCTGGAAGGAGAGACGTATTCTGAAACTTGGAAGGTCTCTGTGAGCCAGAGGAAGGCAAGTTGGGGTCATAAGGAAGAAGGACAGCTTGAAATACAAAAATTGGTATCACGTGCAAAAACATGGGTCAAAGACTGAGCCCCGCTCAGCACTCTATCAACCACCACAGGCTGGGCTTTATGATTGCTGAGCATTCCGCGTTTCCTGTCTTGTTGCTGCTGTGTAGACAATGTGTATGACTTCCACATCAGACCTCGAGATGAGAGGCCTCTGGATCGATTTTGGTGTCTGAACATGCAATCATAAAGACTGTTTCCTCTTTCTCTGTTTAGTAACACCCGTACTTAAAAGGTGTATATCTGTGTTACATTCAACCCAAGAAATCCAAGTTGGTAGCATTTCAGATGGTTTTTTTTTTTTTCTTTTCTAACAGTGCAGATTATCAACCACTATACATACAAGGATAATGCTAAAATCCCCCTTTCCTGACACGTATCTCCTCTCTCTCCCCCCCTTATGCACATAATGGGAAGCATTATCAAAGTCATCATATTTCTGATACTGCAACCTATTTCCTTCCTTAGAACTTTTCATAGTATGACATTGTTCCTCTTTAAGACTGAGATTCCATTGTCCTATGATGCTGCCCCATTTTAGGAGAGTCTTTGCCCTTTTGTTTTAATGGGTCTTCGTATGAGAAAAAGGGAGGGGATTGGGCTGGGTAATCTTAATCCTAGGTCAAGATGGTGACTTTGTCAAGTGACCTTGGCCAATTCACTTCACCTCTCTCACCTCCAGTTTTTACCTGCTAAACTAGAGATAGTATTACCTTCATAGGGAGTTCAAAGAGGATTAGATAACACAAATAAATACTGTGATGTCTGAATCACTAGAAATCAGGGGCGATCGTTAGTCTTCGATGATGAACACTATTTGTGTTGGGGTAACTGAGAAATTACATTTGAGTATACAGTAGGATGTTCAGCTAGTGCAGTGTGGAGCAAGCTGAAGCCTTGAATGATTGAGATTTTTTGACTGGTCTCATTTTATTCATAACCTTAGCAGTATTTTCTGTCTCCCGATTTTTCTTTTTTCCTCTCAGTGTGGCTAAATGAAATGAGGCTTGATCTCACCATACTAAAGACTGATTTCCCGATCAAGGCCAGTGGAAAGGAGGGTGTCCTCTGTGTAATAAGCTCTGTGCCAGGCATTATCAACCATGACATATCTTCGGTCCTACTGTCCAGAATACCATACTGCATTCATTCTGTTCCATGCCTGAGGTGCTCTCAGAGGACTCTGGGTCTCTCGAGGTCCGGAAGGTATGGCCCTGTCCCATTAATTGCTGTATTTCTAGCACCTATACCTATGCTCATTCAAGCCAGTGCTGTATGCAGCTCAAGTTTACCTATAGTTTTTTGGTTGTGTTTTTGTTGTTGTTTTGTTTTGTTTTAATTTTGTTTTGTTTTTATTTTTTATAATTTTTTTGTAATGTTTACTTTTGAGATAGAGACAGAGACAGAGTGTGAGGAGGGAGGGGCAGAGAGAGAGAGGGAGACACAGGGTCCGAAACAGGCTCCAGGCTCCCAGCTGTCAGCCCAGGGCCCCACAGGGGCCTGAACCCACGAATTATAGAGTTCATGAACTGAGCCAAAGCCGGACACTTAACCGACTGAGCCACCCAGGCACCCTAATTGTGTTTTGTGTTTTAATGGGCAGCATCTCTTTTGATTGGGCAGTGACCGTAGTTGGCTAGTTCGCAAATATTGTAAATACTGGTAGTGGTTAGGTGTTCAGAGGGCGTTGAATGGATACGTTTGATTTTCACGGTACACATGAAGCTAGTATTTATAACTGCAATCTGCAGACAGGGCAACTGAGGCTCAGGGAGGGTTTATACAACTTCCACATTCCCTCAGAGCATGGGAGAGAGCCGGGATTTGAAATCTGTTCTGTCTATTCCAAAGTCCAAATGCTTTCTCTGTTTTGTGTTGGCTGTTATGAGTCTTTTTTAAACAGTCCAGTATTGAATACTTAGGGCATTTGATAACTCGGTTTTTATTTTTTTAACTCTACATCATACAGGAAGGAAAACAACAAATGAATTTGTGCACAGAGCTGGCTTCATAGCTTGCTGTCTGCCAGGCAGGCATGAGCAAGACTTCCAAGGCGTAGTTAGACACAACACACCCTAATCCTTCAAGTTTAAGGCGTTCATATGCAAGTGGAAAATCCCATGATAAATAATCAAAACGGAGTTGACTCTCACCTCCTTTTAAAATCCTCCCTTAAAGATTCGCATGCATCACAATGAAAAACACAAGCTTGAACTACGAGAACATTTCTGTTCCTTAAGCCACCCAATTTGTGGTGTTGTTATGTCAGCCCAGGCTGACTAATACTCAGTGGAAACAGCTTTTTCTGAGGGAAGTCTGGTTGAACCAAGACCACACTAGGCTTAGTTGACCTGTCGTGCAGATACTGGCTAAAAACGGGTAGTTACCAGGTTTCATATTCTCATGCTCTAAAATAAATGTTGTGAGTCAGTAAACCCTCAGGGAGCCCCAGTCTGTATCACCAATTCTGTAAGAAGAGAAAACAAAAACTGTTTTTGAGAACATGCCAGCTTTGATGGAAATTCTTGGTATTTTATGAGCAAGTAAATTCTCTTTAGTCTTTATCTTCTTTGTAAAATCATGAGAGCGGATAAGAAGGTAAGAAGGCTTTTAACATTCAATTCATATTTCAGACTTTTGTGAGAAGGTTCTTCATTTTACAAGGAATTGATATACTCAATATTTATTATTGAGAAGTATGAAGATGTTTGAATATCAATAGAACAGAAGCTCTGGGATAGGCTCGGCATCCGTATTTTGTTGAAAGTTTCCTGCACTATTGTAATGTGTAGTCAAGACTCTCAAACACGCTAAAACTCTGCTTCCAAAGAATTCCACACTGTAGGTCTTCACATACGATCCCTCTCTGCTCATAATGCCCTTCTCCCTTCTCCGTTTAATGTTCATTAAATGCATTTTCTTTCTGCAAATTTCCTTTTTGACAAGAGGCATTTCAGGCAGAAGAAGTTGATCTCTCTTCCCTGGCCCAGAGAACCAGTTCATGGTTAAGATGCAGTGCTAGCCTCGCCACAGAGTACAAAACATGTTCTATGCCTCTTATATCCCCAGCCCCTAGCACTGTGCATGCATCGAATGTTAGCAAATAAACTGTTGTTTGACTTTGCATAAAATACTTCATCTCTCTGAGTGTGTTGACTCATCTGGAAGGAACTCTTTCAACTCTGACATCTGGGAATTCACCACAAATAAATCTGCATATCCAAATATTAAGGTATACAATGTAAAAACGTCAACTACATTTTTAGGAAAGTGTTCACTTAAATTCCTGTTAAAATGCAGAGACAATAGAAAACACTCAAGTCCACCTGGGTGGGGGCAGCAATGGGGTGCTAAGGGACACCTACGTATAGGCGGTGGCTCTCAGATTCAGACGCAGAGAGCTGTCAAAGGCGTGGACTTTCTCCTGACCATTGGGTGAAGGAGCTTCAAACCCTTGGATGGGATTGGGTTGTTCTCATACTGTTTTGCCTCATATCTGCCTCACTTTCAGGAAAGAACATTTACTGTCTCTAATTATTAAATTACCCTTGTCTATTCTTATCGACAAACTACCAGTCAAGTCTTTTATGATACACATCTAGTTAAGGAGGCCAATTGGAGATCAGACTCTACAAAGCCGTTCACGGTTACCATGATGAATTCTGCTGATTAAAAGCCCTAACACACTTGCTAGTGCCTCCTTATTGTGCCTGGTCTTTGAGTTGATCTTAGATTTTCTGTTTTTCACTTTCTGGTGATGAAGGAAATCTAAGTGTATTTGTAATGCTACCGAGTAGAATTTCCACAATCATAAAATGTCAAATCTCAGCGAACATGTTGCCCACACCTTTACTTTATAGGCTTTGAGGAAAAATAAAGACTTATTGAAGGTTTTTAACCAAGGATTCCCTGTCTAGCACTCCTCTGAGAGCAATGGCATTTATGGCAACTTCTCCTCCCTCACCCTACGAGGGTCACTGTCCTTCAGGTGCTCCCCAGACCCTCGGAGAAAGAGCTGTCCATTCTCAGTCTCCGGTGCAAGCCTTGCTTTCTCCGGACCTCCTTCTCCAACCGCATTTTCCAATCACACCTGCCCTCCAGAACTTTCTTTCTCTGACATCAGTGGTCTGTGTTTCTCAACTAGCCCCTTTTTCTTTGTGTATAAAGATATACAAGTTTCCTTCCTCAACCAATCTACTTAAGATAAACAAAAACTGCCTTTTCCTGATTATAGGGTAGCTATGGAAAAACTATAGACCCCTCCCCTCCACTATTCAAGACAGAGCAGCATAACCAGAAGTAAAGTAACAAAACGAAACGAAATGAAAAATCACCAAAATCTCAGTGGCTTAACAGAGTCAGATAGTGGTGTTCAGGGAGATATTTGGGGGCAAGTATCCTGCATAATGGCTCAGCGTTCATCTCCAGTTCAACACAGTCATCGCCCATCGCTGCTGCAGTGGAGCAGAAGGCTGGAGGGTTAAGCACTGGTGATTCGATACTTCCATCCAGAAGCAACTCACAGCCCATTTCTTCTCCCATGGTATTGATCAAAGCAAGTCACATAGCTTCGCTCAAGGGCAGGAAATACACTTCCCCTGGATGACCAAATGATGGTTATTCCCGGGCCTAAGGGCATCCTACATCCTGAAACCAGGACAGTCTCAGGGAAATCAGACTATGTAGTCACCCTGTGGGGAATGGATATAGGTGGACCATAGTAGTGTCGGCCATATTGGCTCTGCAAGACACTTAAACTTTCTGACGCTCAATGACTTTGTGAAAATGAGAATGATACTGCTCTGAAGCTGGTTGTGGTGGTTAAATGATATCATGTTGTACTGGTCAGAGTTTTCCAGGGAAGCAGAGAAGGGAGACGACAGGGGTATGAGGGAGATTTCAGGTAGCTGGCTCACACGACTGTGGGTACTAAAAGTCCAGAATTTCAAGCAGGCTGGAAAGGTGGAAATTCCAGAAAGAGTACTTTTGCTGTTGCAGTCTTGAGTCCCAAGGCAGAATTCCTTTCTCCTTGAGGAACCTAAGTCTTTGTTGTAAGCCCTTCACCTAATTAAATGATAATAATTAAATAATAAATATTATTTAATAATTTAATATTTTAATAATATTTTTATGTTTAATATTAATATTTAATAATTTAATATTAATGATTTAATAAATAATAAAAATTAAAAGCCTACCTACATTATAGAGGGTAACCTGCTTCACTCAAAGTCTTCCAATTAAATGTTAATTACACCTAAAAAAATCCCTTCACAGCAACATCTAGACTGACACATGATCAACTGAGTGGGCACTAAAGCCTAGCCAAGATGACACATGAAATTAGCCATCACCCAGCATATAATATTCCTAGCATAGGCTAGCTTCTAGTTAGTGACCAGCAAGTGTTAGAATCTTTTCTTGACTTTTTTTTAAAGCATTTATGACTTTTTTTTCAATATAGGCAGATACTGATTTAAAAAACAACTTTAAAATCATCAAACAGAAATAGTGTTGAATATTTCACAATATAAAAATTCATCTGGCTGGTTACAGTTATTTGATAGACCATTTGCTTAAACTGTATGACTGAGATTTACATTTGATAAACTTTGATGAAATACCCATATGTACTTAGAACTCTTCAGGGCACTAAGGCTACAAGTAAGACAGGGCCCACCATTATCTGAGATCCCAAGTTCCAGTGGACATGACCTATACGGAAATATAATTCAGCGGGGTGGATCTTATAACAGTGTAAGTGCACGTCAACATGCAAGTACTGTGGGGGGAGAAACTAGCTACGACAGAGGGTCACGATTGGTTCCATGAACACGTGAGTTTTATGTCGGCAGACGGTGTTTGAAAAGCAGACTAAATATGGAACATTGCAAGGCCCAAATCAGGGATATGTGAAGATATTCACGGTGCGGCCTAGTGGTGGGAGACACTCAAAGGACCTGGAAAGCAAAATGAAAATGTTGTCTTTCAAAATCAAATTGGACCTCGTCACCTAACTGTGTAGGAGCCTCTGGGGCTCTCCTCTGCCTGTAGGCTGCAGCTGAGCATCTTAACACGGCTTGCTAGGTCTTTCACGGATAGAGCCCTTTGAACAGTCCCACACTTGTCTCTGGGCCTTCCTACACACCGTGTACCTGCTGAGGACAGCATGCTAATTTTTCCTGCGGTATTCAGCTTGTCCTCTAAACAAACTTAATTATTTTCTCCTCTGAGCCTCCACATGACCCCACACTTATTTTTTTGTTGGCACATAATTGCCAACATAATTGTTTATGTGTGTCCGTGTCTTTGCCCTCTGGAAATAGAGCTTTTTTAGAGAAGGGATCATTTTTTTTAATGTTTATTTTTGAGAAAGAGAGAGAGACAGAGCATGAGTCAGGGAGGGGCAGAGAGAGAGGGAGACACAGAATCCGAAGCAGGCTTCAGGCTCCAAGCTATCAGCGCAGAGCCCGATGTGGGGCTCAAACTCACAAACCATGAGATCATGACCTGAGCTGAGGTCAGACACTCAACCAACTGAGCCACCCAGGCTCCCTGAGAAGGGGTCGTGTTTTATGCACTGTTGCATTGTAGGGTCTAGACCTGTGGCCAGCATTTACTAGAAACTCAGTATATGCTGATGCAATCAATAAATTACAAATGAAAACCAAGGGCTAAATGCATAGCTCTTGTTGAATAGAAGGTAATGTATTACAAGTCAAACTCAATATTTGTGACTATTTTAGAATGAGTATTAGTATTTTTCATGATGTTAGTGTCATAACTGGTAATGATGCTGAAAAGGACAAATGTGTTAAAATATTTCTCTTGAGATTCTAAAAAGAATTGCATGTTTTCTATTATGCAAATCCAGAATGTTGAGTCACAAACAGTAGACCATTGCCTTTGGAATTAAGGAAAAGAAAGATGAAAATAAACCTCATCTAGTTTAAAAGCACTTGAAAATGGAAGTCTCAAATAAACACAGCTTTATAGCACAAGCTGGGAAGGACTAAGAAAATATTCTTTTTTTTAAAAAAAACCCTTTAGTTCTGGATTGAGATTTATTCTTTTAAAAAATTATTCCCCTTTATCTCTTGGGCAGATTTGCTACAGGTTTGCCTTCTTATTGTTTTTTATTTTTTTCCCTCAAAAGCAACTTTGGTTATTGATTTTCTTTACCCTTTTTGTTCCCACATTAGTTTTTGCTCCTATCTCTATCATTTGTGGCCTCTACATTCTTTAAGTTATGCCTTTTTTCTAGCATTGATATTTTTTTTCTACTGGTTTCTTGTGCATACAGAAAGTGCCCAAATTATGAGCACAAGCTGAGTGAACTTTCAAAATATGAGCACATGCATGTAACCACAGCATAGATCAGGAAATAGAACAATCACCAGCCCCAGAAACCCTCCTAGTTCCCCCCTAAGTCATTCTTTTGCTCTCCTTTGTGGCAGTTGTCACCATCCTGACTTCTACCAACACAAGTTGGTTTTGTCTACTTTTACAAGGCATATTGATGGAATCATAGAACATATTCTCCTTTTTGTCTGGCTTCTTTAATCCAATATTGTGTTGTGATATTAACTCATGTTGTCACGTGTCTATGTAATTTATTCATTTTCATTGATATATAATATTCCTTTTGATAAATAATACACATTGATTTCTTTACCCATTCTATTACTGATGGGAATTTCCATTTCTCAAAAGTTAAATAGTTGCTATGAATATCCTTGCACTTGACTTTTGTCGTTCACTGGTATGCACTTGTACTGAGTGTCTAGAAGTGAAAATGTTGGGTCATAGTTGAAGTGTATATTCAACTTCAGCAGATACTGCCAAACATTTTTCCAAAATGAAACGAGAGTTACAATTGCTTCACCTCCCTAACTATAGATTCTATAGTTAGACTTTTTTTTTTTAACATTAGGCATTCTGGTGACAGATAGTGATATCTCACTTGGTTTGGATTCACATGCTTCTAATTGTTGGTTTGCAACCTCCTGTGGACCTTCCTGGGTTGATGTGAAACTGGCCCCTGTACTTGGAGGGCAGGGAGAGACTGAAGAAAGAGGTGAGCTCCTCCAGATTGGAGGGTGGCAGGTTTCAGAAGCAGGGAACTTACTTATGAGGCTTGTCTCGCATGTTACGAGAGGAGCAGATCTCTGTATCTGTCTGTCAAATCTTAAGTGCATGTAAAGGGCTTAACTAGTTTCAGTCACGGGTACCTTCCAGATGGTCTCAGCACAACCACATCTCTGTCTAAGGCTGGGTCCTTGGGGCAGCTTCTGGAAGCAGGGAAGACCAGTGGAATGCACACTCCGAGGACAGGGAAAGGAATGAGGAGCCTCCAATGGTTGGGATCCAACTCACAATTCAACCAGCAGTCACATCCTCTCTGTGACCTCCCCAGCACTAATGAGTTTATTGAGCACTTTTTCATTGCTTATTGCTATTTGGATATCTCCTCTTATAAAGTACCTGTTCAAATCTTTTATCCATTTTTATATTGGGTTGTTTGTCTTTCACTTATAGATTTTAAGCCCCATTTGCGATTCTGGATCAGGTGTTTGTCAAATCCATTTCTTGCAAATATCTTCTTTTACCTAGTGACTTTCTGGTGGAAACTTACATTCTTAATTTTAATGTAGTCTAATTCTTTAGCTCTTTCCTACTAGTGGCTTTTGTATCTGATTTACGAAATCTTTCCACAGCCAAGAGCTTTATTGTTTTACCTTTCACAATTGACATATAGATCAACAATCCACTTGGAGAAGTGAATTTTCATATAATGTCAGGTGGGAGTCAAGGTTTGTCTCATCACTCAGTTTTGACTTTGTTTTCTCATGGATATCAGATTGGCTCAGCACCACTGACCAAACTGAACTAAACATGAGTTCATACTGATGTTTCCAATTCGAATCCATGATTGCATGGATCATTCTAACTTCTTGACTTGTTTACCTGTAAATCCTAACTCCAACAGTGGAAAACCGGACTCCTTTTATCATCCATTTACTTAATTGCTCCAATATGTTCAGTAATATCACAACTGTTCACTTGTACGCCTTTACTGAGATTGTCTCATACATTTGTAATACACTTAGATTCTTTTGTCATAGTCTGCATTCTGTCTTGGGATGTCCCGATCTTGTAAATTAAAAAAAATGTTTTTTCAACATTATGCTTCACTTTCTATGCTATAAAATTCTATAGGTTTTGACAAATACATAACAAATAATGCTATGTCTTTAGCATACACTTATTTATTTTATTAGGCAATTTACAATTGCCTGATACAAGCTATTTTTAGATCTTTTCCCATGCTTATTTGCCATTTTGAATTTATTTGATCTTGAACTTATAGGACTTGTAGGACTTTCTGTAAATTATTTAATAGAAATGTTGTTGAGCATCATTGTCTTTTTTTCCAATTTTATGAAGGGAATTTTTCTACATTCCATCATTAACAATACTATTTATGAAGTGTATATGTGCCTTTCCTTATAGATTTCATGTGGCAGTAAGGGAAATTTTTTTTATTCCTAATTTGGTTACAGTGTTAAAATTTAGCCAACAAGTTGGTTGCCTAAAAATATGGAATTATCATCATTTTTAGGCATATTAACCTGTAATTTTTCTTTCTGAAGATATTCTTACTGGGCTTTGGTATCAAGGTTGTGCCGGTATGATAAAATGAAGTGAAAGGAATTTCTTTTTTTATGGTTATCTAGAAGAATTTATGTGTAGTTCAGTTTTTCTTCCTTAAACTGCTGGAAGAATTCATTGCCCTCATTATCAGTCTTATAAGATTATTAATGGACATATAAAATAATAACAAACAAACAACAAATAAAATAGGAAGATTTAGGATTATTTGTATTTTCTATATTCTCTGTGTCAGTTTTAGAAAGTTTTAGGATTTGTCTCTTTAATATAAATTTTCAAGTCTATTGGGAAAAATGTCATTTATTTTATCCTCTTGTCACATTAATGTCTGTCAGATTTGTGGTGACATCCCCTTTTATGGCCCTAATGTTTGTAATTTGTACCATCATTTTCTTGGTAAGTTTTTCAAAATGTTTATCATTTTTTTTCTTCATTTCAAAGAATAGCTTATGTCTGTCTATTTTCTCTCCTTCATGTTTCCTATTATTAATTTCTGTTTTGATCTCCATCTTATTTCCTCCTAGGAGAAATTTTAATTGTGCCCCCCCCCCCCCTTTTTTTGTCAAAATTCCTGAGATGAAATTTTAGATCTTTGAATTCCCACCTTTCTTCTTTTCTATTATGTGTATTTAAGGTTATTAACTTAGCTGTAAGTATACTTTAACGAGATCTCACAACTTCTGACAGACATATGTTCATTACATCCACCTCAAAGTGTTTTTGATTTCCTTCAGGATTACTATATTGATTCATATATTATTTATAAGCATATGTGTTAATTTCCAAATAGATAAGAATATTTCTATGTGTTGCTGCTTTCTAGCTTATTTCCCATGTAGGCAGAGAATGAATTCTAAATTGTGTTAATATTTGACATTTGCTGAGACTAGTCTATCGTCCATCATTTGATTAATTTTTGTAAACATTGGATAGGTTCTTGAAAAGATTGTGTTTCTTGAAATTTCTGGTTTCAGTATTCTACATATGTCAGTTTGGTTAGTTTATGAGTTTATCATAATCAATTAAGTTTGTCTGAAACTGGGTTTCACTCTTTATAAAACCTAATTTACTTTTTTTCTTTGCTCTTCTCCCTAGGAATATATAATGATACATTTATAAATACCTGGAGGCCATCTTGATTATTTATCAGCACTCCTTTTTCTTGGTCACCAAGAAATCTAAGTTATAAATAGCCCCAACATGATGCTCCATTTAGCTGTTCAGCTCGTCCATCTCCTGGCTGCAATCTTTTGATTTTCTGCACAGATGAATCAGCAAATGTCTTGAGTGATCAAAGGTGAGGCTACCAGGCTCTGTACTGCGCATTTCCTAATCTGTGGCAATTTTGCTTCTTAAATATTGGTTATTTCCATAGCCATAAAGTCTATGTCATTCTCTCTTGCCCCAAGAGGGTGCCAAAGTTATGATTAGTTTCTCTACTCCTTAGCATTCTCTTTTTGCTAAACTTCTCAGCCTGGAATATGTAAAAATCTATGAATGCCTTGTAGGAAAAAGTGACATAAAATGTTGGATTTACCCCAATGCATTTCCCTTCTCTCTATGGTCCTAATTCTAGCTCCATAAGTGACTCCTTGGTACATTCAAATTATTTTTGTATTTTGTCCATCTATTCTCTATGTTCTCAGCAGGAGTTTTAGACTGCTACAAGGTAGGTCTTCGTTACCAGAAATAGAACTATTTTTGTTTGTTTGTTTCTGACTTCTTGAATTGAAACTATAACTCATTTAATTCCTATATTGTTGATTCTCATAAATAAATACATATCAGGTCATATACTTCTAAATATCACATTGACTTAATCTCTGAGGTTTTGATTTAACTGCTTTATAGTTCATTTCAAAATATCTTGCAATTTTCATTGTGATATTTTTCTTAACCCCTGAGTAATTAAGGATAGCTTTCAAAAAAATGTTTAGGCACATGCTTTTTTTTTTTTTTCTCTTTAAGACACATTTCCGTTACTGATTTTGAAGTCATTTATATTGTTGCCAGAGAATATGCTATCAAAGTGTGGTCCAGGGACTTGTACCATGTCATCAGCCAACAGTTATTAGAAATGTAAATTCTTTTTAAAAAAAAATACTTATTTCTTTTGGGGGGGGGGGCATGCGTGCACATGAGCAGGGGAATGGCAGAGAGAGAGAGAGGCCGAGAGAGAGAGAATCCCAAGCAGGCACTGCACTGTCCGAGCCCTGATGAGGGCCTCAGTCCCATGAACTGCGAGATCATAACCTGAGCTGAAATCAAGAGTCTGACGCTTAACCACCTGAGCCACCCAGGTGCCCCAGAAATGTAAATTCTTAAGCTGCACCTCAATCTACTGAATCAGAATCTCTAGGAATTGAAGCCAGCTATCTTGTGGCTTAAGAAGCTTAACAGGTGATTCTTATTTACAATAAAGATTATTAGAATTTCTTAAGACTATAAGCCTTTCTTTGTGACTTAGTCTATGGTCAAGTTTTTTAAAGAGACAATGTGTCCATAAAAACAATCCTATCTCTATTTGTTGGGTGTAGAGTTTTACATTACATTCATTGTATTATTCAAATAATTAAATAATTTATCTACTTTCCAGTTCTTCAGTATTCTTGATCTATCAGTTTCTTTAGAGAAGCATAAAATCATGGTTTTTTTCCCTCTTGCTGTATTCATTTATTACTTCAAGAGATAATAATTGATGTCCACTATGTGCCAAATACTGTTGTTATTTTTAATATTAAGGAGTGAACATCCATTCTTATTAATGCTATTACTTTTAAGTTCAACTTTTTAAAATAATGATATGCCTTTGTCAACATTCCCTTACTTAGGATATGCACCTTCTACATTTTCTTACTTATATCTCATTTACTCTGCAACTTTATTTTAGGTGGGTCTCTTGTGATCAATAAGAGGTAGAAATAGATAGTTTTCTTATTATTATTGTTATTGATAACCTTCGTTAAAAGGTTAATTAGTTTATGTGTTGTGATTACAGGCATACTCAGATATATGTCTATCCACTAATCCTTTTTTCCGGATGACTATCCTTTTCTAATTGCCTCTTTCCCCTTCTTACTTTGTGAGGTTGATAAAAATATATCCCCTTTTTTATTGTTTTGCTAAAAAAGCACATATTTCTATTCTCTTTATTGATGATTACCATATGGTTACTAAATATATATTCATCTATTGATTCAATGTGACTTGAACAAGATTGTTTTCCTAGCATTGACAAATTGATTCTAAAATTTATGTGGCAATTCAAAGGACCCAGAAGAGCCAAAATAATCTTTATATAACAACAGAACAAAATAAGATGGCTTTCAACTGCTGTCAGTTTTAGGCTAGGCAAAGAACAGAAGAATAAAAAAAGGGGAGAAAAGAACCACCAGAATTTTTGATAGAATAAAAAGAAGATGGTGTAAAATTTGAGCAATTAAATGTCTAGAGAGAAAGGAGAGTAACGCTAGGGCAGAAAAATTATTTGAAAAAATGAAAGGTCTGATAAACTGAGAAAACTCTAAATGGGATAAGTATAAAAGAAACCAAACAAGGAACATCAAACCAAAAATTTCAAACAACAGTTTTAAAAATTAAAATCATCAGCTGAAAGCAAAAGACCCAGAGAAACCTTGAAATCAATCAGAGATTTAAAGACACAGTTTTGTCCCTTCCTTGGGGCAGTCTGCAGAGGTAGTGGCCATCTCCTACTCGGCATCACGGCTGCCCTCAGACCTCTGGTGAAGCCCAAGATCGTTAAAGAGAGGACCAAGAACTTCATCCTGCCCCAGTCAGAAAAAATATGTCAAAATGAAGCACAAGTGGTGGAAACCCAGAGGCATTGACGATAGGGTGCACAGAAGATTCAAGGGCCAGATTTTGATGCTCAACACTGATTATGGGAGCAACCAGGAAACAAAGCACATGCTGCCTGGTGGCTTCTGGAATTTCCCAGTCCACGACGTCAAGGAGCTTGAAGACCTGCTGATGTGCAACAAATCTTACTGTACAGAGCTTGCCCCCGATGTCTCCTCCAAGAACCGCAAGGCCATTGTGGAAAGAGCAGCCTCGCTGGCCTTCTGAGTCACCAGTTCCAATGCTGGGCTGCACAGCAAAGAAAATGAATACACAGCTTAGCTTATGTGTGTGTAGTATTTGTGTTAATAAAACCAAAGAACTAGGGGCACCTAAGTGGCTCAGTTGGTTGAGCATCTGTCTTCGGCTCAGGTCATGATCTCACAGTTCGTGGGTTCGAGCCCCACGTCAGGCTCTGTGCTGACAGCTCAGAACCTAAAGCCTGCTTTGGATTCTGTATCTCTCTCTCTCTCTCTGCCCCTCCCTGGTTCATCTTCAATCTCTCTCTCTCTCTCTCTCTCTCTCTCTCAAAAATAAATAAACATAAAAAAAAAGTAAAACCAGAGAACTACCAAAAAAATTTAAAATAAGTAATAAATGAAAACAGTTTTAGATGGTGTTGTCAAGATGGTGGGATTCAAAGTTCTCTGCTTGCATCCACCTGCGGCACAGTGATTTGGCATCAATCCTTGGACAAAAGTGCCTCTGTGGGAGCCTTGGGACCCAGGTCGAACGTTGTGATACCTGGGTAGAGTCCAAGACCAAGAGCCCGCACCCAGGTGGCTAACTGACTGGTCCTGGCTGCAGACCCAGAAACAGCTCTGTGCCCCTGCAGACTAGGCTACAGCCCCATTTGGTTGTCACCAGCACCATATGCTAAGGGACCGGGAGGAGTCACACCCACCCATACATTTAGTAATAGGCCACAGTCCTTACTTAGTCTGGGCTGTGGACCCTGAAGCCATGACCTGGCTTCAGACTCTTTTAGTCTCGGTCTGGGAGCCCCTGGACACAACCCACCCTGAAACAGCCCTTTAACTGAGCTCCAGCCACTCCCAGCTAGTCCCAGGGCAGTCCTGCCAGTCCAGAGATCCCAGCAAGAGGCACTCCCACTGGCACCCCTGGAGATCCTAAAATGTCGCTGTGCTTGGCTCCAGACCATCCAGACACGGTCTGTGAGAAGTCCTGCTGGTCCAGGGACCTGACAGGGGGCAAGCCCATCATGCCCCTGAAGGGAAGCCCAACAACCTAGAAATGATCCTGCGACTCGGCTCTAGTCCCTCCCAGCCACTAACTGCAACAGTCCCACTGACCCAGGTGCCCCGTGGGAGACCTGGCCATTCGTTGCCCCCCAGAGGCAGAGCAGACAACCTGGAGGCAGCACCAGATCCTGAAATGGCCCCGCGACTCTAACCCCTGCCAGTTGTGGGACATGAGCAGTTCTGTGAACCCAGTAGCCCAGCAGGACACACACCTGCCCGTGCCCCCAGAGTGAGCCCCAAACCTCAGACTGACTACAAATCCTGAAACAGCCTTACAGTCCAGCCCCAGCCACTCCCAGCCATGCCCAGAGAGACCTGCCCCCTCAGATACCGGCTGCAAGGTATGCCCATCTCTGCCTCCAAAGGCAGGTATGCAGACTCTAATCTTGGCTGTAAATCTGAAGCAGCCATGGTACGTGGGTCCAGCCCCCTCAGCCATGATTGGGTGCCACTATTGCCCTCTCAAGGGGCCACCCAGTGACCAGGCAGAAGTCCTCTCAGGGAATAGGTAGGGGCCACACCTACCACATACCTGGTATCAGGCCAACTGTCTGTGGACCCAACTGAGGACTCTGAAATGGACCTTTGACTCAGCGCCACCCTACTGAACAAAGTCCTGGAGGCATTTCCATCTACTCAGGGACCAGACAAGACCCATGCCCGCCCAACTCCCTGGTGACAGGTCCACCAACCACGGATACCACTGCAAACCCAGCAATAGCCCAGATAGTCCTGGATCCAGCCCAGTATGACGATGATTCCAGAGGCAATGCCGTCTGGCAATGCCCAGGAAACTGACAAGAAAAAGTCTTTATCTGCTGAAACCAGTCTATAATGACTAGAAGAGCTGTTGGCTCCTTCAAATGCACAGAACATTTGGGCTACATGGGTCATGAAGAATCAGGCAAATATGACACCACCAAAGGAAACTTATAAAGCTCCATTAACTCCAAGGAAATGGAGACCCAGAAACTGCCTGACAAATAGTGCAAGATAATCATCCTCCAGGAAGACATAACAATCCAAATTAATTATTATATTAGTCAGGATTCGCCAGAGAAACATAACCAGTAGGATGTGTATACATATACACAAAAGAGATTCGTTGTAAGGACTTGTCTTATGCTACCATGGAGGCTGACAAGCCCAAAGATCTATAGTCTGCAAGCTGGAGACTCCAGAGAGCTGATGGTATGGGTCCAGTGTGTGTCCAAAGGTCTGAGAATCAGGAGAGCTGATGGTGTTGTTCCCGTTCAAAAGCTAGCAGGCTTGAGACTCAGCAAAAGCCCATGCCCTAGTGTGAGTCCAAAGACAGGGGACAATTGGTGTTTCAGAAAAAAAGCAGTCAGGTAGAAGAACCCCCCTTTATTTGGGGGAGGGTCAGTCCTTTTTTTCTATTCAGGTCTTCAACTGATTCGATGAGGCCCACCCACGTTAGTCCAGGCAATCTCCTTCACTCAGTATATCAATTTAAATATTAAACTCAACTTGGGGCGCCTGGGTGGCTCAGTCGGTTGGGCGGCCGACTTCGGCTCAGGTCATGATCTCGCAGTCCGTGGGTTCGAGCCCCACGTCGGGCTCTGTGCTGACAGCTCAGAGCCTGGAGCCTGTTTCAGATTCTGTGTCTCCCTTTCTCTGACCCTCCCCTGTTCATGCTCTGTCTCTCTCTGTCTCAAAAATAAATAAACGTTTAAAAAAAAATAAATATTAAACTCAACCAAAAATATCCTCGCAGAAACACTTGGAATAATGTTTGACCAAATAACTGTGTACCCCATGGCCCAGCCAAGTTGATATAACACTAACCATCACACTTAGGCATTTACTAACAGAGTTCCAAACTTCATAAAGCAAAATATGGCAATACTGAAGTTAAAAATACCCATCTCTATAATCATAGTTGGAAATTTTATCATCCTATTCCAGTATTTGGAACACTAAGACAAAAATCTCAGTGTACTCATCCAGTGAATTGTTCACTTCTGATATTAGACTTTTCAGCCCTAGATTTTCCATTTGGCTCATTTCTGTAGTCCTCATTTCTCTGCTAAGATTCTCCATTTCCTCATATGCCCACCCTTTCCATGAACGTGATTTCAAGAGCTGTTTGCATGTTTTCGCCTGCTACTTCCATCATCTGGATTTTTCCAGGACTGTTTCTATTGACTACTTTATGCCTTGATTGTGGGTCACATTTTCCCACATGTTTTGCACTTGTAGAATATATATTTTTCCTGTATGTTCAGCCTCATGAATAATCATCCAGATGTTTAATCCACTTGGATTGTGTTCCGACAATGGCATTTGTGCGTGAGAACCATAAAGTTTAAAACGTTTTCTCAAACTCTCAAACTAACAGAGATGCCCCAGAGACCGTCTTCACACTCAGATCTATTTACCTTTTCACCAAAGTAATTTCCCTTAAGGACATCATTATACTGGCTGTTCTGTTAACATATGCTTCATGCTGCTGTTATAAGGCTACGTGGTGATGATGTATATGTCCCCAAATGGTTGTCATAATTAAAATTATTCTCCTCCTACATATTCTTTCAGTAGGTCCTCTAGGCAAAGAGAGAAAGACCAGATGAGACCAGGAAGCCTAGAGAGACTCATTATCAGGAAGATTTTCCCACTGACAATATAAAGATGGCAAAATGAAGAGGGCCCCCTTCATCAGAAAGTTGAGTTTCTGGCCCTTATCTCCGTTGGCACCCAGAACAAGACCGCAGGCATCTCGTTATTTTGCACTTGGTTTTCCTTTGTTGTAATAACTGGGACAATGCTGACCTCATGGGATTATTTTAAGGATTAAATGAGATGAATTGTGTCCGTATTTGGAGTTCACGGTAAATACTTGATAAACACTTGTTGAATCCGAATATAAGACCGTTACATAGGACATCGGAAAAAAGCAAAACTTGGGCGTTGGGTATAAAAACAAGGAATCTCTGGTAGCTCGTGATTTGGTGCATTTCCACCTCAACTTGCTCCTTTGTGAAAGGGGGGAATCCTCAGCTGCCCCGTGAGGAAATGGGGCAGGTGAACTGCAATGATCCTATAAAATGGCGAACGCGGTGCCCGCTATAAAGTCGCCCTGTAATTAATATTAGAACTTTTTGCTTAACATTAATTTTTTTATGTGATCTTCCACAGATGCATTATGTTCTCATTTTCTGGAGCTTTAGGGCAAAAAGCACTGCTCCGTTTAATCCATCTTCTCTCCCCCACACATGCGCTCCCTCCTTCCTGACGGTTTTCCTTTCTCTGTTTTCTTTCTGCTTTAGGCTCAAGTGGATTAACTACTTCTGAGCATTAGAGACTGAGATGAATCCTCCCAAAGAAATCTCATCACAGATGGTTCGGAGCTGCACTGATTAGAATGCTTACTGTTCCAGCACTAGGACATGTTTAGAGGTGAGAAAGATAAAAACATTTCTTTCTTAAGCTGAGGATTTCCCAGAAGGTAATAGGAAAAGAGTCTAAATCAAGGTTAAAAAATGAATACATTATCTGTTTGATGTTTACCCATTGGCAGGTCTTATAAGTTAAGAAGAAAGTAATATCTTTGAGGGGGTTCACATTTAAAATCAGTTATGAACAAAATCCGATGGCATTGAGTGTTTGCATTAGATAAGCTCCCCAAAGCCTAATTCTCAAAGTCAAAGATTTTATATTTCCATTACTTTTCCTTTTGACCATTCTACCAATGTGATGAAAGTGTACTGGATTCACAAAGAGGTTCTGGACAGCTGCTTATTAACTTTGCAACCTTGGGCATTTCACAGAAACCTTGTGGGTGCCCTGTTTATTTGCAAAGTGAGAGAGTTAATGCCACTTATCGGCATCCTTTCTCTCTTCTGGTCCTACTATTCCTGTCCTGTCCTGTCCTGAGTCCTCAGTATTGCTCTCCAAAGCAGTTAAAAAAAAATAATAAATCCTTCCTCCAGGATTCCCAGCTCCAGTCAACAGTTTCAACTGTCCTGAAATTATTTTTTTTGTAAAATGAAAATGTGATATCAAAAAACACTCTTTGGGGTGCCTGGATGTGTGCTGCCAAGGCCGTTAAGAGGCAAATGTACTTCTGGGTCAACGACCTTGAAGGCTGTGGGATCCTGCTGGCATAGCTACAACTGGAAGGAGAGATGTTCTATCCCTATTGGCCTATGTGCGAGTGAAAAATAAACCATTATGATGTTATACCATGGAGCACTGGGGGCTTCTTCGTTATCACAGCACATCATGGCATAGCCTGACTGATAAAGCTGCCAATATTTTAAAATTAAGAAGTTTCACGTAAAAATCATGAATCCTAGTTTTATTTGGAAAAACTAGAACATTTCTGATGGTGGGTTTGGACCCTTGAATAGCAGCAATCTACTGTACCTTGTGTTCAGCTGGAACACGTGTGATCTCTTACCCACCACTGCCTTTCTCTTCTGCTTCTCTTGTTTCCATTATCTGCCCAACTACTGTTCTGTGTATTTGAGTTTGCAACCCCTGGTCTACAAAATATAATTCCAACCAATGTAGCATAACAGGCCCTTCCTGACTTGAGCTCACTTGTCCTTACAATCTTGCACCAAAATGCACTGGTAACCTTGCATTTGAAGTTGCTCAAAGATTTCATTGCCTTCCATGCCTCTAATATTTTGCGTATTTTGGTCTCTTGGCATCTACGGTCCTTGCTGCATTGTTAATCTGGTGGATACTTCTCCATTTTTCAATATCCAACTCCTATCTTACCTCTTTGGGAAATCTTTCCCATGCCTTTTTAGCACTTCTCCCAAGCAGAACGATTTCTCCATGTTAACACTTACCCTTTTGTCTTTCTTATGTACGTTCTAACTCCCAAACCCGAGCACAGTGGCTGGCACAGAGCAGGTGCATAGCCCATGCTAACAGGGTAGTTGCTGAAGTATGGCATTTGTTTTTCAAGTTTCAGAGCAGCGCATGCACAGGGTGATGATTCAAATAGCACAGAAAAGCTCATGGCGGAAGAAATGCTCCCCCCTCCCCGCTCTTAATGCCGCTAATGAGAAACAGCCTCTTTTTCATACCGTTTCTGCTTTATTTATTCCCTTGTTGTTCTCCATTACTCTAAGTACTACATTTGAAACTGTATTTCTTGATTTATTGTTTTCCTCCCATCTCACCCACCTCTCCCCAGCATCTCAGACTACTGCTGCTAGCTTTACGCTCTGCCAGTTGCCTTTAAAACTCTCATCGTAAGCGTTAAGTTCTGTTTTCTGTTCCTCTCAATAGTGTCTCTTAAATTTAGCCTCTTCTTTCCTTTCTGCCACATCCCCCTCTTGCCCCCATAGCCTCATTCTGTAGACATCACTGGCTGTCAAGGATGTTCATATCGAGACCGTACTTTCACCCTAATCAGATCTTCTCTGATTTATGTATTCATTTGGTTCAATACCTTTGTCCTTACTGCACAGCCAGATGCCCCTCCCCGACACCTTCCAACCTCTCCCTTCGCACCCCTGCCCCACGCTACCTTCCCAGCCGACCCATTTCTGACAAAAGCAAGGAACAACCCTCTTCTGCTCTGAAGGCTTCCAGCCCAATCTGTTTTCCTCTCCTTGCAAGCCTACTCATTCTGTTATTTCCTAAATCATCATGAAAGCAGGGCAGCTGAGAGCTGAGTCAGGGACTGTCCCAGGCACTCTGCGTGTGAAAAGAAATATGTCTTATAAGCCAAGTAAATCAGGAGTCAACATTTTTCTTTATAGACACAGATTAGACTTAATGGGCTGAATTAGTAAATCCAGAAAGGGACCTGTCCAAGAGCCAAGTCCATCATCTTTATAACAGTGTGGTGTTTTGAGAGCATAGCTCTATAGTCCTTACAACTCAGCACTGTCAGGATCACTGAGGAGGCAGCCACTGTAAGAGAGGGATGGGTAATTTTTTTCCACTTCAGTTTTTACAATGCAATTAGCCCAGCTGTGGAAGGTTGAAGTCTTGGATTCCCGATCCAGAACTATCAATTCTTTGGCTGGACTAATCAAACAAATGGGCTTAATCTCTGTCTGAACTCCTCCATCACTTTCTAGGTCATTACCAACTCTAGTTGACAAAGATGTCGCTCCCCTGGTGAAGATTCTTTGGACTCCTTACTCATTTCTGCTGTCGCAGTCGCCTCCGGGTACCATAGATGAAGGGGCTCTGGTGACTTTCTGAATGAGTATTGTTGTTTAATCTACCTAGCACTTATCCCCCCTCCTTTCAGCAACCTAACTCTGATTTTTCATGGAAACACACTCTACCTATCCACATATGTGACATTGGTGTGGCTCACCTCAACCTCCAGTTCTGGATAAGCATGTGACTCAGCCTTGGCTAAGGGGCACACGCCACCATTCTGGCCACCAGATCAAGCTCCAAATGGGCATGAACAAGTCCGAGTGACTCATACTATCTTTCAGGTGTGCTCTGGGAGAGAACTCTTGGAATAGAACCAGTACTGAGACTACAGAGTTGAGAAATGGGTTAAAAACCATGCTCTCATGTCATCTCTTAACTTGAATTCTCTTGAAAGCAGAGCCTAAGATGAAAACTTAGGTTCAGGGAGTTTATTTGGGGAGGTTCTTCCAGGAAGGAGTGAGGAAGTAGGGAGAGTGGGAATGAGGAAAAGGAGAGCCAGTGTAAAGGTGTGTTTTCGTGTTTTGAGAAACATCTATTTGAGGATGTCCTTAATCCCACGGGAGAGATACAAAGACAATTCCCCCTCAAAGAAACTCTGGGTATTATTTTACATATAATGATGCCTATGGTTTCTGTAGTCAGTTTGTGGTCAGTGTGCTACTGAAGCTCACAGAGGGAGGACAGAGTTAGGAAATCCAAGAAAATTGGAGTGAAGTCATGCCAGAGCCTTGATACTTGGTGCCTGCTCACTTCTGGACGAATTGTTACATGACATAGTCACATTTTGCTGTTGGTTAAGCTGGCCTATATTGGGGTTCTTGCTACTGTATAGCCAAAATTATCTTGACTAAAAAAAAAAAAAAAAAAAAAAACAAAATTATCTTGACTGATATGCTTACTACTGAATGTATTAGAATGAGGAGGGACGAAGAGAAGTTAGGGCAACCATGAAGTTTTGACCTTGGTGGCTGGGCCAATGATGAAGCCGTTCACTGAGACAAGGAACACTCTAAGAGGCCCAGACTTGGCAAATGGATGATAACTTGAGTATTTAATATGTTGGACTTGAGATGCTTGCTTGACATTCACTTGGAGAAACCCAGGGAGCAATCTGACATGTAGATGTGGATCTTTGGGTTTAGACAAGTTTAGGGTACCACGTACATGGGTGAGAGTTGAAATGTG
Source organism: Panthera pardus (assembly GCF_024362965.1). Taxonomy (NCBI): domain Eukaryota; kingdom Metazoa; phylum Chordata; class Mammalia; order Carnivora; family Felidae; genus Panthera; species Panthera pardus. The sequence goes on along the minus strand of NW_026527002.1, from coordinate 74,514,754 downwards.
TGATGACTCAGACCACGCACAGAGAGATGGCCAGGTGAGCAAAGAGACATAAATCAGCAGAGGTATATCAGAGTCCTTTTAAGTCATTAAAAAAAAAAGTTGATGTGCTTGGGGGAAAGTAATCCAAACTAGATGTATAAGGTGATAGACTCTAAGAAATGAGACTCATACCTCATTCCTTGAGGATTTCATCCCAGTGCACCACGGGTCAAAGTGGGCTCCAGTAAAGAGATAAAGCAGGAAATTATACCCACAGTCTCTCCCAGGTGATGGGCTGTGCACTTTGTAGTTGGGTCTCAACAAGAGCGTAAGAGAACAGGAGGATACAACGAGAGAGAATGGACGTGCCCGGAGTCCTCACTCTCTGCCAGGGATCGCACGTACCATGTGCCATTTCACCTTGTGGCCCCCCTGTGGGATAGGCACTGTTGTCGTATTCGTTTCACAAGGGAAGCAGAGAGGCTCAGAGAACTTAAACAACTACCCACAGTCACGTGCCAGCAGGTGATAGGACCCACAACCCAGAACTCCAGTCTGCCTGATGCTAAAATCTTTGCTATCTCCACTACTGTATGTAATCTCCGTTAGGGATATACTGCGTGTTCTTGTAGAATAGTAGTTTGTGTATATATTTACCTTCCTTGTAGGCTGCTGATGGCATATTTCAAACTTATTTTCTAATTATGAATTACATAAGCAACGTAGTATAGTGTATTATGAGTAGATTTGCCTATGAGGAAAAGAGAATATCTTTTGAATAAATGATAAATGTTGGCTAGATCATAGATTGATCCTTCATGATTGTGATAACTCAGATTACTATTAAGCAGATAATTGCCTCCCTAACCCACTCACTGTGGGTGGAGTATATTTTCAACCCATTAATGTTGGGCTTGACCATATAACCTATTTTGATAAAGGAATGTTAATGGACATGAAGCAAAGACTTAAGATGTCCTTATGGGGGGTGGGCTCCACCCCCTTGCACGTCTAACCATTACCATGAGGAAAATGGGCCCCAGGAAACCTGCTGGTCCCACATGAATGAGAGACACATGGAGGGGTGTTGCTGCCACTGACCCATGACCAGCAGCGTGAAGCAGAGCCACCAGAACTGCCTACAAAGCTGTGGTTGTGTGGATGGACACTCACCATTCCACGCTACCGAGGTCTGGGGCCGTGTGCTATGCAGCAGGAGCCCAATGATGCAATTATTATCAATTTAAATGACATTTCTTGATCTGATGCATCCATTAATTCAATATTTATTTGACAGTTACTGTAGTGGGACCCAAATACAAATGATGAAGACAATAGGCACAGCCATGTCATCATAGCTTAGTAGAGGAAAGAAGTATTTAAATAAAGTATTACAATATATTGTTAGAATTCTGCAGGGGAACGATAGGAGGGTACAGAAACCACAGCACGGGCATCATCCCATTGTGGGTTTATGGTCAAGAGAGACTCCTGGAAGAAGCAACATCTCATCTGTCACCTGAGAAGGAAGTGATATTAAAGTTAGTTGGGAGAGGAGGACACTTGGGAAGGAGAGAAGGTGGGGGGAAGAGAGGACGTTGCAGGCGTCCTGCAGAAAGAAAGGACGGCATGTGCAGTGTCCCAGGGGGGCAGAAAGAACAAAGACTATCAGGGAATGTGAAAGCTTTTCAATAAAATGGAGGCAAAAGGGATCAGAATGGATGGATGGCTGATCTCAGATCTCAGATCATGTAAGCACTGTAAGTCTTGTTAAGTCTTGTTAAGAAGGTTGGACTTTGGGGCACCTGGGTGGCTCAGTTAAGTGTCCAACTCTTGATTTCGGCTCACTTCATGATCTCAGAGTTCGTGAGTTCGAGCCCTGCATCAAGCTCGGTGCTGACAGTGGGGAGCCTGCTTGGGATTCTCTCCCTGCCCCTCCCCTGCTTGCTGTCTCTCAAAATAAATAAATAAACTTAAAAAAAAAAAAGTTTGGACTTCATGAAAAGAGAACTAGAGAAATTGTTTCATTAAACTTTAAAAAATCTGATTATTTTTCTCCTTCCAAAATTATAAATAACTTAGTTTATTCAAATAACACATTTCGAAAATTTTAGGGCAAAATAAAAAAAAATTAAAGATCTCTTCCAAAATCAACACACCCACTCTAATGATGAACCACTAGAGCATTTCTAATTAACCAAGAGCTCATTTTATGTTCCTGATCGGCACACTCAGAGAGCCATGTGGATAATTTAATGTGAGGGTGTGAATGTGTGCTTCCCTCTGCTCTTTGTTTCATGCTTCAGACGTTGCCATGGGTAACCAAAATCTGTTCCAGAAATTGACAGTTAGTTCGTGCTTACACAAAGGCGGGCAAAGAAGAAGAAAATCTTTCACAGCCCATAATTTCCCCGTGACCTGTCCTCTTGGAGTCTTCCCAGGTCCCAGTCATCCCACGAACTTCTCCATCTGGAGACTATAAACTCCACAAGGGTAGGGACTCTCCTGTTCATTCCCTGAACCCCCAGGATAGAACACGGTTCCTAGCACACAGTAGGAACTCAATGTATGTTTGTCGAATAGGTGAATAAATGGATGACTGATTGACTTGCTCATGCAAATCACAGTGAGCCAATCCAGGTAGGTTTCCTTTACTAGACTGAGAGTTTCTTGAGGTCATGAAGCAGGTGATGCCCTTTTGTATGCCTTCAGTACCTACCACTGTGACTCCCAGGTCATAGATATGTGGCTAAAGTCTTACTGGATGGACGGGTGGGTGGGTGGGTGGATGGATGGATGGATGGATGGATGGATGGATGGATTGGTGAATGAATGAATGAATGAGCAAATGAATGAATGAGGTGAATTGCAAATACAGCATCTGCTAACCAGAAATAAGTTGGAGTCCAAAATATTAAGTATGAACACAGAAACAGATTCATTTAAGAAAAGTAGGTTAATAGCCGAGGCAGAGGTTGAAAGACATGAGAAGAACAAATGAAAAGTGGAAAAGTAAGTAACCAAAAACAAAGAGAGTGGAGGAGCATGCCTTGGCTCATTCTGTCCTGTATACCTGGGACAGTTTCAGCTCCTGAATGCCCTCAGGCCTTGTCTGTCTTCTCTTTTGAACTGTTCCTTCCTCAGTTATTAAGACATGGCCTGGATACATCAGTGTGATGTTTAAATTCCTGTAATGATGAAGGTGATAATAATCACCTAGACTAAATTACTTTTCATTTTTCCCTCAAATCCACAGAAAACGAGGGGAGGTGTGGACAGAACATGAGTGTTTCCCGCTTAATTTCTTTGATATTGCTGAGCCAAGCCTTGCGCCTTGTAGGGAAAGAAGACCTGGTCTGATGACCTTGACGTTGCCTGTGGTTTTGTATAAATGTTGAGCTCCTCGCCTCCTCCACACTGACTCTTTCAGAGAACCCAGCTGGATGGCACAACGTTTCATCCGGGCACCGAGGAGGACCAGAAAGCCCCACTGCTGTGCCTGGGAAGACTCTGGCCAGCATGGTGGGGCCCCAGGGTATATACCCCTGTCCTGGATCACTGCCTCCCCTGATGGGCTGATTGCAATTCTGGCAACGTGGTAGAGAGGAAACAAAAGTCCATGGAGACATTCCTATGTCATCACTGGCTGGTGAAGGTCTTCTGGGTGCTTTGTGGGCTTTCACATTATGAAGACTATGGATGAGGAAATGTCTCTGGTTATATTTATAGTGTGAACTGTGTGTTTACTTGTCCATTCTAATTCGAATAACAGACATTGCCTCACCCATGTGCTGCAACACCCGTCTTTCATTCACTCTGTAAACACTCATCGGGGGCTTCTCTAGTCCTGATGAGGTGCTCTGCAAATATCCCCAGCTGGAGATCCAAACTCCCTGAGAACTGGCCTGGTGGGGAAACAGTATCTTTCTCCCTATCTTCTACCCCAAACACTTACGGAGGGGTAGCTCTGGGCACAAAGGACTGGAGAGGATGGAAAATATGCATTGAACATCTACATTGTGACAGGCATGTGCCCGATCATGTACTTTTTTCCCCAGCCAAACACCATAAGATAGATATTCTGGTTTGTTTTCCACAGCAGAAAATAGATGTTTGGGAATATTGCATAACTTGTCCAAGTTCATACATCCATTAAGTGGCTAAGTAGTAAAGCTAGGAATCACCCTTGGGTCTACTGACTCTTTCCTACACAGCTGGCTGTCCCCAGGGTGGCTCTAGCATCTCACTTCTCCTAAGGTGGTGGCAGGCTTCTCCTCCTGGAGAAAGCAGTCCAGATTCCAGCAACACCTAGATCTGGTGTCCACATTCTCCTGTTCTCCCCCTCTGCCTCCATTCACTACCCTCCCGAGCTTTCTCTCAGGAAGTCACGGCTGGACGTCACTGACACTTCGGTGCCATTAAAGTCACAGTGCCTCCCTCTGTTAGAAGATCTCAGTTCCCTGATAAGCTCCCTCTGTGGAAGGGAAATCTGTCCATAGTTCGGCAAATTTAAGGCAGTGTCTGGGAGGAGGGAGGGTTTTCTGAGAGGGCTCCACAAAGGTCATGACATTCTCTGCAAGGTCCCAGAAACCACGCTACAGGCTCAGCTGTCATTCTGCTCATAGTTGACCAGTCCAACCAAGTGAAGATCATAAAATTAACAGTACAAAGGGTCTAATAGAGAGCTCCGTAGAGGCACCGAGAGGTTACAGATGCAGGTGATGATGGGAAGGGGAGATGGAGAGGCCAGGCAGTCGGGGACCTCAACTGTCCCATATGTAAGGCTGTCCCTGAGAGGTCCAGAGTCCAAACAACTCCCTTTCAGGGAGGAGGCACAGCAGGGTCAGGGAGGCACTTGGCATGTCTACTAACAGAATGGAGGTGAGTTTCCGGCGCCCCAGCTAGCAGGGGGTGGAGGGAGGGAGAACTGGTGGAAATGAAAGAAGGGTTGGAGGCAAGAGTCACATCCAAGCATCCAAGTCATGGGCCATACCTGAAATCTGATTGGAAGAGTAATGGAAAAGCATTTTTTTAAATTATGTTTTAAGAATTGCTCAAATGTTTATTTCTGAGAGAGAGAGAAGGAGCTGGGGAGGGGCAGAGAGGGAAAGGGGACAGAGGATCTGAAGCAGCCTCCTCACTGACAGCACAGAGCCTGATGTGGGGCTTGAACCCATGAACCGTGAGATCATGACCTGAGCCAAAGTCAGATACTTAACCGGCTGAGCTTCCCAGGTGCCCCAGGAAATCATTTTAAATATGAGATTATTACTTGAGCATTAATGTTATAATACAGCAGGATTTCCAAGGTTCTGAGCTAGTAAGGTTGCACAGGCAATAATTAGATAATAGCTCTGTAGGTTAAGCTCTCGTCAATGGGAGGAGTCTGGCTGAGCAAGGCTGGGCAATATGTAATATGCCCAGAAACCCCAGCCTAGAAGCTTCCAGTGGGCCTTCTCACCCCCTCCAGAACACAGAGCCTATTATCAGGCTCTCTGGGATCAATTCCTGCCTCCACCCCTTACTAGCTGTGTGACCTTGAACAAATTAATTAACCTCCCTGGGCTTCGCCCTCCTCATCTGTAAAATGAGGATGATAATAATAGGATCTCACATTGTGATATGAGCATTTCACGAGTTATCAAATATGCTCATAACAAAACCTGGCACATGGTAAGAGCTATGTGAGTGTTAGCTGTTATTATGACTATTATCACATCAGATTTTCAGGGCCAACGGAGGAGACAGACATACAGGAGGACCTTTGTCCTCAATTTAGAGCTAAGGAGACATGATCTCACTTTGATAAAAAAAAATATATATATATATACACACACACACACACACACACACACACACACACACACACACACACTCAGGTCCACAATACACCATGGAAGCAGTTATGCAAAGGTGACATCTGGATGTGCTTAAAGAGGGGACAGCACAGGACAAGGACAACAGCCCCAGGTGACCAGTAGGCAGAGGACCGGGAATTTGGCTCACGAGCAAATCCTTCGTGCTTCTCAATTTGCATCAGTTTCTCTGCAGACCTGTGGTTTCTTCATCCACCGACCGTTGAGCGTTTTTGGTGAGTGCCCCAGCAGATCGCTCATGCGGGTCTGCCTGGTCCACATCACATCACTCCTGCAGGCTGTCTGAGCAGGGGGTGGGACGGGCCAGGCTGCGGCTGCTCCAGGGAGCCCAGGCGGAATGTGCAGGCTTAGGAGTCCCCGAGGTGTCCTCCTCTGAGCCTTGGCTTTCCCTTCTGTCAAGTGCTTGCCTCACAGGACAGCTAGCTGTGAGGAATGAGCGTCACGACACACGAGAAGTGCCCGCTGCCTCACATCACCTGTGGTCAGTGTGTGGCCCTTCACTTCTGTCACCCATGGTAAAGTTCCAAATAAGGGATGAGCTGAAGGGGAGTCTTCTTTAGTCTGTAGAAGCTGCCACCCACTAACACTGATGGCAAAGATTCCAGAGTCATCGGGAAGATTTATTAATCCAAAAACCATTTATTGACCACTTACTTGCAATAGCTCCTTCATATATATTGAGTTCTCGCAACAGCCTTAACAGATAAGTGCTATTGTTACCTCCATTTTAGGTGAGAAAACTGAGGCTCTGACAGGCAGAGCAAATTGGCCCAAGACTGGAATTTGGATGTGTCTGATTCTAAAAAGTTAGCTTCAGATTCGCTCCCTCCTGCGAGCCTTTGTGACTGCAACACGGGGCTATTGTAGTCGTGTTTACGTCTGGCAGCACCTTACCTTTTGGGAAGTTGGTTTCTCTTCCTGTGTTACATCCACTGTGAAGGTAGTGCCTCGTGACAGGAGAAGGCCACCACCCAAGATAATGCTGGGAAAGAGGCATATGATGCAGGACACTTTCCCAGTCACCCCAACACCCACCCGAGGGAGAAGGCCAAGTGGGGTTGTCGGATTTCAGGAACGAGAATACTGCATTTGACATTTTATTGTTAGCCCTAAGGCGAGGGAAGCGGATGTGTTGGGCAGGGGATGGGTTCAGAGGGGAGTCAGGAAAGGGTCCACTTGTACCTGAGGACTCAGCACCCCTCGCTTGTCTGAACTCAGTCCAGGGTGGCCACATCAGGAGAGGAAACCCTGAGAAGGTGTAGGGAAAGCAGGAGGCACTGGTCTTAGGACCCATGTCTCCATTAGAACTTTGGGACAAGACTCCTCACAGGGTACCAGCACACCAGCATGTGGCCCTGGGGCAGCTGGGCTGATGGCAAGGGCCCAGGAAGAGCTAGGAGGGGGTCAGAGGGAGCACTCCAGGGTTCCTCAGCTTCAGCCATGCAGAAGGGAGCACGCATCTCTGGTTGCTCCTGAGAAGACGAGGCACACGTTAGCTGAGGCTGGTGAGCCAGGAGCCCAGCACGAGGCCATCCTGCTGATGGCTGAGGCTGCTGGCCAAGGTCTGAGCCAAAGCTGAGGGGCAGAGTGGGGATGGGCTTAATGCAAAACAGGGGAGGAGAAGAGAAGGAGAGGAGGGGAGGGGAGAGGAGGGGAGAGGAGGAGGGGTGAGGAGACCAAGGGGAGGGAACAGAGAACCCCCTCACTGCCCTCTGTCTGCGTCGCCAGCCCCAGATCTTAGCAGCAAATGTCAGCCTTGTGATGAGCAGAGAAAGGGACCTCCCTAAATAGACTGTGAGGACCCCTAAAACCACAAGGCCCCACCCCAGGACCTGCGTTTCCTCTATCTAGGCCACTACTAAAATACTGACACTTCCTCTTCGCAAGACCCCAAAATGGCCAGGAGAAAAGGGGGAACTCAGAAAGACTAAGGAATTTTCTACAGCAGAGACATTTGAGAAAATTAGAGAATGAGATTACTGGCAAGTTCAAGTATGTGGAGCGAGCGTGTTTCCTCGACCCAGTGGGATGGAAAACCAGAGCAGAGGGGATCGGATGCAGAAAACAAAGATGCGTGTTGAACTCCCGGTTTGTAATGTATTAACTTACTGGCCCCACTACATGGGAATGAGGAAATACGTTCTTGGAAGAGTGAAAATGCCGTTCAAAATGACTGCATAGAGACTCAAATAATGGAGGTGCCGCCTGGTGCTTGACGGTAGATTGAGAATTGTGGTCCCCATAGCACCACACTGCTCCCAGTGGCAAGGATAATACTCATCCTGCTCGGTAAAATTTCACTGGAGAACCAGTCACAGGGCCATAGTGACACAGACAAAGGATTTTAAGCTGGCTGTTTTTATTTATTTTTTAAATGTTTATTTATTTTTGAGAGAGAGACAGACAGAGGGTGAGCAGGGGAGGGACAAAGAGAGAGAGGGAGACACAGAAGCCGAAGCAGGCTCCAGGCTCTGAGCCATCGGCACAGAGCCCAACGTGGGGCTTGGACCCACGAACTGCGAGGTCGTGACCTGAGCTGAAGTCAGACGCTTAACCGACTGAGCCACCCGGGTACCCCTAAACCAGCCCGTTTTAGGTGGGAAGATTCCTGTGGGTTTAGTGGTCACCAGAATGTGAGGCCATGGGACATAGCCCGGAGAGCGTGATCAATAACAGCCAGCCTGCCAGCGTGCTGGAGAGCCTCTCGGCTGCGCTCAGGTGCAGCTAGCAAAACCCACCTGCCAAGGTTTCCTAGAGAAGGTTAATGAAAAGGATGCGAGCAGGGACTCTGGGAGAGCTGGGGTTTGAACCCAGGCATTTTGGGGCCAGAGTCCACGTTCTTCACCGTTTTGTCCCACTGCCTTTCATCGCGTTGGGCACTCAGTAACCATTTATCAGTTGAATGGGTGTATGAGCGAAAGGGTGGATCTGAGTCGCTGGAAATGAATTACAAGATTCAGGGAGGGCCAAGCAAAGTAAGCAAGGGAAGGTAAGCATGCACAGCCGCTCTACGGGAGTCCACGCAAAACTCTGTTGGACGAGGAGGTGCGGCTCCCCCCCTTTTTCTGGCTCCTACTCTTCCTGAATGCACCTGTTTTATCTTAATAAGGGTGCTGTAAAGACATCTGACATATAAGCCCCCAAACTAGAGCTGTGGTTCATCCGTGTCAAGAATAGTAATCTATCGGGGTGCCCGAGTGGCTCAGTGGGTTAAGCATTCAACTTCAGCTCAGGTCATGATCTCACAGTTTATGAGTTCGAGCCCCGCAACGGGCCCTGTGCTCACAGCTCAGATGCTGGAGTCTGCTTTGAATTCTGTGTCTCCTTCTCTCTCTGTCCCCCCCCCACTTTCTCTCAAAAATAAATAAACATTAAAAAAAAGAATGATAATTATCATAGATTTCATATCAGCCTCACTTCTGGTCTTGGGCAGGGTTGTGCCTCAGCCCTACCTGAGCTTCAGGTCACTGCCACATCCCAGCATGACTAGGATCCCACCCTGGGTTTCTTTGTCTTAAAGAAAAAGTCATAATAAAGTGGGGGCAGTGTTGATTATCCACACAAGACAGGTTAGATGGGGCTCAGCAAAGTCTCAAGGCATGGTCTGGAGTCCTGCGAAAAACCTCATGTCGTCCTCAAAATAACCACTGAGGTTGGCAGTATGATCATTGTAGCTTTTAGGATTGGGAAACTGAGGCTGAGAGAAATTACATAATTTGGGTGAGATTGTAGAGCTTCCTAGTAGCAGGGTGGGACTCGGATGCAAGTTCTGCTGAGACACAGACCCAAACCCTTAATCTCTGTGTCATGCTCCCTCCCCATGAGGTCAACCTCGGGGCCATGTCCATACAACAGTTGAGCTGAATGACCTTGAACTTGAATTGACAGAGTGGAGTGAGAATTGCCTGAGCCTAATAATTCTCTGATTTACAGTTTGCCCTTCAATATTTGTTCATCCTATTATTGTATTTGCTGCTAGTCATAAATTAATCAAATATGAGATACGGTATTTACAGAGTTAAAAACCAATGCTCTTGTCCTCTTCTTTGGTCCAAAAACATTCATATTTTACCCAAAGGAATGTAGTCAATCTTGTCCAGAGATGTTGACTCTAGATGTTCTTATCTTATCTTAAAACAACACACTTAATCACCTTCTGCACACAAACTTAGCATGGCAACCCGATCTAAGTAAAATTTAACTTTCTGTAGATTTTACCACACATCACCACTTTCCTACTCAAGAATGATTTCCAGCCATTTCTGTCTATTGAAGGAATGGTTATTTGGATTTATTTCTAACATTTTTCATTTGAAACACCGTGATGGAAAAAATAGACTTCTTTTCATTATACCCTGGGGTATGACATCAACCACAAAGACTGTCACTTAAGGTCAGGTTTCTGGGAGGAAGGGAGAGCCAAGATGGGTAGACTGGAGGTTTAGGACACTCAGCTGATTCTGGGGTTGTTGAGGGGGTGGGTGGGCCCAGTAGCAATGTCTCAGGGAAGCAGGAGATCTCCTCAGTGTAGGAGGTTGGATAGAATGAGCCCAGCCTGGCAACTGGGAATCTATGCTCCAAGCAAGGCAGGTAGGGGCATTATGCCCCTGATGGAGAACACAGGACAGTGCAGGCGCTATAGAGAGTGGAGGGGTAAGAGGCCAAGAAAGCAAAAAATCAAGTTAGAAATGAAGTCACGGAAGCCAAGGGAAATGTTCAGGTGGCCAGTGCTTGGGGCAGACACACCACAAGGGTCCATGGGCCAAGCCAAAGTCACCAACCTGGCTTGAGGACAGTTATATAATTCTGGGATCTGTCTGTTGCAGGACTGAGTTCACTGCCATCCTGTACACACTTTATTGGTCCAAGGACCAGCTGGGGCAGGTGCTGCAGGGGACAGGCCCTAGCTTCCTGTGGCTGGGTGAGGATGGGCGAGAGAGAAGTGACAGTGTCTCCACAGCTGGCCAGATCTGAGTTTCTGCACCTGATTCATTTTTGGTATGTTTTGCTTTCCCCGAGTCTGATGGCATCTTCCAATTTGAAATCCACCCAGTTGCCTAAGTAATGGATCCAGTTACCGTAACCATGTTACAGACCAAGTTAGGAGATGGTTCTACTTGCCTGCCCAGTTTAGGAATGCGGTCCACAAGAAATCATCTCACTCTTACCCAAAGTGTAACAGGGTGCAGGCATCAGCAGCAATGGCATCACCAGAGAGCTTGTTAGAAATGTCAAACCTCAGACCCTACCCTTGACCGGCCATATCAGAACCTACATTTAGCAACAGACCCAGGCGACTGAGGAGCACTGATCTGTCCCGTATTCTTTCATCACATTCTTCAGCCACACCGGATGGAGGAAAGTGCGTGGGTGGGAAGACCGGGTATGCAGTATAGTTGTCACTTATTTGGTAAATAACCTTGGGCAATTAACCTGCCTCGGTCTTGATATTCTCTTCTGTAAAATGGGCACAATAGACTCCACTTCCTGTGGTCGTGAGGATGATTACAATGATATCTGTATAAAGTGATGTCCTATGGTGCCTAAGAAATGACAGAGGGTAGACAAGTGGGAGTGGCAGTACTGGTGATGCTGGAGCTGGTAATGCCCATCACCATCCACTGCAGCCTATAGGAGCTCTCCCTGAGGGGGTTCAGCCACAAGAGGAACTGAATGGGAGTCGGTGGGGAAGAGGGAGTAATTCGGGCGCATCCGATTTAGACAAAGGCTGTGTAAGCTTCTGACCAGCAGGAATCTCCCACTTCTGCCTTCCCCACCCTCTGTTCCCTGCTGGTGGACACTGATGTCATCAGAGCAGGTTCTGATTCCAGGTCCAGACTACACCCAGCAGTGAGGAAAGGGGCGTTCTAGAACCGGGGTAGCTGACTTCAGCCTGGGAGTTACTCTTCCTTGCCTTAGGCCACTTTGCCTCACACCATTAAGCTGCCACCTTGGATCTTTCTCTCTGAAACTCTGACTCAGTAGGTCTGGAATGGGGCCCAAGAATAAGCATACCTAACCTGCTTCAGGTAAGGCTGACACTGCCTGTCTATGGACCACATTTTGACCAGCACAGCCCTAGAAGACTCGGAGGAAGGTAGTCTGGGACCACAGATGAATTCTCCACTAGATGAAGAACTACTTAGTGTAGGTTATGGCTCATTTACATTTCCCCATGCCGTGCCCCTCCCCCCCCACCTACCCACAGCCCAGTGACTGACACATACAGGGCTTCAGTGAGTATTTGGTGAATGAAAGAACCCCCACCAATCTCCAGCATTTCTGTTAGTCTTTACAGAACAGAAACTTACCCTACATCTTTTCCCAGAAGCTAGGACCTAGCCTCTCGCCCAGAGTATGAGTTTCCTGGAGCTGCTGTAACAAATCACCACACACGGTATGACTTCAAACAGTAGAAAGGTGTTCTCTCACAGTTCTGGCAGAAGTCTGAAATCAAGGTGCCAACCAACAAGCTGTGTTCCTTCCAAAGGCTCTAGAGGAGAGCCCTCCCTGGTGTCTTCCAATGGCTCCCAGATGTCCTTGGTGTTCCTTGGCTTGTAGCTGTACCTCTCCGGTGTCTGCCTCCATGTTAGCATGACCTCTCACCCGTGTCTGTACCTGTGTGTCCCGCCTTCCTCTTTTTTTTTTTTTAATTTTTAATTATTTTTAAAAATGTTTTCTTTCCTCTTCTTATAAGGACACCAATCACTGGATTTAAGGCCCGCGTTAATCCAAGATAACTTCTCTTGAGGTTATATCTGTGTAGACCTGGTTTCCAAATCAGGTTTCTGAGGTTTCAGGTGGATTTGGATGGGGGCCGGGGGCACTATTCAACTCTCCACAGCCAGGTGGGCAGACCTGACCCTTCTGATTGAACCAAGACACCTCTGCATTCTTTTTACATATCCCCCTTTCCTCTACCAAGCTTCTGGCCTGCAAACAACATTTACCGTTGATGCTATGTGACTTCTGCTTTCTGTTCCCACCTGCCCTTCCCCACCGTGTGCATTCTCATCTCTGTCTCCCAGGTGGTGAATCTTAGATTTTGAAGTCGCACAATTTCTTGTACTTAATCTTCCTGCTTAACACCCTCCCGGTCCCCATCTCGGCTCTGATTCTCAAACTGGGACAAAAAGCGGATGATGTGGACCAGGGTATGTGAAGTTTAAGGGAAAGAAGGGAAACGTTGCTGGCTTGTAAATTTTTCTGAAAGATCCTGGTGGAAAACCAATTATGTTGAAGAGATTGATGACCGGCGCACAGGGTTTTTCAAGAACGAACATGAGAGTCTTCAAGTACCTTTCAAGCTTGTGTTATGCTGCTTGGGTTACTTCTTTCTGAGATTTCTCAAATGCGATTGTGCATTTCTACTCTGGGGCACTTTAGTGGGGTAGGGTAAGATTCTAGCTTTTAGAACAAGACCACCTTTGATGTGGCCCTGCCTACTGGTCTGGCTGGTAACCCTTTTCTACCCACCACCTGCCCAGCGCTCTATGTACCTGTGACTCCGGTATCCTCAAGAAACCCAAGCTCCCGTGAGCCTCTGTGCTCCTCTACACATGTACCAGCTGCCTGGGCAGCCCCTGTTCCTCGCCCATCCGACTGGCCCTTATTCATCTCATCAGGCTTTACTCAGGTCTCACCTCTTCCAGAAAAGTTCCTGGATTCTTCTGGGTGAAATTAAGCTCCCCTCTGTCGTGTTCCTCTTTTGCTGGCCTGTGACCTTGGTTATACCAGTGACTGAGTGCCCATCATCCATGCCGGTGTGGTCCTGTTAGTTTCCCTTGAGGACTGTGAACAGCATGGAACAATGAACACATTTCAGTTGTCATAATCTTCCCAGCATCTGACAGATGGCTTTGCATGGGGTTTGACCTCGAGGTCTGAGTATGTACCAAGTGGAAGACTACATGGTGGGTCAATGTATGGATGAAGGCCCCCACATAGAGTCCTCAGGCATTTCCACTAAGATTCCTGTGTGTTTCCCACTGCGGCTGTGACACATTGCCACAAACTCTGTGGCGTAAGAGAATACAAATTTATTCTCTTACAATTCTGGAAATATGAGTCTCGCTGGGTCTCAAATCAATATGTTGGCAGGTGCCCTTCCTTCTGGAGGCACTGGAGAGAACTCACTTCCTTGTCTTTCCTAGCTTCTAGACAGAGACTACATCCCTCGACTCAGAGCCCCTTCCCCCATCTTCAAATTCATCTCCCTGAGTCCCTCTTTCACTAATAAGGACTGTTGAAGTTATGTTGAACCTGAATAATCCAGGATAATACACCCATCTCAATAATATCTGTAAAGTCCCTTTTGTCATGTAAGGTGATACATTCTCAGGTACTGGAGAGTAAGACCAGAAAATCTTTCGGATGTGGGGGGGGTGGGGTTATTAGGACCTGGATATCTCTGCACATCTGCAGGGGGAAGGCTTACTTCATTCTGCCCACCACAATGACCAGAGCTCAAAGTCCCCTCCAGAGCCCCCTCCAGCCAATGACATAAAAGGGGCCAGCTTGCCATTCTCCTGGGTGAAGGAGCTCCAACAGCGTATGAGAGCATCACAAGGGCTGGGCTTTGGTCTTCCTCTGGACCTGCGGCTCTGCCAAGACCTCCTTCCTAGCAGCTTCCTCTAACTGCACAAAGGAATGGGTCCCCAGGGATGCCACTAACCTGCTCACCAAAGGTGCAAGGAAATGAGTTGCCAGCTCTGAAAATGAATAGCTCGGAAGGTGCAAGAACGTAATGTGTGGAGGCAGGATTGGACTTGGAAGGTGATTCTGACAAAGGGAATATGTTCGTCAGCGTGGCAGCCGTGCTTCCAGGCAGTGGGATGCCGAGGCTCAGATGGCACGAGTTCCCGTTCTCTGCTTTCGTGGAAAGGTGCCTGGGGGGTTGCCACAGGCATCAGCCCTGTGCCAGGCACTGTTTGGGACAGATGAGCAGACAGAGAGACCAGGAACCCAGGGCCCTGTAGGGGACAAGGGTGACTATAGTAAGACACAGAGAGTGCAAGGTGGGACTGAGATGGGACAGCTTTCAGGATAGGGAGGCTGAACCAGAGCTGAGGACATTCCTAGCTGGGGCATTAGCATGACCAGAGCCCTGGAGGGGAACTGTTTGATCGGAAGTAGGAAATAGCCCAGTATCAGTGTCCGAAGGCAGAATTAGTGTAAGGAGTCCAGACAGAGAAGCAGCATTAAAAGTCTCTCTCTAATGGTCAGTAATTCCTGCACACCTGGGTGGCTCAGTCAGTTAAGCAACTGACTCTTGATTTCGGCTCAAGTCATGATCTCATGGTTCATGGGATCGAGCCCCGCATCAGGCTCTGTGCTAAAGGCATGGAGCCTGCTTCGTATTCTCCCTCTCCCTCTCTCTTTGCCCTTCCTCTGTTCTCACTCTCTCAAAATAAATAAACTTAAAATTTGAAGAAATCTTTATAATAGTTGATATTCCCTGACTACTGACCGGCAGGTGTTCAGAGAAAGCCCCTCACATAGGGTCACCTCTGACGTAGGTCCCTCCCCTGAATTGATTTGAGGACTAAAAGAGAGAGATGTGTAAATGGCCACAGTCCCTGGCTTTAGCTCAATGCACTCACCTCTCCATCCTCAGGACCTTGCCCACGCTATTGCTTCGACATGGGCGCTCCCTACAGCCTCTGTTCTCATCCTGGTGACCATTTAATGGTAAATGTCCCCTCCCTAGAGAGGCATTTGGAGCTATCTTATTAAAATCGCCCATCCGCCTCACTTAGTCTCCATTCCAGAACTATGTGCATGTCCTTACAAGTACACCTCAGGCTTGCATTTTTTTTCTCAATCCCTTGGGCTTTGTCTGGGTCCCTTTGTGTATCCCTGTCCACAAAGACAAAGACCCTGTCCACTTCTGGGCCCCTGTTGTCCAGGGCTCTGCAGACATGCATTGAATGAATAAACACGTTCATGCTTGATGTATTTTTAAACGTGTCTCATCTGTTTTATAAGAGGCTTCTGTCAAAGATGCCAGAACCACAGAGAGCAGGTTTTTGGTTGAAGCAAAGCTGAGCATTGGGATCAATAGGATCGACGGCCGTCAGGAAGCAAAATCCTTGGGATCTGAGGTCAGAGTACCCAGGTGGGAATTTTGGCTCCCTACCGACCCAGCTGATAAGCTCCTTGAGCACAGAGTGTTCCGGTGCTTGGGACAGGGAGCACCACTGAGTGTTCAAAGAATGCATAGAGAGATATTTGTACCTCTTTCTTTCTAGTGTTTTTGCCTCTACTAGTGTTTTTGTCTTTGGGCCATCAAAAGTCTGAGATACTTTTATGTAGTCCTATCGCGTTTGGTCCTTGTATTCCTATTTATTTTTAGCAAAAAAACAAAATAACATAAGATAAATGCATCTACTGTGATTCCAATATGATCGTGCTATTTAGTTCCTCTTTTGTTCAGCCCGATGAAAGGGTGATTACTTAGAACTTTGATACATTCCTAGCTCTTCGGACCAAATGGGTGGTGGACTGTTCCTGCTCCCTGGAGTTTTCTTTTCTAGCCCCGGGCTGTGGTGGCTTATAAAATCCCTCCACAGTCTTGGAACTACCAAACAGTGACCCCTCCTAACAAATCAGCCCATCAAGCTGATGTTCTTCATCCCTATTAGTGGGCCTGAATTTCCAGCCCAGACCCACTTCTAATGGGAGTTTGTACTTTCTGGGGCGGAAAGCTGAGCTTGGCACAATCCAAGTGCCTCTTTGTTTATGCCCGTTTGCCTATGATGAAAAAGACACTAATTTTCCAACACAGAAGCTGATGGTCTCTGTCAGCCACTCTTCCACAACTAATTTCCCTCCCTCCTCCCCTTTTCTTCCTCCTCTCCTCCCTCCTGGATTAGAATCCTGGTTCCTCCAATTAGTGGTTGGTTGACCTTGGTTACATGATTTCATCTGTTTGTGCCCATTTCCTTCTGTCTAAAGTAATTGTTCCTACTTAAAATTCTGTTTTTAATATTACATGAGAAAATGTGTGTGTGGTCCCGGACAGCTTGCCTGGTGCTTAATAAATGCTTCATAACTGGGGGCTGCTATCTGCTCTATTTCCTCGATTCTCACCCTTGGTCTGGCCCCCTCTCTCTCCTTCCTCTTCCTTATGCACTCCTTCTTCCTTCTAGTATATAAATTATTCCTCCTTCCCTCCCTTCTTCTTCATCTCCCCTTTGTAATTCAGCTCCAGTGATTACCTAATAATCAGCTTGACCAGAAGTTACATTATCATCCATCTGAAATGTTCAATTGGGTTCCCGGGCCCTTTGAACCAGCGAACATCAATACAGAGTTGGTTTATTACGGCACCGATATTTACGACGGCAGGACAGTGTGGCCTTGTCTCCTCTCCAGCAGCCACTGGATGGTAGACGTAATCACAGAAGAGTTTATGTTCTCTAATCAGGATGTAGGAGCATCAAAGGAAACAAACCTCTTAATCTCGGGTAAGATTTTTCTTAGGACAAAGCAAGTAAAAAATATGCTTATTATGCCAGGACTTTGCATCCTTTTTTGACTTGAGCAAAGGCCCATAAATTGTTTTCCCACTGTTTTCAGGCCAGCTGTTAGCTGTGTTTGCTGACTCTCTGAATTATCGGCCAGCATGTTGGCACCTTGTTAATCATGGCAACGTTTCCTCTGCCTCTTTTTGGAGAGAAATTCTGCTTTCTAAAGGAAGACACCTTTTGGCCAATCAGAGTTTAATACCAAGTGATGGCCACCCGTCTGCTCCCGAACTGCTACCTTAGCAGGCAGTGCATTGTCCCTTCAATTTGTAGCATTGTTTGTTACTATTTCCTCAATCTGAGCAAATGTGGGGCGATGGCAGTGAGCGGACCTGCCACCCCAGGACATGGGTTCCAAGAGCAGCCCAGGCTGCACCCTCTACCGGCTGGGTGGCCTCAGGGCGTTTCACCTGCTTATACCTTGCTGTGCTCATCAGGGTGTGCACGAGGGGAGACCAGCCCTGTCCTGCTAACGTCACAAGTTTGGGGTGAAGACCAGGTGAAATGACACGGTGTGAAGCCAATTTATTGTTCTTCAGAACTTCAGAAGATACGATTATGTCCTAAGCGTTGAGAGGGCACCAAAGGAAAGGAACTGGCATTTATGGAGTGAGCATTGCTGACCTGGCAGGGCTCCAGACGCTCTCCTGTGTTTCTCTCATCTGAACCCTCCAGAAAGTCAGGTTGTACTGTTGTGGGTTTTTTTTTTTTTAATTTATTTATTTTGAGAGATTGAGAGAGAGAGAGAGACAGAGAGAGAGAGAATCCCAAACAGGCTCTACACTGTCAGCACAGAGCCCGACGCGAGGCTCCACCTCACAAACTGTGAGATCATGACCTGAGCCAAAGTCAGACACTTAACGCCCCCGCGTCGTACTTTTGCTTTACATACAACAAACCTGGGAGTGTAGAGGTGAAGTCACTTGCTCAAAGATACACACACAGTAAACGAACAACAAAGGTGAGGTCTGACCGTCTCTTCCCCAAAACAGAACCTGGTTCTTTCTATTACACCATGCTCGTAAAGCCAATGAATGTGTTTCCCCTCTTAAAAAAAAAAAAAAAGACAGAAGGGAAAGAGGAGGAGAGGGAGGAAGCAGGGAAAGAGGAAGGGAGGAAGGAAGGGAAGAAAGGGAAAAATAGCAAGCAACTGATTAAGGGTTATCTTTCTCAAAATATGCGGATATCATGTGGTTTGATCAGATCAGCTTTAACAATCTGTTTCGCTCCGGCCACATTCTTTCTTAAATATTTATTGAGCAATAGCTTACTGTAGATACTGTGGTTGTTCAGTTGAGTTTTACTGACTGATCCCACCCAGGCCAGCGGTGATGAATAGTCCAAATAAAACAAGCGGTAAGTGGAGAACTCTACTCTTTCCACAGACAGGTAAATGAAGGCTTCAGAGAAGTTAGAGTAATTTGCTCACTTCCAGGCTCTGCCTCCTTGATGTTCCAGTAACCAGCTCAATGGGCTATTTGGCAGCCGAGACGCAAACAAAATATAGTAGGTCATGGAATGTGGCCTATGTGTTGAGAAACAACCAACCGCTGGTCAAATACAGGCCTTGCAGTTGTAACACCTGCATTTGCTCTTGACCCTTCCTTTAATGAGGGATCCCTTGGGCCAAGGCTCTTACCTGATTTGAGTCCCCGTGTCCTTGTCTGAAACCGAGAGTAATCAATCACAAGTGGCAGCCTATGTGAAGCGCAGAGCCCTGTGCCTGGCCATAGTGGGTCCTCAACTAGTGTGCGGTCCTCCTGCCCCACACTGCCCACCCCACCCCCCGCCCGTGATCAGGGAAAACTCCTGCCAAATTCCACAGAGCTGGGATCTTATGGAATTTTGTTTCCGCATGAAGCCTCCACGCTATTTGGATGACTTTCCTCCACCTCCTTTTATGATGACGTGACAAAGATTCTTCTGGTTGTGTTGTTTTTCCATTTTATAAAGTGGCCAAGATAACAAACCTCATGCAACCTTGGCTCCGCAGTACATTTCCATGTTAATTAATAGCAGCCTCAATCTGGCAAGTTTTTAGGAAAATAAATTACATATATTCAGGTGTCTGGTTTTTACCACCATTAAACTTAACTACCCTGTTTGTGTCCTTTATTGCTTTTATTTTATAAAGACCATAAAAAAAAAAAAAGCTACAATACTTCAGCCAGGGGCCAGGAGGAAGCCGCCTTTTCATATTTATAATAGCTTCAAATAAAATATGTTCCAACACTCCCAGCCATATGGCTGCAAACGGTTGTTTAGAGGGGCCCCTTTCCCCGCCCCTGATTCTTACAGGCATCAATCTTATTTTCCAGTTCCTTTGCTGGATTAAATTTATGAAATGCTCAGCCCTCAGGGTGATAAATGTGTTGATTGTCACCACTTCCTCTTTTCAGTTTCCAATTAACATGATTGGTATGGAATGTGCACAGACAGCTAGGTCTCGACACTTTACATCTTGCAGCCCAGTAGCTGAGCCAGCACAGATTTCAGCGACCCCCCCCCCCACCCCTCTCAGGTCGGTTCCCTGCTCACACACCTTTTAGAGCGTTTAACCATAGCTCAATATTATTTCCATCCATGTGGGGGGGAGGGAACGCCTCGATTTAAGATCTGAAGATGCAACTTGTAATTTTTCTTGAAGAAATTCCACTGAGTATAAGTAATTTTCTATAACATTTTCATACTATGGGCAGCGTCCTATTTGCATAGGAAAATAGACTGAGCTTGTAATCAGGCAGTACTACAAGTGATTGCGAGGCTTTTTACAAATGCAAAGTGACATGGCAAAGGTAGAGAGCAATAAAGAAACGGAGTGGCTCCAGGGTGTTGGTGAAGGGCTGATTGCCTTTCACTTCTGCATTATTCTAACAGCCAGATCCAAGTCCCAAGAAAAGGGTAGAGGATCTAAACAGAGGCCTGTGGCCCTCCTCTTCCCCTCCCCCTTGTTCTCCTCCTCTTCATCTCCCATAAACTCTTGGCCAGCAGTGTCACCATCTGAGTCACCAGTGGGCAGTTTGGTGCTGTGGAGAGAATGCGGTTCTTTTGTGGGAGGCCAAGCTTGAGTCTATTCTTGACCTTATCGTTTTGAGTGGAGGGACTCGTATCCCTCGATTCCAATTCTGGCATCACAAGAAGAGAAAAACAAAAACACAGTACGTACCTCTCCCAGGCATGAGATGAAATAATGCCAGTAGAACAGCTGGTCTGAAACAGGTGCACACTGATGTAGTAGCTAATGGCCGAGATGCCCACGGGGCTGCTTGGCTTCCAGTCCCAGCTCTACCCTTTCCTGGTTGTGTAGCCCTGGAAAAATTATATAACTTCTCTTGCTTCTGTTTCTTCATCTATTAAATGAGAATACTGATCATAGAATAGATTTTATTATTGCGAGAAATAATAAAATGGGCTGGGGGCTTAGGCTGTGTGACGCTATGAAAATGTAATTGATGAATTGAACATTCATCAACAGCCTGTTATTACTTCCTTCAACTAATATTTGAGGAGCAGCTACCATGTGTCAGGCGCCCTCCTAGATACCTGTCATGGCCCAGAGATGAATTAGAGCCCTCAGAGTAAGCTCAAGCATGACACTCAAAGGGGGGGCCTCCTGTGTACTTAATCTCTGACCATATTAGATGACTCCTCTTAAAATCAGAGCCTCTTCTTTCCAACACCGATCAGTGTTAGATGTTTCCTCTGTGTGCTCATTCAATTACTATTCCATCTGTTAAGCCATCAGCCCCATGAGAATAGGAATTCTGTCTGTTTTGGCTCATCACCAATGTTTAGTGCGAGGCGTGGGGCATGCCAAGAGCTCAGTCAATATTTGTTGAGCACGGAATGGAGGCAGTGTCTCCTCCTTTGAAAACCTGGTATTTTGGCAGAGTTGTCAAACTTGGAAAATTCTGTAATGTTCTACGTTAAAAAAAAGTGTTGGAGAAGTTCAAAAAGCAAAGGACTCCATTCTGGCAATGGAGGAAATCTTCCTAGATGTAGGGACTTAAAGGGTGAGTAGGAGGTCTTCAGGCTAAAGGGGGGAAGGCAGGCATCCCAGACAGAAGAGAGAGTATGTGCTAAGGCGTAAAGACATGAAAGTGTGTTGGGATTAGTGACATGGCTAAAGCTCAGGTAAGCCTGGTATAAGGAGGGTTGGGAGACAGAATCTGGTGTAGACACCCTTGCCTCTTAAGCACGTAGCTCAGTGCCTTGCCTGTGTTTGCTGCCCAATATTTTTTCACTGAATGTCAAATGAAAGGGCCAATGCTCATATTCAGGGAGAATAAAAGTACTTGAACATGAATAAATAGACACAAAGGTATATTATTTAAGATACAAGTTCTAGCTGCGGTAAGAAAGACCAGATAGTTGAAGAGTGGTTTACGTTAGAGAGATGTTTACTTTTGTCTCCTACAACAACCTGAACAGGAACAGCGGTTCTGTGGCACTGAGGACCTGGGCTACTTTTATCTTGTTGTTCTGCCTTCTCAACACAGTTTTGTTTTTCTGGATCCAAGATGGCTGCTCCAGCTCTCGCCACGAAATCCCCATATGCCTGTGGATGGGGAAGAGAAGGAGCTTCTCCTCCCAGGGGCCAGGAGCTAGCCTCGAGAGAGGTGGAGAAAGATTATCTTGAATTGTGTGATGGTTAGCCTTATGTGTCAAGTTGGCAGGGCCGCGGGATATCTGATGAAATGTTATTTCTGGGTGTGTCTGTGACAGTGTTTCTGGAAGAGATTAGCGTTTACGTTGGTGGACTGAGTAAAGCAGATTGTTCTCCCCAGGGTGGGTGGGCACCATCCAATCCACTGAGAACCCGAGGAGAATAATAAGGGGGAGGAAGGTTGGATTCATTCTCTCTCATTGTCTGACTGCTTATTTAGGATATTGATCTTCTGCCCTTGATGTTCCTGGTCCTCAGGCCCTTTGCACAAGGCTGAAATCTACACCATCAGCTTCCCTGGATTTCCAGCTTGTATATGGCAGATCATGGCGCTTTTCAGCCTGCATAGTTGTATGAGGCAATACCCTATGATCAATCTCTTTCTAGATCTATCTATCTCTCTATCATCTATCTATCATCTACCTATCATCTCTATCATCTAGCTATCCATCTAGCTCTCCATCAATCATCTATCAACTATTGGTTCTGTTTCTCTGGAGAACCCTTACTACAACAAGCTGGGTCACCGTAGGACCAGCTAACATTTTAACTACCACAGGGTAAGTAAAAACAAGTATTGATGTGGCACTTAGCCATCTCTGCTCAGTCGGCTTCCATGCATGTCAGGAGCCCGCTAAGATAGGACTTATTATAGGACAACTGGGCTCCTGCGAGACTCTGATTCAACTTCCATCCTTCTCCGAATGTGCAGTTGGACTTCCTTCAGTGAAAAAGAGATCTTTCTAGAGAAAAGGGTCAGTGCAACTTACACATGCTAATGTGAGAAAGTACCCTGATGTGCATATACCAGTTATGAGAGGTGTTAGGAATCATCTACTACTATTACGATACAAATGTGTAGAATGGACATTTTCTGTATGGATTTGAATTCCTACACTTGTATTATGAATGCACTTTATCATGTAGGAGAGAAATGGGTAGGCTTATAATTAGTTCAGCATACTTTTAGGGGCCATGGTGATATGGGGGGGTCATAAACTTCCTTATCTATAGCAGAGCATGAGAGCTTGTTATGCTTAGGATACCCTTCATAATTCATGTCACATGGGTGCTGGGGGGGTTGGAAAAATTCAAGAAAAGCAGAAGCTAGGAAGGAGGGGAATTCATCGAATTCTTTCCTTCAGGATGGGGAGAGGGTGAGACCAGTGGCACTCGTAGGAAGAACCTGAGTACTTCAGACCAGGGGCTGTGCCAGTGACAATTCTGTGAGTTTCCACATCTTTTATCAGATTGTTTTTTTCCAGCACATGTTCACTTCCTCCCACCTTTGGGGTGGATTGTATTCTCCTGCTTCACTAACTTTTGCTTAGACGATAGAAAGTGAGCAGGTTTATTTATTTGTTTGAAGTTTAAAAAATTTATTTTGAAAGCAAGCGAGTGCAAGTCGGGGAGAGGCAGAGAGAGAGGGAGAGAGAGAGAGGATCCCAAGCAGGCTCCATGCTGTCAGCACAGATCCCGACACGGGGCTTGAACTCACCAACTGTGAGCTCCTGACCTGAGCTGAAGTTGGATGCTCCACCGACTGAGCCACCCAGGCACCCCTGAGAAGATTTCATAAGGGCAGATGATATAAATCCTATTTAAAGTGCTGGCACAGTTTGGCTGAGCTCCTGGACTCCCACGATATCCCTTGAGAGGTGCATGCCCAGGAAGCCCCTGTCCCTTCAACCTGGGCCCCGGGATGGGGACAGGTGGAACAGACCTAAACCCAAGTCTGGAGCCAGGCCTGCTGCCCAAAGCAGCTCAGCCGAGCAGAGGCCAGCCCACGTGAGCCAAACTGTGGTTGGCCCGCAGATCCACAAGCATGGGAATAAAAGTGCTTGCAAGCCTTGGAGTTCTGGGTTGTCTGGTTATGCAATCTCGACGTAGGGATGGCTCACAGATGCAACAAGCTTCTGGTTTTTATTCGATATTGTTTTCCCACGTGCATCACAAATGAACGGCACCTGATTCCTCGTGCATGCGAGGGTCCACTGAAGGTGAGCAGGGGGTATGGTGTGAGGAAGGGCTCTGTTCTATATCGTCACTCATGGATCCAGGCTCCTTCCATCTCCTGGGTCTCTCATGCCTCATACTTCGCTAAATCCTACACATTTGTCAGCAGGTGGATGAAGAGAGAGGGTGTAGAGGCTTGTCAGAGGCTTATGGGTACCACGCACGTTCTGGTGAGTCTGTGGCCTAACCTAACTGCAAGGACGACTGGCAAATATAATCTCGCCTTTTTTCTAGGAGGAACGGAAATTTGTCTGATGGGCAATTAGCTAGTCTTCCTCATATGGGAAAATGAACAGGTGGATGCATTCCCCATTATTGCCGGAAAGAAAGTGACAGGGAAGCACACAGGCCAAAAGTGAGAGGGGCTGGAGTAACCGTGGGGGACACGTTGTGTGTGACAGGAGGTGACAGAGGAGGAGGCAGGAGCACAGACAGATCAGACCTCAGACATAGTAATTCACGTACATGGGAGCAGACTGATGTCCTCTGTGGTTTTAGCGAGCCACGGAGGTATTTTGGCAGGACCTGGACGCCTCAGATCTGCACTTAGAAGCTCCCCGTGGACACAGCGGGCAGGGTGGCCATGTGGGCCTCTTGGGAGAGGCCAGGGAGGTTGCTACCCTGGTTTGGGGAGGCTCAGGGCCTTCACTGGAATTCCAGTTGTTGAGCCGGGGAGAGACCAGAGGCCAGAAAACTTGGGAAAAACAAAACTTGAGCAGCGACAAAGAAACAAGTCTTTGGGTGGGATCCAGGAAGCAAGAATCAGAAAATTGAAAGGAGAAACTAGGAGAGTTTAAAAGTGCCATAAATAGGAGTGCTAAAGGGGAGGACTCGTTAGGACCGAATAAAGCGATACAGCAGAGACCCACGCACCAGCCACACAGCGAGCGCTTATCCCTGTGAGGCCCTCCGGGGCTGTGGCGTGGCTCTGTTCCTTTCCCATGTCAGATGCAGAGTGTGGCTTCATCAGGCCCCTAGAACAAGAAAAGACCTCGAGGTCATCCGGAGAGGTGCGTCTCAAAAGCCGGCAGGCGTCTTGTTAAAGCCCAGACTGAGGGCACCCAAGCAATACGGCTGATTCCCTGGGCCTGGGAGGAGCGCGAGGATGTGTGCATCTAACAGGCTCCTGGGTGACCCTGACACTGCCCGGCCATAGACAACACTCTGAGAACACTAGAGAAAACCACTCCTTGTGTAGACTGGAAAGCCCAGGTTCAGGGAGGGGGAAAGACTGGCTCTGCCAGAAATGACCCACGCTGGAAATGTTTTCTCCAACCCCATTGCCTTACCATCCCCCTCCCCCCCCCCCCCCCCCCCCCCCGGCAGTGTGCATCAGGACATGCCCGCGTCCATCTCGGTCTTCCCTGGTGTCTCCCAGAGCACCTGCCCACTATCCTGAGCCCAGTCTCCGCACGTCCCTGTGCTGGATAGCCGCAAGTTTAGTTGACTAACCACCAGCCAGACGAGGGAGTAAAGAGAGGGGCTGAAGTAGGATCAGCACACCTTTCTGTTATCATTAAAGAAGAAAATTGGCTTGGAGCAGGGGGAGAAAAACGCCAAAAACCTATGGCTGCAATCCTGCGTAATCTCTATCCTTTCATTCAGCTCCAGAGTCCCCTCCCAGGGGGCTCTTTCTTTCCCTGCCAAGCGTCCATTGCACAACCAGGTGCTTGTGTGCTGTCTCCCCACACTCCTACCCTAGACTCTCCAGCAGAGCCGGGCTTGCCTGTGTCGTAAGGGTCAGGTTAATGCCTATGAGCAACCCGAGGGCGAAGCTAAGTCTTCTTGTTCTGTCTTCTGCATTCAGCACGATGCAAGGATTTTCGTGTGGCCGTCAGTATCCAGCCAGGAACAGAGAATCCATGCCAGGTGGCTCAGGAATCTAATGCAGGGAACTAATTACAGAGGTGTTGGAAAAGCAGACAGCAGGGAAAGGTGAGGCAACGCAGAAATTAACAAGCGCAGAAAGCTGCCACCCTGGGGCTGAAGGGACCGTGAGTGACAGTGCTCTCCCGGAGCCCCGTAGCTGGCACTGTGCAAGGGAGTCGGGGCGTCGGAAGAGGGGCCTCCCAAGGGTTCAGCCAGAGCTGAGCAGGTGAGGTTGCCTGCAATAGATGAGACCTGAAGAAGGAAACTGAGGGCATGGAGAACAGAGTCACCTCACAGGATCTGGAACGACCGGGAGGGAGTTGGAACTGGTGCAAGTGACTAGGGTAAGAGCTGACATAAGGAAAGAGCCAGAACCACTGACAAGAGTTTGCCAGAAGCAGAGCGGGAAGGGCTTCTCCTGTTGTCCTAGCCTGGGTTCTCTAGAGGCAGAGGCTGACACAGGGGATTGTGTGCAAGGCATGCACTAGGAGAGGCTCCCAGGAGAGATCTGGATGGCCAGGGGACTGTAATGGAGAAAGGCAGGGATTAAGCAGGGACGGGGTCCTGGGTGAGGTCTAATGTCAGCCAGATGCTGCAGGGAACTCTGGAATACAAATTGCATCTTGGTGTTTGTCCTGCCTTGAGGCATGAGGATGGGCTTTTGTACACCCTACACAAGTCAGTGCTTGGATAAGCGTTCCGGAGTGTTCTCTGACTCTGAGCCAATTCCAGGTGAGGTAGTCCTAGCTGTGGGGAGGGCGGGGTTGGGGGGGAGGGCAGTCCCAGGGAGAAAATGGGAAATGTGAACCTGCCCCAGGAGCACGCTCAGTAGCGGGAGATGGGCACCCCAAACTTAAAAGGCACCCCCCCCAGGGATCTGAATGGGGCACCAATCATGTCTACTCCATAATTCTTAATGTTCCTTTCTCCTAACATGATTTTTATGGGTTGAATTTAACTCATGGAGTTAAACATGGAGGGTTTGTTGGAAGACATGGGGTGGGAGGGGGTTGAAGCTGAGGACAAACAAGCAACTGACAGGTAGTAAGTGCTCAATAATATCTGCTAAGCTGAATTATACTTCCCCCGCACCTTCTAGACTTTTTGGTGCTTTGCAAAAATTGAATCTGTCAACAGCAGTTGAAGATTTACCATCACTAAGGAAATAGTTTTCAGGAGAAAATTATCATTTGCCTAAGAGTGCATGACAGATACTGATTTTGTGTCAAACATAATACAATTTACTCATGGACCTAAAAGGAGTTGAGGGAAAGTGGATTCAAATTCCAGTTGGATGGGGTTGACCCACGACTGGCCCCCTTCTGAAGGGTTGAACCAAAAATATTTTAGAGCTATTTTTTTTTCTCCTAGATACAGAAAATGCATTTTCAAGAAGAGTCCAGAGTCAGCTGACGTGTGACTTTTGTGCAGATTTTGAGTTAAAAGCCTCGAATCGCAGTGCTGATTTATAATAGAACTTTGCCATCTTGCAAACTTATTTTATAGGTTCTTTCTAGAATTAACAGTGTGCTCTGCCATATGATGTCTCAGGGGGATCCCACCGCATGGCCTGCCAGCTAGTTGTTCTCATGTAATTGTGTAGAATATTTGCTCAGCATCTCACACCTTTTAGAAAATGTTAGTTCATGGAAGTTACCTGGTGTCCAGAAGACTCTGGAATTCATACAATGAAAAAACCCAAACTCGTTAAAGAGAACAGAAAGAGAAATGTGTAGTAGCGCTTCTAAACGCCAGGCACAGTGCTAGGTTTCACCATCCACTCGTCTTCTTCCCATAACATTTCTACAAGTTTATATAGGTGTGATGCAGAGCACAAGACAGATTCAG
Organism: Panthera pardus; assembly: GCF_024362965.1. Taxonomy (NCBI): domain Eukaryota; kingdom Metazoa; phylum Chordata; class Mammalia; order Carnivora; family Felidae; genus Panthera; species Panthera pardus. The sequence continues at coordinate 74,486,972 of NW_026527002.1, read as the reverse complement.
ACAGGTCAGGTGGCTTCCCCGAGGCCACATAACTAGAGGTGACAAAACCAAGATTTGAATGTGGATCTCACGGACTCTGTAGCCCACGACACCGAAGAGATCATAATAGTAACACTGATAATTAACATCTATGCTTTGGGCTTTGTACATTCCTCTACCTTTGCTTGAATGCCTACCCCTCCCCACTTTCTCGTATGCACCTGTTAGACCTCAGATGCGATGTCACCTTTCTGGAAAGGTTCCCTTTTAGTGCCCGGGTCTGTGACAGGTGCTCCTTCCTACGTGATCCCAAAACACACTGTGCTTCCCTGGTAACAGTGCTTATAGCTTACATCCCTATGTTCTTATGGACTTCATCTCTCTGGGCGTGCTGTGAGCAGAGGGGCTTTCGTTATTCTGTCTACTTTAGTTTCCCCAGCACCTAGCAGAGTTCCTGCCACATAGAAGGTGCTCACTTAACCAGTGTGCATTCTTGGGTGCCAGGCAGTCTAGTCTCTGTCACATGTCTTACTCTGCAAGGCCACTGGAGAAAAGTATACACATGGCACTTAGGACAGGAGGTTTCCTACTGAATGCTAATTCCCTCCTCATCTCCATCTTGTTACTCTACCCTGACTCTCTAAGGAAACACACACACACACACACACACACACACACACACACACACACACACTACTTTACTTGACCACCTTTATTCTTTTCCTCCTTTCCAGAACCTTTACTTTAATTCCTAAATATTAGTATTTATCAGTAAGTCTCATATTTACCAAGTACAGAGAAGAACTCAGTCCTGCAAGGGGTGGGTTCAGTGAAGTAGTTATTCCATCCCCGCAAAGGGCATGCTACCTGGTTGTGGGGTATCTGTCAGTGCGCATTTAAATACAGTGAGCAGAGCAGTCACTGATTCAACAGATGCTGTCACTTCCAAAAGTATTTATTAAGTGTCTTTCCTGTGTTAGGCCCTGTGCTCACAGCTTCCTCCTTGAAGGATTCCAAGCTTCTGCTTAGAGCTCTCAAGACTCCTTTTGCCTAAAAACCTATAAACTGATATTTGAGCTAAACCACATGCCAGCAGAATGACCTGAGGAAATGATTTCATCCCTGTAGACATCCGTCCTCTGAAAAAAGAGTTGTCAGGATGTAATTTTAATAGCGTTACTGACAGTATAGCATGTGTGGTATTTAGTACAGTGCCTGGAATAGAGTAGATAACTGTTCAAAAGCACTGGCAGTCATCTTCATTATTATTGCATTATATTCTCTTTTTTCCCTTTCGCAATTATGGCAGGTGTTGAGGCAAGGTGATTGTTACTGTGTTCCTTAGATTAACACAGACATTGAGGGAAGGGGTTTTCTACTGTGTTTACTGGGAGGAAACAGTTTCGGAAGAACACTTCTGTTTCCTCTGCCCACTCTCAGAGCATGCTAGGACACAGTTCTTACATGGTCCACATGAATCCTCTGTCAATGGTTTTGCTCAACTAAGTAATACCATAAACAGCATATTTTATTATCATAAAATTCATGTTTTTTCTTTATTGGTTAAAAACCCAGGGGCGCCTGGGTGGCTCAGTTGATTAAGCATCCAACTCTTGATTGTGGCCCAGGCCGTGATCTCATGGTTTGTGAGTTTAAGCCCTGCATTGGGCTCTGCACTGACAGTGTGGAGCCTACTTGGGATTCCCTCTCTCTCCCGGTCTCTCTGCCCCTCCCCCCTTTCCCCCCTCCCTCCCTCTGTCTCTCTCAAAATAAATGAAGAATTAAAAAGAAATCCATATTGGAGGAAGGGTATGATTAATCATGAGTTCTTCAAACTATTATCCCATTTTTCTCTGTTTCACAAATTAAAAAAGTGAGGCTTAAAGAAGTTGGGTCACCCCAAGAGAAGTGCAGAGCTAGAATTTGAACGTGGTCCCACCCGACTGCATGTCCAGAGCAATCCCTTTCACTCCCTTGGCATCTGTCAGCCAAGGGACCCAATGTGAGGACAGGTCATTTGTAAGTAAGCTCCATATTCACAACTCAAATTTAGAAGGAAGCCTTGAATCACTGATTCAAAAGTAATATCATGAACAAAAAACCTGTTTTATTATATGTAAGAAAATAATTGAACTAATAGATTTTCATAACACAATAAATTAGAACACAAGGGGTTTCAGTTCCTGGTCTGACACATGAAGAACTTCGAAGTTGTCACTGCCATTCTCACAACGTGATAGAGGCCAACCAAACTGCAAATCAGTAACTGTTCTTAGATTCTTCAGAGAATTGAGGTCCCAGGCAATCTACTGCCACCAAAATCAGAGAAATCAAAAGGTAGATACAGAGAATCACAGCTTACTGGGAGCAGAAGCCCACACTAGGAGCCAGTATTATTGAGGGCGCTTTAAGCTATCTTTGATGATTTGCCAGGGGCTCGGTGTGGACTAGCTTGAGGGTTAGAAAATCCAAGGGTGGGGGGCAGTCTTAGAAGGGACCCACACTTTAATAAGCTTTACTTCCAGGAGTCTTTCTAGATTCTCAGGTCAGGATGAATTTTGGAGAAAAATCCCCTCATGCTTCTAGCAGAGGTGAGGGAAAAGTAGACATTTTGAAATAAGTTCAGAACTTTCTGTTCTCCTTAATCAAGTTATCCCTAAGAGAAACTGTTTTACCAGAGGTTTACTCAGTGGAATTTTACTAAAGCCTAGATGACCTACTTAATATAGTACTAGAAGTTCTACGCAGAGCAATTAGACAAGAAAAAGAAATAGAAATTATCCCAATTAGAAAGGAAGGAGTAAAATGATCTCTGCTCACAGATAATAAGATGTTATATGTAGAAATTCCTAAATATTCCACAAAAGTCCTATTAGAACTAATAAATGAATTCAGCAAAGTAGCAGCATACAAAGTTAACACACTCAGATCAGTTGCATTTCTATACAATAACAATGAACAACCTGAAAAGGAAATTACAAAAACAATTCCAAGTACAATAGCACCAATAAATAAATACATACATACATACATACATACATACATACATACATACATACACACACCTAGAAATTAACTTAACCAAGAAAGTGAAAGACTTGTACAATGAAAACCATATAAAACATTGCTGGATGAAATTAAAGAAGACTTAAACAAATGGAATTACATCTTATGTTCATGGACTGGAAGACTTAATGTTATTAACATGTGTATACTACCCAAAGAGATCTAAAGATTCAGTGTAACCCCTACCAAAACCCAATTGATTTTTATGGAAACAGAAAAACCCATACACAATAAAAAATGGTGGGTGGGGAGTGGGGGAGAAGCCAGAGGGAAATAATGCTACCTTACCTACAGAGGAGCAAGATAAGAATTTCATCTATCGTCTCTTCAGAAGCCATGCAAGCAAGAGGGGAATGAAGCTAAATGTTTAAATTATTGAGGGGGAAAACCCCTAGAATTCTGTATAAAGCAATATCATCCTTCAAAGTAAGGGAAAAATAAAGACAAACAAAAATCGAGGTAATTTGTAGGCAGTAGGTCTGTCTTGCAAAAAAAAAAAAAAAAGCTAAAAGAAGTTCTTCAAAGAGTAGGTAAATGATGTATCTCAGAAGCTAGAATCTACGTAAAGAGGAAAAGAACATCAGAGGAATGAATGGAAGTGTACTGGTTTGCTAGGACTCCTGTAACAAAGTACACAGACTGGGCGACTTCACAGCAACTTATATTCTCACAGTCCGAGAGGCTAGAAGTCTGACCTCAAGGAGTCAGCAAGGTTGTTTCTGCAGAGACCTCTCTCCTTAGCTTGTAGGTGGCTGTCTTCTCCCTGTGTCTTCACCTCTTACCTCTGCGTGTGTGTGTCCTAATTTCCTCTTCTTGTAAGGACACCAGTCTTATTGGATTAAGGTTGACCCCAATGATCTCATATTGACACAATTACCTCTTTGAAAACCCTTTCTTCAAATAGTCACATTCTGAGTGACTGTGGGTTAGACTTTAACATGTGAGTTTTGAAGAGCCACAATTCAGGCCATAAGAGAAGGTAAAAGAAAGTCTTTTCTTTTTCTTATTCTTTAGTGATGTAGTAGATTAACGCTTTGTTCAAAATAATAGTAGTGACAACGTGTTGGGTGATGATAGCTTATGTATGAACGAAATTAATGACAGCGATGTATTAAGGAGCAAGAAATTAGGAATATTCTTGAGCATATACAGCACTGGTGAAGTTCTATAGGATAATTTGAAAGTGGACTTAGAATGGTAGTTGTAGGGGTGCCTGGGTGGCTCATTCAGTTGAGCATCCGACTCCTGATTTTGCCTCAGGGTCATGGGTTAAGCCCCAAGTTAGACTCTGCACTGAGCATGGAGCCTGCTTAAGATTCTCTCTCTCCCTCTCTCTCTGCCCCTTCCCCACTTGTGATCTCTCTCTCTCTCTCTCTTTCAAACAAACAAACCAAAAAGAATAGTTGTACACTGCAAACTCTGGTACGACCAGTAAACAAAGTTTTTAAATGTTTATTTATTTATTTTGAGGGGGAGAGAGCATGCCTGTGCAAGTGGGGGAGGGGCAGAGAGAGGAGGAGAGAGAGAGAATCCCAGAACAGAGCCCAACTGGAGGCTTGTTCTCACAAACCATAAGGTCATGACCTGAGCTGAAATCAAGACGCTTAACCGACTGAGCCACCCAGGCGCCCCTAAACAAAAAAAAAAATTTTTTGAGAAGTAAAATTGATATGCTAAGAAAGAACCAAAAATGAAATTACATAAAATGCTCAGTTAAAATCAGGGAAGGCAGAAAAAAGAAGATAAGAAAGAAAGAAAGAAAGAAAGAAAGAAAGAAAGAAAGAAAGAAAGAAAGAAAGAAAAGAAAGAAAGAAAGAAAAAGGGCAATAAATAGAAAACAGTGATGAATTAGACAGATATTAATCCGGCTACATCAATAATCACTTCAAGTGTTAATGGTCTAAATACACCAATTAAAAGACACAAGACTTGGGGCGCCTGGGTGGCGCAGTTGGTTAAGCATCCGACTTCAGCCAGGTCACGATCTCGCGGTCCGTGAGTTCGAGCCCCGCGTCAGGCTCTGGGCTGATGGCTCGGAGCCTGGAGCCTGCTTCCAATTCTGTGTCTCCCTCTCTCTCTGCCCCTCCCCCGTTCATGCTCTGTCTCTCTCTGTCCCAAAAATAAATAAAAAAACGTTGAAAAAATATTTTAAAAAAAATAATAAAAAAAAAAATAAAAGACACAAGACTTAACTAAAACTGCTACAGGAAACCAGCCTTAAATATAAGTCGTAGCTATTTTAACAATAAGGGAATGAAGCGAAATATACCACATTAACACTAATCAAAATAAAGCCAACACAAGCTGTAATAATTTTTAACAAAGCGAGCTTCCAAGTAAGGAAAATGATCAGTGACCTACTCTCTAAGGCAGACACAAGAGGGTGGGTTACTCAATAAGTAACGAGTTGGTGGGTTCCAATTTATCGTTTCCTTCCTTCCCTTCCTCTATGGTAGAGTCTGAGAAGGTAGAGCCTTACATGCCCAGACTCTCTTGTAACCAGTGGGGGCCACATAACAGTTTCAGAAAGTAGCACATAGGCAGATGTTTGCTGAGGACTGTTGAGAAGGTTTTGCTTCCCTAATTATAGGAGCTCTTCCTTCTTTCTCTGCTTCCTCTGTTCCTCCTTTTTCCTTCCTCAGTGCGATGGCTTGAGTTATCCTGTGATCGGGGGGGGGGGGGAAAGGCCAAGAGATTTCCACAAACTTTAGCCCTGACCCCCTTGAACAGATGAGTAGGATGGATCTTCTAGTCGTACTGAACGCAAATCCAGTTCTGAATAAGACAGCCTCCATTGCTCCCAAGGGTTCAGTGAAAATCTGTTATAAACCACAACTCTTTGCTGGGGCTTTATAAGGAAATGAAGGAAGATGGAAGAACATTAGCTCAGACAGTTACAGGGAACAAAGGGAGAGCAGGAGACACGGAAGGAAGTGTACAACTGCCTCAGGAAATGAGGAGACTCCTGCGTGTGCACGTTCGCATGTGTGCACGCGTGCACATACCTGGGGCCTGCTGCTTCTCGAGCTGTGCAATAGGGGATCAAACTATTTGCGGAGTATTTAAAGACTCCCTTAAAGTCTAGGTGATTTAGGGACATTCAGGTGCAGACACGCTGAGTTACTTCTGCCTAGTTTTTGTTCTGAAACGCAAAAATGTCGGGGCGCCTGGGTGGCTCAGTCGGTTAAGCCTCGGATGCTTGGCTTCGGCTCAGGTCATAATCTCATGGTTTGTGGGTTTGAGCCCCACATCGGGCTCTGTGCTGACAGTGCAGAGCCTGGTTGGAATCCTCTCTCTCCCTCTCTATCTGCTCCTCCCCCGCTCATGTGCATAGTCTCTTTCTAAATAAATAAACTTTAAACACAAAAATGTCACCATGGCAATTGCAACTCCAGATCACAATTATCCTGATGTGATGATCAAGAAAATGGTATAAAATTGTTCTTTGTATGCGCATTTTTGAAAATACACAAAATTATTCACAAGCATCTCGCTGAAACAAATGAACAAGGGACGGTAAATGGAAGTACGTCGTCCAATGCTCGTTTGATGTGAGCAAAATGTGTACTTTGTCTTATTTAGTGAGCTTCTCCAGTACCTGATGCCCCCATGCACACCCAGTCTCTACCACTCTAACCTGGCATCTTTCTATGGGGTCTCAAATTTCTCAGTCATGCTATCTTACACTAGGCATTTCTTCAGGGACTTACTCTTCCATGCGGGAGGGAGCGCCATCAGACAGAGGGAAGGCCGTGTCCGTGTTCTCAGGAGATTGGTGTGGGCTTGAGTGAAGAGGCAGGCAGAAGGGGTGATGTGTCAGTCAAGTTTAAAGGCAGACGGTGCCTGTGAGGCATCTTTGTAACCGTTCCCACTCTTTACCAAAGCGCTGCTGTCCCAGTCGGACAGGGGATCAAGTGGCTCAAGGAGAATGACCTTTGTCTAAACATTCCTTGGTGACCTGGGAAGGCACACAGGTGACAAGTATGTGCCAGTTGCCCCCTTTCATGAACACCACCACCCATTTTCCCCAGAAGTTGTCAAAATATTACCAGTTTCTAGGCGTGCCTTGAAAATGGTGGAAAAGCTGTGCTTTGTCACCCCTGTCCCTTGTCTTGAACCTCTCACCTGCTGGTTGGTCCTGGCTGCCAGGTGTGGGCTTGGATTCTAGGTAGGGGACCAGTTCATCTCAAGTTGCCTAGACTTCCCTGGTTTCGGCACTGAAAGTCCCTCATCTTGAGGAAACTCTCAGTTCTAGGAAAACTTACAAAGTTTTAAAGTTATAAGTTTGTAAGTTTAAAGTTTATAAGTTTTATAAACTTATAAAGCTGGTCACCCTGTTTCTGAGCAAGCTGAGGATGCATGGAGAGCCTGTTGACGTCACAACGCGTAACCTTTAGATCATCTTGGAAATGCCACGCAGGGATATGGGGCAGCATTGTCTGAGGTCCAGGCTCGGATCTCTGGAACTTTACTGAGCTCCGGTAGCATGGGCAGCTGTAGTTGACTTCCTTAGTGCTAAAAGTCGACTTTATAATAAGTGATAAAACTTATTATAATAAAACTTGTTATTTAATGTAACTTATTATAATAAAAGTTGATTACAAAAAATAGAAGCAGAAAAATCAGTATCGTTAGCTAGAAAAAACAAAATTAAGAAGTTCTTAAGGATCATGGCAAAATTTTCCAAAGGAAGACTGTATCTTTGGAAATCACAAAATCTACAGGTTGAAGTGAGGTTTAAATGTTTTGGCAGAAGCTTAAGTGAATGAATGGACTCACTCAAGGAAAGGAAAGGGAACCTCACAGGAAATTAAGTCTAGTGGGGAGAGCCCTTTTAGAGAGAGCAGAGGCTTGCCCCCGAGGGGGTAGGTGACTACAAAAAATGAACAATAGTTCTAAGAGAAGAAATGGAAAAATTCCTCAGTTCCTTGAAAAGACAGTTGATTGCCCTTTTTAACAAAACTCCTAATAAGTAGTTGACAGTTCAGGGTTGGTGAGACTGGCCAAAGAAACCACAATGAATTGAGAAAAGAAAATGCATGTAGCAGACCAAAATTCCCTGAGGTGGATACTAAATTTGGGCTTCTACAAAAATGGCTTCAAGACCTCGACAGAGCCTCGAAATTCTGGGTTGTCAGATCACCAAAGCTGGCTTATCAGATCACCAGATCAGCTGGGATGGTCAGGGATCCGGGATCCCAGGTGTGTTAACTGGACCCGATGTCACCTCCGCAGCGTTTAGATCCAAGAACGAAGGCTCCCTCCATCAGGCTAACCACATCTCAGGACAGCTCTTCCTCCTCGAGGGCAAAACAGACAATCATGTTTTTTTCCTAAGTGTGGTTCTCTCTCCAGACCAGCAAGACTGCCAGCTTTTGGTGCACTTCCTTTTCCTGGTGCAAATGGTCTAAGATCCTGAAGAATAACATGAATGAGGCCTTTGGTGGCTTGGGCTCTCCTGCTGTGTTTCTCACACTTAAAAGTCATGTGGCTGGCCCAAACTTCGTCCCTCGATCTCACGATAAAACAACAACACCCCAAATGATCTAATTTAAAAATGGGCGAAAAGCTTGAGTAAGTGTATTGGATAAGTCTCCAAAGAAGATACCGAGTATCCAATAAGTACATGAAAAGATGCTCATCATCACTAATCTTTAGGAAAATGCAAATCAAAACCACAGTGAGATACCACTTAGAGCGCCTTTGTCAAAAAATCAGAAAATAACCAGCGTTGGTGAGAATGCAGAGAAATTGAAAGCCTTGTGCACTGCTGATGGGAATGTAAATTGGTACAGCTACTACGGAAAACAGCGTAGGGGTCTTTCAAAAAATAAAAATAAAGACACCCAGGTGGCTCAGTTGGTTAAGCATCTGACTCGTGGTTTTGACTCAGATCATGGTCTCACAGTTCGGAGGTTTGAGCCCTGTGTAGGTCTCTGTGCTGATGGTGTGGAACCCATTTGGGATTCTCTCTCTCCCCCACTCCCCACCGACTCTCACTCTGCCCCTCCCCTCCCTCTCAAAATAAATAAATAAACTAAAAAAAATAAAGTAAATAAAACATGCCTCTTCTTACAAAGTTGCCACAATGACCCTTTCCTCTTGCAGAAAAAGAAACCATTGTTTCCTATCTTAACATGGTGATTGCGAAGATTTTCAGACAACCCGTTGATTTTCAAAGCTTGAATGAGCGAAGATTCGCAAAAACAGTTTTATCACCCTTGCGCATTGCTTGAGACAGCGTCTCCCTTGATGGTCCTTTAAATATGCATTAATGTAATAACATGAGGCATTACTCCGTCCCATATTCTCACTGCCGGATTGGAGCGTGAAGGCGACGTAGAGTATAAGCAAACCTGCCCAGATTCCCGCAGCTGCCTGGGGCCTGGGTCAATTGCGGGCTTTGGGACGGTGGTCCTCGGTGCCACGAGGTGAGGGGGTGGCGGGAGCACAGCGAACATGAGCTCGCCTTGAATCTGTGACTCTGGATGCTTTTCATCGTGCTTACCGGTCCCTGGCCCCTGCCCACATCAATCCAGGCTTATTCCCCCACACAGAAGAGGGCCCGCCTCCACACTACGGGAGTTAATGTGGTGATGACAGGTGAGCGGGCCTGACAGCCGGCTGGCTGGGGCCAGGACAGGGCCGAGTGGCCCGAGTGGAGGTGAGTTGCCTGGCTGTGTGGTGGACGACCGGGCAGAGACTTTGGAAGCCTGGGCACAAGCCACCTCTCCTTTTGAGAACTGAGTCCCTTCACTGAATTGCTTTGCATTTTGGCCTTCTCTTCTGTAAAATGGGGGGTCAAGACTTGCCCGGCAAGTCCGTTTTCGTCTGACTCACTGTAGGTGTCGTCCCTGAATCTCATCTCTACTATTCAAGAGGATGCTCCCAGTAAAGTAATTTGATTCTTGCCCTGGCGCTTTTGTAGGAGCTGCTCCGAATGCCTGCGATGTCCTCCCCCTGCTTTGCCAACTACTGCTAGTCTTCCAGTATGCCACCCACATGTCATTCGTTGCTTCTTTTTGGAAGGCCACTGCCCCTCTTCCTCCTCTAGAGACACACGGTGCTGAATACCTTCCCCTCCTGGGCTCCCCTTCCTCATCCTGGTCGTATTTCTGTTGTCAGTCTTCCCTGATTGAATTGTCATGGGCCATGTCTCTGACTCCTCTGCCAAGCATGGCTCTGTCTCAAGAGTCCACAATTCTTTTTTTGTAGAAGTCTTGCTAGTAAAGAATTTTCGGTTTTGAGGACCATGCAGTTTCTGCCGTAGCTGTTTGATTGTGCTGCTGTACCGAAAACACAGCCACAGGCAATAGGCAAACAAAGGAGTGTGGCTGTATCTCCAGTCGACTTTATGTACAAAACAGGCAGGAGGCCAGAGTTGGTCCACGGGCCAGAGCGCCCGACTCCTACTCTATCCCACACATGTAGCACAGAGCTTGGCAAAGCAAACACTGGGGGAGAGACGTGTTTGTTCCAAATACTGGGCTCAACCCTGGCCCTGTAACGTCTTCTTCCATCCATATGTTCTGCTCCTGTGTCTGGTGGGTTCACTGGATGCAAATAGAAGCCAAGGAGGCCCACTGCATGTGACTTTTGCTCCGGAAGCTATATATTGGTATTTTTTTTTTTTTGGGGGGGGGGTTGGTTTTTGTTCTTGTTTTGTTTTGTTTTGCTTGAGCCCAATCAGAAGGACAGGTGATAGCATACAAAGGGTGCTGTTCATGGCGTCAGCAGACCTGGACACTTGCTGTGTATTCCTTGGCTGGCCATGTCACGTCACCCTTGATGACACAAGGCTTAGTGTCTTCATCTACAAGATAGGCTATGTGCCTACGTGGGAGGACGATAGTGAAGATCACAGCGATAGCCCACATTCTGTCGCTTGGTAAGCTTGCTTGCTAGTCAAGTGCTGGCTGACTAGAAAAATATCATCCTTATGATTCAACTAAGACTCTAGCCTTCTTAGGCCCGCAGGGGAGACATGCGTTCATTCATTCATTCATCCACGCATTTCATTACCAATCAGGATTGGAAAATTATCAAATAAGGAAGGAAACTATTCCTTTGGGCCAGTACAGACTCAAAGAACATTTCAAGAACATCCTGATCTTCTTTATCATCTCGCTCTATTTTTATATGTCCTGGTGATTTGGCCATTGGGTAGGGGTCTAGAGTGAGAGCCACCAAAGCACTTGCCTGAACTCAGCCGGCGAGGGAGTCATGCGTCGTCTGTGGAGCCCCATGTGGAGAATGGGCTGGGGTGACAGAGATTGTTTCTGTTCTACCAAAGTCTCTTCTCCTCTTCTTCCCCAGTCACAGCCACACCACGTGTCCTTCGCAAGGAGACTGAGTAGATACGGCTAGTAGACTGAGTCACAGCCAGGGAAATGTCAGCAGAGGGACAATGCTTGTCTTCTCGGACTGGCCCTCAGGAGAAACGAAGCGAACAAAAAAGAAAAACACCCACTAGGTACACTTCTTGCTTTCCTACCGCCTCGTGGGCTGGGAGGGTATTGATGAGGGAAACCCTGGATACCACATGGGAATGACTGCAGCTGGGATCCCTTCACGATGTGGCAGAGCAGAGCTGCCCCTGACTTGAACCCCCACCTCGGACACTTAACTGAGCATAGCGTCAGCTTCTGGTACTGCGCTGTTGTGTTTTCAGCTACTGAGTTTGAAAGCCTATTTGTTACAGCATTTTCTTACCCCAAATGAGACCGGTGTATCTACCTTCTTTCCCCCATTCCATCATGCCTTCTTGTCTTTCTGTCTTCCTACCTTGCTTTTCTTTCTCCAAGTGCATAAGCCCATAATCCTTGAGGTGGGACATGCTTCAGATCGAAAACTTTTCAAATTTTACAAAACTAACGTAGCGCCCAAGGGCTTATCCCTTGTGAGGCCTGAAGCTTATGCAATCTGGGGCACTTCCTCCAGTAAAAGATTACCAGGTTTTGAATACAATATCAGGCACAAGAGCCCCAACGTCTAAGCCTCTTTAGACTGAGTGGCTGAAGCCACTATTCAAATTTATTTATCCATCTGCATAAAAACATATGAAAATTCTACACGGGATCGATGAAGATCATAGATGGCCCCCCAGTAATTCAGGTCAAGTTTTTCCTCTAAATTAGTTAAGGTCAGCTTTGTTCTCACTGTCAAATGAATTTTTTTAAATACAGCTTTCAGACCGTTTTGGATTTCGGAATGGGGGATAGGGGATCTGCATCACAAATGGCCAGTCCTGATTAGGTACCGTGAGGGCAAGAGGGTACCACACGTACAACCCTTTCCTTCAGGGAGTCTGCCATCTCCTAAGGACATGGAGCGTGAGGTACCATAGCTACAGTGTGATTACTGCCACGAGAGTAGCTCACACGAAATGAGAGACTTACGCTACCCAGAAGGACTTTCCGTGGGTGAGTGTTAAGTCCACAGAGAGCCAGGGGTCCTGGAGAGTCCCTACACCCAATCACTATGATGCGCCCTGATGCTCACCAGGAGGACGTGGCAGGTGCGGGCGTCCCAGACGGTGAGTCAGTCAGAAGCAAACCGACTCAAAGAAGCAGACAGACCTGAGCCCAAATGGTGATTCTTCCCTTATTTATTGTGATATTGGTAAGTTGCTAACCCTTTGCGATCATCAACTATAATTAACGAGATCCAAGAATAGTTGTGTCATTGGCTGCCATTTGTTGCCACGTTGCGAGTATTGTGATTGGTGCTTGAGATGAATGATCTAATTACTGCCCCCCAAACCCTGCAAGATAGATGTATTATCATTTTCAGACAAACAAATCAAAGATCAGAGAGCTTTAGAAACTCATCTAAGACCCAGGTCTCTTTGACCCCAAAGCCCAAACAGGGAACTACTGTTCCTCTGTCTCTTCCAAGGATATAAAAATGATTCAGAAATTTGTGAACATAAAATGGTGCCGAATTCTTGTCCTCGGTCTGGTTTGTCCAAACTTCTGAATTCTCTCCCTTTGAATCTGAATTTGACCCAGACACTTGATACCTTTCCCGGGCCTCCCAGTCTGAGCTTTTCCTTCCCAAGAGGACATGAGCCTAGATTTAAAGGCAGAGACCGTAAAAAGAGACAACATAGAGGACACCTGGATGGTGACTAGGTTTGTGGCCTTAAAAAATACCTTAAATTCTTTTGAAATTTTAATTTGGTAATTTTGTAAAACATCAGGCTTCCCTTGAGAAATTGAAATGACAATCCTAAGCTTGCATTTTTCCATGACAAAAAGTGGCAGCCCCCCCCCAAATCTTAAGCGGGTCCCCTTTTTATAACACCCTGTACTTTTCTTTATAGTCCTTAACAAAGTTCACAGCTCTGCCTTTATCTCTATAAATATATAATATATATAAACTACTTGCTCTCCTGACTAGAGAGTAAGAGCCATGTCTGATTTGCTTACACTGTGTTCTCGGTGACTAATGAACAAATGGACCGAATGCACAGTGAAAAAAATACCTGTTAAAGAAATATACATTTCTGAATTAATGAGGACAATGACAGGAAGGTAGTGTGTTCACATGTCCATTTCATACCCTATTACCGTGATAACTTAATAATCCATGCCGTTCAATACGAAGGAGGCTTTTGGTCTTTTTGAAGAGTCGATCCATAATGGCCCCACACACTTGCCATTTAGGTTCAAATGTTGGAAATATAATGACTTCATAGTGATGTCTTTCTGCTACTTAATGGCCCCTAAACATTAAAGAGATGGTAATTGGCAGGGTCTGTGGGGCTATTGTTTTTTTAACTTATGGTGGCTTTATGCTTCTAGCCCATATAATAATCAAGGATTTATAGGCAATAAAACAGATCCCTAACCATAAGAATCGTCATGAACTGCACGTGAGAAAACAATCACCAATTTATGTTGCCTGATGAGACAGTGATTGGCCATAATCATACCTTGATTTCATACACTGACTTTCTTCAGAGGATCATAAGGTCCCTGAGCATGTGGTTTATGAATCATGATCCATATAGACAGGGAAGGTCTATTGTCACCAAACCTTCCATAGAGCACTTTGCATATTAATCCCCTACTAATTTGGACTGTTGTTATTTGAGCAGACCCATTAATCTAACCAACTGAGCAACTACCAAGAGTCCAGCCCTATGCACATGGCCAACCTCCCCAGTGTAGTGAGAGGACCTGTACAGCTGACTCAACTCACGTATTTTCCAGTAAGTATTTCCCGATCCTCCCAAGTAGCATAGCCTTTCCCTGGTCGTCCTCCCCACTGCTCCTAACACTTGGCCTGTTCTTGCCTCAAACACAATGGGCCTCAGGTGGGAGTCGGGCAGCACAGGTACAGCAACAAGGCATAGGTTTTGGGACAGATGGACAGGGTACACCCCTGCACCCACCTCTACTAGCTGTGAGTTAGGCACACCAGTTTCCTCATCTTTAAAATCAGAAATAACACTACTGGCTTTGCGCCGTTGGGAAGAGTATTTGGGATGTTGTACGTAAAACACTCAAATATATAGACGGTATTAAATAAATATTAAACTTCTCTACCAGAGTGCAGGAAATGTGTTGTGCTCTTTCCTCTATTACTCTTGGCAGAGCTCCTGCTAAATTGAAGATGATCGTAAAAGACTTATTAAAGGAAGGAAGGGAGGAAAATTCAAAACCATTAAATGATGTAAATCATTTCGTAATAACAAGAATAGAACAAGTAGGGATTCAGAATTCTCCAAAATAAATTCAAGGAAAAATAAGTTTAAGCACATGAATGGTATTTGTTTATTTTATTTTATTTATTTTTTTATTAAAATTTTTTTAATGTTTATTTTTGAGAGAGAGAGAGAGAGAGAGAGAGAGACAGACAGACAGAGCATGAACAGGGGAGGGGCAGAGAGAGAGGGAGACACAGAATCTGAAGCAGGCTCCAGGCTCTGAGCTGGATGAGGGGCTCGAACTCACCAACTGCGAGATCATGACCTGACCTGAAGTCAGACGCTTAACTGACTAAGCCACCCAGACGCCCCTATTTTATTTTATTTTATTTTATTTTATTTTATTTTATTTTATTTATTTTATTAATTTAATTTACTTTTATATTATTATTTTATTTTATTTTACTTTAATTCCATTCCATGCACTACTGGGTATTTACCCAAAGAAAACACTAATTCAAAGGGATATACATATATATACGCTCCTGTGTTTATAACAGCATTATTTACAATAGCCAAATTATGGAAGCAGCCCATTGACGAATGATGGGTGGATAAAGAAGATATGGTATATACTATATATATATATATATATATATATATATACACACACACACACACACACACACACTACACACACACACACACACACACACACACACACACACAGGAATATTATTCAGCCATGAATGGGTATTTCTTGACAAAAAGATTCTGTGGTCAACATAACCTCCATTGGCATGCTTCATTTTGAGGGTTTAATATGAGGCCTTTCCAAGAAAAATCTATTTTATTATATAATTAAGTGTTTCATCTCCATTTCTTCTCTCATGAAAAGGTCCTTAATTTTCTCCTCTCCTACCTCATGACAAATCCAAGTCCCAGAGGTTCACTTGGTCCCCACAGTCAATTTTAGTTGCAAATGGCCATGCAGGGTAGAAACTGCAAGATTTCCATCCATTGGATTTCACTCCCTGGAAGATTCGCTCCATGCTATGCTGCACTAAAGTCAGTGTCATGCTGCTGAAAAGCAGATGTTCTCACGTCTCCAGAGGACACCCTTGACCTGCACTCAGTGATCTAAGCACGTCACCACCCCGGTCCTACAATAATGTACACCGGAAGTGTGAGGAAGGGGGACAAGGTCTTGCCTCACTGTCCACCTAGTCGTGGTCATTCCACACACACACACAGATGTGGACTCCGTATTGTTCAGTGTCCCAGTGGGAAGTCACACCCAAGGGATTTAACTGAAGGAAACTTAAAGGGACAATTTCACCACAGGAGTGGCTGAGTAAAAACAGAATTGGTACCTTTCTCAAGCTATGATTTGAATAGCATCTTTTAAAACTCCAACTATACCATGATGAACCGTGTTTCAGTAACCACTTCGACGCACCTGGTCTTCACCTTTCTCCGCCAGACTTGCCAATGGGTGCCCTTATTGGCTTTTCTTTCCATAGTGGAGCCCACAGGATCATGTTTAATATTATGCTAACAGCAAGCCTCACTTGGCTCAGAGAACACCCTTCTGGCCTGCAACTACAGCCTTCAGGTACTGCCTCAGTCAAGGGAAAAGGTAGAGGGAGGCTCAAGGCTGCATTGCAGAATCTGCGTGAGAGACACAGCCGGTAAGGACTGGGCTATTTCAAGGCATGAAGATGAACAGTAGAAATGCACTTATGGGTAAGTGTACCAGATGCACTAGTTGGAGTCTACTGTCCACATGTTTGAAGCCTTCTTTCAAACACACATCTTCCGGTTTTCATTTACATCTTCAGAAATTCATTTGTTATTCCCAGCTGGACCTGTGGCCAGGGCTCCAGAATGATAGTGGTAATCATTGGGATTTTAGGAAAGTGAGGACAAGAGAGTCTCTCCAATATAATTTCCATTCTTTTGAACGTCGTTTGCTATCATTCAAACCTGTCAGGTCACACATGGGTTGCTAATGGGATTATCAGAAGTCTAGACCAGCCAAATACACAGAATTCCATCCTGAATCATATTCTGGCTGTTTCAGGGTGCGGGTTTTAGATAGAAGCTCAGAAATAAACATGAAGGCTTTCACAAAGATATTTATCAACATTATGCGGTGACTGGTTCTAAATTTTACAAATATTTTAATGAGAAGTGAAAAATGGAAGTCAATTTCCAGGTGGTTTTGTTTTCTCACGTGTAAAATGGATAATTAGAATAGTGCTTTCTTCACTGGAGGGTTTTAAAGCTAAAGGTGGATTAATACCTCACTCATTTGTTGAATGAGGCAGGGAATAGATAGAGGATAGATAGAAGATAGATAGATAGATAGATAGATAGATAGATAGATAGTAGATAGATAGAGATAATGGGCAAGTAGGTAATAAATCAATATTGATACATTGATAGAGACTGATAGATACTCAGTGATGGTGAATGTTCAAGCCCTGAGCTCAGTGATCATTATTCTTGTATTCTTAAATACATTTGTATTTGAGTATATGGATGATGAGAGCAAAGCTCTGTATTGTTTTTTAACATTCAGTCCTTAAACTCCACACATCCTTATTCAATATGTCTTTAAAATTAAAAAAAAAAAACCAGAATCTATTCTAACTAAAACTATTGTAATATAACTTCTAAGTTTTATTTCCAAAAGATATATTTCCACTGATAAATTCCACTGGCAAATTATGAAGCAATTACCTACAGCATTTACAGGGACAAGTACCTTCTGTCTGCCACCGAGCGTGCAAACTTGCATAGGGCAGACCCACACACATGAGTAAGGGATCCATAGGGGACATCTAGAGGCACAGCTCTCCAACTTGGAAGAAAGAGGGTCTGTGGGAAGTGGGGGGGGGGTGTATGCGAGGACTGTTTCATGAACAAATTGATCTGTACAATTAGAGATTGCCTCTTATTAAACCACTCAATCTTGGTCATTTATGAACACAACCTGGTTTAGATGAATCTACTCAATTTCCAATAGCAATTTCATTAATAATGATGATGATTGCTAGCACTTAACTATGTACAAGAAACTATCTAAGTGATTTGTGTGTATTAATTCATTTAATGTCAACAGTCCTGTAAGTTAGGTACTGTTAGCACCCCCTTTTCACTGATGAGCCAAATGACACAGAAAGGTTGAGGAACCCCATGACATCTCATACCTAATATGTGGCAGAGCTGGGGCATGAACCTCACAGTCTGAACCCAAAACATAAGCTCTTGGCCACTACAGAACACTTTTGTTTATTTTCTTAGTAAATGGATGCTGAGAAAGGAAAAAGATCAATAGTGCCAGAGCCAGGGCTGGGAAGTGTCTTTTAATATAATTCGTACAAATCTACCCAAGGCTTCCTCTAGGTTAGCAATGGGTGAGGGACTTAGATGTACAAGGAAGACCAAGACAAATAAGGTCCCATCTTAGTCCCAGCAGAGATAAATTGAGTGGAGCATGAATGAATGAGCTGGTGGCAGTAAGAAAGTGGGGAGGCAGTAAGAAAGTGCGTCTGGTGTGCAAGGAGCCAGGGCAGACTTGAGGCCCAGGGTGTGAGCAGCAGAATCGAGTTAGCCGGAGGGGGGCGGGCGGGGTTGGTGGGGCTGGAGCCTTGGCACATAAGGTCACGCCGCATTGTGAACAAAATGTAACACTTCTCACTGTGGCCTCCAGAGTTGGGAACCGTCTGGCCCCATCTACCTCTGGGATCTCATCTGGCACATTCTCCTGTCTTCTCTCTGGTCCAGCCTGGCTGCCTGTTTTCACAGTTTCTTGAACTGGCCAAGATCTCTCCTGACTGCTGTCTCTGTCGCATTTGCCCTTCTTTCTGCCTAAAATGTGCTTCTGTGCCTTTCCAAAGGTGCCTGGTTTCCTCCTTTGGGGCTTGTTTCAATGTCATCTCCTCAGGGAAGCTTTAAAAATGACCTTCCACATAATTTCCTCCAATGACCTCAGTTTGTGATTGTCATGGGTTGAATTGTGTCCCTCTCGCCCCAAGTTTATCGGTGGAAGTCTTAACCTCCAGGACTTCACAGCGTGATCTTATTTGGAAATAGAAGCCATTAGGGTGGACCCTAATTCAATATGACTGGTGTCCTTATAAGACGGGGAGACTTAGACGGAGACACAGTTGCAGGGAGAAAGCCATGTGAGGATGAAGGCAGAGATTGGGGAGACGCTTCTACAAGCGAAGGAACACGACAGATTGTCAGCCAAGCACCAGAAGCCAAGAGAGGGGCATGGGAACAAGCCCTGTGGACATCTCGATCTCAGGCTTGCGGGTTCCAGAAGTGTGAGATAATCAAATTCTGCTGTTTAAACCACTTAGTCTGTGCTGCTGTGTTCTGGGAGCCCTAGAAAACTAGTACAGTGATTACAACTTTATTTTGGGTTTACTTAGCCCCACCCAGCTACAGGGCCAGGGCATGTCTGCATCAGTCACCAATGCCCCTAACCAGAACTGGTACATGGCAGGTGCTTAAGGACCTCTGGATGTGGGCTGATTCTCCTCTCCCGGCTAACCCCCGTCCTCCTGTCTTCCGCTTCCTTCTTTCCTGCTCCCTCCCCTCCCCATACTTTCTCCCACACCTTGTGCTTTTGAAATGCTTTCAGGATGATAGGATCCATCAGATTCCACAACTTGCTCACAGCTTGGGCAGGTTGAGAAACAATTGAGACCAGAATCAGATGCCAAGGAACTTCCACAAACCCACCCGCTGACCCAAGAGACCCTTGTTTAAGTTCCAGGGAGGCTTAGGCACATCCTGTTTCCCATGCACCTTTGGGCCTCACACAATTAAGAATTCTGCTGTTGCTTACCTGGATGTTCTCCATTCTTATGGGTTTCTTAACCCTGCCCACCCTTCTAGGAATAGTGACATCATGTCTTCAACCACTGCCTTGGATGTCCCATCTGTCTCCAACTAGTACCATACACAATATATACATATTTCATTAATCCTCTATTATATAGTATTGCAATATTTCCCTAGTCTCCTGATTCACAGGTGACTTGTGTCTGCTTTTTTTTTAAAGCAATTTTGATACAGTCAGGTATCCCCAATTTGAGGCAAAGGGAAATCTAATTTAGCAAAAGTTTAAATCCCAGGACTATTTTCAAGAACAGCTATTATATAATTTAGAATAAACACAGTTATAGGAAATCAGAAAATGAATTAAGAAATCTTCCTGAAACAGAGATAAGCCAGACATAATGCAATGGATAACAATGGTGATGTGAATTAACATTTTGGCTACAAACTGAGTTTCTTTAAATGGTTCAAAGGACTTGCTTGCTTACTTAGGAAGATTAAGCTTTCTCTTTGAAAATTATTTACATTACTCATTGTATGTAGAAGACTTTTCCTTGTGGTTTCACAATCAGCTAACAGTCCATGGAGTATTTGGGATGAGTCAGCCACTCTCTTAACCTTAACTCAGTGTGAGAACTCCGTAAGGTTGGTGTTCTCATCCTCGCTTAAAAGTGAGATCAAAGTTCATAGAGGTTAGATAATATACTTAGAACCACACAGATAAAGAATAAACTCACTTCTCAGCAGGAGAGAAATTTAAACCTAAACCTTTTGCTTTTAGGTCCAGTGCTCTTGTTACAGCATCAAACACTGACCCAACAGAATACATTTCAACAGAAATCATGAATATTTAACAAACCCCAGAGTTAGCAGGTTGAGAAACAACTGAGACCAGAATCAGATGCCAAGGAAACTCCACAAACCCACCCGCTGACCCAAGAGACCCTTGTTTAAGTTCCAGGGAGGCTTAGGCACATCCTGTTTCAGGCACAACATGTACCAATGTTTCAGAAATGTTCAAATTCAGTTGGAGATATGTGATATTGAAGTTAGGGCCCCATACAGTTCGAGAATTTATGAAAGTAATGAGTTATAAGTACCACGTTTAAGTGAAACAAACATTGTGTGAAACAAAGTGTTTCATGAATAAAAATAAGCTTCATAAAAAATACACTAGGAAACAGGTGGCCAAGTGTGCCCACACTGACATCAGTTAAAACCGATATCACCAAATGGATATAAAAACTGTTAGGGAAAACTACGTGAAATGGGTCACCCTGCATAGAAAGTATGTGTACGATAGGAGAGGCGATTGATTTTTGGTGTGTTAACAAGAATTAGTGGGCCAGAAAATGTATCTTCATTTTCCTCATTCTGAAAATAATAGACTGTACAATAATAGAATCGTTATCACAATTGCGGTACCAAAATCTCATGGGCGAGCCTCATCTGAAGCAGTGTTGGTAAAACATATGTCATTTATGGAGATTCCTTCCCCTCCATGCTCATAATTACAGAGTTCAGCTGCTTCTGTGTGATGCAAATGACTCGCCAATAAATAAAAGAGATAAGCCAGTCTGCCTACACATTTTGAGCAGCAGCGCTGGAAATGACAGCCACTGAGGGAGGGAAGTCTCCTGTGACGATACGTGGAGTCGAGAGAATGTGGTTGCATTTAGTTCAAGCTCAAGACTTCCAAATAATTTACTTGCAGAGAAAGACAGTGTATGTCAGATCTGGTGGCATTCACGGATATATAATACTTTTTAGAATCCAGTTCTAGAAAGAGGCAATTTTATCACATATCTGCATCCCCTTCTCAACTCCCATGCCAACCACCTCTCTAAATGTGGTTTCCATAGACACATGAGGCCTGGTGAGGGTAAGCAAAGCTTTGGGGCATGCAGAAGTCGAGACAGAACATGCTGCTTAAGGTCCTCTGTCCCCTAGGTTAGATGAGAGCCTGGAAACCAATGGAGAGAAACATGGTGGCCATACAAAGAATATGGATGGACCTGTAGAGATCTTGGACACTCCTGTCTCCCAAAGATTCAGGGGCTGGAAAACATATTCTTGGAAAGACCTGTTGACCTCCCCGGTTTCAGAGCAGCTTTGTTGGAACTGAACAGGTAGGCTAAATCCTTTTTATAACTGACTCTTATAGATTATTAGTCTGGCAGAGACCAAGATGCCTTTCTTATCATTGGGGGTCAATGCCAAGGTACCCTATGGCTCAACTTGAGCCCCACTGAATGGGGGCTTGAGCCAAGGGAAATTTTACATCTACTCAAAAGGATTCTAATAGCCAGAAAGAGAATAAAAGGCAACTTAAAGAGACAAAATAATAATACTTAAGATAATATTATAACATGAAAAAAAGACTTCACAGCACCAGATACAGGTGATTCTATGATTTGTGGTAGTTGTTTTATGCAGTTGCTGTGAATATTGAATTAGCAAATGCTGGGCCATTGCTGCTGGAGGAAACACAGGGATAGGTTTCTATGAGTGCCTGGTTACAGCATTTTCACCAACTGAGCAATCAATATACACCTTCGTTTCATGTGTGTTTGTGTTTAAAGACATCTTGTTCAGTACATATCATGGATCCATCCATTGAGCTCACGGCCAACATTATAACTCACGTCTGAATGAAGCTTATCTATTACACATATTTGAAGGCACATCACACCCAGTTTGTACAGAGGGACCCTACACAGCACAACAGCACTATGCTTGGGGGCCATTTTCAATAGAAAAATCACCACCAAAACCAAAACAAACAAACAAACAAACCTGTGGCTAAATGTGGCATTACCTAGACCATGAAAAACATATTTGAAGTATGAGAGCTGAAATAAGAAGGTACCTGAGGGCATGCACTTTGGGTTTCTCGAATTTTTTTCACTGTGCACACATGTGCGAGTGACTGCAAAAGCACCATGAGTTTTGGTGTTGAGGTTGCAAATAGATCTTAACAAGTAAGCAAATTCACAAATACAGATGCATCAACAATGGGGATCCAGTGTGTGTAATAATATTTTTAAACTAAAAACCTCAGAGGTTGAAGGAGAAAGTGGCGACCCTTAGAACCTGGAAGACCTAAGATTAGAAAAAATCTTCAATCATGAGAAAAACTAAAGAAAGGGAACTGTGAGGCAAAAGATAAGAAATGAGATAAGATGGGGGTGGTGCTAATTTGCATCTACTGGCACTTCCAGAGGAACAAAATAAGAACAGATGGAGAATGGGTTATAATAAAACAGTTAATACATTAAAAATTCATTGAGTTAAAGAAAGACTTGACTCTGAATCCTGAAGCCTCAACCAATTCTAAGGAAGATGGATATTAGAAGTCATATAACAAGCCAAAGTCTGAAAATGCTCTTTATTTTTGAATCTCAGGAATACAGAGAAAGCATTGAAAGCTTCCATACAGAAAGAAAAATAATTTGCAAAGGTAAACAAGGATCAACCTGGCATGGAACTTCTCATCCGCAGAACCAAATTAGAGAGAACGGAGTAACATTGTGAGGTTGCTCAGAGCATGAATTTTGAGCCAGGAATTCTAGGTCCAACCAAGATGATATTTAGCTGTTGGTGTGAATTATGTCTGCAGATATATAAGGATTCAGGGAACATATCACCTACATCTCACTGAAGAAAATACTGAAGTAAAGATTCTAATCAACCAAGAAATGGATCTGGCAAGAGACCTCAAGACAGAAGAAGATAGGAGGCGAGAGAGTGTGAAATCGGTAAAGATAGAAGTAGAGACAGATCCACAGAATTACCAAAATCTTGGGATGCCTAGGATACATATCAAAGGGGGATTCCCGAAATAGAAGTCACATGCTTTGAGAGAAAGTACTTAAAACTGGAAGAACCAAATTCCTTCTGTGAGTAAAACCCTGAAGATGTGGGATAGACCAGAGGGGAGAAATGAAAATATTTCTAAGAGCTCATTACCTTGAGGGGAGAGGGTAGTGAGGGGCGGACAGGTTACAGAAGTTCAGGAGTAATAACTGCTATCCTACTGTAGCACGAGAGTAGAATAGTGATTCTGGAAAGGGAGGTGCTCCTTTTTGGAAGGAAAGGGAGGTCATTGGTGAGGGGATCCAACAGAACAGCATAAATTCTAACCTAACCAAAGGGACACACGGATGTGCAGTGACTAGAACAGACCAACGAAAATAAATAAGGAGAAACTGGAAACAGTGATGTACATTAAGTAATAAATATAAAGAATGTGGAAAGAATAGATCATATCCAGTTGTTCTTATACTGTATGTGAATGGGCTAAAGGCTGACAAATTTGCTTGAAAAATAAACCTTATTCTCCATACTGTTGACAAAAGTGAACTTAAGACACAGCAATGGAGAAGGTTGGAAATAAACAGGTGTATAAAGATCTCTCAGGCATACAGGAAGAAAGCCGAGTGGCAACATTAGTGTTATATATACTGGAATTACTCACTTTGCACGTTGTATACATATTTATACATGATCTATGTGTGCACATCACCCTTCATTCTTTGACTATATCGCGTATTTTTACGTATGTCTAGTAAACATGTTTAAAAATTGATCGTATTCCTGAGTACAAAACAACCTAAGAAATTCAAAAATAGAAATTAAACAGACTACATACTGTGATCAAAATCATGACTCTAAATAATTAAAACAAGCACCAAAAATTATTAACTACTTAAAAATTTAAAACTCAAGGTGGCAATTTCAAATGAAATTATAGACTAAAAAATAAGGAAAAGGAGAAAACTTTGTATCAAAACCCACGGGGCACAACAAAATCAATATATATATACATATATATATACATATACATATATATATATGTGTATATATATATATATACACATACACATACATAATGGTATTCTTTTTATAAGAAGGAAGACAAAAATATAAAAGAAATTAGGCTTTTTCTTAGGAAATGAGAACCAAGAACAAACCAAAAAGTCTTCACGAAGAAATAATTATTTAAGTAGAAACTGAAATTAATGAAATATACAAGAAAAATATGTTTTGGAATAAACACATAAAAAATCTGGTTCTTTGAAAAGGTTAATAAAAATATGTAAGTGCCTTATTGACAAGGAAAAAGGTAAAATAGTCATGGGTCAAACTAAAATTGGAGGGTTAAATATATGAGAGAGAATTTAAGAATTACAAATGAATGATATGTGTAAATCTATAGCAAATAAGGAAATATGCATGGAAACAAATCTACAAATCTGGAGCGATGGATATCTCCCAATTAAAATACAAACTGCCAAAACTACTTTGAAAGAACTTGAAAATATAAGCAGATTAATTACCCAAAAATGATTGAAGAAGAAATCATTTACTTTTATTGAAAAAAAAAAAAAAAAAAAAAGCTTAAGGACCAGATGGCCTCACAACTGAGTCCTAGCTCGAAACTTGGATTGATAATGCAAGAAAAACAAAACTCTCAAGTACGCAGCTCTTGAAGCCAGCATAACCTTCATACTAACTAAGCCTACAGAGTCCTGAAAAAGAAACAATGGCAAATATTACAAAAATAAGTTAAATTTTATTAAAAAATTAAATTTTATTTCTAATTGGGCTGCACAATTTCAGTATTAGCAAGTAAGATCCTGCACTATGACCTGGAAGGTTTCTTCTAAAGATGCTCTATCAGGAAATCTATTAATAAAAAAATAATAAAAACATTGAAGGCTGATGTATATTCAGCACAGATTCTGCACCAGCTGTGCCGCTAAATGATACTCTTGTATTAACACAATGGCTCTCTCACTGCAATCCTACTGTGGTCACCACAATCACAATTAGAACTCAGTTTTGAAGATGAGACACCCAAGGCATTAAGGACGCAGTTAAACTTCTGTGATCACACAGAGTGTGAGTGTTAGGGCTGGAAATCTCAGTGCTTATCACTGACCATTTCACGGCAAATAAAGGGGTGTGTTGGGGCAGAAGGAGATAGGGTGAGATCCTATGAACAGGTACTGGAAAGGAATTTGATAAAACTCAGGAGCTGTTACGATTGCATTAAGAAATAATAGTATAAACTAGGCAGTGATTCATTATTTATGAAAATATACTCTTTTTTTTAAGTTACTAACTTAAAATTTTTTTTAACGTTTATTTATTTTTGAGACAGACAGAGACAGAGCATGAATGGGGGAGGGGCAGAGAGAGAGGGAGACACAGAATCGGAAACAGGCTCCAGGCTCTGAGCCATCAGCCCAGAGCCCGACGCGGGGCTCGAACTCACGGACTGTGAGATCGTGACCTGAGCTGAAGTCGGACGCCTAACTGACTGAGCCACCCAGGCGCCCCAAAAATATACTCTTAAATGTCATCTAACGTAGAGAAACTCTGAAGCTATTTCTCTTAAAATCAAGCACAAGATGGGATGTTCATTGACTCCATCAACATTCAATATTTTTGTAGGTTCTTGCAAATGCAATTTAACATAAAATGAAATAATAATTTGGGGGCACCTGGGTTGCTCAGTCAGCAAAGTGTCTGACTCTTAATTTCGGCTCAGGTCATGATCTCATGGTTCCTGAGTTCAAGCCCCATGTCAGGCTCAGTGCTGAGCACAGAGCATGCTTGGGATTCTCTCTCTCTCTCTCTCTCTCTCTCTCTCTCTCTCTCTCTCTCTCTCTTTCTCTCTCTCTCTCTCTCTGCCCCTCCCCCCCTCAAAATAAATACACATTTAAAAAAATGAAATAATAATTTAAAACACTGTAAAAGAATCCTCAAAGACACTGCTCCAACAGTTTTCTTTTTAAATTTTTTTTAACGTTTATTCATTTTTGAGAGACAGAGAGAGACAGAGTATGAGCAGGGAAGGGGCAGAGAGAGAGGGAGACACAGAATCTGAAGCAGGCTCCAGGCTCTGAGCTGTCAGCACAGAGCCCGACGCAGGGCTCGAACTCACAAACTGTGAGATCATGGCCTGAGCCGAAGTCGGACGCTCAACCGACTGAGCCACCCAGGCGCCCCTCCAACAGTTTTCAACTTCACTCTTACACTGTTAATTGTTCCGCCATCCAGCATCGGGACCATCAACACAAAAACAGCATTTTTCCTGACCTTGCTTCCTCGTCTAGCAACCAGAACAAACCTGTGCCCTTCTTTGCATCAAAATACATTAAAGTAGTTGTTGGGGCCTTTACTGTTCCTCAGTCCCTTTCCACGTGTTTACTCTGACCACACACCAAACTGGCTTTCGTTTTCACCCCTCCCCGACAACGCTCATGTGAAGATCACAGATGACCTTGATGCTATTGGAGCCTGTGGCCAGTTTCACCTTTATCATGTGTGGGTACTGAGGCAAGCCATCCAGATTCCCCATTCGGGGCCAAGGTGCTCCTTCTCAGTACTGCCAGGAATGGTGGCTGCCCCCAGGTCACAGCTGAGTCTCTGCCCAGGAATTTCCGCAGGGGCCTCATCCACATCCAGGGACCCGTCCACTCAAGGCTACAAAGGCTGCCACCTTGACCCCGATTCAAGACATCTCTGAATGGCGGCCCCAGCTCCAGAGTTCCTTTTGGGTAGAGCTGAGGACTCGGTTGCAACTGTATTGTGGCTTCTCTTCCACCTCTGCCCAGTCCTGCCTCCCTCATGTATATGGAATATTTAGAATACGTATTGAACATCTATATCTGTATCTATCTATACGTATAAAAATAAAAATAATAGATATAGAGATACATAGGATGCATACCCTCAATATGGATTCCCCCCTTAACAATTAATTATCTACATCTACCCAAGGCAGTTTGTATAGAATTAATGTATATATTTTAATGACCATATACATATATATTTACATATATATTGGATTTAAAAATAAAATATTGATAACAAGCTTTGTAAAACTTCTGTACGTGTGTACATATGGAGGAGAGAGAGAGAGAATGTGTTATCTGGCGAATGGTGGAGGAAGGAAGAGAAAAATAAGATGAATAACAACTCCCCATTTAGTTAAAATTACAAGGCTCTTCCTGTATGTTTGCATAAAGAGCGGCCTGAAATATGGATAATAAAATTTTAATGATGGTTAGCTTAGAGGGCTAGGATTTTATTTGATTTTTTTAGTTTCTTTTTTATAATTTTCTGGATGGTTCCAATTTTTCACAATGAGTATGTATTACGTATAAGACTGGAAGAATGTGCGGTAAGACTCCGTTCCTTGTGCAGAACTGGACTAACAATTCTTACAAAGAAAATTTTAAAAAATTAACTCTACCCTCTCCCTCACGCTGGGGTAGGCAGGGATGGCGACTGACGTGGGGAAAAGTAATGTAATTGAATGTACAATTACATTATTGAATAATTGAATATTGAATTATTACATTATTGAATATTGAATAATTGAAATATTGAATAATTAAATAATTGAATGTAATTAATTAATGTAATTAATGTAATGAATTATACCCCATATTGTCCTGGGGTATAATACATAATCCACAGTACATTTAATATATAATATAATAGGTAAAAATGGGAAATACAAGGGCCCAAGGAGCAAACTAAGCTGTTTGAGGAGAAGATTCCGGAAGATCCCCAAGTCTGGGAAGGACCAGATGATGGGTAAAGAAGTACTAGGAACCAGCAGGGATCAACAGGGGACCCTTGTGAGGGCTGTTTAGAACCAAGTGCTTTTATCTGTAAGTCCTACGTTCCAAGGAAGCATTTTATGGGGCATTAAAACAAAACAAATAGAAGTCAATAGGTTTTGGTGCAAGGAGGAGTGGGGGCCTTGAGGACCCTCCAGAATCCCAGCCAACCATAATGGAAACTCCTGAAGGGCCTTTGCAAAACCCACAGGTTCCTAGGAAGCAGCATTTTCAGGCCCCTCTTCCAGAAGACTGCCTTATGTCCATAAATCCCTTTGGTGGGCTCCTGGGGTCCCAAGTGTTAGCTGGCTCAGCCTGGCTTACAGGATCAGGATTTGGTCGGACACAAAGGAGACCACTGCCACCAGATCCATAGTAGTGATGGCTCATGATTAACACCAAAAAGAAGTAGACTCTTCTTGGGGCGCCTGGGTGGTTCAGTCGGTTAAGCATCTGACTTCGGCTCAGGTCATGACCTCACGGCTCATGAGTTCAAGCCCCGTGTGGGGTCTGTGCTGACAGCTCAGAGCCTGGAGCCTGCTTTGGATTCTGTCTCCCTCTTGCTGTGCCCCTCCCCCACTCACACTCTGAGGTTTCTCTCTCAAAAATAAATAAATAAACATTTAAAATAATTCTTTTTTAAAAAGTAGACTCTCCTTTAGTCTGGGTAGTACAAGGACATTAGAATAATAGCCCAGGATCCAAAGAATTACTCTTCTGGCATTGTCATTTATAATTCCATATAGAATAGCCATCGTATGCATATACATATTACTTATAAATATGTATGTAATTATATGTGCATATGTACAGGCACTGTTATATTTATTACTTTTTATGCATTATGACATCAAAACACAATATAGGAAATTTAAAGACATTATACATCTCGATCCACTGTAATTACTTCATTCACCAATTTGTACAATGATCCCATTCTTTTCTTCTTTGGGGGCACAAAAAGCCTATTTTCCTCATTTATAGTGCATTTAAAAATTAACATGACTCAACAAAAGGCTTAGTAGGTCACTGTTCATTACCACAGGATTTATTATAGTGAACACCTGGAAGTCGTCCAAAAAGTAAATAATCGGGGACTGAATAGAGCCCCTAGTGCCTCTCTCTGATACTATAGCATGCAGACGTAAAGTGGAGGCTTACCTAGAGTTTATAACGAATTCTCCTACACCTCACCTGAGTCGGTAACAGTGGGATGTCAAAGTCAAGGGCTGCTGTCCCCACCTGGTTAAGAAGTCTCACGGGTTACTTCTGACTGTCCCCAGAGAAGGTCATACACCTGTTCACCCTGGAGTCTGTATGGAAGCTCCAAAGGGACATTCTCTTTCTGCTCGCTTTCCCCCCTCCCTGACGCCTTGCCGACGGCGCTAACTTCACGAGCCCCGCTTCCAGGCTCCCCAAGCTCACCCGAAAGGCTGGCCCAAGACAGCTGCCTTCGATGCTTCTAGAACTGCAGCTTCCAGGGTGCAGGGAGAGACAGGACTGTGGCGTTCTAACTCACCGAGGCCTCGCTGCATTTCTAAAAGAAGCTGGAGGATCAGTCCTTCCATGAAATTCCCTCCTGAGAATCCCCCCCTTGGATTTAATCCAAAGGTCTTGGTCCCTCGAGCTCAGGGGTGAGTCCATGTGGCCACCTCCACCTCAAACACTGGACAGTGACCACGCGATCTGCTCTGTATTTCCTTCTCCTCCATTAAGGCTCCTTTTTGTCTGCAAAGTAACACATGCAAATGTGGGTCTGAGGACTTCCTCCTCCTCTCAGTAGGCATGCCTGACTCACCGTAGTCACGGACCACGTGCAAGCTCTACCCTCTTCTACAAGAGCTTGTGAAAACCTACCGCTGAGTGCCACAACCTGGGACGAGCAGGCTAGATATTTCAGGTAATCGTGCAGGCATTACCTGAACACAGATGGGAGATATGAGAGATTTGTTCTCATGTTTTCACTTGCACGTATTCTGGTTTTTATAAAAACTTTTTAACGTTTCTTTATTTTTGAGAAGGAGAGAGAAAGAGCCTGAGTGGGGAAGGAGCAGAAAGAGAGGGAGACACAATATGAAGCAGCTCCAGGCTCTGAGCTGTCAGCACAGAGCGCGGCGCAGGGTTCGAACTCATGACACGCGAGATCATGACCTGAGCTGAAGTCAGATGCTTAACCGGCTGAGCCACCCGGGAGCCCCGTTCACTCTCCCATATTCTTAACAATGAGCTTTACTGTTACTTCGGGTCATGGGGGAGACGACAAAAATGTACGAAAGATACAAGTTGTTTAATGTGTGAATAATCAAGACGTACTGTGTATGTGGTAGGTGCCAGATACCCAACAGTCACTGTACCTCATCTTTACAATAAACCTGCAAGATGGCTGCTATTGTTCCAACTTTATGGATGAGCAAACGGAGGCTCAGTAGAATTCCCTAAGGTATGTAGCAAGCGATCTCGAATCCGTTTTTTCTCTGACCCGCCCCCTCCCTGTACGGGGAGCTTCAAAATCCTTTGGAGGAGATGGTTCCTCCCTCCCCTTCCACTCCCTGCTGCCAATGCCAACGATAATCCCACCCACTGGCTACGGTTCATTGGTCCAGGGGTGAGCATGTGACCTGCGTTGAACCAATGAGATTCATCCCAAGGTATTTGAATTGATTCCATGGGAAGCAAGCTGGTGCCCTTCTTGTGGCCGATCCAAGAGCCGTGAGATTCTAGACTAAGGAATCCACAGTTGCTGGCAGGCTCAAATCTACAGAAGAATCAGGAAACACAGGCCAGGGACAGAAGACAAAGGGGAAAGACCTGTCAGCGCTCACACCCCTGGTTTTCTCTGAGGCTCGTTTCTCCAGTGATGTCCCAGCAGCCTCTCTCTTTGCCTCAGCTAGGTGAAGGCTTTCTGTTTGTAACACTTGCAACCCAAAAGCCACGCGCCATGCAACAGATCGGTGGAGAGCCTCCGCACCTGATTCTAAACTCCCCATTCTTGGTACAACCCTGCGCTGCCTCCCTTGACACAGGTGAACACAGAACTCAGGGACAGAAGGATAGGGGGCCACGCAGGTGCAGTCCAGCCCCTCAGGTCTGTACCTCTCCCTCTGGCCTGGACTGTTGGGATGTGATTTAGGCCTTTCATAAGCACTGATCTCAAAACTGGGCTCCTGTTACCAGGATTCCATTAGTTCCCAAAGGGAATTTTCTCTTCCCTAGGTCCTCATGCCTTCTCTGGCTCAGGAGACCAAAGACTGTGAATGCAGAATAGGGAGTCCAGCAATGGGGTCTCAGGTGAGGAGAGGGTGGCTGAGCTGAGCCCTAAGAGACCCTAGACACTATGATTTCTCAATGCCTGAGAAGCAGCTTCCCTTGGGTCTGGCTTAGATCCTGCCCTTAAGTCCAAGCAGCACCTGCCCTGACCCCTCTCTCCCCCGCTCACCCTCCCGCACTCCTACCCTCACTTCCCAAGCTCTGAAGCTTCCAGATCAAGTGCCAGAGATTTGGAACCACCCCTGAGAAGCTAAGTGATGCAGGAGTAGCATCGAGCATTTGGGCGAATTGAGCAAATACAGGTTCGACCTCAGTCTCTTCCGGTGACCAGTTACCATGAGTAAGTTACTAGCCTGCTTTAGGTCTCCTCTTTCCTGTCTAGGAAAGAGTGTGGCCAAGCTGCTAAGAAAATATCAAGGACTCTACACTGGAAGATTCCTCTCCCTTCTACTCCTTTATTTCTGCCTGGAGTATATATTAAGTTTCTGACAAATACTTATTGAATAAATGAACATCTCTACTTGATGTCATCCTATATGATCATTAAGAGTGTAGCTCTGTCTATCCCAGTGAACTCCATGCTCCTTGGGATATTTATCAAGCATATACTATGTGCTAAGAACCATGCTGTGTCCATTGTTTCATCTCTGAATCTCCCACAATGCCTTATATAATAATAATAACTAACACACTACAGGGGAACCCAGGGTACTGAAGAGAAGCTCTCCTGACGTGACAAAAAATAGCTCAGGCAAGTGAGGGAGGATTTTCTCCCTGCTGCCTACACCTTGGCAAGATACAGAAGCAGCACATCTGGACGGTTCATCTCTGGAAGTCACGTCCCTGCCCCGGAGCCTCTGCCCCCTCGTTCCATGGAGTTGCCATAAAGATTAAATGAGAGAATGCCTGTATGGTATCAGCATACAGTAGGCACTCACTCACAACTCCATTACAATCAGAACGCCACTATGTCGCATCTCTAGAACAAAGAAAATCACCGAAACCAAGTAGCGATTTAATTTTCTTAAAAAAGAAAATCTGTTTTCCACTTCCCTTTTGCTCGTCCCTCTTCTTTTTCCTCCATTCAGGACTGCTTGTCGCAGGCTAAGCAGAGGTGTGTGTTTAGAGGACACTCAATTAATCTTTTAATATACAAAACAACTGAACTGTGTGAGCCGGCAAAGTACACACTGAAGGGATGTCGGCTTCACTGAATACTTCTATTAGGAAAAGAGATCAGGAGAGGACACTTAGGCTTTGGCTGAGCCTGTTTTGAATCTGATGATCTCTCCTGATATTCGTTCCAGAAACTAGGCTTCTTGCAGCAATCAGAACCCCAGAACCCCAGGGCAAAGTTACTGCACGTAAGGAGTCAGTGGGACACCAGGCGGGCCACAGGTGCAGAACACTACACTCAGGTCCAAGTGCGACACCTGTGTGGGAAGACACACGTAAGGAGTTTTATGTTGAGAGGGATAAAACGCACGGTGTTGGAGGGACATTGAAAGCGAAGCCATCAGCGCTAAGAAAATGAGTCTGAGACTGTGTCCCGTTTAAGGAATCTCAAAGACTGTGTGGGAAGCGCGATGTGCTCTAGGTGCGACCAGGGTGGGCTCTGGGTAAACGGATAGAGCTGTGGGAGAAGTCTGCCTCAGTCCAAGATGGGTATTTCCTCTGTCACGGCTGTCCAAGGATGTTCAGGCACACAGAGAGGGAGTGGAGAAGGTCCAGACATCCATGAGGCTAGAATCGCAAATTTCTTTTCTATTTCTCAGTTCTGTGAATCTATAAAACCCACAAACCACCCACATTCCACCACACTGTGAAGGTTTGTTGTTCAATATGCCTGTACGGTCACCAGCTGCCTCCTTTTTCTTTCCTCCTTGATTTTCAAGAAAGAAATTCAAATTTTTCGCCACCTGTTATGCAAAATGACGTCCTCTTCCTAGGTAACTTTGTTAGCAGCTAATCCCAGGTCACTGCACGGTGGGAATCTGGGCTCGGATCTGGACCTACCTTTATTCTGTTTATCAAAGCACTTATGGAAGTATTCCTTCCCCACAAAGACAATTTTCTACCTGTCAGAAAGTCATAGGAATAAATCAGGTAACCTCCTGCTGCATATTAGCGTGTGGGCAAGCGTGTGTGAGTGTGCGTGTGTGTGTGTGTGTGTGTGTGTTGGGAATGTTTACTAAGATTCTTAATGAAGTGCGAAACCATTTGCAGAAGATCAAGGAGGCCATTATTATCTGAACCTGAACTGGCAGCTACTGAGATCTGAGATTTATTTCATAGGTGTGCAATAATCTCTGAACAAAATCATGAATGATGCGTGGGAGAATTGAGCAGGCATCGGATAAATGAAAGGGGGGTAAAATTAAAAAGTCAAAGGTACACCGAGTGAAATGACACAAGAGTGGCCGGGAGAAGGGTGGGGAGAAGTCTGACCAGGTGCAAACCCAGGATTTTCTAGGAGGAAAAGCCTGAAAATCCAATGCAAATCGGCTGGCTATCTTGGCCACCCAAGAGGCGAATTTTAAACGCCTCTGGCTTTTGGGGAGGTTTTAACCAACTGAAGAATGCAGAGGAGAAGCCAGGATGGGAGAGTGTGGGAACTGAGCCTGAGGGCTGCTGAAGCTTTGGGGGTGCTGGGCTTGGGGACGCGCCAGATGGGGTGGCCCTCAAATCTGGGCGGGCGGGGCATCAGATGGAGCGTCCTTGACTTTTCCAGAAGCAGAGCCAGGAAAGAGAGGTCTCAAACTCACCATCCAGAGAGGTTGGGCGAGTGACGAAAACGTGGACCGGGTGGCGGTGACACAGGGCTTGCGGGGACAGTGACGTGGTGGTCACTCGTGCCCCCGCTAAAGTCAGATGGCAACTGCCCACCTCCTGCCATCTTGCCCTTTTGGAAACCAGCCTTCTGCTTACAGATCTGATATTTCGAGAGGCCAGATAAATGAAATCTATTTCCACTGTGAATAATTACATTCAAAACTTAAAACTCCAGGCAGTGCAATTCACATCTCTAAGGGCCACTGGCATCTACCTTATCTACACCTTTGATTGAAACTAGTGAGCAGTTGGCTTTCTGCTCAACAAAAAGGACTGATTTCTAGTGACTGGAGCTACTCAGAATGGACGGGATTCCCGGGGGGTGCGCTGGGATAGAGGAGTGAGCTCCCCTGTCATTAGAGATGTTCATGCACAAGGACACTAGACAAAAATGTGGAAGCATTGGTTGGGGCTGCAGACGGGTGACGTCGTAGCAGACCCACCCGCTGCAAGTGAAAATGCCAGGACCTGTCCCCAGAGAGTCCGAGGCAGCAGGGATGTGGCAAAGCCGGGCATGAGCGTGTTATGGAAGCACTCCAGATCTGATGAGGAGCCAGGAGCGGGACGTGTTCTGTTGAACGACCACCAAGATTCGATCCCCGCAAAGCCTACCAGATGTGGAGCAGAGACGAGGCTCAAGGCACTGCAGCTGGATAGTTGGGAGAATTGATCAAGCACACCCGGAATGGCTTATCACACGTGTCACACTGCATTATTACTATTTCTTGTTTGGGTGACTGCGTGTGACGGGTGTTACGGGATTACTTCCTTCGTGTGTGTCTCCTCTGCCTGAGTGCACTCTGTGTAAGAGTAGGGCATTTCTTGGTCCTGCGCACCAACGGCCTCACTGTCGCATCAGCCCGGGTCCCCTTTCCTTCCCCAGATATTTTTATGGCTTCTTTAATTCAGGTGTCTGCTCAAGCGTCCTCTCTTCAGAGATACATTCCTTATCTACAAGCTTTAAAACGGTGGCCTCGCTCTCTCAATGTTTCTTTATCTGGCATTAACCAGCCTAGACGCGTTTATCACTGGCGTTGTTTATATACTCCCTGGTTAGGTGGTCATCTGTTTCTCTTTTAGAACGTAAGACATGTGTCCTGTTCTCTCTTCCCTGACCTAGAATGCAGCACAGGATACCCGAGACACTCAGTAAATAAGTGTGGGTGATGCAGAGTCATGAAAGGCTCCAGCAAGTCCCCTGGATAGAGAGGATTCCCGTGTGGCTGGGCCCAGGAAGAGTGGCCAGGTGGAGAATAGTGCACAAAGTATGGAGAAAGAATGCCACAGAAAATTCCCAGTGTTCGCGATTTGCCCTTTAAGCCAAGATTAAAGAGCTAAGGCAGTACTCTGGAGGGGGTGGGCACTGGGGGGGAACAACTCGATTACGTGCAACTCCTCTGGAAAGATCCATCTGGAAAATAAGAAGATTCTCAGCATGTCTCTTTGGAGGATTTAGCATCCTGTGAGCTAGCAGAGTGGCCTCGGAATGCTTGCAAATGCGGCTCTCATCCTCCCTGTGAGGGGCCTGCATTTCTTGCTTGGTGTTTTCTAGCATGGAAGGTTCATCATGCTGCCTTCCCCGTGTTGGAAGTCAAATCTTTCCAGGGGAACTTGGGAGCAGTTCCTACGTGACACCCCCATGTAATTTGACCCAAAATGAAAAGCCATGAGTCTGGCTTGAAAGTCACTCAGGGTCCACAGTTATCCAGACCAATGGGCTAAATCCAGTACCGTGAAGTTGGGGGGGGGGGGGGGGAAGCAAAGCCTTGCAGTGGCCTTCATTAGCTCTGTGTGTTTTCTTTTTATTAAATTTTTTTAATGTTTATTTTTGAGACAGAGACAGACAGAGCATGAACAGGGGAGGGGCAGAGAGAGAGGGAGACTCAGAATCCAAAGCAGGCTCCAGGCCCTGAGCTGTCAGCACACAGCCCGACGCGGGGCTCGAACTCACAAACCGTGAGATCATGACCTGAGCTGAAATTGGAGGCTCACCGGACTGAGCCACCCAGGCGCCCCAGCTCTGTGTGTTTTCCAACTGTAGGCAGACAGGACAGCTGAGGCGCTGAGTGGGCAGTGCTCCTGGTGGCCGTGTCAGTGTGTGTCTGTCTCAGTTCTATGCCCTGACCCTCTGCCTTCTGAGGGCTCAGCCTCCCCAGCTCAGAGCCCTTGGGGACCAAGAGAGGTGGGGTCCTGGTCGCTAGGATTCCTAGGGTAAACCCAGATGCCTGGGGACCCTCCTTCTTCCCTGAGCTCTGCCAGGCCCTCACCATGCCCACAGGAGCCCTGCCCGGGCAGCAGCAGTCTGCGTGGTCAGTGCCCTGATCTCTAGCCCACCTGCTTCCTGCCTCAAGACCCCCATGCAACTATCTCCACCCAAAACCCTGTACCAGCCAGGAAAGGGGCTCTGGCCATACACCCCAGGGACCTTTGCATCCTGCTCCCTCCCCTGTCTCCATCCTGCTCTGCTTCAGACCCCTGAGACGGTGACACTAGGCTGGGTGGAGGGAGTGAGGACAGAGGGGTTGAGGTCAAGACATCATTGTTAAAAGAGCAGCAGGAATAGGGCGGGAGCAAGAATAGTAACACCAGTGACATCAGCGCCTATCTCTGTCGGCACAGAGCAGTTTCCTGCCATGTGTGT
Organism: Panthera pardus; assembly: GCF_024362965.1. Classification (NCBI taxonomy): domain Eukaryota; kingdom Metazoa; phylum Chordata; class Mammalia; order Carnivora; family Felidae; genus Panthera; species Panthera pardus. The sequence continues at coordinate 74,450,038 of NW_026527002.1, read as the reverse complement.
CCTGTGGTAGCATTTTACACAAATAGAGACTGGCTGAGCCTGAGGCTGGGAGGACCCAGTGACCTGCTGAAGGCCACCCACCTGGCTGCTGAGTCCGGATGAGATCCCATGTCTCCTGCCGCCTAGATCCGTGGGTTTTCCCGCCCATAGTGCCGACTGTATAGGTCTCGGATCCCCTCCAATGGTCGGGAAAGTTCCTCTTTCTTCCCTTCATGTATTTCAGAGTTGAAAACCCAACCTAAACACCTGGCTCTGTGGCTTTGAATCTGAGTGGGGCTTACCTCCTCGAGCCTCAGTCTCTCCATTTGTAAAATAGGAAGAGACAAAAACTATCCGTGAGGGTTATGCAAATAAGACAAACTAATGCGTGTCAAAAAGCTCTGTTCTGAGAACACATTAAATCTGATGGTATTATTGGAGCAGGGACCCCCAAACCCCTCTTTTGGTCGTCACTCCTGGCAGCCATGTAGACTGTGGGATGAGAGGAGGCATCTTGGCACATTTTGCACCAGAAAGAGAACTGAGTGTCAACCTGTATGGCACAGCTTGGTTAGGAGCCGGTGGGGCACGTACTGAAGAGACAGTGACCAGCCAAGACACAAAGAGGCAGAAGAGATGGGCCAAGAGAGGGAAGAAAGTGCAGAGAGAACCAGAACGTCCTGACATCGTAGTTCTCAAGAATTTCAGATGGTGGCATCATCTCTAAAGTGATCTCAGAGTTTAAGGGGTTCAGGGTTGAGTACCTGGCCCTCTCTCTGGGCTGAGAGTGAGGATATGCCCAGTGTCCCTGGTCAGTTGCAGATGAGGTATCAGTTTTATCAACGGTTAGGCAGGCACCCGGTCTTCCTGCTTGGATAGCATTCACCAGCAAAAACTAGATGGGATCCTCCAGATTAAAGCCTTATATGGTCTCCCCGCCCCCACTCTCACTGCTTCCTAGCAGACGACCAGAGTGGGAACATGGCGGGACGGAGGAGAACCTGGCCAGGGTGCTGGTGCTGCCAGGCTGTGCCCAGAGCCTGAGAACAGGTTGGCAGAGGGACACGGGGCATATGCACCAGCTGGGCCTCTGTCCCCATGTTTCCAAACTAGTTTCTCACTGATGGGTGTCCCTCTGTCCAACGGATTCCAACAGCCTCCTTCCCAGTGGACGAGCGTACTTGGCACTAGAGAAGGCAGCGGGGACAGGAGCATCTTTCTAGCCCTTCCCTGAGAGGGTACAAGCATTGGCAGGAATTTCCTCCTCTCTGTTCCCAGTCAAGACGAACAATTGAGAAGCCCTCTCACATCTGTTCCTGCCTCAGGAATCACTCGGCCCCCGTAAAAGCACCTCCGAGTTCCGTTGCAGCGAGGTGTGAACGAGCAGAAGTGTGTAAAGCACACAGCAAGCGCACAAATGGCATTAGCTGTTACTTTGCTGCTGCAAAGGAGGCTTCCTTTGTGATCTCACATGGATTCAGAGCGGATGCATTCGTGATACACCACGGGTTGGCTGGAGGAGGCGATGGTACCCATGCGTGGTACTGGCCAGTGCTCCAAAGTCCCGTATTCTCTTACAGATGAGAACGCTGAGGTTAGCGGTAGGCAGTGATCTCTTGGAGTCAAACACAAAGCCACAGGTACGGAAATGACCTTCACATCCGCCTTCCACCTTTCAAGTTCACTTTTGTTCCCCAGCCAACATTGTCAACTGCAGGAGAACAGGAGCAAGAAACCAAATCTACTGGGTTCCTGAGTTTCATCCAAGGAAAGGGAGAATTTCTCTGTTCAAATGCAGGCTCCTTCTTGTAAGTCAATTTTCACAGACTCTTCCAGAACCACCAGAGACTGCTGGTCTACCTTTGAGGATACCCTGGAAGTTATTCATGCCTTCTTACCTAATGGACTTACTGACAAATTGCTTATTTGCTCTGTGGTTTGAGAACATTTTATTTTGCTGCAGGGGTTTCTGTTTATCTCAGAAGTCCTGAGCAGCTCTTAAGAGCCAGAAATGAACATGGCAGTTCTCCTGTGTTTTTGAGCACCTACTGGTGCTGAAGAGGGCACCAGCCACTTTGAAAACTCTCATCTCATGTAAGCCTCATCAAACACCCTGGAGGGGCTATTGCTTTCCCTTTTGAGGACGTTGAGGCTTGGAGAAGTTACGAAACTTGCCCAAGGTCATGGTTATAAATGACAGCATCAGGAATCAAACCCAGTTTCGTCCATCTCCAAAAATGGAACTGCCCCATTTCCGTTGCAAGAAAGTCAACACCTTCTTGACAAAAGAATAAGGCATGGGTGGTGGAACTCTGAATCATTGAGAATCTGCAGTCCTCCAGGCCTCGTTAGGCATTTTCATACGTTGTTACCCTTCAGAACGGTACCACTTGAGCCAGGCTTCTTGATTTCCGTGTTAGAATTGAAGCAACAGGGTCTAAGGGTGGTCCTAGCGTCTTGCACAAGGTCACATCAGCTGAGAATGGGTGGAGTCTGGGCCTCATCGCAGGCCCCCTGGCCCTAGACTACCACTTTCTTTTCATTGCACCACATGGCAGAATTTTCCAACATCCTATTGTCCTATAGGAAAATATGTCAACTATTTTTTATATGCTTCCTTCAGGGTAGTATACATTTATTATTTTGCCTGCCTAGTAATTTTTTTTAAATCTGGTAAGAGATTTGGCGGGGGGGGGGGGTTGTTTGTTTGTTTTTACTTTTCTTTGGCATAGCCACGGCGGTAATTCTCAGCTTTTGAATTCAGTCTTAGTGAGACCATCAATCACGTCTTCCTACCTTCCCCTGTCCAAGGTGTGGCATGTGACCCAAGTTCTGCAATTTGTCTCTTTCTGCCTAGAATTTGAAATTTAAGTGGAGAGGGGCACCAAGGTGGTTCAGTCGGTTGAGCATCCAACTTGGGCTTAGGTCATGATCTCACAGTTCGAGGATTTGAGCCCTCTGTTTGGCTTTTCGCTGACAGCTCAGAACCTGCTTCGGATTCTCTGTCTCCCTCTCTCTCTCTCTCTCTCTCTCTCTCTCTGCCTCTCTCTCTCTCTCTCTCTCTCAAAAACAAATAAACATTAAAAAATGAAATTGTAGTGGAGAGGCTAACGGTGGGAACCAGTTGGAGCGAGGCTTCCTAACTGGAACATCCAAAGAGACCAGCCCTGTAAGATGACACACTGTGGTAGGTGCCTATTGTCCAACACAGTTATTGTTAGCAGCCTTTTTCACCCCCCAAAGTGCCTTGGTTGAGATGACAAGTTATATAGTCACCTTAAATACCACCACAGATCCTGTAGTTTCCATATTCTGGATACCTTCTGATGCCTGGATCTTCAACAGCCCCTTCCATTATGTAGCTGCCTCAGACCTTCCAGCAAAGTGGTTTTTTTTTTTTTTTGCATCCATGAATAAAGTCTGTGTCTTCTTTGTGACAACTTGAGTTGTGTCCCTTGAAACGATCCACCAGTATGACTTTGTGCAGAAGTGGTTCTCAGTAATCAGGTGGCTAGGGTTTTTGATGGATAATATTCCTTTCTCAGCAATATCTATGCTTGTTCAAAGGGCTTATGGACAGATGTCCCCGGTAGCATGGATAGAAGTCATTCTCAAAAGCATGACTTCCACTCACCTGGGTTGACCCAGTTCCTTCCACCGCTCAGTGCAGAAGCAACAACAAAGCCTGGGGCTGCTGTGGTACCATTCTTTGGAAGGATCAGACAATCAAGCTGGAGACAGACTGATTAAAATGAATTTCATTCATTTTGGTGAGAAATGGATTAGTCCTCACTGGAATTGATACCTATTCTGGATTTGAATTTGCCTCCCCACTCTCTGATACTTACTCTGTTTATGGACTTTCTGAATGCCTTATACGTTGCTCTGGTATCTCTTATCAGGAAATAGTTACCACTGTAATGAAGCAGGACAGTGGAGAGATGCCTATGGGATTCATTGCTTTATAATGAACCCCATTGCCCAAAAGCAAGCACATGGCCTTCTAAAGAAGGGAGGAGGCCTACCGATGGCTCTCCCTTGGAGTCAGCCTGAAGACAACATCTTGTAAGGAGGGCAGCCATCTTGCTTATGTGGTTTATGCTCTGAATCAGAAACCAATGTTTGGTTGGTGCTATTTCTTTCATTTCCAGAATAGAGGGAGTGGGAAGCAATGAGAAAAAGTAGAAATGATGCAGTCTGACTGTCCTAAGGACCTGCTTACAGAGTTTTGGCTTCCCATTCCTGAAATTACGGACTTTGTTGTTGTAGGAGTCCCTGCACCTGTTTTAGTCAGAATCCGAAAGAAACAGCACATGGAAGCTAGGATAATTCAAGTATAGTTTATCTGTAAGAAGACTATTTTAAAATCGTAGGCAAAATGTAGTGGAACACAAGGAACAGTGAAGGACCCAGGGCCAGCATCATTAGGGTTTTTATCACCTCTAAGCTCTAGGGAACAAGGGGATAGGAGGGTCTCAGAAAACTGGAAGAGTGATCCCTATAGAATCAGCTGTTTTGAATGGTTCCATGACCTTCTGCTCAGAGATGGCAAAAAATAATCTCACAGTGATGGAACCAGAGGAATAAACACCCTGCTGAACTCTCTTCCCTCCCTCAGAACCTTGTTCCTTGGGATCCATTGGCCAGACTCAGTAGAAGGCCGAAGGGCATTAGGTCCCTTGATATGTAATCCATTAAGGCAGAGATCAGTATGGGGAGCAATAGCTTATGTGTAGAGAGACAAACGAGATATTCAGCCCACTATCCAAACAAAGAATGCAGAAAACTATTATAATTAATCACTAGCTACCAATCAATGTTTTTAAATAGTCAATTGTATTTCTCCATACCACATGAGCAATCAAAAACTAAATGTATACATATATACATACATAACTAAAAAACCTCAGTTATATAGAAACAAATCTAAAAATGGACAAGATGTCTGTAACACAAAGCTGTAAAACATTATTGAGGTGAACTAAAAAAGGCCCACATGAATGTAGAGATGTATCATGTTCACATTATTGGTAAGCCATTACTGTATTATCCAGAGTTGATCCATAGATTTCATGCTACTCTAATCAGAATTCCAAATTCCTTTATGGAAACTTTAAGCTGACTCTCCAGTATACATGGAAATGCAACCAGCCAAAAAATAGCAAAGATCTTAAAGAAGAAGGACCAAGTTGGATGATTTATACTACCCAGTAAAATGTTTCTTATAAGCCATATTAATTAAGACAGTGTGGCATCGGTGGAAGGGCAGACACATATATCAATAGGCCAGAACAGAGTCCAGAAATAGACCCAGTCAAATAAGGACACTTCATTTATGACACAAGTGACAATGCAGAGTAGGTAATGGATGGTCTTTTCAATAAATAGTGCTATGTCAACTGAAATTCATATGCAAAAAAAAAAAATGAATTTTGACCCCTATTCTGTCCCCTAAATAAAAACCAATTCCATGAGGTTTTGAGGTCTACATGTAAAAGCTTTAAAAAAAGAAAGCTTCTAATTAACTCAAAATGGGTCATGGACCTGAGTGTAAAATACAAAATTATAAAACTTCTAGAAGAAGTCACGGAGAAAATTTGCACGGCCTTGGGTTTAGTGATGAGTTTTTAGATACCACACCAAAAATTACTGTAAAATTAAAATTTCAACTTTAGTAAGAAGGAAAAATTGAGAAGTTGGACTTTATTAAAATTGAAAACTTTTGCTCTGTGAAAGATCCTCTTAAAGGAACAAAGAGAGAGAAGCCACATACTGGGAGAGCAAGTTGAGTCACTTACACAGAATATGCAAGCAAGTCTTAGAACGCAATAAAGAAACAAACAACTCATTTCAAAAATGGGGGAAAGATATGAAAAGATACATCACTAAGGAAGATATAAAGATGGCAAAACCATCATAGGAAAAGATGCTCCACGTCATTTGTCATTACACAAATGCAGATTAAAACCACGAGATCCCACTACAGATCTATTAGAGTGGCTAAAAATAAAAAAGAGAACAACAAACAAAAATGAGTTCTGATGAGCATAGGGAGCAAGAGAAGCTGTCATTCATTGTTGGTGGGAATGCAAAATGGTGCAGTTTGAGGGATTGGTTGTCTCTTGGAAAACTGAACATCCTCTCAGCATACAATCCAGCCACTGTGCTTCGAGGTATTTACCCAGCCTATCTGAAAACTTACACACACCTACACAAAACCTGTACATAAATATTTATAACACTTGTACTCACAATTGATGAGAACTGGAAAGAACCAGTAAGTCCTTTGATAGGTGAATGGACAAACAGGCCATGCCACAGCCACAATATTGAAAGCCATTTAATCATCCGAAGCAACAACATGCACGAAGCTTAAGTGCATATTGGTAAGTGAAAGAAGCCAGTCTGAGAAATGCTTTCACTTATATAACATTTTGAAAAGGCAAAGCTATACAGACGGACAACAGATAAATGGTGGCCAGGGGTTTTGTGATGGGGAGGGTTGACTAAGTGAAGCACAGAAGGTCTTTTAGGGCTATGGAACTATTTTGTGTGGCCGTGTGGTAGCTACAGGGCACTAGCCAGTTGTCAAGATCCGTAGAACTTTACAGCACAAAGAGAAAATCTTAATGGATTTAAAATGTTAAATGTCAAATGTTAAAAAAAGTATGAAGGTGGGAGATCTCAAGGTAGAATGCAGACAATGGCCAACGAATCTAACTCTTGCTACTAATGTGTGACATAGCCTCTCTGAGGATGGTGGGAGAAGAGAGGTGCTGACCTGTGAAACCTCAGGATCAAATAGAAACCGTTAGGCTAACTGCAAAAGGAACTGAGTGCGAGCATTGTACTTTAGCTGACACAGTTGTTTCCCATGGGGCACGGGCCTAATAATTCCGAAACCCACTGTAAAGGTCTACTGAAATCAAACAAATGAGTCAATGGATGACAGATGGCAGAAACCAGGTTTCTCACTTTGGAGTAGGAGGTACCGAGTAAGCGAGAAGACTAGAAAGAACCAGGTGGTATTGAATCAGGGTCTGAGACATCGATCGGAATTCACATTTAGCTTCGTATGGATACTACTGGTAGACGTAGATGTGGCTGCAGATATGTGTGTATTCACGTATACTTGGTTTTAATATTTGGTTTCATACTTGGTTTCCTACTTCGGCCCCTGACATGGTCCAGGAGCAACAAATACACTCAGAATCCAGATTTTGGTCTCTAATACCGTTCTCTGATAAAAGAAATCAAGGCTTCTAGGAGAAATGACTGATTCTAGGGCTGGGTGGTAGGGGAAAGCCTGGGGCATATTATAGTGCCAGAAAGCAAGGATGTGCTTTTAAATAAATAAATAAATAAATAAATAAATAAATAAATAAATAGGAATGGGCCATGGGCCCTGTCAAAGGGACACGAGAGCCAAGGAGAACATTGGCCAAAGCTGGAACAAAAGAAACAGCCCAAGGTGTAAATTAAATATCCATGAATCCATACCAGTGTAAATGAATGATTGAATAAAGAAACAAGAGAGAAGAGTCAAATCTCTAAGACAGAATTCCAAATAGTTTTTGTAGCTCCTCTATCCTCAAGGAGGTGCAGACTTTTGTTTCCAAAAGGCACAGTGTGAAGAAGGGAGAGAGGAAGTAATTCTACAGTGGAGAACACCCCACTCCAGTTCTCAGGCTTTGACACTCAGGTGGGGACTTCGGCCATTGGTTTCCCTGACTCTCAGACCTTCAGATTGAGACTGAATTACGCCACTGGCTTTCCGGTCCTCCAGATTGCAGATGATGGATCGTGGGACTTCTTGACCTCCAATAACAATATGTCCATTAGAAAAATGGATCAATAATGTCCATACAACGAGAAACAAAATATTGATGGGAACGAGCGAACCATTGCTATCGGCAACCACATAGATGATGCTCACAATTGTGTTATTTAGGTAAGAAACTAGACACATTAAATAGATACCCTATGATTGCTTTCATGCAACAATTTTTAAACATAAACTAGCATAGCTAATTTGCAGTGTTGAAAGTGAGGATCTTGCTTCCCTCAAGGGAGAAGTGAGGGTGTCTTAGCACCTGGTCTAAGAAGAGTCTGTAGGATTCCAGGGATTCCGGTTCTTAATCTGGGTAGGGTTAGATGGGTAAGCATGGAATTTAGGTAACCTTCCTGTCCTAGCTCAACTGAGAGGAAGAAATTTTATGACGGTTTTATAAAACAGATTGTGACTAAGCATCCTAGCTTGACTCCAATGACAGCCTCCCCCCTTACCAGCAGGCAGCCTGCTTACCTGGGGCAGGACAGAGTCTGGAATGCTAACTCATTCAGAGCGCTTATCTTATCATTGAGATCCCCAAATTTACAATTCAATTGATGAGTTCAGCTTTCCAACTTACCTAACTAAAAGTCCAACTTAGACAAATTTTAGACACATGGGGAATTCACTCTGGAGGAAAGGTTCTGGAAAGAGCAGTGGTCCTACAAAGAAATTAGTGGGGCAACCATACTAGCAAAGAAACGAGATTTTAAACCATATAGAAAAAAACTATCTGATCATCCCAAGCCATAAAATTTCATTCTGCTTTGAAGAGAGAATGCCAGGTGCCTACTATGGAGTGAGAGCAGGAGAAAATTTGACATTTTTCAGTACTTTTTAAACACTACGATTCTACTTCAATATTGCAATTCATATTAGCCTCCCTAGCACCTTGCCTTCTGTGACACTCCTCAGCTGAAAGAGCATGGCCTTTAGAATCAGGGAGAACTGAATTCAATCGTGGTCACCATCTCCCAGCTGTGTGTCCATGGCCACCTGACTGAACGATAGGCGTGACATTATGACTCTCTAACTGCGTGGCCCCAAGGACAAAGGAGTCATTTTTAGTCCCACATCTTGTGGAGCGATAGGAATTGCAGCTGAGGGATTTCACTCAGGGATCATACCTAAGCCTAACCTGCATTGGGGTCATTGGAGGCTGAGGCTTGGGACCTGGAGCCTCAGCCCATGCCATGACTGGGTGAGACCTGGGGGTCGCGGGAGACCCCAAGAGTATTTTGCACACATGAGAGACATGAACACTTAGAGCCCGGGGGTGAAATGTAGCAAATTAACAGCAAAGAGGTCTATGAAAGATTCTCCCATTCTTGTCCCCCTTCGAGAGGGGGACCCCATGTGCTTTCCCCTTAAATCTGAGTGGGCATTGTGATTCATTTTGACCATAAGAATGCCACGAAAGTGACCCTGTGTGACTTTCAGGATTAGGTTTTAAAAGGCTCGTGTTCTCAGAGCTGTCTCGCACCTGCCAGCCCCTGATGGGCTCGCAGGGGAGTGAGTGCAGCCACATGACCCACACGAAGCAGCAACAGGGTCAAGTTGAGTCCAGCCAACCCCTGTGATAGGAGATGTAGTAAGCGTTTGAAGCCACGACGTTTTGTGATCATCAGTTACCCAGGAGCAGGTAACGGAAACCTGTAACTGAAAGAGGGTGGGGCTCTGTGACCAGAAACCACAGTGTAAACACATAGAAAGTGTGTAAACACACAGAGGGAACCATACACTTCTAGAAGACAGAAGTGCCATGGCCACTACATCCCACCTGTTGGCTGCCCTCTACACACCTGTACCCTCCTTCATATATGTTTGAGAAGCATCCTCTTCTCAAAAAAAGAGAACACTATCCTATATACAAACAGAAATATGCCCACTTTCTCCCAAAGACAGACAACCCCCAAACACTTTCAGTCACCACAGCTGCTTCCAAATCCACCTGTTCTGATCCAGCACCTCCTAGTTGGAACTAGGAGGACTCGGGTGTATTTTTCATGGTCTGTCAATGTGTGGAATTATAATAATGTAACTAATCCTGACATACCCAGGACACGGTCGTGGAGGGGAGACAGGAAAAGAATAAGACCAGGGTTCTCCCTGCTTTGGTAGAAAAGAAGAGGGCCAGTGCCTATGTCCACACAGCCATCCTGTTGGACAGGTGTCCTGAGAATCAATTGTTTTGTCAGTTCAGGGAGTTTCCTGATCAGTCAACCTGGCTGATCTGTCCAGTTCTGATCTCTGAAAGGATTTCTTTTGTCCACTGTTCTCCTCCACCACATCTGAGTCAGGCCCTGGGGAGGATTCCCCTCCCAGGCCTGCAGTGACTGAGCAGGCTACTTCCTGTTGCTTCACACATCTGGGAGTTGTGCAACCAGACCCTCAATGGCCAGGACTGAACCTCCTCCTGCATACAACTCCCCAAAGATTTTGGTCATCTGTTGGTTGGTGCCATTTCTGGAAACAACACTGGCTGGTAACCAAAGACAAGGGCTTCTTGAGTCAGAGGCCATACATCTGGATACACCCTTGACATTTTCGTTGCTTATTAATGGGTCTCAAATCTCTGCCCATTCTAGCAGGCCTCAGTTACATAGCTTCCACCTGGGTGGCTGGCATGCATGGAGAAACAGAGGTGATCTGCCCTCCACACCTCTGCTCCTTCAGAAAAAACCTCTGTGTGCCCATCATGCCCTTCCTGGCTTCTGAACAGAGGCCTACCACTCCCTTCCTTTTACAGGATTGGTTTGGATGGAAGGGTGTCCCTTGACCACAGTGCAAACAGTGAAGGCTGAGAGAGGAAGGGAATACTTCCCAATGTTCTGACATTTTCTCAGAAGTCCCCTAAATGCCAGCCTTTGAAAATTCGGGGTATAAGGTTTAAGATAGCCACTCTAACAATTTTCACAGACTGCTCTGTTACTACTGCGTAAGAGGGTTGCCGGCTTCCTGGCTGCATCAGACAACGTCTCAAACCGTGCGCCCTGCCTGACACAGGGAGCCCTCTAGCACATGGCCTGTTGCTTCCAAGCACACATTCCCCAGTTCACAGAGCTCTTTCAGAGGAATTCAGCTAAAGGTAAATTAGGAAGGAAGGAAAGAAGGGAAGGAGAGAGGGAGGAAACAGAGGCTTAGAGTAAAAGGAAAACCAACAGAGAAATCTGCTAGAGGCATATCCAGTTCTAGAGACTGCCGTGACGTTTTTGGGCACCATGTTTCCAACAGCATTTTGCCATTTCCTTGTGTGTTAGTGAGTTCGCCTCAGTCTCAGATGGGCTCTCTGCGGTGGTAGCAGAAACAATGCCTTCTGAACATCCCACACCCCGATTGTTATAGCCCAGGATCCCCCCAAACATGAAGACCCTTTCTTTCCCAGCATCTTCACATTGTTTTGCTGGGCCTCTCACTGGTTCAAGGGATGTGGTTTTGCCCAGCACCCGGATTTTGTTCTTTCCCCTCTGCCGAGAAAGGCAGGAGCTGGGCACTGACAGCCAAACTGGGCAGGGAGGATCAATTTTCCTAGGGAAACAGGGGTCTATGCAGAGACAATAGATGATGCCTAATCTCTCTAGTGGAGAAAGCATGTTTACATTTTTAACCTGAGTTTGACCTGAGGTTTGTCCAGCTGGAGAGTGGAAAGAGAGTGTCAGGAATCACTTTTTGGCTTGATCCCAGAACAGAATTTTCATTCATTTCTGGGGGTTCAGGGAGGGGCAGAAGGAGCTGCATGCTCATGAGCATAGGGCTCGCGGTTGCCTTTCCTGCTGTGGTTTTGGCTTCCCAACTCCTGGGACCCCATGGCTGAAACCTGCCAATGGCTATGCCCTCTCCAGCTGGCAGCTTAGATACCTCCAAGGACCACAACAAAGCTGCTCAGTGCCCTCTGCTGGCATACAGAGACCATCCCCCACCACCAGTGTTGTGCCCCCCAACCCCCGACCCGAAAGCACAACGGCTTTGAGCTTCTGATGTCTCAGCGTCCTGGGGCAACAGCCCCCCACCCTTAACTCGGGCCGGAAGACATAGGGCCAGAGGTGCACCGACCATCTTGGTGACAGACCCCAACTGAGCTCCAGTCACTGCTCCTCTCCAACACATCCTTTGTCCTAGAACCAAATGTATATATTTATAAGTTCTCGTTCCTTCAGGACAGGCATTGGCTCAGTTACTCCTCACGCTCATGGGCACACAGATCCTGTGAGGACGCTGTGCTGGGCCCGCCTTTCACCCTCTGATCTAATTTGATTATAAATGAATGAGTTCTTTCCAGACTTTAGCTCCACAGGAAACCATTGCTTGTGGTCAACTTTAATTCCAGGGAATTACTTGGTGGAGACTCCCTCTCCTTTCTGGACCCTAGAATATGTTCCAAAGTCAACAGTGATGTCAGTTCACTCTAACCAGCCATGATGAAGTCAGCAGCAGCCAACGCTGCCATGCCTCAGATGTGCTTCCAAATTTAAAGTGGTGAATAAAAGTTGCTTCTTTTTCACAAATATTTTTTCCCGGTTTTATTTATGTTTTTTTTTTAAATTCACGTGCTTAGTGCCAAAAATATGGAAAACGCACATTTATCAAGACGAAAGTGAGATCACCCAAAACCTTTACAGTTAACTGCTATTATCAGCAACTGCTGTGACTTGGAAAAATAAGCAAATTTCTGGGCAGGAAGTTAAGAGGAAATGTGAGCCCAGGCATGAGGTGATCAGTTTCCACTTACTTCATTATGATTTTCTGCCTGCCTTTCAAAATTTTGCCTCCAGGGCAGCATCCTTTTGAAAATGAAGCCACATGCTTCCTGGTCCGTGTCCGGTGGCAGAGAGAGAAGAAGCCCACCCACAGCCACAACGAACAGTCTTCTGTAGTTTGGATGGGTTAATTAGGTTCTGGAAAGAAAGAGGAGGTAAAGGGACATGGCTCAGTACACCACACGTATTTTGCAGGAGCTTTATGAGTTTTGAAGGACAGCCTGGCCAAAGGGGACATAGACATTCTGGGGAGTAATTAACTGTTAGAAGCAATTATCAGCACGTACCTTGTACTTGAGTTATCACAGTGGCAGGACTCACTAATGCAAGGGTTCCTCATCCTCACCCCCACTACTCGCTGTTTTTCTCAATTAAAGGCAAGTACTCGCCAGATTAGTTATGAGGAATTGTTAATGTCAAGTAAGAAGAGGAGATAAAGAAAATCCCAACATGAGAGATGAGAGGCTGGGAGAGAGATTTTAGCCAAAGAGGCTAAGCTGATTTCTATACTAAAGAGCATGGGATAAAGAGAAGAGGGAAAAGGAAAAGCTCATGGCCTGGAAGCTTATAGAAGATGCTGGGGAAAGGGGCGCACCTGGGTGGCTCAGTTGGCTAAGCATCTGACTTGATTTTGGCTCGGGTCATGATCTCATGGTTGTGGGATCAAGCCTTGCATAAGGCTCTACAATGAGCATGGAACCTGATTGGGGTTCATTCTCAATCTCTGTCTCTGTCTCTGTCTCTGTCTCTGTCTCTCTTTCTCTCCCCCCCCCCCCCTTTCAAAATAAATAAATAAACATTAAAAAAAGAAAAGAGGTTGGGGAGAGAGGAGCATGGGAGAGATTCTGGAGCAGGTACAGAATCTGAATGAACAGGTTCAAGGAAGAAGATCTGTGCAAGCCTGGTGTGGATTACAACTGGATCCCTGCCAAAATTCCTCAGAAAACACGAGAAATCTTTGGAATCACTTTGGAAGATGGCGTTCGTGGCTGGACTGGGCTTCTCTGGCTGTGCCTTTACACAGGGCCTGGACCACCTGTGATACCGATTATACTTGGGTTACAGCAAAATTTATACAGTCCCTTGTTTCCACGGGAGTATAGGTCCTGGGCAGTAAAATGCAACTTTGTCTAATTAACGATGTTTGGTGCAGCGTCTGTCTTCATGTAGGCACTCGGCCAGTCGGTGCTGAATGAATTAGTGGAGATGAAGAGAAAGGACGGTGACCTGAATTTATTAAGCCCCCACAACATTCCAAATACCCTCTGCACAAAGTTGAGGGGAAGAAAGCTCAGAGAGGTCAAGAGACTTGCCCAAGGGTACAATTTATGAGTGAGGCAGCCAGGGGTCAAATCAAGTCTGCGCGAATGAGGGTCATGCTCTTTATGTTATTCCACAGGGAGGAAGGAAGAAGAAGTCCTGAACGGGGATGGGGGGTTAATTATAGGTCAATGACTTTTTCCTGTTATATATAAATTCTCCCCAGGGCCTGCTGGAGTGCGTTGAGTCTAAAACTACTGTTGCCAATGCCACCACTGTTACCACCAGTAAGTGCCACCAGACATGATGTCCCCAGTACCTACAAAGACATGCATTATACGAAGGATCAGGTGGTCTTCTATAGGCCTTAGAGCGCCTGACTTGGAGTCAGACGATGTCGGCTCTGCCATTACTCACCATATAGCAAGGTCTGCACGTCCTTTGCGTCTCTGCAAAGTAGGAGTAATTGGCAAATGCCTACATCACTGCCTTACTGTAAGACTCCAAGGAAATAATGGTTGTAGAAGTTTCTCCTTTGATTGCTACTGTAATGAGGATTTCTTGGGACGATGTATTTATTGGACACATGCAGAAGGTGGTAATGGTGATCACAGAAACTACGCAGCGCACGCTTGTTGAATGAATTAGCAATGACCCCACACATGAGAAACTCCCTCCATCCAGGGACCTAGATGTAGAAGTAAATTGCAGAGAATCTTAGGGTCAGGGCTATGAGGGAGGTTGGTATGAGGAGCTGTGTGCACCGGGATATCCCTGCCTGGTCTCCCCGAAAGCCCACCAGGAAGCAGGGGCTTCCTGCCAAAGAGCTAACCCATCTGCCTGCCTTCTTGACAGCCGGCATCCACCCTATCAGTTGGTGAGTGGCATGTGTGTATCCGTTCAATTACAGAGCAGCTTAGTGTGTGAAAATAAAAGAAAATGTGTCATTCCGGGCTCTTGTCACTCAGGAAGCTTCTAGATTACCTGGATCCCTGAGGGCCCACCCAGCCACAGCCCTGGCCCCACAGGCAGTCTTCCCACACTGTGTGGGTGTTGGGAGAGAGACAGAGTCAGGAGGCCAAGCTTGTTTCTTCTCCTCCCTAGCTCTCTGTTAAAAGTTGCCTCCTCGGGGGCGGGGGGGGGGGGGGACACCTCGCAGAACTTCACCATGTGGATGGCCCATCTCTCACACTGTAACATGGGCTTCCTTCCTAATGTACTGTCCCATCTGTAGTGACTTGTTAATTTGTGCCTCCTTGCCTGTGGTTAGTCTCTTTCTGTGCTGGAGAAAGCTCCGCGACAAGAAATAGGTCCCTTTCTTTCACTAAGGCATTCCGGTGCTTTCCAGCATCGTTGGCACATAGTAGGTACTTAAAAAGTAGTGATGAATGAGCGGACTCTAGCAATCCCATTCCTAACTGCTCATCCAATTCTGGGGTCCCAGCTACAAAATCCGAACAAATGGCTACATATCTCGTCTCGAACAAAGCTGAACAGATACATTCAGGGAATTGGCTGCTGGTGTGGCTTTATTTCTGAAGGGTTTGGTAGAAACAGGCCTGTCCTGGGTACTTTGGGGCCTGAGTTCCAGTCCCGTTGTGTCCATGGCATTGTAGGTGAACCGAACAAAGCGCTTACATCTTGGATTTGAGTCTGTCATGGTCAACCAGATGAAGCTGGATTAGGTAGTACTTAGTTTCTGGGCTTTGAGGCTCCACCTCATTTCCTTCTTTTCCATGCCTGTTTCTGTTTCTGCTCACTTGTTCACAGCGTCAAGGCTGAAATCTTGCATCTGCCCTCCCCTCATCATTGAAAGGCAGTGCGGTTGCCTAGGGAGAGTGAACTAAGCAGTTAGACAAAGCTGGAGTCCAGCCCAAGCTGAGTGAGCTGGACAAGGCTTAAAAAAAATTTTTTTTACATTTATTTATTTATTTTTGAGAGACAGAGAGAGACAGAGCACAAGCAGGGGATGGGCAGAGAAGAAAGGAGACACAGAATCCAAAGCAGGCTCCAGGCTCTGAGCCATCAGCACAGAGCCTGACGCAGGGCTCAAACTCACACACCGCGAGATCATGACCTGAGCCGAAGTCAGATGCTCAACCGACTGAGCCACCCAGGCTTTTAAATACACACACCGTCAGCTCCATCGTTTGCAGACGGGGGTCATGACAACGCTGAATGTGGCATCTGGCACCTGGTACCTATTCAACGGGTCACCGTCATAATCAGTATTTTACCGGTGAGAATATTCCAGATTTCATGGCCTTGATGTAACATGTAGAATTTAGATTCATCAAGAATCCGTGAATAATTGTTCATTCAGCTCACAGTTAACTGATATTTATTATTAACAAATGTGTGTGCTGGGATGTTCGTACATAGTTCGTTATATAATCCTCAACTGTCTATTTCAGAGATCGCACACACTGAGTCCCAAAGAGTTTACTCATCTTGCCTCAGGTCACACAACCAGTAAGATTAATAATAGTTACCATGTTTTGATGGCTTGGTATAAGTCAAGGATTGCATTTTGCTTATGTTTTATCACTTAATGCCTACAACAACCCACAGTGGCATGTGTTTTTATCCCCACTTTACAGATAATAAAACTGAGGCTCAGAGAGTTCCAGGAAGTTCCCAGGTTAATACAGCTAATAAGTGTCCAACCAAACACTGGAGTCCTATGCCAAGTGACTTCAAAATATCCCTGAACTAGGACTAGAAATTCTTGCTTCTGGCTCCAAATTGCCATTTGCTGTGTTAGGTTGGGTCAGCGTCCTCTTCAGAAAGGATGCATGCCCCTGGATGGTTGATACAGTCAAAAAGGAGGTCAAGGTAGAAAGTACATTGTAACCTGTGAAGTGATGTGCTCAAGAATGGCATTCTCAGTGCTAGTGTTAAAGGCTTAACAGTAGGGAACAGTGCTGTGGCCTTTCCTGGGACAGGGTAGCAGTGAACATGGCAGTTGTCAAGAGAGTTGTCATGGGACCAGTGGTAGTTACGTTAAGAGCTGAAGGATGGCTAGTGTTGCATACACCACGTGAGGGCAGCCCTAGCGTCATCCCCAACTCCTTCCTTTTGGCCTCTCTTTCCAGACTCCCTTGTAGATGGCAATGGCCACCATCTAATGAGATGTGAGTAGAAGTCCTAAGGTGGCACTCTCCAAAAGAGACTCACGAGCATCTGCTCCTGCACCTTTCCCTCTTCTTTCTGCCTGAGATATAGACACAGGCCTGGAGATCCTGCAGCCTTCATGTGCCCATAAGGATGTGAACAGGGAGATGGCAGAGGCTCATTGTTAATGGCTGCCGTGACAGACTTTCATGTGAGACAAAGATATCCTTAGGTGGTTAAACTCTTGTTACTTGAGTTGTCTTTTATTTGCCACTAAAAGCATTCCCAACTGACACAGGTGAGGATCGCATAGGTGGGGGTCACAAATGACGGCAGAGAGGAGGGGGGTGCAGGAGAGAAGGGAGCTAAGGAAGCCATCTCACGTTGAGCCAGGATGCATGAATGAGTGGGCACCAGAGAGAGGGATGGCTGCTGGCCCCAGACGGCGTCCCATGCTCTGCATTTCAGTCCATGTATTCCCCCAGCCCTGGTCATTAGCAAGGGATTCCAAAGACTGTGCCTGGCCCAGAGTGGGGACTCATTCACTCATTCAGAAGACAGGTCTTAAGCATGACTGTCTTCCAAACACACCACTAAGTGCTCCCCGTGCGTGGCCTTACTTAATCCTCCCAACACTTCTGAAGGATGAGTGCTGTACTATCCTATACCCATGTATGGATGAGAAAATCAAGTCACAAAAACCATGTCCAAAGTGGCTGACCTAAGACCCAAGCCCAGGTCTTACTGGCTTCCAGTGAGCTTTAACTCCTGTGCCATACCTCACGCCAAACGTCTGCCCCTCTCTGAAATCAGATTAGACCTACCTACACACAAAATTGTTCAGGCTCTTTTTGTGGTCCCACATGCCTACCTCTACATGGAATCAAAATATAATAGTTATATTGTCGATTTCTCCAGGGCCGTGGGCCCCTTCCCAACCAGGGACCAGACTTCCTCCAGCCTCACACCCCAGTGCCTAAGATGCTGTCTTCAGACAGCATGGCTTCTGGTTGGAAAAAAAAAAAAGAGAGAGTTAATTAATTAAACAGAGGTTAGTTTGGGCACAACCAACCGGAAGGTGCTGATTCTGAGTAGGACAGGGACAGAAAAACTCCAGGCTCTAGTGACAGGAAACAAGAATGAGGTGATTCTGACCCTTCTGAATGATTAGCAGCTTTTCAGCTTTTTGCACCTTTCATTATACAAATTGTAATATCGCTAAACTCTTCACGCATGCTGTGCCTTTGTCTTACGCCTCAGATACACGCTAAGATTTCTGGGTGTGGCAAAATTAAGAAGCCACCTTTCAGTGTGGCTCGTGAGTGCTCTGTGAGATCTGGAACACGGCCTGTCCCCTCCCTGTGAGTGGTAAGCCAAAGGAAAGCAGTAACAATCACATCCTGAAGCAGGTGACGACCGTGGATCTTGTTAATGGCCAAGACAAACGCTCTCCATGCTGGATTGATAATAATTTGTCAACCTTTGTTACCAAAGTCTTAAAAAAGCCGATGTGAGTCACGAGGAGCTATTTTCACATGATCTGTCACCTTGATCTGAACGGGAAATGAATTGCTAAATATAAAATGCCGTTTGGCCGTGATTCAGAGCTCTTTCAAGCTGACAGACGTCGTAAGGGGGTACAGTGTTTTCTCTCTTTCTCAAAGAACGAAGTCAAGGGGCCTGCCTGCTCCATAGTTTCTTATCAACCTGAACAGAGATGAGAGAGAGAATGCCGGCAAGACAAGCACGAGGAAGAGGTTTGTCTTTTCTGCTTTCAGACACTGTCCACGTAAGGAAAAGAGGCCGTAATCCACGTGCTCTGTTTCTAGGAAAACGACGGCTGCAAACTATGATTAGCCTCACCTTCGGGTGCTACAACTCTATTTGTTTCCTCCTCACAGTGCATGTAAATGATTATATTCGAAAATTAGAATATATTACAGTCCTTCCCCATCCTCCAATACTGCCACGTAATTGTAGCCTATACAGATTGTTTCTACTTACCTAAGCATTTCTGATTGAGTGTATGCAAATGTCAAGGTATTCCTCAAGGTATCTTAGGAGGAAAGACAGAATCCTTAAATGGTGGAGCTCAAATGGTGTTAAGCAGTTAGACACTAAAGCTTAGGGTTTTTTTTGTTTGTTTTTTGAGAGAGAGAGAGAGAGCACGTGGAGGAGGGGGACAAAGGGAGAGGGAGAATCTTAAGCGGGATCAAGCTCAGTGCAGAGCCTGACACGGGGCTCAATCCCACGACCCTGGTATCACGATGTGAGCCGAGATCAAGAGTCAGATGATCACAGATTGAGCCACCCAGGTGCTCCGCTAAAGCTTAGTTCTGGGTGTGTGTGTGCTCTGAGTGAGCAGAATGCGTAAGCATCTTGCCGAGACTCTTTGAGAGATACAACCTGAAGAGTGTCTAGTGACAGAGGAGATTCTCACTAGATATTTACAACCCAGTGGATTTGATATCGCACAGTGTCGTGGCCACCGGCCCAGGTTCTGGGTGTAGACAAATCCATGTGAGAATTCTGGCTCTGCCGCTGACGACTGGAGCAGCACTTAACTACTCCAAGCCTGGAGTGTGTGCGTGTGTGTGTGCCTATGTATGTGTGTGCATTCATGAGTGCATGTGTGTACGTGCATGTGTGCCTGTGTGTTCACATGCATGCATTCATGTGTGTGCATGCATGTGTGTGTGTGCCTGCACATGCATGTGCCTGTGCGTTTCATCTGGAAAATGAACATAGTGTTTTCCCCGTAGGGTTATTTTAAGTAATGGATGATATCACTGATGTCATTCAATGTTTGAAAGTTCCAGGTATTGTTCATGAAACACAAAAAAGCAGTCGATAGGTTAACTATTTGGTCACCAACGCAAGATGCAAATTGTTGGACATAACGTGCTGTTTCATTAGTAAATGCTAAAATAGGATCTCTGATGATGTCAGAATTTGACCCATGACCTTGCCCCTCCAGCTCAATTTTACATGTTTTCTTAACCACAGATTCTCCCACTCTGAGAGTTTCGGGAACCCAGTCTGGAGGTGGGTGGACAGTGGAGTGAACCCTAAAGAGCTCACGGCTTCCCAGTTCATATATTCTAATCCCCGTTCCTCTCCTAGCTGGATCCGCATCTCTGAGCATTCTTTCTCCTGGACTCATGTTTCTCTGATCATCCGCCAAAGACGGGTGATTCACAGGATCCATTTCTTAGCCCTCTTCTTGCCCATACCCTCTTCTGGAGGACGAGTCTTGTTTTGTGAGTCTGATTGCGACTAGTATG
Organism: Panthera pardus; assembly: GCF_024362965.1. Classification (NCBI taxonomy): domain Eukaryota; kingdom Metazoa; phylum Chordata; class Mammalia; order Carnivora; family Felidae; genus Panthera; species Panthera pardus. The sequence goes on along the minus strand of NW_026527002.1, from coordinate 74,429,813 downwards.
CCAATTCAGGCCACGTGTGATTCTCCTGCCTGACCTGGGTCCTTCACTTAGAGCCCCTTATAGATCCACTGCCCTGCTGGGCTTCTCAGACTCAATCTTCCATCGACACCTGACACTCCTTGTGTGTCTGAGGCTCTTCATTCCTTCACCCTATCTCCTCTCCCACTGCCGTCTAACTCAGGTGGCACCTAAGTAAAAAAAAAAATATGGGAGTCACCTGTGTCCACTCCTCTCCTTGACACTCCATATCCAGTCAGTCTGAAAGTCCCACCAGTTGTTCCCCCTAAATGTGGCTTTAACATACCTGACCTCATGGTGTCTACAAGTGCCCTGGGCTCATCTTTTTGCCCCCTAACCAGGCTTCCTAGAGCCGTCCGTATATTCTCATTAGCCTCCCATGTCCCTCTATCCATTTTCCACTCTGAGTCCAGAATAGTCTTCCTAAAATGCTGACCCTATCCCCACCCCTGCTTTAAACCTCTCAACAGCATGCTATTTTTCTCACTGAGTACTGCCCAAACCTAGTGGGGATGCTCAGGGCAAAACATACTCGGTGGTCAGACGACTACGGGGGCTGGTCCCGGCTATGCTTCTCCTCCCCAAGTATTAACTAAGCCCACGTAGGAGGAGCTTGCTTGATTCTTCTAACTCTAACTTCCTCAAAACTTATTTGATCCTGTCCTTCAGAACCAGTGTTCCAGAAATCTCCAACCTATAGGATAAATCGCAAGGTTCCTGGAGGGATTTAGACGGCCTTCTGGGATCATGCCTGCCCTGTATCTCTGCAGCTCGGTAGGTTATCAATCCCCGCTTCACACTTGATGCTCTGAGAGAACGATCATTGGAAATGGTGAGTCTATCTTCTTCTCCGTGGGTCTTTCCTTGACCCACGTCAGCCCGCATGCCGAGAGCATGGCTGCCCCACAGGGGACAAGGCAGATCAGAGATCAGCGGCAGGCTCTCGAGCCAGATGGACGAGACCAAATCTGGAGCGGGATCTTGGACGATTTACTTAACCTCTCCTGTCCTTGGTTTCCTTGCTTGCAAAACGGGGATGGTTATAATAAATCAAGCCTCCTAGGGTTATTATGAGGATTAAATAAGTCCTTATATGTAAAGCACTTAGGTCTAACAACTTCTACAAACACTCAGCTAATATTATCAATCTGCAGGTAGACGACTGTCATAAAAGGCAGGGAATGTGCATTTAAAATCAACAAAGCTTTCCTGGCAGTGAGGCTCCCTGCTTTCGCTCTCCTCCAGCTTGCTGACTTGCTCCCTGGGCGCTCAGCCCCTGAGGGCTGTGATGGACTGCAATACGGTGCAGCCTCATGCACCCTCAAGTTCGTCTCCCTGGGTACCCACGCTCTGTCCTTGACCAGTCCTCGGGAGGCCACCTACAAAGCCTGCTCAACTTCTCCAAGCTACCTGTTCTCCTCGGTGCCCAGTTCTGCCTAACACAGGATGTGACGTCTCACCCTGTCTAGTCACACTGTTCTCGGAACACGCCAGGGAGCTGATGTTTGTCAATCAATAAGAGCTGAAACTCCACCAGCCTCATTGGCTACCCCAAGGGGAGACTTGGAGCCGATGTGGGGGGGGGGCAGTAAAATTGCCACCTGTCCCCTTCACTGATATGGTGGGTTGACATTTTCATAATCTACTGTCACATGCAATGCAAAGCCTGCTTTAAGATAAGTCCTCTGGGGCGCCTGGGTGGCGCAGTCGGTTGAGCGTCCGACTTCAGCCAGGTCACGATCTCGCGGTCCGTGAGTTCGAGCCCCGCATCAGGCTCTGGGCTGATGGCTCGGAGCCTGGAGCCTGTTTCCGATTCTGTGTCTCCCTCTCTCTCTGCCCCTCCCCCGTTCATGCTCTGTCTCTCTCTGTCCCAAAAATAAATAAAAAACGTTGAAAAAAAATTTAAAAAAAAAAAAAAAAAAAAAAAAAGATAAGTCCTCTAGCCCATACCTTCCTGATGCTGTCCCTACATCAATTTTAAAAATATGAAATATATTCGTGGGTCAAATTATAGTTACTTTCCAATTTTTTTTTGGAAACAAAAGAGTGTAGAATGGCTAAAATGGAATAGATTGGAATGGAATGGAATGGAATGGAATAGAATAGAATAGAATAGAATAGAATAGAATAGAATAGAATAGAATAGAAATGAGTACATGGCAAGCACTAAGGGTAAGTACTGTGTAATATATTTTGTCCAATTTTGTATATCTTTTTATGCATTTGTGTATACACATATGTGCACACTGGAGCATGATATCAAAGGTATTTTTACTCTAGGTCAAGGGATGGGGCAGTCTACAAAGCACTATCTGGAGCCCTTCTCATAGGAAATATTTTGCAGTCCAACTCACTGGAATTACCCACAACTCTGTCTTTTCTCTTTCTAAGATATGGAGCCCTTCAAAATAGCAAAGTAAAGTGAAATACATGAAATAAAATCCTCCTTGACATGTTTCCTCACGTGAGGACCTCAGCCACATCATCCCTGGGAACGTGGAGACACGTTCCCTGGGAACCTGTGCTCACAGCCACCCCCCGAGGGGGAAGCAATCTGTCCGCACCGGAGTCCCAGGCACAGTGGAGACGATTCAGGTAAGCAAGGACAGCCGTCCCTGCCCCCGGAGAGATTTTTAGTCACGGAGAGTGACAAAGACTTGCCGATGAACTCCGATCACCAGAAAGTCCACTTTCCATGGGTGTCACATCTACACATTGGATTTTGGAGAATATGTAATGAATGAACCTTCCTTTCCTCTGCCCCTGTCCTAATACGCCCGTGGTTCCACACATTCACGCTGACTCGCCTGTGGGAAGTTTGCCCCTTGGTCCTTCAGCGTTTGATTTTTCCTCCAGGTGTGTGGTTTTCAAGCATTTTCAGCAGCTGAACCCTTGGCTTCAGAGAAAATCTTTAACAGCACCCCAACATATAAAACCGATAAAAACAATGAAAGGGGTCCTACAGCGTTGAAATCACCATTGTTTGATGAGAGAAAATAGCTATAATAGGTTTGTTTTGCTTTGTTTTTAAGAACCTCCGCAACCTATCTTTAGAGCCTGGTTTGAAAAATAAGTACTTGGGACACTATGGCGAGGTAGGTCCTGTCCATCGCTGAGTGTTTCTGAAGCCTGAGTGGGAGAGTGCATGGCCTGGATCTTTACTGGAAGCCGTACAGGTCTGTTCTATTACTATTTCAAAAGAAAACAGATCGAGACTTTTTTTTTATTTGGAAATAGTTTGGGACTTAGAAAAAAGTCATGAGAAAGCAGAAATCCTGCATAACCTTGACCCAGCTTCCCCAGTGATGACGTCTTCCATTGCCATAGTACAATGATGAAAAGTAGAAGATTGACACTGGGGCCTTCTGGTAACTAAATGACACACCTTATTCAGATTTCATCAGTGTTTCCATGAGGGTCCCTTTTTCTGCTCTAGGATTCAATCCAGAATCCCATACTGCATTTAGTTTGTTGTGTCTCCTTAGTATTTTTCAATTGCTAACAGTTTTTGGCCTTTGCCTTTTATGATCAGGATGTTTTTTAAGAGTATCACTTACTTTTTTAAAAAAAAAAATTGGAATCCAGTTGAGGGGCTGAGCCTGGGTGGCTCAGTCGGTTAGGCGTCTGACTCTTGGTTTTGGCTCAGATCATGATCTCATGGTTTGTGGGTTCAAGCCCCGTGTCGGCACGGAGCCTGCTTGGGATGCTCTCTCCCTCTCAATCTGCCCCTCCCCTGCTTGTGCCCACTCTTTCTATCTCAAAATAAATAACATAAAAACTTATTAAATAAATAAATTTGAGTATAGTTGACAGACAATGATGCATTAGTTCTGGATGTATAACTCAATGGCCCCGTGTTATTATTGTAGGTTCCACTTCAGTTTTCCATAGCTGAATAGCCTTGGGCAAACCAGCTTCCTTGGGAGCTCTATTTTGCCATCTCTGAATCACCAGGATCAAACTGGAGGACCCTCAACCCTTCTTTAGACTCTATATATCCACAGAACTGATACGGGCACTGTTCTCAGCACCAAGGTGCTGATATGTGCCGTAAAGCCACGGTTCACGGTGGAACTTTAATCACCATGGCAGGTCTTCCCAGTTGTCTGATTTTATAACCTACTCAAAGAGGCTCTACATGTCTCTTAAGTAATTTTTACAATATTTAACTATTCAACCAAGAAACTCATTTTAACATGTATCATTGAGTTCTTATAACAATAATAATAACTATAGCAATGTTTTTAAGACTTGACAATCTGCAAATGCTCATGCCAGTTATTTCTTTTGATTCTCAAAACAACCCTGTGTTTCCACTGTAAAAGGAGAACATAGATGCAGAGAGAATCGCTGACTTGCCAAAGGCTTCCAGCAAGAAGCTGGAGCTGAGACGGAGAGTCCCATAGGGGCCACAGTTCGGAAAGCTTTGGTACCTGGTCAAGAAGTCTCCATTTTATTGGGTCCACAACCCAGATGCAAGAATCCCATGAGGAAATGCAGAATAGCTCCAAACTCAAATTCAATCTCTCTTGGCATGTTAAGTTCCAGAGGGCAGAAAGATTCCCCTTCCCACCTCCTCTTTCTTCACAGGAACCTTTCTCTTTAGGCTACCTTCCCAGCCTTCCAGCGGTTCTCATGAGTATTAAATACATCGGTGAGTCTGCCATTCCCTGCCTCAAGCTGGAAACTGGAATCCAAGAGTCACGAGAAGGTTCAGGTCAGTTTTGTGAAGCTGCCAAATCTGATGGGCGAAACGTTCATCCTATTTATGTTATATGTATTTCAAAGGCTCATATTCATTTAACTGTGAAAACTGAACTACTCCCAAGTTATTTGAAAGAACAAAAGCTACATTGTGGGCAGCGGACTTTGGCCTAAGTCTGAAAAACAAATGAAGGGTAAAATAATCCTGAATTTCTTAGGGTCCTATAGCAATGAAGCAGCAGGTGGAGGCTGGATTCTGACCACAGAAGGCACAGGAGACAAAGCTGTGGGTACCTCGCAGAACATGCACAAAACTGGTGTACTGGCTTCACACAGCTTTTGCCTCAGAAAGAGAGGTGGGCGTTCCCTGTCATTTTCCCTCTTCTGATGCGCCAGGGACAATTTTGGTGGTCATTCCATGGAACACCTTCAGTGTGCTGCATGGGAATAAACAAAGATCAGTCAAGTAAGAACAAACAAAGGTTGCATTCTGCAGAGACACCAAGTCAGGCCGATGGGTGGCAAAGCTTTGGAGTAGAAAGAAGGGAGGGCTTAAGGGGAGCCCTGATTGGAGGCCGTTGGCAGGGGAAGCCGCAGGTGGGCTGCTAGAGGCGGCCATCCTTCGTGATGGGTTACGGACGCATATTTGGCTTTCTCTGGTTGGTTCCAATTGGAATCAAGGACTAAAATTAGGGAAGCCGTTATTAATCAAGTGCTCACTGTCTGGGGCCAATTGTCAAAGGGGTTACTGTTTAGCTTCCTGGATTGTTACTAAAGATAGCGGTTTGACTTCCTACCAGTCTGACTAACGGCAGGCTGGCTTTCTGGGCTTTATTGTAGGTAATGTGTTGCTGTGAGTTTTAGATCAGAGTTTTTTATTTATGTATTTGTTTGTATGGTCAGTCTATCAGTGGGGTGCCTAGGGTGCTCCTGCAGGGGGCTTGGAGTCTGTTTAGAGACACGAGTGTGCATGAGGGTCTGGCAATACCTGGACAGTAGGGAGGTGTGAAAAATTAAGCAAAGACTAAAGGAGCAGTGCAGCCAATTAGAAGGTTCCAGAAAACTTCACAGATGCTTAACCTCAAGCTGAAAGGAAAGAGAGGACTTTGCCCAGTGGTCACATCAGGGAGACTACTCACGCGGAGAGAATGATATTCCAGAAAGGGCACAAGTATAAATGAGTCTAGCATGTTTTGTGAAGCGACATAGTTCAATAATGTTGAGTTTTATATGCAAAAGAGGCAGGAAGGGAAGACAAGGGGGAAAGGACCTTCCAAGCATGGCTGAGCGGCTTAGAATTTGCCCTGCCCTCATGGGATCCTGTCAGGGTGGTGGGGAAGGGTCTGGAGACAGGGAATGCATATGAGCTTCAAAAGCTGGTCTGCACTATAGGACCTGAGAGTCACACGTGGGGTGCAGACAGAGAAGGAGCAAGAGGAAATTAGGAAAATACACGGGATTCAGTCTTGGGCAATGAGACTGCTTACCTTGTGATCTCGTCATCAGACTCTGACTTCCCCATGGGACGAGCCTGCCCTTTTCCTCCGCAGAGTCTGGTGCGGAATGGATTCTCGGTGTGTACTAGATTAAAAAATAGGCAGCAAACTTTTATGACATCTTTCAGGCATTTAATTCACTGAATAAAATCACCCCAAGTGACATGCAAAACACAGCTGAAGGAAAAAACTTGGAGAAAACAAGGCACCGGAACACAGTGAATCGCAGGTGTCCCGCTGAGGGTCCCCAGGTGGAGACATCCGGTCGTCAGCTGGACTTACGGGTCTGAAGCTAGAGATTCAGACTGGGAAGCTGTTATACAATAAGGCAGCTTTGTGAGCCTCACAGGCCTTCACAGCCTGCGTTCTGGGGCCGGTAGGCAGACAGGGAGAGGAGCCAGGCTGGCCAAACAAAGTCCAGAGCAAAGGTCTGTTCAGAGGTTGGGTGAGGAAGACAGAAGACTTGCAGGACGGGCATCAGGGCTGGCACAAGGTGGGCACAGTCCCCAGGGCAAGAGCGCAAGTGGACCAGGTGAGTAGGACTAGGGCCAGCTATGGATGGATACCGACAGAGTAGGGGTCCTGCGCCCTAGTGGGGCTAGGGGTGGACCTAGGGGTCCTAGATGGATACTAGGGCCAGGTATGGATGGATACGACAGAGTAGCCCTCCGGGAATGGGGGAGGGGGCGGGGAGCCAGTGAGGTGCGGCTCTAACTCCTTGCTGCCACAGTATTGCCTTGGCCAGTGCTAGTTTAGAGCCTCCCAGACACAGAGTCAACCTCCTGCACCTTAAGGTGCTCCCTAGGGCTTTGGAAAGCTTGGAGCAGGGGGATTCTGTGGACGCAAGGCTACTTGGCCTTCCTGTCGCAAAAGGTAGTCTTCCCTGTCTTTGCATCCTTCAGTCCATAGAATTGGGCAGAGAGTGAGGTTGGCCTGAGACTTAGTTAAAACAGGGATCTCAGTTGGCTTCATGAGAAGCGCTGAGGCTGGGAGAGGCCTTTGGGGACATCACATATTTAGGCGAAAAGGCAGGGTTTGGGTCCCCCCACCTCGGCCAGTGGTTGCATGTATTTGCTCCCAGAGCAAAGAGAAATTCCCCCATAGGTACCCAGCTGGGCACTCAGCCAGCAAGACCCCTGACGTCTGCATCATGTACCACAGCATCCAACACCTCCTTCCCCGGAGGGCTAGGAAGAGCCTCGTGGAGGACGGATCTCCGAGCCAGATGGGCTTGTGCGTTATGCCAGAGATTCTGAATACAACCGAGTAGGCAATAGGGGGCCGGGGAATATTTTTGAGCAGAGGAACCACACTATTGAAATTGAACCGTAAGAAGACGAATCTGATAGCACCAAGTAGGAGGGAGGAGAAAGTGGAAGTAGGGGAACAAAGATTGAGGGTCAACAGTCATTAAGGCTTGCAGCAGCCTTGCAATGACAGGGGAGTGGTCATAACAGCAGTAACCAGTCATGATGGAGCTTGACACTGTCTTCTAACCCTCCCACCGACCCAGAAAGGGAGCTGCGGTCATCCCCAGTGAACAGGCAAAGAAGCCAAAGCAGAGGGGAATTGTTACATGCATAGCCCAAGAGTTCAGTTTGTCAGAGGTAAACTGGGATTTAAATCCCGATCAATCTGCATCCCAAATCCTTAGTCTTTCTAACACGTCCGTGCACAGCTGTGATCGGTGATAATTCACACATCACACGGCAGAACGAGCCCCGGGCAAGAGGGTTCCCGGTCTCCCTTTTCTCCCACAGGATACAGAGGGTTAACTAGCACGAAGGCACACTCACTGCTCCTCTTTGTTTAGCTACAACTCGAGTTTCACTCCTTCATCAAAGGAAGTCCCCATAGGACGGTTGCTGGGGCTACAGACTTTCTGTCAACCAGGAAGGGTAGAGTGCTCCCCCTGAAAGAGGCCCATACCCTGCAGGCTTGGACTGTGCAATCTTTATGTAGGCGCAGAGCCTCAGATACTTCTTCCAGAATCACAAGGGAAGGCAGCGTCTGTTGATAGCAAAGTGGTGTAGATGGAGCTTTGGGCTAGATTTTATAGTCCTTAATCACACACACCCATACAGGCAAAGAGGGATATGCCTTGAACAATACATTGTCTCGGGTTGATAAGACAGAGACATACAATACATTTATTCTCAGAAAATAACTTTATTGAGTAGTTACTATGTCATTTGTCATAGGATCATTTCTTTTTTTCTTTTTTCTTTATTTTTTTAATTTACATCCAAGTTAGTTAGCATAGCGTGCAACAATGATTTCGGGAGTAGATTCCTGAATGCCCCTTCCCCATTTAGCCCATCCCCCCTGCCACAACCCCTCCAGGAGCCCTCTCTTGTTCTCCATATTTAAGAGTCTCAAAGGAATCATTTCTGATCATAGATCCTAGGTGAATCAATACATTAAAGCGGCGTATATGATTATATAATGTTATGTTATCACGGGAAGGACATACCGATGCCTTTGCCATATCTGTTAGTGCGACGGACAAGCCCTGCCCACACACAAGGAGAAAGAACAATACGCGGGCACGAGTACTAGGAGGTGAGGGCAGGGAGGCCCTCGTACAGTCTTCCCAACAGAGAAGCAAAAGGGATAAGTGTATTAGTCAGGATTCTCTAGAGAAGCAGCACCACTAAGATGGAAAAGAGGGGGGAGGGAGAGAGAGAGAAAAAGATTTATTGTAAGGAACTGGCTCATTTGATTATGGAAGATAAAAAGTCCCAAGATCTGCAGGTAGCATGCTGAAGACCCGGATGGGCCAATGGTGTACGTTCTAGTCTGAAAGCCAGTAGGCTTGAGACTCAGGAAGAGCCCATGTTTCAGATTCAAGTCCAAAGGCAGGAAAGGATCCATGTCCCAGCAAAATGCAGTAAAGCAGGGATTCCCTCTTACTCATGAGAAGCTCAGTCTTTTTTGTTCTATTCAGGTCTTCGACTGATTGGGTGAGGCCCACCCACCTTAGGGAGGGTAATCTGTTTACTCAATCTGCCAACTCAAATGTTAATCTCATCCCCAATGCCCTCACAGACACACCCAGAATTATGTTTGACCAAATGTCCGGGTACCCTGTAGCCCAAGGTGACACATAACATCGGCCATCACCATAAGGCCTCCCAGCTTAGAGATCAGACTGTGAAAAAGTGAGGAATGGTGCCCGCACAGGTGGGGGTGGTGGATCCCTCAGTACAGCTGAGGGAGGGGGTGCACGGTAAGGGGGACAGGCAGGAGATGTGGGGAACTGAGACCAGACTTTGATGACTGCAGGCCCCCGGACAGGAGTGCTGGGGACATGCCCCTCAGGACCCCATAGATGGGAAAGGGACAAAGCAAATGCCCAAAGGGTGATTTCAAGCAACCCCCATCCTCCTACTGACTAGACTTTCAAGACAGACACTTCAAAGCATCAAAGTTAAAACTAGGTTGTGTTAAAAGTCATCGGAGAAAAGACAGGTTACCGACAAAGCAATGGCAATTAGGCTTACAACAGATATGTCCTCCTGCCAACAGGTGCCAGGAAAGAGTGGGCATCATCTCAAAGGTGCTGAGGAACAACTATTGACAATCTAGTGCAAATATTAGTAACTAATAGCTATCAGCTTTTGAGCGCTTCGTACGGCAACCCGGAGGTCTGTGCTCAACAGAACAATCATTTCATGGGAGGAAAGTAAGGACTTGCTGACACAGCAAAAATTTACTAACCATTGGCCCTCATGGGAAAGCAAAATCTGCAGGAGGACGGGTAGGGATGGGGAAACCAAAGGGGAGCACGCTGGTAAAATAGGTTGCCGAATCTATTTGACAGTTAATTGTAAGAAATTAATAGTAACTTCTATCTTGTTTTAAAAATGGTAGAATTGAAAATGACAAGAAGGAAGATACAAGGGTAAGTGATAAGTGTTTGAGATAATCTGTGCCTCATGAGAATGGTTGAGATAAAGAATATATTTAGAACTTGGAAAAAATGATGAGTTGAACAGGAATAGTGGAAATAAAGATTAACAGCGCAAAGAATCGAAATAGTCATATCACATAGTAAATATATAAAATACCAATTATGGACCTGATCCACGGAAAGCCCTCCTTTCTAGGCACTGGTGACAGAGAAGGACAAGACAGAAAAGTCTCTTTCCATATGGATTGATTCATTTACAAGTTTTTTGATGTTTATTTATTTTTGACAGACACAGAGAGAGAGAGACAGCGCATGAGCAGGGGAGGGGCAGAGAGAGAGAGGGAGACACAGAATCGGAAGCAGGCTCCAGGCTCTGAGCTGTCAGCACAGAGCCCGACGCGGGGCTCAAACTCACGGACCGCGAGATCATGACCTGAGCTGAAGTCGGATGCCCAACCGACTGAGCCACCCAGGTGCCCCTGGATTTATTCACTTAAATTGAAATGTGTTCCCACAATAACCGTGATTATTTGTGGCAGTGCTGAGAGCCACTTCAGGTTTTCTTTCTAAGAATAGGTGATGCCTATAAACCATAAATAAGGCCTTGCTGCTCATCCAGAAAGAAAGTCTTCTTGATGAGAAATCAGATTCTACTCATAGTCCTTAGCAATCAGCCTGACATCTGACACAGGTCTTTCCCCCTGGGCTTAACATGAGGGTGGGAAATAGCTTAGCTTTAACACTCAGACACAGCTGAAGACTGGAAGGTAGGCAGCGGCCTGGGCCCGGCAGATGTGGGGCGGGGGGCCCCGGGGAGACCAGAGCACGGAGCTGGCTTGGGGGAGCAGATGTGGATTCAAGCCCCATTCTCTCGTCTGTCCGTGCTGAGCAACTTTGGACAAGTCAGTTACTTTCTCTGAGCCTCAACTTCCTCATCTGTAAAGTCCGCGAGGTTACTAGAAAAATCACGTATGATAACGGACGTGACCACCCTTGTAGGAGCTCTCTGCTCCTCAACAGTAGGTGTCCAAATCCTGATCGGAGGCCCCTCGCTGATGTTTCTTATTTCTCTCAATGAGCTTGAAGCTTCTGGAGGGCACGTACTGGATCTTATTTGTATCTTTGTATTCCCTGGTATTGCGCTCAGAACACTCTTAACAAATGTTCCTTAATTGAAGTAAATGAAATGAGAGTGGATTGAACTGACAATCTAAACATGATACAATTAGAACACAGTGGAGGACGCTATCTCATTAAGGGCTGTTTTCTTGGCTTTTCTAGAAATATCATAGATGTTCAGAGAAGAGAGAGATTAAAGTGGACTGAATAAACATTTATTGAGGACAGGCATTTCTTGAACACCTGTTTTGTGCCAGACACTCTACTGGCCCTTCTCCCAAACGTTATCTCATTATCCTCAAAAACACACTGAGAAAAAGTACGATTAGCTTCATTTTACAAATGACAACCCAGGAGTTCAGCAAAGCAAATTAAGCCGCCCAAGGTTACTAAGGTGAAGAAGCAGGGATAGGGGCAGGGTATGAAGGCAACTCCCTCTGGTCCTCGAGCTGCATCCCCTGTCCTCTCTTTCTGATTCAGCCCCAGGCAGGGGGAGGGAGGCACCCCTGCTCGCCTCCGTTTGATTTCTCTTGTTTTCTGCCACACTGGCTGAGCTGCACTCCCCGTGCCCATTTTCAATTATAGCTTGCAAGCCTGTGCTTTGAAAAACATAATTTATTTTCCCAGTCAGACCAAATAGAAAACACAATTGTGTGTTTAAATACTAATTAACCTTTCACAGTTGTATGACTCTCTCTCTCTCTCTCTCTCTCTCTCTCTCTCCCTCTCTCCCTCTCCCTCCCTCCCCTAAAGGAAAAACATTCCACGTGCAGGACAATTCTTGCCACAATTTCTTGCCTTGACCCTACCACGTGCAGGTCTGAAGCGTGTGGCTGTGCAGACCTCTGGACTCGAATTAAACTTTTTCTGGAAGAGCAGAGGACTGTGGATGCGGTCACTAATGTGCTTTTCTCTCTTCGTGGAGAATTCTAAGCTCCCTTTGCCACAGGGTTTGCATGGTTCATTCCAAGGATGACTCCGTTGGGGTTCCATAGATATCATTCCCAATGATATTATCTTCTCCGCTCTGAGATCTCCAGCAGTTAAAAGGTCATGCGCTTTGAAGGCAGCCAGACTACTCATTTCAATGGACTTCGTACGTTCACACAGACCAGTTTAAAGATTATTCCATTAGCAGCTGCATATCGACTGCCGTCCATTGCCCACTCAGCTGCTTGGCCCTCTTCTGCTCACCATGTCCTCCAGTTTGGGGCTCCATTTTACATCTAGGTCCTTGCATTGGCCACTTGGGTTTGGAGTAGTGAGACCACCTTCACCTTTAAAACCTTTGGCCACATTGACTTTATGCTGCTTGAGGGGATATTCAAACAGAGATACGATTGGATATGTTGGTTCGAAGTTCCAGAAAGAAAGGGAAGAAGGCTGGACAATAATGGTGTCATGGAAGGTAGAGAAAAGGGAGGGATTACTAGAAGAAAGGAAGGTAATGGAATCAGATGCAACAGAGCAGTCCAAAACAATAACAAAGGGGTGCATTTTTTGAGCCTGCCACTCAAGAACCCAATGTTCTCCTCTGTTAGGTACATTTATATGCTTGAAAGTCAAAGACACCAAATGAGTTGCAGTGAGTTAAAGAGAGAATCAGAGGAGAGGATGTTAAGGACAGCATCAATCTTCATCTCATGTTGCCTAGCACAGGACCTGGCATACAGCAGGTGCCTGTTGGGTAAGTGCTGAATAAATGGAATTAGAGGAAAAAGCCAGAGTGGAGGGTAAGAGCTTTGGTGACTTGCCTTGAGAAAATGTCGCAAGGATTCTACTCTCAAAACGTGTCTGCAGGCTAGCTAGGAACGTAAGCGTGCAGGTAACAATTACACTATGACTTTTTGAAGGTGGATGATAAATTGTGCACGTTGTATCAGGGCATACGGAAATGAGGCTGTGTGCTTCAGTTACAAACAGAAGGGTGAAGTCTTGGTATTGTGAACAAAATCCAAGGTGGGATCTCTATGTCAGAAACGCCATTTGACTAGTGCACGGATAGGTGACCTATCCCTTGTTAATTATATTTAACCAGTCCCCTAGAGGCTGGTATTTATCCATTTGTCTTTTAGTCAACAGATATCAGTTGAGCTCCTACAATGTATAAATCAAATTGTCCGCCTACCATGTGACAGTGGCAGATTCTATGATTCTATGAGGAAGACCAGAATGTGTGCATCCGTTGGGCACAGCAACTGCTCCCAGGAGGGAAAAAATCTACACAAATTTCTGTCCGTATGGCTGGTCCCAATGTTGCTGCCAACGTGGATTTGGAGTGAGAGGAACTAAGTGGGTAATTTTAATGACTATGGACTTGCAACAGTGGTAGACCAATGACTCCATTTTTGTCATTGATATTGACTTTCTCAGTTGACCAGATTTCTGTGTGGGCAGGTTTGGGTACCCATCTCCTTGGATATTACTAGAGAAACCAAAGCCGCTCTTTTAGGAATTTCTTTTTGGTGAAAGCACAAGGTCAGAGTCAAAAGCTGACAATGGTGAGAAACGAGGGCAAGGATTGACACCTTCCAGATGCTTCTCCAGCATCTGGTACATACTAAGCATGAGGTAACAATTTTTTGAATGGATGAGTGGATGAACACGTGAATGGGTTTCATGGAATATGGTACAGGGATGGAGACGATGTTCACTTTTGCTAACCTTGTTGGTTCCAGCTGCTTTTCTCTTGCCTTTTTTTTTTCTGCCTCTGCACCTGACCCAGACTTGAAATGGTTCTTCCTCAGGTCCTTTCATTCTCAATGGAAGGATGTATACATGTAAGCGTGTGTGTGCATGTTTTATGCACGTGTGTGTGTAGTTGGATCTAAAAAATGATAATTATAAGTCTGAGTATCAACCAAGAAATATCCACCAAAATTTCTGTGCCCTCATATTCAAAACTTAAAATGGAACAAACCAAAATTAACTAAACTAACAGCCGTGGAGGGCAGTTTCATTATCCCATTTCCCATGAGGAGAGTCCATACCAAAGAGAGTCAGTGATTTGCCTGGGCGTCATTACTAAAAAATGGCAGGACCAGGGTTCAAACCCTGGTCAATTTGACTCCACACCTGGTAATACTCAACGCATGTAACACTTGGATTTCCTTTCAATAAGAGAAGAGATTCGTCATAAAACTTTTCTGCAATCCCAGTATTCTCTGATACAATGGATTCTTTTTCTTTGCCTTTAGTGCCTAGCATTGAGTGTTGTAGGGCATGTGCATAGATCATGGTGGTTTAGACAAGGTCCAGTAGGTGGAGCTAGAGAGCAGACATGAACCGCGTGTGGTTGGGTAGCGTAGGTGGCTCTTGAGTGACAGAATACCTGGGCAGTGAGGGTCCTCATCAGAATCCCGATAGTTGACTTCCTTCTTCAGAATGTTACTATTACGATCTGGCCTTAGGGTGGAGGGAGATGAATTCCTGAGCGGTAACTCTCCCAGTCCTGAAAGACTGAGGCTAGAGAGAATTTCCCACTTCAACTACGTTCTGTGAATGTCGTTCTATGGGAAAAGGGAAAATCAATTAAAGAAACATGAGTGCGTCCACAGTGTCTCAGGTGATCAGTGGTTTGAGTCCCGGTTTTCTCTCTTTGTGTGTGTGTGTGTGTGTGTGTGTGTGTATCAGGATTCAAGAAGGTCAAGATATTGATATTTGTTGATGTTTAGTAACTTTCCCATTCTTTAAAAAGAGGCTTTATGGGTTTAGATTTACAGAAAAATGTAGAAGACAGTATGAAGCACACCCATATACTCCACACATAACTTCCCTTATCACAGTGGTACCCCCTTACCTGCGAGAGGTGCAATCCCAGACCCTGAGGGGATGCCTGAAACCCCAGATAGGACCAAACCCTCTGTATACTATGTTTTTTTCCTGTCCACACATATACACCACTGGTAAAGTTTATAGATTAGGCACAGTAAGAGATCAACAATAACTAATAATAAAATAGAATAATTATAACAACATACTATAATCAAAGTTATGTGAACATGGTCTCTCTCTCTCCGAATATCTGTACTCACCTTTATTCTTGTGAGGATGTGCGATGATGTAACACCTACGTGATGAGATGGAACGAGAGGGATGATGCAGGAGCCGTGACCTAGCCTCCTGTTGACCTTCCGACAATGGGTCACAAGGAGGATCGTCTGCTTCTGGACCTCAGTGGGCTGCGGGGAACTGAACCTCAGATAAAGGGGGTGCTGCGTTCACATCTGAAACCAGTATGGCACCTCGCTTGTAGTCAGTGCATTGATATCGATGCCCTATTGTCAACCAAGTCCACATTTTATTCAGATTGTCTTAGGTTCTAATGTCCCTTCTCTGTTCCAGGCTTCTATCCAGGGTACCACGTTATAGTCAGTCACGTCTCCTGACGCTCCTCTCGGCCGTTCCTCAGACTGTCCTCGTTTTTTGATGTCCTTAGCAGTTTTCAGGATGCCCTACTATTGGAACCGGTTTTTCTCGTGAGTAGACTGGGGTTATGAGTTTCAGGGGAAGAAGAGGTAAGTGCCATTTTCATCATATGTCAAGGGTGCAAACAATCGACTTGATTTATGACTCTTGGTGTTTAAGCTTGACCACCTGGCTGATGCTGTCTGCCAGTAGAATTCCTCCTTCCTGGAGGAGGGGTTCATATTTTTTTTTTTAAATTCAAGTCTTCAACAGATTAGATGAGGCCCACCCTCGTTGTAGAGGATAAACGGCTTTACTAAAGTATACTGATTTAAATTTTAATTTCATCTAAAACCACCTGTAAAGAAACATCTAGAATAATATTTGACCAAATATCTGGGTCTCGTGGCCTAGCCAAGTTGACACATAAAATTAACCATTGCCAATGGTAAGAGGGGAGGTGATGGTAGCCAGAAGTAAGGTTAGAGGACCTTGCTCAGTGTCACCCCAGTGGGTGTGGAAGATCTCTTTGGGGGAGGTTGGACAACTGATCTGTATTACTCTGGAAGCGGTGTGGGGGTGAGCTAGCTGGAGCCATGTGGAGCAGAGGAATGGGGGACAGGAAGTAGGAGTTCTGGCTTGTCTCTCTGTAATTTTGACACGATCATTTCACCAGTCTGAACCAGCATATACAAATCATGAAAGCCAACAGGTGGGAGGGATGATATCTTGGTGGGTGAGGGAACTGACTTGATTTTTAACAGCAGACTATATGACATGCGCTGTGGTAGGAAATTTATTCTCATTCGTTTATTCATTTATTAAAAGCATAGATGACGGTCGGTCACTGGGAAAGGGGATTTATGTTCAGTGACTCATTCTCTGCTGATGTTGCAGGATTCTTTACCTCAATCCCCGGGATTCGTGGTCTCGCTGCTTCGAAGAACGAAAAGATGGAGACAAATGAGCAGCAGGCAGAAATTTATTCGAGTGTAAGATCAGAGAGTAAGAATACCATGAAAGCTCTCCTTGCAGAGAGGGGATATTTGAAAGAGAATGCCCGTGACTATAGGCAAGGATCCTTGTTTTATAAGGTTCTGGTCCCCACCCCCCTCCCTTTCCCCCTTGCTGCTTCTCAGGTTTTACCCTTACTGGCTTGATAACTCTAGTCCTGGATTGTCCATTCCTGATTGGCTTGATTCCATCACAAGGGGTGACCTATGACCATATCATTCCTTGTGGGTCATACATTTCATGGTCTTCTACTTATTTTGTTGTCGGGTCTTTGATTGCCCAATGCCTGCGGGGATCCTGAGGGGGAGTAGGTGGTATCTATTACACTCACGAGGAACCTTAGGCCGGAGGGGGTTTGCTGTGGTCAGACACTCCCAGCATTGTTTCAAAATATGTGTTTTTCCCCACTGGGGACCGCAGGTGCTAATCTTTCCCTCTCGGACTGTTTTATCCTATCTTTTCCTATCAAACTAACTTACATACCCATCACAAAACAGAGTGTCGTCATACCCATTTTATGGATGGAGAAACTGAGGCTCGGAGACCTTTTGCAACTTACTCGAAGCTCAGGGGTCAGATGTAAGCGAGAGTAGCCTGGCTCCCTGGCTTGTTCTCCCCCATAACTCATGCTCGCTCTCCACATCTTCTATGACTGCACGTACTTCTCCTGCAGGGACTGGGAGAGCTTAACGTGAGCCCTGAGGACAGGAGCCAGCATCTGGGGGGACCCGTCCCTAAGTCCTAGCGCTGTTGTCTCTGGTGATACATTTCCCTCTGGGCTCTGGCTCCAGCTGCCGATGGAGTTCTCAAGGACCATTCATTTCGTAACATCTCCCCACCCGCCTGCCAATTCATTTCCTGGGCTGATCGCACGGAAATCAATGGGGCCAGGATGGAACTCGGCCTGCAGAAAGCCTGTTCGTGTCTAAGGGCAGCGCAGGGCAGAGGGGAGAACACTGCCACCAGAATTAAAAGCAGAAGATGCAGATCAGTACAGAATGCACGCCCAGCAGCATGCTGGGGGGAGAGGAAAGCGAGAAGTTGGGGCGCCTGGGTGGCTCCATTGGCTGAGCGTTCGACTCTTGATTTCGGCTCAGGTCACCATCCCGGAGTCGTGGCTGGAGCCCCGTGTCAGGGCTCCGCACTGAGTGTGGAGTCTGCTTGGAATTCTCTCTCTCCCTCTCTCTCTGCCCCTCGCCCACTAGCACGTGCTAAACAAACAAGCAAACAAACAAACAAACAAACTGAAGTGGCCCCTGCCCTCAAGGATCACGGTGTCTGGATACACATTCAGAGACGCGGTACGAGGCTCCCCCAGAACATTGCTCTTCGTGCACCGGGCGAAGCTCTCCGGTCCTTGCTGCTAACAGTCGTAATGAGCGCGAGAAAACCCACCCACTACGCTAATAAAATGTAATGCTCAAATCCAGCAATAAAATTGCCTATTCATATGCACTGTTATGTCTTCTTATACGGTAAAAAGGAGTCACATTCCCCTAAGAATTTCTAAAGTCAGCACGCAGATTCCCTCCCTTTCTAATCCATTGGTTTCCCAGATAGCATCCCGGGGGGCACATCCAGAGGAAGGCAGAAAAGGGAGGAATCTCGGCTTCTGTTCCCCGGTGGCCCGGTGTGGCTTACTGGTTTAGATCTGAGGTGCCAGCCGGAACCCCTATTCCCTCCTGGGATTCCCTACGGGATTCCCTCCCTGGACTCTGTCTGGGGAAAGGTGTGGGAGCAGTTAGATAAAATATTCTTTCTCCCCTGTCCTGTTCTTTCATCTGCTAAGGCAAGGCCTAGGTCAACTGAATGCAGAAAAAGGGAAGAGGAAGCCGATGCAGGGGTTCGCAGTTTTGCCCAGAGTTGGAGGGGGGTGCTCGCCGTGGACAAGTGCTCCCGTTTTCCTGTTGGATGGGCAGGAGTTTCAGGGGGACCAGAGGGTGTGGAGCACATTCTGAGCAGGTTTCCCCTCAACTTCCCTTGGGCGCCATGAGCGTTGGGAGTGGTTTTGGCTGATTCATCGTCACCGTAAAGTTACTGTGAGGGCACCTGATCTGGACACCCGGAGACTCTCAGGGCACCTGACGTGGACACACAGAGAGACTCTGAACGGCAGACTCCTCTTCTGTCTGAAGTGTGTGAGATCTCTGAGTTCCAGCCCTCCCGGGAAACAGCAAAACAACTAGGAATCACTCACTTACTCTGCCTTGTCCTCAGCGTCCTTGACTCTGACGAGAAGGCAGGGGGCTCCGGGGGCTCTGGGGTGTGAATCCAGCGTATCTCCTGAGCAGGCTGCATGTGCCCGGCCTGTGGTCGGCACTGGCACCTGCCCGATCCTCCGCCCGAAGCAGCCTGTGCTTCCGTGAGGGAGGCGACACAAGGTGCCTTGTGTCTTTTTTTTAAATTTTTTTTTTAATGTTTTTATTTATTTTTGAAGGAGAGAGAGACAGAGAGCATGAGCGGGGCAGGAGCAGAGAGGGAGGGAGACCCAGAATCCGAAGCAGGCTCCAGGCTCCGAGCCGTCAGCACAGAGCCCGACGCGGGGCTCGAACCCACGAACCGTGACATCATGACCTGAGCCGAAGCCGGACACTCAACCGACTGAGCCACCCAGGTGCCCCAAGCTGCCTTGTGTCTTAAACACAGTGTGAGGAGGCCTGCCATAGCAGAGGGAGGCATAGTCTTGTGAGAGCCCAGAGAAAAGGGCCCATTTCATTTCAGAAACTGACACAAGACAGCCTGAGAGACTTCGATTAGCTGGAAGGGGAGCTCTGTGGCAGATTAAGCCCTAAAAGATCTTTCCAAAACAGATGATGCTATTTGTGAATTTTACCTCTGCCACGAAACCGAAGTAGTGATGCCTAGAGCAAGCCCTCTGTAAATACATTCAGCGATCATATAGAAACTTTGCTTTACTGTCGTTGTTTACGGGAAATCTTAGAACGTGGGAGCGACACTGGCGTTAGCTGATAATAAGCTATCGTCAGGAAGGGAAGGAACGCGACATCGCCAGGTGACTTGGGGCAAGCTTCTGCACCGTGCCGGCCACTGAGTCCCTTCTATCAACAGGAAGAGCTGGATTCAGGGATCTCTATGGTCCCTTCCTTCCCTAACCAGCTACAAACGCCCCTTTGAAATTACTTTAGGGGCTCCTGCGGGGCTCAGTCATTTCCGACTTCAGCTCAGGCCATGATCTCGCAGTTTGTGAGTTCGAGCCCCGCGTCCGGCTCTGTGCTGACAGCTCGGAGCCTGGAGCCTGCTTCGGATTCTGTGTCTCCCTCTCTCTCTGTCCCTCCCCAGCTCGTGCTCTGTCTGTCTCTCTCTCTCTCCTTCTCTCTGTCTCTCTACAAGAATAAATAAACATTTAAAAATTACTTTGGAGGTAGGAAAATCCATTTAATGTCATGCATTCATGCATTTGTTCCATCTTCCTTTCATCCAACAAATATTTATTCATAGACCACATCCTGTGCTTGTAAGAGATAAACGTGTAAGACAAAGCTGCTGTCCTTAAAAATATCCAGAGTGGAAGCATCGTCTTTAGATTCTACGTATTTCTCGTAAATAACACTCCTTCAGAATACAGGTGGAGCTTCCGAACACTGTGGTAATTCCAAAATTTTGTTTATCTTTAGTGCTTCGTGCTGAAAAGACTCACAAATAATCAAGTCGTAGAAGCTAAAGCGGCTTTTTTTTTAAATTTTTTTTTAACGTTTTATTTATTTTTGAGACAGGGAGAGACAGAGCATGAACGGGGGAGGGGCAGAGAGAGGGAGACACAGAATCCGAAGCAGGCTCCAGGCTCTGAGCCATCAGCCCAGAGCCCGACGCGGGGCTCGAACTCACGGACCGTGAGATCGTGACCTGAGCCGAAGCGGGCCGCTTAACCAACTGAGCCACCCAGGCACCCCTAAAGCAGCTTTTAAATAATGTACATTCATTTCTGATACCCGTCTGATGGGTTTTTTTTTTGGTTCATTCTTTGGTTCATTTATTTTTTGAATATAATTTATTCTCAAATTGACTTCCATACAACACCCAGTGCTCATCCCAACAGGTGCCCTCCTCCATGCCCATCACCCACTTTCCCCTCTCCTCCCACCCCCCATCAACCCTCAGTTCTCTGTATTTAAGAGTCTCTTGTGGTTTGCCTCCCTCCCTCTCTGTTTGTAACTATTTTTCCCCTCCCCTTCCCCCATGGACTTACACCCATCTGATGTTTGAACTGTCTCCCTTACAGCATTTCCTCCGGCAGAGATTTCCTCAGCTTTGCAGGGAGACCCCTATAGTGGAGGCCACGCTGTCTAGTGGTCTCTTGCCTCCCTAGGTGGTTCTAGGCGGTTCTGACAATCACAGAGCTTTAATTTCACCTGCTGAGGTCTGTCCTCACAGGCCATATACTCAACAGCTCCTGCTCAGCTCTGTCAGGGCCATAAGGAAGGGGCTTGGTCAGTAATCCATCTGCATATGGCAGCTCTTGACCCTGGGAAAGTGACTTTTCCCCTCTTGTCTCACAGTTTTCTTACCTATCAAATGGCTAATACTGCTTTCTCTTCTTTATAACCGGGAGGATCAAGTCTGCTTTCCAACAGTACAGTTATCAGCTGCTATGAGGTACCATATATGTACCATAAGGTATTAAGAATAATGATGTTGGGGCACCTGAGTGGCTCAGTTGGCTGAGCATCTGACTTCGGCTTAGGTCATGACCTCTCGGTTTGTGAGTTTGAGCCCCGCGTCGGGCTCTGCTGCTGTCAGCAGAGTGGAGTCGGCTTCGGATCCTCTGTCCCCTTCCCTCCATTCCTCCCCCATTTGTGCTCTCTCAAAAATAAATAATTTTTTTTAAAAAAAGAGTAATAATGTTACTACTAGTAGGAGAAATAATATTCATAAATTGCCAGTAGTATTAATAGCAGCAGCCGATTAAAAGGATTTTGCACCAGGACCGAGTGGGATTTATCCCTGGAATGCAGGGATGGCTCGACACGCAAAGATCTATCAGACTCACCGTATGATCCAGCATTTCCACTTCTGGGAAATTGAGGCAGGGGATTGAACTGACACGTGGATGCCACAGCAGCATTATGTACAAGAGCTGAGAGGCAGACATTACCCAAGTACGCAGCAGATGAACGGATAAACAGAACGTGGCATTTTTATCCGCCAGAATATCATTCGGCCTTGAAAAGGAAGGAGATTCTGATGCCTGCCACACCGTGGGTGATCCCTGAGGACATTTTGCTAAATGAAATCAGCCAGTCACAGAAAGACAAATGCTGTTTGCTTCCACTTCGATGAAGTGCTTAGAGGAGTCACATTCATAGAAGGACAAAGTGGACTGGTGTTTGCATGAGGATGCGGGAAGGGAGAAATGAGGCTGTATTTAATGGGTCCGGAGTTGCAGTTTTGCACAACGCAAAGCTTCCTGGAGATAGGTGGTACAACGTGAATACACTTAATGCTATTGAAATGGGTTCAGAGGGGGGGGCGCCTGGGTGGCTCAGTCGGTTGAGCATCCGACTTTGGCTCAGGTCACGTTCTCGTGGTCTGTGAGTTCAAGCCCCGCGTCTGGCTCTGTGCTGACAGCTCGGAGCCTGGAGCCTGCTTCAGATTCTGTGCCTCCCTCTCTCTCTGCCCCTCCCCTGCTCATGCTCTGTCTCTCTCTGTCTCAAAAATAAATAAAACATTAAAAAAATTTTTTTAAATAAAGAAATAGGTTAAGATGGTAAAATTTATGCCGTGTGTCTTTTACCACCATTTGAGAAATTAATTTAAATACATTTAAAAATAATTAAGTAGTATCATTAGTAAAGAAAGAAAGGCAGCTTGGACCTCTGCAGGTACCAAACCCACTTTGGAGGTCCTGGCTCACACTATGTTGTCAGGAAGTCAGTCGCTAACTCATTGAGAGCACAGACCCTGGGCCCAGGCTGCCTGCATTTAAATCTCGGTGCCATAAATTACAGGCTGTGTACACGAGTCCGGTTTTGTGCAGTGGACGTGATGGCAGACCCGCCACGGAACACAGAGGTGAGGCTAGTATCTATGGAGAGCACTTCAACAAATGTCTGGCACATCGTGAGCACCACTAAGAGGTCACTACTATTATTTTTATCCTATCCGATGGCGGCTGCCATTGACTGAACAGCAGGTTTGGGCCAGGTGGCGGACACTGCCCTCCACTCCTGTTGTGAAATGGAATCCAGGCGCTAACCGTATAAGAGACATGTGACCCGATTGAGGAATCGTAGGCTCCGTTCGGTTTAACAAATATCTGTGACGCCCCAGGCATGGGCCAGGCAGCATGCTTGGTGCTGGTGGACAGAGATGACTATGGCGAGACCCGGGGAGCTTTGTCGGCCTGCCAGCTAGCAGGTGGCACCCCGCCCTCAAACGCGTCCTGCTCTCCACTCGATGTCGTGGTGAAGCCATCTTGGAATACTTATTACTGCTTGAACTGGGGCCCTGCGTCTTCGTTTTACACCAGTCCCATGAATTACGCAGCCAGTCCTTCCTTGACCAGCCCTGATGGGGAGAAGGGGCCAGCTGTTTGAGGAGACAAAAACAGATGCCAGAAGCCAATGGGAAGAGCAGAGAGAGGAGGAGGGCACAGGCTGACAGAGGAACAGGGGAGGGACACGTGGAGTGAGGTGACAGAGGCAGAAAGCCGGCTCAGACCCTCTGTCCCCTCGGCCACCATGCCACCACCTCCTCACACCGATGTGGGGGTCGGGGACCCCACCCCTGGCCAACGCCCCCTTGCGCCAACCGTGACTCCAACCCCACTCCATCAAACTCACGCCTTCCTGTTCCTGGCACTTTGGGCTCCCGTCTGCAGCGTGGGGGCTCAGGTGGGAGCAGTATTTCTCAGTGTGGCCTCTCTGCCTGTGCTCCGGCTGGTCTGTGTCCTGCTCTCTGCCACGCTCAGTGCACAACCGGCCAGCGGCACGGCTTTCCCTGTGCAGAGATCCAAGGTGCAAGAATGCACAGAAAGTGAGTGGTTTTGAACCCTTCTGGTGGGGATTATTACGGGAGGGACGGAGAAGGAGAACGTGCTCAATGGGCCCAAATATCTGTGCATCAAATTTAAAGCATCATTTGGGGGAGAAGACCTCGGAGGTCCCCCCCCCCCCCCCCGCCACCGCTCTGAGATGCGGGAATGTCATCCATCCACCTGTCTGGCGGACTCTTAGCCTTCAAAGCCTCAGCTTTGCCGCCTCCTTGAAGCTGTTTCTTCCTCCATGTTTATAGCTGACTACAAAACAGAAGGGGCTGATGTGTATATTTTTCCTGAGAGGGCCAGGGGAGGGGTGGATCCGAGAGGAAGCAGCAAGGGGAGATTGAATGGCAGAAGCCTCTTGGATGATGCTCCTCCTTTTCGAGTTGACAAAAAAAAAACTCATAGAAGAAAGTCTGCAGGTTGGGGCCGGGATGAGGAAGCCTTAGCCTGTACCGCGTGGGCACTGGGTGATTTGAGGAACTTTTATCAAGAGGTAAGAAGGCCAGCAAGATGTTACAACACACACACACACACACACACACACGCACGCCGGAACAGTACATTACAAATGCTCATCCTTCCCCCCCTCTTCTCCACCTGCTGTGCTGGAATTCCTTAGCAGCAATTGTCTTACACTGGCCTTTAGCTTGCTAATTGGTGACTAGATTGGATGGAACTGGGAAAATCAATACAGCCCAAAAGGATCTTTATAAACTGTACTGAGGCTGAAATTTTGGAGAGGAAGATGTTGGGTAAGGAAGACTTTCAAAAAATTCTCTAGGACGTCATACAACGTGACTTTCCTTTTTACCAACCCTTTGCAGGGGAAAAAAATCAGCAAAGTATTACCTTCAAGACGTCCACGAAAATATTACCTTCAAGACGTCAACAGATCGTCAACAGATCCGTGGGGATCTGTCGTCTTGCCGAAGTCATGTTCTAAATTCAATGCGAGTTGGGGAGAGGGTGCTCTAGGCTGCTAACTGACCCCCTACGTCCATTCCCATCTTCTTTTAGAATTCGGGGCACCCAGGTGGCTCACTCAGTCAAGTTTCTGACTATGATGTCAGCTCAGGTCACGATCTCACAGCTCCGGGGTCCGAGCCCCGCGTTGGGCTCTGCGCTAACAGCAAGGAGCCCGCCTGGCATTCTGTCTCTCCCTCTCTCTCTGCCCCTCCCCTGTTGGTTTCTATCTCTCTCTCAAAATAAAAATAAACCTTAAAAAAAAAAATAAAAGATGTAGCCTGCTCCAGGTGTAGTTAAGAACAGCAGCTTCGAACATCACAGCCAGGAGAGGACGTGAGATCATTGCTGGCCCAGAGGTGCTCTGTGCCCTCCCGAGGTTGTGTCCCCCCAAGGAAAGGGACGTGCCCCGCACTTCTCTTTCTCCCTCCAGGTAAAAGCGGGGCAACCGTTTTTAACACAGGGGTGGACACCCGCCCTCGAGGACCAGAGATTGCCCGGGAACGTTGAGCTGGGCGCTGTTACAGGAGAGAAAAATAAACTTCCGCGATGCCGCAATCAGGAAGGTGGAAGGTAAAGTGGCAAGGCCGAGGCAAGTGCCCTCTCTGAGATGCAAACGCCCCGTTCCTGAAAGGTGTCCTATGTTTAGAAACGTGTGCGCCCTCACACGTCCTTCACAGGACTGTCGTAAGGCCAAGGTCCCACAAAAGACTATACGATGAACCTGTTCTGAAGCAGCGCACACTTTGTGAGTATGAGCTATTGGGATGCTGTCAACCCCCCCAGAACTTGCTTCTGGCATACTCTCCAACTTGATTCTCCAAAGGCTTTAGGCCGGTGCCCTGGCCGCTTCTCCTCCAGTCACACCCGAAGTGCCAGAGTCTTCCCAGCATCACCCCCCCATAGCCCACCTGACCCTGACCGTGCCCCACCACCCCACCCCCTGCCCCCCGTGTCCTCTGGCGGCATGGCTGCTGTCCCGTATCTCTCCTCCTCCCTCGGGGCTGCAGGCGACAGCCACAGGGGTCCTTTCAGAGCCTGACTCACCAGACCTCACCCCCAAACCCCCTGACGCTTGCCCCCTCACTCAGGGGAAGAACCACGTTCCTTCCCATGCCCTGCACCAGCCTCCGGAGCTGGGTCTCGGTCCCCCCACCGCGACCTGCTCTCCGCGGTCTCCACGTGGGCCCCTCTCACACCAGCCCCACTGGCCTCCTGTGTGCCCTGGTCCCACCAAGCAATTCCTGCCACAGGGTCTTTGCACTGTCTCTTTGTTCTGCTTTGAATGTACTCCTCAGGCATTGCGTGGGTCCCTGCCTGGCCTCCTTACATGTCTGCTCAAATGCCCCTTTCCTAAGGTTTTTCTTGGCCCAAAATGCTTAAAATGTCAACCTTTTATTCCAGGCCCTCCCTCCCTACCTTCTGTCTTCTGTGCACATATGTGTGCAAATACGTGTGCACGTGTATAACACGTTGATCGTTAGGTCACACTGTATCTGTTTGCTTGCTGATTGGACCCACACCCGTGGGATGCTTCACGAGGACAGGGTTTTTCCATTTTATTCACGGCCTTATCTGTGAAGCCTAGGACAGCGCCCCGCGCAGAGTAGGGCCTCGGCCAGGACTGGTTACGTGAATGGGCGCGTGGATGACCGAACGGCGTCTGTTGGTGGACACGGGGGTGCACACGTGGGAAGGAGGCCGGCCAGGTGAGGAGGCCGAGGGTCCGAGGTGACAGAGGACAAGGGAAGTAAAGCCACAGCCACTCGGATGTCACAAGCACAAGCTGCCAGGACTCGATGCCCACAGGTTAGGGAAGCAGGAGAGGAGTGAGAAATGCGTGTGTGCAGCAACCAGCCTGCATGGCCGCGAGCAGGGCGGGCGTTGTGAACCTTCCAGAGTCGGGGTGCGGGGCGCAGAGCCAGCCGAGGGGGACGGTGGGGGAGGGGCCAAGGGAAGCTGGTATGGTGCCCACGGTTGGCACACTGCTGGCAAAGGGGAGCACGGCGCTGGAAGGGAGAAGGGACCGTGGTGACGGCTGAGTGGCAAAGGCGGGAGACCTGGCCTGGGAACCTGGCGATCGGTCCCTCCTTCCACTTAGCGTGTGTCCCAACAAGGTGTGCGACTTTGGCCCAGCCACTCGTCTCTCTGGGCCTGTGCTATTTTCTGGACCCGCCGTCTCTTCTGTCTTCCACCCTTGCCAGGCTGGCATCTAGGGGCGGGGCTCAATGGCCCCGTGGGGGGGCAGCTCTGCTGGACGGTCCCCACCTCTCAGTCCAGGCAGGGGCCACCTCAGTGCTCTGGTGAGCTTCCCGCCCCCCCAGCAGACTCCCTCCTGAGCCCCACCCCCTGGCCTGGCAGTTAGTGACACAGATTGCCTCCCCCACTGCTTTCCTTGGAGACGACAGCAGATCAGGCTCTCTGAAGCCAGAGGGGGCCGGTGCGAGCTTGCTCCTTCCTCCTCATTTGCCGCTGATAGCCTCCGGATGCTACCGAGGAAGCCACCCTCACCGCTTGCTCACTGCAGGGAGAATGGTGCCAAGGTGGACAGGCTTCTGGGCCCGGCTCCGGCTCGAAGCTGCTTGCAAGATGGCCTGCTGCTGAGACGGGCACCGCCTTGTCTGAGGACCCGGGGAATGGCCCCGGCGATTGCCTCCCACTGACCGTATGGCCTGGGGCCACTCCCCGCAGCTCCGTGCTGTGCCAGATGCGGAGATGGGCGGTGGCACCTTCCGGGCCAGCCTCGCACACACGCTTCCCCGCGGGGATAAAGGGCTTAGCGGGTGCTAACCTACTTGGTAATTCTCCAAAGACTGTGTACCCTTAAGGGACTTTGCTACTATTAGTTCTCCCCCCCGCCCCCGCCCCCCAACCTAGAATCCTAGACCGGGACCCCAGGGTTCACCAGAATCACCGAATGAAGACGAGGCGGATGCGTCCCCCACAGTCCTGTGTTCATCTTCCGCTTTCATTGCCTCCTCTGCGGTCTTCGTGGGTGACGGAAGTGACTTTTCAGGTACGTTGAAAGGAATCATTTGGAAAACCGTGTACATGAGCTAAGATCTTTTCTTCCCCGTTACCCCGTTTGCACAGACCCTCGGAGTTCATTCTTTGTCACCATAGCAACCCTTGTCCTCTGACAAAAGGAGTGAGCATCATCAGGGCAGGTAGGGGAGCCTGCAGACGCAGCCACGTGGGAGGTGTGGGGCCTCTGTGGGCTGTTTTGGGCCACCTTGTGAGCGCTTAGTCACCCCTGTGACATCAGCGCCTTCTCATGGGTCCTGGGGCGCTCTTAACACCTCGGCACCAGGGTCACCAGTCAGATTCGCGCACCTCCTTTTGTATGATCTTGTAGAGACGAATGGGAAAAATACCAAAATCATATGGCGTCAACAGGTCAAAGTGTGGCCAGAGACCTGCCTGGGTACCGCCCACGAGGTGGGCATCTTGTATCTGGTGGGCCTCTGCAGGGTCTTGTAGGAGCCCCGGTGGCATGTCGGGTGGTACTTCGATCCCACAGACCGGGCGATGCGAGTGGGGACAGGGCACAGAGCGGGTCTGCGGCGGGTCCAGGCTTTGGTGCGGGGAGCTGTGCCTCATGAGGCGTATGACTCAACAGACCCTGTGCCGCTGGGGTGTCAGTGATGGGAAGAGGGGCCGTACATGGCGCATGGCATGCTCTGGGGGGCAGATCCTGGGCAGGACGCTGGCTGTTAGCCAAAGGCCCTGCCACCTGCAGTAGAGAATCACATGTCTTTTCAAAACTGCTGCATGTTCCTGGTGGGGACAGACTGATGACCAGGACGTGACTGTTGGGCTGGAGGCGCCCATCACGAGCCGGGTTCAGTCGCAACCACTGAGTCATAAGGCTGGACGAGATACGCAGCCATGTCTCAGGAGATGGGGGTAAGGCAGCACAGACGGAGCAGCCCCGGAGGGCACAGGTAGGTGGTGCAGACCGTCGCGGCGCTGCGGCCGTCACACCAGGGGGCCCCCCAGGCTCCCCCATGCCTCTGTCTGCACGAGGGGTGCTGTGTGACCAGCTGAAGGGGATGGAACGACATCCAAGCTCGGCGTGGAAGAGTCAGTTGTTATGTGGGTACAAGCCGAACATGGACGGCAGTCCCACCTAGGGGTGGCCTTGAAGGACGATAACTAGACAAATCCCCCCCAATGAGCAGAGCTCCGGTCACACATGATCACCTGGGGTGGGGTGGTCGCTGAGGATGAGGGGAACTTAGAACAGACAGTGGGGGAGGGAGATGAGCATCGACTGTAGTCAACTGCCATGGCAGGGGCTGTGGCTGGTCCTGCTAACCTCCTTCTTCCAGATGGCTCCTTGAGACACAGGGTGAGCTGGGACCCCGGAGGAGCTGCGTGGAGCTGAGGGGTGCAAGCTTAGACTGTAGGCAGGACAGGAGCCACGTGTGTGCCCTTTACGGAAGGACAGATGTGCCGCTTGGCTGTGAGGAGCGTGGCTGGTAGACCTCTGTTCCCGAGTCAGTCCTTCCCAGTGGTGGAGAGGGATAGACTATGAAGGCCTGGGCGCTTCAGCCCACGCTGGAGCCAGTCTAATGGACGCTCCTTGCCCCAGAGCCCGGCACCTGGTGGCTCTGAACCAAGGGTGATTGTTCACAGTGCTCCTGCCCGGACGTTTGGCAATTTCTGGAAACAGTTTTTGTTGTCATAACCTAAGGAGGTGCAACTGGTGATGGCCAGCGATGCGGCTGAATGCACAGGACTGTCCCCCACCACAAAGAATTGTCTGACCCTGGATGTTAATAGTGCCGAGGTGAATGGAGGCTCCATTCTGCTTGCCTCTTAATTCAAATTCTTCCTCCCCTTCCTTTCATAAGTGTTGGCCCCAAATAAATACCTTGGATCCCAAACTCAGCCTTAGCATCTGCTTCCAGAGAAGCCAAGCTGATATGAGGATAGCTCCATTTCCTACCACAGTGCCTGGCATGTTGTGGGTTCTCAATAAACATCATGAATTGTGAGGATAATCTAGATTAAACATCAGACCCCACAGCCTGCATGTCCACAGAGCGCTAATCAGGAGACCAGTCAGGAGCCAGTGTAGTTTTCGTTTTCCATGAAAGGCACCCCGTGAGAACACTGTTGAATCGTGCAAGATCCTCAGGTCAGAGACCTTCAAATCTGATGCTCATTTCAAGTCTTTGTACAAACTATTCCCTCTGCTTGGGGATCTCAGGGCCCTCACCGCCTCCTTCATAGAGCCTCTCATGCCCGCTTCCCCATCCCTACTGGTAATAAGGATTTATTCTCCAGTGGTCCCAATATCACAAATATCACGTGAGGCTGAGTTCAGTCCCTGGGCTTCCTATAGAATCTGGACAGGTAGTGTGCAAAGCCTCCATTTTAACAGAGAGGGGAGCGGAATGAAGAGTTTTGACTTCCTTTTAAACAAAATAAATGGTTTCATACCTTTCGGATCTGTGTGGAAGAGGGGGATGGGAAGAAAAAGAGAGACAGAGACACAGAGACATGGAGAACAAGATACCCAAGGCTGTCTCCAACCCCAACCCAGCCCCGACCCTTCTAATCAAGCACACTTTGCACATGGAATTCATTAAGAACAGAATTAGCACAGTTGAGGAGACACAAGAAAGCTTAGGGCATCCCAGAGAGAAGCACAAGGTTGAGATTTTGCTCTATTCCTTTTTTTTAAAATTTTTTTAACGTTTATTTATTATTGAGAGACAGAGAGAGACAGACCGTGAGCCGGGGAGGGGCAGAGAGAGGGGGAGACACAGAATCTGAAGCAGGCTCCAGGCTCCGAGCTGTGAGCACAGAGCCTGACGCGGGGCTCGAACCCACGGACTGCGAGATCATGACCCGAGCCGAAGTCGGACGCTTAACCGACTGAACCACCCAGGCACCCCTGCTCTATTCCTTTGAAGCAAGGATGGTCAGGAGACCAACCCCCTTGTTGATAAGGTCCCTGATGCCAGGATTTTCTGTTCTGGCCTCTGCTGGCTCGTTGTGCGTCTACATGGCTTGATGCACGCCAAACGTGCCCTGATAAGTATCTGCTGGTGGACTCAGCAGGGACCCCCCCCACTTGCCTGGCTTTAAATCCTCTGGGTCTGTATAACTATGAGGGCCATTTCTACATGTCAGGTTGGACTCCCCTGCTCTCTGCACCATCTCAGGGGTCCAGCATGTTCTGACCATTCCCTCTGGTGTCCCAGGATAAGACGCTAATCGTTTACCCGGGGCCATCAGAGTGCCAGGCACCTTTGTGACAAATCGCTTCCGTTTCCTGTGGCAGAAAGCCCCCGAGGGTGGCATCCTTCACCTGTCCCCAGGTGAGGATCCCATGGGGCTCAGAGGCCAGGCACCTCGCCCTGCACGTGACTTTGTGAGGTAACAGCTCAAACACACTCTGTGCCAACACCCCACAAGCTAAGGGGAACCTGAAAAGGGAAGACAATTAAAACCGTGCTGGCCGAGGAATAATCGTAAGAACTTAAGAGTGGTTCACTTGGTGGTAAGGATATAAATAGTCAAAGGGTTCCTGGGTGCGACAGAGTTTGGGGTTGTGCTCTGTGGCCCCAGGACCCGTCAAGGAGGGCAAGGGGAGACCCAGCGCGGGTAAGTAGGAAAGCGGGCTTTCTTACAGGATGTGGGGGATGGGCAGTTGGAGAAGTGGAGATTCCCACGGCGAGACGTGCGCCAGCTGCCGCCAGCTGTGCAGATGCGGTTCAGCCACCTGCTCCTGGCTCCACTCGAGGCACTTTCTGGTTCTCCAACCCAGCCCATCGCCTGTTTCCATAAATAAGTCTTCACTGGAACTCAGCCACGTCTCCATTCCTTCACATACAGTCCGCGTCTGTTCTCCCACCACAGTGGCGGAGTGGAGTAGCTGTGGGGGTGACGAGGACCCGACGGCCCACAGAGCTGGACGGACTCACCGCCGAGCCCTTCGCAGCAAAGGTTTGCCAGGCAGCCCTTCCTGTAATCCAGTTCTCTGGGAATCTGTTGACTCTGCCAGTTTCCGGAGGGAAAATTGGGTGGTGTTGTGCAGTTGAAAGTAAGGATTCCCCTGAAAATGACTGAAATTTTTTTTTTTTCCCTAAGAGAACCCGAGACGGGTGATTTTCCTTGTTCCCTTTTTCAGTTCCTTTTCCCGTTTCTTCTTCTTAAACCCTGAGCCGGCATCTCAGCCTCGCCCTGGCAGAGGTTTACACGGACACCCCCGCTGCACTAACCTTCCTATTTCCTAGGGATTAGGCGCAGATATTGTGGAAATCTAAAAATAAATAAATAAAACAAAAAGAATCCTGGGAAATTGAACCCTAGAGGCAAGAGAGAGAGTCTGAGATCCAGGCAGCTCAGCCTGGGGATTCTAACTGGACAGAAACAAGGAGTCAGTTTGATGAACCTCGTGGCATGAATGTACCTTGAGGGTGTGGACTCATCAGGCCCGTGCTGGTGCCTAACAGAAGACTTGGCAAATACGAAGTGTCGTGGCTTGAATCGTGTTCCCATAAAGATGTCTTGATAGCCTAACCCCTCCTCTGTAAAATTGAATGGGCCTTGTTTGGAAATAGGGCCTTGGTAGATAGGATCACATTGGAACGAGGTCACACTGGAGTAGGGTGGACCTCACTCCAATGACTCATGCTTTTCCAAACCGTGGGCCATTTGGACATAGGCATCGAGGAAGGAGAAGGCCGTGTGAAGAGACAGAAAGACACGTCGGGTGACGGCCACACAAAGACATGGGGTATATTGGTGTGAGGCACCTGCAAATCAAAGATTGTAGGGATTACCAAGAACCACCAGAAGCTAAGGGGAAGCAAGGAAGAATCCTTGTCTCGAGCCTTCCGAGGGAGCATGGTGCGGCCACCCCTTGATTTTGGACATCTAGCCTCCGTAACTGGGAGACTATAATTGCTGCTGCTTCACGTTACTCATTTTGTGCGCCTCTGTCAGGGCAGGCCCCAGGAGACAAACACAGTAGGTGATTAATAAACGTTTGCCGAGGGACTGACCGAGTGAATGCGCACCAACACCAAATCCAAAGGGGTTCAGAGGCGGGGCTGTGGGCGAATCCACAGGTGAAGTGAGACAAAGCAGAGGCAGGTGTCTGTGAAGGAGGCAAGTGTCGAGTGTGTGCTGAGGGTGACAGTGGTCACCTCCCCCTTGCCTTTCTCCAAGTCCCATTCATAATTGTACGGGAAGGCTAGCCGCAAGGCGGAGATTGAGGGAATACAGTTACCCCAGTCTGGGCCTGACTGAGCACACACGCCGTGCTCTGGGGTGGTGCGGGAAGGAGGAGCTGCGTCTTGCTTTGGAAATCTTGAGCCAGGACCACCCTTGAGTGACACAGTTGTTGCCGGGGGCCGGGGCACAGAGATAATCGTTGATGAGGCACAGAGATAATCGTTGATGGCCTTGCTGTCACGGCTGAGGATGAGTAAACAGGACTCAGGGGCAGATAAGCCATCTGATTTGCCCTCAGAGAACACTGAAGGCAGACGAGCCAGGCCCAGCACTCGTTGGCTGGGTGGGTCTTCTTTGCTGGAGGAAGATAGGACCCGGGAAAAAGTCATCAGGCACGTGATGGGAGAGGAGAGGAGGGGCTCAAGAGACGGGAGAGGGGCCTGAAGTGAAAATCAAGAATGAGGAAAATGTTCCAAGACTTGGCGGTGAGTAAAATAGGGCTGATGCGAGCAGTGGGCACGGGGAGACAAAAACGTGCCAGTTACGGTGGCTGACAGGCCTCACCTCCCTTAACTCCCACGCTTGATGGATAAGAAATCACCACCCCAAATCCCAAGGATGTGTGTGCAGAAGAAATCAGGCAGCTGGGACTTCCAATTCCTTCGATCGAATGTGGAAGCCCACACCAAGTCTGCCATGGCCCACGCTACCCTCAGATCAGAGGCTGAGTCACCTTCCCCCTCGAGCTCTCTAGAAAGTCCAGGGGGACCTGAGGACACATCATTTATGGCCTGCCTAGGGAGGCTTTTAGATAGTTTCCCCCAATCCCCGCCTCCCCACCATGAGATTTTAACACCGAAGATTTACTTCATATTTGTTTATATTCCACATGTATATCTGTGCCTTATCCACCAGAGAGTAAGATATTTTTTCCCCAAAACAGTTTCGCCCCCACCTCCACTCCGCGTTGGCAATGCATAGGTTGGAGGGTCCGAACCCCATCTTCCCATGTAATGCTGATCGCTCTGGGCAACCTTATGCATTAGAACACGCTTATTCGATGAAATGGGGAAGCTCTCACTGACGTGGCTAAAGCCTTGTATGAACTAACTGGGTCACGGCATGCAGACAAAAGCAGCTGGGAGCTGGTGTTCTGAGCACCAGATTTCTTAGAGGTGTGTGTGTGTGTGTGTGTGTGTGCACATGTGTATGTGTCTATCTCATTACATCTTCCCAAAACGCAATGAGGTCTATATTGCCACTCCCTTTACACAAACGAGAACACTGAGGTCACACTGCAAGCCTGAGGTCACTCAGCCAGTGAAGTATAAAGCCATGATTTGAACCCAGATCCACGTGACTCCACGTAGCTGTTGACCGTCACACAATAGTGGAATTTGGAAGTTTTCCATCTTACAGAGCTTTGGTATCTTGGTTTGCAAAGTAAAGCTGAAAATAAAGACCACCGCCCAGGCCGTCAAATGAGGGTTGCGTCTACAGTGACCCTGTCTGGAGCGGGATCCTAACAGCTCCCCTGAGATCCTTGTGCCTCGGGGCACCGGGGTGGCTTGGTCAGTTAAGCGTCCAACTCTTGATTTCAGCTCAGGTCATGATTTCACTCATGGTTTGTGGGATCGAGCCCCGCGTAGGGCTCTGTGCGGACAGCCTGGAGTTCTCTCTCAACTTTCCTCTCTGCCTCTCCCCGGCTCTTTCTCTCTCTCTCTCTCTCTTAAAATAAATAAACTTTAAAACAATTTAAAAAATCAAAACAAAACCCCTTGTGCCTTGGGGCCTCGGCCACAGCTGAGCATCCAGAGGGGCCACCTGAACCAAGCTGGGGCCTTCGCATCCTTGGCTAGGGAACTTGAACCTTGAAGGGATTCATGGATTCAAGTCAGGCTGTAGGAGGGGCTGACTAGAGCCCCTCTAAGGAGCCAGGACGGCTGAGCTTTCCAAGCTGGGCGTGTGTCTGTCTCCTTCCAGACCTTCCGTCTGCTCTGCATGCAGGGGAATGCATTGAAAGGGAGGCTCGGGCATTTCTTACACCTTGCTATTTCCACTGTGTCTTTAGCAGTGGCCTCATCTCTTGTGTGGGTATCTTCAGGGCCTCTCACCCTGTTATCCCGGCATCTGATGGAACAGCCCCCACCATGGCTCTCGCTTCTGCTGCAGGGTCCCCACTTCTGATGCTGGCTGTCACCACCTCTTCCTGTTTTCCATCTGGCCCTGGGGGAGGTGGGCTTTTTGCCATTGCCAGTCTTGGGCAGGGGGGGGTTCCATCATCCTCTGGACTCTCACCTGTCGCATCCCCGATAGAAGCACTTCCCTGTATTAAATAGTAAATTAGTAAACCACTTTCTCCCATCTTCTACTTCTCAATACTCGGACTCCCAAAGGGTGGGTTTTTCCAAACCAAGTATAACCAAACGGACCGCGAGTTCGTCCACCTGCTACACAGGAAGCCAATAAAAAGCTGATGCCAAGCTTTTGCCGTGAACAAAGACAGGCTGTTTGCTGGCGTGGCACCACCCAGGAGAACAGGGAGCTAATACTCAAGGTCCCCAAGTCCCCGATGGCTTGCAAGTGAGAGTTTTTAAGGGCAAAACTCAAAGGTAAAGGGTCTGGGGTTGCCTGCTTTTCCGATGGGTCAGGAATTGGGTAAACCTCAAGACAGACTTGTCTTTCTGGTGCCATTCCGTCTGGTTGCATCAAGATTGCGGTCAGGGGTCTTTCCCTTCCCTGATCCGGGTCTGTGAAACATCTCAGCAATGTGTGCACTGATGCTATCTTTGTTAGCAAGGGCAGAGGCCATACGCTTTGTGACTATGTGACGGCACAGGCTCCTTCGTGTCTTGTCCTCTGGGCTACGTTTTCGTCACGTCAGGCAAAACAGGCTGATGTTTTCCCCAATTACCTTCAACTCTGGGCACCACGCCTCTCTGCAGACTGAACTGTGTGGACGCTTGCACAAGCAGGCAATTCGCTTCTCTCTGGACACCAGCTGGGTGAGCTGCAAGTGAACTGGCTTCCGACTCTACCTTCCTGGAGTTAGTGCGGATCCCCCACAACACTGCCCCCCACTTCAGATGCCAATCGCAAGCAGCGGGTCCCCAGCTTGCCCACGACGTCTGTCCAACCTGGCCAGACATCCGTGGTTTCTACCACTCCCTACTCAGCTTCAGTAATTTGCTGTAATGGCTCAGGGAACTCGGGGAAATGGTTACGGACCAAGTTCTTAAAGAGAATATAATGATACAAAGAACAGCCAGATGAAGAGGTCTACAGGCGAGGTCGAGAAGGGTCTAGAGAGGAGCTTCTATTCCTGTGGAGTTGAGGTGTGCCAGCACAGAGGAATTTTGAAGCTCTGTGTCAGGAACCAGGGACAGAGACCAAATGTATATTTCTTATTATACCCTCTGTTTAAAAGATCTACAATGGTTCTACCCAACTTGACCCTGACTGATTCTATCAAATTCCCCAGACTCTTGCCCTCCGTGTCTAAGATGTTTATATTTTTTGTTGTTTCTCTGAACTGCCCTAGCATCTTTCCAGTGATCCTCACCACACACACACACACACACACACACACACCCTTTTTTCCCCCAATGAGTTAAGCACTACCGGTTTTAGATGTTCGTCACCAGCAGAACC
Source organism: Panthera pardus (assembly GCF_024362965.1). Classification (NCBI taxonomy): domain Eukaryota; kingdom Metazoa; phylum Chordata; class Mammalia; order Carnivora; family Felidae; genus Panthera; species Panthera pardus. The sequence goes on along the minus strand of NW_026527002.1, from coordinate 74,393,335 downwards.
TTGACTAATTCAGTGTTTGAACCCAAACAGTGCTCTATTAACCAGAAAGCAATTTGCACAGATGACGTGCGTCATGGGAGGTCTAAATACATGTTTGAAGAGCAATGAATCGTAGTCATCAGCCCCTGGCCGACGCACACACATGCATGCCGGTGGCAGATCTGCAGTCTTAATTTGTGCTCGGTCCTCGCCTTTACAGAGAGTTTGCTCTTCTCCATCGCAGCCTGACTCCACTGCCTCAAGGTTTCGCGTCTGTGTCAAACATCGAAGACACGCGGACGCACAGACTCACTGTGCCTCCTGGCTTTGAGGGGACACGGGCAGGCTATTTCCAGGAGCGGGCATGGAGACAAATGTTCAGGACTCTTAGCAGGAGAAAACCTTTAGGTTTGGTCCGTAAGAGAGTGGGAGATCCCTTGGAGGAAAAGGAAAGAGAATAGTTAGGGATTTCCCAAGGGAGCGGGGGCGACTCTTGGGGTCTGCTTGCCCAGAGCTCCCCCAAGGAAGGAAGGTGCAATGGGGTGTCAAAGAGGCAGATCACGCTCAGTCTTGGTACTGACTCCAAAGCCAGGAGCATCTTCTGCAAAACCGGGGGAGGAGGACGGGCCAAGAGAGCTCACTCTTCAGAGTTTCCCACGCTTGTCTTCATTTCCAAGGGTCTCAGCAGCCTGGGGCTGCAAGAGCTCTCTGAAGGCACAGGGCTCTCATTTCATACATGAAGAGACGGCAGCTCAGGTCTGAGAAGCCACCCTGACGTCACCAGCCAACACGCGGCAAAGCAGTGCCTCGCGCTCTGCCTCTTGATGCAGGACCTGTGATACTGTGTGTCTGAACTCACCACAGCGGGATCTGATTAGAATAAATCAATCGTTTCTTTCAAAACCTCCTTGACTGGGAAATATTAGTCGTTAAACCTTTGGAGAGAATTATTTTGGTCAAATTACATTTCTTTCAGCTACACTGTGAAAGTGAGGTATTGGAGGAGACGGGGGCGGGGGGCTAAGGGCAGGGCAGGTGTCCTTTGGGCAGAGGTCGGCTAGGGGCGGATGGGAGGAAGGTGGGGGAAAGCTGCAGGGAATCCCAAAGTTTGAGACCGCATGAAGAAGTTACAATGGAAACAAACAAACAAAGGCAAACAAAACCAGGATCCTGACGTCCAGGGCCCCCATCCCAGCTTGACCACTGAGTGAGGATGGGCTTCCATGTCTGTGTAGTGGGAGGTTAGAAACCACCCCCATCCACCTGCTGCCCTGGGGCATAGTGAAATCACATGGGTAACCAAAAGCCCAGGGAAATGTGTAGGGTTGGCACTCTGGGGGTGAACGGTGGAAAAGACCAGAGCTCCATCACCTGCTGCCCGAGCAGCAGATTCTCGAATCTCTGTGTCTCTCCTACCTGCACACGGGCCCGGCTCTTGCACGGACCCAGCCTCATGGCGAGCTGGGCGCCCTCGGGGTAAGAAGTTGAAGATCCAACAACAAGCCCAGTCGAGGTTTTCTGTTCTTACCCACTGACCTGTCCTCAGTGCTCGGGTATTTTTAGCCAGCAGAGACCCCTTGATAGAGAATGGCCTCTCCCACATCCTCCGGGAAGTAGAAGGAATGCTTGGACAGAACACAGCGCACGGTGGAAAGGGCAGTCCTCTGAGGTTCACCGTGGTCTAGCCCCGTCTTGACCTTAACAGGGAAACTGAAAAAGCTTGTAACTGGAAACGTGTTGCTCCCAAAGATGTATCTTAGCTGAAGAAAAGCAAAAAGGGCACTTAAAGGAGCTCTTACTGTGGGTCCAGCACGTCACTGCTCCTTGACTTTGTTTCATCTGCTTCTCATGACAGACTTGCACACAGGGAGCGCCATTCATGGTTTACAGATGAGGAAATCAACACACACACACACACACACACACACAACGCAAATAGATTGAGGGAAGCCGGCAGTTAATGAGTAGCAAAGCGGACACTGGCGCCTGGGGCGGCCTGACCTATCAACCCATGTCCAAACGTTACAATAAACCGTTGATTATGTGTGCGCCACGAGGCGGGGGCCGGATTCAGGGCTTTGCGAGCACCGTCCCATTTCCCTCTTAAGACAGCTCCACCAGATAGGCCCATGGCCACCCCTCCTTCCCTACGAGAAAACCGCAGCTCTGCGAGGTGACGTCACTGAACCGATGTCACACAGGCAGACCTCGCTGCCAGATCCCGAGGCTTAACTGTGAGGGCGCACGGTCCCCTTTGTCCAACCCCAGCTGGTCGTTCCTAGGGGGAGTAGAGAGAGAGAGCGTGGGTTCAGGTGACCAGCACTCTCAAATTCAATACGGTTATGCTTCCTGCAGAATAGCAGTGCAGATTCTAACCCAACGCTGGATGCTTTCCTCGGCTCTCTGAGGGCTGGGAGCGGTACAGCCATCCTCTTGAGGGAGGGAGGCGGCAGAGATCCAGGGTCCCTCCTTGCTGTGCCCTCCCTGCACCAGCAAAGTCACCCTTGGGGAGAAAACTTCCAGACATCTGTCCAAAGTCACCTTTTCTTTTATTATCCGCACAACGTACAGGTAGTGTTCTCCTAGCGGTAACTGACAGCCTCTTCTTAAATATCCGGGATAATAAGGACACTATGGAAACTTGCAGAGACTCAAGGTTCTCAATGACACGCATGTTTTGTGCTTTTGCCCTGTGTTGGGTTTTAGCACGCCTTGGGCACGGATCATGGGTTGCAGATTCCCATCCTACCCTGACAGTGGGAATTTTCTTTTTTAAAGAGTTAAAACACATACTTCTTGGAAATTTACATCAGCACTCACCGTGGCGTAGAAGTATCTGCTGTGAAGAGAATGAACTCCAGCTAAGCTGTCCAGACGGCACAGCCCCAGACCCATGTGGCTGCTGAGTACTTGAAACGGGGTGAGTGCAACGGAGGACCGGGATTTTTAATTCAGTTTTAATTACATTTAAAGAGCCACATGTGACTAATGGTGACAGCATTGGACAGCACGCACCTAGATAATTACTAAGAAAATACCACCCCGTTACTTTCGTATACACTTATTTTATTGTAAACACGGAGCGATTTCAGTTCGTTTACCCAGTGGGTTTACCTCTTGGCCCCAGTATTTTGCACTGCAGGGATTCACAGTTGTCTAAACACCCTGTGCACGAAATGAAGTACGAGAAAGAGGCCGTGTGTTTGCTTATTAGCTTTACACTGTAAAAACTCCAAGAGTCATAATTAAAAGATTAAACACTCAGAAATGCAAACAGCCTCCCCATCACACACACTCACTGCCTACCTGCTCCCTAACGGCATCGAGATCGAAAGAAGCGTAGTGATCACATCGAGTCTAGCGGCTTGGCCTGCAGAAACGTGCCCTCCGGGCGTGCGGGGTGGGGGGCACGGTGCTGGGGTCGGCTCTCGATCTCACCACGTTACTATCTCCCTTCCAGCAAGTTCTCTCTGCTGGAGAGCCCTTCACTCCTTTTCCTTCACTTATAAATGTGCTTTTCATACCTGGCCCTTCCCTGGCTCAGTAAGGGTTTATTCCCTGTTGTAATGAAATGACCTGTCCTGAAACATGGCCACCAGGACGTCTCTCTCTGGAGTCGCCTCCTGTCTGAACGGGAAATGTCATGGCCGCTCTGGTATTTAAAATACACGGATTCCTGACTCCAATTCGCAGACCTGGGTCAGAATGACCGCGGCGGGATCCGGACAGCTGTGTTTTCGTACAGCGCCCCAGGTGACTGTGATGTGCAGCCAGATCGGGGAAACAAGGGCCCAAATCATCCTCCTTTGACAAAGGCTTTTAGCAGTGGGGTCGGACGCAGAGGCCTGCCCCAGCCACAAGGGCTGGATGGGCCTGAATACCATCATCAGAGCCGTCGGCTGATCCTCTCCTGCAAGCCCTGCCAGGCCCCGCACTGGGCATTTAATATAAACTGTCTCTGCATAACCCTCGGGGGAAGGTGCTTCCGTTCCCAGGAAGACTCAGAAGTTTGGAGAAATCCGCTCTGTGTCTACACAACAGTTAGGTCTCATGTTCCTGGTCTGCACCAGGTGCTGTTATAGGACGCGGAGGTGCAGCAGGGAACAAAACTGCTGTCTCTGTTCCCAAAGACTTTGCGTGCTGATTGGAGACAGACGATTAATGAGTAAACACGTCGATATGTCCGATGGCAAAGGCCACAATGAAAACCAGCAAGGCGGGGTTCCAGGGGCCGGACAGCGGTGCAGGAGCTCTTTGAAGGAAGGGACTCAGGGAATCCTCTCCGAGCAGAGCCTTGAATAGATTGACAACGTCTGCCACGAAGGATCTGGACGAAGAGCTGCGAGGGAGTAGAGAAACAGGTGACAGAGCCCTCAGGCCGGAGGGTACCTTGCTCTCGGCCACACAAGTAATAGAAAGCAGGCCACTTCCAGACTTCAAAAAGAGCCCTTTCCACTGGCCTTTGGCCCCTGGCTGTGTTAGCAGTTTGTTGCTAAATGGCACTGTACAACGGGTTGATACTTTCTTTCTCATCTGCAAAAATGCAGTTTGGCTCGAATGGAAAAAGCCCCCTTCAAGGGCAAATAGGGACTTTGCATGGGGTCGTTCGTGCCGGCACTGCGAGGTGAGCGTTGTGATCACGCCCATCTGACAGGTGAGAAGACCAAGGCACAGAGAGGGGAACCGGCTGGCCGGAAGCTCCCTAGCTACCACGAGGCAGAGGTGGGGTTTGCATCCAGATCTAACACGATAGCTGATCCCCACCGGCACATCTCTGCTCTAGTCACCGAAGGCCAGGAGTTGTAGAGTCCAGGGGAGACAGCTCTGGGGGCTGGGGGCTGCGATCTGCACCTCGGGGACTGACTCGGGATTACATATGATAAGAGGTCCCAACCTCCGTGGGGTGAGACATTGGCAGAATTCACCATGGCAGGTGCCCTCTTAATATTGGCTTTCAAAGGGAAAAAGAAAGAGTTTTGCATCGAGGCATATGGCAGCTGACACATTAGAGCATCATAGCTCCAAATTGCAGACTTATTAAAGCCATTAGAATAATTATAATTGAGAATTTACTTAAAAGCCCGTAATGACTTTTTAGACAGCCTTTTGCTTGAGTGCCTTCTCCCGTGTCTGTCATCCCCGAGCCTCTTTCCCTGACACAATCCTCCCAGACCCCCTGGGAGCCTTTGTTTTCTCTTTACCAGCATCCCCAGAGCCACAGTCTTAGAAGCATTATGGAAAAATCGTGCTAAAGAACGAAAGTGGACCTCTCCAGGCCGCTTGTCTTGCTGTGCTCATATCCTGCATTTCCTTAGCCTGAGCTAAAAGCCCTGTTCATTTGGCGAACTCCTACTCATCCTGCATGCCCCACCTACAATGCCCCACCTGAGACGATCCTCCTTCAGGCAGGTGATCATTTCCCCTTCTAGGCTCTTATAGTTTCTATGCACGACTTTGCTAGAGCTTTTTCAAATCCCAGTTTTACTTCTCTTGTTTACATGTCTGTCTCCGTCAGAAGGCCGTGTCTTACAATTTAATTCCTCCGGTGTTTAGACCCTGGCACACAGGTGGAGCTTAAAAAGTAACCGTAGGGGCGCCCGGGTGGCTCATTCCGTTGAGCGTCTGACTCTTGATTTCGGCTCAGGCCGTGATCTCACGGTTCACGGGATCGAGCTCCGCGTCGGGCTCTGAGCTGACAGGGCGGAGCCTTCTTGTGATTCTCTCTCTCTCCCTCTCTCTCTGCCCCTCCCCGGCCAGGCTCTGTCTCAAAATAAATACCCTTAAAAAACCTGTTAAAAAGCAACGGCGGCATAAGTTAGTAGATGACGAAATGAGTGAACAAATGAATTAGTGACTTATTCCACGAAGATATTGCTACCGCCGACCCTTCTCTGATATGAGAATGTGCATCGCAATCACGATCACAATGTGTATTGCAATCCCAAACGTGCATCTGCGAGAAGGACGGGTAAGGAAGCAGGACTGGGCCCAGGGAGCAGCCGAGCTGTGACTACGTCCTGACAGAGGCCCAGCCAACCCCCCAGGGAAGCTCTGAAGCTGAGGCAGCCCTACGGAGCTGCCCTGAGATGAGATGTGGAAACCGAGTCTTGGTGCCTCACCCCTGATCGGTCATGGTGCGCCCTCTTCCCGGCAGGAGGTGCGACCTTGGGCCTGGCGGCCCTCCTCAGCCAGGGCAACCCCCCAGGGGAGACCGTGGAGTTACAAGCTACGGTTCTCGCTGCCGAGGGTCCAGCTGGGCAAGAGCAGGAACCATCCCGGCCAGGATGGCGGACCGGTCAAGGGGTAGGGATGCGGCGTCTCTGAGACACAACCGGCCAGGGAGCATATGCCTGGCCCGTTGGGGTCCTCGATCCCTGATACCCCTTGCCTTATTTTAATTGTAAACACAACCGCAGCAGCCTTGATGTGACAGAACATGATGGACCGGGCAGGGCTGAGGGTCTGGGTCACCCAGCAGGGAAGTGACTGTGACTGCGGTGCTGACTGAGGGTGAAGGGGGTCTGGAAGGAGCATTGGGGGAGGGGGACGATGATGGTCTTTTACGGCCTGAGAACCGGCTGCAGTGCTGGGGAATTTCCCTTTCTAAATTTCCCCCGGAAGACAAGCCACGGGAGCCCTGCAGAGATGCCCCCAAGCCTCTGTGAAGAAAGGACCTGAGCAGTACCAGGGACTCTCCTGGGGGGTGGGGGGGTGGTGTGAAGGGGGGTCAGATCTCCTGCAGACCCCGAGGTCTCGTTGCCTCGCTGCCCACCCCCAGCCCTCGCTGTCTGTCCCTCGTTTGCTGAGCGAATGGACAAATGATCTGGAATTTCCAGGACGTGTTAGTGGAAGTGTTCCGCGGGAGATCAGCCCGCTGCCTCCATAGGCCCTCGTCGGAGGTGAGCCTCGTCACTTCCATCCCCGGGGCAGAGGACGACCCCGTCTACTCCAGAGGGCAGGTGTGCATCTACTGCCCGACAAACAGGGGATCTTCAAGCTCGGGAAGTGAAGCCCGAGGCTTTTTGTTCGCGGTGCCATTCAGCCCAACACCCGTTGTTGGCCAAGGGTAAGTCTGGGTGTCAAACTACCCCACGAGTGCAGTTAAAAATCAAGAGATAGATCCTGCCCCCCTCCCCCTTTTCTTTAAATTGCTTGCATGTGTGTTTTCTCCTGAGATTCCCCAAAGAAAGGCACCAGCTTCCTGGAAGGGAGTGGCTCTTTAATTTGCGTATCTTTTGTGAGCCTTGTTGAATGAGGCTTCCAACTTGGGCATGGCTGGGTCACAAACACAGAGTCTCCGGCCAGTCAGCCCTGGGAGTAACTCACGAAGCCCACACACACGGAAGCCTGAGGAAGAGACTTCCACAAGCCACACGGCCCTGAGACGATGGGTATGGATACTATTTTTTTGAAAATTGCATCTTGTTTTAAAAGTACTAAGGGAGCTTGAGTTTTTACAAGATTCCAAAATGGCTCTTTGTCCCTTTCTTTCTTTCTGGCATCATTCCAGGCACATAGTAGGTGCTCAGATAATGACAGCTACTCCATCCCTTCGTCTTGTATGCAATGAAGGATCCTTCCGAAAGATGAACAATTTGTCATGCTATACGTTTGGGGTTTTATCGAAGAGTGAACCTCAGCTGAAGAGAGAACTTTGATTATTCATTCATTCATTTATTCACACAAGAAACTTGCTATGTATGGGCACCGTGGATTAGATATGTTGTATTCTGTGAATAAGCAAGTGTGTGTGGATGTATGTACATTATATAAAACATTATGAGACCATGATTAGGAATCATATCATTCAAATCATGACAAGGTAGGTTTGGGGTTTTTTTGGTGGAATTTGACAAGCAAGCTGATTATAAAATATAAATGAAAAAGCAAAGCAACAGAAATAGCTGAGACATTCCAGGGGAAGAATCAGTGATATAACTTAGGTTACGAGATATCTCGATTTGATATCAAGTTCTAAGAATGAGGACCGTGTGCTGTGGATAAAGGGTGGACCCTGGGACTGAGCAGAGAGCCCAGTGACAGAATCTTCATCTATGAAAACCTGATAACTGATCAAGGGGAAAGAGTCAATTCCGGGATGACTGGCATCCATGTAGGAAAATGTTTTAACTAGGACCCCCTTGTCACATGATTTACAGATATCAATTCCAGGAGCCCCGACTCTATGAGGTTCAAGGTAAAACTGTAGAAATTTTATTTATTTTTTTAAAACTTTTTTTAACGTTTATTATTGAGAGACAGAGACACAGAGAGCATGAGCAGGGGAGGGGCAGAGAGAGAGGGAGACACAGAATCCGAAGCGGACTCCAGGCTCCGAGCCGTCAGCACAGAGCCCGATGCGGGGCTTGAGCTCACGAACCGCGAGATCATGACCTGAGCCGAAGTCGGATGCTTAACTGACTGAGCCACCCGGGCGCCACGAAACTGTAGAAATTTTAAAGGGAGGCACGGAAGAGTGGCTTTACAGCCTTCAACTAGGAAGGGATTTATTAAACACGACACAAAAGCACATACGATAAAGAAAACAAAAATAGACAAAATTGTCTACGTCACACTGAAGAGCTTCAATTTATCCAAAGGAGCCGTAGAGGGTGTAGAGATAAGCCAAAACTAGGAAGAAATATTTGTACGTAGGAAATTGACAACGAATGACTTTTCAGGATATGCAATAAGCTACAAATCAATAAGAACAAACAGCTCAGTAGAATCATGGGCAAAACAGATTCCATTGAGTAGAAAAGGCAAAATTAATGGAACAATCAACGTACAAAAACAAACACATCCTGTCTAGTCAGCAGGGAGACATAAAATAAAACCATAATGAGATGTCATTTCGCATCCACCAGATTAGCAAAAATTATAGAATCCGACAGTAAATGCTGCGAGGAAATGGGGCAATCCCTCCTCCCGACCGACGCTGGGTGAGTGTGGGATTTGATAAAAATCACTGCGGGTCGCAATCTGGCATCATGGATGGGGCTGGAGATAATGTGTGAGTCTGCCCCAGCAATTGCACTTCTGGGTAGATCCCTGGAGAGTCTGACGATTGCCCCAAGAAACCTGTAGAGAGTTGTCCACATCTGCACAAATTTTAACAGGAAAAATTGGAAACACCTGAAAAGTCCATTCCCAGCAGAAATGGGTTTTTTTCCAAGTGTGCTGTATTCACCCCCTGGAAAAGTATACAGCACTGAAAATGAAGGAATTGCAGAAAGGTGCAAGACTGAACGAATCTCGTGACGGTCGTGTCGAGGGGAAAAAAGCAAGTCGCGGAGAATACGCCGTATAATTCTGATGAGGCAGCGTGGGGAGGGCTGAGGATGCAGGGCAAGCTGGCACCCCACCCCCCATCCCCCAGGTGGGATGTGTGTGACATTCCACAGGCCCTCCTGCCCGCCCAAGGACACAGGGAAAGACGGAAAACAAATGGCCAAGTGACACAGGTCACCATCTTGCAGGACATGGGTCTCCATCCGTTTACGAATATCTTAGTGAATTATAAGAAAGAGGCAATCTTATCAATAGCTTAATCTCCAGAAACCTGTAGACTCAGTTTCCTGGAGCCCCAACATCACCTTCCCCTCTGCAGTGATATGGGGAACAAAGGCAAGAAGGAAATGGCAGGTGAAATTAAATGTCCTTACAACCTGCAGCCCATTGACAGATACTTGAGGCTGGCAGAGTAAAACATTTCCCTGGGAACTCCCTACCTGTCTAATGTTAATACCTTATTAGAGGGAAAACACCCTTAGCTTGACAAGAGCAAGGCCTCGAGTATCTTAGGAGTCCTCTCTAGCACATCAAAGTCCCTCTGGAGGCCTCCCTGTTGACCTCACCTCCCCAACTCCATAGTATAAAACTAGCCATTCTTCTCAACCCCGTGTAGCCCTTTCTGCCCATGGGTCCTGTCTCCTTGCTTTAATAAAATCACCTTTTTGGGGGCACTTGAGTGGCTCAGTCGGTTAAGCATCCAACTTCAGCTCAGGTCATGATCTCACGGTTCGTGAGTTCGAGCCCCACGTCGAGCTCTGTGCTGACAGCTCAGAGCCTGGAGCCTGCTTCGAATTCTGTGTCTCCCTCTCTCGCTGCCACTCTCCCGTTCTCTCTCTCTCTCAAAAATAAATAAACATTAAAACAATGAGTAAAATAAAATAAAATCACCTTTTTGCACCAAAGACGTCTTCAAGAATTCTTTCTTAGTCATCGGCTCTGGACCCACCATCACCCCCAAACCTCATCAATTCCATTTATACGAAGCTCAAAATCATGTACAACTGAACAATAGCATATTATTCGGGGTAACAAACGAGCATGGTAAAACTATTAAAAAAATAGGATGGCAATTACAAAATTCCCAATAAGGTTCAAGTGCCAAGGAGGGGGGCGGGGAGGGGGGGAAGTCTGGGAAGGGTCATGCAGAAAAAAAGGCAAAGTCATGGCATCGATTACAAGGCCCAGTCGACAGGCCGCCACACACATCCCCGTGGTTCTTTCTGCCTGACACACAGCTTAGGAATAGTGTTTTCCCCTGTCTAGTGTTTAATGTTATCATTAAACAAAGAATCATTTATTTCTGCCTGCGTGAAAAAAGTGAAGTCAATGGGAAAACGTTGATGGAAGGCTGACAGAGTTCCTTATTGACCTGTTTCTTGAAGGTTGAGTTTGCTCAGGAGGAAGGAGAGAGGGAAAAATTAAATATGCATCAGGCAGAAGAGACAGAGACAAGAAGGTGCAACTACGAATAGAGTTCGGTGAGGGTTACATTTAGATCAGAGATTATGGAAGGAAATTTGCATCGCAGGGGAGACCAGGTTCTCTGGGGTCCCTCCAAGCCTTAGAAAGGCATTCTGTGACCACGGGGATCCATTAAAGACTTTTGTATTGTAGTAAAATATACAGAACATAAAATATGCCCTTGTGACCATCTGTAAGTGCACAGGTCAGTACATTAAACACACTCACACTGTTGTGCAGCCATCCCCACAGCCATCTCCAAAACTTTTCCATCATCCAAAGCCATTAAGGAATTTCTGTCGGGTAAGTGGTAGGATCAGATTTTCCCTTATGGGAACAAAATCCTAACTTAAACACTAGGGACTGTCTGGCGGCAGGTGGAGGACCCGAGGGAGATGATTTTAGGGGGTCAAACGCGGCCTGAGTGAGGGACAGCAGAGCGCTGAGTAGAAATAGGGGCGGTAGTGTGGTCCTGGGCGAAATACACAGATCTGTGTGATGAATCGCGCGGGAGAGAGGGGATGGCGTCCAGGGTAAACCCAACTTTCCGGGTTGGGTACCTACTGGAGTCATTTACGAGAACAAGGTTATAAACAAGAAAGAACAGGTTGGTTGGGTTTCTAAGGTCAGCTGTGCTCTACGATTTCCGCCCACACGCTGCGCGAGGTAACACTGTCCCCCTCCCTTGCCCCACTCCACACCTTATCTCCCCGACCTCGATGGGCGCAAATCCTATTTCATGCTAACAAAGCGGGCAAAGGAAAGGATGGATTCCCCGTCATCTTGTGGTTTTGCTGGCGGGAAGACTGAATGAGTACGTGGCTGAGATCCAGTCCGAAGTGTGAACTGGCAGATGAATGGGAAGTCAGCCAGAGCCCTGGGGGCACCTCCGGCTTAGGGATCCGGTATCCACTTCTCCAGCTATTAGTGGCACCCTATGGCATCGGTCCCACTCTGACCCTCAGAGGCTTGCCCAAAGCTACATGGAGCTGCCCGAGGAGCCCCCACTGCCTGGAAGAGGCATGACAGAGGTCCCAGCATGGCACCTGACATCATCGTCACGCACCTGTTGATGGAAGCTGGCTCCCTGCCTCACACGAGGGGGAAGGACGGAGTGAGGGCTTGATCCCGGCCATCATTCTGCAAAGTGGCGGCGAAGACAGCCTCGGACTGGGAACAAGAGTGTAGACCGGAGGTCAGTAGACAACAACCCGGGAGCCAAACCCGAGAGGCCACCTGCTGTTGGACAGCCCAGCCTCTAAGTGTGGTTTCTACATTTTTAAACGGCAGGGGATAAAAACCCAAAGAAGAAAATGTTTTGTGACCCGTGAAATGAAATGAAACTCATACTCCAGTGTCCGTAAATAAAGTTTTATTGGAACACAGCCTTGCTCTTTCTTTCCCTCATTATTTATGGCTGCTTTGGGGTTACGAGGGCAAAGGTGAGAAGCTGCCACAGAGCCCGGATGGGCCACGAAGACCACGATATTTCACGGAGGATGTCTGCCCACTCCTAGTACAGACCTTGAGGGCGCAACGCTTTTGCTTGGGGCGGAAGAGAACTCTGGGTCAGTGGGGGTGGGGAGCGTGAGCCTAGCACCTTTCACCTGCCTGGGAGCAACCAGGGTAGTCTAACACCCAAGTTCGGCTCCCAAAGGAATGTCCAACCGTGGCTTTGACGGGCATCGTGAAGGAAAAGCTGCCCAGCGTGAAGACCCAGCGCCCTCGAGGGTTCAAGCCGAGAGTCTAAAGGATGAGTGGGTATTACCTCCGCAAGAGGAAGACAGACCGGAACAGCATTTGCAAAGGCCCTGGGGAGCACACAGACTTTCAGGAGCAAAGAAGGACCAAAAGGGTAACGTGGCCAGAGTTGGGTGATGGGGGGAGGTGGGGGTGTGGTAGGGACAGGCAGGGGGTCGGGGGGGGGGCCTGCCTGCTGGTCAGCAAGCGAGCCCCGCCTCCTTTTCCCACCTTCCTTTCCACTTGACTCCCCTTTCCAGCAGGCCGGATCCAATTTGAGCAGAGGAACTGGAGGAATTATCACGCGTTCACACCTTGGTTATATTATCCAGCCATAAACGTTCAATTAAGGAGACTAAGTGCATGCAAATGACCTAAGCTGTAATTTAGTGCGACTTGAAGAAAGATTGGAGGTGGTTTGGACAGTAGAATCACCACCTGTATCAAGTAGGTGTGTGCGAAGGAGATAATTTGAATAAGGTACTTAGCGCCGTGCCCGGGACATCGTAAGGGCTCGATATACACTCCCTATTATTATTATTGCCATCATCCCAACCCCACTGATCATCATTTTTATTTCCTGGACAAGGAATGAAATCATTAGTCGACGAGAATCATTAAGATAGGCATACTTTTTTTTTTAATCTTTGTTTTTAACATTTTCACGACTGTTATGGAGGCATCATCCTTTCTCTTGCCATTTAGAATCTTAAACTCATGAGATTATTTGAAGAAGATGAGACCGGGGGGCCTGGGTGGCTCGGTCGGTGGAGCATCCGACTTCGACTCAGGTCGCGACCTCACGGTGTATGGGTTCGAGCCCCGCCTCCGGCTGTCTGTGCGAAGCCCACTTTGGACCCTCTGTCTCCCTCTCTCTCTGCCCCTCCCCTGCTTGTGTGCCCTCTCTCGCTTTCGCTCTCTCTCTCTCTCAAAAATGAATAAACATTTGGGGCGCCTGGGTGGCTCAGTGGGTTAAGCATCGACTTCGGCTTAGGTCATGATCTCGCAGCTCGTGAGTTCGAGCCCCATGTCGGGCTCTGTGCTGACAGCTCGGAGCCTGGAGCCTGTTTCAGATTCTGTGTCCCCTTCTCTCTCTGTCCCAACCCACTCGTATTCTGTCTCTGTCTCTTTCAAAAATAAATAAACATTAAAAAAAATTTTTTAAATCAATCAATAAATAAACATTTAAAAAATAAATTAATTGAACACGATGAGACCACACAGGTTCTGCTCACTGCTCCCCGCCAGGAGACGCCAGGAGAAGGAGCCTCCGAGGAGAGCACGCTCCCCAGGCAGAGACAAGCACAGGTCGGGTCTCAGGGGGACTTGCCACCTCCTATGTCCCGGGGTGCCCCCCAGTCCCTGGAAACCCAACACCGGAGGGAGGGAGGGAAGCGTCTGCTACCAGCATGGGCTCTGGGTGCTGAGTCAGCCCGAAGCTGTAAGGTGAGTAATTGCCCTGTGGTTGCTCAGCTCTGACCCACAGTCTGGATCAAAGAAGAAAGCTCCAGAGCTTTCAGTCCTGCAGAGAGGCCCCTGGTCTGATGAATAGCGCGAGTGTCCTCATCTGAACCCTCTTCCCTTCCTCTTCGGGTTCCAGACCTCCCCGCAGCGCCGCACTGGCGACCTGTCTGGGAGGACCGTCCGGCCGCCTGGGCCTGGGCCTGTCTGGGGGTCGGGGGCTGCGTAGGATTCCTGGTCCTGGCCGCTGTGCCTCTGGGTGCTCCCTCCCCGGCCGCCCCGGCTCCCTGTTCGAGCCGGGGAGAGAACAACAACGAGGACCCTGACGGGCAGGGCTTGGGGACCCGACTGCCTGTGTCAAACCCAGCCCTGCCGCCCTCCAACTGTGTGATCTTGAACAAGCGACCTAACCTGTCTGCGCCTCATTTCCCTTACCTGTTAAATGGGAATAATAGCTAATTCCCTTTGAGGATTACATAGGACACGACAAGCGCTGAGAATGGTGTCTGGCATACAGTAGGTGCTCCATAAATCCTGGTTCTGCAAGCTAATCATGCCGAGTGCCTGGGTGGGCGGCATGAGTGCACACCCTGCACAGCCGCACAGGGCCCAGCACTTCGGAGAGCCCTGGCCGGGCCTCCCGGGGGGCTCAGTCGGTTAAGCGTCTGACTTCGGCTCAGCTCATGATCTCACGGTTCGTGGGTTCCAGCCCCGCGTCGGGCTGTGCGCTGACAGTGTGGATCCTGCTTGGGATTCTCTCTCTCTGCCCCTCCCCTGTTCTTTCTCAAAATAAATAAATAAACATTAAAGAAGAAGGGGGAGGAGGAGGAGGAGGAGGAGGAGGAGGAGGAGAACCGTCCGTGGCTTAATGCTTTGCTCTCACTGTATTGAAGTTCTTAGTAATTTTCGAGAAGCGACCCCACTGTTTCACTCTGCCCTGGGCCCCACGGCTTAGGCAGCAGGTCCTGTGGCTCCCATTTATGGGGCCCCTCTGTGCCAGGTGCTACCGAGGCACTTTGCAGATGCAACCCCGCAGCCTTCCCTTTGATCCGACCAGCTTGGTGCTCTCAGATGAAGACACAGAACTCCCAAGTGGCTCTCCCTAAAAGCTCACTGTGTAGGGGTGAGGTGTGGCCTCAGAGGCTGGCAGAGCGTCCCCCAGCCCCCATTCCCCTCCCCGGTCTCTCTCCGAAAGCTTGCAGGCTGCCTTCGCCTCTGTGTCCCTGATTGGAAGCTTGAAGCTGGTCAGAAGGAGTCTGGGGTCGCTGAGATAGATTTGTTAGATTCGTCCGCAAAGGAAACATCATCTATCCCAGATGCCTTCATTAAATTGTATAGGGGTTTATAGAGTAGACAGAGTGGGAGCTTGCGGGCAAGAGTCTGCTAACGTACGTGGTTGTTTTTCCAGCCAGTGTAATATGCACGTTCGCACATTCGTTACCTGAATTAGCTGCTGACCCCTGGGAAATTTTACCCAAAATCCCAATGCATAGCTTCCCTTAAGGCATCAGCCGATCTGGCGACTCTGGGCCTTCGCCCCCAGCTAGCCCACGGGGCAGGGCTGAGCAGCAGTTGCCCTAATTTTAAGGTGGGGTGTGGGCCTTGCAGCCAGCCAGGGCTCCCTCCCCTCCCTGGGGCCGATCTCAGTAACGATTCGCTCTTAGGGTCTCTCTGGCCCCCAATACCATCAGCTTCCTGGGCCCTGCAAGCTTTGAGCTTGACTTCGGTCGCAACCCAGAGAGGAACGGCTGTCCACAAAGGACACTGGTCCGGGGTCAGAGGAGCCGGGTGGACCTCCCAGCCCTGCCCCTGCACCATGAGGCCAGGCAGAGACAAGACCGCAGGCTTCGGAGCCAGACGGGCAAGCTCAAGGTTGATTCCCAGTGTCCCACCAGCTCAGTCTCTGTGACGCAGCGTGCGTGCGCTCACTTCTGTTCCTTCAGCTGTGACACGGGGACAGCAGTGCCCCCCTTCATTTGTCCTGCTGCCACACTGCGCCTGGCACCTTGCCTTCTTTGTCTCCAGCCGTCCCCGGATCTCTGCTAGGTGTGATCGCCATGAGCCATTGAAACGGAGGCCGAGAGATCTCCCAGTCACAGAACCAGTAACAGATGCTAAGTTAGGATCCAGCCCCCCACAGGCCTGTGTGGAGACCAGTGGCTTTGCTGTGTGTTCGGGGCGGGGGGGGGGGGAAGGGGGGGAAGAAGCAGCCTGAGGCAAAGGCACTTAGCAGGGAGGGGTTCCGGTCCCTGACTCGTGGGACTCAGCCGAGGGCCCGGGGTGGGAAGAGAGGTGTGCATTAAGCGTCTTACTCTGATCCCCTCGTGCCTGGGGCAAAAGGAAGAACTGCCTGCTAATCCCGACACCCCACGCAGCTCTGCTGTGGGGAAACTCCGGAGTCTGGAGTGGCCGGCGGGGGGCACACACTGTTCTTCCTCCGACGTCTGTGGCCCTGAGGTGGTCAGCAGCAGGGGAGGAAGGGGGTGACGGGGGCTGAGCAGACCCCAGGGAGCCAGTGGTGGCAGGGACGGTGGCCTCGGGTTCACCAGGTGATGGCCTGAAAGACAGTGAGAGAGCCTGGGAGCCCAGGTGACCCACTCAGAGCACCTGGAGGACACCTGCGTCTCCCGATCACATACTGTTCACATGTATGTGTATGCACGTGTGTGCACGTGTGTGTGTATATGTGTGCATGTGCGTGCATATGCATGTATCTGCATATGTATGTGTGTGCACGTGTAGTGTATCTATGTGTGCATCTGTGTGTGCGTGTGCACGTGTATGTGTCTGAATGTGTGTACGCGTGTGTATGTGTATCTGTATGTGTACATGGGTGTGTATGTAGGTGTATGTTGTACATATGCATATGTGTATCTGTAGGTATAGGTGTATGTATATATGTATCTATTTATATATAATAACACGTGCATATGTATATATTTAGAAATACGCATGCATGTGAGTATATTATGTATGTGCATATACCTGTACACACACTTATACATGTGTATCTGCATATAATATGTATATATGTGTGTATACATGTATGGTTACTTCTACATGTACATATGCATGTAATATGCATATATATGTGTGTACATGCATATTTATGTATATGTCTTACATAACTTGAGCCTTAGGATACAATTATCCAGTAAATGAAATTAAAAAGCCTTTGCAATGGGTGGAGGTGGTCGAAAGATACAAACCTCTGGTTATATAATAAGTGTTGGGAATGTGAAGAAGCATGACGACTGTAGTTAACAATACGTATTATATGTTTGAAAGTTGCTAAGAGAGTAGATCTTAGGGGCACCTGGGTGGCTCAGTCGGTTAAGCATCCAACTTCGGCTCAGGTCACAGTTGCATGGTTCGCATGCTGGCAGCATGGAAGCCCCTCCCCTGCTCGCTGTCTCTCTCAAAATAAGCAAATACACCTAAAAGAGAGAGAGAGAAAGAGAGAGAGAGAGTAGATCTTAAAAATTCTCATCACGAGGAAAAAAACTTGTGCAGATGATGTCTCTTCCTTACGATGGTCTGCGGGTGCCACTGTGGGAAAAGCAGATGATACCAATGGCCCAGCTGATGCCAGGAGGAGGGAGCAGGGAGCCCTTCCGGGGGCGGATGTATCTTTCGGCTTGTGCCTGCTGAGACAAGGGGGTCCGCGATGGCAGCTCGTCACCCTCCGCCCCTTAGCCACCTTGGCCGCACTCTGTCATAACTTCACTTCTCCCCCTGCCCCCACAGGGGAAAAAAAAGAAAATCGTGACCACGTGTGGGGATGGGTGTTAAGTAAGCTTATGGGGGTAATCATTTCTTAATATATATGTATGTACATTGTATACCTTAAAGTAATACAATGTTGTATGTCAATGATCTCAATTGTAAAAATAAATCAATAAGTACACAATGCTTAAAAGCCTTTGTACATCTTAGTACTGAATGAGGCCTCTGAGGAGGGGTTAGAAATCTTGAAAGTGGGCCTCATGCCCTGCTGTTAAAAAGGCAACCTACAGAGAAAGACAGATACCATATGTTTTCACTCTTATGTGGATCCTGAGAAACTTAACAGCAGACCACGGGGGAGGGGAAGGAAAAAAAAAACAAAAAAAGAAGTTAGAGAGGGAGGGAGGCAAACCATAAGAGACTCTTAAAAACTGAGAATAAACTGAGGGTTGATGGAGGTGGGGGGGGGGAGGGGAAAGTGGGGGATGGGCATCGAGGAGGGCACCTGTTGGGATGAGCCCTGGGTGTTGTATGGAAACCAATTTGATAATAAATTTCATATTAAAAAAAAAGATAAAATATAGAAAAAAAAAGGCAACAGACGAGGTGCCCGGGTGGCTCAGTCGGTTAAGGATCCTACTCTTGATTTCGGGTCAGGTCATGATCTCATGGTTCGTGAGATCGAGCGGAGTCGGGCTCTGCCCTGAAAATGCGGAGCCTGCTTGGGACTCTCTCTCCCTCTCTCTCTGCCCCTCCCCCACTTGCGTGCTCTCTCTCTATCAAAATAAACATCGAAAATATTTTTTAAAAAAAGCAGGCAGCAGACTTTCCGACGAATACATCAGAACGGTCTCTGAGACCTCGTTTCACCCAGCAGCTGAGGCCCAGACAGAAGGAACTACAGACACATAACCTCCTGTTTCATTTTTCTATTTCTAGGTGACTGCCAGTTATGGCTGGCAGGGACCGTTCACAGCCGCCTCCCCCTCTAGTGTGGGCGCCCCCCCCCCTTGCAGACAGCAGAGTCGGGGCGACGGGGCCTGGCCCCCTCCGCAGCGGCCTCCCCACGGAAAGGCAGGTGCCCCTTTGGACGCCCGACCTGTTCTGTTTCCTCTTTGGGAGCTCTCGTGAAATAAGGCACCTTTTCAACCAGCAGCAAATGAAATCACATGTAGGATTTCGGGGCCACTTCTTGAACGCCCCCCGTAACAACAAGCGAGCGAGATCTAGAACCAAAGCTGAGCTCTGAGCTTGGGGACCCGTGTTTGCAGCCCTCGCATCGACTTCCCGCTCACCCAGAACTGCCTGCGGGGATGTGCAGGAGAGAGGATGGTGAAGGAGGGCAACTTACCCTCCGGGGGTTCTGGGCCTCAGAAGGCAGGTGGGTGCTGAGACCCCCCTTGGCCTCCCCTTACAGCTCTCTGAGGCTCACGTGCAGGTACAAAGAATCTTCCAGAACAAGGCTTCCCAGGAACCCCCCAGGCAGCTCTCCTCCCAGAGCTCTAGCCAGCAACAGCTGGTGTTTCGGCAGCTGCCCCAGAGGGAGTTTTCAGATGCCAGGAGAGCCTTCCCGCCAGCAGCCTTTAATTAAGAGCACCATGATTACAGTCGCTAGGAGTCAAGAGGGCACCCCTCTTTCCTTAAACTTTGCCAATTTGAGCACAACAGCCTTTTCATGGGTAACAAGGGACCGTTTTGTACATGCTGACTTGTCTCAGGAGAGAGCTGTGGTCTGCAGAGAGAGATCTAGAACTCTAGAGCTCTCGTCACGCTTCTTACATTTGCTGGGAGATCACTGATTTCTTGCATCCGTTAGCAGAGTCTGGCAAGTGGCGGGGAGGTGGCCAGGATCCCCTGGTAATTTAGCGACAGCTGCAGGATCACCCTTCTAGCACAGCAGGCCACATGGAGCCCGCCTGAGCCAACATTTGGGGGCTCCACATGGTGTTATCATAAATAAGAGAGCTGAGGCTGCTTCAGACAATAAGCCCCCTCTGACAGTTCCCGTAAGCTTCTCTCTGTCCCGAAACCCACACCTGGTGACACTGACGTGCCTGGAAAGAAAGAGAGACATGAGCACAGACACCAGCCCCCGTCTCTCTTCTTCTCTTCCTTCAACCTTAGCTCAGACTCGCACAAGGCACCTGCTATGCGCTAAACCCCGTGCAGAGAGTTGAGAAAGCCCAAGGTCAGCAGAAGAGTCAGGAAGCAAGCACACCCTGCGTGTCTACTGAGTGGTGGGCATTGCAAGCTGCACACACACAGATTGAGAGGTTCAGACGCTTCTCTGCTTTACTCACGGCCGGAAAGAGTTGTGAACTGTTCACAGCAAGAAAGCCAGTCTCCTTCTAGGCGTGTGACCAGCTGTAGAAAGCTGATGAGAAATGAGAGGGGGAATTAGAGGTAAGGGTGCGTGTGTGTGTGTGTGTGTGTGTGTGTATGTGTGTGTAGGGACCTGGGGCTTCTTGACGCTATACTCATTGCTTCCTTATTTTCCTTTGTAAACTCTTGGAGCCTTTGATTACACGATTAGCCCAGTTGCATGGCGTTGATACAAGTTATCTCTTCGATTCTCAGTTTTTCACAGGGAAATGGAGATAGATGTCCTCCTTTTGACAAATAAGAAAATGGAGGCCCCAAAAGGTCGTATTCCTCACCTAAAGACATTCAGAAAGATGATGAGAAAGCCAGGAATACTTCCACAAGTAGTTACCAAGAACCTACCATATGGCAGACGCATGGGTTCGAGCCCAGGAATTCCCGTTACTCCCGCTCTACGAACCTGCCTCTCCGATTCCATTTGGGAAGCCAGTTGTGACTCAAATCGTATCGTGTTTGAAGAGAGAGAGTCCTGACGCTTGTTGGTTTCTGCCCTCGTTTCTTTACAAAGGCGTGTACTCATTTATTCACTTATTCGTTCATTCACCAATTATTTGTTGAGTCTCTGCTACTTTCCAGGCATGGTACTCGTTACTAGGAATTCACTGGTGACCAGAAAGAGACGCTGTCCCGGCCCTTATGAAGCTGACCTTCTAGAGGGGTGACAGCCAGTAATCGATCAACCATAATCGTGAGGGTCAGCTGCGAACTGAGAGCCACAGCCGGAAGGAAGGGAGCTCAGGCCAGTCAACCCAACTGGGTCCGGGAAAGGTTTCCCTGGGAAAGTGAGGCAGTCCTGGGGTCCAAGGTAAGGAAGAGTTCCCCGGATGAAGGCAAGGACCAGGGAAGGACCTGCTGCTCAGGGGGTCTCCTCTAAGACATCCCCATCTGCCTGTTCACAGACATCTCAACCCCATCCTGACCCAACGTCATCGCCCCCGAATCTGCCCTCAACCTCACTCAGTGAAGAGCTGTCTCGTCCTTAGTTCTCAGGCCAGAAGGCCGGAGACATCTCAGACTCCTTCCTGCCCTCACACCCCGACTCTAGCAATTACCCAGGCCTCTCCACTTTTATCCCGTATTTATCAAATCTTTCCCCTTCTTTCAATTCTCTCTACCAAGGCTCTGCTTGAAATTTAACCTTTCTTGGGGCGCCTGGGTGGCTCAGTCGGTTAAGCGTCCGACTTCAGCTCAGGTCATGATCTCGCGGTCCGTGAGTTCGAGCCCCGCGTCGGGCTCTGTGCTGACCGCTCAGAGCCTGGAGCCTGTTTCAGATTCTGTGTCTCCCTCTCTCTCTGACCCTCCCCCATTCATGCTCTGTCTCTCTCTGTCTCAAAAATAAATAAACGTTAAAAAAAATTAGAAAAAAAAGAAATTTAACCTTTCCATTGGGAGTGGGGAAATACTGAAATTACATCATTCGACCCTAGAGACACTGGGATGAACGAGTAGGCACAATCCCTGCCCTTGTGGAAGGTTGAGCAGAAAGTCCAACATTTTTCCATTGGCTTTCTGACGGCCTCCCTGCCTCCAGCCTTGTGCTCTTGACTCCAGACTCCACACTCAGCTAGAATGGCCTGAGTGCGATGTGAACCTGACACAGCCCATTCCCCCCCCCCCCCCCCCCCCCCCCCCCCCCCCCGCCCCTTCTCCACAGAATTCAGTCCAGTGATCTTAACAACATCACCCGGGGCCCTTCCCCTTTCAGGGCTATCACCTGCCCGTGCCCAGACCACATCTGAAAACAAAGACCCACAAAATGTCTCTTCAAGAGCTATGTGCGTGAAGGGAATAGATGAAGGACTATATACCCTTGGGCACTATTTAGTAGCTTTCTCATTTCGACTTGCTTTTCATTTCGCCAGGTGGCATGCCATACATTAGACACTGGGAAGGGATAAAAATAATAAGTCGCAGGCAATGTCAGAACAGACCAGTGGAGGAGCGCCTGGGTGGCTCAGTCGGTGGAGCGCCCGACTTCAGCTCAGGTCACGATCTCTCAGTTCGGGAGTTCGAGCCCCGCGTCGGGCTCGGTGCGGTCAGCACAAAGCTCGCTTCGGATGCTCTGCCCCCCTCTCTCGCTGTCCCCCCACCTCTATGTTTTTCTCAAATGAATAAGCATTGGTGAAAAAAAAATAGATGGCTGGAGGAGGATGAGTGTTTTGCCGAATCCACTGTGGGATTTTCCTGCTTTGTAGTTAGAGACAAATTTAACCCTTCCTCTGCCTGAAGGCACCGTGGCCATCAAAAGCCTAGAGGCTTATAGCTAAAGTGGCCCAGAGGTGGTGGCCCCTGTCAGCTCTAATCGCCTGAACGAAAACACTTCACCCCTGTCTACTTTGCACTAATCTCAGGAAAGGCCTGAGGTCACCTTTTCAAACCTCAAGCGTAGCCCTCCAGAGCTGCTCCCTTTCAAATTCAGGAACAAATATGGAAAGGCCCGATGGATGTTCCTGTAACTGTATGTACGATTTTCATTTTCAAATCAGGAGGATTATCCTTAGCTGGGAAACCTTTCTAAAAGGAGTTGCAAATTAATTGTTACTTACCGATTTTTGTGTTTAAAACAATGCGTACGGTTTTGAACTCGGCATCTGCCAGAGAGGAACATCAGGGTCAGAGCGCTCTAGTGCACAGAAGGAACACAAATTGGACTTGGACACGTCTGGATTTGAGTGCTGGATGCGTCACGCCCCAGCTGTGTGGCCTTGGGCAAGTTACCCAACCTCTCTGGGCACTGTTTTTTTCATATCGAAAGGACTCCTTGTATCTATCCATCCACGAAGTATGGTTTGCGAATATAAGGGCACCTAGAGTTCACACAGGGAAGAACTGATTCAGGGCCAACGGGAATCCAAATCCTTCTGTTCTCTAGAACTGATGAGCGTTCCTCTACTGGCTACAGTTGGTTACCATGTGGTGTGTGTGCTTCAACCTCCAAATCTGGCACCCACAAAACTTTTCGCCCTGGGCCTAAGGGTAGCCTCAAAATTCTTTCAACGTCCACTCAATGCAATGTCAGCCCACCAGTTTGAGGTCCCATGAGAGGAAACATGTCACCATGTTGGCCCCTGACCCTTATCAGCCCAGAAAACGTGCATGATAGAGGCTCAGGGGTGGACTGAGGGAAGCAGGAACTGGCCTTTCTCTGGGTTTTCTCTGTCTTCCGTTCCTAAGACTGTAGACTCACAGGCCATCCGGGCTGAACCAGACTGCCCAACCTCCTCAGTTTACAGGCAGGGAAACTCAGGACAGAAGAAGCAAGGCCTTCTAGCAAGCCTTCCTTCAGACGTCTGCCTTCTCGGACTAGCCAACCATCTGGTAACAACAGCCAGGAGACTTCGTGCTGTGCGTTAGGGCTCTCTGACGACACAGGGAGGCTCAGATCCTCAAGCCCAAGACCAGTCCTGGCTCGTCCTGTGGCACCCAGTCTAGCGGACGTTGCCCAGGTTCCAGGAGCGTCCGGCCAAGGCCAAGGATGAGAACGGCTACAGTGCCTCCCATCCCAGTGGAAACGCCAGCGTTAGAGTCAAAACTGCCAAGATGTTTGCTCTGCCACTGAGACCGGAGGGACCCTGGAGATTTTACCCAGTCTGGGCCTCCCTTTGGGCCTTCCTCACCTACAAAACTTTAAATAAACTTGAAAATAATAAGAATAAAATAAACGTAACCATCGCAATCAGACTGAACTCACATATTTGTCTCCCAAACCACTTTGCCTGGCGCATTTCACTCTGCTCGGCGCAGGGAAGAATTTCCCTGGAGACCCATCCCTGGCCGCATTCAAGCAGAGACTAGATCATCCACGGGTCCGTCCTGCTGTTTCCAGGATTTCTGTACTTTGCCGAGGAGCTTCTAAAACCCTTTGAGAGCCAGAATTTCTGCAAATCTTTGATCTGTCCATCTGGGTTGCTGCCCAAGGAGGGTTAGGAGATGAACTGTGGAGAAAGTTAATTTAATCTTGTGAAGAGCCAGGAAACAGAGCAGGGCTGTTGCCAGAAAGACTCAGTGTAGTCAGAAGACAAGACTTTCTCATTCAAAATCGCCCACGGCAACTCCATCCTTATTAAAGTGGAATGTAAAATCGTAACGTGGACATTGTTCCTATTCATAAAGGATCTTATAAAAATGACTGCAAGGCAAGTTCACTGTCCCTCTTTACTATGGGGGCCATTCCACTGCTTCAGTAATACTGGGGATGTTAAGAGAGACTTACTGGGGTCACAGAGCTGAGGGTGTCAGAAGACACGGGCGTGATGCACGGACTGGCTCCTTTCTGATTACCTAACCCCAGTCATTGAACCCTAAAGCCCAGAACTTTGGGAAGTGGGAAAACGCTTACATGAAAAGAAAAAAAAAAAAGTTGACCCCAACTACCCTCAGTTTGCTTAACAGTAGACCCAGAGGCTCTTCCAGAGAAGGGTCAGCCGTGCCTTGTGACTCAAACAGTCCCGAGCAGGGCGGGCAGAACCTTGACGCCCTCCCTACCTTCAGCCTGCTGTGCCTGCCGTGGATGTGAGTCTATGGCCCCAGCCCAGGCTGAGATTTCCCAGCTGACACGACCAGGGTTCCACCTGAAATCCTAATTGGGATCTAAATCACCCACTGGGACAGGTGCGCTGGCCAGACCTCAAGCCCCGTGCCGGGTGACTCAACACGGTGCCCCTTGTGTGGGCCACACGCTGTAACACACGTGCTTGTCCTTGTCTGGTCCTCTGGTCCCCGGTGAATAAGTCCAGCTTCGTTCTCCCACCTGAGAGGTCTTCAGAATTTGAACGAGGTTGGCTGAACAAGTTGTAGTCCCCAGGCCTGGAGGGTGGCCCCTTCAGGATGGGCTCCAGCTTGCAAAGAGCCTAGCTCTGGGTACCCCCCCACCCCAGGAGCTCCAGCTGAGTCAGAGCTGGACGCCACTAATATTCCCACAAGGCTGCCCCTGGGACCTGAGGGTTTTGGCATCTTATCTTCGACTTCTTATCATCTCAACCCCCAGACCCTTCGGCGAGGGATAGGGCAGAAAGCGGTCTGTCCTCCAGTCTGGGATGAGAAGGAGGCTATCGAGCTCCTCAACTCCGGTAGGTGAAACACAAAAGAAATTCAAAAGAAATTCAGCTCTGTAGTGGGGAGGGTCCCAAAGTCCTACAACCTGAGCAACCGAAAATCCCTATTGTTTTCAGAGGAGATGTGCCAAGGGCTCGGGAAGGAGGAGCAAACGGGCTGCTCTGGCCCATCCCTGGGATAGAAAGAACCACCAGGCACATTCCCTGCTGTCCCAGCTAACTTGTAGTATCTGACACCGGTCACTTCAGCCCGTGACATAGCAACACGTCTCCACCCACCCCAAGTGGCCCCAGCTCCTAACACACACACACACACACACACACACACACACACACTGTGTATGTTTGGGAGGTGCTCCCATCCGGGGCCCTGCAGCAGCCGGTGACCCGCTGAACTTCAGGGGATGCAGCAATCCTCGAGGTCGAGGGTGATTCCTGGTGTGTGTGTGCAGGGCCTTCCCCGGAGCAAAGGGGCTACAGCCCTCCCCAGATTCCCGAAGCAAGGATCTGGGGGGGCCATAGACACTAAGGAAAGTGAGTTTCAAACATTCTCAAAGCGCTCTGCAAATTGAAGAGTCTGGGGATGTAGTGTTCTCTGAGCTGACTCAGTCTCTGAATCTACACGTTTCCTCTCACCTAGTTGACAGGTGGCTTTTTACTTTTCAAGTGAGGCACGTGCCCTCAGTCCCTGTCCTGTCCTCTTGCTTTGCCGTGGCTGCGTCCTAACACCCTCAGAGCCAGAGGGTGGGGACTCACCCAGCGGGTCTTGGCTGCAGGAAGTAGGACTCAGCCCATCTGGCGGTGGGGGGGGGGGGGGGGGGGGGGGGGGGGTTTCAGGGTAGGGGAGAGCAGACTCAGCATGTGTGTGTTTATGCGCTAGGATCCGGATTGCTTGTGATGACATCTTAATCCCACTCTGAATCGGCATTTACACCAGGAAAAAGTCATGTACAGAAAAGATCATTAAAAACCTGACATACATCAGTGTTGAGAGGCATATCGGACATCTGCGTGGCTCAGTCAGTTAAAGCGTACCGACTTCGGCTCAGGTCATGATCCTGGAGTTCGTGAGTTCGAGCCCCCCGCGTCAGGCTCTGTGCTGACAGCTCAGAGTCTGGAACCT
The DNA here is from genome assembly GCF_024362965.1 of Panthera pardus. NCBI lineage: Eukaryota > Metazoa > Chordata > Mammalia > Carnivora > Felidae > Panthera > Panthera pardus. The sequence continues at coordinate 74,367,115 of NW_026527002.1, read as the reverse complement.
GCTTCGGATCCTGTGTCTCCCTCTCTCTCTCTCTCTCTCTCTCTCTCTCTCTCTCGGCCCCTCCCCCTGCTCACACTCTGTCTGTGTCTCTCAAAAATAAACAAACATAAAAAAATTTTAATATTAAGAAACATAAGCCTGCTTTTATGGAGCTGGAGTAGGCTCTTCCCACGCGTATGACCATAACCATAGTAATCCCAGGCCCTGCGTTAACAAAATACCACAGGGGCCCCTGGGTGGCTCAGTCGGTTGCATATCCCACTTCGGCTCAGGTCATGATCTCACGGTTCGTGAGTTCGAGCCCGGCATCGGGCTCTGTGCTGACGGCTCAGAGCCTGGAACCTACTTTGGATTCTGTGTCTCATTCTCGTTCTCTCTCTGCCCCTCCCCCCCTGTCTCTCTCTGTCTCCCAAAAATAAATAAATGTAAACAAAATTGTCAAAAACCCCCACAGATTGGGTGGCTTAACTAATGGAGATTCCTCGTTCACCAGCTCTGGGGGCTGGAAGTCCAGGAACAGCATGCCGGCAATGTTGGTTTTTTCTGAGGCCACTCTCCTTGACTCGTGGATGGCCATTTCTCCGTGTTTTTCCACACGCACACTGTCTAGTGGCTGTATGTCCCGACTTCCTCTTTTTATACGGACACCAGTCATATTCGATTAGGGCCCATCCCGAAGACCTTATCTTACCTCACTATATCTCTTTAAAGACTCTTCCCAAATACAGCCCCATACTAAGGTAGTGCAGGCTAGGGGCTTCAAACGTATGAATTTGGGGCATGGGTGGGCCTAGTTCAGCCCATAAAACGTGGCTGTAATATGTGGGGACCCTCCCTTGTGCCAGAAGCCCTATGTGACACCTGCCCCGTGTTACTCTTATCCTCACGAGACTCGCGAGCTCAGGAACATCTAGCCCAATTTACAAATGCGGAAACTGAGCCACGTTTAATCGGCGAGTTAAAAAACAAATTTTTATTGAGAATCTCTTACCTGCTAGGTACTAGGAGTACAAAGAGAAAAAAGAAAACCTAGCTTCTACCTTCCAGCAACATGCGGTCTGACGGGGGCAGCCTTCTGTTTTCCTAGAATTTTGATAGACTTTTGTGGGCAAGGGCAGTCCTTGTCTATGGCCAACATTGGAAACACACGATTTTATGTGTCCATACTCACTTAAAACTCAGCCCTCCCCTCACACCGCTCTAGTTCTCTGGAATGAGGTGAAAATGTACATATACATAATGTAAATTAGTCCCAACGTCAATGTCATGAAGTAGGGCATAGGGTTGGAAGATCAAATCATTTCCATAGCCTCGGCATTGCCACCGATTTTGAGACCCAGATACGTCTACCTTTAAAACAATTGTGCCTCCTTTTGCACCCTGCTATGTTTGTTTGCCTATTTAATACATATTTTTCTAATCAGTCTGTTGGCAAAGTATCTAAATTTGCAGGGAGGGAAAACCAAGGTGATAAATGTCAGTGGCTGGAAGAATATTACAAGAGTTTAACATGTAGTTGGAAACAGCTGGAACGCGGTGTATGAGGCAATGAGCTAGGTATGCGGCCCGTCAGCCATTAATTAATTTACTTAGGAACATGTCCTAAGCTCCTACTCTGTGCCAAGCCCTGGGCGAGGTTGTACAACAGAGCAGGGAGGGAAGCTTGGATTCTGACTCCCCACATTCCCCCCCCTTTCCTACTATCACAGCTTTTGATAACAAACCCGATCGTCAGTTTCCTTTGCACATTAATCTGTTCTCCCACCGAAAGCCATTTAATTGCATACTCTTTCTATTTTTAGTGGAAAACAACAGTCCTCATTTGCTGTTTGATTATGAACTGTCTCCCTCCCCACCCTCCTTCTCTATCTGTAACCCCTCTCTCTTCCACCATGTGAGCTGGAAGCCTCCTGGGTTTGCCCTTCCCCCCCACGGACTTCTGCTAAACACGCCCCCACTGCGAAGGAAGGCAGCTCTAGAGTGCCGGGGGCTGTGGAAACCCATGCTGGAAAACAGAGAAAAAGAAAAGGGGATCCCTTCTTCATGCGTCACCTCTTCATGTTTTACTCGCATCCAACACAATAGTCCTCTCCACAGTTTTTGGTGGAGGGGTCCTGTGTCTCATCCACTTGACAAGGGAAAGCATCACCAAACAAAGAAGTAAAAGAGGAGGGGCGCCTGGGTGGCTCAGTCGGTCGAGCGTTCCGACTCCGGCTCAGGTCATGATCTCGCGGTCCGTGAGTTCGAGCCCCGCGTCGGGCTCTGTGCTGACAGCTCGGAGCCTGGAGCCTGCTTCGGATTCTGTGTCTCCTCTCTCTCTCTCTCTCTGCCCTTCCCCTGCTCATGCTCTCTCTGTCTCAAAAATGAATAAAACATTTAATTTTTTTTAATTTTAAAGAAATTAAAGAGGAAAGTTTGCCAACATAACCTGCTTGGCCCCAGAAAGCCACCTGTGCCTGTTATGGGCACCAAAGCCATTGGCAATCATTGTTGAAATGAGACATAGTACTACTCACCATATGTGGACTCACACCAGGATCAGTCGTACCGGGGAAAGAAAGGGTTACCAGTTTTATGGCCAATTCCAGTTCAGATAATGCCAGAATTTTTCTGACCCTGGCGGGGGGGGGGGGGGGAGGTGGGGGGGGTGCACAGCAGCCCTGCGGGCCTGTGTCTTCAGAAAATGGTGCCCAGTTATTCTCCTAGGTTGTAAATGGAAGCTTTAACTATTCTTTATCTGCCTGTAAATGATTTATTGGACTAAATGGTTTTCATGTCATCTGTTCTGCTCAACCATAAATTTCAGAATCAGAATCTAAGCTTTGTTCCTCGCTGTATCCCTCATAACCTAGCCTAGGGCCTGGCATGCTATAAAGGCTTAATAAAAGTTTGTGAAATGAATAAATCAAAGAGCGAATGGATGACTCACGGACACTTGGTTCTCCCTTTTATACACAGCGTCTAAAGGTTTCCGACTACATGTTACAGTTCCTAGCTATCAGCTCGTTTTTTTTTCTCTGCCTGCAAACCTAGACACGTTGCCAACAAATCACTTCTAAAATTATGCGTTAACCAGGAAAACACAACAGGATGCAAAAGAAGAAGAAGAAGAAGAAGAAGAAGAAGAAAGAAGAAGAAGAAAAGAAGAAGAAGAAGAAGAAGAAGAAGAAGAAGAAGAAGAAGAAGGAGGAGAAGGAGGAGAAGGAGGAGAAGGAGGAGAAGGAGGAGAAGGAGGAGAAGAAGAATAAGAATGATTCTTTTGGAATAGATTTGGCAAAGGGAGAATTTGTATTACTCTGAAGTTCCAGCAAAGGCTGCGGGTGACCCTGCAGTAGCTAAGAGATGGGGAGCACTGGACGCAAATCCTGGGGGCAGCTGATGTTTCCTTGCAGGGTCAAGGCCTCCACATCCTCTTCAAGCAGAGGGGAAATGTTAGCGCCTTAATCGAGGATGAGGGGCCCGGAGCTTCAGAGGAATCTGGAGAGTCCAGGTTTGGGGACGTATCAACCCAAATGTTTCCCGGCCAGGGCCCAGAGACCTTGGCGTAGCAAACCTGCCCACGTGAGGAGTTTGCTTTCTTTGGAGCTTGAGTGTTCTGATAATTAAGGCCTCAGCTTTCCCTGCCTTCTCGTTGTAGGACTTGAGAGTCTCTTTGCATGTTAAGCAGGAGGTCCCTGGCTTGCACATTCAGCTATCACTTGCCAATTAATCACTCTCAGGTTTTATTTCCATCTCCCGGAGTATCAATTGCGCTAAGCAAGACCACTCCATTCCACTGTCCTGATATTTACTCTCTGCCCCATATTTGTAAAACGTCTCACACGTCACACGGGCTCATGTGTCCCCTCCCACTGCTGGCTGTCCCAGCTCACCAGCAGTGAAAGATTAACAAATGTTCTGTTGCCCAGCACTGGGGGCCTCTGGCCCCACCAGCCCCCCAGGGATGGGGACTTTAGCCCCAGACAGGCAGCGATGTTTCCAGTTCCAGGATCTTATCTCAGTAGCTTCTTTCTCAGGCAATTCCTAGAACCAACTCTCAGGAGCTGGGTTCTCCGGGAAGCAGATGCAGACGGAAATCTGAGTGCAGGAGTGATCTGTTTGCAGAATAGAAGCAAAGGACGTATGATGGGGGAGAGGAAGAAGTTCAGCCCTGATTCAAGCCAAAAGAGGCCTCAGCAGCCCACGAGGAGCGGAGAGGAACATCCAGAGACCTCCCAGCTGGGAAAGGGACCCCTTCCCCATAAAGGTGGCATGGCTGCCCGTGGGACGATGTCAGGAGGGGGCTGATGGGGGACATCTGGGCAGTACATCACGGAGCCCTCCCAGAGGGGCTCCTAACTTGTTTGCTTTCTAGTTCCCTCCAGTGGAGATCCGGGATTGAGTGTGCCAGTGGGGACAGCTTTTCACCACCAAGCCATTCGGTTACTCTCTTCCCATAAATCTGCAGGTGGCAGTAAGTGGAAGCAGAGACAGAAAGTCAGGCTCTGTGAAAGATGCCAGCCAGCAAGTCCCGGGACAGCCCGGGACCCGCCCCACCGATGGCAGATTAGGGGAAACTTGCCTCCAGAGGGAGAGGACGTTAAAATGGACAAGCAGAGAGAAGTAAAAAGGAGAGCTAGAGGCCTGAGTTCCTCTTCAGACCCACTTCCAAAGCTTCTCTGAAATTCAGCTAAATACTGGGACGCCAGGCTCTGTGAGCCTCTATCCTTGCGACGCACGCACTCTGTGCTCTCGGAACACACGATTTCCACTTTGTTTCTATCCCATGCACCGAAACATGCAGTAGACCTAACAACATGTCAAGTGCAATGTAAACGTTAGCTAGCTTTCTTTCCTGCTATTTAGGAGAGTGCTGATTGCAGGTAGCACGGGTGTTCTTATCCTTGCCTCTTGACCTTGTTCTTTCCTGTAACGATGTTCCCTTTGCTAGATGTTTGTGTCTTTGAGGGAGAATCTTGGCAGTGATTCGCGTTCTCGGTCTCTTTCCCCCATGTTAATTCAGACTCTCCCTGCAGGAGAGACCATGAGGTAGAGTAACAAGCCCACAGAATGTGGTGTGAGCAGAAGTGGGTTTGAATCCCCGCTCTAATACGTACAAGCAATTTGACCTTGGCCAAGACCCTCGAAATGCAGTATTTGCAGAATGCAAATGGTGATAATTACCATGCAATGGTGATAATTACATCTCTCTTGTAAATTGGTAGGAGAGAAACAGCCAATATTTGTGAGGTGCCATCGGGTGTTCAGAGAAGAGGTATTACCAATGTGATCTTAATTATCCTTACTCCAATCGCTTGGGTGATCTGGTGCCCCCTTGAATTAGTCAGAGTCCTTTCTGTTGCAAGGGACAGACCCTCCCTTTGCCCCCTTAAAATGTCTCCATTCAGGAAGGGAATCAGGACCTACTGGGCGTACAAGATTCGGGGATGGCAGGATCCAGGGTCTCGAAGGAGTCCTCGGGACTCAATTTCTCTCCCTTCTTGGCTGGTCTTTCCTCTCTGACCGCTTCTTCTCCAGCACCCACCCCTGAGCAATCCCAGCAGAGAAAAGAGACACTTTCTTCCTCCAGTTCCAGGAAATGCCTTTGGCCATCTTCAAACCAGTCCCTCCTGACCGGGGTGACTGGCTCGGCACTGGGGCTAACGTGTGGCATAAGCCTTCAGAGCCAGAGAGGGAAAGGGGAGGTTTCCAGGAAAATCCGAGCACTCTCCCAGAAGGGAGGAGGAGGAGCCAGTGACCAGAGAGGCTCACTCGACCTCCTGCCGAGAAGGTTCCCTCCTCCTGGTCCTGTTCCCTCCTTCCAGTGATTGGGGAGTCACCCATTTGCCCCCACGGTAGAGACGGTGACTCACTCTTCTGTGCTTTCTGCCGTCCGTTCCGAAACCCCAGTCCTGGGTGGAAATCGGACCGGCAGCCGGGCCCCCAGGACCCTGTTAAATGACCCCGTGGAGTGAAGGAGTCCTCTCTGTAACCGCGAGACTGGCAGTTGCACCCCCGTGCTCTTGCCAAGACAGATGAGGCACCGCGGCACATCCAGTGTCAGAGACCCAGCCATGTGAAGCATGTCAGTTTGGACTAGACTGACTTATTCCCTGGCCCTGCTTTGGTCAACAGTGCACGAGATCCCAAGTATTGCTGGAAACATCAGTCCCCCCGTGTGTTCTCAGTAAGACAGAAACCAGAGCTCTCGGCCTCTGTCCTACATGGAAGATTAGAGTCCAAAGCCATTTTGGAAATCATCAAATCCAATTCTGAAATAAGAAACTAGGAGTTTAAGATGACTAAGGGACTTTCCAAAAGCCAAATAGCCAATAACCTTTAGAGAGTGAATTTAAATAAAGGGCAACTGGCTTCTAGATAAGCGTGTCATGCGCATGAGAAGAAAATCCACAGGAAACAGTGAATTTAGGCTGTCAGCTCTCAGTCGGTAAACAGTCAAGTTAGTTCTGTTTCGAAACTGCCTCTCCCACTGACTGGCCCTGCTTCTCCAGTGACCACCCACCCTGACACACACACACACACGCACACACACACACACGCACGCTCCACCCACAGATTTCTTTCTGTCCTTTGCAGATGCTGTGTTTTCCTTGCCTCTGCTCGTCTTGCAAATTCTTTTCCCTTCGGCCTTAGACACGACAGCGTCTCTTTCTCCCTTCAGCTCACTGATTTTCTCCCCCTTAGAAGACACTTCCTCCAAGGAGCGCCCCCTTGCGGGTGCCCCTCGAATGCCCCCTCCAGGCGATGTGAAGGCCCGCCCCACCCTTCAGGTCGCTGGGATCCCAAAGCTGGCACCTGGCAGTTTTGTCCTCCGGGCTTCTATCCACACAACAGCAAAGAGCATTTCAAATCCGCCGGAAGGACTGGTGACGCACAATGGTCACCAGCACTGCATTTACGGAGGGCTCGGTCCCAGGTGCTACACTAAGTCTACCGGAGTTGTCTCATTTAATCTCAAAACCACCTTGTAAGTAGCTGTTAAGATGCGGGAGTTGAGGCTCAAAGGAGTTATGTGACTTGCCCAAGGACACAAAACTACCCTCGGGGAGAGTCAGGATTGCAAAGGGGGATCTGAGCACTTCAAACTCGGGACCCCTTTCCCCTGCAGGAGGTTAGTGAAATAATGGGGAGAGAACCATTTAAACTGTTAGAGATAATAGTTGCTATTGTGAAGACATTTTATCACGTATATATGTTCGTATATCTGTCTTTGCTAAAGGAGGTGACTCAGTAGTAAGTAATGTAAGTAGCCTCAGTCTCAGAAATTCTAGATCCCAGTTCAGTGCATGGCACAGATTAGGTGTTTTATTGATTGATTGATTGATTGATTGATTGATTTTAATTCACCTAAATGATGGGGCTCAGTGGGTTGAGCGTTACGATTTCGCGGTTCATGAGTTCGAGCCCCGCACAAGGCTCTGTGCTGACAGCTAGGAGTCGGGAGCCTGCTTCGGGTTCTGTGTGTGTGTCTCTCGCTCTGCCCTTTCCCTGTTCACATTCTGTCTGTCTCTCTCTCTCTCTCTCAAAAATAAATAAAATTTTTTTAAAAGTTGCTTAAATGAATGACATGGAAGGAGAGGGGAGCAGAGGGGAGCAGCCAGCGGGGAACAGGGGAGGGAAGGGGACATCCTCCCCAAGGCTCCCGGGACGGTCATTCTACGTGTGAGGCACGACTGGGACTTACCACACCTTGTACCGTGTGGTCCCCAGACTACCTGATAAAGCCAACGGAGGAACAGCTTCATATTGGAGAATGTGTGTAGCTAATCGGGGAACTCTGCGTGCCATGGCCAAAAATCTTTTTCAGCGTAGTTCAATGTGCGTATCCGCTGAGGCCATTACTGGTTACAACGATCCAAAGGGGGAGTGGGGTAGAAAGCCAGGCTCCAAAGAGGAGGCTATTGGGCCACGTGTCGCTGAAATGCTTCGCCCTGCTGATGGCCAGGTAGACAGCGTGGCCACGGGTCTGGCCACTGAGGGAGGGCACAGGCCTGGATGGGGTCAAGAGCCCTGACAAGGGTCTGAGCCGGCGGTGACACTCGTGAGTGCTGCTGAGATTCCTGTGTCTCTGTGCACAGGCCACACTCGCTGTCCTGCGACCGGGGTTGGGCACGGGCATTTGGAAAGCAAACCCGCCAGGGCCCGCTTCCTCAAGTGCATTTTATGACCACAAAGGCCATCCCAGCCAGGAGCCACGCGAGGCGAGCCACCGTCGGCAGTGTCATCAGCCTCCAGCCAGTACGAACGCTTTTTATCAGTCCCCACAATCTCCCTCCAGACGGCAGGGCTCCCTGTGAGTTGAGGGTTTTGTTGTTGTTGCTGCTTTTGGTGAGTCCTTGAAATACCGCTAGCATGAGGGAGAAGCTGAACTTGAAATTTTCGCTCGTTCTAAATGATTTAAATTTAAATCCAAAAGCTAAAAACAGAGTAACATATTTTTCCATTAATACATCATGGTTGGAAAACTTCTAGGTGTCTTTGGAGCAACTGAGCCGATTTCTTCACCTGCACATTTTATGAGATCGGAACGTCCGTGAAGAATTTCCGGAAGAAACTGAGCATCTGACCTGGGATGGGCTGCCTGTGGACCACACGCCCCGGGGGCTGCAGACTTAATAGGAGGGAAAGGATACAGAACATCTCATGAACAGCGTTCACGTTGATTACACATTGAAATGATAATATTCTTGGGATACGTCGGCTTAAGTAAAATACATAATTAAACTTAATTGCACCTGCTTCTTTTGAAAGGATCTTTTTAACGTTTACTTATTTATTTTTGAGAGAGAGAGAGAGAAAGAAAAAAAAAAAGCGTGAGTGGGGGAGGGGCAGAGACAGCGGGAGGGAGAGGATCTGAGCTGTCAGCACAGAGCCTGCCCCGGGGCTCCAACCCATGAACCATGAGATCATGACCTGAGTCGAAGTCGGACACCCAACCGACTGAGCCACCCAGGCGCCCCTTTTCACGTTTTAAATGTAGCTGCCCGGAAATTTAAAACCACACACGTGATTCGCAAAATATTTCCATCGGACATCCCTGTTCTAAAGGGCATGGCCTGACGAGGCTGATCATGCTTTGAGCAAGGGTGGAATAAGCGTCCAGGGAATAAGCAAGCGTCCAGGAAGAAGCGGGCTAGAAACCACAAGGCAGTAGGTCTCAGAACTCGTTCCTGTGTCTCCTGACAGCCTGTGCTGGGCTCCCTCCACCCTACGAGGCTTGACCCTCTGCTTCCGGATGCCGAGAGGGCAGTGCTCCCGCTGGGGCCTTTGCTTACTTCCGCACGTGACTGTCAACGGGTTAACGAGTCATACCTGTACCCGAGGTAAAGCAGCTACAAAAGCACAGGAAGAGCGTTCCGGGTCCTGTGCAAAGGTCCTGCGCAAAGGTCCCAATTCTGGTGTGCTTCCATTTTGCGGTTCCAGGAATGGGTTGAACCCAGGTATTCGTAAGCAGAGGATCGAAAAGTGAGAACATCAGATTCCAATAACCATCCTGACTCAGACCTTGCCTTTGTTATTCTTACCGCACCTCCCCGCATAGCACGTCGAGTTTACCTTGCACCCATGATCAGAGCTGATGCCCAGGAGCAAGGGCCGGGGCCGGGCAGTGCACGTTACATCTGTTCCTGCCCCCTTCTCACTCCTTTCTCTCCGTGTTTCAAAGCCCCACACCTCACACCCATTAAGATGGCTACTGCAAAATATAACAAAAAAATAGCAAGTGTCGGCAAGGATGCAGAGAAATGGGAAGGCTCGTGCCCTGCGGTTGGGAAAGGAAAATGGCACAGTTCCTGTGGAAAACGGCATGGCGATTCCTCAAAATAGTAAACATAGGGGCGCCTGGGTGGCTCAGTCGGTTAAGCCTCCGACTTCGGCTCAGGTCACGATCTCGCGGTCTGTGAGTTCGAGCCCCGCGTCAGGCTCTGTGCTGACAGCTCAGAGCCTGGAGCCTGTTTCAGATTCTGTGTCTCCCTCTCTCTGTGGCCCTCCCCCGTTCATGCTCTGTCTCTCTCTGTCTCAAAAATAAATAAAAGTTAAAAAAAAAATAGTAAACATAGAATTACCCTATAATCCGGAACTGCCATCTCTGGGTATGTACACAAAAGAAGTGAAGGCAAGGGCCCCCGGGCATTTGCACGCCTATGTTCACAGCAGCATCATTCACAATCGCCCAAAGGTAGAAACAACCCGAGTGTCCACCGACAGACGAGTCGATAAACAAAATGTGAGGCACACACACCATGGCCTGTGATTCAGCCTTCAGAGAAAAGGAAAGACCGACATAGGCTACCATGTGGATGCACGTTGAGGACATCATGCTGGGTGAAATAAACGAGACACAAAAGGACAAACGCTGCACGATTCCATTTAGGTGAGGCACTTAGAGTAATCAAATTCATAGACACAGAAAGTGGAAAGGTAGTGGCCCAGGGCTGTGGGGAGTTGTTTAGTGGGAACGGAGTTTCCGTTTCGCAGGGTGAAGAGAGTTCTGCGGGTGGATGGTGGGGAGGGCTGCCCAACAACGTGAACGCGCTTATCACCCTCAACTGTACGCTCAAAAACGGGGAAGGTGGCAGGGCGCCTGGCTGGCTCAGTCGGTTAAGCGTCCAACCTCTGCTCAGGTCATGATCTCATGGCTCATGAGTTCGAGCCCCGCATGGGTCTCTGTGCCGACAGCTCAGAGCCTGGGGCCTGCTTCCGATTCTGTGTCTCCCTCTCTCTCTGCCCTTCCCCTGCTCACTCTGTGTGTGTGTGTGTGTGTGTACATACTCTCTCTCTCTCTCTGCCCCTCCTCCGCTCACGCTCTGTCTCTCAAAAACGAATACATGTTAAAAAATGTTTTTAAATGGCAAATGTTACGATCTATGGATTTCACCACAACTAACATTCTATAAAGCGACAATCCAGGTATTTCTCTTTCCTGACACATCTCTGACCCTCATCCTCTTTCCCTGCCAAGACACAAGACCTGGCAGTGTTCATCCTCCTCCCGCCATGAACCTCTGCTGCCCTGTTCCCCCCGCCACAACCTCTTAACAAAAGAGGCCCCTGTTTAGCTTGCCTTCTGTGTATATCTCAACCCCGGCTTATGTGTTCCTAGGGACAGGGAGCTCAGCCCCCCACCCCATGCAGCCCTCCCACTGTCGGAAGAGTTTGGCCAGTTAAAATATCGTTCCTTAGAATTGTCCTCTGCCTCCCAGAATGGGTATTTTCTCCCAGCGGGACTGTCACAGTGCACTGGGGTTCCACAGAACAAATCCAATTCCCCCTTTACATGCAGTCCTTTCTGATACAGTTCTAATTATCTCCCCTGGGTTTTCTTTGCCTTAAGCTAATATGCCCCAGACACAAGTATACTATGTTATGTCACATACTCTAGTAGATGCTAGGGATACAGAAGTGAATGCGACTTGGTCCCTTCTCCTAAAGAATTCACCATATGGAAGTAGAGACAGACACTAAAAGAGACCCAGTAACTGAGAGGCAATGCCTTAGGGACACCCACTTACAGAAGTTGGGGAAATAAAGAGAAGCTTGGGGAGCTCCGGCAGTTCAGAGAAGCAGCAGTAACTCAGTCTGGAAGCGCAAGGAAGTCTCCTTAGGAGAGGGGAAAGACTTGGAGACTGAGCTGCCACGGCTGATCGTGTAGGTTGCGCACTGCATAACCCCAGCCTCTCATGATGGTTTCCCCGGAGGTATGTGGTACACAGTCTGGTCAAATCTGAAACAGCATCCCTACGGAGATGGGTCATTACGGGGAAGGCCAAGAGAAGGGAAAGGGGATTGGGGAAAGGCACAGTGTGTTCAGGGAACGGCACGTCACACCTTACGCCGGGGGGACAGATTTGAGGGTGACGGCAGCCAGAAATAAGGATGGAGAGGGGAGGCAGAGCTGAAAATCTCCAAGGAAGGATCCTGGCAGTGGTGTGCCAGGGCCTGCTCATGCAGGCTCATGAGGACCGATTGCATACTTCTCTTTCCCAACTTCTTGTTAAATAACATAACCCTCGTAGCTTGAAGTCGGCCTCGGTGGGAGCATTTACACCAAGGAAATTGGCAAATACTGTAAATAGGGCTTTTTTTTTTTTTTCTCCCTAAGAAGCCCATTGTTAAATATTTATCAGCACACCATCAGCTCTCAATAACTCCTCAAAAGACTTGGCCCAGACACAAGCAGGCCTGGGGACGTACCCCTGGACTGAACCCATTTCAATGCAGCCTAGACCCTGTGCCTCCGTCTGGACCTTGTTTCTCTCTTAACCCAGTTCGCTCTCCAAGGAGGCCATGAATCGCTACGCTCTCGCACACTAGCCTGAGCAATTCCAGACGACCCTCCGTGCTGTCGAGCCAGGGATCCAGGATGGGAGGACTTCTCGTCATCGGAATCCATTCCTTCCGCGTGTTTAACCGCCGACGGGCAGAGGTCAGGGTTGTGGGCCGTGTAATTGGTCACAGACCTTCTCTGGGTAAGAACCACCCACACTTAACCTCTTCCTATGCACGAGGCACTGTTCTAAATACTTTGCACACATTAACCCACTTAGTTGCCACGAGACATGAGATAGTGTACTACCACGCATCACAGAAAAGATACGTTACTTCACAAGGCCCGCAACCGACAGGGGGAAACGTGAGCTATTTCTTTCTCTGTGCAGGAACTTTTTAATTGGATATAATCACGCTCGTCTGGGGGCCCCTGGGCAGCTGCGTCGTTTAAGTGTCAAGCTTTTGATCTTGGCTGAGGTCCTGATTTCACCATTCGTGGGGTCGAGCCCCACGTCTGGCTCTGCACTGGCAGTGTGGAGTCTGCTTGGGATTCTCTCTCTCTCTCTCTCTCTCTCGCTCCCTCTCTCTCTCTGCCCCTCCCCTGCTTGTGCACTCTGACTCAAAAAAAAATTTTTTTTAATTAAAGAAAAGAGTTTAATCACACTTGTCCATGTTTATTTTTGTTGCCCATGCATGTGGTGTCTTATCCAAGAAATCACCGCCAAAGCCAATATCCAGAAGCTTTTTCCCTGTGTTTTCTTCCATGAGTATTGTGGTTTCAGATCTCACATTTATGTTTGTCGGCCATTTCGAGTTGAGTTTTGTGTACGGTGTAAGATAAGGGTACAGTTTTATTCTTTTGTGTGTGGATATCCAGTGTTCTCATCTTCATTTGTTAGCCTTTCCCCCATCGTATATTCTTGGCTCCCTTGGCAAAGGTCAGTAGACACGCTATTCAAGGGGTTTACTTCCAGGCTTTCTATTCTTTTCTATTGGTCGATGTGTTTTTAATGTCAGTACCACACTGTTTTAATCACTGTAGCTTTGTTACGTATTTTGAAATCAAGAAGTGTGATGCCTCCAAGCTTGGTTCTTGTTCACGATTGCTTTGGCTATTTGGAGTCTTTTGCGATTCCATCTAGTTTTTAGAATTGTTGTTTTCAGGGTGCCTGGGTGGCTTAGTCGGTTAAGCATCTGGCTTCAGCTCGGGTCATGGTCTCATGGCTCGTGGGTTCAAGCCCCGGGTGGGGCTCTGTGCTGACAGATCAGAGCCTAGAGCCTGCTTCGGATTCTGTGTTTCCCCCTCTTTGCCCTACCCCTGCTTGCACTTTTTGTCTCAAAAATGAATAAAGATTAAAAAAAAGAAAAAGAAAAGAAACACAACTGATTGCTGTATGTTGGTTTTGTATTCTTCACTTCTGCTGAGTTTGTTTATCTGTCCTTTTGTGGAATGTTTTGGGTTTTCTACACCTTAGATCAAGCCTTCTGTGAACAGAAACAATTTTACTTCTTCCTTTCCACTTTGGATGTCTTTTATTTCTTTTTCTTGACTAATTATTCTGACTTGAAATTTCAGCCCTATGTCGCATACGATGAGAGTGGGCTTTTTCTTGTTCTTGATCAAGAGAGTAAAAAGGCAGCCTGTGGAATGGGAGAAAATATTTGCAAGCTATATATCTGATAAGGGATTAGTATTCAAAATATACGAGAACCTTCCATAATTTAATAGCAAAAAAAAAATAATAAAAACCCAATGAAAAACTGGGGAAAACACTTGAATTAACATTTTTTTTTCAAAGAAGACAAGCAAATGGCTATGAGATATAAGAAAAGCTACTCATCATCACTCATCATCAGGGAAATGCATATTAAAATCTCAATGAGCTATCACCTCACAATTGTTAGGGTGCCTAATATATATATATATACATATATATATATATGTGCCTAATATATATATATATACACATATATATAATATAAATAATATAACATATAATATATATAAATAATAAATATATGTAATATAATAAATATAATAAATATAGATAAATAATATAATATATAATAATGTAATATATAATATTATATGTGTGTGTGTGTGTATATATATATATATATATATATATATATATAAAAGATAACAAGTTTTGGTGAGGATGTGGAAAAATTGAAACCCTCCTACACTGTTGGTGGGAATTTAAACTGCTGTAGCCACTATGGAAACTGGTATGGAGGTAACATATGACCCAGCAGTCTCACTTCTGGATATTTATCCAAAAGAATTAAAATTAGGATGCTGCAGAGACATTAACACTTCTGTGTTCATTGCAACATTATTCATAACGGTCAAGATATGGAAACAACCGAACTGTCCACCAACAGATGCATGGCTAAAGGCAATGTGGTATATGCCACAATGGAATATTGTTCACCCTTTAAAAAAAAAGGAGGGACGCCTGGGTGGCACAGTGGGTTGAGCGTCCGACTTCAGCTCAGGTCATGATCACACGGTTCATGAGTTCGAGCCCCGTGTTGGGCTCTGTGCCGACAGCTCGGAGCCTGGAGCCTGCTTCCGATTCTGTGTCTCCCTCTCTCTCTGCCCACCCCCCTCAAAAATAAATAACCGTTAAAAAATAAACTAAATAAAAGGGAAATCCTACCATTTGTAACAACATGGACAAACCTGGAGGACATTATGCTAGGTGAAACAGGCCAGCCACAGAAGGACAAAATATTGCACACTTCCACTTGTATGAGATATCTAAAATAGAGTCATAGAATCAGAGACTCGAATCGTGGCTGCCAAAGGCTGGGGAAAGAGGGATGGGGAAGCATTGCTCAGTGGGTATAAACTCTCAACTATGCAAGATGCCTAAGTTCACCTTGCTGTTCACCTTAGTATCTACAGGTAACCGTATAATATTGTGCACTTTAAAATGTTAAGAGGATAGAGATCGCGTTATGTGTTCTTCCTACAAAACAAAACACACACACACACAAGAACACAGAAGTTTGGGGAGGCAACGGATATTTTAGTACCTTGATTATAGTGAATGGTATCACAGGTGTACATGTACGTCCAAACTCATTAAAATGTATACATTAAATGTCATTAAATATGTGCAGGGTTTTGTTTTGTTTTGTTGTAGCTTAATTAGACCTTAATAAAAATAAAAACAAGAGGAAATTCTGGGATTGGAACTTCAGAGGCTGCCCTCAGAACTCATGCCCTTTCCTACTATTATTAAACTGCCTGAAACAGGAGGTCATACTTATCTATTGGATAGGTACCATGTGCCAAGACCTTTGCATATTTCATCCTTAAAAATTTTTTTTTAATGTTTATCATTTAATTTTGAGAGAGAGAGAGAGACAGAGCGTGAGCGAGGGAGGGTTAGAGAGAGAAGGAGACACAGAATCGGAAGCAGGCTCCAGGCTCCAAGCTGTCAGCACAGAGCCGGACGCAGGGCTTGAACTCACGAGCTATGAGATCATGACCTGAGCCAAAGTCGGACGCTTAAATGACTGAGTCACCTGGGTGCCCCCTGCATATTTCATTTTATTCCATCGTCACATCACCAAATGGTAAAGTATGTTGGATATTTGTTGGCTGTGGCCCAGCAGCCATTTCTTTATTACAGTTACAGCACCTTGAATCGCTTCGGGGTAAATCACTGTACTATCCCGCTTGGTAAATGTCATCCGGGGTGGCTGACCTCACTCCCACTGCAGGGGCACATGTGATCCAAGCATATGCCAATTCAATTCTTGCAGCCCTCCCCACGGGCCCTGGGGACTAGGTGAAGCATGGGCACAAGGCCTGAGTCAGGGCAAAGAAATTTAGGCCCAAGGCCCATGTTCGAACTGAAGGAAAGATAACAGATCTTTTTTCTATCAGACTTGAATCTAGGAATGGCGGCCTGGAACCACTACGAAAAATAAGACTCTGAAATGACATGTAAAAATAAAACTTTGCCATTCTGAGAGTTGTATTGCAGGAAGGAAGGAGGGGGAGGGGAGTGTTCCTTAACATACTATGATCCCTGGCTTTATTTTAGCAGTAAGTGAAACCTGAGACAGCCCCTTACTAATCACCTTGAGGTTAGCAGGGGACAAGGGGTCTCATGCACTCGGTCAAAAAGGCAAGGCTTACAGATGCTGTAAGGAGAACGTTAGGGGACAACTTGCACAAAAGACTGCTTGAGAGGTATGGCGCTTACGTACCCTTGAAGGACGTCATCATATTCATCCGCTAAAAACTAAGGAGCTGCGAAGGTATCCCAAAATTGGTCCGTGGGAGTACAGCCCAAGACCCGGAGAGGGGTCGCCCTGTTTGCCTCCGGAACTAAAACTTAATGATCACTTTGTAGCTGGTGTTTGAACTTACAGAATATGCGATGAGGTTCTATTTATGATGGAGTCTGAATGCCTCACTTGCCAGCATGCGGCTTGTGGGAAGAAAATCAGCCTGGGGGAGATCAGAGCTAAGAGATGGCAGAAAAACTGGGTCAGAACACCTGTCTTTGTGCCCCTGGACCAAACCACACGTAAGTATTTCAGTTGCAGGAGCCAGTGTCTCCCCTTTTCCCTAAATCATCTCAAATTGGTTTTTCTGTCCCTTGCAGCTGATGGAGTGCTGACTAATCGGGTTGGTATTGACATCCTTGTGTTAAAAAGTCAGGAAAGAAGGCTCTGCGAGTTTCCACGCGCTGGCCAGGACCACACACAGGATCCTTGGCCGGGATCAGTCTCTGGTTCATCTGATTCCATGGCATCCATGCATTTGGAACTCCCCGCTGACTCAACACTCAGCACCCCCTTCATCCGCGGTAAGCCCCTCCCTTCTGCCAGCCATGTTGCTCAAGGTGTTGGCACATCATTCACTCATCCTTATCAAAGACTTAATATCTTGGTGGACGAGGCATCCTGGTAGTCGTTTGTAAGAGACACAGAAGCAAACAACACAGTTAATCTTTCCGAACCGTTAGACAAACCTGTCTAATTGCACATGCGCAGTCTTCTCCCCTCGCTGGGACCACCCCGTCCGCATGCGTCCTCGGACCTCCTCGCACCACCCTGTGGTGCGGCCCGCGAGGGCTTTCCCCCAAGCTTCTTTTTACCTTCCTAATGATATTCCTTCTCGTCCCCACCTGCCCAGCCCCCGTTGCCCCGCCCCCCACCTGCCTGAGTCATCCTGTGTCTCCAGGGCAGCCCTTTGGCACGTTCTGTGTCCAAATCTGTTTGCCACTAGACAGAGCAAGTGGCCGGCAGGGACACCTTGGCCTCCTGTGCCTGGCAGGATGGCAACCTACCAACTAAAATATTCCTTCAGAAACATTTAAAAGTAAACATTAAACTTCTCCTTATCATTAAGTCGAGCCCAGTCTGTGTTTTAGTGTTTAATGTAGAAGCAATGATACCACATGACTCTAAAGAAATGTTCTGGAATTCTCCCTTCCTACTAATTCAGCCTGGCCTTTCCAGGACTGGCTGCCACTAGGCTGATGAACTTCCGGTGGAAGTTTCCTGGGACTCAGAACTTGCCGTCTCTTCACTGTTACCTCTCCCTGTCTGTCTGAGACCATTTCACCTGCAGCTCCTGGCTGGCTGACAGTCCCCTCCAGGGGTCTGCATTCCCCACCCGCCTGCCATGTCTCTGGTCCACGACCTGGTGCACCTCGGGCACCAGACGCATCCCTCTGGCGAGCAGGTCAGCTGCTCTCATGGTTTACTTGCTTAATTGGTCATCTTTCTTTTAAACTCAGAAAACCAATTCTATTTCAAAGCTAGAAGAACCATAGTCTGCTTTGGAAATTGGAGGAGATCCTCTCTCCCCGCTGAGAATCTGTAATCTTATACCCCAGAAGATGGCAACTCAAATACACTTATGAAGATGCACAATATGCGGGGGCGTTTGAAAACAAAATCTTGATCCCGGAGCCCAGAGGCCTGGCCCTGGGAAGCACACTCACGCAGCCTCAGGCAAGTCACAGACCTTCTTGGAGTCTGATTTCTGCTCAGGTCGTGACTTCCCGGTTTGTGAGTTCGAGCCCCGCATCAGGCTCTGCACCGACCGTGTGGAGCCTGCTTGGGATTCTCTCTTCCCCTCTCTCCAAAATAAATAAGTAAACATTAAAAAAAAATAATCATCCTAATGAAAACATCACACGCTTGATGCCGTATTTATCTCTGCATCCCCAGCAACCATCACAGGACCTGTCACATGGTAGGGGCTTCATGAGGGTGACAACGGTTAGGAAAGAAAGGAACCAGCATGGAGCAGGCTCGTTCTGTTTGCCAGGCACTGTGCTAACACCTGCAGATGTGCAGCTTCATTGCATCCTTTCTGAGATCCTGAGAGGCCAGTGCTGATGGGCTCTAATGCCGTGGGGCCGGGAACCTCCGAGGCAGATCTGCTCAAGGAGGCACAGCCAGTGTCCTCTGAAGTCCCGCTCCCAAACTCATTAGGCGAATACTGAGACACGAAGGTGTAAAAGAGCAAAACTTTAGCAGCACAGATAAGAACCAGCTAAAAACCAGTGAAAGGGAAAGGCCTCAGCATGACAACAATCATCAGGACTTCAGGAAACAAACAGACAAAATCAACGCGACTCAGTCGATCAAGGGAAGCATCCTTGAACCTGCTTTTTATTGTAGAGACTGCTGCCCGTCACTTGTAGACCCAAACCCTCGGAGCTGGGGCTGATACATTAAGGAAGGCTGTTGAATATGCAGGGAGCCCGGATTCATGGGGGAAGAGAGAGACTTCATCTGACCAAATACATTCAGAGAGCGGCAGAAAGTGGCATTTAACAAGAATGGAAGATACAAAAACCCTGAGCTACAGAAGGAATGTATCAAGGGTTGTCCATACAGAACAGACCTCCCCCAGGTTTAGTATCTTAAAATCACAAGCGTTTATCTAGCTCCTGTCTGTGGGTCCGGGCTGGGCTCTGCTGAGCTTACCTGGGCCGGGTCCCGCGTCTGCACTCGCCAGCAGGTGCTCGAGGACCTGGCCAGCTGAAGAGGCCGAGACCCCCGTCTCCCCGTGGGCTCAAGCGTTAGCAGACTAGCTCAGCCTTGTTTACGTGGCCCGCTGGACAGGCTCCCGACACGATGAGCAGAAACACACAGGACCCTCCGAGGCCCAACATAGAACTGACACTCGCGGCTGCCGACGGCTCCAGGCTGAAGCAAGTCCGTGCGCCAGCCTTAATTCAGGACATGGGGTGGCAGGCTGGTCCCGTGGCCAGGGCTGTGGCTACAGGGAGGAGAATTGTGGCCATTTGTGCTGACACCTACCACGGGAGGGGGCCCCAGACAAAGCAATATCCTCGGAACTCACTGACCCCAGAGAACATCAGAGGCTTACGTACCATCGCACGGCAAGGCAAGGCATGGTGGGAGCCCAGAAGCCAACAGGAGGGTTACAGAAGATGCTGTATGTTGTTAACCCTCCTCAGCCCCGGGTACCAGGGCGTTTCTCCAGCCGTGTTGGCAGCTTCTGTTACCGTCCACCACCACCACCCCCCCGCCTCCCCGGCCTGTATATGGACTCTGGAGTCTCTGTTGGCCCAGCAGGTCTCTTCAGTAAGAGCACCCCAATATTCTTTCGAGAAAACCTGCTTCTTCCCTGTTCTTATTTATTTATTTGAGAGAGCACACAAGTGGGGGAGGGGCAGAGAGACAGAGGACAGAGGATCCAAAGCGGGCTCCAGGCTCCGAGCTGTCGGCACAGAGCCCGACGTGGGGCTCGAACTCACGAACCCCGAGACCGCGATCTGAGCCGAAGTCAGACGCCCAACTGACTGAGCCGCCCGGGCACCCGTTTCCGTGTTCTGTTTGTGAGGCCGGACAGGGCTGACCCCTTCTCTGTCTCTAAGGTGAGCTCACAACCCAGTCCATCAGAGAAGCCATCTCTCCAGCCCGGGTTCACACGTGGGCGTAAGATCCGAGGAAGACCAATCACGTCAGCCACGGGAATGCTGTGTGGCCACCGGGAGAGGGCTGTCCCCTCACAGGGCCGCCATTTTGCAGGTGCAGGAGCCTGGAGCTGCCGGTGGCCTTCTCCACCCCATTCGGGAGAGACTGACACTGAGCCAGAGCAGAAGGAGTGGCGGAGACGAACGCCCAGTGAAAGTGGTACGGACTCGGAGGAGAGGGGCGTCCCTGAAGCCGGACGCGCCCTGTGAAATTCCTGGTCTTCTGAAGCCATTATTCCATTTTCTTCCTCCGAGGCAGATTGAGGTGGGTTTCCGTCATTTGCAGCCAACAGCATCGCTAATACGCGAATTAAAAAATATGCCTTCCTACCTGCCCTCGTGGTGCTTGGCTCTGTAGGGAAAGCATAACGCGTGTCCACACATGCTGCCCTTGAAGGGCTTTCTATTCTACCCGAGAAAGAAGAAGAATATGAATGAATCAGTGAGAAGGGGTGGGGAGAGGGGAGAGAGAGAGTGCAATAAAAGGCCCAGAAGTCATCCATTTGACAAATACCGAAGGCCAGAACGGAGCCAGGCTCCAGGGCTCCCGTCCCAAACCTGTGCTCCCCTGTCTACCAGTTAACGCTCTGGCAGTCACTGATCTGTGTGAGCCCTGCTGCTGAGACCGTCAGCCCCAACCGTGATATTTTTGCCACATTCTGTGGCACTTGGTGCAGACCTGACAGGTGGGGCAGGCGTCCACTTCCTCCCTGATTATTTCTTCAGTATATTTATTTATTGTTAAGTTTATTTATTTATTTTGAGAGAGAGGGAGAAGTGAGGAAGGGCAGAGAGACGGGAGAGAGAGAGAGAGAGAGAGAGAGAGAGAATCCCAAGCAGGCTCCACACCACCAGTGCAGAGCCCGACACGCGGCTCGAACTCACAAACCGTGAGATCGCGACTGAGCCAAAGTCCGATGCTTAACCGACTGAGCCACCCAGGTTCCCCTCTTCAGTATCTTTAAACCCCATCTTCCCAAACCTCAATTCCTTGGAAGCCGGCCATCCTCTGGCACTCTTCCATTGTCACCCACACCCACTTGCTTCCCTCCCTGCCTCGGGGACCATGGCTTATCACTGCAATCACTTCCTTGAAAACGACCTTAACTCTTGCCTCCGTCCCGTCATTCTTACCTGGTCAAGCCCCAGACCTCATCAATTTCTTGCTTCCCGTACACCCTGGCCTACAGCTGAGCGGTTGAATATTGCTGCAGGTAATAAACACATCACCTCGCTGACTCTCTGTCACTCCACTTATTCATTGGTACCTTCGGTTCCTGGATCACTGTCTTCCTTCCCTTCGATCTCATCATCATTCACGAAGATTTAAATATCCATGTGTATGGTCCACCTGCCAACCCTGGCTTCCCCTCCGATAATCTGTTCCTCTCTCCTCCCCCACTTCTTGGGTCTTTTTCTATGATCTTCTCTACACACGTCCGTGCGGATGCTCTTGACCTTGTCTTACCAATAACGGCAACCGCCTGACATCTCTTCCAAGCTGCATCACATGCTCCTATCACTTCTTCTATGAGGATACCCACTGCAAAACTTGCGGGGGAACTCATTAGCCCTACCAAGTTGTCATTTTAAGTTTTAAAATGCAACCTGGTCGGAGACCATGGCTCATTGCTGGAGTCACTTGCAGGAAAACACCCCTATGTCATTTGCCCCACCCCCCTCTCTCCATCATTCTTGGCCCATCAAGGCCCAAACCTCATTCATTCGTTTCTTCCCTCACACAGTGGCCTACACCAGAGATGCTGAATATTGCTGATGAAAAACACACCACATCGCTCAGGGACCTCACATTAACTTTGGGGCATCATATTTCAAATCAATATGCAAAACATGCCTGTTGCTCCTACTTTCTAAAGTGACAAGTCCGCATTTTCCCTCTTCTTTTTTTAAAAGTTGATTTATTTTGAGAGAGAGAGAGAGAGCAAGCAGGGAGAGGCAGATGGGCGGGAGGAGAGAGAGAGAATCCCAAGCCGGTTCCGCACTGTCAGCGCAGAGCCCGACGCGGGGCTTGAACTCACGAACTGTGAGATCATGACCTGAGCCGAAACCCAGAGTCAGACACTTCACCGACTGAGCCACCCACGAGTCCCTTCCCTCTTCTTGAACCTGTCTTCCGTCTCCTACTTCCACGCCATCCTCCTATTATGGGATACGTCACTTATGGGTAGAATACAATTTTGATTCATGGAGAACAGGGAAAGAATCATATAAGTTCTCATTCATCTTCCCTCTACCCATTCCAAACACCTACCCACATACTCTCCCTATTCTATCTTTTCATGAAAAAAAAAAGTGTCTCTGGTTCTCACGGGTGAGCCTCCCGCTTGTGTTCTAGAACTCACCGACTCTGATCCACTCAAGGACTTTGCTCCTGTCATTGTACCCTCCTTTTCCGTCTTCCCCAACTATCCCCTCTCTACCGGATCATTCCCATCGGCATCCCAAATGCTATAGTATCTCCCATCTGTTTCCTTTTCTGAAGGACACTTGGCAACTGTGTGCCATGCCCAGCTCCATTTGCTCACCCAGTGTTCTCTCCTCAGGTCATTTGCTTGGATTTCTGTCCCTGCTCCCCTGTCAAGACTGTTTCCCACGGGGTCACCAAACACCACTCAGCCGAACTTGACCCACATGACCACTGTGTCTTTCCTGCATCGCCTCCTTCTCTCGGCTTCTATGAGCCCACACTTCCCAAGTTCTCCTCCCAGCCCACGGGTTGTTCCTCCCCCGCCTTCAGTATCATTTCCTTGTTCTTGCTCTTCTGCTTCCCTCGGGGACGTGGGAGCCTCCTAGGGTCCTGTCTTCTTCACTACACCCTCTCTGATGTGGTCGCATAGCTGTGAGTGTCATCTAATCACTCAGAATGGTCAGGGCTCTGTTTGCCCCTCTTCCCTCTCCCAAATTCTGCAACCACTTACAGTCAAATGTCTACTGGACACCCTGACGTGATCTCAGTAGGGACGTCAAAAGTCACGTGGTCAAAACGGAACTACTGGGGCGCCTGGGTGGCTCAGTTGCTCAAGCGTCTGACTGTTCATTTCAGCTCAGGTCATGACTGCATGGTTCATGAGTTCAAGCCCTGTGCTGGGCTCTGGGCTGACAGTGCAGAGCCTGCTAAGGATTTTCTCTTTCTGTGTGTGTGTGTGTGTGTGTGTGTGTGTGTGTGTGCCCCTTCACCACTCACTCTTTCTCTTTAAAAACAAAACAAACAAACAGAAACAGAACTCCTGATGCCCCTCCAAGCCTGCTCTTTCCCAGGATTCCTCACCATGGTGTATCATACCTGGTTGCCCCAATCAAACCATTGGAAATTATCTTTGAGACTCCTCCTCGCCAGCAGAGCAATCGCCTGGCTGGCCAGTGCCTTCTCACCCTCGTCACCCGCGGATAACATCCCAACTCCTTCTGCAGGTTGATGGAATATCTACGTGATCTGGCACGTGCCTACATCCCTGGATGCATCCTGTGCAGCTTTCCCCTCACCCACTCGGCCCCTCCACCGGAGTCTCTCACCCCTGCTCACTCCCACCGGCAGGACTTTGACCAGCTGCTCCCTCTCCTCTGAAGGTTTGTCACGAGCCCCTCTCCCTTCTCTTACTCGGATCTCCACTGAAATGTCAACTTGACCAGGAAACCTTAACGGGCCCACCGCCGGTCACTCTGATGCTGTCCTTTCTTCCCTTTCCTATAGCTTCTGGAACACACATTGCACGTGCATCCAAACGATACAAGAGACCCCGCAGAGGAGAAAGAGGCCTGCAGGTGCCCGTGCTTCCCACTTTCTCACAGAGCCTTTTCCTGTGTGGTTTGTGCAACCAAGAACATCTACTCTACTGAGTTTTCCCAAAATTAAACAGCAGCACACGAAATAACTTTTTTCACTTGCCAAAATATTTTAGCTGTCATTTCATCTATGTATCCAACTATCTAGCCAGCTGTCGATCACCCATTTATGGGCTGCTTTACTCCTTTGAATGCCTACGGCGTCCTCCACCGAAGGCCCACGTCATGTCCTATGTAATCAGCCCCCGCAGTGGGTGTTCAGGTCGTTTCCAGTCCTGCCGTGAATATGCTTGTTCGGTGACGCCATGAATATGCTTGTACATGTGTCAGTGGCTTCACGCAGGCGCTGATACGCCTGTGGGATAAATTACCCGGGAGTCAAAGTGCTGGGTCGAAGTGGAAGTGTGTTTTAGATTTCAAGAGCTATTGCCCAATCATCCTCCACGGAGGCCGTCCCAGTTTACGCTCCACCAACCTCTGCCGAACAGACATCACTTTCTTTTTTTTTTCTTTAACGTTTATTTATTTATTTTGAGAGAGAGGGAGAGAGAGTGCACGAGAAAGGGAGGGGCAGAGAGAGAGAGAGAATCCCAAGCCGGCTCTGTGCTGTCAGTGCGGAGCCCGACACGGGGCTTGAACTCACAACCGTGCGATCCCGAACTGAGGCAAAACCAAGAGGTCTACACATGACCGGCTGAGTCACCCAGGTGCTCCCAAACACCCCCTTCCAGTAGTGACTGTTGGTGTCTATCTCCCACCATGGCAGAAACCAGTTCATTGCTGTTGGACCTTCAAGTGCTGAGATTACTGTCTGGTAAGCTCCCAATAAATAGTTTTGGAATAAATGAATAAACAAGGAAAAATACACAGAATGAGAAGAACAAGAGGCTTGACATCCAATTAACACCAAGTCTTAGTGCTCCGGTCTGTCAGAACTGTGTGGCCTGGGGCACATTACTTAACCACTCGGAACCCCATTTCCTCATCCGGTAAACGGAGAAAATAATAATCCTTACTTCAAAGACTTACTCCCAGGACCAAAGAGGAGAACCATGAGTCGAGTATTTTATGACCGTAGACAGCCACTTACCCCATGCAGTTACTAAGACCCCGGGATGATCTGAAGCCATAGTCAGCTAAAAGGCAAGTCCTAAATAAACAGGACATTTCAACTTAGTGATGGCAAGTGTTGAACCCCATAAGCGTCTGATTCAATCTGTATAAACCACAAGGATAACCGGGCAGGGTTTCCACTCGCTAGTCCTCATTTGCAGGGAAGGTCGTTCGCCAGCAAACATTCCCTACAGAGAACCTGATGTCTGGAACCCCAAGCTTAAGGTCTATCAGAGAAATCAGGGCACACGCCATCCGGCCACCACACCAACGACCAGCACTAATATTCTAGTTGATCCGAAACCTGTCCACTTACAGAGACCACTGATGGCTGGCATGAGAAGGATAGTAGTAAGAGGATATATTTTAGCATGGATCAGGGGAGACGCTTTTTTTTTTTCAGGGATGCAAGGGGTTCCTTCTTTTATTTATTTTTTATTTTTTATTTTTTTCTTAAGGGGTCCTTTCTTAAAGGTAGAAAACCGCCCCCAGAAAGTGGGCAAATAAAGAATTTAACAACTCCTGCGGGAACTAGCCAGAACCAATTATAATTAGCGCTGGCCGGGCTTAGCATGGCACGTCTACTGGAAAACTCCATGCTGAGAGATGGAGTGTCTTTATTGGGAGACAGGGCTGGCTGGTCTCCAGAAATC
Source organism: Panthera pardus (assembly GCF_024362965.1). Taxonomy (NCBI): domain Eukaryota; kingdom Metazoa; phylum Chordata; class Mammalia; order Carnivora; family Felidae; genus Panthera; species Panthera pardus. The sequence continues at coordinate 74,341,293 of NW_026527002.1, read as the reverse complement.
ACTGGGCGTAAGGCTGCCTCGCTGTCTCTGTTTTAGATTGTGATTGACCACGAAATAGCTGCCCAAATTGAGACGCCTGCCCAGACCTGGGCCTGACGGAACAATTGGCCAGTGCAGCCCTGGAGACCGCGGGGGCAGGAGCGGGTAATTGACAGAGAACTCATTACCGGAAGCGAAGAACCGCAGCGCAGACCAGGAACCGACACCAGCAGAGCCTGAGGGCGCAGGCGTTGGAATCAGTGGGAACAGACAGCCAGAATGGTATGCGTCACAATGCACAGGGAGCTCCGGTTTTGAAACCCGACCCTGCCGAGCTCTCCTTGCGACTCCGGACACGCTCGGCTGGCCTCTGTGAGCCTTTTACCACCTGAGAAACAGAGAGGAGAAAAAAAAAAAAAAATCTTTAGAGAGAGCAAAATAAGGATGCAGCGCTTGTGACACTGAGGGTCATTTTATAACAGCCAACACCTATCTCGCGTCTCAGAATCCTAGAGATGCCTTAAGTAATTTAAACCTGACAGCAAGGACTATGCTGTTATTCTTGCCATTTTACAGATAAGAAGACCAAAGAAAAGAGATTTGTGGAATTGCCCAAGGTCACGTAGCTAGAAGCTGGCAAGGCTTGAATTTTAACTTGGACAGGCTATAACAAATAGGGAAGAGAACCCTTCCAGGTCTGGCAGAAAGTCTGTGCTGAGTAAAAACGAGTTCCTTCTTTCTCCCACCGCCCCCTCCTCCAACCCACCAATGAGCATTCCAGACTAATTTTAAATCTAACCCCCGCCCCCTCAAGCTGGAGAGGAGCAGACTTTTCTATATTCCCCTACATTGGTGGGAATTCAAAACTCCTCTCGTTGGTTCCCAAAAGACCGAGCCCCGTATAGTAACCTCCTCATGTCTGCCGTTGACCTTCAAGGGTAAGAATGATATGAGTGGATTGAGTCTGGGGAAAAACAGTCTCCCTGTAGAGAGACCAGAGGAGCAGAGTTTTGAGGCCCGAACATTCCAGGCCCTGGAGGGTGGCATGGCCCTATCGGGGGGAACTGGAGCAGACTGGAAAAGGAAAGACGGGGAAATGTAGGTGCAGCCAAATTGTTAAAGATCTCAACCATTGTGGGGCGCCTGGGTGGCTCAGTTGGTTAAGCGTCCGACTTCGGCTCAGGTCATGATCTCACGGCTTGTGAGTTCAAGCCCCGAGTCAGGCTCTGGGCTGATAGCTCAGAGCCTGGAGCCTGTTTCAGATTCTGTGTCTCCCTCTCTCTGCCCCTCCCCTGTTCACACTCTGTCTCAAAAATAAATAAACATTAAAAAAAAAAATTTTTTTTTAAAGATCTCGACCATCGTGCCAAAGGGTTTAGAGTTGATTTTTGACAAGACTTAGCAGCCACCTGTGCCCCAGAGCAGGAGCACCCCCGGGGCAGGGAGCTGGCCTTATTTACTGTGTCTCTAGTGCCTTGAGCAGAATCCGTTGCACATGGGGATTCATCTCATGGCTTATCAATTTAGAACAGGAGAACATCCCTCCCCCACTTCCTAGAGGCCCAAATAACTAAAATAAGGCAACCACTGAACTGGGATGTCTGTAGGAGGGGGCCATGCCTGGCCCATCTCTGCGCCTCCAAGGTCTTGTCCAGGGCTCTCTCTGCACACTGAATAAATACCTGAGGTGGAAAGGCTGGTTACAAGGCCACCCAAGGCAGCTTCTCTGTGCTTTCCCTGGCAGGCCGCCCACAGACCCTGAGCCAGGGGTCCTCAAGTTCGTGTCATCCGTGTGCCCCAGAGAGGCCCCAATTCTCATTCCAGGGTCCTGCGGTAAAGGTGCTGCGTGAGACACTTTGCTGCAATGAAGGCCTTTTTCTCACTGTCCTGGAAATAGCCAGGCCGCTGTCACTTGGAACCCCACCCTCAGTCGTTGCTCTGTCAAAGCCACCTTAGACAGAAGGGCAGGCGGTCTGACCCATGTCCCCATTCCAAGTCGCACTTCTTCCTGGGAGCACTCCTGGAGGTGACTTCTATGACCCCTGCTTCTCCAATCGTGACCCTGAGCTTCAGACGATGTGTGCATGTCCTAGGGGCTCCTCCCTCCAGAGCTCGTGCCCTTTCCACCAGAACAGCGTGAGGAAGGAGACCACCGCTCCAGGAGGCAGTCCTTTGGGAGCCACAAGTCCAAACATTCTGGACCTTGAATTCCCATCTCACGGAGCCCATCCCCCTTCCGTGCATGTGTCCACAAGTGAAAAGTGTGGACGGACACGTTGCTCTCTGCTTGGGTCCATCTGGGCGACTGAGGCTCTGCTCCCTCAGAGGTGGTTGCAGCTGTGAAAACAAAGCACCCACAAATGCTGGCGACAGACCCAACAAGAGAAACAGATCACCCCCTGGGGGTTCTCCCCTTCCAAACATCAAATAGGCTCTGGATCCTAAAACCATCAGTGCCTCAAGATGCAGAAGACAATGGCTTCTCCCGGGGGCTATTCGCTGAAGATTTGGAGGCAGCGGGAGAAAAGGAAATTAAGGTTTTGCGAAACCCGCCAACTAGGCCAAGCAAGGCAGATCCTTCTTCCAAAGCACAGGACATTCTGGGTCAGCTAAAGCGGTTTTAAAAAATAGTATTGGGCTTAATTGTTCAAACAGGTCAAAGAATATATTAATAATTAATAATTAAAATTAGAAGCAGGCTTTGCACGGTCAGCGCAGAGCCCAGTGCGGGGCTCGAGCTCATGAACCGTGAGATCATGACCTGAGCTGGAAGTCAAGAGTCAGACGATTCACCGACTGAGCTACTCAGGCGTCCTTATTTTATTTTTTATTTTAGAGACAGAAAGAAAGCACACGAGCATGTGAGCAGAGGAGGGGCAGAGACAAAGAGAGAGAGAGAATCTCAAGCAGGATGCACGCTCCGTGTGGAGCCGGACGTGGGGCTCGATCCCATGACCCTGGGATCATGACCTGAGCCAAAATCAAGAGTCAGATGCTCAACCAACTGAGCCATCCCAGGTGCCCCTAAACAGACCTACTTTTTAAACAAATATACATGGTGAGTGCCTGAAGCTCCAGTGTTCAGGCATTTGGGTGAATAGAAAGATCTGGGCATCTGCCCAAGGGTCAAAGGTCACGTCCTCTTCCAAGGCTAAGTATGTGGGTAGGCCTTGACATGTAAGGAGAAAATCCAAAATTGAGGGCACGTCTGGGTCAGCCCATGACTCAAGCAGCCCAAGGGTATAGACAGGAGTCTCCACCTGTTTTCATATGTGTCAGCCACCCCAATGGCTCCCCAAACCCTCTGATTCCATTGACCCCTTCTCGTCCTGGCGCCTGTCTTGCTGAGTTGATAATCGTACTGTCTTGTGTCTACACGTCCTATATGCCAGGCACTCGGTATTTATGCTTTCCAGACCCACGGGCCATTCCTAGAGACTAGTCCCATTGGCCAAATGAGCTAACTGCATAGAGAGAGGTAAAATGACTTGCCCAAGGTCACACAGAGGGGATGTCTCTGAGTCACAATGGGGAGGCAAGTCTGTTCGATTGACATCAGTCTAGCCTCAGACTTCCCATTACAGAGTCCAGGGGGCTGCAGAAATGCATGGTAGTCGCTCGGGCAGAGGCCTGAAGATTGTCCACATGGCCCGGAGACATCCGTCCTGGAGGGCCAGCTCTTTACTCTGCCATCACTGGGCTGTGCCCCGGCCAGCTGCTCCCAGCACCGGCCCGCTGAGGCTTCCAGTAGCTGCTGAGTGGCAGCATCGAAGCTCCTCTCTCCATCCCGATCCGTTATTCTAAAGAAGCCCGGGTCTCAGGAGCAGGTGGGGTGTGGAAGACACGAAGAGCCAGCTCCGAACACGGTAGAGTTTCCCACCTTCTGCCACCACATTTGCGTGTCCCTGTCTGTGCTCCTTTCATACTTCAGTTCTCCCCAGGCTCTGTTCAGTCTCTTTCCTCCAGGCTTCTGTTCCGGGGCCTCCTCCTTCTCCCCCTTCTCTCAGTGTTTGCTGCACCACACTGCATTGTGGTTTTCTTGTGTGTCCATCTTCCTCATCGACCATGGGTTTGTTGTGGACATGGGGAGGGGCGTATCCACCTCTATACCCCCAGGGCCCAGGGCTCGCTGTCACCTGGCACACAGTAAAGTCTGAGAACACCGATCTGTCTCAGGCTGATGTAACTCGAAGTGGAAAGGGACGTGGGCGAGAGCCTTGGATCCTGGTCAATGAAACCCTCAGATTCCATGAACTCCTTCCCAGCTATCAACTACACCTGTACAGGCGAGGGAAGGAGGGAGGACAGGAGACACAGAGGGTTGAGAGAGGGAAGGGGGGAAAAACGTAGAAAGAGGGGTGAGGGAGAGAGGAGGGGGAGGGAGGCAAAGGTGAAAGTCCCTTTTCCGCCTTTTCAAGGCGCAAAAGTGCTTTCTTTACTCTGATTGGACCAACTTGAGCCAATCACTGTGGTCAGCGGTGACAGCGAACTGATTGGCTTAGGGCTGGGCTACTAACCCAGTCACCACGCAGCGCTCACCAATCAGGATTCCCCTTTGAGAGGATCTGGAGGCGGAGTCACGCCCAGGGAGGGAAGTCGGGCGAGGCGGGGCGGGGGGCGTACCTTGCTTGCTGAGCAACTTTGGCCCCCGCACCTCCTGCTCCAGGGCCAAACTGGCCAACTGCCTGCTTTTGTAAATAACGTCGGGCAGGCACGCTCCTCCTTTGTGCTGTGGTCCACGGCTGCTTTTGCACTACCAGATGCGAGTTGAACGCGGCCCTGGGTTGGAAGATATTTCCGCTGGGGCACGTCACGGGGAACATGGGCAGCCCCTGCTCCAGAGAGCCCCAGACGCCGCTGCTCAGGTCCCCCAAACCTCTCTAGTCCCCTCCCTTTAGGCATCTTTGCTGTTCAACTCTTGCTAGCCAGCGTCCTTCCAATAAATGAATCTTTTTGAGGCTTAATTAGGCAAATTGGGGTCTCTTTAACATTGCATACAATCCGAATAATTTCAAAATACATGGCTCTCCCCTGCACCCCACCCCCAGCTCCCCAAACGCGCTCCTGGCTGTATTTCACAGCATCTTCCTGGGAGACGGAGCCCCGCCACAAGTTTCCGGGCCTGGGAATCCACATGAGGGGTAGGAAGTAAGTGCCTGTGTGACCCATGTTAGGGACTTGGTTCCCACAGGAAAACTGTGTACACAAGCAGCTTCGCGTCAACACCCCTTTGCCCAAATATTTCAAAACAGGGTCAGCCCTGAAGTCCAGCCTGGGAGAAACACAGAACTAATTGGAATACCAGACACTCCCCCGGCATTCTCTTTCTTATCTGTGCCAACACCAGCCTCTCCCCAGCTGCAGAGTCAGAAATGAGATGTGACTGCCAGCACTTTACGTTTTCCTGGAATATTTTATTGCCACGGAAACTCCGTTTAAAGGGTTAGTGTGGCTTCCCAGGAATCCCTCACATAGCACAGAGAAGTGCTGATTACCCAGGCGCTGCACCCCACGCCCGGGTGTTCCTGGGGGTCCGGAGCGCCCTGCACACTGGACCCTGCCCTGCAGGTAGGGCCTCGAGGCTGCGCTGGCACCCAGAGACAGCATGCCCACAGCGGCCAGGGCGCCCAGCGGGGGCATCTGAGGAGACTCCAAAGTGCCCGCTAACCCCCAGAGCTGTGCACTGTGGGGACCCTGGCCCGAGGCAAGACTCCTCAGGCAGTGCTTCTGGGAGATCACTCAGGGAGCCTAACATGGAGCCGCGCAGGTGTGGGGCTCCTCTCTTTAGAAGGGGGACATGAGGCTCAGAGAGGTTATGTAACTACCCTGTGGTCACACAGCAGATGAGAAGCCAAACAAAGGTTCAAATCTAACATTTCTGGACCATGACCCTGGCTTGATGGGATGTGGCCCCTCCATTCGAGATGCTAACAAATCAGTTGAAAAGTTATGAACGCTAGGCTGAAGGAAAGTAACCCTGCAAAAGACTCACTCAGCCTTAGGATTCCAGAAACTTAGAACGAACGCGGAGGTCACCCATCCCGACCGGTACCCCGTGTGGAAGAAAGCCGGACGACACGTCAACCGTGTCCACACCCAGCCACTAAGAAAGTCTTCTCACACAGGAGGCCCAACTCACAGAGAAGCTTCTCCCTGCGTCGTCAGACCTCTTGGGGGAGCTGACATCTGCTTCCCAGAGACTGTAGGTCTTTAGACATAGGTCTTTACAAGTATGAGGAAAAGGGATCACACATCTCCTCTGTGTTCTTTCGAATGAACATCCTGGCGAGGACCATACCCTCACGACAGTCTCCAGCTTTGCCATCGCCCCGTTTCGTTGGTGGAGGACGGTGTCCAGAGCCAGCAAGTGAACACCTGGGTTTCTGTGACCGGAGCAGATCGAAAGACAGTGTTGAAAGAATAAATACATGAATGAATGAATGAATGAATGAATGAATGAATGAAGTGCATGAGTATGTGTGCTAAATTCCCTCTCACAGGTACATATGAGAAAGTTGCAGAAAGAATGCTAACGCTTGCTGTCCCACAGTACTACGGAAGTTTGGCAGGAGCAAAGATTCGTTCCGCTATACTTTTCACATATGACCCTGTAAGAAAATCCATTCCGCCTCTGCCAGTTAATCCAGGCCAAATGCTTCCGATCAGACACTTCGGATGTGACAGGCAGACTCGGTGAACAGGAGGGTGAACGAGGCAAGTGGGACTCTTGCTCTTCTGGGGCTTATAATCCGGTGAATCGGAAGTCCGGGGTAAACGTGCCGGTCCATTCAACAAGCACTAATTTAACACCCTCCGTCCTGCAGACGCTGGGAGCACAGAGGGAAGACAGTCCCTCCTTTCATTAAAGCGTGCAGAGGCAGAGGGGTGAGCTGGCAAGGTCAAGGGCGCTTAGAAAGAGGAAATGGCAGGATGCCATGGGAACCTGAACAAGGGAGTTTGGAAGGGGAGGGTCAGAGGAGGCTTGGCATGCGTTTTCAGGGACTCGGGGAACTAGAACATCTCGAGGTGAACGGTGTGCTCCAAGGCACAGAATCTCAGGGGCGCCTGGGCGGCTCAGTTGGTTGAGCGTCTGACCCGTGATTTCCGCTCAGGTCGCGCACGATCTCATGGTTGTGCGACGGGGCCCCACGTCGGGCTCTGTGCTGGGCGTGGAGCCTGCTTGGGATTCTCTCTCTCCCTCGCTCCCTGCCCCTCCCCCGCTCTTGCTCTTTCTCTGAATAAATAGACATGTAAGAAAAAAGGCACGGAGGTTCAAAAGCAGCCCAGTATCCATCCACCCGCCTGAACAGGCAGGCAGCAAACTTTTGTCAAGCTCTCCGTCTGCTCCGCTGCTCAAGCCAGGAATCCGTGCCCCACTCATGACTCCTCCCTCCGTGACCTGCAGATACACCCCGCCCTGCACGCTTGGATCCCGGGACCCTGCTGTCCCGCAGAGCTGACCGCCACTCTATTAAGGGTTTCTCTGGTGGCCACACTGCTCCCTGTCACTCTCACCTGCCTTCCAGACTCCTCCACTGGGAGCTGTCAGAAAGACTCGTGTGAATGTGTCATTCCCCTTCCTAAACCCTCAGGTGGCTTTCCACTACCCCCCGGGGGGGAAATGATTCACTGCCTCCTGATCTGGCAGCTTCTCGCTCTCCAGTCCCATCCTCCAGGCCCTCCCTCCTCACCCCTCACCGCCTCCTCCCCTGCAGCACTGGGCCTGCCTCTGGCTCATGCCTGGACCCTGGGCCCTCCGCCCCCCACTCCCGCCCCCGCCTCCAACTTCCAGACCTGCTTTTCCTTCTACCAGAGCCACATCCACCCCCTCTAACCCTGCGGCCGCCCAGAAAGACTTTCCAGAGAACCACCATTCCCAGAATCCGTTCTCTGTGCGTCCACAGCCCCCCGGAGTCTATGATTTGAACACCTCTCTTCCTGGATCATAAACCTCCCTCCTTGGGCCTGTCTTCCCCTCTAGAAGGTGGGCATAACCTTGCCAGGGTCCTGTGTGTCTTTCTCCTTGATTGACCCCCTACCATCTGGAGGGACATAGTAGATACCCCACACTACACGTGTTTTCCCTTCTTCTTCTTCTTTTTTTAATTTAAATTTTATTGGGGCACCTGGGTGACTCAGTGGGTTAAGTGTCCGACTCTTGATTTCATCTCAGGTTATCATCTCAAGGTTTCTGAGATCGAGCCCCACATCGGGCTCCTGCTGACTGCGCTGAGCCTGCTTGGGATTCTCTGTCTCTGTCTCTCTCTCTCTCTCTCTCTGTACCCCTCCCCTGCTTGTGCGCTCTCTCTTTCTCTCTCAAAAGTAAACTAATAAAATTAATTTAAATTTTATTTTTAAGACTTTGGTAAAACATCCATAGTATAAAATGCCCATTTTATATTTTAATATAATATTTTATATTATTATTTATATATTATATAAATTATATAATATAACGTATTATATAATTATTATATATAATATATTGATTAATTAATATATGATATATTATATAATTTATATATTATATTTTAATATAATATATAATATATATAATTAGATAATAATGAAATAAATAATTACATTTAATTACATATAATTTTAATATCGATTTTATTTAATATAATTTTAATATCCCATTTCAGCCATTTTAAGTGTGCAGTTCAGTGGCAGTAAGTACATTCAATTGTTCTTGTCACTGTCACCACCAGAACCTTCTCATCCTCCTCAGCCGGAGCCCCCGACTCTCCGTATCTGTTAAACACTAACTCCCTGTTCCCCTGCACTCCCAGCCTCTGGCAAGCCCCGTTCCACACTACACATTTTCTTTTCTTTTTAATTTTTTTTTTAACGTTTATTTATTTTTGAGACAGAGACAGAGCATGAACAGGGGAGGGGCAGAGAGAGAGGGAGACACAGAATCCGAAACAGGCTCCAGGCTCTGAGCGGTCAGCACAGAGCCCGACGCGGGGCTCGAACTCACGGACCGCGAGATCGTGACCTGAGCTGAAGTCGCACGCCCAACCGACCGAGCCACCCAGACTCCCCCACACTATACATTTTCAAGCGAACAACATACCTGGAAGGCTTTGAAAGGCTCCCTCTCACATGCTCCCACCAACTCTGTTTCTGTTCCTCTGGACACGTGGCCAAACTGGTCACCGATTCGGTATTTTAGTTATTTATTTACTCTGATAGTTCAGAGTTCTACAAAGAGGAATGAAATGTGCGCTTACCTGGTTCTCAAATGACTTCGAGGACCAGCGAGTATTTCCTCTCATTCTGCAATGGCACAGAGGTGGCCCAGTGCGCCTTGGCCAAACCAGACGATGATGCAGGCGTGGCCAGATGGGTGTGTGCTCACTGAGGGTTCTCTGCACAGCTGTGTGTCTGTGAAAAGACGTCAGAGAGATGCCCCAGAAATCTGCACGTTTCCAGCCAACACCGTTTCCGGGTTTGTTGCTGCGTAGGTGTCCTGCCGGGGGGTAAAGGGACTTCTTCCCAACTCACAAACCGTCATAAAGGCGGGAGGAAATGGAGGTCTCATCTCACGCGGCATCAACCGAGGATCGGTGGAAAAGCACGGTGGGGGTGCTGCGCGCAACCCAGTTAGACCAATTTCTCTCCGGTCGAGTAAGTAATAATTATTTAGTATAATAATAATAAAATAAAACAGGCAGCATTTATGATGGGGGCACCGGGAAGAGGCTTCTGTATGTTCTGTATGTTCGAGTCACTTTTAGTCCTCACCTCAACCTTGTTATGCTTATGAAGCTGACCTTTCACACAACTGAGGAACTCACTCTGAGTCACAGGACCATAAAGTGGCAAGGTTTCGACCAACCTCAAGATCTTTGTCCCTCTACTTGACTGCCCCGCAGAGTGGCATAGCCATCTTTCTTGGTCCCCCGGAGTTACCTGGCCCTCAGCAGACAGTTTGTGGCTTCTGACCTCATGAAGCTTCTCTGTCTTTGCCTGAGACCTTTCTCAGCCCAGGCAGAGTTCACACTTCCAGGAAAAATCCTCAAACAATGAGGCACAGGAGTTGGGTGTTAAATACCCAGATTCCTCATCCCTTGGCAGGACAATCCGTGGCATGTTGCCTTCGGTGTCTCAAGGGATCCCAGGAAGATAGAGCCCCTCTTCCCCACATTGGCAGCTTGCCCCTCAATTCTCCCTCTGTGGTTTTCCCGTCTCCCTTGTCCAACTTCTTGACCCTCGCTGTGCTTCTCAGGATCAATTCTTGACTAATCCACTTGTCACCAAAACCTTTGCTCAGATTATGCTTTGGGGGGAACCCAAACTAAAACAGGTCATTTCTCAATGACCATCTGATAGGACCCAAGTTTTGCAGAAAACACTTTGGGAAACACGTATCGCCTCAATACATTTCTTTTTATAGATAAGGAAACAAATTTCTAGAGAGAGGAAATACCAAGTGATGAATTAGTGGCAGAGTCTTGGCAGTATCTCAAGCCCACTCTTCCCCATCTAGGGACTTTGCAATCACCCCACACAGCCAAACTCTGCTTCCTGTCTCGTGAGACATGGTCATGTGGTCCCTGTTCCCCCTAGACTCCTCCGTGCCAACCAGGAACGTAGGGAGGTCCAGAGAAAATGGAATGCTTGAACTCCCAGATTGTGGCTCACGGGACCCAGAGAAGAGCACAAGTAAACAAAAAAGTGAGTGCGGTTTACAAATTAGAATGAGTTCTAGGTGGCCCTGCTATCTTCTGATGGGGAAGATTCATGAATATCTATTAAGTAATGACTGTGTCCGAGACGGCCCTAAACACTGTAGAATTATTATGTCCGGTGCTGATTCCACAAACGAAGAAGAAGAGGCAGAGAGAGGTAAAGCAACTTCCCGATGATTGAAAAGGTGACACGTGGGAAGGATGGGATTCGAAGCTGGGCCCTCCAGCTCGGAGCCCGCACCCCTAACCGCTGTGCTGTCCACTTACACGTGTGGTGGAAGGCTGAATAAGGACATGTAGGTGCACAGGACTTGCTTAAAGAGAAGCTGAGGAAGCACCTGATGAGGAGGACTGGGATGCTTTGGATAGAGAGAGAGAGAGCTTGAGAGAGAGAGAGAGAGGCATTGAGGCAAGTGGAAACCTGAGATCTAAGATCTGTCTGTGCTCAGCCAAGGCACCGTCAGAACCACAGGCTTATTCTCTCTGTTGACACGTCAGGGTTCTCAAACAGGCTGCCCATGTGGCTTGAGTTCCTGTCCCCTCCTGGATTGCTTCCTATTGATCCCTAGTGACTAAGGATCCTTTTGGAGCCTCATCATGTGGCCTAGCCAAGCTTGAAGGAGAAAAGGCAAGTTAGCAAGCGTGGTGTTTGAAAACCAGATCCTTTCAAAAGGGGGCGTGACTGGGGTGCCTGAGTGGCTCGGTTGGTTACGCATCTGACACTCGATCTCGGCTCAAGTCTTGGTCTCAGGGCCGTGAGTCCAAGCCCGCGCTGGGCATGAAACCGACTTTCAAAAAAGGGGTGGGGGTGTGGTTGTAGTTGGGCATTCAGGTATCTTCACATTCATTCATTTGACCAATGTTTAGCATCTATTATGTACTGGGGACAGTGTTCATCGCTGGGATCAAATGATAAGAAAACAGAACAACCACAGCCCCACAGAGAGTTGAGAATCTAGTTTCCAACACCGTCTAGTCAGAACATAATACGAGCTACATATATGATTTTTTTTAATATTCACATTAAACTTAACGAAAAAAAGTAGTTGCGATTAATGTCAATGCTGCGCTTTATTCAGTCCAAAATATCCCCCTATCGTTTCAATCGGTAACCAATATAAACATTATTGAGATATTTACCTTCTTGTTTTTTGCACTAAGTTTTTATTTTTATTTTTTGATATAATGTATTGTCAACTTGGTTTCCATACAACACCCAGTGCTCATCCCCACAGGTGCCCTCCCCCATGCCCATCACCCACTTTCCCCTCTCCCCCACCCCGCATCAACCCTCAGCTTGTTCTCAGCATCCAAGAGTCTCTTATGGTTTGCCTCCCTCCCTCTCCGTAACTTGCACCAAATCTTTAAAACCCAGTGTGTTTGCCGCCGGCAGTGCATCTCCCGTGGGACTCGTCACATTCCAAGCACCCGATAGTCACATATCAATTGATGGCTGCCAGACTGGGTAGTGTAGTTCTCATTGGAAAGATAGTGGAAATAAGTGATCTCATAAATTGTGGTGTCTAACAAAATAGGGATAATGTAGTATAAGATGGATGGAGCCCTGGATTGGGAATCCACAGAAACGAGCGTGCCTCTTAGATCTTCCACTAAGTAGTTGAGTTCAGGATTATTAATTTGCCTCTTTATGTCTCAATGTTCTTATCTGTAAAATAACACAAAGGATTGTGTGTGTGTGTGTGTGTGTGTGTGTGTGCGCACGCAGATGGCAAAGATAAGCCAATGAGTGGAATTGAAAGATGGATTGTAATATTTGGGAGGGAAAATGAGCTTGGGACGTCACTTCATAACCAGCATCAAAATGACCTCCAGATACGACGTACACTGTGAGAACTTAAAACATAACAACACGTGCTAAATTAGATCACCTTCTTACCAAGTCTCTTTAACAGGGAAGACACTCTAAACTTTAAAGTGTTTGAAGAAATCTCTCAAATGAAAATATTCAAGAGACACAGTGGCAAGAGACACACAAACGGGCTACACTTGGGAAAACAAACCTTGAACTACAATTAAAACAGCCAAGAATTTGGAGGACAAATTGTCACAACGTGGCCTACGGTGACTAATTACGTTCTTTACTATGCACCGTGCTCATGAAAACCGATAAGAAAAATAGTATACTGAGACCACAAAAAATAAACAAGCAAAGGACAGAAATGAGCACTTTCCAAAACTGTTGAAACTTGCCCCAAATCAGCTAATATAAAAAAAAGCACCAAGTTACTCCCATTCAATTCATATTTAGAAATAAGAATTCAAAGCACCCGGGTGGCTCAGTTGGTTAAGCATGTGACTTCAGCTCAGGTCATGATCTCACAGTTTGTGAGTTCGAGCCCCACATCGGGCTCTGTGCTGACAGCTCGGAGCCAGGAGCCCACTTCGAGTTCTGTGTCTCCCTCTCTGCCCCTCCTCTGCCCCTGCTCACACTCTCTTTCTCTCAAAAATAAATAAACATTAAAGAAAATAAAAACTAAATAAAAATAAGAATTCATAGTGCAGCCTAGGGTGTCACCAGTAATGCATCAAATCGAGGAGAGAGGTGAATACAGAGGAAAAAATCATTCTCGCTGTGCAACCACATCATTGGAGTTGAAACTCAGCCTACCTTACAAGATGATGGATAGAAGCAAAACCCTTTGTGGTCTGTATGGCGTATAAGCGTAGGGACCTTTGGTATAGAATGGCCGCAAGGTGCTAGCCAGGCAGGTAGCTTTGCCCTGAGATTCTGCCATTCATGTCTCTCCATTCACTTGACTCAGCAAGTCTAGCTCCTACCGTATTCCCTCTGCGGTAGGCAGATTTTAGGGGGAAGAAAACGAAAGTCCCACCTCAGAGGCTCGGAGGCTAACAGAAGGGGGAAGACAGTGAGACAGGACTGTTACAACTGAAGTCGGCCTGGTAGTGGCATCCAGGCGGGGTAAGAGGCATCTTATCCAGGTGCCGCTCCAAACATTCATGTTCTCCTATTAATGGAAGACGGTGGGACCCCCAGAAGCACTGTGAGTGTTCATCTGTTTGTTTTCCGGGCGGGGGAGAGGGGCAGAGGAGCCAGCCCCGGTTGAGAGAGTTCGAGAGACGCCCTGCCACTCAGCCTCCATGCCCGTGTGGTAAAACCGAGCTTCTGCTGAGAAACCGAAGCCCTGCGCTCAGATCCAGGCATGGAGGTCAACGTTCTTGGGTATTTTCTTGGCTTCTCAGAACCGTCAGGTCCCTGACCTGTAAAAGGGAACCCCAAGGGGGCAGAGCGAGGACCCACTGGGATAAGGCAATGGAGATGCTCCAGGAACCGTGATGACCTTTACAGTCATATCCTTGATGACATTTCCATCGTCCCGCGTGGCTGGGTCCAGAAGAGGCCTCATCACTGCAGCCCAGACCCGTGGCGCCAATGTGGAGAGGGGTGCATTATGGAGATGAGCCAAGACGAGATAGGAAGCCACCTGCTGTCCAAATAAAGATACGGTCAGTAGCCTGCAAAACAGCTGCTGGATGCAGTGAAAAATATATATTTACATGAAAAAAGTGCTCACTGAATATAGCTAGGAGAAGATAGCAATATCCCATTAAAATGTATGTTTTATCCGTGTGCGCATTTACATATGTACATGCACAACACTAAAAGGGTAATTCGTAGGTTTTATTTCTGGATGGTGACATTACAGATGACTAATACCTCCTCCTTGCTTATCTCTATGTTCTAACGATTCTATAATGAACATATATGACTTCCGCAGAAAGAAAAACGAGGGCTATTTTTTAAGCAAACAAAATGGACATGTCAAATCAGGACACTGGTTTTAAATTCAGAAGAGAAGCAGCTGTCATCTTCCGTGCACTTTCTTTTTTTTTTTTTTTTTTTAATTTTTATTTATTTCTGAGACAGAGACAGAGCATGAGTGGGGCGGGGGCAGAGAGAGAAGGAGACACAGAATCGGAAGCAGGCTCCAGGCTGAGCCGTCAACACAGAGCCCGACGCGGGGCTCGAACTCACGGACCGTGAGATCGTGACCTGAGCTGAAGTGGACGCTCAACCGACTGAGCCACCCAGGCGCCCCTTCCGCACACTTTCTACGTGCTTCCTAGTGGGCTAGGAACGCCGTGTGGGCTTGCTTCGGCGTCACCACTGCCCTGTGAGATGGGCATGGCTAGGCCCATGTCAGAGCTCGAAAGGGAGCCTGAGAGAGAGTTTAAGCGATGCACTCGGGGCCACACAGCTGGGGATTACGGTCAAGAGTCCTCAGCCCTGGCGCGAAAGCCTCTTCTCTTGATTACTCTCTGATTCTATCTCCTAAAAAGGCAACGCCTCTGTCTTAGTCGGTTCAGGCTACTGTAACAGAAATACCACAGACTGGGTGGCTCATAAACAACAGAAATTTGTTCCTCACTGTCATGGAGGCTGGAAGTCCAAGATCAACATGCCAGCAGACTGCATGTCTAATGAGGCCCCTCTCCTGGTGCCAACATGGCCGTCCTCTCACTGTGTACTTGAATGACAGAAGGGACAAGGGGGCTCTCTGGGGTCTCTTTATAAGGCCTCCAATGCCATTAATGAGAGCTCCTCCTTCATGACCTAGTCTCCTCCCAAAGGCCCCACTTTCTAGCATTGGGGGTTCGATTTCAATGTATAAATTTGTGGGGTGTAGTCCCACATTCATCCACCCGATGCGCGGCCAGCCAAGAAAAGACTGACATGGGTCTTTGCCGTGAAGAAAGACAGGCTGTTTACTGGTGTGGCTCCACCCAAGAGAACAGGAAGTTCCAGAACCGCCCTCTACCCCCCCCCCCCACCCCTGCCCCGGGGACTTGCAAGTGAGAGCTTTTAAGGGCAAAAATCAAGGGTGAAGGGTTCAGGGTCGTGAGTTCTTCCGATTGGCCAGGGATTGGGTAAACTTCAAGACGGACTTGTCTTCTGGGTGCCGGTTGGTCTGGTTTCATCGAGACTGTGGTGGGGAAGCCGTTCCTATCTCTGGTCCAGGTCTGCAAAACATCTCAGCCACGTGTGCAGTGACGCTGTCTTTGTTAGCAAGGGCAGAGGCCGTCCGCTTTGTGACTGTGTGACAGCACAGGCTCCTTCGTGTCATGTTCCCTAGGCTACGTTTTCATCACGTGAAGCAAAGCATCCTGATGCTTTCCCCAATAATCTTTCACCATGGGTTACACGCCTCTCTGCAGACTTAACTCCGTCGGGGGGGTTCAGGGGTACACGGTCCGTTGCAGCCTCCCCGGTATCTCTCCAGCAACCCCAGATGTCGGCAGCTGTTTGTCCTGGGTTGAAGGGCCCCAAGCATCTCTCGGCACTTCTCAGGCACCACTTCCTCGCTGGGCTGGTGGAAGGACGGAAGAAATGCTTCATCGCAATGGCAAACATGGCCCTGGAATAGAGCAGAGCTTGGCCTGGCCCTGCCGCAGCAGAAGCAGTCCACACGTGGGAACTGTTATTAGTTTCTGATGACGTGGAAAATGCTCATGGTCTAATTTTAAGGGAAAGAGAGCAGAGTTTTAAATTGGATATAGGATATGATTTCAACCAGGATTCGTGCTGCTTGGAAAACTGATCGAGAATAAGCCAAAGACGGTTGTCTGTGGGTCGTGGGCTAACAGGTGATTTCTTTTTTTCCTTCTTCACGTTTCACTGTTCCGTCTGTGGCTTTCTTCTTCTCGGTAAGCATGCACCACCTTTTCACGTAATTTGGATAGCTCCTTCCAACCCCAAGAAGGATGTGAAAACAAGTAACAAATCGTATAATACAGCCAAAGGCATTCCTAATTGTCCACCCGCCTGGTCAATCCACCCCATGCTTTCCTATTTTCATCAGAACAAACAAACATAGAGAAGGCAATTCATTTATTATTTTTTTTTTATTTCAAATTTAATTAGCATACAGTGCAGTCTTGGCTTCAGGAGTAGAACCCAGTGATTTCTCACTTAACATACAATACCCAGTGGTCATCCCAACAAGTGCGCTCCTTAGTACCCATCACCCATCTAGCCCCTCCCCCACCCACCTCCCTCCAGCAACCCTTAGTTGGTGAGAAGGTAATGCATTTAAAACTGCTGTGCAGAAGGAGTCCCACTCTGCCTGCTGGGCTGGGCTGGCTGGGGTGGGGACAGGGGAGGTGGGTAAGGGACACAGGGGGTTCTCTCTCAGCTGCTCTCCAGGGACAGCGTCCACAGGGACAGGGGTTCCGGCTCCAAGGAACGAGGGAATCCCCAGCCTAATGGGGCACTGCTGATATCACTGGGACCATCACGGACAGAGATGCAGCCCCTGAGGGTCACCTGGACTCCATCTTCCAGGAGGCGTGTCATGACTGAGTCTCTGTCCCAGGACCCACTGGGAGCAGTAGCAGGGAGAAGCAGACTCAAATCCCTGCCGTTTGGAGCTTGCATTCTTATACCTGGAGTCCAAAAACAAGCACCACCACAAGAGAGTCTATCAGACAGCCATCAATGCAAGGAAGAAAAAGAAGGATGGGGTGAAATGTGCCCCCAAAGTTCATGTCTACCTGGAAGCAGAGAACATAACCTTATTTGGAAATACGATCTTTAGAGATGTAATTAAGGTAAGAGTCGAGATGAGGTCTTACTCGTTGAAAGTGAACCCCAGCTGTAAGGACAATGTCTTTACATGATACTGAAGCGGACACATAGTGACACAGAGGAGGAGGCCACATGGGGATGGGGGCAGAGCCCATGGTGATGCGGCCACAAGCCAAGGAACGTTGGGAGGCACCAGAGGCTGGAAGAGGAGAACGAGGGTCTTCCCCTCTGCAGGGTGCTGGGCCCTGCTGACACCTTGATTTTGGACTTCAGGCCTCCAGAATCTGAGAGAATAAAGAGAGAACAAAGAGAGAGTATAAAGAGATTTTAAAAAGAGAGAATAAAAGAGAGAATAAAAACCTTTTCTCTTAAGTCACCAAGCTTATGGTAAGTTGTTAGAGGGACCACAGAAACTGACAACTGAGGGTAGTAGGGTGACTGGAGCGCAGGGCAGGGTAGTACTCTGTTGTGGAGGGAGGTGGGGAAGTCCTCCCCAGCAGGTGCATCCAAGCAGTTGCTAGAGGAGAGAGCCAGGCCCAGAAAAGGGCATTCTTGTGGAAGGAAGAACCACTGCAAAGGTCCCAGAGGAGGGCAAGAGAGAGAGCAGAGGAAGCTGAGTTATGGGAAGTTGCCAGGCCAGGGATGAGACCCTGCATGGCTGTGGGCCATGGTAAGGGCTTCCTCTGCCATTTACCCCAGTTTCATGGGCAGCTGAGGCAGGTCTGAACAGACAGACACTCTAAGCTGCCCCAGAGTTTGAGAGGACCCCTCTAGCCTGGTGTGCGAAGGGCTGAATTAGGGAGACAGTTAGGAGTGATTGCTAAAAGGTGGTGAGGAAGAAAGGTGACCTGGGCCAGGCAGCCTGGGGGAGGAGGTTAAGAGCCATGGCATCCTTGGTAGATGCTCAAGGTGGAACCGATGGGTTGTCAATGGATTAGGCACAGAAAGTGAGCAAAATAGATAAGTCAAGAAGACTCTAAAACTTTGACCTGATCTCCTGGGTAAATAAAGATGCCATACCCACACAGGAAGGCTGTGGAAATGTGAGGCTTTGGGGAAAGGTCATGAATTTCCAAGTTGCCTTGAAGCTAAATCTCTCAGATTCTAGGGCTTTCTGGAGGAAGGACCAAAGCCTCTATGTGTGAACCGAAGAGGCAGGCACTCACTTGACGTTATAAATGGGTCTGGAGTTTCCAGACTTGGCAGTCTCAATGGTCACATGTGGCTCTGCGCACCAGTCATCCCTGTGGCCCGGATGGGCCACCACAGGGGCTCTTGGGTCCCTTCAGTGGCCATAATGATCCATCACTTGTTGGGCAGCCAGCTTGTTGAGCTTATACTTTGCACTCACATGGATAGACCCTTGGCTGGGTTTAAAAAGGAGCCTGTGAACAAATCATTGATGAGGATGTGGAGGAACAAGAGCCTTTGGGCACTGCTGGTGGGAAAGTAAAATGGCACACCTCTTATGGAAAATACTATGGCAGTTCCTCCAAGGCTTAAACATAGAATTGCCATAGGATCCAGAAACTCCATTTCTGTGTGTACACACAAAATCCCAAGGCAATGGCTTCCACAGGTCCTTGTACCCCGTGTTCATAGCAGCATTAGTCCCAGTAGCTGGAAGGTGGAAACGATCCAAGTGTCCATCAGGAAATGAATGGATAAACAAAACGTGGCCCATCCATACAATGGAATGTTCACCAGCCTTAAAAGGGAGGAAATTCTGATACCTGCTCCAACATGGATGAACCTTGAAGACAACACGCTAAGTGAAAGAAGCAGGCACAAAAAGACACGTGATGTTTGACTCTACTCCTATGAGGTAGTTAGAGTGGCCAGACTCACTGGGGCAGAGAATTGAATGGTGGTTGTCAGAGGCTGGGAGGGAGGCCAAGAGGGGCTTTATTGTTTAATGGGGCAAAGTTTAGTTTAGTTTGGGAAGACAAAAAGCTCTGGAGATGGATGGTGGTGAGCACTGCACAACAGTATGAATGCACTTAATGTCACTCGACCGCACATTTAAAAAGGGTAAAAATGGCAAATTTTATAGTGTGTATATTTCACCACAATAATAATAATATGAACAGATCCTGTGGGGTAGAGCTTTGGTCCCAAGGTTGAAACCTGACCAGTTTGGGTATTAACATCCTGGGTGGGCATGTATCTCCCTGAGGCTGAGCTCAGCCCCTTCATCTAGGAAATGGGACAATTGTGCCTTCACAGACTTGAGAGGATCTCACAAAAGAGCAACATGTTTTAACACTGTGAGACACCCTCTATTGTAAGCAAAAGGAGTGTGGACAAATCAGTCCTCCCAACAGCCCCAGGAGGTGGGAGGGAGTGTCATGCCCATCACACAAATGAGGAAACTGAGGAGACAAGTCACAGAATGTCACTGCTGGAAGGGTCCTTAGGGATCCTGTTGATCAGTGGGGCTTATTATTGTCCTTTGCAGATAATCTAACCACGATTCAGTGGGGAAGGGACTTCTCAAGGCCACTCAGCAAGTTAGTAATTGGAAATGGCACCAGTTGGCAAATGCTGGAAGGTCTCGGAGTGCACCCGGAAGGGGCGTTCTCCAAGGAAAAGCCTTCTTTCCACCTTTGTGGAAACTTCGTTAAGGTCAATATCCTTGTATTTGTCAAGATCTATAGGTTGCAAGTGAATCTTCTGTGACCATTATAGGATACTTACACAGCCACAAAATGGGGCAAGTCATGTTCTTTCTCTGGGTTACAATGTTCCCACCTGTTAAAAAAAAAAAAAAGATTTCAGGATGCCTGGGTGGCTCAGTCGGTTGAGCTTCTGACTCTAGATTTTAGCTCGGGTCATGATCTCACAGGTGGCGAACTTGAGTCCCGCATCCAGCTCTGTGCTGACTGTGCGGAGCCTGCTTGGGATTCACTTTCTCCCTCTCTCTTTGTCCTTCCCCTGCTTAGGCTGTCTCTCTCTCTCTCTCAAAATAAATAAACAAACTTTTTAAAAAAGTTTTTGTTTGTGCACATTTTAAGAGAATTTTGAAAACCATGACCATGTACCGATTTGACATTTTAGATAGACATCTAAAAGTTTTGTATTGTATTAAAATAATGCCAAGGCATATATTTTCTAAAGTAGCACTGCCCAACAGAAATATAATGAAAACCTCACGTGCCATTTAAAATTTTCGAGATTCTACAATTAAAAGAGAAGCAGGTGAAATTAATTGTAACAACAGATTTTATTTAGCTCAATATATTCAAAACATTACCATTTGAACATGTAGTCAATATACAGACTATGAATGCAACACTTTACATGCTGTTTTCCATACTAAGTCTTGGAAATTCAGTGTGTATTTCATACTCAAGCACATCTCAGTTTGGGACTACCTACCTTTCAAGTGCTCGGTAAGCACGTGGGGCTAGTGGCTACCAAATTGAACAGTGCAGTTCTGGGATATCATACAAGAGCTTTAAATCTGATCTGTCAAAACCTTGGTGGTTCTCATTTAACAGATTTAATTTATGGGAAATACCTGCCATGCAGCCTAATTGACAAAGCCAGTGCTTATTGTCAAACCCATCATCCAAATCTGACTTGCCGTTCAATGGGGAAGTCTGATTTTATTTTAAAATTCAAATAGTGTGTTAATGCACAAGCCCTGTTAACCTTCTCATTCCTGAACTCAAATTTTAAGAGAGATGGGAAATTGGATATGTGGATGGGTGGATGGATAGATGGATGGATGGATGGATGGATGGATGGATGGAAGGATGGATGGACAGACGGATGGACGTATGGATGGACAGATGAATGGACGGATGGATGGATGGATGGACAGAAAGACAGATTCGATAGATGATAGATAGATGATAGACAGATAAGATAGATGATAAGTAGGTAGATAGATAGATAGATGATAAATAGGTAAAAACAAAAGAGAATGAGAATTGCCTCTGCATGCATTTGCTACCTTAATGAACAAGATGCCCGCTGCTCTAATATTTCTCACAGAGACTCTTTTTTTTGGCATTCAAAGAATTCCTTTCTTTGTTTGATGCCCCAGATACTAGTTTCAGGATGAAGGAGAAAGATGGCTTTCTTTCACGAATGGGAACAGAAGTGCTATAAAGGTGATGTGGGAAAGGGAAAGTGACAGAGCTTAGACACATTTCGGTTGGCTCACTCTTCAAAGAGCACTGAAGACATCGGGAAGGCGGAAGCAGCTTCCTTCAGTGCCCTGTGCCCTTGAATGTTTCCGAGTACCCCAAAGGAGAGCGTGCTCAGCCTGGAGACTGCCGGACAGGGTCAGCCCTCAGGAGTTTCTGAGTGATAAGAGCTTTCCATGGAAGAACTTGTAGGACCATGCGTCCAGGTCAACCTCTACTGACGATTCAGGGCAGAGCGTGAGGGCATGATCTCAATTCATCATGAGATCTCATGATCTCAAAGACCAGATCTCAACTGAGTCACTTCCTAGAGATGTGAAAGTGTGCAAGGTACTCCACCTTTCTGCATCTCAATTTCCTTGTCTGTAAAATGGGATGACCAAACATCCACCTTGCCTCACCTTTATAGGAGCGAGTCGGGTATCACACTGAGCCCATGAGGCCTGGATTCTAGAAAGTGCTTCAAAAGTGTTAGCTATCATTCACCTCATCCCAATACCCGTTAAAGATCAGCCCCCAGAGAACCTTGCAGAGGCCAAATGGAAGCTATTCTGGACTACTATCTTGATAAAATCAGGTGTAAGAAAAGGTGACTTTCTCTATTCTTCTTACCTTATAATTCAACCTCATCATTTGATAAACGAGGAGAACCAAGGCTCAGAGACGCAGAGATGGGGGCAACGACTAAGCACCTTGCAGGTGCCGGAGAACGTGCTCGAAGGTTTGCACGTGTCCCATCCCACAGCACCTGTAGAAGTAGATGTTATCCCTCCATTTTGTAGATGGATAAACCGAGGCACAGAGAATTGTGGCACTGTGGTCCTCTTTCCCAGGATGGATTCAGGAGGCTGGGATGGGACATAATGAGCTTCACTCCCCTTCACCGCCCATCCCCACTGCATTTGACTTTGGAGTTCACGAACTGCACTCGTGTACGTCATCTGCGAGCATGTACATCACAACAGGGGGGAAGTTGCTCTTCGTAGATGAAAAAGCCATGACTCGGAGAAGAAAAGAAACCTGTACAGACTCGTGCCCAGGTGGCAGGAGCTTCCCTTCCAATAAAGTGTGTGAGAGAAAGCTCCGGCACTCCGTGCCCCATTTGCTGGGGCCAGTTCTCTTTCCACAGATGCCCCCTGAGTCTGCAAGGCCCCCAGAGGCCTCCAGTTCCCCAGCCCATCTGGGGCCCCAGGTATCTAACCCCCGACTGGAGCCAGCATCCTGGAGGCTCCTGGGTGCAGCAGGGTGGCTAACAAGGTAGAAGATGTAATCCGCCAAGTCCGTAAACAGGCCGACAGGCCAGGCCTTATCCTGCTTCGGGCTTCCTGCTCATGGTAGGGATTGCTGATAATCACCGGCTGTTGTAGAATCACAGAGCCCAGGGGCCCACTACACAGTCCTTCTAGAAGCTGGCACTGCCCGGGCAAGAAGCTGGCAAGGAGGGCAACTCAGACAACCTCTCTGAGGCCTCACAGAGAAGGGTCTCATCTGTTTGGTTTCTGCCCTGCGAGCTGAGAAACAAAAAGCTGCAAACACACGCTGAACGCGGAGAGGAAGAAAGATGTCCAACAGCTGCCCGAGGCATAAGCAGAGAGAACGTAAAATTGTAATAAAGCCAAAATGATAACAACAGCAGCCACAACGGCACGTTCGTGCATTATCAGCTCATTGCTCGTGAAAAACCCAGCAGTACTTGGGTGTGTCCAGTGCAGCAAATGAAAAGACCGAATGCAGACGGGTCAAGTCATGTTCAGGGGTACACCTGTGCTGGTGTAGACAAGATTGCATCCAGTGTCTGTCCGGCTCAACACCCGGCCAGGCTCACTCAGAGCCCTCACACCCTGCTGGGGAAACGGGGCTGGGCTTCCCGCGTGACTGACAAAGCAGAAACTGCATTGGCTGGGCCGTGTGGGCACAGTGGGGTGACCACGGTGTGAGCAGTGTGCCGGCCGGTCCTGAGCAAGCCTGAGTCTGGGTCACTTCCTCTGTAACAAGAGCGTTCCAACCCACCCTAAAGACTCAGTTCAGTGACTCTCTTCTGAACAGCTTCCCCGACCTTTGCGTCACGGGTCGGGTGCCCCACGGCCGGTCTGACCGCACCCTGGGCTCCCCTTCATCTTCCTGCCTATCTCCCCACAGCTGGGAGGTACTTCTGTGCCCGGCTCCCCAACCCCCTGCCAGTTCCTGGGCGCTGAATAAATGCAAAAGGGTTTCTCAACAGGGCAGAAGAGGCATAACCAAGATGATATCAGCCACTGCGGCCGGCCACTCCACGTGGGGACCCTCCTTCTTCGGTGCCACCGGCAGCCTCCACAGCCAGGCACCCCAGTCCCGAGGAAGCTTCTGTATCCTTCCTCCATCTACGTTCTGCTTTTCCTTATTTCCTGTTCCTCCCCACTCTCCTAATCTTACCTTTACTGCAGCATACTACAAGGAGTTATTTATTTATGCATGCATGCCTACGGGCCTTCACTTATATCTTTTATACGAAAAGTGCATGGAGGCCTCACGGCACGCCAGGCCCTGCAGGTGTGGTCCCTGACCCCATAGAGCTGGTACTCCGGTGGGAGAGAAAAACGTTAAATAGAAAAACATCCCATCCTTGAGAGGTGGCTGGGTCCTTCAGGAAGGCATGGGAAGGGGCCAAGGAGACGGTGGGGACGTCGTGCAGTGATAGCAGGAGAGGCGGGAGAGGCAGCGGGCCTCACTGGAAGCCTTCTGGCCCTTTGCGGGCGCCTTGCCAATGCACTTCACCCGCTTTATCCTGCTCAAGACTACAGCCGCTCTGGGAGAGCACCGTTTTCATCCCGCCTCACAAAGGAGAGAACGGAGGCTCAGATTGGCCACACGGGGTGCTCGGGGTCTCTGAGTCGTTAAGGGGCTGAGCTAGGACCGTAGCCTGGATGTGTACCAGGCAAACCCTGGGCAGCTTCCTCCAAGTCCCGCAAACCTCTCCCTGGCTGCAGGAGACGGTCCAGTCCCCAGCTCCCCAGGGGGACACGCACCCTTGGGGTTTCCAGACTGGGGCACACACTGTGGGCTCCAGAGCCAGAGGGATCTGGATCAGACCAGGCCCGACTTCTCAGGCTCTACACTCAGATCTTCGGACAAGGAAGGATTTCTTTACCTTCCCACTTCCCCCAACTGGGAGAGCTTTGGTTCGAGGCCTTTCATTGACTTTCCTGACAGAGAGCTAATCAGGGAAGATTGGGAAGTCTATGCGTCTAGCCCCTGAATGATTTGGTGCGGGGGGGGGGGGGGGGGGGTGCCCTTTTTCCATGTCAACTTTTGTCAATTTCAGAGGCCACTTAAGAGAAAATGTTGATATCAGTGTGAGGTCACATTACGAGACATCTGTACCTGGAACAGAAAATGAGCTCATCTGTCACATCTACTTTGTTTCTTTTTATGCCCCAGGGCCAATTCCAAAGTAACCGCATTCTGAACAGGAAGGTGACTTGGCCAAGGTCACGACGTAGTCAATGGGTCTGGGGGTCGCAGTCATTTCCTGTTCCCACCACCTGAAGTTCCTTCCCTCCATGCCTCCTTCCTCCCTCTATTTCTTCCATAAATCCTGAGCAACATCTATCTGTTAGCCACTTTGCTGGGAATGCAGGCGTGGTTCCTGCTCCTGTGACAATGACAGTCCAAGTGCCCTTACTCTCAGTGGCCTCCTGACCAAATGCGCCAAGAAGGAAGTATATTTGAGTGCTGCTGGCTCTCTGCTCATTCAATGCAAAATACCCCTTCGACCCCAGACTTTCAGAGAACCACAATCTCAGCATGTCCTCTGCATGTCCCTGAGAAAAAAAGAGCCTTCCCCCCTAATAATATAAAAACAGAGAAGGAGACAAACCGTAAGAGACTCAAATAGAGAACGATCTGAGGGTTGCCAGAGGGGTTGTGGGTGGGGGAAGGGGTGAAAGGGGCAAGGGACATTAAGGAGGACACTTGTTGGGATGAGCACTGGGTCTTATACGTAGGGGATGGATCACTGGAATCTACCTCTGAAATCCTTATTGCACTATATGTTAATTAACTTGGATGTAGAGAAAAAAAAGAAAAAAAAAATAGTAGAGCCTTCCCTGACCACAACAGGATGACTCAAAGGCCCTGTGCAAGGGGTAAAGGGACAGTGTCCAAAGGGAGGGAAGTTGGGCAGAGCCTGGGTCTGACCTTACAGACAAGAGGTTTCCAAGCCCAGTACTCTTTGCCGAGTGTTTCCTTGCTCTTGCTCGAGACGAAGTTCTTTCCAGATCATCTCCAACTATTCTTGAAAGCACTTGCTCTTTCTTCTTGTTTGAAAGTCTCCCATCACTAGAATCATAATAGCTAATACTTACTTCCATAAGAGGAGTGGTCTAGCAGTCCTCTAGGTTTAGGCTTTTTTTTTTTTTTTTTAAAAAAACTTATTTCAAATAGTTCACAAAACAATTCCATAAGGTTCAGTTAATGCCGTCATCATCGTTACTGTCATTGTTACCATTCCTGCTCTCACACCTACTCCTGCCATTTCTATCACAAGCAGAGACTGGAGAGATCCCCCCGAACAGTGAGACAGAAGCCCGGAACGTTCCCTGCCACATCACCTCCCTATAGTCCGTTCACTACGGGCATCTCTAAACCCAGTTATTCCAGCGCACTATCCCAGGTTTCTCTGTAATGTGACTAATCAACCTCATCGATCTGTTTCCCCCAATGACATTTCCTTAGAGTGTGACACATCCCATCAACATTTGCACTGGTCCAAGAATCAATAAGCCTGGTGATGTCCAGGAAATGAGAGGGTGAGACAGAAAGAAAGGGAATGTGTTGCATTTGGATAAAGTCTCTTGGGGTGTATTAGATCGTGTGGTGGCCACCCGGAGAAAGAGAAGGGCAACTTCCCAATAAAGCAATGCTTATCTGATTTCCGCTATAATTATGTAAGCAGGCAAGGAAGTTAATATGTTCCGTAGGGCCAGCACATCGCCCAGATTCATAATCATAAAAGAGGCTTTGTGGAGATACGTAATGAACCCCTATCGGTGCCCAATTAGCGGTCTCTGTTTTCTCCCTCTTCAGCCTCTGGAGTTTCAGATTTAGACAAAGGAACACCTTGGCCTAGTTGTTGAAGCACTCACAAAACACTCTGTCCATTTTACAAAAAGGATTTGGGATTTTGTAGTTTCCCTTAGACAAGTGGCTGTTTATAGTGTATTATCCTTGATGAGAGAGGAAAGGAAGGAGAGGACGAACAAATAACAAGAACAACAGAAATAGAGAGCTCAGCTCTTTCAAGTTCAACTGGAAAGGAAGACAGACGGAGCCACTCTGGAATTAAACCATAGCTGAACAGGATAAAAAGATTTTGATTTAAAAAATCTAATCACATAAGGACACTTGAGTGGCTCAGTCGGTTGAGGGTCCAAGTCCCGGTTTCGGCTCAGGTCATGATGTCACAACTCGTGGGTTTGAGCCCCGTGTCGGGCTCTGTGCTAACAGCGCTGCACTTTCCTGGGATTCTCGCCCTCCCTCTCTCTCCGCTCCTCCCCCCACTCATGCTCTCACTCTCTTTCAAAATAAATCAACAAATAAATGTATAGAAAACCTAATCACACACTTTTCAGAGTATACCAGCATTCCAAAGCCACTTGGTTTGTCTGGCTTTTCTGTGTTGGATCCTAAGACTTGTTACACCATTCTTGGGGCTCTTCCCAGTATGTTGGCTCAGCACAAATGAACACTGGATCAGTGACCCTTTCTCTGCCTGTAGAGAAGGAGACCTGATTCTCCTCAGTACACATGGCTGTATGAGGACCCAGTGAAATTTGAAGTGGGGCAGCACTTAGGAAACCCTCAAGATCTAGCCATGCAAGGGGAATTGTTTTGATTATTTGCAACCCAAATGGCTGTCTTTCTTTCTTCCCATCCGTAGATATACTGACAGATGTACAAAGACTCTCCTTGTCTTGAAAGCTAAAGGTTATCTTTTTGGTAAGTTCTTTGCTTCCTCAATTCATTATCTGCCCCTCTTGACTACTCAGTGGACTGTTGGGGCAAAAGATGGGGCCAGAGAGCATTTGGTATCCGAGCATCAGGACCCCTGCTCCCCTCCACCATGAGTTGCTGTGTAACTCCAAGTAAGTATTCCTTCTCTGGGCTACAATTTCCCCACTGATACAGTTGGGGTAATTTTGTTCAAGTGGATGTGGGTCATTTCTTCAATTCCAAATACCAACATTTCATTCATCAGTGAGGGTGGTATCAAGATTTACCCTTAGCATCCTTTTAAAGTACCATTTGCTGACACAGAAACAAAAGCGTCTTGTAGAGAAAAGGTCAGACACTGAATTGACAGGAAATCCCAGTCGGTCTTGTCATGGAGTAGGTCCAAGAACACCAGGAATATTGGCTTTGACCTAGGGCATTGGGCCAGATTCAGCACAGATGCCCTCCCAATGCCCCTTCTACACCCCCATCTGTTCGCCTAAGCGAGCATTCACTCATAGCATCCGATAGGAGAGGCGCCTGTAACAGAAATCTGACCATGGCAGTGAAAACAAATAGAATTTCTGTGTGTCTCAGCACCATAAACCCAGTGGTAGGTGGCTAGGGCCAGTATGAGTTCTCAGCGATGCCAGCAAGGACCCAGTCTCCTCTCCACTACTGCTCTGCCATTCCAGTGTGCTGACTCTTCTCCTTGGACAAGACAAGGTGGAGCCTCATCCTTTCAAGATGGCTGCCACACGCGCACTGTGGGCAAAGATTAGCAATCCTGGCCGGCAGACGGGGGGCAGAGCAGAACTGCAAATCATCTCCTCTTCTTCAGATTTTACTCTTTCACCTGGGAATGCAGCCCTTCCCAGGATTTCCACCAACATCTGACTGGTTAGGGCTGTGTATCCTGACCCCTCCTAGCTTCACAGGAAGCTGGGAAACAAAACAGTTGACGTTCCTGCCCATACAAGAGAAGGCGAAGGAAAAGGTGGTTGGAAAGGCGCCTTGTGAGCCATCCTGTGGGATTTGTCCTTCCGAATTTTAGCAGACAGGGGCCGGCAGCCTCCAATGGCCTGCACCGTGGGCTGGGGACCCTGGGAGGTTTCAGGCAGGAGAGACACAAACAAACAAGTCAAACGCAAGGCACCGAGTGAGTTAGAAACGGGAAGGGCAGTGCAAACATGGACACTGGGGACTGCCAGCGGGATCTGAGAATGGAACGGGCAGAGCTCAAGTCCCTAAGTGGGATCGGGAGGGAGAAAGAGCCACACTGAAGTCCCGCAGCTGGTGCCACACCAGACCAGGCGGCAAAGCCCCCAGCGCTTTCCCTGGGATGCTGGCAATACCCAGGCATGGCACTGCCCAAGGCGGCTTTTTTAGGGCAGTCTTGAGAGCACTGATCTTTTATTTCTTCTAATCATAAGAGGAGAATGCAGTCTATAAAACGCTTTTTAAAATGCAGGGGAAAAAATGAAGGAAATGAAAATCACCTTGTCTCCAATGCTCCTATTTTGGTATCTTCCCTTGCAGCTCTCATTTCACATCATAAAATAGTTGTTTGCAGTTCTAGTGGTCACAGGTCAAAACCAAATGCCCCGAGAGTCCGGGGGGAGGACACGCAAGCTCGCCGGTCCCCACAGTGTCGGCCCCCAGCGTCTCTTTCCCTTGCCAACATTTGCCAGCCTGCTGTGCCTCCTGCCCAGACGTCGGTTTGGCGAGGTGAGCCACAGACACACATCTGCGATCCCAGGGGAGGAGACCGCGGCCCAAAGGTCTTCCCAGAAGTGTCTGATCGGCCAGGCTTGGGACACATCCCTCAGGGGGAGCCTTGCAGGATCGCTGTGAACGAGGGGAACTACAGGTCACCATCCCCCCAAAAGAGTGCCAGACGCTCTTTAAAGTTAGGATGAAGCTGAATACAAGGTACTGTTTGTGGCATGAACAAACGAGTCGGTGAGGGAGTTCGGTTCACCCACTGAGCCGCCTCTGGTGAACTCATCACAAAACAGCAGTGTGTGTCTGTTACAGAATAAAGAAGGGAGCCCAGAGAACTGAAGTGATGAGACCCGACGATTTCTGAACCCATTCCCCCGGTTCATGCGGCTAACCATCGTCAAGATAAATTGACCCGCGAGGAACATAGACCAGAGCAGGGTGTGGAACAAACAGGGGGAGGAAATAGACACCCGTCGCCGTTCATTTTCCTTATTGGCACCCATAGTAGCGAGTGTGGACTGACTTCTCACCCACTTGGTCCAAGCGGGTGTAGAGTCCCTGTGAAGGCTTACGCAGCTGGCGGACCTCAGGTCCTGGGGGGGAATTCTTCTACAGAAGCCTGGCGTTTTAGCCCCTCTGCTCAGCTGTCACAGGCAAAAGCATCTCTGTCTACTTAAGAGGACTGCTCATGCATTTATTTCAAACCTGGGGTGCCTGGTGGCTCAGTTGGTTGAGCTCAGGTCATGATCTCATTAGTAGGTTGGAACCCTGCGTCGGGCTCTGTGCTGACAGCTCAGAGCCTGGAGCCTGCTTTGGATTCTGTGTCTCCCTCTCTCTCTGCTCCTCTCTCTCTCTCAAAAATAAATAAACATTAAACATTTTTTTGAAAATTATTTCAAATCTACTTGCTTTTCACTAGAGAAACAAAAGAGCTTCAAACTAAACAATTCAGAATCCCCTCCAGGAAAGGTCTGGACAGAAGATTCCCCACTAACAGAATTTTATCTTTAAATCACCCAGAGTTTTTTTGTTTTTGTTTTTTTTTTAAAGTAATGCATATTTTATAAAAATATAAGCAACGCGTGTTCATTGCAGAAGTTTTGGAAAATACATAAAGATATGGAAGAGGAAATAAATATCAGGTAAAACTTCCCCCTCCCGGAGACAACCACTATAACGTCTCATATAACATCTCATTTGATCTCCTGTTTATTTTATTTTTTCCTAGGCATATGTCAACACATTTTAATTTTCTCTTCCTCAAATTCTTTCATGAGTGAATCAGACTTTTACTACCTTGTGTAAATACTCACCACCTCTCTCGAAATGTTTTATTATTCAGTCCTGTGAGGCACTGAGCACGTCCGGGAAACATCCTTTGATACATTGGTGCAGAGAGCTCTATAATTCCAAATGGAATTTTCTGTGCAGGGTCCATTATTATTTCATACGGCATTACAACTGAAAACATAAACTTTCCACAATTTTCCCCCCTTATTTAATGAGGAATTCCGGAAGGCGGACAGTGAAGAAAGGGAGTGCCCAACTTGGGCATTAACACAGGCGGGCAGACTCAGCCCAGCTTGTTCTGACCCTTCATTCCGACAGCACAGTGCACAGGGGTGTCAGAACTGGAAATGAGTGTGGAAATAAATGATCTACTTGGCTATATGGGGGAAATGAGGTCCTCGGGGGGTATGTGCAGAGCTCGCTTTAACACACATCTCGGCGTACTATAACTTCTGGTTTGTGCATCTATTTCTTGCATTAGACAGAGATCTTGGGAGCAAGACCCATACCTCATCAATCATGGGATCCCCAGGGCTTATACAATGCCAGGTACATAGATGCTGCCCAAGAAATATTTGCTGACCTCAACTCAGAGTTTGGAGGATTTGCATCAGGTAGTTGATACCCTGGAGGACTAAGGCGGGGGCTCGTGTGGTTCCGTGAATGTGTGATGGATGAATGAATGAAAAAAAAAATAGAGGGGAGGAAAAAAGGAAGGGGAGGAGGGAGAAGGAGAAAAAGAAGGGAAGGAAAACGTATCAGGCAATGTCTGTCTGCGGAAAGAGCGTGCAACATTGAGGTCAGAAGACCTGATTTATTCCTCAGCTCTTTATCCCCTACGTGTGACCCTTGAGCACCCGTTTTCTCTTTCCCTTTCTCAAGAATCCATATCAGGGCCCCTGGCACAGAGCTGTACACACATTGCTAACGTGTGATGATCGTGTAATGATAACGTGTAATGTTACACGTGATAACGTGTAACGATCGGCTGAACGGCACATCGCAATGGGGGCTGAGGCCCAACCTCTTCTAAAAGGCTGGAGTGGAGAAGGTCTTGTCAACCCCATCCACCGGATTGACAGCCCTAGAGAATCAGAGCCCCACGTCAAGGAGCATAGGCTCATCAACCCCAAGGCAATCAGAGCGCGACCGCCTCCCTGGTCTTCTTCCTCCAGTCCACCCTCCATGAGGTCAACTGCCTCATACAAATCTCCAAATACAAATCTTGCCATGTTGATAGCCTTTAGAAACAAGAGAAGGTCCCCTTCATGAGGCATACAAGACCTTTTAGGAACAATCATTGTACCCTCTCCTGAGCCTCACCCCTAATCCTTCTCTCCTGCACTCCAAGAAAACTCAACTCTTCAAGGGCACAACCTCTAATGTAATACCTAGGATGTCCCCGTGCACTTGACAGCCTGGCCAGCTACCAAAATGACAGGCTCATTCTCCTTCAAAGGCTACAGAGTGGTCCCTACCATGCTCCATTCCTTCCAGACTCCATTGAAAAGGGCCCAACTCTATGGGGATTTTCCCAACTGTCGTCATCTCCAGATCCACTGAAAGAGTCAGGCACAAAGCTTCTGTGACATTTATGTCACTGGGCTAATGCTAGTGTGTGTCTGTCTTACCCTCCCAGACTGTAATCTGGCTGAGGACAAGGTCTGGGGTTTATCCCACTTTCCATCCACCATGCTGTGCGTGTGGCCCAGCACGAATAGTGGAGATGGTCATGGTACCCCTTCCCTGAATAAACCTAGCTCAGGCATCTTTGGGTAGCATGGATTTATTAGCGGGTTCTCCAAACACAGGCACTTGGATTTTTAAGGCATTATTCAGTGTTAGGTTAATCAATTCATATCATCTACCGCCTAGAGGCTCCTTTTACTTAGGGTTTTATAAAGACATCAAAAGGTGAGTTGAGATTGGATTAAAACTGTACAATAAATATAAATAAATAAATAAACCATACAAAGTTAACTTGAATCCCATAGTATAGTCAGCATGTAATACCCTTTGAAATTTTATTTTTCTTAACTCAAATCTCTTCTCATTAGGGAGGTGGTAACACTGTCAGTCTGGTGAGCTAGAGACATTGTCCAATCTCTCCTTTCTGGCTTCTCCTTCTCTCTTTGCCTACCTGATTCCATGTTATTTTGTTGTTGTTGTTGTTGTTCTTTTACACCTCCCAACGATATTCGAAGGGATAGTTGATCTCTCTGCACAGGGGTGATATATATGCTGCAGAGAAAGCTGATTCCACCTGTTCAAGCCGATCCACTTCTGACTACCAGTAGTGTTCCTAATTGGCCACTGTACTAACCTGGGCAACGTTATAGCCCAAGGAAGAACATTCTTTTCCAACATCTGCAGTTTAAGCAAAAGGATAATGAGCTAGAGTCTGGGCATGGTGTGTGTAAAAAGCTTCTGAGGGTTCTGTGGGGAGATTTTTATAGATAATTGAAAAAGCAGTTGAAGATTCACTCCTTCATTCCCTCAATCATATGGTAAACATGTCTTGAGTACAAATGAGGTTTCAAAACCGAGCAGTCACCGGATATTTGGAGGAACAGGTTATCACTCTGCACTATAGATGGTGGTATGGAAGTGGAGACCTCTGTCCAGCTCTGCCCATGTGGGACCCCTCCTCACCGCCCCCCTCCTCCCCCAAAGGAGAAAGACTGGGTTGACATCACTCTGGAAATGGATTCTGGGTCTGAGATTCGCCAGGACCAGCCCATTCAGAGGCACCAGGAAGGGCTGTGAAGGAAAGAGACATCCATTATGCATTCTCTGGGAACCTTTCTTTCTAGGGCATTCCCACCCTCATCTGGCAGAGCCTTGGGGACAGGCTGACAAGATGATGAATGTCAGACAGGAAAGAAATGGGTTCAAAAGCTGAGGGCTAATTGGCTTGGGATAAACTCTGACTGGAGGAGACCCAAGCAGAAGGCCATTGCCCTGTGGTGCGATAAGCCTGCGGAATGCGGAAAGCTTCTCAGGCCTCAGTCAGAGCCACAAGGGAGGTGATAATGGCCACCGCTATTGAGCGCTGAGTGTATGCTCTGCACTGTTTTCACATAAGCACCATTGAATCAATACAGCCACTACCCTTACTTTTAGAAGGTTAGTTAGGAATATGTTCTCAGACAAATCATAGAAAACTAGACTAAGAGTGGCTTTAAAAAACTGGAGGTTTTTCGTTGGGCACGAGAAGTCTGGAGGTAGAGAGTTCCCAGTGTTGGTTGGGCTCTTTGGCGATCATAGGAAAGATCAAAGCTCCGCTAGTTGTTTTCTTTGCTATTTTTGCCAGCTGCTTCATGGTTGCAAAATGGCTGCTGTCAGTCCAGCTATCACATCCGTTACCAAAGCACTTCTATCTAAAAGGGAGGTTAGAACAAGAGGAATATCACATCACTGGGCAGAGCCTATGCTCTCCTCTCAGCCTCCTTGGCTTTGAATTCTCTCTCCCTCACCTGTTACCTGAGCGATCAGGGTCAAAAAAATAACTTCTCCAGGGGCACCTGGATGGCTCAGTCGGTTAAGCGACCGACTTCAGATCAGGTCACGATCTGGCGGTTCGTGAGTTCGAGCCCCGCATCGGGCTCTGTGCTGACCGCTCGGAGCCTGGAGCCCGCTTCGGATTCTGTGTCTCCCTCTCTCTCTGCGCCTCCCCCGCTCATGCTCTGTCTCTCTCTCCTTCATAAATAAATAAACACTTAAAAAATTAAAAAAAAAGCCACAAAACTTCTCCGCCTCACGGTCTTGTCATCTGTGAAATGGGGTAATGACCATACCACGCTCACGGGTGTTTTGCAGATTGAAGGAGCCGGTGCATGCCAAGGGCCTGCCCGTTACCACCACGTCAAAGAAGCGTGTTCCATAAACGCTGGCTGCTACCACCGTGTGCCGATGACTCACAAACCCCCAGCCTCCGGCCTGACCTGGGTGCCGGACGCATTGAGTTCACCTCTCCCTCGATAGTTTCACCCGGCTGCACAGATCCTGGAAGGAAAGAGAAAAGATGACGACAGGCCAGCACCTCCGGCCTTTCCCTCTTTTCTCCCCACCGCCCGGGGCCGAACCATCGTCAAGCCCTCATTTCTAATCCTCACCAGCCTAACGCGCCTGCCAGTCACCCGGGGATCTTGCTACCTCGCGGAACCTGACCCCCCCCCCCCCCCAACCCCAGGCCTGGAGATTCTGAACGGTTAGCAAGCTCCAGGCGAGGCTGCTTCTGCTGGTCTGCGACCCTCACTTCGCAGAGCCAGGCTGCACTGTGGGCAAATCTCCGTGCTCTCCGGAACCTCAGTGCTCCCGACATCGCCACGGCTGCAGCCGCATCGCCACGGCCCAGAGGTGGCGACAATGGCACGTGGCGCTTCTCACCGCTCCCGGGCACTGTCCTGATGCTTGCAGAATGGTGAACTCATTCAGTCTCTACGCTAATTCCTTCCAGTGTGGGGATGGAGGAAACTGAAGCTTGAAAGGTCACGACGGGTATTTCAGCCGATGACGAACGCGGCCGGGGTTCAGACCTCAGTCTCCACAGCCGGGGGACGCTGGATGTGCCGTGTGAAGTCAGTCCCAGGTCTCACGGGGCAGACGACTTGAGTGCCTGGTGTCAGACCTCCCCTGACGCGTGTCTGATCGCAGCCACAGCTGCGGTGGCCGATGGTGGAACAACAACCACCGAACTCAAGAGAGCTGCTGTATTTCCTCTTGTCCGTGCAGAGTCCAAAACCGGGTGTGGGTGTGGAGGATGCGTCCCTGGAGTGACCCTCCATCCGTGCGTCAGTGCACCGACCTTCCGTTCTCAGAGGGGCACCTCTGGAAAGCATTCTGGACACATCTCAGGGGGCCCGGCAAAACCAAAGCCTCCTCCATGGCAGACCCTCCTGGGTGCCTCCTGTTCCCTCTGTCCCCTTCTCTGTTCTATCCCTCTTGCTTCCTGAAGCCAGCTCTAAAATGAACTCTTGGCACCCAGGGCTTCCCTCAGTCACTGCGTCTGGGGACCGTCACAGGGCCCAAATGGGCGCGGTGAGTGGGAACAGGGTTTTAGCTAGAAGAAGGAGGAAGAAAGAGGAATCCGCTGTCCAGGGGACCTGTGCTGCGTCAGGAACAATCACGCAGGCCAGCTCATTGAATTCCAGATGGCTTCGGGCTAAATTTAACATCCCCATTTTATAGGGGAGGAAATTGAGGCCCCAACGGCTGGAATGCCTCATTCAGGTTGCAGATGGCTGATGATTCGGACAGGACTCAAACCGCCCTCTGCCTGACTCCACGCCCCACGTTCTCTCCCCTACACCACATCGACCAGAACGTTCCATCAGGAGATTCACAGTTCATTGTAATGATGAGGCCATAGGAATGGGCATTTATTCATCTCTCTGCCCTCCTCAGCGGGAGTACAGTGATAATATTTGGACAGTTTAGAATAAACGTCACCACACATCTCTCAGCTATGACTTCGCCCATTTCTAAAGAAGGGATGAGTCCCTCACCAAATATTTGCACAACTTATTTGATTTTTGCTGACTTGTGAACATACATCTCCTAAGGACACATGTAAGGCTTCCTTTTGTTTACTTTTTGGGCTCATCCTGCAAATAAATCTAGGGCAGGGGCCACTG
The DNA here is from genome assembly GCF_024362965.1 of Panthera pardus. Lineage (NCBI taxonomy): Eukaryota > Metazoa > Chordata > Mammalia > Carnivora > Felidae > Panthera > Panthera pardus. Next base: position 74,305,277 of record NW_026527002.1, on the reverse strand, counting down.
AGGCATGGCTGAGAGCCGAGCGGCCCGCACGCTGCCCTGGGAGGGCTGTGTGACCTGAGCCTGAGGGTCTGAGGGAGGCCTGGTTGTGCTTTCTTTCTTGTGCAGCCCCGTCCTCCTGGTGACAGACAACCCCACAGTCCCCAAGGGAAGGAAAACAACAAAAGTAAGACAAAGCTAGAAAAAAAAGCAGGGGGAGAGGCCCCTGGGTGGCTGAGTCAATTAAGAGTCAAACTCTTGGGGCACATGGGTGGCTCAGTCGGTTAAGCATCTGACTTCGGCTGAGGTCCTGATCTCATGCTTCACAGGTTCGGGCCCCGCAGCGGGCTGTGTGTTGACAGCTCGGAGCCCGGAGCCTGTTTCAGATTCTGTGTCTCCCTCTCTCTCTCTGCCCCTTCCCTGCTCATGCTCTGTCTCTCTCTCTCTTAAAAATAATTAAACATTAGGGGGGCATGGGTGGCGCAGTCGGTTAAGCGTCCGACTTCAGCTCAGGTCACAATCTCGCGGTCCGTGAGTTCGAGCCCCGCGTCAGGCTCTGGGCTGATGGCTCGGAGCCTGGAGCCTGTTTCCGATTCTGTGTCTCCCTCTCTCTCTCTGCCCCTTCCCTGCTCATGCTCTGTCTCTCTCTCTCTCTCTTAAAAATAATTAAACATTAAAAAAATTTTTTTTTTAAAAAAAGAGGCTGATTCTTGACTTTGACTCAGGTCATGATCTCTTGGTTCATGAGTTTGAGCCCCACACCAGGCTCCGTGCTGATAGCTCGGAGCCTGCTTTGGATCCTCTGTCCCCCCGCCCCTGCCCTTCCACCTTTGTGTACTCTTGCTGTGTCTCTGTCTCTCTCTCAAAAATAAATAAACATTAATTTTTTTTTTAATTTCTCCAAGAGTAGAATCAGTCTTCAAATCCCAGGTGTCTCAGATTGATTCAGATACCGTATGAAAGAAACAAAGTCCAGGACAACTGGGTGAGCCTAGAGCCCCCATCCTAGAGCTTCTGAGCTGGTGATAACCGACTTTAAAACCCCATACGGTGTTTTATAGCTCACCTGATAAAATTCCTATAGAAGTCTGTTGGGAAACACACGATAAGAAGGAGTAAACACTCAGCAAGGGCTCAGGCTGCAGGAAGGCAGCAAGATGGGCTTTCTGGTGGAATCCTGAGGTCAGAGGCTTGGCCGGCAGTCAGGCCAGGACTCGGGTGAGGCAGGGGGAGAGGTCTACGCTACAAAGGGTGAGGGGAGTGCGAGCGCACGGCCACGTCTGAGTTTGGGAGCGTCCTTAAACTTGGCGCCCAGGGCCCTCTGCTGCCTCAGTCTTGTCCCAGCTCCGGTTATCATATGACCTTTTCGGGACCCACCGTCTGCGGGCCTTAGGCAGCTCCTTCTGGACCTCAACTTCCCGACCTGTATAATGGGGAGGTGAGCCTCTACATAACACCAAAGGTCCCTATTTAACACCACTGTTGCGATTCTGCGTATTCCGTCTCTGCCTCTAGACAGGAGGCCCCGGGGAGTCCGACCGGTGCCGGCTCACCCCTCTGCCTCTGCCCTAATGAACCCTTAGTGGGGCCCAGTAGGTACGACTTCTGCCTTCTGCCGAGCAATCGCAGCAATGACCGGACGGCTTTGTTTCCCTTAGTGCTGCCAAGCGCTAGCCCCAAGCTGGCTTCGGAACCCAAGAGACCTGAGCTCAAATGTCAGCTCCACACTGACCAGACGAAAACTTGAGATAAATTACTAAATTTCTCTGTGTGCTTCAATTTCCTCCTCTGCAAAGTGGGGGAAACACTAGACCCTACCTACGCAGACGAGGGCCTCACAGAGGACAGCGGTCCTTCTAGAAAGATCACTCTCCTAAGTAGCCTCAGCGGAAGTTCCGGAGACAGACCCCGTTGGTCTGCTTGGGTCAGGTGTTCATCCTTGGGCCCATCCTGTGGCTGAAGAAACAGAGTGTCCAGCATGATGAGGACTTCGTGCTGACTTCTAGACCCCACTTAGCCCACAGGAGCGGGGAGTGGGGGAGGTCCTCAAAGAAATTAGAGCTACGGTTCACAGATGAAGGACGAATGTGGGTCATCAGGAAACATCCACTCCGTGGAGGGTGCATTCAGTCCGCCACAGCATTTCAGAAGGGTCTAGAGAGTGGGGCTCTCCGTGAGACAGCTGCGTCCAGGAGAAAGCTGGAAGCCAGTCCTCGGAAGGTAGGGCTGAAGGCACCGGGCATGCCAGAACTGGATTCAGGACATCAGGTAATACCCCTCTTGCCTTCTGAAAATCCTTTGTCCCTAATTTTTTTTCTTAAAGTTTTGCATCTTTAACCATTGCCCATAAAAGCATTTAGCTTAATAGAAGGATATTTTGGAAAATAGCTATTACTATGAAAACAGAAAGGAAAAACACGAAAAGCTTCACGGCATTAGTTATCTGTCGCTGTGCAATGAGGTTACCCCAAACTGACCGGCTCAAGGCGGCACACGCGTATTATTTCCCAGTATCTGTGGATCCGGAGTCTGGACACGGGTTATCTGGACCCTCTGTGAACCAGGTGTCGGTCAGGACTGTGTTCTCATCTGCAGACTGAACTGGGGAAAGACTCGCTACCAAGCTCACATGGTTTCGGACAGCGTTAAGCTCCTCGCGGCTGAGGGACACAGCCCTGTTTCTTGCTGGCTGTCAGCTGGAACCTGAGACCATCGTCATTTGCCCTCAGTTCCTTGTCTCGTGGACCCCCACACAGCTGCTGGCTCGTCAAGCGAGAGGGGGACAGGAGCTGTAACATTCTGTAATGTAGTCACGTGCATCCTGTCACCTTTGCCGTACCCTATCATTTGAAGCAGCTCATAGGTCCTGGCCCCCCTGGGGAACGAACACCAGCAGGTGGGAATCATGGGGGCCACTCTAGAATCTGCCCGCCATATTGGCCAGTCACTGTGTCAGACTACATGAGCAACGAGCGCAAAATTGAGCTTCCAGATTATCAAGAGTTTGGATTAGGTGTTCGGACAAGATCTGAACCAAATCTGTATAAAACTGCCAGGTCTTTATCTATCACTTCCTAGCTCTTTGACCTTGAACAAGTTACCCAGTGTGTCTGAGGTTCAGTTTCTGCATCTGTAAACTGAGCGGGAGTAGAGGTACTTTGTTTGTTATGTCGTAAGGTGTAAATGAGTAAACACGTGAAAATGCTTTCATTAGTCCTAGTGTGGATTTAGTGCTTAAGAAGTATTAGCATTCACACACACACACACACACACACACACACACACACACACACACACACTACATGTGTGCTCTGAACCATGTGCTGTATTTTGCTTATGTCAAAACTGTTCAATTTGAATGCCCTGCTTTACAGTTGGGGACACACCCCCCCGAAGCATCCGTGTGACCTTCCAGAGCTCTCTGAGCTAGTGAGTGGCTGAAGTAGGTTGGAGAACCTTCCAGACGTCCCCACAACTAGAATGTTCCTGAGTGATCATCTAAGCCTCGGCCCCCTGCCCCCAGCCTGCTTTCACGACGTCTCCCATGGGAAGGAAGACAGTGGCCAGGAGGGTAAGACCACTTGCTTTGATTTGCTTTACAATTTGGGCTTCTGCATAGCTTTTTGTTTTGGGGGGAAGGGGTTCAGCAGCTGGAAAGGTTTAAGCAAACAAACAAATAATTAAAGGAATAAACACATAGGTGCAGAGCTACTGGCCTCTCCCATCCTTCTCGCCTCACAGAAGAGGAGATCGAGGCTCGGGGAAGACACAAGCTGGCCTGGGTCTCGGTGCTGCTTGACGCGTGATATCAGGCACAGCACCCGGATCCCGGGCTCCCAGCTGCCATCCCTCGAAGTCCCACCCAGCCTCTCTGCCCATGAAGTCCCATGGACAATTTTACCCCGAGTTTGAGTTGGAGAAGTGAAGCCATTTTTAAAACACCCAGTTGACTGGGCTCGCTGTCTCCCTGTCCAAAACAACCACGAACACCACTGGAAATACCAAACTAATGACACCTCAAGCGTCATTAGTGGATGTGTGTCGTGTTCATCGTGGAGTGCATTACTAAGCAGTGGAATGCTAATAAAATGCATGCAATAAATTGCGTTTTAAAAGCATCATGGGAGACGGAGATGGCTCTTTTAAGAAACCCTATAAGGAATAGTTTGATAGAGTAAGAAGAAAAAAAAAGCCTTTAACAATGGAATAAAAATCACTCATTTGAGTCTTATAAATCTAGACTGTGGTATATGGGGCTTCCTTCGAGCCTATTGCGTTTTATGTATGTAGCATATGCTTGAACACTCACAGATAAATCAGCTGGGTAAGTATGGCTGGAAAGCAGCGATCGGTTTCCTCTTCCCTAGGTGCTCCCCGTTCCTGACCCCAAAACATCAACTTCCACCCCGGAAATATCCAAGTGAGAGAGGCCAGGGAGGTTTTGAGAAAGGAGACCAGATCGGCTGGCAGGAGACCTGAATTCTAGCTCTTGGATTTTTAAGCAGTTCAACCTGTCCTTTCTCTTAGCCTCCATTTCTTCATCTATCACATGGAAATATTATTTGCTCAGCTGAATTTAGAGGGCAATGCTGAGGATCGAAACAGATGGCAAATGCAAAAGTCTTGATCAAAAGACAACGAGCCGGGGGCGCCTGGGTGGCTCAGTCAGTTAAGCATCCAGCTCTCGGTGTCGGCTCGGGTCACGATCTCACGGATCGTGGGATCGAGCCCCGCGTCGGGCTCCGTGCTGACAGCACAGAGCCTGCTTGGGATTCTCTCTCTCCCTCTCTCTCTCTGCCTTTCTCCTGTTCATGCTCTCTCTCTCTCTCTCTCTCTCTCTACCCCCCCCCACTCATGCATGCTCTCACTTTCTCTCAAAATAAATAAATAAACTTTAAAAAAAAGGCAATGAGGCAACATGAGCGATGAGACCGCCCTCTTGACCCTCATCCCAGGCACAGCCATCATCCCATCTTGCAGATTGCACTTGAACGAATCCTCTCTCCCTTCCCCGTGCCATGGTCTGACGAGGGCCTACCCCGCCTTTCACCGGTACTATTCAAACAGGCTCCTCCCTTGTGTCCCAGCATCAAGGTGGCCCCGCCTCCAACCCATTGTAGTTTTTTTTAATGCAACTCTGAATGACTCCCCTTTGGCTCACAAGGAAGAAAACCGCTCAGTTCCTGCATCAAAGCCCAGCAGAGCCTTCAGGGCTCAGCCTGCCCATGTCTCCGCCCTTCTGTGTCATACTTCACACAGCAGCCATACTCAACTTCTCGGGTTCACCACACACGAGATGCTATTTTCCACCTCCAGGCATTTTCCCGCGCTGTTTTCTCTGCCTGTGGCCACTCGTGCCTGTAGGCATCGGCCAAGGCGAGTGAAGTTCCTCCGCAGTAACAAGCATCCCCTAGATCCCGTTCTGCACGTTCAACGTCGTCTCGGGAGGAGAGGTGGGGAACGTCCGCTCGCTGTCATTAGTCTGCAAGCCAGGCTGTCAGAGGCCTCATCTCAGCTGGTGCCCCTGTGACCACAGCAGCAGGGGGCGGAGAACGTGGCAAACTGCGATTGCCTTTTGACACTTTTCCATTCAGCTCTTATCTCATAGGCCAGAGCAAGTCAAGGGGCTGGGAATGCCCTGCCCTCGCCCAGAGAGCAGCCAGCCAGCAATCTTTGAATGAACAGCTATAATATTTTCCACACCTTCGTTATCGCTGTCTGCCTGGTAAACAGACGTGTATCTTTAGGCTCCTCTTAACTGCCTTCTCCTCCAGGAAGCCTTCCTTTTTCACACTTCCATCATGGACAGCACTGGACTTGCTCTGGTTTGTTCAGTTTCTTTCTCCTTCAGGGCACTCCTCCAGGGCAAGCACCACGTCCCTAAAGGCCCCAGAACAGAGTCTGGAGAGAGGAAGGAGCCAAGCGTCTCCAAATCAAAGGAACGAATGTTTAGGTAAGTGGTTCTCCAACTGACTTGCCGGGCCCGTGTACCCCAAAGTCTCCCGGTGGGACGGGGATGGAGGGAGACGTGTGAGAGCTTCTAAGGGATCTGGAGCCAGCCGAGCTTCCCCTCCCCTGTCTGGCAACTCCAAAGACAACCATGGGGGAGGGGGAGGGGGGGAAAAAAGTTAGAGAGGGAGGGAGCCAAACCATAAGAGACTCTTAAAAACTGAGAACAAACTGAGGGTTGACGGGGAGTGGGAGGGAGGGGAAAGTGGGTCCTGACCCTGCTTAGTTACTTCCCAGCTGTCCATTTTTATCTTTTGTGCTTGTCCAAGGTCTTCTCTACACCCTCTCTACCCCCTTGACCGTTCCCTCCCAGGTAAACCTTGCCTTCCCAGTAAGAATTTTTATAAAATAAAATAACTGCACTTCCCAGCCTCCCTCACGACCCTGGAGAAGTGGACGAGACTAGACTCCAATTTACCAACGGACGAAAGAGCACAAGGCGGAGAAAGGACGCGCCCAGGTCAAACCACTGGCCCGCAAGGGACGGAGTTGGGGTCCGACCCCAAACCTCCGTGACCCGCAGCCCGGGCCACACTGGACGCTGGTCAAAGGGAAGGCTGACACAGGCCTCGCAGAACAGGCTCCGGGCCGCCAGTTACCACGATGCCTTGAGGCCATGCCTGACCCTGCTCCCCGCATCTGCCCTGGTTAACCCTCGAGGCCCTGGGCTCAGCCCCCTGGACTGGAGCTACCAAGCTGACCCCTCGGCCCTACTCCTCACTGAAGACCGGGCTTTGTCTCCATGGAACAATTAGCAGCTACCGTGGGCAGCAGGCAGAATCAAAATGAGAGGCCAGGACGAACCCCAGTTCCTGCTGTGTGACTAGTTAACAGATCACTGGCTACACAGAGCCTCAATGTCCTCTTTGGGGAAAAAAAAAAGTTAACATTACTTTGGCTTGGCTTAAGGATTCAATGAGTTCATGTACAGAAAACACCAGGTCGGGGCGCCTGGGTGGCTCAGTCGGCTAAGCATCCGACTTCGGCTCAGGTCGTGATCTCGCGGTTCGTGGTGTTCGAGCCCCGTGCCGGGCTCTGGGCTGACAGCTCGGAGCCTGGAGCCCGCGTCGGGTTCTGTGTCTCCCTCTCTCTGTGCCCCTCCCCTGCCCTCTCTCTCTCCTCCTCTCTCCCTCAAAAATAATAAATAAAGGTGAAAAAATTAAAAAAGAAAACACTAGGTCAGTATCTGGCATGCATAGGAGCTTAATACACGAGAGTGCCACACGCCTTCACCATAACGTGCTGTCGCTCTGTCCTTGGGGGCACGGATGGTTGAGAGGAGCGCTCCTCAGTGGGGCCCACGGGCTGCCACCAACCCCCAAACTCCATTTCCCATCTGCAATAAGATAAGGGGCTTGCACCAGACGCAGATCCCCTAGTCCTCGGCCTGCCCTGCCCCAGGTCCTTCCTGGGCACAGCCGGGATGCAAGCAGGAGGTGCTTAGCGCTGCCTGAGGGTTCTCCTCAGAATTCAGACCTGAAGGAAGCGATGGAGATACAGCAGGTCCAGGCGGGGCCGAGGGCATTTCCTCTGCCTGTTGCCCAGCGGTGGGGGAGGGATCTGGGCGCCTGGCCCTTCCGCTGACCTTGATTTCCCTCTGGCTCTGTCTCCTCCACAGCATCTGGCTTCCATCACTGGACAGATGATATTGGGCCCCAGGCTCCTCGACCTCCCAAGGACCCTGAGCATCAATCGGACTTATCAGAATTGCTTATTCCGGCCCGAGTAACGTGCCAAGGAAGATGGGGAAGCAGCCTGGACCCAGTGGGAGGTCAGAGATCAAAGTGAGGACGTGGAACCCTGCCCGGGCCGGGTCCAGCCAGCACCAAGGACTTGGGCCGTCTCAGGCCGGCTCAGCTGTCCCGAAGTCCTCCGAAACCTCCTGCCGCCTCCTGCCTCCTCATCCCAGTCTCCTTGCAAGGGCTGAGCCAGCGCTGAGCAAGTCAGATTTGCAACCTTCTTGAAAACAGAAAAGCCCTCGGTAAGAGGCAGTTGTTTTCATCATTAGCATTATTATAAAAGAACGGGTGAGCTTGCCTCAGTGCTCAGAATGATCTCTCCAGATCCACGCCAGCCTTTCCACTATTTTCTGGAAGGACGAAGAGAAGGGCACGAGCCACTCACTCTGGACTCAGATGTGGAGCTCCAGCTTTAAAGCCCCACCTGCCGAACCCTCTCAAACTCACCGACACTGCACCTTGGTGTCCTGAACGCACAGAGGAAGATGATCAAATCCCACAGAGCCCGCAGAAGTCAGGGCCTTGCCAGTGTCTCAGAGCTTCCACGTGGCTGAGCTGAACTCAAAGCCAACTTGGGGTAGCCGCCATTTTGTGTCATTCCAAAGCCCAGCACTGGGTTCAGAACACCACACTGTGTGCACAGAGTAGGTGCTAAAACCCAAGTCCCTCAGGAAAAACCTGAATCTGACCACAAATGAACTCAGGAGGCAGATATGTAGTGATACAGGACACCCGAGGAGGGGACCCCAGAGATGCCGTTGCCATACTTGAACTTAACCCAGAGCCCCTGTCCCCAGATGCCCACCACAGTCTCGGGGGAAACCAGCTCCCAGAAGCCACCCACAGCCATCACCAAGGATGCACTTTAGAATCCAGGGGGCTGAGTTTTAGTTTTAACAGCTTGACCAAGACATAATTTTCACACCATATACTTCACCCAGGAAAACTATGCGACGCAGCAGGTTTTAACGTATTCGGAGCTGTGCAGTCGTCACCACGATCAGTTTTAAGAACATTTTTGCCACCCCTAAAAGCACTGGTATGCTTTAGCTATCACTCCACCCCCACCCACCCATCTCTCCCCACCTCAGGGAACGGATAATCTACTTTCATCCCTATTTATTTGCCCATTCTGGACACTTCGTAAAAATGGCCTCATACGGTACGTCGTCCGTCGTGACTGGCTTCTTCCACTCCGAGTCACGTCTTCATGATTCTTCCTTGTGTGCACACGCCATGCACACAGTTGTAGCGGGCGTCAGCACCTCATCCCTCTTCGTGTCCTGATAATATTCCACAGCACGGACGTGCCACATTTTATGCATCCATCATCAGCCGATGGACATTTCAGTTACTTTTACGTTTTGACTATTATGAAGAATGGTGTTAGGAGCACTCAAGAACAAGTCTTTGTGTGGATATTAATTTCATTTCTCCTGGGTGTACATCCAGAAGTGGAATCGCTGAGTCACGTGTGACTCTGTTTCACCTTTTGCAGAACTGCCACACCGTTTTCCACGGTGGCTGCGCGCACCGGCTGTGTGTGACCCCGTCCATTTCTCCTTATCCTGGCCCACACCTGTTACTGTCTGTATTTTCTATCATAATAATCCAACTGGACGTGACGCAGTATCCCGTTGAGGGTTTGCTTTATTTTACCCTCATGATGAAAGATGTTGACTGTCTTTTCATGTGCTTCTTGGCCTTTGTATATCTCCTTTGGAGAAAAATCTGTTTGGATGAATTTCCCACTTCCAAAAGCGAGATGTCTTTTTATTGTCGACTTGTAAGAGTTCTTGATATATTCTAGATGCAAGTACTTTCTAAGATATATATGATTTGCAGATCTGTTCTCCCATCTCATAGGCTATCTTCACTTTCTTAATGACCTTCACCAAGCGTGAAAGTTTTTAATTTTGAAGACGTCAAAGTGCTTTTGGTTTCCTATCTAAGAATGCTTTGCCTAGGGACACAAAAGCAAAGAATGAACTACTGGGACCTCATCAAGATAAAAAGCTTCTGCACAATGAAGGAAACAATCAGCAAAACTAAAAGGCAACTGACAGAATGGGAGAGGATATTTTCAAATGAAATACCAGATAAAGGGTTAGTATCCAAAACCTGTAAACAACTTATCAAACTCCACACCCAAAAAAACAAATAATTCGGTGAAGAAATGAGCCAAAGACATGAATAGACACTTTTCCAAAGAAGATATCCAGATAACTAACAGATACATGAAAAGATGCTCAACATCACTCATCATGAGAGAAATACAAATCAAAACCATAATGAAATACCACCTCACACCTGTCAGAATGGCTAAAATTAACAACTCAGGCAACAGATGTTGGTGAGGATGCAGAGAAAGAGGAACGCTTTTGCACTGCTGGTGGGAATGCAAACTGGTGCGGCCACTCTGGAAAACAGTATGGAGGTTCCTCAAAAAATTAAAAATAGAACTACCCCATGACCCAACAATTGCACTACTAGATATTTATCCAAAGGATACAGGAGTGCTGATTCAAAGGGGCACATGCGCCCCAATGTTATAGCAGCATTATTGACAATAGCCAAAGTATGGAAAGAGCCCAAATGTCCATCGACTGATGAATGGATAAAGAAAATGTGGTGTGTGCGTATATATATGGAACACACACACACTTCATTATATATATATGAAATGAAATGAAATCTTTCCATTTGCAACAACAACATGGATGGAACTAGAGTGTATTATGCTAAGCAAAATAAGTCAGAGAAAGACAAATAATCACATGATTTCACTCATATGTGGCATTAAGATACAAAACAGATGAACATAAGGGAAGGGAAGCAAAAATAATAGAAAAACAGAGAGGAAGACAAACCGTCAGAGACTCTTAAATACAGAAAACAAACTGAGGGTTGCTGGCAGGGTGTTGGGTGGGGGGATGGGCTAAACGGGTGATGGGCATTAACAAGGGCATTTGTGGGGATGAGCACTGGGTGTCAAATGTACGTGATGAATCACTAAATTCTACTCCTGAAATCATTATTATACTATATGTTAACTAACTTGGATTTAAATTTTAAAAAAGGAAGGAAGGAAGGAAGGAAGGAAGGAAGGAAGGAAGGAAGGAAGAGACAGAGAGAGAGAAAGAGAGAGAAAGAAAGAGAAAGCAAGCAAGCAAGCAAGCAAGCTTTGCTTAAACTAAGGTCATGAAGATTTACTCCTATATTTCATTCTAAGACTTTTAGAGTTCCAACTCTTATATTTAAGTCTATCATCCACTTTGAGACAATTCTTATGTAGGATGTGAACAATGGGATACAACTTCCTACCTTTGCGTGTCGACATCCACTTGCCCCAGCATCTTTCATTGAAAAGAAAATTCTTTCCTCACCAAAGCATCTTAGAACACTTGTTGACAATCCGTTGACCAAAAATGTGAGGATTTAACTGTGGGCTCTCACTTCTATCCTTGTGTATCCTTGTACCAGAACCACTTTGTCTTAAATTCTACAGGTTTGTAGTGTTGAGGAATTAGACAAGGCCAGTAGGCTGAGGTGTCTCAAATGACTTGGGAGCCTCCAATGTGCAAACCGAAACCTATGGTACAGCCAGTACACTCAAGTCCAAGAAAATGAAACCGAAGAACAACTGATCGCAGTCCACTAGACGTTCCCAAATGCGGCAACTGCTCAAGCTATTGCCAGTCACATAACTTGCTTGCTCTCTTCCATGTCTTCTCTGTAAAAACCCCTCCCTTAGCTCCTGTCCAACCACTTTCTGTGGGGTGCCCCACCCAATTGGAATTGATGTTTGCTCAAAGAAACTCTTGAAAATTTTAATGTGCCTCAGTTTATCTTTCAACGGCAGCAACCTTTGAAATTGAGAAATGTGAGTTATCTAACTTTGTTCTTTTTTTTTTTTTCTACTTTGTTTTGGCTGTGTTGGATCCCTTGAATTTCCATATCAATTTTACCATCAGCTTGTCAATGTCTGTAGCAAAGTCAGCTGGGATTGTGTTGAATGTATAGATTGATTTGAGGTGCGTTGCCATGTTAACAATATTAACTCTTCTGATCCTTGAATGTAGATTCTCTTCCCATATGTTTAGGTTTTCTTTGATTCCTTTCAACAATATTTTGTAGTTCTCGGAGTGTAAGTTTTGTACTGATTTTGTCAAATTTATTCCTAGGTAGTTTATCCTTTTTGATGCTATCGTACATGGAATTGCTTTCCTAATTTCATTTCTGGAATGTTCATGGCTAGTGTAGAGAAACGCAGGCTTCCCCCACTATCTGCAAGCAGAGTGTTCCAATGAAAACCTTCAGTAAGCCAAAATGGTGCAAAGCAAGGAAGCGATCACCATTAATTTATATGGAAAAACTTCAGAGCATCCCCAGACCCCAAAAACAACCCTCCTGGGCTTTTCTGATCGCTTAGGACCCATGTTGCTAAAGAAAGCCCAAAGTAAATGGAGATGAAGCACCGATACAGACACAGGTCAAAGCTCTGGGGCTTGATGCAGAAATACTTAGTGTAGTTCCCGGGAACAGTGCTGGCTGGTGCCGCTCTCAGAGTTCGGGGTGCCCTGCCTCCATAGCGGCTTGCTGCTTTTTCATAAAAGTGAAAATCCTCTTGAGCTTTCTTTCCGTTACCAAAATCGGTACCAATATAGGTCTTTCATGAAAGCAAAGTGGTGTACTGTGAGCTTTTGAAAAGCGAGGGATACCTGTGCAATCAATCTTTTATATTAATCATACACTAGGCAAACCTGAAGCCCTTTATTACTTCTTATAGTTTTTTAGTGGATTAATTAGGATTTTTATTTCCAAGTCATGTCATCTGCCAAAAGAGATGGTTTTCTATCTTTCTTTGCAATCTTTTCCTTTTTCTTTTTTTTTTTTTTTCGCCTAATTATCCTTGCTAGAGCCTCCAATACTATGTTGAATAGAAATGGCACAAATAGACACCCTTGTCTTTTTTCTGGTTGTGAGGGGAACACTTTCACCTTTCACCATTAAGTATGTTCGCTCTGGGTTTTTTTGTAGATGACAAAATTCTATTTCCAGTTTGTTGAGCGTTTTGATAATGAAGAGGTTTGGGCTTTTGTGAAATGCTTTTTCTGCATCTATTAAAGATGACTGCGTGGGTTTTGTCCATCAAATCGTCTCCAGATGTTGACAAATGTCCCCCGAGGGGCAGGGGGCAGAAATCAACCCCAACTGAGAACCAGTGCCTCCGAAGACAACGGTGAGAATTCATTGTTAGGGCGCCCACTTTCTACTCCACCATCTGGGACATAATAGACACACAGTGGAAAGTAGGCTATTTTGACGATTATCCTTCCCCGGGATGCTAGGCAGGGCCTGGAGGGAAGTGTGTGTTTAATCAGGAGCTGCCCAGCCTGCCTGAGGGGGCTCCTTCGGGCCTTCGGCTATAGAAGCCTCACTGCTAGCCCAGATGACTCCAGACCCTGGATGGCTCCAGACCCAGTGGAGACAAGTGGATTCGACCACCCGCCGTGGCTTTCCGTTAAGGCCAAATTCTGCCAGGTCCTCCCCAAGGCCTGTTAAGAAAAAACCGAGACGGGCACTGCATCTTTGTGAGGCCACTGCTGGCTCAACAGCCCTTAGCTCTGGCCTGCCCTGGTGTTGGCTCAAAGGGGCTGGCTGATGGGCTCAACCCTGATGCTTGCAGTATCCTTCACTGGGAAGGGCTGGACCCCCGAGCATGGCAGCAAGAAAGCTCGGAGGCGGAATTTATCCAAACCTTAGATGCCGGGTGCTTTAAATGCAGCATCGCTGGTCCTCAAAGCAACCTTCGGAGGGGCCATTTATGACCGTTTTATTGATAAAAAAAAACTGAGGATCCTGGAGGCCCGGTGAGGCCATAACAATAAATGACAGTGTGGGTAGTTAGAACCGACAGCCTTAATCCAATGCCTATAACATAACCACCACTCAACCACGTTGAATCACATGCACACACACACACACCACACCATATACTATGTAGGCACCCACACCACACAGCACATGCACACACAGACACACATCGCACCCCCCCACACACACACACACGCTGCATACATCACGTTCGCACATGCGCGCACACATCTGCCGCTTCCCGGAAGTCCCTAACTCACGTCCTCTTGAGAGGCAGACCGGACAGGGTGTCCAGGCATCTCATGTTTAAACGGTGGCATTTGCAGACCTCTGTGTTCACCTACAGGTGCTCCCCCTCTGAATCCCTGTGTCTGACTCCGAACGGGTGCGTCCTGGGCCAGGGGAGAAGCAGGGGGCTCAGTCGGTCTCTGAGCAGGGGAGGCGCGAGCCAGGAAGGGAGGGCAGCTGCATGCACGGGACAGAGATGGGAAAGGGCAAGTGGCCGTCCGCTCACTCCTGCAGTCCTCTGCCTACATCGATATTCGTTGAACGCCCACCATACCCTGGGGGTGCAGAGTAAGAGAAGACACAGCCTCTGCCCCCGGGGAGCTCTTGGGACGATGGGGACCCAGATGCCACAACTCAGCAGGAGACGATCTTCCAGGGTGACCGTGCGCCCGCGCCGTTCCAGCACGTGCCCAGCAGACTCAGGGCTTTCCTCCCCACCAGCTCACGGGGCAGTGCCCGGGGCTCACGAGGCAGTGCCCGGGCACCTTGCGGTTGCACCCCGCCTCTGCCAGGGGCCCCCGGGCCCACACGCCAAGCCCCGCAGGCATCTGGTGGAAAGGGTCACAGTCGTGTGCCCGGTGCTTCCTTTCCAAGGCCTGGCACGCGGCAGGTAGCAGCCGCTGAAGCATTTCATGCGGGAAAGAGAACCGGTCGCAGCTGGAAAGGGGGCTCTGCCCACAGGGTGGAGGGTGGGTTACAAGAGTCCACACTCACACTGCCGGCAATGAGGCAGGCAGAGAAAGTGCTGCTCGTCGGGGCGGACTTGGGCAGTGGGTGTGCACAAGGGCAGGGCTGTTTTAGAGAGATCTCTGGGGGTCGGAGGGCAAGCAGCCTGGTCTCTCCTGGAGGCAAAGGCCGCGTGCTCTGTGCCCCTGTGACTGAGGTTCTCTGCTTTCGGAGAGGACGGAAGGAAGGAGTAATCAAACGTGCAGCTTTGCCTCTCTCTCTCTCTCTCTCTCTCTCTCTCTCTCGGAAATCAATAGGAATGGACGCACCCAAGCGTGGGTGACTGCACGAATGGAGAGACGAGTTACAGGTGCTTCAGTGTCAGAGCTAAAAACGATATTAAAGGGCACCGGGTCCCAGGCTTCCCCACCGAGCCCCCTTGCCTGCTCACACCCGGCAGCTTGGCATTTATCTGTTGCCCGGGAGCCCGTGGTGTGAGCAAACCGCTTAGAAGGGGTTTTAGTAACGCATAGGTCCTCTGACCTTCTCGTCCCACGAAGAGATCACGCGACCCGAAGCACCCCGGGCCACGCACGTATTCAAATCGACCTGTTTCTAAGGAACACCCCGGCCCGACTCTGTGCTGACTGTCAGGCTGGGGGCTGCAGTGAGGCGGTGGTGAATAACACATCTCCCCTGTCCTCCCGGATCCCGCAGCCCAGTCGAAGATCTGGAATGCGTGGACTCATAACTAGGACGCGGGAAGGAAGCGGCAAGAGGTTTCGTAACAAAAGCCAATGCTCGTAATGGGCGTAAAACGATTCGGTTCCTGTTCTGACGCTTTGCCTCGCACCAGCGTGCAGTGGAATGTTATTTCCACCCTTCTTTTGCTGCTCAGGAAAATGAGACTCTTATCTGAGATTTTGGAGGTCTCGGTGATGGAGCTGAGGTGGGACCCAGGGAACCCAGCCCCGGGGCCTGTTTCTGTGATCAGTGGGCTTTCCCACTACATGGCAAGCTGACGTTTACGTTTACAGAACGCTCGTTCTGTGCCAACCACACTTCCGCACGTACCCTCTTCAAGGTCCCTCTAGGAGGGAAAGTAGCAATACAGCCTCGTGAGTTGCGGTCCCGCTTCACGGGACCAGTTTCCAGTTCCAGCACTCATGAGGCATGTACCACTGGCCAAGTCTGTAACCTCCCCGTGCCTCAGTTGTCTCATCTGTAGTAAGGGAATAATAACACGCCAACGCTGAAGACTACTGCAAAGATCAAGTGAGTTAAGGCACGCGCGGCAGGTACAGAGGGCGAGTTTTTGTCACGGAGGGGAGAGCGAGCCTGACAAGGGCTGATTGAATTACCGCCGTTTTACAGCGGGCAGGTGGCGAAGCCTACATTTCTGCTCGGCTACAATACTATGGTTTTAACCCATCTTGCAGACCAGAAGCTCATCTAATGGATGAGTGAGTGAGCGAGCGAGCGAGCGATGCGAACGAAGAAGCTAAAAATCATTAGTTGGCAACCCTTACGGCCTGGACGATTTCACATTTGTTACTCCCCTTGACAATTAACTGCGTGAAGGTTAAGCGCGAGCATCCCTTTCAGAGATGAAAAAAAAGAGAGAGAGAGAGAGAAAAAAACAGACTGAGAAAAGAAAATCGCCCAAAGTCATGACAACCATTCCACCCCCCCCACCTCAGTGGAAAGACTGGGATTCGATCCCGGGTCCTTGACACCAAGATTGATGTTTCTTTCTTTCTTTCTTTCTTTTTTTTTTAATTTTTTTTAATGTTTACTTATTTTTGAGACAGAGAGAGAGAGCATGAGCAGGGGAGGAGCAGAGAGAAAGGGAAACACAGAATCTGAAGCAGACTCCGGGCTCTGATCTGTCAGCACAGAGCCCGACGCGGGGCTCGAACCCACAGACTGCGAGATCATGACCTGAGCCGAAGTCGGACGCTTAACTGACTGAGCCACCCAGGCGCCCCTGATGTTTCTTTCTTGTACCAGACTAATCCAAGGACTGGAGTAAACCCAAAATGGATGATTCCATCTGCAAAACTCCATTCGAAGCCGTTAGACCAGGGAGGATTCCAGAGGTTATGTCCTGCCTGTGTTGATTTCCGATCAGAATGTGGGCCTTCGGGCACCTGAATTCGCTCTCGTTTCCTATCCAATGAGCACAGTAACAGCCACATGACAGCACTTTGGGGAAGACCGGTCCGGGAACACCATCCGACCGGCCCTGCCCGGGACAGCGTGTGGCCACGGCCGAAACTGCAACGTCGCTCTCGTGTTTCACAGTTTATAAGCTCAGATCCACGAGAAGCACCATAGAAACCATCTCTCCCACATCCCCACCCCTTCAACATCACAAGGGGACTCAGTCACGGTCTCCTTCCAGCCCCTCAGGACCCCGTAAGGTAGGAAGAATCAGGGATTCTTTCCGCCCATCCCACACGAGCAAGCTGAGACTCCGGGGTCCTACCCGACCAGAGGCAGCTCGCCCCAGGGCCCGATGCTGGAAAGGGGGCGGCTTCAGACAGGCAGGCACACCCGAAACACAAGGTGTTCTGAGTCAGGCTTGCGTGCCCCCGCCAGGGCAACAGGTATCAGATTCTTATCTGAAATTGTGTGCGTTCATCTCTGCGTTTAGGCTTCACGTCATTTGACTTCCAACCATTTAGGGTGAGCAATACATTCTGGGCGGATGGGCATAGGTGGTGAGAGTCATCTGACCTGTTCTGCGGCTCGACGTAACCTGCACAGTCAATGGTGAGGGGAGCCCATCGCAGCGGCCGGTGGCTGGGAAATCAAGCAGGAGCCCATGGCTCCCTCCAGCTCGGATTGTGGAATATTCATCTCCCCCGTTAATGGACCACGGCTGCCGGATCCAGGGAGCCCCGGAGCTGCCCAAGGCGATCTGGTTCCAAGAAAAGCAATTCTGCGTCTGAAGAGTTGGCTCAGCCCTGCCTTGCACCTGGAATTAGGGAAGGCGCTTTTCGGAGGACAGATTTAAGTTGTCCACTGAGGGGGGGGGGGGTTCTTGAACAGGAGCTCTGCCAATGTCGGCCCATTAAATGGACCATCCTTAATGCGTCCGCTCGTTCTGGGGGCATTCACCGGCCAGCTGTGCGTTCCGGGCTCTGATGGCGAATCTGAGCGTCCTCTTCTGGAGGATCCCCAAGCCCTGAGCCCCTTCCCACACCAGCCACTGCCCTCCCCTCCATCACCACCAGGAGTGACGGGGAAATGAAAACCACCACAGGGGCCGAGCACTTTCTCTCTCTCCGCACCTGCTCTCCCTCTTGGGTCTCAGACCCTCAGGGGAGAGTGTCGGGAGCTTCCTTTCTTTACACTGTTACACACGTGACCAAAACATATGGCCAGCCTGTGAAGGTCAAAGACAACAGACACCTCAGAAACCATTCGTCCAGAGGCTCTCGGCCCCCGTGCGTGCCATGGACCCCCGTCCACTGCCTGAAACACCTGTGGACCCCTTCCCATAAAATAAAGTGCACAGGATCAAAGAGAGGCCAATTATATTGCAATACAGCTGTCAAAGTAGTTTACCAACAAACAGTAATACAGGGGCTCCCCCGGCACCGTATTCTACAACCAGGGCCGGCGGGGGGCGTCTGGGAAGGACCGCCTCCTTGAAGGACTGGATTACCAAGCCGTGAGAGAGTCGCGGGCACTGCCCGCAAAAATAAAAGATGCATTGAAATAAAATAAAGGTGAAATATAAAATGCATGAAATGCATTTACAAAATGAAAATAAAGATGCATTTCTGTTCCCATCCGTATGGGCTGAGCGGTGACCCCCAAAGAGATACATCCACGTCCCAATGTCGGGACCCGGTGCCGGTGACCTTGTTTGGATAAAGAGTCTTTGCAGACGCAGTTAAGCTAGGGATCTCAAGATGAGACCGTCCGGGATCACGTGGGTGGGGCCCTAGACCCAGTGACATGTGTCGTTGAGAGAGACAGAGGACAACAGTGGAGAAAGGGGGCGACCGCGTCAAGAGGGAGGCGGTGTGACGGCGAGGGAAGTGGTGTGGCCGCCAGCCAAGGAACACCCGAAGCCACCAGGCCCTTGGGGGGAGAGCCACGGGCACACCGCACCCTGATTCCAGGCTTCTCGGCCCAGGACCGTGTGAGAAGTTGTGTGCCAGCCAGTGCGTGGTAGTCTGTTACCGCAGTTCTAGGAAACCGAGATGCCGTCTAAGGTCATGGACATGCGGTTTCTAGAAGGACCCCCTCTCTCATATAGCTCCCGCATGCATTCATCTACCACATTCCCGTGGGACAGGCACACCGGTTAACACTGCCTCAGTCCCTGCCCTCAGGGAGCTTGCATTCCAAAGTGGGAAGCACAGTGGGCCCCAGAAAACAAACAACGGAATGTTTGATAAACATAATGTCGGCGAGTTATAAGCGCCTCGGAGAAAATGAAACAGGGTGATGCATGAAGAGTAACTAAGGAAGTACTCTAGACTGGGTGGTCGGGGGAGGCCTTGCTAAAAAGATGACAATTCAGCCGAGATTTAAATGATAAGAAGCCAAGGACAAAGGTGGAGGGAGGCACGTTCCCACAGAAGGAATGTGCAAAGGCCCTGAGGCTGGGACAAGCTTGGTAAGTTTAATGAGGAGAAGGACTGAACAGCTGGGCTGGAGAGCGGGGCAGGGGAAGATCACTGGGCCTTAGTCTGGGTCCTAACGGATGCTGACGTGGGGATTAGCACACGGCAGGGTTACTGGGACCACAGCTTGGAAGGGAAGCGGGATTTTAGGAGAGGGGCCTAAATCCCAAAAGGCCACAGTGGGCCCTGTAGGGAGCTCTGGAGCTGGGACGCACCCGCGGAGTTGTTGTGTCTCCAGGCCAGGTGGCCAGGGCTGATGTCCTGCACGGACCAGCTGCCAGCTGCTGACTGATCCCAGGGAGGGGAGTGTGGCCACGGCTGAGCCACAAGCTGCCAGCACTCCCGGCAGCTGGGGGACAGTGACTTGCTTCTGCGGGAGGCTCAGACACCGCAGCAAGGAGTTTGGGCTTAACAGCTTCACGTGTGTGGAAAATAAAGCTCAGAGAGGGCAATGAGCTTTTCTGATATCACACAGCAGGCTGGAGACCAAGCCGGGTTTAAGTGCCTCGCTTCCTGAAAATAATTCCTTCCCCCTCTCCTCCTCAGGCCATAACATAATATTTTGCTCCACAATCTGATGCTCAGAGCTTCCCAAGGCAAGGCCCCTTCTCTGCGTGCAATTAGCTGCGTCCGAGGAATTGTGCTGATCAGCCTCTCCTTTCGACCCCTTTGATAAAAAATCACCCGGAGACAGATAACCGGGCCTGGGTGATTTCTTTCTCTTCCGCAGATAACACCCTCCAGGGGCCTGAGGCACCTTCTCCAAGGAGAAACGACATCCTCCGCACCTTTCGGATTCCAGGCCACCCAGCGATGGCCAGTGGATCCCAGTAATGCTGTCGTTGTCATAAACTCGAGGGCAGCTAGCGGGCACGAGCCGGTGCCTCGAAGAGCCTGGAAGCAGGGCAGACGGGAGTTAAGCAGTCCCCGAGAAAGGCCATGTCAGAGCTCACCTCCGCTTTCCAGAACATCTTGATTCTTCCAACTCATTCCTTGATTCCTCTCTTCAGACAACACACGCATGCTTAGGGTCGGTGTCACCGTCTCGCTCAGGTTCTCGCGAGGCTCTCGGAGGTTGGAGGCACCTTGTGCCGTCCTCCTGCCTCTCTGCCTGCCGGCTGCGTTGCCTTGGGTGAGTCACCCAACCTCCTGAGTCACGCCCACGGAACTGAGGCGACAACTCTGGCTCACATCTGTCCTGAGGACAAAGGGACGCTGTGCACACGTGTGCCTCCCAGACTCTAAGCAGGGCATCCCTTTCTGTAAGAGCCGCAGGAGAGACAGAACGTGAGCTGTCCTAACACGGCACAGGCCGGGGGACGGGTGCGCTCCTGGGATCCCGGCTTCGTGCTGCAGCTGACATCTCTCTGTGTCCAGAAGCGAGTGCGATCCAGCCTTCCCGGAATCTGGTTCTGCCACAGGCTTGCTGCCCGACTCCCGGCAGACGACTTTCCTTCCCTCCAGCTGGTGGCTTCTTCCCCCATAGAACAAAAGCTGTCTGGCCTGTGTGCCTGCAAGGTCCGTGGTTGCAGTCAAGGACTCGAGCCTGGAGAGGTGGCCGCAAGCTTCCTGAGGTCTCCTGAGGCTGACACTTGCTTCCCTCCCAGCTGCCACTGTCTGGTCCAGGGACGCTTGTCAGGGCTCAGGGTCCAGACCACTCCTTCCCAAAGTCCCCGCCCGGAACCCCTCAGGAACGCCAAGGCAAACCACCGGAGCTTGAATTTCCAGCACATCCTTCATTTTCCTACTCAAAAATGCCACCAGCCCCCCCTTGCTCTCAGAATCTGAACAAGGACCCCTCCTTGATGTTAGAAGCACATAGCCCGAAGGGGTAAAACGATAGAATTTGGAGCCAGGCTGCCCGGGTTCAAATCCCAGCTCCATTGCTCACCCACAGTGTGATTCGGGGCAAGTTTATCAGCCTCTCTGTGTCGTAGTTCACGCACCTATAAGATGACGGTGACGGGGACGCCTGGGGGGCTCAGTCCGTTAAGCGTCCGACTTCGGTTCAGGTCGTGATCTCGTGGTTCGTGAGTTCGAGTCCCGCGTCGGGCTCTGTGCTGACGGCTCGGAGCCTGGAGCCTGTTTCGGATTCTGCGTCTCCCTCTCTCTCTGCCCCTCCCCTGCTCTCGCTCTCTCTCTCTCTCAAAAATAAAAAAAGAAAAAAATTTTAATGAAATTTTAAAAAGATGACGGTGATGAAGGTGGTACTACCCGTTCGTAAGATATTTTGAGTGAATGAAATCAATACACACGTAAAACCATAACGCGTGGAGGGCCGTTTATTCATAAACCTGCAGCGGCGAACCCATCTGGGATCACTTTTGCTCCATCAGGGCTAAGGAGCCGGAAAGGAGACGGTTGGTAAACAGAAGAAACGCCGAACACTCTCGCGTGGACCAGCACCCCGCGAAGGCGGGTTTGGGGGTGGGAGAGACTTGGCCGCGGGTCTGCAGGGAGATGTGGCCGTCCCCAGCTGTGAGCGGCAAGCAAGCAGTGGGGGATGCTCCGAACGAGGCAGGATCTGCTGAATGCTGGAGACGGGGTCCTGTGGGAGCGGTTCCTGGAACGAGCGGGGGTCGACGGGGAGCTGCTTTGCGGTTCGACTGTGACCATTGTCCTCACGGGGGTGACTGTGGCAGGCAGCTTCTCACCAGCCTCAGCCGTCACCGCTCTCCCCTGGTTCCCGCTCGGCCGCTTTGTAACCGCATGGTCTCCCGTAGAACAAGGTCACTCCTCCACCCCGGGACAGTCCGCGGGGGGGTGAGGCGGGGGGGGGGGGTGACCTCGGCCGTGTCGCTGGCCCAGAGCAGTCACAGGTGCTCTGCGGAATCTTTCCTAACTGCACGCAGGATTCCAGAAGGGGGCTGCGGGCATTCAGATCTGCTCCTTGAGGCCTATACAGGTTGGCACTAAACGTTTGGGAAATGATTTTTCAAGGCATCCCTTTCTTCACTACCTTTTGGCAAGTTGGAATACATTATGGCACAAGCTGGCCTGGGGCAAAGCAGGAGTGTGAATAGATACCCTTTCTGGCCACATCAGGTAACTCCTGTAAAGGGGAGAGGCCGGGCAAGAGTTCTTCTCAGAAGAAAAGACTCCCTGTGGCCTCAGCTTAGCTCGGCTGGTGGGGGAGGGGTGGGGGGGGGCGTCCAGAGGCCATTGGAAGCAGCAGCGAACGCGCATCAGATCCCATCGACTCCAACACCAGCAGCACGCACCCCCTGCACGTCCCACTGCCTCCCTGATGAGGCCACCCTCATCGGAGGCAGGATCCTTAGGCAAGGATGAGATGTGGGCCTTGGTGGGAGCAGGGACTTCAGAGGAACCCCAGAACATGCTCAAAGCAGGACCCGGCTCCCGCATGCACGTGGCCGCGTGTACGAGGAGTCTCCTTTCCCCTGCTCCAGGCTCGGCGGTGAGACCCACAAGCTCTACCCCTGCCCACACTCTCCTACAAGCTAGCGCACGTCTGCAGTGTGAATGGTGCCGCTTTAGGGCTGGCAACCTTGTGCAGCGTGCAGACCGAGCAACCGTACCTGGCAAGCACGGGTAGAAGCGTTTCCTCCACAAAGATGAGGGTGAGAGCCGTGGAGGAGGATGAGATCAGCAGTCAGAGGAGAAGAGCGCAACGAGGTTCATTCACATGTGGGTCCCCCTTTAATTTATTCAGGTATTGCCCACCGGTTCCATAATTCAAAATCCCACATTGACTTCCTGCGTGAGTCCGAGCTCTGAATCAAGGGCTAGAGTCCCAGACACAACCCCGCCATGTCCTTTTCAGGAGACCGTACGTAGCGTGTAGCACCGGAGAAGGTCTTTTGCAGAGAATATTTGCCAGGCGTGTTTGCGTCCTTGTCCCTCGCTTGCTGTCCTGAAACAAATGTACGAAGAGCTCCTCCACGTTCTCACTGACAGAACGCTGCCCGCACTCAGGATGCATCTCCGAGGCGGGTCTCGCAACACCAGCAGATTATCGCCAAAGAGAGGACTCTGGAAAATGTGCCCCTGTGGGTAGTGATTTTGGCTGCTTTGTCCCCCTCGTATCCCTGGGGCCCTAGAACAAGAACCACAGCGTATTTGGCACTCGATGGGCCTTTGTGGAACGAATGGCGGGAAGCTACCTTCTGCTCTGCCGGAGGTTCCAGCCATGAGGAAGGGAAGCCCCGAGCAGGACCAAAGCGGCGCGGCCCGGGAAGGTAGCGTTCCTTCCCCGCAGCTGTGAAAACCTCCCAACCCCCTCCAGGAGGCAGCTTGGAGGCCCCGTCTTCCCTGAGAAAACGCTGGCTTCGTCCGGACCAGAATCTGTGTTTTCCCAGCATCAAGCACGTTTGTGACGCTCCTGGATTCTGTCCGAAATCCCCGAGGAGACGATTCTGCCCGAAATCCCCGAGGAGACGGACCTCGGGATGGGGTTCCCAGCTGCAGCGCCCCTCACTTCAGCTGAGCTGGACAAACGCAGGCGGACTCGCGTCCAGTCCCACGACCCGAGTCCCCGGGAGCCACGCGACTGAGGACGATGATGCGTGTGCAAGACAGATGGGGAGCAGCGTGGGGGAGGACAGGGAACGAGTGACCGTCTGCGAATGAAACGTAGTGGTTACTGGGGTAAAAGATTAACATCCCATATTCTTTTCTTATTTATATTTTTTTTGGAGAGAGAGTGAGAGCGTGCATGACTGGAAGAGAGGGGCAGAGAGAGAGAGAGAGAGAGAGAGAATCTCAAGCAGGCTCTATGATCAGCGTGGACCTTGCCATGGGTCTTGATCCCACAATCCTGGGACGATGCCCCAAGCCCAAATCAAAATCAGACGCTCCATTGACAGCCACCCGGGCGCCCCCAAATCCCATACTCTTAATTCATTTGACTCAAGCTGCCCACAAGCCAAACCCCAGCAGCCAGTATCTATACCTGGACGCTTCAGTCATTTGAGTCAATACACTTCTTTTTCAAGCCAGAGAAGAGTTGCGTTTTCTGTTTCTTGCAGCCCGAACCGGCTCCGAGGCGGCAGGCGGACGCTTCTCACCTGGATGAGACCGACTGTTGGCTGATTGTCTCCTTGCTGTTGCCTTTGACCTTGTCTTACTCTTTGAGATGCAGCCCTGAGTGATGACCCCATAGGACCAGTATCAGGTATGAGCCCACGCTTTGCAGGGGGGACGGAGGGCATCTCCATGTACAGTCTCCAAATGAGGAAGTGTTTTCCAAAAAGGAATTCAGTTCGCTGTCAGCCAACGTGACCGTTAAAATAAAAAGATTACTAAAGGCGCGCCTGAGTGGCTCAGTCGGTTGAGCGTCCGACTTCGGCTCGGGTCACGGTCTCGCGGTCCGTGAGTTCGAGGCCCGCGTCGGGCTCTGTGCCGACAGCTCAGAGCCTGGAGCCTGCTTTCAGTTCTGTGTCTCCCTCTCTCTCCGCCCCTCCCCGATTTGTGCTCTGTCTCTCTCTCTCTGAAAAATGAGTAAACATTTCAAAAGAATTGTTTTTAATTATTGCAACAGAATGGACAAATCTGGCTTCCACTCCTGACCCTTCCAGACTGCCCTTCCCTACAGTAGGTACAGCCAATCTTTGCCCCCTCTCAGCTTGGACACAGAGGCGTCTGTTGACTTATCTGCTGAGTCTCCCTGTGCATACAGCGTCTGCTTCATATCTGAGTCCCCTTTCTGGCAATGCCCTCCAGCTATTCCTGCCAGGCCGTGCACATTCCTAGTCCCAGGAATGTGCCTCTTATCGCCGCCCGGTCCATCAGTCAAGGCTAACAGCAACAGCGGCTTTCCTGGATAACCAGGGTCTGGTGCAATCCCCCGGGGGAAGCAGATGAGCCATGGGCCTCGCGCCCTTCTGTTTCTAAGCTCAGGGCTCATCGTCGCTGGAGATCCAGGTTTTCTGAGGCAAACGCTCGAGGGCCCTGCGGCCCAGCGTGCAGAAGGCCCAGCAGCGAAGCTTCTTGGTCTGAGCGGTGGCTCTGCCTTGTGCCCTCTGGACTCGAAGTGTCCCGCGTGCCACCTCCCTCCAAGTTCCTTGTGCCACTCGGACCCTGCACGGGGACACCTAACCCGGATGCTGACCTCGGAGCTCTGTGAGGCCTCCGGACAGCCTCTTCCTCCCCCTGGGTTTCTCTCTACCTGCCCAGCCACTTCCTATCCAAGGTAGGCGTCCCGTCCACAATCGACCCGGCACGCGCCCTTTCTGCCTCTGCTGGCGCACGCGCAGGGACAGGGCGCTCCCTTGCTCACCGGCGGCCTGTTCCATCACGGGAGGTCTCTAAAGCTGCGGCCTCCAGGGGTGCACGCTGAGCAGAGGTCGGCACAGTACGATCTCCATTCCCTCCACGGCCACGTCTTCCCCGAGGGCTCCGAGTGTGGCTGCGAGGGCCCGGGTCACGCCTGTTCTTCCACAAACAAAGCCTCAGACGGTGGGCGCCTGATCCGTCTCCCAGCCAGGCCTCTCCCATCTGTTATAAGGGCAATAGACTTTTTTTTTTTAAGCCCGCACATGGGGTTTGACATTGATCCCTGTGAAATCCCGGGGACGTTCTTGTTCACGGAGTTTGTTTTTGCTCTTCTTTGGGGCTGTCCGTTGACAGACGGAGGCCGCAGAGAGAGGGTTTGGGATTCCCAAAGAGAATGGCCACCCCACTGCGTGGTGCCGCGTGCGGCGGGAGTCAGACGGACCTGGCTTTACGGCTTGTTGCAGTTTAGCGGCTGGGTGACCTCGGGAAGCTTTCTTCAACTGTCTGAGCCTCCATTTCCTCAACATCTGCTTGTTTTGTGAACGCTCTGAGGGTTCGGTCAATGAAGGCACAGTCTCTGAAGGACTTTCCGCCTTGCCGGGCTCGGGGCGAGTGACCACCCAAAGGCTGTCATTATCCCGTGTGTGATCTCCTGGAGAGGATTGCGGGCGTGTGAAAATACTTTGCCAAGCTCCGTAAGCCTTGCCCTTCTGGACGCCACTGCCCCAGCGTGGTCTCCCTGAGGAAAGTGAGCGGGAGGTAGGCGAGGAGCTTGGACCCCGGGCCCTGGTGAGCCGCCCGCGACGGAGTCCGTGGGGACACTGAGAGAGCTACGTGGTTTTGTGCTCGTGCCTAGTCTTGCACGCAAGCAAGGAAGCCAAAGCTTCCAAAGGTGAAGGGCTTTGGGACTTGAGGTGTGAGCTTTCGGGCTGCATCTCACGCCAAACAGCCCATCGGCTTGGCCTTTGGACCCAAGCAGACCCAAGTTCAAATTCAAGTCCCACCACAAGACTCAGGTTCTTTTCCCACTTGGATGGGCTCCTGCTATCTCCTCATCTCTGATTCTTCTTTGATGAGTTCTGTGTCCCTCTCTTTATATATATAGGTTTAGTTTACAGAGAGAGAGCACTCACAAGTGGGGCAGAGGGGCAGAGGGAATCAAAGAGAGAATGTCAAGCAGGCTCTGTGATCGGCCAACATGGGGTTCGATCTCACAGCCCTGGGACCATGACCTGAGCTGAAATCAAGACTCGGGCACTCGACCGACTGAGCCACCCAGGCGCCCCTCCCTCTGTTTTAAAGAATCCAGTTCAAGCAGCTTCACCCAGAAACTCACGGAGACCCCTCCAAGCAGGCTGGAGGGCTACTTTCTCTGCTGTCCCCAAACGGCCACCAGCCACACAGAATTGAAAGGGCCTGTTCAATGTCCATCTTCCTGACCACCTGTGGGCACCTTGCAGGGAGGGACAGGGGTTTATTCGTCTGTGTCTCCAGTGCCTGGACCGACTCCTGAAACCACAAAGTGTGCCGCACATATTTGCCGAGCTAATTACTTAAAACTAAAAACAGAATCAGCACCAACGGGCCGGGGGTTCAGGACAGTCATGGACTGAAGCAGGAAGGAGAGGGAACAGGAAGCGGGCGATTTCCTGGACCTGGTGGGCCGGGAGGAACCCTGGACCGGGGGACGCCTGCGTTCCAGCCCAGGCCCAGCCTCCCACCGCTTGGCCCTCGCAGAAGTCAGCCCCGCACCTTGGCCTGGATCACGGCCTCCCTCCCCTGCGTAGGGCTGCCCCGGATCATTCCAAACTCGCATCTGATGCACTCCGTGCACAAAGGTCGTTGCGTCGACTAAGGTCAGGCTGTGAAACCCCCACCTTCCTTCTGAGCTCAGGGTCAGGCCTGCTGGCAAGGACGGGGCCAGACTGTCGTCTCCCCAGATGAGACTGTAACTGGCCACACGGTGAAAGACAAAGAAGAGAGCCGTTTCTGAAAAATATATGTGCCTCCCGATCCAGCCTTATTACCGGCGGGTTTTCTGTCTCATTTGTTTGCCTCCGAGTGATTTGAGGCGTTCACTCTGCATCAGCAACACTTACAAGAAATATGAGACGAAATAAATTTGCCACAGACATTATACACCATGCTGCAGTAATTACAAACCCGCTGTCCTGAAAGCAGCCTGACGGGGCTGAAATACATGAATGCATAATGCTTGGGAGGGGAAGGGAAAAGGAAGAGGAAGAGGGGGCGGGAAGGCGGGAGAGAGTGAAACGGGTAGCATCTGGCATCAGCGATCTGTGTGCCAAACATCGAGCCCGGCCCCTCACCGGCTCCAGCCCACTTAGTCCTTTCGGGGCTTCCCGTGAAACAAGCTTGTCGTGAACTCGGGGTTATAGAGGGGAGAGTGAGGCGAACAGCGGGAACACGGGCCAGCAGCGGAGCAGAACTCTGAGACGTGAGTCAAGGTACCCTGCAGAGCCTCCAAAAGGTGCCACACGCAGAGCACCGGGGACTTGCGAGGCGGGAGCAAGGCTGCAGGTTGGGACTTCTGGGAAGTCTGCACACGCAGACGGATGCCCCGTCCACCCCTGCACAGCCCCACAGACCACCAGAGCCTTGGGTCTTTGGACCTTCCTCTCCGTGTCCTCCAATTGGGCCATTTGTGTCCTTCTGTCTTCTCGTTCACTGATGCTTTCTTCTGCCATCTCCAGTCTGTTGTTAACTCTATCCAGTGAACTTTTGGGGTGCCTGGGTGGCGCCTGGGTGGCTCTGTTAAGCATCGGGCTCCTAATCTCAGCTCAGGTCATGATCTCACGGTTTGTGAGTTCGAGCCCTGCCTCGGGCTCTGGGCTGACAGCAGGGAGCCTGCTTGGGATTTTCTCTCTCTTTCTCTCTCTCTCTCTGACCCTCCCCCACTCGCTCTCTCTCTCAAAATAAGTACACTTTAAAACAATAAAGAAAATTAGTCTCTTCAGGGAACTTTGGTTTCTATTCATTCTTTTCAGTTCTAGAATTTCCACTCAATTCTTCAGGGTTTACGTTTTTTTGTTAAAACTTTCCACCTGCTCACTCATTAAAATCTACTTTTCCTCTACATCAACGTATTTACAGGGATCATTTGAAAGTCTTCGCTAAGCATACCGCATACACTATCTTGGGTTTGGGTATCTCTTAACTGTGTTTTGTTTTGCTTCATTTTTTACTATGGCTTACATTTTCCTGGGTTTTTTTTTTTTTTAATGTCCACTGAAAATTTTATTGAATATTGAACATTGCGCAAAGGACATCGTACAAACTCTGGCTTCAGTTGTCGCCCTCTGAAATCCCAAACCATGCAATTACGGATTAATCATTTGAACTTGCAAGGGCTTGTTTTCACACCTTGTTTGCTCAGATCTGTGGAAAGCTCCAAGGCATTTTCCAAGCCCCTCTAACTTGGCGGGACTCAGACAAGGCAGGTCCATGGCATGGTCCTTACTCTTAAATCGTGGTCTGTCTGACGTCACGGCTAGAGGCTAGGATGTCAAGGGGATTTCCCTACCCTGCAGGGCGAGAACTCCAATTTCTCTAGCCCTGCTTGACCTCTAGTAGCTCTGCTCTGTTCTCAGTGCCATAACAGCTGCTCGATGATAAGGTTTGAGTGCTTTGCCCTGTGCACATACAGCCCAAGTTCAGCCTGAGACTCTCAGGGACTCCTACATCAACTGACAGGACTCGTTTTCTACATAGGTTGCTCTCCAAATCCCCACCATGGGGATTCCACCTGCCTCAATCCCTGAACTCTGATCTCTATTTCTTTAGCTCAGTAGGACTACATCTACAGTCCTTTCCTAGAAAAATGCTGGAAGAGGCACTTACTAAAATGAAAAAAAATAGACAAAGAAAACACAGGATCCAAAGGACAGAGAATTCAACTCAGAAGCGTAAGATGATCAACTGGAAATCCCAGGACGGCCATTGTGTGCCAGCCTGAGAAAGTGATCTGTTCAGATTGAAAGAGAAAGCTCTGGTGATGCAGGAGACAGGTTTCCAGTAACTATAAAAAAAATATAAAACTGAGAGTGTAGAACTGTTTAAGTTTTTGGAGAACTACTGACAAGCGTATGACAGAAGGTAAGAACACCGGAAAAGAAAGCAGTGGGTACACAGAAAATAACCCATAGAAAATCAAGGCAATTATTAAAAAAAAAAATTTTAATGTTTATTTTTGAGATGGAGAGAGACAGAGCATGAACGGGGGAGGGTCAGAGAGAGGGAGACACAGAATTTAAACAGGCTCCAGGCTCTGAGCTGTCAGCCCAGAGCCCGACGCGAGGCTCGAACTCACAGACCGCGAGATCATGACCTGAGCCGAAGTCGGCCGCTTCACCGACTGAGCCACCCAGGCGCCCCGAATCAAGGCAATTATTAACTCCAGGTAAAACAAAACGTTGAAGTCTACATAACTGCATACTCTTTTGCCTGGAGGGGACCAATATTTACATAGTCATAATTCTGTAAACGTTACTTACCAGCTTAACCAAAAATTGTGGATAAATCTTATTAAGGGATGTGAGTGTGGAAAGATATGTAAGGGAGCTATTGTATAAAGCCAAGAGTATGGGTTCTACATTCAGGTAGGTCTGGCTCAAATACTGGCTTCACCACCACCCTACTGGGTCAACTTGGGCAGCTTATTTAAACTTTCTATGCCTCGGTTTTCCTCTCTGTAAAAGGGATACTCTCTCATAAGATTGCTATATTAAATAATCTACACAAAGCCCCATATATAGTTAGTTCGTCACATCAAATTCATCTGCTATCTTTCTGTTTGTTCGACTGGAAGGCAACATTCCACTGCATTTCTCAGCTTGACCTCAGGCTGTAAAGACAGGGCCAGTGGAGGGAAGGGAAATTCAATGTTTTGAGACATCGCAAGAACACAGTTTGTTAGCAGTAACCCTGTGGTGGAGGCAGAAAGACTTGCTAAGGAAGGAGGTTCCTGCACAGCATTCAGAGACCTCCTGTTCCTCTAAGACGCATTTTCATTTGAAAGTCAGAGGGACAAAAAGGAACTCAGGAAGAGCACAGCTCCCTCCTCATTACGGCATGGGCTGCAAAGTGGCTGGACCATAATCACCAGCCAAGGAACCTCCGTCCCCAAACTCTTCCAGGGCAGAGAGGATGGAGAGGGAATCAAGACACTCACTCTCGAACCACTCCTCTGCTCAGGAGTGACCACGTGGCTTTCGGCAGGTCCCTTCACTCTTGTGTTGCCAGCTGAGCGATGGTGACTTGGGCCTGGTGCCCTTGGAGAATCCATCCACCTGTGGTGTCTGTGATGGGTTTTGAGCTCTTTACTTTCTCTGCCTCAGCTTCCCCTACTCCGACTATTTTTGTATTGTAGGGGAAAGGAGATTTTCCTGACAATCTCCCAAATCACTGGGAGGAGTTCATGCTGAGCTGATAGGCCACGAGCTCAAGGCCATCAAGCCCCAAAGCCAGGATTTGTCTCTCTTTCATATTCTCCCCTATGCTGTGGCCATTTGGGGTAGGATTGTCCTGTGGGGCCTTGTCGAACCTTCATCCACACTGCTGGTGGTGTTCAGGTCTCAGGGCCAATCTTGGGGCTTGGATGAAGTGTTTGGTTTCCAGAATAGCGTACCGGGGGCCCACAGGAGACCCAGACCCCATCCGTTTCTCTAGCTCAATTTTCCCAGTGACCCAGCAGTAAAGGATACAAGTTGTTTGCCCGACTATTCTGTGAATAAAACGGGTTTGTCTCCCACCTGGCTCTCTTTCTTGCATATGCGGTTCTCTTGGCCTGGATCTTCAGAGGGCAGGAGAAATGAGTCTTAGGGTCAGAGTACTGTGTCCCCACCTTAAACTCCTCATGAGGTGCAGGAACTCACTGTATAGGTCAATAGAAAGATGCTGACGTCACTACATTGGCGTGCATCCTATCAAATCTCCATGAGTGCTTGTTACATCAAATGGAACACAAAACAAGGAGACGTACCAAGTTCTTAAGAAGCCCGGGGAGAAGCCCACGGCTCTACCTGGCCCAAGGGTAATGGGGAGGTGTTCCGAAGGTAATGACTGACCCCATCCCTGATGTTCACCCTGACATGTCACTTTCGTAATGACCTTCCAATAACAGTGACTCAGTTGAGCAACTCAGGCCCTTTAGAAACGTTTTGACAGTCTCCTGCCTTGGAGAAGCTCAGCAGTTATTAAGACGGCAGCCGGCAGCCCTGCCAAGCGGGCAAGGAGTCCCCGCTGAGGCTATTATAAAAGGAAACCATGGGGGAATGCACTAGAAAAGCTAAAGATTGGATACGGACCCCAGACTGGGGCTCCCTGAGCCTTTGATTAAGACAGGCCAAGTTTGTTCTCCCCGCTCTGGAAAACGTGCTTTCTGAGACTCCAGGGCCTAGAGTTCTAAACAAGGAGGCTGTTAAAAGATAGATTAAAAGGCATAAAAATAGTGTAAGATTCCACGGCACAGTGAGGCCTGTCAGGTCCCGGCTCACAGAGGGGATTGCTTTAAGGCGATGATCAAAATGAGTCACCAGTGTCTGCTCGGATTGTGCTGATGCCTCTTGAAAAGGCAAAAACCGGGACTATTGTTTGTGTCAAAAATACTTCTGAAGAGGCTGCAGAAATCAAAAGGTGCTGATGTGCCAAAGTCGGGAGACTGATAAAGGGGAGAAAGAAAAGTTGGGAGTCTTAACACGTAAGGGCCAACAGGTAAGCAAGAGTGCACTTCGGAGTAAGTTGGGAGAGGGGCCGATGGCGGGAAGAAGGGGACTCACGGCGGCAACGTGCGTGTCCCCGCTCTGTCACGAGGGAGGCCCTCCCTTTTATGGAGCTCCTACGATGTGCTAAATATCGACCTCGTCACCTTCCCTTGACACTCAGGCAAAAACGATAGTTGCTTGAGGGGGCTGTGTAATCCCTAAGATGTCATTGCCCCTCTCTGAACCTCGGTGTCTTCTTCTGGAAAACGTAGGTAATCATCCATATGTCCCAGGGTGGTTGAGACGTAGGTCGGTTTGCCAGGTCTGTGGTAAGAGTCCCACAGGGTGGATAGCTATAACAACAGACCTTAATTTTCTCACAGTTCTAGAAGTTGGAAGTCTGAGAGCAGGGAGTCACCAGGGCTGGGGTCTCCTGGGGTCTCTCTCCTGGGCTTGCAAGACGGCCATCTTCCTGTACCCTCACATGGCCTTCCCTCTGCATATTATCTGTGTCTTAATCTCTTCTTATGAGGACGCCACTCGTATTGGATCGGGTCTCACCCACGCGACCTCATTTTATCTGAATTATCTCTTGAAAGTCTTTGTCTCCAGACGCTGTCACATTCTGAGCTCCTGTAGGTTAGGGCTTCTGCACGTCAATCTAGGGGACACGATTCACCCCTTCTCAGGAGTTTAGGTGAGATGTCATGGGTAAAAAGACCAAGCACCTAGGAAGGGTTCGATGTGTCGTCACTGAATGTAATGAAAAATTAATTGTAATAGTGATGACACTTACTGAGAACGTGTTACACCGTGGCCACTGTGGGGAACACACTACCCATGACGCTTGTGCGTTATCGAACTCTTGGCGAACCTGTGACTCAGGTCCTATTCGCATCTCCACTTGATTAATAAAGAAACTGAGAAATAGGTGAACTAGGATGGGGAATTGTCCAATGTCATACAATAACTCACGAAGCCAGAATCCAAAACTCCATCTATTTCCAAAACGCTGTGGTCCTTATCATTCCACTGGGTGGTTTCCCAGAAGGGTAGACAGCCAACGTTGGATTAATCTGAAAGGTGACCCAATATCAAGCTCTCCTCCTCTCCCCAGGTCTCCCCAGACCCTCTGAAACTCCTCACCAACCGGCCAACCTGCCCTCCTTTGCATTCTTCCGAGGACGGGGCACTCGCTCTCTGCCAAGGCAGCCAGTCCCAATTTCTGGACAAATCCAATGGTTGAAAAGTAGTTCCTCCTCCAGGCAAACGGATTGATTTCAGATTCAAAATCGGTACCAAGTAGAGTCGTGCTCGATCATCACTTCCAGGGAGGGAATCTTTGACAAGTTCCCGTTGCTTTTAAAGGTAAAATAGTCATAACTTGCTCTTAAAAACTGCCAACAGCATGAAGAGAATCAAGACTGAGGACCGAAATCGCTTTCCTCTCCTCCTGTTCACACTATCAGCGGGGAACAGTCCGACTGTGGAAGATCTTCAGTCGAGGCTAAATTTATATTCATTCATGTGTCACCGGACTGTGCTTTCTTGCGTCTCTTCTCTGATCAATGCACTCATTAAAGACCCAGGCTCGGCAATAGATTCACCTTAATGCCTGTCACCCTCGGGTTTCAATAACACAGGCTCTGAGCACCTCTAACAAGCCACTGAAGAATGAAGAGAAAAAAGCTCTTTCTTTCCCTCTTTAGATAGAGTCCTGAAATTGTTTCTCTTCGTCCTTTAAAAATGATTCTGTTGACTCTATTAATTTTATTTAGGAGCTTTAAGGGGCACATAAGGGAAAGGGGAGGTTGGGGAAATATTTATGTGCAGCAAAAGGTGTTCATGGGAGCCCATGTGTATTTATTCCAAACCATTGACCGATTTGAGCACCTCTGTTTTGCTGAACTTGACATATTTGCTGGAACGCTTAACATAAAAGAATATTTGTTTCACTCTTACCTAATGGCTTTTTTATAAGTTGATTTATTTTGAGAGAGAGAGAGAGAATGAGCGGGGGAGGGACAGAGAGAGAGAGAGGGAGACAGAGGATCCAAAGCAGGGTCTGTGCTAACAGCAGAGACACCAACGCAGGGCTCGAACACATGAAGTATGAGATCGTGACTCGAGCTGGAGTCGGACGCGTAAGTGACTGAGCCACGCAGGTGCCCCTAACTGCTTTTTTTCTCTTAACAGAACCACGTTTTCACTTGGGCACATTTCCTTCTAGTGTCTGTCCACACGCTCAAGTATTTTCACAGCTCCAACGCGATGTGTGTGTCGCGTTCTTACTATTATTTTCACTACACAATCCATCCTAAGTACTTCCTGTGTTCTTGTAATTAACTTCTTGTTACTGAGTGATGTAGGGTATTCCCACTTCTTATCCGTCCCCGTTAGATGATGCCCTTTCTCCTCACAACTATCTAGAAGGCAACAATAGATATCTCCATGCACGTCGCTATTTTCTTCAGTTCAGCTATTTTAGGTTTGAGCCCCCTGGACGGGCTCACTGGGTCAAAGTCTGAGAGCAGTCTCATGACTCCTGTCTATATGCAAGTGTGCGCTTTTTTTCTAAATAGAGCTTAGCCATTTATAACACATCAGCGTGTGAGAGTGTAGCAGTTTTAGCCACCGTGGAAGACAGTATGAAGGTTCCTCAAAAAATTAAAAATAGAAGTACCCTATGGTCCAGAAATCGCACTACTGGATATTTGCCCAAAGAATAGGAGAATATCGATTCAAAGGGATATACGCACCCCTATGTTCATTGGAGCATTATTTACAATAGCCAAACTATGGAAGCAACCCAAACATCCAATGACAGATGAATGGATAAAGAAGATGTATACACGACGGAATATTATTTGGCCATAAAAAAGAATGAAATCTTTCCATTTGCAACCGCCCGTGTGGATCTAGAGAGCACAATGCTATGCGAAATCAGAGAGAGACAAATACTGTACGATTTCACTCCTATGTGGAATCCAAGAAACAGAACAGTGAGCAAAGGAAAACAAGAGAGACAAACCAAGAAACAAACGCTTCAACTATAGAGAACAAACTGAAGGTTACCGGAGGGGAGGCGGGGAGGGAGACGGGTGAAATGGGCGATGGGGATTAAGGGGTGCCCTTGTCGTGATGAGCACCGGGTGACGTACGGAAACGTTGAGTCCCTATATTGTACACCTGAAACTGACACAACGCTGTATCCCGTCTACACTGGAATGAAAGTTTAAGAAAACAGCACGTGCCAATTTTGCCACCGCTTTACCAACACCAAAGAACACGTATACACCTACGCGATGAGCTTCCCGACTGGTCTTCGTATCTGTACATTGACTTAATTCTTACAGGGAAACGCTAATCACCCTTGAAGACCTTCACCCTTTAACACTTGGCTGGCTCAGTCAGAGGAGCATGTGACTCTTGATCTCGGGGTCGTGAGTTCGAGCCCCACGTGGGGTGTAGAGATTACCTAAAGGGAAAAAACTTTATCTAAATAAATAAATAGATAAATAAATAAATAAAACGTTCACTATCACTAGTATGGGGCCCAACTCTATCACCTGAAATCAAACCACTGCTATGATCTCAGCTACCCATTTTGGATGTCATGCCGCTTCATGCCTCTGAGGACTTAATCAATGGCTTTCTGCCCGTCTATTCCGTTGAAACAAGCAGTTTATGACGGGTAAGCCATCCACCTAGCTTAGGAACCGAACGTCTGCCGTGTGGTCTTCCCTGCGCCGGGAGCCGCGATGGCCGTGTTTCTTTAACAGATAGGGAAACGGAGGCACCGGCTGACGGTTCGCCACGTAGCGGGCAAGACGGTCCGGAGCCGTTTTCCACCTGACGTTCAGCGCTCTATTTTCTTCACCGAAACTGTACTTGTGCACAATTGCGCGGCAAGCCTGGATGTGTGCAATGTCCTCAAGCTGCCGTTATAGGTCTCATGTTTCAAGAAAGCCGGGAAGGATGGGAGACATTCTTTTCAAGCACGTGGCAGGGAATTAATTCTACGAACCCTTTCTGATGCCATTACTGAGTAACTTTGACTAGCCTGTTACTGAGTCTCCATTTGGTCCAAACAAGAGCTGAAATTCATTACATGTCCCCATGCACAAGCTCTGCGCAAAATGCCTTATGGCTGCTGTCTCAGTCTCCCAACCACAGCAGTTTATAGACAAGACAACTGAAGGTTATGGAGTTTGAGAAACTTATCTAAGGCCATATTGGTAGAGTGGAGCTAGCTGGAACCCCTCAGCGGGTCTTGTGCAGCCTCTCGTTTCATGGAAAGAAATTCTGAGGCTGAGAGAGCTTGGGTTACTGGACCAAAAGCGCACGGTGACAGGTCTTTCATTAAAGCCACAATCCCCAGGGTCCCTGGGTGGCCCAGTCAGTTGAGTGTCTGACTCTTAATTTGGGTTCACGTCACGATCCCAGGGTCACGGCACTGAGCCCCATGTCTGGCTCCACGCTGAGCGTGGGGCCTGCTTGGGATTCTCCCTTTCCCTCAGCCCCTCTCCCCTACTAGTGCTCTCTCTCTGTCCCTCTCTCTCTCTGTCTCTCTCTCAAATAAATATAAATTTAAAATAAGGCACATTCCCCAAATCTTCACTCCAGGAGAATTCCAAATGATGTATCACTGGGAGGTGGGACTTAACTCCTCTCCTCTTGATTTGGTGCTTTATTTAGCGATCTGTTCCCGAAGAGTAAGGTAAGGGAAAGGGAATGTTATAGCTTTCTGTTGGAGAAAGCTGGCAGACAGCGTCCCGACCCACGTTCCCATCACCGGTGATAACGTATGCTGATATCACATACCCTCTGACATCACGCAGCCCTTCATCTCTGTGACAGCGTCTCAAAATCCTACAACCCCAACCTAATCAGCTGGATTTAAATGGATGCCTGCTTCGTGTTCTTCAAAACTGTCCAGGGCACGAGAGAAAAAACTCAGGAACCTGTCTTAGATCACAGGACCCTGAAGAGTCATGACAGCTAAATGCAATGCGGGGGTCTGGACTGGATCCCGGAGCAGAAAAGGGACATGAGCGGAAACACAGGCACCCTCCAAATCTAGTCTGTCCGTTAAGAGCGCTGCACCCATATCAGTTTCTTAGTTTTTCTAACTGCACGATGGTTACGTATGCCTAGTTGTCCATGCCTTCGGGGAAGCTGGGGGAAGAACGCACTTCACTATCTTTGCAACGTTTTCGTAAATCCAAAATTTCCCCAAATCAAAAGTTTAAAACGAAATAAAAACAAAGATAAACAGGTTTCGTCAACTCACGCCTCCTAATTCCCTTGCCGCTTACGGTTCCCCCCACCGATAAAAGCGGTCCAGAAGAATATTCAGGGAACCCCTCACCGTGGACAATTTACAGCTATCATTCCCGAAACGTGTGGGCCCTCACAAACACCATCCCCTACGCACGCACGCGCACGCGCTGCCTTCGGCTAAAACTGGTTCCAAACGTGGAACTGGTTCCAAGCAAAAAACTCGTTCCAAACAAAACTCGTTCCGAGCAACATCCTCTTTTCAGGCTGATGGCCTGGGGTTTCATGGGGCTACTCGTTGGGATAGAATGGTCCCAGGTTGGGTTTCTTTTTTTTTTTTTTTTTTCTTTACAGGAACAACAATACTGTAGCTGAGCTTTTGTAGAAAGAGAAGGGCATTCTTTCCGTTTTAAAGAAAAAAGGGGAACCGTTAAAAATATGCATTGGTACCTACTGCAATTATCATTCAGAAGGAATGCAGGGACGGTGACATTAACTAATGGGAGTGTAGCAGCTGCTTGCTAATCGAAAGCCACCCTCAGCAGCTAATTGCTGATTTAGTCTGTCTGTCTGATGTAGAAAAGAGACCCAGCAGGCAGGGACCGAAGCTGCTGCTTCCTACCGCACAGCTCAGAGTCGGTTCGCCCTCGATAGGATGTTTGCTGGAAAGGGGGGGGGGGGGGGGGCGGGGAATGTTACAATACGATCACGCTTTCATTAACTTAACGTCGAGCTTCGATTGGCTGAGATTTTCCAGAGGAGCAAGGCTCAGTGAAAACTAGGAACGAAACGATCATTGCGGGGGCCGTAACCCTACCGGAAAACGAGCCACATTCCAGACGATGGGAGGCACCTGACCGTGGCTGGGGAAATAGTACCAGGTCCCTCTTGCCAACGTGAAATGACCTGTCAGGCCTCCGCCTTGAGAAGTGACAGGCACGGACTTCTGTCCTCTGGCCCAGCCTTTTCGACTGAACCAGAGCACTTTATGGGCCAGGGGTCATGCCTGGCCACTGGATATGCCAGGATGATTGGTTTAATCATTTATTAACTTCTGTCTGCCCCCGTTTTTAAAAGCCTTATGGGGACTAAATGAGACTGGATAGAAAGCCAATTGTGTTACCAAATGTGTCTGGTACAGGACGGGCACTGAAGGTTTCTCTGAGCACCGGCCGCCCGAGTGGCAAGACCCACGATGTCCCTAAGGAGGCACCATAGAGGAAGTGGGTTGGGGACGGAACAGCAGGACATGTGCTTAAGGCACATTACGTCCCTGTCCTGAGCGTCCGCCTTACTCTCGGGACTTTTTGTTTGTCTGTTTAACTCTCATTGGGTTATGTGCCTTTGAGAGCAGTCGACCGTGCGTTTAATCATTCCTTCTCTCTCTCCACAGGGTCTCGCACCCACCAAATTGCCCGTGACTCATGTGCTCACCAGTAAATGATAATTCTCACTTCAAAGGAAGGCTGTGAACTTGGTCGGACGATACATGTCACCTGTTTAGCACATGCCTGGTACATGTGAGGCTTGACAAGGGCAGCGGGGGGCTCGCTGTGGGTATTGAGTTGAGTTAGATTTCTTAGGGCAGACATAAATTACAGAAGGCTGTATGGTAAGGGGACAACACACTTTGGGGCCGTCTACCGATTAAAGAAGGAGAGAAGAGAGGGTAGGACGGGAGGACCGGGGAGAGTCAGAGAGGAAGGGGCTTGAAGTTCCACCCATCCCTCGGTCCACTCCAGCACGGTAAGAATGCCCGTGCCTCGGAAACGGCAGGGGATTGCAGTGCCTGGTGGGCATTAAATCCAGATAGAGTGAGAGGACATTTTTCTAGAGATGCCCAAACACTGGCAAACACACGGGCCACAGAATGGCTTGTGAGATTCCCAGAAGCTCCCAGAAGCATGTGGGTCCACTTTATAAGGGCTGTGGTCCTGCATAGTGAAGCAGTGCCTTTGGGTCAGGCCTGAAGAAACTTGGCAGGTTCTGCTCCGGCCCATAGATACCTCCTCCCGGCAGCTATTAGCCCTGGCACGCAAGACAGGATGGCTTCTGCACTGGGTAGTTCTACATACGTTGTGAGCCCGTGACCGTGCCCCTGAGTACCCCCTCTCAACCACGAACAGTCACTATCCCCCAGCTAGCCCCTCCTGGCACGTGTCCCCCCCCCCCCCCCACTTCACCCTCTCATCTGGACGTGACCCTCCAGAAACGTAGATCCCGGAGCTGAAACCAAGTTCCCAGGTGGCTCTCACCGCTCTTGACTTGTGGCCGTCTTCTCTGAATGCCACCTGGGATGGTATTAGCTTTGGTATGAGCTTTCTGTTGATAGCGTGACAAAGAACCACAACCTTAGGGCCTCGCCCAACACCCCTGCGTGAGCTCCCGAGTCTGTAGGTCACAAGCTGGGCCCAGTGTGTCTGGCTTCTCTGCTCGGGGTATCCCAAGGCTAAGACAAAGGTGATGGTCAGACTGAATCCTTTCTGGAGGCTCTGGGGAAAATCTGCCTCTAAATTCCATCTTGTGGGCAGAACCCAGTAGCTTGCCATTGTAGGGCTGAGGTCCCACTCTCTTGCCAGCTGTCGGCCAAGGGTCACTCTCAACTCCAAGAGGGCACCCGCATTCCTCGCCGTATGACCCCCTTCCTCCTTCAGGCCAGTGAGGGCACATTGAATCCTTCTCAGATCTCTGACTTCCTGTGTCTGACCTTCAGATCAAGTTTTAGAGAGCTGTGGGATTGAGTCAGGCCCCTCCAGGAATCTCCCTATGTTAAAGTCCACTACTTTGGAACTCTAATTACATTTGCAAAAGCCTCGTGCCGTAGTCGTAGGAGTGACGTATCATTGTACCCACGGGCTCCACCCAAACTCAAGGGGAGGAGATTATAGAAGGGTAAGGATTATCGAGGTTGTATCAGTCGAAGTTCTGCAGAGAAAGCAAAGCAATAGATGATATTAATAGAGGGAGAGAGAGACTGAGATATAACTGGACATATACATATATAGATGCTAAGAGATTTAGTATAAGGAAATGGCTCACACAGCTACAGAGGCCGTCAAGTCTGAGATCCGTAGGACAGGCCAGCAGGCTGGAAAATCAGGTAAATTGACCCTTCAGTCTTGAGGCAGACTTTCTTCTTCTCGGGAAACCTAAGACCCCCGTGGGTCCTGTACTGTTGCTGTCGATACCACAAGTACACACTTCAAAATGCACAACTAAGGGCACCTGGGGGGGCTCAGTCGGTGAAGCGTCCGACGTCGGCTCAGGTCACGATCTCATAGTTCGCAGGTTCGAGCCCCGCGTCAGTCTCTGTGCCGACGGCTCGGAGCCTGGAGCCTGATTCGGATTCTGCGTCTCCCTCTCTCTCTGCCCCTCCCCAACTCATGCTCGCTCGCTCTCTCTCTCTCAAATAAAAAGATAAAAAAGTAAAAAAAAAAAAAACATTAAAAAATGCACGTCTAATGTTATCCCTGCCTTTGCCCAAGAGCAGAAAAGCGCTTACAGCCCTCCCCCCACCTGGAAAACCCGATGAAGTGCTTCGGAAGGAGGACTGGCGTCCAGAGCCATGCCCTCCCTGAGCTGGAGGAGCTCAGGGGGTCTGAGAGGGGCTTGGCAGGCCCCCGGCATGACCCTCACGTGGAACCCCGCTCGCGAGCTCTGCATCTCAGCGGCCGAGAAGCTATGATGGCACTTTGAGGGGGAGAAAGTCGTCTGCAAAGCCTAATAATGGCACCTTACATACGTACACATTTTACACAAAGCCTGTTTGCTTTAAAAATCAATTTCTCTCCTACAGATGGCATATTGCGAGAAGAAACGAGAACACAGCGTCACCCCTGCCAGCGGCGGTCGTGATCATCCGTCTCCGCGTGGCTGCGGCACATTCCGCGGGAGCGCGTGCGCATCTCAGGGAGCCTGAGGACTTGGGCCCCAGGGCCCCAGGGGCGTCCCTTGAGCAGACCGTCTCCCTCTGGGTCTCACCTCCAGGTTGTGCTGGGCGAGAACGCGGTCTGCGGGGGGTCGTGCGGGAGCAAGGGGCTCCAAGCCAGGGTGAAACCAGATGCTGGCATTGGTCTGAGGGGGCTGGAGTGAGGAGGTAGGAAAAGGCCGGGGAGATAGTGCCTGGGAAGGCTGCCATATTGCCTCAGTTTCCCCAGTCGTGGAGAACAGCTGGGATCTGATGAGTTGTCAGCTTCTAGGCCGTATGCGCACTGCCCTCGTCACCCACATTCGGCCCCATCAGAGACAGGGCTGGCAATGAGCCTGCCTTTCCAGGAAGACAGCGTTGGATAAAAATACTGGGCACTGGGGGCACCTGGACAGCTCAACTGGTTGAGTGTCTGACTTGGGCTCGGGTCATGATCTCATGGGTCGCGAGTTCAAGCCCCGTGTCAGGCTCTCTGCTGTCAGCGGGAACCCTACTTCAGACCCTCTGTTCCCGCCCCCTCGCCGCCCCTCCCCTGCTCGCTCTCTCTCTCCCTCTCAAAAAGAAACATTAACAAAAATACGAGGCACACTATGTTTTTATTGCGAATGACATCCAAGCATTGTCGCAGACACAGCTGTCACTCTGACTCTCAGTCTCAGCCCCCCTCCACC
The DNA here is from genome assembly GCF_024362965.1 of Panthera pardus. Lineage (NCBI taxonomy): Eukaryota > Metazoa > Chordata > Mammalia > Carnivora > Felidae > Panthera > Panthera pardus. The sequence goes on along the minus strand of NW_026527002.1, from coordinate 74,263,244 downwards.
CCAGATCTCCGCTGCAGCTGGCGTGGTCATTTCTGGGGGCCTTCGGCTCGCTCCAAGGAGCGGGATCTGGCCTCGAACACGTACAGTCCCTGCTTTGTCAGAGCACTTTGCCCACAGTGACCCTCCCCTGGCTGGAGTACAGGACATGTGAGCAGCCCTGAGGGGCACCTTCGGGTAGGGGAGATGTGGGAAGCAAAACACTCCTGCCCTCCCTGTATGTCTTCAAAAGGCCCTGGAGGAATGGGGCCCCCTTTGCCCACAGAGCAACCTCTGAACACCCCTCACAGCGGCTTTTCCTTCCGACCTGTCTCACTACCCCCTGTGTCCTCACTCCTTGAGTGCTCCCTGAGATCACCTTCCGAAGAAACCGCATCCCAGCTCCTTCTGCTTTCAGGGGGATCCTAGCTAGGACAGCCTCTCTAGAACCAACTCGTTAAAGGTCCTCTCGTTAAAGGTCCCGAGTGTTGGGGCGCCTGGGTGGCTCAATGGGTTAAGCGTCTCAGTTCGGCTCAGGTCATGATCTCACAACTCGTGGGTTTGAGCCCCACAAGTCGGGCTCTGTGCTGACAGCTCAGAGCCTGGAGCCTACCTCGGATTCTGTGTCTCCCTCTCTCTCTTCCCTTCCCCCGCTCATGCTCTGTTTCTCTCTGTCTCTCAAAAATAAATAAACATTAAAAAAACTTAAAAAAAAAAAAAAAAAAGGTCCCGGGTGTTGGTCTAACCCTTCCTGCACTGTCTGGGCTAACTCTCTATGCCCCAGACTCAACCAGAGCAACCTTGATGCTGAAAAAGATACGTGAATACCCTTGCCTATGGAAACACAACACGTCCCCCGGAAAATCCACGTGTCCGGGAAGTTAAAAAACCACAGTAATCCCTTTACAAACGCAACCTCCCATGTGGGAAATTATAATGTATGCACCTTTACTTCTCTGTGTTCAATGCTAGAGGTCAAGTGTATCGACAGGAATATGCTTACAACACCTATAAAACTGTCAGCAATAACCATGGAGCGACTGAGGTCTGGGCTGACGGGATCGGAGCAGAGATATTTGCAATGACCTTGGCAAGGAACTGACGGGAAGCACATCCAAGCTTAGGGCCTGCTTCTCCTCAGCGTCTAGGATGGCAACAGGAGGAAAATGTGCGTAAAGCACCTTAAGGCCCTGAGCTGGGACTGTTCCCTGGGAGGGAGAGAAGGAGAGACATCATCAAGGTCAATGAAGATGTGGTCGAGAGCCAGACACACAAAATGACCGACTGGAATCTGGGTGTCAGTCAGCATAGACTAGGTGGGGTTGTGTAATAAAGCACAATCCTGGTAGTTAAACCCCCCCCAACTTCAGGGCACCTGGGTGGCTCAGTCAACAGACTCAGCGTCTGACTCTTGGTTTTGGCTCATGTCATGATCTCACACGTCGTGAGTTTGAGCCCCGCATTGGGCTCTGAGCTGACAGTGCGGAGCCTGCTTGGGATTCTCTCTCTCCTTCCCCCACCCCTCTCTCTCTCTAACAGGTTATGTTTTTGAAACATCTTCTTCCTGAGTCCTCAGAATGACTCGGTGAACCGGAGCCTATTATGGCTTCCCCATTTCACAGGTATGTCAACCGAGGCCCGGAAGGTGACATTCCTGAGGCCAGGCCTCCAGGAAGGAGGGGAGAGCACTCCCATCTGGTAGCCTGGTTCCAGAGGCTGAACCTTTCACCTCGAGACCACATCCCCCATCCTTGTTTCCTGCTCACAAATCCACCCCCCCCCCCGCTTTCCAGAAGCTTCTCTCTGCTCATGCCTTTCCCCTTCTGCTGCAGGTCAACCACATTCCTCCTTTCAGGATTATACGGCGTATCTGTTTCAAGACAGCTGCTGGTTTTGTACAAGCCTTCCATTCCCTCTCAAGACAAGACGTGAGGAGAGGGGTAAGAAAATGGGTCACCTGCCACGTGTGTGCGTAGGAGGTGGTGCGAGAGGCCAGGAAAAGCCCCGAGACTCTGCCAAAAACTGGGGTCATTGGAGCTGGGGTCTGCACCACGCCTCCTTCCACATCTCTACCCACCAGCCCCTGCGGCCCCCCAACAGCAGACCTGCTCCGCGGCAAGAAACTCTGTTCCTCCTCAACAGATATTTTCTCATTTCACCTTCTTGGAGTTTTCATTTCAGGCAATAAATCTTTTCAAGTGCCTACTGCTCCAGAAGCATTTTCAAAGAAAAAATGAAAACCGTGATCACCAGGCTGAGGAACCCAATGCATTTTATTCGGTTACAGAAATGAAGAGACCCAAGTCATTCCCACCCAGAAAATACGCTCAGTTTGCCTCCTGCTCCAGCCTTCTGTGTGCTCCTGGCTTGTGGACCAAGGGCAGGGGCAGGACTGCCCCAGAGATTGGCCGCCACACTGTCCCCACGACTTGTGTCGGCCCCGCATCCTCCCTGAGGAGCGCGGCTTGGTGGGGGCCGCATTTCTTCTCAGCCGAGGACGGTAACATCTGACCTTCGGGTGATCGTGAGTGAGTGGTCGTGACCGGGACCGGGACCGCTACTGCCACATGGCATGCAAAGCCCACCACAGAGCCCAGGGCCCGTGAGTCACAGCTGAGTTCACATCAAAATGGAACTTGAGGATTGATGCATTTACGGAAGGAGCTCGGATGGGGCGAATTCTGGGGGCCATGTGGTGGTTTCGATATAGCCAGAGAAAGCAATGCAGCCCTTTACCCAAAGTTTGCAGAATATAAGAAGACGCACGTGCCTAGCTCCGACCCGGGCTGACTTGTGGCATATGAGGACCAAGACTTGTTACTCAGACACAATTTTCGGGGTAGATCTTGTGAGTGTCAGACACACTGGAAGATCCCCAAAGAGTCCTGTTGCTTGTAGAGGCTCAGACTAATAGCAGAATACAACATGTTAATGAGACCAACACATAAAGCTATGCAACGCTAATTCCTATTTTTTGAGCACTTTCCGTGAGCCAAAGACCACATATTGACTCTATGTATCCCCAAAACCCTACTAAATTTTCTTTGAAGTGATGACGAAACTGAGCCCTTTTGCCCATCGACTGGAAAAGTCATTGGATTCGGTGTCCCTGAGGTTCATTCCAGGGGCTGGGGGACTCGTTAGCCCCTTGTTCTAGATGAAGGAGTTGAAGTGACTTTTCCGTAGTCACACCAGAGCTACTAAGCGATGGAATCTGTCCTACGTACCAGGTCGCTGCCTCCAGACCCCACCGCATCAGTTACTTCTCCCCAACAAGCCCAGCCCATGATGTAGTTCCGGAACCCCAACAGACCTCCCACAGCCCAGCAGCTGGGTAGGAGAGACCTGCCTCCAGAAGTCAGCAAAGATACTCGTATCAATCCCGGAGCCCTCTGTATAGATCAGTGGTTGGGAGTGGACCCAGGAACAGAGACGCCTGTGGGGTGTCTCGGGAACAGAGAGGAAGGAGCCGTGACTGAGGAGATAAGGACGGACCCAGAGATCCAGGGATGCGTGACCCTGAATGGCGCACCAGGAACGCAGACTGTGTATCATCCCCTATGGGGAGCTTTTGGAATATGGGAAGCAAGGCCCGGGGGGGTCAGATTAATGGTCCAGAAGGAGCTCTCCGCCAGCTCTGTGGGCAGGCTAGACGGGAGACAGCTGAGTTTGTGCAGGAGAGGATGTGTGGCCCCGTGGGAAAGAAATCATGGAGAATGAAGGACTCTCCGGGTGGCCTGTCACCAATATTCACACTCCTTGTAGAGATTTTTATCATTCACCTGCTCTGTTGACTAACGTACTCCCCCCAGAACAGTGCACGTCCTAAATATTCATTGAATAAATATATGAATAGATGAGTATATGGGAAACTGCCAAGGGCCAGGCGGGGGTGGGGGGGACAGGCAGGGGTGGAGAATGAGAGTAGCCAGTCCCAAGATTCCAAATTAGGCCTGTGCATGACCCCCACCCAGACGGGTGGGATGAGAGGGGCCTGGTCGCTGAGAACCATCCCGGGACACGGAGGCCAGGCCCGGAAAACAAGATGTTGGGAAACACCTGATTTACAAAGGACAAAGTTCTGTTCCACGGCCAGTGTGTCCTCTTTCCCAATACTGCCTCCAAGTCCCGACATCCCAGGAAGTTCTGAACAACCTTCCCTGACACAAAGGCCCGTTCAGGGAAAATTAAGATATTTATTTACAAGCTGCATTTTTTTTTCACTCAAGATGCAAATAGGTCTCCTGGGCCCCAGGGGGGACCATGCGTGTTTGTGCAGCGTAGCTGACGATTAGAACCGAACCATGCCCGAGGGAAAACTGGCACTCGGGGCCTCCGCATTCACGTCTGGAATATTCGAGAAGCAGCAACAGAGAGGCAGCCTCCTAACCTTCCTTCCCTTCTTTCGTTTGTGTGTCCCTTTAAAGTCTGACTCTTCATAACGCTCCAAGGTTGATATTAAGACCCCCATTTAGGAGATGGGAGCCGTGGGCTGTTCCCAAGATCACGAAGGGAGTCAGGGGCGTGAGGCGGGCTAGATGAGCTTGGTCCGTTTATGGCGGTGTTATCTGAGCGCCTGGTGGGTGGCCGACAGGGTGCTGGTCCTTGCGGGGCACAGACAGGAAGCCACGATCTCCTGCCAGGCACAGACCAGGTCTGCCAGTGGGTGACCTTCCCTCTCCTGGCCTGAGAGGCCTTTCCTGGTGCGACATCATTAGCAAAGCATTCAGAAAATGGGAGTCACCAGAGCAAAGGAATGGTGGGGAGGGGAAGCCGCTCGGGCCTTAATGGTGGAAACCGGATGTGAGGCAGACAGAGAGCCTAGAATAGAAGGAACGGAGGGCAGGTATGGCCGTCATCGGGCAACTTCATCTCAGGGTTCACAGAAGTGGAGAGCCTCCACCAGACCCAGAGCGGGCTTGAGAGGGTTGGGATGTACGCGGCCCTCCTTTGATTTAACGGCCACCTGCTACGAGCCTCGCGTTTTCCACTCGTCTGCAATTTACAGGAGGGGGCACGGGCTCAGTCCACTATCTGAAAACACCGTCCAGACCATGGCCCAAAGCAGCCCTCCCCTTCCTGCGAAGTCATCCATATTTGAATCCGTTTCAGGCCACCCAAGCTTTCCTCCCCTCCCTGACCTTCCTCCCTCACTCCCTCTCCCAGGACCCCCGTGATGTTGATCTTCTCTCCCCCTGCCCCGGACCCCCGCCCCGGGCCCTGCCCTAGCAGGGAGCACTGGTTCTTTGAGTCACTCATGAGATTCTCCCCGCACTTGGCACCAAGTAGTGAGCTGGCTGGGAGCTGGGTTTGTACCCAGGGTCTCCACGGGCCATCCAGGGTCGCCTTCTAGGGAAAAGTCTGTAACCCGAGCACAGCTTGCCAGTCAAAGTCACCTGGGATCTCAACCCCCTGTCCTTCTCCTCGCCCTTCCTCACCCCCTCAGAGACAAGAAGGGAGCACTTCATTCCCTCCCCTGCTCCAAAGCATCGCTGTAAATCTCGATTCCAGACTCCTTTTACTCTGGCAAAAGTACCTGCTTCGTTTTTTAGAACAGTGTTTCTCAGCGGGGGGCGATTTTGCCCCCGAGTTGACATTTGCCATGGGCTGGGAGACAGTTTTCATTGTCCCTGCTGGGAGTGGGGGTTTCTACTGGCATCTACTGGGTGAGGCCAGGAATGTGGCTAAACACCTGATACTATTCCAGACATCTCCACCCTCCAACAAAGAATTAACTGGCCCCAAACGCCAATTGTATCAAAGTTGGGAAACCTTGTTCTTGGCTGCTTGAGGGCAGAAATCTCAGCTTCCTCATTTTTAATCCCCAGGGCTAGCTCAGAACCTGGCAGAGCCGGAATCCAATATACTTTGCTATTGGTGAACAGAGGTATGAATGAATGAATTCTTGCCCGCCTAAACATCTGTGATGCACGATCACCTTCATGCAGGCACATCCTCGGGCTCACAAGTATCTGTGTAAACGGATGTACACACGCAGGCGAGGATACACAGATGAGCACGCATCCAGACAGGGACGCACGCACACGTACACATGCGTATACACACATACGCTCCCATCGAATGCTGGCTAGATTCCGGGGACCTGCCTGACTCCCAACCTGATCATCCACCCCCCCACCCCCCCTCTCCCCCCGCCTTGTCCTTTTGAGGATCAGACGCCTCTTTTCTCTGCTACAATCAGAGCGACCTGGGCACAGACACCTCGGCAGAGGCATTAAGTGCTCTCCGTAATTAATTTCACTGACTAGACACATTTTCCTACCGTGGCTCCATTATTTAATAAGCAGTGGACGCAACAGGAAAAAGATCCTTTTTGCAATTACACACGCAGAAGGCAACTCAACCACCGGGAAAGTGAGATGTCAATTTGACAATGGCATTACGGCCCAGGAGCGTTCGCAAGCAGGACTGTCTCATCAACCCTAGTGACGTTAGTGGGCAACGACGTGGAGGGGAGGGGCCGCAGGAAATGGGGATGGGTGCCGGCCCTGTGGGCAGCACGAGCGGGAACAGGTGCAGGGGGGCAGGGGGTGGACGTGGCCATGAGGCCATTCCTCCTTCCACGCCGCTTTCTCTTCTGGAGCCGGAGGAGTCTAAAGCCGTGGACAGCAAAGGGAAGCAGGGACCCGAGTCCTCGGTGCCAGTTTCCTGGAAAGATCGGAATAGGAAGAGGCTGGAGTTTAGCAGCTCTTGGCTCTGTGACCCAAATCAAGTCTCAACCGGCCTTCCCCACTGTTGCCCTGTAAAAATCCACCCGGCTGTTAAGACTGTGCCGCAGGCCCGTGGGGCGTCGCTTTATCGCGGCATTTACCGTCCTGTAGATATTTCCTGATTACTCATTCTCCCCTGCTGCTAGGCGGTAAGCTCCCTGAGCCAAGAGAAGGTGCCTTACTCATTTCTGTATCTCCAGTGCCTATCTTAGTAACTGTGATGGATGAATAAGTAAGTAAATGAATCAATGAAGAATCCACCTAGGGTTTCCGGAGGAGGCAGGGCCAAAGGGCAGGGGCCAGCTGTCAGGAGGCCATATTTGCTGTCTCAGGGTTTGGGTTTTACCGGAGAGGTCACGAAGAGTTGACCGGGGGCGGGGTGGCCTGTTAAGTTGAGTGTTTCAAAGAGATTCTTTTGTATATGTCTTACAACTTAAAAAAAAAAAAAATTTAACGTTTATTCATTTTTCAGAGACAGAGAGAGACAGAGCGTGAGCAGGGGAGGGGCAGAGAGAGAGAGGGAGACACAGAATCCAAAGAAGGCTCCAGGCTCCGAGCCATCAGCACAGAGCCCGACGCGGGGCTCGAACCCACGAACCGCACGATCATGACCTGAGCCGAGGTCGGACATTTAACCGACTGAGCCCCCCGGATGCCGCTAGGTATCTCAACGTTTAAATTCATAACCAGTGCTCTGAATTCCTGTGTTTTGCTTTGGCTTTGGCCTTCAATTGGAAAAACCAATGAACCCGTCGACGCCGAATGTTATTTGACTTTAAACTTCTCTCTGCATCATCTTCCACCAAGCCCTAGACGATTTGTTTCTGTTGACTGTGCTTTCACTTCAGTGCACGTGACCCCGGTTTCAACCACCTAGTAGAACAGGTATTTGACAAATTTCAAAAAATAGACTAAAGAAATATACTGGCTCGACTGGTTGCCCCTGAAAGGCAGAACCCTTTGTGTTCCCCCACTTTCATTATTTTGTGTTTCGTCCAAATTTTCTCTAGCGCACATGCATACTCAACCTTTACGGAGTCGCCTGCCCTGCCCCTCAGCACTTCTCTTGGAACTTTCCACCTCGTCAACCCAGCTGCCGTGTCGGCACAACATGACCACAGCCCGGGCTGCAGTTGGTACATGTGGACACCTGAATAAAATGCATCAAATCAAAGTCCTTCCCCAGCTTTTTGGAAACGAAACTAAGCCGTCTCTCTGCAGGTGGCTGAAACAGAAGCTATGAGAGCTTGAGAGCTGAGGGCAGCTGGACGAGGCTGGAACAGAGAAGAAAGAACCGTTTCCCAAAGCGAAGCAGGGCCAAGAGCAGGCCAGAAAGAATCCTGCTGTGTTTCAGGCTCTGGCTTCCAACACTCGTGAGGCCCCACTGTATTCCTGCCTCCTGGTTCTGGGAATTACCCCAGGATCTTCTCGACAATTGTCCCTCTTGCCTAAGCTAGATACAGTTGGATTTCTTACAGCTGCACTCGAACTAATTGTAATTAATAGGATTTGCTTTAATTTTTTTTAATGTTTATTTATTTTTGAGAGAGAGAGAGAGGGCACACACACACACACGCACACACACACACACACAGAGTGAGCAAGGGAGGGGCAGAGAGAGGGGAAGACACAGAATCTGAAGCAGGCTCCAGGCTCTGAGCTGTCAGCACAGAGCCCGACGCGGGGCTGGAACTCAGAGACCATGAGATCACGACCTGAGCCGAAGTCGGGCGCTCAACTGGCTGAGCCACCCAGGCGCCCCTGCTTTGCTGTTACATTCAGAAAAAAAAATCTTGAGCAAATGATTATATATCATTCAAATTGCTGCACATTCCAGCCTCACGTCTAATTTCAGATCTCTACTTCTGCAGCAACGACAAGCCCACCAAACCTTTCTGGGAGAGATTTCCCTCAGCATGAAAGAAGCATGGTCAGTGCTTTCTGGTTTAGCAGGGGAGAAATTTGCCCTGAGGAATCTTGCCGTTGTCACCTCCCTCCCCAGGCAGCCCCGGCCCGGCCAGGAGCCGCCTTTGGACGGGCAGCCATGCAGGTAACCAGCCAAGGGTCCACCCTATGAGTTAGCGTGGGCAGAGCAGGCGTGGGAAGCCTGTGTCTGAATCACACCTCTACTCTGTCTAAACGACTAGGTATGCTACTAACCTCCCTACCCTCGGAGTCCTCATCTAAAATGTTGCTGGGGTGCCTGGATGGCTCAGTTGGTTAAGCACCTCACTCTTGGCTTCAGCTCAGGTCATGATCTCACGGTTCTTGGGTTCCAGTCCCACGTCGGGCTCTGCACTGTCAGCGTAGAGCCTGCTTGGGATTTTCTCTCTCTCTCTCTCTCTCTCAAAATAAATAAATAAATAAAATCCAATGGTGCCAGTAATGGACAACTGCCTTCTAGAACTTGAGGGGAAATCCAATGACACAGATCTTGTAATTTCACTCAGCAAGGTTCCTGGCACACAGGAAGCCGGAGAGAAATGATGGCTCGCGTTGTCAATGATGTATGTCATCTTTTTGGTTCCTCCTTTAGAGTAATGTCCCCTTTACAAGAACATGCCCCGGGTTTAGGCTGCAGGAACAAACGCTCTCCCCCAAATTCTCGTGCATTCCAACAACAAAGGTTCATTTCTTGCTCACAAGTCATGTTCATGTCAAGCTGCACGTGGGGTCCATCTCTGCTCCACACCTCTTCTTTCCAGAGCTGAGGGGCAGCCCCTATTTGGGACAAACCGGACTCATATCAGAGGGAAAACAGAGACAGGGACCCATCTTGACGCATCCAATGGAGTTGATGCGCACCGTTTCCACTTACATGTTATTGGCCAGAGCAAACCAGGTGGCCAAATCTCCTATCAGAGGGAAATAAGATGTTCTTGTATGGATAAATTCAAGCAAATATTTTGAACAAATAATAGTCTTTCACTGCAAGGTTCTCCACCGGGTTTAGGGACTCTCTGTCTGGACATTCAGGAAAACATTGAACCTTCGTGTCTCAGGTCCTGATTCCCTCCGGGTGGGGGAAACGGGAAGAACAGCTTGGTTTCTCCATTCGGCTCTGGCCTCTGGTGTTTACCTCCTTGGTTGCCAGCAGCTCTAGTAACAACTGATATTTAATTCCAGCTATCATAAAAATGTTCACATCATGAAAATTAGAAGGAAATAGCCTAAAATCTAATTTTGGTTTTCCTCTGAGATAGTTTTTTTTTGTATCGCCCAGCTTTTCTAGAATGTGAACATATTTATTAAATAAGAAATTATATATATTATATAATTATTATCATATTAATTAGTTAATATTATATATATTTATATATATTTTATATATATTTTTATTTATTTATTTATTTATATATATATTTATATGTGTGTGTGTATATATATGTATATATATATATATATATATATATATATATATATATAAAGATTAGCCTGGCAGCAAAATGGAAGACCTTTTCCACTGGAGACACCCTGTGAAATGAGGCTGAAGCAGGCAGGGGCCATGGGGACCCTCAGTCATATTAACAAAGTCTTGATAGGACTGGTGGCTCCAGGAGGTGGGGAGGGAGGCCTCTGTTGAACAGCTACCGAGGGATGTGGAGACCCTGCTGCCCTGCAGAAGAAGAGAATGCGTCCCTGTGAGAAGGCTGTAGGTATCATCCTTGGATGCAGAAAAGTCAGAAGAAGGTGTGTCCTTGAACCCTCACTCCCAACGTCAGTATCTTACCCAGGCTCTGGTAAGTAGGTCAACACCCAATCTTTTGATGTTGTGTTCATATTTGGAAACTGTCACTGACCTGACACCATCTTGCTTTTGGCAAACGAAGGTGTGATGGACAACTGGCGGGGTCATTTTATTCATTCTCCTGTCACCATGGGAGAAAAGTATATATTCAGATCCTCCTGACTTGGCAAAGGATACAAGTTCTCAGGGCAGACTTGTGTTCAAATAGACCGATCTTGAGCAAGTCTGCTGGGGTCCCTGAGAGTCAGGCTCCTTATAACGTAAGTGGAAATTATAACACCTACTTCATAGAGTCTGTAAGAATAGAGAGAGTCGTCTTTGAAAATATCTAATATGACAATGCCTAGCACATAATTAGTAACTATTATAATGATAGAGTTCTACGGGTACCACAACGTAATGATCCAAACCATTGTGTATGGAAATGGCTCTAGCAAACCCCTATAGACATAATCAAAATACTAAGAAAAGCCATGTATAATTTTTCTATCAATTCCACCATTTAATAATCAGGAAGTTCTTCTTTGCGTCCGACCTAAATTTCTCCACTGCAGCCTAAACCCACAACCCAAAATGGTGCCACGTTACAGTGTTGGCCTGGAATCAGTCTGTGTCACGGAAAGAGCATTTACGATAGAGTCACACAGATCTGCCTTACCGCAACTCCGCCCTGGACATGCCACTAAAATCTCCCCAGCCTCGATTTACCCCTTTTACAAATATTATCTACCTCAGAATCCCGATTTGACAACTAACTCGAGAGCGACGTACGCGATGCATCTGGCCCGTAAACAGTCTGCACTGAGTGTGCGCTTCCTTCCATTTATTTCTAATGGATTTGACCATTTAAGGCAAAACGTATTTTTTAAACTCAGGTTTTTGTTTTTTTCAGCTCATTATTTTTATCCGGGACCATTATCGCTATTAAGGGTTTTGAGCTTCTCTCTCTCCAGAGACATTTTATGATGCCAATTAGAGGTGCAAGTACACGGAGATTAAAAAGTAATGACTAGCAAAGTGAACAGTGGATTTCCCCTCCTGACACGCAGCTTGCTCGGTGCTCATTTCTGAATACCTAACTCTCTATGAAGAGTAAGAAAAAAAAAACACCGTATTTGTGGGGTCAAGGGACTATCATTAAGATTTTACAATTCAGGATCGTTTGAAGACCACAGAGGCGATGCGTGATCCGTATAAGCAGGTAACACATTTACACTCAGACTGCCCAGGCTATACGGCCATTCTCGTGGGGGTAGAGATTTGATAACATGAAAATTGTCAAATATAGGGAGTTGGAAAGGTCGAGTCACCAATGAGAATAATCGAAGGCAGGGTCCAGTTTTACACGCGCAGTCTCCTCCGTTTTATTCTTAAACACAAGGAACGTTCTCGGCAAATGGGTGCGTTCACTGACGAATCGGTCCATGCTCGTGTTGATGAAATCATATTTGGTCTTCCTTTCAGTTCTATGCTTTTCTGCCTCCTTGGACCATCTCTCCATCTCCCCTGGTCCAAAGACCACAGGAATTAGAATGAAATGATTTAACTTAATTTGGAGATTGTGAGTAAGTTTCCTCTACTCTGAAAACCACTTTCGTTCTCGGAATGGGATCAGTAATGCCTCCTTCCGGACCTCAACCATTTCATGCCGTGAGTAGCTCAGGTTTGTTCTCCCGCGGGATTCAAGCAGCTGGAGTCCATCTTATTTCCCAGCCTTGAGAGTCAGCATCCTTGCTCTCCTCCCCAGCTCACGCCATCCGTTCTCCAAGCTGTTGCTAGCATGCATTTCAGCAATGCCACCTCTCATGCTAAGTGCCTTCATAGTTCTGTCTATAGTAGACAGGACTAACTGGCCTCCACGAGAAGGAACTCTGGAGCAAGTCCGAAGGGAAGACATGGCGCCTGCCCACAACCCAACATCCTACACCCTCTCACTTCTTCCCCTTGCACTGCCTGTTTCAGCCATATGGTGCCTGTTCCCCCCAAATCTCCGTGGCGTCCACACCTCCAGGTCCGTGCGCGTGCTCTGTTCTCTTCCCCGACAACGCCTACTTGTTGAAGGGGAATCAGTTTAGAAATACACTTTTCCAGGGCGCCTGGGTGGCTCGGTCGGTTGAGTGTCTGACTTTGGCTCAAGTCACCATCTCATGGTTCACAAGTTCAAGTCCCGTGTTGGGCTCTGTGCCGACAGCTCGGAGCCTGGAGCCTGCTTCAGATTCCGTGTCTCTCTCTCTGCCCCTCCCCAGCTCATTCTCTGTCTCTGTCTCTCTCTCTCAAAAATAAATTTAAAAAATTTTTTTTTAATTTAAATAGAGAAATATACTTTTCCAAGAAACCTACCCTGCCCATCTGGTTCAGGACGTGTCTTGAAACACTCCGCCCTTACAGGTGTCCAGGTGCTTGGCCACTGTTGGATTACACTTCCCCCGTGCTGGCGTGAGCTCACTGGGACATGCCCTTTCATCTGGGCACCCTCAGAGCCTAACGTAGCACCTGGAAACCGTGGGCACTGAAGTCACGGTTCAGGAAAGAGTGAAACATTTTGCGACTTTGCAAAATGACGCGCGCTACATAGCAATACAGTAGAAGACTGAATAGCCCAGAGTCTAAAATTGGAAGCATACAGAGAATCGCTCTGGGTGTGTGCTCTCGGATTGTCGCTTTTTGGGGGGTAATTACAGTATTTCTTGAACAGCTAAATTCGGTAGGATACAATTACAAAATAGCCTGCCTCGGACACCGTCTATCATTTCTGCCTTCCCCCATCCCTGAATGCCATCTCAGGTGGAACCATAAGCTTTAAGGTCACTTTCAGGAATGATGGTGGTCCCGGAGTAATATGTAAACTTCCGTCCTTCACCAGTGCCATCCATCAGGGCTGACGTGGGAACCAGCGGTGAAATAATGGAAGCGGCAGGTTCTTGTACTCTAGAAGCCGCTGAGTTTCTCAAGCTCTGTCTTGATGGTCACTGCCTCTCTCCTCTCCTTGCATGCCTCCCTCCCTTGTCTCTACGCAAGTTTTCCTGGAGCCCCGCTCTCTTGATCGCCCACCGTCTAACCCGCTGACCCTTCCCCCCGTGAATCGCTAGGTCACTGGGCAGGTCCTTCTCGTCTTTTGAATGTGAGAGTCAGGACCATCCTTTGTCCTCCGCGCTGGGGTTCCGTCCAGATTCTGGGAAGAGCTTCTTTTGTTGTAAATCACACTTCTGTGATATCAGGGAACAAAACAGATGGGAAATTTGCTTTGGCGAGAAGCCAGATAATAATGGCGTATTCTGCGAAGCCACAAACCAAGGTCTGTGATGTCACAGGCTCAGTGTCTGCAAGGCCTACAGACGGCAGCGATGGCCCCTCAGCAGCAAGAATGGTGGGTGTTTGACATTTATAAGATCTGTTTTGGTAATAATGGAAATGTCAAATGAAATTAAATGTTAAATTGCATTTGTGCACAGACACGGGTGTGCAAATATCTCCCGAGCTAAAGAAAAGTGTAGTGCCCCTGGGCCGTATTGCAGTTAAAAATGCCTCCGCTCTAGAACTCCTGGTAATCATAAAAATGCTAGGGACTGGCCATTCCAGAGAAAGGCCCTTCTGCTGGATTCGCAAGGGAACCTAGGGCCACGGAGAAGGGAGCCACCATTCTGCCCACGCTGGGCAGGTAGGAAGGCTTCACGAAGGGGACAGGAATTCGAGTCTCGGGGAGGTTTCTCCGAGGGGGGGTGGGGAATAGAAACCGTCCATCCGCACGGCTGGGGAACCACACGGGTCAGGAGCAGGGACCCTGCCTCTCAACCTGGAGACGCAGGCATCCCTGGGCTCGGGGACGACCGAGGCAAGTGCGTGAGAAGCTCCTTCCTGATGGCATCGAGGCCCCACTCCAGGGATCCCGGTCACCAGGAATCACCGTCCAACGACTCGAGCCCCAAATCTCTAACCCCGTTGAGTCGTACTTGCTCCGTCCGGACGGCGGCCGGAGGAACTTTGCTCAGGAAAAGATCCCTCTGCTTATGGCGGAGCCTGCCTGCCTGCCTTCCAGCAAGGTCAAGAGCAAGGGAGCAGGTCCCGCTCTTAGGGAAGGGCCCAGGCCCAGAAGCACTTTGCCGTGTCTGGCCTCCATGCTGGGGCAGGGGTGTCCCGGGCAAGAAGGGAGCTGGATGAATATGATCCAGCTCCCGCCTTGCCGAGGAGGAGAGACAGATTTGCAAGCAAAGAAAAGTGCAGCCCCTCCACGGCCTCGGAATAGAAGGTTTCCTCGGCCATGCCGTGGTCCTCAGCTCTTCGGGGAAAACAAACACCCTTTTCTACCCTCCGGCCTCCGGGAAGATGTCTCACGGTCCGCAGCGATCAATCCGTCCGAGGCACACAGTCAGTCCTGGTTTCTGTAGTCTCAGAGAAGCGGGACGTGATCATAACAACAGTGACAATGACAGTAAACCTTTCTCGAGGTGGTCCTCCAACCTCAAATTCAAGGTCATGGCTTCGCATTTGCGGTCACATGTCCTCCCGACAACCGGCCACGACCTGGCGACTGCCCTCATCATCCCTGTTTCGCAGTGAGGGCTCTGATGACCAGAAGAGACAGAAGTCGTCCTGGAGGGGGCGTCCGGTGGAGACAGGACCCCAACCCAAACTCTCTGGCTCGAACCACCAGCTTCTTGGGCCACTGCGGGCACCCTCTTCGGCCGCTCGGCACAGAGCAAGGGGCCCCTGGACACCTGCTGATGCCCTGAGGTGGCAGAGGGCCCTCACACGCAGAGGGAGACGGCCTTTCTCCGCAGGAGGCCGCGCTCCGTCGTGGGCAGATCACCGTGTTAGTACAGTTCTCGGGGTTCTGGCTCTCCAGAACTCCCTCACCCCAAACACGCAGGCCCTCTGGGGCAGCAAGGCCCCGGGATCAGCCGCGTGCCCATCAGAGCCACCGCACTCTGCATGGCCAGCCCTTCTCTGGGGACAGGGTCAGACCCTTGCCAAAGTCAGAGTGCTCCCCCCCTCCCAGGAACCAGGCCTATTTTTTTGTTCTTTTAAAATGAAGAGCAAAGAGGCACCTGGGCGGCTCAGCCAGTTAAGGGTCCAACTCTTGCTCTCCGCTCAGAGAGTGATCTCAAGGTCTGTGAGATCGAGCCCTGCGTCAGGCTCCGCGCTGACAGTCTGGATGCTCTGTCCCCTTCTCTCTCTGCCCCTTCCCCACTTACACCCTGCGTCTTTCAAAGTTAAATAAACGTTAAAAAAGAAATAATATCAAATAAAATAAAGTAATATAAAATCAAAGAGTGAACACCCCAATTCACAGCATCAGCAGCATCACCAAAAGGTGATTCAAGGTCAGAAAGAAGATAGGAAAGAGTTTGGTGAAGGACCCTTTTGGGCAAGAGTGATGTGAGTCCTTGAGAGTTCGTGTCCTGCTGACCTGGGCCAGATGGTACATTTTACCCCAGCTTCTCCCCCAACACACACACATGCTCACACTGGACTCGACTAAGGATACGAAACTAAATAAGACCTGAACTCTATATATAAGAAACTTATTATTATTTTTTTTTTTCGGAGAAGTCAAGCACATCTGTACAAGATCTTGGGCCCTGCTAGGGTAAATCTATGCGCGAAGTGCCACGGAGCCCATGGCAGACAAGGAGAGGTCAACATGGCACCCTCCATCGGAAATTTTTCTGTGTCATGAACTGTTCTGAAAGCCCTGAAGCCAAATATTTCTACCTCAGTTTAATGAGTGTAGAAGGACCGAGTGTTTTCGAGAACAAAGGAGTCTACGTTCACACTCCCCCAGTCTCATTAGCACACAAAGATGAGACGTCTGATCACGGGCTAATGAAGTTACTCCCCGGCCAAGGTCATTTATGTTCTCACCCGGGGCTTCTAGGGACACAAGGCCCAGGAACAAGGACAGTTCAGAATTTTTGCAAAGTCAGTACTACACCGGTCTCCAGATGAAATGCTGGATCCTCTTGCCTAGGGGTCCTTTAGCTTCCATTTGCAACACTCCTGAGATTGTTCATTCAGCTCTGGACAGTTCTGATGGGGTGTTGGAAGGTCATAGGGAAGGTTGATCTGTGAGCTGGCCCCGGGCACTCAGAGACTCCTCACTCCTTCCCCATCCTTGGAATGTGCACTCTGCCCTCCCCTCCACGTTCCCATAGTGGGAGCTGTTCCAAGGACGCGGTCTTAAGAGAGTAAGGTGATATTGACACCATCTGGATGGTACACGTGACTGAACCCTGTTCAGGCCTCTCTGTCCACTTAAGATTCTGGCAGGCGGGTGCCGAGACCTTATCTTGCAGTGCCCAGGACAAGCCTCGCATATAAGTTCCCTTGTTTATTTATTTTTATTTTTATTTTTAATGTTTATTTATTTTTGAGACAGAGAGAGACAGAGCATGAACGGGGGAAGGTCAGAGAGAGAGGGAGACACAGAATCTGAAACAGGCTCCAGGCTCTGAGCTGTCAGCCCAGAGCCCGACGCGGGGCTTGAACTCACGGACCGTGAGATCATGACCTGAGCCGAAGTCGGACGCTTAACCGACCGAGCCACCCAGGCGCCCCAGTTCCCTTGTTTATTAAACCCGCCTCCTACCAATCTGGAGTGGCCTGCCTCTTTCTCAGTTTCTCCCCGCCCTTTGTGTTTGGGGCCAATTTACAAACTGGCATGGGGGAATGTTCTCCCTGAGCCTACACTGAAAGGTACGTCTCCTTCTAGTCCTTCATCCTGGTTTTCTCAGGTAGCCTCACGAAGCAAATCTGCTCTTTATCCACACGAAAGCCCCCAAGAAGCTTGACAGTTCCCATTTCAGTCCTTCTCCCCATCCCCAGCTGCCTGTTCCCTGGGTTAAACTGCCCCTGCTCTTCAACTGCTATTTTAAGTCACGGTTTTGAGTCTCCCTGTCACCCTGTCCCCTCCTGTGGACACACGTCAGTTGGTCAAATGAAGCAAGTTTTCAACTTAGAGCTGAAAAAATGCAGTGAAGAAGGTTCTAAGAGGAGGAGAGGGAGGCAGGGGCAAAGATCCCGAGACAGCAGCACATTCCTGTGTGTTCCACGATCAGCAAGGAGCACTGGTTACAGCAAAGCATGAACCCAGGGGAATGTAGGTGAGAGATGACAGAGGAGACCACTGAGAAGGTGACCGCCATGGTCTAAGAGCTATGACTCTTTGTATGCCCTGGTGTGTAGATGTAGGGCAAGGTCCCTGCAGGAAGGTCAGTGGGAAATGAAATCACAAAGGTGGGGAAACCTAAACACGAAGGGCTGACATTATCTCTTTATGTTTATATGTGTCAGGCACTCTCCTAAGTGTTTTATGGGCTTTCACTCGTTTACTTCATCCAGGAGATAAGGTTGTTATAAGGATTGAGTTCCCATTTTACAACTAAGGGAACGGAGGGACAGAGAAGTAACAACAAACTCCACGGGGGAAAACTGGGGTACAGCTGGAAGGGGATTTTTAGTTTCCCGACTGCCGACCCCACATGCTTGTGCACCAGCCTTGAGAACGTACATTTCCATCTGAGGTCAAGGACGTCACTAGAGTGTGGCAATGTCATCCACACGTGGGTCCAGGGGCCCCACAACTAACCCCATTACGTCCGACTTGAATGGGAGGGAGCCAACTTGGCATGGTTACTTTGTGAAGGACTTCCACCCGGTCAACAGGGAGCCACTGATGGTTCTGAGGTCCCCTTTGACCATTGGCGTGACGCTAATAATGGAGATGAAAAGATGTGTGTCCTTGATCTCTGAGGCTAGGCAGAAACAGAGCTCATCATCAGGTTCTAAATTAACAGAAAGCCCCTTGGAGGACTTGTGAGGCTCATTAGTATTAGGGATGGGTTTGGAGGACATGCTTATCTGCACTTGTTCTTGGAACATTCCCATTGGACGCATCCTTGCTTCTGAGTGTTAATTAGAGTTTCTACACCGCAGCTTGGAATTTAGTGGGAAATAAGTTGACATAGGTTAATTCAGTGGACAAAAGAGACCATCCTTCCTTGAAGTTTCATTTGCTTCCAGGCTTGGCAGCTGGACAAGGTCCGAGGGCAGCACCTGGAGATCCCAGAGTGCATTCTCCAGGTTGGGTAATATCTCCACAGCCTCTTTCCAATTAGCAATGTTAAAGCCTCTCTCCGGGCTCCCGGATCGCTTAGGTTAATTGAAGGGCAGAATGGTGAAGCAAAGTCCGAAACATCAGTCCTGGAGTTCTTGCGCTGCCTTTGAGTAGCTCTGAGACCTCAGGGAAGTTACACAACCTCTCTCAGCCTCAGGGTCTCCATGTACAAAAACAGGAATGAGAAGAGCAAGTTGTCCCTTGGAGCTGGCTGTCATGCGAATCCAAGGACCGAGCATGGAGTTGTCCTCAAGAAAGCCCCGTCTCAGGGTGCACGGCTCCCCAGCGTGGTTCCATCGCTGTCCCGTAGGCACACCTACTTTGAAAATGTACCCCCTCGTTGGGCCGCCTGGGTGGCCCCGTCGGTTGAGCGTCCGACTTCGGCTCAGGTCATGATCTCGCGGTCTGTGAGTTCAAGCCCCGCGTCGGGCTCGGTGCTGACAGCTCGGAGCCTGGAGCCTGCTTCGGATTCTGTGTGTGTGTCTCTCTCTGCCCCTCCCCTGCTCGTGCTCTCTCTCTCTCTCTCTCTCTGTGTCAAAAATAAACAAACATTAAAAATTTTTTTTAATAAAAAAAAAGAAAATGTACCCCCTCGTGGTTCTAAGCTACAGCTGAAAGCACAGCTGTGTCTCCAGTACCCAGAGGAGCTCTGTTCTGCAGAAGAACTAGATCTCCCATCTCTTTGCCAGGGCAGCCTCCCCGGGAAGGAAATTTCAGACGCCCAAGGGGAGAGCCGGCGGGATGCAAGGGCTGATTGTACTTTACCCTTTGACTTGGGCCAGCAAAGGCACAAGTGGTGAATAAAACCCTCCTCTAACCTGTGCCGGTATCTCTTACAGACAGACCATCACATATGAGGATTCTACAGCTACCACTGTACGTATTAGGATTCTCCCTCCATACCCCTGAGGACCTTGCCACTTCAAAGCGTCTGATCTCCAGGAAGTTTTGCTCCTAACGGCACCTTTGTCACTCCGTCACGTCACTGAAGGGCTGCCCTGAGGCAGCAGGAGCCAACTTTCTTGGCGAGTGCCGGAAGCGGAGTGCCTGGGAGCAGCCTCGACTTGACGGAAGCAGGAATATCACTACCCCAGCTCCCTAGGCCCCTGGAGAGGACTCGTCTGAAGTCATGACCCGCCCTGGCCCCCAAAACTGCCCAGCAGGGTTGAGCCAAAGTCACCCTCCGAGGGTGTCGCAGACTATGAGCCTGGAGTCCTCTCTTGTCCAGCAAGAGAGCAGATGCAGAATTGAATACGAGAGAGGCTAGTGTCCGGGAGCAGACAAGAGCCCCAAACAGGGGTTGCATCTCTGTATTTATTGAGCTCTCGAGACCTCACGCATGTGGTGAACGTGAAGAAAACAAGATCTTACACATGTGAAGGTCGAGAAAACAACCAGACAGTAATCATTAACTTGTGCGGGTAAGAGGCCAAGGGCCTGGGGGGCAAGTGGAGTTTGTAATCAAAGTACATTGGTGCCAGATGAACAGCAATTTCCTGCAGGTGATATAACCAGTTACTTGCGATCTGTTACAATACCTCGCTGGCTAACGTTGGGCGTTTGTGTCCCGTGGCGACGGCTTTCCGCCCCCAGCTTTTTCCTAACCCAGTTACGTAAGTAGAACCTATTTCCCCACATGTGGGATTTTGCCTGACACCGCAGCCTCGCTTGACCTCTTGCCCTCCCCAAGCCAACTTTCTCATGATGATTTTGTGCAAACGCTTGCAACTACACCACTTTCACACGAATTATGCCAGGGGCTACTTCTAGAGAACCCAACTTAAGACGGAATAAAACTCAGACCCTAAGTATTTAGCATCCGCTCGGTGCAAGGCACCGAGTTAGGGTTTCCTCTTCTTTTTTTTTTTTTTTTTTTTTTTTTTTTTTTTGAGATACATTATCTCAGGGTGGTTCCATCAGTTAAGCATCCAACTCCTGATTTTGGTTCAGGTCATGATCTCACGGTTGTGAGATCGAGCGCCACGTCAGGCTCTATGCTGACGGCGTGGAGCCTGCTTAGGATTCTCTCTCTCTCTCTCTCTCTCTCTCTCTCTCTCTCTCTGTCTCTCTCTGCCCCTCCTCCACTCATGCCCTGTCTCTGTCTGTCTCTCAAAAATAAATAAAACATTTAAAAAAGTTAAAAGTTAATAAATAAATAAAATACATTATCTCATTTCGTTGTCACAATTAACGTTTTGTAAGTACGAGGGGTAAGGAAGCTGGCACCCTGAGATCTAAGCCCCTGACCTCGAATCACACATCTGGCAAGCAATGAACTTCTAGTCTGAGTGTTCCACACGCTTGTGTCTTCCGTCTGTGCATGGCAGGGTGGGAAGGCTGAGCAGGTCACTGGGTCCCCTGCAACCACACAGCAAACTGTCACCTTTTCTGTAGATTGGAGTTTCCATAGCATATTTTATTTTTTAAACAAGGTTCCGTTTAGGGGCTCCTGGGTGGCTCAGTCGGTCAGCGTCCGACTTGGGCTCAGGTCACGATCTCACGGTTCACGAGTTCGAGGCCTGCGACGGGCTCTGGGCTGACGGCCCAGAGCCCGGAGCCTGCTTTGGATCCTGTGTCTCCCCCTCTCTCTGCCCCTTCCTCCGCTCATGCTCTGTCTCTCTCTGTCTCTCAAAAATAAATAAAAGTTAAAAAAAAAATTAAAAAAAAAAAAGGTTCTGTTTAAAAAGAGCCAGTTAAAAACCACTGCGCGGTAAGTGCTTCACGGGATAGCTGTGCGGATGAAATGGAAGAAGGAAGGCAGGGTGCTTGGGGCAGAGCTTGGCACACAGCACCCAGCTGATAAATAAATGTTAGCAGACGGAATTCTGTATTTATAACACGCACTCACCATTTATATGTGCTCGTTGTAAATACACCATCTATAATTTAAGAAAACAATATATTTTCAGTAGATGCAAATACTCTACGTCTAGTTAGTAGAAATAAATTATAGAGACATGCACATATGCATTATTTCTAGTGCAGATTTAGAATACATGGGTACGCACGATCGGACTCTCAACTGGGCACAGGGGTGGCTTCTGGGATGCAGCGCCTCAAGGAAGGTGCAAATTAGCTCCATTAAGTGGCGACCCCGTTGCTGCCTCAGCCCTACCCCCTACTCTTGCCCTCATTGTCTGCTGCGTGTTTGTCAGGACACTGAAGAAGTTTGTCTAACCATCATCAACTCATCCCAGCTCTTTGCTGCCGTGCATCAGCAGAGAGGACCTGTGAGCAACCATCACCCCCCACACCCAAGCCCGTGCCCCAACCCTGAGCTCCCCTTCCCTTCCACCCGTGGCCTGGCAGATACTGGGGAAGCCCTGCTAAATGCGAGGTTCTGTGATAAGCACCGGGACAGACCCGGTGGAAAAACAGTAACAGTTAAACCCACACGGTCCCCAGAGTGAGCAGGAATGACAGCAACCGACCACTTGCACCAATAAGTGTGCATGACCGGCTGCAGTGGCTCAGTAAGTGTTTGGAAAACGGTATCAGGAGGGGGGACCTGGGTGGCTCCGTCGGTTGAGCGCCCGACTCTTGATCTCAGCTCAGATCGTGATCTCGCCCTTCATGAGTTCAAGCCCTGTGTCAGGCTCTGTGCCGACAGTGTGTAGCCTGCTTCGGATTCTCTCTCTCTCTCTCTCTCTCTCTCTTTGCTCCTCCCCCGCTCTCTCTCAAAAATACATAGATAAACATTAAGAAAAAAACTGTACCAGGAGTCAATACCGGAGTACCTGTAACCATTACCTGAATCTGGAGTCCCACGCTTATTGTGAGAAACCATTTCCTTCGGCTGCCTGGGCTGCTGTGTGGGTTCTTTGACAACTCCATCTGGAAGGACACTCAAGAGCCTGAGTGTCCCCGCCAGCTAACAAGAGCTGGGGTACTAAGACGATTAGCCAGGCCCCTAGCCACGGGGACTCAAGTCTAATGGGAAGACTGATGGTGTTGAGGCATGCGTTTACGGCTCGATGAGTGGGGCGCTCCGTGCTCCCGCTAACTTCGGCGCTTTCCTCCACCCCAGCCCTGTCCACACTGCGCCGTGACCATCTATTTGCCTATTGCTCTGGGAGAGGGACCAATTGTTTCTGAGTCTACGTCTACCTCAGTGCCAAGTTCTTTTCAGTACCTATTTGTCAGGGAAATTCGGAACCATTTGGAGATGGGTGGAGGCTCAATGGGGACTGGGGATGAGACAGGCAGATGACTATTAGCAAAGATGCTGGGAAAACATAAGTCAAGTGTGTTCAGTGTGTCTGGAGAGATCAGAAAGAACATCCTAGAGAACAAGATATTTGAACTGGCTCTTGCAAGATGAGTAAGAGTATGTTGACCGGTGAAGAGGCAAAATGGCGGCCCAAGTCAAAAGACCATTGGGTGTTAGGTGCAGATGCCTGGATAAGCAGGATGGGTCCTGGGGAGGGATGCAGGGAACGTGGCTAGAAACGAAGCAAGGTTAGAGGCAGGCTGCAGCCAGCTACGGAAGGCGTTGGTAAGTCAAATATAAGTCAAATGCAATGGCAGTGGCCAAGAAGGATTTGCAGCAGGAGACTGATGGCTGCTAGGGAACCAATTAGGAGTGGCAGGGTCCAGGAGCTAACGCGGGTGAGTCTCGCCACAATCCCTGGGGCTTCGGGCACACGAGGCCAAAGCTCACCACGTTTACAGTTGAACAGGTCACAGGCACTCCCAGAGACAGCCTGGACCGGACAGCTTCTCTTGCTACACAGTCAGCTGATTCGGGATCCATTATCCCCCCCTGTGACTGACAAGAACTCTAATTTTTAGACGAGTCAGTTGCGATAGAGGGAAATCCCACAGGGCATGATGACCTCATCATGCCGGGAGGGGTCTCAGAGGCCACCTGCCAGGGCAGCGTTCCACTGACCAGGGTCAAGGAGCCTCAGGACTTTTCCAAGAAAGCACAAAGTGGGCGGCAAAGCCCCATCTTCAGATCCCAGTGAAGGGGGTGGGGGATCCTAGAGCCTTTGCACCATCCCCTGTGCCGGAAGTCTTAGAAAGAATGCTTTCGATTTTTCTAGGCACAGGGCAAGTGGGGGTGGAGGCCTGAGGCTGCTCCCTGCCTGGGAGGTTGGGGACTGAGGATGCTGTTCGTTGCCTGTTTCCCCCGGAGGAACAATTCAGCAAGGAGTGTAGGATGCCCTCACCCTGAGATCTGCTCCTGGCATGACTTAATTTCCAGTTCTGCTGGAGGCTGTTGATATTCTTGTGCCCCTTGCTGGGCTGGGCTGGGATCTGAGACGCCTGTTACCAGAGATGGGTAACAGGGTTCTTTCTGCACATAGAATCCTGGGGAAACGCAGCAGCACAGGCGGCTTCCAGGCCAGGAGCTGCCCATCATTTTTTGTCAAAACAAGACCACCTCCCCCATCGCTCTGTTTGCTCCCCGATCTGTAATTTAGGGGCTTGAGGCACCCCCCCCGGAGTCAGGAATGGGTGCCATTCTCACTCCCGCCTACCCCACCCCAAACATCCCCCGCTAATGAGCACTTTGACCATGAGGACAAATATCAAGCCATTACTCCCCACCCCCAGTTTTCCTTTCATTCCATAAAATCAAATTCAGCCTATGAAGCAGTTGTTAGAAACATAAACTCTTTGAGTCTACGTGTTTGAAATGAAAGGTATTTTCTAATCAAAAGGAATTTCTAATTTGCTGCAGGGCTCCGTTTGCTGAACTTCATCTGTTTGAAATGCCACTTCCCTGGGTGACATAGGCTGGTGTCTGGGAGAGAAGAAAGCAGCCCATCAGCTTGCTCTTGGATCAGCTGTTGGAGAAGTCACACACACACACACACACACACACCACAGAAAGACATCAATATGGAGGGGCGCCTGGGTGGCTCAGTCGGTTGAGCGTCTGACTTCGGCTCAGGTCATGATCTCACGGCTTGTGAGTTCGAGCCCCGCGTCGGGCTCTGTGCTGACAGCTCCGAGCCTGGAGCCTGCTTCAGATTCTGTGCCTCCCTCTCTCTCTGCCCCTCCCCCACTCATGCTCTGTCTCTCTCTCTCTCTCTCTCTCTCAAAAACAAATAAACATCAAAATAATTTAAAAAATAAAAAAAGAAAGACATCGATATGGAGAGGTCTGCAGAGGCCCAAGGTGCTTGGGTCAGATGTGTCTGAAAACAGACGAAGCCCTAAATGAAACTCACCAGGGGAAAGCCACAAGCTGTTTTACTCATCCAAGTGTTTATTCAACACATCCTTATTTATGTTTGTTTTGGTGTGGAATGTCTAAGAAGGATTCACACATGGTCCTGCCCTCAAAGAATGCCCAAACTGGTCGGGGGTGAGATAGGCAGATAACACATCACAACACAGCACGAGAGCCTTCGTGGAGAAGGACGCAAAGTGCAGGACAAGAGAGGAGAAAAACCGGATCCCAGGAGCCGCAGAAGAGCTTCCTGGGGCAGGTGTGGGGTGGGGGGAGCATTTTAACCGAAATTAGTCAGGACTCTTTCTAATCCCAAGTCACATTGGCTTTAAAAAAAAAAGAAAGAAAGAAAAAGAAGAGGGATTTCATGGGCCAGAGGTAGAGATTCAGGTCTGGATGGACCCAGAGGAGTTAGCAGGAAGAAAAGCCAGTTCAAAGGCCCTGAGGCAGGATTCTCACCACCTTTGGGCTTGGCTTTGTCATAAGCTCCTCCTTGGGCACTTCACCTAAAGTAACAGAAAATGGCTTCTTGTAGCTGGGAGCTCCCAAATCAGTTCAGCAATTCCAGAGAAGCGAAGAGCTTCCTCCTTGCAGCTCCTGGGCTGACTGACTCTCCCTGGGCCAATCCCTGCCTCCAGCGGGGTACAAGGTGCTGCCTGGGCAGGCGGAGGAAACGTGCCATCCCGAGAGTGTGAGGAAGAGGGAATGGGCCACACCAGCCCTCTCCAAACTGCATTCTCTCCAGAACATCCCTTAAGGAACGTCGTGAGCCAGGAGCTGCTCTGAGAGCTGAGGCAGCATCAGGGCAGAAGGGGGAGAGCTCCATGCCCTCGGCAAGCTCGCAAATGGGTAAAACGCACAGGGCAGGTGCCGTAAGTAAAATGCTTGGGAGCAAAATAAACCAAGGATGGTCTGGGAGAGGGGCTGCAGTCACCAAATTGAAAGGATTGTCTGGGAAGGTCCCCAGAGGAGGAGACGACACTGTGCAGAGGCGGAGGTGGCCAAGGACTGAGCCAAGGGAATGCCTGGGGTCGGAGGGAAGAATGTATCCAAAGCACTGAGGCCGGAACCGGCTGACAGCCTTGAGGGGCAGCGGATGTCCCCTTGCCCCTGGTGATGGTGGCTGAAAAGCACATCAGAGGAGGTGGGATGGGAGCCACAGCAAGGACTTGGACTTTTACGCCCAGGGCAGCGGCAGCCCAGGGGACCAGCATGGGGGCGATGTGGTGTGTCAAGAGGAAAGTCAGGTGCTCTGATCAGAGTCCCGAGGGTGGGTCCCAGGGCGCAAGGACAGGAGACACTCTGCTCGGTGTCCAGGATGCACGTGAGCAGACGTGGGGGAGAGACTGTCCCTGACACACAGAATGGCCTGGACAAGACCAGACATTCAAGGGGCAGTGTGTCCGAGGCCCCTGTAGCTGTACAGGTAGAGTATTTAGGGGAAGAGACTGTGTCTGGGTTGCAGCCACCATGAGGAAGGCACAGGATGGGTGGCCGCGTGTGGCCCAGGCCGGGCTCCAGGCTCAAAACTGGAGGCTGTTGATGTTCAAGAGTGTCTCTGTGGAGTCAGAAGCCTCGTAGAATCAACCCCTCCTCATCTTTTCTGCCAGGAAACTGGCAACTGTCAGAATGACCACCCAAGGGGAACGTGATTTGACTTCCACTTGTACCGAAGGAAATCGTGCCCGTGCAGAAATTTAGAAAGAGGGGGAGAAAATATATCCTGGAGGTGGTTGAGTTTCCATTTCTTCTTCACAGCGTGGCAAGCTGAAATACTAAAAATGCTAGACGAAGAATATTGCAAACAGATAACCACTTGTGTGTGTGTGTGTGTGTGTGTGTGTGTGTGTGTGTGTGCGCCTTCCCAGGAAAGGGTAAGTGACATTTGGGATTCCCTTGGCAGATGATAATATCAGTGAACATTGGTGAAGCAGTGAACTTGGCCAAGCATGGCCCACAGGTGCATATCATTAGCACACATGGGAGCAGCTAAAACGTACTGGGGTCTCGCTCCCAACAAGTGTGGGGGAGCCCGGGGTCTTAGGAAACCAGCACCCCGCTGCCCCCCGCCGACAGACGCTCAAGCAGCTCCACAAACACCCAGGAAACCCACCCGTACGCCACACGGATGGCTTTCTTCATGAGCCAGGATGGTCTCAGAGGCCAGAAGATGCTCAGGGTAGAACAGCCACGCCCAGGGCCACAACCATCAACTCTGACCTTACCTTATATGTGTTGAGATTTTCAGAGTTGCAGCACTTTCTGGGGCCTGAATCCTTTCTTTCGTGGCAACCCTGTACAGCACGAATTGAGCCAGATCCGGGTGATGCTGGTGTTTTAGGTCAATAGGACTTGATTCTTGTCGGAAACTTCTGGATGCCCCCGGTACCGCACCTCCTCCCTCCACCAGGTCTCTTGGCATCTGCTCTCAGGCTGAGCTGCGTTTGCATAGATTTAATTCTCAGAATTACCTGCGAAGCGAGGGCCATTACTACCCCTATCTTTTGGTTAGGACACTGAGACTTCGATCAAAGGCAGTGCTTCAAGGTCGCTGCCCGGACTTGACTCCAAGCAGCCCGGGTCGGGAAGCCACGTTTTCAACCACATAGCTCTGTGCCTGGTGTCTGAGGTTAAGAGTTGAGTGTGAATATGGTTTAGAACCCAGCAGAGGCATCGTTTGTAATCCTCGCCACAGTCCCTGAAAGCTTTTGTCAGGTGAGGAGGTGAAGACGTGGGCGTCAGGAACCCAACACTGGTGTCAGAGCTCTCTCACTTATGAGGTGCCAGAAGTGGGATCAGAACCCAGCTCAGCCCCACCCAATCCACTGAACTTTGTGCCCCCACAGGACTTGACAGCTACTTAATGGCTCATTCTAATATGCCCCGAGTCACCTTGCCTTGGTCCTCTCTTGTCTTCCTAGAGAACCCAACTGGCACATCCCTGACGGTTCAGATGCAGCAAGGGGGAGTTTTTGCCCCGATCTGTGTTGTTTCCATTCCTGACCGGTCCTGGAAGAAGTGAGATCATCGACATTCCTGTGCCTTCCCGGGCGCAACCAGCCTGACCACAATTCAACTAAATGGGTGCAGGTCACTCATGGCAACGACTACGGAAGAACTGTGTTGGAAAGGATGGCTGGGTTGGGGTAAAATCAACACAGCTTGAATGACCAGT
Organism: Panthera pardus; assembly: GCF_024362965.1. Taxonomy (NCBI): domain Eukaryota; kingdom Metazoa; phylum Chordata; class Mammalia; order Carnivora; family Felidae; genus Panthera; species Panthera pardus. Next base: position 74,235,320 of record NW_026527002.1, on the reverse strand, counting down.
CCGTTCTGTTGTGAAGGCACATCCACTGTAGTGGAAAAGGACACCAGACACGAAAGCTCCCGCCTTCCCGTCCTGGCCACGCCACATGTCCGCTCAACTCTGAAAACTATTCTGCGACTCAGCTGCCTGGCTGTAAGATGGCCATCCCCCCACCCGGATGGAGGTAGTGAGGCCTCAGTGAGGGCGAACATGGGAAAGCACCCAGCACTCCATCCACTCGCAGTAGGAGCTCAAGAAACTCTGGTTAAACTGGCTGAATCTGAGTCCAACCGCTGACATGTGTTGACTAATGAGGGAATATTGATTGGAGTGGCTATTATCACTGTGTCAATAAGATAGGGAGTTAAACCTATCTTTCCCTTTTGGTGACCGGCCGTGTTTGTAGAAGGGCCTTGTAAAGCCAGACTCGGCACTGGCCTCGGCCGCCTCTTGGTCAGGCCCGTGGTGAATGTTGTTGGCTTCTATTCACTGCTCTGAAATGCCATGGAGAAACTCAACTGCGCAAATCCCAGAAGCCACCCAAGGATTTGCCACTGCCCACTGGGCTTCTTTGGGGCCCTTTCGGCCCCGAGATCTGGAAGAAGGAAGCTGGTGTTGGGGAGGATACCCAAAGGGGCCCCGTGACCTGAGACTCGGGCCTCACTCTTCCACTGAGCGGCTGTTTGGCTTTGAAAAAGCCACTTCCTTTTCCCTCTCAGTTTCCCCAGTGAGAAGGGATGGGGTGGAAATCTAATCAGCACAATAACTGATTAGAAGAAGAAATATTTTCTGAGCTCAGAGGAGCCCACCATGGCCTTAAACCTGTCATGTCCCCCATCTTGCCTAATCTTCATGACCTTCCTGCTGGCAGGGGGGCAGCCTCCCCACTTTATGGATAAGGAACCAGGAGGGGAGATTAAATAGTGAGCCCATCATCACAAGGGATGCAGTGACAGAGGTGACTCTGGGGGCTAGTCCCACAGGCCCAACGTCTGAACGCGTGAACACTCCCTTCTTGGTTCTTTCGTGAAGATGGCCTCTGAAGGTCAACTCTGATATCTTAGGAGCTGGTAAGTCCAGAGTTCTAGCAAAACTCTGAATCACATTCTCTGCGACCCTGAATGCCATTTATTCTGCCTTCCAACAGGCAACAGACGTGAAGCCAACCTTCTGGGATTTAGGTTCAGTGCTTGCATCCAAGTCAAGAGGGATTGGGGGGACCGGAGAGGACACAGCACCAGGGCCCAGCTCCTGCCTTCTCTGGCCTCCGTAGAATGGCCCCACGTTCCCTGCAGCCATGCAGTCAGAGACCCCAGGGCCTGCCCCACACCTCCCTCATTCTGCCCAAATGAAATCAATCCCCCACTCTTGCCCAACTCCATGGTTCCAGTCCCCCTGCCCCTGGGAGGATCCAGCTCCCCCTCCTTTAGGTCAGGCTCTTTCTGATGTCCCCTGAGCAACTGCCCTGCCCCTGGTTTGCCCCTGTAAGCACATTCTCCGCCACCTCCGTCATGCTGATTCCAAAGTAGATGGCGGGCGTTATCATGCTCTTGCCAAAGCCCTCCGATAACTCCCAAGAGACAGAGAGTAAAGGGCCGGCTGTCAGCTGAGCTTCCAAGAGCCGCCATGATCTGGCCGCCCCCTCCACTTCCAGCCCCACCTCCCCACGGCCCCCTGCACAAGGCAGTGCTGAGCTGCCTGTCTCCACCCTTGTTCTTCCTCTTCTCAGAACCCTCTGTCCACGCTCATCACCTGATCACCCTTCACCCGCTAGCTCCTCCTTGAAGGCCAAGGTGTAACCCCACAGGGAGCCTCCCTGAGCCCCGTGGTGAGGACTGCAGGCGGGGTCTCCGCCCCCTGGCAATACCTCCCTACTCACCTGTCTCACCCATCAGCAGTGACTTCGAAGTCCACTCTGCTTTTCTAAACGTCCTCAGGCCTTTCCACCAGGGCTTCCGGGCTGGGGCTCCAGGATCTGTATCTTTAGCAGGCAAAGCCCTGTTTTCTCTGGAAAACATGGTTCTAATTAGCGCTGACTCCCCAGGTTCAGACTGGGGCTGGTTCAGAGTTCTCAATGATGGGTCACGAGCAGGACAAAACCAAGCTGTTAAACCAGAGTCTCTTTAGAGTTTCTAAAACCTTCTACTCCTGCTTGACCACTTCCTTACCATTAAAAAAGCTGCGTATTGTTCTCCAGGCCCAGTTTTCCTTCCAGAACACAGTTCCAGCTAAGAGGGCAATGGGTTTTTTGGAAGATTTTCTGCTGTTTGTTCCTGGCCCATCTCGTTATTCTTGTTCCAGGTGATTTCAAACCCTCCCCTCGCAGAATCCAGAGGCTGGAGAGAAGGATAGCAGCCACAGGGTCATTTGGGTCCATTTAAAAGGGTGACTCTTTTTAAAGGTTGATGATTTGAGAAAGAAGAATGTTGCTCTGTGGCCGCAGGGATGCCTGTGACTAATTAATTTTTGACAAGCCCAAAACTGCAGGGTCAAGTGAAAATATCTCTAATAAAAAGTTTGGTGCCAAGAGGAAGAAAGAAATAGCATTTAGCAAAGACCCACTTTAGCAAAGACCAGCACGGTGCCAGCCGTGGGATCTGTGCTTGACATACATTGTTTTATTGAATCCTCTCAATAGGTGTTCATTTCATCGGTGAGAGAACGGAGCCCCAGAGAAACATATGTGTCTCCCAAGATTGTGTGATTATTATATAACAGGAGCAGGGTTAAAGGCTCATTGCTCTGTTCCCCACGTCTGTGCCCTTTCTACCGATTGTATCCAAACTGGCACGGCAGGCAGGGAGCAAGTGTCCAGAGAAAGTCTGCCCTCCGAAGTTAGCAATGGATGGGGCCTCAGTCAACCTCTCTGGGCTACGGTTTCCATCCTTGCCTGTTGTGAGGCTGGGTTTCCTGGGTGCTTTCACGGAAAGAATCTTCCTCAGCTCGTAGACAAGTCTTTGCTCTCTTTGGATCTTACTTTCTACATTCCGGGTGAAGTTTTCCAATTGCGTTCCTTGGAAGTCCTGAAGCACCATGGATCCTGCAGTGGGGCTCGAGGTAGAGGAAGTGGGGTGGGTTTCTGGCCAGGTTCCCCCTTTTACCTTCCACCAGAATAATTCCACATTGGTTGGTTTACGTATGAAGGCTACATGAGGTTCCTATGAAGGAAGAGACCCATTGCTACATAAGGATGAACGAATGAACGAATGAATGAATGAATAAGTGAGTAAAACAATGACTACAAAACCCAATGATTATGGAAGCTCTAAGGCCTCATCTCCCTCAAGTGCACTGGCCAGAAGTATTGTTCACCAAAGGTCTTTGTACAACGGTGGTGTCGAGGGTGTTAATGTGTCCACCCAAAGCCAACGCCTGCTGTGGACTTGTGGTGCCCAAATGTACCAACAATCGAGTTACTATCACGCTGCTTAGCCTCCTGGGGGGTCGTTCAGGGTGCTTCACAATCTGTAAAGTACGTTCGTACACACGCTTGCCCGGTGACGTATGGTCAGTTCTACCGAGATCGGGAGCCTCGTGGTAGACGATTTGGAAAGCTCCGTTGTAATGGCCCCAGATTCTTGCTAACATACTCACGCCAGCTCCTTCGAGCCTCTGGAGACTTCCATTTGCCCTTCAAGGTCACTTCAAGCGCTACCTTCTCCGGGAAGACACTCATACTCCCTTCCTCTTCTGGAGCCGCCCTTGACCCTGGTGGAGCATGTTCCAAGTGATGTGGCAGTTTAGCTGCTGCTGCTACTTATCCTCCCTTCCTCCTGTACCATGACCATCACAAGAGCTCATGGCTCAGTTAACACCTGAGGAGATGAAGAATGAATGAAAAATGAACCAGCAAGGGCACAGGTACCCAGCTTCTAATATTAGCTAAGCTCTACCTCTGTGATTTCTTGAGTAAAATCAGTCCCACCCTCACGCTCACCCGATGTCACGTCCACGTGCCTGCAACTGTACCAGGTGCAAGGGACACAGTGGGGACAGGAAAGGCAAGACCCAGTCCTCGTGGCGTCTCCACCTTGCTTGTACAGTCAGAGCCCCCGTCACACAGAACGGTCGGTACAAACACTGGTGTCTGTTTCTCGAAATCTCTGCGAAGACCGGACCATGTCTCGCATAGCTTCGTTACCCCCACACCCAGCTCAATGCCTGGCAAACATCAGGCACTCAGTGAATGTTCGGTGAATAGATGTGACCCCTCGCAAGCCAGGTGCCTCTTCCTGCCCCTGCTTCTGGGTCATACCCAGGAGCTAGGACTAAACTGTAAACGCATTTCCTCATATTCCAGGAATCCCAGGCATTGGGGTTTCCTGAATAAGGCATTTCCTGAACAAGGCAAACTTTCATTCTTCGATGCGTACGGTATCGCCCTCCAGGCCGGGGCCTTGATAAAGCCCTTCCTGCGAGCCTGCACGAGTGTTTTCCTGCACATACACATACGCATGCACATACACCATTTGGCAACACTGTTCACTTTACGGCACAACACAAACATGATTTCGTGCCACGAAAACAAAACAGAAACGCATCTTCTCCTTCTGTCAGCTCTGTCCCGGACGCCACGGAGGCAGTGAGGTGGGTGGCAGGAAGCTTATTAGCCCAGGAGTCTGCTTGGCCGCCCCTTGGCGGCAAGAGCCCAGAGGAGTCACCTCGTCTTTCTGAGCCACCCTCTGTGGATCTTCAAGTCAGAATGAGAACGAATAGAGAACCACATTCCGGTTACTCACTCGCCTTCGCTGGTAGTTTTGCCCAGAGAAGCGAGGCCCAGAGCCCAGATCATAAAGGCAGGCAGGGGAGTTCAGGATGAATAGGGACCAAGGCACCCCAGAAGTGAGGGGGAATAGCAAAGTGCCCCGCCTGTTTGTCTGTTGGCTTGTTTGTGGCGGGGGGAGCGTGTAGGAGTCAGACAAATCTCGGGCAAATCCAATCCCTGTCTTCTACTGGCTGTGTGCCCTTGGGTAAGTCACTTCGGCATTTTGGGTCTCACTTTCATCATCTGCAAAATGGAAACAATAATGCTCTATCTGACCTCAGGATCTATCACTGTTAGGTGCCTCCTTCCTGCCGTGGCTTACATCCTTACCTCTCTGGTTTCGTCTGCAGCGGCCTGAACGGCTCATCAAGGGTGTCAACAATGCGCTCAAAGCACGGTGTAACGCCCCCTCGAGCGGCTAAAATGTAAAAGACAAAGTTATTCATCGTCAGGAGGTACAGAGCGGTTGGAGCTCTTGGCCTGGCAACGTCTACAAACGTAGAATACAGGCCTATCCCTTAATGGAGCAACTCCACTCAGGGATATGTTTACCCAGACACATGCTTGAATACTCATCGAAACACTGTTCGTCACTGGGGGTCACCCGGATCCCAACCACGGTAGAATGAATAAGTACCCGAATGGTGGCACTTTCCTCCCATGCGATATGACACGGCACTGAGAGCACAGCCTCTATGACTACACATGACAGCACAGAGGAATCTCACAAACATCATGTTGAAAAGGAAGCCGGAGACGAGAGCAGGCACGGGCATGAATGATTCCATCTATATAAAGTCGAGAAACATCGCAAGTGGGTGTTGGGACGTTGGTGGAGAGTAGTCAGTGGAAGTGATATGGCAGGAAAGCTTCCGGAAGAGCTGACCATGACCTGCTTCTTTGCCTGTTTGCAGATTCTGCAGGTATGTGAAAGTTCACTCACTATGTGAGAGTTCATTCCGTCATATGTATACTTATGGTGAATACATTTTCTGTGTGTTTGTGGATACTTTATTATTTAAAGAAAGAGAGAAGGGAGAAAAGAGAGGAGATAAAGGTGGGAAGGCGGGAGGAAGGGAGGGAAAAGGGAAGAATGGAAGGAGGGAAAGAGGGAGGAAGGGTAGAGGTAGGAGGGAAAGAAGGAAGGAAGGAAGGAAGGAAGGAGGAGGGGGAGGAAGGAAGGAGGGAAGGAAGAAAGAAAAGAAGGAAGGAAGAAAGGAAGGAACGAAGGACAAACATTTCTTTCAAAGGAACAGCAGTATGGCTTACAGCTGACCTTTCAACAAAAATGATGCAAGCCAGAAGACAATGGAATGACACCCTCAAATTCCAGAAGAAGTCGCCAACTAGAATTCTACATGGGCAGTAGAAATCGATTTTGAAAAATGAAAATGGAATTTTTCAGAGAAGCCAGAAGAGAAGGAAATGCCGGATAATGACCGTTCTTTGGGTTAGAAGCAAACGGTCCCAAGGAGAAGCGTGGAGGGGTGGGGACCCTGGCGAGGGCAAACAGAGCTGAGTAAGGACCTCATGGCATGAAGCAATCATTGCCATGTTTGGTGGGTTTTAAAAGGTATGCCAAGTCAAAAAGCAACACACACACACACACACACACACACACACACACACACACACACACACTTACATGCACACACACGTGCACACACACAGGCAGATACACACCCCAACGATGGTTGAGCCAGGCTAGCAGTGCCCGTGGGGCTGGTGAGAATTCAGTGAGAAAACACCTGAACAATGCTTCACACTCTGTGGAGATGAGGCCGTGATGCTCAGAGAGGCCAAGGCACTAGCCCAGGGTCACACAGCAGCAAGGGGCAGAGGGGAAAGGCCCCCCACTGCTTCCAGGTCTGCCTGTCTCCCCACCCCAGCTCCTCCTCAGGCCTCAGCCGCCTCTTCTGGTTCAGTTCACACCCTCCTAGGAGGCTTTCGTTGGCCTGTCGGCTCTGACACCTGTCGGGGCACAGCGTTGATACATTTTTACATAAATCTTTCACGTTTTTTCTTGCAGTGATGGAGATGAGCCAGACCTTCAGCCCCGCCTCCAACCTGCTTCTCTCAGTTTCTTCCGTCACTCGTCTTCCATATAAAAGTGTCGCCTATCGGATAGAAGTCATCGCAAATAGAAGTTTCTATTTCATCCTTCTCCGTCCTACCTGGAGCGGGGAGGTGGTGGTCCGGGAGACTCCATATCCTTACCCTGTCACAGTTGTCCTTATGGCTCAGTCTCACTTTCTCCAGTGGCCCCCCCCCAGTGACTGCGGTGGGGGTTAGGGGTTCAGCACGGGGTCCCTAGAGCTGGATCGCCCTTAGGCGGCGTCCTGGGCCTCGGTCCCTCATTTCTTTGCCTGTAAAATGAGGCAAACCGTAGGGCTGGTGGGAGGGTCAAATGAGATTATCTAGATTAACCATGTAGCAAAGGGCAAAAAATACTAAATGTGTTGTGGTGGTGGTTACTGTTTTCCAGGTAATTCTCCGGGCTCTTTCTGTGCATGGTTTTATTTCATCCTGTGGAGTCTGGATTCTCTGCTGCATCGTACGATTAAGGAAGCCGATGCTCTGGGGGCTTGTGTCCCATGACCCAGGTCAAAGACCTAGCCTCCTAGCTGTCACATGGGAGCAGACGGAGGGCCGTTAAACCACAGACTGCAGACCCCATGACCCAGGATTGTGATTCGGTAGCTCTGGGGCAGGGCCCAATAATATGTACTTCTAACCAATTCTCAAGTGCAAATCCAGGAGCTAGGATTTTTTTTACAAAAAAAATTTAATGTTTATTTTTATTTTTGAGAGAGTGGGACAGGGGCAGAGACAGAGAGGGAGACACAGAATCCGAAGCAGGCTCCAGGCTCTGAGCTGTCAGCACGGAACCCGACACGGGGCTTGAACCCACGAACCTTGAGACCATGACCCGAGCTGAAGTCGGATGCTTAACCGACTGAGCCCCCCGGATGCCCCTGAAGTGAGGGAATCCTGCAGAAGCGAAGCTTCCATCCCTCTCCATTCGCCTGCAGCTGGCACGATGCCCGCCTGTCCGAGCAGGAGCTCTGGGGCCACCTCTTGCGTACTGTGACCGAGCCCAGCTCCTTGCCCGTCCCGGTGGCAAATCGCCTCTCCCGCCACTTGGCCACCGTGCCTCCCAGCGTCCTCATCATGCCCTAAACCCACCCCCACAGGGCAAGAGCATCGGTGCTTGTCGCAGGCAGGCCTCTCAAAACGAGAAGAAGAAACCTTGTCCTTGGAAGGTCTCTGCGAAGGTCAACTGGTACGAAACCAGTGGTTCTCAAAGTTCGGCCGTGCGGCACACTCACGCGTGGAGAGTAAACCAAGATGCCCGTGCTCAGATTCAGGCCCAATTGGTCCAGGGTAGGGCCAGGGTATCGGCCCCTGCGGGGTCGAGCTGGCTTCTGGATCTCCTCCTCTTCTCCTGTTGGGATTGCCTGGGTGCCCCACGTCCCCCTCTGCTCACATCGCTCTGTCCGCAAATATGCTTGTGTCTCAGCCGAAATATCAGTGAGCTGAGCAGTGACTGGCCCTGTCCCCTTGGTCAAAGCCGAGGGCAGTCGGCGAGGAGCCGAGGAGAAGGGGTGTCGTTACAGCCGGCCGGCACAAGCCCCCCCGCACCCCGCCGCCGTCCTCCCCGACAATCCATTCTAGAACCGTTTCCCCGCATGCTGCCCCTTCCCCACCCCCGGCACCACCGTGGAGCTGAGCCCGCCCCACCACAAGCTGCCACAGAGTAAAAAGTAGAGTCTGGGATTCCGGCAAAGCTGGGTCTTCTCACAAGTCAGGCTGGGACAGTCACCGCCCCGCTCCGAGCCACAGCTGTCTCGCCTGTCACGTGAACGCACAGTTCCTGCCACCCGGGACTATCGTGGAGTTCACGTGCCACAGGGGCAGGTGCTCAGGGAACGCCAGGGGCTTCCCCTTGTCTTGTCTGACAACCTGTGAGGTGACCTCACGGAAGTGTGGCCGCTTCTCAGGGAGTGAAACGACTCTCTACAGCTTTCCCTTGGGGGACAAAAATACGAGGCGCTCCGAGAGCAACGAGGGCAGCTTGAAGCTCTCATTCTTCCATAATGAGTCTCCTGTGGGCACTCACAGCATTACAGTGACTGAAGGGCCAATCCAGGTCTCCCACTGAACAGACAGGAAAACTGAGGTCCGGGGAGAAAAATAGCAAAGCTTGGACGAAGGTACACGTCTCTCGACTGTCAGGGGAATGCCTTTTCGCGTCACCTCACCGTCTTCCTTTCCTGCCAACGTGCTCTCAAAGCTCACACCCAGTCGGGCAGCAAATCAAACCCATCCCAGCAAGTGTTTTGAAAGTCCTATGATGTCATCTAGGGACTGAGGATTCCAGGCTAATCGGAACGGATCTTCACACACATCCCAGGCTGTCACCGGTCAGCTCGGTGGCCTTGGAGAAGCCACCCACCTCTTCCACCTGCCTTCCTTCCCCTCTGCAAAATGGGCACGGCGATAATTACCTCACAGAATTGTTGCAAGCATTTACTAAGATACCGCGTGGATAAAAGGCTTAGCCTAGAACCCAGCTTACTACTGGAAATACCACACGATAGACGCTGGTGGGGTTATCACTTGGTTGGGGCCGGGCCGGGCACCGAGGTGCTGGAAGGGGTTAAATATGGGCATGGTCTCCTCCTTCTGGGGATTTAGGATAACAGGCTAAGATGTCACGTTGGGGAGAACTCAAAGAACAAATGTCAGGGAGAGAGTGACGAAGTGGCTTTGTATGAGATAGGGAGCAGGACAGAGTTTACAAGACAGGAAAATGAAGAGAAGCATAGATAGGGTTGGCCTCCGACGGAAATGAAATGTGCATGTGACCTCTTTTATTTTCTTACTTAAAAAAAAAAATCCACGGTATCCGATATTAGATGCATTTCAGTGCGCGTGCCACGATTTGTTCAGTCGCTCATCTACTGACACGGGTCCAGTTGTGTCCGTCTTTTGGTCATTGTGGGTAATGCTGTTACAGGGGCGCCTGGGTGGCTCAGTCGATGAAGCCTCCGACTCTTGATTTCGGCTCGGGTCACGGTCTCACAGTTCATGGGATCGAGCCCCGCGTCCGGCTCTGCACTGAGAGTGCAAAAAATAAATAAACTTAAAAAACATAATGCTGCTACAAATATTCACGTATAAGCATTGGTTTGAATCCTGGCTTTTGAACCTCTACCTAAGAGCTGAATTGCTGGGTCATGTACCAGTCCCATGTGTACCTTTTTGCATTTCCACCAGCAAGGTCCAAAGGGTTCCGGTTTCTCCATATGCATATCAACACTTGCCACTTTCCTTTTTTTTTTTTTTTTTTTAATTTTTATCACCATCCTAATGGGTGTAAAGTGGTATTTCATTGGGATTTTTAATTGCATTTCCCAAACACCTGATGCCACTGAGCACCTGTTCATGTACTCATTCGCCATTTGTGTACCCTTTTTTCTTTTTAAAGAAACAGCGATTCATATCCTTTGCCCACTTTCTAATTGTGCTGTTTGTCTTTTCTCATGTGTTACGCTGCGAAAATCCTCTCTCTCTTTTGGATACCAGACCCTCATCAGATAGATGGTTCGCAGATATTTGCCCCATTCTGTGGGTTGTCTTTTGGCTTTGTTGATCATGTCCTTTCATGCACAGTTTTGCATTGGAAGAAGTGCATTCAATGCTTTCTTTTGTTGCCGGTGCTTGTGACGTCCCCAGGGGTGATGTGAAGCCCTGGTCCTCTAGCAGGGCATCGAGGGCCCTCCCGCTGCACGCTGGCAGCTTTCCCAGGGGCAGTGAGAGATGCTTGCACTTGAGGTGAAATGAACCAGGTCAGGAGGCAGTAGGAAGCCACCAATGAGCGAGGCCTGTGAAGGACAGTTCAGGGTCAGGGGTGGAGGCCCTGTGGTAGTCTCCTTCCTCTCTGCACAGCTAGAATGGCCACGTGGGGCTTAGTTGTAGCTGCCTGAAGGCCTGTGCTGCAAGAGGGGCTTGGAAAGGCCCCACCCCAACACAAGGGGACCTTCAAACAGAGCAAGGAACTGGGGCAACCAACTGGGGAGATGGTGACAGCAAGGGAGGGGAGGGGCAGGAGAGGAAGAAGGGGAGAGAGGGACATCCAGAGTGAGAACAGATGTTGGAAAAGAAGTTGCTTTTCCAGGGGTGCCTGGGTGGCTCAGTCACTTAAGTGTCCAACTTTTGACCTCCACATGGGGCTCCAACTCAGGGAGACTTGATGTAGGCTTAGGTCATGACCTCATGGTTAGTGAGTTCGAGCCCCGAATTGGGCTAAGCACTGTCAGTGGTGTGAGAAATACGCCCACTGACACAATCAAAGGAGGGACGCAGAGACTCGGAGCAGAGCGAAGCGAGGCTTTAATCAACATCTTGCAAGAGCGAGTGGCTGTCTGACGGACAGGCTCACCCTGGGCAGTTACAGCAGGCAATTTGTCTTCTAGCAGGCAAGTCCCTCCCCCGATTTCTCATTGGCTGAGTATTGTAGCAGTAAGTCCCTCCCCTGGTTCCTCACTGGCTGAGTACTACAGAGGTAAGTCCCGCCCCCGATTTCTCATTGGCTGAGTACTGTAGCGGTAAGTCCCTCCCCTGGTTCCTCACTATCTGAGTACTACAGAGGTAAGTCCCGCCCCCGATTTCTCATTGGCTGAGTACTACAGAGGTTACAGCCTGACCCAAAAGGCACCTACGCTTACATAAGGCAAAAAGCAGTCTGACTAGAACAAATGTACATTTCTCGTGGTGACACAGAGACTTCAGTTCTTTGGCCGATGCTCATTGCAAAGCCTGCAAAAATCAGCCTGAGAAACAGAAAGGAGAAGAAGAACCAAGAAGCGAAGTGTCCAAGGGTTTGGGACCCCATTGGTGGGGGGGGAGGGGTGAGGGGGAGGTGGGGGTGGGGTCTTACATATTTCCATTCAGGTTGTAAACCTATTGTTAACTAGACAACACAGGTTTTATTTGGTATTTCTGAAAATGGGTCATCTCATTTCTCACAGTGGGGAGCCTGCTTGGGATTCTCTGTCCCTCCCCTGCTCGTGTGCTCTCCCCCTCAAAATAAATAAATACACTTGAAAGAAAGAAAGAGAGAGAGAAAGAAAGGAGGAAAGAAAGGAAGAAGGAAAGAAAAGAACAGAGAGGAGAGGGGAGGAGAGAAAAAAGAAAACAAAGAAAAGGAAAGAAAAGGAAACAAAAGAAAAAGAAAAGATAAAAGAAAAGATAAAAGAAAAGAAAAGGAAAGTAAGGAAAAGAAGAAAAGGAAAGAAAAGAAAAAGAAAAGAAAATATAAAAGAAAAGAAAAGGAAAGAAAAGAAAAGGAAAGAAAAGAAACGAAGAAAAGAAAAAAGAAAAGAAAAAAGAAAAGAGAAAAGAAAAGAAAAAGAAAAGAAGGAAAAGAAAAAGAAAAAAGAAAAGAAAAAAAGAAAAGAAAAGAGAAAAGAAAAGAAAATAGAAAAGAAAAGAAAAGGAAAGAAAAGGAAAAGAAAAAGAAAAAAGAAAAGAAAATGAAGGAAAAGAGAAAAGAAAAGAGAAAAGAAAAGAAAAAAAAACCTGCTTTCCAAACTCTCAAGCATGGAGCCCACACTCCACCGTGGGCACTACGGGCGGGGGGCACCCTGAGGGTACTTGGAGTGAGGGCTGGCCCGTGAGAATAGTTTCAGGCTCAGATACATGTATGCATGTGCTGAGTGTCTTTACACACGTGACCTCATTTACTCCTTCCAGCCTTTCTGTGGAATGTTTATTTTTTTTCTCGTTCATACGTGAGGAAACGGAGACTCTCGGAGCCAAGACAATTTGCCAAAGAGCCCGTTACAGACAAGGAACAGACTACATTTGGACGCTCACGTCCTGCTCCCCAGCGTGGGGCTCTTTCTGTTGGGACTCAGCTATGAACACAGTCACAGAGTGACCCTACGTGAAGCCTAGAGGTCACTTTAAGTCAGGGCCAGCTGTGCACGTGGGATGTGGCGCAGAGAGCCTCGCTACTTGGAGCGAGGTCCAGAGTCCAGAGGCCCGGCCGCATCGCCACCCCCTGAGAGCTGGTCAGAAACGCGGCATCTCAGACCCTGCCCCGGACCCGCTGGCTGAGCAGCCGCGTTTTTCACCAGACCCCTGGGTGATCTGTCTGTACATAACAGTTTGGGAAACATCTGTCTAGGGCTATCGTTTCAGACTTCCAAGAAGAAGTTTTACTATTAGAAATAAGGATAATAGCTCGAGTTGTCATAATTAGGCTCGGCCTCCTGGTCCAGCCACAGACAGGTCCAGAGTTTTCAAAATATCATGCGGCCGGAAAAGCTTATAACTGCTTTATCAGCCAACGGCTGACCTCAGAACCTTTGGCAAGACAAAATGTTCCGCTCTCTCAATGAGATCAATATTGCATTTCTGGTGATGTATTTATCTCGTTACCATTTCTGACATAGATTATGTAAAACCGCCCCTCTTGTTTCTGCTTTCGTTGGTTTATTTGAATTTCTGACTTACCGGACGCTTACGCAACGACTCAGATGAGTCTCCCTCCGTGTCTCTGGTGGCCCCACGGGGGCCTTGGCTCCTGCCCTCATCTCAGAGATAACAGAGCTGTGTCCCGCCCCGATACTCTAGTAAGCAATTAATGGGATCCGGCACTGGCTGAGTCCTTACTGCCTTCTGCTCTTTGAGGCTTTTCTGGACTTGACTGTGGTCCTTTCCAGACCTTCTTTCCCAACCTCACTGCGTTTAAAGAATGCTGGGAGAAAGGAGGCACCCGGCTCAGAACATACGCAGCTAATACTAAGCAGAATCTTCCTCCCCTCTCCATGGTGGGGGTGGGGCTGGGGAGAGCTGGCAGCTCAGGACCCAGGATGGGACCCAAGGAGTCAACGAGGGAAGGTGGAGGTCAGAAGAGAACGGCACTAAAAACCCAGGGCTCTAGGGTCAGTCAGAACTGAGACAGGATCCTGTTCTGCCTCATATTTGCTGGGTGACGTTGGGTAAATTTACTTACCCCTCTGAGTTCCCCTGACCTCATCCATAAAGTGGGGATGATCCGACTTCTAGGAGTTAAATTAAATGTAAGTAGAATACTGGATCCCAGGCCTGTCATGTACACTCAATAAAAGGGAGCTGTATTTTGAGTCTAGAGTAAGTCATCGAGGGACAGAGCCGACAAATGTCACGAATCTTCCAGTATTTAAAACACAAACAACCACATACACAATCATGTTTTCCTGTGTAAAATTCAAGAAAGGTTAACTGAAAACTTAAAAAGCAGGGGTGCCTGGGCGGCTCAGTGGTTAAGTGTCCAGCTTTGGCTCAGGTCATGATCTCACGGTTCAGGAGTTCGAGGCCCACATTGGGCTCTGTGCTGACAGTGTGGAGGCCCGCTTCGGATCCTCTGTCCCCCTTTCTCTCTGCTCCTCCCCTGTTTGTGCTCTCTCTCAAAAATAAATAAACAGGGGTGCCTGGGTGGCGCAGTTGGTTAAGCGTCCGACTTCAGCCAGGTCACGATCTTGCGGTCCGTGAGTTCGAGCCCTGCGTCAGGCTCTGGGCTGATGGCTCGGAGCCTGGAGCCTGTTTCCGATTCTGTGTCTCCCTCTCTCTCTGCCCCTCCCCCGTTCATGCTCTGTCTCTTTCTGTCCCAAAAATAAATAAAAAACGTTGAAAAAAAAATTTAAAAAATAAAAATAAAAAATAAATAAATAAACATTTTAAAAAAAGGGGGGGTGCCTCCTGGGTAGCTCAGTCGGTTAAGCATCCGACTTCAGCTCAGGTAATGATCTTGCAGTTCATGAGTTCAAGCCCTGCATCAGACTCTGCTGACCGTTCAGACCCTGGATCCTGCTTCTGATTCTGTGTCTCTTTCTCTCTCTCTACCCGCCCCCCCCCCCCCGCCCAACTTGTGATTGCTCTCTCTCTCTCTTGCTCTCTCTCTTTCTCTCTCAAAAATAAATAACAAATAAACGTTAAAAAAATGATAATTTTTAAAAAAGGTAAATGACTTCTTTATAGTCTTATTGCAATAGTGACCCATGGGCCAAATCTACCCATGGACGATGTTTTATGGCTCACAGACCAAGAGTAAATTTTGCATTTTAAAAAAGAATTTGACCGAGGCGCCTGGGTGGCTCAGTCGGTTAAGCGCCCGACTTCGGCTCAGGTCATGATCTCACAGTTCGTGGGTTCGAGCCCCACGTCGGGCTCTGTGCTGACAGCTCGGAGCCTGGAGCCTGTTTCGGATTCTGGGTCTCCCTCTCTCTCTGCTCCTCCCTTGCTCTGTCTCTCTGTCTCTGACTCACTCTCAAAAATAAATAAACATTAAAAAAACATTTTTTTTTTTAGAGAATTTGAGAAAAGTTTGCTGACCTGGATCAGAGAACAGTCCTGGGAACATGTGCCTTATCAAGTGTGTCCTATGTGTCCAGCGGCCTTCCCAGATGGTCTTGCTTAATCTTCCCAGTCAACAGACCCAAAGAGACACCCATCATCGTCTTGTTTTACTGATGAGCAAATGGGGGCTTGGAAAGCTTAAACAATCAGACCAGGATCACAAAGCTAATGAGCGGCTATTCCTGCACTAAATGCCCCGCTTCTCTAAACCGATCTCTTTACTGTGAACCTTCTGCACTGATTTGACAAGAGTCAAAACTAAGAAAGGAAAATCCTCAAATGCCAAGGATCCACTCAACAGCCCGAAGGAGTTGGGGAGCTCCAGGCTTGAGGCCCTGGCAAGGAGGGCTGAAGTCAGCTAAGCCAGGAGTGCAAAAGGTCTGGGTCAACCAACGAGAGACCTGTTAGGCTGCCAGAACATACGGTTCTATAGGTTGTGCACTGCACAAAAAAAAAAGATGAGCAGAGGCTGAAATCCAAATCACCCTCTTTTGGCCAAATGTGTTCTCTGCGGCAAGACTAGACCTGTCAAAATCAAGTGGGAATTTCCTTCTCGAAAAGGGATCACCCATTTCCCTGAGGGGTGGGGTTGTACTCACCCATCAGTCTCTAATTGCATAGAGACTCCATGTAAGCTAGCAACGTCCCGACTGTGTCTGAGGATTTGGAGGGACCCGGGTCTGAGTGGTCTTGAAGAGAGAGCCATCTTTACCTTTAAAGCACAGAGAAAGGGAAAGCAAATACCATTCCTGGGGTTTTACAGACGGGGGTCCCAAGGCTCGAGGCGGGCCAGGTGACCTCGGTGGTGGTAAAATCTGGAGAACTGACCCTCGGGTTTGGCAGTCTTTCCTCTGAGGCCTGCAGTCTCTGAGGGCATATCTCGAAATGCAGAAATTAGACCGACGGGCATCGAAGGCGGGGCTGTAGGATGGCCCCATGTCTTCATAACTCCTTGGAAACACAGTTCCCTGTGGTAGGAGTTTCTCAGATTTTTTACAAATGGTCATCATGTTATTGATGATGATACCCAGTAGGTACCTGGTGGAAAAAAAGTAGCGGCAAAAGCAGCAATAAATTGGGGCAATTTTCTAGTCAACATCTATTTTCCAACAGAGTGCTACATTTCAAAGGTCTTTTTTCAATCCCTGTAAGTTTCGAGCTGGGGGCAGTGTATTTTGGGGGCAAGGGAATAGATATTTACATCAAGCACGCGGACACCGGGATGTGCCTGGGTGCGGCCCCTTCTGGACGGAGATGCACTGCGTGTACAAGGTCACTGAGCTTTACGCTGAAGGTCGGTGCACTTTGCAGAAGTCGTGCCCTATATAAGGGCAAACGTTCCTTCTCTGTGTCTTTCCGCCACGGGCCTTCCAGAGGCCTCGGCGGATTTCACCCTCACGCTACTCCTGAGGGATGATTAATGGGTTGGTGGCGCAGATTAGGCGCGATGCTCTGCAAACCCTTGGTCACCACGGAGGCGGCGAATCCACCTCCTGTCCTGTCTGCCCCTTGCCCCGCCCCCCCCCCACCCCTCCACTCCCAGCCCTGCTTAGCCTGCCTGTGACACTAATTGCAGCGGGTGCCTTTGTGTGCTGATGACCTGAACAACTGGCCGGCTGCAGGTGCATCAGCGTGGACTCCGTCTGGAGACCTCCTGGGCCCCACTTGTCCTGTGCTGGCAGGCCTCTATGCTGGAGGGCGGCGGAGCTTGGGCGGGTCCCTCCTGGTGGTGTGAAATGTTCCGTTGCAGACCGGCGAAGCAGTCATAAAACTATTTTAAACCCCAGCTGGAAGGAGGGGCAAGCCTACTATTTCTGTGCTAGTTACTTGAGATTGCTGCTTCTTAAACCTGGAAAATACAGCGTGTGTGCGGGTACCTGTGTGTTTACATCTATGCAAGACGGGGGGGGGGGGGGGGGGGGAGGGGGGAGAGGGGGAGGGAGAATGTAGAAGGGTAAGCACCCGAAATTTCTTTGATTTCTTTGATCTTGGAGCCTGCCTGCCTCCTTTTTCTGCTGCCTTGTGAGTCTGGGCAAAGGACACAGACAAATGTGTATTCATTAAAAAATGCCTCTCGAGTGGCTAATTTGTGCAGGGGTTTGGAAGAACCGGTCTTTCTTTGCCTTTTCCCCACTTCTGTGTTTATTGCAGGGGAAAATGCTGGCTGAATTGAGCAGCGCGCAGAAAGGCTAAAAGATAATCCCTCTCCGCTGTGTTCCCCTGGAGATCCAAACAGGCACACACAGGTCTAACCAAGTCAAATCCCAAGTTGCCAAGTCAATACTGCGCTCCTGCTATGCATCCGAAAAGACAGGATTGAGTTGTTCCCTTGTTTATGCAACAGGCATTTATCCGCGAAGCTCCTGCACTTGTCCGAGACCCTGAGCAGCGCCCAGGGCACTTAGGAACAGGTGGACCCAAAAGCTCCCCCCTCGCATAACCCAGTGGGAGGAGAGACACATACTCTGATAAATATAACACGGCGTGCTCCCTCCCCAGGCTCTTGCAAAGTGAGGGAGGGACAGGAGGTATCTGCTGGGCGGAGCCTGGTTCATGTTGCAAACTGATCTCAGCTGAAGTTCAGAAGTTCAGAAGGCGGAAGGGAAGAAAATGGGCATTAACTAAACTCGTCCATGTTCCTGGCATTGAAGCGTTTCCCACACAATGTGCAGCGTCCCTCCTAAGACCCTTGTGAAGGAAGAGTTTCTTCCCCTAAGCCTGCAGATAAGGACACAGAGGCCCAGAGGTGACGGTAACTCGTTCAAGGTCAGAGAACTAGAATGTAGCAGATCGGGTTTGCAGTGCATTTTCCCTGGCACCAGCAGAAGGGCATAGGGTGGGAAGGGGTCAGTAGGGGTGGGGAGGTCCGCTGGGTAGAACATTCCACACAGAGTTTGCACTTTATCTTCCAGGCAAGATCCCAGCTTGGCAGCTTGGCAGACCCCGGGGGGCCAAATGCGGGTCAAGCTGAGCATCACCTAGCATCGAGGAGAGAGAAGTGCACGGTATCACCTGTACAGCCACAGGCCTATGTGACATGGGGCGAGTTACTTAACTTCCCTGAGCCTCGTTTTTCTCGTCTGTGAAATAGACAAAACCAGTGTCCATTTCATACCAGTTCCCATCTCCCAGGGCTGCTGGAGGGACCCAGGGAGCCGCACAGGTTACCCTGCATTGAGCTGTGCCCTGAATGGCAGAAGTGCATAATTTATGTTATGTTACGCACAATTCTACTGGAGATGCGGCACCTAGCACAGTTTCTGGTACCTAAGAGTGGCTTAATACATGTTGATTATTTGTATCTTGTGCTTTTTCAAAATGATCAAATGCCTTCAATGCTTCGTTGATCTGTGTCGCCATCGGGTAAAGAAGGGAAGTATTTGTCAGCTACGGATGCCATCTTGAGGCAGGGGCATTGTTTATAAATTGAGCACGAAACCTTCTTTGACCACTCAGAAGTCAGGGAATGAGGAGAACTCACTTTCTTGACCCTCCATGAGTTTACATGGAGGCCCTGATGTCAGCCATTTACAGATGGCTCCCATGAAGTCTGCACGGGGCTTTTTCTCCGTGGCTGGCTTCCAGATGGTTAAAAGTTTCTTCCTCTCCAGTGTTGTTTGAAAAGCACCCTGACGTCGCTGCAAAAGCTAGATATTTCTTTTTGCTCTACCATCAGCCATTGTGTAATCTTGGATGCGTGCCCCGTCTGTTCATTAGCTGATCTGATATTCATAATATCCCATTTAATAAATGGAAAAGCAATAGAAATTAAGAGACCTGCCCCAAATTACAGAGACAATTAGCTTAAGGATAAATAGGAATGAGGAAAATACGACAGACGGGGAAGTCCTGGCCGGATCTGGACGGTCAAGAGGATTCGACACCTGCTGGGCAGGTGTATCAGACCCCCCCCCCCACCCCAGCACACAACCAGCTGCTCAGAGCCTCCCTCTCCACACCCTGGAACCCTCCACGAGTTCCCACGCCAGCTCAGCCCCTCCCACCATGACAAGCTTCTCCCGGGGTCTCTGCTGCTTCCAAGGTGGGATTCCTAGAGCCCGGGCATGACCAGCATCCTTGGCCCAGGAAGTGCTGGTGAGTGGCTGACCCATGAGGCCAGACCTGCGATGGATGAGAAGTGGAAGGAAGCCAGGGAACTCGCTCCCCTCCCCCCCCCCCCGCCCCCCAGTCTGCTCGCTGGTGCAGCAGTTCTGAGCCTCTTAGAGACGGTCCTGGTGATAAAACAATACCGAGTGGTGCCCCCCTCCCCATCACATACCCCCCCACTGTGTTCCACTCCCTCCCAACTTGCCTCCCCTTTTCTCTCTCCAGCTTCTTTGGAAATCTCTCTCCTAGAGTAACCTGATAACGAGCAAGCTTTTCCTCAGCCTTTGCTCGGTGGGATTCGAAGAGAAAGTGATTTCGCTCTCATTATTATTAATTAGGATAGCTAAAAGGCAGGAGGAGGCAGAGTGTGACAGAGAGAGGGGGAGAGGGGGTGCCCTTGGCAGTGGGCGGGTGTTAAAGAAGGATCATGCACATTCCAGGAGCGGACACAGTGCTTCCTTGCACAGACTTTGCAGCCGGCCGCCCGGGTTTGCGCACCTCTCTCGTTAGTTACAAGCCTCCGAACCTTCAGTTTCCTCATCTGGAAACTGCAGGTGAAAATAATTCTGACGTCACAGGGGTCCGCAAATATTAAGAGTACTGATATTTGCCAATGGGGTGCCTGGGTGGCTGGCTCAGCGGCTCAAGTGTCTGACTCTTGATTTCGGCTCAGGTCATGATCTCATGGTTCATGAGATCGACCCCCAAGTTGGGCTCTGTGCTGACAGTGTGGAGCCTTCTTGGGATTTTCTCTCTCTCTCTCTCTCTCTCTCAGCCTGACCCCTCCCCCAAACTCTCTCTCTCTTTCTCAAAATAAATAAACTTAAAAAAAGAGTACCCGTATTTGTCAACCACCTTAGAGCAGCGTCTGATACGTTGTAAGTATCATTTACGCATTTGTTAAACATACCAGTCAATGGACGACTCTCCCTTGACTTTGCCTGCAGGACTGTAAGGAAGTCAGGGAGTTTCTCTGAACCACAGAGAAAGTAAAATGAACGGTTTGAATTAATAAAGGGCTTGGCCAGTTCTGGCCCTCCATTTTCTAAAGAGACCCCGGGCACTAATGTGAATCCAGCACCGGTTGTGGGTCAGGGAAGGTCTTAAGATCTTATATATAAATGGTCTTCAGATTTATATAAATCATGCCGTAATTAAGCCTCACGAGAGGTCTGTGACGTTATGGTGAGTTCCCTGTATTTGCCGACGAGAAAGACAAGGCTCAGAGAGGCTGAGTGACTTGTGCACGGTGACAAAGTGAGCTGTCAGTACGCAAACTTGGGTTGTCTGGAAGCCCCACCGCAAGGTACGGTCGGGGTCTAGGGAAAAAGTGGGACTGTAGAGATCAAAGCTTGGCTGTTCAAGATGTGGCTGAAGGGCTGGATGCCTTCCTGGAAACAGATGCTTGAATGGGCGTCTTTCCACGTGCTCGACGGCTCATGGTTGAAAGGGTGACAGCCTCCCAGGGGTCTGGGACAGAGGTGTGAGGGGTGGATTGGTGGGCGCGCGCTGACGCAGGGTCTAGGTAAGGAAAGGAACACGCTGGGATCAGAACTCACGCGTCTGTCTCTCCATCTGCCAGGTCACGTGCACCTTGCACGTGGTGGGTGCCCAGCCCTGGTTGGCGCGTGGCTACTTCTTTCCCAGAAGTTTTGGACAGAGGCATCTTTGATTTGGGTTTAAAATTTTTCTTAAAGAGGGGGCGCCTGGGTGGCTCAGTCGGTTAAGCGGCCGACTTCGGCTCCAGTCATGATCTCGCGGTTCTTGAGTTCGAGCCCCGCGTCGGGATCTGTGCTGACGGCTGGGAGCCTGGGGCCTGCTTCGGATGCTGTGTCTCCCTCTCTCTCTGCCCCTCTCCTGCTTATGCTCTGTCTCCTTCTGTCTCAAAAAAAAAATAAAAACTTAAAATTTTTTTTTTTAAATACCAGAAAGTTTTTAAAAAATTAAGTTTATTTATTTTTGAGAGAGAGAGAGAGTGAGCAGGGGAAGGGCAAAGAGAGAATCCCAAGCAGGCTCCACACTGCCAGCACAGAGCCCAACGTGGAACTCGAACCCACAAGTAGTAAGATGGTGACCTGAGCTGAAAGGAAGGGTCGGAGGTTTAACCGACTGGGCCACCCAGGCTCCCCAGAGCCCTTCTATTTTGTACACAAATAAATAAAAATGGGAAAAAGTGGAAGTTGTGTTTTGAGGTTTTGATTATTATTATTATTCTATTATTGTTACGAGACGACGTTTGCACAATTGAAAACTATTTGAGTTTTTAAAAATGTTTTAATATGAAAATCAGTAAAAAAACCCATTTTCCCTTAGATCTTTCAATTCAACCTCTAAGTCTCTTTTAACATAGACTATATTTTAACAATTACTTTCAAGGAGTCTCTTGTTTAAAGAACCCTAAATAACTTCACACAATGGGCCCAGATAACAACTGGATTCCTTAAATCCTCTCCATTGCTTCAACCGACGTGACAAAAGCCTGCCTAAGTATTTCAAACATCTAGTGAAGCAGTAATTCAACTTATAACCAAGGGTGAGACTCTCGGATTCTTCCGAACAGTCAAACTTGGCACACTTTCTAATTAAAAAAAAAAAAAAAAAAAAAAATTTCCAATGAAAATTTACAAGTCTAAATTACCTCACTGCTCAGTTACATTTTAATTGGCATGATCAGACTAATCTGACTCTAATGTATCAAAACCTTTTTCTTTTTTTTAATTCTACCACATACTTCGAATATCCGCCATATGCTGATTTCCCTCCAGACTTGACTTCTGGGATTTCCTTTCTCTTCACTCCGCAGAATACATTCTGAACTTTGCCAGGGCAGAAGTGTTCGGCACCAGGAGAAGAAACAAGTTGTTTTAACATCACAAGCAAGTCCCGACCTAAACTTATGAAATTATCGACCAGAGATTTCTGGCCAGAACACAGGGGCTGAGGGACAAGGACGATTTTTTTTTTTTTTTCTTCACGACAGTTGGCAGGTTCAGGCTTTTCTAGTCGCTATGGCAACAAGCAACTCCAAGCCCACACTGCGCACCTGAGATGAGTTTCTGCGCTCTTGCCCCTGGATCTAAGTCGAATGATCTAACCTCTTCTAACCTGGCAGCACAGACTGCTAATTGTCCCCGAATACGTGTGTCGCACAGTGTGTGTCCCAATATAAGGACTGCGTTTACCAGTGTCCCCTGCAGCTAGGCAGCTGGGAGACGGAAGTGGAAGTCCTGGGGACAATCTGTAGAATGAACGTAAAGGGAAAGGGGATGTTCTTATCTCCTTCTGGATGCCTGGAATAAAGATTTGATGTCTGGAGCTGGGTCAGCCAGGTTGGACCAGGAAATCAAGTTGGGGAGGATGGTGTGCTCTACAGTGAAGCAACGAGCTGGCTGAGCCTGCGTCCCTGACCCTGTACAATGCTACACCAACCTTGTGTGCCAGGACTTAGGAAAGGGAAAAACTAACTTCTACCCAGTGAAGCCACTGTGATCGGGGGTTTTCCGCTGTCGAACCTAATCCTAACTGCTAGATACTACTGCTTGATTTTCGTAGGTGAAATTCTGGATCCTTCCCCCTGACCCTGTACAATGCTACACCAACCTTGTGTGCCAGGACTTAGGAAAGGGAAAAACTAACTTCTACCCAGTGAAGCCACTGTGATTGGGGGTTTTCCGCTGTCGAACCTAATCCTAACTGCTAGATACTACTGCCTGATTTGCGTAGGTGAAATTCTGGATCCTTCCCCCTGGAGGGGATTCTTCACCAGTCAGCTATTTGACTGCCCGATGGAATTCTGCCTCCTCCCGTGTCCGGTTGTAGACCACAGTCCTAGGGCACCCCAAGTGATTTACATGATTTTACCAAATGGATGCCCCAAATCGGTAGCAGGTGTCGTATCTCTTAAAGCTGAGGCTATAGCTCCCAACCCAACGCCACGGTAGATTGGGCTGCCCCCAGAATCATTAAATGCAGATCGTTAAATGCAAGAAGCTAACGTTAATTTATATTTTATGAGTCTGTAGTTGAAAATACATAAGTGAGCACCAAAATACCGAGTAAATCAATAGACGCGAAAATAACAATAGTTAACGTACTGTGCACTTACTGTGTGCATGGCTAACAACCACCCTATTTATCCTAGAGGGTGAAGTCTATCGTTATCCTCAGTTTAGACATAAGGAAGCTGTGGCCACATGTTTTCCCCCAGCTCAGCCGTGGAGTCGCACCCCATAAACTAAGTGATAGAGGTGTTCCCAACTGTGTTCAGTCTCTGTACTGTTTTAAGGATCCAGCCAGAGAGAGAATAAAAAACGCACGCATGTTTGGTCTCAAGGAAAGTTAGGGCGTTCAACTACAAGAAATACAAAGGAATGATTTCAGGGCTTTTTTGTAATTTCTCCGCAACATTTATGCCTGTCATCTTTATTCGACCTCAATGTGGAAACCTATCCCAAATTTGGACATTGGCTTGCTTTCTACTGAGAAAAGTAACTTGCTCTCCTTTGGCGGGGGGGGGGGGGGGGGCAGCGCTGGGGGGAGGGCATGGGGCAGAGGGACACTCAGAATTTCAAGGCCGCCACCATGGGCGTGTAGTTTCAAGAAGAGGGAATTACAGGGCTTTCTTCCCCCAGAGATGCAGTTGGCCTGGCAGGACCCTGATATTTGGCAGCTCC
Source organism: Panthera pardus (assembly GCF_024362965.1). Lineage (NCBI taxonomy): Eukaryota > Metazoa > Chordata > Mammalia > Carnivora > Felidae > Panthera > Panthera pardus. Next base: position 74,211,389 of record NW_026527002.1, on the reverse strand, counting down.
CGTGCTGAGCACTTTTCCATTCTCATCTATAAAACATTTGCAGGAATGTTGACAAGTATAATATGCATAAGAAAGATACTTAAATTAATAATGGCCATCATTTATTGAATGCTTACTAAGTATCTGGCACTGAGCTACTAATTTTGTATATATAATCTGTCTCCTTAAAACAACTCTGGGGGCCAGGTACCATCTGCCCATTCTGCAGACAAAAACTGGAAGGCTCGTGGGTCCAGAGCCCCCTGCCCCCGCCCCGCCTGCTGTTTCCTCCACAAGCAGGCACGGCTGCTTTGCAGCTTCCCAGTCTGCCTTTCACTCAGTTTCCCAGGTTAAGGTGCTGGTTCTTCACTGTCAGAAAACCTTCTAAAGAGCCTGAAGTTTCTTTTCCAGAACGAGAGGGTTAACCTGGGGGGCCCTGACGGATTTCACATCCAGTAATTGCATTCTGCTTGTTTTGACGTTGCTCAGAAATAAAATCATCGAAGAAACATCACAGAACAAAAGGTTTCCTGCCGCAAGGACCCTTAAGATGATCTAAGCCAGCAGTTTCAATCCCAGGAACAGTTTGTCCAAACGGCAATTCAAGCGGAAGGACACGCACAACGCAAGCCATCGTTGTGAGCTCCCTCTTACCCCTTGTTGCACTTCTTTGGAAAGAACGTCCATCATGATAATTAATCACTGATCCTGTAACATCCCCGGTATCCACCCGTGCCATGAATATTTGCTAAATGGATTAATGGAGGTGGGTAGCCAAGGTGCAATCCCCTGAGGGATGACAGAGCCCAGTTTGAAAACATCGCTCTAACTCAACCTCCTGAGCGTACAGACAAGAAAGTTGAGGCCAGAAAAAGGAAACTGTCCAAAGTCAGGTGGCTGCAAAGTCGCAAGAGCCGGGACTCAGGGCCAGAACATCCTATCAGGAAGACTTTGTCCCTGGTCCCTTTGGAATTTATGGTTGAGCGGCTGAGCGGGGTGCTGTCCACACGTCCTTGTAGCTCCATTACGGAAGGAAGCTGTTTCAAAAGGCCGATTCCTGGACCCCACCGCAAGGCAAGTGAATTTCGAGTCTCTGGGAGTAGGACCCGGGAATCTGAGCTTAGAATAAGCCTCCTGGAGTCATCCTTGTAGGCAGTGAACTTGGGGAAATGGCCCTTACGGGTTCCTTGTCTGGCTCCAGGAGGTAACTGGAGACGTAGCCATGATCCTTCTCCTGCTTGAGGCCAGAATGAAGAGCCGCTGACTTGGGCGGGGTGGGGGGGGGGGGAGTTACCTATAGTTACGTTCTTGAAAGATTGATTTATTCCATAACCATTTATTGACCATCACCACGTCCTCAGGGCTCCGACCTTGTCCCTCTTCATTTTCTACAACATCCCCAGGTGACCTCATCCACACCAGGTCCCCCCCACCACCCGTTGTCTGTGAATCTAGTCCTGCAACCCAGTCCCGAACATACTACAGCCTGCAGCCTGCAGCCTGCCACCGCCTGCACCCCATCCCCTCCCTTGTGTCTGCACGGGCTCGTGACGGGGAGCACAGAGCACAAAGATGAGGCTATGTTACTTCGGAAGCGAGGTCATAAAGGGCATAGGGCTTCTACCCGGTTCCCCTGGGATGCTCCCCGTCTCAACATCTAGCCTCTGTGGCCACGTGGAGGTGCTCTGGCGGACTGAGTTTCGTCTTCAAGTCAACTCATCCCCGATCCCAGACCCACGAATGAAGAAGCCTCCGGACTCCAGCCTCAGCCATTCAAGGTACTCTCAGCTTCCCAGACACGTGGGACAGAGATAAGCCCACCCTGCGGGGTTCCATCCAAATTCCTCACCCCCAGAACCCAAGATCAAACGCAGGCAGGAACGGCCGTCTCATGCCTCTAGTTTTGGGGATGTTGTGTTACGCAGGGTTGGTAACCAGAGTCAGCGGCAAATGAAAAGTCCCGCAAAAAACCGAAATGGGACATGTGAAAACGGTTCCTTTCTCCTTCCACAGTCCAAGGTGCTGTAGTTTAGAGACGGTCACCATCCACTGAGTGTCAATTATTTTTGCAGTTGGGTTACAAATAATAATAAAAAATAAATCTCAGGGCGCCTGGGCGGCTCAGTCGGTTAAGCATCCAACTTCAGCTCAGGTCATGATCTCACGGTTCGTGAGTTCGAGCCCCGTGTCCCGCTCTGTGCTGACAGCTCAGGACCTGGAGCCTGCTTCGGATTCTGCGTCTCCCTCTCCGTCTGCCCCTCCCCCACTTGCACTCTGTCTCGCTTGCTCTCAAAAATAAACAAACGTTAGACACTTTTTTTTTTTTTTTTAATAAAAACAATCTCACTATGGTACCTTCAAGAAACTGGGCTGAGCATGGTTAAACGTTCTCCCTCACAAAACAAGGGACCTGAGGGACGATGTTACCCACCCTGAACCCGTTGTGAGGCCTTCGGGGATCAAAGGTTTTTCTGTCAATCTATCATGCTTCTGCCGGCCTCGCCATGAAAGATGGGTGATGCCTGCCCAGATGTCTCACTTCTGCTCCTTCCTCAGCTCAGACCCCTGGCCTCTGCTGGATTCCCGGAACGAACATGGCCTCCAGTCTGGACACCCCAGCGCCGGCCTCCCGAGGCTGCGGGAGTGGTCTGGCCAGCATGCAAATGTCGCCGCGTCCCCGTTGCCTCTGCCCGGTGTGTGAAGTCTCGGCGCCTCTGCCAGCATCCAGAGCGAGGTCCACAGTCTGCACCACCCGGCTTAGCAGGAGGTAAGTGAACCTGCACACCGCACCCACCCCCCTCCTCTCACCTAGTTCTCCCTGAGATCCCAGGACACCTGTCCCCCAGGAGCTGCCCTCCGGTGGAGGAGGTCATCAGGAAGACGTGACTGCCGGCTGACCCGAGAGCTGACCCCGGGGGAGCGGAGGGCCTTCTCCCCCTCCCCTGTCCTGGGAATGTACATGCAGTCTCTCCCACACCCTGTTCCCACAGACGGAGCCGTCTTCAGGGACAGGTGTTGTGGAGACCACCTCGACGGCGTATATGACCGAACCTCACAAAGGCCTCTCTCTAAACTTTTAAGATTCTAGAAGGTGGGTTCAGGTATCTATTCATCGTGAGGCACTCAAGATCAGGCTTGTAAGTAAGTTCTCTTGCTTATTCAACCTGCCACTTACCAACGTGGAGTGACCCGCCTCTCCCTTCGGTCTCTCCCTGTCTTCTGTGCGTGCGGTCAGTTTCAGACTACACTCCAAATGCTCCCGGGTTTGTGAACCAACATCCTCTAAGTGACCTCACGACACCCACCTGTCAGCCTGTCACAGCGCTGCCCCAACGTGGTGAAATCCCAAGCATGGTCAGTCCCCTGCCAAACTGTGGGCTCCTGGTGGGCGGGGACCGTGTTGTGCCCACCTCCACGTCCCCAGCATTTAGCATAGTATGTGGTGAATTAAAGTGGGCCCCAAGTATCCAGTGACTGCTGTCCTTACAAAAGGAGGAGGCGCGCGTGCACACACACACACACACACACACACACACACACAGCCATGTGAAGGGATCATCTACAAGCCAAGGAAGGCCGAAGATTGCCAGGAGCCACCAGAAGCTGGGAGAAAGGCACAGGCCAGATTCTCGCTCAGACCTCCCAAAAGGAGCCAATCCAGCGGAAACTTTGATTTCACACTTCTGGCCTCCTGAGCTGTGAGAAAATACATGTCTGCTGTGTGGGGCCCCCGGCTCGTGGTAATTTGTTATGGTAGCATCCAGGAGGGCTGGACCCAGTGTCTACGATGTGTAGGAGGCATGGTTCTCTAAGGGTCCTGCAGCCCAGAACAGCAAAAGCTCTGAGAATACAGTGATCAGTGCTAAGAAGCAGAGTTCCCTCATCCCAGGCCTTGCATTAGACCTCTGGATCTCTAGGCTCAGAAGTTTGGATTGGCATCCTTAGACAATGGCAGCCATTGAAGATTTAAGGGTTTTGAGCTTGGGAATGCCTTGGGGGCAGTGAAGGGACTTTGGGGAAAAAGGAACCTGGCTACATGTAGCTGTGTATGGTTCTCAAGCATCTGGCAGCAAGTAACAGAACCATGACCTAAAGTGGCTTAAACAAAATAATTGTTCTAATACAACAGAAAGTCTAGAGGTAGGCTTCAGGTACGGTGTGATCAGGGCTCTGGATCTACTTAGCTTCGGTTTGTCTCCCCTCATGGGTACAAGATGTCGTCCAGAGAAACTTGAGCTAAAAATACCTTCGTGTTCACGTCCAGTTGGAAATAAAGAGAAGCTTCCCAGGCCTTACTCTTAAGGACTATTTTCCTAGAAAACACAAATATATTTCTTTGTCTTCTTGATGCAAACAGGGATTAAATCTACGTATTCCTGAGCCAAATTCAACACAAATATATTTCTTTGTCTTCTTGATCCAAACAGGGATTAAATCTACGTATTCCTGAGCCAAATTCTGGCAAAGAGATTAGTGCAGTCATGATTGGACAAGATTAATCAGCTGCCTTAGCATGGATGTTGGGTCTAACATGTGTGAATAGTGTAAAGCGTGTGATCCTGCAGAATAGTTCTGCTGACTCAAATGCCCCCAAGATTCTCAGAACTGGAAGGGGGCTTAAGCGTTATGAGTCCTGCAGTCCCCATAATGCAAAACGTGTAGCTCTCCTTCCACGTGCTTACTCTTCAGGTGGGCACTTGCTGCCTGGGCAGCCCATTCACCGCTGGGTTGTTGACCCAGGACCCGGTGAAGCCTGCCAGTCAGATTCCTCTTCTGGAAAAACTAAAATCCGGAATAGATGAACAGTGGAAAGTGAAACTGTGAAACAAGAAGGACTGTTTTGACAGCTGCCCCGCCGTACAGGGGCTGGGGCCGCAGACACCAGGAACATTTCAGGGCAGACCCTAGGACTTAGCAGAAGGAGACCGTGGGCAGGGATGGAACAGAGCAGAGAGGGGGCAAGAGCAGGGAGAGAAAGCGGAGGGAGGGAAAGAGGGACAGAGCCAGAGCCAGGAAGCCTGGCTGTGTCTCTCCTTCCGGCTGCTGTCAGTACATCCCCCTATTACCTCTTTTTATCTTAAGGGAAGTTGGGGCCCCAAAACCGTGGTAAGTAAAACCCTGCCCAAAACAAACGGCCACGTGCCCAGCAGCTCTGAACTCACCGCTGACAAGCCGGGCTGCCCTTTTCTGCCCAATCACCCAGATAGCATCAGGGCCCATTAGGATCCCTCCTTTCTGATGTGTGAAGAAAGGGGGCGGGGAGAGGATGAAATCAATTTCCTTCACCATTATTACCAGAGCTTTGCAGTTGCTCTGAACATACGGGGGCGGGAGGGGGGTGAGCATTAAATCAATGTCAGGGCTCCCTGGGGGGACTCACTGTGCAGACACTCCCAGTAATGACTATGGCGGCTGTACTAGGCAGGGCATGTTAGGAGACACTCGGGATGACAACGAGGAATGCCCTCACACACACCCCTGACACATAGCCCCGGAGGATGTGGGCTCCCCGAAAGGTCCGAGGGCCTCGCAAGTGCTGCCTCCACGGAAGAGAGGACAAACCCGAGAGGGGGAGAGGCCCTGTCTGTCACCTGGTAAGAAATAACATTGCAACACAACTGAGGCGGGCGAGAAAAAGCCTGGCCGGGTTAACCCCTCCGAGACCGAGACCGGGAAAAGGTGCAGCTGATGGAAATCTTTTTCTAGATAAGGTGGTGATTTATGCATGCTTCACCATAGAGTCACTTAATTAGGAATTTCCATTTTACTGTGGAGTCACCGACGGGAACTGCCAAGGATCTAGGGCTGAAATTAAGAGCTGTCTTTGGTTCTTGGCTGCAAAGGAGAACCAGCAGCTGGATGTTTGGGGGCCACTTACTTGCTCAATCTGGTCGTCTTTCCAGATTCACCTAGGATAAAATGGTGCAGTCTTAATTACTAATTCTTTAATTTTCTAGTGGTGAATTTTCGCACTCTCTCCCCTCCTGTTTTTCAACCTGCTCCTTTTCTACTTCTCTATGCTCTGAATAGCTCCCTTTTCCTCCTCCAAGGCTGAAAAGTCTCCTGGACCACCCTTTACCCATCCTCCCCCCCCCCCCCATTGTGAGTAGGGGCCCACGCCAGAGGGCCCAGCATCCATGAAAGCCAACTTTCACTGGGTACTTACTATATGATAAGCTTAGTTCAACATGGATGGATTCACTCGTTTATTAGAACAACCTTATGGGATAGACAGCAATCAGTCCCATTTTCACAGAAGAGGAAACTGAGGCACAGGGCTACCTAAGCTTAGATTCTGTAACCAGCCTATGATCACACATCCAGTAGGTGCAAGACAAGACTGGAAGCATTAAGTCCCATCCAGCCCCTGGTCTGAAGCACACTCTGATGAATGACGTGCTAGGGAGCTATCTCCACTGCAAAAGGCTGACCTCTCCAAGGGAAGAAATGGAAGCCAGAAGAATTAAGCGCCCCTCAGGCCACGCTGTGCCTCTGTCCTCTGAGCATTGCTCAGAGAAGTTACAAAAGAGGCGAAATCCCTGTAAGGGGATAAAAGCTGTACAATCACACGTTTTTAATGCCTCTTAAACCTGACGTCCAGCATTTAGTCTCTAAGACTGTCAAGTCCGTCACTGAGCAAGAAGTCTCCACTGGCCTCACTTCCCTATAAAGGAGAAACGGCAAAACCCCCACAAACCTGAGTCCCCCAGGGGATCCGGTCCCAGAAGCCCCAGTCCCAGGTCGCCGTGGGACCTGCCCCTGCCTGGCGTCCCGCTGCCTGGCGCTCACCCTGCCCTGGACCGCGGTGCAGCCTCCGCATCTGGGAGGAAAAAACTGCGGCGGGCAGGCGAGCCGGGGCGGGGACCGCGCCGCGGTGGCCGCTCTGCGGCTCGGAACGGGGCCCAGGCTCGGGCCTTACCAGGGCCCCAGCCCCGCCGCGCTCCTCCCCTCCCCCTCCCTAAATCCCACCTCGAGTCCCGCGCCCTTAAAGGAAGTCCATGGCTTTGCCCGGTCACCAACAGGGTGTCGGCCGGCCCCTTCTGTGCTACGGTGCGGCCGACTTGGGCTCTTCAGGACACCGCCACGTCCTCTGGGCGGGCGCCCGTCGCCTCCTCCCCGGGGTTGACCCCACGGGTCTCCGGGCGATTCTTCCCTAGTCTTTCCAGCCCGTGGGCGGCGGCGGCGCGGAGTGTCGCGGAGCTGTCCCCGCAGAGCCCTCCCGGGGCGGCGATCCGGTCCCCGCGCCGCCTCCGGCGTCTCCCCAGCCTGGCCTCCGCCGAGCCGGCTGCGGTCCACGTGGCTCCGGAGCTCGCAGGAAGCCCCGAGCGAGCCGAAAGCCGAGCCCAGAGCGGGCGGAGGGGGCGCGGGAGGAGGGGGGAGGGGGGGAACGGGCCCGGGGGGCGGGCACTGGGCGGAGGAAGGGGAGGGCCGCGCGCAGCCCAGGCGCCCGCCCCGCTCCGGCGCGCCCCGCTCCCGGCCCCGGCCGGCCAGGGAAGCGGCCCCTCCCCGGCCGCCCGCCGGCCCCTCCCGTTACACCCGGGGGAAGGTGTTCCCGAGACCGCTCCCGTCCTCACCCCGCCTCCCCGCTTCCCCGGCTCCAGCCTCCGCCGGCGGAGCTCCACTATGCCAGACAGTTTCGACACTTTGCAAAGACAAAGACCAGAGGGAGGAGGAAGAGGAGGACAGGGAGGGCGAGGAGGAGGAGGGAGAGGAGGACGGCGCGATGTGAGCCGGGAAGGGGGCCAGTGTTCGGGACAACCCCCCGTTTAGTCTCCCCGGAGCCCCTCATCTCCAAAGCCGCGGAAACTCCAGCGTGTCTCCGGCTGCGGTGAGTGAGCGCGCCGAGCCCAGCGCGGCCGGGGTGAGCGGGGGGCTGCGTCCGCCGGAGTTGGGGCAGTTTCGAGTGTGTTCTCCAAGTGGAGGGGCGGTTGCCCGGAGCCGGGAACAGAAGTGGTCGGGAGGGGTCTAGGAGGGCTTGACAGTGGAAGTGGGACTGTAGACCCCGGGCGCCCAGGGGAAGACACGCGTAGGGAGACCCCCCCTTCCTTAGCCACGGCGTCACCGGGGTCTTCGGGGGAGGGAGGAGGTCCGGGAGGAGGCCGGGGCTCCGGGATCTTTTGCCGTTATTGGAAGAGCTGCTGGGACCTCAGCGGGGAGCCTGCGCCAGGTCTGGGGCAGCGGTCCCCGGGGTGGCCCCAGTGACATTGCACCGGCGCCAGGGTGGAATCTCCCTGGTCCGGGCCGCCAGAGGGCGAAGCGGCCAGCGGGGCCGCCGGTGGGATGAGTCCCCTCGGGGTGGCTGGCTCCGGGGCTTTCGAGTGGAGCGAGGGGCGCGGGGGCCCGCGGAGGCCGCCGGTGATCCGGTAGAGCTGCGGCGGGACAGTGTACGGATCGAGCGTCCAAATCCGCTGCGAGCAGGAGCACATCCGGGAGTTGGCCGTCGCCCCCGGGGACGCCGCCGGCCCACGTTACTCCGGAGACGACCGAGAAGTTGGCGCCCGGGACGCGGCAGCTGGACGTGGCGTGGTGGGCAGGGAGGTATTGGGTGGGCGCAGGGGAGCGTGGCGGGGGTGGCTCGGGTGGCAACTCGAAACTCCGGAGTCCGCCCCAACCCCGTTAGGCGCCGCAGCTGCAGCGAAAAAATCTGACAAAAGTTAGCAACTTGTCTGCGTCTCGTGGGCGTGTGACCTGCGCGGGGCAGGGGCCGCCGTTTGGGAGAGCGCAGGGCCAGGGCAGCGGTGACCCTGGGGCGGAGCGCCCGGATGGGGCTACGGCTAGATTCGGAATCCGGACCGTGGCGCAACTTTGAGCTCCTCCTTTTCGCTGAGCCTGAGTGTGTTTGAGCGTGACCTTGCGGGAGGAAGCGCGGCTGAACTTGAGATGGGGGTTGAGGCTGCGCCCGGGCTGCCTTCAACGTGCCCCGCGGCCCGGTCTCTGGGGACGGGCGTCTGCAGCGTCTGGGTTCCGATCGGCGGCTGGAGCCCGGAGTCCTTCCAGCCTGCTACCCGAAGGTCTCGGCCAGCGCCTGCCACTCGCAGGGCTCGGTGGGGGCGCTCGGCGGGCGGACACGTGCGCGCCCAGAAGTGCGCGAGTGGTGGGGGCTGGGCGGGTCACTGCGTCTCACGGGCTCTGTGTGTCCCGCAGAGGGAACCGGCTTCGTCCCTGAGGGCAGCGACCACTTGGCCGAGGGGCCGCATCAGGCATCCGCCTGGCTCTCACGTGCCCCACCTCTAGGGACTCCTGGCTCCTTCTGGCTCACCACCCTCGCGGGTCCCCTCGCCACGCGGATTTGGGCCGAGATGTCCCCTAGGGAGACAGCGAGCGCCCACCGCCCCTAAGGCTGAGCGTGTGTGTTTGGCTGAGGGGGGAGGGGGAGGGGTGGAGGAGTGGGGGGAGAAGGAGATTAGCAGAGAACGAGGTTGTCCAGGAGCGGTAGCCACCGCGCCTGACACACAGTAGGGACTAAGGCTGTTTGAAAAGGCCTCTAGATGGAAATGCGCTGGCAGGGGCCGGAATGTCCCCTTCTCGCCTTCTCCTCCCCATTTCTACCACCGAATTTACGTTCATCCCCCTAACCAAGGCCTTTCGGCCTCAAGGCGTGCCTTGAGCACCTACTACGCGCCGGGTTCAAAACTGGGCTGTTTAGAAGCTGAGGGCGGAGCCGCCTGGTGTTCCTTCCCTGGAGCTGCGTAAGGGCGCCCAGGCGGTTCGCAAAAGGCAAGGCGCACTGCCCCCTGCAGGCTGCTACGGAGACTGCTGCTTGTGTCCGAGGTGGGGAAGGGGCGCCAGTGAGGGCGTCTTGCCTGGGCTCCTTGGAGGTACCTTCCTGCACCTCTTCTTCCTTCCCCCAAAGCCATGGCCTGGCTGTTTTCTGAAATCCCGCAGTTGGCTGGAAAGATCGACCAGAGTTCACCATTCCAGCACACTCCCACCCTCCCCGTAGATCCCAGGTCTTTCATCATCTCCGTCTCTGACCTTCGAGCCTGAGACTTGGAACTCCCAGAATCTCAGTTTTCATATCTGTAAAATGGGGTCATCGCTATTACTTTACAAATGTGTTGCACAGAGTTACGTAAAATTGTGCGAATACGTGTGCACGTGTGGATATACACATTCACACATTCACACTACATATGCATATCCACATACGGTGGCTCAAAGTCCGGGGAGAGGAATCCCATCTTCCAAAATATTTAGTTTTGCTGAACAAATAAATAACAGAATGAGTAGGGGGCCCCTTCCTCTGCCTTTGAACACCTCCACAAGCCTGGCAATGTACTGTCCCTGCATTTTGCCAGTCCAGGCTTTACCACCGGGGCAAGGCGAGGGCCTGGGCCGGAGCAGGATCTTCCCCTCACCTCACTGGGTGGGCAGGCCTGCGGAGGCCTCTTGAGCCTTTGGCTGATGGAGAAAACAGGAAGTGTTGCCAGAAGAAATGGCAGAGGGTTTTTTTTTTTTTTTTTTTTTTTTTTTTAGGGGGTGTGGATTCTGCTCAGTGTGGCTCTGAGTAGCCCGCTTGCTGACCTCAGGCCTGTGTTCCCTTTCTGGGGGCAGGCTAGGCATTCCCCCAGCTGGACATACCAGCAACCCTCTGACGTCAGGGACTTCCACAGAATCGGCTATCTGGAGCCTTTGGTCCCCTAGGTATGGTGGGGCGGGTCCGTCTTTGGGCCTGGCAGCGAGGGGTCCTTGCAGATCCTGGAGCCTCAGGGATGTGAGGGGCTCTGTCTCCCCTCTGCACCAAGCAACCCCTAGGCCAGGATATCTCCTGGGGGCAAGTTCTCAGCAGCACTCTCCGCCCCCAGGAAGGGGTGCCTTTGAACCTCCTGGTCAGCTCACCTAGCTTGAGTCCCTTGCTGTGTGTGGCAAGCTGCTGACTCAGAGGAGTTATATTTGGACAGGGCTTTGCCTTACGGGATCTAGACCTTAACCCTCTCCCCAGGCTCCCTCCCACACCATGAAAAGCAACCAAAGTAAAGTAAAACAAATCCACCAGTGATCTCCTTATCCCGCTTCCCAATAAATCCTATATACACAAAGGACAAGCACCACCCTCCCGTGGAAGAGCTGGCCTGGTCACAGAGAATTCTAGAATAAGGCTCACATGCCCTTTGTTAAGTTGTGGACCACACGTGTAACCTTCGCTCCCCCCTTGCAGACCCAAGGCTCTGAGAGCGCTCTTCTCTCATTTGGGCACAGGAGCCCCAACCTTGGGCCCCAGAGGAAGTCCCGGAGCCAGTGCGCAATTGCTCTGTAATTTGGCACCCGTCTGTTCCAGGCTCTGGTCTCAGTTTCACTCTCTGCAAAATGAGAGGCTTGGAGTTCTGCTGACATGGCCTTGGGGCCGTTAAAGGCTTTCTTCATGAAGACAGCCTGTGCCCTACTTGTTTTTTGCTCCAGCACCGTCCTCAGAACTTTCCGGGCATTCCTGGCATCACAGACAACAGGGCCACCCCGTGCAATGACGCCTCCTTACTCACTGCGAGTGCTCCAGACTCCAGAGCCCACGCCCGCTTGGTGAAGTCATTCGTCAGCAATTCTCAGCACCGGACATTGAGAGACGCCCCAGAAGTTTCAGACTCCGGGGTCTGAAACTGGGCAGAGCCGAGGTGGCATTTTGGGGGAGCCCCGATGATGTGTATTGCAAACAGGGACCTTGGTGACTTCACCAGGACCAACAGGGTTCCCACTCGAGCTGAAAATGTTCATAGAAGTCATTTTGTCCAATATTTTCATATTAATTCAAAAATACTGAAGCCCAGAGGGGAAATCAGGGGAACCTGAGTGACAGAGCTGATCTAGAACACCAGTTGGTCTCATAAACTCCAAATAGGTGAGTGCCCTGTGTTTTCCCTTCCCCCTACCCTCATTCTTTTCCCTACACTGAAGTCCTTGTTTCCCTCTTGGAAACCCAACATTCCTTGGGAAGCCTGAGGTTTGACGGTTTCTTGGGTCTTGTTGGGCGGATTGTTTTGATTTCCGTTGTTCCAACATTTATTAGGAACTTACCTGTGTTCTACTCACCATGCAAGATGCTGGAAATAGAGAGTTGTAAGAACTCTGATCGACCCTTGGTACCATCCCCCCAGAGGTCACCGCGTGGCGGGGAGGCGCACGGGTGCACTTGAAGAGTTTGTCGCATTATGGTTTGCACGGGGTGGGAGCACGCATGTGCCGAGGGAGGGCTGGGACAGAGAAGGGAGTGGATTCCTGTGCCTTGCGGGACCCACAGGGAAGAATTCACTGGGGATCCAAAGCCCGAATAACCAGGGAAGTCACGACGCAGGAGAGCGAAGGTAGTTTGTTGCCTGCCTAGAACTGGTATCTAATTAACATGGTGTGCGGCTAGTGAGCCCAAGAAAAGTGAAGTAAAATAAAATAACAGGCCGGATGTAGGTCTGTTCTGCGTGGTTCTGCAGAGGTGAGGGAACTGGGATTTCAGGGCTTCAGTGATGTGGCCCCGTTCCTGCAGTAGGTGTCGATTTCTGGTTTGCTTGGGTGGGATTCATCATTGCCGCTCAGCCAGAACGCAGGTCTCTGAATTGAGATCTTCCAAGGGTTACGGGCGCTGCAGTGATGGCCTGTCAAATAGAAAGTAGCTGCTTTGCTTTCGCTTCAAGAAAATACAATTCTGTGCTTTATTTTTCGTCCTTGTCCTTAAACTTGATGGCAGAATTACATGGCTGCGTCGAGAGAGGGGGTTTTAAAAGGCATGGCAGGCAGGTGGGGGACAGTGCCCAGGTTTTCAGGCACATGACCACATCTAATTGTGTGAGCTCAGGCAGGCCCTGCACCTCGGGGGCTAGGGTTCAAGTGCAGGTAGGTTATCTCAGGACGCACGGTGAGGGTTAACGATCCTGCACGGAAGAGTGCCTGATGCCCCAGCTGAGAGCCTGTGCGGGCGGGTGAGCACAGGAGGTGCTGCTTTCTGGAGGCACCGGATTCAAACAGAGCACTTGGGAAATAAAGGAGTTGACTGAAGGCGGAAAGTTCTGGAAAGCTCATGGAAAAACACTTGACGTACAAGGCCGGTGTTGATGTTAAACAGTTTGTTAATAGCCCCCACTGGAAGAAGCAAGGCCAAACGATGAGGTTACAGGTACAGCGTGCTTTTCTCATTCCTGTGGGTTGTGAAAAAAAAACAAACAAAAAAAAACAAACTTTGAAAGTTTTTTTATCCCTAGGGCTTGGCATGGGGAATTACCAGGAGCTGGAATATGGGGTGGGGTGGGGGGAGGGCGGTGGGGAAGTGCACGGGTGGGGGTGCGCCGTGCCCTGAGCCCTTCCTGCGTGGCCTGACAGGCTCAGCGACAGGTGCGACCTGCGTCAAAGTTGAACACACGCCACGTGGACTCGGTCTGTCGGGGTTCACGCTGGGACGAGTGTTAGAGACAGGACTTTGGTGTCAGGATGTTTCTTACAGAGTCAAGTGGATCCAGGCAGGGCAACCCCTGGCCTCGGATTCAGGACTCCTAGCTCCTGGTCCTTATCCCATACCACCGGGTTCCTGGCCGAGGACTTAGGTCCATCACCGAACCTCTTGGAGTCTCCCGTTTCCTCGACTGGTAGATGGCCGTCTAGAATTCCCACCCTGCGTGGGACAATTGGGAGGTGCCCCCAGCAGGAGGCCGTGAGCTTGCCTTATTGATAATAAATAGAGTAACACCTGCTTTTTAGTAAAGCACTTAGGGGTGTGCCCAGTACAGCGGCAGGTATTTTGAACAGAGAAGGATTCTGGGTCCCAGTAGCAAACACACACTCACAAACTGAGTGGAGGGTTTACCTGAGCCCAGTTACCGTCCCCCCCCACCATCTCCTACCCACCCCCCTCGCCCCCCAAGAGGCAGACGGAGGGATGGGTGAGGGGCCCTGGGAGTGTGGCATAGGAGCTGCTAGAAGCCTCTGAAGAAAGCCTCTCTCCTCAACCTGGCAGGGAAGAGCCTGGGAGATAACGCTGCTCTCTTGATGAGTCCTGCCTGCCTTCCACAATCCTTGGGGCACGAGGAGCTGAGCCCAGCCAGCAGCCAGAGCCCAGAGAGTTCCTTACTGGGGCCTCTCAGGAGCAGGACCGCCCCTGGAGGGTGATCTGGCACTCACCTGCCTTCTCATTTGATTCTGCAGCAGCCGGGGGCAGGGGTGGTCACAGGATTCCCAAAGGACAGAAGCCGGAGGCAGGAGGGAAACTCCCTTACTCCAGGCCCTACCTCTGGGGGAAGCCGGACTTTTAACCCTTGTTCTCTATTCCCCTAGTAAGATAAAAGAATCAAGTGTAAGATACCATTGGGGCACCTGGGTGGCTTAAGTGGGTTAAGCACCCGACTTCGGCTTATCACGATCCCAAGGTTCGTGAGTGCGAGCCCCGTGTCCCAGACCCCGCTTCAGATTCTGTCTCCTTCTCTCTGTTTCCTGTTCTCTTTCTCTCTCTCTCAAGAATAAATAAACTTTTTTTTTTTTTTTAAAGTGCAAGATATTGTTATGAAGACCTTTGGGACTTCAGTAGCATCTTTGAAAGAAGCAGAGTAGCCTCAGAATTAAGGTTTTGGTCTGAGGCTTATCACTTATTTCTCAAGGATCATGTTACTTACCTTGTCTGGGTCTCAGTTTCCTCTTCTGTCATGGGGATGATACTCCGTAGAGTTGATGTGAAAAATCAAAGAGTCGCTCAACAAATGTTGGCTTTTGTGCACAAGGGTCAGGGTTCAGACGTGTGGTTTTGGGGTTGGTGGTGATTCCTCCTGTCCTTTTAGCCTATGTGATATTCAGATAATACTCTTTGCATGTTTTTATCTTAAAAGTTTTTTCCTTCGGGGCACCTGGGTGGCTCAGTCGGTTAAGCGGCCGACTTCGGCCCAGGTCATGATCTCGCGGTCCGTGAGTTTGAGCCCCGCGTCAGGCTCTGTGCTGACAGCTCGGAGCCTGGAGCCTGCTTCAGATTCTGTGTCTCCCTCTCTCTGACCCTCCCCCATTCATGCTCTGTCTCTCTCTGTATCAAAAATAAACAAACATTAAAAAAAAAAAATTAAAAAAAAAAAAAAAGTTTTTTCCTTCCAAAAACATCCGGGGATGTTCTTCTGACTCTGCGTATGTGTATGTGTGTACATATTTTTTTCTCCTGTGAAATATGTAGAAGTTCTCTAACCAAGTCTGATTCTGGAGCCCTTAAGAGAATAAAAAATAACAAGTTAAACAGCCTCAGTCATTCAGAGGTGAGCAGGAAAGGACATTCCTTCCAAATTATTTGGTGGAATTAAAAAAGAGATTGCTAATGACTTTTGGTAGGTCCGCATTTGGGTATACAAAAAAAAAAAAAAAATTTTTTTTTTTAATTCCACCAGCGACCTTCAAAAAAGAAATCAAACCCAAATGGATATCATTGTGATAGATTTTGCTACATTAAAAAAAAAAAATCCGTTTGAGTCCACATTGAACTAACAGACCAGAGTGGCTAAAAATTCCCTTCATGAATATTTACTTAGCAGAGGGCTCTTGAGAAAAACCCAACCGAAAAAAAAAAAAAAAAAAAGAAAGAAAAAAAAACCCAAAGCAAACCCAGCTTCTTCTCTAACTGAGAGGGTGGAATGACTCCAAAATATTGTTTCATGCTCAAAAAGCCTACAACAACTCCACATGAAAGACGAAAATCCATCTAATTGGGCATTTACCTTTTCAGAAATAAAAGGCTCAGTGGAAAGAAAAGAAAAGGAAAGAAGAAAAGAAAACCTCTTTCCTTGGAAGACTAGACTGGAGCCCAAAATAAATCCCTCGAATCGCTTGGCCCGGTGCTGCGGGGCCTCGTTCCCCCTCCCTTTCTTTATTGTGCTATTGCGGTAACAGGCAAAGAGAGTTGCTAGCGGTGTGGGAGCTGAAGTACCTCTTGAAACCCCTGACCTCTGCGTTCACAGCCATGGGCATCTGCAGCCCTGACCTTATTTGGGCTCCATTGCAGCTCCCCTAGCTGCTACCCTGGGATTAGGGTCCTGCCCAGGTTGCAGAGGAAGTGACTTACCCAAGGTCACACGGTCTCTGCAGGCAGATCTCCCATGTGCCCGCAGTTACCGA
Source organism: Panthera pardus (assembly GCF_024362965.1). NCBI lineage: Eukaryota > Metazoa > Chordata > Mammalia > Carnivora > Felidae > Panthera > Panthera pardus. The sequence continues at coordinate 74,195,351 of NW_026527002.1, read as the reverse complement.
CGTGCAAAGTGGGTCGCTCCTGGGAAGGCATAAGCCCACGCCTCCGACACACAACAGCACCAGACAGTGGCCTGGCTGCCCCCTCACTCATCTAACTCAGCCCATCGCTCACAGCCCCCACCCCCGCCCCTCCCACCTTGAATGGTACAGACGAGTCGGGTGACCTGGTCAGCGACTTGACCCTTCCTTTGATACTGCTTTCCTAGTCTTTATAGCAGCCCCGTAAGGTCACTGCTTGTATTTCCCCCCTACTCCCGTTTTACAGATGTGGAAACTGAGGCTCAGCGAAGTGAAGCCTCTTGCCCGAAGTCCCACAGCTAGAAAAGTGGCAATTCCTAACTGCTCCGTTTCTGCCCGAAGCCCGAGATCTCAGGCCTCATGTTGTGTAATTCCCAGGATCATCTGGTGTCTCTACATCGGGGGGCCGGCAAGGGTAGAAATAGACTCCCTCAGAGGTGCAGATATAGAACACATCGCACTGGACATCTGTCCCCAAGCCCACCCAGGCTGCGTGCCATCCCACCCAACGGCCACGGCAAAGGGACCCAGGTTCTGTAGCCTCTTCTTTGGCGGGAGCGCGGTCCTGATTGTCCTCTGCACGCTGTGTCCCGACGGGTGGGGCTCCAAGGCTTTTTCCCTGCTTCACCATTTGGTGCTGGCTGGATGGGTTTATTGAGCTAACCTTGATAGACTTGCCGGATTTTTCTGCCTCCGTGTCGGACCCTGTGTTGCTGATGGCAAGCACCCTTCCTTCCGGTTGTACTCATACATCGAATTCTGAGATCCCCATGGTGCCTGGGGATTGAGGAAGGTCTGGGAGCCCGCGGGGGTCGGAGACAGGGCTGTGAGCAGCAGGAAGGCTTAATTAATATGAAGCTTGTCACCAGGCATGCAGACCCACCCAGCTCCCCAGGCAGGTGTCTTTGAGCGACCTGCTCCAAGTAAAATGATTAGTAGAAGTTGCTGTTGCAACACTGGAAAATTCCCTTTTAATAACATCTTCACAATGGAGAGAAAGGTCTGCTGTTGTTCTCCTGCCTCGAAAACACCGTTAATCCTACCACCTGGTGGAGAGTCTGATGAATAAAGACCTTTGCTTGGGAAACGTACGAGCGGCCACAAACAAGAATGTCCTTGTGGGGGGTATTCCTGGTTGTTGCTAAAGCAAAATCTTAGTTTTGGGACCTCAGTCTTCCGGCAAAAAAAGGAAAGTAAAATGAAAAAGGGAGACTAGAAGCCAGCGAGGTCGTGCTCCCCCACCTACCAGAAATTTCCAATGAAAATCACGCCTTTCAGAGTGGTTTGAAGAATTGGTTCCGACATAGTTTTTCTGTCTCCTGCTAGTTTTTCTGTCTCTACCTATGACAGGGAACAAACTGAACTAAGCAAAAACGATCTGTGAACTCTAGGATCATAAAAACTAAACTGATGTCTCTACCAGGCCAAACGTCCGAAGAAGGTGAAAAAATTTACTGGCCCCGGACACAGCTTTGAACAGCAGAGTATCTCCGCATCGTTGGGAATCTGCCCTGGGGTGAAGTAAAGGAGGTTTCTCCTTTTCTCTGAGCAGGAGCCACAGTGTCAGAAGCTGTGACGGGATCCGGAGCCAGGGGGGTGGGTGGGGGAGGAAGGTGTGTTTGAGTAGATTGAATGATAACACATTACAGACGGTGCACGTTTATAGAGCATGAAACAAGAAGGAGCTGTAAAATGCCAGCATTTGCAAAGAGGCTTAGCATTGCCCTTGTTTAACCTTCCCCTATTCCAAGATTTCAATTATTCATCTACTGAGTCATTCATTGATTCGCTCAATAAAAATACTGGCTCTGCCGCGTCTTAGCTGTGTGACCTTGAGCGAGTTGCCTAACCTCTCTGTGCCTCCATTCCTCATCGATAAAATATGGGGAATAGTACCCACCTCCCAGTAGGTACTAAACGAGCACTAAATGAGTTGGCACTTAGTGTTTAGAAGGTGCCCTGCAGAGTGCCCACTCCAAGTGCTTGCTAAGTGTGTGCTTTGGTCGTCATGATCCCTGTTCAAGTGTAGAAACCCCTTGCACGGTGTCCCGGGAATTGTTTCCTCCCTTCCACTCTCCCCTGTGGTGGTTCTGCGTCTGCTTGAACACCGCTAGCGATAGGCGAGATCCGTGCCCCACGCAGTGACCCTTTGCTCTCTGGTCACCTCTGTGGATTAGGAAGCTCTTTGCCACACAGACCTTCCAGCCGTGGAGGGCTTCCTGGAGGAGGTGATAGGGTGCAGCTCTGGGGCTGTCCGAATTTAAGGCTGAGAAGTGGTCTGGGCTTATGAAGCTTGGGGGTGGCACTGGACCCTGGAGGCACCTAAGACTTTGACGTGACATTTTAGATATTCCCTGCCCCCTACTTTACAGCTAAGCAGACAGAGGGCCAACCTGTGTGATTCCTCAGCCCGTTAGCGGGCAAAGCCGGGGCGAGAAGCCAGCCCGCAGTTCACAGCTGCCAAGTCCTGCCTTTACCGCTGGGTTTCTGCCCGACTTGGGAAGCTCGGGGTGTCCTAGAGAGCGAGCCTCCCTTGTCCTCCCCAGGCCAGCAGCCAGGGACCCCAGCGGCCGGGTCTCCTACGTGACCCCCTGCACCAAGCCCTCTCTGCTGCTCTGTTGGCACAGTGCTTACACCGCAGCCTCCCAGACCACCCCTGCCCACGGGCTCCTGTAGACCTCCCTCTGAGCAAGGCTGGGTTGCATTTTGTGGATTCTGGCGGCCGTCTGCCCTTTTATCCCTCCGGAGTTTCTGCTCAGGAAATACCGCGTTCTGGACATTTCGGGCTCATTTAACGTTCTAACCAGGGCTCTGCGGTCATTATAGTTATCAGTGTTTTGACAGTTGGGAAAGCTGAGGTTCATTAAAGTTGGCCGTTGGGCCTAAGGTCCCCCAGGTTGAGTCGAGCGGGGTTGGGGGGAGCTGTTACACGCCCCCCCCCATCTCGCGTCACCAGATCCTGCTGTGACACACCCACGTGGCAGACACACCCACGTTTCCTGGGTCCAGTGTGTCTGGTCTGACCACCCGCACTCACACACCCCTGCCAACCTGCCCCCCACCTCCCTTCCCTTCCTTTTGTTCTGAAGAATCAGATAAGAGGCCAAAAGAACAAAGCCCCCCCCCCTCCCCCCCACTTCACCAAGCCACATTTCAAAGGGCTATAAATAGGACGGTTAATGGTGGCACTCCAGGTCACATTCAGCTCGGACAGACTCTGAGTGACGCCAGCCCTGTCCTCTGGCTCAAGGTTTCCATGGTCAGCACAACTTTGCTTTCTTCACTTCCTTCCCTTTTTCTTTCTCCCTCCCCCCCACCCCGCCCTCCTTCTTTCCCCTCGTCCACAAACTGTTGTTCAAAAGTACATAGTTGTGCCTCCCTAATTAGGCTGCGATTGCCTGGAAAACAGACACAGGCATCTTATTTCACAATCCCTCCTAGATCTGAGCGCGATTCTGGGCAGTACAGAGAAGCCGGGAGGCCCAGAGGAGGCTGCTAGGCCTCCAGCGTCGGTCTCCCTGCTCTGAAGGCGAATTCAGGTTCCCCAGCGAGGAAGGCCGAGGGGACACCTCCGGGAAGGCCTGGGGCCGGAGGGGGCGGCGAGGGCCAGGAGAACACGGGCTCCGGGGCAGAGTGTGGGGGACACCGTTTGTCATCTCTGAGACTGGGGCAGGTGACTTCCATGTCCGAGCCTCAGTCTTCCCACTGGTGCTCTGTGGCCGCACCACCCATCTTCCTGGCTGGGAGTTGGGCTCGACAGAACAAGAGAGGAGGGGGCATGGGGGAAAGCCCCAGAGAACAGACAGTCTTCAAGCTGGAAGACGGTGGGATCTGGTGACAGTGGCAGTGAGGGTGGAGAGAGCCAGGGCCCAGGGGACTTCATGGAGGAACCCTGAGACGGAAGCAGGGCACCCCCTCCCTTCGTGTGCTTTGAGGAAGCGGGTTGTAAGAGAGGAAAATGGCAAGGTTGCGGTTTGGGGGTTCTGAGCAACCTTCAGTTTTTCATAGTGAGGTACGACCGAGGTTTCTTTACCTGCTTCTAGAAAGAGGCGTAGCCAGACCTGCGTTGTTGGAAAACCAACAGACTGAGGCTCGGGCCGGTGGGAGGGAGCGGCCCGGTGCTCGCGGGAGTGACGGCCAGCCGTGTTTGGGGTGTTTGCCTCGGGTGAGAAGTTCCCACGTCTTTATTTCTCTGGGCTTGGAGAACAGACTGCATTCGGTGCTGGGAACCAGAAGCTGAAGCCGCTGCAGAGCTGGGAGCCACCGATGATGTTAGGGAGCCCAGAGCGGAGGTGCAGGCCAGTGAGCCGCCCCAGCCCTCCCCCCCAACTTACACATCTGTGGGGTGTGAGGTGGGGAGACGACCTTCTAGAGCCCAGCTGGGCCAGAAGGCGAGGAGACGGGTCTGTGTACGAGGTGACCCTGACTTTGAATTGCACCTCTGCCCCTTGCCTAACCTGCGGCCTTGGGCAAACGACCTCAGAGCGTCAGTTTCCACGTCTTTGAAATGGGGGTCAGCCTGCCCCCGGCCACCAGAGGACTGCTGCGCAGACCGAATGAAATCATGCGCACAGGCTGCTTAGCCCGCTGCTGGCCTCATGTCCACATCCATCCATTCGCTGTCGGTAATCATAACGTCTCCCCGAAGCTGCCAGACCAGCGCCTGGCCTCCGAATTCAGAAATCCACTCAGTCGGAGAAACCGCCCCCAGCTGAAGCCCTGTCAGAGGGGGAGGGGACGCATGAGAGGACAGCCCTCCCAGGACAAGCGTGTGTACTTCCTGCCGGGTACAGTGCCCTTCCTGCCAGCCCGCCAGGCCGGGGCCGGCTTCCTCAGCCCCTGGGCCGTGAGAGGGCAGACACGGCTGCCTCAGGAAGGGGCCGCTCAACTCCTCTACCCTGGAGCCGGCCCAGGCACCCGTGGCTCCCCTGCCCTGCACCCTGCTCCCAGCTGGCCAGCAGCCCTGCTCTGGGTACCCGGCTCCTACTCCAGGCGTTTCTGGGTCATCTCACTGCCCAGCTTCTGATCCGTCCCTGCACCTGCCTACATCTGGGTCACCCGTCCCCGTGGCAGACAGATCTGCCCGTCTCTGTGGTCATCTCACTCTCCACGGTCGTGATCATCGTGTTCCGGACAGGAACTCGGATTAAGAAACCACCCACTTGTGCACTGACAGGCTCCCCACTGGGGTGCAGGGTGGCGCGGCTGCCGGCTGTGTGCCCGCACCCCTCCCCACTGGGTGGGCTCCTCACTGGCAGAACCCAAGAGTGTGCTGTGGTCCCTGCCAGGGCCGAGCAGCGAGCTCGACGGGCGCACCCGAGGCTCAGTGAGCGCCGTCGTGAACTACGCCGTGCTAGGCAGGGTAGGAATTGGTTTATCACTCGGCCTCCAGTCTTGACTGCGACCTTGAACGAGTTGCTTAGCCTCTTCAAGCCGCCAGGTACTCATCCGCAAAATGATGCAAAAATAGTTCACATGACATCCTTGTGAAGATTAGCAGAGCGTTGGAGAACAAAGGGCTTAGTTTGGGAAAGTGCCCGTGAGCCATCACAAGTGGTCTCGGAGGCTCTCGCTACTGCGAGTTTTACTTCATTGCCGTTGTTGTTAAAGTGATTTCACGTTGGTTTTTATCCGCTTGTTTCGCAGTAGAGCCTTGCAAAGTAGTGGAAGCAGGTGCGGTGTCCATTTTACTAAGGAGCAAACTAAGGCTCAGAGAAAGGCCGTTTGTCTACAGTCACGCAGCCTGGCTTGACTGGCCTCTCCTGGTCTGTCGGCACCTCCGGCAGTAAGGCAGATTATTTTGGAGTATGACATGGCCACCGGCCTCTGGGAACAGACTCCTGTACCTTCAAAGGGCAGCAATATTACTCAGCCGGGTCCAGTGTTCACGGTTATCTGGATCATCACTTCTCACGTGGAGGAGAAAGCCGTGATTTATTAAGCGAACCGGCCGCGCTCCTCCAGGGGTGATGCAGAGTTTTGCCTCCAGCCCCCTCCCCTGCTCCCCAAAGAAACAAAATCAGAGAACAAAACCCCCTGACAAGATGTATCGTGTTCTATTGCATGATGGGAAGGAACGTCAAAAAGAACGTCAGGGGTCTCGCCGATGGTGATGCTCTGTTAGGGGTAAAGGAGGAATGACTTATGGGCCCTCATCTCCCACGTAGCAGATAGAGTTGGTGGACGTGTTTCTTGCTTCCAGATCTCCTGGTTCAAACCCAGCAGTTGGCTTCTGAGGGCCTGGGCCGGGAGCGGCTACCAGTTGGATGGATAGAAATGAAAGGGCGAAGGCCCGGGAGAGGAAGGGTAGGGAAGCACGTGGAAGGGTAGGGAAGCACGTGGAACGTAGGGAGATGCAGGAGGGCAGGGTGCCGCGGGAAGAGAACCACCTCGGAAGAGGTTTTCGGGGCGCGTGTTGACAAGCAAAGGCCAGGAGAATCTCCGTGCATAATAGCTAGGCTGCTCCCTAGGACCAGCAGGTGCAGAGTGGGGTAGTTACCTTCTCTGCGCGCTTAGCGCCCCAGTTGTGCGCCAGGAGCTGAGAAACGGAGGCCACGGAAGGTGGGCGACACCTGGGGGACAGCTGTAGTTTGGAAAAGCCCCGCAGTTGCAAGCTTGCCAGGTCGGGGCCAGGAATCCCGCGCAAACGAATGAAGGTAAGCACAGCAAGCCGCGGGTGCCCGACGGCAAGGTGGCTAACCCAGCTTGGAGTGTGGAAAGGAGTACGTTAAAGAAAACATCTCGGACGGGTGACACGTGAATGTTTCTGTTCGTTCTCTCACTCAGGAAACAGGAACTGACTTTGTCCCACGCGGTAAGCCGCGTGCCAGGTGGTGGTGGCGGAGTGACACGTAGCACGGGCACACCTGTGACCCCCGGGAGTTATCAGGCCAGTGGCGCATGCTGTTTGGGAGCACAGGGAATTCTGGGCAGTGGCGGGGACCGGCCTTGTCGAGGCGGCCGGCAAAGCTGTCCCTGGGAAAGGCCGTCGATACTGAAATCTAAAGAGTGTGTGGACAGCACAGAGGGAAAGAGGACGGTGCCAGCTGGTGATGGGAGGGAGGAAGGTCGGGGTTGCAATTTACACGGATCCCTCCGGGGGCCGCCAAGAGCAGGGAAAGGCATCAGAGGAGGTGGGAAAGGCAGGTCCAGCCAGGAGGCTGGGGCGGTGAGCAGCTCACCTTAATTCTTCTTTCAGACAACAGGGGCTGAAAAGAAAGTTCCATCCCGGGTGCTCGCATTTGCTGTGACACTGAGCCCCAACTGCTGTGGCTCAGGCCACTTGGCGTGTCGTCTGTGGCCACATCCCGCCCCCTCGGCGAGCTCCAAATAGAATCTATTTATTGTCGACACCAGGCGCCTTTAGACAAATCGTGGGTCGGTCTGGAACTAAATCCTGTTGACCTTACATCTAAAATAGCTCCTTGAACCTCCCATATCTCCTTTATCCCACAGCCCTGCCTTAGTTCTGGCCCTCCTCCTCTCTGGGCAATCACCCACACAGGCCGATCTTTCGTTTTATTATCGTGAGGATTAAAAGAAAAAAAAAATGAAACCCAAGTTAGTTAACATATAGTGTAATAGTGACTTCAGGAGTAGAGTTCAGTGATTGATCTCTCACATATAGCAACCCCGGTGTTCATCCCAACAAGTGCCCTCCTCAATGCCCATCCCCCATTGACCTGTCTTTCTAAGTTGCAAGTTGATCGTGTTTTATCACCATTGCCGGCAGCGTAAAGCTTACTTGGTGATTGCATCGGTGAGCTTTCCCTGCCTAACAGGCAGCTCCAAACCTTAGTGCCTTAAACAGCAAACACTTGTTATCTCTCCTGAATCTGTGGGTTGATTGGACGCTCCTTGTGGTCCCCGCAGCTTGGCTGGGACTCAGTGGGGTGGTCCACGCACTGGGCAGGGAGCGGGGGGGGGGGGCAGCCGGGCTGGCTGGGATGCCTGGAGCCTCTCCCATGGTGTTTGTCCTCCTCCAGGGGACCAGCTCAGGGGCCAGTGTGGCCCCAGAGTGATTCCTAGCAGCGAGGAAGGGGAAGTTTTGGGCACAAGCGCCTTTGAAGCTTTTTGTCTTTTGTTATCGGCTCACTGGCTAAAGCAAGTTACATGGCCAAGTTCGGATTCAGAGGGTGGAGAAGTGGACCTCAGTTCACGTGGGGAGAGGGAGCAAAACCACTCTGCAAAGGAGCGTGCGTACACAGTGGCCAGAGAAAATGGGAGGGGCCGTTACCGTACGCACCTGTCCTGGCGGCCAAGATGAGGACAGTAGAACCAGACAGAATGGGGGTGTCGCCTTGGGGGCCGCTCTCTACCCCTCACTGCCTTTGTCATCTTGTTCAGGGTTGCTCACAGGAGCTCTCCCAGCTCCAGCTGCCCATCCATTGAATGGGAATGATCCTGGAGACCACCCCAGGGATTTCGTGAGACAACGTGTGGTCGGTACATCTCTCAGTGCTTGGGGCACAGTAAGAACTCAACTGTGGGTCTCTGTTCTTACTCAAGGGTGAGGCCTTCCCAAACCATCTCCCACCCGGCCTCCCTGGTGCATCCTAGCCCTGATCTCACATACATTTTTCTTTTCTCGTCTTCCTCAGAGACCCTTTCCCCAACCCTTTTCTTTTTGCCAAAAGGCGTTTCACTTGAGCAAGGAGCAGCTAAAACGATCCATCTGGCCTCCTACTGGGCTGGTCATTTCTCCCTTCGCTCTGCCAAATATCATTCACGTCCTTGTATCGTGTTGCCATGAGATGCTTATTTATTTTTCTGTCCTCTCCACCAGCCTGAGCTTCTTAAAGGCGTGAACTATGGTTTACTCACCTTTCTGTCTCTGGTGCTTGGCTGTGTGCACTGAACGGGATAGGTGTTTCTTTCAAAAAAAATACTTGACGCATAAATCACTGGGTGGGTGTGTAGGGCATTGGGCGAATGCCTTTTAATCGTCCTGAGTCATTTTCAAAAGACCACGAATGAGCAAAATGTCAAAAGTGACTTCAACTTTTCTCCTCTTCCTCTTCCCTTCCAGTTGGGACCGTTTTCAGACTCCACCTTTCTGACCTGGAAATGCCAGAAGTGACTATCATCGCCAGGGGCTGTGGCAAGCAAACGTTTTGAGCTTTGTGGCCAGGACCGGAAGTGGACAGTCCCTGGGCATACTTAGGTAAATGACTGCCCTCTTCCCCTTGCACGAGTGAGAGGTATTGTCTTTTCTGGTTTCTTCCGTAGAATAATCTTGAGTCACGGAGGAGAGATGTCTTGTCTTGATCTCTTTATAATTTGGCCTGCCCTCCCCGGGGACATTCCGTTAAGAGGGAAGGCTTTCTCCTAAAGGGAAAAATGTAGGACCGTTAGGATATCAAGTGACCTCTTTTTCTTGAAAGGAAAGCCTTCTGTGTTTTCATTAAGCAAGTACTTAAAAACCGGATTGGGAACAGCCTCGTAAGACCAATGCCTGCCATCTCAAAGAAGGTCTGGAATGATGCTGTGCTGGAGCGAGCATCAGCAAACAACTATGACCCACAGGACAAAACTGGCCTGGCCATTTTTTATAAATAAAGTTTTATTGGTACCCAGCCACACTCCTCTGTTCAAGTATGTCTGTGGTTGCTGTCACAGCACACCAGCAGTGGTGACAGAGGCTGTGTGGCCTGAGAGCCTGAAATATTTAGTCTGGTCCTTAATGGAAAAAGCCTGCCAGGCCCTGGACTAGAGTTAAGCTGTCCACAGGTAGCCACTCCATATACAGCTATTTAAATGTTCATTCATTAAAATTAAACAAAATTAAAAATTCAGCCCTCACTCAACACTCACCACATTTCAAGTGCCACATGTCACCACATGTGACCCACGGCTACCATTTTGGACCGTGCACATTGAGAACGTTTCCATCAGTGAGGAAGGCGGGCTTGGGGAAACTGATCGCCCTGCCCTGGTCTGTCTCTCTTCGATCTGCCAGTGTTTAACTCAGCTTGGATATCATGGCAACCACTGTGGAAGAAGGAAGGTGGGTGCATGTATTTGTGCGTGTGTGGCTGTTCTATATGATTATTGGTGAGGACATCTATATCTGTGTCTACCTGCCTGTCTATAAACATGGAATTGCTTTTAAAATTTCTTTGGACAGCCAACCTGTGGTTGCTGTATATAATTCCATGTAAAAACTAAGCCGCTTGGACCTTAGGATTTATCGGTTTTATATATACAAATAGGTCGATACAAATAGGAGCCTTTCTATGGTCGTAGGAAGGTCAGACACAGTATGGGGTCTCCTGAAAAGGGGAAGAAGCAATGGCCATAGTGTCTCCATAGGCTGAAGATAGGGGCAAGGGAGGTGAGAAACGAAGAGAGGAGGAAAATGAGCTAAAGGTATGATTTCTGTGAGTCTTGAGAGAATGAGGAGTGATGGGGACAAAAGATGATAGGGAAAGGACTGTGGGTTTACTTTTAAAGAACGTGTTACACACATTAATGATGATTGGGACCTTGTCACATCCCAGAAATGGTCTGAGCACAGAAGACCCTTGGGGAGAAGCTTGGACTTGGCAATAGTCCCGCCATCTTGGATGGGTCAGGACTGGGGGTATAATAGGAGGTTCCTCTTATCGAATAAGGCAGTGCAATGCAGAATAAGAGGCCCAGTCACTGAGATGCCCAGTGTTTACGGATGGGTCTGAAGAGGGAACAGAGAAGAAACTCTAGGTATCCAGGAGGTCTATGGGCAAAGGCCCTAGGTTGTGTCTTTAGGAGCTGGGCTTAGTCGACCTTGGGTTGCCCAGGAACTAGCAAGAACAAAGCAGAGATTCGGACGATGGCAAAAGATTGAACTGATATGTGTCCGTACGTGTAGATCTGAATGGGCCCTACCTCTCTTCTCTTGGTTGGTCTTCAAACTCAACACCGTTGCAGGTGAGGGCTGGAAGCACCTGAAACGGGTGTTTCCATGATGGACCTTCAGACGATGGAGTTGAATGCAGATATGAAGTAATTAGAAGTCGCAGTAAGAAAAGGTATTGAGTTTTGTGTAGTTAGTATCAAGCACGTCAGGGATAACAGGGGTGATGGTGATGATACTGACGGCGATAATATCATCTATCCATTTTCAGCTTATTATGTGCTGGGTACACTGTTCTGGTAACAACGATATTATAAGAGCTTCAGATTATTGTGCTAAGCACTATATTCACTTTTTCTCAGTATGTGAACCCAGGGTATTCTTTTCAATTGATTTTTTGTCAATTACTTTGTCTTGATATAATTGCAAATTTACAGATAAGTTGCAAAAAACAGCCCCCCAAAATTCCCGGGGACCATTCACTCGGATTCCTTAAGTGTTAACATTTTATTATTTTTGTTCTAGCCTTTCCTCTCTCCATTTTTTCCTAAAATCAGAAAATTCTTACAATGACGATACAACTAAGGCAGAAACTTAACATTGATTTGTTACTATTATCTGATCCTTAGACCTTATTCAGATTTCAGCAGTTGCCCTCTGCGAGGTCCTTCATAGCAAAAGGAAGCCCATGTGGTATGTGTCCTTCTTGGAAAACTTCCTTAGCCTTACATTTCGTGACATTGTTGACATGTTCAAGCCAATTATTTTTCGGACTCTCCCTCAGTGTTTGATGCTGCCTCGTGATCCGATTTAGATTTTATGCTTTTGCCAGGCATCCCACAGGGTGTCCTGAACGCCTCACATTGGAAGGCTGATGCTGGGCTGTCCCATTCCTGCATTGTTGGTTTTATCAGTTGGTTAAGGATGGAATCAGCAGTTGGTCAAGGAGCCTTGGATCCTTTCGGTGGAGAATGGCATCTAGAAATATCCTCTGGTCACAAGATGTGTCCATTGCTACTGAGGTGGCATTGCCTCCAGGCCCTCTGAGCAGGCAGAGCTGAGAAATGGGCAGTGTGTGTGTGTGTGTGTGTGTGTGTGTGTGTGTGTGTGCATGTGTATACATATACATTTGTCATACATATACACACATCCGTATTTATAGACATGTGTATACACATCTGTATATACACCCGTGTACGTCATATGTATGTGAATATCCATACATAGGTACATCATCGAGATCGTTTCTAAATCAACTGATGTATTAAAAACACCACGAGCGCACACGGGAGATGCTGGCTACAACGTTCTTGATACCCACATCTGTCTTCCTGACGCTGAACAGTCACCCAGGCCCAGTGCCAATACCACAGACCATCCCATTTATTAAACTATGGATCAGGCCCTGTTCCAAACTCTTCCCTTACCGTGACCACTCATAACAGCCCAGTGGCCCAAGTACGGATGAGGAAACGAGAAAGGAGAATTAACTTACGCAAAGCGACACGGCTGCTAAATGTGGCAAGTTTACAGCGGGCGCCTGTTTGCCTGTTGGCACTGGACCAGATGGCCTGGGGAGACCCCGCTGCCTCGGATGAAAAGCCGAGCCAAAGGCGGGGCAAGTGTTCGTCCCCGTGGATCCAAGACCGCTGACACCCAGAGCAGCAGGAAGGCGACAGCACGGTGGTGGTCACTTCCTTCACTCCCCAGGAAATGTTTACAGGCGGCGTCCCTGATGGAGTCGCGAAACACACAACAGGGTGTGCAGAGATGCACATGGGGTGCAGGAGCGTGCAGCCGTGGGGGACTGTGTATGTGCGCACGAGCGTTTTCGTGGGGGGAGGGGTGTTGTGTGGCTGCTCTCCCGGGCTTGCAAAGACCTTGATCAGGTTGAGGGTGTGAATGCGGAAGTCGGCGTCTCTGGGGGAGAGGGCATTTCCTGTCTTGCAGTGGGGGTATTCCTGGCCCAGTTGCTTAAGCTCAGAGGCTTTTGTATCCCTAGCTCCCAGCAGGACGATGGTAGGTTGTGAATTTGACGAATGCTAGTGTAAATAGCGTGTGCGTTAACGACGATTCCTGAGCTCTTTCTATGTGCCGGGCACTGTCCTGGGCAGACAAAGGGAGCTCACGTCCTAGCAGAGAGTGGGGAAGAGGAAGAGACTGGCAGTAAGCAGGCACCTAACCATGCGGGCGGCAGGGCGGGGGGACAGGTGGGGATGGGTGTAGGATGCTGGTCCAGGAGGAGCTGTCGGTGGAACCCAGTGACACCGCCCAGAGGAGAGCACAACAGTGAAGGTGAGGAGGTCCCCGATCGGAGGACCCACGGGGACTCCTCCCTGGCGTTCGCTCTGGAAAGCCAGGCCCGTTTGCTCCAGTGTATCTTTTCAGGCTCGAAGAGCCATGTAAGTGGGCATTATCCCTCAGGACTCAAGCATTTCCTCCAAAAACATAAATGTTATCAGCGGGCCCAGAGGCGGACTGGAGGCGAAGGCAGCCTCACTAAATAAGAGGCAGTGTTGGTGGTCAGAGATACGGACAGCAGTGAGACCCAGATGGAATTTCTATTGCTGATAACCTTTAAGAGAAGAGCAAGGGTTGGGGAACAGGGGCTGTTCCCCTGGAAGAGAGGAGACCCGGGGGCCCTGGCTTTGAGCATCTGAAGACTGGCCAGCACCTTGTACCCGACGATTTTAAGGAGGGCGTCCTAGCGGAGTGAGTAGAATTAGCAGAGAGGTTTCGGTTCAGGCTGTGTTTTTCCTTCTCACCCATGCGTTCGTTCGTTCATGCACACATTGATTCATTCATTCATTCATTCATTCATGCAGCAGACGCTCTGGGTCCCTGGCATTGTGCCAAGCAGCCAGCCTGGGTGACGGGTGGGGAGGGAGGACAAAAGGGGAAGACAAGAGCTCTGTCCCTTGAGATATTAATACTTTCATGGGAGAAGCAGACAAATGAACAAGTCAAGAGTGTGCGCACTTTCAGTTCTGAGTGTGGGGAGGCCTGAAGCTAAAACAATTTGGGAGTTCTCTTTGAGAAATAACGATACGAATTATGAGTTTCAAGTGAAAGACAAGCCCCAGCTAAGTGGGGTGCTGCCAGGGGCTGGGGCTTAAGCTTCCCGGGGCCGGGACCTCCTGCGGCGTGGGTGAGAGTGCTCTCTCTCCCGGGGTACCCGGAGCATAGGGGGTGCCTTACAGCAGGAGGCTGGACAGAGCTCGGCAGAAAGGCTGGCTCCTTAGGTCCCCCAAGCCCTTGTTCTTGGGCTAATCCGTTAGGGCTAAAGACCTTTCTCTTCTTAGACTTTCAAAGGCAATTTCCTTGCCGTCTACAAGGGATCTGTCTACCTTATGATCCCACTTCCAGAACTGTTTTCTAAGGAATCACCTGAACTTCGCGAGTATAAGTGCTGACAGACTGTTTGCCAGAAGGTCTGACTGCGGGTCACGTGCTCTCCTAAGAGCCCTGCGCATTGACACATTTAACCCCCCACAGCCACCCTGGGGGCTCCCTGCTCTGTTTCACCAGAGATGGGACCAGACCGAGGCACAGAGTGGCTAGGTAACTTAACCGCGGATGCACAGCTGTCAGCAGGTGCGGGAGCTGGGCTTTCAAGCCACGTGGTCGGCCTCTGGAGCCCAGTCCGCTTGCTGTGGTGCCCGTCCATCCATGATCCTCGCTGCCTGATTCCTTTATAGCAGCGCATCAGAGACAGCCCGAGTGGCCAAGGTTAGGAGAAGGGGCCAAAGTACGGTCCCAGAACTCGTGGGTTGTGGATTGATCCACACAAGGAGCTTTAGCGACAGACACATCACAGGGCTTGATTGCAGGTGCGGAGGTGGAACACAGAGAAAACGAGAGTAGACGTTAACTGCGTGTTAACAGTGCTTGAAACTCCCTCTCAGCTTCCCCCCCACCACCCCCCGCCCTTCCTGGACAGGCTCATTCGCAGGTAGTTTCTGAGTGCCCGACACTGGAGACGCAGCGGTAAGGAGCTGAGACCTGGTTTCTGCTCTCACGCCGCTTACAGGGCAGGCTTCTGCGCTCTCCCTCTGCTCGCACTTGTTCCCAGCACCTTGCACGGCGTATCTTCCCGCAGCCCCCATAGATCCCTCACTGGTCCTGGTGCCCTTGGAACCAGTGTCTCCCTGCACCTGTTACCTCGTTTGTAAAACGGAGCGGGGGACCCACACACCCTCTGGCCTTGGGAGTGCACACTCCTTACAGTTGTTGAGGGAGGCGCACTTTGCAGGCATCATTAGTATCTTCTAGAAAGGTCAGGCACCCACAGCTGAGACCGGGGCAGTTGCAGCAGCGCAGGGGCCTCCCTGGGTGCTCAAAGATCCAGTTCTGGTCGACGGCCAGGCTGGAAGGGGGGAAGCAACAAGCCACAAGCCTCACCCCAAGCTCGCTGTGACCCCGCACCTGCCAGCCGCGGGCCCTTAACCTGCTGAGCCTCGTCGTTCCCTTGAGAAGATGCGGCTGGTCCCGCCCGGCAGGCGAGGTGGACCCCACAGGGATACGAAAGCTCCGAGGGTTCACTGGAATAGATCTCAGGGTGGACTGGGCCTGGCGCCTCCTCCGTCTGTCTGTCTCCGGCTCTGTGACCTGGATGCCCGTTTGTAAGGAAGACAGTGGAGCACCCACCTGCCTATCGGGGTAAGAGGGTGTGCAGAAAGCGGGGCGCGGTGCCTGGCCCGTGACCAGTGCTGACCCCTCACGTCTGTGGTTACTCATAGCTGAGCCAGGGCGGGGGGCCGCGGGTGAGCCGTGAGGCTGTAGCAGAATTTCTTCCACGGGAGGGTGGACGTTCTGGGGTAACCACTGCGGCCAGGCCCCGTGGCCTTGATAGTACTCGTGCCACAAGAAGGGGGGCCACCAGATGCGTGGAAGTTTTCTATGTGATTCTGGAAAGCCAAGCCCCCAGATTGAGTTGGCCTCAAATGACTGATGTTTATTCCACTCGTGCCTGGATGGTAAACACTTGGGCATTCACCAATAACCTTTGTTCCTAAAGGGCATTCAGTCATGTCCTCCCTCTTTTCAGTGTCCACGTCCCTAATGGCCCTGGGACAGAGTCCACATTCCACAGAAGGACACAGCTCACCATGACCCAGGCCCCACCTGGGACCCTGGCCTTATCACTGCCCCACCCCACCTTCTGTGAACCACAGAGTAATTTTAAGAATACTATTCAGAGTATTAGAATGGTTTTTTTTTTCAATGTTGATTTATTTTTGAGAGAGACAGAGTACAAGCAGGGGAGGGGCAGAGAGAGAGGCGGACACAGAATCCGAAGCAGGCTCCCGGCTCCGAGCTGTCCGCACAGAGCCCGACGCGGGGCTCGAACTCACGAACCCTGACATCATGACCTGAGCCCAAGTCGGACGCTCGGCCTGCCGAGCCACCCAGGCGCCCACGAGTGTAGACTGTTAAGACAGATAGTCTGAGTCTAAGTCACACTTAACTTGCGTACTGTACCGTGTTGGGCAGGCCACTTAACCTGTCTTGATCTGCATTTCCTCGTCTGCAGAATGGACGCAGAAGATGTCAGTGATGCGAGCCTCATAGGGTGCTGTGTGAGCATTAAATACGTTAATATATGTAAAAACGCTTAGGACCCTTCTGGACACACAGCAGTCCTAACTGCCGGTGCTGTGTGTCAAGTACCCTTCTGTGTCAGTCTCAGCCTTCAGACTGCCTGGGGCGCTCCCCTGGGCCCTGCTGCTCTTACTGAGCCCCCGGGGACATTGCCTCTGACCAGAGTCAGTGTTGTGGCGGGGCGGCCCTCGTTAGGGTTAGGGTTGCAAATACCTCTCAGCAGCAACTATGGGGAAACCTTGGGAAACAGTAGGGTTTATTATTTACCAATGCTTGAGGGTACACAGCACCGCCCGGGGGGCCACACGGCGAGGTCACCGGGAGAGAGAGGGACAGAGAAGGAGTTCTGCCTTTATTGGGGTTGAGGGTGGGACACTATGTTTGTGCAGCTTTCCTCTTTATTGATGAGTTTATTTATTTATTTATTTATTTATTTATTTATTTATTTTAACGTTTATTTATTTTTGAGACAGAGAAAGACAGAGCATGAACAGGGGAGGGGCAGAGAGAGAGGGAGACACAGAATCTGAAATGGGCTCCAGGCTCTGAGCTGTCAGCACAGAGCCCGATGAGGGGCTCGAACTCATGGATCATGAGGTCGTGACCTGAGCCGGAGTGGGACACTTAACCGACTGAGCCACCCAGGCGCCCCTATTGATGAGTTTAAAACGTAGAAGCAGGAATTAGGGCACGGGAGGGGAAAAGTGGGGTCGCTCGAGCCTTCAGTTACATCGGCACCCAAGGCTTTCTAAAAGCGGAACTTGATGGGTGGGGCGGCCTCTTGTTTAGGTTCTGTAGCTGGCCTCGCATTTCTTTGAGACGGATGTCTTTAAAGCGTTTAGGCAATCAAAGCTTAACAACAGGTGCCATCACGATCGATCGAAAAAGCCAGTTGTCAGGTACTTGAACTACAGATAGTAGACACAGATGGGGCTATGGCTATAGATACACGTATGCAGATACAGATATATTCTATGTTTATCCTAAATAAATTCACTCTCCATGCAGCCTCCAGGACTTGGAACTCTCGGTTTGCATATGCACATCTCTCCACCTAGAACACCCTTCCTTCTCTTTGTACCTTCTTTTTTTAAAATTTTTTTTTAACGTTTATTCATTTTTTTTTTTTTTTTTGCGAGACAGAGACAGACTGTGAATGGGCGAGGGGCAGAGAGAGAGAGAGAGGGAGAGAGGGAGATAACAGAATCCGAAGCAGGCTCCAGGCTCTGAACTGGCAGCATAGAGAGCCTGACGCGGGGCTCAAACCCACAGATTGTGAGATCGTGACCTGAGCCGAAGTCGGATGCTTGATTGACGGAACCACCCAGGCGCCCCCTCTTTGTACCTTCTTGTTTAAATCCTCCCTCTTCAGAACTCAAGGGTCACCCCTTCTGGAAATCCTTCCCCCTAGCCTGTCCCACATCCTCCCCCTGGATCCCCAGGAATACCCCTGTATGTGTCTTGACCACACTGCCTGCCATGCATGGCCTGTGCGTGTTTTCCCCGTTAGATTGGCAGCTCCTTGGGGAACAGGACTGTGATTCGCTCTTCACGGGGACTTAACTGAAAACCCACCCGTGCCGGGCACGTCTCTGTGTCTGCAGGGCCGAGAATGGATACGTGAAGGCAGGCACAGGTGACCACTTGTGCCGGGCGCACAGAACCAGCCCCGGCTGCCGGTTTGCAAAACATGCTAGGTGACCACCCTCTGGGCTACTCACAGGCTTGGGTGCCCTTGGGGATTATTTCTCTCTTCTTCAATACCCCCCAGGAATCAACCAGCCCTCCACACTTCTTGTGACTTCTGCTTCCAGCTTTCGGAGTCCTGGAAATGAGGGATCCTACATCTGGGGGCTCAGTGGTCCTTTAACTTTGGGATTAGCCGCTATCTCCGTGCTGCCTACAGCTCAGCCTGTGTGCCAGCACGAAGAGCTGCTGATTATAGATGTACATGCCTCAGGTTAAGTTAAGCAAACACACCTGCCGCAATAGCCAAGTGTACTTTCTGATCTGCATAATGCGGAGGAAGAAGAAGGACGTGGGAAGGGACCAAAGCCAGCCCGTCCGAAATCCATTTGGCAGGCACCGTCTTGCGGACCGTGTAAGTCCCAGGGCTGTGCCACCGTGTTGCTCAGCAGTCTTCACGTAGGCACTTCCTCACGGGCACTGAAAATGTCCTCTGTGTTGGGAGATTGGCCATCAGGAAAAGAGAAGGAAGGGGAGGCTTTGGGGCAGGAGGGATGGACGTGTTCATTCTGTTGGGTGAATAGAATGGAATCTCTGCACTTCCAAAGCACAGCAGAGGTGCAGTCACTTAACTGGAACCTCCTCGAGGGCAGGGGCCCTGTCCTTCCCTGTTGCGTCGTCAGTAATTGGATGGGGTTGGGGGTCTCTCAGGGGGCGCTTCTGGAGTTGACACGAACAATTGTCGCATTGTGTGGTTGTGTAGTGTTTCATCAAGTGGTAGTACTGTGTGGCTTAACCATTTCTTTTGTTTTAATGTTTATTTATCTATATTTAGAGAGCGCGCGCACCTGAGTGCAAGTGGGGGAGAGGCAGAGGGGGGCAGAATCCCAAGCAGGCTCCGTGCTGATCTCAAGAACCGTGAGATCACGACCTGCGCCAAAATCAAGATTCGGATGTTTAACCGAGGAAGCCACCCAGGTGCCCCAAGCATTTCTGTTACTGCATATTTCTGTAGAATACATGCATATAATATATGTATATATGTGTATATATATATATATATATATAATATATGTAATATATCATTATCATCATCATGGTTATAAATAATATTTCGGTGAGCATCTTTATGCTTTTAGCATTTTCCTTCATTTGAACTATGCTCTTCAGATAAGTTCCCAGGACAAAGATCCTGAAAATGTTTTTGCCACCTGTTACCAGCTGTGATTTTGTTTCGGAACAAAGAGAGGAAGGCAGACTGGGGGACAAGAGCTGAAAGCCCATCCCTGCTGGGGCTAGGGAAAACCAGGGCCTGGATGCAGCAGGAATGGGGTCTGGGGTTGGCAAGGGAGTCTCCTTTCAGCTGGGCTCTGCTTCCAGGTCCAGGAGGAAGGGGGGAGGGGAGGAGATGCAAATGAGGAGACAGGAAGTCCAGACAGAGAAACCTGCTTCTGGTAGGAGAGAGAGGGGGTCCTGGGGCCCCTCCTTTCTTGGGAGCAGTGTGCCCCATGATGGGGGAAGGGAGGGCACTCTGGGCCATGTGCAGGTGGGACTGGAGCTTGTGAGGTGCCTGGTTCATCTGTAAAACTGGGGTGTCGGTAATTCACAGGGAGAAATGTATTTCTGCTGCACAAACAGAGATCCTGACATTCTGGGCGCCTGCGACATCTGCAAACCCTTTGCTCTGGTTTCTGGGCACCGTGGGCTTCAGGACATTTGTGGAACTCCGGGGTTTGAAGGTTCCACAGGTCTTGAAGCTCAGAGTGCCATTGGCCTGGGAGGGGCACAGAATGCCCACATACTGTGGAAACCGGGGGGGGGGGGGGGGGGGGGAATTCCAGAATCCCCTGGGAATCCAGAGAGCTCTGGCTCCAAAGTCATCCCTCTGAAATAAAAATAGTCAAGAAAGACAAAGAACGCACGGGAACCCACCCACAGCAAGAAGAGGCATATTGGCTGTCACAGCATCTGGGGACCCTTCGGGAATTTTGCACGTAGGGGCCCGGGGTGCTCTACATCCTGCACGGACAGTCCTTCACGGGCAGGAAGGGTCGGCCTGTCCCAACTGCCAAGTGCAGCCTCCCCAGGACCCTGCGGGATGCTGGCGTGGGGCAGCGTGGCATGGTCCATGGTTCATAAACTGCCTGTGTTCAGACTCCTTTTCATTAAGGACTTCTTAAACACTACTGATGGTCCCAAAGAGCATTTGTTTACGTGGCTTATATCTGCTTGTTTTTTTTTTAAGTCTTTATTTATTTATTTTGAGAGAGCGCACAAGCAGGGGAGGGGCAGAGAGAGAGGGAGAGAATCCCAAGCAGGCCCTGAGCTGGCAGCACGGAAGCCCCATGCGGGGCTCGATTCCGTGAACCATGAGATCGAGACCTGAGCCAAGATCAAGAGTCAGACACTTAACCGATTGAGCCACCCAGGAGTCCCAACACGGCCGATGTCTGTTAATATGTTCCAGGTTGGTTATTAAAATTGAGTTGTGCTTTTCATATGTATTCCTTCATTTAAAAATAACAATAGTAGGGGCACCTGGGTCGCTCTGTGGGTGAAGCATCCGACTTCAGCTCAGGTCATGATCTCATGGTACATGAGTTTGGGCCCCGCGTCGGGCTCTGTGCTGACAGCTCAGAGCCTGGAGCCTGCTTCGGGTTCTGTGCCTCCCTCTCTCTCTGCCCCTCCCCTGCTTGCGCTCCGTCTCTCTCTCTCTCTCTGTCTCTCTCTCTCTCTCTCTCAAAGAAAGAAAAATACATAGAGAAAATAAAAATAACAATAATAAATTAATCGCATGGTAGCACAAATATGAAAAACAACTACTTTCCAAAACAGAAAAGTAGTGAGAAGACTGGTATGGTTTTACAAATCTCTTCAGTGTCTTAAACGAAAGCAGCTGGGTTCTCCTCTCTGCTTCTGCATTTGATCTGCGGTAAAATCCCCGTCACTCACCTCTGGGAAACTCCCCTGTACCTTTGTGAGAGAGGGAAAAGGAAATGACATCTTAATATCATTATGAAAATGGTTTGGCATCATGAACTCCCTGGAAGGGCCTTGGTGACCCCCAGCGGTCCCGGGAACATAATATGAGAAGTGTGGGTGCAGAGGTTAAGAGTATAGCTTTTCAAGCAGGCTGCCATGGGAGGGGGGCTCTCACATCCCAGGTCCACTTGGAACCAGCTGAGTGACTTTAGAGAAGATACTTGACTTTTCTGTGCCTCACTTCCATCCTCTATAAAATGGGACAATAGGACCCATTTCATAGGATTGATATGGAAATTAAGCAGTGCCAGGCACATAGTAAACGCTTAGTGTGCTATATAACTTGGTGCACGTATACATATACATGCTATATGTGTGTATATATGTATATACTGTACATGAACATGCATACATTTGTGTGTATACTATATATAACACGTATCATATACATACTGAAGCCAATAAAGTATTTTTAAAGATACTACAACAAAAGTCACACGCTTCAAATTTTTCTTTAGTGTTGATTTATTTTTGAGAGAGAGAGACAGAGCCCAAGTGGGGGAGGGGCAGAGAGAGAGGAAGACACAGAATCCGAAGCCGGTTCCAGGCCCTGAGCTGTCAGCACAGAGCGTGATACGGGGCTCGAACTCACAAAGTGTGAGATCGTGACCTGAGCCGACGTCCGACACTTAACTGACCAAGCCACCCGAGCGCCCCCAAAGTCGCGCATTTCACATCATTTCTAAGAATCAGAATTTTAAACACAGCCATTTCTTAAGGCGGTATGTCTGTCCCCTTACTGGGGTGAGGGACCCTTTGGGCACAGCCATGGTTGTGCACAGGGAGCGCCCCACGGAGCAGAACCGTAAGGGCAGGACCCAGATGAGAGGTCAGCTGTGCAGCCCTAAGGCCGCCAGACTGCTGCTCCCCTCTGCTTTGCTTGCCTGGAGACCCGAGTGAGGGCTCGGTGACGACTTCTGACTGTACACCTCCTTTTCTCTTCGTCTGTTTGCTGGTGACGCAACCGTCTTCATTTGGCCGCCCAATTGAAAACATCTGGCCACTGGGCAAGACAGAAATCAAAGCAAGAGCCTGAAGTTCCCGGCCCAGGGATTTCCTGAACCCCCCGCCTGTACCTGATGGATAGCACCGTGCTCAGTCGGGGGCGCCTCGCATGCTGGGAGCCTTGTCCCAAAATACTTTTCCCTGGAAGTTCACGGTGTGAGCCTTACAAAGGCATATACATCCCGTTAGCCTTTGGAAATATGTGCGTAGGTTCAAAAAAATGAAAAGATAAAAGGTTGGCTTGGATTATGTCCCCATTGCATTGCACCTGTGTGAAGGCATCAGGGAGGTTTCGCCCTGAAGCCTTTTCCACCTGCTTCTGTGCAGATTGCTGCTCCCCACTCTGGCTCATTCATTAATTCAATTAACAAGTATCCGCCGAATGCTTCCCCGTGCCAGGTGGGCTTCAGAGAGCTGGGAATGCCTCCGTCAACAAGCAATCCCTTGTGGCGGAGGGGACTTCTGATAAAACTCCAAAGTTGGGAAATGGAGTCTCATGTTTGCAGGATGGTGAGAAGTGCTCAGAGGGAGTCATCAGAACGCTGCCGGTAGAGGGTGGCTGGGGCTGGCCACACTCCAGAGGCTTGGAGGAGGGGAGAGCCGTGTCCATGTGGCACCATGGGACACCATGTGTCCCCATGGGGGACAGCCATCGTCAAACCCTAAGGGGGCAGGAGCATACCTGGGGAATCTGAGTGGCAGACACCCTGGGGAGCCCCTGCAGAGCGAGTGAGGGGCTGGCAGATGGTCAGGGAGGAAGCGGGAAGGCCCGTCGTAGTGGCCTCCCTGGCCTTCGGGTGACCAACATCTCCAACTGTGACACCGTGCTTCTCAATGGACCGCAGTGACCTCCTATGGCTAATTCCCTAAGCTATTCGGATCACAACCTTGCCTCCTCTGGGAAACCACTCCTGTACCCATCTCGGGGCCCGGACCCCTCCTCTGGGCGCCCATGACATCCCACGTGGGCCTCTAGCCTCCTGTCCCCCAACTTCAGATGCAAGTTAATCTGCCTGCCCGTTGGTCTTCCCATCAGCTGGGTCTTTCAGTTGTTTGCCTGCCAAGTGGTCCTGAATTTCATGACCTCCTGCCTCTGTTGAGGAGCACCACCATCGACCCCCTAACATCGGACCCGCTAGGGTCCCCTGGGACCCTTCTCATCCTGTCTTCAAATGGAGCTGCTTCAGAACCCCGCTCGCGTTCTCCCCGGACCCCTCCCGGGCGCTCAGCCCGTGCTGCCTGGCATTTGGCTGTCGGATTCCCCTGCGAGATGCTAAATTCTACGGGGCAGGACGGGGTCCACGTCTGAAAGGGTGGCCTGCACTCCATGTGTGTTGCCTGCCCTGCGGCTGGAGAGCCGGGAAGTCCTTCACTGCCTGCTCTGGTCCATCAGGATGGGGACTGGCTGCTCAGGGTCTGCCCCAGAGGCTTTGGTGCCTGGTTCCCGAACACCTGTTGCCCCCTCCACCTGCCCCGTATGTACGTCCAGCTCAGCACCTGCAGGGTCCATGTGTCCTCACGTGAGCTGTTCCTCTGCCAAGAGCCCCCCACTGCCCCCTGCCATTTCTTCACCCAGCAAGTGTGTCTACCCAGCTCCTGCCATCCCTGGAAAACTCACTGGTGCCCCATCTGCTTTAGTGCTGGCCCCTGCCCCTCTGTTCCCAGTGGCACACCGTCCTTTTATCATGGTGGACTGAGGGGCTAATGCCCCAGAAGGATTCATGCGGCCCCACGCTTGCGGGGGCAGCAGATTTGATCTTTAAAGGGCCAGATAGTAAATATTTTCGGCTTTGTGGGCCAGATGGTCTCTGGTGTGACTGTTCAGATTCTGCCATCGCAGAGCAAAAGCAGCCGCAGGCAATGCGTAAGGTGAAGGGGGGTATCCTTGTGTTCCAGTAAGACTTCATTTACAAAAACAGAAGCCAGGCTTGACCCGGGGATTGTGGTTTACTGACCCTCGGTCTCGACTCCATCTAGGCTGTAGAGGGAAACAGCTGGATTAGCCTGTATGATGCACCGTATGCGGATTTTTGTGTCCCCCCCCCCCCACCCCCCCGCTGGATCTGGGCTCTTTGGGAATGCACGTTGGGTTGAACGGAGCTTTGCACCCTCAGTGACCAGCATGGTGCCTGGCACAGGGCAGGCAGCTGGGATACGCGAGTGGGTCGGTGAGCCAGGGGATGACTGTGTCACAGGTACTGAGTCTAGTCCTCTGGGCTAGGCCCGCGCCTTCCCTCCAGGCGTCTAAGCCGCCCCCCCCCCCCCCCGCCCCGGGCACTCAACTAAATCCCCTCCTCCAGGGGCACCATTTCTGGAATGATTTTATTGAGCTCCGGGTGGGGATGGGCACAGTCCTCTGGAGGTCGCCCTAGGAGGAGTCTACTCAGCCCTCTTGATCCTGACATCTGGGAATGCCTCTCTTCTGGAAGCCAGTGGGCAAACCCACAGATCTGTCCAGCCTTGACCAGGGCCCCCCTGGATTGACCTATCCGCAGAGCTGAGATGGGGGTTCGGGCAGGTAGAGCTTCCTATGTGCTGTTAGTCCCTGGAAAGGAGGCACCGAGCTGTGAGACCCACCAGCAGGCGAGCTGTTTCCTTCCTGCACCGCGATTGTCTCGGGCTCTGCGTGGGCCTTGAGTCCCCACGTACACCGAGGCAGAGCCCCATGTGCCCCCCTGCCACACTATCTCATTTAATCGTCATACCAGCCTATGCCCTGGGTAGTATCAATAAAATGAGGATTTTATTCGGGGCAGACCGAGTCATGGAAAAGTAACTTGCCCGAGCTCCCATCATCCAGGGGCAGAGGGAACCACATGGATCAAACAAGCTGCCTCTCCAGCCTCCGACACCACTGCACAGAGAACTGAAGCGATCTGCCCACGATCACACAGCATTTGTAGTAGAGGCAAGATTTAAAGCTGGGTGATTCGATTTCTAATCCGGTGCTTTATCCACAAGTCCGAACCCCTTCTTTGGCTTTTGACCTGTAAGTCAACAGAGCCAAGGTGCCTCCCTTCCCCTAGAGTAAAACAACCTCTCACCGCATCCTTTGCTAAGAAGCCACCTCTTCTCCTGGGGCTGACAGTGCAAACACACACCTGAGTTGGCCAGGATGCGTGTCCCGGGCCTGGGATCAGCTGGATCTGGGTTCAAGAATCAGTACTCAGGTGGGCTTGGGCAAGTCGGCTGGCCTCTCTGACCTTCTGTGTTCTCATCTGGCACCGGGGGCTGCATGGCCCACGTTGGCCGAGGTGCTCTGAGAACTGAGCGTGGTGATGTGTCCCAGTGTCCCCGCCCCCCCGACCCCATCACCGCGCCTCTGTTCCCGGGAGATGTGGCCTCCTGTCTCCGCTTCCTCACTTATTCCCGAAGCTTCTTCAGCCCGTCCGCACCGGGGAACTGCGGCACAGCCTGCCCACGGCATTCAGCTGCCAAACTTCAGCCCACGACCGCCTGTGAGTAACCACTCTGACCTCTGACCTCTGACCTCATCCTGGGCAGTGCTGCAAGTCCAGGAAACCACACCGGGCTGTTTCCACCCCGGACGCCATGGCAGCTCCCTTTTTTGTTCTTGCCCTGTCATCGCAGGCTTTTACAGTGGTTTCTCTGTGCCCGGAAGTCCCAGTATTCTCTCCGTTTCTCTCTGACGTGGAATTATATATCAGGAACCCACAGCGATTAGGCTCCTGGCCCCTCAGTGGATGCCTTTTTCTCTGGAGACGGATGTCTGGGTAAAAAGAAAGACATTAGGGGCTCCCGGGTGGCTCAGTTGGCTGAGAGTCCGACCCCGGCTCAGGCTGTGATCTCGCAGTTCGTGGGTTCAAGCCCCGCGTCGGGCTCTGTGCTGACGGCTCGGAGCCTGGAACCCGCTTCGGGTTCTGTGTCTCCCCCTCTCTCTGCCCCTCCCCTGCTCATGCTCTGTCTCTCTCTGTGTCTGAGTAATAAATCAATGTTAAAAAAATTAAAAGTAAATAAAATAGAAAGGAAGGCATTAGCTGGTTGAAGCCAACTATATGCTTAGACAGACCCTTTAATGAGACCTCCACAGGGATTTGCTGGCTCTGGATGTGGGGAGGCTTAACGTCTTCATCAACCAAGTCTTCTAGAACAATCTACAGGAACCCGGACCCTGGGTGCTGGCTGGGGAATGAATGATGGTAGAGTGAACAGCACGGGTGGGGGTGTCTGGCGTCCAGGGGACTCCAGGGCTGGACAGAGCTGTCAGCTCAGGAGACCAGGCCCGGGGTTTGCGTCCCGGCTGTACCACTTCCAGGCTGGGTGACCTTGGACAAGTTCTTAAGCTCTCTGTGCTTCAGATTTGCATCTGAAAAATTGGGATGAGTAAAACGTGTTCAACTCTCATTCAAGAGAGGTATTTTTTTGAGTGGTCAGCGATGCCTTACCTGGGGACAGCGCTGGCCCCACCGCAGGCCTTCGGGAGGTCCCGGGAATCCCCCGAGAGTAGACTGTGCATTTGACACGGAGCAGGGAGGGGGTCTGGCCGTGCGGATATCGGTCGATGGCCCGTCTCTTCTAAGTGCTCTGCGCGAACTCTTGGCCCCTCCAGATGTGGCTTGGAGGCAGGTGTCAGTTTCAGCATCCCCATCCCTGCTTTAGAGGAGGGAAAGGGCACAGAGATGCTGAGATCCTTGCCCAGGGGTCCCGGCAAAGATTTGCCAGAGCCAGATTCAGATTCCGGCGACTTGGCCCTGACTCCACGCGCTCACCCACCAGGCCTTGCTGCCTCTTGGGGTGTGGGGAGAAACAGTCTTGCACAGGTATGGGTTGTTGTGACCCGACGCGTGCTATGACAGAGGCGTGCCTGGGGGACGGGCTCTGTTAGTCTTTTGGCTAACGCAGGGCTAGATTCCAGGCTCCTCCTCTGTGGTGTTACGAGGAACCAAGGAAGGGCTGTGCCCCACCATCCTCCCGCTCTGTGCAGCCCCCCTTTAGTCTGGCCGGAAGCAGAAGGCCCCAGAATCGGGGGGAGAAGGGGGGAAGACGGGAGGGGGAGAGACCATGGAGCAGGGGCGGCACAGCACAGACCCATCTGTTTGGAATCAGACGGGCACTGAGCACAGTTGGCCAGAAACCGGTTCTATTTGGCCAGAAAGCAGCGTGGAAACATTCTGCCAAGTCTCAAAGCAGAGCCAGCTCTCCTGAGTGGCGTCCTCCTGGTCTCTTGGTCTCTTTGCTGTAACGCTCATTTCCCAGCAGTGTCCACGCTGGAACCCGGGGACCTCCGGTTCGCACACGAAGCCTGGTTTCCTAGCAGGGGCCGCCCAGCAAGGCGCGTGGCCATTGAATGCCTTCCTGGCGAGGACTTGAACCCAGGCTTGTGGATGCCGGTGCTTGGATCCGGGGTCAGCTGTGCTGTGGGGTAGAACGCTTCAGGTCGGAAGGCGCGAGTCCCATTTACTGCTCTGTCCCCCGACCAGCTGTGTGGCCTCGTGCAAGTGGGACGACCTCTCTGAGCCAGACCTTCGGCTATGACATACCGTACGTGATGTGATACATTCCCGCAGGGAGGGTATAAGGAGATCCAGCCACAGTGAGCCTGTGTCAGAGCTTTCAGACTCCAAGAGGGACCTGTCTGCATGCCTCAGTGACCAGCACTGAGTGATTAGTGCCGCTAATCCACAGGCTTTTCAGCTGGGCGGTGTGAGGCTGGACGGAGCCCTGGGGAGCGTGGGAGTCGGGGACAGTCTCCCCGCGCCCTCATTCCCGGGAGCCATTTGTGTTATTTTTATTCTTTTTTAATTTTAAAATATTTTGCTCGGTCTGCATTGTCACACGCCCATTACCTTCCGTCCCTTGCCGGCGTTCTTTATTGCTTGCTAGTTTTCCTTCTTCGCTTTGGGCCTAAGCCTCTGGAAATGAAATCCCAAATCCCTGGGAGGCTTTCTTGTTAAATCGAGCCCTTGGGAGAGCTCTAGGTCAAGGTTCTGGGGAGACTCCAGCCCAGCATTGGGCTGCTAGAGAAGGTTTTAAAGGTGCCATTATTTTTTAGGGTTTGTTTTATTTTGTTTTGTTTTGTTTTTGGTACTCTTATTAAAGTAGCCATGACCACGGAAGAAAATCCTGAAAATAGGGAAAAATGTAATGGCCCCGAGGGTAGGGAAGGGGGCAGATAACTCATGGAGCCCTCTTTCCAGAAAGTACCTACGTTAGCATTGTATTTCCTTTCCCTGGATTTTTGGCTCCTGTATTGTTGAGACTATAATTCTGATTCTGATACCCTTTCTTTTGTTTGTTTATTTTTTCCAATTTAACAGCATGGCAGATGTTTTCCTGTGTTATTTTGAATTCTTCTTGAACGTTATTAATGATGCAGACTTTTCCATCATATGATGGGTATTTGAACATATGAGGTTGCCCTTAATAGTTTCTTTAATGTGGAGCACATTGGCACTCTCTGGCATTTTGCTATTAAAAATAACCTGGTGGGGCGCCTGGGTGGCTCAGTCCGTTAAGCATCAGACTTCGGCTCAGGTCACGATCTCACGGTGCATGAGTTCGAGCCCCGCGTCGGGCTCTGTGCTGACAACTCGGAGCCTGGAGCCTGCTTCGGATTCTGTGTCTCCCTCTCTCTCTGCCCCTTCGCCGCTCATGCTCTGTCTCTCTCTGTCTCTCAAAAATGAATAAGCATTAACATTTTTTTAAAAAAAAATAACACGGGGATAAGCCTCTTGGGCACAGACTTGTGCACATCAAGCCATTTCCTGGAGGGGAATTACAGAGTGGAAGCAAGAACGCTTTTGGGGCCTCTGATGCCCCACACGAATGGCCTTTTGTCACAGACAGAAGGCTGACGTCTGGCAGAGCTAACGGGAACACAGCCGCCTCTGCAGGGGGCTCGCGTTGCCCCGGAAGGGGGTTCAGAACCCATGCGCTTCCTACTGCCGGGGAAGGTACCCGGTGGGCCAGGCTCAACCCCTTTTCTCGAAGAGGCTCTAGGAGCTGTGATGATCCAGGTTAAGTTCCTTAAAGCTGGAATGACTAGCAGCACTCGGAAGGCAGAAGTGTCTGTGCACAGAAGGTTCTGTGATGCTGGAATAGGTTTGCCCCCAGCAAGACGGAGCTCAGCATAGAACGTGCCCAGCACACCCACCCCCATGGTGCGTGCTCCTTGCGGGGCCCCTGTCTTCCGTCCTCGCCACCGGCCTCTGCACTTCTGACCCACAATGCCTTTCCTTCTTTGCTGATTCTCCGGAGCACCTGGGATCTAAGCTGCTTCGTGCACAAGCCTTCCCTGCACATTACGTGGCACGCAGCAGGTGCTCAGTACCCAGGTACTGAATGAGTCAGTGGTGAGTGGGGGAGAGTATAAAGACCTTCTCAGAGGTCCCGAAGCAACCATACTTGACCACGTTCATTTACTGGATTCTTTTTTTTCAACGTGTATTTATTTTTGAGAGAGAGAGAATCCGAAGCAGGCTCCGGGCTCCGAACCGTCAGCACGGAGCCCGACGCGGGGCTCACACTCCTGAACCGTGAGATCATAACCTGGACAGAAGTTGGGTGCTGAACCGACTGAGCCACCCAGGCGCCCGCACTTCTTGGAATCTTAAATATGTGCCCGGCCTCCAATCCCGGACACGCCCCAGGTCGCCCGACGAGCTGTTTCTGTCATCGTCCCGTGTGTTTCCTGACTCCTGACACCTTGACGTTATCACAAAAAAACATTTTCCTCATTTTTGTTTTTTCTATGAGCCAGAAGTTTTCTCCCTGTGACACATGTGAGAACATTCTGGAATGTGCTTAATGGTTTCCTCCATACTTTGGCTAGCTCTCTAATCCCACCCTGGAGTGCAATTCCTGGGGCAGAGAGCGTGCCTATGTGAGACTTGCCCCAGGACTGTGGGTGGTCCCTAGAATGGCCGACCCGCCCACCCTCCCATTTGCTGGGCATGAGGCTCTGTGTCTGCACGCACCAGAGATGCTCGGCATCACAGCTCCTGCTAATTTTTTGCCAGGCTGAGAGGCATCGAGTGCTGCCTCGTCCTGTCTGCGTTTGCATTTCTTGGATCGCTAGCGGGGACCCTGACTTCTGCCCCTGCCTTGCCCTCGACCCGGCCCCTCACCAACCCCACGGCCCCCAGGATCACTCTCTCTTCTGCCTGTCCTTCAAAGTAAAGATAGACACTTGCCCCTTCCGCAGGCTCTGGTCTCCGGCCTCCCCCTCTCTCTGCTCCTCACGCTTCCAGAAAAGCAGGATGAGATCATGTTTACAAACCCAGTTCGGGGCTCTCACCCCGCTGGGATCAAGGTCTGTGCTAACATTACACAGGCTGTGCAACCTGCACCGAGGGCCTTAGCCTCTCTGAGCCTCGGAGTCTTCCCTTGCAAACCAAGTGTTACAAACAGCACCTCCTGGGAGAGTTTTTTTTTTTTTTTTTTTTTGAGAAGTCGGAGATATTATTCACACGCGGTGTTTAGCACCTCGTACAGCCGGGTACCTGGTAGCTGTTGGGTATCAGAGTCCTGGTGACCCTGCATTGTCATTACCTGTTGACGCGACTGGCCTCCGCCGCTTGAGAGGACTCCAGGGTGGGGCTGCTGTCACTGCATCTTATATTTTCAGCTCCCGACAGTGCCGGGCAAACAGCAAGACAGTAATGACGGGTTGGTCTAGATGCCATTTTAAAGTCCCTTCCGACCCTGAAATTCTATGATCAGAAAATTACCCGGGAAAAAGCCTTCCTTCCTAAGGTTTCTCAATGGGGCTTTATTACACACTGCAGGTAATTATAGAGGCCGTGGCAGGAGCTCTGCGTGGCCCGAAGGCTGCCCGGTGCATTTCAAGGACTATCATCTTTCCACTGACCGGGGGACTGGAATCCCGGCAAAGGCAAGGGCCTCTCCCTTCACAGGGCCGTGAGAGGCAGCCCCGGAGGACCCAGCCTCAAGCTGGCAGTCCTCCACTCGCTTCCCCGGGGGCTGGCAGGGCGGCATCTGGTGGCGTGTGAATATCAGGAAAGTCATGGAAAGCAGGAGCCGAGGAGGCCTTTGGAACCTCCGGTCCCGGGGGCACGGTCTCCCAGGTGCACAGGGGCCACGTGGATAATACTGACGGATAAAGAGGCCCGGGTAAGCGGTAGGGAGTAGTGGGGTCTGTGGCAAACTGGCACACTGACCAGGTTCTGACCAAAGGAGATGGCCACTGCTTAGCCCCGGGGAAACGGGAGTGCCAGCATCCTGGATCTTTTGTCCTCTTGCCGAGGAAGCCAGAGGTCCAGATTTTTAGGGACAGTTTTCTGATTTTTAAAAGTTATAGCAAGGGGCGCCTGGGTGGCTCAGTCGGTTGAGCGTCCGACTTTGGCTCAGGTCATGATCTCGCGGTTTGTGCATTCGAGCCCCGCGTCCGGCTCTGTGCCGACAGCTCAGAGCCTGGAGCCTGCTTCGGATTCTGTATCTCCCTCTGTCTCTGCTCCTCCCCTGCTTGCGCTCTCTCTCTCTCTCTCTCTCTCTCTCTCTCAAAAATAAACATTAAAAAAGTTTGTTTTAAAGTTACACCTAATTCAGGGGCACCCGAGTGGCTTAGTTTGTCGAGCGTCCGAATCGACTTCAGCTCAGGTCGTGATCTCCCCGTATGGGATGTGGGCTTGAGCCCCGTGTCGGGCTCTGTGCTGGCTGTGCAGAGCCTGCTTGGGATTCTCTCTCTCCCACTCTCCCTGCTCCTTCCCGCCCCCACAATAAATAAGTAAACTTAAAAAATAAGTGACAGCTCACTCAACGTCTTGTCGATTGCTGTAAGGCACAGACAAAACATGCCAGGAGGCAGCACTTTCCATGCCCTGTGATTTAACACAAGCTTTGACAGATTGGGAAACTGAGGCTCAGAATTCGGGAACTTGCCAAAGGTCCCCTCGAGTGGTGACCCCGAGGGACGTAAAGCACGGTCCTTTGCAGCTTAGTGCTGGCATGTTGCCCACCACACTGATGCCCACCACCCTTTCCCCCGGGCAGGCATTGAAGCCCAGAGAAGCAAGGGGACTTTCTCTAAGTCACACAGCTTTGTGATGGCAGAGTCTGGAGTAGGCCTGGGCCTTCTGAGCCTGTCCAGCCACTGTGCGGCCAGAGACGATCCTGGAACGGTGTTGGCAAAAAAACTTGGCCCGGAGCTTGGCACGGGGCTCGTTCTGAGCGGGGGCCAGTCAGTGGTCAGCGGCTGGCCCGCCAGTGAGCAGTAACGGTAAGGTACCACCGCTGCCCCGAGCGGAGGGCAGTTTGTGGGTAGTTTGTAGGCTTGCTGAGCTAATAGACTCAACCCCGAGAGTGCAGAGAACATCTCTGGTCTCTCCTGAAGCGTCTCTCCAACCAAGTGCCTGGAGTCTGATCGAAGGACATGACCTTTCCCTGAACTGGCATCCTCAGATGTGAAGTTTCGGACGGAGTGGGAGGTGTTTATTCTCTGTGACCAGCCCCATGGCCTAGGAGAATGAAGCTGGGCTTACAGTTATGAGAGTAAGGAGCCAGTTCTAGCTCACCACGTCCCGACTATGACACTGGCTGGCCATTTTAATAATTGTTGCCCTGCTGACGTCCCAGAGCGATTTACTGTGAGAGTGTAGTCCGGCCGATGGGTCCCGATTGCCAAAGAAAATGCTAGAGAAACGTAAATTATTTTCGGCCTCAAATTCCTTTTGAGCTGGGGTGGGAATGCTAGGGAGGAGTCAGAGCATCCGGCAGGTGCAAAGGCCCTGAGGCAGGAATGAACTTGGGGACTTCAAGAGCAGATATGGAGTTGGCAGGACTGGAACAGAGAGATCAGGGGAGAACGTGTAAGAAGCAGAAAGAGGTGGCCCGTGGACTGTCAGGAACAAGGGGAGGTCTCTGGAGGGAGGATCCAGCTGGCTGGCATCTCACAGGAAGGTGAGCTCCTCACCACCCTCTGAGGCACAGCTTTCTACTGAGGCCTGGGCAGGAGAACAGAGAGGTCCAGAAAATGGAGAAAACACAGTAGGGCTGGGGAGAAGGATCACCCCAAAGACATCGAGGAAGCGGGGTGGATCCTCTGGTCTGTGAAGTGTGAGTAGGGCTTGGACTGAAGACAAGGCCCACAGCCCCCAACTGGCAAGGCCAGGAACCCGGCGGACCTTGAGGGTCTTAGCAAGACGGACCCGGGTCATGTCTGGACCCTGTGTGTCCACCTGTGCCCTGAGATCGCAGGACCACACGGCCCCCCGCCCCCCGCCATTCCTTCCAGCCTCATTCATTTGCTCAGAGGTCCTGCCTGAGAACCCAGGAGTCTGAGGAGGCTCCCGGGATCCCTCCACTCCTGCCGTGAGAAGGCAGTGTGGTTCCGGTCCCACGGAGCCAGCACAGGGGGGAAGGCAGGGACCCCCCAGAAGGAGACTGGGCAGCTGTTAGAAGGAAGAAGGGCAGCCACAGGTGGTCCCTCCTTTCTTGACCCCTGGCCATTCGCTTCTCTTCCACAGCACACGTCCGCCCTGTGCGCCCTGCGGGGGTCACAATAGAGGGCCAGCGGATGTGGCCCTGGGGGGCGCCCTGAGCTAGTCGGTGACCCCCGAAACCACAACGAAACGCACACATTCCCTGTTGCCCGGGAGCAGGAGGGGGTCACACGAAGAATGAACTAGGGCTTGGTCAGGCGTGTCGTTTGTTCTTGAGTCCTGCGATTCCAATACCATAAGAAATGACATCTCTCTGTTATTTGTATCACTTTGATTGTTCGTGCACTAGAGCTCGCTACTCTTTGTAGCTGACAGGTCACTTGCATTTCTCCTGAGCTGTTGTGCCTTTCTCGTCCTTTCCCCACTTTAAAAAATAGGCGTGTGTATGTCTGTGGGTGTATGTGTGTGTTCTTAGTTTGTAAGAGCTCTTTATATATTACGATCAGCCAGGTGCCACAAATATATTTCCTGGTTTGCCTTTATTTTTCTCTGTTGTTCAGGGCATTTAATCCCATAGACAGCTTTTTCTTTCAAGGGCCAGGCAGTAAATACTCTAGGCTTTGAGAGCCATAGCCGTTCGGTCACTGCTCCTTACCTGTCATTGTAGCACAAAAGCCATCACACGCAATATGGAAATAAACGTGCACGACTGTGTCCCGATAAAACTTTATTTACACGAATAGAGGGCCAGGCTGTAGTTCACCAACTGCTGCCTTACGGAAGTTTCCATTTCTAATATGCTCCATCTTTTCCTTTGTGTAAGTACGGAATTTTATGCGGAACAGAGGACTTCCCCGCTTCAAGGTTAAGTGAAGGGGGAAAACTAGAAGAAGAAAAAAGTACTCACAAGTGGTAAGAGCAAAATGCCCCATGAGTGATTCATTCTGGCAGTTGGTTCAAGACAAGGCATCCTGGACGTCCTGGCCCGAATCTGCACGTTGGACATCCCAAGTCCCCGGGGGAAAGGAGGGAGGCCCCCGCTATAGACGAGGCACAGGGCGGGGTCAAGGCCAGAGGCATCGAGACGCGAGCAGGGTGGGCCAGAGTGGAGGATGGCTCTCGAGGGGTTTCCTGTGCCCTGTGTGCCCTGTGCCCTCCTCTCTGACCTTTGTTCTCACCACCGACCTTGACTTTCAAGTGTGTTCTCAGGGGACACTCCTGTCCATTCAGCCAGTTAGTCCTGGGTAGCCCCAATGGGACCCCAAGTGAGGGTCCCCAACTTCCCCGGACGCGACGAGTCCCCTTTGCTCCCTCTCCTCCCCCCCAGATCTGGACCCTCCTACGGACTGAGTTGTCAGCCTGATGTTAAGGAATCACACGTGGGTTTTACGCCACGCCAGAGGAGACTGCTCTAGACTTGTCTTCGGATCCTTTCTTGCAGGGGTTCTTCTAGTCAGCGCTGCCTGCAGGAGACAGCTTGCCTGTCAAAAATTTTAATTAAAAACTCAAAAGCCCCAGCAGGTTCTGCAAAGGGCCAGTGGAGAGATGCATTTGCTTGTCTGGATTTGCGGGGTCCAGTGGCTTTCCTCCTCCTTCCCTCCCAGCTTCCCTCCCCTGCCCACCCTTGGCTTGGGTGGCCTCAGGGCACCCTGAGGACAGGACGCTTGGGTTTGAGTCTCCAAGTGTGCTCACAGAGAGACCCTTTACTGCACCTTGACGGATGCTCCTTAAGAATACAAGTGATCGGGGCGCCCCGGTGGCTCAGTCGGTTAAGCGTCAGTCTCTTGATTTCGGCTCGGGTCATGATCTCACGGTTCGTGAGACTGAGCTCTGCCTTGGGCTCTGTGCTGATGGTCCAGAGCCTGTTTGGGATTCTCTCTCTCTCTCTCTCTCTCTGCCCCTCCCCTACTCACGCTCCATCTCCCTCTCTCTCAAAATAAATAAACATTTTTTTAAAGCTAAAAAAAAAAAAAAGGGCGTGATTACATGTAACAAGGTCTGTGGTCTGTAGCCCAGGGGAAGGGAGATGACTTTCAAGTCCCGTGTCACCATCAGCGCCAGCCCCGGAGCCTGGCAATCTGGATTCAGGTACTGACATTGCCATCTACTGGCCATGTGACCTTGGACGAGTGACTTCACCTCTCTGTGCTTGCCCAAAGAGGAAGTGACACGAGGCCCCTAATACTAGGTTGTTTGGAAGATGAAATGGCTTAATCCACATAAAGCGTTTGAAACTGTGCACATGTGAGTCGTTGGTAAACGTTACCTGCTAGGTACCTAGTAGGTGTTCACAGTCGCCCTTCTGTGTTTCCATTATATTCTTTTTCACTATTTCCCCAGGGACTTAGAGGTTCCCTGCACGTCTCCCTCCCCCTACACCGCTAACAAAAGCCCCAAACCCGGATAACCTTGCCTCTCCATCCTTCGCGGGCCTCGGCTTGATGAGAATTTTCAGAAGGTGTTTGCTGCTCTTTTCAAACCCCCTGAGATGAGTATGTACTGCCAAAATGTGCAAGTACATCGAAGGGATTTAATTCGGGCACTGGGTAAGAACGCTGGAGACTCAAAGAGGGAGAGTGGCGAGGGTTTCGCTCCTCTGCCCTCTGTCCGCTGTGACCGATCACTTAGATTCCTAGTGGAAGAGTCAGTGGCTGTTACGGAGAATTGCACAGTATGAGGACTTCGGAAGAAAGAACTGGGGGCTGGCCCCCTCCGACTCCTGCTCCATCCCGCCCCCCACCCTGGGCAGAGGAGAACCGCCCCCCCACCCCAGCCCAAGCACACACACTGTCGGTGGTGATGAGACCAGATACCCGTGCCCAGCGTGCCGAGTCTGCGAGCCGCCTTCACTCCTCTGTGTCATGGCTACCGACGTGCCCATTTTCCGGACGAAGAGACTGAGGCTCCAGAGGCTTTCAGTACTGGTTTCAGGCTGGCTGGCAGGCAAGCGGCAGAACCCGCTTCAGAGAGCAGCGAGCCCCTTCGAAAACCCACCCTCTTGCCTCAACTCGTCTCCGAGTTGAGCAGATCTTCCCCCACGCCTCCCGCAGCCGCGTTTCATTTGATGTGGGATGAGACGGAAGGACAATGAAATATTTATCGGCCTCGTGTCTGATGGGCGCCTTCACATGAAAGCCCAGAGAAGCCGTGTGGGAGGTGGAGCTGGCACTTGTCGAAATAATCCGGCGTGAAAGGTGGCGTTGGCCTGGGGGCCCCGGTGGTGTTCGCTGTGGCCTGCTGTTTGATGTGATCCGGAAGCTTCAAGAAGAGGGGGGTGCTGCCTTGTTCGCCCTTGAGTCCCCAGCATCCAAAACAGAGCCTGGCACATTCTGGGCCCCGATGAGTCTTCGCTAAATGACCGAGGGCGTCTGGTTGCTCATTATGAAGCCAAGGGTTTGGACCAGGCGGTTGCCGAAGAGATCCCTCGCTCTTGCAGAGTTCTCTGAACTTGAAAACGTTTCACTCGTGCAGCTTCCTCTTACTGACGGTTGTGGCTCAGGCCAGCTTTATGCAGGGATCTCAGTTCCCTCCCAGCAGAGCCTGACGCAGGCGTTCGGCTGTGTGTGTGGATTACCAAGGAGGTGCTCCAGGAGAAGGGGGGGGCGGTGAGGGGGACAGGACAGAGCAGGGTGGGGGAGAGAAGCTGAGAAGGGCTGGGCCTCCAGCTGTAGTCAACCCTTAGCCGACTCCATGGGACCCCTGAGCACAAAGCACGCCCACAATAGGGTTGGTTCCACACTGAGCCAAAGGATGCCAGCATCCTGTAACCCCGGGCACCTCCGTCATTGTCGGGGGGCTGCCCGGGGGGAAGGGGACCAGGGTGTGGTCGCCTCCCAGGGAGGGCAGCTCCCGTCCAACCGGGCTGATCCCCCGGAGCCAACGGTCACAGCAGCTGAGGGGGGAATGGCCATTCAGGCTGGTGCCAAGACCATCTGCTCTATGGGGACACAGAGCCGTCCAAGTAGCCCGACCCTGGCTGAGAAATGAAAACCTGAAACCTGCCTTTCCAGCTGAAGGGACTCCGGAGGTCACTGGGAGTAATCTGCAACCTAAGGAAAGCCCAGCATCTCTTGGTTACCAGCTCCTGCCCCTCGGTGCCACTCAGGTTTCCTGCTTGTCCTCTAGGCCAGCCCAGAGAAGAAGATTTTCTTTTCCTCGTGTCCCTACTGTGTGCCAGAAACCGGGAGCTTTGCACGGCTCGTCTCACTTAACTCTCTCGATAACCCTGCGACGTGGGTCTTATGATGCCGGTGTCTGCACGGCCTAAGCCCTGGCTCTTGAGGTAAAACATCTGGCCCGAGGCCTTGCAGCTAGCGGTGCAGAATGTCACCTCCCTCTTCTGGGCCAGAGCCTGTGATCTCTCTTCTCTCTGTGCTGCCTCCGTGAGCTTGGGTTGGGGCAGAAGAGGCATCCGTCTGTCTACAATCTTCTAAGGCTCCCACTCGCCTTTGGCGTAAGGCAAGGCCTCTGGGCCTGGCTTCCCAGGCCCCTCTGGGTTTTGCCACCTTCCCACCTATTCCGTCGCCTCCCTCATGTTGCCTGCCACCACCCTCAACTGTGGTGTGAGGGGGGGGAACTGGCATTCGCTCACTACCTGAAAACGTTAGCTCTTGGTTAGGGAGCCCTCACCGTAGGCCCAGGCTGGGTATACTTTGTACGGGTTATCTTGTGAAATCCTTGCGAGAATCCGTGAACTCAGCCCTGTTTCTCTGGCCTTACAGATGAGGAAGAGGGGCCCAGCGAGGTGAAGTAACTTGCTCAAATGCTCCTGGCCAGTAAGTAGTAGAATCAGGGATTGAACCCCAAACCCTGTGCTCTCAGCTACTAGACCAGGGCCTGCCAAGAGAACTTTCCCGGCGATGGAAATGGTCCAGATCTGTACTGTCCAGTCCAGTAGCCACCCACCACATGGGGCCGTTGCGTCCTGGATATTTGGCTAATACAACTGAGGAGCTAAATTTTACATTTCATTTAGTTTTAAGGAGACGTAGCCACGTGTGGCCAGTGCCTGTAAAGAACTGAGGAGATCCGGAGGCGTTACTCTGCTTGCTAGCTAAGACCTTAGCTGGATGCCAGACGCCGGCGGAAGACATGAGTTTCCTGGATCAGAGACAAAGGACTTTGTTACTCACAGCACAGCCCGCAGCCTGAGCTTCATGTTGGCCTCATTTCCCCTGGCTTTGCTTCGCGGATGAGGAACCATGATCTTTTAGAACGGGCTGCAAGCAAACCTCCCCAACTTTTCCCCTGGGGGGGGACATTATGATACTGCTCCAGACAGACACCCTCCCCCTACCTTCCATTCCCTACACATCCTTGAAAAGCTAGCCCAGAACAGAAGCTGCCAGTAATTCTGCTTCTAAGAGACATAGATGCACAAGAGACCATGAGGGACTGTCTCTCAACAGGAGCTGCTGTGTTGGGGGTGCCACCTGTGTGACTACGCTGAGATACTCCACGTGTGTTCCATCATTTGCTACCCTCCAGGAGCCTGTGCCGTAGGCCTCAGTTTCCCCATTTTTCAGACGAATCAACTGAAGCTCACTTGAGTTGTCCTCCCTGAAAATTCCAATTACGGACTCTTCTACTCTTACTCATTGTCAGCTCTGCCCTCCCCCCCTCCCCCCCGCCCCCCCCGCCCCCCGCAAAACAAAAACAAAAACAAAAACAAAAGCAAAAATGTGAAACCTTTGTTCTCCTTGCTCCCTTTCAAAACTTGACCCTACAGGACTCTGGAATTCCTTTCCTCTTGTGCCTTGTCACATTCTTCCCATCTCTCTAGATCCGGGGCCAGGGCTGCCTCCTCCCTGAAGCCCTCCCTGCCCAGCACAGTCTGTGTCTTCTCTAACATAGAGCGGCCGGTCCCATGCTCTTGACAGGCAGTTGTCTATTGCCTATTGCGAGGCTTGGGGGAATACAGACCAATGAACAGGGACCCTCAAAAGAACAACTCTAGCAACCACCGACTCCTGTTGTATGGCCTGCCCATGTATTCACAGCTGACAGCCTCACCACCTGTTCCAGGATCCGGGATCTGTGAACAGGACTGACTTTCCCAGAAAGAGAAGGGGGTGTTTTGAAGTGACTCAAAGGAAAGCTTGTTGAATCAGTGTTGAGTTTTGGTAAATCCACCCACGAGGATAGAGACACTTGACATTTGCCTTCCAAGCCGGCATGAGGAATGAGTCTCATTTCTTCCTAAATGAGCAGGAGGCGGTGGAATGATGCCTGAGCTGCTCTCAGGAGACCAAGGTTCTGGTCCAAGTTCTGATGCAAACCAGCTGTATGACCTTGGGGAAGACACTCCCCTTTCTGGGCCTTAGTTTCTCATCTGTGACGTGGGACTGGAGTGAGAGAAAAGGAGCCAGCCCTTCAAGGTACCTTTCTACCCTT
The DNA here is from genome assembly GCF_024362965.1 of Panthera pardus. NCBI lineage: Eukaryota > Metazoa > Chordata > Mammalia > Carnivora > Felidae > Panthera > Panthera pardus. Next base: position 74,155,412 of record NW_026527002.1, on the reverse strand, counting down.
CTTTCCAACCCATGCTTCCCCAACAACTCTGGGCCTGGGAGAGAGCCCAGCTTCCCCTTCACAAGACCCAAGGGCCTCCCTGCTCCTTCCTTATCCAACCTCCTGCTGCCTCCCTGAGGAGGACCGGGCTCTGGGCGTCCTCTGGTAGAACGTAGACCTCCACACTGGCTGGCCAAGGGGGCGCTAGCCATAAGGATACACTGAAAGAGGAGCACTTGATCTGAACCCAGCCGTGTTTCTTTAGCTTTAACACATCACACGCATCCTACTTGACAACCATAGTGAGCCCTTCCTAGGTCGGGCACTACGATGAGGACTTGATATCCTCTCTCACAGACTCTTTGCGTCAACCTCAGGATGTAGGTACTATTATTATCCCCATTTTGCCACTGAGGAAACCGAGGTGCAGAGAAGTGAATGCCAAAGAGCTGGCGAATGGCAGAGCCTGTGCTGGAAGTCAGATCTCCTGAGCTCCTACTCCATTCTTACACATTGGATGTTGGTTGGTTGCAGATAGAATAATTGCAGGCCGAGCCCTACACGTGTCAGCTTTGCTGCGTAACAAACAATCCCTAAATCTCAGTGACTTTCAACACCGACGCTCAACCAACTGTGCCACCCAGGTGCCCCCGCATAATCAAACTTAAGCCTTCTGCCAAGAGATGGCACACTTCCTATCTGTTGACATCCCAGTGGCCAAAGCAAGAGAGCTGACCAAACTGAACATCAAAGCAGGAGTGAGGTATAGTCTTCTCACAGTGAAAGTAGGGACCAAGGAGGCAGGAAATACATATTTGTGTAACGCAGTTGGCCATAAACTGCTGGGCTCTGCAGCCAGACGCGTAGGTCTGACCCCTGGCTCTACCATTTAGTAGCTGGGTGGCCTTCCGGAAGGTACTTCTCCTCCTCATGCCCCAGCTTCCTCATCTGTAAGATGAGCATGACAATTACAGCCCTGCGTGAGTCTCCTGGGGCTGCCATAACAGAGTTCTACAGCTGGGTGATGTAAACAACGAAAACTTATTTTCTCTTTCTCACTTGGGCTAGAAGTCCAAGATCGAGTTGCCGTCAAAGGTGGTGTCTCGTGAGACTTCTCTTCCCAGCTTGTAGATGGCCATCTTTCTGCTGTGTCCTTGCTGGTCTTTCTTTACGTGTGCACTGTGAGTGCATTTCAGGGTCTCTTCTTTTTCTTTCTTTCTTTTTTTTTTAATTTTTTAACGTTTATTTATTTTTGAGACAGGGAGAGACAGAGCATGAACGGGGGAGGGTCAGAGAGGAAGGGAGACACAGAATCTGAAACAGGCTCCAGTCTCTGAGCTGTCAGCACAGAGCCCGACGCGGGGCTCGAACTCACGGACCGCGAGATCATGACCTGAGCCAAAGTCGGACGCTTAACCGACGGAGCCACCCAGGCGCCCCTAGTCTCTTCTTTTTCTTACAAGGATGCTGGTCTGTGGGACTAGGGCCCCAATCGTATGACCGCATCTCCCCTTAATTACCTCCCTATGGGCCTTGTCTCCAAATAACAGCCCCGTTGGCAGGGGTGGGGGTGAGGGGGCGGGTAGGGCTTCACAAGGAAGCGCTGAATAGGAGCCGGGTTGCTATTCGTGCTCGGTTTTCGCTTGGCCCGAACTGTACTGATGGGGCATTTCTCTGCCATGATGACTCCTCATTCCATTCTTCTTTATGTCCTTGTCAACTGTCCCAATTCCCTGGCACAAACTAGGTGCTCAGAGAAGACATTTTTTGTCATCCTGTGGTGAAGCAGGAAGCAGTTAATGGGAGCCCCCCAGGTTTGGGAGAACCCTGGGTGTTGCTCACTTGCTGTGGCTTGAGGCACATCCTTGTCTTATGCCAACCGGGATCTACCACATCAAGACGGATGTTTTGCAAATGGCAAGACTTCACTCCTTTTTTATGGCTGAATAGTATTCCATTGCATAGATACCCCATGTCTTCTTTACCCGTTCATCTGTTGATGGATACTAAGGCTGCCTCCATAACTTAGCTACTGTAGATAATGCCACGCTGGGTAATATATGGGACTGTTGAATCGCTGTATTGTATGCCTGGAACCAACACAACGCTGTATGCTAACTCTACTGGAATTTAAACAAACAAACAAAAAATAAGAAAATGGCCCAAGTTCTCGCCAGCAAAATCTCAGTAGATTTTCATTTTCTTGTGGCCTTTGGTGCCTACACTAAGGTAATTGGGCAATGTTCAGAACCGGAATTGACTCCGAGAGATTCTTTTTACAAAGATGCTGTTGTAAACCCCCAAGCGGCAGTAATTCTCCAAGCCCCCTGCCACAGATACTGTCCCCCACCAAGAAAGCACCATAATGACCCTGCACAACAGGGCTGGATGTGGATGGGCATCAGGAGAACTCACTCGCACGGCTTTGTGTCCAGGGAAGCTTCTGGGTCTCGTTTATGAGTTTGGGTATTTGTCTTGAGTAGCCATTCATAGAACCACCAGGCTCAGAGTCTCCTCTTGGGATTCAGTGGCAACACTCCAAACTCCGTGTTCGTCTCTTATGCCTAATACATATGTGGCCTTGCTTAGGGAGGGATGTGTCTGAGGCTGTGTGTTTAGCAGGGGGATCCACCAGCTAAGGAGAAAATGATCACAGGACATGGGGACAGCCTGCCTTTCCAAGTTCTCTGCTTGATGTGGCTCAGCTCAGCTCAGCAGTGTTGGGGCAGATGGTGCCATGTGCCTCCTCCCAGCTCACTGCTAATTAATTATTGGCACAATGAATAAGTCTGTGCGTGTTGACTCCCGCAGGCTCAATTTCCTCATCTGGGAAACGGGATCAATGACACTTCCCATAAGATGTGTCACATCTGGCCCAGAGTAGATGGTGACGGTGAATGGTGATGGAGATGAGAGCAGTGATGATGATGATGGTGATAGTGTTGGCGATGATGATGCTGATGGTGATGATGTTGATGGAGACGGTGATGATGTTGTTGATGGAGATGGTGATGATGATGTTGATGGAGGTGATAGTGGTGATGATGTTGTTGGAGGTGATGGTGGTGATGATGGTGATGATGATGTTGATGGTGATGATGATGTTGATGGAGATGTTGATGTTGATGGTGATGATGTTGATGTTGATGATGATGTTGATGGAGATGGAGATGGTGATGGTGATGTTGATGGAGGTGATAGTGATGTGATGTTGATGAAGGTGATGGTGGTGATGATGGTGATGATGGTGATGATGATGTTGATGGAGATGGTGATGTTGATGGTGATGGAGAAGGTGATGGTGATGGTGATGGTGATGATGATGTTGATGGTGATGATGTTGATGTTGATGATGTTGATGGAGATGGTGATGGTGATGTTGATGGAGGTGATAGTGGTGATGATGTTGATGGAGATGGTGGTGGTGATGATGGTGATGTTGATGGTGATGGTGATGATGATGTTGATGGTGATGTTGCTGATGATGATGATGTTGATGGAGATGGTGATGTTGATGGAGATGGTGATGTTGATGGTGATGATGTTGATGTTGATGATGATGTTGATGGAGATGGTGATGGTGATGTTGATGGAGGTGATGGTGGTAATGATGGTGATGGTGATGGTGATGGTGATATGATGATGGTAATGATATGATAGTGATAAAGATATAATGGTGATGCCACTGCTGTTGATATGATGGTGATGAAGATATGATGATGGTGATGGTGAAGGTGATGATGAAGATATGACGATGATGATGGAGATGATATTGATGGTGGTGATGATGGCGATGGTGATGGTGGTGGTGGTGGTGATGGTGATTATGATGATGGCAGCTTTTCCCATAGAGAGGACTTGCTATATGCCAGGCATAGTTTAAACACTTCATATATGTTGGCCTTCTTAATCTTTTAAGTAAGCCGGGAGCTAGATGCTGTCATTCTCCCTACTTTACAGATCAGGAAACTGAGGCATGGTGGAAAAGTGACTCACTGAAAGATACACAGCTAGCCGCTGCCCTGATGGCCTTGAAGCTCATCCAGTGTTAGTTATGCAAGACTATGTTCCCCCGCCCAATGCTCCCCGACCTGTGGCAGGAAAAAGGGTGCAAACAACACACGCTGCTTATTCTAGAAAGTAATTACTTCGAATTAAACCATTGTATACTTTCTAAAAATTTCTCCTTTCATGTTGTTTCCATGGAGAGTCAGACAGAGGCAGGCCAGCCCATCCTGGGCACTGACTCCCGCTGGCCGGAGCGGCCGCTCTGTAATATCAACATCCATGGGCCTCTGGGTCATCCATTGTTGACCTGCAGAGGTCAGTGAGCTCAGATCCACGGGCGCAGGTGCGTTCAGGTGAGAGGGAGAGAAACAAGCCCAGGTGGTCTTGACTATGCCGAAAGTTCTTTTCTTGCTTGCCTTGGCAGGCACACGTACTAAAATTGGAATGCTATAGAAAGTTCTCTTCATCCCCACTCCCAGAGGGAAAGCATTTTGCATGCCTCACAGGTGACGAGAGCCGCGATAGCGAGTGGCTGAAGCTGCTGCAAGCTGAGGGCTTATTATTAATACCATGGGGAGAGCTGGGGCGGGATTTTCATCTGTCCTTATTACTGTTTGGGGAGCCTCCCTGCCCCCCCCCCCAGCACTTAGGAAAAAAGCCCAAACAACAATAATACTTCCTGAGTCTCAGATTCAAGTAACCTCTCCCTTTACAAAATGCCCAGCTGTCTGATTCCTGCCAGTTAGAACATTCCAGAGTCAGACCCTCCTCCCCCGGCCCCCCACGTGAGCCGGGACTTGCCACCAGCCCGGCTGCAGGTGCTACCTGCACGGGCCTCTCTCTTCCCGTCATGGGGGAACAATAGCTTCCAGCCCCGCGCCGCCCCTCCCCGCTCCTGTGGCCCCACCAAGCCACTCCGCGTGTCTGAGCCTCAGTTTCCTCCCAGGTCCGACGGGAGGCCGGAGCTGCCTCGGGGACTGTGCGTGCAACCGTGAGGTTGCACAGGGTGTGTGGAGTGGCTGACCCTGCCGGGTGCACGGGACATCTCCAAATTAGGCACACCCCGGCCCCTGGTCTCCGATCTAGGGCAGGAAGTGGCCTCAGAGATCGCACAGTACACAGCTTTCGTTTACATTTTGGAGCACAGAAGCCTCCCCACTCAGTGCTCCCGGCTCTGACCCCGCGCTCTGCTGGTGACTCTTCTCTTTCGCCACCAGTGGGCCTGACAGGGCTCTGCCATCAGAATAGCACTTGCTATTTACTCTGGGTGTGTGAGCTTAGCTTGTTGCTGGCACAGTCTGGAGAGATCTTCCCGCCTTCTCCCTGCGGTAAGTCTGAGTACTTTTTTTTTTTCTGTTTTTCAGATGAAGAAGCCGAGGCTCAGAGAGGTTGAGGCACTCCCCCCGAGATCGCACAGCTGGTGAGTGGCTGGAACTTGAGCCCAGCTCTCTGTGACTCCAGAGCCTGTGCTGTTAATTGCTTGCTTTCTCTGTCTTAAACTGCGTTGAAATGGTTGTCCCCCGGCAGCCAAGGGTGGGAGACCTGTGACCCGGTTAGTGTCGTAACTCTCCCGGTGCCTCCTACCGAGAGCACAGTAGGCCCTCCAGACATACAGGATATTTTGAAGGGGATCCTTTCTAATCCCGCGCGGTGGGGCAGTGTTCAGGGAACCGGACGCTCATCGAATCACTGGAAAGTTCTGCTTAGCCAAGGGCTTCCCCTTTTTGCTACGTTTAAATGCCCCAAGTCACCAACGCGTGCGGCGTGAGAAATGCATTCTGCGCCCCGTCATAAAGCATGTCTTCCATTGCAGACTTCATGTGCAGACTGTACCTATAGACCATTTTGACCGTGGAGGTATCTTTGTGATTCAGAAAGTACGATCCTTGACTTCGCGGTGGGAGGGAGGGCAGGACAGGTGGCGGAGGAGGGGTCCAGCACAGGGCTGACACCAGCCCAGGCCCCCAGTGCCCTCAGCCCACACCCAAGCAGGTGTCTTGCCAAGGGCTAACCTCCGCCAGCCTTTTCTGCACCCTCAGTGTGATTCTGACCATCTCCGTTTCCCGGTCCTGCTACTTCTCACGCTCCCCCCCTCTCCTGTCACCAAGAGTGCCCGTCTCCGTTTCCTCATCCTTGAGGCCCACTCTCTTGTTTTCAGAAGGTTTCCTAGAACCTGCTTCTGAAAAATCTTTGAGAACGAACAAGCCCCACTTAGTAACGTGACCGCAGATGAACCGCCTGATTTGGTCTCCTAAGTCCTCAGAGAAAACTCTAGAGTAGGGGTAGAGGTGGGTGTGATGTTGGTTTTCAAGCCGGCTTCGGGGTGGTGGGGAGGCCCCAGCGTCCGGGCTGGGCCCTGCCCACCCCTCAACTGGAAAATCTGTTTCAGTAGCTAGTTTCCGCCCGGGTAAGATTCTAGTTTAAATAAAATCCGGAAACCACGACCTCACTAACGTCCTCGTCCAGAAGTCCGGAAAGCTGGTTCTAGGTCTGGTTCCGCCACGTTGCACTGGGTGGACTTTGCCAAGTCCTCTACCTTCACTGGGCCTCAATTTGTCCATCCGTACAGTGGGGTCCTTGTGGTTTCTGGCCAGAGCGGCAATGAGTCTTCGATGATGCTCATGCAGCCGCTTATGCTCCTGAGTTGACAAGGAAAAGCCCATCAGGGCAGGGGACTGACTGAGAAAGGGGCGATACTTGATGAAAACAGCCCCACCCTCCATGGGTACCCTGGTTGGGACAAATCCAGAGTCACACACACTCCCGGGGGGAATGAGCCCCCCTCCGTCTGACATCCCAGTATTCCATGGAAGTCACTCTGAGGCCGCGGGCTCTCTGGGAACCAGACCCGTGGGCCCCGTGGTAGGGCCGGGTGCCCCTCCCATGCCGTGAGCCCCACATCCTGCCTCGCCACAGAGGACCCCAGGAGGCAGGATGCACACTTGCTCGCCACAGCTCTCGGTGCCTGCACAGATGTAGAGTGCGGTTTTGTAGTATTTTTGGCTTTATTGTTTTTGCAAAAGCCAGAGGAAGTCTGTAGGCGGAGCTCTGCCTCCCGTCCCCGAAGGTGACTGGTCTGCTCGGTCCGGGGCCAACAGAGCTCAGGACGGAGGGGGAAACTTGCCCTGGGCCATCCGTGGGCCACCCTGCCTTGAGGATGTCACTGTCACCATCCCATTTTCCATATGAGGACACTGAGGCCCAGCAATGACCCAGAACTCCCCCTCCCCCACCACCTCCCACTCTACACAAACCCAAAGGGACCTCTGCTCGCTGAGCTCTGAGCACTTTGCATCCTGTGTGCGGCCCACACATATTGAGGGCCCACCGCTGTTCTCAGTATGGGGGACACAGCAGTGAAGGACACAGGTGAGGTCCCTGCCCCCCCTAGTGGGGGAAGAGAGACAAATAGAGAAGGAATACCGTGTACAGTGAAGTGTCATTTTGTGACTGAGTCTGCAAAGGGAAATGTAGCTGAGGAAGGGAGCACTGACAGCGATGCGACTTTAGGGGGATCAGGGAAGGCCCCTCCAGGGAGGGCATGTGGGCAGAACCATGAATGCAGCCAGAGAGCAGGCTGTGTGGATTCCAGGCTAAGAATTTTCTAGGCGGGGCAGGAAGGGTGGCAGGTGCAAAGGCCCTGGGGCAGGGAATGTGACTGTTGTACCAGAACACTCTTCGACCCTCTGTGTGTTTGCCTCCCCACTCTCCCACCAACACAGCTACTAGTCTCTGTTGTTTCCTTCATCTGTCACCTCCAAGTGTCTGCAGGGGTGAGGTAGGGGGTCATGGCTATGTAGAAAAAAAAAAGAGAGAAGGAAAAAGACAAGAAAAAGGAAAGAAATCAAACAGAATTGAGTGGAGCAGAAGAAAAGTGTATATCTAATAGGAAATGACTCATCTGATTCCTTAACCCATTTTGCACAGTTCATTCCTGGTTGACATTTGAAGTAGCTTCATATTCGGTAGGGGGTGAGGGGGGCGGGGCAGAAGCAGACACACCTGTGGCCCGGCACGGCCATCAGCAGGCTGTGATCTTGGGCAGCGTCCCGTCCCGCCTGGAGGTCCCTTCTTCCTCTGTCTTGGTTGGTATTGACACCTGTCTGGCACCTGCTGAAGCAGCTCACGGGCGGGGTGTGCTGGAAGGGACATGTTTGGAGAGTTAGGGACCACGAGTTCAAGTCTTGCTGCCACCACAGACGCCTATACAGCCTCGGACAAGTCACGTCCCTGAGCCTCGCTTTCCCTACCTGGAAAAGGAAGCCGAGAGGTAGGGTCCTCCCTCCGTTCCTCTGTGATCCTGAAATGCCACAAGCCTTTGCCTCCGAGGCAGGCGGCAGTCAGGCATCGGGACAGAGCCTTCCAGCAGCTCCCTTTTGATTTTGTGAGCCTGGAACTCTCAGCAGAGGGATGCCCAGTGTAGGGGGCACGACCTCGGTGATCCTGCCTCGGGCATTCAGATAAGAGCCTCAAGCAGTCCTCGCCTCTCTCTGGTGTGGGGCCTGTGGCCGTGGAACCAGAAATTCATTTCTAGGAGCAGAGGAACGTCTCTCTTTCCCTGGGACCCAGAAGGACTTATTAAAGTGTTCCATTAACTGAAGCTCATTCAGCTGGAAAAAGAATAATCAGACAGCAGTTCTGCCTGGTTACTGGCCTGTGAACTCCTTGAAAGTTTCCCAGAAGGAACGCTTAACAAGCCCCCGTATGGGGGCGCCTGGGTGGCTCAGTCGGTTAAGCATCTGACTCTCGACTTCAGCTCAGATCATGGTCTTACGGTTTGTGGGATCGAGTCCCACCTTGTGCTGTATGTTGACAGTCCGGAGCCTGCTTGGGATTTTCCCTCTCCCTTTCCCTCTCTGCGCCTCCCCCACGCTCGCTCGCTCTCTCTCCCTCTAGATAATTGAATAAACTTAAAAATAAAAATAACAACTCCTGTATGTAAGAGAGCCCAGCCCTTCCTGCTTCCTCCCCGACGAGCAGTCAGTGTGGGAGTCGACCAGCAAGGCTGTTATCGTTCGGCGTCATCCCTCTGTCCATCTGCCCGTGAAACAGGCCCCCATACGGGTACAGTGCCAGAGATACAGAAGTAAATGAGACACGGCCTGTGCTCTCAGTGACCATTCGGGCTCAGCCTGACCACTTTCCTCGTTCGGTCGAACTCCAGACACTTCATGGCTGAGCGGACTCTGAAGGTCACAAAGATGTAAACATTTGAGCAACTTTCGCCTGTCAGTGTTATCTGTTTTCCACAATGCCTGCGCCGAATTCATTGGCTTAGCCTTCTTCAGTCAAATAAATTTTCTTTTGGTTCCTTCCTTCCAACACATCCTTGTCTCACGTGAATTTGGGGGGAAGGGAAGTGGCCAGAAAGTTGCTCGTGGGCAACGAGGCACTTAACAAGGGCATTTTACTGATTATAAAGTTCAGGATTTTGTAGCAAACGGTAAGCAAGCCCTCTTTTGGTCCCAGACTACCTCAGGTCGTGCAATTGGCTGCTGCAAACATAACCCTGAAAAACAATCCAGATAAAGGACTGGTCAGGGCTTTGCATTCTGAGCCCACCCAGTAAGACGTGTGGGAATGCATGAGACCCTTGGAGGACTGTCTCTTGACAATAGGTTGGCACAGAAAAAGTCTGGATTTGATCCTGAGGTCTAACACTTACTAACTGTGAGATTGTGCAAATTGCAATTGTTCAGTGTCTTTTAGCCTCAGTTTTATCATCTGTAAAATGGGATAATACCTACCTTTCAGGTGATTGTTCAAGATGATGTAGGATCGCTGTTGTAGGAACATGACGGGGAACAAAACAGAGACTGAGCTCAAGGACCCTAATTGCATGGAGAACCTTTTCAGCTATCCATAAGCATGTAACGTTGGAAAACAGAGGTGGGCCAGGTGCAGAGGGTGGTAGACGGTGTGATTCGGGCGTGCAGAAGGTTCAGAGAGAGTCTCTCTGATGAGCTGACATGGGACCCAGCATCCTGAGTTAAGTGGTGGGTGGGTCCTGTCTGTGGGAGGAGCATCCGGGCAGGGCGCACAGGCGGTGCACGGGTCCTGGGCTCGTCATCTTGCAAGGGGGCACGGGGCTGGGGAGCACAGTGGGCAAAGGGAAGGCGTGGAGAGTGGGGTCGGAAAGTAGGCAAGGACCAGTTCTAGGAAGATCTCGCAGGCGTCGAGGGGCATGGGGGAGCAGGAGAACATGTTCGGTCCGGGGTTTGCTTTTTATCGCCGCCCGTTAACTGAGCAGCTAGCCTGTTACCGTTGCTTGGATCGCGGCAGGCGCCGCGAGGCTCCTGGGTGTGGACGAGGGCCTGTTATGAATGGGAGAGATCTCACACCTCTTCTGCCCAGAGCCCGGGCTCAGAGTTTCCCCTTCTGAATTTGGGGGCAGGATGATAGCTCAGTCAATGCTCACAGAGGCTGAGCTCCCAAAACAGGAGGGAGTGAAGGTTCTTGGGGCCGGGTCCAGGCCAAAGCTTACCAGAAGTCCCTTATCTCGCCAGGCCTGGCTACCTATCTGGAAAAGAGGGAGAAGATTAGCAGCCGGGCACGTTGTGAGAGCCTCGTAAATAGAAGTTGAACCTAAAGACCATGTGCTTATTATCTGCATTAGCAAGAATATTGTATTCGAGGCAAGTTCTGCTCAGAGACTGAGACTGTCTCTGCCAATAATTTAACACAGCTTCACTGAGGGAGTTATAATTTATAATAGTAATATTTCACAAGCCAGTAGGATAGAGGATGATGTCTCTTAATAAGCCATTAAAGAAATAACATACTCCAAACCAGTGATGAATTACACTGTTGTTCCAGGCACAGGGGCGACGGGAGGAATAGAGTCCAAATTCAGTTGAGGTGCACCTTGCTAGGAGCTGGTTGTCTGTGGAGTCAGGCCTTCCAAGCACCAGCTGTCGGCTTGGGTCCCTCGATGCCGGGGCACGTAGCTCGCGGTGAGGGCACCGGTGTTGACAGGCGAGGTGGGCTCCTCCGAAGGTCCAGGGACGGCTGGTCCAGGGGCTGCTCCATAGTGGCCCAGGGACAGCTCTGTGGCTCACACCCCTGCCCACGAGGAGAAGCCTCACCAAGGCAGAAACAGATGTCCCTTCTCCTCCTGAGACGGCTGCCGGGTTAATGCCACTGCCAACTGGGAATGGCCCGGCCAAGGCAGGAGCAAGTGTCTCAAGATTTCCGGAGAGTTCCTTAGGTCAGCAAAGAGGAACCTCGCCCGGACCAAACACTCAGTGAGTCCTCGCAATTCTTGATATTTAACGTTTAATACTTCTTTTTTTTTTAATGTTTATTTTTAAGAGACAGAGAGACAGAGCGCGAGCCGGGGAGGGGCAGAGAGAGAGGGAGACACGGAATCCGAAGCAGGCTCCGGGCTCCGAGCTGTCAGCACAGAGCCTGACTCGGGGCTCGAACTCATGAACCGCGAGATCGTGACCTGAGCTGAAGTCGGATGCTTGACCGACTGAGCGACCCAGGCGTCCCTTTGGTATTTGAAGTTTAAATGCCCATCATGTCATAGCCGCCGCTCCGTATGTTTTTATCGCCAAGCCCCCAGCAACTTGGGCACTGCGTGAGCTCCCGCGTGCTTACGGCCAGCAGATGTGAATGACAGCGTCCTGACACGGCTTTCTCGGTGGAAGGCAACCCACCCTGAGGTCAAAAGAGCTTTGCTGAAATCAGAAGGAGGTGGGTTTGAAACCATAACATGCCAATACACAGCAAAGAGGATGCAAACCCACCCTGATAGCTCCTCTTTCCAGGTTTTCGATGGTTATTCCTTTTCTCTATGGATCATAGAAATGTTTGCTATGAAGCTGTGGTCCACAACACACACACACACACACACACACACACACACACACAGATGCAAAATCCACCCGGGAGTGTCTTCCCCAGTAAAGGATGGTGTTGGTCACTCACTGGGACAGGGAAGGAGAAGGTGTAAAGGGTCAGGACCCCAGAAGGCCAAAGACAAGTATGAAGGGAAGCCTGTGGGACAGCCCCTCTCCAGACACACCAAGGCAAGGAAGTCTTCCCGAGGTCGCCCAGCTGGCAGAATCTGAGGGCTGGCACTTGGGTCGCCACTCCTGCCCTGTGCTGTGTATGTTCCGCTACGCCCAGAATCGTGCCGGGGCCCCCCCTGTCCAGCCTTGGTCTCTCTGAGACCCCGGGATGGCCGCCCGCCCTTTCAAAGTCCCGTCTCTCACCGCTGCCCTGGAAGAGATGAAAGGACACCTGTTTGAAAGCAAATTGGGCAGAACAAGAAAGTGCTGGCAAAGGTGCTGTGTTCCCTGAGTGGGAAGCCCTTTGACGGGCAGCCGGGGACGAGCCGTGCAGTCTCCCGCCCCCAGGACTCAGCAGAGACACAGATGGGGGACTCCCAGGGTCGAGTGCCCACCTGGCGCCCCGGCCGCAAGGGCGTTCTCTGTCCTGTGGGTCAGCGAGGCCCGCTCGTCCCCTCTCTCCTGCCCTGCCTGCCTCCTCCACGGATAGAGGGTGAGTGGCAGCTGTGTGCACCTTGTGGGGGGTCAGGGGGAGTAGGGCGGAGTGGAGACAGTCCCCCCGCCTGTGTGGACGCACCCTCAGGGGAGGTGATGGCTCTGTCACCTGAAGGGCAGATACGTAGCTCGAAAAGCTCCGGGTTTGTGGCTGTGCTTGCTTGGGTCGCCTTTGGGCTTCACGTTTCTGAAATGTACAACTCTGGGCCAAGTGGCTTAACCTCCCCGGTCCTCCGTTTTCTCATCCGCAAAATGGACATCTGAACGGATTGGATTCAGTGAGTTAACAGGAAAAGAACTCTGAGACCAGCTTGTCGAGCTGTCCTTGGCACCAAGTTGGTGACTGCTCTCTAGAGGGTCAATACAGAGCAGCGATCACATGGGCTAACGGCCCCCGTGTGGGCCGCCGTCCCCTCACCGTCCCGTGCCGCTCCCTGAGAAGCCGTGAGGCATGTGCTGTTGCTGTTTTGGTTCTGCGCAGGAGGGCAGGGTATGGCTGAGCGTGGCCAAGTGGCTTGTCCGAGGTCGCACGGCTAATCAGGCTTTGGAGCTGCTTCCCACGTGGCATCTAGACCTGAGGTCTCTGGCTCCACCCACTGTTGGCCACGCGAGTGGCCCCGAGTAGGTCCCCTGGCCTGTGTGCGCCCGTGTGGCCCATAGGTGCCGCAGGATGAGGCGTCTGGCTCGTGCTTGCCTAGGGCTCCTGCCCGTCTCCGAACCCCAGTGGGTGCTGGGCTCCTCTCGCCATACTGGCCGCTGGGTTTATCCTGTAGTCTGAATCCCCATTCTGGATGTCACTGGAGATCATCACCTCAACTCCTTCAGGAGCCTTCGCGATGCCCCTGCACATTAAGAGTTAAACAAATCTCTCCTTGGAAGTCGGAGCCTGGGAGGAACGTTATCTCTTCAAGCTACCTACCTATCAGCTGTCTAAACCTTCCCGCCAAACCCGCCAGGACTCCACCTGTCAGATACCCAGGAGCCCTTTAGAACCAGCGACAGACCTCCGAGGCGGGGCCGGGGCGGGGGTCTCAGAGTCCCGAATAGTCTTTCCTTTGTCGGGACTTCTGCACCACCTAGATCGGGGAGATCTCTTTCTTTCTGGGGGCAGGTGTGAGCCTCGGCGTGCAGCCCCAACCGTGTTACATGCTCTGCACGTTGCGTGGCTGTCTTCAGACTCTGAATTGAGCACGGCTCAGTCTACACACATAAGAAGATTTGCGGATTTGCATTCCTTTTGTGCGGCTGAAAATATGAAAATATATCCACTCCTTCTCGTCTGACCCTAATCCCGCTTAATCGTGTTTCTCATGGACACGTCTCCAAACGTCCCATTCTGAACCACTGTTTGTGCTCCAAGGAATCTGTGTTTTCCCCTCCAGCCGCCCCCCCAGCGAAGGAGCAGGCAAGAGGTACCAGGGTAAGGAGGGGAGGATTTCCAACCGCAAGAAGGGGGCTCTCTCGACCTGTCAGCACCGCCTGGGTGTGGGGGACCCGGGCGAACCGTCGAGTCAGCGCGGGAAGGAGCGGGGAGACTCAGGCCCCAAAGGAGATGAGCTTCCGAAGCCACCAAGATAGAGACAGGGCTCGTCTTCAGTCTCCAGGGGACGCCGTGTGCACCCCATCCAGTCTCGTTTCCATATGCCAGTCGCATCACTGCTGTGTGCTGCTCACCAACCATCAGTGGCTCCCAATGCCTTTATCTCAAGACCACATTCCAAAAGACTTATCCCCCCACCCCGCCTGCCCACCGCAGCCACTCAGAAGGGCACCCTGATTTCTGTAACTGCGTGAGATGCCCCCATCATCACCACCGCCACCGCTCCCGCCGCCGTGCACTTTTTTGGGACCCCACCCTCTCCACCCTCCTCGGTCTCCGCGGTCACCTCCTCCATGGAACCTCCCTTCCTTCTCTGGTTGTCATCAGCCCAGCACTTCTGAGTCACCAGGGCCCTTGGGTGTGCGGAGCAGAGAGTTACACGTATGAACTGCCACGTGCGGGATCCCAGTCTGGCCTCGCCGTCTGGAGATGAAGAGAGACAGGCCCCCTGGTGCAGGCGGTAAAGTACAGGTGTCCCCACAGGTAAGAGGCCCCGTGAGAGGCTGGGCAGAGCAGCACTGAAGAGAAGAGAGGCCTCGGGCGTCAGCCCCGCCCTTCCTAGCCCTGTGACCTTGAGACAGTATCCTGAGGCCGAGGGCCTCAGCTGTCCCGTCTGTAAAATGGTATTGATAGTCGTACCTTCCCCAAAGGGCCTGGAACTGCCTCTCTCACACCCTGGCTTCCCTAAGAAGCTGTGCAGCCTTGGGAAAGCTTAGCATCTCAGAGCCTAACTACCCCCACCCCTGCAAAGCGGAGTGGAGGGTACCTGCCCCCAGAGAGCCGCTGGGCACCTTGCCAGGGGTCCAGCAGGAAAACGTGTCAGATATCGACGCTGCGGGCCGGGCCGACTGTGCGTGGATAAGATGGGGAGGCAGCCAAGCCAATCCCGAGATACGGAGGAGACACCCCCGGGGGCCACGGCAAAACAATGAGGATTCTCTCCGAGACCTTGATGTTGGGGTGTGACACAAGTCGGGGGGCCGGCGGATGGGAGAGGCAGGTGAACCGGTGGCGAAGGGCTCCGGAATGGGCGGGGGGCAAGCTGCAGTCACCACCTAGAACAGTCTGGGGCTGGAAGGGCCTGGCCCTGTGGCTGGCCTGCAGCAGCCGCATTTTCCTGGAGGAGGCAGTGCTGGGGAGCCGGCTGGGGCCCTGGGTGTGTTAGAGCGCCCCCTAGTGGGACCTGGAATGTGGGGAGCCTGCAGACTGAGGGGAGCCCAGGGGGCTCTGGCTCTGTCCTGGCCATAGGCCATCTCCACAGAAGACCTCCCAATGGGTGAGTTCCTGGGCAGCAGTGGGAACGGGGTTGGGAAGGTTCCAGAAAGATCAGCTACCCAAGGTAGGAGGGTTGCCAAGGCTCTGGGCATCCAGCTGGCCCCAACCAGCCCTTCACGCGAATCCTCTGAGGTTGCCAGGGCTGTTCCTAGAAGTGGGGGGCCGGGCCGCCCGTGGGGCACCTCCTGGGGCTGTTGGTACAGGACCGGCCGGGGTGGGGGTGGGGGGCTGCTCCTGCCAGCAGGATGCAGTGCACTGCACGTGGGCCACTGAGGGCGGCTTGAGGGAAGGGTTATTTACCAGGATGTGGTCTGGGGTAGAGGGACCGCAGGGCGGAGCTGTCCCCAGGGATGGAAACAGTGGGGGGTTTCCAGCTCTAGGGCTGAGGGGGTGAGAGGTTAAGGACAGAGATGTTGCCGAGATCCCAAGACAGAGCTGGTGGACGCACGGAGGGGCCGGAGCCCCAAATCTCTGCCCCCTGTCCCTCCAGTCTCCTGCCTGTGTTCGTTCCCGTGGGCCAAACCCACAGGAAGCCAGCCCGAGTGGGAGCCCATAGATGCGGACCCTAAGGCCCGCCCCCCGGGCGCAAAGCACGTGGGGAAGGTGGAAGAAACATCTGGAGGGAAAGCCCGGACGCCCAGCTCTGCGCCTGAACCCCCAGAAGGCCTGGGTGCACGCGTTCTGTGCTCCCTGGCCTGCAGGGCCAAGAGGGGATGGCCGTTCTGTCAGCCCCGATTTGGCCTCCTTGCAGCAGGACGTAGGCAAGCCTTGACCTCCCTGAGCCTGGTCTGGAAGCCTCACCGTGTCAAACCCTGCAGGGGCTTCCTGCGACTCCCGGGATGTCACCCCAGCCCTTGGGCCCGGCCCACGCCCGCCCTCCAGCTCCGTTTTGCATCTTGCTCTCTGGGTTTCTGTTCTGCGTGGCCTTCTGTCTTTCAGTTCCTTCAGACTCAGCTGCTCTCCACGAGACACCTTTCGCACCTGCAGCTTCCCCAGTCCGGAGGCTCTTGTCTTCTCTACCTAGTTACCCATCTGTCATGGAAGCCTCAGGCTTCCTTTATTTGTTTGTGTGTCTGTTTGTCTAGAGCAAGAGTGGGGGAGAAGGGCAGAGGGAGAGAGAGAGAGAGTCTCAAGCACGCTCTGCGCTGAGCTCCTATGCAGGGCTCAGTCCCACGACCCTGGGATCGTGACCTGAGCCAAAACTCAAGAGCCGCATGCTCAACTGACTGAGCCACCCAGGCGCCTCTCCCTGGCACAGCTTTGAGACAAAATTCCTTCTCCGGGAAGCCTCCGTTTTTGCACTGAAGGCCTTCAACTGATTAGATGAGGCCCACCACATTTTGGAGGCCGATCTTCTTTATTTAAAGTCAAATTGATGATAGATGGCGGCCACGTCTCTAAACCGCCCTCCCAGCGACGCCGAGGCTCGTGTTTTGACCAGGCAACTGGGCGCCATGGCCTAGCTGAGCGGACGCACAGAGTTGAACCACCACCCCTTTTCACAGTTCCCTGGGTGATTCCTTGGTAATGGCAGCCTCCGCCCCACTCTGTAATATTAAGTTCCAGGAGGGCGAGGATGAAGGTCATTGGCTTTCCCGAACCGTTGGTTTGACCGGCACGTCACAGAGCTGCGGCCACATGGCCTGTGCCCAGTCATTGTTGCAGGAGAGAATCCGAGGGGGAGACGGGATCTGCACGGCAGGTGGCGGGGTGCAAATCGGAGTGAGGCGTTCGCTCCGCACAGGGCGCTCCCTCCATCTGAACCCCACCCCTCCCCCCACAAGGCATGCTTGTTTGGTTTCTCAAACGTGTGATGACACCAGGGCGGGGTGAAATCTCCCTGATGTTACTGTTGGTAACGACTGGCATTTCCTGAGGGTCAGGATCATTCTGGACGCTTTCTATATCCTTAAACCCTTAGCACGGATTCTGATCCCTGGTACATATTCAACGTTCTGGGTAACGTTTTCATAACGTGGGGGCGACCCGTCCCTTTGGGAAGTGGCTGTCCACGCTAACCTCGTGTGCGTTATTTTTTTCTCTCTCTTCACTGAGTCTGGGGTGTGCAGGGGCTGCATCATTGTCCCGTCGTACAGACGAGGCACTGAAGCCCAAGGATGTGGACTCGCCTGAAGTCCTGAGGTGACTCAGTGTCACTGCTGGACTGCAGGGCTCCTGCCCCAGAGTGGGGGGGCCGTCTCCGTTGTCCTCTGTCCTCTGGGAAGCCCAGAGGGGGGAGAGAGGCCTCAAGGTGACAGTTGCTGGCCGGGTTCATCGGGCCTGGTTTTTACTCCGCAAAGAGAGAAATAGCCACACCCTACCCTGCGTGTCGGGGAGCCTGTCATGACCCCCATTTGCCTCTGCGTGCCCGGGGCCACCACTCAGGCCTCCGCTCGTCGTGGCCCGGTTCCTCCCGGCTGATAGTTTGTGCAGGGAACGGTTGTAGCTTGGCTGGTCGGTCCTTCCTGCCCCAGGGGAGGGGAGAGGCTTGGGGCCAATCCAGGCCCAGCCGGGCTGTGGGGATACAGCTGCCAGCTTTGTGGGTGACTCAGAGTGGGTGGAGAGGAGCTGGAGCGAGCCCCCCAGGGCGAGAACCAAACAAGCAGGGAGGTCTCTCTCTCACCCCTGCCCGGCGGGGCCTCTCACCCTCTCCTGCACCCCCCGCACCAGGCTCAGGGCAGGGCAGACCCCTGGGCGCCACCCGCCGGGCTCTGCCTGCCCCTTTACCACCCGCCAGTGGACGGTCTGGGGCAGGTGACCTGACTGCTGCGAGCCTCTGTTCCCACCTCGGAAAGATGGAGATGATACCCCGTCCCGGCAGCAGGAGTGTCGTGGGCTCGGGCACTTTGACCTGCTGTCCTGCTTAGAATAGGGTCCGGCAGAGAGAACGCCTCCTTCCTGTTAAACCACCTCAGAGGCAGGGCTGGATTTTACCCCCCATTTACAGACGGCAGACTGGAAGCTCAGGCAGCCCACGTAATGTCCCTGGGGTCACCGTCCCAGGGGCTCAGGTTCGGATTTTCCTGCAGGGCCTCGGCCCTGGTTGCAGCAGCCGGACCACCTGGGCCTCTGCTGGCTCTTTCCCTGCTTGGGCTCAGCCTGCAACGCCTTCCGAGCTCCTTTCGCCAGCACAGCTGCATGAACAGAGCACTTCTGTCTCCGGAACCAGGCACGTCTGGGAATCTGGGGCCTGGCTCTCCTCTGAGCGCTGGTGCCATTGCCCTGTGTCATTGGACGAGTCATTTCCCCTCTGCGAGCTCAGCCTCTACCTCTGTCAGAAGAAGTGGGGCAGAGATGTAAGAGGGGGTGTAGTCCGTGCAAGAAAACGGAACCCACTGAAGGAATAAACCCTAAAGTCCCGAGAGCACTCGGGATGTGCTTGGGCGCCGTTCTAAGCCATTGACCTGCATTGACTCCTGTTTTTCTCGGTCCAGCCCTGAGAAGTAGGTTCCATGCTTATCCCCACGCTATAGGGGAAGACAGACAGAAGTTTTAAGCAGGCGGGTTGGATTCGCAGGATCTGGTGCTTACAAAGTTGTTGGAAAGGTGACAGGAGCGCAGTCCTTGGGTATTTTGGCCCCACTCCTCCAGGCCGAGGTCCAGAGGCCAGGAAACTACAGGAAGTCAGGCAAAATCTGCAGGCCGGAAGTGAGGGAGGCAGGTGGTTCTGGGCCCAAGGTTCAGACCGCGAAGCAGCACCCATCCCTGTGGGAAGGAGGATGGTCCTGCGTCCCTTTTGCCCGTCCAACTACTACTGGCCCGAATCTCAACCGCATCCCGAGCCCTACAGGCAGGGGAAGCTCGGAAATGTGGCTCCCAAACTTTCAGGCCCTGGGGGGGACACTGAAGAGGGAGGAAAGAGTCCTCACTCCAGTGGACTGGACCCAGCCTAGCGGGCCGTGCAAACAGCAGGATGCCCTCACGTGTGGACAAGGTTGATGCTCTACAGATTAACCTTTGCACAGAGAATTGGGGCTGTGTGGACTCCATATACTTTGCCGGCTGCTAGCCCCTTCGTGGCTTTGGGACCCCTTCCCTGCAGGTCCTCGGGGGTCGTGGCCAGTAGAATAGGGAGCAGCCCTTTAAGGAATGGGCGTCACGAATGCAGCAAGCTGGAAGCATCATTTTCATGATGCCCCCGGGGTTGTTCATGCCCGATTTCATTTGTTCTTTTAAACAAGCCTGCCAGGAGGGCAAGCCAGGGGTTCTGTCGGATTTTTTTTTTTTTAATAAATGAAGGCCTGAACCTTAGGGAGGGCAGAGAATTGATGTTTATAACGCACCGCCTCTGTGCGAGACCGGCTGGTCGCTTCTGTGCGTGTCCTTTTAAATCTACCATAGCCCTCCTGTGTGGGCACTATTAGTCCTGCTTCCTGGGTCCAGAAATCAGTATCAGAGCAATGAAGTGCCTTTCCCATGAGCACACGACCAGGAATAGGAGGAAATCAAGAGCACACGAGCAGGAATGGAAGGAATCGGGATTCGAACCCGGGTCCGTCTGTGTCGTTCTTCCGACAGCTGTTGACCGTGACTCACTAGCAGGTGCCTCACAGAACCAGACGAGGTGGATTCCAAGAGTCCAGTGAACAGGCCGGGGCTGGGTAGCGGTTCAGGGGAGAAGGGATCTTCTTTGCTAGAAGTGATGGGACCCTTCACCAGCTCGTTCCTGTTTCATGCCACCCTGGGCCCCCAGGCGAAGCCGCCGGGACCCCCAAAGGCCAGGACGTTGAGTGGGAGCCAGTTTCCAATGACCCAAAGCCTCGTGGGCGCTAAGTCCCCGTAGCCGCTCGTCATGCTCTCGGGATGGGTTGAGCTGGGAAGTCCCCCTCGCGGTGCCTCCTGAAGCTGGTGTGTGCGGAGGCCAAGTGAAAGCAGACGGAGCCGGGGAAGGGGGTGGCAGACGAGAGGGGCAGCCGTGGCCCTCCACCTGTCCATCTGCCCACCCCGCTGGTAGGAGGCGGTGCAATCCGTGTGGCACCCCTGGGGCGTCTTTGGGCCCCACCCCCTCCTCCAGGTTTGCCAAGCACCTGATGCACCCAGGAATGTGCCAGGCACCAGGCATCAGAGAAGCAGAGGAAAGACTGTGGCCTCCACTTGCAGCTGTGGAGGAAGCTTGTAGACCATTTCTCCCACCGAGGACTATCAAAGCCGGATGAGACAGAAGTCCAGCTCTTTGAGGGGCACCTGGGTGGCTCAGTCGGTTAAGCGTCCGACTTCGGCTCAGGTCGTGATCTCACAACTCGTGAGTTTGAGCCCCGCATCGGGTTCTGTGCTGACAGCTCGGAGCCTGGAGCCTGCTTCGGATTCTGTGCCCCCCCCTGCCAAATATAAATGAACATTTTTAAAAAATAAATAAATAAAAAAAAGAAATCCAGCTCTTTGAAGGTGTTAAGAGAGCAGCCGAGGCAGCCGGGACTTGAAAGAGGAAGATCGAGAGAGAAGGGACAAGAAGGGCTTGAGTCTTACATCCTGCGGCCTTCCTGCCTGAGGGACGTGCTGGCTCGTAGGAGGCTCCAGAGACAAACAGAGACAAACAGCTCCGTGTTGGGCCGTCTCACAAGGCTGGGGGTAAAACTAATTAAATTAAAAATGGAACTCGGGACCACCAGGTCAGCCCAACCCTAAGTGACCAAGAACCTAGAGCAAAGGAACCAGAGAGAAAAGAGGGATTGTCCTGCACCTTTTCTTCCTTCCAAGGCATTTACCAGTATTTCAGTTGCACGGGACCAGACCCCGAGAAACCAAGCCGAAAACAGCAGCCGAGAGGTTAAAAGGCTGGACCCCGCTTTTGATAACCTCACAGTGCAGGGGAGACAGAAATCGAAGGTGAGAGCAGGCAAGGAGGAGGGGCCTCGGTAGACATCCCCGCTATCCTTTGAGAAGGGCCTCTGAGTGAGGGCAAACCAGAAATGACCAGTCACTGTGAAAACTAGAGCGTGGCCCCACTCATCCCAGTCACCAACTGGAACAAAGTCCCTGCTCACGTTCCTCTCCGAATAAGGACAGCCTGTTCCAGGGCCTCTGTGCTTTTGGCACATACAGTATGCACAGTTACCAGGCATGCCGGGAGACAGAACCAAATGATGGAAGAGAAATAAAGAGAGAAAATAGACAATAGAAGTAGACCCACATGTTCTCCAAATGTCACAAGGGACAGACATGATGGTCTTTTTTTTTTTTTTTTTTTTTTTTTTTTTTTTAATTTTTTTTTTCAACGTTTTTTATTTATTTTTGGGACAGAGAGAGACAGAGCATGAACGGGGGAGGGGCAGAGAGAGAGGGAGACACAGAATCGGAAACAGGCTCCAGGCTCCGAGCCATCAGCCCAGAGCCCGACGCGGGGCTCGAACTCACGGACCGCGAGATCGTGACCTGGCTGAAGTCGGACGCTTAACCGACTGCGCCACCCAGGCGCCCCCATGATGGTCTTTAAAATAACTGTGGTGAATAATTGCAGGACGATAGACAAGAGGGGGGATCTCACCTGAAGAAAACAAGAACCCATAAAAGTTTGGCTCAGATGGAAATTCTAGAACTGAAAAATACAATAACTGAAATGAATGCAATACCTAATTCAAAGACATTAGATGCAGAGGGAGAGAGCATGGCAAGGTAGTATGTGTCTTAAGAAATTGGAAAGACGACAGATTTCAAGCCCAAAGAAATGACAAGAAAGGAAGTAACGAAGATGAGAGCAGGTGTTGATGAAATAGAGGAGTAGCTGTGGCTGTACAGAAAGATCTAGAAGGGGCAGCAGAAGGCGGGGGCGGAGTGCTGGCTCTGCCACCATCTCTCTGTGTGACCTTAGACGACTCGCTTGCCTTCTCTGAGCCTCAGTTTCCCATGTCAGGAAAATAAGCATGATTATCCATTTGGCCCGGTTGTGTGGGGATCCACACGGAGGGGGGTCCACACGGAGGGCAGCACTGCACTTCTTCACGCGACGTGCTGATGTACCCACCCATCGACTCGCCCCCTTGGTCATTTCACTGGCAACTCTCCTGCGGGGGCTTTGCGGAGAGCCGGGGGCATCCCAGCCTTGGGGGATCTGTGCACCACGGCAGGCATGAACGGAACAGAAACCCGTGCAGTTCATTCACCAGGCTTTCCAACCATTTAAAACAGCTCATCTGTCAGTGGCTGGTCATCGCCAGCCTCTCCCTGTTGCCAGAGAGGTTTATCCTTGCTCAGCACCCTCTTGAGGGAAATCGTGACTTTCTGGATCCTTGAAAAGGTGCTAACGTGTGTCACCATTGTGCCAGTGACCCCTTTAGACTGTCACAAACACGTTCTCCGTGCCTCCTCCAGGACAGGCATACCGTGGGGATCTCGAGAGTTCAGTTCAGGGCGATCCAACGGATATTGTAACAAAGTGAGTCAAATGAGTTTTCTGGTGTGTACAGAAGTTATACTTCCACCGGGGGAGTCTGTTATGTGTGCAGTAGCATTGTGCCTTAAAAAATCAAGGTGCATACCTTAACGTAGAAATCCTTTTCTGTTAAAAAGTGCTAACCATCATTTGAGCTTTCAGCCCGCCGTAATCACTGATCACGGGCCATCTTAACAAATCTAATAGTGAAAAAGGTTGAAATATCACGAGGATGGCCAAAATGTCACGCAGAGATGCGACGTGAGCGAACACTGTTGGGAAACAGCACCGATAGGCTGGCGAGGCACAGGGATGCCGCGGTCCAATTCGGAAGAGACGCGGTATCTGCCAAGTGCGACTAAAGGGAGCGGGCTTGTCCTCCAGCACGTGGCTGAGAGGTGCCCGTCACTCTGCAGGCGGGCCAGGGGGCCGTGTCCCCGGGGGAGGTGTGGCCGGCCTCCCTCGCCACACGCGCGCGGAGGTCTCAGGCCCGTGGCATCTTGGTCCGGGTTCCGCTCCCGGGAGCAGGGCTGGCTTTCGCCCGTGCGTCACAGGCTGCGTCACTTACTGGAGTACAGGGCAGTCACGCTTTCCTTGTTTCTTCCCTGGGGCCGGGGAAGGGGTGGAAGGGTGTTCTCGCTTTTCCATTGCCGTGCACACGAGGGCTTTGGAAAGCACTCACTGATGCTGGCACAGAAGGTCTCTGCTGGGATGGGATCCGGGCGAGCGCTCTGGCCTCGGAGATGCGGCTACCGGGACGTGCTGAGCGGACGGGAGGAGGGTGTTGTGGTTCCCCTGGTTCTGCAGCCCAGCCTTGCCCTCTGTTCCCCCCCTCACTCCAGCCCAGCATCAGCTCAGAGCATGAATATCTGTCCCATGGAGCCATGCCCTTGTAGGGACCCTGACGGCTCATTCAGAACTTGATTTGATCTGTGCGGTCCAACAGTCCTCTATTTGAGTGACTTTGTCTCTGCCCTTGGTGTCGGCGGGTCCCCATGTCACTCTGAGCAAACTTAGCCTTTCTAGTGGCTTCCACAGCCCCGTGCTCCCCACCCCACCCTCACACATGCCTGTTCCTCTCCTCCACATCGATCCAGGTGGACCAGCCTCCTTTCTCCCAAAGGCACCGGGGCCTTGCATCTGCCTGGGAACCTCCCACCTTAGACTCTTTCTTGATGTGTCCCAACCACCTATCCCAGAGCCTGGAGCATCGCAGAGCCCTAGAAAATATGCAGTGCGTGGATCAGATGACCGGACAAGCCTTGACTGGGTGACAGCCCAGCAAAGTGGAAAGAATCTGTGATACCAGCCCCATGTTCCAGTTGAAGAAACGGTTCAGAGAGGGCAGGTGACTTGTCCACGGCCACACAGCAAACGGGCGGTACAGCCTGGTTGAGAATCAGCGTCTTCTGATTCTCCATCTGTGCTTTTCTGCCCAGCTCTCCCCTCTGGATGGTTGGCCCTTGTCTTTCCCGGCATCTGCTTTGGCGTTCCTTTTGTGCCGTGTGTGTGTGCCAGGTGACGGGGACCCATCAGTGAGTGAGACTGAGTTCCCGTCCTCGTGGAGCTCCCGGCCCAGGGAGGAGACAGATGAGTAAACAGTACACCCGGAGTGGAGCCAGATGCTGTGGAAGCCAGAGAGGAGTCTGCTCCTGCCAGGAGGAGGCAGGCCTTCTTCCAGGAGTCAGCACCAGCTGATCCCCGAAGAATGGGTAGGAGTCAAGCAGGGCGGGATGGTCTTTCCGCACAGTGGGGTCAGCCTGGGCAGGAGCCCAAAGGCAGGGACAGCTCTGACCTGTGGATCAGTCGCACTGCTTCAAGTTAGAAGCAATCTGCTTTACAAAATAAAGGGGCTTTGTTACCTGTCTCATGTCACGCAGATGTTAAGGCGGAGGGTGGACTGCAGGTAAGGCTGGACCAGGTTCAGCACCACTTGCCCCGGTCCTGCTCAGCCCTCGCTTCGTCCACTTGAGCCATTAAACCGGCCAGCACGACCTTGACTTTTATGTCCAAAAATCAAACAGCCAGAGCAAGATCAAGTTTCTTCGCCTCCTACAAGTCAGGGGGTTTCAGTCTGACTGGAGGACTTAGCACACATACCCATCCATCCCTGGACCGAGAGGGCCGGGAATCCCCTGCCAGCCAAGTTAAATCTGAGCCCGCCCTTGACGGTAAGCAGGTTAATCTAACTCAAGTGACAGAGCTGCTTCTTCCTGGAAGAACCGGGGTGGGGGGGGGGAGGGGGAATGGCCAGAAGGGACAACTCTGGACACCCGTAGGTCACCAGGACAAGTGGGGTTGTTTTGAACAGTGAGAAGTGGTGCACTGGGCAAATCACGATGTCCCCTTGCCCGCTGGGCTGAAGATCAGGAAGGTCGTAGAGGGCGGTAGCACATTGGACCCCTGGATGTCTCCAGGAATGCGCTATGGATTTAATCTGATTTTTGCCCCCCCCCCCTTTTTTCTATAGTAATCAATAGCCCTCCAACCGTTACTTTCCTAGAAAAAAAATGTACCTGTGGCATCTACACATTGAGGATGGGGACAAATTGACCCAACGGAGATTGGGGCTGGGGCAGGGGACACATTCTAAGCAAAGACCAGAGTCAGTATGCTCACGTGAAGAGGTGTGACCGCCATAAGGTCAGGGACGTCTGGGGACTTGTGCTGTGCATATCCGAGGAGTCCCTGTTGGCTTCCTTTGATGAGATCTGCTCCCCCTTTCGGTGCACCCTTCCAGCCGAAGACCAGTTGCCAGATAGCGTATCGCTTCCCGAGCAGAGTCCTTGATCCTGGAACTCCCCTCCCCGCGTGTGGAATCAGAGGGGTGTGGATTTGGATTCAGGACCTGCTTCCTCTTTTCCCCATGACCTGGGGAGGGCCATGTGGTCTCTTTGAGCCTGTTTATTCTGAGGACAAAACGGGGAACCCCTGTTTGTCTGGCAGTACACTTTGGGGACTCTTGGACGAGATAGGTACACAGGAATGATCGACCATCGTGTCCGGGTTTTGGTGGATCATCCAAGAATCCTCATTCAGTCATGCGTGGAAAGAGGAAAAGGAAAGCTGAACGATCACCTGACAGAACCCAGAAGCTCAGCGTGTCGCATTTTACGTTACCTTTCTAACCACTTCTGAGTGGAGGTGTTGTTTTCCCATTTCACAGAAGAGGAAACTGAGGGCCGGGAAGACTGACGGACTTCCCAAGACCACAGGGCTGGTAAACCAGAACTTGAACCTGGGCCATCGGAAGCCTGCTTCGTAGGGCTGAGGCTGACCGGCAGAGGGTGCATGCCGGGGTGCGGGGAAGCGTAGAATTGTTGTTGAATTCAGAATCCAAAGGAGAGTGAAGGAGCGAGAAAGGAGCACGTACGTAGCAGTCTCTGGGTGCCTGGCGCTGTTCGTGCATCGTTGACTCATTTCACAAACTTCGGTTGAACGCTTACATGTACAAGGCTCTGGCTGCAGGAGAGATGGGGCGGGGGGCAACTTCTGTGTCCCTTAGCAACCTGGCAGAATAGGCGCCAACATCCCGTTAGCCACAGGCACACCCTGAGTCTCAAGACGGGGAGTAAATCGTCCGTAGCCTCCCATCTCGTTGGCTTGACAACAGAGTGGGAGATCACGGAGCTCATCCTGGAGGAGGTGAGGAGAGAGAGATGGGTTTTTAAAACAAGCTAATGAGATTTCACCCTGTTTTCTTCCTCCGTTTCCTTGCAGGTGACAGACGGCCCTCAGTGCCTTCGTCAAGCAGGCTGCTTAATGGTGACAGCGTGGGAAAGACCGGGTTGTAATTAAGTATCAGCACACATCATCCCTTCCGGAGGACGGTGGCAAAGACAGCTTCCCTCTCTCCTGCACCGTGACCCTTCCTTTGAGGTCCTCACCACCCCCCCCCCAAGAGTCCCTGCATCTGTCACAAAGATTAATTGCCCCTCAACCCCTTTGGATGGGAACGGAAATCATATTATTAAGTTTGATTAAAGCTTCGAGAGACACTATTGGCTGTTTAAGGACTGCTGACCAAGCCGCCTGCTTATCTCCTGGAAAGACAGATTATATGCAAGGGGAATCAACCTCACCCCGAGTGGTCCCTTAGCCGCCGGCCGTCACAGGGTGATGTCCGGCACACTGGGGTGGCCACTGGCCCGCGGGAGCGAAGTCGGCCGCGGTCCCCCTGGGAGTCCCCGCCTTGCCTTGTGATCGAGCCTCCGTCTCTGGGATTTTTCTTCCGCGTCCCCCCCGCTCCCGGGCGTGATTTCCTCCAGCCCGTCCCTGGGAGGCGTCCTTCCGGACAGAGCAGAAATGGTGACCGTGAGGAAAAGGACTCTCAAAGTGCTTACCCTCCTCGTCCTCTTCATCTTCCTCACCTCCTTCTTCCTGAACTACTCCCACACCACGGTGGCCACCACCTGGTTCCCCAAGCAGATGGTCGTCGAGCTGTCCGAGAACTTCAAGAAGTTCATGAAGTACGCGCACAGGCCCTGCACGTGTGCCCGCTGCGTCGGGCAGCAGAGGGTCTCGTCCTGGTTCGACGAGAGGTTCAACCGGTCCATGCAGCCGCTGCTCACGGCCCAGAACGCGCTCCTGGAGGAGGACACCTACAGCTGGTGGCTGGTGAGAGCCGGGGACTGGGTGTGGGTCCGGACTGGGCGGGGGCTGGGCCCCGGGGGGCCCCCCGCCAGGCTCTCATTCATTCACCCAACATCTATTGGTCGGGGACCCGCGACGCGTAGATCAGAGCAAAGCGTTCTGCGTTCGCTTCCTGTGTCTGCGTAGACGACTGCCCCAAACTGGGTGGTTTAAAACAGCAGACACATCAGTGATGCCAGGCTCAGCCGCCATCTTCACACGACCCTCCCCTCTGGGTCTCTCTGGGTCTCTGGTTTCTCTCTCTCTCTGCCTTTCTCTCTAAGGCCACCTGTTACTCGGTTCAGGGGCCTCTAAATCCAGGATGCTCGTTCATGACCCTTTTCCACAAGGGCCCCTTCACAAGTTCGGGAGTTGGGACGTGGTCATAACGTTTGTGCAGGGCCACCGCTCCGCCCGCTAGATATCGAGATGCAAAAAAGAGACACGGTCCCTACTCTCCTGGAACTCTGTTCTGGCCGAGAGTGACAGATCCGAAACGGAGAAGCCAAGCTCAGGGGGAAGTGCCCTGAGGAAGACCAGAGGAGGTTTGTGAGAGAAGCCAGGGGCCAGGGGGCTCCGTCATGGGGCTGTCGGGGGAGGTCTCTGAGGAGGCAGGACTTGAGCTAAGCCCCAGAGGTAGAGGAGGCGCCGGCCACGGAAGGGTCTGGAGAACGTGCCGGAGTCACGGCGGCAGCGAGCGCAGGGGCCCTGGGGTGGCGCCTGCTGGGTGTGCTGGCCTAGAGGTGGGTGGCACCACGGTGAGGCGTCGGGTTTGTTTTGTGTGCACCAGGGAGCGTCCGTGGATCTTAGCCAGGGGCGTCCGCGATCCGGTCTAGTGGTCTGAGAAAGGTTATTCCGGGTGTTGAGCCCCAAAGTGGATTGAAAGGGAGTAAGAAATAATTCCTCCCTTGGAGATTCCTTGGGCACTTCCTGTATGCCAAGCGCCAGCCTATGGAGATGGAAAAGTCTTCCCTTTCTTGGGTTGCAGGGGTGGCGAGGGAGGAGACGGACAGCCGCACGCCAGGGCGGTAGAGCGGTACTTGGGAGGGAGCGCAGGAGATGCGCAGGTGCAGAGGAGGGGCGTCAAACCCCACCCTGGGTCTGGGGCTGTCGGAGGAGACCGTGGCCATGCTCATCATAAAAGATTCAGAGAGGTTGTCCGGGTGGGGACCGGAGGAAGGGCTCTCCAGGCAGAGGGACCGCTTGGTGCATCGGCCTAGAGGCGTGAGAAAGACTGGTGTGGTTGCTGGAGGCGTAGAGCTCCTGGCTAAAATCCGAATGCGAATGGGGGGGTGGGGTGTGAGCCACGAGGCCATTGACCTTAGCTCATGAAGGCCTTCCTGTATCATGTTACGAAGTGGAGTTGAGTGAAGGCTGAGAAAACCAGGGGGGGCTTCCTGTAAGAAGCCGACTTTCCCTTTCAGCAACTCTTTTTTTTTCTTTCTTCTTTCTTTTTTTTTTTTTTTTTTTTCGTTTTTTTGTCTATTTTTGGGAGAGAGCGCATGGGGCAGGGGAGAAGCAGAGAGAGAGGGAGACAGAGGATCCGAAGCAGGGTCTGTGCTGACAGCATTAAAGCCCGACATGGGGCTCGAGCTCACAAGCTGTGAGATCATGACCTGAGCCAAAATCAGATGCTCAACCGACTGAGCCACCCAGGCGCCCCTCTTTAAGCACCTCTTGCACTCCGGGAGCTTGTGGTCCACTTGGACAGCTGCGAAGAGGCTGAAATGACTCAGAAGAAGTGAATCGGAATGCCTGGGCTGAGCCTTGGTTCACTCACTGAGCTGTGTTGATCACGTCAGTGTGCAGGTCCTGGGGTGCGTTCCGGGGAGGTGACAGAACAGAGCAGGCAGGGTCTACACCCCCTCGAAGATTCCAGAGTCTGCTAAAGGAGGCAGTGGACCAAAGCTTGGCCAGGCAGGGTTTCGCCCTCACACTCTTGACACTTGGGCCTGGATACCTCTTTGTTTCTGGGACTGTCGTGCACATCGTAAGACGTTTGCCACAAGTATCCCTGGTCTCTATCCACTAAATGCCGGCCTCACCCGTCCCCCAGCTGTGAGAACCAAAACGTCTCCGGATGTTACCAGATGACCCTGGCAGGGAACTTCTAGAGTGGACAGCCAGGACGGTATTCATCGACCTCCTTCCCTAAGGCCCTCAGGGAGGGCAGTTTCTAAAATTTGCAGGCTGGGCCGAGCCCAGAATGTACAAAAAGGTGTAAGAAAAGCACATCAGTTTCTCGCTATACCCTAGGTATCTTCACAGAACATGCTCTGTGCCTTCTAGACTTAGAAATCAGGGCGTAGCGTCACGGTCCCTGGGTTTTGCTCCTGACGTCCTAGGTCTTACCAAGAGTGCTTTTGAGTGAACCTCTTCATCTTGCCGAGTCTCAGACTGAGGTTATGCCAGCCGCCTTGCCCTGTTCTCTACGACACGGCAAACATCAGCTGCTAACATTTCTTTAAAAAAAATTTTTTTTAACGTCTGTTTATTTTTGAGACAGAGAGAGACAGAGCATGAATGGGAGAGGGTCAGAGAGAGAGGGAGACACAGAATCCGAAGCAGGCTCCAGGCTCTGAGCTGTCAGCACAGAGCCCGACGCGGGGCTTGAACTCACGGACCGTGAGATCATGACCTGAGCCGAAGTCGGACGCCCAACCAACTGAGCCACCCAGGCGCCCCTAGCTGCTAACATTTCTATTTATTTATTTATTTTTTTTTTTTTTTTGCTGGCTGAATGGGCAAGTAGTAATGAATTTGCTTTCCGCACCCCACCCCCAGCGCTTATCAAGGCTGAACATTTTTTTGAGACTGTTAGCATTTTATCAAATTGTCCTCCCACGTCCCCACCCCCAGCTCTTATCTACAGCCCTTCTTTTTCTGCAGCTCAGCCCCTGGTGGCCACTTGGAAGAGATGGGCCCTGGGAAGAGGGAGCCCCGGTGAACAGAAATCGATAGCAACGAGCCGGGCGTTAGAGCTTCCGGGTTCCTTGCCAGGATGCGGGCCACATGTCTGGCGTGAAGAAGCGGGACACCACGTCTGACAGGCACCCCTGTTCTGTGGGTGGAGGCCCGGAATATTTGCAATCAAAAGCAGCTTAGGGATTCCAAGACGCGTCAGGGTTGGGCTTGTGGGCCCCCAGACAGCCGGGGCAAAAGGTCCCTGACGGATCCAGACCCAGGGCTCCAACCACAGAGCCCCCGCCTTTAAAATGTCGTGAGCCCAGCTGCGGGGTGCTCGGCTGGCAGGGAGCCAGCGGAAGGTGGCTCACACCGTGTGACTCCCACACTCGCCGTGTCCCAGACCCCTCGGAGCCCAGCGTGGAGCCGACGGCTGGAGTTCCAGCTCGGTCCGTACCCAGGGAGCACCCAGCCAGGCGAGGCCACTCAGCCACCAGTGGGGGAGCCGGGCCCACAGACCCTTCGTCCCTCCTTCCCCGGGGTTTTGGGAAAGTGCGGAGGATGTGATGTCGGGGCCCGGGGCCGACCAGCCGAGCCGGGGGGACTCTGAGGCCAGAAATGTGGGGTCCCGCGTCTCTGAGCTTCAGGGTCCCCGTGGGCCTCAGGGGCCTCCCGGCAGGTGAAAAACACAAGGCAGACGTAGCCCCGACGGGAGCAGGAAGACCGGGGCAATCGCACAGGGTCCCCCTCGGGCTTGGTGCCCGCCCCCCATCTGCCCGCCCGGTGACCTTCTCCTCCCGCCTCTGCCCCAGGCACCCCGTGTCCCGGCCACATTTCCACTCCTGAGACGGGCCACACGGAGTTGGGCCCTCCCGCTCCGTGGGGCCCGGGGTCCTGCCCCAACCACAGGAGACGTCTTTTCTGCCCCGATCATTGTGCCCAGTGCACTTGATAATCGCAGCCCCCATCCAATGCCAAGCGCCACTGTGGCCAAGCTTTCCAGGCACTGCCCTCCAGCCCCCCCCGACTTCACCACAGCCCGGGAGGTCATCTTACCTCCGTTTCTCACTGGTGAGGCTCACCTCACTGGTGAGGGGCACAGGGGGATCACATTCTAGTGCCTAAGCCCTGGAGCCAGGCCCGGCTACTCATATCTTGGGGGGCCCTGGGGAACCCACTCCACCTCACCGCACCTCAGTTTTCTCATCTGTAAAATGGGTGCCTCGTATCACCTTTCTCGTAGGATGGTTATGGGAAATAAATGAGAAAACGCCTATGAAGTTCTCAGCGCAGGGCCCGGCGTGTAAGAGGAGCCACAGAATGTGTGGGGGGCGCCTGGGTGGCTCGGTCGGTTAAGCTTTCTGACTCTTGGTTTCGCGGTTCAGGTCGCGATCTTGCAGTTCGAGAGTTCAGGCTCTGCGTCAGGTGCAGAACCTGCTTGGGATTCTTTGTCTCGCTTGCTCTCTCTCTGCCTCTCCCTCTGAATAAATAAATAAATAAATAAATAAATAAATAAATACACAAACTTAAGAAAACAACAAAAAAACAATGCATGCCCCCACCTATGATGGGCTTTCAAAGTCCGGCAAAAGTCCCTGCTCTAACCTGCCCACGCCACACGGCCTCGAGCACATGATGGGACCCAAGGTTCCCAGCACATGCATAAGGGCCAGGACCAATATCGTGGGGGATTGTGGGAGGCCTCCCAGGTGCCGCCCGGCAGGCTGGACCAGGAAGGAGGAGCAGGGTTCACTGGACGGAGAAAGAAGGAGGGATGGGAGGAGAGGGTACCTCTTTGCAGCACACACGGGGGCTTGCGACAGGGGGCACAGAAGGCCAGACATCACGCCTCCAGGCTGGGCTATCTGTGCTGTGGTTCACGCCCCCAAGATCCCCGTGGGATCACATGCAAGGGCATGTGCAGTGAGGGAGGCTCTCCCAGACTGTTCTCCGAGCGTGAGTGTGCCCAGGATGTGCGCCTCCCTGTCCCAGCCCGCTGAGGTGGGTCCCGCAGTGGAGACGGCGTGCCCGGCCCTCCCTCGCTGCGGACAGCTCCCGCCCCTCGCGGACGCATCCCGGACTTGGCCTCTGCTTCCCGGCCCCGCCCTGAGTCGCATGCGTTCTCGAGGTTCCCCGTCCACAGTTGGCAGGTGCCTCCGGAGCACGGACTGGATGCAGACAAGGATACTGGGAAACTCCTCAGGACGAGCGAGAAGGGGAGGGTGAACTTTGAATGCAACATTCTCTCCGATGCGCAAGTCAGCACCTGGCAGCGCCCTTCCTGTTACTTACAAAAGGCAGGGAAACGCGACAGACTGTTCCTTCCCAAGGAGGACAGGGGCAGGGACGCAGCACTGAGTGCCCTGCCCCGACTGATCCAGCTGGCGGGTGGGTGATTTCGGATTCTAACCTGCAGAAACACAGCCCGGCTTTCCTCCCCCACGTTCTTCCCGGCTGTGCGGCTGACGCGCCCAAGGGCCTGGCCCCTTCCCCTCTCGGGGCCTCGGGGTCTCCAGCGCTGCCAGGAAAGCCCTGCAGCGGACCCCGAATTGCTGACATGGGGCCATGTGCCGCCTGTGCGTGGCCAGCGGCGTGATTCTAGGTGATGCGAGGGCGTCAGACGCGAGGGTTCCAGAATCGCGCATCTCAGAGCGAGGAAGAGTCCGCTGTCATTCTCTCGCTGGGTCTGCAGTCGAGAGGACTTGAACCTGACCCGATGTTTCCTTCTACACCTCAACACCTGCCGGCTTTCCTTCTAACGGAGGGTGGGCATCTTGCCCGGGCAAGCAACCGATGAGCCGAAATGAAATAACGTTATTTTGTTTTCATTGTTTTCTGCAATTACTTTCTTCTTCTTCTCCTCCTTCTTCTTCTTCTTCTTCTTCTTCTTCTTCTTCTTCTTCTTCTTCTTCTTCTTCTTCTCCTCCTCCTCCTCCTCCTCCTCCTCCTCCTCCTCCTCCTCCTCCTTCTCCTTCTTCTCCTTCTTCTCCTGCCAAGTAATCCTTGCTGTCCCTTTGTGGTGGGGATGTGAGAGTTCCTTTTAAAATGAACTTCCTTTTTTTTTTTTTTTTTTCCTGCAATGAGTCACGAATGATGAGTAAGTCAGTAATAGCCGGGCTCAAGAGGATGCTGTGCTGTGCTCCCGAGTCACGTCCCCTGCCGGCTTCAAGCCCCGGGGCCTCCGAGGCAAAGCACGCACACAGGTGATATACTAGGTGCTCAGTAAATACTGCTGAGCGCTGGATTGAAGAATGCCACGTCACCCCTGAATCCCACAGACTGTGTCAGACTCCCCCGAGGTAATGACACAACGTGAGGACGCTGGTCCTGAGCGTGTCTTCGCAGTGCTTGGGCGCAAAGGGGCCCTTCCTGGGTGGGGCCGTTTATGGAGGCTCCTGAAGGAGAGCTTGGCTGGGGCCCTCTGCCTGTCCCAGCATTGCCCGGGAGCGGTTGGAAATGCAGGTTCTTGGGCCCAGCCCCGCCCTACTGAGTCGGGCTCCTTGATTCGGGAGCTTCCCGGGAGATCTTATCAGAAGCAGGTGTTTAACCTGGAGATTATTCTGTTTTTCTGTGTTAAAATGTACCTAACAGTATTTACAACCTTAACCATAAGGTAAGCGTACAATTCAGTGGCTTTAAGCACATTCCCACTGTTGTGTAACCCTCACCACCACCTATAGCCAGCATTTTTTCACCGTGTCCCCCAAACCCTGCACCTGTTAAACCCTAACTCCTCTTCCTCCTCCCCCGGCCCCGGGCAACCACCATTCTGCCTTCTGCCGCTATGGATCTGACCCCTCAGTATTTGTCTTCTTGTGTCCGGCTTACTTCACCAAGCATGGGTTTCCAAGGCCCCCCCATGCTGTAGCGTCCATCAAAATTTCCTTCTTTTTTATGACCCGAGTGATGTTCCACGCCTGAACTAAAGGAGCCATCCGGGCTTACCGATGGGCCTCTCCTTTGGAGATCTGATTCCTTCCGTCACAGGGCGGTGGGGGCCTGCGTGCCTCTGGGTCTCCCTATGTGCCCCGTCACTAATGTCCTGGACAACGGCCAAAGCAATCTCTAACCTCTCCTTTCTTTCCCAGTCACTGCCCCGGGCCTGGAGCCGGGAGAGGCTGGTGGGACTTACCCCGCAGCCACCTCCCCCAAGCCCAGGGGCTGGGCTTTCCCGAGGTCTAGGTTCCAAGGGTCTGAGACAGGGGCCGTGTTGTGGGAGAGACTTTACGTTCGGTTTCCAAAAGCCTGGGTTCAAATACTGGCTTGGATTTGGGACATGTGGTTCCACCAGGCCAGGCCCCAGAACATCCTTCTCACCTACATTCCAGTGTGCTGTGATATATACACCACAACATGGTGACAGAGTCCGATGGGATGCTCCTTAGGAAATGTCTCCAGGTTCTACCAGGAGTGAGGAAGTCAGAAGTCTCGAGCTTGGTCTTAAAGGGTGAAAGCGATTTGCCAGGCAGACATTGGAGGCCTTGACGAATCCAGCAAAGGGCTAGTTTCTCCGTCTTGCTGGAGCCCAGTGGTCCCTGGGGGGTGGGGGGTGGGGGGTGGTCAGGAGGAGGAAGGGAGCAGAGGCGGGGGTGGTGGGCACGGAGGGTCACCTGACCTTTCTCTCGTGTGGCTTTCTCATATTACCGGGTCTCGATGCCTCAGTGGCTGGCAGAGTAGCTCACACACAGTAGGTGCTCAATAAACATTTGCGGAATATGAGTGAGTGATCTTTCCCACCTCCCTGAGGGGTTCCTGGGCTTCCGGAGAGAGCTGTCTGAGCCTCCTCAGTCTCCAGGTGCCCAGCAAAAAGGAAGGTGCCAGGGAGGGACCCAGTGAGCACAGGGGGGGAGCTCTGGGCCCAGTGAGCACAGGGGGGAGCTAGGGGCCCAGTGAGCACAGAGGGAAGGGGCTCCGGGCCCAGTGAGCACAGCGGGGAGGGGTTTGGGGCCCAGTGAGCACAGCGGGGAGGGGCTTGGGGCCCAGTGAGCACAGGGGGCAGCTTGGGGCCCAGTGAGCACAGCGGGGGAGCTCTGGGCCCAGTGAGCACAGGGGGGAGCTAGGGGCCCAGTGAGCACAGAGGGAAGGGGCTCCGGGCCCAGTGAGCACAGCGGGGAGGGGTTTGGGGCCCAGTGAG
The DNA here is from genome assembly GCF_024362965.1 of Panthera pardus. Taxonomy (NCBI): domain Eukaryota; kingdom Metazoa; phylum Chordata; class Mammalia; order Carnivora; family Felidae; genus Panthera; species Panthera pardus. Next base: position 74,120,001 of record NW_026527002.1, on the reverse strand, counting down.
CACAGCGGGGAGGGGCTTGGGGCCCAGTGAGCACAGGGGGCAGCTTGGGGCCCAGTGAGCACAGCGGGGGAGCTCTGGGCCCAGTGAGCACAGGGGGCAGCTTGGGGCCCAGTGAGCACAGTGGGGAGCTAGGGGCCCAGTGAGCACAGGGGGCAGCTTGGGGCCCAGTGAGCACAGCGGGGAGGGGCTCGGGGCCCAGCGAGCACACGTGGGGCGCTGGGGGCCCAGCAGCCGGCTGGCTGAGCAGCGGCCAGAGGCAGCACAGCTGGGCTGACCTGTCTCCTTCCGTCCTCGGCCCGCAGAGGCTCCAGCGGGAGAAGCAACCCAATAACCTGAACGATACCATCAAGGAGCTGTTCCAGGTGGTGCCTGGGAACGTGGACCCCCTGCTGGAGAAGAAGTCGGGGGGCTGCCGGCGCTGTGCCGTGGTGGGCAACTCCGGGAACCTGAGGGAGTCCTGGTACGGGCCTCAGATAGACGGCCACGACTTCGTGCTGAGGTGAGCGCCCGTCCCCTTAGCTGCTAGAGGCGCCTCGGCCCAGGGTCAGGAGGTCGAGACACCCCAGTCCTGGCATGGCCGGGCTCCCCCGCGGGCCCCAGGCCCCCCCCCCCGCCCCCCGAGGGCCTCAGTTTCCCCAGCCGTGCATCGTGGGAGGGAAGCGGACGAGCAGTGCCTCTCTGGACCCAGATGGGAAACGACTCGCGGGAGGAAGCCAGCGGGGCCGGGAGCTTGGCACGGAGACGCCTGGCGAGAGGGCAAGATTCAGTTGAAGACTCCCGTTTAATCTTGAAAACTCAGTCCCGTTTTGCAGTCGAGGCCGTAGTAAAACCGCATGTCTTTAATGTAAATTCGTTTCCCCGTCACCGAGTAAAAACAGATCCTCCAGGAAGACGCGTATCCTGGGTTTCTTGTCATAATCTCCACCACACTGTGCGCTCGGCCCCCGGGGTCACGAGCGCCTCAGCGCGAGGACAGGCAGCAGGGGGCTGCTGCTCCCCAGGGGCCTTCCAGAACAGTCTCCCGTTGCCGTGGTCTCTGCGTTTATGCCCTTAGACCCCTCGCCTGGCTTCTGGGAGCCTCAGTGTGCCCGGCGTGCAGCAGGAATATTCGTGGTGAGGGGGAGCGGGTCAGACAAACCTGACTTGGAGCCTGCCACCCGGAAGCTGTGTGTCCTGAGACAAATTCTTTGCCTTCGGGTTTCTTCCACCGGAAAATAGGGCCTCAGGACGCCTCCCAGGCCTGGTTGGCATTACCATTAAGGTGTTAACGAGGTGCATTGAGGGGCCAGGGTGGTGCCCTGTGCTTCCTAGGTCATCAGCAGAGACGATGGTCAGGCTCGCGTGAGGTCGTAAAAGAAACGGAGAGAAAACGAACAACGCAAGCTTTTGCGCTGCGTCTTAACGACTTGAGTCCCTTTTCCAGCTCAGGAAGCTGGGGCCCAGCCGCGGAGGGTGAGGCCCCAGAGGTGACATCACAGGCTTGTGGAGCTAAGGCTGACCCGTGCCCGTGGGATGCGACGCGCGACCTTCTGTCCCTTGTCCCCCAGGATGAACAAGGCCCCCACAGCGGGCTTTGAGGCCGATGTCGGGAGCAAGACCACGCACCATCTGGTGTACCCCGAGAGCTTCAGGGAGCTGGGGGAGAACGTCAGCATGGTCCTGGTCCCCTTCAAGACCACCGACCTGGAGTGGGTGGTCAGTGCCACCACCACGGGCACCATCTCTCAGTGAGTCCCCTGGGGGCTGGGGTGGAGAGGCCCCTCCCCTCCCTCCCCTCCCCTCCCTCCCCTCCCTCCCCTCCCTCCCCTCCCTCCCCTGCCCTTTGCCCCCCTCCCCCTCCCCCCCCTCTGAAGAGGGCTCAGAGGCCTGCCCTGAGCATGCTGTCCTAGCTTGAGAGCCAGGCTCAGGTTCCTAGCTCCCTCCCTCTTCCTGAAAGGAAGTGGCTTCACTGTCCTCACGGCCAGAAGCCTCCTTGTCTGAGGACCAGCCAGCAAGCCTGACGGATTGGGGTGCAGGACGCCAGGGGCCGCCCTCCCAGGAGGGCCCTGAGGGAGGTGGGCTCAAGCAGGGGAGGAGCGAGTGGGCCAGGCCTGGGCTCGGCTGCCCTCCCACCCTGTCCCCCTTAGAAGGAACGTGAGGCCGGGTGGCCGGGCGTTTACACCTTCACCTTGGGGCACACGTAACCTTGCAGATGGAAAGGGGGCGTTCGTGGGGCTCATCGGCCAGCGCCCTAGCAGTGGCAACGTGCGCTCTGGCCTCTGCCGCGCTCCGTGGTGTGGGGGCTTGGAGAAAGTCGCCCCCCTCCCCCCACCTTTCTGGGGGAAAGGCGGCAGTTTGAAAGAAAGTTCCTGAATTAGCCACGAGCGCCCTCTGGTGTCTACAGAGGGCCACTGCTGCAGGGGGACGGGGCTGTGGCAGGGAGGCCGCATCCTTCCCTCCCTCTCCAGTGTCCCCCAGCCAGAGCTGCGTGCAGGCTGCCTGCCACCGCCCCCCCCCCCCCCGCCCCCGCATTAACCGCTCTTTCTCCCCTTGCAGCACCTACGTCCCTGTCCCCGCGAAGATCAAAGTGAAAAAGAATAAGGTGAGTCGAACTCGGCCCCTTCTCCTCTGAGCTCAGGCTCCTTTCGAAGGAGCTGTACGAGGCTGGAAAGCACCACCTCCCCCCACTGCCGGCGCCTGGCCGCAGAGAGCCCTTGGGCCCCCCGTGCCCGCGGAGGCCGTAGCCCCCACTCAGCTCCCCTGCTCCACAAACACCGGGAAGGTGTCCCCGAGTGGGGGTCCCGGACCAGCAGCGTCACTGGGATCCTGTCACAGATGCAGAGACTCAGACCCACCCCAGACCTGCTGAATGAGACACTCTAAGAGGAGGGGAGGGGGCAGCCATCCGGGCTTTTACCAGCCCTCCAGGGATGCTGATGCCGGCTGCTCTTTGAGACCCAGCGCTGTATGGCGTGAGCTTCTCACAGCCAGACCTCCCCTCCTGCCTCCATAGCTCCATTGTCCCCCGGGGGCCCCTGGTATGGGGGTTGGCCAAGACGTGGGCAAAGGGCGGAAGGATGGAAGAAGTGAAGTGTCCACCCCACTGGTCCTTTGCATATGCTGTCCTCTTCAGATAGTGAGGTCAAGATCAGAGAGGTCGAGTAACTTGCTCAGGAACACACAGCCAGTTTGTGGTATGGCTGGCCCCGGGCCTCCAGCACCTGCCATTTGCATGGGTGCGTCGCCCAGGGAACGGGGGGAGCCCTATGTGGGCCCAGTGGGTATATGGGAAAGCCTCCCAGAGATGGCAGTCCCTTGAGGCCTGGCTGAGTGATGACCGGAGACCTGCACGGTCCTCTGTTCCAGTCCATTCCTGGGGGCTGGCCTTAGGCTTCCTGGACATGCATTCCCTCTACCGCCTGAGACGCCCCCTTCGCTGTCCTCGAAGCAGCCGTGGGGGTGGAGTCAAGGGCAGGTCTGATACCAGGCACCTCCCAGCTTGGCCACCCTGGCTGTGTGACACCGGGCACATCACCTAGGCTCTCTGAGCGCGGTTTCCTCATCTATAACACGAGGAGAGGGAAAGCTAGCGCGTGGGGCCATGTCGTGGCACAGAGATCATTCGACGGGTGGGCGGCTCAGCGCCTGTGTTTTCCTGCCCTGTGACAGAGGCGTCCCTGTCCCCGCCACACGCTGTTCCCTGGAACCTCCCTGGCCCGATGTGAATGTTGCCGGAAGTCCTTTTCTCAGCCAGCCTTCTCCCCACCCCCACCCCCGTACTTTATTGCCTTTCTGCTTCATTTCTCTCCGCGGCTCCATAGCTGTGCTCTATCTAGCACTCTCTGCCTCCGCGGTTAGGCCACCGCCGGTCCTTCCCACTCGGAGGGAAGGCCCACGAGGGCAGGGCTGCCGGCTCTGTTCGCTGCCCTGTCCCCCAGGGCCACGACCGTGTGGGGCACCCCGCAGGCGCTCACGGGGGGCCCTGTCCTCTCCCCGCAGATCCTGATATACCATCCGGCCTTCATCAAATACGTCTTTGACAACTGGCTGCAGGGCCACGGGCGATACCCGTCCACCGGCATTCTGTCCGTCATCTTCTCGCTGCACATCTGCGATGAGGTACACCCGCCCCCCGTGCCTGCCAGGCCGCCCCCCCCCCCCGGGGGGGAGCCCCTCATTCCGCGTTTCTCTGAGCGCCCGGGGGTGCGTCTGCAGTCAGGCTGACCCCCCCCCCGGCCTCACCCGGGCCCCGACGTAGCTCTCCTCCCAGAAGCTCCGGTTCCTTATCTCTACGCTCTGGGCGTTCCCGAGAACGTCGGCAGGGGCAAGGGTGCCGGCTCGCTCTGTGCAGGCTCCGGAGGCCGAGTCACAACTGGCGGGTGGAGGCTCGGATCTGGGGGCAGAATAACGGAGCAGGTCGTAACGGGGGAGAGCTGGGGTCTCGATCCCGGCCGCTCTTAGGATCGTCCCCAGAGCTAAATCCCAGCACCCGGACCACGCCCGGGCCCGTGTTCGCCAGAATTTCTGAAGGTGGAAACCAGGCACCCAGGGCTTCCACTCTTCACCGACACTGAGAACCAGTGATCTTGCCAAGTGCGCGTTGTGTTTTCCTTCGTGGGTCTGCCTGACCGTCCGCCAAGCCATGCTGATTTGCGGTGCTCACTGCCACCCCGGGGAGAGGAGCAGGGGGGCCACAACACCTACACCCTTCTTCCTCCCTGGCCCTGCGTCAGGCGGGGCAATCAGAGGTCACATGCAGCCATCCCCGCCCCTGCCCCACTTGGATCCTGGGGGACATCCAGGGAGGGGGGAGGGGCTGTTCTGTCACCACCATCCCCGTGCACCCGCACTGTCGCCAGAAGCCTGGGCTGTCTCTCCCAGAAGCCACCTCTCGTCCTCACCTCCACCCGGCTGCCTCAGAAATGCTACTCCCTTCTCTTCCCTCCTGCCCCGGGGCCGCTGTGGCCCTGCTGGCCTTCACAAGAAAGCTGTGCTGGCCAGCCGGCCACCGAGGTGTCTCCTGCCCCCGGTGGGGCCCCACCCCCCGAATCTGCCCTCCCCACTGCCGCAGCCCGGATAGCATTTCCTCTCCCTGGAGGGCATGTTCCTTCCTGGACATCTTCAACGCCTCCCCCGAGACCCAATTCAAGTGTCACCTCCCATCTCAGATCCCTTGCGTCCTTGGCCCTGCTGTCCTCTGTGCTGCGGGAGCCCTGACGTTAGCCCCCGTCCTCACTGGTGCTTGTGGGAAGTCACAGGCTCCAAGGTCTGAGACCTGACTCCTGAGTCCCTGATTTCCCCAGCACCCACCCAGGTGGCCCCGGTGATGAACTCTGATGTATTTATCGCAGTGCTTGGCACAGAGTGAGTACTCAGTAAATGCTGGTCACGTGTGGGAAAGGCCCCCTGGCCACTGTCCAGTGAGGGCTCCTGAACCGCATGGCTATTAGCCTCAGGGAAGAAAGAGTTCAGCACCTACCACCTGCCTCAACGCGGTCATTCTTCTTGGCCCATTTTCCGGATGAGGGACGCGAGGCTCAGAATAGCGGTTTGGTGCTCTCTGGCTCCACGAGGCAGAGCTGGGAGCCCTGCTGGCAACTCCACTCCCCCTGCCCAGTCCCAGGAGCCTCCCTCTGAGAAGAGGCTGTCCTGCGCCGGCACCCTCGGGGCCACCCACGCGCTGGCCTCCCCGTCGTGCCTTCTGGCGTTACACTTGACTTTTACGGAACTCGCTTTTGCTTCCCTGAGCCCCTGGGAGTTCCAGTAAGGAACCGGACGGGTTCTACGGAGAAGGGTTTCTAGGAGTCTTGGGAAGCATTGCCTACAGACTCGGGAGATGCCTGCAGGCTCCTCTTCTTAGAGGTTCTACCTGTGGCCCTGCCGTCTGGTTCTGACCTTTGCTTTGCCCCCGCAGGTAAACTTGTACGGCTTCGGGGCAGACAGCAAGGGGAACTGGCATCACTACTGGGAGAACAACCCATCGGCGGGGGCTTTTCGCAAGACCGGGGTGCACGATGGAGACTTTGAGTCCAACGTGACGGCCACCTTGGCGTCCATCAATAAAATCCGGATATTCAAGGGGAGATGACGCTGCAAAGGAGAACTGAGGCACGCCTCTCTGTGTCCAGCCCCAGCCTCTCGCTGGGGCCGTTCTGTCCTGGGAGCTTTGAGGGCCAGCCTCGGGGGTGGGGGCGTTCAGGTGCCCCTCGCGGCCTCCCGCGAGCCAACATTGGGCAGCGTCTGCTCAGCAAGGTCCCCGAGCCCCGCCGGGTCTGCGAAGGAAGTCTCAGGACTGGTCTTAGATGGAGAGGGCCCCTCACTGCCGTCCTGGAGCTGGAGGGAGGTGGGGAGATGCGGGGGAGGGTCCAGTCTCCAAACACCGAGGTCCCTTTGGCTTCTGGGGAGGGGGCAGATACTTGGGACTCTGTGTTCTAAAGGAAAGGACAGTTTTCCGGGACGGATGGGCAGAGACTTTTCCTCCGCCTGGGGACCCAGGGAAGACCTCGGGACAGAGCCGTGTTGGGCCATGTGGACACGGGGGGCAAGATGGCACCTTTCTTTGCACGATGCCCGGCCCCTCCCTCACTTGGCTCGACAACCCCCCGCCCCCCACCGCCCCGCTGTCGTCCCAAAGCTCATTTATGGTGGCCGGAGAGGCTCCCCGCCCCGAAGGTCTTCACAGACACGTGGCAGAGTGTTTCAGGCCCCGGCAGATGTCTTCTTCCCAAGCCGATGTCCCTTGAGCGATGGATCTTTGTGGCTGTAACCGTGGCTGAGAGCAGATCTGACCACTTCCGCGTGCCTTTGTGTCTGGGGAGAAATACGCGCATTGGCCGAAACAAGGCAAAAGCCTCGACTCGGGAGAGGGGACCCCCAGCAATGCCGCCCCCTTGCCCTGTAGCTCGGGGCATCTTTTCTAGTTTCCTGAGGCAGCGCCTGAGTTGGAGCAGAGCTAGGATGACGGGCAGTGCTGTCCAGAGGCGCGTCAGCCGTGGAACATCATTCTTGCTTACATTCACAGACCGCTGGATGTGGCGCCCATGACCTTCCAAGGCCACGCGTATAACCTCCACCAGCCGGCACTCTCCCCAGGAAACCCACGTTCTGGGCCACGTCCCTGCTGGCCACCTGTACGGTGTCCTGAGGGCTGCAGGGCCATCCCACGAACATGAGTTTCAGAGCGGGAGAAGACATACCTCATTCTCTCCCTCCCGGGCTGCTCTGATCTTTCCTCTTCAGCCTTCCTGATTATTTATTGATTTATTCTTTTAACTCCGCTGACGTCGTGTGCACTTTGTGGCTCTGTGGCTGGTCCTGACGGTTTAAATGAGCTTGTTCTTGCTTCGCCTGGCAGCCGGGGAGTGGGGGAGCTTGAATCTAGGTTCTTGGGGAGCTTCAGACTCGGGGTGGGGAGCGTCTAGGGCTTGGGGGCTTGCCGGTGGGCAGATCCCAGGGTTTCAGGTGGGCAGCTTTGCGGGGTGCTCCGTACCTCCTTCCCTTCGGCCCCGCCTTCCTTCCTCGTCATTGTGGATTGGATTCGGTCTCGGGCTAAGAATCTCCAAAACCCAGCGGGACTCCCTTGGGGCCGGGTGGGGAGTGGGGTCACACGTATAGAAGGACAGTGATTGTTGGCTCTAGTTACTGACCCTTAATCAGAAAAACCGCTTTTCCTGTTGAGAGCATTTGCTAACAGGCCATGCCACCTTGAGGAGGCGTGACAGCTTCCTGGGGGAGCGTGAGGCATGCCAGTCTGGGAAGCCACGGGGCCTGTCTCCTGCGCTCTCGCGGCTCTCTGGCAAGCCCCGTTCTCCCGGCTGCAGCCTCTCCCTCTACAAACAGGGAGGGAGGCATGTTGTCAGCTCCGGGGCCGCAGGTGGTGTTGGGCAGTTCCCAGGGGTCCCCAGATGGCATGCCGCGTTAGTCTGCCCCCCAAGCCTGTGCATATGAGCATCGTCACCGGGAGAGATTCCTTAGCCTTTGTTAGATTCTCAGAGATTCAGAATCCAGAATGTGATGTATAAAAAAAAAAAAACAAACCAACACACAAACGGCGTGTGCCCGTTTTAAAGTCCTCCAAAGCATGAGACTCTCGTGACCGGTGAAGGCTCATCAGTCACTGTGAGGTCAACATCTTGATCGTCCACGCTCAGAGACTAGAGCAGGCATCTGTCGATTGGCTGATTGAGCCCAGGGACAGCCCTTGAGAACCGTGGCCACTGAGACAGGGAGCAGGGTGGACTCCCGAGCTCTTCCTGGGTCCATACAGGGGTGACAGGTTCAGGGCTCGCAGTCGGCTCCTGGGCGTTGCTGAGTCAGAACAGGTCCCCGTGGGGAGGAGGCGCAGGCTGTCCGGCCCGGCTGCCCGGTCCTGGCCGTCTCGCCCTCCCGCTAGGCCCGTTCAAGCCCGCCTGCCTTCCCATTTAACAGATCAGAAAAGCAGGACCCGGGGAAGGGAAGCGACTTGCAAAAGTGAACCAACAATCGTGACGGCACGAGTCAACCATTTTGAGCAAAACCAGGAAATCGTCGGCTCTCTGTTTAAAACATCCTGAGGTGGGCTTTCCCAGCTGGGTTCCATCCAGCATCTCAGAGAACTGTGATGGGGGGTGGGCCTCTGCCTTCTCCCACCTGGCTCGTCCCCAGGCTGCCTATGGTGGCCCTGGCAAGCCCTGGTGTCTGCCTTTTGCCGCCATCCCCCCAGTGGGGGAGAAACCTTGCTCCTCCCAGTGCCCCAGCACACGTTTGTGTTCATTGGCTTGGTGAAGGGGTCTAAACCCAATACGCTCCAATCATTGGGACTGGGATCGAATGCGCCGATTGGCTTAAGCCAGTTAGCGTCTCTACCCGGGGTAAGGATGGCTGAGAATTGGGCAAGGCTGTTTCCCACAGAGCATTGAGCGTGCTGTGGGCGGGATAACGAGAAACCCCGAGCCAGAGGAGGCTCTCGAGTGTCCACCCCGCTCACTGTTGGACTCCCAGCCCAGGGCTCTGCCAGGTCTCCAGGCACAGGGCTCCTGGGAGGCCAGCCCCGGGCCCCAGGCATGGAGCAGAGGTGTCCCCGCCCGCAGTCATCAGTGCTGAGCCTAAAGCCAGAAAGATCGGGGCTGAGGAGGAAGGGAGATCTCAGCGCTGTTTCCAACCCCCAGTGAGCCAGGACGCTGATTTTCTTGAGCTGGAGTCACCTCCTGCAAAACCAGCACCTGCTTCCACAGGCCCCCCTGGAGCCCCTGCCCTTACCCCCTCCCCCCGTCAGGGCACAAAGCAGGGCAGGTTTGTAGCGTCTGGCCCCCAGAGCCATCGAGCAGAAAAGAAAGTTCTTAAACCCATGCCTTTTGAGACTCTGGCTTCAGCGGGTGTTGTCGGGCAAACCCCACGGGCTGTGCTCAGTGGGAGAAGCCAGATACAAGAAAACAGGACTTAAAATAGGGAAGCCAGACAAGAAGGTGGGGAGGGCGATTCTTGTAAGTGCTGGGGGCAAGAAGGGCTGGGCCTCTGGGTCAAGGGTGGAGTAGAGTCACAGAGAGTATTTGGAGCCGTGACCTCTGCTTTAAGTGTTCTTGTCAAGGCAGCCCGAACGCAAAAACGGGAAACAGAAAAGAGCTCACCGTCCCCCACATGGGGAGCACCAGAAATGCTTCCTCCAGGGAAGGACAAGCCCCGAGTGGCCGCTGTCCAGCGACAGATGGCCGGCTGCTGGCCACGTACCATCAGGAGCCAGCAGCTGCCCCTGCACCACCCCCCCCCGCCGCCGCCCCCCAGAGCTCGGGGTTATCACTGTGTCCATCACGGACATCTGGTTGGAAGCAGACATTCCCACAGGCCATGTGGTCTGGGAGACGGAGTCAGCTTTCCGCTTTCTCGTCCTGAAGAACCTCCGCCTCTGGGGCACAGAGAGGAGAAGGTGCTGTGGCAGGAGGGGCAGAGACCCCCCCCCCCCCAAGGTGGCATTCACAGTATGCTGGCATCCGGGCATTAGCAGCTTCCTTGCTCATTAGACGAGCGGCAATGTGCTTCCCACAAGCGTCCAGCCCACCCCCCCACCCCCCACTTTCCCTCTCAGCCCGTCAGAGACCTGCACTGGTGTTGAACTTGACCCCCTGGCTCAGCCACCCTCATTGGGCAGAACTCCCATTTGTGTCCACCTGCGGATGGCCGTGACCCCGACGCCAGCTCTGACCTGCCACCTCGCCCCACCCTCCACCCCGGGAGGAGAGCGCCCTCCCCAGCCGCGTCAGCACGTCGCTGAACTCACGTCCAAGCCAAAGGTTCCCGAGCGCTTTCCGCTCCTTGCGGTCTCGTTTGGTTCCTCGTCGTTGTTGTAAAATTTGCTTTCTTTTCCCTCTCGCCTCGTGTTTGTTTTGTAGCCGAGCGCTAATCTGGATGCATTTGGAATGAAGTTAGCCAGAGTCCGCCTTCCTCAGCCTTTGCTCTGTTTTATTTATTGTTGGACATTTCCAATGATCCAAATCAAAGTGAATCAAAAAAAAAAAAAAAAGCTATTTTATCGTTTGGGTGTGTGTGTGGTGTTTCTGGGCGGGGGCGGGGCATGCCTTCATGTTGCCCCCCACCCCACAGCTTCCGGTCAGGGGTTCTGCTCAGTGGCTCACCAGCTGAGGGTCTCCTGGCTCTGCGTCCGTCCCTACCAAGTGCCCAGAGGTTCAGGAAGCAGAGCGTTGGCCTCTCAAGTGCCACCGTGACTCTCACTGCTTTGTGACTATGGCGAACCACCTCACCTCTCTTACCCTCCGCTGCCCCATCCGCCAAATGGACCTGACCATGCCAGCCGTCAGGAGGGGTGTGAGGTCAAGAATAAAAATCACTCAGGAGGCCCGCCCGAGGAGATCTGCGTCGGCCGCTTCAGGCAGTCGCTGAATGAGCTAGCCTTGGCCGGGGCCCAGGGTGGGCGAGGTAGGGTTCATCTCTTCCCAATAAACAGTTACATCCGTGGATGAATCCCAAGTTTGATCCAAAGTCGGCACAAGTCTCTGACTTTGTGAATAGTCCAGAAATCCAGTCGTGGGGTTCTATAATGTAAAATTTGTGTAAATGGTGAGAGTCCCCAATTCGTGTCGGCTCTCACAACGGCCTGCTGGGCATGAACTTGACTTCTCAAAGCGGTCCTGCGGAGCTGGTGCGTGGTTCCCGGGTTTCCATGTTTGCAAACAGGTGCAGAGTTAAAGCCAGACGAGGGCAGGGGTGGGGTTCAAAGCAAGCGTTCCCTCTGAAGGTCCGGGGCTCCCTGTCACTCTGCTGCCTCCCCAGGGGACGTCTCCCAGGCTGGGACGTTAGGGACGTCTTCCCAAAGTTCTTTGGGAAGTTTGTGGTGAACTTCGGAAAGCAGCCCTCAGAGGCAGGAGGGGCCAGAGAGGAACACAGGTGTCCTGGAGTCGGGCTGCCTGTGTTCCTACTTAGCTGTGCGAGTTTGAGCATGTCCCTGAACCTCTCTGTGCCCGACCTCCTTGTGGATAAAGTCTGGGTGAGGGGGTACCTACCCTAGAAACACGCTTGAGAATTAAATGAGTGAATGCACACCACAGGCTAAGAAGAGAATCTAGTGCCCAGGGAGCCTCCTGTAGATGTCAGCTGTTATTAAAGTCATGAGGAGACGGGGCTCCTGGGTGGCTGGGTCGGTTAAGCGTCCGACTTCGGCTCAGGTCGTGATCTCGCGGTCCATGAGTTCGAGCCCCGCGTCGGGCTCTGTGCCGACCGCTCAGAGCCTGGAGCCTGTTTCCGATTCTGTGTCTCCTTCTCTCTCTGCCCCTCCCCCGTTCATGCTCTGTCTCTCTCTGTCTCAAAAATAAATAAACGTTAAAAAAAAAATTTAAAGTCGTGAGGAGAGAAGGAGATGCCAGCAAAACCATGAGGCCCCCTGGGGCACCCAGTCCGATTTCTTCTGCCCCCTCTCCTGCCCTGCCCCTGCCGGGGGCTTTTGTGCTGCTTTCTTTCCAAGTGGTTTCTTCAACTCTTAACATTCCCTTTCCTTGTTCCCATCACTTGGCTAACCTCACCCCATCAGGGACCCGCTCTCAGGTATTATTAACATGCGGCCTGCTCCCTCCATTGAGACCCGGCCTCCCCCAAGTTGCCACCTGGGCGAGCCCCCATTATAGCTGCGAAGTGGGAAAGGGGCCACCAGGTGGCGACACGCTCAGCCGGGTGGGCGCTCATCCACCCAGTCCCAGGCCCACGGGCAAAGCCTAGGAAGGGGTAAGAATTAGCTAAGACCCTCCACGGGGAGCCCTGAGGACCTGAAAACGTTTCTTCAGGACCCTCTGGCACCTGCCCAGACACAGAGGACAAGAGCCAGAGCCCTCCAGACCCAGTGCTGTGCACCCCCCACGCCTCCCACAAACGTAGGTCTTCCAGGATTGGGTGTTGGGAACCCTGGGAAGGTCCCCCAGACACACCCCTCACGCGGCCCCAAACACACGCTCGGCTGCTCAGCAAAGAGCTCCTGGAACCAAAAAGAAGTTCCTGGGAAGAAACATTCTACCTGCTTCTGATTTTAAAACATGAGGACTTTTTTTTTTTAATTTTTTTTTTTTAACATTTATTTATTTTTGAGACAGAGAGAGAGCATGAACAGGGGAGAGGCAGAGCATGAACAGGGGAGGGGCAGAGAAAGAGGGAGACACAGAATCCGAAACAGGCTCCAGGCTCTGAGCTGTCAGCACAGAGCCCGATGCGGGGCTCGAACCCACGGACCGCGAGATCATGACCTGAGCCGAAGTCGGACGCTTCACCGACCGAGCCACCCAGGCGCCCCTAAAACATGAGGACTTTTAAATACATGCACTGATTGAGAAGAGATGAACCCCACCTCAACAATCACGTTTTCCACACCTGCCACTCCCTTTTTAAAATTCTTCCTTTTTTCGTTACTGTCGATGTCCCGCGGTGTTTGGGGGGACAAGTCTGCCTCAAAAGTCATTTTGCCCCTGCGTCCGTGAGGAAGTGGCTAGGAAGTGTGCCTGTCCTGTGAGACACAGCGTCACCCAGCAAGGTGGAGGGTGTCCCCGCTTCCTCTGGTGCCCGGCCCACGGGGGACCCCCTCAGCTGTCCTCACCACGCCTCAGGCAGCTGCTTTACTTATACCAGGATTCACTACAGGTCGCGTCACAAAAGGAAACGTTCTGTGTATTCAGAACCAAGTGACGTCCAGGTCATGGGAGGTCCAGGGCACCTTTGCTGCAGGGGCCCGGTGAGGAAATGTCCCCCAGTGATTCAAGGGTCCCTCTGCACCTGCTGGGGAAGGACCCGCCTCTGTTTCTGCTTCTGCTTCGTTCACTGATGCAACAACACCTGCCAAGTAGAGGCATCCCCGGGGCCCGGGTTCTGTCACCCCAATTCACGATCTCCATCTGTGGGACGATGCTGACAGATTCACGTGCCCCTGTCACTCCCCTCCCTCTAAGCGCTCCCCCTCCCAGACCTGCCCAAGCCCTGGAGCCCCATAGAACAAGGTGAAGCCCTTCTGATCGTCCTCAGCTGAAACATTGGGTCCTCACAGGATGGCTGAATCCCAGGTAACCTGCTTCTCAGAGACGCTGGCTGCCTGCCCCACCTGACGTCCCGTAAGCACACGGAATAATTCAGACCCTGGCCGTACTCAACCCCAACCCACTGCTATGGACCGGGTGGTGTCCCCTACATTCCTGTGTTGAAGTCCTGACTCCCAGGGTGATGCTGCTTGGAGAGGGGCCTTTGGGAGGTGATCAGGTTTAGAGCAGGTCATGGGCGGGGCGGTGGGGGGGCATGATGAGGTAAAAACCGCAAGGCAGCTCAAGAAGCCACCGTCCTGCTCGGCTCTGGGAAGTGCGCCCTCCCCCGATGTCTCCCCATCTCCGGGCCTCCACGGGGCTCACTCCAGACTGGCCACCGGCAGGAGGCCGCGTCTGGGGAGGAGATGGGCAAAAGACAGCTGGAGTTTTTGCTGCGGTTCTAAGCCACGTCCTCTGATTCAGCCTGACCGCAGAGTACGAGTAGCAACAGGTTCCCGGATCAGTCTCTCTGTTAGCTCAGGCCTCACCGCGCCACAGTGGGACTGCGGCCCCGAGACCCCTGCCGCTTGGACACGGAGACCTGGACCTTGCCAGGTTATAGACCAGGGAGGCTGTGGGTCTGGATGAGAAACCACAGGAGGTGAGTGGGGACGGTCTCGGGAGGAACAGGACAAGGGAGCTAGAACGAGCAGAGAGGCCACAGCTCCCCGAGGCTGTGAGGTGTCCCCAAGGCCGGGAACAAGATGACTTCAGGGAGAAATGTGGCACGAGCTGTCGGAAAGGCCTTTGAGATGGAGCAGGTCTAGGTGATGGCGGGCCGGAAGGCGGAAAGGGGAAGTCGGGAGAGAGCAGACGTCCAGGGCCCAGGAGGGCAGGTGCTGTGTGTAAACAGGGACACTAGGGTCAGCAGGATAAGGGCACAAACTGGGCAGAAACACACTTACTGTAAAGTCCGCCAGGAATGAAGGAAAGTAGGCAGCAAGGTGGCAGGTGCCAGGAAAAGGGACAGTGCTGGTAACCGCAGGGCAGGTGCAGAAAAAAAAAAAGTTTGGGGACAATGGGGGGGGAGGGTGAAGTCCAGAAACATCCACGTGGACCCATAGGGACGCAGCGCTCACCCCAGACGCTGCTGCTGGGAGCGAGAGGAAAGTGACCATAGTCTGGGAGGGTAGCAGGGTCCTCAGGACCCTCAGGCATGCCTCACACGTCAGGGCAGCGAGCCTGCCTCTTCGCGGGGCCAGGGCACTCCCCGCGTGTGGCTGGCACACTTCCTGGAGCGTGGAAGGCCGAAGCCAGGGGTTGCAATGGCTCTCGGCCCAGAACATCTTTTCTCAAGGCTTCCAGAAGGGGTGCGTACCTATTGAGAAAACTATCGCCTCGGAGGCCTGGACGCCCCGAGGGTGTCTGCAGAGCCGCAGATGTCCAGGGCGCCTTCCTGTGGGTACCCATGACTTCCGAGAACTCCTTCCCCTCCGTGTTTTATAACATTTGAACTGGCTTTCCTGAAACTTTAACCGGAACAGGGAGCTCTGTGTGGTGTAGATCTATAGATTGCCGGAAGGTCTCTCCCCCCGCCCTGGACGTCCCCCAAGAAGAGGGCTTGGTTGGATCATAGACCCCCACAGGCCCCAAGGGTCCAAGACCCGGATCCAGACGTGGAGCTTCTCTGTGATATGGGAATGAGGATTCCAGACTTGTCTGCCTCGTGGGATTGTGGGGGAAACTAACACACTTTCGGTTTACGTGCATTTCGTTTGATAAGTACTCACCTAGGGCCACTGGGGGCTGGGGCTGGGGCAAGATGAGGTCTCTGCCATCCGAAGACCTCAGTCCAGTGGGGACAGGCAGGTAACCAGACAGCGGCAACACCAGGAGAGGTGGGAGATTCTTAATAATGACCATGGTTCCCTTCTGCACCCTGTCAACATGGGCTAAGTGCTTTGCCTACATGAATTTCATTGAATCCTGCGGCAATTCTGCCAAGAAGCACAATCCCCCCAGGAGAGGAGAATTTAATGAGGAGACAGTCTCCGGGAGGTGAGGAAACTTGCCAGCAAGGAAGGGGTGCACCCAGGACTTTAAAAGCAAGGTACTGAGCTCACGAGTCCTGGCTGAGAATTAAACACCTCCGTTCCCCACAAGAGTATGGGACCAGGGGACTGTCAGCTTTGTTCTAGACTGAAGCACTTTGGAGATGAGCCCCCAGGGGCTGGTCCCAGGTGGTAGAGCGGGTCCTGCCCTGGGAAAGCCCAAGCTGTCCGAAGGCTCCCCTTCTGACCCGCCAGGAGTGCTGGCCCGGCCACCTAGCAATAGTGGCCACCAGAGGGCGCAACGGACCCGCCTTCGGCGGGATTCCTGTCAACACTGGGTTTGGTTGGGAGCCAGACAGCAAGCAGTTGAAAAGCACATGAGAAAACACACACACACCCATGTGTAGGCTGCAGCCTCCTGGGGCTGATGACCGTGGGTCTGGGCCGCGGATACAGAGGCCCCAGGACAGCCTGGGGGTACGGACCATATTGATTCATTCGTCCACGTTCGTTGAGTGTAGAGCACCGTGACAGCCGTGGGCGGGTGGTCATTCCTTTGCTGTCCTGATGTAACCGTCTTGTGTTTCCAGTGGAGGTGGTCAAACCAGCCATGGGAAGACACCGTGACACATGGCTACAGGAAGTCAGGGTTCCGTGGAGCACAGGGCCTGAGCGTGTCTAGGGAGATCAAGGGAGACTTCCTGGAGGAAGAGGCTGGGCCGTGAGGGGTAAGGATGGTCACCCAAGCAACGCTGGGAGAGCATGCCAGGCAGAGGGACGAGCACGTGCAAAGGCCCAGAGGCGAGACAGGGTGTGGCACAATCACGAAGCGGCAGATGCTCCGTGCCACCGAGGCAGGGAGGCAGGAACGAGAGACGGGGGTCAGAGCAGCGGGGTCCAGGTCTCTTGCGAATTTGGGGGGGGGGATTGGGCTTTATTCTCAGGAAAACAGAGAGCACTGAAGGGTGCAGCCCAGAGCAAGCGGGGAAGCCCAAAGTGCCCCCTCCAGAAGAACACTTGGTGTGGCGGTTGGACGCATATTTACGTCACATGCGCACTTTACAAAGTGCCCCACACCCTTGCTCTCGTTCAGCAGCACCCGGCCGGGAACAGGGGAGCAGACCCGAGCTGATGGCTGAGACAGGACAGCAGTGAGTCAGAGACAGACAGGGCCGGGACTCAGGATGGGGAGCTCTGCACTCCCCAGCTCTGCACACCGTCCCGCTGCTGGCAGGGCTGGGGGAAGGGCTGGGGGGGGGGGCGTCTCCCCAGTTGGACACTGAGCCCCTCGTGACCGAGACCATCCTGCATTCCCAGAAGTGAGCGGAAAGCCTGGTCCAGGAGCACGATGCGCGTGTGAGGGATCGGAGAGATTTGAATGGAACGGATGGGTAATGGTAAGGCCCGAGTTTCCATTGCTCAGGCTTTGTCACGGCCAAGACTCGGCCAGGCTTCTAGGCACTCCCAGGCCTCAGGGTCCCCTGAGTGGGTGCGAGACACAGATCACCCTGAGGATGACCGGCTCCGTTATTCCACAAAGGGACGGTTTGCAGTGCTGCTCTGTGAGCCACCCAGGCATCCCCAAGGAGTTGAAAACTCCTGAAAGTTATGAATGGAATCTCTTACTGAAATATAAAGTCATTTCTCTTTCTCTGTGGAGGTTGGGGTAGGGGGGAGGGAGAGAGAGAAGAAGAAGAAGAAGAAGAAGAAGAAGAAGAAGAAGAAGGGGAAGGGGAAGAGAAGGAGGAGGAGAAGGAGGAGGGAGGGGGAGGGGGAAGAAAGAAAGAAATGAAGGCAGGAAGGGAACAAGAAAGAAAGAAAGAACCCAGTAACTTGTTCTTCCTCTCCCTCCCTCATCCTTGCAGGTGTATTTTAACAGAGTTGCCATCACAGAGGATGATCTATTTTTACGTTTTACTGGCTTGTTATTTTGCAACCATTAATTTCCACATTGAAATGTGTGAAAACTTCTTAGCAGAGTTT
The DNA here is from genome assembly GCF_024362965.1 of Panthera pardus. Classification (NCBI taxonomy): domain Eukaryota; kingdom Metazoa; phylum Chordata; class Mammalia; order Carnivora; family Felidae; genus Panthera; species Panthera pardus. The sequence continues at coordinate 74,102,507 of NW_026527002.1, read as the reverse complement.
CTAGAATATAGTTAATGTCCAAAAGAAAAGAAAGAAAGAAAGAAAGAAAGAAAGAGAAGAAGGAGGAGGAGGAGGAGGAAGGAAGAAATAGAAGGAGGAAAAAAGGAGGAGGGAAGGAGAAGGGCGGATGGGGTGATACTAAATCTATCTATACGTGACACTTTTTTATTTTTTATTTTTTATTTTTTTTTAATTTTTTTAATGTTTATTTATTTTTGAGACAGAGAGAGACAGAGCATGAATGGGGGAGGGTCAGAGAGAAAGGGAGACACAGAATCCGAAGCAGGCTCCAGGCTCCGAGCTGTCAGCACAGAGCCCGACGCGGGGCTCGAACTCACAGACCGCGAGATCATGACCTGAGCCGAAGTCGGACGCTTAACCGACTGAGCCACCCAGGCGCCCCACATGACACTTTTTTAAAAAATTATTTCTAACTAGTATTAAAAAGAAATTCTTTTTAAAAACCTACAGATTGGGAGAAATTATTTCCAAATCACCTACCTGATAATTTCCAGAATATATAAAGAATTCCCACAACTCAACAACAAAAAGGCAAGCAACCCAATTATCCGTCTAAAAACGGCCAAAGGATTTGAACGGATATTTCTCCAAAGAAGATACACAAACGGACAAGGCCCTCGTGAAAACGTGCTCAACATCGTTAGGCGTCGCTCTGATGAGATTCTGACTGCACACCCGGCAGGATGGCCGTGAACCAAAAAGTCAGAGTGCAACACGCGCTGGCAAGGACGTGGAGAAATCAGACTCCGGGTGCCCCCGCTGGTGTGAATGCAAAATGGTACGCCCGCTGTGCCACACGGCTTGGTGGCTTCCCAAAAAGTTACACAGAATCACCGTATGACCCAGTAATCCTACTCGTAGGGATGTGCCCCCCAATAACCGAAAATAGGCATGCCGACACATGGACGTGAATGTTCCCAGCGGCACTATTCACAAGAGCCAATAGGTAGAAACGACCTAGGCGTCTCTCTACCTATAAGAGGGTAAATACATGTGAAGAAGAACCCCTTTTTATGGACGTGGAAACCAGGGCTCAGAGTGAATAAAACGTTTGCCCCAAGTCTCTGGGGTCTTAGCAGCAGTGGACAGATCAGAAGCTGATTCCTTGACTGTCCTGCTTCGGAGAGAACCCAGGGGCCAGTGTCTGCATCGCTGGGCCCATGGCCAGAGGTCAGGGGGCTGGTCAGGTGATACCTCTGGTCACATTCTTCCACAGGCTGGACCCCCTGGAAAACCTAGTCCCAGCCCCCCACCCCTCCCATCAGCCTCTGGCTTTTCTGGGCTCCTTGGCCCGGCCACACGGATTGCCTCCTCTCCTGCTTTTGTGCTGCTGGCCAGACTGGTAGGGAGCAGGCTTCTGGGCCCCTGGGAAGTCAGCTGCTGCCCTCTCGGCCTTGGCTGGAGGATGAATCGGCCCTTCCCTCCTCGCACTCCCCATCCTATGCCTCATCAGGCTTCTAGAGCCCCAGGACCGCCACCACGCTTATCCTACCAGAATTCTTTCTTTGCCTCTCTGTCTACCTCGCTCCCCAGGGAGCTCTCAATCAGACACGTGTGAGCTCTCGTGCCCAGTGCGGTGCTTGGCAGTGAGCCGGTGCTCGATCGTGTGGGCCGAGTGAGGAAAAGGCATCGCTTTAAAAAATGCGGGATGGGGTGCACCTGGGTGGCTCAGTCCGCCGAGCGTCGGACTCCGGCTCTGGTCATGATCTTGCGTTTCCCGAGTTCGAGCCCCACATCGGGCTTACTGCTGTCGGCACAGAGCCCGCTTCAGATCCTCTGTCCCCCTTTCTCTCTGCCCCTGCCTGGCTCGTGCACACTCTCTCAAAAAAAAAAAAAAAGAAATGCTGGATGATGGACAGCCAGGTGAACGGAAATGTTGAGGCAGAATGGGAAGGAAAGGGGCCTCGGTCTGAAGGTCAGAGAGCAGGCTCCCCACCATTCCCGACTCGGTGGAGAACCACAGGACCCCCTGGCCCTTCTCCGACCCCATTTTTCTTATCTATAAAATAAGAAGCTTGGATGACCTGATCCCCAAAGGCTTTTCCCGCAGTGATCCTCTCCGAGACTCCGAGCCTGTGGCCTCAGGTGGGTTGGAGGGATGGACCCTCCCGAGGCCAAAGACTCAGGTCCACAGAGTGTTGGAGAGGTCAGGTGGAGGGATGAGCCTGGAGGGGAGGAGGATCAGCCTAGAACAGAGGCCACTTCGTGCTAAGGTTCAGGTGTGCCCAGAAATACTGTGGTATTTGCCCGATTCTGCCTTCCTCCTCCAGCGTCAGTGCCCACGGTCCTCTCTGCTGTTTACAGCTCTCGCCTAGAGCTGGGAGCTGAGGCCACCAGCTCCGTGTTTAGGAAGGTGCGGTGACTTATCCAAGGCTCCACCACCGATGGCATTGCTGTCTAGGCTTGGAAGGTCTCTGTTCAAATGCAAAACTGACCCCGAAGAAGGAGCCCCATAGGTCTGGGTGCTCAGGAAGTCTTTGTTACCTGGGGGTAACAAAGGGATCTCGTCTCTGGACTAAGACAGGGTTCCCTCTAAGGAGGTCGGTTCTCTGCAGTGCGTTCCCTCCACCCCCCGCCCCTGCCACTGTGATAGCTCTGACGTCAGTTCTGTACCAGCGACCTCCTGAAGATCTTTCCTGCCAGGGAAGGCAGCCCGAGTTGCCAGTGAGACCCAGGGTATTGGCCTCTTGCCAACCTCTCCAGCCTTTTGTGTCTCGAATTGCCCCTTCTTCTCTCTTTCCCTCTGCCCCATGCACTCCTATCCCCCCCTCATCTCACCGTCATCCTCACTTGCTTTTTCCCCTCACACGCCTTTCCTGTGTTCTCCGTGAGACCCACTCCTCCTCAGTCCCGGTCCCTGCTGTCTCCTGTCCCCGCTGGGCTAATGACAGTACCTTGATCAGCGCTCAGGACAACTTGGTGAAATGGTGTGGTTCCCTGCCCCTCTCACCTCCCCGTCGCTCGGTACACACAGACTTGTAACTTTGTACCCTGAGCACTTAGCACACTGCCCTGCTTTGGGCTGGTTCTGTGATGTATATAATAACAGCTTGCATTTCTCGGGTGCAGAGTGTGGGCCAGGCACTGAACCAGGGCTTCACGTGGACGAACTCACTGGCCCTTCACATCCATGGGCAGGCAGGGCTGCTCCTGGCCTGTTACATATAGAAGCGGTCTGGAGCAGTGAACAATCCACACAACCGTACTGTAGACATCACCATCATCATCAGCAGCACCACCATCATCTTCATCATCCTCCGCCCCGTTTTATAAATGAAGGGTAAGATGGATAAGAGAGTTTCAGGAACTTGCCCTAAGTCACAGAGCTAATAAATGCCAGAGCCAGGATCTGAATCGGCCGTCTGCTTACAGGGTTCCAGCTCTTAACTCTTATGTTCTGCTGCTTTCTACCACGCGTGGCTGCCAACATGTGTGTGGGGGGTATCGGAAGGAAAGATGTGATGCCTTTAGGAAGAGCAAGAATGAGAAGGCATTTCAGGTACAGGCATCAGCAAAAGCATGTGGGGGTAGATCAACATGGCACCCCTTCCGGACCCAGTGGTCTGGATGAACCGATGTCGCCCCTGGTTCTCTGACCTCCGCCCTTCTCCCTACCTGCCCAGAGGGCCGGAGCACCTCCTGCTGATGTAGCAAAGACCTGACCCTGACACATACTTCCTGTGTGGCATTTGGGCATATTTCTTAATCTCTCGGAGGTTCAATGTCCTCATCTGCGAAACGTGGACAAGAATCGTGCCTTCCCCATAGTTTGGTTAAGGATTGGATGACATGATGCCTCTGAATTGCTTAACACAGTTCCACAAACATTGCGAGGGATCAAGAAATGGTTGAAGAGGTCGAATATATATGGGTTTATTTATTTATTTTTGAGAGAGAGAGAGAGAGAGAGAGCAGGGGAAGGGCAGAGAGAGAGGGAGAGAGAGAGAATCCCAATCGGGCTCCACGCTGTCAGTGCAGAGCCTGAGGTGGGGCTCGAACCCACAAAACAGTGAGATCATGACCTGAGCCGAAATCGAGAGTCGGACACTTAACCGGCTGAGGCACCCAGGCCTCCCTTGAATATATTTTTGGTAAGTATGGTGAAATGTATAGTGCGGACACTTTACCCTCGTCTACTCTGTCCCAGAGGACTGGCTCTCGCAAACTACATTTTCCAGGCCCACTGGCCCACGGGTGGGAGGCCCTGGCTCGGGGGGAGAGAGAGCAGGAGGAAGGAGGGAGCTATGGGGTTCCTCCCTCTGCTTCGGGCAGCGTCTTTGAGGTGGCCTCATCCCTTCCCTGGTCCCAGCCCCAGCGAGACAGTCCCTGACAGGGTGCGAGCCCCAGGGGGCAGCCTCAGCCCCTCGCTCCCCCGGTGTCAGCCCCTCCTCCCTCATCCCCCAGCCCAGGGAGAGATGCTGTCTGTGTTGCAAAGCTCCACGATGCCTCCAAGAGCCTCAGGAGTAGAGTTTGCCAGGATTAGTCAATTAAAAAAAAACCAGGAAGTCCCGTTGAAGTTTCATTTCAGCCAGACGACATGTCATATTTTAAGGGGAAGTATCCCCAGATATGCAGGGAACATACTTACGTGGAAAAAAAAAGAAAATCCTTGTGTATCTGAAACGCACATCGGACTAGCCTTCGTGCGTTGCATCTGATGGCCCCACACGTGAGTCCTCTCAATTCCTCAGACACCATCGCACCTGACTCTCCGTATTAATTGTCTCTGTGAAACTTCCCGATAAGGGCTCTTTTGTCGCCGGATCAGATGCCGAGGCCAGCGTGAGCCAAATGCGTGTTCCTGGAATCCGAGAGCAACCCCCTTACCCCAGCCTTTTATTCACCTTCCAGCTCCCCGGGAGTTCAAAAAGGAACACAGAATTGGAAACGAACGTTAATTGAGCAGACGTAAGTGCCAAGCACCAGAGCCCTTGGCAGAGATTAAACACTTTGCTCTCTTAATCGCTGGCATCAGAACACCTCTCAAAGAGAAGTTCCGTTTAGGAAAATACCTTAACGAGCCACTCGGGGGTGGAATCGGGGACCCGGAGGGCAAAGGAAACCAACAAAAGAAACGGCCTGTGCCAGGCTTAAGAAAAGGAGGGGAATCTTTTTTTGCCGCAGAGGGAGCAGAGGGCAGAGCTGTCCCAGTTGCCGGAGGACTGGAGGGCAGAGCTCTCTGGTAAAGGAAAGCCCCAATTTTATGACGCCCAGAAATTCTGCCGGGGATTGGCACGGAGCACAGGGAAGGCTGGCTTGTGTCTGCTCCACGGTGTCTGGGACGACCCAGTGGCACGACTGTCTCCCCGTGAGGTAGCTGGAAATGTCGAAAGCCATCTGTGCCTGCCAGTTTGGTGGCCGATGTGGCCTCAGCTGGGGCCGCTGACCAGAGCGTCATCCATCACGGCCATTCCGTGCGGTCTGGGCTTCTCCACGAAGGGAAGAGGACTTCTTGCACGAAGCGCAGGGGTCCAAAAGCCAGTGTCCCGGTGGGCTGGGCAGAAGCTGGTCTCGGACCAGACTGACCTGGTCTCAGAGATAAGGACCACTCCCTCCTTGCCCTGTCTGGGGGACGGGACTGCCCACAGTCGGGAGGCGGAGACGGACGGCTCCGGTGGAAGGGAGGGTGATCAGGTCACATAACAGGAGAGCAGGCACAATGGGAGAGCTCGTCAACCACGGAAAAAAGCGCCATCCACCACAAGGAGGGAGAGAAGAGGAGGAAGGGGGGAAAAGAAACCGGGAAACAAACATGCGTTTAGAACAACATGTGGCCGGAAATGGAAGTGAAAGACGGGAGTGGGGAGACTTTGGTGGAGGAGTCGACGGGGAGGCCCTACAAATTTCAACCGGGTCGCTGACTTCCTTTGCAAGCTGTAGGCATTGCTGCGGGGTCACGTCCCCGTCCTCTGCCTCCCACGCGCCTCAGTCAAGTACCCCGGGCCCACCCAGGGCCTGGGCCGGCGTGTGCCTGTGCGCGCTCGTTCGTGTGCACACAGAAAGGGATGGGGCTCCACGGGTGACGTGTCGCGATGCTAAGAAGATGGAATGAAGGCTCTCAGACTTCCTGACCCAGCAGCAAGGACGGTGACTTGCCAGTAACTCTGAGCCCTTGAGCCCGAGTCGCCGGGAATTTGCAAAAAACTTGGGGTGGGCTTTGGGGAGTCAGGCCGATTGTATTCACTCATTCGCTCATCTGTTCTTTTGCCCAACAAGCTTGGGTCATGCACCTGCGGTGTGTCAGAGACCGTGGTTGGAGCTGAGGCAGCAGCAGGGACAAGACAGCTCGGCTCTGCCGCACGGAGGGGACCTTTTAGCGAGACGGGCAGTGAACAGGTAAATACAAGTAAAATTAAAAAGCGAATAAATAAAACACAAAATAAGAATGTCCGCGTCGGCCAACGACCCCCAAACCTCAGCACCTCCCGCGATAGAAACTCGTGTCTCGCGCTCAGAGGGATTAGTGTGGGGGGTTATCGGGTCTTCCCTGGTTTGGGGTGCAGGCTTCAGTATCCTGTGACACGCCTCCCATCTGCTGGGACTTGCCGGCCCCACAGCCAGGGACGGGGGGGAGGGGAGCATGGAGGCCCGTGCAGAAGAGTTTCATACACCAGCGCTGGAAACAGAGCACAGCACTCCTGCCCAGGTGCCAGTGCCAAGGGCACGGTCCCGTGGCCACACCTCGCGGCAAGGAAGTGGGGAGGTGTGGTGGCCTGGGTGCCCGGGAGGAGGAGCATGACAAAGGGGACGAAGGAAAAAAACAAGGTATGGTGACAGCGGCCGGGGTAAGCGGGGAACCGTGCACACCGTGCGGGCAAGTCAGGCCTGTCTGAAGAGATGGCACCTGAGCTAGGATCTAAAGGGCGACAGGTGCCCGGCAGTCCACGCCGCTGGGGACACGTGCCCGGCACAGAAAGGAAATCAGGGACAAGTCCCCGAAAGGGTGGCCAGGTCGGTGCATTCAAGGAGCTGGGGCGGCCAGTGTGGACAACCCGGGGTGAGGGTGGCGAGACCGCAGACCCCACATTCCCTGCAGGGCCCGCGAGGGAGCTTGATCTCAGCTCTAAGTGGGCGCCAGGAGCCCCCGGGGGATTTCCAGCAGGGAAGTGCCTGAATCTGGGCTGCATTTTTCAGAGATCTTATCCTCCTTCCAAAGGGCAAGGAGGCCTTTATGGGTATTTGAGTTATCTGAGTTACAGTTTACCGTGTCAACCCATCCTCGTGATAGCTTTGGGGAGGAGACAGCGTTGACCCTTTTGTGCGAGGGGAAACGGAGGGTCACAAGCAACGGTAATTCTCCCAAGGTCACTCGTGACCTTGGCATAGCCAACTCTAGTTCCAGACCCAAGGCCAAGAGAGGAGTCATGGTTGAGGGTAGAGGCCAAGGCTCAGTCAGGGCCCAAGGGTGGGGAAGTGCCCCTCCACCAGGAGGTGGACCTCTTCCCCCTGAGGGACGGCCCCGTGGAAGGAGCAGATCATAATACCCGTTTCTCTCGGCCAGCGGGAAGGAAGCCTGGTGACCTTAGGACACAGTGGCTGTCAGTGATCATTGCAAAGACAGCCAACTCACCATGCTCGGCTGAAGAATGGCCTCTCCCCAGAGATGTCTGTGCCCCATCCGCAGAGGGTGGGAACATGTGACCTCACTTGGGAAGGGGATTCTGCAGGTACGGCTAAGTTAAGGGTCTTGAGGTATTCCTCTATTACGTGGCTGGGCCCACTGAAGTCGCAAGGGCCCTTCTAAGAGGCCAGGAGGAGAGGCAGAGTCCCAGACAGAGACGTGACAACATCATGGCCTGGGGCCCTGAGCCAAGCAGTAGTGGGCAGCCTCTGGAAATCCGAGAGAACAAGCAAACGATTCTCCCCTGGAGCCCCCACTAGGGAGGTGGTCCTTGACTTGAGCCCACAGAGACCCATTTCAGACTCGTGACCCCCAGAGCTCTAAGGCAACAAATTCATGTTGTGTTGAGCCCCTGAGTGTGTAACAATTTGTTACAGCCTCATCACAGGACACGTGTACAGCTAAGACAGGGAAACACCCACGACAGGGACTTCTAGAGGCTGCAGGAGGGGTCCCGGCCACTGCCGGTTTTCAAGATCCCTGACGGCTGGGCCCGAGAGCAAGCCCAGCCTTGACCCTTGGCCACCCTTGGCAGAGGTGGCACTCGTGGCCTCCCCAAGGCTGCTGAGCAGCTGGCGGGCCTGGTTAATCAGTAAGGCTCGTGTTTGTCCGGCCTGGCCTTCTGGTGACTTAGCACTCCTTGGCCTATTTATGACAGTTTGCGCTATCAGCATTTAATAAAATATAATGAGTAACCAGGGTCCTGAGGTCTCCACACCTGCCTTCTCCAAACACAGCTGATTGGCCCCAACCTCCCCAGGGACTTTGGGCTGGGGACAAATCCGACACAGTTGAGAACATGTGCCCCCCACCCCCCACCCCCCACCCTGGGGATGGGCCTGAGCCCTGAGCGGGCTGGCCTTGGGTTCAGGGTCCAGCTCCCCTTACCGGCTGTGGGTCACCCGGCCTCTCAGAGCCTCCGTATCTGTGTCTGCAAGGGACCTGCTTTGTCTGTTCAACAAATGTTTATTAACCATTAACTCTACAGCTTGTGCCGAGGGGAATGTGATGCAATGGAAAGAGCTGAGAGAATCTGGGGGGCCTCACGAGTACCCAGGGGACGGGAGATTCCCGTCTCCTTGGTCCCCGGACAACAAAAGTGTGAGTTTGTCTTCGGGCTGCCCAGAGACGTTCCTGGGGGTTCCAGGAGTGGTGTGCGTGAGGGGATGGGAGGGGGCACAGTTAGGGTGCTCACGGCACAGGGGCTGTGTGCATGTTCAGGGGCACCAAGCAGCGTGAGGCGTAGCTTGGGCGTCCCAGCTGCGTGTCCTCTAGCAAGTGGCTCAGTGTCCCAGAGCATCAGCGTCCTCATGCCTAAAAGGAGACTCATCAGCCAGGCCTCCCCCGGTCGGGAGGATTACAGGGCGATGATTTCTAGAGAGCTGCGTCCGTGTGGCTAAGCACGCGCTCAGTGGAGGTTGGCTCCCTTCTCTGCCCTCCAGCCCCTGCCAACGGAAAGCCTCAGCCTGCAAGGTAGGGAGGTCCCCGTGGCTAGATGTTTTCCAGCAGAGACTGGACTCCTGCCCACAGGGTCGGAAGAAAAGATTGGCACATGTGGGCATGCTCGGCGGCTTGAGACCCTCCTGAGCCACACGGAGCAGGCAGTGTGCTCCAAGAAGGCCGGCCACGGGGGAGCTGGGGAGCGATGGGGAAAAAGTAAGGGAGGCGATGGGGTCAAGAGGACACCCTTATTCCTCAAGCCTGTCTTCTGCTAGGACACGGGGGTCTAGGCCCTATCTTCTCGGCAGAGGCTCCTTTGCAGCCATGTGCAAGGTACGGCTTGTTCTTGAGGCCCAGAGGGTTTGAAGACATCGAAGACATTTCGGAGAGTGTCAGCTGATATAATCATCACAACACGTTAGGGCTGGAAGGAGGCACAGACATTATCGGGCCTTTCAGCTACAGATTGGGACACCGAATTGCCGAAGGGGTGGAGCCTTCCCCAAGGCGATAGCCATGGACCCAGCCAGGTCTTTGTAACCAGGGCTCTGCCTAAAACAGACCTGTGACCTCACACAAGCCAATTCTAACGTGTTAGCCTTCCTCCCAGATGTTCACAGAACATCCCTCCCCAGAGAGTCCGCCTCTGGAAAGACTGGTTCCCTATTGCCCTCCAGCTCTTCATTTAGCTCCTTTTCAAACGTGTTGTTCTTTATCGAAGACGTTTATTCATTGGCCTAACACACGTTAGTAGGGTATTTAGTTATTAGTACGTATCTCGCCAGGACCGGGGATAACACGGCAAGGAAAAATTTTCTCTAAATGGTTGCTCCTGTCACGACAAAGCCATGAGTCTAGAGGTAGGACAGGTGTCTATTCAATAAGTACACAAATAGCTCTCGGTTTCTTCCCATGGCACCGTGAGCCCATGAAGACCAGGGACCAACTCTGTCCTCTTGGGACAGACGGTGTCAGGACGCTCACAAGATCCGGAAAGCCGCTTGTGAAATAGGCGGGCGTCTTGCCAACCAGTTAAACTGTTGGTAGCTTGGCATCCATAATGGTGGGAGTATTCACCCCACGGAAAGTGGCCAGGGCCATGAATCAGGGCGCTTCATTTTGTGGTTTCCTGGCACACCCCTCTGGGTCAGGGCCCCCCACCTGGTAAGAACTCGGGAAACACCCTGATGGATGAACTCTCACAAATTCCTTTCTTTGAAACAAGTACTGTATTGTGCCCATTTTTCAGATGAGGAAACCGAGCTTTCAGAGGGTTAGTCATTTGCTCAAGGTCGTACAGCAAGTGGTGAAGCCAGAATCCGGCTTAGATCTCTGGCTCCTACACTCTGCTCCCAACCTCCGGTCGGCCCGGCCAGGCCTTTCAGGCAAAGGGATCTGTCTAACACTGCAGGAAGGAGGAGGGAAAGAGAGACCGGTGCTGGGAAGCCCAGGGCTGCCCGGGCAGGCGAGGGAGGGGTCTGTGACAGCATGCTGTGAGTTCGGATCTGGGTTTCGGAACGTCGGGCCCAGGCCCCTGAACAGTGGAGGCAGAAAATGCTCTTGCCTGTTGTTGATTGGTCTCGTTTCCAAAAATAGAAACGCCCACCTGGGAGGCCCGGAGTCCTTCCCGGGAAGGTGCGTCTGAGGCCCATTCCAAGGGGAGGTCAGCTGAGGCACTCCAGGGCCAGCTGCTTAATGGGCCGCTGTTGGCAGAGCCTGTGGGCAGACCTGTTTCTTTTTATCAGAGAAGATATTCAAGGAAGGTTCTGTGTCCTCAGGCCTGCCGCTGTGCCTGTTCCAAAACCCCGAGGGCTCCCCGAAGGGGTTTGCACCAAGACTTCCCATCTGGCTGGCTCCTGACTTGACCGTGCTCACCGCAGAGTCAGCATTTGGTGGGTGTCGTGAAGGAACGAGACGGTGCGTCTCTGATGTGGGTTAAGTAAATAACGCCCGTTTTCTCTGATTTAAAAGTAGCATAACTTGGAAAACACAGATATTTTGAAGAAAGAAAAGAAAAACCATAACCCAGCTGTAGACATAACCACGCTTGTCAGTCTGGTGCAGTCTTTTAAAAATATGTGTCGGGGGAGGCACCTGGGTGGCTCAGTCGGTCGGGCGTCCGACTTCGGCTCGGGTCACGACCTCAAGGTTTGTGGGTTCGAGCCCCGCGTCGGGCTCTGTGCTGACAGCTCGGAGCCTGGAGCCCGCTTCGGATTCATGGTCTCCCTCTCTGTCTGCCCCTCCAATGCTCATGCTTTCTCTCTCTCTCTCTCTCAAGAATAAATAAACATTAAAAAATTTTTAAATGTGCAGGCATGTGTACCCTCATTGTATTTTATCTCCACATAATCCTCAATCAGAAGAAATTCTCATGCTTATTAAAATCCTATAAAGATCGTCATTATTTAGCATACCGTCACGAGATGGCCAAGATTTATGTAACTGATCCCCTAAGTTTTGACGTTTCTATTGTTCCTTTGTTTATTCTTGTTTTAAAAAAAGTTTTTGACATTTCTATTGTTCCTTTGTTTATTCTTTTTTTTTAAAGTTTATTTATTTATTTTGAGAGAGAGAGAGAGTGAGAGTGCAAGCAGGGAGGCGGGGGGTGGAGGGGGCGAGATGGAGAAGGAGAGAGAGAATTCCAAGCAGGTTCCGTGCAGCACAGAGGCCAACACGGACCGTGAGATCATGACCTGAGCCGAAGTCAAGGGTTGGATGCTTAAGCAGCTGAGCCATGTGGGCGCCCCACGTTCCTTTGTTTATTCTTATCAACCCCCCTGCTATGATGTTTCTTCTCCCTAAATTGTTATCCAGATGCCAATCTTGGTTTTGCTTTCCCTTTTTATCATGACTCCCTAGACGTGGATTGAGCAGGTCAGAGAGCACGAAGTTTTCAAAGTAGAATATAAGTATTCCATAATAAATACATAAAAAATAATATATAATAAATCAATACTAATTTCGTTTCTAGAAAATTGGTTCCAGAGCATAAGTACTGGCGTTTTTAACTTCACGGATTTGGTGGGTAACTGATGTGTGTTTTACTGGTGGCTGGTGGGGGGGGACCACATTTTCCACCTATTCGTGAGCCCTTCACGCTTCCTCCCGGGAGCCGAGGACGCAGGTCTCCAGCACAGGCTCGGGAGAGGGTATCGGCTTGGGCTCCTGGACGGTCCTCCTGCCCCGAGGCCCGTGGGCTGCCCGCCCTCACGGAGGCTGATCGGAGGAGCAGAACCATCGCTTCTCCTGGCACACTGGGTAGCCAGGATTCCAGGACTTCTCCTGGCACAGCAGGAAGACTTCTGGGAAAAGCCACCGCGCACCTGGCGAGCCCAGCCTATCTCCCGGCTCACTTGGCTCCCAGCACGGACAGGCGGCCAGCTTCCTCCTTGGGAAGAAGGGAAAGAGAAGCTAAGAAGTGAAGGACTGGGGGCGCCTGGGGGGCTCAGTTGGTTAAGCGTCCGACTTCAGCTCAGGTCCTGATCTCCCAGTTTGTGGGCTCGAGTCCCAAGTCGGGCTCTGTGCTGACAGCTCGGAGCCTGGAGCCTGCTTCAGAGTCTGTGTCTCCCTCTCTCTCTCTGTCCCTCCCCCGCTCAAAAATAAAACATTAAAAAAAAAGAAGAAGAAGACGTAAAGTGAAGGACAAGAAAGAGTTTCCTGCCTCTGGGGTCTGGATTAGGAAGGAACTAGGATTATTTTAGATTGTCCCTGAGAACTAACCCTGGAACGGTCGATCAGGGCATCTCTGGGTCACAGAGATGAAGGTCCCTTGTGCCCTTTCATCCAGGGGAGCAGCTACGGGCTGGGGCTCTGGAGCCAGACTGCCGGGGGTTGCAATCCCCCCCCTGCCACTTACTACCCACGTGACAGTCACTTCACACTCCTCTCAGACCTTTGGCGCTAAATGAGTCAACAGACACGGTGTGTCAGGCACAGCGGAGACAGAGGGGGAGCAAAGCTGCAGCTGTTACTCTTACATTGGTGCCCTTTTCCCGCTGTAACAAACGACCAGGAGGTTAGCGCCTTAACGCTTAGGATTTTACAGTCCTGGGGGTCAAAAGTCCTAAATGGGACTCGATGGACTAAAACCAAGGTGTTGGCAAGGCTACATTCCTTCCAGAGGCTGCTGGCGGCTTCTCCTCCCCCTTCAGAGCCAGGAACCACAGCACTCTGACCTCTGCTACCATCATCACGTTTCTGACTCCGGGGCCTCCCTCTTCCATGTTTTAAGGACCCTTGTAATTACGTTGGTCCCACCCAGATAATCCAGGATAATCTCTTTATCTTAACGTCCTTAATTGCATCTGCAAAGTCCCTTTTGCCAGGTAAAGTCACATACTCATAGGCTGCGGGGATTAAGATATGGACATCTTTAGGGGTCATCATTCTGCCCATCACACGATTTTATTTTCCCGCATATTTCTTGAGTACCTGTTCTTTGTCAGGTGTTGAATCTTCTTCCGCTCTGAATAAGATTTAGGACTATTTTCTCAAGGAACTCACAGGCTGGTGCCGGTAGCAAGTAAGTAAACCAATAACCAAACCAAAGAGTTTAAGGGGTAAAGATCTAACGTTATACAGAGAATGGAGGACCCGATGAGGAGGAATATATCTGGGGGAGAAAGAAATCTCACGTAGAGGAAGCAGGACAAGCAAAGGCATAAAGCGAAGAGGAGGCCACGTCAAGGGGTTTGCTCTAATTCCACTTAGAGCACGTAGACACTTAGATCTAATCTCGGTTGGGTCAGAGGCTGAAGCATCTCTGAGACAGGAGCCTAGAGAAGAAGAAAGACCCTCGATCACAGAGGACATACACGTCACAGTGAAGAGCTTGGACTTTATTGAGTAGGCCATGGAGAGAAGATGACAGATTAAGAGCATGGGATATGGTTAGGCTTCTAGTTTGCAATAATAAGATGGGGTGTGGACAGGGAGTGGGTGATAGCACACAAGGGGACCAGCTTCACACCACCATCCTTCCATCCATTCACTTATCCATACATTCAACTAACTATTCACTCTTCAGTCCATCCATCCATCCATCCATCCATCCATCCATCCATTTGTCCATCCATCCATCTGTCTGTCCATCCGTCCATCCATCTGCCCATCCATCCATGTATTCATCCATCTGTCCCTCCATCTATCCATCCATCCATCCATCCATCTGTCCATCCATCCATCTATCCATCCATCTATCCATCCATCTGTCCACACATCTGTCCATCCTTCCATCCATCCATCCTTCCATCCATCCATCTATCCATCCATCTGTCCATCCATCCATCCATCCATCCATCCATTTGTCCATCCATCCATCTGTCTGTCCATCCGTCCATCCATCTGCCCATCCATCCATGTATTCATCCATCTGTCCATCCATCTATCCATCCATCCATCCATCCATCTGTCCATCCATCTATCCATCATCTGTCCATCCATCTATCCATCCATCCATCCATCTATCCATCCATCTGTCCATCCATCCATCTATCCATCCATCTGTCCATATATCTGTCCGTCCATCCATCCATCCATCCATCCATCCATCCATCTGCCCATCCATCCATCCATCCATCCATTCTTTCATCCATCCAATTATTTATCCATCCATCTATCTATGTAACTTACTTAGTACCTATTTTCTTGCCCTGGCACCATGCTCAAAATGCAAAGACCTAAAACACATAGTCTCTGCCTTGAATAGCTCAGCTTTGAGAAGTTCTCAAATGGATGGAGTTGTGACTGAAGGAGGCACATTAGAAGGATGCCTAATCCAGCCAGAGTGAGAGATCAAGGAAGACTTCCTGAAAGAGGCAACGCTTAAACTGAGTAAAGTTGAGTAGGTGTCAACAAAGCAAAAGAGAAGAAGCCTCCCAGGCAGAGAGGACAGTTAAAAGCATGAACAAGCCTTGTGGGTTCTGAAACTCCTCATGGGATCTGGAACAAGACCCAAGATCCCAAACTCAGCAAGGAGTCAGAATTAGTGTTTCAGTGGTCAACATAACGTCAGGGGCACAAGGACAGGAATTTTGACTTTTTCCGCGTTTTCTCTAGAAACTAGACCAGGATCTGACCATAGTAAGTGCTCAACTAGTGTTTGTCGAATAAATGAATAATGATGAAAAGAAAGTCTGTGTCCTTACATATGTCCTTCATCTTCCTCCATTTCTACCATCCGACGATTACACTTGTTAGTACTGACGTTTTCAACAGTAAGTTTGATACAACTTGCATTGTTTCAGAACCATCATTCGTGCCTGTGTTTTGAATGACTTTGACATTTAAATGGACTCCATGTTCATCATCAGTGTTCCTAGATGCTGTTCCAGCTCAGCGTCCTGTGTCTGGATTTATCACTTGGATGACAGGAACTCCCATCAGCCGGATTTTCTCTTGTTCTCATTTTCTTTCCCCACAGAAAGCTCATGGACACTCTGGTTCCTAATTTCTTGTTTGGCTGCAAATGTCTGCCTGTTGCCTTCATATCTGAAAGTCAACTTGGCTGGAATTGACATGTTTGGGCCCTACTTCCTTCCTTCAAAATGTCATTGCCATTGTTTCTAGCAATGAAAACGGCTGGAGAAAAATCAAGAGTTTGCCTGGCTTTGTCCACTCTTATACTTAATTGCTTTTTCTACCTGAACGTGTCCAAGCTCCTTTCCTTAGCATGAAAGTTCGGGAACTGTATCTTGGTGTGGATTATCTCGCAGGCTTTGTGGGCATTGGGGTGTGGGATGGGACACTTTGCCCATTCAGTCTGCACATTTATTTTAGGAAATTTTTTCTAATACACGTGTGAATAATCTTTCTCCCATTTTTACATTTTCTGTCTCAGAAACGCTAAGTATGATACGTTAGCTGTCTTCTGTGTGTCTTCCTTATTTCTCTCTCCCCTGTTTCACCTTATGTTTCACTGCTGAGGCCAGGAAAGAGAAGACTAGATAGGATCAGAAGGAAAAGAAAGCCCATCACACATGACTCTGTAGCCACTGGGTTTTGGGTTTTCCTTTGAGTGAGATGGGAAACCGTTAGAAGCTCAGGAAATAACCATAACCATTGTTGTTATTGTTGCCTTTGTGGTCACTGTTAGCAAGATGGCCGCTGTGCTGTGGAGCACTCCAAGGCGATTGTTGGCTGTCTTGAATGAGGGCAGCATCGGAGGGCCGCTTACCCACAGTGAGAATGGCTGAGGAATCAGGGAAATGGCTGGAGAAGAGAAGCCAGGTATAATGGCCACCTATTTTCCAAAACCAGCGAAGAAAGCACAGGTAGGTGTTAACACAAAGATCAGGGCCGTGGGGGAAATGGGACAGTAATGTTGGGAGCCAGAGACACGAGGGCAGGCCAGACCGGAGACGTGGGAAAAGAGTGTCTGGGACAAGATGGTTGCCTGGGATGGGCCCCTGGGGGTAAGACGTATGCGGAGAAGGAGAAGTCAATATTCCAGAGCAGAGCCGGTGAGAGATGCCAAGTCTTAGACTGAGTTTCCCAGAACCAGATTATGGCATAAGGATTTACGTGCAGGGACTTTATTTGGGAAATGATCGCAGGGACTGGGAAGGTGAGGCAGGGAAGAAAGAGACGGATGTCAGGTACACGCACGAGCAGTCTACCACAATGGGCACCCGGGGCTCGCTCCGACTGGGGTTCCCCGACAGACTGCAGAGATCGACTCAGCAGCGTGGCACGGAGGGGCGGGGGAGCTGGACGTCAGCCACCAGCCTCCATCCGCCATTGTTTACGGGGGCCCCTGGAAGTCCTCCATTGCTCTGGCCTCTCCCATGCACGGGCTGAGTCTGCTCCTGCTCGGGGGTATCGTGGGCCCTGGGGAAAGAAGCAATCAGCCACCGAGAGAAAGTGGGTGGTGCACACAGGCAGGGGCATGGTGGCTTTCCCTGGGATGTCGTTGCCACCGGGCGAACCCCCGCGGACTCTGCTGGACTCATATGACCCTGCTCCGACCCCAGGCCGCCTCTTCTGCTTCTGACCATTGCGGGGGCGGTGGGAGATAAACCCTGGTCTCACGGGCTCAGAGTCCCACCCCCTCCACTGTTGCCGGTCTTCTAGAAGGAATGCTCACTTTCAGCCTGGCCCAGGGAACCACAAGACCAGCCACGCCCTCCCATGCAATTCACACTGGGTGAAACTGTGTTTCCTGCCAGGGGAGTGAATATATGTATTTCTCTTCCATCTTTATGACTTCATGAGCAATACTTTCCTACTCAGTAAAGGTCTGGAAAAATACAGAAATGTGGAACGAAGGAAATGAATGATACCTGGAGTCCCCTTACCCAGAGATAAATATTGTTAACATTTTTGTGATTGATTTTTGCAGATTATTTTTTATTACATGCAATTTTTAGATGATTGAAGTCATAGTTATATATATATATATATATATATATATATATATATATATATATATAGTTATCCTATCTGGCTTTTTTTAAACCTAACATATCCCGAGCCTTTCTTTTCCCCTCCTTAAACAAACATCTGCAAACATGACTTTTATGACTGCTATTGGCCCAGCATGTGGTTTGCTGTTATCACATCCACTCAGCATGTAATAGCTGGTCATCAAGGTTGTATCAAATATTTGTATTCTAGCACACACTCTGGTGACTCTCCTCGTGCCTGGAGCTATTGGTACACCCCAAATTATTTCCTTAGGATTCCACCCCTCCTGCTGACTCAAGAAGTGGGAGTTTCATGATAGGGTGTAAACAATAAAACTAAAAAAAAAAAAAAAAAGAAGAAGGCAGAATGGGAAGGAAGCCAGAAATGCATGGCAAAGTCCACCAGAAAACTTCTCGAGAACACGGAACCTCATACTGATCGATTTTCGTTTTTTCTTTCTTCTTAAAATTGATATGATGAGGACAAAGCATAGGAAAGGAGAAAAGGAAGGAAAGGAGAAAATGCCTCTGTCATCAACAATGTCTTTCACATTTTCTCCTACGAGTAATGGAAGTGACTTCTAGCAGAGGCAAGGGAAATAAAAGCAAAAATGAACGATTGGGACCCCATCAAGATAAAAAGCTGCTGCACAGCAAAGGAAACAATCAGCAAAACTAAAAGGCGACCCATGGGATGGGAGAAGATATTTGCAAATGACATACCAGATAAAGGGTTAGTATCCAAAATCTGTAAAGAACGTATCCAAATCAACACCCCAAAAAACAAATAATCGTGAAATAAATAGCAAGAAATGGGCAAAAACCCCCCACAAATAATCATGAAATAAATAGTGAAGAAATGGGGAAAAGATATGAATAAACACTTTTCCCAAAAAGATGTCCAGATAGCTAACAGACACATGAGAAGATGCTCAACATTCCTCATCATCGGGGAAATACAAATCAAAACCACGATGAGATACCACCTCACACCTGTCAGAATGGCTCACATGAACAACAGATGTTGGCGAGGAGGCGGGGAAAGAGGAACCGTGTTGCTCTTTTGGCCGGAATGCAAACTGGTGCAGCCACTCTGGAAAACAGCGTGGAGGTTACTCGGAAAATTAAACATAGAATTACCCCATGACCCAGCAATAGCACTACTAGGAATTCTCCCAAAGGATACAAAAAGGCTGATTCGAAGGGGGCACATGCACCCCCAATGTTTACAGCAACGTTATCAACAATAGCCAAGTATGGAAAGAGCCCACGTGTCCGTTGACTGATGAATGGATAAAGATGCGGTATATATACACAAAGGAATACTACTCCGTGATGAAAAAGAATGAGATCTTGTCATTTGCAGCAACATGGATGGAACTAGAGTGTGTTATAGCCAAGTGAAATAAGTCAGAGAAAGACAGATATCATCATATGTGGAATTTGAGAAACTCGACAGATAAACATAGGGGAAGGGAAGGCACAATGAGATGAAAATTGAGAGGGAGAGGGAGGCAAACCATTAGAGACTCTTAAATATAGGGAACAAACTGAGGGTTGCTGGAGGGGAGGGGGGCGACGGGCTAGACGGGTGAAGGGCGTGAAGGAGGGCACGTGTTGGGATGAGCACCGGGTGTCGTGCGTAAGAGACGAATCGCTGGGTCCTACTCCTGAAGCCAGGACTACACTAGATATCAACCAACTTGAATTTTACAAAAATGACTTGTAGATGCCAATATCCATCTTGTTGGTAATGGAACCCCGGCTTTGAAAGGGGCACGTGGCTGAACAGTTAAGAAACTTCATCCCTGGGTTCCTGTGCACCGTGGTGACTATGGGACCGGGTTTTAGCCCACGGGAGGCCAATCCGAGTGTCGTAAGGATTGGGGTAGACCAACTGTTCCTGCGGCGCCTGTGGCCCTTGCTTCCTGAGGCTCACGTCTTTGCATGATCCCCTCCCCTGGAGGTGGGTGGGAGCTTTGACCTGCTTCTAGACCGGCAGAACACAGCCAAGGTCAGAGGATGTCCGTGAGCGTGTGGTGATCACAGGTACGTGCACACACACATATGTACACAGGTGGCCATGTCCTACAAGGACCCTTGCTCGTTTGATGAAGTACGTAGGCCAGTTAAGGAAGCCCACGTGACAAATTGCAGGCGGTTCCGAGGAGCTGAGTGAGGGACGCTTCCGGCAAACAGCCAGAAAGAAACTGAGGCCCTCAGCGCCCCCAGCCCTTCAAAGGACCGGAATTCTGGCAACAAAGCCACCTTAGCTTAGAAGTAGCTCAGAAGCCACCAGCTGGTACCTCCAAGGAGACAGCAGCACTAGCCTATACCTGGATTGAGGGGCCATAAGACGCTGAAGTAGAGAACCCAGCTGAGCCGTTTCTAGACTCCTGACCCACAGTAACTGCGATGTGACGGATGCACAGCGTTTTAAGCTGCTAAATTTGTGGTAATCTGTTACACGGCAATAAAAAAGGTGCATGAGACGTCCAGAAAATGGCCTTAAAGAAGAAGAACGCCTTCTTCCTACCCACCTCGTCCTGCTGGTGACTTGGAATTTGGGTGTTGCCATGGCTGGAGCTGTGGCAGCCCTCTTGGGCCATGAGACCTTGAGATTGAAGGTGCGTGCTAAGGATGGAGCAGAGAAATCAGAACCCTGGGTTTCTGGGGAGACTGCTCTACTGCCCTGCTGACCCCGGCTGCCTGCCTCTGGGCTCCTTTTACACAAGAGAGACAGAACTTCCCTCCTATTTAGGCCACTGTCGCTTGGGATTCTCTGGCACTTACAGCAAGATCTAACGCTCACTGATGCAAGAGTACAGCGGGTCATAACCCAAGCTTGGAACTGGCCAACCAGGGCTCGAATCCTGGTCTGCTGTTTCCAAGTGGGTGAGTCCAAATGTTTCTTTACTCCTCTGAGCCTGGGCTCCCCCATCCGCCAAATGGGGGTAAGCCTTGCCTCTAACTCATGGTTCGTTTAAAAGAACACGAGTGAAGACCTTAACACTGCATGTGGCTCAATGTTCATTCTTGAGAGAGAGAGAGAGCGGGGGAGGGGCAGAAAGAGAGGGAGACACAGAATCCAAAGCAGGGTCCAGGCTCTGAGCTGTCAGCACAGAGCCCGATGCAAGGCTCGAACCCATGAACCATGAGATCTTGACCTGAGCTGAAGTCGGACGCTTAACCAACTGAGCCACCCAGGCGGCCCTACAAGAGACTCACTTTAATTTTTATATTTTTTAAAAACATTTATTTATTTTGGGGAGAGCACCAGTGGGGCAGGGACACAGGAAGGGGGACAGAGGATCTGAAGCGGGCTTTGCACGGACAGTCTGACAGCAGTCAGCCCGATGTGGGGCTTGAACTCACAAACTGCAAGATCATGACCTGAGCCAAAGTCGGGCGTTCAATCAACTGAGCCGCCCAAGTGCCCCCAAGAGACTCACTTTAATTAAAATTTTTTTTAACGTTTATTTATTTTTGAGACAGAGAGAGACAGAGCATGAACAGGGGAGGGTCAGAGAGAGGGAGACACAGAATCTGAAACAGGCTCCAGGCTCCGAGCTGTCAGCACAGAGCCCGACGCGGGGCTCGAACTCACGGACCGCGAGATCATGACCTGAGCCGAAGTCGGCCGCTTAACCGACTGAGCCACCCAGGCGCCCCAAGAGACTCACTTTAGATGTGAGGACACATGCAGGCTGATCATGAAAGGAAGGAAAACAATATTCCATACAGATGGGAACTGAAAGTAAGATGGACCAGGCCCACTAATAACAGACAAAAGAGACTTTAAGTCAAAACTGATGATAAACGGATGAATTCAGCAGGAAGATGGAACTGGTGTGAATGTTCATGCACCCAACATCAGAGCCCCTAAATATTTAAAGTAAACACTGACCGAATGGAAAGAGAAACAGCCATGCGAAAAGAGTAGGAGATTTCAAAGAAGTCTCCATGCCATGAATAGACACTTCTCTAAAGAAGACATCCGGATGGCCAACAGGCACATGAAAAGATGCTCAACGTCACTCCTCATCAGGGAAATACAAATCAAAACCCCACTGAGATACCACCTCACACCGGTCAGAGTGACTAAAATGAACAAATCAGGAGACTCCAGATGCTGGAGAGGATGTGGAGAAACGGGGACCCTCTTGCACCGTTGTTGGGAATGCAAACTGGTGCAGCCGCTCCGGAAAACAGTGTGGAGGTCCCTCAAAAAATTAAAAATAGAACTACCCTATGACCCAGCAATAGCACTGCTAGGAATTGACCCAGGGGATACAGGGGTGCTGATACATAGGGGCACTTGTATCCCAATGTTTATAGCAGCACTTTCAACAATAGCCAAACTATGGAAAGAGCCTAAATGCCCATCAACTGACGAATGGATAAAGAAGATGTGGTTTATATATACAAAGGAATACTACTTGGCAATGAGAAAGAATGAAATCTGGCCTTTTGTAGCAACGTGGATGGAACTGGAGAGTGTTATGCTAAGTGAAATGAGTCAGGCAGAAAAAGACAGATACCACATGTTTTCACTCATATGTGGATCCTGAGAAACTCAGCAGAAGACCAGGAGGGAGGAGAGGGAGAAAAAAAGTTAGAGAGGGAGGGAGCCAAACCATAAGAGACTCTTAAAAACTGAGAATAAACTGAGGGTTGATGGCGGTGGGAGGGAGGGGAGGGCGGGGGATGGGCACCGAGGAGGGCACCTGTTGGGATGAGCCCTGGGTATTGTATGGAAACCAATTTGACAGTAAATTTCGTATTGACAAAACTAATAGTAACAGAATAAAAATAAATAAATAAATATCAAGTGGAAAAAATACCAAAAAACAAAAAAACAAAGACGTCTCCATGCAAGGAGTAGCCTTGGAGCTGAGATTTGAAATACAGAAAAGATTGTCTAAGGTAAAGAAATGAGATGGTAATTCTTTTTGAAAGACCATCGGCTGATTTTTTTTGTGCATTGTAAAAAAGTTTATTTTTTTTTTAAGTTTACTTATTTATTCGGACAGAGACAGAGACGGCACGAACAGGGGAGGGGCAGAGAGAGAGAGGGAGAGAGAGAGAATCGCAAGCAGGCTCCGTGCTGTGAATGCAGATCCCGATGCGGGGCTCGAACTCACAGACGGTGAGATCGTGACCTGAGCCATAATCAAGAGTCGGACACTTAGCTGACTGCTTCGGATTCTGTGTCTCCCTCTCTCTCTGCCCCTTTCCCGCTCGAGTGCTGTCCCTCCCTCTCTCTCTCTCTCTCAAAAATAAATAAACATCCAAAAAAAAAACAAGCCTTCAAGGGCGTAAAGCAGGAGGGGATCGATGCTCAGCCTTGCTTTTCTGGTAACTTGCCCCTGCTTCAGAAGGGAGGGGACGATGGAGGCCAAGGGAGAAGAGTGTGGGTAGGGAATAAACATGGTGGGGAGAGAGAGGAAGCATGACCTTTAGAGAGATATCCTGCCAAGTTCAAGCGATAGACACTCACAGCGCCAACTCTGTGCGGGGCCCCGTGATGGGTGCTGTTGGCATAGTCAACTCCAAGAGGTCCTTCCAAGGAGAGCCTCTCCCGGAGGAGACAGACCCGTCCAGGCCAGGAGGGTGGTATTACCACACCCCCTCCCGCACGCGTGTGCGTGCACACACACACACACGCACCTGAGACAAGCCAGGGCGGGGAGGTTTCCCAAATGTCAAGCCATGGGTTGCGCTGGAACTTGAACTCAGACACAACGTTCTTCCCTCCGGGCCTCCCTAACCATTTTTGGTCAACATAAAGTTCCGGCGATGCGAAGGGTTGCCACTGCCTCCTTCAGGAGAGGAAGCCAGAGGAGGAAAAGCTTCATTCTGCAGACGTCCGTTGGGTCCCCACTGTGTGCCAGGCCCCTGGCTCGAGCCAGGAGCTAAGGGCAGGAGATGAAGGTCGACATGCCCCTGACCTCCAGGAACTCACAGCCTAATGAGAGACCTGCAGAATGAAACAGGTAACCAGAGACGCTTTGAGAGGCTCAGCCAGTTAGCATCAGAAATGCCATCATGGAGGGACGCCGGGGTGGCTCGGTCGGTTGAGCGACCGACTTCGGCTCAGGTCACGATCTGGAGATTCGTGGGTTCGAGCCCTGCGTCGGGTTCTGTGCTGACAGCTCGGAGCCTGGAGCCTGCTTCGGATTCTTTGTCTCCCTCCCGCTCTGCTCCTCCCCGCCTCGTGCTCTGTCTCTCTCAAAGGTAAATAAACATTAAAAAAATTAAGAAATGCCATCATGGAACAGCGACAGCAATGACATCAAAGCGGGAGGCAGCGGTCTTTGCATGGCCCCCTCGTATCACACACGCCCGCAGCCCGCAGTCGCTGCTCTGCTCCCTTCAAACCCTCAGGTCCTACATTGGGGTGCCCCCCTCCACGATCTATCAGCTCCCAGACCTCATGCAGTTGGGAGCCAACCCTCCCAGGCTGCAGGGAGATCCCAGACCCACCACGCCTGCTCATCTTTCTCTTGTGTTTTCCGTTAACATTTTCTGAAACATTTCCTCAGCTCAAGGAACCTGAAGACTGGCTTTCGGTGCGTCCAGAAGAATATTCTTCCTTGGAGCATTTTGTGACAAGTCCCAGCAAACCATCCTCTGCCCATGTTTTATCAGCTAGTCTGAGTCAGAACTGCCAACCCAAGCGGGGCAGAGAAGGACCGTCCACCGTGGAGTCAACGCCACCCCACGAGGCAGAGGGCACGTCCCGCTGGGGAGCCTGGGAGAGCCGGGCTCGTTGCCGAGAGCGTGGGCAGCACGGGAGATCAGGAAGCTCACAGAACGCACGAGAAGGCTGGAGGAGCGGAGTCAGGGCGAGGGCAGGAGGCAGGGAGCCCGGGGGACTCAGCACGGACGTCTTCTCTGGGCTTCTCTCAGTTTCCTGTGGCCTCTACTGCAGCCACATACTCAGTCCCTTAAGGCAACACGCGGTTCGTGTCTTAGGGTTCTGCAGGCCAGAAGTCTAAAATCAAGGTGTCAGCAGAGTCGTGTTTCTTCTGGAGCTTCCAGGGGAAAAATCTGATCCCTGCCTCTTCCAGCTTTCCCCGGGCCGCCCACATTCCTTGGCTCCTGGCCCCACGTCTCACCGCCTTTTCCTTCTCCGTTTCCGCGGTCCCCTGGCCTCCTTCTACCCGACTGATCCCCGGCCTCCTTCTCGAAAGGACTCTTGTGATTACATCAGCCCGTTTCAAGATCCTTAACTTAATCACGCCTGCAGCGTCCCTGTTACCATGTAACACAACGTATCGGCAGGTGCCGGGATTAGGAACGGGGACATCTTGGCTGGGGTGTGAATCCGAGGGTGACGAAGGGCCGCCCAGAGCGACACCGGCCCGCTCTGTCCCGCCGCGATCGTGGGCGCCCTGCCAAGGACTGTTGTCCGGGATCGGCTGTGGTCCTTGAACACGCTGCAGAAGCTTCGTTACTACACCCGTTTTACACACAGGAAGCGAGGAAACGGAGGCTCCGAGAGACTGAAACGTCTTGCCCTAGAGCACCCGTGTGGTAGGGGGCCAAGTGCAGAAACCCAGCTCCAAAAGACTTTAAAATCCAGGAAATGATGGAATCCAGTGGTAGGCTGCTTTGTTTTTTTCTTCTCTATTTTGTTTTCCATGGAATTCAAGGTTGGGTGAGTAAAGAAAGGAATCTGATAAACTCGAGCAGGCCTGGAACTTTTCCCAGAGCCCGTGGGGCAGAGAACCAAATCGGACAGACACACCCTCCCGGCCAGAGCGTTCTTTTAAAACAGCCACTCCGGCCGGCTCAGTTCCTGTTTGTACCTCTGGGAAAGGACGGCCCTGCCGTCAGAGTGGAGATAGAGGGCTTCACTCCCCTGCCTTCCTTGAGCCGAGCATGCAGGAGACGCAGAGCAGAGAGAGGTCAGGCAGCCTGCCCGAGGTCACACAGCAGGGAGGAGGGTGCTCTGTCTGGTACAAAGGAAATCCTGCCAGACCACAGAGCACCCATGACCAGCCCGCTGGAGCGGCTCTTGGAAGAGAAGTTGCTTTGGAGTCAAAGGTCATGAGCCAAGGACTACTCCCCAGGGGCTGGAGGGAGACACCCTCATTCCTCCCCAGACCCAGATGGTGAACGCGTCTCTCCTCTTCTCTGGCCGCCGGTGACCTGAGGTGCCGACTTCACGCACAGACCTGGCAGCTCCGAGGGGCCCAGCAAACTCTGTCCCGGGAGACCTCAGCTCGTGAGCCAAACGAGAGGCTCCATGACACGTTGTGTTATTGTTTTGTTCCCAGACTAACAAAGAAAAGCTCGGTGGGCAGCGCCAGCTGGCTCATCTGGAAAAGGAGAACTTTGAGGCCGGGAAGCTTCCAGATAGAGGCCGAGCGCTGGCTCAAGCAGCCCCGGGCACCTGCAGGCCTCTCCAGGTAATGTGACTTCAGGCCATCCCAGCCCCTTCTCTGGCTCCAGCTGCCTCGTCTGTGGGACAAGAGGGACGGGAGGGGGTTCAGGGTTTTCCTGCAGGTGACCCTGGCCCAAAGAAGGCTGTTCCTCTGAAGGGGGCAGCCCTGACCGTCCCCACCACCCTGTGTGCCTCAGCATGAAGAAGTTCCTGGCGTCTCCACCCGCCACAGGCTCTGATCCAGGAGGGTGGGCAGGGCCAGCCGAGGGGCAGATCGCAGGGCAGGCAGGAAATAGGGGCTCCTCCTCTCCTGCCGGGGACAGAGGTTTTACCCCGTGGAGACCCTTCTCCTGCCTGCCTGTAGCCTCCCTCCGTGCCCACGGGACCTTGGCCACACTGACCTCCAAGCAGACAAAGCCTTTCTCACTTTAGGGACCTCTCCTCCGAGATACAAAGATCCAGAACCCGAGCCCCTGGCCGGGCTCTCAGCCTGGCCGGCGAGACTTCCTGCCTGACCCGAGCTAACTGCTTTCAGCCCTCAGTTTCCTCTTCTGTTCCTGGGGGGGCTTGCGGCAGCTGCAACTAAGACCCCTCTATTCTCCAGTTGGAGGATCCCCTCACCCACAGGGAGAAGCCACAAGAGAACACTGTCATCCCTGCCGAGTCCCTTCTGCTTGGCGTCTCCTGGGGCCCTGTGAAGGGGGGACCAACTCGTTCTGCTCCTGTCAGAGGAGACGGCGGGCAGTCAGAGAGGGGAGCCGGAGTCATACTGCCCACGTTCAAAGACTCCCTTGAGGAGTCGGGGAAGCCCAGGGACCCCGTGGCGGGTTAAATGGTGTCGCCCACCCCCAAGAGATCTGTCCACCGGGAAGCTGTGAACGTGACCCTGTTCGGCGGCGGGTCTTCGTAGGCGTAATTAAGGATTTCTAGATGAGGGATGGAACCCTAAATCTAATGACGGATGTCCGTAGGAGGAGAGGGAGGTTGGAGAGGCAGAGGGACACAGGGCAGAGGCGTGTGAAGGCAGGACTCACGCGGGCGTGATGGGCCTACAAGCCAAGGAATGGCGGGGGTGACCGGAAGGAGCCCACCTGCCAGGGCTCCGCGTCATTCCTGGGGCCTCCACCACTATGACAGAACACACGTGTGGGAGAGCAGCCCCGGGAAACGAGGACAGACCCCGTATCAGTGATGTTTCCAGAAACAGGCAATCCCATGCCTTGGAGGCTAAAGGAGACCATATGTGACAAACTTCCGTCTCCCTCCCGCCAGCCAGCTCTGCAGGCTCCCCGACTGTTCTCACTTCCCCTGCTGCAGCCCTGAGGTCAAAGAGGAGGGGAGTGGGGTTAAAGCAACCCTCAGGGGTTCAGGCCAGTAGGACCGCCGACCTTGACTTTCTGCTTTCCAAAGCAGAGAGAAGGAACTATGGGGAATCACACACCGCAGTTTAAAGTTTTTTTGTTGAATGGAAGACGGAGAGCAGAGCAGATTCTTTCCCTCTCTTGCTTTCTCTACCAAAGCCCAGGCTGGGCCTCCAGGAACTAGGAATCCTGACTTAAAACGTAAAGCCTCGGGGTGCCTGGGTGGCTCTGTCAGTCAAGCATCCGACTTCGGCTCAGGTCACCATCTCACGGTTCGTGAGTTCGAGCCCCGCATCGGGCTCCATGCCGACAGCTTGGAGCCCGGAGTCTGCTTCGGATTCTGTGCCTCCCTCTGTCTCTGCCCCACCCCTGCTTGCGCTCCGTCTCTCAAAAATGAATAAACGTTAAAGATTTTGTGTAAATGTAAAGCCTCTTGTGAGTTGGTGGAGAGATTTTACGTTCTAACTCTGCAACTCACAAGAGTGGCTCCTTGGGAAACTTCTTTCTCCCTGTGTCTTAGTTTTCCTAGATAGAAAATGAGGGGCTAGATTTGACATTCTCCAATGCCTCTACCAACCTGCAGGCTGGAATTTTCTAAGCTGTTCCCTGCAGGCTGCATCTCCCGGAAAAGAGAGACCACTGAGGGAGAACAAGATCCCGAATTGTGTCTTGGGACAGCTGGATTGAACTGGAAACCATGGTTCCATCCCAGGGAGATGGGACCATGCTGCCCTTGAGTACAGGAAAGATAGACAAGAGACCGGGGTTGGGGGTGGGGGTGGGGTTAATTCCCTGGGCTCCTCAAGGGCTCACATCCCAAATCAGACACCGCCATCATTTAAGCAAGCCCCTCCAATTAGCCAGAACCAGGGGTGAGCCCTCGGGGTACAGAAATGGTCATCCCAGCCCCCAGGGTTCATGAGCCTTTGGTGCCCTGCAGGAGGCAGGGAGGTCTCCACCTGAAATTAGGATTATATTTCAATTCTGCTTCTGAGCCCATCGCTGGGCTTTTTATTTCACTTAGTGTATTTTCAGTTCCACAAGTTTCATCGGGTTCTTCTTTTATATCTTCTCGGGTTTTGGTTGGTTGTTGTTTTTTTTTTTTTTTTTTCCTGAGATTTTCTGTTTCTTGGCTGAGGCTTTCTATTTTTTTCATTTGTTTCACGTGTGTTCATAGTTGCTCGCTGAAGTATACTTAAGATTTCAGCCCTAACGTTTCAGCCCCAAGTTTCCTCGGGTAATTCTAAAACCTCTGTGTTCATGGTTTTGGAATCTACTGATCACCTTTCAATCGGTTTGAGAGCTTCTTGGTTCTTCCTGGTGCTTGGCATGAGGGACTTTCGGTTGAAGCCGAAAGTGTGTGTTATGTTACAGAGACACTGGCTCTCACGCAGACCATCTGTTTGGCGTGGCTTTTTCTGACACCGCGGCAGTGAGGAAGGACAGAAAAGAGGTCGGAGTTTGGGGGTCACTCTCTGGCCTCCAAGGCAGGGACGCCGGGGGGCTCCTTGTTAATTGTCTCTCAGTCACTCCCGCTAAGACCCTACCAGTCAGGGCAAGCGGGTGCCGTTACCGCCCCGGCTGTGAATTTGACACCGAGGAACGGAAACGTTCATTACTCGCTCAACCACACAGCCCAATGTGGAATGACAACGGCTGGACCCTGCATCAGCGCATCCACCAAAGCCTCAGCTCTGACCCATTCTGGTCCACGGCCCCAGCATAGAGGCTGTGATCATGCCTTGGGCATCCCCGTGTCCCGAGGGATGGGGACAGGGCCTGGCCCGCCACAGGTGCTCAGGGCATGTGAAGAACTAAACCATCACCGGAAGTACCAGCTGAACGTATAAGGAGTTGATACTCAGGCAGCAGGGGGAAGCCTTGTGGGGGGCCCACCCTCGGAGTCGGTGTATGCTCTGTCCACCCGGCCCAAAGCAGGCCACTCCACCTCTCTTAGCCTCAGTTTCCCTATCTGAAAGCTGGGGCTAATGAGACCCCAAATTTGAATAAGGGGATAGCTGTAGGAGCATAGCAGCTCCTGGGGTGCCGTCAGCCTCCAGCGTGCCTCTTCCCATTCCTGCCGGTCCGAAGTCCTGTGGAACCTAGCGAGGAAGAACTCATATGGGCCCGAGGGACGATCGCGCACCAGAGAAGCGAGGCTCTGAGAGCTCGGGAGGACATTCGGGGTTAGACCAGAGGAAGACATGGGTGGAGGCCATGGGCCTGAGGGGCAGGCCATCCAGAACAAACAGGACTGGGGAAAGAGCTTTCTGGAAACAGGCTGTGTGTGGAGGAGCCCTGGCCGGCTCTTACTCAGGGCCTCACTAGAATCCAGCCTCTCTCTGAGAGGAACCCAGGACACTGCAGCCTGGGAGGCAGACCCTGCAGGGTGGAAAGGCATTGGACTTCCCTCCTCGTGTGAAGAAAGGAGAGACGGGGACGTCTGCCAGCCCCAGACTCCTCGGAGCCAGGTGAGTGCTGGGAGCCTGGTGTCACCGGCAACAGAAGGCCAACCTGCCTGTCTCCTTGGAATTCCTGGGCTCTTTTCAAGAGGCTGGGGCAGCTTCAGTGTGAGATCCGGGCCCAGATCAGAAGAAATGACAGCTGTCGGTGGCTTCTGTGGAAGCCCAGGAACGAGGAAGTTCGTACACACGGCGGCGAGGGCTTATTCAAAAAGATGTCAAGAAAACTTGGTTTCCAGTGGCTTCCAACCCTGCAGCAGCCGGGATCACTGCCTCTCCTGTTCCTCTTCGGCTTCTCCCCAGCTCCAGGGCCTTCTCCTACTTCTTCCAAGCAGATCAGCACCTTCTGACCTGAAGACCTTCGATTACCATTTCCCCCCCCGCCTGAAATGCTACCCCTGACTCTCCAGGGATGAGTCCTTGTCCCCCTTAGATTTTGGCTGAGGTACCTGCCCAGCCGGCTTCATCGAAATCTGCACCACCGCCCTCCGGAATCTTGTCCTTTGGGTCACGATGAATTTTGTGACTGCTTTTCTTTTCTTGTTCTTCTTAGCATCTCAGGTCTGGCTCCAGGTTTCTGGAAAGCAGAGACATTGCACTCTCTGTGCACTCACGTCCCCCCAGCATTCAGCATGGTGCCGGGCCCCTAGTAGATGCTCCTAGAAATTTCCTGAACAAATGAAGGAATCGTGTACAGAAGATCTGCTTTTCCTAGGAGGGAGGGACTCGAGAGAACTTGCTAGAAGGAGAAATAGAGGAAGCTAAATAGATAAATACATTTGTGACAACCCTGGACAAAGTTAGGAATTTAATCCAGTTCATAAATTCCCTAAACTTGTAGCTTTTGACCACCATCACCCATTTTACCCACCCTTCAAGTGAGCCCCAGCCTTCTCCATGGTGGTGAAGACCCCAGTAGACTCCACAACATACTCAGCACCAGCATCACCCCATTCGATGTTGGCGGGATCTCGCTCCTGGAAGATGGTGATGGGCTTTCCATTGATGACAAGTTTCCCGTTCTCAGCCTTGACTGTGCCGTGGAATTTGCCGTGGGTGGAATCAGACTGGGACATGTAGACCACGTCGTTAAGGTCGATGAAAGGGTCGTTCATGGTGACAATGTCCACTTTGCCAGAGTTGAAAGCAGCCCTGGTGACCAGGCGCCCAATACGGCCAAATCCGTTGACTCTGACCTTCACCATCGTGTCTCGGGGCGCGGCTGGCACCGCACCAGGAGATGCGGCTGTCTGTCCAACGGGGAAGAGCAGAGAGCCACCTCACCTCAGGCAACCACCAACCTGCTCTCTGTATCTGTGAGTTTTGGGGTCAATTCTAATATTAGCATTCTAACATCCCCATTCTGACTGGACTAAGAGGGTAACTCATCGCGATTTTGATTCGCATTTCCCTGATGATGAGTGACACTGAGCCTACTTTTCATGTACCTGTTGGCCATCTGTATATCTTCCTTGGAAAAATGCCTATTCAGATCCTCTACCCATTTTTAAGGGGATTTTTTAAAGTTTATTTGTTTTGAGGAAGAGAGAGAGGGAGAGAGAGAGAGCGCATGCCCATGGGGGAGGGGCAGAGACAGAACGAGAGAGAGAATCCCAAGCAGGTTCCACGTTCCGCAAGAAGCCTGACAAGGGGCTTGATCTCATGAACCGTGAGATCATGCCCTGAGCTGAAGTCAAGAGTCAGACGCTTGACCAACTGAAGCACCCAGGCACCCATTTGGGCTTTTTTTGCTATTGAGTCGCCCATAAATTATTTCTTAATATTTATTAGGAGCCTATTATGTTCCTGCTATGATTAATTCAGCGGCTACAGCTTCTCTTCGGCCAGGACATTCCTGTGGAGGGCTCCATATTTTGAGTCTTGGCCTTGACACCTATACTGTTTATGTAATTAAATAAGCTAAAGTCCTTGATCTACAGTCAGGTGGAAACAAATCGATATGTGAATAACCATTTATCAGGAGACGGGTAGTAAAGTATATTAGAAAGGTTCAAAGGGCTACTAAGACCTGGGAAGGGAAGATGAATTCGGAGCGTGGGTTTGTGGAAGGTTCCTGGGGAGAAGGCGAATCCCAACTGGACTTTTGCCAGGACGTGGTGTTGAATGGGGGTGTGGGAGGAGAGCCCCAGAAAGCTGGCCTGTAGAGTTCAAAATGGTGTGCGTCTAGAGCAAACCATGATGTGGAATATAAATCGAGAAGTCCTTTTCCTTCTGACTGGCCAAGTCTTTTCAATCTGTGCCAGAGAAAGCCACAGAAGGCCTTGCAACGGGTGAATTGGTGCGCTCCAAGCTGCCGTTAGGAAGGCCCTTTGGCAGATGGAGCAGGAGATACCAGATCCGGCAAGGCAGCCAGAGAAAGGAAAAGTGGACCAATTCAGGAGACAAGGCACAGAAAGATGGGACAGGATGTGACGTCTGGTTGGATAGGAAGCAGGGAGGCATGGGGGAAGGGGAAGACCAACTGGTCTCAGCAACTGGTCCCAGAAGGTAACATGGGACAAAGCCAGCCCTGTGGGCAGTTTTGTGCGGAGGTGAGGCTGAGGAGGCCCATTTGAGACATGCTGGGTTTGCAGCAGCATCCGCAGAACATTCCAGAAGGAGATGCCCAAGACACAGCCAGCACCTCGACCCAAAACTCAGGAAAGCACAGCCAGGTTTCATGGTTGCCACCGGTCTCTGGCTTCTTGGCCGCGATAGGACCCGAAAGCCCAGCTCTGTGTCCTGCCATCAGCTGGGGGGTGAATGGCCTCCAGCTCAAGCCAACGGGGTGTCCATTTCCGGCCCCTGTTTCTAGAGAGTCCTTTGAACTACCTGGCTTGGCTCACACCCATGACCTACTGAAGCTGGCCCCCGGTTTCTGACTCCCTCTCTGAAGAGTTTCTCCATTCCCTCTGCCCCTCAGTTCTGCCCTTCACCCTTGACTTGTAGCATGTTGGGCCACCTGGGCTTTCTCTCCACAGAGCCCCTGCTGACCTTCAGGACAGACTTTCTGTGAGTGGGTGTTATCACCCACATTGTACAGATGAAGAAAACTGAGGATTCCAGAACTGGGTTGACTTTTTGAGGCCCCCATTCTCTGTCCTCAGGGAACTCATCTAGTGACAGAAACAAATCCATAAACACCCACAACACTACCCACATTCTACGTGAATGTGAACTGTGTGATATTTGAAGATCTGCAGCGTGAAAATATAAACCATTCCCAGTCGATGTGCCAAATGTGAAAGGATTCAAGTCCCCCACCCCCTTCAGCCACGTATCAATTACATAACTTCCCAGTTGGCAGGTGGAACGAGCTCCAAACTGTGTCTACGCTCCTGCTCTATACCTGTGCTACTTTAGCTGGAGGACAGAAATGCTCATCATCACCATTGGTGGCATTGGCCTTAAGTGCACACATTCACAATCGTGAGCAATCTTTAAGAGCACACTCTTCTTTTTTCTTTTAAGTTTATTTATTTTGAGAAAGAGAGCAGCATGAGCAGGGAAGGGGCAGAGAGAGAAGGAGAGAGAGAATCTCAAGCAGGCTCCTCGATATCAGGACTTGGAGCCTGGCGTGGGGCTCGATCTCATAAACCGTGAGATCATGACCTGGGCTGAAATCAAGAGTCAGATGCTTAACCGACTGAACCGCCCAGGCGCCCTGAGGAGCATAGTCTTCTGATGAGATTTATGAAGTAGGTGCTTCAGGAGCATCTTTATCACACAGACCACTGATGGTCCCCGGGCAGAGCAAGGTCATGTCTACCCAGGAGAAGAGGGGAAGTCATTGTTTCTTTTAAACCCTTCTGCAGCCCTAGGAGTCGAGTGTTACTATTATTTTATAAATTAATAAATTACTTTATAAATGGAGAAATTGCCTTGTAATTTAAAATATGCCCATACATTCTTTTATCCTTCTTCCTTTGAAGGTGGAGCCTCATTGTCCTCTGTGTGCTCGTGGGCTGCACTTGGTGAATCCAGTGGATAGAACGTGGCAGAAATGATGGTGCTAGACTTCCAGAGTGGATCCCAAAAGGCACCGTGGCCTCCTCTTTGCTGACTGTTTGGGTCACTCATTCTGGGGAAGGCCAGCTGCCATGTCACGAGGACCGTCAAGCAGCCCTCGGGAGAAAAGCATGTGGCAAGGAACAGAGCACCCCCCTCCACCCCCCACCCCACAGCCATGGGAACGAGTCATTTTGGAAGCCCCAGTCAAAGCTCCTGGTGACCACAGCTCTAGCCATTGAGTTGACCGCACCTCCTGAAAGAGACCTTGAGCCAGAATCACCCAGCTAGGCTGCCCTCCCCGCCATTCACCCCCACCCTGTCAAATTCCTGGTTCACAGGAGTCACAAAATAATAAATGTTTGTTGTTTGCAGTGGATAAGTTTTTGGATAATTTGTTACATGGCAATCGATAACTAATACCCTTTCTTTAGGCCACATAGCTGGGAAGTGATTGGGCTGGGGTTTAAGGTCAAGTTGACAGGTTTTCAAGTCCAAGTTCTCACCGCTGTGACAGATACAAGTTGTCCTCCCGTGTCCATTCTTCTCTTCTTTTGGAGTGATAGACTTTTCACCCGGGCACAAGAATGCCCAGCTAAAACATGCATTTCCTGGAGTCCTTTGAGGTTAAGGCCATGTGACCAAACTCGAGTTAGTAAGATATGAGAGGAAGTACTATATGTAACTTCTTTTCCCAGTTCATGAGATGGAATGAGAATGTGATGGGCGGAACTGAAGCAGCCTTTTTGGAACATGAAATGTAAATTTCACAAGGAGAATTGCAGGGCAATGAGATGGAAGAAGTCCGAGTTCTGATGACTGTGGAGTTGCTATGCAAATCCTGGACCACCTACTCAGGGGATCTTTATATGGCAATGATCGTTAAATTTATTTTTTTAAGTTTATATATTTATTTTGAGAGAGACAGAGAGAGAGAGAGAGAGAGAGAGAGAGAGAGAGAGAGAGAATCCAAAGCAGACTCCTCACCGTCCACGCAGAGCCCGACACGGGGCTCAAACCCACGAACCGTGAGATCATGACCTGAGCTGAAACCAAGAGTCAGACGCTGAACCGACTGAACCACCAGGCGCCCCTGATCATTAAATTTAAATTTTTGTTTTAAGTCATTATTATTTTAAGGCTCGCTGTTACAGCAGCCAGAGTAATCCACTGTGCAACCACTATGTTCTGCTGTCTACAGTTTCTTAGACTTAGAGCATAAGGGGGAACCCAAAACCGCTTGTGTCCTTGGCATTGCAGGCACACTAAGTCTTGTCTCACACAAAATGTACTATCAGCTTAAATACCCATGGGCATTGCTAATCAGGCACAAATTTATTTGGAAGTGTCACTGAATTTAAAAGTCTGCACCAGGAGAAAAGGAGACAAATAATGCATATAAGCACCTGACATTGAGTATTCAATAGAGACTAGTTATTATAAGGCCAAAAAAAAAAATGTCTCCCAATCAACAGTTGGCACAATGGTGGGGATTCACTAAAAGTCTTGATGGTAAAGGACTGGGCTGCTGTCCTGCTTGGGGGTGGGGGGGATGTTGCATATGGCAGACTTCAGCTGATTATCTGAGGAGGTCCTCGGTCACCCTGACTTGCCCCAGTGGGCAGACACCTGACAACCCTGAGCTCTCCTGCCCACCAAAGCAGGGGTCAGGCTGCTAATCATTGATAGGCCATGTGACAGGCCGGGCCCCTGGCCTCGGGACTCTGGTTCAAAGTGAGACCAAGACCTTGGGAGGCAAAGGGAGAGCCTGATGTGAGCTGGAGTGGAACGGGGGCAGTCCAGCCCCCAAGTGATGTCACCTACACGGCCGTCAGCATCCTCCTCCCCACCTGAAGCGCAGATGAAAACCTCAAGTTCCCGGTGGGTCCTTGGACTGGGTATCCTCCCTGCCTGCAGAGCTGCTCCCCAAGAAACACTGGCATCCTCACCACCCAGAAAGTTCATGAAGCATTTCCCGTCCACTTTGGATAGCACAAGAATTCCTTCTGGAGGTATGGAGGGATTTGGAGGCCCCATTCTGCACAGTAGGAACCTGATGCTCAGAGAGGTTAACTGACTTGGCTCAGGCCACACAGGTGGTGAGAGGCAGAACAGGGCAAGTTTTGACGCCTTTCCTCTTCATCGATTGCATCTGTCCTGCTATCCCTTGGCTTATAGCAAGCGCGGTCAGCCCAACAGTCGGGTAGGAGAACTGAACTTGTGACCACAGCCAGTGGCTTGGTCACTTCATAGGGCAACCATGCATCATTGGATTTGAACAAAGGTTCAAGGGAAGTGTTGGACCCCTGTGCCTAGTCTTGTGCCTTTTCTGATCCATTTTCTTCACATCTTACCTTCTGAAGATTATTGCACGTTCTCAGCCACCCGGAGAGAACAGGGCGGGTACGCCCAGCGTGCATGCCCATGTTGTGCCAAGTGAAAATACAAGCAGAGAGAGAGAGAGAGTCACAGGCACTGATCACTGCCAGTGGGCCGAGCACTTTATGGAGGTGGTTTTATCGTATTTACTCTCTTGGAGACTTATGTACTTTCTATCCTCCTTCTATACCAGGCAATGAAACCAGGAGAAGTGGTATGGTCAGGTCCCCCAGCCATGAGTGACAGACAGGATTCCAACACAAGGCCTGTTGGCTTCAGACCCCATGTTTCTACTCCAGAAGGCAGCCTGACCTTTTTATCGCCTCACCTTTAATTTCTACAGATTTTGACCATGAATTTTAACTTTTATTTTGCTCTGAAAGACCCAGTGTTTTACAAGAGTGACGTTTACTTTCTGTGATCCCATTGGACGATGAACAAGTCAAGCCGGGTTCATTGGAACGTCAGGAGAGAGGAAGCTTCTGGAGATTGTGTTTTTTCAGCCTGTTTTTCTACATATTGTCTCTACGTGAGAGAAAGATGAGAGGGGGAGGACTGTCATGAGGGTGCGAGTGCTTGTGAGTAAGAAACCTTTCCAGGAAAAACAAATCAACATTTATAGAGGAAATGATTTCTTCCGTTGGGTGAAGACCGCTGCCCACTTACTCAGCCAACGTTATTTCCAGTAATCTCTCCCAAGGGAGTCCTCAACCCCACCCACATGTGCTTCTCTTCTGAGTCCAAGCATTCCGAACTGTGCCCCTTGGCCATCACCGGGGGGCTTCAGGTCCCCCAAAGCTGGGTTTGTCAGGGGATGGGACCATCCTCAGGTCAGGAACGGTGACGGTTCTTTGTATCCTCTCAGCCATGTTCCTTGTCTGACAACTCGGATATTCTCCATACAGAAGAAATATCTGAGTGCCAAGACCCCAGGGGGATAGCGCTGAATGCCTTTCCTGTGCCTGCCTTGGTGGGTCCCACCTGTCCTTTGAGAAACTGGACCAGGGGCGTCTGGGTGGCTCAGTCGGTTAAGCGTCCGACTTCGGCTCAGGTCGTGATCTCGCGGTCCGTGAGTTCGAGCCCCGCGTCGGGCTCTGGGCTGACAGCTCAGAGCCTGGAGCCTGTTTCACATTCTGTGTCTCCCTCTCTCTCTGACCCTCCCCCATTCATGCTGTCTCTCCCTGTCTCAAAAATAAATAAACGTTAAAAAAAAATTTTTTTTTAAAAAGAAAAAAAAAAAAAAAAGAAACTGGACCAGCTCTCCAGGACCCCAGGCGTCAGAACTGAGACCACGGAGTAGTAGTTTCATAGTCATGATTACCAGAGGTCATGATTAAAAGTGTCATTGAAAATTTGTTTGGTGGGGAGGGGGGTCGCCTGGGTGGCTCAGTCGGTTAAGTGTTCCACTTCGGCTCGGGGCATGATCTCACGGCTCTTGAGTTCGAGCCCCACATGGGGATCTCTGTTGTCATCACAGAGCCCACTTCAGATTCTCTGTCCCCCTTCTCTCTCTGTCCCACCCCATGCTCATTCCTTTTCTCTCTCTCTTTTTCTCTCCAATAAACAAACATCAAATTTTTTTCTTCACGGCATCAGATTACAACACAATGTAAGAAAGAACATTCTAGTTGTAGACATTCTCTAAAGATGAAAAGAGGGGCGCCTGGGTGGCTCAGTCTGTTAAGCGTCCATCTTCAGCTCAGGTCACGATCTCGTGGTCTGTGAGTTCGAGCCCCGTGTCAGGTTCTGGGCTGATGGCTCAGAGCCTGGAGCCTGCTTCCCATTCTGTGTCTCCCTCTCTCTCTGCCCCTCCCCCGTTCATACTCTGTCTCTCTCTGTCCCAAAAATAAATAAACGTTAAAAAAAAAAAATCTTTAAATAAAGATGAAAAGAAAGGTAGTGAATTCCTGCCACCAGATACGTTCAAGCAGAGACCGGAGGAGAATTATCTTTACAAAGATTATGTGGATATTCTTTCAACAAATATTTGCTTCCAGCAACCACTGGATAGATCAGAGTGTGGGGTTTGGATTAAAATTGGGAGGATTCTGGAGGCATCGTCATCTCTGTTATCTCTGGCACATTAGCTTTCGGGGTCTCTCTTGTTTCATCTATAAAAGGAAGAAGTATGGAAGGGTGACAAAGAACAGGACCTAGTCGTCCCACTGTGGCAGCATTTGCTAAAAAATACAAGTGTGGGGCTGTAGGGGCACCTGGGTGCCTCAGTCAGTTACGTGTCCGACTCTTGGTTTCAGCTCAGGTCGTGATCCCAGGGTTCGTGGGTCAAGCCCCGCATCAGGCTCTGTGCTGACAGCAGGAAGCCTGCTTGGGATTCTCTCTCTCCCTCTCTCTCTTCCCCTGCCCCATGCTCAGCTTTTCTCTCTCTTTCTCAATAAATAAATAGACACTAAAAAATAAAAAATACAAGAGTAACGGTAAGGGTATTTGTACCAGATGTCTTTTACAGCAGGGTTTATGTTATTTGAAAAACAAGTGGAAAGCTTGTCATTATATCAGTGGGAGTTACTTATTGGTAATAAATTACAATATACCCATAGTGCAACTTAATAGCCTAGTAGTAGAAAGCTGATGCTAGAGATATGTGTGCCTTGGCCTGGGAATTTGACCTTGATACACACACACACACACACACACACACACACACACACACGTGTGTGTGTGTGTGTGTGTGATAAGCAATTACTATGTGTGGCATACTGCATGATTCAACTATATGCATGCACCCATAAATCTATCTTTGCCATGAGCGTAAAAAAATCTCATGAGCAGATGCGATTGGTTAATACCAGTCGTGTCCAGAGGTGAGACTAGAAGAGGAGGAAGCCTTATCAGTTATAACTAGATCCAGGACCATTCAACGGAAAACTCAAACCACCACCACCACGGAAACCGGGGCTTAAGTAAATAGGAGCTTTAGTTTTCTCTCACAAAAGGAAGTTGAGAAGTAGGTGGTCCAGAACCAATGTGGCGATAGCTAGATAGTCATCAACTCGGGCTCCGTCTTTCTGCGTCACTGTCCTTGACTAATGGCCTCTCCTCAAGACCACTTGTGGTCAGAGACGGTGGTTGGTGCTCTGGCAGCCTCGTCCAGGTAGGAACGTGGGGGAAGCTATTTGTGCCTCGTCCGCAGGCGCGATCTCAGAAGTCCTGTCAACCGTACCTAATTGCAAAGGAGGCTGGGAAATGTAGTCTTTCAGCTGGCCGCAATAATTGCATGATATTATATTGCAACATATTATATTTTATGATATCAGGCAGGCTCGATAACGTAAGAAAACTCTAAGAAGGCTATGGAGAATAGATATTGGGTAAGCAAATAACGGTCATTGCCACAAGACGATTAACATTAAAAAAAAAAAAATAGACTTCCATGTTATCTGGCTAAAGGCAATGAGAATGCATTGCTTTACAATTTAAAAAAATCCAATTAGGAAAGGTTTAACATTTTTTTTTACATTCATTTATTTTTGGAAGACAGAGACAAAGCATGAGAGGGGGAGGGGCAGAGAGAGAGGGAGACACAGAATCCGAAGCAGGCTCCAGGCTCCGAGCTGTCAGCACAGAGCCTCACGCGGGGCTCAAACCCACGAACCGCGAGATCATGACCTGAGCCGCTCAGCGGACTGAGCCACCCAAGCCCCCCAGGAAAGGTTTTTAAAAGAGAAGGAAGGAACTAACTTTTCTTAGCACACACCATGAGCCAATCAGGCATTTCACGTGTCAACTCATTTCATCGTCACGGTGACCCCGAGGAGGAGAGTGACTACCCCTTCTCCTTTCAAAAGGGAGAGTCCACGATGCAGAAGGATGACACAAATTTCCAAAAGTCTCGTTGTCACCGAGGAGCAGAGTCAGGCTTGGAATCCGGGTGTGTGTGATTTTAAATTCTGTGCCACAATCTCTAAGACCCTTCCTTAGAAAGGAAGGAGGGGAAAACACCAAAAACCCAAACACAACTCGTGTGTGATTCTAGAACCCCGGATCTGGAAGGGACGGGATGCCCTACCCTATCGTTAGGACGAGTACTGGACAGTGAACACAGAGTGTTGAACTGTCTGATCTCTGATGGACGTTATCTAACGGGCAGGCTTAGGAGGGCACCAACCTGTATTTCCCTCTCGGATGTATTCATTTCCCGGCAATAGGAATTTTTTCACTTCTCCTTCCTTTTTGTTTCTCTTGCCGATTTTCGTGCAAACATTCAAACAAAGACAAGGAGGTGAAAAATAAAGAATACGTTTTCATTCCCCACCCCCCGTTTCCTAATATAAGTCTCATTACGTCAGAGGGACAAGGACAAGATCAGAGTCTTACACAAACACTGGGTTCCTCTCAGATTTTCATCCATGTGACTTTATGAGGGAATCATGGAGGGGAACCTACCAGAATAATACCGTTCCAGCCAAGATGCTGTCTGCTGTGTGGGAAAACATGAGAACCATGGGTATTTTCCTTGAAGGACTTTCGATTCTAGACCCGACAGAAACAAACATAAAAAGAAGATACTGCCTTCCGCCGTCCTGCACCACATTGAGGCTGGACCCTTGGTCTCTCTATCTTACCAGAGATATAGTTTTGTCCCTGAAATGAAAGTCTTCCTCAGGGAAATAGGAACACCCTCAACGCAGAGTCTTTTCCATCTGGGGTTTTGGCGTGTCCCCTAAAAACTCCAATACGGGACTCGTCCTGCCCTCTTGAAGCCTCGAGAACGAGTTGGAACTTCCAACGAGAGCCTGTTGAATATTGGCACATGGCGGGCACTTCTGCTAAAGTGCATCACGCGCTTGCTTGGGGGTGTGGAAGGGAGTCTTCCCTTCCTTTCCCTTCCCTTCCCTTCCCTTCCCTTCCCTTCCCTTCCCTCCTTTCCCTTCCCTTCCCTTCCTTCCCTTCCCTTCCCTTCCCTTCCCTTCCCTTCCCTTCCCTTCCCTTCCCCTCCCTTCCCTTCCCTTGCTGGGGTGGAGTCTGAGTTTCTTTCCTCACCTGCTGTGGGAACTCTGGCCAGTCGCTGCCTGGCTCTGTCTCCTGGTCTGTGAGATGGTGACAGTCGGTTCGTTTTTTCTCCCCCTGTAGACTGTACGTCCTCCGCGGGTGGGAGAAGGTGTCCTTACTCCTCCCTCCAGGCAACAGCCACCTCCAGAAAATGTGGCTGCTTCTGGGGTCAGAGCTCACCAGGGGCAGGGCAACCCGTCCGGCCGTGCCCAAAGGGTTCCCAGACCCGTGCTCGGGCCCGCACCCCGAGGGGAACCCCCAAGACGGAATCTGAACGAACCAACGCGTAACTGGAGAACAACCCGTCACAAACCGGTGAGCGTAGCCAGGTTTCGACCTTGACCTCCCAGCAGCACCGACAGCGGGACCCCGGGATCAGACAGAGCACCGGTAAGTGAGGCGAACAGCCAATTTCTCAGCAGGGAAGACGTTATTGGACTGGATTCGCTGTGCCTCCGGGGCTAATCCAGGACCCTTGAGCTTGATGCTTTTATTGCGTATCTCGGGATATTGGGTTAGGCCTGACTTTATCTCAAGCAGTTGGACCGAGTGAGCTCCTACAGGATACCAGCCGTTAGGTTAGCTTCCTTGCATGTTCACTCTCTCAACAGCCTAGGTGAGCGTCCCAGTCAGTGCTAGGAGCCGTTGCTCAGCCTACGTGGCCCCGCTGCAGCCTGGGGGGGGGTGAGCCGGAAGGTTCTAGAGTCCGTCCGCCTGGCTGTGAGTTGCGGCTCTCCCACCTACCCACTCCGTGGCTAGAGCAAGCTGACTGCACTCCGCAAGCCTCAACTTTCTCACGGGCAACTTGGAGGTAACGACGCCAGGCAGCACAAAACAGGAGGTCTGCACGGAGTGCTTGGCCACACTGTGTTCTCTGCAACGTCCGTAGATGCCGGCTCTGAGATGCGGGGACCTAGATGGCCCGGGCCCTGGGGGGTGCACAGGTGATGGAGGCACAGTCTCAGCTCTGAGACATTTGTGGTCTAGGGGGAAACACGGCAAAATGAGGCTGGGATCCCAGGGCCCTCTTTTCCTGAAAGAGGACATCGAGGCTCACCAAGGCTCAGTGACTCACCAAGAACCCCCAGGACACAAGTGGAGGTCCCAGGATTGTCCTTGGGGCGCTTTATGCTGACCTGTCTAGTCCCTGTCATGTGGTTCTTCTCTTCCTGGGTGCCTCCTCTCGCCCAGAGGGAGATCGTCGCATTTAGAGAATGCCTGGAGCAACCCTGCCACCGTGTTTCTTTCTGGGTCTGGGTGAGCGCCCAGGACGTGGGTACGGTCAAGGACAGGAGGGGCCTTGACCTTGGCAGATCTGCCTTTATCTGGAGGCCTTTTGCTTTGCACAGCCCAGCAGAGGAGGGACGGGAGGCTGGGGAAAAAGCCGGTAGGAGTCGGTGAGGCTGGCCCTGTGTAGAAACGTGGGAAGGAGACTCAAGAGAGATGTGGGGGAACTTTCCAGTCTCTGCTGCTGCCCCTATCAACACACTCACCTTCAGCATGATCTGTGGCATCTAAGTTACGCTCAGCGACAGGTGCTGACATTGGGGCTCCGGCAAACGTCTTCAAGGTCCACAAGCCAGGCGTGTGTATTCGTTCTTCCTTTGAAACGCCCCCTGCCCAGCATTCCTCTGCCTTCTGGTCCTCTGCACATCTGGGTGTCAGGAAGTGGCTTTCACCCCCACCTCCTTGTACAATCTCCATCCAGGCTGGGCCCCAGTGGGGTGCACCTGCAAAAAGGAGCTAATTCCTACACCAACTTTAATTTCTAGCAGTAGGGGACCTTCCGGCCGGCGACCTAGTGGGTCGGCCCCATCTGTAAAGTGGAAATAACAAGAGTGGCTCCCAGAGGCTTTCCTCTGAGGATGAGGGACCATGGACAGCTGGAATCTATTGCCCAAGCGTGGCCTAAGTGCTTCCCCAGAAGGAAATCATTTCGTCTTGACCGCACACGCTGAGGTAGGTATCGGCGCGGTAACCTCGGCTTTACGGAGGAAAGAAGCAAGTCCCGGAGAGCTGGGGCGAGTTTGTGCCTGTGTCTAAGCGGGAGTGAATAAAGGAGTCGGGGAGCTGGGGACTGAACCGGATGGTGAAGAAACTGAGTCTGGGACCCAACCCGAGGCTGGGGGCAGAAAGAGGGAGATGGGTCCGGGTTCAAATTCGGCCACCGTAGCTACAAAGGCACTGAGAACTGAGCCTCGATCTCCTCTTTCGAGCAAATAAAATGGAGCCCTGAAGGGTTTTAAGCAGGGTGGTGACATAATCTGTCGTGTGGCTAATTGTGTCCTTCTGGCATGCTAGCCTGGGAATCCATGCCAAACCCCCAGGACGGTACCTGGGCCTCCGTGAGAGATTCCCCCCAAAACAGTCCTTGCTCCTTGGACAGGTTTTGTCTTCCCAAATAAATTTGCAAAGGGTGAAGACCTCTCGCTTCCTCTTGGACCCCCCCGGGTGCTCTCCAAGCAGAAAGGATATGAGCAATGCTGTAGAAATTCTCGAAGCCAGAGCTCTTGGAGGCGCCTGCCCGAGGCTGAGCCCGGGGCGGGAGAAGGAGAACAGAAACCGCCTGGGGAAACAAACACACCAACCTACGAACAAGGCCTGTGTTTGTTACAGAAAGAGAAAGGGCCCATTCAGCTCTGGGCCCTGGGTGCCCAGCGTTTCCTCCAGGCCCAGAGCTCCAGGCGGCTCTGCCTTGTCCTGGGACACGGCTTCCCCAAAGCCACCTGTGACCCCT
This sequence comes from Panthera pardus, assembly GCF_024362965.1. Classification (NCBI taxonomy): domain Eukaryota; kingdom Metazoa; phylum Chordata; class Mammalia; order Carnivora; family Felidae; genus Panthera; species Panthera pardus. The sequence continues at coordinate 74,058,674 of NW_026527002.1, read as the reverse complement.
GGCTGCAGCTTTGGGGCTCTGGGCTGAGGCCTGACGCATCCCCCAGTTGATGAGGATGAAGGCAACTGCCTTTTCCCCAAATGCTCACCAGAGCGGCTGAGACACCTCTGGCCTTGCCACACAGCCTGGGTGGGGTTTCCTTTTCCCTTCCCCTTCCTCAACTCGGTTCTTGGTATCTTCTCTCTTCATTCACTTCTGAAGCCCAGGGCCAACAGTGGAGCCATGGCTGGAATGGAGAGAATTCCTCCAGCTATCTTGGGGTGGGGCGGGAAAATGTAGTAACATTTATTGAATGCCTACTACGTGCCAAACATTCTGCTGAGCCTTATTAATCTACTACTCCCAGCACAGCGCCGAAATGGTTGGATTCGACTGAGAGTCCCTTCTCTTTCCAGCACAAAATCCACCCCACGGGGCTGTGATGGTGAGAGCTAGGGTAGGGAAGAGGAGAGGCTACAGCGAATGAGGAAGCCCCCAGCACACAGCAGGTGTGTTCAAGAAATACACCTGTATCCCGGCTCTGAGTTTCTACGGTACGTGCTGAACACTTGTAAACTGGGAGGAGAGAAAGAACGACTCTGCATAAGCAGTTCGTTTGTTTCATCCCACGAGCATTTAACAAGTTATTTACCGAGTGCCTACCGTGTGCCAGAAACTGTGTAGGGGCCAGAATACATCAGTGAAAGAGGCAGAAAATGCCCCTGCCTTCGTGCAGCTCGCATTCTCGCGTCACATCAGGGAGAGGGATTCTTTCCACGCGTTTATCCAGCACGGCGTGTGGACGGCCTGCCTGTGTGCCAGATGCCATTCTCCGCCCTGTGTTCGCAGACCACGTCCCGTGAGGCCAGGAGGCAGCATTGCCCTGGGCCGGACTGCACCTTTGTGGGAACTTGAGGAAAGGGGTCTTCTCCTCTGACCTCTGCCAGAAAAATTGTCCTGACCAGTATACGAATAGAGAGTAACAACCATGTGATGGGGTCACCTGGGGTCGTGCAGTGAACAAGCTTCACTGAGGAGGGGCTGTACCCCGTGGGGCCACTCGGAAGCCACTGAAGCCTCCAACTCTGAGGAAGGCTGTCAGTGCTGTTCCAGGCACGGGAGTGGCTCCGTCACGACAGCAGCAATAATAATTGTTTTTAGTTTTTTTTAAGTTTCTTTTTATTTTTGGGAGAGAAGGAGAGAGAGCAGGGGCAGGGGAGGGGCAGAGAGAGACAGAGAGAGAGAGAACCCTAACTAGGCTCTGCACCTCAGTGCAGAGCCCGATAAGGGGCTCGAACCCAGGAACCGTGAGCTCCTCACCTGAGCTGAAGTCACGAGTCGGAGGCCTAACCTACTGGGCCACCGAGGTGCTTGGCAGCAATAATAATTATTAACGAAAATTAGAGCTAGCATTTCCTAACGACTCCCTGATATTCCAGAAACTGTGCTATGTGGTCCTGAATTCATTCAGTTTTCCTAGCACCCTATGAGGCAGTGTCATGGGCTGAGCTGCGTCTCCCCCAAATGCATATGTTGACGTCCTAACCCCCAGGGCCCCAGAATGTGACCGTTTTTGGAGACAGGAACTGTGAAGCAATGATCAAGCTAGAATAAGGTCATGAGTGTGGACCCTGGTGTAATAAGGCCGGTGTCCTTGTAGGAAGGGGGATTAGGACACAGACAAGTACAGAGAAAGACAGAGGAGAGGAAAGATGGGGAGAAGACAGCCGTCTACAGGAAAGAGGCCTCAGAAGAAAACGCTGCTGATGCCCTGATCTTAGACTTAGAGACGCCAGAATAGTAAGAAAAGAAATTGTTGTTGTTTAAGCCACCCAGTCCGTGGTGCTTTGTTATGGCGGCCCCAAGAGACTAATGCAGGTTAAGTGCCATTTTCCCCATTTTACCCCTAAATACAAACTAAGTCTCAGAGAGGTTATGTAACTTGTCCAAAGTCACACAGCCAAGAAGTGGGGAGATGAGGTTAGAAGTCAGATCCGCCTGACCCCAAGCCCATGTGCTTAGCCACACTGCACTGGACAGATTTTTCGTCTTTGATGCTCTTTGGGGCCTTTCGGAGATTCGGTTTTAACTACATCCCTGCAGGTAAGGAAGTCAGGGGGAGGGAGTCTGGCACTGAGCCCGCCTCCACACCTACATACCCTTCCCCTGAGCAGACGCTGAAGAAGCAGGCCGGCGGGCTCTCTTCTCGTCCGGGCGCTGCCCTTAGAGCCGGGCCAGGCTGAAGAAATTGTCCCTTCATTTTGTTTTGTTTTCTAAATCATCTTGGCCTTTGGAGGCAGTGACCTTTAGAAAAAGAAAGAAAAATACAAAATATTCCAAAGACAGTGAGTCATCCGAAAAAGTCAACTCGAGACCAGGGCGCAGTGAGCTTTGTCACGAGTCAGATAGTAAATATCTCAGGTTTTGCCTGTCACGCGGTCCCCATGGCAACTACTCGGCTTTGCCTCCGTAGCCGCCGTTGAGGATATGGAAATGAATGCGCGTGGCTGTGTTCCAATAAAACTTTATTTATAGGTACTAAAATTTGAATTCTACATTATTATCCTCTGCCACGAAAAATGTTACCTCTTCTTCGGATTTTTTCCTACCACTTGAAAATGTAAGATCTGGGGCGCCTGGGTGGCTCAGTCGGTTGAGCTCCCGACTTCGGCTCGGGTCACGATCTCACGGTCTGTGAGTTCTAGCCCCGCGTCGGGCTCTGTGCCGACCGCTCAGAGCCTGGAGCCTCCTTCAGATTCTGTGTCTCCCTCTCTCTCTGCCCTTCCCCCCACTCACGCTCTGTCTCTCTCAAAAATAAATATTAAAAACAAAATTAAAAAAAAAATTTTTTAAACAAAGTCAGGGTGCAGATAGCATAACTATCACGCAAGCCACACACGTAATTTAATACGGAAAATCTCCCGTAACCATGTTTACACGATGAAAAGAAGGAAATGAGCTTGACTCAGATTTCATATTTCCATTTAATCCAACATCTCCAATATCATTTCAATATGTAATTAATAATTAAAAATGGAGATATTTTATAAGCTTTTCTTCGTGCGAAGTCTTTGGAAACCGGCTGGCCTGTCTTGCGGTCAGGCTGAGCTGGGTTCGGATCTCAGCTCCTTGCATAAGTAATGGCCCCAGTCTGAGCCTCAGTGTCCCCACTCTGGCCTGGGAGGATTGCAGAGAGGATTACAGGAAGAGGCTTGTGTGGAGCTTTCGGCAGAGCAACCCCCCCCCCCCCACACCCCCCACATCCCCCTGCACTGCCTTAATGCCCAGGGGGTGAGGATGGCTGGTCAGATGGAGGACAGGACCCGGGTGGGGGTGGGGGGTGCGGAGGTGGCCAAGAAAGTGGAAAGAGCTGGAAGCAGCAGGTGTGGTAGGAAGGAGCCAGGAGGGAGGGGCTGCCCCGCCCCGGAGCCCTGCCCTGCCCTGGGCCCTGCATCTGGCAAGGCGCTGAGTCACCTCTTGGCCTTGAGGGATTCCTGGGAGGGGTGTGCAGGGCTGCACGTCCCACTGAGGCAGGCAGGGGAGAGGGAGGGTGCCTGTCCGCGCCAGCTCTCTCTCTCTGCCCCAGCAGCACCAGTGGGGAGAAAGACCCAGGTTTACAAGCAGTAGCTAAGGGCCCTCTTGGGGCTCAAGGACGCCAATCCCGCCCTAGCCCTCCCGGAGCCCACAGTTCCACGAGGGGAGATAGACCTGTAATTTTATCCCAAGGCAGGTGGGCGTTGAGTGCCAGGCCCGCCTTCCAGCTGCAGTGACCCTGGCCTGGGCTCCCATCTCTCTGAGCTGCTGTTTACACGTCTGCAAAAGGAGCCTAAATAACACTTTCTGTATTGTAAATAATGCTGCTCTAAACATAGGGGTGCATGGATCCCTTTGAATGAGTGTTTTCCTATGCTCCGGGTAAATACCCAGCGGTCCCCTCGCAGGGTAGTTCTATTTTTACTTTTTGAGGGGCCTTCACACTGTTTTCCAATGTGGCCGCACCAGTTTGCATTCCCACCCGCGCAAACCAAGAAACAGACCCTTAACTCTAGAGAACACACTGATGGCTGCCAGAGGGGAGGGGGGTGGGGGGTGGGGGATGGGGGAAAGAGGGGAAGGGGATTGAGGGGTGCACTTGTCACGATGAGCGCCGGGCGATGTGCCCAAGTGCGCCCTCCCTAGATCGTACGCCTGAAACTAACCCAACACTGTGTGTTAACTAACTGGAATTAAAATAAAACCTTAAAGAAAATTCAAGTCAATGGAAGAGTTAAAACAAAACCTTAAAAAAAAATAAAATAAAACAACAACAACAAAACAAAAAAATACCTTCTCTGGCCTGTTCTTTCCAGACTGCTTCGGGCCAGTATCAGGGAGATGGCCGAAGGCTTCCGTCTGGTCTGGTGGAGAGGCTCCACGGAGGCCGGGCGCCCTCACGGGCTTGTTCTCCACTCTATCCTCAATTTCTGGGCTTTGTGAGCCCTCGGGAAACGTTTGTTGAATGAATGAAAGAGAATGGGTGGCAAAGGGCATGCTGAGAATGGTGTCCACTCGCCCAGGAGGTCTTGTGATTCCAGAGCAATTCCCGGTGAGATCCCAGGTGGGTCCCAGGATCCAGAGAGGTGAACCCAGGCTTAGGGCGCTCCCCGCGGGCTCCAGGAGCCTAGAAACACCACCAAAGGAGAGGAGACCCACTCCCTATCCCCGGAGTCCCGGAGGAGTAACTGACATCAGAGAGAGGACACGAGGAGACACTGGGCTCCTCCCGGCCAGCAGGACACCCAAGGGGGTCAGCGGGGTGCAGAGCGCTGGCCGACCGGCTTGGGTCTGGTTCAGCTGCTCAACACGTGCTCTGCGCCCGACCACGCGGGCCTTTGTTTCCTCATCTGTAAAATGGGCAGTTTCGAAGGTACACCAGATCCAGCCAGAACGTCCCCTGCTTTCCAGAGACACCCGGGTTCCCCTTCCTGGTCAGTATCTGCCCTTCCCCCTGAACTAACCCAGCTCTCCGCCTCTCCCTCTGCCAGTTCGCCTTCGCCGCACTTCACGTAAAAGGAATCCCGCAGCGACTTTGTGTCTTTGTGTCTTCTCCCTTCCCGTCCCTCCTTTTCTTCTGGTAAAGGTGCTCCCGTTTGCTCTTGGGGACCCACCCTCTCCCGGACTCCATGCCTACCCCTTCCTCCCCGAGCCCTGCATCCGGGAACGGGCAGGTGAGCCAGACCATGTGGTAGTTTCCTAATGTTGCCCTAACAATCTACCAGAACGTTAGCGGTTTAAAACACCAATTTATTATCTTACCATTTTGGAGGTCTGACATCTGAACCGAGTTTTACTGGTCAAATTCGGGGTACCGGCAGGGCCACACTCCCTCCGGGGGCCTTAGGGAAGAATCCGTATCTTTGCCTTTTCCAGCTTCTAGAAGCCATGCTGACCTCTGCCTCAGTAGTCACGTCACCTCTCGCTGCCTCCCTGGTTAAGGACCTTTGTGATTGTGCTGGGCTCACCTCGATGGTACAGGACAATGGATGTCCCCATTTCAGGATCCTTAATCTTTTTTTTTTCAAGTTCATTTATTTATTTTGAGAGAGAGAGAGAGCCAGAGGGGGAGGGGCAGAGAGAGAGGGAGAGAGAGAGAATCCCAAGCGGGCTCTGAACTGTCAGTGCAGAGCCCGATGTGGGGCTCGAACTCAAGAACCGTGAGATCCTGACCTGAGCTGAAGTCTAGAGTCGGACGCTTAAGAGACCGACCCACCCAGGCGCCCCTCAGGATTCTTAATGTAAATATCTGTGCAAAATCCAGTGCCACGTAAAGTTACGTATTCCTGGGTCCTGGGGATTAGGACGTGGATGTCTTTGGTGGGTCATTATTCAGCCAACTACGTCTGGCCACCGGGAGCATCCCTGCACTCCTTCCTTCCTTCCTTCCTTCCCTCGACCTCCCCGCCTTCTTTCCTCTCTCTCTTCCTCTTTCTCTCTCTCCTCTTCTTCCCTCCCTCCTCCTCCTCCCCCTTCCCCCTTCCCCTTCCCAGAGCCACTACTGTGCCCTGCCTGCCTGGTTCCTGCACCTGCACTTTTGAAACTGTGGGGGCCTCAACCGACTTGTTGCTGGGGAAAGCACTGGGTAACTACAGTGAAATGACTTTAAATCCATTTTAGGGGCTCCTGGGTGGCTCGGTCAGTCAAGCGGCCGACTCCTGGTTTCAGCTCAGGCCTCAATCTCCTGGTTCATGAGTTCCAGCCCCGTGTCGGGCTCTGTGCCCACAGTGCAAGGCCCGCTTGGGATTCTCTCTCTGTCTCTCTCTCGCGCGCTCACTCTCTCTGCTCCTTCCCCACTCGCTCTCTATCTCAAAATCAATAAAATAAACTGTAAAAAATAAATAAACAAAACCATTTTAAAACGCAGACTATCAGAGAAGGGAGCCAGGCAGGAATGTAAATGACTATAATCCAGGGCAGAGGAGGATACGAGTCTTGGAGATAACAGACCGACTGCTCAAGTCCAGGCCTTGGCCCCTGGGTTGCTGCACGCAGTTCATGGGACAGAGACCTAAACAGGTAATTATGGTGGTTAAGATAAGGGCTGTAATAGAACCCGTTGCAAAGGACTGTGGGAGCTGAGAAGAAACCAAAAACTTTGCCCCAGAAGCCAAGGGGAAGCTTCCAGAAGGAGGGGCCTTGTAAGCTGGGACTTGCAGAAAATGTCAGGGCTTGAAGAGCCCAGAAGGCGGGGAGGGTGTCCCAAGCTCAGGAGCGGCATGGCCAACGTGCAAAGGCACAGAGTGGACTCGTGGGGTCTAGAAACGGCCGAAACAACAAGTCTGTGGAATTGGGAAGCTTGGACTCACGTGCTTTGCCGCTCCCCACTTTCCAGGGGACCCAGGCAGGCGACACGGTCTCCCCGAACGTTTGGAAAGTGGAGAGAATCACACGCACATTCAAGGCTGCTGCCGTAGTCGGGGTCTGGAGACATGGGCCTGTGGCACGTGGACCTGCCGGCCGGCTATTGACCAGAGCCAGATGCGACAGCAGGGTCTGGACTCGCTTTCCCCCCACATGGGAAAAGTCCCCAGCTGTCAGCGTCTCTAAGTCTGTGACATACCAGCAAGACACTGTAGGGTCCCTGGGACTTCCCAGGGACCTCAGACCTCTTCATGACTTCAGGAATGATAACAGCTGTCATTTATTGAGTGCTTAGGGTATACTGGGTGCCTCACATGCCTTATTTCTGACCCTCTGCAATTCGACGTTATCGCCTGCACTTTATAGATGAGGAAACTGAGGCACGGGACAAATTATGCATCTGGGCTGCACAGCTAGTAAGAGACAGAGCTGGGATCCGGGCTTTGCCCTGTCTGTGCCTGGGGGGGGCACGGGGACACGCAGTAAATGTCTGAGGACAGATCGGCAGTGCTTAGGAGTGGAAAGTGGTAGGCACAGAACGAGAGCATTAGATCCTGCGGGTGGGGGACAGGACACCCAACGGTCCCGACTGCTCCCTCACAATCTTTCCGCTGTGTGTTCTTTATTACCTGCAGGGACAGGGAACTCAGTCAGGAACCTGAGCTCTGAGCTTGGCATGAGATTCAAGGGACCTTGAGGAAAGTCTCTCCCTGGGCCTCCCTCTTCCCGTCTGAGATATTTGGGTGTAGCTCACTCCCATTATCAGACCCTGCCCCCACGGGATCCGGTGAGCGTGAGCAAACATTTTATAGCAGGCAGGGCCCCTATGGCCAAGATAAGCAGTTCAGGAGCCTGGCCCAGCCCTGGTAAGTGGGACATGGGAGGAAGGAGAAAATTCCTTTAGTGTCGGTTTGGGTCTTGAGGAACAGGGGGGAAGGGGGTGAAGTGTGGAGAGGTGCGGGCAGGGTGCTGCGTGAGAAGGGCAGCAGGGAGTGCCAGCGCCCAGCCCTGCAGGGAAGCCGTGTCTCCATCAGAGCTCACCCTGGGGTACCCACTCAAGGGGGAGATTCACGTAATTCAAGTGCCTGTTTTCCCTCCTGTGGAACAGGTGGTAAGTTACGTAACGTGTGCGTGGCGTGTCTGTGCTCAGCGTACGTGGATAAAACTATAAACCAGCCTGTTGTGTTCTGCCTCCAGACACCCGGCCTTCTTGGTCGGGAGAATTTCTCTGTTTGGTTCCCCTGGGTTCTGGACTGGTCATAACCTCTCGGGCCAGCCGGGAAGGCCAAGCTGCGGCATGGAATCTGGAATCTCCGACCCCATGCAATGTCCAGGAGCTCAGTAAAAAGCCACCTGCCCACCCGCCCTGGCGGTTCTGGTTGGTTGAGCGGGACGGGGTGGGGCCAGATCCCCCGTGGGATCTGGTGATTGATGGTTATCGTGTTTGTTTCCCAGGGCCACCTTAACAAACTACTGCCCACTGGCTGGCTTAAAATAACAGCCATCTATTCTCATAATCCTGGAGGCCGGGAGCCCAAGGCAGTTTCTGGGCCCCAATAAGGGTGTCAGCAGGGCTGAGCCCATATCCGGGAGGAGAATCTGTTCCTTGCCTCCTCCTGCTGAGCACAGCTACTGACGATGGCTGGTTTATGGTTGCACCACTCTGAGTTCAGCCTCTGTGGTCGCATCACTTCCTTCTCTGTGGCCAAAATCTCCCTCCGCCCACTCCTCACAAGGACACTTGTGATTGCGTTCACGGCCCCCCTGGGTAGTGCAGGGTGATCTCCCCCTCAGAAAATGCTTGGTTTAATCCCATCTGCAATATCCCTTTTGCTGTATGAGGGACCATTCACAAGTTTCGGTGATTTAAGATCTGATCTCTTTGGAGGCCATTATGGAACCGACCACAATTATTGCCCCCCCTGGCCTTCCCTCGGGCAGGGCAATGGCTCAGCAAAGCTAAGTGACTTCCCCGAGGGCACACAGCTCTACAGAGACCCCAGCCTGGATTCGTTCTCTTCTATATTGCAGTCAACCCGGCACAACGAGATTTACATATAGGGATGGGACAATTCATAGGAAAGGCTGATAAATGGTGCAGATCGTGTGCATCAGAAAAAAGAAAATAGGATATTTTCATTTGGGAAAAGAACACGGGCACTAAAAGTAATTGCCTGCCCACAAACAGAACAAAAAACGTCATCATTACCAAGGGGCCCAGGCTTCTCACTTCGGGAAAAGGGTATCACCGCATCTGGACTGGCTGACTCCTGAGAGAGGTGATCGTCTCTGGAGTTCACACTGTGCCTGATTCCTGCAGGGTCACGCGAAGTTATAGCTAATTCCAAGAATCACCCTTTCCTTAATAAGGAGGTGCTGGGTTCCCAGACAGTGACTCAGAGAAGGAGCTGGTAAGGTCAGCAAAAACAAAACAAAACAAAACAAAACAAAAAAAAAAAAAAAAACGAGATGAAAAGAAAAGAAAACCAAGAAAGAAAGAAAGAAAGAAAGGGAAAAAAAGAAGGCACGAAGCCCTGAGATAAGTGCCATCAGCCCCTCCCTGTCACTTCTACCTTCACTGAAGTGAAAAAGTGAAGCTTCCTCTCATCCAGGATACATGAATCATGAGGGATTTTGCTTCCTGCTTGAGAACCATCCACGGTTTTCGCCTGAACCCGATGTCGTCTAGATAAAACTGTTGAGGGACAGGCGGGTGGGCGGAAGGAGGAAAGCAGGATGGTGGAGTGTCACACGTTAGAAAGAAGCACGACACACAGAATGTTCCGGAAGGACAGGATCCAAGATGGTGTATCGCGAAGGTCGAATCCCTTCCCACCGTCCACGGCAAACAACGGACGGCCTTCCAAGCGAGGCCATGTGATCAAGCCGTGGTGTGTGGTTTGTGAGCAGAAGCGAGATGGACAATCTCCAGAGCGAGTCTTGAAGGGGAAGCACGTCTTCTGCCCTCCCGCTTCCTCGCCTTTCCTCGTCACGGAGGTGGCGGAGAGTGGCGGCACCACGTTACACGGGTCCGGGAAGCCCTGATCTCGTTGGGTCCCGTGCAAGTGGCCCCGTGGGTTGTGCAACCGGGGGCCCGATGGTGAGCCACCGCCAACTCTGTGTACTGAAGCAACACCCCAGGGACGTCAGAACAAGTGCGGGAAAGAGCCGGTCCTCTCTCCTCGACATGGGCTTCAACCATGGCCGCCCAAACCCAGACTGTGGCGTGAGAGAGAGAGAAAGTTGTATCTCGTTCCGGTCCTGGTTAGTCCTGGTCTCTGTCGTGACAGCCGACCCTGTATTCCAACAAATAGACCGGATAACCCTCTATTACTGGGCAAGTCAACTCTACAGCAACCTGTTCCTCAGACACCGTGGGGAGTTCTGGTTAAGACAAGACTTTTCTTGAAATGGGCATGATTTGGGCAGCAAATCCCACCTACAAGAGTCCTGTCTTGAGTGCCCCGATGGCCGGAGAGCAGCTGGCCGTGCAGTGCCACGTATGACCGTAAGCCCCAGCCGGGCAAAGATCATGGAGCACGTCAGACGGTTCTCTTCACGGGACCAAGGGTCCGTGGCTCCCACCGCGCATGGTGGGGCTCAGCAGGCACCTGCAAGCTTAGCTTCAAGCAAGCCAGACTGAGCAAAAGTAACAGAGAGTTCCCACATACCTCCTGCCCCTACACAGGCACAGCCTCCCCCACTATCGACATCCCCCCGCGAGGGTCGTGCCTTGAGGGTCATACATTTGTTACAACTGATGAACCCGCACTGGCACACCATGATCACCTACAGTCTACAGTCGACCTTCGGGCTCCCTCTTGGTGCGGTACATTCTGCGGGTTGGGACAAATGTATAATGACGTGTGTCCACCATTTTACAGAATAGTTCGACCGCCCTAAAATTTTTCTGCACTCTGACTATTCATACTTGCCTAGCCCCTCTTCTCCCAGGCAAACACTGATCCTTTCATTGTCTCTATAGTTTTACCTTTTCCAGAATGTCATAGAGCTGGAATCATACAGTCAGTACATAGTCTTTTCAGACGGCCTTCTTTCACTTGGTGACGGGCATTTAAGGTCCTTCTATGTCTCTTCACAGCGTGGTGGCTCATTTCTTGTCAGCGCTGAACGGTGTTCCATTGTCTGGATGGACCGCGGTTTATTTATCCAGTCCCCTACTGAAGGACATCTTGGTTGCATGATCTGTGTTTTAATACACTCCCCAGGTGATTCTGAAGGTCATGAGCATTTGGAAACAATATCTTGGGGAGCCTGGGTGGCTTAGTGGGTTGAGCTCTTGGTTTCGGCTCAGGTCATGGTCTCATGGGTCGGGGGTTCCAGCCCTGCGTCGGGTTCTGTGCTGACAGCAAGGAGCTTGCTTGGGACTCCCTCTCTCTCTCTCTCTCTCTCTCTCTCTCTCTATCTCTCTGTCTGCCCCTCCCAGCTCTCTATCTCTCTCTCTCATCAAAATAAATAAATAAACTTAAAAAAAACCCAATATCTCCACACTATACTTCCACCATTAAAAAATCTTTTAATGTTTATTTATTTTTGAGAGAGAGAGAGAGACAGAGCACAAGTGAGGGAGGTACAGAGAGAGGGAGACACAGAAGCCGAAGAGGCTCCAGGATCCGAGCTGTCGGCACAGAGCCCGACGCGGGGCTCAAACTCACGCCGTGAGATCATGACCGGAGCCGGAGTCAGACACCCAACCGACTGAGCCACCCAGGCGCCCCTCTACGTCCACAGATTTGACACTGCAGCCATTCCCTTTGCCCGAATGCCTTTCTTCCTAGCTCTGCTTACAGCGGTCCTGCTCATATTTGGGGGGCACCCAACATGCCACCTTTTCCAGAATGCACAGTCTGAAATCATGACTCCCTGGGGATGTCCGTTCCGGCCGGAGCTGCTGGCCTCCCCCCACTGGAATGTGAGCTCTTGCAGAAGGCATCCGGTTTTCCGCAGCTCCCAGCCCCTCGTGCCAGGCGGGGTTTACAGTAGCGCATAATAAATGCCGTAAGCTTGAATCATGCGCTAGGACGGCCAGCTAGGAAGGCCTGCGTCCGGACTCACAAGCAGGCAACAACGTGGCAGACGGATTCGTATCACACTCCCAGGAACGGCATCTTACATACACGTGTCTCTCCAGACCAAAACGCATGTCCAAAAAAAGAACTGATAAGATCGTTTTTTGTTTTTTGGGTTTTTTTTCCCCCCCCAACGGTGAGGAAAAGAAAAGAACATAAACCAAGTACTGTCCATCTGCCGGCACTGTTTTCTGGTGTTTGGTTTTGGGTTTTTTTTTTTGTTGTTTTGTTTTTTTCTATCTTCTTACTCCTCGCCACCCAGGTGGGTGTGCGGAATTGTCTCAGGTAAAGACGAGTGATGCTCAGAGACATTCAGTAACTTGCTCTAGGTCACACAGCTTCAACGTGGGCCCAGAGACCCATAGGACACATAGGACCGCCCTTCTTCTGTGTCAGTTCACTTCGAGGGAAGGGCCCAGGGGGACGAGGAGGAAACCTCTCCCAGCCTGCTCTGTGTCCTCTCGAAATCTAGAGGCACCACACCTCGGGCAGGCTGGGCCAACGGGAGGCGTCGCACGGGACCTCTGCAAAGCCCAGCAGACGCGCTCGTCATCCCACAGGCCGTGCGCTGGGCCAGGCCTCGTCTGGTTAGACGCCGGCTCAGTGTGTAAGTGGAAGTCGTAAAACAAGCAGTGTGGAGTGTGGAAGTGAGCGGCCCGTCCCCGCCTGGCAGAAATCGACTCCGTGAACGTTCTCAACAGCCGGTGGCAGGCGGACGTGGAGGAAGGACAGGGACGCGGGCCACGCCAGCCCGAGTCGGCCTCTCTGGGCCCTCACGGGAACACCTTTGCGCGGACGGCGGGCAGTGGGGATGAGCGTCCGTGCTCAAGCCTCGTGTTTTAGGAGCACCTGCCAGCTCGCAGGGGGTTAGAAATCCAGGGACCGGGACCACCACGCACTCGGGCTCCTGCATCGCTCTAAATTTCAGTCTCCTCGTCCGTGACGACAGTAAGGGGATCTGCCTCTGGGTGGCTGTGGCGATTCGGGGACATAATGTAAACCACGGGTCCAGTGCCTGCTCAGGACAACCTTGGAGAACGGCCACGACCGCTGTCTCTTCAGCGCCTGCTCTGGCCCAGGATTTCTTCGCGTGCTGCTTCCTGAGCACACAGCAAAACGGGGAGGAAAACGTAATTCCCGAGGCTCCGGAGAGAACAGTGTCAGGAGGAGAGCCGGAAGGTGCAAATTCCTCTTCCCAATTCTGGCCACTGCTCCTGCTCCTGCGGGCCAGGCCTCTGGGGCTCCGTGAGGGGCTGTGTGGTTCGCCCACCAGGACTGGAAAGCCTAAATCACGCTCAGTGAAGGCAAGAACTACCCACATTCGGCTGCTACGTCCCTATTTGAAATCCATGTGCCGAGTTCATAGGATGCATCCAATGCCTCGCCTGCTTTTCCCTGCGAGGCTGGGGCGGCCGGAGGGATGCGGGGACACAGCAGGAACAAGGGGACAGAGACAGGCATGGGGACGTTGGCGGCTAGAGCATGCATGTGCAGACTTGGGTTCAGATTTCAGCTCTGCCCGCTTACAGCGTGTCCTCAGGCAAATCTGCTACCACTGAGGCTCCGCGGTTTCCTTCCCCGCGCAAGGAGGTGAGGGAGAAGAACCCATCTGTTCTAAGGATCCACAGGTATGCACGTAGCCTGCCACATCCAGGGCAGGGCAGGGAGGGGCTTGCAAATGGAGGCCACCTACCCCTTCCCCCACTAAGGCAGAGATGTTTAGTGCCATACCCAAGGCCTCTGGGGTAGTGAGGGGCAGAGCTGGGAACTGAACCCCAGAACTGGCTGGTGGTAAACTCACTACTCCAATGCCCTTCCCCCCCGCCCCGCCATGGGTCTTGCATGACACCTACCTCTGCCCTTAGGAAGTTTCCAGTCTCTCTTGGAGAACAGAAGCAACTCACGGGTGCTTTTTCCAAGCGCCTGCCAAAAAAAAAAAAGTACAAGGAAAGAGCTGTGGGAGATCCCAGGAGCCGACCATCCCAGTTTGGAGAAATCACCCAAGCTTCCAGGAAGAAGCGACACAGGTTGGGTCTTGAAGGGTGTGTGGGGTTGGAGGGGTGCGTGTGCCGAGCCCCGGTGTCTCGAGTCTGCCAGTCGGCATTGGGATGGCTCCGCGGTGGGCTTCAGGCAGGCTGGCGGGGCAGGACCTGGTCGCCGCTGAAGGCTTTGGCAGGCCAGCACAGGGAGCCAGAAGCGTGTGCTCCTTTCTGGATTCTTCCACGCACCCCTCCTCCCCCCTGAGCCCCAACCCCCCACCTATTACCCTCTACTACGTCCTGGAGCCCCTGAATTGGTAGAGGAACCAGAATTCGTGGTGGCCCTTTTGGCTAGGTACGATGCTAGGTCTCGAATATACAGACAAAACTCTGGAACATGAAAATCAGATAAAGGAGTCACTTAAAGTCACATGGAGGGTAGGAGAGAATCAGGATTCCAGCCTTTTCCCCTCCAGTTCCCAGATCCAGCATCTTTCCATTAAATGCACTGGCTTGAAGGCCAAAGAAACCTTTGTGGTGGAGAAAAGCAGAACCTCTGGGAGCGATGCTTGGGCCTCCCGAAGGCCTGCCCAGGGGGATTGTTAACTGCTTGTTAGCAAACGTCTACTGATACTGTACTGTGTAAGCCTATAAGGGTTTTAAATATTTCACCTAAATTCTCACCACTGCTGTCCACAAAGGAGGCATTACTATGATAATCAGCCTCTTTTTCACACCAGGAAATTGCCACATAGTGTTTAAGTGGCTGGTCCAAGGACACATGATTCATGGGGTTGAAAGGTTGGATTTGAATCTGGGCAGCCTGGATCCAGCTTCCTGCCCTAACTAGAATCATGTGGAAGGCTGGCCAGGCTGTGCCCTGCGCAGGTGGAGGCCGAGATCCATCGCGAAATCTGCTCTCTGGGCTGTGCAGGCTGGCACGGGCTGCTGGGGGGGGGGGGGGGGGGGATGGGGCACCTTTGTGTGACTTCCACCCAAGGACCGCAAGCCAAGCTTGTCCTCCTGGGAACGACAGCAGCTGACCACATCGCACCTTTGTCATTTGCAGCATTGATTTTTTTTTTTTTTTTTTTTTTTTTTTTATCCTGACCTTCTCAAAGCCATTTAAGAGCACAGATAAAAATGCAAAGCGCAGGGAGGCTGTGAAATGCAGCTCAGCGGCCAGCCACAACGGGAAAAGGCATTTAAACGCGGCCAGCTCAGACATTCTTCCTCCGGTGGACGGAAGTGAGTTCTGGACCAGTCTGCCCGGCGGGCAGCTCGGCAGGTGTGGCTGGCTGGCAGGTGTGGCCGCACCATTGACCTGGCGACCCCTCTTCCAGGAATCCATGTGGCCGAAATGCTCATCGGCCCCAGCGAAGATCTCTGCGGGGAACACGGTTTGTAAGAGTGGAACACTGGAAACCACCCCGCACGTCCTGGGAGGAGACTGGTCCGATCCACTGCGGCGCTCAAATTTGGAGTACCGAACACACCTTGAAGTGAAGGCAGTAGATCTGCCTGTGATAACAGCGGATGTTCACAAGGTCTAGTTCAGGCTCAGGACAGTTCGTACAGTGCGAGGCTGTTGGGGTGAACGCCGTTTTCGTGTGGGCGTTTGGATTCCCTCGCCGTGTTGCCAGCAGCAGAGAGCGGGGCTGACACTGGTCTGAGCGCGGCTGAGGGTGGACAGGTTCGGCAGCTCTCCGTGTCTCAGGGCTAAGGGCCCGGACCCGGAGCCAGGTTTCCCACGTGACTTGCACCGTGTGACTCACTGTTGCCGTGCCTCGGTTTCCCTGCGCAGAAACCGGGCGTGCTCGCTCCTAGTGCTTCCCTCTGGGAGGTGTTTCGAGGGTGGAATGCGTGCAACCCTGCGAGGCTTTGTCTCTGCAGGCCTGGAAGACAGCAAGCCCTGGAGTCGTCGCTATGTTGAAGCCCGGAAGGAAGTGCTGGAGAATTGTGCTCAGCCGGCACCGGTCACTGGTTGTCTCTGAAGAGTGTTGATGGTTGAACTCACGCATTCCACGGCGTTTAACATTTTTGGAAAAAAGAATGCAGTCGGGCAGAGAAACAACTGGTGTCCGAAGGAGACCCTTGTTACCGGCCTTCGAGGATAGGTCAATGCCTCCTTCTACTACATTCCCTGCACGAATGGGTGGGTAGACTCCGGACTCAGGCACGGGACTCACCACCCAGGCTGCCGACTCTCCCTGCCCACCACCTCCCTGGGTCTGGTGCTCATCACTGTCAGTGTTCTTAGCCCCTGGGGTTGTCCCTTTATAAATCGGCTTCCCCCGCAGGCTTGGGAGCTCTCCAAGGACAGGGACTGCATCTAACCTGTGTCTCTGTGTCTCCACGCCTGGGCTGGGGCCTGACACACAGTAGGTGCCGAATGAGGGTTTGCTGAGTACTCAGTCTTGAAGGCATTACTCGAGGGTTGATACGTGACCCAAGGGTTTATTGGAGGAAGTTTCTTCACAGTCTGACAGTAAACACTCCCTCTGACCCCTCTGGAATGCTCTTGGCACTTGTTTCCAAGTCAGGCCCTGAAAAATGAACCCTGTGTGTTAATTACAGAGCGAAACAATGCATTCTGGACTCCACCTCGGGGCGGCCATGTGGTCGGCCAGCTGCTGCAGAGGCTGTCCCCAGGGAAGGGACCTCCAGTCCCTCCAGGCCTGGGCGATAGTTCCTGGCATCCAGGTCTTCCAGGGGCCAACCACAGAAACCAGGGACCCACTTGGCATATCAACAGGAAGAGTTGTTATTGCCATGCTTGTGGGCATGCGCCCGTATGCACACCCACACCCCCCCAAAGAGAACAAAAGCAAAAACAAAACGAGATGAAAGAGGCAATGAGAAAAGGTTGGGGGGGGGGCAAACAAAGGGACAAACAAATGTGTTTGTGGGCCATATAAAGCCCGTGAGTTCCCAATTCCCGAAGCTCTTCCCCATTTTACAGATGAGTACGCTGAGAGGCAACAGCGTGCCCAAAGTCACCAGGAGTTAGTGCGTGGTCCGGGATGAAGTTTCTGATTTTCTGACCCAGATTCTCCCCTCTGTTTTGTCCTTGAGGCCGAGGGTCTGCAGGCTCCAGGGGCAGGACCTCTCAGGAGAGGAACAAGGGCCACCTGCCTCCCCGGCAACCCCCACCCCCACCTTTCCCCAGGAACCCTTTGTGACAGGGGGTGCCCAGTACTTGTGTGTGCATCAGGTAGCTGATGCTGTCACCCCAGGAGGGGGCCAGAGATGAGGGACTGGGGCTATCACGTGAATACTGGGATCTGGGTAGACAGAGGCTTCTCTGAAATTGGACGTTCATGGGGAAGGAGGACCGAGGTCAGCTTTAGAGCTATAGACCAATCTGGGTTGGAATGCGAGCTCTTTTCCTTCTAAGGCAGGTGAGTGTGGATAAGTGATGGAAGCTTCTGGGTGTCAGAGTACTCGGGTTTATAATGGGACAGCACACAAGTCTGTGTGCAAGATCGAGTTCGTATAAACGAGGCCCCAGGGCCCAAGCAGGTGCTCCTAGGTCCAAGAATGCTGGATGGGCCAGAGGTGGATCTTGCAGGAGAGAATGTAGTCCTGTGTGTTTGTAGGAGGTGAGATCAGTGCTTCCCTGATGGTCAGCACAAGGGGGGTCTTACTCTTTATGCTGAGACGGTTGTAGTCAGGGTCACAGCTAGTACTGGGGACAGAGACTCTCAGAGAGACCAGCTCAGGGCTTATAAACTCAGCTCCCAGCTCCCCCAAGACGGGAGCGGGAGCGGAGCAGAGGTGGGGGAGGGGAGGCCTCAGGGCCCGGATGGGGGGAGGGGATGGGAGGGGTGGATAGCACTGGCCCCGGGAACAAAGCCTCCAATCCCCAGGACCTCCATTAGCTGTGCGACTTCGGGAAAGTCACTCAGCCTCTCTGAAACCCAGTTTTCACAACTGTAACAGGAAAAGCAGCATCTGGCAGTCTGGCGGTAGGGAGTAACCGAGGACGTAAAACGCTAGGGCGTAGTAGGTCCAAATCTACATGACGCCAGAGGTGGCCCCTCCCACACACACCGGCTGTCCGGCCTCCCCTTCCAGGGCCTCATCTTCCCTGCCTGGGTTCGTGGTTTGTGTCCAAGTAATAGTTACCAAATGGCAGTCTTTGGCATATTACATTTATGATTTTTTTTTACCATAATCCAAACACATTTTGCAAAATTTATTACTTCATATCTTTTGAAAATTTAATGGATCCCCTTATAGAAGCTGAAATAGAAAAAAAAAAAATTAAGGCGAACACGACGTTGCCGCTCTAAGTGGAGAAGCCGTCTTGCTGGTCATGAACTGAAGTCACTGGTGAGAATAATCACAACCCAAAGCCAATGGGGTGTTACATCCTGACTGGGAAGGACCTGGGCACAGAGGCCGGCTCTCCTTGTGGGAGAAGAAAAAGCATCAGGGAAGCATTCGGACCAATGCCAAATCAAGACTCGCTCCCTGGTAGAACCAGGAGGGCATAAGGGGTTAACTTGGGAGTCATTTCCATCCTCTGTGATTCATTTAATGCCTCGAGTAATTCAGAAAGTGATGCTGGGGGGTCCCCACCCCATCTCCGTGAGGTTCACACACCAGGACAGGGCGCCTGGGTGATCCTGTCGGTCCCTCCTGCTGAGGCTCTCAGGAATCTAGAAGGGCCGGCAGGGCTGGGACATCGCAGCTGAATGGGAAGGAAGGTGTGTGGGGTGGGCAGAAGCCTGGATGGGCAGGGGTGGGGGGTCAGGATAGGAGCACAGTCAAGGATGCCCGAGGACGGCCCGATTGCCAGTTTCCTCTCGGCACAGGCCTGTGCCCGTGAGCAAGCTAGGAAAGGGCTCTCAAGCTAAGAACCAACTCTGCCTTGATCTTTAAAAAAAAAAAAAAAATTTTTTTAATGTTTATATTTATTTTTGAGACAAAGAGAGACAGAGCATGAGCAGGGGAGGAGCAGAGAGAGAGGAAGACACAGAATCGGAAGCAGCTCCAGGCTCCAAGCTGTCAGCACAGAGCCCGACGCGGGGCATGAACTCCTGAACCGCGAGATCAAGACCTGAGCCAAAGTCGGCCACTCGACCGACTGAGCCCCCCCAGGCGCCTCGACTCTGCCTTGATCTTGGACTTGCAGCCTGCACGGCTGTGAGAATAAACGTGGTTTAAGCCACCTGGTCTGTGCTATTTTGTCGCAGCAGCCTGAGCGGACTGAGGCAGGGAGCACGAGGCCCGTGGCTGGGTGTCGAGAGACTTCATTTCTGCCCCTCTTCTGCTAGTGTGACTCTTGGCCGGGGTTGCCCTTCTCTGGGACTCAGTTTCCCCATCTGTAAGGCAGGACCATTAACTCTACAGGTAAGGGGTTCTGACCTTCTGATTACAGGAAATGCCAGCACCTTAGCTGACCTGTGCTGAGGGTCCAGAACAGGATGGCACCTGGGGCTGGCAGGCTTCAAACTGCCTAGAAGCACCCCCAGATGCCTAGAAGCACCCCCAGACGCCTAGAAGCACCCCCAGATGCCTAGAAGCACCCCCAGACGGTGGCGGCAACCCGGGTCAGGAATCTCACACAGCACTTTTTGGGATGGTCTGGGGTCAGCCCTAGGGAATCTCTGCAGGCTCTGGGAGGCACAGGACACACCTGGTTAAACATTTGCCCACTTTGGCTCCTTTCCAGAGCAGCGGACACCGCCCTGCGCACACACGGGCCCAGGGCTTAGGCAGCAGTTTCGCGATCCGGGTTTTTATTTAACTGGAAGACAGATACAGAGATACTTGCTCCCTCCCTCCCCCGTCCCCCACCACGCTGCCCAGCTGACCTTGGCTCCACGCAGGATCAAGGTCAGGCAGGGCCTCTCAGGCCACCCGTGCGGGGCAAAGAGCTGGAGGTCCTCATGCTGAAAGGGGGGGGTCTGGATTCCCGCTCTGCCACGGGGAGGGGGGGGCGGTGCATCTGGGCAGTGCCCCCACCTCTCTGAGCTCAGTCTATACTCCTGTAAACTGGGCTAATAATCAGTCTGTGGGCTGAGCCCCCTGGGTCTCAACCCCGCCCCCGCACAGCCTGCTCTGTGGGCTCATTGCCGTTCTCATGGGCCACTCTTCCCCTTCTTGACCTTCGTGTTTCTGCCTGGGCCCCGTCTGCCCTTCCCTGGGGAGGCCGCTGGTAGGGGTCAGGCTCGGGAGTGAGCGGTCTCTCAGAGGGGTTTTTTCGCCTCCATCGCAGATAACAGGTGATGCTAGAGAAAGTCACCTCTCCAACGTCTGTGCAGCCGGGGGGGGGGGGGGGGGGGGCTCGGCATTCGGGTTTTCTTCTCGGGGCCGTGGGGAGGACGAAGGAATGTTCTGGGCCGTCACCGGTAAGAACCTTGATGAAGGACAGAGTCACTTCCAGCGACGCCATCCCTAACCCCGTAGGCTGGCTCACTGTGCCCTGCCCCGCCTCGGGGTGAGTAAACATTTCCTCTTTTTGCCCCTGTGCCACACTTACCTCTAAAGGCATGTCCCCTGCTGGGTTTTACCGTGGCTTTGGCTTGTGAGGATGGTGAGTGCCTCCAGGGCAAGGACTGGGTCCCATTTACCTTCCAAGCCCCCAGGTCAGCAGCCTCTGACCAGAGCCAGCTTCTTGAATGAATGAATAAGTGGGTGAGTGAATAACTGAAACGACAATGACCTTCAAGCCCCGTGGGAAAGTGCTCTCGGTCTTTGCCAATCAATAGTGATCTGTGCCCCACTTTCTAAGTCACGCCCTAGATGGCGGTCGCCAGGCTCAGATGCATGCCACAGTGATCCGAGGACCAGACAGCTGGGCGGGGTGGGGGAGGGAGGCCGGAGAGGTCACAGGGCCCGGGGGCTCTTTTTTGGGGGTACGCCATTATTTTATTTTATTCTATTTTGTTTTGTTTTATTTTATATTATTATTATTTGTATTTATTTTATTTTTATTTTATTTTATTTTATTTTATTTTATTTTATTTTATTTTCTAGAACACCACAACGATCATTCTTATACCTACCTCCTCAGAGTCAATAGTGTTCACATTTTACTTTTATTTTTGCTTTTATTTGCTGGGGCATTTGAAAGTAAGATACAGACACGGTGACCCACTGACCCCCCCGAATACTCCAACAAATATCTTCTAACAATAGAGGCACTATGTCACCTAGCCACATTCTATACCTCAAATGAGAGGACACATTCCTCATATGATTAAATACGCGGTGCAGATTCAAACATCCAGAATTGTCCCCCAAGTCATTTTCATGGCATTTCCCCCCAAATCAGAATCCAAATGAGATTCATGCAGTGTTTTTTTTTGTTTGTTTGTTTTATTTGTATAGGATACATTTTAAGTCTCTTAACCTCGATGCGTGTCTCCTGTCTGCACCTTTTTTTGTTTGCATTTCTTTTCCCTGACATCGGCTGCTGGTCTAGAAGAGGCTAGAGGTCGTGACGAATGGCCCACACCCTGGAAGTACCCACCGTCCCCTCATCCGCCTGCCACTGGTTCCCAGCTGGGCCTGAACTCAGCCATTTGCATGGCTCCCCGGGTGCCATGAGGCACCATGGTCACATCAGAGGGCACCCGGCAGGAGGTCAGGCAGGTGGGGGCATCTGGATGACTCTGGACCCTTGCACACCTGTATCACCTGCCAGGCCTCCTCCAGCCAGAGTGCCGTCTCCCTCCCCGTGCCACACCCCCACTGCCTTCCCCCCTCAGGTCCAGGAAAAGCCCTGCACCCCCGCAGACTTTGCCTCCACCCCTACCCTGGTTCAACGTAACTTCCAGGTGGATGAAAACGTTCCACATCCCATCTAAAAATGCACACGTACATACAAACGTGAAACGAGAGAAGAAATACAGCTGGATGTCAGTGGACTTAACTGGGATGAGAAAGAGCCTCAAGCATGACCTGAAAAGCTGAAACCGTGCAGAGAAGAAGGCATAGATCTGACTAAATCAATCAGCTATAATGAAAAGTCAGACAAACTCTGGGGGGGAGAAAATGAACCATGAAAATTAACTTCTGACACTTCATAGCTCCAACCCGTGAGCTTTGATCTGTAGAACCGACACCCATAGTGAGAATTTGGGTTCTCTCTTGGGATACAACAAGCTATCCCCAAAGTAACGGCTCGTAAAGACAATCGTCGTAGGCATCTGCTCCTGATTCTGTGCCCGGACAGGGCTTGACATGGCCAAGTCTTCTGTTCGGTGACCCCGGTCACCAGCGAGGTCGCCACCATTCACCTGGCTGGCTGTTGGGAGCTCAGCCAGAGCCCTTAGCTGGAGCCTCAATTTTCTTCCTGAAGCTTCTCTTGGTGGCCAGACTGGGACTCTGACAGTGTGTTACCCCATGCGTGGCTGCCGGCTTCGAAGCGAACACGGGCAGGAGAGGGGAGGCTCCCTGACGGCTGAGCCCTAACACCCTCCCCGTGCTATTTCTGCCTCATTCTATCTGTTACAGGAGGTTGTACAAGTCGCCCAGATGCAAGGGGGGGAGGCATTGAACGCGGCATTGAATGGACGTGGTCCATTGGAAACACCCAAGTAACATTCTGCCACAATAAGAAATTAAACAAAATCCCAACCGAAAAATCGACTATTGGTAAGAATAAATAATTCATATAAGAAATACAAAAGGCCGGGGGTGCCCGGGTAGCTCAGTTGGTTAAACGTCTGACTTCGGCTCAGGACATGATCTCATGGCTTGTGAGTTTGAGCCCCGCGTCGGGCTCTGTGCTGACAGCTCGGAGCCTGGAGCCTGCTTCGGATTCTGTGTCTCCCTCTCTCTCTGCCCCTCCCCCGCTCTTGCTCTGTCTCTCTCTCTCTCTCTCTCTCTCTCTCTCCCTCAAAAATAAATAACCATTTAAAGAAAAAAAAAAAGAATTACAAATGGCCAACAGACAGCAAAATATAGCCAACCTAACTACTGTTGAAGAAACACGAATTTGAATTTCACCTAATGTCTCCCTACCAGAGGAAGGAAGAGGGCATTGACAGGATTCACAGAGCTCGGTTGGTGTGAAAATTTCTGTCAATCTTCTGGAGGGGCATTCTGATACAATGTATCAAGAATCCCTAAAAATAACGACGCTTTTGAGTCAGCAGTTCCACAGTTGGGATTTTCCAGAAGCTTTTAGTAAGGAAATACTTGTAAAAGTGTACAACGTTATTTCAAATAGTAAAAGACTAAAAGTAGATGAAATGAAGCGTTGCATTGATTTGGTCGGAATACAAGTCAGGAAATGACATCTCAGTGAGTTTGGCATTTAAGCCACTGACCTGGCATCAGAAAATACTTCCCAACCTCCCTGCCTTGTGTCATCCACAGACATTCACTTACTCATCTGTACCACAAATGTATCGAGTGCCGCTCGGGGAACAGTAGTTCCCTGCGCTCCAGCCCCTGCCTTTGGAGTGTTTTCACAGCCTTTGGAGAAAAATAAATACAAATATTAATTACTAAGTCTAACACGATATGAACAGCGCGGATGAATGCGCATTGACAAGCCCGCCTCTTCCATCCAGAAGGCAGCTACAATTAGGTCCAAAAATGAATAAAATCGTACCTAATGCTGGCAAAAATGAAGGCAGACAGGCTCCTGGGGGGAGCATATTAAGTGACGCACCGTCCTTGTCTTCCAATAGAAGCTCGATTAAAGAAATTATTATGTATCCATTAAATGGAGCTCTACATAACTGAATAGGGAATGATGTGAAACCATCGCCATGATATTGCTACACGAAATAAAAAGATTTCTTTTTATTCTATTTATTTGATTTTTAAAAAATTTGTTTATCTTCTAACTGAACAGTTTGGACAGCATGTCCCCAATTGTGTAAAGCGTATAAAAGGGAAACTTTTGGAAATATAAACAACCATTGTGTGGGTCGGAACATCTGGGGAGTGGTCTTTGGAGGGGGAAGAAAGACTCACTGCTTATTTTATGCCCTTGGGCACTGCCATGGACCCAATGTTTGTGTCCCCCACCCCCAAATTCATATGTTGAAATTCTAGCCCCCTCCCAATGTGACGATACTAGGAGGTGGGGCTTTTGGGGGGTGATTAGGTCACAAGGGTGGAGCCCTCGGGAATGGAATTAGTGTCCTTAGGTAAAAGACACCCCAGAGATCCCTCACCCCTTCCGCCAGGGAAGGATGGAGTGAGAACACTGCCGTCTGTGAACCAGGAAGCTGCTTTCTACCGGCCTTAGTCTTGGACTCACAGCCTCCAGAACTATAAGAAATAAATTGTTGTGTAAGCCACTCAGCCTATGGTGTTTTTGTTACAGCAGCCGAAATAAACTAAAACAGGCACCGTGAGAGTTTTTTTGGACTCGGTGTGTGTGTTTTATGAAAAAAACTGTAATAAAATATTTAAAATGTCTCAAAGACAGTGTTTTCACTAGGGCGTCTTAGGTTGCCTTTGAAATTCACTCATGGACTGCTCCGTTTGTTGGTTGATTCATTCAACAATTTGGTGGCAGTCACATCCCAGGTAGGAAGACGCAGAGGACTGGACTCAGAGTCTAGGGGATGACCCACGGGAGCAGGCCCGAACCAGCGGGGGTCTCAAGAGACAGTGACGCCCTGGGTCAGCTGAGTGCATGTTGTGGGGCCGTGGAGGGGGCAGCCGGCAGGTGAGGGGCTACAGGAAGGAGGGGCCATCTGAGATGGGCTTTGAGAGGGTGAGTGAGCTTCTGCCAGGTGAGGAAGGCCAGGGAGGAACTTGGCATCCAACAACACAAACAATTAATGTTTCCAAATCAGCTGACCTATTTGGCAGGGATGGGAAATTTACAAGCCAGAGGGAAGAGAGAAAAGAGGAGAGGCATCCAGATCGGGCAGAACATGGGAGGCATTTTGTAGCTCATCACAGAAGGAACCACACTTTTTCCCCCCCCTCAAAGAGAGCAGAAAGCTTCTCTCGCCATTCCCAGTCACCATGACAACCGAAGACCCTTCTGTTCATAGTGATGGGCTTTGTGTCTTCTGGAGTAGCTCGAGATGCGCGTGAGCCTAGGACATCCAGGTGGGCTCCCGTAAGGATGAACCACACCCTCTTTTAGATGCTGAAACACCTCTCAGTGACACAGTGGCAGACACCTGAGAAGTTCTGGTTGGACCTCTCACCTTTCTGTCATTCGGGGTCCCAGTTAACAGGACTGGCGTACCCATGGCTTGATTCCTGGAGGTGTGACCCTGGGCGAGTCACTTTTCTCTCTCTGAAGAACTAGCATCCCAGGATCAACCAACTCTCAGGATTGGTCCAAAGATTCATGTGACATTGACCTTCCTCTGGTGCCACCCATATGAAGCTCATCATCATCACGTGCCTGAGCTCTGTCCCCCATGCACGTAGGTGAAGGCTGGCCACCCAGGCACCTGTGGACAACAGCCATGTCAAGCCCCACCGTGCTCTTTCTCTCCTGCGTCTTAAGTGTCCTTCAGCCAAGTCCCCTTACTGGTTCCTACAGCCACTGCCTCAGGTCAACGTTCATCATCTCTCCCTTTGGACCAGATCACCAATGATGTGTCTGCTCGGATACTTCCTTCACACAAGGGAAGACGTCAAGCTTTTCTGAAAACACAAATCTGACTATGTCTTTCTCCTGCTTGCCGTCCTTCCGTGGTTCCAAGTTACCCAAAGGGCAATCAGAACTCTTTTGAGGGTACACAAGGACCTTCCTGGCTGGCACCAGTCTACCCCACAGACTCAGTTTTCGACTTTCCAACCCCTGTACTTGGTGCCCAGTAAAAGTGATCACTGATCGGTCCTGAAGCATGCCATGTTTCCTCCTGCCTCCTGCCCTCCGCAGGCTCTTCCCACTGCCTGGCAATATGCCCTTCAATCCCTGCCTTTGTCTGGAAGAGTTACCTCCAGGGTTATGGCCCTTCCGCACCGCCCCGATACCGGCCTCCCGGGCTGGGTTAGGTGGCCCTGGTCTGTGCTCCCATAGCTCTTGGAGCTACCTCAGCCATCACAGTTAGCGCAGCAGCCTGGGCAGCTGAAAGGGCCTGGTTCGGGGAAGGCACTAATCGAATGACGGAATGGATGACCCCACGCCAACCTGGTGTACGAGTGAAAGCCCTTTGCTTCTAGCTCCAGATACAGCAGCCCGTGCCTGGGAGCTTGCATGGCCCGTGGACATGACTGGGGTGTCACCTTCCTCTCTGGGAGCAAGTTTTCCTTCCAAGGCCCTTTCCAGATGTATGGAACATGGGGGGGGGGGGTGGTTAGCATCTTCCCATTATCAGAAGAGAGATTATGTCTGAATACATAGATTTCCCCTATGAGTGGCCATGTTCAAATTAACTTCACAGGGGGGCGCCTGGGTGGCTCAGTCGGTTAAGCATCCAACTTCAGCTCAGGTCACGATCTCACGGTCTGTGAGTCCGTGAGTTCGAGCCCTGCGTCAGGCTCTGGGCTGACGGCTCAGAGCCTGGAGCCTGCTTCCGATTCTGTGTCTCCCTCTCTCTCTGCCCCTCCCCCGTTCATGCTCTGTCTCTGTCTCAAAAATAAATAAACGTTAAAAAAAAAAATTAAAAAAAAAAAATTAACTTCACAGGGCTTCTGTGGACCAGTGGGCCCCAGAACACATCTTGTGAGTTCTGCCTCTGTACCTGTTTTGCTGATGGGGCAACTGACAGCAAGAGACTTCAGGCCCCAGGCCCGCTGGTGGACGGGGCCAATCCTGAGGTCGTCCCAGCATGCCTTGCCCTCTGGGCGCGGCCCGACTCTTCTCTTCTCTCCACGTGGACCTTTACGGATCTCAAAACTCTCAGAGATGGGACTATTGCTCATACTTTCACAGAGGAGGAAACAGACCCAAAGAAGTGCAGCGTCCCAAGGTGAGAAGGGTCCTCAAACTGAGGCCATACACCTGCAGCTGAGACACACACACACACACACACACACACACACACAGCCCATATCCCGAAAAGCAAAGAAACCTATTTCTGGAGACTTTAAAGGGCAAAGACACATGGAGATTGCCGGGATCTTAGAGGCCAGAAGGAAGTACAGAGCAGAAAGCCAGGCAGGAATTACTGAAGGAACATGAAGTAATACATTCCCTAAGTGGTGTTTACATGCCTAAAATTCCACCATGACCCTCCAGAAAGCACTTCTTCTTCCTGACCTACTTATTTCCTTCTAAAAACCGAATGACTCTAAAAGTAAATATCCTGTGCTATCTGGAAGTCAACATCATAGACAGCATGGTCCGCGTCCACATGCAATGTTTAGGAAACACGTGTAATGCTCTATCTTTAATACAAAGGAGGAATCAAAGGAAAACGACTTGTAGCACGCCGATTTGGATCGCACTGTGCAAATACCTGGGCCCGGCCGCACTGAAAAACCATAACAAAGCAGTCAGCTTGCCCACACCTATAAATAAAAAATCACCACGAGCACAATTACAAACACAGACCGACATGGGTGTGTTTGCCAGTGACTCAAAGCGCTTCTGTGGGTGATGTGATTTTCCAAAACAGTGAACAATTCTTGGAAAAACCCCAGAAGCCGACAAAGCACAAACGTCCCTTGATGGGTACGGTAGTTGCATTCTAGAAACTTCAGGGAATGTGAAAACCCTGCAAAACCCCCTCGGGTGTCTATGTAAAAGGGAAGTAGCCTCTGAGCTCAGATCCCTAGAAAACACGATTTTGCTTGCGTGGATGGCCAGCGGGAGATTTTTCAGTCGGGTGGGCTGTGGAGGGATCTGTGTTGTATGGTAAACGAGCCAAGCAGGGAAGGGCAGCGTGCCCAGGGCATGGTACGTGAGCGTGGAGGCAGATAAATAGGATAGTAAATATTATCACTGTCACTTGCATACTTTTTACCATGTGTCAGGGGCTGTTCTAAATGCTTCTGATAGATATATAGATATAGATGATACATATAGATATAGATATAGATATAGATATAGATATAGATATAGATATAGATATATACACATATGTATAAATACACACACACACATATATATATATTTTAAATTTTTTTTAACATTTATTTATTTTTGAGAGACAGAGGCAGAGTATGAGCAGGGGAGGGGCAGAGAGAGAGGGAAACACAGAATCCGAAGCAGGCTTCGGGCTCCGAGCTGTCGGCACAGAGCCCGACACGGGGCTGGATCAAACTCCCAAACCTCAAGATCGTGACCTGAGCCGAAGTCGGACACTCAACTGACTGAGCCACCCAGGTGCCCATATATATATATATATATATATATATATATATATATATATATATATTTTAAGTTTATTTAATTTAAGAGAGAGAGAGGGAGAGAGAATGAGTGGGGGAGGGGCAGAGAGCGAGGGTGAGAGAGAATCCTAAGCAGGCTCTATGCTGTCAGCCCAGAGCCCAACGCAGGGCTCGATCTCACAAACCGTGGAGCCATGATCTGAGCCGAAATCGAGAGTCGGACACATACCCAAATGAGCCACCCAGGCGCCCCTAAACGCTTCTCATAGATTAACTCATTGAACCCTCACAAAAACCCTATGAGGCTGGTCTTACGAACGTACCCATTTTACAAATGAGGAAACTGAGGCACAGGGTGCTCACAGGACTGCCTTGGGGTCACGCCAATGAAAGGTGTTTAGTTAACCACAACAAATGCCCATGAGTCCCCACCATATGCGGGGGGGTGGGGGGAGCCGTGGGGAGCGTGGAAATTCGTCCTGCTCGGGGTCCACGGGACAGAGAGCTAATGCTTCCTGAGCACCTGTTCTGCCGCAGGTTCTGTGCCGGACGGCACAGCAGCAAGTCCTCTCAAAGGCATCTCGGCTCTGTCCCTTCCCTCCACGGGCACTGCCCACCCCAGGCCGGGACTGTCTCTCACGGGGACAGATGCCATGGTCTCCTCACTGACCCGGACATTTCCAACCTCACCGCCACACCTCCACACGGCAGTCAGACGCATCTCCCCACTGCCCCCCACTGCAGACCTCGGGGTCGCTCCTCACCCTGGACGGGGCCCGAGCTCCTGGTCAGCCCTCCTGCCTCCCTCACAAGCCCGCCCAGCCTTCCCCCCCACCAGAACTCCAGCCCCCTGGCCTTCGCCCCGTCCCATCCCACCCGCAGGGGGTGCTTCTGGCCATGGCCGTTCCTTCCTGCCCTTCGGGCAGATCTCAGAGCTGAACCGAGGCCCCTGATGGCGCTAGGGCCGGCCACCCACCCTCCCCTCACTCTGGCTCCCTTCTCGCTCGTCCGGCAGCTCAGTATCACGAAGTCGTGTCACCTGCCTCCTCTGGAGTCCACGGGCCACCGGGGCAAACACTGGTTCTCTAAGGCACCCCGGATTCTCCGTGCGGGTGCACAGCCGGCCTCCACGTAGCCGGCTACACGGGTGAACGAGTGAGTGGGAAATAACAGAGCCCCACATTTGATGCCCACGCAGCTTGTGAGGTGAACGTTATCATGCTGCTCTTGCGAGGGAGCCTGTGACGGCCTCGATGAGTCTACTGCCGCTGGACCCGGACCCAGCCCAGCCCCTGGGTGGTCCTCCAGCCCAGGAAGTGGGGGTGGCTTTCACAGGAGCGGGGGGCACCCACACATGAGGCTGGGCGGCCGGGCGGGGAGGCCTCCGGGGGCTCCGACCTGCACTCCTTCCCAGAGTAGATTCCTCAGGCTTGACTCACCCCCTTCCCAGGAAAACGTGAAGCATCGCCTTGAGAAGGTTCCAGAAGGGCTACTGCGTCCGTGGGCCGTACAGCGGCCCCTGTGGCTCCGCGCATTTGGGAGTCAGCCCCGGGAGAAGCGATGCCTCGTCGCTTGGCTCCCCAGTTAGATGACTTAATAGAACCCCGCTGGTAAATCCCTGTGGGGCCTCATTAGGCCCAGGCCCAAAACCTTGGGCCCGTTGTTTCTTCAGCCAAGACTCGGGGTTTGCCAAATTCCAGCCAGAGGACGACACCCACAAGCCCAGAGCGGAGAGTGAAGTCATCAACTGGGGAGGGAAGCGGGAGACAGGACAGGTAAGCTGGCAGAGAGCGTGGGCTCAGGTGGTCGGCCTCTCAACTCCTCCCACCTGCAGGCAGCCAGACTTCCTTCCGTCCTCGGTTTACCTCACTGGAAAATAGAATGGGCCTGGGCGTGTCCATCACCGGACATGTCCCCGGATTGCTACGCAATTAAAGGAGAGAGCAATGTGAAGCAACCGCCTCTCCCTTAGTCTGAGAGTCTCTCCCACATGAGTGAGACCCTGGGATCTGTCCCCAATGCGGGGACGCCTGTACGCCCAAATCGTGTGGCTGTTCGTTCAAAGAAGGAACCGGCCTGAACCTTGTTCTCCCTCATCTTGGGAAGGCAGCCTGCTCATCCTGGGCTTGGGAAGAGAGCTGCAGTATCACCCCGGGGCCAAGACAATGGTTCGGGGCTGGGAGGCAGGCAAGGGGAGGGAAGGGGGAGGAGGAAGCAGGGCCTGTGCATTTTGCCCGGACTTTATCGCTGGCAGAGTGCTGTGACATTCTGTACCTCGCTTGTGCCTCACAAACAACTCGGGGGCAAAGTAATATTAAGTCCGTTATGCGCTTGAACACACAGAGGCACAGAGAGGTGAGGTGGCCTGTTCCAGGGCGCACAGCTACCAGGACTCAAACCCAGGTCTTCGGATTCCAAGCCCGGGCTCTTCTCTCCTGCTCTGAGCATGTTCCAGAGCATTTGGCGTCGTAACTGGTAGCTGGAGAAGGACTACAGGTGTGGTGAAGACGACACGGGGCTGGATATGGACCCTGACCCAGCTGTCTAAGGCCTTTAGTGACCCTGGTCCAGCCAAACATGAGCCTCCGCTCCCGCCTCTGGAGTGGAAATTATACATACTCTTGCGGTGGCCGTAACAATTAAAAGGCACACACATCTAAACAGGGCTCGGCACTGGGCTTGGCACATACTCGGTGCTGTACCGAAAGCTGCGGTCTTCAAAGAGTGACAGATGGTTCATGCCTCTCAACTTTCTCCCACTGAACACGCAGGAGAGGTGATGACGTCGGTGATGCACTGCTGGGAGGAAATCTCACGTTTGCACAATTCTTATCAAAGGGGCTGTAGCCGCACCCCTGGGTCCCCTCTCAGGATGCAGGTGGAATGAGAACATCATCATTACAAGGTCACCTTGAGTCAACAACACGCCATTCTGGGGCGCCTGGGTGGCTCGGTTGGCTAATCGACTGACTTCGGCTCAGGTCATGATCTCACAGCTTACGGGTTCCAGCCCCGCGTCAGGCTCTGTGCTGACAGCTCAGGGCCTGGAGCCTGCTTCGTATTCTGTGTCTCCCTCTCTCTCTGCCCCTCCCCTGCTCACGCTCTGTCTCTCTCTCTCAAAAATAAATAAACGTTAAAAAAAAAAAATACAACCCACCATCCCCACAGGCTATGTAATAAAGTGGTCCAGTGAGCCAGCCCTAAGACCCAGGCTGCCTGCATTCAAACCCAAGCCCTATTGGTGAGCCTCGCGATGTAGAGAAGCTTCTTTGAACTTTACTCGTCCCTGCTCAGTCAGCTATAAGTGGGGTCATAATCCGACCTACCTCCCAGGGCTGCAGTGAGGATTCCGAAAGGTAGCATGTGTGTTTCGTAAAAGGATTTTTATTATTCCCCCAAAGCAGCAGATATTTTGTACCTTCACAGTTAATAGTGATAGCACTTAAAAAATTTTTTTTAATGTTTATTTATTTTTGAGAGAGAGAGAGACAGAGTACGAGCGGGAGAGGGGCAGAGAGAGAGAGAGAGAGGGATACACAGAATTGGAAGTAGGATCCAGGCTCTGAGCCGTCAGCACAGAGCCTGACTTGGGGCTCGAACTCACGAACTGCAAGATCATGACCTGAAGTCAGACTCTCATCCAACTGAGCCACCCAAGCACCCCAATAGTGATAGCATTTTAGTATGCATGCATTAACAGCCACTCCAGTGCAGAAGGGGTTAGCGATGCGATCCCTTTCAGGTTAAGTTTGGGACCATCTATCTATTTCTGGTCCATAGACTGTGAGCACAGGTGACTGGGTGTCAGTTTCAAGCCCTCATGCTCCCTCCCTTTTCTCACCTACAGCGACCTTGCTGGCCACTGCGCTCCCAGTGGCACAGGTACTACAAGGGGGAGGGCCCCCTGACTCAGATCTGCCTTTGATCTAAGCAAGAAATCACTTATTAGGAGAAGTCCCCGGGACATCGAGGATTTTTGTCATTGCTGCATAGCCTGGCCAAACCCGCCTAATACAGTGAGACGTATCAATCCTGACTCTGGCAAAAGAAATTCCTAGTGGTGAAATCCCAGAACTTGTGAGCGAGATCGTTCGGGTTTGGGTCGTATTGCTCAAGCTGCACTGGACTGTGCAGAAGTAAAACCCCAAAAATCAGTGCTTTAAACCACAAAGTTTTATTTCTTACCTGCCCTGTGTGTCTGGTAGACTGGGTGAGGGTCACAAACTATGTTGTCCTACCTTTCGGGGCTGACAGGACCACCCCATCAGGAGCGTGGCCGCTCACTGTCGCAGGGGGAGTGACCTGCCCCGGCTCTTAAAGCTCCAGCTTGGAAGCCCCACCCACCACTTCCTGGTCGCACCTCATTGGCCAAGCCGGGTCACATGGCCACACCTTGCTTCCAGTGGCCGCGAGTCCTGCTTCTCGAGTACCCTAAGTCTGGCCAGAGAAGGGGAACACCTAGCAGATGACATCAATGAGAGCCTGCAAGTTATAGAAGAGCCACCGTTATCTTGCCTGCTCCCCTCACCTTGACTTGAGCCTTATGCTCAAGCTTCTTTGGACTCATTGCCTCAGTTACCCTAACTCTACAGAGTTCTCTCTGGCTGTCTGAAACCCCATCGGCATCCTCCAGGGAGAAGGCTCTCCCCACACGTTTGCCTCCATTAGCAGACCGAGAACCTCTCAAGGTCAAGGACAGCGTCTTGTTCCCGTTTCCCCACTTCCCAGGCCGGCAGAGCTCCTGAACTATTTCTGAGTGAATGAATTCTTGTTGGGTGTTTGGGCAGAGGCAAGTGCTCCCGGATAGCCAGTGTCAGCCTCTTCAGACTCCCACCGAGGTCGGGAGCCACGGCAGAGGCAAGGCTTGCTTGCCTCCGAGGGCTGTTTTGACACGTGCTGTTGCAATTTAAGTCATGAGCATGGTAGCAAAAAGCCCAGTGGAAATCACTTCCTGACGATTCAATCTGTTGTTTTTTTTTTAAATTTTTTTTTTAAACGTTTATTTATTTTTGAGACAGAGAGAGACAGAGCATGAACAGGGGAGGGTCAGAGAGAGGGAGACACAGAATCTGAAACAGGCTCCAGGCTCTGAGCTGTCAGCACAGAGCCCGACGCGGGGCTCGAACTCACGGACCACGAGATCATGACCTGAGCCAAAGTCGGACGCTTAACCGACTGAGCCACCCAGGCGCCCCGATTCAATCTGGTTTTAAGCCTTGTCTGGGATCCTGGCCCGGCCACTGGCTCACCACCTGCCGTGGGCAAGTTCTGTCCCCTGTCCCGGACGTGGGTATGTCCGGGAGCGGGGAGGGAAGGACCCGCTCAGCTTCCAGGTTGCAGGAGCCCATGTGGCCCAGCCTCCTGCCCAAAGAACCCTGGGCCTCCAGCTGCTTCGGAGATGCACGAAGCCTATGGGTATTCACTCTCAGAACGTCATGCTGTGGGTGTTCACTCTCAGAACTCCTTCATGCACGACGTCTGCTCACCCAGGGCCCCCGGGGCTCGAGTAGCCCCGTGATATGTCAGACCTGATCTAAGCCTCTGCTCTCTCGGTGGGCTTTTGTGGTTTCTGGAGAAGCCAGGGGAGCTGGGGCTGCTGGGGCTTCAGTGAGCGCCCAGAGCAGGGCCACGTCTCCCAGGACCAGAGCACATCCCCCTGTTTCGTCCCACCTCCCTGGGCCACCTCCCTCCCCGCCACCCCGCCTGTCCCTGAAGACACTTTGCTCCAAGTAGCAGAGGGCTGTGACTATAGCTTTACTCGGCCTGTTTTGTCTCTTTTTGCTGTGGAGGAGTCATTCGTATGCAAAATATGTACTGAGCGTCCCCTATGTTCCAGGCACTGTTTTACGCACAGAGGACACGGTAGTGACAAAGACAGCTGGGGTTCCTGTCCTCCCGGCCTTTCAGCCTCCTGTGGAAACCAGGCAACAGACGAGCTAGCGGAAACACCTTCTTCCATCAGTGCTGACCGCCACGGAGCAAACGGGAAACAGGTTCGTGTGACAGAGGAGAATGTAGTGTGGGCATCTTTGGATAGAGGCCATCTGGGAAGCCCTGCTATGTGGCTCAGAGTTGAACTGAGATCTGGATGGCATCAGTGCCCTGGCTGAGGAAGGCGGGCACGCCCAAGGTGTGCCCCTTGGGCAGGGGATTTGTAGGGAAAGAGAAAAAATTAACACGGGTTGAGAATGTATCACGTGCCAGGTTTTTAACATACAGTGTTTTACTTAATCCTCCTAAGACATTAATGAGGTAGGATGGTTTATGTCTATTCTAAAGATGGGAAAACTGAGGCTTAGGGGAGGAAGTGACTTGCCAGAAGTCACTCAGCGGGGAAGTGGGACTCAGGATGTGAACTCAGTCCCTGTGGTAGCGCATAGAGGTCTCAGTCGTTGGGGCCTTAACGTTGCTTTGTGTATCAGATTACTTTATTCCACTGACAATCTGGACTTGTGTCTGTTGCCCTGTGCACTGTTGGGTGTTTAAAAGCATCGCTGGCTTCTACTAGAGATACCGGTAGAATCAGATACATCTCTTTAGTTGGAAAGACTGAAAATGTCTTCGGACATTGCAAAATGTCCCCTGGAGGCCAAATCACCCCAGTTCGGAGCCACTGGCCCAGAGCTTCCATGACTGTATCTTGGGGAAGACATTTCTAACCTGTGGAAGGTGAAGGGCTACGCCCTGTCTCGACAGGCCACCTACAACAGGCTGAGCTCTCCAGATTAGCTCAGACCTTTCCTTCTTTTCCAGAAAGATGTAACCAGTCGCCCACGGGACATCTCCAAGACCATGTACCCCACGTACCGCAACTTGCTTGAAACCAGGTTCAGAATCTCTCTGTCAACCCCCCTAGTGTGTCCCGTCTCTGCGAATAGCTTCTCCAGGCTTAGATTTGCTCAAGCCGGAAACTTAGGCATCGTCCTCACTCCTCCCTCTTTCTCGTCCACCTCAGGCAGCCAACTGAATCGTGTCGATTCTGTCTCGGAGCCGTCCGCTCTCCTCGGTTCCTATTGGGACCACTGGCTCAGTTATGCATACCGTGCCCTGCATAGGGCACTTTGAATCTTCCAATATTCCTAAGGAAAGAGCTCTCAGGACCAAACAAGACAAAAGACTAGAAATCCAAAACTGGGCAAAAGATACCAATAGAAAGTTTTTAGTACAAAATACAGACCGCTCTCAAACACATGAAGAAGGCGCATAGCTTGACACAACATAAAAGATGATCAAATCAAACAGTACTGAGGGACCACTTCTCACCTATCAGATTGGTTTTAAAAATTAAATATTAACAACACGTTCTGTTGGTGACACTGGGCGGAAACTGGATTATTGCTGGTGAGACTGTAAATCGGTACAAGTTTATGGAGGGCAGTTTGGCAATACTAGGAAAGTTATAAAAGCTTTTACCCTTTGAACCAGCAATCCCACTTTGGGGGATTTTACCCAACTGGAAATCTTGCTCAGTTACCAAGTGACACGCGATATTGCAGCATTGTTTGTGGTGAAAAGCTGGAAACATACCTAGTATCTATCACGTGAACACTAATCAGATTCTCTAGTGATCCATTCAGTGGAATGCACGTAATGTCAAAAAAACACTAAGATATTCTTTATGTGTTATGAGTGTCAGGGACTATTGTTACTTGAAATAAACACGGTGCAAGGTGATGTAAACAACGTGCTAATTTTCACACAATAGAAGCAGGGGTGATGATCAGGGAGGGGGAGCCCGGCTGGCTCAGTGGGTAGAGCATGCAACTCTTGATCTCAAGGCTGGGAGTTCAAACCCCACATTGGGTGTGGAGCCTGCTTAAAAAAAAAAAAAAAAAAAAAAAAAATCATGATTACAAAAATAAACTTCTTCCGCGAAGTGGGGTGATAATCGTAGATGTTCATATAGGAGTGTGTTTTCTCCGGGAAACTCAGAACGGATATACACAAAAGTAAGATAAATGGTTTTTTATGGTGGGCGGGGCGGGGGTGGGGGTTGGGAGCACAATGGAGAGACAGGAGTGGGAATAAGAAATTTTCACGCGTACTGCTTTATATCGCTTATTTGTTAAGCTATTAGAATATATTCCTTATCCAAGTTGACTTAACGTTGAAACATTAGCAAAATTAGCACAAAAGCGGTACAAAGGAGAGGGAACCTAAGTGAGAGGGGAGAGAAGGCTCCTGAACCCCCGTGATGAACCCACTCAGGCCCCTTGGGTTCTTGGCCCACAGGCAAGGAGCTGGTGGAGATAATGCAGGGTTTAAAGCTCCCGGTTCTGCTAGAACAAACAACCCCAGACCATCCAGGCAGCCCTGAGTCAGCACCCAGCCCTGTCTCTGCATGCGAAGAAATGACTACAGATGAGTCCGGGAAGAACGTGTTCCTACCCCAAGCTGACCTGTGTGGGCCAAAACACAGGTGTTTCCCAACCACCGGAGGAACCACACAACTGTCCGTGGTGGAAGCCAAGGCTGGGTCCCAGAGTCAATGCCAAATGGGGGCCGAGGATGTTGCCTGGATAACTCAGCAAGGGCAGAGGAGAAAGAAAGCTTCTGTAATTGTCAGCCTCATGGGATCACAGTGTGGCTGAATGGAAGATTCCAGCTCTGTCTCTTAACAGTCACTGAAAGGTCCTGATAAGTCGCTTTTACTCTCAGAAATCAGTTTCCCCAACCTGTAGGATGGGTATACTTGTGCCTAGCTTGCGAGATTGTTGGGAGGTCAGAAACAAGGTGTGTCAAGAGCTTAGTCTTCTGTGCTAAGTTCTGGGTAACTTAACACAGGATCTTTCAACATGGAACTTTCAGCTCTACCTGGAGGAGACCTATGCCCTCAGAGAGAGGGCTCTGAGATAGTACCTAGCTATTCACTAGCTTTACTGGGTTTAACCAAGGAACCAGCTCAGGGATGACAAATGCCCTAACCG
Source organism: Panthera pardus (assembly GCF_024362965.1). Taxonomy (NCBI): domain Eukaryota; kingdom Metazoa; phylum Chordata; class Mammalia; order Carnivora; family Felidae; genus Panthera; species Panthera pardus. The sequence goes on along the minus strand of NW_026527002.1, from coordinate 74,021,582 downwards.
TGTGTATATGCTCCCATTTTTGTTCTTTGCCCAGGGCAGACATCACTAGTTGTTATGAAGGCCAGACATCACTAGTCGATATGACACAGAGAATTCTCAATACAATATACTCCAGGTGGCCATTTCTCATCCACCACCAGGCGGGAGAGATGAAATCCATTTATCCACTCCAGACTGGTCTTCAACGCCCCATTACAATTTTGCCCACGGTATCGCTGATTCCATGAGAAAGTAAAAAAAAAAATTTAATGTTTATTCATTTTTGAGAGACAGAGAGAGACAGAGCATAAGCAGGGGAGGGGCAGAGAGAGAGGGAGACACAGAATCCAAAGCAGGCTCCAGGCTCTTAGCAGACTTTGAGGTCAGTATTAGTATTCCTATTATTAGGGATAATTTGTCACCTATTATACAGGTGACAAAACTAAGGCTCAGAGAGTTAAAATGGCTGCTTCTCCAAGGTCCCTGAACTGGTAAGCTGATTGAAGGAATTTCTTGCCTGTTTAAATAACTGGTAGGTGGCAGGACAGACCCCTCCAAACTAAACCTGTCTGGGTCAGACTTCTGCCCCATGATCAATGACCCAGGTTTCTTCTCTCATTGTTGTTACATTTCATTCCGAAGTTTACCTCATGGTCCATCGTGGCTGCTGGAGCCCCAACCGTTGCATCTCATTCTTGCCATCATTAACAAGGAGGCAAATTTATTTGTGCATCCTTCCTCCCTTTAAGCATATTTCTTAGATTTCAGCTACTTCTACTTCGAACTTAGTATTGTCCAAAGCTTAGTCACTTACAAGGGAAACTGGAAAATATATTTATTTGGGCTGGTTTTGTGTTAAAATCTGGTGTCTTATTATGGAGAGTGAAGGGGAAAATGAATAGAACCCATTGTTTCTTGGGTGATTTGGGGCTAAAACAAGGGCTTGGGCTGGGCATTAGTTTATTCATTGTTCATTCATTCATTCATTCATTCTTCAAACAAGTATGTGGGAAAGGTCTACTTTGCGCTCATCTGCTTTTCCATTCTGGGGGTTCAGGGAGACGAAGACACAATCCCTACCCGCCTAGGTTCACACTCCAGCTGGGTATCCTGGTTCCAATCAGAATACGTTTTGTGGCTTCAATGAATCGTATTCCTTCTCTGAGCCTCGGTGTTTTTGGCTGTAGAATTGTCGGAGCCCATAACTGACGCCGATCCCCCAGTTACAAAACTCTCTGGCAGGGTGTGTCCAAGGGGGAGGGGAAAAGAAGACCCGCAAAGAACTTGGCCTCCGTTTTCTCCTCTTGGAGATAACACTCACTCACTTGCAGCGTTATTGTCAGCGTCGGACGGACCCTGGGGGAAAGACCCAGCAAGGTGCCTGGGGGAGAGGAGAATCTTTTCTTCTGGCCCCATGTCCGTTGCTCTGCTCCGGGGCAGGGGAGACTCCTGGCCACGGAAGGAGATCCTTTTGGAGTTTGAGAGCTCCCAGAGAATGTAGGGTTCCCAGGGTTTAGAGAGCCGTGAGGCGGGGCTGGACTTGGGAGACACCAACCATCGCTCCCTGTCACCCCCTGCAGGTGTCCCCTGCTCCGGGACTCCTCCGGCCTCGTCTCTGTCAGTCACTGTGGCAATTCTCTGTGAGCTGCAGGAGCTTGGAGCCACCAGCCTGGGTTCAAATCCTGGGTCCGCCTCTGTGTCCCCCTCGAATTCATATGTTGAAGTCCTAACCCCCAGGACCTCAAAGTTGACTGGAGACCGTCACTTTCAAGAAGGAGTTCAGTTAAATGAGGTCATTAGGGCGGGCCCTAATCCATTGTGACTGTGTCCTTGTAAGAAGAGATTAGGACAGAGTCACACAGGGCCGGGAGGGGGGAGACCCTGTGAGGACACAGGGAGAAGGTGGCATCTACAAGCCAAGGAGAGTGACCGCGGAAGAAACCAGCCCTGCTGATACCTTGACCAGGGACTTCCAGCTTCTGGAATGGTGAAGAAATACACTTCTGTAGGGTAAGCCCCGAGTCTGTGGCACTTTTGCGAGGCAGCCCTAGCAGACTCATCCAAGCCGTGGGACACTTTTTTCACTTAAATTCTCTGTGCCCAGGGGCACCTGGGTGGCTCAGTCAGTTGAGCATCTGACTTCTGCTCACGTCACGATCTCCCGGTTCGTGACTACGAGCTCTGCATCGGACTGGCTGCTGTCAACGCAGGGTCCCCTGGGGGTCCTGTGTCCCCCTCTCTCCGCCCCTCCCGCGCTGGCGCTCTCTCAAGAATAAAAACGCACATTAAAAAAAAAAGTTCTCTGCGCCCATTTTCCTCATTTATAAAATGGGAATCACAAAAGTATCTCCCACGTAAGAATGTTCGGAGGCTTCCAATATAGAAAGCACTTAGGACAGGACCCGCGCGGAATCAGCACGCAGTGAGTGGGATCGCGATGATTACTACCCATCTACCTGCCCGACCAGAGGTCAAGGGCAGGGTTTCCTCATCAGTTCCTGGACCTTCCAGCACTCAGTGAAACAGCGGAACACTTTGCTCATAGTAGGCAATATTGTGGGACAAGTGGGTGAACGAATGGATGGATGGATGGATGAATGAATCATCAGTCAATCAAGCAAGGCTGTTTCAAATGTTTCTTGGAAGAAGATTAACGTGCCAGAAAACTATGAGGTCAGCTGACACCTCTCTAATACCTAGTGAGAAACGCTCAAAGACAAAGTGAGTGCCCAAGTGTGAAAAGAGGGGCTTTCTTTACTCGTGGGGAGGAGGGGCAGTGGCGGGCACAGTCACCACCTCCCAGCAGGGGAGAGCACCTGGGCCCTGGCCAGAGGCTTACCTGCATCTTGGGAGGCTGACGCAGCGAGCGTGGGGGACGCAGCGGACGAGGAGGACGTGACCGAGCACGCAGGCAAGCATGGGCAGGGTTGAGATGTCAGAGAAGCAGTGAGATGGGGCTCCGGCTGGGCTGAGTGATACCCGCACCCGTGCTGTGCACCCAGAAGGGCTTGTCTACCCCAAATACCCCACGTACATCGGCCTTTCTCCTCCTCTTTGGTCTGTTGAGTTTCGGCTTCCCCTCCCTTCCCCTCCCCTCCCCACTTTCTGGTCAATGATCTCTCAGCTCTCCTAGCTGTCACCCCAAAGCCTGTTCTGTGAACCTAAGAAAGCAACGGAGAAATCTGGGATCACTACAGAGAGTTCTCTGGCTCTAAAACCCGTATGATTCTGCCCAGAGCTGGAGGTTGTAATCAGCAAAGATTTCCTGGAAATGATGAGGTTGAAACCCAGTTATGTTGGAGATCAAAGCCAGACGCCCCAAGCCAGCCTGCCTTCTGGCAACATATCCATCCGTCCATCTTGTCAACATTTATCAGGCACCTACTGTGTGCCAGCCGGGGGTATGCCAGTGACCAGGAGATTTTTCTCAAAGAGCTAGCTAGCACCCAAAGAGAAGAGACAAAACTGCAATAGAAAACGAGGCCTCTCGGGGCGCCTGGGTGGCTCAGTCGGTTAAGCATCCGACTTCGGCTCAGGTCCTCCCAGTTCGTGGGTTGGAGACCCGCGTTGGGCTCTGTGCTGACAGCTCAGAGCCTAGAACCTGCTTCTGATTCTGTGTCTCCCTCTCTCTCTGCCCCTCCCCTACTCGTGCTCTGTCTCTCTCTCTCTCCCCAAAATAAATAAACATTAGAAAAAGAAAATGAGGCTTCTTTTTTTTTTTATTTACTTTTATTATTAAGTAATCTCTATGCCCAGTGTGGGGCTCGAACTCATGACCCCAAAATCAAGAGTTGCACGCTCTACTGACTGAGACAGGAAAAAAGAAAAAGAAAATGAGGTCTCAGCGGGAGGTGAGCATCCTACGTCCTTCCTCGGGGTGCATAGTGAAAGCTTCACCTCAAAAGAGCATCCTGGAAGGCCTCAGAAGTGACCCACAGAGGTGCCTCCAAGAATAAGGTGGCCACAAAATCCCCATGAACTGGAATACTAGAAATCGTTCGAGCTGTCCCTGAAAACTGGTAGAGTGGACAAAGTTTGCTTCCCGACGCTCCCTGGGGAACTGCCCTGTGCTCATTGGCACCATCTGCTAGAACTTTCTGTCATGCTGGAGTTCCATCATGTGTGCTGGCGAGAGGACAGTGGCCACTGGGCATGTGGGGCTACCAAGACCTTGAAATATGACGACTTTTAAATGTCATCGCATTGGAATTAGTTTACAAGTAGCCGCCCGTGGCTCCTGGCTATGGCGTGAGTGCAGGTCCGGGCATTCGGGAGGCCGCCCCCCTAGACCTGCCTCCACTGTTTTCTGGCGCTCTCTCCGGGACCCTCTGGAGAGGGTGGGTGAGGATACCGTGGCCCCTCTTCTGCCTCAGGACACAGGGTCAAGGGTCCTGCTGCTAATGGAACCCCAGGTCCTGCCCCCACCCCTGACAGAGGGGTCTTCCTTTCCCCCCTTTCCAGCTTCTCCCCTTCCCTCTGGTATTCTTGGAACAAAATCTTTCTTAGTTCAGCCATTCCCCAGGCAAACGCCTGCAAGGTCCGTGTCTTGCGTTGAGCCCAGTCATCTTACCTCCGGATGGAGAGGGCTCAAAGGGGCCAAGGTTCTTCCCTGGAGCCCTGCGGCAAAAATAAAGAGGAGAATCCCACTATTTAATACCGCAATAAATCATACCTCCTCATACGACTGTCACGCCCCACAGTGGAGAAAAGGGTGAGAGGCCAGGAAAAGACAAGCGCGTCCAAGGGAACAAACAGCATGTGCAAAGGGACAGAGGCAGTCCAGCCCTCCAGCGGCCAGAGTGCACCGTGGGAGCCTCAGAGTGACTGATCCTAACAGTGGGTCGCTGCGGGTCTGCAGCCCTCCCCACAGCTCAGATGTCACGCCCATCTCAAGGTGAGGTTCTAAGAGGTTAGACAATCTAGCCAAGGTCTCCCAGGATATAAACCCAGGTCTCCTTGACTAGCAGCTTCAGTTCCTGCAGACGGCCTGGGAGGAGATGATGTAAATGAGGAGCAAGGAGGGAAGTGAGACGGCAACTTGCCTTGCGCCTGGGGTGCCCCAGAGGTGGGAGGCCAAGCCCCCAGCCGGGCGCTGAGTCAAGGGAACCGGCCTAGAATCTGAATCATGCAGGTGACTCCAGAAACCAAGAGACCGAGCTGGCCTGGCACCCCAAAACGCCAGCCTGTGGCCGAACATGCACACCTTCCCGGGCTCCTATTAATAATCAGCCACAGGAAGCCTCCCTTGGTCACTCACCTAATGATTAAACCCATTATCACCGCTTCAGACAGCTCAGCCTCACTGCCCCTGGCGGTGGGGGAGGGGTGGCCAGGGAGGAGGTGATCTCATCAGCGAGGCCCTTTTCCCTTTCAGCAGAGGAGGTGTGGTTGCGGTAAGACTGGATTCAGAGTCACAAGACGAGGACAGAGAGCCAGGTGCATTGTCTCTGGTTGTCTGGGTCCCTCTGGCTAGAGTGTTAGCTCCAAGCTGCTCCCCAGCGACATCACATAAAAATGTGTGCAGAGCCCCTTGGCTTTAGAAGGCACTTGGTGGTTTAGGAGAAGAATGTGGGTTTGGGGGCCATCCAGACACGGTGGTGAGGAACATACTTGGGAGCTAGACCGCCCCGATTTGGTTTCCAGCCCTACCCCTTACTCGCTGGGCGTCTTGGGCAAATGACTCCATATGTTTCCTGCCTTGGTTTTTCCACTTATAAAGCAGGGATGGTAAAAACAGTACCCTACGTCTTGGAGATGTGGCGAAGGTTAACATTATTACACGCAAACGCTTTCCAACAGCCCCCGGTACCTTTGTGCTAAATCGGTATTTGCTATGCTTGCTAGAAATATTATACGAAACGTTGTCCCATCCATGCAACGGGATAGATATTATACGTTGTTGGGAACAATCTCCTTGCCTCGTGGATGCTGGGGATAGCGGTGAGGGTTCCCATGGGGTGGTCGTGTTCCCTGTCTTGGCCCAGGTGGGTGCTGTATATTCTCGGACGTTCATTTTATAATTATTCCACTATCCTGCACGCGTAACGTTCGATGCATTTTCTGTTTCAGACAGGCTGTATTTTATGATAAGAAAGTAGAAAAGAAAGGTGTGGGCAGACTTTTTTTTCAAACGCGAAGACGTTCATCATAAACGGTTATGTGAAAAAGGCAGGTTATAACAAAGTCAATAGTTATTTTTACAGGCTGTCATCCAAATACCTGCTTACAATTAAATGCTATCATGAACTTTTAATACATATTTACCCATACATGCAAACATACATATCCACAGAAAAATTTCTGCGGCAAGAAGCACCAAAATGCTAACAGAGATTATTACTGAGTGTGGGGTTATTTTAATTTTTTGTGATTTCTGTTGGTGTTGTATGTATTCAGTGCCTATCTGAATTTTTTTTTTTTTTTTTTTTTTTTTTTTTGAGAGAGAGCGAGCAGGAGTGAGGAAGAAGGGCAGAGGGAAAAAGAGAGAATCTTCAGCAGGCTTCATGTTCAGCACAGAACCCAACACCTGGCTGGTTCCCACCGCCCTGGGATCACGACCCGAGATGAAATCAAGAGTCGGATGCTCAACTAACTGAGCGCCCCAGGCGCCCCCATGCTTATCTGAATTTTCTGATAGCTCTACATGGAACATTTATTTTTGAATCGTTTTTGTTGTTGTTATGGGAGCAACCAAGTCTGTAGCATTTCCTAGTTTACGACGTGCTCAGGATTAAAGCGTGGTCTACATGCTCATGTGCTAAAAGTGAACTCATTGTCTACCCGGACAAGTACACATTTAGTCTCCATATAAACTGGGGACGGCCTGTTTGTTTTAAGGAAGACTGGGTGACTCTGAATGCACCTCGGCCCCAGACGTGGCTCTGGGGGCTCCGGCTTCACCTGGCTGGCTGGTGGGACCGTGACAGTCACCTCTTCTCTTCTCCTGCCACTCCTTGACGGTGCTTCCTCCTCCTCAGAGACAGCCTGCTCGTGTCACTAGCTCTCTGTCCAGCAATGACTGTGTCATTAGTCAAATCTGGGCCTCAGCTTCCTCATCTGTGAAATGGGCACCGACGTCGCCCACTGGTCAGGTCGTGGGTGGGCGTGGGTGGGACCTTCCCTCTGAAAGGTCCCATGGGCTCCATCCTTATAAGAGTATTAAGTACAAACCCACCCACCTGCTCAGGTGAACTTTGACCCTCCCCAGATTGTGTAAGGGCATATTGGTTTCCCCCCTACCTTCCCCCCCTTCTTTGCATTCCTGATTCGGGTCCCAGGTGACGGTGGGAGGGGACCAGCAGTCAGGAGCCAGTGGGGAGACTTAGGCTGGCTCAGGCTTAACTTCTTGTTCACTCAGAACATCAGTCAATGAGCACCTGTAAAGGTAAGGGGATGCATCCTTGGGGGGGGGGGGTGGGTGAGGAAGCAGAGTAATGTTTTGAAAGTCCAAAGGAGCGTACAAAACCTGGAAGAGTGATGGTAGTTTTGAACTGTCTGCACTTAACGTTCCAATCTCCTTCCTCCCTCCTTCCTTACATTCAGTCAGCAAATGTCCCTTAAGTCTCGCCTGCCCTGTGTAAGTCGGCGTGTTCCCAGCATAGAGGGACCGTGGCCCCTGGGGACTCACAGGCAGGATCCCAGCTGTGTGAAGGTACCTGGCGTGACCGGCCGGGGCAAGCGGGCAGGTTTGACTGGAAGGTGCAGTTGTTGCTGTAGGTGGTGGTGAAGGTAGATGGTCAGGCCAGGGAGGGGGGTGGAGGGCAAAGGGCCGGCAATTTTCGGATGAGCGGCCGCCAAGCATACATTCAGGCTCCTCAGAGCCCCCGTGACCTCTCAGAGAAAATGAGGGAAATCTCCCAAGGCTCTGTCCTCCTTAGAGATAAGGAATTCTCCAGCTAACTGACCTACATTTACTTGATAACCTCCTGATTGAATCTACAAAGGACCTGCCTTCAGACAAAGCCAACTTGGAGTGAAACTTATCTGAGAGCTACTGAGAGCTGGAGAGGCAGGGGCCTGGTGACCTCAGGCCCTGGTTCAAGCTGTGCCTGAAGCCAGCATCCTCTGGACTTCACAGCTGTATGAGCCCAGAGATACACCCTTCTTTTTTTGCTTAAGCCATTTGAAATCGTTTATGCCACATCCACATTAAAGAATTATAACCAACAGGGGCGCCCGGGTAGCTCAATCCGTTAAGGGTCCAACTCTTGGTTTCAGCTCAGGTCATGATCTCCTAGGTTCATGAATTCGAGCCCCACATCGGGCTCTGACAATGTGGAGCTTGCTTGGGAGTCTCTCTCTCCCTCTCTCTCTGCCCCTCCCCTGTTTGCTCTCTCTCCCTCTCTCTCAAAAATAAATAAAGCTAAAAAAAAAAAAAAAGAATTCTAACTAACAAAAAGAAAGGATAACATGCAATCTCCGGGGATCAGAAGGTGGCAAGGTCATGGTCACCCATGCCTCATCTAATGGCTGCCTGCTTCAATATCCCTTTTCCAGAAAGGCTTTTCCAGACCTTTCAGAGTAGGTTAGAATCTTGGGTCACTGAGTCTTCTAAGACTCTCTATTTTTTTTTTAATTTTTTAAGTTTATTTATTTTTTAGAGAGAGAGAGAGAGAGCGTGAGCAGGGGAGGGGCAGAGAGAGAGGGAGACCCAGAATCAGAAACAGGCTCCAGGCTCCCAGCTGTCAGCACAGAGCCCGACGCGGGGCTCGAACTCACAAACCGTGAGATCATGACCTGAGCCACAGTCGGACGCTTAACTGACTGAGCCCCCTGGGTGCCCCTGAGACTCTATTCTTACTTAAGGACACTTACAAGTCCATGGGCCTGCCATTGTTGTATTTATCCCTTTGTTCCTGCCCCTCACGCTGGGCCTGAATGGCTTGTGAGTGCTTGACAACTAGGTATTGAATTTGAAAAATGAACTGGTTGGAGATGCAGGAGAGGTTTCCTGGAGGAACTGACATGTGGCATGGCCTTGGAGTCCGGGGGTAGGAGGGGGGGGTGGGGTTTGAGGCAGCTGTGGGGGCTCAGCAGTGACAAACCAGCTCAAAATCCTGGGGGCAGGATCTTTGTTTCTTTTTCTTTTTTCTTTTCTTTTTTAATATGTAATTTATCGTCAAATTGGTTTCCGTTCTTTTTTTCTTTTTTAAAATGTTTATTTTTGAGAGACACAGAGCACCACTGGGGCATGGCAGAGAGAGAGAGAGAAAGAGAAAGAGAGAGAGGGAATCCCGAGCAGGGTCCTCACTGTTGGTGCAGAGCCCGATGCGGGGCTCGAACCCACGAACCAGGATACCGTGACCTTCGCCGAAGTCGGACGCTTAACCCACTGAGCGATCCAGGTGCCCTGGCAGCTTATTGCTTCCCCATGTCCCATATCTACTTGGGGTCAGCCGGGGGCTCTGTTCCATGCTTCCTCCTGCCAAGCCCCAAGGGAAGTCACCTACACTGTCCGGGGTAGTGCTTGTGGCCGAGGCAGGAGAGCAAGGTGAATCCCATGCTGGCTATTAAAGGTCCCATCCTCACTCTTACGTGGATCCTGAGAAACTTAACAGAAGACCATGGGGGAGGGAAAGGAAAAAAAAAAAAAAAAAGGTTAGAGAGGGAGGGAGCCAAAACATAAGAGACTCCTAAAGACTGAGAACAAACTGAGGGTTGATGGGGGGTGGGGGGGAGGGGAAAGTGGGGGAGGGGCATCGAGGAGGGCACCTGTTGGGAGGAGCCCTGGGTGTTGTATGGAAACCAGTTTGACAATAAATTTCACATTTAAAAAATAAATAAATAAATAAATAAATAAATAAAGGTCCCATCCGAAGTGACACAGGTCACTTCCGTTCCCCATCTGTTGACAATGAGAGGCACACCTAACCGCAGGGGAAGACGGGCAGGAAGCAGGAGAGCTGAAATGGTGGGGTGGGGTGGGGTGGAGAGCACCCCTAGTGTTTCCCCCCAATGAATGGAGTCTCCATAGGGGAAGGGGGTGTGTTGGGGGGGCTTTCTAGAAGGAGAAACATTGTGGGCCAAGGTTCAGAGGTGAGGACGTTGGGGGGAAGCAGTGAGTTACCCAGTGCCTGGGGGAGGGAGAGGAAAGTCCGGGCGTGTGCAGGGGCATGGGCACAGCCACTCCAGGAGGGGGTGGGTGGTGAACTTGGCCGGCAGCAGGAGCAGTGGAAGGTTTAATTAGGCAGGACCTGTGATTAGGCTGCTCAGGATAAAGCCAAGCAGAGGCTGAAGGGAATCGGAGAGGGCCGATGACACCAGGGCGGCTGGCGGAAAGCCGGGCGGGAGCCCCTCGGAGACCCCCCGAGAGCAGCACCCTCGGGCCCGACCCGAGCAGGCCAGGGCGTGGGTCTTTCTGCAAATACGCTACAAATATTAAGTACACACTAACCGTGTGCTGGGTTGAATCCCGTCCCCCCAAAATTCATTTCCTCTGAGAACCTCAGAATGTGACCTTATTGAGAAATGAGGTCTTTGCAGATGCAATTAGTTAGGGTAAGATGAGGTCATACCGGATTAGGGTGGGCCCTTAATTCAATCTCACTGGTGCCCTTATTAGAAGAGAGGAGCTAGAGACAGAGACACCCAGGGAGAAGGCCATGTCATGACAGAGGCAGGGATCGGAGGGACATGGCCACAAGCCAGGAGACATCAAGGGGTGCCAGCAGGCACCAGAAGCTGGGAGCATCATGTGCAAGGCAGGATTCTTCCCCAGAGCCTTCAGAGGGAGCAGGGCTCTGCTGCCCCCTTGTTTTTGCACGTCGGGCCTCTAGAGCTGTGAGATAATGCATTTCGGCTGGTTTAAGCCACCCAGTTCGTGGTAATTCGTTACAGCAGCTTTGACAAACTCTTACGAACCAGGAGTGAAGAGAAATTGATTTTCCATGGGCCCAACCTCGCGCATCTCTTTGCTTATGTTCAGAGTACAGGATCATTTCGTGCCCTGAGCACAGGCTTACATCCAGCCTCGCATGGAATTGTTCTCCAGCCGTTTTTCCCATGGCCCACCGCGGGATGTTGCGGGGGCAGACCTGCTCTCAGAGCACTGGGAGAATTTACAGAGGTCCACGCATGGGCTCCGAAAGCAAGTCGACAGATCCCTGCCCCTCCCGACAAAATCTGAGCCAGGCTGCACGAAGTAGGGAGAATCCAGAGAGAAGGACTCGCGTCCCCCCACTTACTCCACCAGTATCTGCCCGATTTCCGTATGAATCGGGCACCATGCAAGATGCCAGGGGTGACGGTGGCGATGATGGAGTCTGCTAACAGTTTATCAAGAGCTTTTTACCTGCCAGACACTGTTCTAGGCACTTTACATGTGTTAACTCCTATATTGCGGATTGTTTGGTTTTTTGTTATTTTATTTTATTTTATTTTATTTTATTTTATTTTATTTTATTTTATTTTATTTTATTTTATTTCTTTAGAGAACGAGCCACAGTGAGCAGAGGAGGGGCAGAGAGAGAGAGACTCTGGGAGAGGGAGAGAAAGAACATTTAGCAGGCTTCACGCTCAGCACGGAGGCTGACATGGTCAGGCTTGATCTCAAGACTCTGAGATCATGACCTGAGCCAAAATCAAGAGTCAGAGAGTCAGATGCTTAACTGATTGAGCCATCCAGGCGCCCCTGTTTGTTTTTTTGTTTTTTCTTTTTTTTCTTTTGATGAGGAGGCTGAGGCAGGAAATCAAAGCACTTGCCCAGGGGTGTAGAGCTTGTGAGTGGTGAGGCCGGGAGGGGGTGGGGAAAGCTATTGTTTTTCCTAACAAGATTTGCAGAACTGTTTGGCCAGGAACTTGATAAATTAAAGCCTTAAAAATAAAGGGAAAGGGACTGAAGGAGGTGGAGGCCTGTGTCTAGACACGTGGTTAGAGTAATTCCATGGAGGAAGCGGGGAGAGGAGTAGGGCTACAGTAACCAGAGGGCAACTGGGATACTAGAAAGGGTCATGAACTGCAGTGAATGTGTACTCCTCGATTAGAATGATCTGGAAGGGAGGGAGATAGGGATTCCGGAGGATGGGGGGGGGGCAGTGCTCTGGAATCCCTATCTCCCTCCTTTCCAGATCATTCTAATCAAGGAGTACACATCCACTACAATTCATGGAGCTGGGGGATGCTGGCTTTTCAGGGACGTTTCCTCATCCCAGCAGGAAAGAAATATGGCACCGCGACGTCAGGCTTATACATTGTGGTGGAAAGGTCTGATGGCTTCTCTCACCCGTTTGTTCTATGTGCACGTGGAGGGGACGGAGGTGCAGGGAGGTGGGGTAACTGCCCAGGTGTCACAGCCCCTATGGGAACCAGGTGCTATTCTCCTGAACTCCAGCTTTCTCTCGGGTCTCTCTCAACCCTGAGTACCATTACCTTCCAAGAAAGAGGGTGGGGAACAGGTGAGCCCTAAGGTCCTTTTCGTCCAGATATTCTGTGATAAAATTGAAGGTGTTGCTAAACAGAAATTTCCAGAGGACATTAGCCCAGAAACTCCAATCTCATCCTGTGACGGATTTGCAGCACACACGCATTTACTAAGCAAATCTAATTCTATTGCTGACCAGCGAGAAAGAGAAATAATTTAAACAGCTCAACTCAATTGCACCCACATTTGGCTCCAAGGGCTTCTGCTGCCTCAGCTGGTCCGGGCTGGGGGATGTGGGGGTGTGGGCGGCTCTGGGCTCCTAGGCGCACTCTTCTACTCCCCTGTGCGTCCGGACTTGAGCCAAAGTCCGTATTTCCTATAGTGTGGCCACCTTGAGGGAGCTGGCTGTGTTGGGTCTATGGGACAGGGAGTGTGGGATCCAGCGGATTTGGACTCTGCAATCATCGCCTTTCAACCTTGTTTTAGAATGCCTCAGCTCTGGGGCACCTGGGTGGCTCAGTCGGTTGAGCGTCCAACTTCGGCTCAGGTCACCATCTCATGGTCGGCGAGTTCGAGCCCCGTGTCGGGCTCTGTGCTGACAGCTCGGAGCCTGGAGCCTGCTTTGGATTCTGTGTCTCCCTCTTTCTCTCTCCTCCCCCGCTCTTCTTCTCTCTATGCCCTTGGTACCTTCCCTCCCCTGTCCCTGAATTTGTTCTCCTGCTCACTGCCTTCTGGAAAGTTGGGGTTCCCATAGAGCAACTTGGGGGCCTCTGGCTGCAGGTCTGGGTTGCTCTGTGTGCACCGTCCCAAAGACTTCCTCACAGGGGCAGGAAGGGGCCTCTCTTGGCCAAACGCCCTCCTTCAGCACACATACTAGTGTTTTAATTTGTTATCCAAGGAGTAGGCAGGCTCCTCCATAGTTTTAAACTTGACTCTGTATCTTTGGCAGGTAACAAACCACAGGTGCTCAATAAATGTTTGTTGAAAGCCAAAACAGAAGGTAAGGGAAAATGGATGCATGTGAGTGGGGTAAAAAGACTGCTAGATCTGGGAAGGTCTTCAAATAGCAGGGTGGCTTCGGAGGAGGCAGATTTTTGTTCACGACCATATCCGCAGGGTCTAAGACTGTGCCTGGGCATAGAAGGGGCTTGATCCGGGTACTGAATGAATGGGCTCAGTGTAGCCTTTTTGTTGCACGGATGGGGAAACAGAGACTCGGTCTCCTACGCCGCGCCCCTGAAGGAAAGGACTTTGCCTTTTCAGTCCTTTTCCCCCGTGGCTGAGCACAGACCCCGGCTCACTGCAGTGGCTCGATAAATATTTGTGGAGTAACAGGAGAAGTAAATGTCAGGGCGTATGGAGGCAGACGGGATGCACAGGGAGCCAGGTCCCTTGGCTCGAACAAAGCACCGGCAGGTGGAGGGAGTGGGTTTATCATCAGCCAGAAGCGATAAGGCGGGGGAAGGAGCCTGGAGCCTGCAAATACAAGTCCTGACAGGGGCCTGGGGACAGTGACAGGGTCTTCCTTTACTTATAAAGTGATGTTCTTCCAGTCCAGTGGTTCTTACCCAGCTGCACCTTAGAACTACCTGGAGAGCTCCCTAACCTTCTGATTAATCTGGTCTAGGACGGGGCCCAGGCAGGCCCCTTTCAAAAATAAGTTCCTCCGGGGGATTCTCATAGGCAGCGAGGGTTGAGAACACGGAGACCATCTTCAAACAGTAACAAGGCACGGGAGAAGGACAGCTAAGGGTGGAAACGGTGCTCGGGGTCAAGTACTGGGAAGCAGAAGAGGAAGAGGTGAGGACCCTCCCAGCCACGGCTCCCAGGGGAGGGGAGAAGGCCAAGGGCGGGAAGCTAGTGGGACTGGTGGGCTTAGAACTGGGGAGGGGCAGAGGCAGGGGCCGCTGGGCTCGCAGATCAGGTGGGATGGGGTGAACCAGACGGATGAGATTCAGCGGGAGCTAGGATTTCAGGGGAGAGACGAGCCAACAGGGGGACATGGAGGGACAGCCGCTGGCAGCTGGTCCAGGGGAAGCCGAGGAGGCAGCCTCGGGAAGGCGGTTAAATGGGGCTCGGAGCTAAGACCTCGAGACTCACTGGGAGGAAGTGGGGAGCAGCCCCACAAGGGATGTCAGGGCGTGGCGCAATGGGACTCGGCGGAAGAAACTCCGAGACACCGCGGGGGCCGTTCGGTCACACGGAGGCACACGGAAATCCACACGCGCAGGCACGAGCGTGCACGTGGCCACGCGCGAGCACACAAACGCTCCCCGCTCCCCCCCCCCCCCCCCACCCCGTGCACACGCGCCCGCGGCACACGCGGAGGCCCTGGCTTTCCGGGCGAGAGAGGCGACCGCCGAGCCGAACCGCAGCCCGGCCCGGGAGGGCCCTCCCCGCCGCGCCCCTACAAAGGCTTGCGCAACAGGCAGCGGTTCTGGCGGGCGCCCGCCGCGCTCTGCCCCAGCCCAGCCGGGCCAGGCTCACTGGCGGGAGCGGGAGGAGCGCCGGGGAGGAGGGAGCGGCGAGGGGTGTGTCCCCGCGGTGTGCGGGCTCGGGAGGGGCGGGGCGGGGCGAGCGCGGGGGCGGGGCCGCGGCGCGTATAAAGTCGCTCTCCGCTCGGGCATAAACAAACCTAGCCCGGCTCGCCGCTCGGACCCCGGAGCGCACGCACAGCCTCACCGCTCTCCTCCGCGCCCGCTGGCCGCCGCGCCTCCAGCCGAGCTCCGGCCTCTCTTGCCTTCCTCCCTGTACCTTGGGTAAGCCCGACACCCTCTTCCTGCGGGGCAGGGAGGCGTCGATCGCCCACGGGTGCCGCCGCAGCCCCTGGACCGCCCTTTGTGGCCCCCGAGCGGCAAGTGCGTGGCGACCCTGCGGCGCGGGGCGCAAGGAAGGGCTTTGGGGCGCGGCCGCCGCTGGAGTGGAGGGGTCGGTTAGCGAAGAGGAGGAAAAGAGATCCCCGCCCACCTTTCCCCAGCCGGGAAAGTGGGATCCTGAGGGTCGGGGACGGCTGGAGAGCCGGCCGGGGAACACCTTGATCGCGCTTCCCAAAGGCACCCCGGAGTCACGGCTGGCGTCGCAGGCCTGAGGGCGCGCTGGAAGGGGAAGCCGGAGGAGGGCCTGGGAGAGTGCGTGTGTGTGTGTGTGTGTGTGTGTGTGCGCGCGCGCGCGCGCGTGTGTGTGTGTTGGGGCGGGGTGTGTCCTCGGAGTGGGGTGTCTGGGGAAGGAGGGCTTGAGCGCGCGTGTGTAGAAAGGAGGCTGGTAGGGACCGCTCGAGCTGAGGCTGGAAAAGGGGCCGTGGGTGTGTCTGGTTTCCAGACTGCGCCCCGAACCGATTTGCATCCGAGGGGCGGGGGCCGATTCCGCCTCGAAGCCAGGGTGGGGTGTGTGCGCGTGTGATGGGAGGGGGAGGGTCCGAGTGTATCTCGACGCGTGCCGTACGCGCGGGAGCCCGGGTCCGCCAGCGCCGCTGGGCCGGGTGCGCACCCCGAGGTGGCCCGGGGTTGGCGCTGTGGCTGCGCGGGAGAGGTGGCCTGCTCCAGAGGGGTCGTGTGGGCAAGTGGCGGCCCAGCGCTGGCCGGGGCCGCGGGTGGCGTCATTTTCGCCTCCGCCCACCTCCCCCGCTCGCCTGGTCTCCCGGCCTCCGGGACCCGCCTCTCCGGCCCTCCGCGGGGAAGAGCAGCTGGAGTTGCTCCGACGTTCCCAGGAGATCCGCGGTCCCTGATCCAGCCTGGGGCCGGGAGGGCAGGGCGTGACGAGCGAGGTGGGCCGGGGGTGGGGTGGGGTGGGGTGGGGGGCGACAAACGAGCCGCCACCTCCGTCGCTTTAGTGACTGAAGCCCGGATTTAGTGGATCCTTTCCTTACCCGCCCCCCGTCGCCCCCGCCCCCCCCCCACCCCGGAATTTTCCCGTCTGTCGCCTCTGCTGTCAGATGTCCCTGTGGGTCAGCGGCAGCACCCGTCTGTGGCTGGGAAGAGGGAGGTGCCTGGCAGCCAGTGGGGGAGGGCCCAGGCTCAGCCCTTCCTCACAGATGTCCTGGCCACTTGGATTTGTCCGCTTCCTTTAAGTTCCTGGGGAAAGATTGAAGACTCAAAGAGAGTTCAGCCCGTGGCCACACTGGACAGCTTTATTCTCTTCCTCGCGTCCATCGGCCACACTTACTGTTCTCAAATGAGCAAGATAGCTAAATACAGACTTGTGTTCTCGCTGTGAAAATGCAGTGTCCCGGCAAACCCTTCAGCCGTGCCTCCTGTACCGAAATTCGGCGTCGGTACTGGCTTTCGCTAACGTGAACTGAAGTAAGCAAGGTACAGAGAGAGCACATCCCAGCACCTGTTTGCAAGGGGTTCACCCATTGCGGGGACAAGTGCAGGGAAAGGGGGGGAAGTGCTGATGTGGCACCTGGCATGGGGGGGGGGGGTGACGAAGAGGTGGAGGTGATCCCGAAGTGGAGGGGGAACTGCCAGAGGGACCCTGCCCTGGTGTAAGGAGTCAAACCTATAAAATGCTCTCACCTGTGACTTCTTAGTTTTGTGGGACTTTGTCCCCCACAAGAGGCTGAGAAGGAAGGCTTTGCCTCCCTCGCCCTGCAACCTGATACCTGGCACTTGAGAGGGGTTCAAATCCATGCACTGAATGAATTGAGTGGCTCCTTCCCTCTGCCCCATTCCCCTCTAGTATCCTGGGTGGGGTCCCAAGCAGGCAATTGACCTTTGGGGTGGCCGTGTTCGATTTGGCTTTGCAGAGAGACCTTGGAGCACCTGTTTGGGGGTCTTCTCTCCCCCAGAGGGAGATCTCCAGGCGCGACATGCAAATTCAGGATTACTAACTGTGGGTCTGCTAATTTGGAATGGAATGAAAAACCCACACAAGTTCCTCATCCAACTTCTGCCCGTTTTACAGATGGAAACTGAGGACCAGAGATAGGGTATGGCTTGTCAAGGCTTAGCCAGAGCTGGAACTTCACCTTCCAGACCCCTCTGGTTGGGACTGAAGGTGGTGAGAGGCGTTCTTGGTCTTGATGTTTGCCCCTCTGCCGTGAGGGGGGAGGAAATCAATAGGATCCTCACTGAGTTTCTGGCGAGGAAACTTTCCGGGCGGAACGTGGTCATCCTTTATTTATTTAGTGTAAATCAGATTGTTCTGGAGAGCTTAGCAGAATCAGACTAGTGAGCAAGGGCTCCCGCTGGATTCTGGCTGCCCCCTCCAGGTTGGACCTTAGATCTGAACAGAGCTGGGGGCTCCTCCCCGCCTCACCAGGCTCACGAAACTTCCTGGCCTGAGCTTGCCTTGGCGTGGATGGGGAAGAAAGATGACATTGTGTTTTCCTGGTGGCCCAAAGCTGCACTTCTTTCTTGGGACCTAACTCTGGAGAATCCCATCCAAGGCGTGACTCAAAGTGGCTGTGCCTCGGGGAAAGGAAGCCAGGATGATGACTCAGCATCTAAGACTCTGGTGGGGAGGAGGCCTGACTCAGGCTGGGAGGGGGTAGAGGGGCAGGGCTCGCCCTCTCTCTCTCTCTCTCTCTCTCTCCCTTTCCCTCCTAGCCCTCCGCTGCATCCCTGCTTTCCCTTTCGTCCCTGGGAGAGTTCTGCCTGAGCTGTATTGGTTCCACTGAGTAGATCAGAGAAATGAGGCTCAGAGAGTTTAAGGGACTTGTTTGCGGCCACCTGGCTGAAAGTGGGAGAGGCAGGCTTTGGACCCAGAGAGCCAGACTCCCAAGCGTCTGTTCTTTTTCACGACAGCATGTTGGGGTGACCGGGAAAAGCTGGAATGAAAGGTCCAGAGATGCAGACAGGAGCTCCCTGCCTCAGTTTCCTCTCCGGTAATGTGGGAATGACAGACAACGTCTAGTGGAGACCTGTAAATGTTAATTGAGTTAATCCACATACACAACTGAGAGGAGTGCCGGGCACGTGGGAACGCCATGTAGGTGTTTGCTGTCGATGATATCCACAAATTACATTTCTCAAGGCATTTCCTTGGCAATCCGTGTCCGGGACTTTTGTCCCAAGCTTACCCATGCCAGTGAACGTGCCTGCACGTGCTGAACTCATGTTTTGCTTCTTGAAGCTCTTCCAAAAAAACCAAAACCAAAAACAAAAACTAAGCTTCTGCAGACTGCATAAAAATGTGATGAGAACCTTGTCTGAAATGCAGATTTCCAGGCCCTGCGAGTTTGGGAGGGGCCAGGAATCTGCACCGTTTCAAAGTCCCCTGCGCTGGATTGGAGGGAGGGCGTAATGAAGGCAGCCAGGGTTGAGGACTTCTGCTCCAGAGCGATGGGCGAGAGGGAAAGGAAAGGAGAGGCCACGTGTCCCCTGCTCCTGTGTTACCAGACCGGGGGGCTCCGTAAACAGCCCTTACCTGGCTAAGGTGCCTTGTGGCTTCAGTGTTCTCACCTCATTCAGTTGAAAGATGGGAGACATTCTTGCCATTTCTCAGGTCAGAAAACTGAGGGTTGGGCAGGCTTCCTGGATTTGTTTCATGCTGCCCTTCCTACCTCCCTGGTCTCAGTCGGGGCCCAGGCCTGCCTGTCTACTTGTTCTTTCTGTTTCCATTTGGAGACCAGAGATGGATGGAAGGCAGCGTCTGCTGCAGAGCTGGAGGTGAGTTTCCCGATACTCTCTTGGCCTCCTCCCACACCAGCCCGGGCTTATTGGAGGTGGGTGCGCGGAGGGACTGGGACACTTTGGGTGCGTGTGGAGCCCAGTTCTCCAGGGTGGGTGTTGTGAGAGATGAGGGAAATCTGGGGGGGTCTGATTTGGCATTACAGAAAGGAACAGATTACAAATTCAGGTCCATGAAGGGACCTTTCTGTGAGCCAATCTTTGCCTTGCCATCTTACATTTACTAAAGACCTGCCCGCCCCCTACCTGCCGGGGCTCTGCCTCTAGGCTTTTCCAGTCTAACAGGGTGTTCTTCCAACTGAGCCCATAGGAGATGAGGCTCATTAGCCGTCTGGGGGGCCTTGAATGGCCTGCTCAGGAGTTCATCTTTTGTTTTATAGTTTTTCTCTCTTAAGTCTGTGGCAACCTCAGTATACGTGGGGATGTTTACACCTGTGTTCAGCTCTGCTTGAAGAGATGGATGGGGGCCCGGACTCCATCCTGCTCCCCATCTAATCCTAGCTTTACTCCCTTGGCTTTGAGAAGATTCTGAGCAGCTCTCTGGGCACCACCCACATGTGTGTTTGAGCAGCCATCTTAAGAGGTACTCAATTCTGCGGACTCCCAGCTGGGAACCCTGGCTTCCTCTCCTCTCTCTTTCTAAGCATGGAACTTGCCTCCTTTTCTCCAGAACGCCCTCCCTGGCTTTCCCCTCCAGGCAGGCTGGCATGCTGGGGTGGTGCCCTCCTTGGATCATTCTGGGCTGAGTCTGCTTACCCTTTTCCTGCAGACTTAGTAGGCACTTAATGTTGATCAGAAGAAGCCCTCCATTTCTTAAGGAAATAACTTGGGCCGTCTTGGTGTAGGAAAGATTGGAAGGCCATCCAGAGTGTAGAAGCAGCGAGACCATTTTGGGGAAGGAGCCTGTCTGTGTGGCCATCATGCCATCTCTGGAACAAAGGGTTTTGTAGGAGGAATCTACATCCTTGCCCTGTGCTGGCATTGGTTCCGTTGGTGTGCGTTCGACAAATTATCTCACGGACCATCCGGTGCAGCTTGTCCCTCAGATTTGCAGAAGAATCCTTGAATCCTACCAGTGTCCTCCTTTGGACTTGCCATTGTTCTGCTTGTCCCCGCAGACGGTCTTCTCTCTACCAAGCAAATTTATCGGGCTGCCAAAATTCTACTGAGAACCTTCAGGATGATCCCCGGGGGTTGTTGCAGAGAGGGGGTGGGTGCCGCTGGATTGCGAACCCCTCCCTCTTCCTACTTTATGTCCTGGACCCTCTGGCTAGTTCTGTGCTCTCGTTGAACCCAGAGAGGGGGTCCCACTTCAGCTCTGGCCCCGGTACCTGCGGAGTCAGTGCAGCAGAGGTTTGCCTTGTTTGGGGAGATTCCTTTTTTGGTTTTGTTTTGTTTTGGTTTTTGTTTTTGTTTTGGTATCAAACGATTCCTTGAATGCCTGCTGAGTTTCGGGCTCCATGCGGAGCAGGAAGGGGCCCTCCAGGAATTCCTAGTCTGGCTCTCTCCTCCGCATGGCACTTGAGCCCTTTTATTGACTTTGAGAACCCTGTTCTCAACTTCTGTTCCCCTAAACTGGAGAGCTCTCTTGAGGGTTCAGGAAGTCCATCCGTGCCGCTTACTAGGTTGATTACGTAAGAAGAGCATGGAGAGTTAAGGCCACCAACTTCTTCACCCTCCCCAGGGCCTTGGGTTTCAAAAGGTCCAGAAAATCTCAAGA
The DNA here is from genome assembly GCF_024362965.1 of Panthera pardus. Lineage (NCBI taxonomy): Eukaryota > Metazoa > Chordata > Mammalia > Carnivora > Felidae > Panthera > Panthera pardus. Next base: position 74,000,896 of record NW_026527002.1, on the reverse strand, counting down.
GGACCCGTGAACTGCCTTGTAGGTTGATATCAAAACCTCTCTGGCAAGAAAGAACGGTATGCCCAGTAAGGCAGCGGTTTCCCAGGCATACCCCAAGGCTGCTTTCCTTGAGGTTAATGCAGGCATGAGTCTGTTCTCTGGAACCTTCGGGAATTGCAGTATTCGGGGAAGATGCTGTGCCTAACAGCAGCAGCACACATTGATTTCCACCCCCCCCGGCCCCCCTTTTAAATTCTGTCCTATAAAGAGCCCAGTGTGCTGGAAAGAACACCACTTTCATGTGGCTTTGAAACCAGGCGTGTTATGGAGGGGACAAAATCTGGGCCAGTTGCTGACATTCCGAATCGATGCAAGCTTGCGAACACTCCCCCCTGGTCGGCCTCTTTCTCTGCTTCACAACAGGCCTCCGGGAGCCCGCTGTCTGCCCGCCCCTGCCCCCCACACTTGCACCCACGTGGAAAGAGTGGGTGCCGGCCTTTAGGAAGTCACGCGGGCCTTTGCTTTGGAGCCTCAGGCTACCCCTCTGTAAGCTGGGGTGACAATATCCACCTTCTGCCAGGGACCTCCATGAGCAACAAATAGAACAGTGGAGCGAACACTGTTTCAAAGTATCGGAATGGCGGAATCAGCAAGGCTCCTGTGGGAGAGCTAAAACGGAAGGCTTTCTGGGGGTGGTGAGGGAGAGTAGGAAGGTCTAGGGCACGGACTCTGTCCAGAGCCCGGGCCACTCATCGGGGCTCGCTGTGGGACTGTGCAGGTGGAGGAGAAGCTCGTGACTCCCTCGGCCAATCCACATAAGAAAAGCCTCCCAGTTCATCCTTAGGACGTCCTGCCTGGACAAAGGGTGGGTGCACAGTATTCCTGCGTATTTAGGCCAAGTTGACTTCAAGGTCAACTTTCCCCTTTAACCTATGCTGGCTTGTTGCTTGGTGACTTGGGGCACATTTCTGAACCTCCCCGTGCCTCAGTTTCCCCATCTGTCAAATGGTGAGCATGATGGTGCTTGGGTCCCGTGAAGTTCAGAGGAAGTATGGACTTTGGCCTCCAGTAAACGCCATAGATGTCATTCTTGGTGTGTCGTGTGGGGTTTCTCTTTGGCCTCCCTGTGGCCACCCTGGCTGGGCTGGGTGCATCCTGGAGGTCCCGGAGTACATCATGGATGTTTCAATGCCGGACACCCCCTTTGCACCATCTTGTGGGAGTTCTGGGGCCCCAGGAGAACTTGCTCAATACTGTGTGTGCGGATGGCTCCCCCTGGGCAGAGAATCAGAGCTGGAGGAGAATCGGAGCTGGAGGGGGGGGCCCAGGTCTTTCAGACAGGGAGAGGTCTGAGGCTAGGAGGACAGGGACTTCCAGGTTCCCCGGGCGGATCCAGACAGGACCGTTTTGTCTCTGTGTAGCACAGGTTCCCACCTGGGTTCCCCTCTCAGACCACATGATGTGTGTAGAGTGCATCCTGCGTATTTTGCAGGTGGGGAAGCCGAGGGCCCCAGAAAGGAATGGATGGATGACTTGGCCAAAGTCACGAGGCCATAGAGAGGCGGGTTTCTGTGCCCTGACTCCTAAGCCAGTGCTCCCGCTGCCCCGTCAAGGCTTTCGAGAGTCACGGGCTCTGTGTGTCCCTTCACTGCCCCCGTGACTGGTTAACAATTCTCTCGAGGCCTCACATTGCCTGACATGGCCTCTGTCTACTGCCCTCCCAGGCCCCCCGGGGTCATGTTCTTCCCTCCTCTGGGCCAATGCCAGTCTTGGCTTCCCTCGGAGCCCACGAGGTCCAACTAATTGCTGACTGTCTTCTGGGTCTATCGAACCGGAAAGGTATTCGCCCAGCTTTCCTTGGGCTGTCGTTACTCATTGACGGACGTTGCTGACGGAGGGGAGACGTCCGTGGTGGTGCATTGGGTCTGATCGCTGGAAACCCACGTGGCACTTGCTGCACTTCCGTGGGGCCCCCCTCCCTGCTGGGCCTGCTCGGGGCCTGACGGGCGAAGAACACACAGGCTGGGTCCCCCCAGATGTCCGCGGGTCTCCGTGGCGACTGGGAAAAGTAAATGCACTGATGAATTAAGCAGCTATCCCCTTGTCCGTGGTGTCAGTTACGCGCGGTCGGCCGAGGTCCAGAAGCAGATGATCTTACCTCTGACAAACGGTTGGAAGGCCAGCAGTAGCCTAACGCTATGTCACCGCGCCTGTGTCACCCCCCCCCCCCCGCCCCCACTCCATCTCTTCCTGGAGGCCTTTTACCACCTTCTGTCATCATAAGAGCAAGGGCAGATGCAGCTCAGTAAGATATTTTGAGAGAGAGTTAGTGCTCACATAGCTTTTGTCCCAGTATATTGTTACAGTTGCTCTATTTTATTACTATTGTTAATTTCTTACCGTGCCCAGTTTGTACATTGCACCGTATCGTAGATGTGTGTCTGTAGGAGCAAAAGGGGTGTAGAGGGTTCGGTACTATCGTGGTGCCAGGCGTCCCCTGGGGGGGGAGGGGGGATCTTGGAACATACCCCCCCCCGGTGGGGAAGGGGGGCCGCTATGCTATGTGCCAGATTCTACGTGCCGTTATTTAACTTAAGCCACCCTGCTACTTTCTGGGAGCCGGAATTGTACCCATTTCACAGACGAGCAAACTGAGGCTACGAGGCCAGAGAACTTGGTGGGGACTGCAGAGCTAGTACATGATGATTCTGCCCCCAGCTCCCGGTGACCTTTCACTTGTCTCTGGGGGGGTTTCCTCCGAATTCCTTCTGGGGAGAGCGGGTGGGAAAGGAGGAAGCGGTTCAGTGAACGGGGCTGGCAGCGGGTGCTGTGGCCTGGAGCCCCGTTGTTGGCCCTGAGAGGGGGTGGTGTTTAGCAGAAGGAGACATGTCCTGGCCTAATTCCCTGTCCTGAGGGTTGGCTGTCTGTGCTTCTTGGAGACAGGGATGGCGGTACCACACATCCATCGTCATGCAAGGTGGGGCTGGAGGACTGGAGGCCGGACTGCTGGGCTCCCACCCACTGTGTCCTGGGTGTCCATGCCCTGTCCCCCCATCTGCCAAAGGACCGCCTTGGCCCTTTCCAATCTGACGCTCTGTTTAGGGGCTTTCCAGGCGGTGGTGGAGACCGGCAGGGCCTGGCGTCCAGCCCTCGGCCTCAAGCCCGGGGAGGACCCTGCAAAACCAAGCGGTACCTCGGGGAGCCCGAGGGGAGTGACCCCTGAGTGTGGGCTCCCGGTGGCTCCTGGCAGGGGGAGGCGGGTGGGGGGGGCACCGGCCAGAGCACTCCAAACCAGGCCACCTCCTCCCGACCCCCACCCATCCCTCCCTCCTGGCGAAGAACATCTCGATCACCTGCAAAGCAGCATGTGCTGGAACTGCTCTCCTGAATGAGCCGTGTGGTCTGGATGCTGTGGGTTTGAACCCTGAGAAGAAACGGTTTTAGGAAGAAGGTGGTAGAGAGGTAATTGTGGGCATCAGAGGCTTCTGCCTCCCCGCCACCCCGCCTGCCACTGGCTTTGTGCCGTTTTAGGACAGTCCCTCGACCCCTGGGGCTTTGGCCTCCCCCTTGGTAAAGTGAAGGTGGTGACAGTGGTGGCCGTTGGGGGGACCCTGTGACTCTAGGAGAGCGTAGCCTCGTGGAGGGACAGGGCAGCCGTGCCTGGGCCTAGGCGGGGAGCAGGACCGCGAGCTCGGTGGGGCAGGGCTGGGTCTGTTTGTTCACGACCGTGTCCCCAACTTGTCACACAATAGGGCCTCGTCAGGGGAACTGTTACAGGTACGGTCACACTTTGCTCAGTGCTGGGCACACAAGAACCTACAGGAAGCAACCTCTGAATGCGTCACTGTTTCAAACTGTGCTTCCTGGAGCTCAGATGGTGTTTGAGGGTGGGCATGGGGGGCATGGGGCGGTGGAGGCCCGCGGTGGGCTGGGGGAGGACAGGGGGGCGGCTGGGGGGCGTCAGGCCCTTTCCCTGGCTTTATCCAAAGCGCATGTCAGCTTTTCTGTTGTTGTTGCTCTTTGCTAGATCTCTTTTTCCATGTTGAGCTTCCTTATACAATTTCTTCTAGACAAACGGGTTCTGGAAGAAAAGTGGGAAAAGTTTTTTGGGCTCAGGCAAAGGAGAATTGGGTGAAGGCTGGCCCTGGACTGGCCCAAGTCAGCAGAATTGGGCTGAAAGCAGTCAGCTGTCTCTCTGCCCCTGGTAGGCTGAGCCTGGCACGAGTGGTGTTAGAAGCTTCCTCTGCTTTATCCAGTCTCCCTGCAGACTTCAGAGTCCCAGGGCACTTATGGATGTTCCTTGGTCTAGACCAGGGTGTCTCAGCCTCAGCGCTATTGACAGGCGGGGCCGGATAATCGGGCTGCAGGGGCCGTCCTGTGCACTGGAGAATGATCGGTAGAGGACCTGGCCCGTCCCCATAAGATTCCAGTACCATCTCCCCGTCGTGACCATCGAAAATGTCTCTGGACGTTGCTAAATGCCCCCCGGGGGACAGAACTGCCCGTTTTTCTCGCGAAACACTGCGATAGTTCTTAGTGGCCCCACCTGAGCCTCCCCACGGCCCCCAAGGGCTCTCAAGAGCAGTAATTCTGAAACACTCGATATTTAAGAGACCGGCCGGTTTTCGACCCGCCGCCTCACATGGGCTGGGAAGCTGAGTTGCGGGAAGGAGGAGGAGGTGTGGGGTAAAAGAGGTTTCACCAGGAGCACGGTTCGGAACCCGTGCAGGCTGGGATCAAACTCTCTTCTGTTCTGGGAGAGAATGAGGGAGCCGGTGGAGGCTGAGATGCCGATGTGATCGCAGCATCTGGAAGCCAAGAACCGACCAGGCTGGACGGAACTATGGCATATGCTCGAGGCCGTATAAATGGAGGCTTGTTTAAAGTCACTTCACTCTTGCGGTTCAGCGATGATTTAAGAGTGAATTTAAATGCAGACATTACTGTTAAGCTGCATAAAACCTGTTCGTGTATTCCGCGGGGGAGTTGTGGTCCAACTTTGGGAACGAGATCGGTTAGGCTCCCTGTCCTGGGAGCCCACAGGTGGGGGGCTGCTCTGCCTGAAGGAGCCCCTCACACTCTCAGCGTGACAGGCCGGCGTTGCCAGAGCCCTGGGCTTCTGGAAGGCTCCTTAGGCTGTGTAGGCGAGGTGTCCCACGGGCCAGGGTCTCGGGACCATGAACGCGCTGAATTAGCAAGGCCGACAGACCTCTGCTTTTCATGCCTCCTGCCTCCGAGCTGGCAGCTGTCCAGGAATGCTCACAAATATAAAACCGACTTTGTTTTCAGAATGTTCTGGAGCATAGACTCCAAAGGCTGCATAAAGGCATTCTTGTGGGGCTGGTTATCTACTGGGGAAAATCGTGCTGGGGCCCCAGACCAGAGCATCCCAGGGGATCCGCCCACGGAATGCCATGTGTTGGCACGGGGGGTGGGTGCAGGGTGGCCCCGGTGCTGTTGACAGCTGACCTCTGAGAGGTGCTTCACAATGAGACTCTCTGTGGGTTCTAGGAGCTGGGGGTCCAGAGGATTTAATAGGCGTGTGCTCTCTCTCTGGCCCTTACACCTCTGGGGTGTGGGGCACCTGGGGGGCCAGGGCCCCACCCTGGAAAGTGGCAACGTGAGGGCTTCGGTCAGGCTGGTTTCCACCAGCTTTCCCGATTCTGGAGGTCTGGGCTGTGACCTGGGGGCCCTCCGACTGCCCTCCGTCACTTATACCTTCTCCCACCTCCCCCCGCCTCTGCCCGCAGCACCTGAACACATTCTGGCTTCTTTGTGCCTCGCCCTGGTGTTGGGGGCACCTCGTTCTTCTAGTCTGATTACGGAGCTCCAAGAGTAAATGCTTATACCGCCCGCTTCCAGGTTAAGTTCCCAGAAGTAGGCTCGGTACGTGTCACCACCCAAAGTTGGCTCCCCAGGGAGTCCATTGTGGTGGCTTTCCACCATGCAGGACTCTGCCCCTGCCCCTGCCTAGCTCTGCGGAGGTCACCTGCCCATGTTAGAGCCAGGCAGGGACCTTCCCTGGCCCACCCTTCCTGCCCCCCTGCCCCCACCCTTCCTTCCATCCTGTTCCCCCCACCCCTGCTCCCCATCCCTGCTCTCACCCCCTCCCCCTGCCCCCTCACCCCCCCTGCTCCCCATCCTGCTTCTCCCATCCCTGTTCTCACCCTTCATCCCCCTCACCCCTGCCCTTCCCCCTGCCCCTACCACCGCTGCTCCCCATCCCTGTTCTCCCTCTCCCCCTTCCCCCTCACCCCACCCCTATTCCCCCACCCCTGCCCCCACCCTTTCCTCCATCCTTTTCCTCCCACCCCTGCTCCCCATCCCTGCTCTCATCCCCTCCCCCTGCCCCCTCACCCCACCCCTGCTCACCCATCCTGCTTCCTGCATCCCTGTCGTCACCCTTCATCCCCCTCACCCCTGCCTCTCACCCTGCTCCCACCACCCCTGCTCCCCATCCCTGCTCTCACCCCTCCCTCTCCCCCCACACCTGCTCTCCCACCCCTGTCCTATTCTGCTCTCCTTTCCCCCCACCCCTGCTCCTCATCCTTACTCTCATCCCCTCTCCCTCCCCCTCCCCCCCACCCCACACCTGTTCTCCAATCCCCACTCTCACCTTCCATCCCCTCACCTTCTGCCTCCCCACCCTACACTCCCACCCCCTCTTGCCCACCCCCTGCTACCTTGAAAGTGCTCCCCCTGCCCCAGAATGCCCCTGAATGTTCAGTCCCATCAGACCCCTTGAGCTGGAGGTATTCCCCGGCCTGGCCCTGTCCTCGCCAGCACGAAGCAGAGAGCCCCGCACACAGGTGGGCGTGGTGATGTCTGTCTGGCCACCCCCTCTTTGGGGCTATTCTGAGGATGGAGGGGGATGAAGCTCAGGCCGAGCTTGCAAACGGGGAGCCTCCTGGGACTTTCTCTCTTTTCGGCCGTCAACCTGGGGCTGCCTGACTGCGGGATCGGTGAGGGGTGCCCCCTAAAATGCGGCACCTGGTTGTTTATTTTTGCTTTTGTTGCCCTGGCCTGAAGCGGCACCCCCCAGATATCGCTTAGACCGACGACAAAGAGCTGACTGCTCACACCTTCTGAAGCGGCATAGGCCACACGGTCGATGATGTTGTAATAACTGTGTAGGGTGACCAGGCCTGTCGTGATCCTTTGCTAACGTACCCAGTTGCTCTGTTGTCTACCTGAAATGAATGTCAATTACCATAAGAAGAAGAAAAAAAGGCCGTGAGGAATGCCCTGGGTGTGGGGGTTGGGCGGGGGGACTGCACGTGAAGACCCGGCTTTGAATGGCAGTCCGTCCATTTTGTCAGAAAGGTAGTTGCGTCCGTGGGCCTTGGTTTCCTGCTCCAGGAAATCCGCATCCGTGGCCCAGGAGGCGAGAGGGGCATGGGCCATTGGGTTTGGGGTCTTGGGACTGTGATGGGTGTGCAGGAGGTAAGGGCTGCAGAACGGGGTTCATTCCCCGGCCTCGGATTTGCTTCCTTCCGGGAAACATCTCAGCAGGAAGTGCTGACCCCACGCCCTTTGTTCCTTTGCAGGCAGGTGACAGCAGGAACATGTCTCGGGAGCTGCAGGATGTGGACCTCGCCGAGGTGAAGCCTTTGGTGGAGAAAGGGGAGGTGAGTGGAGGCGCTCCTGGCTACCTCCCCTGACACGCACACCCATTCGTATACTCAGAATACAAACACACACGTGTGTGCGCAGGGGCCCACGTGCGTATGCACTTACACGTGTCCAAGAACGCAAAAGCCCAGATCTACCTTGTCCTTTCGGTCAAACCTTTCGCGTCGAGGAGGCCTCCCTGTTGTAGACGGAGGCCCTTGCCATCCAGCGTGGACTGGAAAAGCCTTTACGTTTGCACAGTTGACGCTGTACTTTAAACTACATTCACATCCTCGTCCTTACGGAGCTGTGTAGCTGCCTGTGATGGTACATCTTTTTATTTTCTTCTATTTTTAAAAATGATTTTTTGTTAACGTATGTTCATTTTTGAGAGAGAGGGAGACAGAGTGCAAGGGGGGAGGGACAAAGAGAGAGGGAGACACAGACTCGGAAGCGGGCTCCAGGCTCCGAGCTGTCGGCACAGGGCCCGACGCGGGACTCGAACTCACGGACCGCGAGATCACGACCTGGGCCGAAGCCGGACGCTTAACCGACGGAGCCACCCAGGCGCCCTGCAGCCACTCAGCTTTATAGATAGTAACACTATGAAAGCAGCCATAGACAATATGTGAACAAATGGGCTTGTTGTGTTCGAATAAAACTTTATTTACACAAATAGGGAGAGGGCCGTAATTTGCTGATCCGTACTGTGTACTGTCCCTGCTCCAAATTCATTTCCTTTTCCACTTGAGTCTATGACAGAGTCTTAAAAAAACCACCCAACCGATGGTAGGGAATGCAAATACACATCGATATGTTCTTACTTCTCCCTTTTAAAAAGTCACGTGAAACAGCGTGTAGCGCACTTTGCTTTAGTCACTTAACGAACTACCTTGGAGACCTTTCCAACGTCAGTCCACAGAACCCTTTTCCCTTCCCGTTTCACAGCATCCCACCAGCTTTATTTGACCAGTGCCTTGTCTCGACGTGTGGGTCTTTCCAACCCTTTGCTGTCACCAGCAGCGCTGATGGGTGTTTGCAACACTTGGACCTTGGATGTAGGTCGTTTATATGTGTGCAGCTGCACCTCTAGGATAAGTTCTCAGACTTATCAGTGGAATCTGTGGGTCCAAGGGTAAATGCATTTTTAAACACAGTATTTCTGTTTTTCAGGCAGCCTAGTGGTGTCCTTGGAAAATTTTATTTTCATAACAAACACCTAAGAGGTTATCAACTGTGGGTTACCTGTCTATCTCTAAGCGAATATTTGCCTTTTCTTTCAAGGTTTCGATGGGAGTAAATCTTCCAACTCCTTAGACTGACTCAGCAAAGTGTCTTTTGTTTTTAATTTTTTTTAATGTTTATTTATTTTTGAGAGAGAGAGAGAGAGAGAGTGAGGAAGGAAGGGGCAGAGAGAGAGGGAGACACAGAATCCGAAGCAGGCTTCAGGCTCTCGATGCTCAGCACAGAGCCCGATGCAAGGCTCGAACCCATGAACCGTGAGATCATGATCTGAGTTGAAGTCAGCTTAACCGACTGAGCCACCCAGGCTCCCCTCAGCCAAGTGTTTTCAATTAGAATTGTTTTGGGAGGTTCTTCCTGATGGCTGTCCTCAATCTGGACGGCTGCTCTGTTGACCCTCTGAAGACTGGGGTTACACAGAATGGCTTTTCTCCTCCCTCCTACCAACACACACACGTACATAGAGTGGACGTCGGCCACCTTTGCTTCTGCCTGAAGTTACCAGCCTCCCTGGTGCTCTTTACCCGGCCCAGGGTGTGTGAAGCTATTTTAAGCCCCGACAGTCTGTTCTTCAAACCCCACTGTCCCGAGGGGTCTCCATGCGTATTTCCTTCCCCTCTTTTGCATTTCTCTCTGCTGGGCTGTCTTCTTTCCTGGTGCTCGGTGATGGGGTCTGGCTGGGGCTTAGTTTTCAGAGGATCCGTCTCTGGGCCAGAAGGAAAACTTGCCGGCCACGTCTCTTGGAGACGTTGGCCACGTGTCGCTCCACTTTCTCCTCGGAGTCACGTTTTCACTGATCCCCAGGGGACACGGACAGCCATGGAAGAAATTTAAGGACAGTGACAGGGTCAGGTTTGAGTTTAAAAGTGTAACATGTGGTTGGAGACAGGGAGACTAGTTCATAGGAAATGGCATTCCTGTATCTCTCAGGCTTGGGGCCGGCTTAGACCTTCGCGTCTTTTTTCACCAAGGCTGTAGTCAGCAAGGAATCTGGGTAATGCGTCTCCTTTTCTGCCGGACTGCTATTCTTTGAGATGAAAAGAGAAGTGTCTCTTTGTAAGAAATTGGAGAGGCCCCACAGAGGAGGGAGGGTGGAAACAGACTCAGGGCTCGGACAGGCCCGTGTGTTCCAACATTGTTTTTGTCCCCTCCCTGGCGACTGACAAAACTGACCATCTCTCTTGTCTCTCCACAGACCATCACCGGCCTTCTGCAAGAGTTTGATGTTCAGGCAAGTAGAGGGAGTGGTCTCCCGTCCCCCTTCCCTGCTCTGCCTTTTCTGTTTCCTTCTTCTTTCCATTGGTTGAAGAGCGTTGTTCGGCCACGGGGGGCAGGGGAGGGGAGGAAGTTGCGTCAGCTGGTTCTCCACAGTCAGCTCCTTCTCCCCGGAAAGAAGCTGGTTTGAGTTCTGGCCCAGGAAGCAAGAGCCCGTCCCCCCCTCCGTGAAGGCCGGAAGGAGAGGCTGAGGTGTGGGACCTGTGCGGGAGGGAAATGGGGAGCAGTTGGGTGGGCTTGGGACCACGTGGGAAGCCGAGCAAAGGCTTGATGTTCTTGGCTCTGCTTGGGAAAGTGAACCCAGCCTTCTCTGTGGTTTACTGGCTCCATCGGCTCTCAGGGTTGGCGCAGGCACTGGGGGTGTGTCTGGAGTTTTGTCCAAGAACAAGTTTTCGGGAGAGGAGGCTGGCTGGTCTTGGCAGAGGGGAGGGTCAGAACCCCAGGAACTGTAAGCCCTGGACTCATTATCTCAAGGCTGGCATGGGTCCCACGCTGTGGGGGACCCTGAAGGGATGTGTCCTGGTCAGTGTTGGGTCAATAACACACCCTAAGTCTATTTTTTTTCCAAGTTTGTGTGTGTGTGTGTGTGTGTGTGTGTTGAAATAGACATAACATTCAACACCATGACCATTTTTAAGTGTTTCGTGGCATTAAGGACATTTATAATGTTGGGCATCCATTGCCACCGTCCGTCTCCAGAACTCTTTCCACCTTGCAAAACTGGAAGCCTGCCCCCATTAAACACTAATTCCCCACCGAATCCTCCTCCCGGCCCCTGGCCACCGCCGTTGCATTAAGTGATGTCATACAGTGTTTGTCTTTTTGTGATTCGCTTATTTCACTTCACGTAACCGCTTCAAGGTTCATCCGTGCGGTAGCACGTGTCAGATTTCGCTGCCGTTTCAAGGCTCTATAACATTCCATTCGGTTTTTCGGTTCGTCTGTCAGTGGGCACTGGCTGCCTCCACCTTTTGGCTATGGTGCATAATGCTGGTATGAACGTGGGGTACACATACCTGCTCCGGAACAGATTTGCTTTCAGTTCTCTTGGGTACACGCTCCGAAGTGGAATTATTCGATCATGCGATTATCGTAGCTATTTCAAAGCTTGGGCTTTGATTCGGAGAAACCTGGAAAGCATAGTTTATGTGTTTCCTCTGAAGATAATTCCTTATATTTCTGTCCCCCTTGGTAGTTTGCAAAGCGCTGTTAGGTGCTCCGATCCCAAGGCACAGGTGGTTGGTAGAGCAGAGAATGGGACCTCTGGCCCCACCTGCCGGCCCAGGCCCACCCTCTAGCTTTGAAGGCGATGGTGTCCAGGCAATGGTTTCCCAGGAGGGGGCGGGCGAGGGTGCCGCGCCCTCCTGACATCAGCAAAGGGGTGACCGAGAAGGGAAGCCTCAGCGAGGGGCTGGGAGAGACAGGATAAGGTCTACCCACATGGTCCACCAGGCTGGGCTGGGCCCGCTCATTTAATCCCAGAGCTGTCCTGTGAGGTGGGAGTTTTTTTCTGATTGCCCATTCCTTTGTTCCTTAACAAATGCCTGTTTTGTGCCTGGCATTGTCTTAGGCGCTGGGGACACAGTGGGGAGCGTGACAGGCGGCGATCCTTGTTTTCAGGAACTTAAATTCCAAACTAATCGCTCAGCACTATTGAGCCCTGAATATATGCTGGGCGTCATTCTGAGTGCGTTGTGTGTTTTGCTCCTGGGGCAACTCATAACGATTCCTGTCTCCATTTTGCAGAAGGAGAACCCGAAGCACAGAGAGGTTAAGTAACTTGCCTGCAGTCTCAGGGGCAGAAAGGAAGAGGGCTGGGGTTTGATCTCAACCAGTGTGTTTCCAGAGTGCACGTTTAAAACCACGGCTTCTGACTCCCCAGAACCGGGGGAAAGTAAACACGCCAATGCCAATGCCAATGCCAGTTACTGTAGGGGTTTTGAGGACAATAGCTCGTGCTGTGGTCTTGGGTTGAGGGGGTCAGGGAAGGCTGTTGGAGGAGGTGACGTTGAACCTGAGACTGATAATGATACCTGGAGCCAGTCGCGTGACCAGGAGAAGATTAGGGACCGATCATCCCATGCAGAGGGATGGCCCTACATCACACGCAGGGCCCCCCACCCCCCACCCCTGCTTGGATTCCGAGCCTTCTGAGGGTGAGCTGAGCTCTTCGCTAAGCTAATAGGCTCAATCTTACGAGGGGATCACAATATTTGCGCTGAATCTGAGTGCTGAATGACACCCTTTCAAGGTTGTCTCCCAAAACGTTAACTTTCTATAAAACTATATTAATTTGGATTGGGCTCCTAAACCTAGTTGACTCATGGTGTTTATGAAGGTTTCCTTCCGTCTTCCAGCAGTCTCCAGAACCACGGGGCGGGGGTTGCTGTGGGATTTTCCTCCGGAAGATGCATTGCACCGTGATGCCGTCTGCCTCCTGACGGGTTACTGACCACAGGCGCAGAGGCGGGCGATGACAGAGCCTTGGTCAAGGGCGGCTGCGGGGCGGGCCAGCACAGGGACTCACCAGGATTCACACGGGGCTCTGGCAGGATGTCTCCTGCCTGCTGAGGACTTCGTGGTCCCCTGTTGAGCCAGGCCAGGGCCCGGGGCTTCCTCACGCTCTCTTGCTGATCCTTCAGGGACCTGTACCATCATCCCTACTTGGCAGATGTGGAAACTGAGGCTTCCCGGTGACCAGCAGCTGTGAAGGGGCCCCACTGAACCAAGGCGGTCTGACCCTGACGGTTTTTCGTCAATTATTGCAGCGATAAACGTGGAAGGGCCCATCTGGGCTGGATTCCAGCATCGCTTTGCAATTCCTGTCGAGCAATAAAAAAAGAAAAGCCTGGCCCCGTAGATAATCTGAAGGATGCTTTGGGCTAACGTTTAGCCCATTGAAGGCAATGCGGGAGTCGGGAGTGGACGTGCCTTAGCGGTGCCCCGCTGTCCTCTGTGCCTCTAGTCGGTCCCTCACTGCTCCTTGCGGTGGGGCCCCACCCAGCCCGGCGGTTCCTTGGAAGTCAAGTGTAAGGAGTCTGAGCAGCCTTCCTGTGCGTGTCCGAAAGCGGCCAATGTTATTTCTTGAAAAATATTTGGCGCTTCAGCATTTTGACTAACTCAAGCAGATTCTTTGTTCTTTTCCCGAAGCACAATTCCCCCCCCCCCCCCCCCCGAATCCAAACACACACCGTCGCCCAGAGCTTAGCAGCAAGAAGCCGCTGGAGGGTCTGTTGCCCGAGCTGCTGGGCTGCCCGCCTCAGGAGAGGCCCAGCTGCCAGAGCGGTGGCCTCGTGGCCTTCTGTCTTCCTGGTGGCATCATCTCACGGTGGGCAGTTTGCTTTGGCCTGCGGGATGTTTTGGGGCAGGTTGATTGGTACCCGGGCATGTGAGGTTTTGCGACCTGCTCTTGGGACCCCACTTTACCTGTCTTTCCTGGAGACCCTCTGGGACCCTCGGAGCACGGGGCCGGGCGGGCACGGCTGAGGTGCCGTGACTGCAGGAAGGATGTAAGATGAGGTGACTCTGCAGAGAAGTTCCTGGCGTCAGGATCTAGGTAGCTGTGTTTGCAAATTTGGTGAGTGGGGTAGGTGGGAGTGTTTCGGGTTCCAGCTTACTTCCTTTGGCTGGAATCCTGGAATCCAAGAATATCAGGGCTGGCAGATGCTTTATGATCCAGCCCTTCCCTTTCTGCTCCAGGCAGGGAGGCTTGACGGAGGGCCACTGGGGGGGGGGGGGGGGTGGGGGAGAGGGAGCCAACGCGTATCCGCACGCTGATTGTCTCAGGGCTTCCTTCCCAAGGTGGGAATGTTACCCTCTCCTGCAGATGAGAAATCAGTCTGGAGATGTTAAGAAGGGTCCTCGCCAAAGGGTGCTATCAAGATAACCCTCAATTTTGGCCCATGTGACTCTGAGATCTGTGATAATCATGGGGGTCGTAATAGCTGACTTCCGGGCATTAACTGTACCCCAGAAACAGCGCTGGCCCCTTCTGCGTTGTCTCTTTCATCGTTACATCAGCCCTTAGGAGAGGTGTTAGCACCACCTTATTTTATAGTGGAGGAGACGAGGCTCAGAGAAGGTTTAGGGCATCTGGCCCGGGTCACTGAGAACTGAGATAGATGATGAAGCCAAAGCCAGTCCCCCGGGGCCAGGAGTCAAGGTCCGTATAACCAGTAGGGGGAGGGGGGCGCAATCTGCCGCCCACTGACCCTCACTCCTCCCCTGAGACAGGAAACTCTCTATGGCCCCAAATCGCCTCTCTTGTTGGCTTTGCTGTTTCTAATTCCTTCCACCTGGATCTTTAGTTATTCAGTTTAATTTGATTTGGTTTCCATGGGAATCTGTGTCTTTGTGCTCCCCAGGGGTCCCTGGGCAGGGAGCTGATGTCACCCACAGGGCCTCCGGGTGCAGGGCGTCGGGGGCTGGGGCACAGGAGGTGGTAGGCAGGGTCTGCTGGGGTCTGGCTCCCACTCTGGAGCCCAGTCTGATCCTGGGGTGGGGGGGGGCGGGGGGTGGGCAGAAGTGATCCCCCCCCCCCTTTTCTTGGAAGCAGAGCAGCTTCTAGGGAAAATGGAAACAGTGACCTTTTACTAATTTCTTTTCACACAGTTGCTTCTTGTTTTCATGCTCCCTGACTGAAGGTGGGCAGAACTCAGGCTTGGAAATCCTCAACCCACCGTTTCCCATCTCTGCCCTCCCCCGGCCCCACCTCCCAGCAAGGCCACTGGAGCTTAGAGCGAACCCTTAGTGACAGATGGCAAAGCGTTCATCTGGGTCACCGAGAAATGAGGCTTGCCTCTTCTTCTGCCCTCCTCTGCGGGTTTCCTGGGGGTGCCCTCCCGGGGGTGAGGGGTGGGAGAGGAGTGCCTCTCCCACTGAGCACCCCCATGGTGGGGCTTGGCTCTCCCCGGGTCTGTCCAGCCCAGGCTGTCAGGTTCACCGAGGGTAGATGCCCGTCTCCTGGTGTCACAGGCCTGGTGCACTGGACAGAAGCGGGTTCTGATCAGCTCTGTCTTTGCTAGTCGTGTGTCCTTGGCCAGTGGCCCGACCTCCCAGGGGCTTCCTCTTCCGATCTGTAATTTGGGGGAGTATCACCACCCCTGAGAGGGTGTTGTGAACATGAAATAAACACAGCATGGGACTCAGCACGCAAGCCTCCCTCTTCTGCTGGATGGATGGATGCTGGGCGCTCCTCCCTCTCTTTTCTCTGATCCGACAAAGACCCTTCCTCCTAATTCTTTCTTCCTTGGAGAATTGGTCTTCCCCGTGGGTTCCGGCTTCCCTCTGTATTCCCAGGCTGATGCCTGTCTTCCCGCAGCGGCCGGTTTCCTGACTCTGTAGCTTTGCTATGATGTGATGACAGCATTAAGGAAACCTGAGAAACGGGGTGTGGGGGGGCAGCCACGAGTTCCACTGGACGTCTTGGAGGTCTTGTCTTCTAGGGGCACCCGGCGTGCCTTCGGCAGCCCTGGGCTCGGCTGGGAATTAGGACCCAGTGGCCCAGGGGCTTGTCCTGAATCTTGACTCCGCAGCCTGCAGGTGTGTGTGCTGGGATGCACGCAGAAGCTGGCTTTTTCCATTTGTGAAATAGCTGTCATGGCGTTTGCCCAGTAAACAGATGACTGTCCCTAGATGGAAATAGATAATGTATGTTTCTTCCACATGGGTGGCCCTCCCTGGCACCCTTCATCCTTTATCTGGTTCTTATTTAATGGGAAGGATAAGATAACAAGGATAAGGCATAGCCAGGCCTACCCCTTCCCCACTGTGGGCCCTGGAGATGAGCCAGGAAGACGGGGTGGGGGGGAGGGTATAATTTACAGAAAGGACGGTGATGGGGCGAGCCCTTGGCATTTTCTCTTGAGCCTCACTTGTCACGATTAGCCTTTCCTGCCCCAACAAGGCTTGAGTTCATGCTGCGTTTGACTAGCCAAAGAGTGCCCTCCGCCCTCGGCCACGCCTTGACCAAGATGTGCTAGACTGAGGGGAGGGGCAGCCCAGCGCCCCAGCTGACTTAGTGTCTGTCTCAGGGTGTCATCCCTTAGAGTCCAGAGCATTCAGCCTCTCCCCAGGGCCTGCTGGGAAGGAGGGGATTGGGGAGGGAGGTGGCGGCAGCTGGTCTCAGAGCTCCCCTGGATCACTCAACCCGTTGACTTAAGCCATTGGGACCCCTTGTGGCTTCACGCTGATTATCTCTGCGATGGGCATCCATAACAAGCAGCGTCCAGAGAGTTAGCAAAACACTTCCCAGTGTGTCTAGCTCGGTTTTCGTCTTGGGAGCAGCTCCCTGAGCAGATAGACTTATTACTGCCCTCAGTTGACAGCCGAAGGGATTCCCAGACGAGTCTGGTCACTTGGCCAAGGGCACGTGCTGAATGTATCACTAGAATTAACATCCCTCCACAGATACTGCCCTAAACAAGGAGATGTGGCTTGTTGTCACTCATCTGGAAGACCTGTGAATGTCACCCGGTCCCAGACTCCTTCAGCCTCCTGCTCTGTCTTCCTGGGCATATGGTTTTTGTCCTCATGCTCCTAAGACGGCTGCTGCACCTCCAGGCATCGCATTCATATTCCAGGGAGGAAGCAGGTGGAAGGGTGAAGGGAAAAAAATCAAAAGGCCACGTTTGACTCTCAAAAAAACAACACAAAACAAAACCACTGTCCTCAAAACTCCAGCAAGTTCTGCTGACATGAGTCAGAAATGAGTCTCCGGACCACCCTTGGCTACAAGGGAGATGGGGGAGGAGAGAATTTTATCAGACGCATTGCCGGGAATTCTGTCGCAAAGGAGGGAATAACAGATGTTTAAGAGGCCAGCCAACACGCTCAGCCGTGGCTTATAAAGCTCCAAAGCCAGGACTCAGCCGAAAAGACGGACCCTCTTGGAGGAACACTTCGTGGTAGGTGCTGTTTTCACCAGCTGCCATCTTGCGAGCAGTGTAGACGGCAGGGATAGGGTGGAGCTGGCCGGCAGGTGGGAAGTGGCTATGAAATGGCTCTTTGCGCGGGGGGTAGGTGCTCCAAATAAAGGAACGGTGCCCACAGAAGGGCCTGCCCAGCCCCGCGATGTTTGCGCTGAGGCCCCTCCAAGTCAGATACCCAGCAGGCCTGCTGCGTTATGGGGGCAGACACACGTTGTGGGAGGGGCAGGAGGAACCAGTGTTACTCCTCGATTCCATGTGCCAGTGTGTCCCCTGCGCGTGGCTGTGGACGGCTGGTCCCTGGAGATGCCGGGGAGACAGAAAGCCATCTACGGTCACATCAGCGTGGGGGTGGGGGGGAGCGGGGCTGGCTTAGAGAATCACAGTGCGCCTTCTGCACTAAAGGCTTCCTTTCTTCATGTAGCGCTGGGCACACAGGGTAAAACAGAAGTCAAAGAGCACAGGCTTTGGACCGTCTCGGGTTCGAATCCCGCCGTGCTCTTCCAGCTGTGTGACCTTGGACAGATAACTTACCCTCTCTCGGCCCGTCTCCTCCTCTGTAAAATGCCGGCAGGTGCCTTCAGGGACGCAGCGCTCAAGGCAGGGCCTGGGTACAGCGGGAGGGCCGACTTGGTGACTCCTGGCCGCCCTGTGCCGCCTCTTCTACGCCGTGAGAGAGTGGCTTTTCCAGAGGAGGTGAGAGGAAAACTCTTGCGCCCTGGCTTTTCTCTGTTGCACGCTTCTGGCTGGATCTTGTCTGTGAGCAGGGACTTCTGAGATCTGGCTCTGAAGCGTGCAAGGGCTGAGGTTGGAGACCTGGCTGACGGAGGGACCGAGTGTGTATTTCCAGCCCCCGTCTTAGCCAGAGAGAGGACCCTTGACGAGCCCCAAGACGGGCGCCTTCCCGTATCCGGCGGGAGGCCAAGGAGTATCACGGTGCCTTCTCTTTGGGAGAACGTGGGGGATTGTGAGGTAGGTCCCTCCCTACGGGACTCTAGATAGTGATTCATCGCCACGGAGACAGAATGTTCCTTTGGGTCTAAAGAGGACAAAGGCCCGTGTTCGTGAGTGTTTGAATTCCTCCATCCAGTCTCAGGCTCAGTCTTGGCTTTGGCCAATGGAGAGAGACCACCAGGGCTGGCTCAGAACTGTGTGTGTGCGTGTGCAAGCACATGTGTGTGGATGTGTGCGCACAGGTGTGCATACATGGGGGCTTGTGCATACGTATGTGCACGTGTTTTGTGCATGCATGCGCGTGCCTGTGTACATTATATGCGTGTGCGTGCATGCATGCATCTGTGGCTTAAGGAATGGGCACAGAAAAGATCGCACTTGGCCTTTCCTCTTCCTCCTGCCTGTGTGGGCTGGCGGACACAGAAGGGGAGGCCTGATGGGCCCAGCACCGGCATGAGGGCCCGGAAGACTCAGGTTCGGATCCTGGTTCTGCTACTACAGAACCTTGAGGTTCTGACCTTGGGGAAGTCTCCTCAATTTCTTCATCTGTGAAATGGGATAGATAGGCATAGCTGGGGGCGTGGAGGCTGGGCTCCCTGCCTGCCTCTTGGCGGGCACTTGGCAGATGTTGCCCCTCAACGTGGGCTCACCCAGACCCAGGGGACGGTGCCGCGCCTACGCATCTGCACCGCGTCCCTTCCGCTTTCGGAGACCGGATGGGTCGTGCTTCCAAATAAGGCTGGCCATGGCCGAAGCTTCTCCTGCCCGGACCGAGGTTCAGGCTAGGGGTGAGGTGGCGGGGCCACGGCCACGACACTCCCGTGGTTCCTGTTGGGGGCAAAGCATAGGGCTCAGTGGGGCTCATGCAGTCCCGGGAGGTTTTACACCAATCCTGGGAGACGTCACTGCAATCCCGGAGCTTACGAGAGGCTGCTTGCCGAGACTCTCACGGCCAGTTAAGGGGCAGAGTGGAGCCTGGACCCAGAAGAGTCAGGACTTTCTAGAGAAGTTATGTTACTGCGGTCATTTGGTCTCGGGTGTTTCACCAGCGGCCTGATGCACCTGCTCTGCGCTCCGACCGTGTGCCAGGCCTCGGGACAGAACAGTAAGCGGGGCAGAGGCAGCCCCTCCCTTCTTGGACAGATTCAGTTCTGGTTCCATGGCCGTGTAATTTTAAGGCCTCCACAGAGATGAGTCAACTCATCCCCACCCCTGGGTGCTGCCAGGGACATCCCTGATGCAGCCGGCAAGGGGCGTCCCATATCTGCCACCAAGATGGCTTCCAGGCACCGCATTAACAACGTCTGCCACCACGTACGAAGGGTGTCCTTTCCTCCCGGCACTGTGTCTCAGACCACAGGGTGACCTCCTCTCCTGAGAAGCTGGGGTGAGGGGGCCCACTCCTGTCGTACAGATGGCGACCCAGGGCCCAGAGGGGTTGAGGGAGGGCAGAGCTCGGCTGTGAACCCCGATGACCCCAGGCTGGCGGGCGCTGCCTGGCCTGGCCTATTTTTAGAGGGCGCCATGTGGGTCAGCTGGGGAGACAATGGAGAATGTGGCCCTCTCAATGGGCCATTGTTCCCAATCGACTTCAACGCCAGGGCTGGGCCCGGCAGATGATCCGTGGCCCCCACTGGGGCCCAGGCTGTTGCTCCCTCGTCTGTGGATTTTTCCACTGTTTTCCCAGTGTTTATATAGGCGCAAGCCAAGGGTCGGGCACTGAGGGGAAGAGGGAGGGGGCCAGGATGGTGGGCTCCGTGGTCGGGAGACTTCCTCTGTGGCAGGTGATGAGGCAGGAGGCTCAGGAGGATCCTTGTGATGGGGCTGGGGCTGGGCGCTGACAGGGAGGGGGGGTCCCCTCCGCGCTGTGCCCTGGGTGGGCCTCACCTGGTGACCGCTCACGCACCCCGGGACGTTCCATGGTTCTCCCGTCTCACAGACGCGACGGCAGCCTGGGCGCTCCCCCTTGGTTGGTTATCCAGCACCCCACTTGCTTGCTTCGGGGGTCTTCAGGGTGGGGGCTGGAAGCCCCCACATCCCCGCGCTTGGGATGGGGGAGGGAGCGGCTTCTTGCTAAAAGCACGGGTACCGCGCTCCCCGTTCTGGAGGTGGAGCCTGAGAACTGGGGCGTATTTCCTTATTTTTGAGCCAGGTTTCCCAGATCGACAGCCCAGCCGTTGACCTCGAAGGCTGCTGGGGGTGGGGGCTACCCTGCTCCCCTTCCCACCCTGCCCCTCCCCCCTCAGTGGGTTCTACACCCTCTTTCTTGCTGTTCCCAGAGCACCATGTCCGCACGTAGCAAGCTCTTGCCACATGTTACCGCAGGCCTGGGGCCCACCCCGCTACCCCAACACTAGCTTGTGAGCTCTTACCGACTCCTCTCTGCACACGCATACAGTAGGTGCATAATAAATGTCTTTGGGTAAAGTCGCCCTGGCTTAAGTGGAGAAGGAGCAGGGGTGGGGTTTGGTCCCCAGCCTGGTAGACTGTGTGTGTGTGGCTACATCACTCTGCCTCAGAGGTGACCCTTCACAGGCCTGAGATCAAGGGGCTGCAGGCACAGTCCCTCCTGCCGTGTCCTGTGGGCCTCCCGGCATCCCCCAGGGCTGGCAGGTCCCAGGCCCGTTTCCATTGTGCAGGCAGCTGGGGGAAGGGGCTGCTTGCCCAGATCCACAGGGGTCCTAACTGGGGGGGGTCTGGCCTGTTTCTTCTCGCCCGTGAAGGCGGGACACAGACCTCTCCCCTGCACTTGGTCAGTGACCGATACGATTCACATCTAGGCTGGCTTCTGGGAGCAGGTTAGACGGCGTCTGGAGTGTTCCCTCTTTGGGAAATGAATGTCAAGTGCTAACCTAACGTGGCCTCCTGAGGAGGGAACATGGTTTGAGTCCTCGCGCCTCTCAGACTGTGAGGGAGTAAGAAGCATGTGGGGAACACTGGCCTACCAGGTGGGTGGGTCCTGACCGTGACTCTGGGCAGCCGACTTGGCTTCCCTGAGCCAGGGTGGCAGCATCTGCCAGCTCGGGGATGTGCCACCCTCGCAGGGGCCTTGTAGGGATGCAGGGCGTAGAGGGAAATGGCTCAGCGCTACCCCTAGAACGTGGGAGCTCTCGGGGTCCTGTCCCCAGCATGCTGGTGGCCTCCCCCGTGCCCGCACCAGGTAGGAGGAGAGCCAGGAGTTGGGGGTGGGGGCTGGGGGGTGAGGACGCAGGCAGAGAGCGCTTGGAAGGGGAGGTCACGGCTCTCAGACATGAAGAGGGACAGGTCCTTGGAGCCCCTGGGGGACCTTGAGGAAGGTGGGAGCCCAAGACGGGGGTGGGCTGAAGGTGAATCGAGGCAGTGGGTTGAGAAAATTCATGACCGCCACCCTTTGGAGAAGTTTAGTTAAAAACTGGCAGGTGAATTTATGGGCTTGGAATCAAGGCAAGGCGATTTTTTTTTTTTTTTTTTTAATTAGGATAGAGGAAAAGTAAACATGTCTTTAGATCTTTAAAAAAAAAAAAAAAATTCACAGTATAGTCCTGAGAAATGTGGGGCTGACTGGCTGAGGGAGCCGGCTTGAGGACACAAGCTGGAGCACCGGCCTCGACCAAGGGAAGAGGGACCCCGGCCCTCCAAGAAGGGAGGACAGGACAGAGACGGATATGTCATCATCGAGGATTCTTGTTGTCAACTCAAAATGCCTTAAGGGGGCCTGGAAGTTGTTGGCCTGTGGTCCGAAAATCCTAGATGGTGGATGCCATCAGCAGGACCTCCTTTCTGTCTTTTCCATCTCTGGGCTGGCTGTGTGTTCAGGCAGGCCCTTGCCTCATGGGAACAATATGGCTGCTGCAGATCCCCCCGCCTCCCAGCACTGCTGGGTCAAGTCTAATCCACTTCCCCAATAGCTGCGGTTGGCTCTGGTTGTCCTGACTCAGCCCTTCTGCCCTTCTGTGAACCGGTCCTGTAGCTGGGAGGGGGAATGCATGAATTAGCCTTGGCCCGTGAAACATGGGCAAGCGTTGTCAACAGACCCACTAGGATGGATGGTGGGACTGGAGTGGATTCCCAAAGGAAATTGGGGGCTGTTCTTGGAAGTAGGGATTGAATTTGGGGCAGCCCCAGGCCATCAGATGCTAGTCACCGTTGTAATGACCCTGTGGGACGGGTGAGACTTGGGGGCAGGTAATCTAGGAAGCTCGTGCTTTGACGACCTCAGTTTCCCAGATGGAGAAACCAAGGTCCTGGGCAGAGAGGGCCTCTGGGGCTGGGGCTGGTGCCTTCCCCAAGTTCTGTGCGGTTAATGGCACAGTCTGAGCCAGGCCTCTCTTCTTCCTCCCGACTGAGTTCTCCTTCCCTCCCTGGTTCTTGGAGTGGTTTCTCTGGTCAGAGAAATGTGCTGCCCAAAGGCCAGGGCCCTCCTCACCAAATGAGAAACGTACTCGGAACTTCCTCAAAACACAGTTGGAAATACGCTGGGCGCCTGCAGTCAGTAGTTACAGCCACACTGATGCTCCAAGTGCCACATCACAGGCCCCTCTGTCTGCCGTCTTCCCTCAGGAGCAGGACATCGAGACTGTGCATGGCTCCATTCACGTCACGCTGTGCGGGACCCCCAAGGGAAACCGGCCCGTCATCCTCACGTACCACGACATTGGCATGAACCGTAAGTTTCCGGGAGTCTCTGTTTCTGATGAGCCAGTTCCCGCTGGGGGTGGACGAATAGGACAGCTCGGAAGGGCTGGTGGCAGGGAGTCTAGCTCTTTCTCTTTTGCTGGCACTTCCCGGAGCTGTTGGGGGAAGGGATCTTGCCACAGACTGGAAGAGTCTGGAATGCACCCCATGGGACGCAGAGTTGTCGGTGTGCCTGGCTGTGCTGGGAACCCGGGCTCTCCCCTGTCCGCGTGTGACAGTGACATCTTTTGAGCAACGTGTACTGTGGTTTTTAGTATTTTCACCGAGTTGTGCAACCATCAACGTACTCCATTTGAGAACATTTTTATCACTCTGAAAAATCTGTACCCTTAATCTAGCGTGCCCCAATCTCCCTTACTCCCCAGCCCCCGGTAGGCCCTAGTCCGCTTTCTGCTTCTAAGGATATGTGTATTCTGGACATTTTCTGTATATGGAATCTTGCAGTATGTGATCTTTTGTGACTGGCTTCTTTCCAAGTTCATCCATGTCGTGGCATGTGTTAGCACTTCCTTCTTTGTGGCTGGATGATATTCCATTGAGTAGAGACGCCCTACTTTGTTTACCCATTCTTCAGCTGATGAACACTTGGCTGGTTTTTCCTTTGTGGCTATTCCAAATAGTGCTACCATGAATGTTTACACTGCATTCTTGAGATTCCCGGGAAGTGTCAGCCTATGTGGGTCCCCCATTTTTCACGGACGCTAAAGGCACAAGATCTACTGCATGTTAAAATCACACAGAATAGAAGTGAATATTTCTGCCGGTGATTCGGAAGGCGTTTACAGCCCTCGGGGCCAGGCATCTCTGTAAACCTGAGTGTTGCAAGCTGTGCAAGTGTGGTGGTGTTATGCCCCCGTTAGAGATGTTCACGGTCATCAGTAAGCCAACTGGGGAAACAAAAGACCCTAAGACCTCTGGGGCTATACGCGATATACATCTATTCCTAACTCATGTAATAACTCTGGGCGTTCTGTGGGGCATCTTTCGCATGTGGATTCCGGGACCCAGGCTCCTACTGTGGCACCGCCATCCCCTGGGGTCTTAGCGGCTTCTGCATCTGGCAGGTGACGGCAGAGGGAGAAACCTACAGACCGGGCAGCAGGTGTTAACAAGAAACAGTGAGCACTGTGTGCTATTGGCCAGAACCCGGTCACATGGCTGCCTCTCGTTGCAAGGGAGGCTGGGAAATGTAGTCCTGCTGTGTGGCCCAGAAAGAAAATGGCGATGGTTTGGTGACCAGGTGGCCATCTTTGCCTCAGGCCCTCAGCAGTCGGGAGACTCCTCCAAGGCCACGTAAGGAGTGAGGCTGTCCGAGCTTTATCTCCTAAGCTCCTCCTTGTTTGAGAATTGTGTGCCCTGGCCATTATTTCCAGCGTGAGGCTTTAGGAGACCCAGACAGAAAGAGAATAGCAGTGCGGCAGCCCGGTCCCACACTGGGGACATCACAGCCACAACTGATAGGGGAGAAGCAGGACCCGGGATGGGAGTCTCCTCCCAGCACCAGCTGGAGGCTTAAGCTTCAGCCGCCAGCACATACAGCAAAGTTTATTGACCATTTCCACCTCCGTGCCCACTTGCCTTTCATCACCAGAGGGACGGGGCGGGGGGGTAGGCGGGGGGGGGGGGGGGAGGCGAGCTTCTTTTCTGTGTGTTCATCCCCCCCCCCCGACGAATGGGGGTGAAACCAGCAAAACGCCTCACGTGCTGCTGAACACCCTAATGTATTCTCTCCTTCCTTCTTCCTCGTCTCTGCCCCCTGCCTGTTCTGCAGACAAAACGTGTTACAACCCCCTTTTCAACTCCGAGGACATGCAGGAGATCACACAGCACTTCGCTGTGTGCCACGTGGATGCCCCTGGCCAGCAGGACGGCGCTGCCTCCTTCCCCGTGGGGTAAGACCGGGAGCCTGGCACCCCAGGAGGCGGAGAGGAAGGCCGCGCAGGTGGATGGGGGGGCGGGCGTTAGACTGGGTTTTCCATTTGTTTTACTGCAGAAAAAAAAAGAAAAGAAAAGAAAGGAAAAGAAGAGAAAAGAAAAAAATATATATATATATAAAACCTAAAATGTACCATTTTCACCATTTTTGCGTGTGCAGTTCAGTTGCATTAAGTGCATCGGGCATTTGCACTGATGGGCACTTATCCCCACCGTCCCTCTCCAGGCCTTGTCACCATCCCAAACCGAAACTCCGTCCCTCTGAAACACTAACCCCTCATTCCCCGCCACCACCCGCCCCTCCGCTTTCACCCACCCAGGTAGCTAGTTTGTTAATAGGTGGGCATGAATGACCTGGGCAGGACTGAGTGGGAGAGGACCTTGACGAGCAAAAATAGTTAGGAGAGAGTTCTAGAAAGGTTGGAAGAAAAAGAGAGGGGATGATAGGAGATTATACTGATGAAGTCCTTCCTGTGGTCCAGGCTTCATTTTTATACGCACGTGTCACTTGCACTCAATCCTTACGGCTCCGTGGCTGGTGTTGTTAACTCCGGTTCCTGGGTGAAGAAACTGAAGGGTGGAAGGGCTAAACATTGCTCAAGGTCACCCAGCTAGTTTCACTGGGGGAGTCGGAGAGTCTGCTGACTCCAAGGATCGCCTTCTCGTTAGAACGTCACGTTCCCGTGTCCGAGGTGTTTACACCGCCTGCTCTCCCCAGCGTGCAGCCAGCGGACAGGCTGACGGGTGCCCGGGACAGTTAGTGTGACCGGTGGGAGGCAGACGTCTCAGAGGCACCTCCGTGCAATGCTGTCATTAAGCCAGGATGGGAGCGGGTTCTTGGGTTTCACGTCTCCCAGAAGGGACCTTCCTGGCATTCACAAATAGATTTCCTTATTGGTGTTCAGAATTATCCTTCATAATCAGCCTTTATCAGAGTAGGCATACACGGGGCCAGGACCCAAAATTAAAAGCTTTCTAATAGAGTGGGACGCCGTTACCTGTTAACTAACAGATGGAACCAGAGATCTGTCAGGAAATCCATTTTTATTCGGAGCCGTGGTGTGGAAGACTTGAGGTAACCTGGTGGCTCTTAGCTCTCCACGGGGAGATTTAAAAACTATTCTAAGATTGGGGCCTCACCCCCTGGAATTTTCATGAAGCTGACCTGGAGGCCAAGCTGCAGTGTATTTGTCCCTCTCCCCGCGCCCCCCACTAGCAGGTGATTTCAGTGCGTGGCTGGTGGGAACTCGGCCTGAACGGGCCCTGGCTTCTTCCCGCCACCTGGAGTCGGGGGTCTCCTAACACGGGGTGCCGTGTGCACCTGCTCTGACGGCAGCCGAGGCCTTGGTGAAAGGGAGGATTCTTCGAGTTCTTCCGGGGAAGACGAGAAAGGGAATGAGAATGTGCAAGAACTCTGGCTGAGGTTGTGGGCCCTTGGTGAGGCAGAGGTCTCCGGCCTCCTTTCTGGAGATTCCAGGGAGGTGAGCGCACGGTGGCTTGTGAAGAAGCAGAGGGAACAGCAGGTGCGAAGGCCAGGAAGAGAGCGGGCCCCGAGGTGCCTCCAGAGACACCGGGGGACAGGGTTGTTCTTGGACGAGAGGAAGGAACCAGCCTGGGAAGTGGCTCCTTATAGTCCCGGGGTCTGACAACTGGTATCCCCACTGGAGAGGTGGGCACAGTGGGAACAAGAAACCCCTCGTGGGCCCAGCTGAGGAGTTGGAGAACAACAGGAGACTGTTGTTCCCTGCGTTCCGCGATGGGAAACCTCCGCCTTAATGCGCGGACTCGGGACAGCCTGCAGACTCCGTAGTCTCCAGCGTGGGTCTGTCCTCACCACTCCCGCCTTCTCCATTCCTGCGGTCGTGATCCAGTTTTGACAGAGGGGAGCCTCCCCCTCCCCGCCACCCAGCCCTCTGTTAACAGGAGCTGTGGGCCCAGAAGATGTGTGAATTGAATTGAAGCATCCCAGTGCCTTAAAATCTCCCTGGCTTATCCATTTCCCAAAGCCCCCCGGGTCCAGCTCATCAGCGTGGCCCACTTCTCTGCAGTCTCTCCAGGCTCCTTGCGGAGCATCTCTGGGGGACACGGGCGAGAGGGGAAGGACTTCCCCGTGGCCCGGAATGTCCTACAGGCGAGCTGCCGGGAGGCCTCCTTTTGGGAGGTGAGCACAGGAGTCTTAAAACCCCAGAGCCCACGTGGGATGCCATGCCAAGTGCCCAGCAGGGAAACCAAGTCACTTACCCCAGCTTCAGTGATGTTTCCAATCTGTGCGCTGGGGCAAATCATGGCAACCTCACAGAGCCGTTATTGTGAAGGATTAAATGGGCTTCTAAGGCTCCTCAAATGCTTGGTGCGGAGCAAGGAAGCAATCGATCAAGGGTCAGTTTACAAAACGGGGAGGATTGGGATGGGGTGTGGCCTTGCACGGGGCAGGGGGTGTGCAGGCAGGTGCACGTCGCTCACTGCTGGGAAGGAGGGCTGCGGGGGGCCGGGCAGGGGGCCTGGGCACTGGGACCAGGGTGTGCGTGGGCCCTGCCCTTCCGGCGTGTCCCTGTTCGAGTGATTCATTTCCCCTGGGGTCTGGCTCTCGCTAATGGCCTCTGTATGGCTTCTCCCAAGGTACATGTACCCCTCCATGGACCAGCTGGCTGAAATGCTTCCTGGAGTCCTCCACCAGTTTGGGTAAGAGTGACATATCTGCTCCCCCACCAGCCTGCCTTCTTGCTTGTGTCTCTCCCTTGGCCTTGACCTGGCCTGGCCACTGAAATGGCAGATTTAAAGGTCAGGAAAGGAATTAGACCTCACACTTGGTGAAACTGTTTTCAGACAGTCTCTCTACTCTGTCTCTCGCCGGCTGGGCTTTTCCCCTTGAGCCAACACATCACCTGCAGACAGCCACCCTGCCCATCCTTTCCGTGCCCCTTCCTCTTTTGCCGTTTTCTCCTACTGACGGAATGTTCTGGAATAGGGTTGCGCCAGCCCTCGGTTTCTCCCTCCAGGCTCTGTTTCTCCAGAGCTCTTTCCCTTTTAGTTGGGCCTTCTGTGTGAAGATAATACCTCCGAGCTCTTGCCCGATTTAATTCCATTCCGAGTTTTAGAATGTAAAATAGAGCTCCAGAGCGGGAAGAAAGCAGTGCCATAACGGGCCCTCCCATAAATGTCAGAAGGTCTCTCCGTGCTCGGGCTGCAGTCGGGGGAGAAGCGAGCAGGAGGGCCGAGTCTCTCCGAGGTCATGGTCTTCGTCAAGCCGTAGCACTTGATGTGTTCGGGTCCTCCAGTCACATCACGGCAGCGTGTCCCCACTCTGTCCGGCTCTCCAGCCACGCTCGTGATGCCCCCCGGGACAGATGCTGGGGGCGGCGGGGTTCCTCGGGGACCAGGAGCGGGGCAGGTGTTAAGAGGGTCGTTAGGGCTCCCCTCACTCATTCCTTCTGCGACGTGAATTTTCACTTCTGCTTCCAGGCTGAAAAGCATTATCGGCATGGGAACTGGAGCAGGGGCCTACATCCTCACGCGATTCGCCGTGAGTTCTTGGGCATCTTTGAAAACATGGCACTTTAAAGAAAATTAAGTCAGGATGGAGGAAGACAATTGGAAAAGCGTCACAAAGCCCAGACGAGGAAAGAAATGACCCGTGATTTCATTTCCGAAGGGAGATTCACAGTTCACAGTGTGGTTTGTGGTCCAGAGTCGTGTGTGTGTGTGTGTGTGTGTGTGTGTGTGTGTGTGTGGACTCACGCACGTACTTAAAGCTTTCCTTTTTCTTTTTCTTTTTTTTTTTAATTTTTTTAATGTTTATTTATTTTTTGAGAGAGAGAGAGAGAGAGAGGCAGAGCGTGAGCAGTGGAAGGGCGGAGGGAGAGGGAAACCCAGAATCCGAAACAGGCTCCAGGCTCTGAGCTGTCAGCACAGAGCCCGACGCGGGGCTCGAACTCACGGACTGTGAGATCATGACCCGAGCCGACGTCGGACGCCCAACCGACTGAGCCACCCAGGCGCCCCTAAAGCTTTTCTTTAATGCTCCTCAAACGTGCTCTTTCATCACTGGTTTCGCTCACCTAGCAGTGGCTTGTGGGCAGGTCCTCACGTCACCACGTGGTCTCCTATGCTACCTCGGTGATACCCCCAAGGCTTTTGGGTCCTGGCTGATTCTGTATTAGAATCAGAGACACATGGCGTTCACGGGACCGTGGGCCCAAGCCAGGTGCTGCTGAATGTCACGTACCCTTGCCAAACACTCGTTTGGAAACGCAGCCACGCTCGTTTATGTGACCGTGAGTTTTCCGACCGCCCATTATTTGCTGGGCTTTGTCAGCGGTTAGAGACGCTGGTGTGGATAGAACGTGGCCTGACCGTCTAGGCTCTGAGCAGACCAAGGAAGGTCTGTATTCTACGTTAGATGGATGTATCTCCCAGGAGCGGTCACTAAAGAGCGGCTACCTGCCCTGCCTCACTGGGAGGCTGGAGGTCTGATACACCCCCCTGAAGGCTGGGGAAGAGGAAGTGCGGGCAGAGGCGCCTTGCCCGAGGCAGGTTTGCCAAACACGCACTCTTGTGCTTCCTGCTTCCTCCCCCCAGGCTTTCAGGGGCTCGGTCCTGTGTCGGCTGAGCTGGGGCCTCGGTTTTGCAAGGTGGGGGGGAGGGGTGTGGGATTTGAAGTCTCTTGAGAGCAGCAGCCGGCTCTGGTGGCCCCCACCAGGGCCCTTTCCTGGTATTTTCTCAACCTTTGGTTCGACCTTGAGAAGTTCGCGGTGGCTGAGATTTCTGGGCTGCCGCTCACCTTGTGTCTTGAATTAACAGTTGAACAACCCGGAGATGGTGGAGGGCCTCGTCCTCATCAACGTGAACCCTTGTGCCGAAGGCTGGATGGACTGGGCCGCGTCCAAGGTGAGGCTGGGGGCCAGGGCCAGGCAGGTGGAACAGTGTGCCCTCCGAGACCTCTCCTGGCCTGTGCGCCCCGCCCCTCCCCTTTGCTTTGCTTGGAACAACAAACGTGACCTGGGCTGTTTGCCCTTCCGAAGATGTTGGTAGGACGCTGCGGTCTAGACCAGACATGCCACGGGGACGTGAGCGCTCGAGCCAGCTTAGATCAGCGTAGCTTAGGTTAAGAGGTATTTGCTGAGGACCTAACACGTACTGGACTTTGCTCAAGACACGGGAAACAAAAAGATGAACAAGGCAAAGGCCTCTGATCTCGGGAACCCACCCACTGTCGATGGAAAAGAGGGTGCATTTGGTACCAACCCCTGCCACTTAGCTTGATGACCGCGAGAATCAGCTACTGTGCGCGGAGTCCTTGCCAGGGGCCGTTTGCACTCTCTGTCGCTGCACGTGCGTGACCTCATTGAATCCACACGGCGACTCCAGGAGGTGGGATTGTCATAAATGACGTGTTATAGAAGAGGAAACTGAGGCTCAGAGTGGTTACGGTTAGTGGTGCCCAGAGGCCCGCAAAGCTAGGCAGCGGGAGAACTGGGGCTGAATGCGGATCCCTCGTACTCCGTGGTCCTTGGGCCTCACCTCGTGCCTCCCGGTCTCATCCAGCAGGTGTTTGAATGGCACCTTGACCCCAGCGCTGCAGGTCTGGGAATACAGAGGGGCCGGACACAGGCCTGCCTGGGGGAGAAGGGACCCACGCTGTCTCGGGAAGTTCTGCTCTGGCCGGTGTCCTAGGGCTCCTTGTTTATCTTTTAAAAACGATTATTGTGTTTTCTTCGTAAAGGCGCCAGCATTTGCCAAGGAGAGGGGGGAAATTGTTCCAATTGAAACAGGACAAAACCTCTCAGGCCGGGGTGATCCTGGCTTCTCACTTTGGAAGTGTGTTTTTGCCAAGTTCTGGGTGGCTGTCGCGGACAGAGCTTTGAAGGGGTTGTGCCCCTCCCCCCTGCCTCCCACCCCTGTCTTGGCCGCCCTGTTATTGCCGCTCTTCCTGGAACGTTCTGCCGGAACGCAGGAGCCCGTCCCTCCCGTCTGTGTGATATGCAGGAGTGGAGCACACTCCCTGTTTTTTATTTTATTTTCCAAGAAAGGAAGTGATGTTCCAGTCAGCCAGTTTGGCTCCTCTTGTAAGTGCTCTGAGCCAGACGTGGAGGGCCGGGGACATTGGCTAAAGTGCGGCCTGAGGAATGTCTGTGTGGCTTTAGTATCTGTACCGTATCCTTCCTTTCCAACCCCAAGAGAAAAAAAGACCTGTATCCAGAGTCCACTATGGGTCAGGCGCTGGCGTCAGATCCTGTGACATGCGTACTGGCCTCATGCTGTCCTCACCTTGGCCTTGTGACTTTGAAGCCCCCGGCCACCTCGGCTTGTAGGTGAGAGGCCTGAGGCTCAGAGGCTCTGCAACCTGTCCAGGACCACACAGCTGGGATCCAACAAGACCTCCGATCTAGAGAACCCCCAGGTCTAGAACTTCTCTATCCTGCCAGTCCCTGCCTGCCTGACACGGAAGTTGGTCAGCATACATTTATGGAGCTCCTGCTGTATGCCTCCGCATTTATGAAGCCCCTGCTGTATGCCTATCACTTATGGAGCTCCTGCTGCGTACCTAGCATTTTGTTGGGGAGAGGCAGAGAGGGGAGAGTTGGCAGTGTCTTTAGTAACCTCAGGATATCCAAAGAGAGGATACTGGCTTGAGGGCGGAAAATGTAGAGGATGATACAGGAAGGCTAGTTCAAGGTAAGCAGGTCCCCTGGGGTCTAGACTGGCAGAGTTCAGTGTGTGTTTTTTTTTTTTTTAATTTTTTTTTTTTTCAACGTTTATTTATTTTTGGGACAGAGAGAGACAGAGCATGAACGGGGGAAGGGGCAGAGAGAGAGGGAGACACAGAATCGGAAACAGGCTCCAGGCTCTGAGCCATCAGCCCAGAGCCCGACGCGGGGCTCGAACTCACTGACCGCGAGATCGTGACCTGGCTGAAGTCGGACGCTTAGAGTGTGTGTTTTGAAGAAATGGATAGGGGCCCCTCGTTGTGAGGACTTAGTGTGCTATGGCCCAAGCTAGGAGAAGGTTGGCTCTCTGTTCAGCACGTGTCTGCCCTGCATGGGCCCCTGAGAATAAGCGATCGACAGAGACCCAGGCCCTGCCTTCCGGAGCCCCCAGGTCCAGTCCACAACTGGGACTGGAACCACATTCCCCCAAGGGGGCCGTCCTCAGCCCTGAGTGCCGGGGAGCCCAGGACTTCCGGTCTGCCCCCGCGGGCAGGGAGGCTTTGCTGACCTAGTCTCACTACCTCAAATGCCTGCTTTCTAGTGACACCTGTCTTTGCCCTCCCCAGATCTCCGGATGGACCCAAGCCCTCCCAGACATGGTGGTGTCCCACCTCTTCGGGAAGGTGAGTAGCGTGGACCAGCGTTCTATCATCCACGCTGAGCGAGCGTGTGCTGCCCGTGCGTAGGGCCCAGAGACGAGCAGGACACAAGCCCCCTGGGGATGCCTACCACGCACATAGCTGACGGGATCGGTTTACAGTCAGGTGTATCGCTCACCTTTTTTTTTTTTTTTTCAAGTTTATTTTTATTTTGTTTTGAGAGACAGAGCGAGTGGGTGAACAGGGAGGGGAAGAGAGGGGGAGAGAGAGAGAGAATCCCAAGCGGTCTCGTGCGGTCCGCGCAGAGCCCGATGCGGGGCTCGAACTCACGAACCATGAGAGCAGGACCTGAGTTGAGATCGAGAGTCGGGCGCTTAACCGACTGAGCCACCCAGGCGCCCCCGTATCGCTCGCTCTCTTTTTAACGTAAGGCTGTTTTAACTAGCCTGATTGGACTATAGTAAACTGCACGTTTTGGGAATACAGAATTGAGTAGATGTTGCCGCGCGTCTACACCCGGACAACCACATTGCAACTGGGGTAGCGGACGTCCCCATCACCAGAGTCCCCTCGTGCCTCTTGCTAATCCTTCTTTCCCTGCCCGTCAGACAGCCTCTGCTCTGCTTTCCGTCACTAGAGAGGAGTTCGCATTCCCCAGGTTTTTATATAGAAGTGGGTGGCATCATGAAGTATGGAGTCTTCCTTGAAAAGAACAGCAAACAGAACCCAAAAAACAACTGTGGCTTCTCTCGCCGCACGGTTATTTTGACCTTCGTCTCTGTCGTTGGGTTTATCAGTAGTTCCCTCCTTTTTAGCGCTGGCTGCCCATTCTGTGTGTGGGTGTCCTACGATTTGCCCTTCCGTCCGCCTGTCGATGGGCATTCGGGTTATTGCCGGTCTGGGGCTATTACAGATACGACCTGTAACAGACACACCCATGGAGTTTGCCGTGTGCCCCGCTCGGTCCTAAGGACTTTTCAAGTATTAACCCATGGAGTCCACTCAAGAGCTCCATGAGCCATGTGAAAAGTACTAATTTGATTCCCACTTTATGGATGAGGAAACTGAGACCAGAGAGGTTGACTGACTCGTGTGAGGTTGCACAGCCAGGGAGAGGTGGGGCTGGGATCAGAGGCTATGTGTCTTGCTCCTGTATCCAGAGCAGGGCACTGACCGTCTGTGCTTCCACTCATGGGCTGTTCTGCAGTCACCCCAGGCAGGCCCCTGTCCCTGTCTGGCCAGCCGGCATGGCCCCCGACTCTGGCCGGCAGCCCCAGGAGAGGCTGTGTGGGGGTCCTGACGCAGGCCCAGACACCGAGAAGCCCCTCGGTTGCCCAGCTCAAGGGTGGCTTGCCCTGTTTACCGTGTGGCCCACTCAGCACTGTCTGTTCCCGAGCGGGGGAGTGACCTTCTGAGATGTGACCGGCTGCTCTCCTCTGGGGCTGGCCAGGTGCATCCACTGGGCTCCTTCTTCCATTATTTCCTGGGCCTGCTGTAACAGCCCCCCCCAAACCGGGAGGCTTGCAACAACAGGAACTTAACTGTGTCGCAGTTCCGGAAGCCAGCACTCTGAAAGGGGGTGTCGCCGGGCCACACTCCCTCCAGTGGCCCTGGAGGGAGAGTCCTCCCTTGCTTCCTCCAGCTTCCGGTAGCTTCAGAATCCCTCCAGGCTCTGCCTCCGTCTTCGATGACCTCTCCGTGTCTGTCTCCAATCTCCCTCTGCCTTTGTCTTAGAAGGACCCTTGTCATTAGATTTAGGACCCGCTGGGATAATCTAGAATGACCTCACCTCAGGATCCTTCACTTAATGATATCTACAGAGACCTTTTTCCCGAAGAAGGTAGGCTTCACACTTCCCCGGGGTCTCGACGGGGACATAGCCTTCGTGGCCCCCCCTGCAGCCCTCGGTGGCCTTCTTCCCTCTTCCGTGCTGCATTCAGTTTGTGATACATTTTCTTCACCCTGAGTGTATAATCTGAACCTGATAGGAATATGGAAACAAACAGAGCCAGCTTCTGAGTTTCCTTGCGGGAGAGGGCATCAGGTACAGAGGGAGAGTCTGGCCTGATTGTACCCCACGCGATGTGAGGCATCTGTCGATGCCCCCAACTTGCCGCGGTTGTGTTTTGACCTGAAAGCCCAGCACAGCTAATTCTTCAGACCGTACAGTTCCCGATTTTCTTTTGCGTAGGCTCTTGGCCTCTTTGCTGCTTCAGTGATGAGGGGCTGTTTAGACAATAGCTCGGGCTTGACGTGGGGCCCCCTCCGCTCCCTCCCTGCCCTGCTCTGGTCGCCACTGATCACATCAGGCTGCTTTGTGAAACCTTCAGCATCCGCTGTCGTGCAAATGAGAAACAGAGCAAGCTCGTAACTTGTTTGTCCCAAATCGCATTCGGAAAGGAACCAGAGAGAGGGAAGGCTGCGGCTTCTGCAAGGCTCCGGTTGGCCCCCCCTCGGGAATTGAGATGGCCCTTCTTTCCAGCAACTTCCCGGGACTTGCAGGAGTTGGTTTTGTTTTTCCGGCGTGAAAAACCTCTCACCTCCCCCTTAAAACCATTAATTGCCAACAGTTGCATCACTTTTATTATTTACAAAGGGCTTTTCTGTGCACAATCTCTGTGAAATCCCATAACCTGCAGAGGTAGGTAATATCCACACACACACACACGCACACACACATATTTATTTTTGAGGGAGCTAAGGCTCAGAGAGGTGAAGACATTTACTCCCGTCCCTCATCCCCCACCAGAAAAAAAGAAAAAAAAAAAAAAACAACCAAAACACTGATGGATCCAAGCTCCAAATCCGAGAGGACTGACTTCAAATAAAAAGTCCCAAAGTCATGAGCCCAGAAGGGCCTGCTTTGTCCTGGTGGGTCTGTACTCCTTCCTGCTCTCACCTGATATGCAAAGTCAGACTGGCTCCGGGTGGGGACTTCCGCTTTGGGGAAGGCGTCCTCGGGCTCCAAGGCGGTCGAGCGGATTAGACGGTATCGTCTCTGTACCTGTATAACCTGAAGAACGGAGATAGCAGTGGCTGGCCCGGGACCAGTCCTAATGCAGGGCACCTCCGCCCTCTCTCCACGCAGGAGGAAATGCAGAATAACGTGGAAGTCGTCCACACCTACCGCCAGCACATCGTGAAAGACATGAACCCCGGCAACCTGCACCTGTTCATCAATGCCTACAACAGGTGCGGTCACGCGGTGGCCATGTGTCAAGGTCCTTTCGTTGGCCTGGAACGGGGCAGGGGTAAGGCAGAGGGGTTATAACGTTAGGAGGAGCTGCAGCCCCTGAATTCAAGCGAGTAGATTCCCCGGACAGGGGTGCGCCTGGGAGTCAGGTACATCTGCGGGTTTTGAGTGCTCTACAAGGCGCTGAGCCACCGCTCCAGACAAGCGGGGCGCGAGCACGAGGAGGGGAGACGCAGTCACGCCCTCGAAGGGTTTTGAGTTATTGCCTGTGTCCCGGCTGGCCCTGGGAAGGACCAGGTGTGGGAGAGCTAAGAGAGCGAGCGAGCGAGCGAGCAGAGCCCTGGGGGTGGAAGGGGAGGGAGGAGTCCAGGAAGGCTGCCGGGAGGTGTCACTCCAAGAAAAAGCACGTTCCTCCAGCCTTGGGCAAGGGGCTAGGCCTCTTCGCGATAAGTAGCTGCTGGCCTGGACCTCGGCCAGGAGAGGGGACAGCTCGGGAACACCGGTGGCAGCTGGGGGGACGGTCTGCAGACTCCAGCGTGGTCACTCAGTCTGCCGGACCAGCTCTACCAGCCCCCTTCCCAAGCAGGGGGCGGGAAGGAGCCACAGGGGCCGTCTCTGCTCACGGCCAATAACTTCACGAAGGGCATTAGTGTCTGTAACAAAGTTCAGCGTCCGTCTCTTCTTCCCACCCGCCCAGCCTCTCAGTGCGGGAGGGAGAGGTAGTATCGCCCGTGGGTAACTAGGGACGCGGGACTCAGCAGCGCATTTCTTCAGCAGACGCTCCCTGAGGACAGGCGAGGTCAGGCTGTGGGCTGGGCAGTGGACCCACAGAGACCAGAACACCCTCCCCGAAGCCCCACCCACTGCCTTGCCCTCACGATGCCCGTAGGAATCAAGGGGCTTCTCTTAAAAATGCTGAGACACCGTGACCATCGTCCTTTGCTGCTGAGGAAACACGGGCACAGAGAGATTCAGCATCCTGCCCGAGGTCACACAGCTAGGACGTAGAGGGACGTGATTTGAATCTGTCCGTGGCTCCAGGCCATGAGCTGGAAAGGCCGTCCGGTGGGAGCTGCCAGGAGACGAGAGAGAGAGAGAGAGAGAGAGAGAGAGAGAGAGAGAGAGAGAGAGAGGCTCGGTGTAGGTCTGCAGGGACAGAGTCCAGTGGGAAACGGTGGCAGGGTTTGAGATGAGGGGGGTGAAAGGATCACATCTAAGATCTAAAGAGATTGGGTTACTGTGTGAGAGGACTCCGAGTTGGGGCTAGAGAGACTCAGGGCTCCAACTAGGGGGACGGGAGGTATGGAGTGTCTCCATGGGAAATACATGAGTCCTGCTGTCCCTGAAACCATTGATATGGACCCCAAGAGGCCGTGATGTCCCGAGAGCCGTGCGGGTTGGGACACGGGTCGTTTGCCAGAATGGCCAACGACGGGACCCCCTGGGATGGGCGAGATGGGAGGGGCCGCCTCCGGGGCGGGGGCGTCTGCCCGTGTCACCGAGTGACTGTGCGTTCCTTGCCCGCAGCCGGCGAGACCTGGAGATTGAGCGGCCCATGCCCGGAGCCCACACAGTCACCCTGCAGTGAGTAGATTTTCTCCTGTTCATCATCCGCGTAGCCTCGCTCGGCCACCAGCAGGGCTTTTTCTGAGTTTGGTTAGCCGTGCCACCCTGTGCTGGGACATCGGCGGCGGCGAGGCCGGGGGTGCCTTCTTCCCAGGAGTCAGGCATGACCCAGCTGCACTTGCCTTCTCCTTGTGCAGGTGTTGAGCTCCTGGGGTGTCCCTGAGACGAGGGTCGGAGCCTTGGATGTCAGGGAAAGAGTCCGCTTCGGATAGGACTTATTAAGCACCTACTTTGTGTCGAGTACGGTGTTAGGCTTTTCTTTCACAGAGCCTGGAGACGAGTCAGACGCAGGACAACCCACCCTAAAGGCTGGCAGGAAAATACGGTCGTGGATGCAGCTAACTGCATTCCACCAGTAATGTCTGCCTTTTTATAGTTTCCTAAGTGAACTGTATTATTTGACACCTGAACTTGCCACGTGCCATTTCCTTTGTCAGGTACGTTCCCTCGGTCTCTGATCTTGACTCACGGCAAAGTCCTACTCCTCCCTCTTTGAGGAGAGGATGCTTGAGGCTAAAAACACCAGGGCATGGAAATTCTCTGGCTTAAATTCATACTAGGGTGTAAATGACTGCCAACCCAGTTTATCTGAAAAGCAAAGCAGAGGATGAAAGGAGAAGGAAATAAAAAGAGCAGAGGCTACTACTGGGGAAACCCGAATAATTTTTTTTGGAACCCTGGTCCCAGCCTGGCGGGCCTGGGAGCATGTGAATCTTTCAGTGAATTTCGTGTTCCCTCCCCCCTTCTCTCCCTGCCCCCAGGTGTCCTGCTTTGTTGGTGGTTGGGGACAGTTCTCCTGCTGTGGATGCCGTGGTATGTAGAAATCGTCCACTCGTTTCTGTACTTTGTTCAACAGTCCAAATCTGCTTGGCCTTCGGACAGAGGGCCCAGACCCCGGCTCCTTGGCCTGGTGACTGCCAGTCCTGTTTGCTTGGTAGCGGGCCCTCCGACTTTTCTCCCAGGCCCCATCACCTGCCCGTCTGCCTCCCACTCGTTTGTTTCTACGGACGTGTTTGCCACTTGGCTTCCTGGCCGAGACGCTCTGCTCTCGTTTGGGAACCCGTTTGCAGACCTGGTTGGCGCCTGATTGTCTGGCGGGGCAGAGAGACACTGGGGAGTGGGGCTTAGACAACCCTTTCTGGGTCATTCCACCCCTGATTCCCACCTATGATGTTG
The DNA here is from genome assembly GCF_024362965.1 of Panthera pardus. NCBI lineage: Eukaryota > Metazoa > Chordata > Mammalia > Carnivora > Felidae > Panthera > Panthera pardus. The sequence continues at coordinate 73,962,999 of NW_026527002.1, read as the reverse complement.
TGGAGGCAAAGCAAAGACTCTGCCTTTCCAACATGCCCCTAGCAGGGGACAGAGGGACTTAGGGGCTCCTGAGCAGAGTCCTAAAGTGGTGATGTGCCTCGTGCAGTGGGCTGCAGTGTGAGATTTGCAAAGGCTCATTTGGCAAAGAGCTGAGACGTCTTAATGGACTGTGGGCATCCTGTGATCTAACCCACTGGGCGTAATCATAGGATGCATCAGTAGAGATACACTTCTCACATCAGAGGAGGGCATAGCTCTCCGGTAGGCACTTTGAACATCACAGGATACGTGTGGGCATTTTGCCCAATTTTGGATGCACTGCTAAGATGGTCACTGACAACGCGAAGAGGGGAAGCAGCTCATAGTGGATCCCAGTTCGCATGGTGGTCAGGACTGGAGATGTCGAACGTGTAGCATCTGCGGCCGCGACTGGTGAAACAAGGCCATTCAATCAGCAGCTCTTTCCAGAGTCTCCTCTGGGTTTTAGCGAGTCTTCATAACAACCCTTGGAAAAAGACATTCCCCTCATTTTATTGATGACGAAACTGAGGCTCAAAGAAATTGCCCGAGGTCGCTGCACGACAAGGTTGGAATTTATGGCCGCCTTGCTTAATCTCGAAGCCCGCGTTCTTCCTTCCGTGCTAGCGGGAACGCTGGGGTCGTTGACGCCAGTGGCAGGGAAGTGAGGAGGGGGGAAAGACTGGAGCCTGGGGCTCCAGATAGAAAATTAGCACATTTCTTCCCCTTTTCCCCGTCCAGGTGGAGTGCAACTCGAAATTGGATCCAACAAAGACGACTCTCCTCAAGGTACCGACACAGTGAGGGGGGTTGGTGCGAGTTCTCTCTTAGGAACCCCTGGCGGCCGCAAGATTGAGTCGTGCCTGACTGAGGCAGAGCTGGTGGTCAGAAAGCGTAGAAATGATGATTTCACGTGCATGCGTTCACAGACGTCTCTCTGCTGGGCGCTGGCTGGACACCCGAGGCTGTGAAGACAAAAGGGACCCTCTCTGGGACCCCGAGAGTCCGTGGGCTCTGATGAGGGATGGCCCAGAGTTGTGCGGGCAGGGGCTGTGCCAAGGGTGGGGCTGGGGCGTTCCTCCGAGAGGGGCTGGTGCCTGTGGGAGAGGAGAAAACGCCCCCCCCCCCAAGGGCCATGGAAGAACATCTCCAGCAAGTTCACTAGGCCTTGAGGCCAGGTGGGGGGTGTGAGCCCTCCCTGACCTGACCGCACAATCCAGCCCGGGAGGCGTCTGATGCTTACTGAGGGGGGGGGGCCTGGTCCCCGTAACTGGCTCTTTACGCACATTTTCTTCCAAGATTCCCTCACCAGGAAATTGCAAGACGGGAAGATGGCAGGCTTCGGGCCTGAGGGGGCCGCTGATGGGCTAAGGCGGGAGCCCCTTTGTCTAAGTTACCCCAACACACCTGTTTGTCTGGACTCCGACAGCATCCGGGCTGCTGTCCCAGGACGGAGATGGACAGGCCACAGTCACTGCTGACAGGGAGAGGGGGAAGGAACATTCTAGAAGGGTGGGTTGGTCTCCTAGTGTCCATAACAAGTACCACCAGCTGGGTGGCTGAAAGTCACAGGAGACTGTTGTCTCCCCATCCGGAGACTGTAAGTCCAAAGTTAGGGTGTCCCTGGCTTGTGGCCACCTCAGTCCCATCTCTGCCTCCGTGCCCCCCAGCCTTCTCCTCTGGGTGTCTCTGTGCCCCAATATCCCCCTGGTTTTAAGGACCACGGTCATTGGATTTAGGGTCCACCCTAATCTTAACTCATTCCGTCTGCAGAGGGCAGGTGACCTGAGAAAAAGTGGCCGATTTGATGGTGGATGGGGATCCAACCCGTTTCAGCCCGATTCCAGACAGACTGTCCCCGCTGCACTCCTCTGCCCGGCTGCCTGGGCCCTGGAGTTAAATTCTGGCGTCCCGTCCCTGCATTCCCTTACCCAGGGAGCCTCAGTTAGCGTGGTCCTGAGGCTAGCCCTCAGGGTCTGGCCTTAAGACTGAGGGCCATGGGATGGCCCGGCCTCAGCCGCTGTCACACACGCCTGCCAGACCTCCGTCTCTCCAAGCCACCTTCACCCCATCCCACCCTGCCGCCCGGGGTCTCCCGAGCCCTGGGCCCGGCTAATAGTCACACGTGCCTGTGGCACCCTTGACTGAGAGGTGGCAGCTTTAGCTTTGGTGAGTCAGTAGGAACTTTGGAAGCCGCGGCATTTACCAGGGTGACCGGTGAAGAGACCATTAGGCCTCTTAGATGGAGCCGTTTCTTTCTGAGGGAGTAAAGAGAACGTGCAAACAGGGCCTCATGCAGTGAAGGCTCTCGGGTCAGACGGACCCTGGCCAGAGCCTCACCGGGGCTTTGAGCTCTCCCGGCGTCGGCTGTCATGAAGGCACAGGTCAGTGCCGAGATGGACTGTAACCAGAGCGGCCCTGCTCGGTGGGGATGGGTGTTTCCCCGCCTGTAATGTGCCCAGAGTGGGGGCAGGGCAGCAGCAGGAGGGCGCCCACTTGGAGGTACCCCTCTTCTGGGGCGTCTGGCACTAACCAGCTTCCCTCTCTCCTAGATGGCGGATTGCGGTGGCCTCCCGCAGATCTCCCAGGTGAGCCCCACCTGCCACCCCTCCCCAGGCGGAGGGCAGGTGCCTCTGTGGCCTGTTACTACCCCCTCGTCCCCCGCCTCCTGCCTGTCCCCCACCCCACCGTCCCATCCGCTCACACTGTGGACGCGTTACTGTCTATACACGGTGCTTGCACATCAGGGCTTCGTGCAAGGAAAATAGGAACCACAGGTGCGGAACCACAAACCGCGAGATCGTGACCTGAGCCAAAATCACGAGTCAGATGCTTAACCAACTGAGCCGCCCAGGCGCCCCTCTGTGTAATTTGTTTTTAATGACAAGACAAAATGCCGCTGCACAGATACACTGTAATTGATTTTTCCTGACGCCCTATTGCCGGACACGTACAAGTTATTTCTGGTGCTTCAGAGATCCCTGCGGTGCTACAGAGATCAGTTCTCTGATTAATTTCATGTGGCCCCACCAGTTTCAAGGATTGTCTGGTGGAAAAGGGAGAGTCTCGGCTCTGAGTCCCCCAGTGAGCCGGCGATGGCTGAGAGGTTCATCTGGCTGCCCCCGGAGCTGTCCCAACAGAAAACAGCCTTCTCTTTGGGGGTAGTGAAGTGTTTCACTGGGGATCGGAAGAAGAGATCCCCGAGAAGTCGATTTCTGCATCAGGTGGATCCTGGATCTTGACTCATTGCTCTGGACCTTCTCTCACTGCAAGCCCCTCCCTCCAGAACTCTGTACAGAGGTAGAGGCACAAGTGGCCGTTGGTGGCTCGGTTATGCTCTCCGTCGTGTCCCCCTCTGCTGCCACTAGAAAAGGACAAAATCCTTTCGGTGTTTTATCTGCTGTTGCGTTATGCCTGTCTGACAGCTGGGAGAAGCCAGAGAAGGATGGGGTGTCCCAGCCATCAGAGGGAACAGATGGGCTCCCAGCAGAGCCCTGCTTAGACATAAGTGTGAGTTAATACCCGCACATTAGCGGTGGAAGCTTTATCCATGCAGCCTGCCCCCGAGATTCCTGCTGAGACGGCGCAACTCCAGGACGGGCTAGGGAGAGAGGGGCCAGTTTTCCTTCCATTTGACCTCCCTCCCTCTCCCTCTCCCTCCACCCGCCTTCCCTTCTTCCTTTCTCTGTGTGAAATGAGAACAGATCCAACCCTAACCGTAGTTAAAGCACATTATGAATGTGTGGCAACAGCTGAACCAGCCCAGGCTTCCGGGAGACCAGTTCAAGGAGGACCGTTTACCGTGTAATCCCTCCCCTTTCTGCCCTTACGAGTTGGGTGCGAGTTTACGGAGGCCGTTCCCGTCCTTCATTCCATTTGAAAGGGGAACAGTCCTTAGGGATGAGAAGAGCAAGTATTTATTGCAGTGTCACGAAAGGGGAAAGATTGTTTCTGCCGCCCTGCTGGCACGGAAGTCCCTGGCTGCCTGCAGCCCCGACTTGTACCTCTTGTCACTTGCTTACCATTGTCACACAAACCCCAGAGGACATCTTGAGCCCAGTCTCTCTTTTAAATGACATGTGGCTCTTGGTAGAATAGTGGCAGGAGTTGGTGGAGGTGGGCGGGAGCACTGCCTCTGCTGATGACTTCTTCACGGGGTAGGAGGAGTAAGAGGAGAATAGACCCAGGGCATTGCATTTGAGAGTTGTAGTTAATTCAGACTGTGAATATGGCCTTTACTTGGGAGCATTCACCCCCCAGTTCGGATTAAATTAAATTTGGGGGAGTAATTGGTAGAACCGGGTGTGTTCTTGGCATTCCCAACTCATTTCACTCACAGTAGCCCCACTGATTTGATTAACTGGTTGGCCTGACTATCCATCCATCTCTCCATCCATCCATCCATCCTTCCTTCTTCCATTTTTTTCTGGTCTTCCGTCTGTCCATCCTTTCTTTTCATCCATCTGTCGATCCTCCTTACTTATATCCGTCAATCTTACTTCCCTTTTAGTTATTCACCATCATTTCTTCCTTCCATCTCTCCAGCCATCCAGCCTGCTCTTGAGGCTGAGAAGGAACTGCCTTGAGAACACAGAGTTTAGAAAGCTCTGGATTAATCCGTAGGACCCACCCACCGCTAGCTAATGGCAGGACCTTGGACAGATTATTTGCCTCCATGACTGTTCAGCAATGAAATCTATGTGAAAACGGCACCAACCTCGTATAGTTGTTGTCAGGGGAAAATGAGGTAGTGCCACAAATGCCCTCAGCACCGCGGGTGGCACATGATGTTGGTGCCCTTACATTCTAGAGGCTGAGTTAGACACATCAGCTTATCAGTGTAGTCTTCTTTATAGAACCTCTCAGAAGAAAGCGTGGCTCTCTGTTCTTGTTTCACAGGCGAGGTCATACAACCTGATCAACCCCCACCCCCACCCCAGCTACGAAGTGAATTTGAAATTTTTCTCCCCAGCCAGAGCTGACTTTGGTCCCCGTAGTATCTCATCGCCTTCCCTTTCCTTTTGTGTGTTGTTCTAACAACATGTGGTGGCCTTCTCCCTCGGGTCAAGCTCTTCAGCGAAGGTGACCACGGACACAGCTCCATGAGGCCATTCGTGGTCTGGACCTCCGGGGACTGACCGCACTCTCTCTCTTTTTGTCTCTTGCAGCCGGCCAAGCTTGCGGAGGCCTTCAAGTACTTCGTGCAGGGCATGGGATACAGTAAGTGTGGCATTTCCAAGCAGGTGGTAGGTGGAGGGCAGGTGTGGGAATTGAAAATACGATGACCCGAACTGGGTTTGGATGAGTACTCTGTGTCACCTTGGCCACCTTCAGCTTTTTGCAAACTGGGAAGGTCAGGAGAAGAAATATTTAGGTGTGTGGAGGACGGAGGGCAACGTAGAAATTCTAGCGTCTCCTTTATACCACAGGGGCTTCTTCTGTCTCCACTGATGAGCAAAAGTTGTTTTACAGCAGGGAATTTTCTGTAGATTTAGCTGAGGACTAGCTCGTTAAGCACCAGGAAGACAAGAGCGAAGCCATGAAAACCTTTTACCTGTTGCCTACATGCTTTCTTAAGAGCCTTCCAGTCGTAGGTGATGATGATGGTGTTGATGCTGATGATGAAAGAGCGTTAGTACATCCTTCATTTTTTCTCGTTTCGTCATCGCGACCATCCTATGAGAATACCCTTCTCTCGTTTCACAAGTGATGGCCCTAGGCTTTGAGACCTGAAGCAAGGAGCAGAGTGGGGATCTCTGAAAGTTCTTTGAAAACTGTAAAGCTTCTGTGCCGGCAGGTGAGAAAGTCGCTTCTGCTCAAGACAGTGTGTCTTTGCTAACCCATTAGATTAGGGAATTGAAGGATAAATACGAGCATAATTCAAGACCTTGTGGTTTCTCACTTGATGACTATAGTTTGTTGGACACCTACAGCCCTTGTTTATAAATGCAGTCCCGTGACCAGAACAGGCAATGCCGAGTTCAAGCAGCTGGGTTCCAGCCACAGGGGGTGCCCGTTGACGTGTGAGCCATGATGGGGTCCTTTTGAGTCTTTCTGCCTACTGTGTAGAATTATAATTTATGTGCTCATCTTAACTAGGAAGTCTGAATGTCTAATCTCTTCTGGGTTTTCCCCCCCCCCCCACTCTGAGACTGAAACTATTTGTTCATTTAAAATAGTAATGACGTGTTTGGTAAACTGACCCCAGTCTTAAGATTGGCCTCAGCCATGTTTAGTTTCTAGAGAGGCCAAGAGCTGCTGAGCCTGATTTATATACTTCGGGCAGAGTCTGTGTCCCGAGGTGCCCTATCCCAACAGAAAACATCTGCCTGTGGGTCTCCTGCCTTTTGATCCGCTTTCCCCACAGGAAAGTGCGCGGGCAGAGACGGTGCCTGGAGGATGCCGTCGGGCAGGCTTCATTTACCTGGCAGGGCGTGTGTCATGATTCGTTTGTCTTGGGCCTGCCCTGGGTTTGGATTTCTGCCTTGAAAGTGTATTCTGGGGAGAAAGGAAGTGAAAGGCAGGTTTTGTTCCATCCGACACACACACACACACACACACACACACACACACACACCAGCTTCTATTTCCAGAAAGCTGAAGCATCCGGCAGGTTACAGGGGAAGACGGCAGGAAGGCATTTAGTCCCAGAGGCGTCAGCCACAGAAAAAGCGCGTCGTCGTCTACTCGAGTGCCTGCCTGTTCAAGCTGGGCCAGGCCTGGCTAGCTCTTTGCCCCCGTGACACCGTTCTGTAGTCGCCAGGGCCCCGCCAAGGTCGGTCAACCTCTCAGATTTGGGGTTGAGGAGTAGGTGAGTGGCAGAGGTGAGAATGATCTCACTTCTCTCTGGATTTAAACACTAGCTCTTTGAGAAGGGAATTCAGTACAGCAAAGATGAATTCTCTTTGTGGGTATGTGTCCCAGAAAGCCAACTCCCACGCCCATGGGGCGAATAATGTGCCACCTCAGATGACAATGTCTGTTGTTCAGCGTGGCCTTCGCAGTGATGCTTTATTTGGGTGATGTGCTAGCTTCCTGTAGCTGCCCTGAGAGCTCCCCACACCCTGGATGGCTTAAAAAAGCAGAAATTTATTCTCTCATACTGCTAGGGTTCTAGGAAGCCAGAGGTCCAAAATCAAGAGAGATGCAGGGTCATGCTCCCCTCAGAGGTTCTAGAAGGCTCTTTCCTTGCCTCATCTCAGCTTCTGGTGGGAGCTGGAAGTCTCTGGTGTTCCCTGGCTTGTAGCCACATTACTCCCATCTCTGCTCTGTGGTCACGTGGCCTTCTTCCCTGTGTGTGTGTGTGTGTGTGTGTGTGTGTGTGCACGCACGCGTGCGTTTTGCAGGGCTGTTCTGTCTCCTCTTCTGAGGAACCAGCCATTGCATTAGAGCTCACCCTAATCCGGTATGGCCTCACCTTGTCCTATTGGCAAGGACCCTATCTCCATTCTAAGATTCTGGTCGATATGACTGGGGGGGGGGGGGGAGGGGGAGGGGCAGGGTTCAGTCCTGTACTTCCTTTCACTTTCTCAGCCACCTGCTACGTGCAAGGGCATTTTCAGTCCCGAAGAGTAGACGGTGCCATTGATCGTTCCTGGAAGCTCACGGGCTTCTCTGGAAGAGATGGCAGGTGATGGCTGGGCCGCAGACTTGCTGTGTGGCCGCGGTTCCCCCACCTGTGGCGGATGGGTATCAGCCCAGCCGGCCTGGATGATCTTCCCCACTCCAGAGGTTGTGGGTGGTAGGGGGTTGTGGTACACGGGCACACACGTGGGTTTTGCTGCCAGGGGATTGGCATTCCCATGTTACTGAAGGTGACGGAGGGCTCCGAGCCGGACTCTTCCAGAGTCACACAGCTGTGAAACAAGCGGCAGATTTGGGATTCAGACCCACCTGTAGGTTCAAGCCACCGTGTGGCCGCCGGTCCTTACCCCCATCAGAGCCTCACTTGTCCACCTCTGTGAGCGGATACAGGGAGGACAGAGAGCCTGGTGGCCGGATCGCCCCAAGGATGGGCAGGCCAGGCACGAGGAGGCACCGTTGCCGACGGGCAGGTGCCTCTGAGGTTCTCCCCTCCCTAACCCGGTGCCCCCCACCCCTCTCTCCCCAGTGCCCTCGGCCAGCATGACCCGCCTGATGCGCTCCCGCACGGCCTCCGGCTCCAGCGTCACGTCCCTGGAGGGTGCCCGCAGCCGCTCCCACACCAGCGAGGGCACCCGCAGCCGCTCCCACACCAGCGAGGGTGCTCGCCTGGACATCACCCCCAACTCCGGGGCCACCGGCAACAACGCCGGGCCCAAGTCCATGGAGGTGTCCTGCTAGGCGGCCTGCGCCGTGGCCGTCCCCGGACTCTGGGCTCACGCAACCGCCCTTCCTCCAGCCCTTCCCGCCCTGCCTGCCACACCACACGTAACTCGTATTAACCCAAAGCTTATGGTGTAAGACAGCTCTGGGGGGACAAAGTTAGACCGGGTTTGTCGAGGGCGCCTCTCCCATCAGGGCAGGGCGGGCAGACCAAAGGAAAAGAAGCATCTCAGTGTCCTGTGCTCATTGGCGGGTGGCCTGGCGGCCACCCTCTTACCCTCCCTCAGAGACGCCAAACTGCCAAAAACAAGACGCACCGCCCTAGACGCTTCCTAAATCCAGGCCTAGGCTGGTTCTAACGGGCATTTTGTCGGAAGCCCAGCCCCTCTACTTCCTGTTTCCTCTCCAACTAAAGAACAACTGACCCAGTTCCTGGAAACAAAACCCCGTTCTGATTTGGGTAGGGGGAGAGCCGCGGATGGTGGGGAGCTCTTTTAACTCAGCAAAACAGGAAGCGGGAAAGAGGTGGACTTTCTGTGGAGGCTAGAACGCTTGGAAAAACAAATCTACGCAGTGAAACGTGAAGAAGTAGGTTTCTCAAGTTCGTGTATATATCCACTTTTTAATGCCGAAACACACAAGCCTGCTTTTCTGGCATCCTTTCAATGGGTGGTGAAAGCGGGCGACAAAATCTCCGGGCTTTCCCAGAGAAACAGTCTTGGCAAACATTGGTATCGTGAATTCAAGTCTTTGGCTCAGCTGTCTTGCCTCCTCCACAGCCCCAGCTTCCTACCCCAAGTTCATGAGTGAGTGATCATGTTGTTTGTGGGGAAGATCATTTAGGTTTGCACTTGCTTTCTTTGAAATGGAGGGAAACATTCCAAACAGCTGTACCTGGACGTGATGAGTCTCCACGCATTGGGGGGTGGGGGGGGGGGTGGGAGGGGGGAGCAGGGGCAGGGGAGTGGGGGTGGGGGGCTGTTTGGGTTATTAGATATACGGGATTTCTGTGGTTGTGATGGGATCCAGTACAATTGTGATTGCAGTCGATCCCGCCCTGGTTCCCGGGAATCTTGTGTGATTGAGTGAAATCCGGTTTCCAATCTTTGACAACTGGGGTTGAGTCTGAACTTGACGGCTGAGTGTTTCTGACCTGGTAACGTCACTGGATCTGCGGGTAGAACTGTTCTGCTCTTGTAGGGGGTGGGGATTCACACAGGGAGTGGTGGCTGAGAAGATGTAAGGATTCTGGAAAGTTCCACGGGATTTCCTTCCCTCTCCTGCCGTCCCCTCTTCCCTGCCCCTCTAACCTTTCGCTGAATGGGGCGGCACCACTGACATTTTTGGGCAACGTGAGCATAGCTGTCAAATTCCTATACTACTGCCTTTTGATTTCATTTGGCTAACCATTTCTTATAGGAAGTTTGATCAGAGTGGATGGATGGTTGCGAATCAGCCGCTGGGGCCTGGTGCTTTCTGGGACCCTAGAGTTGGTAGAAGGAAGTATTCAAGGCTTCCAGGTTGCTTGAGGGGCAGTGACTCAGTTTACCGCGCCTGCCACCTGGGAGGCTTCCCCTGACCTGTGCAGAAAGGTCAGGGGTCAGGGCAGGAGTGGCTGAATCCAGACAGGAAAAAATGTTGTGTACAAGGCTTTCCAGAGGAGTTTCTTAATGAGATATTTGTATTTATTTCCAGACCAATAAATTTGTAACTTTGCAGTGGCTTGTGTCTTTTTCCTCTGAGAGATCGTGTGTGTGTGTGTGTGTGTGTGTGTGTGTGTGTGTGTGTAGCCCCACCGTATAGGGAGGGGTCCTTCCTTACCTGGGACCTCCTGACACCTATCTTGGAGCATTGCTGTCCCATAAGAATATGAAGCAAGCTGCAGATGTTAAGTGTAAATTTTCCAATAACCACATTCTAAAAGGAAGAGACAAATGAAATTAATTTTAATAATATATTTCACTTAACCCCAGCATATCCAAAATATTACCAATCCAACATAGAATCCATATAACAGCTAATAAGGTATTTCAGCATCTTTATACTAAGAAAACAGTGAGTATTTCACACCATAGCATCTCTCAATTCAGACCAGCCCCATTTCAGGGGCTCAGTACCTTGGGCCAGCACCGTGACAAAGGGTTAAAGCTTTTCAAGCTATATTTAGAAGGGAAAAAAATTTTTTTTTTTTTACGTTTTATTTTTATTACAGGAAAGCATGTGATAAGACCACTCCCTTCTCACCGCCAGTGACAATTGCTATAATGTGTGTTTCCACTGCACTGAAAAATTAAAAAGTTAAAAAAAAAAGTAAACACAACAGGTTTTAGTATAACCTCCCATTTTTATTTAGGCTTTTTAGGCTTGGTTTCAAATTTACAGAACAATTGCAAACCTAGCGCCGAGTTCCCATAGACACCCAGTTTCCCGATTCGTAATATCTTCCTTTATTGTAATTGACCACAACTAAGAAATCGACACTGGCACATTGCTATGAGCAGAGCTCCACACTTTACTGGAATTTCCCTAGCTTCCGTCCCAGGATCCCATCCAGGCTGCCACATTACATGCAGTCCTCATGCCTCCTCAACTTCCTCTGGCTTATAACTGAGTCTCAGACTTTCCTGGCTTTTGATGACCTTTTTGAGAAGCCCTCGTCAGGCATTTTGTAGAATGTTCCTCGATTAAGGTTTCTGTGGTACTTTTCTCATGGCTCAAGGGGGGTGGTGGGTTTTTGGAACGAAGACCACAGAGGCAAAGTGCCAGGCGATCAGCATGACGGGTCAACGAAAGAGTTACCCCGGATGCGGTTGACCTTGAGCACCTGGCCGAGGCTGTGGTTCCCAGGGTTCTCCACTGCCCTGTTACTTCTTCCACTGTCCCACATTCGTCCTGTGGAAGGAAGTCACTAAACGCAGCCTCTGCTCAAGCCCACCTCCCCTTTTTAAAATGTTTTTAATGTTTATTTTTGAAAGGGGGTGGGGGGTGAAGACAGAGGGAGACGCAGAACCCGAAGCAGGCTCCAGGCTCCGAGCTGTCAGCACAGAGCCTGATGCGGGGCTCGAGCTCACGAGCTGTGAGATCATGACCTGAGCTAAAGTCGGACGTTTAACCAACTGAGCCACCCAGGCGCCCCGTCCACCTCCCCTTTTAAATAGCTATCTTGCTGTTACTGGTATTGGCTTTTCTTCACTGGAAGAGTTTCTTAGAGTGTGCTACTCACTGAAAACTTGAAGTCTGCATTATGGTGGATTATGGTCTGATTTGGAATGGCAAGGAGTTAGTTAGCACAGTGCAGAAGGGCAAGAAGGCATTCCCAGCCAAGGGGCCAGTGTAGACGCCAGAGGATGGAAGACGAGTGCCTTTGTGAGGAGCCTGTAGTGTAGACCGGGGCGGGTGACCTTGGAGGCTGGCAGGCAGTGAGGCAGTAAGAGTTGTATACGTGTAAGATGACGATTCCATTAGAGTCACGTGTAACTACCCAAATGTGACCACTGTGTGACATAATAGCTTATGCTTCTTTATTAAGTTGAATAGTGGCGTTGGGGCAGATCTCAACAGAATTTCTAGGTAGTGATAAGCATAAGAATATCTTGAGATATCTGCCAACCGGTGATACTGGGGTTCGTTGCCTATGCTTAAACGGAAGAGTGTGCTAAACCACAGTTAGACTGAACACAGAGATGCATTTGACCCTCATCCTAGTACGTGGCCCCTGAATTCTATCCCCGGACTGCTGGTCGGGCGACCTCAGGGTAAAGAGCTAGAGCGACCTCCTGCTCTATCTAGCTGCAGGAGAAGTTTTTTCCAATTGGCAAGAAGCACCTTCTCTGTGTCAGGTCTTGTGCGGGAGTCAGAACAGAGAAAGGGCAGGTGATGGTAAAGCCGAGAAGCAAGTTCCATACCAGCAGGTGCATACATCAGCTTTGGGGAGTGGGGGCATGGCGCAGACCCCCGCTGGACCCGCTGGGCTCAGCTCCTCGGGGCTCGGGCTTCCAGGGCGGGCGTGAACTGTTACAGGGGTTTGCATGCACCAGCAGCTACCGAGAGATAGGATACCCAGGAGGCTTTTCGCCAGCTGGGAGGTCTATTTCTGTCCTCCTAGCTACTTGTTTTGGTTTCTAGCCCCAGACCCTTGGGTTTCGGTAGTAGTTGGGAGACCAAGTGTGCTCTGAGATGACCCATGTGCAGGATCTGTGGGGACGGCCGAGGGCTTCAACTGTCGCCCTGTTCATTGTCCCTTCTCAGACACAACCTCACTATCCGTCCTTGGATCGGACCCTCGATGTAGCCCCGATCCATCTGGTCACGTACTTGTCTTGGGCTTCATAGGCTGCGGGGAAGTCTTTCAACGTTGTCCCACGTCGATTCCCAAGGCGGAAAGTGAAACCTGGCCTTGTGAGGTTGGAGACCGGATTAGGGAGGGGACCTGGGGAGCACATCAGTTTCGTTCTTTGCAAGATCAGATTTCTCTGTGCCTCCAAAGCCCAATAAAATGGTGGCTCTTACCCAAAGGCTGTGACCTTCAGGTTCTCAGATGCGGAACGAATCAGGTCTTTGTGTCTCCTAAGGGAAAGAATAGAATTGATTCAGCTTGATTTCGGTATCCACTTGCTGTCCAATCCACTATAACTGGGTTTGTCCTTCCCAACCCCCTCTCCCCACATGACTGCCTCAGGGGTTCTAAGCAACCGACGTCGTTGTGGCCTGTGAATCGCCATGGGCTGCGCCCAGTTAAATTCATTGACAGCCAAACTCACTGTTGCTGGACAGACCCTTCCTTATCCCTGCTCTGAGAAGTATTTGTTTAATGCCCCTATGTGACAAGGGCATCCTGCAGACACGGGCCCAGGAGTCCGTGCGGTGTTTATGATGTGTATCCCCGTAGGTGTCCTTTTCTCCGATATGAGCATTTCTTTGGCATCTCCCGGGCCAGCACAGATGCCCGGCACCAAACAGGAGGCTTTTGTCAAACAGACAAACACTTCCTCGAATGATAGCAATATTTAGCAAGTATTGTTGTTTCCCCTTTTTAGCCTTTATCTGTGAGGATGAGTTATCTTTGCTTCACCGTTACGAAAGCCGAGGCTCAGAGAGACGAAATGGCTTGTCCAGTCATTTCTAAAATAAACTACATCCCTCGCTGCCTTTTAAAACAGTTCACTGAGCACATGACTAATGCAGCCACTATTGACGTCTTGGGATGCTAGAACATCAGTTCGTTCCCTGGACCGGACACAGATGACCTTAAGGCTCTTATTGCTTGTGGGGATATTTGTCTGTTAAATAGTCTCGCCCAGGCTTGGATGACCTGTCTTTCACTGTGTCTTCTCTCTGCTTCTTAATTCTTCTGTCTCGTCCTCTGCTGGCAGGCTGATGCTTCCTCGTGGCTATCAATAAGCCGGCTTTTAACAGCTTCCTCTCCCTCCTGATGGGAGTCATTTTGGCTCAGTTCTCTACTTGGAAGGAACTCAGGTGCAGCAGGACCTTAGACTTCTGAACACGTAGGATGCTTCTGCATTTTTATTTCATCAGGGAGGGGATCGAGAGCACTGAGATCTCGGCCACATGCTTTTTTTTTTTTTTTTTTTTTTTTTTTTTACCTTCACAATAAAGTGCTCTGGCCGTTTTCCCTCCATCCCATTTCGTGAAATTTCACCCACCTGATATCATCAGAAATGTCTCCCCTAATCTACACATTTCTCTTAATCTGGGGCATCTATAGGACTCCATGATCTAACTTCCAATTTTGAAAAAGGTATGCGTCAGGACAGAAGTGCTCTGGGAAAGGATTCACGTGGCCATTATCCTTTTCTTGGCATTGATTCTTTCCCTATTATAATAGCATGATGTGTTTCGGGGTTAGTGAATGAGGGGGATCTCCCCAGAAGGCATCAAAAGTGTCTTTCACCCCATGTACTCGGCCATAGGCACATCTGTTCACGTGGCTATGCAGGTACTATGTAGTGCCCCGGGTTTGGGAGACAGAAAAGTATGGCACCCTTCCTGCCTTAAAAAAGCAGGGTGTTTAGGGGCGCCTGGGTGGCTCAGTGGGTTAAGCGGCCGACTTCGGCTCAGGTCATGATCTCACAGTTTGTGAGTTCGAGCCCCGCGTCGGCCTCTGTGCTGACAGCTCGAGGCCTGGATCCTGCTTCAGATTCTGTGTCTCCCCCTCTCTCTGCCCCTCCCCTGCTCACACTCTGTGTCTCTCTGAGTCTCAATAATAAATAAACGTTAAAAAAATTTTTTAAAAAAGCAGGGTGTTTAATCAAATTATAGCACATAATGAAGACATAAAAAGAAAAGTTAGGGGATCAAGCAGCATAGGATTAAAATAAAAAAGCGTTCAATCAAACATTGGTGACACCTTTTCTCTATATTTGTTACTCTGAAATAACCATCTAAATAAGTGAAAAGTATACAGGCACATACCCTGACTCCAATTTTTGCTGTCGTTTTGCTGGTTATCCCCCCGTTCCTGAAGAAACTGAAAATCTGCCAATAATACCTGGTTTCGTTAAGTGCTTACCACGCGCCAAGCTCAGTCCTGGAACCCCGAATGCCATTTGCATTTTCCACATCACAACATCGCCGCCACAAAGGCAGGTCCCATCCCATCATTTTCTGCATCTCAGAGCTGAGGAGACGGAGGTGCAGAAGGATTACGTGAGGAATTCCAGGAAAGACTGAAGTGTGCAAAGATCCACTCGACCCCCGAAGTCAGGGTGGTTTCCTTTTTTTTTTTTTTAAGTTTTTAATCTTTATTTATTTTTGAGAGAGAGAGACAGAGTGCGAATGGGGGGAAGAACAGAGAGAGAGAGAGACACACACACACACACAGAATCTGAAGCAGGCTCCAGACTCCGAGCTGTCAGCAGAGTGGGGCTCGAACTCACGAACCGTGAGATCACGACCCGAGCCGAAGTTGAACGCTCAACCGACTGAGCCACCCAGGCGCCCCCAGAGCGGTTTCCATTTTACCGTGCAACCTCCCCCACACGCCTCTTTACTCTCGCTGGTTCCTAAGGCAACTGGAAATCTCCATCTCTGTACATCCGATTCTCCAACCCCTGCTTCCCCAGTCCCTGCCCTGTGCCACACCCCGTGCTAGGCCCAGAGGATGCCATCATAGTCCCTGCCCTCAAGGTGCTAGCTGGAGATGTAGAAAGGCATTGAGTGAGTGAGTGAGTGAGTGCGTGAGTGAATGAATGAATGAATGAATGAATAAATGAATGAGCAGTAAAATTTCCGGAGCTACCTTCCAGCGTGGACATACTTGTAGTGCTGGTCTTTTGTGAATTTCAGAATTCATACTTCTAAGCCCGTCTCCAAATTTCTAGCTATTTTTATGACCGTATGTGAAATATCTGGGACCTAGTCTCCACCATCTGCACATCTGTGGAATGAACTCGATGTTCCACCGTGACGCATGATAACTGCACACACAAGAAGATCTGGTAAGTCATTTTGCTGATGATTTATTGCCTTAAGGACAAAAGCATAAACGGGGAATTTGCGCACCGAAAATCCTTCACGTCGAACAAACATGTTCCACGTTACACAAATCATGAGAAAAATGAGGAATGTTGTAAAACATGACAGATCGCCCAAGTGCTCTTTTTTTCCTCTGTTGGGAAATTCCAAAACATTCCTTCATTTGTTTTTTAGTCACTTGCAAAAATGGCGGTAGGAATACTTAAATATGAAGTCACAGTTTGGAAACAGATATAAACACACAGACACACACACACACACACACACACACACACGTACACGTATATGTGCACAGATACACAGTTGACCGTTCTGACCACTCGTGAGTCCCAAGCTCTGCAGGCTTATTATTGCAGTTGCTTTACAGCAAGATAAGTCTTTAAAAAGCAGTGACTTAATTCAATAGAATAGTCAGGGGTTTCGTTGCTTCCCCATGATCTCTATGTACACACAGCACAATGTTAATGAGATTATAGACAACTGTATCATTCAAACCTACTTGCTTGACTCCCTCTCTGAATCACCTTGAAATTAACATTGTCCAGACACAACCCTGTTGTCAGTAAAGCACCTCTTGGTACCTTTTGATTTCGGGGGCATGCGCACCGGGCTTGGGGTCAGGAGAGATGGCTCAGGGGTCAGACTGACCTTGGTTGGCAGTCCCGGTCTGCGGTTCCCTAGCTAGTAAGACACTGAGCGGAGGACGTAACATCTATGAGCCTCAGCGTCTTCTCTCCGAAGCGGAAAACGATTATAACGCCAAGTCTCATAGGTTTGCTATGAGGACTAAGAAAGATACAGCAAGAAAGCACCTAGCCCAGGCCTGGCACTCAGTAAGTGCTTGCCAAGTGTTGACAATAAGGTTTAGCAAGAAGTGGTGGTTTGAGAATACAGGTTTCCTCTCTCCCCACCTAAGCACACCAGAGAAATTCACTTGAGGCGCTAATGTGAATTTCTTCACCAAAGGCTAACAAATCCTTCGTGTACCTTCCCCTTATCCCAGAACACGGAGTAACAAAGGACTGGAGACACCATCTGTCTTGTCTACTGGATGGCCTCGCCAATGAGACGCTCTTCTGGGGGTCATTCGTGCTCTTCCTGGAGGCTTCCCCAAGAGCCAGGCCGAGGGGAATAAGCTGGAATTTGGGCTCCAATTTGTTTTGGCTGATTTCTCAGCCTCTTTGAGTCTCAAACTTTCCACGTATAGACATGAGGACGAGAAGCTTCCTTCCAAACGTCGTGAATGTTAGTAAGATAATTTAAGCAAAGTGGGTGGCACCAAGGAGGCCTTCAAAAAAGGGGCATTTTTTCTTTGTGACTAATATTCCTAACTTTTATTGAGGTCGGTCACACCACTGCCGAGCGAATCTGACTGCTAGAAAGGTTTTCCTTGCATTGGTCCCAAATCTCCTTCCCCATGACTTCAGAACATGGAGCTGAGACTTTTCCCAGGGGGGCCTGCCTAGGACACGTCCATTTCTCAAAACCAATATAACCGGAGTTACCCCAGCCCACTCGGCCCCAGGGCACTCCCGGATTCCTCCATCCAGGTTTCCTAGGATCTTGGAAGCTATGCTCATGTTTCCAAACTGGGATGCAGAGTCAGGAAGAACCTCGCTCTTGGATTTCTGCTGAATTTCAAACGCGGTTAGCCGTCATCCGGTCCTGGTGATTTGTAGACCTCAGGTAATTTCACTCTGAGAAAATCCAACGTAGATCCACACAGGCTTAGAGAAGAGCTTATTCTTGGGGTAAATGCTCTTCACACAAAATGTCTTTTTCAACAAAAAAAGACATTTGTTTAAATATCCAGTGTCTCCTTCCTAGGGCACTTTAAATAAGAGTTGGCTGATAAGATCTGTACCTTTGGAAGAAGAGAGCCTCTGAGTAAAAGTAGGAACACATACATGGTGTCTTTTATTCCACAAATATATATTGAGGACCACTGTATGCCTTGTATGGACCAGGCGTGGGGGAGGTCATGGTCAGGAAGGCATATTTCCAGTCCTTTTTTCCTATTTCAGAACCCCTGGCCCACCAACACCGAATTCCCTCAGGAATAACCCGCACATCTCTCATCCGAAGCATTGGATAAACAAAACCATCTCTTAAATTCATGATGAGAGCTGGCTCCTGATCTGAAGGAGGGGAGGACCGATTCATGGAGTTTTGTCCATCCCGTATTTTTTTTTTTTTTTTTTTTGGATGCTCAGGCACCTACATTACCTGAAAGCGAGATACGCTTCTCTTGGGAAAGGAGCTAGAGAGGCAGTGAAAAGAGTGAAAAAACAAGGGCAGGAAGTCGGTTACTCTGACATGTTTTCCTGCTCGACACGCTCGGGAGCTCTAAAAAAGTAAGGACAGAGACGCGGGTCGTAAAGTCAACAGTAAATATTTATATTCTGCTAACAAGATAAATAATAGTCTCATTTCCATTCATAACAATCTTCTGTTCCTTTTAAGCTTCAACCCACTTTGGCATTTAGTCCCTGTTAAATATATTTCCGTTTCTAGACAACTGGTAAACCTGTCTTCACACCAGGACTGGGGGTTTGGGTCAGCAGACCCGAAGTCTGTGAGAAGGGTCACTGCAGCAGAAAGAGCGGTGTCCTTGTGCCCCAGACTGATGCAGAGTGGATCCACTTCGTGGTTTGAGCCACATACAGCCTGTAGCTGTCTCTGTTACTTTAGGCGGGTCTGGCCCGGACTTCAGCGGGGTCTCCCAAGGCCCGTAAGAGCAGAGCAACGTCCCGGGATGCCACTCTCAGGGGTCAGAGGGGCCATCCTGAGGGCTCCCCCAACTCCCAGGAGCCCCGAAGCAGGGAGAGGGTCTGGATGCCCAGAAGAGCTGGCCAGCTGCCCGGTGTCCTGCTGGTCAGCAGCAGATTCACGCCAGGGTCCATCACTTCTGAAAATTGGCTGACCCTGTTCTGACCCTAGAGTATTGACTGGAGACGTTTCCCATGAATAAGAATGAAAGTCATCAAATTGCATTTCTGACCAAAACGAACCAGTGTGGACCCTTTACCGTGCAGGGATGACGAGAGACTTAGCCCAAATCTTCGGAATCAGAGACACTTGGGTGTGCTACGGTCAGAGCTGTCTATCAGCGTCCACGTGGCAGGACCCACATAATAGACTGTCCCATTGTCCTAGATCCCATCTGTGCTTCTGAACGGACCCAAAGAGTCTTGTGGTTTGGCATCTAGAAAGGGAAGGAGCGATGTGAAATGCCTAGCTGATTCTGTTCCTTGGAACTCAGGTAAGATCCAGCAGGACTTCCAGTGACTTGGACAGGCTTGGGTTTTGTCCAGAAGAGCTGGAGACAGTCACTTTGGAGCGTATGCAGAACACGGCCAAGGAGAGAAGTCAGAGTCTGGGCCCGAGCAGCAGCAGAACGGGTCGTTCGGGTGGTTGGAAACAGGACAGGGGGCTGACGGTCTGGATCAGGATAGTTAGAAGTCAGCGGGAAGTGGACGAAGAAGGCTCAACTGGGGGCCTCGGAGGGCTGGCTGCTTTGCACACACTGGGCCACGCCCGAGCCCCGTGTTTTGTACCCGTCTAATTGGCAATTTCTGGGAAGTCAGGGTAGGATTCTAAGTCGGCAAAGATATCGTTGGGATTCCTACAACTCAGGTTGCAGAAGCAAGCGTTGATCCATAGGACCTGGCGGGAGAAGCCAGGCCCGTCGGGACATTGGAAGGAGACGTCGATGGTCTTGGACTTGTAGGGTATGCAGCACCTGCTGTCTGTGCACACCCCACAGTACTTTGGCCGGTAGGGACGCGTGCTGGTGCAGCCGGCGAGGGTGAAGTTCATGGATGCCGCGGGCTGGTACACGGCCAAACACTTCTTCCCTTCCTGCAGAAAAGGAGGTTTCAGTTGGGGTGCTCAGAGGATGCACAGTCACCGTCCTCCCTCCAAGCCCTCATTTCTCCCTTCGCACTCACCACGCAGGAACCCTCCACTTTTCTTTCAGGTCTGCAGCATCTTCAAGCGAGGTTGGACCTCCCCAAACACGGCGAGACCCAGACATATTATGCAGAAGCAACTGAAGGCCTCCCCGGGCCCTGCCTGGCATGCATGGTTCCTCCTCGCAACCTATAAGGTCTTCTTTCCTACCTTTCCACCTTGCCCATGCCCAGGACTCTCTCACCGTTTTGCCAACGCAGGATGTCTGCGTAGCTCCCTCGGTCTACCAAGTGTCCCAGCTGCTGAGTGCTAGAACCATCACGGGGTTCCATGATCGGGGAGCTGCCCTTTCCCCTAACCTGTTCTTCCTCCTCTCCCCACGGACTCTCACACACATCCTCCTCGTGCAGCTTCCTTGCTCAACCAGAGTGTATTCTGGAAAACTAGCTCTATCTCCGCACTGGGCAGTGGGCCACTTGAGAGCAGAGCCCTTACTGTGACTCTACAATCTAATTCCGCACCCCGTACCCAGTAGGCACTCACTAAATTCATTGAACGAATGGCTCTCCCACGTGTTGGCACCACGCCAGAACCGGGGGCGGAGCAGGTCCAGGCCACGCAGGGCTTGACGCTTATACAGATCGAGGAGCCATCTTGGGTTCATAATTACAAAACCAAAATTGGGTGGGAAGCAAGAGGCAACAGCAAGGACTTGAGTTGGCTTTATGGTAGACCCACCTCTACCTCAAAGGCACGGTGCCTTCACCCAACTTGGGGCCTTTGTTCCCATCTTTCCTGCAGCTCACAACTCTTCCATTCACGCTCTCAGTTAAACCACATCTGCTGAGTACCTACTCTGCACCAGGCACCAAGAATATGGAGGCCAGCATGGCAGAGGTAACTGATCAGAGAGGGAGTGGAAGAGAGAAGGGAAGAAGAAGGAGAAGGAGGAGGTGGAAAGATCCAGTTGGCTGGCACAGAGATAATGGAGTCGGGGTGGGGGACAGGGAGTAAGAAGGACTCGTGGGGAAGTGGAGCTCTCTTGTCCCCTGGGCAGTCCTCTCTTGGGCAGCCCCGAGATGCCATCAGTGCTCCAAAAATGGAGTCAGTGCTGAGTTTTCCTTTCCTTTCCTTTCCTTTTCCTTTTTCTTTTCCTTTTCCTTTTCCTTTTCTTTTTATGTGGCACCAAGGCATGGGACCAGTCCCAAGACAGAAGTGAGGGGACCTTGAGTTAAATAAATCAGACCCATTTCTAACTACTGTGGCCCACTCTATCCTCATCCTTTAATTATCTTAGCCTCTCAACGCCGGAAGAGATGTCAGACCAACCCCAAGTCTTACCGATGAGGAGCCTGTGGCTCAGAGATGCAGAGATTGGCCACAGTCATGGGCAGTCAGCAGCAAATGGGCATTTGACTCCTGACTCCAGCTGTCCTGAGCCCTCTTTAGAGCTCTCCTACTGCCCAGTGTGACTGTCATGTCCGTGCACTTGGGTGTGGGCTGGGACAGGACCACAGGGTGAGTGGCAGTCAGTGAGGGTCCCTGAGCACCTCCACAGGAAAGCACTTCCAAGGGCCTCTGAGTTCTCTCCAGAGTGTCCCTGACTCTGAGAATATGGTCACCACAATGCTTTCGTTGACTGAAATACCGCTGATACACATTATCCCATGTAACTCTTCCAAAGGGGGCTTAACTCTTCCCATTTTCCAAACGGCCCCCTCGAGGAAGTGCAGGCGCCAGGCTTTAAGCTGGGCTTGTAAGATGCCTACCCCGCCCTGGAGGGTGGACTCACCTTGATGTGTGGACGGATGTCCACGTCGCAGGGCCGCAGGGTGCAGAGGCGGCTTTCCTGCTCAGGCCAGCACCGGGTGTTGACGTTGGAGATACGAGTGGAGACCCCCAGGCCGCAGCTGGTGGAACAAGGGCTCCAGGGGCTCGTGTAGGCTATGCAGTTCCTGTGCCACGGCTCCACCTCACCCGTGGCCGCTGTGGATATAGGGACCGGACTCTCTGTGAGTCGCCAGACGCCATCAGCCACTCCGCCCCACCCTCAGCGCCCACAGGGTCCAGGATCCTGAAGCTTCAAGAGGAAAGAGGTGGGCTATCTCCCCCCACTCCTGAAAGGGCAAGTTAACTCCTAACCCCTCCCCAGGGAGAGGAGGATCTGCTCTGGGCTCCTCTGCCTCTCTGGAAGAAAGATCATCTTTAGAGACAGGCGGACCAGAGTGCAAATCCTGCGTGACCACCTCCAAGCTGTAGGGTTCCGGGTAACTCACTCAGGGTCTCGGTGTCCTCGTTGGAACAGAACACCTGCCTTCCAAGGCTGGTGTGCCAAGGAAAGGGCCTGTTTACTGAGTGCATATCAGGCACCTGCAAGGTGCTATCCCTGCCCCTGCAGCGATCAAGTTTATTTGGAGAAAGTCAGAGGGAGTGTCTATCCCCTAGAGCCTAATAGCTAATCTGGGTGATGCTGAGGGCACAGTGGTTAAAGAGACACACAGGTTTCAGAGCCAAATTGCCTGGGTTCACCTATGAGCATGGCCACTCAGCAGTCGGGCAGCTTTCGAGAAGCTAACCCCACCTCCATGCCTCAGGCTCCCCACTTGCAAGAGGGGTTGACGCTAGCATTTCCCTCCCAGGGCTGTGGACAGAAAAGATGGGTCCGCACCTATGAAAGCCACAAGCTGTCTCTGGCCCTTAGTAGACTCTCAGTAAACATGAGCTTACGTGGTTTCTTGACTGTCAACTAAACACCAAGTCTTGGATGGTTCTATCCATGTGTGCATCCCAGCATCTAGAACATGGTGAGTGCTCACTTACTCTCCGAGTAATGGAAAAATGGGCTAAGCTAGAGGGGGAGGCAAGGAAAAAGCGAGCAGGACAAAAGAGAGGTGCCACAGAAAGACGGAACAAGATATACAAGAGAAGCCTCAAAGAGGAAGCCAGTCCCGCCCTAACACACGTGCCCACAGGCAGGAAGACAGAGAAAGGACCGGGCAGAGGGGGGAGAGGAGGAAAGACAGATGGTAGGGCAGGGGAGCGGGGGAGGGGGAGAGAAGGAAGGCGGGGGAGGGAGGCTGGTTTGCAGTGGGGAGGACGGGAAGGAGGGGGGAGAAGAGGGATAAAAAAAAATGGAGAGGGGTCAGGGCCGGACACTCAGCCCCTCCAAGTGAACAGGTGTGCAGGGAACGGGGATGGATGAAGGCAGGAAGGAATGAGTGAAGGGGGAGCTTTGAAAGGCAGAAGAAACAAGAAGAGGCAACTAAGGACAGAGGAGAGGAGGGCTGGGATGAGCTGGGGGTGGGAGCACGGAGGAGGGAGGCGGAGGGACGGATTTGCCTAGGAGGATAAAAGGGCTTTGGTTTCTGGGTCGCCCACTGGCAGGCAGGGGCTCTGCTCGTCCTGGGTCAGAACGGGGTCACTGGGCCACATACAATGGGCAGCCAGCCACTGCCCCTCCCCCCGTGACCCTTGTGTGGCTCTGCCGGTTGGGGGCCGCGGTGGGACTATTGCCTTGGGCCTGCTAGGAACAGAGCACGGCCAGCCCAGGCCCCTCCGGAGAGGCTCTGCCCCCCCGGAACTGCGGGGAGGGGCAGGACCACTGGAGGGTGGCACCCGCTGAGGGCACACAGCCTGGGGGCACGTCTCTATTGTCTGGGCTGGTCCCCTGGCACCCCCCCGCCCTTTCCTGCTTTCCAGTTTGTTCTCTGAAACACCTTCTTCACCTAGCTTCTGCAAAACCTCTTTCTCCTGTTTCTGTCCTGCCCCTTGGCTGCCTGTCTCAGCCTTTTCTCTCCCTGGCCTTGAATGGTGGTGTTTCCGGGGCCACACCTATGGTTCTCCACCTGGGCGATTTTGTCCCCCAGTGTCCAATGGCAATGTCTACAGGTATTTTTGGTTGTTACTCCCTGAGAGGCAGGTGCTGCAGACATCTAGTAGGGAGAGGCCGGGGTGCTGGTAGACACCCCACAATGCACAAGGCAGCCCTCCCCACAGAGTCTTCTCTGGTCTGGGATGTTGTCTGTACCAAGGTTGAGAAACCTTGCTCTACACAGTCTCCCTGAACAATCTCAGGCACTTACAATTGTTAGGAAACCATCAGTACCCTTGAAACCCCAGACTCTGTTGGCATCTCTTCACTCCTTCATGTCCACTTGTCTGGCAGACACTTTCCTTCTAGAAATATCCTCATCTGCTGTCTTCCGTGTCATCAGCTGCTCCTGGTTTTCCTCTTCTATTCTCCACACTCTGTCCCTGTCCCCCCTCAAATGTCAGCCCTCCCAGACCTCTGTCTCACTCTACATATCATCCCTGGACCATCGTACTCGCCATAGGCAGCCCCAGGTGCATGGCTTCCAGAACTCTCTCTGCAGTGGATTGATGCTATGACCCCGGTCCTACTCCTCATGTAGTGCTTCTCACATCAGTACCTTCCTTGCAATCTCCACCCCAACTGCCCTAGCTCAGATCCTCACTGGCCCATCCATCCATCCATCTGCCCACCCATCCATCTGCCCATCCATCCATCTGCCCATCCATCCACGAATCTATCCACCTACCCATCCATCCATCTGCCCATCCATCCATCTGCCCATCCATCCACCCATCCATCCATCCACCCATCTGCCCATCCATCCATCCATCTGTGCATCCATCCATCCATCCATCCATCCGCCTATCCATCCATCCATCCATCCATCCATCCATCCATCCGCCCATCCATCCGCCCATCCATCCATCTGCCCATCCATCCATCTGCCCATCCATCCACGAATCTATCCATCTGCCCATCCATCCACGAATCTATCCATCTGCCCATCCATCCATCTGCCCATCCATCCATCCATCCATCCATCCATCCATCCATCCGCCTATCCATCCATCCACCTATCCATCCATCCATCTGCCCATCCATCCATCCATCTGTGCATCCATCCATCCATCCATCCATCCATCTATCCATCTGCCCATCCATCCATCCATCCATCCATCCATCCGCCCATCCATCCATCCATCTGCCCATCCATCCGTCCATCCATCCATCCGCCCATCCATCCATCATCTGCCCATCCACCCATATGACAAACATTGATCTGGTACCTGAGAAGTGGCTGGCATTGGGCTACTCCAGGAAGCAGTGTTAAAACAAGTGGGCCTGTCCCTCTCCTCCTTTTCCAGGGCTTCCTCTGGCTCACCTGTCCACCTATCCTCCATAGCGAGACGGAAGCCACCTACCCCCTCTCCCTCCCTTGCACCTTGTGTTCGTGCTTCTCCTCCTGGGGGCGCGCACACACCGTTCCTGCACCTCCACTCCCCTACCTAATCTCTTAAGTAGGATAACAATGACTCCCATGTATCTGGCTTTGTTCTTTAAAAGCTCTTCCTCATTTTCTGCTGCGAGGACCCCATAAGACAGACGGGACAGATGGAGAAGTAGGGTCCCAGAGGTCACGCAGCTGGTGGGGCGGTGCTCTGGGACTGGGACTCAGGGCGTGTGCCAACCACAGTGGTCAGGGCCCCGGGCCCCGCCCTCCCTTCCCCCCGTCCAGTCCCCTCTCCCCGGAACCCACCTAGGGCGCCTGTGTGGCGCTGTGCCGTCTTGCGCGGCGTCGTCGCACCGTCGTCGCACACCCACTGCTGGCAGCAGCGGCCGGGCACGCGCACCCGCCGGGGGCGGCGGCACCAGAGGCGCGGGGGGCGCGCGCGCACGCACAGGGGTGTGCAGCCCACGGCGCCGTCCACGCACGTGCAGTTGTACTTGCAGCTGGGCTGGAAGGACTGGCCGTTGGTGTAGCGCACCCCGTCCAGGACGCAGCCCACGCCGACCACCTCTGCGAACACACACAGCCGCCGCTTGGCTCGGGGCCCAGTGGGCTCGAGCGCCCCCATGCGGATACCTCCCGCCTCTGGACCTGTGCTAGCCCTCGGGGAGCACCGCGCGTGGGCGAGGGCGGGCAGGCAGGGCCACCGCAGGGCGGGAGTGCGGGGTGCGGCTGCGCCATCACCCGCCGAGTGACCCCCAGGGGCCAGGCTGGCAGCCGGTGAGAAGCTAGGGCATGGCGGGCGCAAGAGCCTATGCGACCCGTCCTGTCCCACCCCCAGCATGTGGCACAGAGCCTAGTACTGACAAATGCCTCTAGGGTCATGGTTCTGAGACGGCCAAGTGTAGAGCCAATCAGAACACTTTGGAACAAAGATTCCACTCATCCGATGCATATTTATGGAAGGTTCTAGGCACTGGAGATTCAGCAGCGACCAAAACAGACAAAACCATGCCCCCATAGAGCTTACATGACAGTGGGGGGTGACACAGGAAAGACAGATCACACAGTGTGTTGATGGGCACCAGTGCCCGGGAGAACAGTGAAGAGGAGGGGCGGCTGGGGGATGGGGGGCAGTGGCTGATTCAAGTGGGCAGCCAAGCCTCACCCAAATGATGCGGCTTCGGCAAAGACAGAAGGAGGTGAGGACGGTAGGCGGCACAGGTGTCGGGGGACGAGCCTGCCGGGCGGGGGAAGGGCTGCAGGTGTAAAGGGCCAGGTGGGAGCACTCCCGGGACGGGGGCGAGGGCTTCCCTGCAGGCTCAGAGGAAGAGGCAAAGCTGTTAGCACCCGGATACCCAGGATCTATTCGAGAAGTAACTGGTGACTCAGCTCTAGGAATCACGCCGCCCAAGAGCACGCGCGGCGCTGGATGGTGAGCAGAGAGAACAGGTGGCTGTGCTTGGACCACCCCGGAGGAGGGCTCAGCTTCTGGATGTGCTTGGAAGGAACAGCTGCCGGATGGGATGCGAGGAGCGGAGGAGAGTCAGGAACGACTCCTGCTTCTATGACCTGAGCCCCGGAAGGGGAGAGGTGCTCTGTCCTCGGAGGAGCTGGCTTTGGGGTGAGTGGCCTCGAGGGTGCTTCGTGAGACGGGAGATCGCAGTAAGCAAGTTCAGGGGCCCGGCGGGCGGGGGGGGGGGGGGGGTCGGGGGCCGCTGGGCCTGGCCTGCGCTGCACGCCCCGCCCCTTCCACCCCAGACGCGTCCCGCCTTGAGGACAGCGTCTGGAAGTGCAGGCAGAGAGCTCCCAGGCAGCAAGAGTGCGCCCCCGAGGAGGGCTAGTTTGGAATCCGCGGTCTGACAGTAGTTCCAGAGCATCTCCCGGGTTTGCCTGCAGGTGGTCACTGATATAATATAATAGCCCTGGTATCTCCCAGCGCTGTCCGCGGTCACCTGACCTGCTCGGTGCCAGGCTTCCTGGCATTGCTGATTTCATCCGAGACGGAAACACCACCCACCGTCCCCTTCGTTTTCACATCTAGCAAAACTGGGTCTCCGTGAAGTCACGTGCCGAAGGGACCCAGCTAGACGCAGAGCCTCAGCCTGTGGGAATGTTGGCGCGGCTGCTGTTTTTCCTGGGAGGAGATCGTGCAGGGAGGAGGCCCAGAAAGGAAAGGCGCTACCGCTCGCTGACCATCTGATCTCGTGCCAGGCACCATCTGATATGTTATCTCATTCAGTTCTCCCGGGGACTTCACGAGGAGAGTTTTATTTTCCCCGTTTGGCAGACGGGGAGGTCAAGTGATTCATTAGCTCAAGGTCACCCAGCTGGTGAAATGATGGAGCTGCACCTCGAACCCAGGGGAGCGACAGCCCCACAGCCCATTTCCTTCCACCAGACACCGGTAGAGGAGGGGAAATTGGAGAAAAAACAACAACAAACCGAACCAAAACAAGGCGAAGCGGAGGAAGCCCTGGGTGAATCACTCATCCTCTTGCTCTGAGTCACCCCCGACCGCGCCCTTGCACCCGGAAGGTGGGAGCACGCGTGCGCGTGTGTGTGCACGCGTGCGCGTGGGTGGGCATGATGGTGGAGGGGGAGAAGGGGCGTGCTGAAACCTGGTCTCTGCCCCTGGGTGGGGGAACTTTGCAGGGACGAGGCGGCACCGGGTGCCAGGGAGCCCTTGGCCCAGTGGCTGTCACCACCAGCTGCACGGAGGCACCAGCTGGGGAACTTTCAAAAATTCTGACCCCCGCCCTGTGCCCCCGATGATGGGACGCTGTACTTTTATGGTTATTTTCCGGGCCTTAGTATTTTTTTTTATAGTAGGCTTCATGCCCACGGCAGAGCCCAACTTGACCCTGAGATCAAGACCTGAGCTGAGATCGCGAGTCGGATGCTTAACTGACCGAGCCACCCAGGAGCCCTTGACCTTTGCAGGTTTGAGCTCCTCAGGTGAATCCAGTTTGCGGTCAAGATTGGGAACCTTGCTTCTGAAAGCTGTTCCCAGTCTCCTGGGAGTCTGGGACCGCTGGGGGATAGTGGCCCTGAGCAGCCTGCCCACCGCTGGTGAGAGCGAGAGTAGGGCTGTATGAAAGCTGTACGGCTGGGCCCACAGCAGACTCTGACGCGCCCTCCTCGTTCACTTGCACGCTAATGGGAAGCTCACCACCTCCTATCTAATCTCAGACTTTGCAAGCACAGCCATGGCCTGGTGAGCCTTCCTCTTACTGAAGGACCAGCAGGAACCCAAATCCCTTGTTCCACACTCCAGGCCTTCACGTCCCTCACCCACCTCCTACCGGAGCGTCAGCTGCATGGGAGCAAGGACAGGGGTCATGCCTTGTTGTAACCCCACTGTTGGATTATCACCCACCTGTTCATAACTATGTGAACGAGTCAGTGGTTGGATGGGTGGATGGATGGATGGGTGGATGGATGGGTGGATGGATGGGTGGGTGGATGGGAGGTGGGGTGGGCCCTAATCTGTATTGTGCTCTGACCATGTATCAGGTTCCTGACGTCTCAATCACCCAAAGATGTAAGCCTTATTTGTCACATTTTCCTTGATGAGGAAACTGACACTTCAAGGGTTACGTAGCTTGCCTAGTGACACCGTATTAGTCATGGCGCTGGGGTTCGAACTTAGATTGTCCAGCTCCAGAGACCATGCGTGAGCTTTCTACTCCCTCGCTGTCCACACTGGGGAGTCTGGGTCTGCAACGAGGCTCCTCTGAGGATGACCATGGACAAGGCTGAGGTAATTTCTACAAGGGAAAGTTAAAACAAATCAAGTAAAGCAATGACCCAGAACAGCCGGTCACATTTGAGGCTTTAATGCGGTCCCTTTGTTTATTCTCAACAACTGCATGAGGTTGGTTTGATCAAGCTCCTTAAGTGATGTGCCCAAGGTCACGTAGCCAGCAAACAGCAGGGCCAAGATTCAAAAACCCAGGTCTGTCTGCCTGTAAATTTCATGATCCTTCCAGCAAACCACACTGCTCTCAGGCCTGACCCAGCTGCGTTAAATGCAGAGTAATGTTTGTACAACCAAAATAGCCAAAGAGTATAATTCAGAGGTCACTCTTTGCCCACAGAAGTATTTAGTTTGGCCCACAGAGTGTTTAAAAAAAAATTTTTTTTTTGGAACATGTCGCCAACATTTACAAATTATACACAAATCCGGATTTTTGGATTCTCTTGAAGACTGAGCAGCATGGACAAGTCCAAGCTCACTTTTCTGCCTGGCCACGGTGGCTTGTGCCCGGGAGCTGTGACCTCTGGTAGCCAAAGCTTGCATGCATTAGTTTGCCATAGTTCCGCCTTTCTCTGAGTTACATGTGTCAGTGTTGTGATTGCTTGTTGTTATGACCTGCCTTGTCTTGGCCTCGTTACACGCACACCTCCATGGACAGATTTAACCTGTCTTGGGGACCATCCATAGGTTGAGTTGACCATTTGCCAAAAAACTGTCTGTTTAAAGGGACTTTCTCTTTCTTCTTCTCGCCCTGAGGTGCCTTCCTCTGTATGGCCGTCAGACGTTGGCCTCTCCTCTTTCTTGCCTTGGGGGGTCGTGAACTCAGACACCATGGCAGCATTTCTGGGAAGATGTTTGGTAGAATACTAGTGAGGTGTGTGTGTGTGTGTGTGTGTGTGTGTGTGTACACACGAATGCATGCAATGTGTGTATCTGTGAATGTGCATGTGTGTGTGGTGGGGTGGGTGAGTAAGTTAACATCTACCTGGACAAAACAATTCCCTGTGCACTTACGTTTCAAAAATAGGGTTTCTTCTGGTACCTCCCGTTTTGGAATTTTACAGTGGACGTGAACATTTAAAACCTCTTAGAAGCTCTGTATACTTGTTCAACATTGTTTATTCTAGTGTCTGCAAACCGATGCGACCAGGGAACCCTTGGCAGGTGTGATATCTATTAAAATCTGTGGACCAGTTTTCTTTCCAGATAAAAGGAGAGGAAATACACAGGGGCTCATGGTGAGGGGGAGCTAAGAGGCTATCGTGAGCAAAGGCAGGACCTGAGATACAAAGAGATAGGGGGTGTGTGTGGATTGGGAAGGCGGTTTTCCAGGCCTCTGGTGGGGGAAAGGCAGGCAGGAGAGGCAGTTTGAGGGCCTGCACCCTCTCTGGGTCCATGAGACAATGTCTCTAAAGATGAGGTGCCTGGCACATAGCAAGATGTCAGTGCAGCTTTAGACATTAGAGTGATAACAGTGAACTGAGTTCCCTTTTTAATGCCCTGGAATAACAGCTTCCAAAAGGGGAAAGAAATGATGAGACAGTCTCATATAGCTGGAAGGGATTCTAGTGGAGGAAGGCTCAGCCAGCTTTCCTCACCTGGGTATGGGGAGAAAACTATGCAACTGTCTCTCTCTGTAAGCAGTCTCAGAGTTGGGTATGCATGAGAATCACCCGGGAAACTTGTTAAAGGTGTAGACACCACCTTCACCTCTAGAGAATTCTACTCAGTATGTCTGGGGGTCGGGCTCAAGGGCAATGTTTTTAGTCGACACGTCAGATGATTCTGTGCAGGTGGCGCGGCAAGTTCTCTTTGAACAAACACACTGTTTTGTGGGGCTAATAATGAGTCTGAATAAAAGGGGGCAAAAAAAGTAGAAGGGTGGGAGAATCGAGGGTGGTTACTCGGAAAGCTAAAGGCAGATGACTTGCTATGATAGTTGAAGCATGAACCAATGATAAAAGAGCAGACGGTGCTTATAATTAACCGTGAGGCACAGGTAGGATTGTTTGATGTGGAATTATGTGCATAACCCTCATCAACAACCCGCCTCAGGAGATACAGTAGATTAGCCGAGGATGAGAGCCTGTACTACGTGTGAACGTGTAATTGGGTGCATATGGGGTCACAGTTATGGAGAAGTCTTGCTTCAGCACTAAGGGAGGAAAGAGGTTCTTGGGTTTACGAGGCTTTGTGTAATTTTTCAGAAGTTAGGCTGCTGCGTCATGATGCCTAGTTACCTCTTTTCATCATGCTGGGTCATGTATTTTGGATAAATGCTTAGATGATTCAAGCTAAGTGACTACATTCCAGGTAGAAGCATGAGATCAGAAAGTCCTTGTAAGGAAGTCCCTGGGAACAAAAAAGGACATGATAGAGCACCGGAAGAGCAAACAAACAACAAACAGTTGTTTTCCCCCAGCATGAGGATATTATAAAGACCAAGGGTAAAGAAAAAGCAAAGGCAATTAGAACCCCAGGAAAACCAAAAAGCTTCATGAGAAAGGAAATTCAAACAAGTACAGTATCTCATGCTTCAGCAACATTGTTTACTAGTCAGAACATTGTAAATACTGACTATTGTATAACCAAAAATTATGAAAATGATACTGGAAGATAGGGGATGTACCAGGTGGTATTGAGGAGTTAAGTCATCAGCTAACATGTAGGAACATTGAGGGGTTATCCAAAATTGGCATTTTAATCCAATTAAGTTACCAGAGAAGACATATATTACATAGTGATTACTACCAGAAGAAAGGGCTAAAAAGTTAAAAGTGACTGTAGTTACAGAAGGAACATGGGTGTATAGAAAGGGATGATTGCAGGCTGCTGGATTTGATTCTTTCAAGGTTAGTGGATTTTTAAAAACCATATTATTTAAATTTAGAATATTACTGGAACATCTGGAACTCTGATGGGTTTTGGTACCTCTGGGAGGCATAGGCATCCCACAAAGTGTCTACCACTAAAAGAATGAAATCATGCTTAGGTCTTTCCTGGTGGCTCCCTTCCCCCAGTCAGCCATGGATGTAACTCCCAGCTGGAGAAGAGAGCAGGAAGCCAGGTTCTGGAGGCAAGTGGAAGGCAGGCATCCCTCCCTCCTCAAGAAGGGCCTAGCTTCTGACCTCTGATCATGGACTAGAATGGCGGGGGGTGCAGGAGCCTGGCCAGGGAAAGGGCTATGGGTGAGGGCTAGAGCTGGGGGTGCTGGGGGCTGGCCAGAAGGTAGGGAGGGTCTCACTTACGTGCACACACTCCTATTGCGTACCTCGGGCGGTCCCCACTGTAATCGCAGTAGAGGCCCCGGTGGGGGTCACAGATGGCTGCCTCTGTGCAGTTGTCCCCAAGCTGCTGCGCACACATTTTACAGCATTCACAGCCGTCTGTGATGAGGCTGACCCCCAGCGGGCAGCGGGGTGGGGACGGCGGGCACTCACATGGCCACTTGCAGAACTGGGGGTGTGAAGATGTATCCTCCAGTGGCACTGGGGTGATGGCCATGGCCGTGGGGGCTGGAGAGAAGGCCTGTGGGGGAACAGCAGAGATAAAGGACTGCCAGGCAGGGGTTCAAAGCCCAAAGGGCTAGCGAGCACCTTCTCTTCTTCGTGGTGTTAAAAGGGATACGTAAAATTATGTCTTTCTACCCTGTTTTTGAGAGCCGGACATCTCCTTTCCCTTCAGTAAAGCAAACAGGAAGGACCGAGGAGCCAGGGGGTCAGAGAAGTGAAGCTAATTTCCTCAGTCTCCCTGCTGGAGGAGGTGGGGCCCAGATTCCATGTCAGAACTCTGGCCCCACTAAGCCTCATGTGTGTTTCCTTCCCTTCTCGAGCACCCCATAACCTGGGAGGGCACGGAGCCCGTCTCATTTCACGGATGGGGAGCTGAGGCTTTGAGGAGTGAATGCCTTCTGATTAGTCAGATTGCAAGGCGTGGCCCGTATCCTACTGCCTTGCCTCTGCGGCCCAGAGAGCCACCCTCTTCACTCCACTGAGTCCTTGGCAGCTTGTGGGGTCAGGTGACTCATATCTGACACCAGGTGTTAGCCAGCTGACATTATTATTATTATTATTATTATTATTACTGCTGTCATCGTCATTATTTTTTCTCTGAGCACCAGGGAAAGGCTACGGGGTGCGGGGGCTGGCTCTCCCTGCCCCTGCAGAGGGGAGTTAGCCCCTGTGGCTAGCGTCAGGCCTGCAGAGGGGCGTCCCCCCACCCACGTGCTTCCAGGGCCCCCTTCCCATCCTCCAGCCCACACGTTCATCTTCATCCTGAAAATATGAGGGACACAACACCGGGAAGCCGGGAAGGGGGGCGGGGACAGGTCCCAAAAGCCATCCCAGGTGGACACAACGGAAGGCGGCTCTGGGGTGTCTTTCAGTTTGGGAGCTTCAAGCCGCCTGTACCTCTGGGAGCCAGTCACCTTCCCACCTCCTCTGGCTCTTTCCCTGAACCCTCCCTCTTCATACGGGAGGAAACTGAGGCCCCGGGAGAAAGGGAATTGCCTGAGGACAGAGAGCGTGCAGCCAGCTTCTGGCCATTCTCCCACCCCCAGGCCAGCGTGGTCCCTGCTGGGGAGGACCCCATCCAGGACTTCTCAACCGTGACTCCAGAATTCCAAGGTCAGCAAAGATGGGACCAGGGCTTCTGTGAGGGGCCAAGGTGGGGCTGGTCAGGCCCCGGGGCCAGTCCCTCTATCTCGAACCCAGGAAGCCTTGCTCTGTGGAACTTAGAGATCTGCATTTCTTCCTTTGAACAGCACATGTGGACAGATTCAGACAGATTCGTCCTCCCTTCTCCCGAGGAGGAAACTGAGACCCAAAAGGGCAGACGGACGTGTTCAGGGTGACACAATATGGGTCAGGACCGAGATACACACGACTCTTGTGACTCGTATTTCTATGCCCTTTACGTTTGCCTTCTGGGTTCTTGTAGTTGCACCCCCCACCCCCCACCCCCAGCTGAGCCAGCTCACAGCCTCTCTCAAGTTTGAGGCATTTGAAGATGAACTGAAACCTTCTCTGATTTTGGAGCACCCACAGCGTAGGGGAGAGACCGACATTAGAGGGGAGTTATTACAATGCAAGCCTGTATGCAGAGTGCCGGGCATCCCAGGGGAGCCCCGGGGGCTCTCGGGAAGGGCAGGAAATGGCTCTGTCGAGGGGAGTGAAGTCCACCTCGCTGGGTGGACCAGCGGCCAGGTGAGATGATCCAGGTTGAGGTGCTGGATGGGCGGGGCGCTTGGTTATGGCTTTGGCACATAATAGTTGCTGCAAAAATCGATTTAACAAACAAAGGGCCCTTCAAAATCAAATAGGCAGACCTTGATTTGAGGCTTTCGTCACCTCTGGGTTTGGTTTCGGGACTCAGTCGTGCCCTTTTCTACCGGAGGGACACAAGTTTCCCTGCCCCTGCTTGCTTTTCCTCATAAACACAGTGCGACACAATAAAACCCCAACCCCCCTCATCAATAAAGCCAACCGGAGGTACGCACACATATTTACCTCTTTCTGACTCTGTGGAGAGAATTTCCCTCATCTGTCTGTGACACTAGAAGGCTCAGAGCTTCGTAAGCAACTGTCTCAGGGACTGTCTCTGACCCGTCCCCAGGCCCTCAGGTCACACACACTCACGCACACGCACACGCACACACGGCAGAGGAAACAAAAAGCCCTGTCCTCCAGGAAGCCTTCCATGCCTCCCCCAGACGATGTTCGAGGTGCTCCTTCTCTGCTAGAATGTGAGCACAGCAGGGCTTTGTAAGTGTTGCCTAGTGGACTGGGTGCACAGGGGACTGTTGACCCCAGGGGCTTTGGTGTCCCATGCTCAAAAGCATGACTTCTCCTTTGCATTTCTTGGTTGGGCATCCTCTCCCACCCCCACAGGGCTCGGCACAGGGCTTGCGGGGAGCATAGGGCTCACTTTGAGCTGAGGTGGGATTGGCTATAACCTGGCAGGGACCCTTCTCCATATGGTCACCTGGGTCTCCAAGTTAAGGAAGGAAGGAAAGAAAGAAAGAAAGAAGGAAGGGGAAAGAAGGAAGGAAGGAAGGAAGGAAGGAAGGAAGGAAGGAAGGAAAGAAAGAAGGGAAGGAAGGAAGGAAGGACGGAAGGAAGGAAGGAAGGAAGGAAGGAAGGAAGGAAGAGAGAGAGAGGGAGGGAAGGAAGGAAAGAAGAAAGGAAGGAAGGAAGGAAGGAAGGAAGGAAGGAAGGAAAGAAGGAAGGAAGGAAGGAAAGAAGGAAGGAAGGAAGGAAGGAAGGAAAGAAGGAAGGAAGGAAGGAAGAAGGAGGGAGAGAGGGAGGGAAGGAAGGAAAGAAGGAAGGAAGGAAGGAAGGAAAGAAGGAAGGAAGGAAGGAAGGAAGGAAGAGAGAGAGGGAGGGAAGGAAGGAAAGAAGGAAGGAAGGAAGGAAGGAAGGAAAGAAGGAAGGAAGGAAGGAAGAAGGAGGGAGAGAGGGAAGGAAGGAAGGAAGGAAGGAAGGAAGGGAAGGAGGGAGGGAGGGAAGGAGGAAGCCTCCATTTTAGTACCTACCCGGAGCCCCGGGGCACACAGCTCCTTGAGGGAAGCCAGTTAGGGGACGTGGGGCTGCCAGGAATGGGCTCTGGGCATCTTTAACCCAGTCCTGGCTCTTGGCGCCATCTGCTGGTGGGAAATCTCCTAGCCCTCAGTCCAAAGGAGAAGGTACCCGGAGTGCATGGGGGGCCTGAGGACTCCCGCATTTGGTGTGAAACCCCCTGAATCCTTGTTGCCTTGTCCAGCGTTGACACCACAGGGCTTGTGACTGCACACCCCTCCTGATGATAAATTCTGTGTGTGTGTGTGTGTCTGTGTGTGTGTGTGTGTGCAACGCAGGGAAGCAGAGGGGTGGCAGGTGGTTCCTGCCCTCAGGGGTGGACCGTTGAGTTGGGGACATGTGCATCCACTCTTTCGCGCATTCTACGGAAACAGATGCTTCGCGAACACCTACCACGTGCCAGGCTTTGTGCGAGACTTGAAGGAAGCGAGGGTGCATGAGACACAACCTTCTTCTCACTAACTGACCACCCACGAGGCCAACAGACCTCAATCTCCTCCTGCCTCTTGCCCGCACCCTGCACCAGCTCCCCACGATTCTCCCCGTGCCCCAGACGCAAGCACATGGGCACCGCCTCATAGATGACAATGAGGTCGCTGGGCACAAAGATCAAGGAGAGCCTTGAATGCCTGGCTAAGGTCTCAGGCTTTTGGCTGGAGTCTGCTGCGATGATTTGTTGAAGGATGTTAGCAGGAGAAAGACTGGGGCACAGATGTGTATTTTAGAAACGTCACCCTGGGCCACGTCTAGTCTTTGCAACATACTGTCCACGAGACTCTGGGAGTTCACTTGCTGAGCCTTGGTTTTCTCTGTTGTACAATGATGTTCTTACGACTAGATACCCCCACCCACCAAGGTTCTGGGCCCAAGCACCACTCGGCTAGAGCTTCTGGCTTGTCCTCGCCAGTCCATTCCATTGTAGACCACAGCTCTGGCGGCCGCCAGGGGCCAGTCTTGAGCCAGGTCTCAGTTATTGTGGCCTGTCTTGTCTTCCCCACAGCGGTTGGTATCGCGATCTCCATTGTGTATGTCAGCAAAGGGACTTGTTCATGGTTAACACGCAGGAAGTGGTAGCATTTGACTCAAACCCAAATCTGTTGGGTCCGTGCTTGTCCCACTACCGTACGTGGAGAATTTTCTAATGGAAGGAAATCAGTTGTAAGGTAGTGAGCGCGCTGCCAGTGGAGGTAATCAAGAAGCATCTGGACATTCCTCCCGGCTGGGGGCTGTAGGAGGGTGTCAGGCCTTCCAAAGCCTGTCATAGAGTAGGTGTCAGTAGACATCTATCAATAGAATGAATGGAAGAGTCAATGTACGTTGCCCCCACGACACTGTCCTCCCTTGAGGGCGGGAGCCACGTACTGTCCATTTCCCCGTGCACATGCGCACACACACAGGCCCTTACATCGCAGCTAGTATCTACTGAGTGCTCACCTCTCAGTGGAGAGGTTCTTCTGCCCCCTGTCATATGGTTCCCTCAACAAATCACAAGGCAGGCCTACTAATTGTCCCCGGAGCAGAGGAAACGGAGGCTCAGCGAGGCTGAGTGGCTGTGAAGGCCGCACAGCTAGTCGGGGGGGGGGGGGGTTGGGGGGCGGGGGGGGGCACATCCAGGATGAAACTAAGGTCTGCCTTACCCGGAGGTCTGGTGCCCCCGGCCCTTCGGCCGTCTTCAGTCACCCCCCGCAGGAAAGACCGAGCTCCCGTGGTGTTTGGGAGCATGCTCCCATCGGACCTAACCAAAGCAAATATCCAGAGGCTGGGAGCTCCCGGGGAGGCTGTGGGGATCCCCGTGTGAAGGGTCCTTCCCTTCAGGATCGCACTTCGTGGCACCCGGAGACCTCCGGCGCCCGTGTCATTGCCAAAGCTGAGGCCCGGCGGCCTGGCGCCCTCCTTCAAAGTCCTGCTTCCTGCATGAACTCTAGCCCGAGCTACTGTCCTGGGGTCGAGTGGGCAGAAGAGATCAGGAGCTGATAATTGCTGCCGAGCCGGGGGTGGGGACCAGACTGAGCCGGGCTTAGGACCAGACTCGTTCGGAAGGGCCCTTGGGCGTTCCAGCTGGGACGCACCTTAGAACTCTTCTTTGACCCACCTGCCGATTTGAAGCCGGACGTGAAGCCCACGGTTTCCTTTCGGAAGGATCTTTCCTGGGCACTTGCAGCGGGGCGGGCCCCGTGCTGGACGGGGCTGGAGCGGTGGGTCCCTCAGATCCCCTGTCCTCGCGGGGCTCGGTCTCACTGTGCCGCCTTTCCAGGCTCTTAATTCCCAGACCTTATACTTCCATGCCAGGGGCGCCCGCAGCCGATCCTGGGGCCCAGGCAGGCGAATTTGATAATTAATGCCAGGCATCTTCGGCATTAAATGTGCCAGATACGGTGCTGAGCGCATTCCGTGCATTCGGTTAGCGAAGCCTCATACCAACCCTTTGTGCAACAAGCACTCCACGCCCTTAACCGGTGGGGAAACTGAGACTCAGGGAGGCCAGGCTGTTGCCCAGGTGCACGGGCAGCGACTGGCAGAAGGATTGAACCTGCAGGGTCTGACTCTAATCTCCGTGCTTGAAGCCTCCGGCCTCCCTTTGAATCCCCACCAAAGCCACAGTCCCCCTCTCTCTAGGACTTCCCCTTGGGGGCCGAGGCTCTTCCTGGAACCCCAGGGTGCTTGGCTGGGCCTTTGGGACCCCCTGAGGCTTTTACCAAGCTCCCACTTTCTTTGGGTTTGGCAGCCTCTCCCCGTATTCGCCAGAACACACAGGAGCCGGCCCCAAGCCCTGCCCCCTTCCCCAGACAGCTCGGAGACACCCACTGCAAACAGAAACGTTTCCCACGGTGGTTCCCAGACTTTGCTGCCTGTCAGAACCACCCGGAGGCTTGAACAAACACGGGTGGGCGGTCAGGGTCCCCAGGTATCCCAACTTTTCCACGGAGTTCTACATGCAGCAGAGAACAGCGATCCCACGGACCCTGTTAAAATACAGATTCCCGACCCCCACCTCGGATGTTCGTTCGAACACTTCCGTTGTTTATAAGCCCCCCACGTGTGGCATTTCGTCACAGCTTGCCTGAATGGATGAAGACAGCGTCACTTAGCCCTCCCGACAAAGAGGGTGGTCACTAAGCAGATTGGAAGAAATGGATTGATCCCTTGAATTGTACTACTTACCGGACACATTTAACCTGATGAAATTTGGGGGGGAAATGAAAGCCCCTGTAAGAAATGCTACAAAAGCAGTTTTGAGATGCTGTTTAAAGATGAGGAAGAACTGAGACCCCTGGCTGGCTCGGCTGGTTAAGCATCCGACCTCGGCTCAGCTCATGATCTCGCGCTCCGTGAGTTTGAGCCCCGCGTCGGGCTCTGGGCTGACGGCTCGGAGCCTGGAGCCCGTTTCGGATTCTGTGTCTCCCTCTCTCTCCGCCCTTCCCCGGCTCATGCTGTCTCTCTGTCTCTCAAAAATAAATAAATGTTAGAATTTTTTTTAAAAGATGAGCAGGAACTATGGGTTTCAGGGTGTTTTCCAGCCCTCAGGCGCAAGTCAGTGTTCGATTTGACCCGCACGTCGGTTTTCCAAGAACCCCGGGCAACAGGCAAGGGGGCAGGAAGTGGGAGCCTGGCCATGGCGGGGAGGGGCGCCTAGGGAACTGAGATTTCTTCTTGATGATCAAGTGGACCCCATCCCCTTCTGAATGTGAGTGTGGTTCATCGGTGACAGAACTGGGTCTGATGACCCAGACTGGGTCTGATGAGAGTGGGTCATCGGTGATGAACTGGGGTGAGAGGAAAGGGCACAGCCTCAAGACTCCCACTCAGGGTGGTGAGGAATGTGATTGGGTTGAGCCCAAGCTGCCAAGGACCCCTGTCATGGGGGTTTTCAGGGATGAGCTGTCTCTTCCCGCCTCTTCAGTCCCCGGCACCTTGCCTGGCTTGCCCTGGGCAAGTGCCCAGACCAGTGGAAGGGATGGTCCTACAGCCTGGCTCAGCCGCATTTGGGAGGCTGCACCCAGAGGCTCCACAAGGGGGCAGGCTTGAGACAGAAATGGCGTGAGCGGACCCCAACCGTGTTCTGGGGGGGCTTCAGGAAGGGGCTGCGCTGCCGGGAAGCAGTTTCTGTTCACTGAAAAGAGGGCCCTGAGGTGGGGGAGTAGAAGAATGTGGCCCCCTGTGGCCTGGGCCCACCTGCTGTCCCCACCACATTGTTCTCACATTTGGTACCACGGATGGGGCAGTCACAGTGTAAGTGGGGGACAGCTATTTCCTGAGCTCCTTGTAGGAGAGAACCCCTAGGGGTCTATACCCCTGTTCCCAGGGCAGGGGGGCAGCCCTGCAGGGGAGGCCTGTCTTCGAAAGATCTTAGCTTCCCAGCCCCTAACGTCACCTGGCCTGAGTGTGGGAGGACCCAGCACTGTCCAGAGCCCTCCAAGCCCGTCTCTGGCTCCGATGGCAGGATTTCCAGGGAACAGAAGGCCCCGCGGCTGACTCGGCATTGGCCAGGCTGCGTGTCATGGGATGTGGAAGGTCTTTTGAGATTTTCTGCTAATCGGCTTTATAAGCATGCAGTCTTGGGGCGCCTGGGTGGCTCAGTCGGTTGAGCGTCCGGCTTCGGCTCAGGTCACGATCTCACGGTTTGTGAGTTCGAGTCCCGCGGCTCAGAGCCTGCAGCCTGCTTCGGATTCTGTGCCTCCCTCGCTCTCTGTCCCTTCCCTGCTCACACTCTGTCTCTCTCTCTTTCAATAATAAATAAACATTTAAAAAAATGTATAAGCATGCAGTCTTGTGAGTTTCTGTGGGGGGGGGGGGGATCTCAACTTTATATGACAGGGTTGAAGGGTCAGGAAGCCAGACTTCTTTCCAGATAACAAGCCCTTGTGTGTTCGTTTGTTCGTTCATTCATTCATTCATTCATCAAACACATATGAAACATCTCCTAAATTCCAAGTACAAAGCCTCAGGGAACCCCCAGCCTTCTGAGGAGACAGGAATATAGAAAGGGTAACTGCATTATACAACAATGGTTGGAAACTTCAATCCATTGACCACATCTGGCCCGTGGCGATTTGTAAGGGGAATGAGTGGATTTCACATTTTTTTAAAAAAAAGTTGTAAAACACAACAACAAAAAGAAAGAGGAATACTACACGGAGACCTTATAGCCCACAAAGCCTAGAATATTTACCACCTGATCTTTTATAGGAAGCGTTTGCTGTCTTCTGGGACAGAGTGACAGTACTGTTAATGACCGCTAACCCTTGGTGGCACACATGTCGGGGGCAGGCGTTCGTATCAGCACTATTCATGTTAACAAGTTCAAAACCTGTTCGTTCTTGGGGCGCCTGGGTGGCTCAGTCGGTTGAGCGTCCGACTTCGGCTCAGGTCACAATCTCACAGTTCGTGGGTTCGAGCCCTGCATCGGGCTCTGTGCTGATGGCTCAGAGCCTGGAGCCTGTTTCGGATTCTGTGTCTCCCTCGCTCTCTGCCCCTCCCTTGCTCATGCCCTGTCTCTCTCTCTCTCTCTCTCTCTCAAAAATAAATAAACATAAAAAACTTTTACAGAACCCATTCATTCTTTGCTGGAGACATGTGTACGCATTTACCAAAGTCGGGAGAGCCATATGGGCTCTCTCACCTGTTACCAACTTCAACCACGAGTCCTTAGTCCTTATTCAAATTGCACTGATTATCTCCAAGGTTTTTTTTTTTTTTCTTTAATCAGATGGTTTCTCTGAATCAAGATCAACGCAAGGTCTACATGGGATTCTGCGTTTCGCCTTTTATGCCTCTTTTATTCATTTACACCTTACGTAAATCATTTAATCCTTGCGATAACCCTAAGAGGCGGGCTGCTTTTACAATCATCTTCCCCAATTTACAGAGGAGTGAACTGAACCACAAAAAGGTCGGATAATTTGCCCAAGGCCACTAGCAAATGGCAGAGTTGGGATTTGAACCCAAGGGCCAAGCTGCACAGGGCCTCAGCAGACTCTAAATAAGGGCTAGGAGAACATGATAAGAAGGCCAGGGGCAGGGGCATGGGAGCAAGGAGTGCTTCTTGGAGGAGGCGTTCTTTGCATTGTGTCCTCAAGGATGAGCGAGAATTGACCGGGAGGGCAGAGAGAACATCAAAGCTGAGGAAGAGCAGGAATAAGGCCATGCAGGTGGCAGCGATGTGGCACAGGAATGACCAGGGGTCAATACTGGGGTTTAGGGTTCGGAGCTATGGAGATGGTAGGCAGGGGCCACAGTCAGAGGACCTTAAGGGCCATGCCTGGGACATGTGCGTCCCCCGGGGGAAGGAGGGGTCTTTCCTGAGTCAGCCACCCCACGGTGTCAGGTGATGATCCAAACAACCCTGTGAGATCAGCCCTCACGGTCTCAATTTGACAGACGGGGAAACTGAGGCCCACAGAGGTTAAGAGACACGGCAAGAAAATTACGCACTCACTTCTTCTGACTCTGGGTCTCACAATCCTCCACAGACCTCTAAGGGACCCTTCTCTTGCCCAATTTCCAGTTCATGTGATTCCCCCAAAGGAACTGAGAGCCTTCCATGCCCCAGGCCTGGAAGTGACGGTGGCCATGGGGTGAGCAGGGAGGGGGCCGGCCCTGGAGCCATAGCCAACACAGACAAGGGTGGAAGAAACTACCATCTGTTGAGGTCAGACCTGTTCCAGGGAAGAGGGAGTTTCTGCCTGATGGGGCAGGGAGTGGCGTCTTCAGCTCCTAGGCCCATACCTGGAGGTGGGATGCCCTGGGTTCCAGCCCCGGCCTGAGACTTGTGGCCTTGGATGAGCACCTGCCTCCCCCCGCCGCCCTACACACACACAGGGCAGGTTGGGATGAGGCAACCCTCTAGAGCCTTCCAGTGCACTTGGCTGGCTGAGCTGGGCCTCTGATAAGGTGGTTCCTCCCTCCAGCATCCGGAGCCTGACCTCAGCTCCCTTCCGTCCTCCTGCATTGGGTCCCCACTCAGGCTGGGAAGACAGACACGGGCGAGGGGCTGGCACACAAGGTCACCCCTGGGAGCAGGTCCCGCCGGCCCCGCACAGGGAATAAGGTGGGGGTTTTGAAGCTCGGATGGCATGGGGAATCGGTAAAACTCTGCCTCGGTTTCCTCCTCTGTAAAGCGGGGGCGATAACAGCTCCTACCACGGAGAGCTCTCCTGTGGACTAAACGAGGCGTGGGGGGCCCCGGCTCACGGTGAGGGTCCAACACGGGGTGATGCTTCGGTTGTTTAAGAGCAGAAATTTGCAAGGGTCAGGACACAACTCCTTGGAGTACAGGGGCCAGAAGCAGCTCTTCAGGAAGTCAGCAGGTGTGCGTGTGTGTGCATATGTCTGTGTGTGTGTGCATGTGTGTATTCCCGTGTCTCTATGTGTGTGTATATGCCTCTGTGCATGTGTGTGCACATATATCTGTGTGTGTGTGCACTTAGGTGTGCCTGTGCCTTTGTGTGTGCGTATGCCTGTGTGTGCATTCATGTATGCCTGTCTCCATGTGTGTGTATGCCTATGTCTGTGTGCGTGCATGTGCACACGCACATGTAGGCTGCAGGATTACAGGGCAGCAACAACAAGGATGGATAGGCGGCTGAGGCCCATCCATGTGGCACCCACATGGCTGTTCAGGAACTCTCCACGGGGCCTTGTCCCCCCCTGCCAGTGCCAGAGCACCTGGATGTTCGCTGCCCCATTGGTGGCCCCCCAACCTCGTCCTCTGCACGTGCTCGATACCTACCCTGCCTTCTCTCTCCAGCCACGAGAGCTCTGTGGGCCGGGCTTTTCAAGTCCATTTTACAGATGAAAGCCTGAGGCCCAGCTGGGAAGTGGCAGTTCTGTGCTCAGGAAGTAAGTCCACCCTTCAGCCCCCTTAGTGGTCAGGCCCAGGCCCTCTGGTCAGGTCCCTTCCTTGCTTCCCTAGCACAAAACCTCCACCAGAAAGTTCAGTTTCGTGCCTTCCCTGCCTCCCTGTCCCCTCTATACACAGCCTGCCCTGCCCTTCTGGTTTTCTTCATTCATTCATTCAACCAACAGGCATGCATTAGGCCCCTATAATGTGTACCCACGGTGACAGCCGAGCTGAGCAGGGAAAGTTGCAGGTCTAGAAGGGAGAAAGCCTGAGCAAGGCCGGGGGGTAGGGCACGGCACATGCCAAGGCCCGGGGGTCTGTCCTTGCGGGAGGAAGGAGCGTGAGGAAGGGTGGCTCGTACGTGGGGCCAGGCCCGCAGAGAGCTCCTGTTGAATGACGTGTTTCCTCCTGCCTGGGCAAGAACACGGAAGAGGGGGAAAGGCATTTTAGGCAGAAGGAACAGCAGGGGCATGCGCACAGGAGTGAGGTCACACGAGTATTTGGGAACGTGGCCTTTGAAGCAGGGGAGGGGGGTGAGCGAAGGCAGTCCCAGAGGATGACGCTGGAAAGCAGGCTTGGCGAGACTCAGAGGGGCAAGTAAAGTGGTATTTAGGCAGCACCAAGCTGCTCCAGGCTCTATGTACCCCCCCCCCCCAGCTCATTCCCTGGCACAGTGACATTCAGAGAGAGTAAGTCCCTGTGTCACAGGAAACAGAGGCTCAAAAAGGTTGAGTAAGGTGCTCAAGATGATCCCCTTTCCAAATGCAAGCTGCACGGTTTACTCCGGATCATTCTGATTGCGTTCTCTTCCCTCCAAGCTGCGTGTGGGGACTTAGACCTCTAGGCCGCAGGAAACCCCTGGAGGTACCGTAGGGAGGGCCTTGCCCCCACTGACAGCTGGGAGGAGTGACGGATGGAGGCACTGGGAGGGGACATAGGGCGGATGGTGGCCCCAGCTCTCTTAGACTATTCTTCTAGCCTTCACCCCCTTGCGCATTCCTGCCCTGGGCAGCCGCATGGCACGTGCCCTTTCTCTCACCTACGAGACACAACGCAGGATTCCCAGAGGGGCTGGGCTGGACCCCTCTCTTCCTCTGCTTAGGACCTGGGCTCTCAATTCCTTAACCGCCCCCTCCTACCCCCACCAAGGCTCAGCAGATCCACCGTTGATGTCCCAAGCCTGGAGGACTTGCCTCCAGGCTGGGGTCCTTGGGGTGGGTGGGCTCAGATTGTGTCGCATCCCCTGGGATATTCATTATTCACGTTTTGAGAGGCCTGGTTCCTCCTCCTCTGCTTCTGTCTCCCTCCCCCCACCCCCTGCCTCTCTCAGAGAGGAGGAGCAGGAGGGCAGATTAACAGAATGTCAAGGCTGGAGGAGGGACAGGTATGATT
Source organism: Panthera pardus (assembly GCF_024362965.1). NCBI lineage: Eukaryota > Metazoa > Chordata > Mammalia > Carnivora > Felidae > Panthera > Panthera pardus. Next base: position 73,918,443 of record NW_026527002.1, on the reverse strand, counting down.
TTTGAAATCAGCTGTGCGTAAGAATCACCAAGGTGCCATTTAATGTGCACGATACCTGGGGGCCTCTTCCCAGGAATTCAGGCTCAGAGCCCTGGAACTGGTGTTTTCCTCCTGCAGCCTTCTGAGCTTCCCCTCAGATTCCTCACTGCAATCCCGTCTGCTGGGGTAAAAATTTGTCTCCAACACGCGAGCCATACTTGACCGTGGGGACAAAGGTCACAGCTTCTCACCGCATCTCTGGAAATGGGAAGGAGCTGGGTGCCCAGCAAAGCCGTCAGCATCCATGTAACAGTAAGTGGATGGGCTATGACAACCATGGTCGGTAGCAGGGGACTCGGGGTCGTAAGGCCTAAGTCTCGGCTACAAGCATCGTCATTCCCCGGCGCCTCAACCATCATCACCATCGTCATTAGCATTTCTCTCTCCTCCGTGATAATCCAAATGTGTTCATTGACTCCCTTGAAATGTCCTGGGAAGCTCGCCAGGATGTGAAAACCTTGGGAGCTTCAAGGAGATCAGCTCAGCGCTGAGCCCAGCGCAACCCACCAGGAAGCCTGCCCCTCCTTGCCCACCCGGGGCCCGGCCTACAGTCTTTATCAAGCCCTGCTCATTTGCTCAGACCTGGCACTTCTCTGCAGCCAGCGCCGCAGCTCAAGCTGGGAAAGGGAATCGTTTCCCCACTTCCCCTTGGGGGTGCTGCGGCTTTCTGTACTTCGTCTCTATTTCACTCTTTAATCATCTCGATAACCCGTGGAAGCAAGTACGAATATGGTGTCTTTTCACAGATGAAGAGACGGGCTCAGTGGAAAAGCCGGGGGGCGGGGGCAGAGCCCTCGACATCTTTCCCTTTCCACCTATGAAAATCCATCTACGTGCCCTTGTGTCTTGCCCGGCCGACACCGTCTCGTGAAACACGATGTGTGCCGGCTACGGAATTCTACATTTTCTAGGAGCCACGCTGGAAACTAACAAGAAATCAGTGAGCGTTAGCTTAGTATTTCTTTAACCCCATATATGAAAAATATTCTCATTTCACCGTGGGGGTCAGTAGAAAAATTACAGGGAGAACTGTACATCCCATGCTCACACCAGATCTTTGAAAGCTGCTGTGTGTTTCACACCCTCAGCTGGGACAAGCCACGTTTCAGGTGCTCGGTGGCCGCATGTGGCCGGTGGCCACGTTGGACTGTGCGGGGATGCTGCTGCCTGCTTCACAGACGTGGCCTGCTGTGTGCAGAGTGCTTAGGACACTACGTGCAGGACCCAGCAAGCGCCTGATCGGTGTTTGCCTTCATTATGATCAGCGCTGCCGAGGCGTGGGGAGCCCCGGTGGCGTTGACTGAACGTACAACGTGCTGAAGTCTCGCTCTTGGGCATCTGTGGCATCATATGCTCCCGGCTCCAAACCTCCTTCCTCCCTTTGCTCTCCTGGCTGTGCTCGGCAAGCCTCCCACCCCCTCTCAGGGGCTAAGCCCAGCCTGGGCCATTGCTGTCTCGATTTCCTCGCTCCCATCTGGAAACCACAACGCGCGCAGCAGCCCCTCCCTGCGGCCCAGAGAGATGGCCGAGGTTTCCGGGCGGAATCCCAGGCGCAAAATCCCCATCAGGGGCTGAAGGCAGCCTCCCGGCCTGTGGCGGCTTTGCTGGCGTGGGGGCGGGAGCCTCTTCTAAAAGCTGGGGGAGGTGAGTCGGCACACAGGCCCCCGGAGGCAGTGCCCAGGCCGCGGTCGGGGTCTGGGGCTCCTGGGAGCACTGCTCCCACGCCGGTCCCGGAAGGCCAGGCTTCGCCGAGCGCCCTCCCCGGGTGGAAAATGCCCGTCCGTGCCACGCTCGGGCCCCCGACGTCCCGGGCAAGCGGCAAGCGGGAGGGGCCGCAGCCGGGAGCGTCTAAGTCGCAGGCAGCAGCTCTGAGCAGGGGCGGTTGGAAGCGCTGGCTCGGAGCCCAAGCTACGGACGGGAGGCGTAAAGAAGGCCTGTCGTTTCTGTTCTCACACTTTGCAACGGGGCATATGCCACGTCCAGGGCCACCCTGCTCGGCGGCGCGTCCTGGAAGCGAAGGACGGACTTGCGTTTCACGCGCAGCGTGTCCCCGCCGTTAGGCACGCGCGCGCACGCACACACCGCGGCGATTTACACCCTCGAACGAGCCACGATGTCTAACGCACGTGCACACACACACCTGTGCACACGCCACGTACATTTATACGGGGGAGGGGATGCGGGTCTCGCCTGTACACAGGGTACCACGGACCTCAGGCGGGCCCAGGGATTTATCGGCACAGGATTTGTCCACCTAGTCGCAGGCTTCGGAGAGGCCCCCCTGGAGCAGTCCCGCGGTCCCTCCCCAGCAGCAGGGAGGGCCCAGGTCGTTAGCCCCGGTCTTCAAGAGCAGACGGCGAGGCCCAGAGTGGCCAAGGAAGCTGCTCTACCCGCCGGCGGTAGAGCTTGCCCCCGACCCTTCTCTGCCACCTCTCGTCCCCACACGTGGGTGGCTGTCATCTGCCTCCCTCGCCCTGTAAGCACCCTAGGGGCAGAAACCGCGAGCCCCTCGTTCCTGCATGAGGACACGGCCGAGGGAGGCAGGAGGCTGTGTCGCCAAGAGCGGGACGGAGGCTCCAAATCGGTCACTGCTGGTCACCGGCTGTGCGACCTCGGGCAAATGGCCCAATCTCTCTGACCTTCGGTTTCTGCGACCGCAAAGAGGGATGATCACACCAGCTTCACGGTATTGCCATGAGACTTGTAGGAGGTGCTCAGTAAATGCGGGCGCACGTCTGTCGGATGAACCGAGGAGGGTCTTACGCGTACACACAAAGAGCACCTGGCAGGGGCGTGACAGTACCCACTAATTGTGGCCCCTCTCTCTTAGCACAAGGGGCTGATCTCTGTCCACGTAGAAGGAAGAAAAGAACAAAGAGATGGAAAAGCCAGGCGCATCTGTAACATGGCTTTATCGGATATCCCGTTCCCGGGAGACTTGGCGGAGCTCCCGAGCTCCCTGCCCCGGCTTCCTCCCTTCGTCTCCTCCTGGTGGACATCTTCCTCCTTCAGTCACAGAACCTTTGGATAATCCTTCCCTATCTGACAGGGCGAGTCTTCCCTCAGAACTCCGCTTCCTCGAAGTTTTCTAGGCAATTGTCACAAACCCTTTCTTCCGTATGAGCATCCATAGTCATTTTTTCCATTGCAGTCCCACCGGGCCCCTGGAAGGACTCACAGTCCCATTATCTGTCAGTTTTACGAGGATGGTCGTGTATGGGGTTTGGCTGGAAGGCAAAGACCTGACTGCCATCTGTCTCAGAGCCCTCACCGGGTTAGGATGCCGGGAAAGCTCTCCCGCGGGGCCTCGCGTGGGAGCTCCTGAATCTGGACACCAGTGTGGGCCGGGTAGGGTTGGGTGCCCAGAGAAGGTCCCCAGGCGGGGGCTGCGTGCAGGAGAGGTGCCCACCTCCTCCCGTCCCGTTGCCCGGGTCTGTCTGGGCTCTTGGCCGCTGTGCTGCGTGTGCCCTTGGCTAAGCCCGTGGAAACGGACGGGCTCTCCCTTCCCCAACACCACCCGTTCTGGGAGGTACCGGGCTCCAGTGTGTGTGGACCTGTGCACGGCCCCTTTCCTCCTTCTCACCCAGACACGTGCTGCCCTGCACCTCGCACCTCTTCTCCATCCAGCCCTTGTCCTCCCAGCCACAGTAACCCCGAAGGAAGGCTGATCTGGCCCCTTGTGGTTCCCCCAGCCTATAGGGAATGCTCGGTTTCCCTCCTGAGCTAGGAAAGCTCTGGAAGAAAGAGCAGGCTTTGCAAGGGACGATCTGAAAATCTGAGCCCTGGCCACTTACTAGTTGGGATACCCTGAGAAAGTCCCTCACTTGCTCTAAGCCTCCATTTCTTTGTTCTATTTATTTAAAAAAATGTTTAAAGTTTATTTTTTATTTTATTTTACTTTATTTGAGAGGGAGAGGGAGAGAGAGAACAAGCGGGGGAGGGGCAGAGAGAGAGAGGGAGACACAGAATTGGAAGCAGGCCCCAGGCTCTGAGCTGTCAGCCCAGAGCCCGACGCGGGGCTCGAACCTGCAAACCGTGAGATTGGGACCTGAGCCGAAGTCGGACGCTCAACCAATGAGCCACCACCTAGGCACCCCTCTTTCTTTAAGAAAATGAAGTTAGTATCTGGGTTTTGTAGCAAGGCTTGGCACCCACTATGTGGGGGGGGGGGGGGCACCATGAAGGTTCAAAGGATTTCACAACAAATCACACAGATACACTCCCTGCCCTCCTCAGCCATACGGCGCTTGGGGGACCATTGGTCACCCAGCTCCAGAGGCACCGGGGCAGTAGCCGGCTGCCAGCTCTCAGCCTCAGATCTGGGTGAATCGGAACCAGCGTCTTTGAACTGGTGGGCGACTAGCTTTACCCCCGAGCCTCAGCTCCCTCATCCACAGATGGGGATGTTGGTCGCAAAAGAAGGTGTCCCTGTGAGCAGGTAATGAAGCCTTTCTTGCCGCCTTCCCTCTGTCTCTCGGCTTTACTGCTGGCAGCAAGCTCCGGCCCGGGCTGTGGGATCTTCGATTCGGAAGCTCTTTCCAGAAGCCCACCTCCTGCCCGCCCGGGACCTGCCTGTACACCTTAAAGCCAGCAGCCTGGCTGTGTTCTGCCACGTGTCTTACTCCCCTGGCTTCTTGAAGGTGCAGACCCCTCCTCCCTTCCCTTTGGGTTGCCCTGGGGTGGAGAGAGGAGGGGAGAGAACCCTCAGGATCCCCCCCCCCCCCCAGCAGCAGGCTTCATGCGCAGGGCCCCACCGTGCACGCTTCCTAAGCTATCGATGGCTGTGCCAGCCCAAGGCGCCAGCGGCTGGGGTTAGAAATCGCCCAAAGCAATGTTTGCTCAAGAGAGGCGCTTTTGTTGAAAGCTGGCATTTCCCTTTCCAAATTCTCTCGGTGTTTTCCGACTCCTTTCCTTGCAGTATCTCCAGCATTTGGAGACTCATGTTCCAAACCCGAGACTTCACGAATCGCCTGCCAACTTCCTCGCTTCGCGCCGCTCAGGGAAGAGTGACTGGCCCAAGGTCACACGGCCAGCCCTGGGCAGGGCTGGCACGGGAGTCCGGGCCCCCGACGCCCCGCTCCACCAAGTGCCCCTTTCCTGCTGCGTTTCAGGTGGGAAAGAAGGGCGTAGATCGCCTGTTTGCTTTGTCCCGCCCCCCCGGGGGCTGCCTCTTCCCCGCTTCCCCGACCCCAACCGTGAGGGGATCAGCCGACCCCGTGCAGCCCCAGCTCTCCCCCTGGCCTCTATGTGGGCACCTCCTTGGCCCCACACTTCCAGCCCCTCTTGATCTGGCCCGCCATGCCGCAGAACCGGCTGGAGAAGGGATCTGGGTCCCCTGTCTGAGCCCCTCCAAGCAGGACTCACCGTGGCCAAGGCGCTGCCCGCGGCTGCTGCTGTCACTGCCACCAGCGTCCAGGGCAGGAACCACCTCATGCCTGGGAGTCAGGGGCAAAGGCATCTACCGAGCAGCCCAGAGGATCCGGCCGCCTCTCGGGGGAGCTGGGCCGAGAGACTGGCCTGGCCCATCAGGAGTACGAGATATGTCTCTTCCCACAGGCCTGGGGCGGGGGGGGTTATTAAAGCAAGATCTGACGTCAGAGTTAAGGACAAACCCTGCATTTTCCTCTGAAGAAACTTTTCCTGCCTCTCTCTCTCTCTCTCTCTTTTTCCTTTCTTCCCTCTGTCCCCACCTCCAGCCCAAGCTTGGCCAGCCTCTCCAGCTCTGACAGCTCTTAAAGGGAAAGTTACAGGGCTATGATTTCACACTGGGGCAGTAAATTCTCACGGAAGGAGCCGGGGCCATCCTGCCAAGGTATTTCACGAAGGTGGGGAGGGGGGGGATCGCGGGGCGGGGTGGGGGGATGCCAGGAGGAGGCAGAGATACAGTTACCCTGGCGGGCGGGCTGGGGGGACCTCTGAACGTGCTCCCAGCAGGGGAAGCGAACTCCCTCCCATTTCTTCAGTCTGTTCCTGCCTCTGGTTTTCATTTGCCGTCATTCACTCTTCTCTCCCTGGCTGCGGATGGCTTTGAGTGCAACCATCTAGAAATGATAGGAATTTACAAATGAACTCAACCCTGGGGCTCAGGCTCTCGCCCTCCCTCCACGACAAACGAAAACCACGGTTTCGCCAACTTACGGGAGTTCCCTTTGCCTCTCATCAGCCAGAAGCCTTCTGGTGCCGGCACCGTCTCCCCGTGTCTGGGCCCTTGTTCTATCCCTGGTGGGTTTGAGTGGCCAGCCTCCCCCCTGCTGGATATTGCCACTCACGGCAGGGGTCTCCCCCGGGGCCCCGTCTACCCCCGTGGAGCTCCCTCATGCCCTGTGTGGATGTAAGCAACAGCCTCCCTTCTGGCCCCCCAAACGTCCTCTACCATTCCCCAAGGTCATCAGAGCGAACGTTGGAAAACCCAACCAAGATCCCTCCTGGCTGGAGCTTCCCCGAGCCTGCCCGTCGACTCACGTGGAATCCCCAGTCCCGGCGGGCTGTCCGAGCCCTCCCTGTACAGAGTACACACTCTGCCTGTACTACCCTCAACCACGCTGGCTTCCTTGGTCTTCCTCTCCCGCCCCAACGAGGTCCCATCTCTGGGCTCCAAGGGGACTCCCTGCCCTGTGTTTTCCCTCAGCAGTTACTTCCTCTCTTTTTCTTTTCCTGCAGCCTACGAAGGGAATACGGGAGCACGCACGGCTGCTCGGCAGTGGTGTAGGTTTGCGCGAGGGAGTTCGTGACCCCAACGGTGACTCTGACGGTCTCTCCATTTGTCGGCCTCGGACTGGGCCTCTCACCCGATTCTGGCCAGTGAGACATAGAGAGAAATCTGCTGGGGGCTCCTAGAAGGGATGGCATCCCTTGGGAGGAGGAAAAAAAACAATTGTCTACTCCTTTTCTTCTTAACTTGTGTGCAAAGTTGATGGCTGGAGCTGCAGCAGTCATATCGAGTACGTGAGGCACAAGCTTGAGGATGAAAAGCCAACGTGCCGAGGCTGGCGGAGCAGAAAAGAGAAGAGCTTGGGTCTTTGGGATTTTGTAGTGTTACTGAACCAAACCTGGAACAGCTACCTCCAGACTTCCTGTTACAGGGGCCGATTCAGTGATTTATGCTCGAGCGTAGTTAGCTATTTTATTCCTTAGTGTCAAGTACATCCTAATTGCTCTATGGGGCTTTCCAAAAGTCATGCACGTAAAGTGGCCAAGTGGGGGGTATAATACGTAGAGACTGCCCAGTAAATGCCAGGCTTTGTTTCCCTTCTCATGAACTTACTTGTTCCTCTTAAAAATAAGCCCCATGAGGCACCTGGGTGGCTCAGTCGGTTAAGCTTCTGACTTCGGCTCAGGTCACGATCTCGCGGTCCGTGAGTTCGAGCCCCGCGTCGGGCTCTGTGCCGACAGCTCGGAGTCTGGAGCCCGCTTCGGATTCTGTGTCTCCCTCTCTCTCGGCCCCTCCCCCCCACTCTGTCTCTCTGTGTCTCTCAAAATAAATAAGTAAACTTAAAAAATGTAAGTCCCATAAAGTAAGCACTGTCAGCAGGTGTCTTTAAAGAAATCACCAAAGGTGTTGGGTACTAATCTGGGTTCAGCGAACCCCCGATGGACACCGTTGGCCCTGTGCCATGAGATCTCTCATGACCGTAAGGGAGACGGAGTGGAAACTCAGAGATGCTAGGTGATTTCAGGGCACGCACCAAGCCAGGGTCAGGCCTGGGGCTGGGACCACAGTCTCTGAACCGTGACAAGGCAGAGTCCGGCCGGGGCACTTCCAAGAGAGCAGGCTTGACCTGCCAGCTCCTGTCGGTGTTCTCTGATGGGAGCCACGCGGAACCCCGAGACCGCGACAAGCAGTTGGAACTGACGACCCCGAAGCACGACACCGTGCTGGTCCCTTGCGCCTGCTGGCGAAGCCCCCAGTGGCCCGGCCGGCCCCGCTGCAAGTGGCCGTTCTTCAGCCCCAGTGACACCTGGAGAGCGGTGACACGGTGACTCGGGCCGAGTGGCGGGTTAGGAAGCAAGACCCCTGAGGTACCCCCACGGTTCTGCCACTTCCCGGGGGGGCCTTGGGCAACCGGCCACATCTCTGTACCTCGGTTTCCCTTGTTTAAAGAAATAGGATTGAGTTAGCGCCTAACCTACAGGGTCATCAGGGGCCCTGAAGGAGGCGGTGAGGTGTGGCCACCCGCGGTCTGAGGAGTCAGAATGGGCCGCGGCCGAGGCCGGTATGATCGGGTCGTCCTACGTCCATCCTGTTCCAGGGGTTCAGCATCTCGAACGATCTCACGGGGCAGCCTGGGTATGTGCCTGGGTTCACCCTCGGCGAATGGGGGCCAGGCACTTCCCACACACGAGCCGGACAAACTCTAAACGACTGGCCGGTGGTGACGGGGACGCCAGCTGCCGCTTGTGACGCATCCGTCACGTTCCCAGCGACACTTGCTACCTCGCCGAATCCCCATCTCGGTTCATCCTCGCAGCTGACATCTCACTGTCATTGTCCCCTTTTGCAGATGAGGAAACTGAGGCCTGGCCGCGGCCACTCAGTTGGTGCAGGGCAAAACTGGGATCGGAACTCAGACCCGTGTGGCTTCGAAACAAGTTCTTTTTTCAAGTAGACCAAGTTGCCTCACGTGTTGAACAAGGAGATGAGTCAACACAGAAATGAATGAGCACGGTAGATGGACAGGCGGATGGACAGACGGATGCATGCGTGGGGAGATGAAACCCCTGTCTGAAACATTCCGGCTCCCAGGCTTTCCCGGGCTGGGCTCCACGTGTCTGTTTTCCACACCCCGTCTCCTTCCCCAACCACTCTGCCAACACAGGCCCTGGTTGGTCTCACAGACTGTGAGGTCCGAGGGCCACAGCAGACCCATATCTTCCTCTGTGCTGTGTCCCCAGCAGCCGCACAGACTCCGCACAGCACGTGCCTGAGGCCTACTGTGGGGTGAGAGGTCACATGAGCACATGAGCAGATGGAGAGGTGGTGAGGGATGTATGGGTTTGATGAAGGAAGGAAGGAAGGAAAGAAGGAAGGAAGGAGGAGGAGGGAGGAGGGAGAGGAGGAGGAAGAAGGAAGGAAGGAAGGAAGGAAGGAAGGGGGAAGGAAGAAGGAGGGAGGGAGGAAGGAAGGGAGGGAGGGAGGAAAGGAAGGAAGGGAGGGAGGAAGAAAGGAAGAAAGGAAGGAAGGAAGGGAGGGAGGAAGAGGGAAGGAGAAGGAAGGGAGGGAGGGACGGAAGGAGGAAGGAAGGAAGGAAGGAAGGAAGGAAGGAAGGAAGGAAGGAAAGAAGGAAGGAAGGAAGGAAGGAGGAGGGGAGGAAGGGAGGAGGAGGAGAAAGAGAGAAAGAAGGAAGGAAGGGAGGGAGGGAGGGAGGAAGGAAGAGGGAGGGAAGGAGGAAGGAAGGAAAGAAGGAAGGAAGGAAGGAGGAGGGAGGGAAGGAGGAAGGAAGGAAGAAGGAAGGAGGAAGGAAGGAAGGAAGGAAGAAGGAAGGAGGGAGGGGGAGGGAGGAGGGAGGAAGAGGAAGGGAGGGAGGAAGGGATGGGAGAGGAGAGGGGAAGGAAGGAGGAGGAGGAGAGGAAGGAAGAAGGAGGAAGGAGGAGGAAGGAAGGGAGGAGGAAGGAGGAAGAAGGAGGGAGGAGGGAAGGAAGGAAGGAAGGGAGGAAGGGAAGGAGGAAGGGAGGAAGGGGGAAGGAAGAGGAAGGGAGGGAGGGAGGGAAGGAGGAAGGAAGGAAGGAAAGAAGGAAGAGAAGGAAGGAGGAGGAGGGGAGAGAGGAAAGGGAGGGAGGGAGGAAGGAAGGAAGGAAGGAAGAAAGAAGGAAGGAAGGGAGGGGTAGGGAGGAGGAAGGAAGCGGAGAGGGAGGGAGGAGACGGAAGGAAAGAAGGAAGGAAGGAAGACTAAGCGGACGGAAGGGAGGGGAGGGAGGGAGGGGACGGGAGGAAGGGCAAAGGGAAGGCGAGGGAGGAAGACGCGCAGAGGAGAGGGAGGAAGGAAGGAAGGAGAAGGAAGGGAAGGAAGGGAGGGGACAGGAAGGGAGGGAAGGGCGACCTTGGAGGGAGGAAGGGGAAGGAAGAAGGAAGGGAGGGAGGGAGGGAGGAAGGAAGGAAGGAAGGAAGGAAGGAAGGGGGGGAAGGAAGGGAGGGAAGGGAGGACACTTGGAGGAGGAGACAAAGGACCCATGTGTCTCTCTGGCCACCCCGTGCTCCCCAAAGAGCCGGAAGAGTGTGCCGTGCTTAGTAGATCTTCAGAAACTCTTTGCTGAGAGGCAGCCAGGGAGTAATTGAAAGGTGGGGGCCCGGCAGGGCAGTGTCCTGGCAGGTCCAGGTGACAGCAGGAGTGTGTGGGGTGGGGTGAAGGCGACATCCTGCCTTTTCGCAGGCATGAGGCCCGGGGACGTCACGCAGGGGTATTTCTTTCCATCCTCCTTGGTACTTAATTTGTACGGGTGCTGTGGAAGGTTCACGGCAAACTGCCAGGACCACGCGGGGCCCCATCCGTACTTAGCATTGTCTCCTCTCTCCTACTCACCCCTGCGCTCCACACCTCTCCCCCACCCCGCCCCCACCAGCCAGGGTCTGCACCCTTGAACTCGTGTTATCTGTGCGTATGCGTCTCCGTAAAATACGCCGTGAGGTTTTAACTCAATCGTCGCGCACGAAGCATTTTCCGTTCGCTGAGCTCTGCTCTGAGGGCCTAGCAGGGAGGGTAGGTGTGCGGATTTCGCGCCTCTTTACATTCGGAGAAACTGAGGCACAGAGCGCTAAAAGATCAGCAAACAAGTAACAGAGCCCAGATTCGAGGCCGGCGCATGCGCTCTGCGTCTCGCGCGCTTGTGACTTTTTACTCGGGAAAGAGGGTGGGGACGCGGCCTCGGACGTCCTCCTTCCAGCGCCCGCGTTCCCACTCCCTTCCGTGGATGTCAGATCTCTCCGTTCCCTGTCTCCAGCGTGCTGTGCCTCGGTTTCCCCAGTGCGCGAGCTTCAGGCTCCACCTCATCCCGTCCCCCTCCTGAGGGGCCCTCCCGCGACCTGCAACTCGCCACCGAGTTTGTCTGGGATTCGGGCCTCACCATTACTTGTCGCCGCGGCCGATGCCACCCCCGTGTGGCGGACGCGCAGGCCAGGGCCGGATCCTGCCGCCTGCCGCCTGCCCATTCATCTGCTGTGTGGCTTCGGAGAAGTCACGTAACCTCTCTGTGGGCTGGTTTCTTTGCCTCTAAAGCTGGGACGAGAGGGGTACAGACGCCCTGAACCGTTCGTGGGCCAGAGTCAGTGCTGTGTCAGGGTGCGTCCGACAAGCTTAGCGCATGGTAAGCGCTCGGTAGAACCCTCAGCTGTGACACATACTATCATGTGGCCTCAGTGTGGGAAGCCCCGGGTCTGGACAAGGTCCCGCATCCAGACCTGACACACAGGAGGTGCTGAAGAGGTCTGTGGCCGAGGACAGGAAAGGCGGATCGGGGCTGTGTTTAGCTCAAGCCTCCTTCCCAGAGGCCTCTGCTTCCACCTCTCCCGGGGTCCCTGCCTCCAGCTGGTTGCGTGTTGTCTCTTAGCCTGAGCACGGCTTCTAGAAACTTTCTCCAGCAGACCTCCCAGAGCTGCAAATAAATTCCAAAGAGGGACTGGAGGAGGGGGTTCAAGAGCAGAGGCCACTTGGGAGCATTCCTGTGCCAAACAGTAAGGCCGCCTTGACCAGAACCAGATGCACAGAAGATTCCAGACGCTCTCAGGACCAGGCGCCCAGGAAGCCCCAGATCTGTTCCCAGCCTATTTGTCATTTGTTTGTCCCACGAATGCAGGCAGCGTGTGTCTGGGGGCTACTCAGACACACACAGCACACCCCCACCTGGGAAGCAGAGGCAACCTGGTTCGGAAGGCAGAGGAGGGGGAGGTGGGGGCGCCCTGCCTCCCCCCCTGCCCTCCATGCTTGCTCGGTGGCCCGGGTGGGGCTCTGCTCTCTTCCCGGGGCCCGAGCAAGAATGGAAGAACCCTTGAAGGATGACCCTGGACTCCAGGTCTGCTTAGATTCCAAGGGGTCGAGATAACGGTCCCTCATGCCCAGTGGAAACATCTAGGTCTGCTCCGGGAGGCTGGAGTCATGGGCAGCCCCTGATTGGCTCCCCTGCTCACTACTTGGTTCTAGAGCAGTGACTGACCTGGGCAGCAGACCACGTCTGGTGTCAGCCTTGGAAAGAGGTGGGGGACCCCCAGGACCCCTCACTTCTCACCTGGGAAGGTAGAGGGGAAAGGCGAGGGTGCTGGGGTCAGGCCGGTCTTTGTTACGTACCAGGTGGCAGATCTTGGGAAAGCCACGTCACTTCTGAGCCTCAGTTTTCCTGTCTGTAAAATGGGGGTGCCGATCCCATCGACCTCCTAGGGCCGTGACCGGAGACCAAATCACTGTTTAGCATGTGGCAGATGCTGAATAAATGGCTGGGATGAATACGATTTTTGCTCTTTATCACAGAGCCCCCGCCTGGGTCCCCGCCTGGGTCACCCTGAGCCACCCCTGGGTCTCCTCCTCAGCAGGGCTGGGGTTGGGACCCTCACCTGGATCAGGATAGGAAGGTTCCCCGTGGTGATGCCCACCTCTGAAAATCACAACGATGACTCCGTCACCGTGGACTCACTTCGTCTGTTCTGCACACCTGTTCGTGCTCTTTCCGCGTTTGGTTTCTTTGGCTCCGCCTGTCTGTGAGATTCATCCTCGCGGCTTCTCCTGCCACTGTTGTCCCCGCGTGCAGGGCGGTGGGGGCGGGAGGGGGGGCGTTGTACCTCTGCGATGCGGTTCTGGTACGTGGTCCGGCCTCAGAGCCTAACTGTGGGGCCTGGCCCTTCCCTCTGCCGTGGGGGACCCAGCTGGGACTCTGCCTCTGTGTCCAGCTTTCACCCCTGTTGCCCTGGACCTGGGATTCCCGGCTGGATGGGAGGCAGCAGGGACACCGTCCCAGAACCGACCACGCCTCTCCATCCCTGCGCCCCCTCTGAGCTGACCCCGTGCTTCGCGTGCAGTGGTGACTCCGTAGATGTGTGTTATGCGAATAAACCTCCCTCGCCCTCTTAGAAGAAGACCGCGTCATCTACCTCATGGGACTTTAGTGGCTCTTAAAGGAAGCGTGCACCTCTCTGTGTTCCAGATTCCTGTGAAAGTTGGTGGCGTGGGTTAATTCTCTGCGCTGGCTGCTCGCCCAACCCTTCCCCATGTTTTTTTGTTTGTTTTTTAAGACTTAATTCTTTTAGTCTGAGGTTCAAAATAAAGTTGAAAGGCACAGAGATTTCCCTTATGCCCAGTGGCCATATATAGGCATATCTACCCTCATGATCAATGTCACCCACCAATATGGCACATTTTTTTTTTTTTTTTTTTAACTAGGGATGAACCTACATTGACTCATCATGATCACCCAACGCCCACGGGTACATGAGGATTCATTCTTGGTGCTGTGCACTCTGTAGGTGTGGACAGACACACAATGGCATCCATTAAAATGTCATAGAGTATTCTCACTGCCCTAAAAATCCTCTGTGCTCCGTTCATCCATCTCCCCTCACGCCAACCCTTGGCCACCACTGACTTTTTTTTTTTTACTCTCTCCATCGTTTCGCCTTTTTCAGGGTGTTCTAGAATTGGAATCGTGCAGTATCTAGCCTTTTCAGATTGACCTCTCGTGCTTGGTAACGTGTTCTGAAGTTTCCTCCGTGTCTCCTTATGCCTTGATAGCTCGTTCCCTTTTTAGTGCTGAATAATATTCCACTTCCTGTATATACTACGGTTTATTTATCCATCCACCTACGGAAGGCCGTCATGGTTGCTTCCAACTTTGGCAGCTAGGAATAAGGCTGCAATAAATATCTGTGTGCAGGTTTTTGTGTGGCCATAGGTTTTCAACCCCTTTGGGTAAATACCAAAGGGTGCAGCTGTTGGATCGTATGGTAAGAGTATGTTTACTTATTTATTTATGTATTTTTAATGTTTATTTATTCTTGAGAGAGAGAGAGAGAGAGGTGGAGGAGCAGAGAGAGAGGGAGACACAGAATCGGAAGCAGGCCCCAGGCTCCGAGCTGTCAGCACAGAGCCCGACGCGGGGCTCGAACCCACCAACCGTGAGATCGTGACCCGAGCCGAAGTTGGACGCTCGACCGACTGAGCCACCCAGGCACCCCAAGGGTATGTTTAATTTTTTAAGACATCACCAAATTGTCTTCCAAAGTGGCCGCACCATTTTGGATCTCCACCATCAGGGGATGAGGGCTGCTCCTCTCGCTCCGTATCCTTGTCTGCATTTGGTTTAGTCAACGTGCCGGATTTGGGCCGTTCTAGTAGGTGATGGAGCCATCTCTCACTGTTGCTTTAATCTTCCCATGGTTTTTGTTTTGTTTTGTTGTTTAAGTTTATTTATTTATGTGGAGACAGAAACAGCATGAGTCGGGGAGGGGCAGAGTGAGGGAGAGAGAGATAAGTCCAGGCAGGCTCCGTGCTGCTAGAGCAAAGCCCGAGGTGGGTCTCGAACCCACGAACCTATGAGGTCACGATCTGAGCCGAAACCAAGAGTCAGATGCTCAACCGACGGACCAACCAGGTGCCCCAGTCCTCCCATGGTTTCATTCATGACCTCAGAACCACGGGATGAAGCAGGTGCTGACTTCATTTTACTGAAGCAGAAATTGAGGTCAAAGTCGGCTGGGACCCCAGAGTGCCAGGGCGCTTACCCACGTTTTTGCCGCTCTGAGGGAAGGGCACTCAAAGCTCCAAGGCTCTTGCGTGTTTGAGGAGGAAAGGAGAGCGTGGTCTGGAGCCCCGGGCGGGCTTGGCGGAAAGGCTGGGCGCACGCTGAGCTGTGGAGGCTGTGCTGGGAACGGGACGCGGTCTGCAGGAAGGGCGCAGGGTTCCAGGCCGGGGAGCAGCGAGAAACCCGGGTGTGGACGGGAGCCTCGTGTTACCCTCGTCCTTGGCACTGAGGCTTTTCGAAATGCCTGTGGAGGGAGCCTCAGAGGAGCAGGTTCAAAGCCAGCCTGGGCCAGGAGACACCCCAGCATCTGTGCCGGGGGGCGGGCGGGGGCTCGGCCAGGCCAGCGATGGGCCCGTCGGCCTTCGTTCTTGAGCTTCTGGGCATCTGGCCGGCCTCAGATGCAGCCCAGTGTGGTCTGGATGTGCTCAAAAGTAACGATGCGTGGAATTCACTTCCAAAACGTACAGATTCCCAGGACTGCAACCCAGAGGTTCTGAGTCAGCCAGCGGGTCTGGAAAACGCTGCAGATTTGCTTTTAAACAAACACTTCCTGGTAAGTCCGAGGGAGGGTTTCTGCAGAGCCTGCTTTGAGAAACAACACGGCCGAGTAAACAAGCGCGGGCGGTGGGCCCAAGCGGGCCTGAGCTGGCTTCAGCCCCTGCCAGCATTTCACCTTGGAAGAGCTGTTTGCATTCCCTGAGCCTCTTACTCCCCATCTGCAAAATGGGCCGAGGATGTGTCCCGTTGGCGGGGGCGAGAATGGAGCGTAGCGACGTGTTCCCGTGCTGGCTCTGCCTGAAACGTTACCAGAGCCTGGACAGCTGGCATCCACCGGTGCTTATGCTCTCCTACCTGGAGGTCAGAAATCGGAAATCTAGGTATCGGCCGCAGTCTCCCCGACGATTCTAGGGGAGAACGCTTCCTTGCCTCTTCTGGCTCCCGGTGGCCCCAGGTGTCCCGCGGCCTGTGGCTGCGTCACCTCCCTGTGTGCCTCGACGTTCACGTGGCCTCTCTTCTCTCCGTGCGTCTCTGCGAGGACACTTGTCATTGGATCCGGGGCTCACCCAAAGAATCCGGGAGGCTCTCATCTCAAGACCTTTCACTTACTTGCATCTCTGAAGGACTCCTTTCCCAAGCAAGGTCCCGGCCCAGGCTCTGGGGTCAGGACCTGGACCCGGCTTCTCGGCAGTCACCATTCAACACCCCCCAGTGACGTCTATGAACGCGGGGCATGACGCCGGGGACATCACGAGCGTAACTAATTGCACAGGGCTCGCTATCATCAGTGCTTCCAAAACTTCCCTCCTGGTCCGTCTTGTTCCCCATCCGCCCAGCCCCACCCCGCCCCTCACCCTCACGGCCACGGGCAGCGTCTCCAGCACGTGCCCTTGAACACGTGCATTCACTTGTAGGAAGGGAGCGTAGTGCGTGCATCTGACTTCGATTCACATCGGCGGCGCTGGCTGTGGGCCTCTTCCTCTGTCCCGTCCTTCCTTCCACTCGGGCAGCAAGTTCCCTCCCTGTTGCCCCGGGCACACCTGTCTGTCGTTTCTAACCGCCACCCAGACTCTATGGCGTGCGTCGCCAACATTTGGCCCCCCCACGTCCCCCAGGTGGACAGAAGCTGGCCCCCAGCTCCTCATCAGTGCGAGCGGATCCTGGGTGAACATCTTCCCACATTTCCCACGCGTGGCCCTCGGGGAAACGTCTCAGGGCTTACACCCAGGAGTGGGGCTGCGGGCCACAGCGCATATATTTGCTTTGCTTTCTTTCATTAAGCAGCATTGGGTTGCTCTGCAGACCGGCTGCCCCAGCCTACGCCGAGAGGGGTGTGGCCATTCGAGCTTCATCTTCGGTGGACTGTCCCCAGGAGGCAGGGAGAACGGGTGGATGTGCTTTACGGGGAGGGTGATGGCTCCCAGCCCTCGGTCCTGAGCATCCAGCTCAGATGGACAATCCCACCCACGGCAGACACCCACATTCCCCGTCCAGAGCTGGGGAGAACTGAGAATATAGCAAGACTTCACGTGTCTAGAATGTTGTTCTCCGTGCAGCCAGGATGTGTGACCCCACCGACCCCCACGATACACCCATCCAGATGTATCGCCAGATGCAATTTCCAGCAGCACTAGGAAATATAACCCGCCACCTACAAAGTTTGGCTGGTTTATATCCTTGAGTCCCGTGCGTTTAAATGATTCCTAAGGATGTTGGACCAGGGTGAAAGGAAGATGATGGCGGGTCAAGCCTCATTTATTGACAGGAGCTCACGATCCGGAGATTCTGGGTTTGGTGTTTCAGCTCAAACAGCTGGGAATGGTTCTAACGGTCAGTGTGTTAGAGCCACTGAAACCTGGACCCAAAGGTGGCCAATATGGAATGAAGTTGATCTACCAGAACTTTCTTGGCATTCCATAATGGACTTTGGGAGATTGAATTGCTGTGATGGTTTTGATTTTCAATGTTTATTTATTTTGAGAGAGAGAGAGAGCAGGGGAGAGGAAGAGAGAGAGAGAGACAGAGGATCAGAAGTGGGCTCTATGCTGCCAACAGAGAGCCCGATGCGGGGCGTGAACTCACGAACCGTGAGATCATTACCTGAGCTAAGGTCAGATGCTTAACCAACTGAGCCACCCAGACTCACCTGGAATTTTTTTTTTTTAATATAAATATACACATCTGCTCACTTGGCCCAAGTTGTATCCCCAGGAGGTCCAGGAGATGCCCCCTTCTCCAAGCTTTTGGGGAGACTCTGATGTAGACATCTTCTGCAGGCCAGTGCTCACAACGGGGCTGCCCCAGCAAATGGGCTCCCTGAATTCAGTGGGGATGACGAAGTCCCAGAATGCTAACTGCGGAGACCAGGGTGTCATATCAGGCAGCAGGGTCATTGTCGAAACCTGGCCGACTCAGCAGAGACTATTCTTGGACTCCCCCTGCCCTCTCGTTCCTCCCAAGTCTGCATGGCCCAGTTCAGGACTCGTGTGTGTGTGTGTGTGTGTGTGTGTGTGTAGGCTTTCATGCCTGAAATTTCATAAATAAAATCCCACGTGCGATCAATAGAACCCCTTATTTCCAGAACACTTATGGTGACTCTTTCTCCCTCGTTGGAGCATGCGTGATACAGAAACTTCCCGGAGAGCCTCAAAGGAGGAGTAGGAGTAAAAGCCTGGCTCCGTTCGGATTCTGGCCTGGCCCCAGCTGACGGAAGGGGAGGGTGTGTGATGGGACGAAGCCGGGCGGCAGTCAGGGGCAGTCCTGGGCACAAGGTAAAGGACACTGGTCTTTCACTCATATCCCAGATTCTGGGGGAATCTCCCATGGTCCAGGCACTTTTAAGTTCAAGGCTCACTCCGTTCTCACCACAACCCTGTGGCACCAGCTGAGGAAAGGGAGGCTCGGGGAGGTCGCACAGTGTCTTACACTGCCATGAAAAAGCACCACAACCCAGGAGGCTTAAAGACGTTTCTTTTCTCACGTTTCTGGAGCCAGAAGTCTGAGATCAGGGTGTGAGCAGGACTGGTTTGCTTGAGGTCAGTCTCCTGGGCTTTGCCGTGTCTTCGCGTGGTTTTCCCTCTGTGTGTATCTGTGACCTGATCTCCTCTTCTGGTAAGGACATGAGTCACATTGGATCAGGGCCCACCCTATGGACCTCATTTTACCTTAATCACCTCTTTAAAGAGCCCGTCTCCAAATGCAGCCACATTCTGAAGTCCCGGGAGTCAAGGACTTCAGCATATGAGTTTTGGGGAAGACACAGGTCAGCCCATAACATGTGGGTGGTAATCAACAGAGCTGGACTTGAACCCAAGACCTTCGGGGCGGTTCAGCCCTTTCTCCACCCCCAGAGGGGCCTGGTCTAAAGCACCCACAGGGTGGCCATGTGTCTGGCCTCACACCCTCATAAACCTGCCTGCTGTGCCCGTGTCTGAGTGGCGGCTGGGGTGGGCCCCAGCTCCCCACGCGCGTCTTGCCAAAACCCCTGAATCAGTCATCAGGGCAAATTCTCCAGGGATGGGCAAGTGGACGTGGTGGGAGGCAGGGCCCAGGCCATCGCGGCATGACTCAGCCCAGCAGCGTGTGGGCCAAGGTTATGGGAAGCCAGCCGCTACTGGGTTTGCAGTCCATCCACAGAGCATGGAGAAGGACAGCTGAGCTGTGGCGGGGCTGGAGGAATCACTCCTCGGCACGACTCTCGGCTCGATTCAGCAGAGGGCCAGCCAGCAGGAATGTGACCTTCTTCCCTGCAGCTCCGAACACTTGGGAGGTTCTCAGAGTCAGACAGTGTCCCCCGCCTGGCGTCCTTTCCTGCCAAGACCGTCTGGAACGTCTGGAGATGGTCGTGGGTTCTTGCCTCGGCAGAGTGATGCCGCGCTCTGGTGGGCTAGGTGGTCTCAAAGTTGTTCCCAGTTCTGCGTTCGGCTTCCAAGTCACAGACGAGACACAGACATCTCTGTGATGAAGCAGTACGAATGCCCCCTTTGCTCTGCACCAGCCCGGCTGTTCTCCCCGCTCTGCCGAATCCCGCACTAGCATCTGGGTAAAGCGACCCACCCATGGGCCAGGTCTGTGCTCACGGCGGTACCCGAGGGTGAGCAAGGAGACAAGCCGGGGTCCTGGCTACTGCAGGGCTGTGAGAGATCATAAAATGTCCATGTGCAGCTTCCCCGTCGGGCAGACTAGGGCAATCTATGCCACGGACAGGGAGAGCACCCCTGGGAAGGCCACGGACAGATTCTAAGGGGCACATTGAAGATGAAAAGGAGTCTGGTCACTAGGTAGAGGCGTAGCGGGGACTCAGATTTGGGGCCAAGGAAGGAACGCACACCTTGGCAATGCAATCCAGCATTTCTGAGCTCTCTGAATGTACTGGGTGCCATTTAAGGACTTTCACACATGTTCATTCATTAATCTTCACTGCAAAACAAAACACAGCTGTGCTTCCTTTAGCTCCATTTTACATGTGAGTAAACAGAGGTGCGGATAGATTAAATCCCACGCTCCAAATGTCGCAGCCAGTAGGGAGCAGAGACGGGATTGGAAGCGACAGAATGTGGTTCTTCCTTAACACTGTTGCTCTCTTGCTGGAAACAGCACTGACCGTGCTTCTCCCAGGGCCAGACACTGGAAGGAGCTGGGGCCATGGCGGTCAGCACATTCATGACCCCAAAGATAATATACAAGAAAATAGTTGAGCTCAGCGCTGTGCCACAGGATTGTAATGGAGGCACACCCAAGGGATTATGGGAATACGGAGGCGACGGGTCGCTCCGCCTCAGGGCGGCGTGAGATGTGGAGCCAGAGGTGGGTGGGAGCCTGCGGGGGGAGAAAGCTGAGATGGGAAAGGTAGATTTCCGAGAGGCGGACAAAGGGGCATGGCTTTCTAGACAGAAGAAAGCAGGTGAACCAGGGGTGGGAAAAACCACTGCATGTCTGTGGGGTTGTGAGTTCAGCCTGGCAGGTGCAGAAGCCTGCTGAGGATCCAGATCCCTCAAATCCTTATGACCCTTCGAAGGGCTGTGGGAACCACTTACACGGCGCTACAGGACAGAGGCGGTCAGATCTTCCTAGAATGTTTCCTATCGGGGCTACAGGAGCACGGCAGAGAGTGTCGGAGGCAGGGAGTCCCGTTAGGAGCCTGTTGGGCTATTGTGGCAAAGGCGGCTGGGCTCAGGTCACACGAGACAAATAGCAGAAGCAGAGCTTGATGCTAAATGAGAAGCGTGTCAAGACAGAGGTGACTTCGCCCTCCAGGTCAAGGGAGCTTCCAGGGCTGCCGAGCAGAGCTGATGTGATGTGGGATGAGTTAATGGACAACGGAAGGAGGGATGGGTGGGTTATATCAGTGGTAGGGAGAAAGGTGGGAAGGCCTTTGCCATACTCATGGACTGGCTTTAGAATCTGAGCACCCTAAGGACTCTGAGCACCCTAAGCACCCTAAGGACTGACTTTAGAATCTGAGCACACAGCCCATGCAGGCTCTACCTCTGGGAGAAAAGCAGGTGGGAGTAGAGGGGATGGGAAAGGTGAATGGCCCATTCAACTGTCCAGAAGCATGCTGGGCACTGGGCACAGCTGGGGATAAGCCTGCTGTGGTCCATGTCCCTGACCGTCCGTGGACCAATGATGGAGGGCAGAGATTCTACACTGGAATCAAAGGCAGAGTTTCAGACCAGGTGACGGCTCTTTAGCCACCATCCCTGCTGTTTTGAATGCTCTTAGGTCTTCCCAACTCAGATGTTCTCTTCCTTGTGGGTTTCCCTGAACCCTCAATCAGAGGTCTCTCTCTCTCTCTCTCTCTCTCTCTCTGTCTCCCTTTCTCATTCCTATGACATTTTTTTCTATACAGTTCAAATGGCAGTTGTAGATTTGACACACAAAATATACATGTCCTACATGTGGTATAATTATTTGGATACACTTCGAACTCTCTCAACAAGTTCTGAGAAGTTTGGGGGCGAAATGGGTCCCCATTTAGCTGTGGTCTCCTGTTAGCTGTGTTAATAGTGTTTGGCCTGTGTTCAGGTAAGTGTTTATAGGAAGGAAAGGGGGAATGGAAAGTGAAAGAGAGAGAGCAAAGAGAAAAGGAGAAAAGGGAAAGAAAGCATTAAGAAAACAAGAAATAAGACAAAAAGATGACTGAATCGAGAAAATGAATACATGGGTGGGTGCGTGGGTGGACGGATAGATGAATGGATGGGTTGATGGATGGATGGAAGCATGGATGGAAGAATGGACGGAAAGATGGATAGGTGGATGGATAGATGGATAGATGGGTGGAAGAATGGATAGAAAGGTAGGTGGATGGTTGGATGCATATATGGATGATGGATAGACATGAATGGATGGATTGTGGTTAAATGTATAATTAAATGAATTAATTTCATTCATTTAATTAATTAATTAATTTCTGAAATTAATCTGAAATACGGGACACCTGAAGATCAATCTGAGTTTTTGCAAACCATTGCGATGGCAGGCCAGCCCTACAGCCTACGGTTTGATGGTCTCAGAGAATGGAGGTCTCTAGGCTGGTTGTTGGAGGAAAAGGCCCTAAAGACCTGACGCCTGGCTCTGAATTTAGGGCTGTTTCTACTTACACATCTGCGTGTGTCCAGATAGGAGGGTAGACTTCAAATATTCCTGCTTAGGCAGTCTTGAAGCAAGCTGGTAAATCACTTAGCACTGAGTTTCCCCTTCTGTTAAGTGGGGACACAGTGCTTGCACATGGGTGTGTGGCCTCCATGCAGTGGTGAGTTTGTGTTCTTAGCCCACCGTCGCCCTGTGACTGGTGCAGAGTTAGCATGTCTGCTCTTTGGGTCAAGGCGCAGGGTGCTGGCTTCTGTGGCACACTCAGGCACTAGGTCCTTGGGAGTCTCTGGGCTGGTCCTTCTCCTCTCTGGGATTTAGTTTCCCCGTTCCATAAAATGAAGATTGGGCAGGCCATCTGAGGGAAACCTCAACCTCCGACTCCCTGAGTTACCCAGAGAACCTTGGCACCTTCCTTGGGATGAGGGGAACCGAGGACGGCCCCCTTGCCTG
Organism: Panthera pardus; assembly: GCF_024362965.1. Classification (NCBI taxonomy): domain Eukaryota; kingdom Metazoa; phylum Chordata; class Mammalia; order Carnivora; family Felidae; genus Panthera; species Panthera pardus. Next base: position 73,896,144 of record NW_026527002.1, on the reverse strand, counting down.
GCTTGGCTGGCAGCCCCTGGCTGGGATGGCACCCAGTTCATTTGCCTTGCAGACTACTGGGGCATCTTTGGCTCTGTGTGGGCCGACTTGCCCAGGGGGCGCCCGGTCCCCATTGTCCCCAGCCTACACGCCTTGCCTGGGTACAATGCTGCCTGTCTTCGCTCTTTGAGATCTGGGTTAGATAAACCATCTGTTTTCTTCTTTTTTCCTTCTTTTCTATGAGTCTCAGCAAATTCTGCCCCAGAGAAAGCTGCCAGATCAGTGGGAACCTGGTGTTTGTCAAAAGTGAGCTCAACGTGACCTTCCACAGGAAAAACAGCCCAGACTGGTTTCCAAAACAACTCACCCCAACCCCAGCTGCTGCAGGTTTCCGGGGTGCGGGGAGGGCACTGGGGCTCAGGGCGCCCTGGGCCTGGAGGGAGAAGACTCGGTGTGAAACCAGACTTCGCCGTTCACTTGTGGGGTATCTTTGAACAAGCTACCTAGCCTTCCAGGGTCTTCCTCTGTGAGAATTACTAATAACTGACCAGAAGGGCTTTTATGAGAATTAGAATGGAACCTTTATAAAGGATCTGGCCAAATGCCTGACAGATGGAAGAAAGCTGACTATTTTTAATTCCAACTTGGACGTGTGTGTATCCCTGTAGGCGTGCGTGTGTGCGTGTGCGCGTGTGTGTAAATTTATTTATATACTTTATAAAATATGATTTGTTTATCAGCTAGGCTTTTTAAAGAAGAAAGTCAAAGGTACCTATAGAGTCACTCCCGGAGATAAGCACTGCTGTCATATTGAGTAAATTGCAGTATTTTTTCCATACTTATGTATATTTAGAAATGGAAATCATGCCACTTTCATTTATTCACCTTTTGTTTGATATTTTAAGCTAAATATTTTTGTGCCTTTAGGATCCTGTGAGGGCCTGGTTTAAACAGCTGCGTGACATCCTGTGTACAGACGTACCGTGATTTACGCGAGCAATCCCCTATCATTGGACACTTAGCTTGTTTCCAGCTTCGTACCACTCTAGATGCGCAGGCTCAGAATTGCAGCCCAAACCTGCCTGAGACAGGTTGCATAGCCCATGAGGCCTCTTAGGGGCTAAGGCTGCAATGCTTGCCCATCTCCGAAGTTTCAAACCCCACCTCTGCCCAAGTGTGCTTCCCGGGGCTCCTCCCTGGACCTCCCTTCAGAAGAAACCCGGTAGCCTGGTTGCCACCCACGTCTCACTAAGGAGCTACAGATGTGCCCTTGTTAGAACCGGTACCCACTCCCTTCCCTGTGGCCTGCCCGGTGGGAAGAGATTTAGGGGGAAGAAGGGTGAGGGGACATGCCCGAAGGCACATGGGCAGAAAGGGTGGAATTTGCTGAGAATGGTTTTGGTTCTTTGTTTTTTGGTGTTTTGCTTTTTTTTTTTTTCTTTTGTCCTTAGGGCTTGGCCCAAAGCTTCAAAGCACAAGTTCAGAAGTTTCTCTTGTAAATCTGCTTTTGTTTTCCTAAGCACAAGAAACACAGCACCACGTGTTTCTGGTCCTGTTTACTCCACATGTAAGACAACATAGCGAGGGGCTGGGAAGGGGGCAGATTCTAGATGGCGATATGTGCTGGATGCAGCCGCCAGATCCTCCTGTGCACACACGCATTCCTAAAATGCATCTCAGGAGTGGAAGTGGCTCCTAGAGGCCAGAGCATCTAACCTCCCGCTTTGCAGCAAACATCGCCCAGATCTCCCTGTGGCCCTCCTCCCCCACCTCTTCCTCTCCCGTCTGCCAGAGACACTGGCCTAAAATAGAAACCGGACCATTGCAATCTCTTAAATCTGTAAAACTGTGTTTTTGCTCTCAAGGCAGGACCAAGCTCCAAAAGCCCAGGGTCCGGAGCCCTCTGGGGTGTATCCTCTCCTGGCCCTCCATCCCATGCCTTCCCACACTCTGCCCCTGACCCAAGCAAGTGCCTGGAGTCTTTCCAACTCCCTCTCTTTTGTTCTGGACATTGTTCATTCTGTTCTCTTGACCAGGAAGACACATCCTTGATCTGACCTTCTTTCATAAACCCCTTTACCTGGCCAACCCCTAAACGGGGGTCTAACTAAGATAGACTCTGGGTCAGGCAGTCTGGGCTTTAATCCTGGTTCTGCCCTGTGTGGTATTTGGCAAGTGATTGAATCTCTCTGAGCCCTACTTTTTACAAATTAAAATGAGCTAATAATTCCAACTCCTCAGAGGGCTGGGATGAAGATTCAGGGAGTTATTACATTTGAAGTGCTCAGCACAGGACCTGCCATATAGTATGCATTCAATAAATGTTAGGGTGTCCTGGAGCTCAGGCACACCCTCTGGAAGATTACAGATGGCTGGGAATTCCTTGATGATCTTTTAGTGAAAGGTAGAGTCAATCCTTACTCCCCTGGAATCTGGACTGGTTCCATCGCTATCTTGACCAAGAGTACAGCAGAAACCACTCAGTTTGGGGTCTAAACTTTAAAAGGATGGGAAGCTTCCCCCGTGGTCTCTTGTAGCCTACTGGAGAGGCCCTGAGACTGCATGGGGAAGTAGAGGTGCCCACCCGAGCCCAGCCTTCCAGCCATCCCTGCCATCTTGGAAGCCATCTTGGAAGTGGGTCCTCCAGCCACAGGGGATGCCATGTGGATCAGAGATGAGCCACCTCGTTGAACCCTTCTCATGCTCCTAAGCCATAAAATTGTGAGGAAAATGAAATGGTAGTTTGAAGACACTGAGTTTGGAATACTTTGTTATATGGCAGTAGATCATTGAAACGTTGCTCTAGGAAGCTTCCCTAGGATAACAATTACTGACATTTAGCTGAGTGGGTCATTCTACCTGATTCTGGGGGTGGAATTATACTTGGGATCCACATGGAGAGACCTGGGCTCAGATGAGCAGAAAAGGGATACCTGCTCCTCCAGGAAGAGGGCAAGGGCTATACAGAGGGGGCCCAGGTCTTCCTCCACAGGCAGGATGTGTGAAGGCACAGAGAGAACAGGGGGTGATATGCTCACTGCACTCCCTCTGCCTAGGAGAAAAAGTCAGGGGTTTAGAGAGACTGTTCCTCCACCACAGATGGTCCCCCCAGCTGTCACCACCTTCTGCCACCTCTGCATTTTTGTTCTCCACTCTGCAGATGGTCCTGGGATAGACTCAGAGTTAGACTCAACTCTCACACACACACGCCCATACACATGCGCGCACGCACACACACACACACACACACACACACACACACACACACACACAGCATCTGTGTCTTGCAGACTTACCAGAAAGCCTCCAGGACATGCACGGAAGTTTATTCACGGTAATACTAACAAAATAAGCTAGAATTACACCTGTCTCTCATCTTACTGGGTCACTAGCTTCTCTGCCATATGGCGTGGTCTCTCTCTTCTGTTTTCTCCCCACCCATCAACCCTGAATTCATCTTCATTTCTAATGCTTGATTCCTTATCTCTACTCACTAAGGTCCATAAGGTCCCAGAACCAACCTCAAGCTGCTGATCAAAGAAACTCTCCAAACAAACGTCTGTGTTAAAAATGTCCCCTTCTGAGAGATACTTCTGGGACCATCTTGTCAAAAACGGCCAAGGCTCCTCCTCTCCCCCTTTACCCATCTTCATTGTATTCAAAGCATCCACCCTACCTAATACTCTACATATTTTATGTGTTTGTAATTGTCTGTCTCCCATCAGAGTATAAATTTGAGAAGGGCAGAGACTTACTTACCTTCATTGTTAAATCCATTCAGTCCAAAAGTGTGGGCACATCACAGGGGTCCATAACTATTTTTGCAAGTATGAGTAAATGAATGAATTGAAGGGACCCTGGTGCTAACTACTAGTATCTTTTAAAAAAATCATTCTGCTGCATCACTCTGCATGATTCTGGACTCTGCTACAATCCGTGGAGTCCACAGATTGGGTCTGAGATCAATCGGAATTGGCAAGATCAGGCCTAGATAAGGAACTCGAGTGAAGAGCAGAGCAGCCCTGGCACCCCCTTCCATTATCTCCTTTGTCACCGCTGCTCCAATTCCATGATGAGATTCCTTTTTTCTCCCCTCTTGCTGCCTTCCCTGTTTTCAGTCTAACCATAGCCAGGCTTGAGGTTTGGCTGATAATGCGTCACAGCTAACATTTTCCAGGCTTTTTTGCATCTTTATAGCAAACCCATGGTCTAAGGCCCTTCTGCAGTTCTGGAAGAGGTAAGTTCTCTCTCATGGCTGGACAACGTGCTGGAGCCATCTGAGCCAATCCTGTGGTTCCCCCACTGATCATCCACCATGAGATCACTCATGAGCCATGCCAGGGCCACAAATGTTGGTTAAGACAAGCCTGCCTTGAGCTTGAGGTAGATCTGTGGTTGGTTAGAGGGACCCAAGGCCAGCATTCGACCTCAGACTTAAATGCACCAACAATCTCATGTACTTGAGTTGTTGGTTTTGTGTCCCGGCCATGAGTAACTCTGGAAAAACAACCAGACATTCCAAGAATGGCGTGAGAACCAGTGTCAGCCCCGTGAGTCCTCACAGGTCATGGGCAGCATCTAGACCATCTACTTATTTCGCAGATGGGGAAACTAAGGCCAAGAGAGGCTAAAATCAAACTAACTCAGAAAGCTGGCTTACGTGTTCAGTCCCACAGGCCAAATATAAGATTAAGGCATGGTGCAGTGGAGGCCTGAGCTCTGCTGAAAACACTAGATGGGTACAGAGCCATGTTCTGCCTTTCTGCTTCCTATGTGTGACTTCTAGTGACTCAGTTAGCAGCTCTGAGCTTTAGCCTTCTGTAAAATGGAAAAAAAAACCACTCACTGCATAGTAGCCATGGGAGAGATTAAATTAGAAAACTAGCAGCATTCAAAAAACCGTTGACCTTCTCAATTCCTATGGCCTTTCCACCCTCTCCTCCTCCTGTTTTTATGCTCGAAGAGGTTAAGCAACCTGGGCAAACCACACAGCTAGCGTGGAGTAGAATCTGAACTTTGGATTCTTGCAAAAATACCATCTTTCTATATACACATGAGTAGTTATTGAATAATAGCTCTCCTCTTACTTTAAGTATCCAGTCAACAAAGATTTGTTAAGTGGGTACGATGTGCCAGGCACTCGTCTTCACACTGGGGATACAAAAGAATCAGAGACAGACAGAGTCCTACCCCCAGAAGGGAAAGTCAGGTATAAATATCTACCTAACTAAATAAGAAAATGTCCAATACTAAGTGCTGTGATAGAGAAAACATAAGGGAATATAGAAGAGAATGACTGAAAGGCATCAAGTTCAGGGAAGACGAGAGAGAAGCTGTCACTTGAGTTGTGACCAGAATGATGAGAAAGAGGTAGAGATGTGACAATCTGGGGGAAGAGTGTGCTGGGCAGAGGGAACAGAGGATGTGAAGTTTACAAACAAGATGAGCATTGGATGTTTGAGGACAAAAGGGAGGTGGGAATGGGGAAGGAGTGTACAGGGAGAAGAGAATGGAAAGATAGGTGGGCGCTGACCACAGAGGCCCCTGCTGGCTCTAGGGCTTGGGTGTAATGTTCTCTCCCATAAGGACCCACTGCATGGGGGCAGCGTGACCAACATCCTCTTTGGCAAGAAGAAGACTGCTGCTGCATGGAGGATGGGCTGTGGAAAGGGAATACATTCAAATCAGGGAAATCAGTTAGTGGTTTGGTGGAGGGTTAAATAGCACTGGTGGTGAGACATGGTGAACTTGGAATATATTTTGAAGGCAGACTTGTTTGCATGTGGGAGAAGAGAGACTGCAAAGGTCATAGGTGAGTCCTTGGATCTGGGCCTGATCAACTGTTGGAAGAGAAGACTTGGGGTCAAGGCTATGTTAAATTTGAAATGGTTTTGGATTCTAAAGAAAAGGTGTTGATAAGAAAGGATGCCTGGTCTAGAAATAACATGACACATCCTCAGTTTTTGGAAGGCAGTTGAAGCCACAAAGCCGGGTAAGATCACCTGCAGTGGGTAGAGGGGAGAAGATGGGTGAGGTCTGAACCCTGAAGACACTCTGTGAACAACTGTTACATTGGTGACTCTTGGTCAACCACAGGGGTCCTTGGTACCCCCCTATCACACTGACTCTGGGTTAGCCATGTGACTAGCTTTGGCCAATGAGATATTAGCAAGCAAAGTACAAGTGAAGGCTTTTTAAAGTGTTTGCCCCTTGGGGTTTACTCTTGTGGGACACTCACCCTTGGAAACCAGCCACCATGCTGTGAGGAAACCCAAGGAGTCACATGGAGAGGCTCCCAGCTGGTAGTCAGTACCAACTGCCAACCACATGACTGAGGCCATTTTGGAACTTTCAGATGTCCCAGCATCCCTGAGAGATACCATAGGAAGCAGAAGTATATCTTGATCAACCAGAGAGTTGTAAGATACAATAAATGGTTGTTTTGGGTGACCGAGTTTTGGGGGTGGTTTTAATAAGGTAGTAGATAACCTAAATATTCACCTCAACATTTATAGGTAGAAGTGGAAGCAGGAGCAGCAGCAGGGTGACTGGGAAAGAGACCCCTTTCTCAGAGGAGGAGAACCAGGCGCAAAGTATTCAGAAGCTTAGAGAAGAAACACAAGTGTCGAGGGGTCGATTGAGATGAGGGTAGCAGCCATCCTTGGCAACCTTGTTCAGATCCGACTCTTGAGACAATGGGGATGGAGCCCTACTGGAGGAGAGAATGGAGGGACGATGCGTATGCAGAATTACGTAATCCTATTTTGGAATTTTACTGTCACAGAGAGGAGAAAAAGAGGGTACTAGCTAAAGAGTGATACAAAGTTAAGGAAGTGAGTTTGAGGTTTAAGCGCTGATGGGGAGGGGCCCCTGGCTGGCTCAGTCTGTTGAGCGTCCAACTCTTGATTTCAGCTTAGGTCATGATCTCAGGGTCATGGGATTGAGCCCCACATCGGGCTCCGCACTGAGTGTGGAGCCTGCTTGGGATTCTCTCGCTCTCCCTCTGCCCCTCTCCCCTGCAAGAGTTCTTTTTCTCAAAATAAAATAAAATAAAATAAAATAAAATAAAATAAAATAAATTTTAAAATGCCGATGGGAGCCTTGTTCTATTGCTACTGTCCCAGGTGTCTCTTTTCCCTGCTCATTCCTAATCTTCTTTCTGTTGCTTTACTTAACACTTTTTTTAAATTATAGAACTTCTTAATATTTTTTTAAATTATAGAACTAATTGTAAAACTATGTATAATTAGCTCATTTATTAACCTGATTATGTATTATTATCTCCCTCCCATTAGACTGCGATTTGGCTGTTTTGTTCCCTGATGTATTCTAAGTACCCAGAACTGTGCCTGGCATAGACTGAATGCTTAGTACATATTGAATGAATGGATGGATAGATGAATGAATGAATGAATGAATGAATGAATATGAGTCTTTGGTTATGAGAAGGGAAAGACTGAAAAGGGGGGCAAGACTCAAAAATCAGTCAGGAACAAAGTAAAGAAAACTAGCATAACCTTCTTATTGAGCCATTGACCTGAAGATTGTAGAGCCTGAGCCCTGGCTCCCCACTTTTCCCGTTAGCTCCAAGAAGGCAGAAAGACAGGATGGGGCTTTGCAGGAGTTTTCCTCTGGTTATCTCAGTCATTTCAGATTCTCTGGAATCCTCTGAATTTTCTACCTAGAGCCCAGGGATCCTTCAGCCATGGCTTATTCTGCTTGGCCATGTGTGCAGTCAATGTAGAATGTTATTTGGGCTTATCAGGCAGGATCCAGAGCCTGTACCCTAGTGGAGAGGTACACATCTAGTGGAAACTGAATGCTGCTTTTGGAGAGAATTTTAAGGCACGGGTGGTCAGCTGTCTCTTTGGGAGAAGTAAATGGTAGAGTATGGAGGCCACCTTCCTTGCATCAGTGGTCTTAGAAAATAAGAGGACTCACTAACTGATGAATTAATTAACACTTCCTCAATGTCAGGCCTGATTTTCAACTCTGGGGACCTAGAGATGAACAGCACATGGTTTATTAAGGAGCCTATGATCTCATGATGAGGACGGACAAGTAAACCAACAGGATTGACCCGAACCTCCTGGTTTCCACCAGCTGGTCCTATAGCTCCGTCCAGGTGACCCATCTTTCATGGACTCGGCTCTCATTCTGTCCCCGGAAAACTGTGTCCTCCACGGGCCACTCCAGCAGAGGTGTGGTAATGACGTCCACGATTGCTTGGTTCCTGGTACCTCCACGTCCCTTCTTCACAACTCAGCCAGCTGTTCCTCCAGTGATGCCACCTTCAAGTCCCCCGTGTGTTTTCCATCTCCTGCAGGGAGCTAGACTAATGTGCCTGTGGAGAGGTATCTCGATCATCCGTTCTCTTGATGGATCCATTCTCCTCTGTGGCAGGCACTGTGGCCAAGCACAACTTCCAGTAAGGTCCGGCTTCCATCTTCACAGAACATACAGACTGGTCAGGGAGGCAGCTCGTTAAGTTGAAGAACAAAGCAGTGTCAAAACAGCATAATAATAGGACCTCAGAGGCAAAGGCATCTCAGTCAGATGAGGGGAAGCAGGTGTGAGAGGGAGTACAGGCAAGGACAAGAAAGACGTAGCTGGGGAATTGGAATGAACAAGATGAAAGCAGGTGGGTAGAAATGGAGGCTCAGGACAGCAGTGAGCATTAAGGAAACTACATGTAGTTCACTAAGATTGAGTCAAAAGGTGTGAGAGGAAATTGGAAGAGGCAGATGGGCAGGCATGCAGTGGCCGTGCCATGGGGGCTCTTGGATAGCTAAGGACCGTGGGATTTATCCTGAGAGAATAGGAGGACCCAGGCAGGGTTTTATGTTAGAGAACAAGAATGATATTTATGAATTAGGTCAGGCAGCATGCAGAAGAGCGATTGTGGTGGTTGGAGGAAAATTAAGGTGGTGAGCCTCCAGGCAAAAAGAGGCAGGCAAGGATGGCTGCAGTGGATGAGGAGAGGAGAGAAGAGCCATGAGACAACACGTCAGGGAGGCAGAGTTCCACAAAGTTGGGGGACTTAGTAACTGTGAGCAGTGGGGAAGGGGACAGAATCTTGGTTGATGGTTTGAACTTTCTGGTTCAAGCAATTTGATGAATAACGAATGACACCATTCACAGAAATCAGCAGGACTGAAGGAGGGTCCACTCTGGAGAAAGAAGCATCAAGCCTCTTGTTTTGGAGGTGGTCAGTGAGAAGCCGATGAAACGACCCGCGCGGAAATATCAAGCACGCGGGAGGCAACGCAAGGGGCAGTGCTGTTCTGGACCCAAACTTGAGTGCGAAGTCAAGGCAGAAAGGGAGCTGGTTTTCAGCCGCCAAGATCTGCCTGGGAAAGAGGTTCTCACCACCTTCCTCCCTCTGCAGCGACCTCTGATGCCGGAGCTACCCCCCATTCCACATCCACCCCCCTGGGCCCGTTCATTCTCGTCCTGAGGCTTTCTGCAAATTGAATCCTACAGACCTGGCTTTCTCATATCCGTTCCAGACATTCCTGACTAATATTAACTGGAGCTGTAGCATATGAGAACGAAGGCAAAAGCTTGTTGTAAAATCCTTATAGCTTTTCCAGAACTCCGAGACCAAAGTCCCATTATCTCGGAGCAGAGAGGAAGTGGAAGGAGGGGGAGAAGGACGAAGTGGGATCACAGGGCCTGGCACGGCGTCCCCCGGAGAACACGTGCTTTCCAAGCCAGCTTTGCACTGCGTGGGCCAGCCAAGGACTGGGGCCAGCAACATCAATCCTGCAGCCAAAGATGACTAGTGGAACCCAGCACCACGGAGGAAATCCTTCCAAGTATCATTTATTTTAAAAATCCTGAAGGATATGGGTATTTTGTTTGGAAGTAACTGAGTTGGTTTTTTGAACTCTTTGAGGGCCTCTTCTCGGCTTCATTGGTGACTTCATACATTCCAGTGCCTTGAAGTGCCAGCTGTGTGCCAACAACACCCAGAGGTACACCTCCAGCTTGTCTGTTCCTCAGAACCCCAGACTCACGTGTCCGATGGATATATTACAGACATCCCAAGGACAGCATGTCCCAATCCGGGCTTTTGTGGGACCTCCAAAGTTGTTCCTCCCAACACTCTTTCCATGTGGGTCAAAGTCCCCACCATCCATTCATTTGCTAATGTTAGAAAAATGGGATGCTTCCTTACCTAGCCTCTTAACAAAGCCTCTTGACTTTACCTCTTAAGTGGATCTTGAATCTGGTGACTCCTCTCCTTTCCCATTGCCGCCGCTCTGGTCCAAGCTTCCTGCCCATCTCCCTGGACGATGGGAGCAGACTGCTAACTGATCATCAGAGGGAGGGAGGGAGTAGAATCAGTAGTTGAGAACTTGCTGAGACTTGGGAAAAAAGATAAAAACCTCTTTTAAAGTTTCTTTGGACCCAGGGTGCACTTGATATATGGAATTAGATCCCTGTTAATTTCAAATGAGTCTCTAAATATATACAATTTGAGTGATAAACTTTGTAGTTTCAGAATATTGGAGAAATGATGTATGCTAGTCCTTTGAAAATGCTGGTTAATGAAGAGGTATGGCATTCATCATCTCTTAGATGATCTCCCTCACTCTTTCTCTTTAAGAAACTAGAAAATCAATGTTTTAACATTAAGCAAAATTTTTTTTAAAAAGTAGAATATGGTTTAATTATGTCACATGACCTCAACTACAGAAAAAAAGCCTGGAAAGAGAAACACATAGTTAACAGAGACACCGGAGAGCTTATGGGGTCATAGTTCAGTTTTTTCATTGTATTTTGTAGTTCAAAATTTTGTAGTAAACCTCTATTTCTTTTATATCCACAAAATAAAACAATTTAAAAATTATCTTTAAAAATAATAGAACATACTGAGCATTCACACAGCCTGGAGCATACTGTGCTCTAAGGATTTCAGGATGATGATTCTGAATGTGGATTCGCACTGGCCATTCTTTGGCTGTGGTTGTAGAAGGTGGAGGGGTGAGCTGAACTTAAATGCAGCTTTTGGAGTCCGTTCTAGAAAATACCCTATCTACTGGCCATTGTTATCGAGGTCAGTTTTTTTTTTAACCTATTCTCTCTAGTGTGTTGCTCTGTCCACTTAATAACACATTAATTTATTTTAAGAAATCATCAGGGCCAGGATGCCTGGGTGGCTCAGTTGGTTAAGCGTCCTACTCTTGGTTTCAGCTCAGGTCGTGATCTCATGGCTCATGGGGTTGAGTCCCGTATCGGGCTCTGTGCTGACAGTGGAGACTGCTTGGGATTCTCTCTCTCCCTCTTTCTCTGGCCCTCCCCTGCTCATGCCCCCCTCCCAAATAAATAAATAAACATTTTTTAAAAACCATCAAAAAATGATTTCTATCAGGGAAATAAAATTTCAGACAGTATGGGAAGCTCATGCACCAGAAGTCGCTATCTTTCATTTTTTTGTTCATAGTTCCAATGGTATATAATTACGAAACATTAAATAGCTTGCCCATACTCCATATTTATAAATGTTAAAATGTGTGTATTATCTTCTCCCATCTCATTTTTCCCTTCTCTCTTTCCTCTTATCACACTGCCTTTGTGTTGATTCTAGAACATTCCGTGCTTTCTGAGCTCAGGGCCCATGCACGTGCTGGCTCCTCTGCCTGGACGGCTCTCGCCCGGGCATCCACGTGGAGGGTGGCCTGACCTCGCTCATCCCCTGCCCACTGCCACCTCCTAAAGAGGTTTTCTCACCACATGCTCCATGACATCTGCTTGCCCCGCCCACTCCCCCCCCACCCTTTACCGCCACCACCACACAGTGTGCTCCTTCATACGTGGGTGTATTTGTCTGTCTCCTTCACAACAATGGAAGCACCCCAGATTAGTGCTTTTTGTTTGTTTCAATTCTATGTTTTCCCTCCCAGAGCAATGCCTGGCACATGGCAGGTTCCTAATAAATATTTACTGAGTGAATTGATGAGACCACTAATCACCCCTCCCCTCCCTCTCCCAACCTTGCTTTTTTATGGGTTATGTTTCGCTTCGTAATTATTTCTGGTCCATTAGCTACATGTGGGGTCTATTCATCGTCTACAAGCTTCCCCCACCCCCAACACCCTACATTTTTCTTCACCCCTCGTGCTTCTCCTGTCTCTGGCTTCTGACAGCTTCTATGGACCGTCCCATTGCACAAAATGTGTCCTTCTGTGGTGCTGATATCACCCTTGCTGTCATTTCTCCCATGATCTTCTCTGCAGCCACTCTGGGACTTGCCACGCTAGGCCAGGTGCATGCCATGCACATTTTCTGTCTTGGCATCTGCTCCCCCTTTGTGGGGACGGTCTTCTCTGTGAGCCACCGAGAACTCCAGTCCCACTCACCGGTGTTTTTACTCTAGTTATTACTTTCATTTACTCAACAATGTACAGGGTCCTTCCATTAAGTCAGTGGGTTTTTCACCTACTGGAATCTTGTCATTTTCCTGAACCTCTTGATGCATTGAGATGCACGCACGTACATGGGGTCATAGCACACATGATTTCAGTCTCATGGTCATGCTCGTTCTTCTTTCCCCTTTTGCCTTCCTCACCCTCTTCCTTACCCTGTGACCACCCCCATCTTGAGGAAGCGGTGTTGTCGGTCTGGTGGGCACTCTCTCCCACTGTCTACTCAGCTCATGCAATCATCCGCGTGCGTAGGCATCCCTGGGCAGGCTTTTTCATTCGAATCATTGTTTGCTTTACCAAAATGACATAATATAAACACACCTCTTTGCATCTTATTTTTATCACTTAATAACAAGTCATAGATCCCATTATCATAATTTGAGTATATTCTTTAAGTAATCTCACAATATTCCACGGTATAGCATAATATTATTTATTGAAACATTCACCTAACTCTGTGTGTGTGTGTGTGTGTGTGTGTGTGTGTGTGTATGTCAGTGCTTTCATTTCTGTGGCGCTGAATCCTAAAAGTGGATCTCTAAAGAATATATGTTTTAAAGTTTGAGTCGATGCTGCCTTGCTTTGTAAAACTGAGAAGGCAATTTGCATTTCCACTAGCATTAGGTGTTACTATTTTGAGATGTGTCCATCAGATGGTTGTAGAATGATGTTTCATCATTATGTTAATTTTTATTTCCCTGACGTCTAGCAAATTTAAGGATCTTTTCATATGTTTGTGGTTCATTTTGATTGCTTTATTTCATAGTTTTACCTACTTTATTGGGTGGTTTGTGTTTTTCTTATCAATTTATAGAAGAGATCTCTGTATATTACAGCTATGTTTCCTCTACCTGTCATCTTCATTATTGCTGCAGTAAAGTTTTGTGAATTAGATTAAATTAATATTCTAATGAGTTCTGCATTGGTTAACCCAAAGAAAAATGCCCTGAGCCTTAAACCTCTTCTTTCCTTTTCGCCTGTCTACCTGCACTGACTTTATCGTCTCTCGCTCTTCAGGAAGTAGCGGGATAGGGGGAAAGGAGGAAATTGACATTTGGAAGCATATTCTATATGCCTTATGTAGGCTGCCCAATTTGCATATTATCTTATTTAATTAAATGAGATTTAACAAATTTGAATCCTCACTTTGTTGATAAAGAAGCAGAGGGTCAGAGAAGTTAATTTACTTCTCAATGTCATAGAAATGACAGAGTCAACATTTGAACCTCTGTCTGTCTGGCTCTAAAACCCATTCTTTCAAATGCTCTCCAATGACTGCTGGGCTCATTTCAGGCTCACAGCCACCTTGTGGGATTGTGAGGCAGGCTCTATCAGCCCCTTTCTCAGACTCAGAGGAGGTGGGTTTCTGCCCTCAAATCTAGAACTGTTTCAACCCTGGTGCCTGCCCACCCCTTTTCACTGGAGCTGGGAGTGCACTGGGGCAGGATGGCGAGGCAGCCGCTGGACGATCTTGTGTCTCTCAGTGAATTCTCTGCTCTCCAGAGGAGCAGAGATGCCACCTGCTTTGCCAAGGTTCCAAGAACGCCCTCGGGTCAGGAGGTCTCCCCCCACCCCACCTCGGGGGCTCAGGTGGGCAGGAGGGAGAGAAGAAACATGCATAAGGGGAGAGACCCTGAAATCCCCAGGACAAAAATAACAGCAAAGTTTCAGAAACTCAGAAATGACTGAAGCAAAAGAAAAGTATTCTGGTTGCCCAATATTTACATAAGAAGCTGCTTACATTTTCCTTTCCTGTTTTTAACTTATGAGCCGGCCCACAGACATGGACACTCACCCACATGCACATAAGGATGTGCGCCCAGATACATGTGTCCCACACGTGTCTCACCATGGACAACAGTGCCCCTGGGACGCGTCTATTTTCCTTCCCAGGCCTGTGTCTTTGTTCTTCATACGAAGAAGTCTACATTTGCGTTTTTCCAGAAGAAACCAAGATAAGAATTCAAGTACAAGGGAATTTTTTTTTGGGGGGGGGCGGTGGTGATCTGGAAAACGACGCTATGAAAATGGACAAGTGAGGCAGGGGCTGTAAGGAATATTATCGATCCGCAATGATGACCGTGGCCAACAGGGACCCAGCCCCGCTGAGGAGTTCTGGGGAAGACTGTAGAACCTGTCTCAGAATTATCTCACCCAAGAGGGGAGGACACTGGAATGTGCATCCCAATCAACTCCCTTTCTGTCATGGTTGATGACTAGTGTGGAAAGAGAAATGCCAGCTTCCATATTGGCATGACCAACGTGCAGGTGCAGGACATAGCCAGGCCAAGAAGCTTTCCCATACGTCATCCACAACATCTGTTCTTTCTTATTCAACACCTGAGAGAAGTCCTTTCTTCTCTCTGAACCTCGGTTTCCCTCATCTGTCACGTGGGGAGAACATGGTTTCCCACAAGATTGGGATGGGGATTCCAGCATCCACAACCTACTGAGTTGGCTCCCAAAAGAGATTGGTTTTCTGTCTCGCCACCTGAACTCTTTGTCCCTTTCCAACTTCTGCTTGTCAGTATGTCCCAAGGCTCAGTTCCAGGGTCCCTCTCTTCTTTAGGACACACCCCCTGGGTGATCTCATCTAACCCGAAAGCCTTGAATGTCATCTAGAGTGACATTCGGGACTCCCCTATTCTTGAGTCCTCTCTGCCTTCTTCCAAACAGATCTGGAATCTGGCACTTCTCACCTTGCCTCCTGTCGTCCCAGCCCAACTTCCCACTATCTTTTGCTTGGTTCATTGGAGGAGGTTTCTACTGCTGATTTTGGTTTTTACCCCGATTCCCTCTAAAGCCTTTTCTCCATGCCAAACCAGAAGAATTCTTTTATTTTTAAATTATTTTTTACTGTTTGTTTTTTAAAGTTGTATTTGGAGAGAGAGGGAGAGGCAGAGAGAGAGAGAGAAAGAAAGGGAGAGTGGGGTGGGCGAGGGGCAGAGAGGGCTACAAGCAGGCTCTGCACGGTCAGCCTAGAGCCTGACACGGGCCTCAAGCTCACAAACTGTATGATCATGACCCATGCTGAAATCAGACGCTTCACCAACTGAGCTACCCAGGCGCCCTGAGGAATTTTTATAAGGTGAGCTGTATTATGTCGCTCTGTTCGAGTCTTCTAATGTCTTACCATCCCATCTAAAGGAAAATCCAGACTCTTTACATTGGCTTCTAAGAGTGACTGGACCCTTGGCCTCAACTCAAAAACCTCATCTCCTCCCCTTCTCTCTCTGGCTCAGTTTACCCCACCTACTCCTACCCCCTCCTATCCTCCACAGTCCAAGCCCCCTCTTGCTTCAGGGATTTTGCACCTGCTGTTCCCTCTTCCTGGATGTTCTCTCCCAAAGATCCATCCTGCTCTTTCCTTCACCTCCTTCGAGACTTGGCTCAAATATCACCTCTCTGAGGTGATGGCCTCAGAGAGGCCACCCCATGTCAAATGGCAATGCTATCCCACCGTACCTTCTCTGCCTTCTGACTTGTTGTTCTTCATAGCACTGACAACCATTTACTACATTGTGAAATGTTTGTATTTATTTTATTTGTTGTGAATTTTCAACCCCCTGAGCCCCCAGTGGAATGTGACCCCCTGAAGACTTTCCTTTTCCTGTGTTCTGTTCACTGAAACTGATCAGATCGATGGAAAGAACTAGTAGATGGTATATGGCATAGTTGTAGATGTAAGAAAACAAAAACACGCGGCAAAAAAAGGATGCAAAATATATGTAAAGAATTAGCAGAATGACATAATTTTACACACACCCACTCAGGAGACAAAAGGCCAGACGAAAATATGTCAAAACATTTATAATGGCTATTTCTGGAATTCCTAGAAAGATTATGGGGGATGTTCAGTTTTTTTTTTTTTTTTAATTTATGCAGTTGTTTACATTTAAAACACTAAAAAATGAATCCGTGTGACTTTTGCAGCTAGAGAAGCAATGGACATTTTAAGAGAAAAAAATCGGGGCCCTCAGTGAAATGTGGCTGTTGTCTCAGGCTGACTCTTTTGGACCGTGATTCTTTATCGTGGGCAAGAATGTTTCTTGAGCACATTTTAGTTTGTGTGTCAGAGTTCACGCTCTCATTTGCCTTCTCCAAAGCCCAGATTCCAACTGCAGATCAACCAGCAGCTTCTACATAGTGAGCAAAGTCCTTCTTCAATAACTTCCTGTAAATTGCCTGTAATACCACTGGGGGTTAAAATGTAGAACACCCCAAAATAATACGCAAGATGTACTCTGAATCAAATGACTGCTCGCTTTCTCCCCTTGTGACAGCCAAGAGGGCGGTGGGGAACGGCCACCGAGCTCTGCCTCACGCCTTGAGCAAAACCCGCCCTTCCAGGCTTTTCCCGGGATTCCGACACACAAAGACGGAGTCCTGGCAGAGACCACGTCTATCTGGCGGGTGTCATGAGGGAGCAGATGAGGACACGGGCCAGATATGCAATCCCCATCAGTGCCTTGAGACTCCAGAATTCAGATGGCACCTGAGAGAAAAGGCAGGGGTGTCTCCCGACTGTTCACCCCCAAAGAGATGACGCAGGGACTTGTAGTGACGCAGTTTGTTGTTCAGAAACGGCTAAATTGTATTTTCTGTTACCTGGCAGAAATGGGGGCTCAAAATAGATTTTTGAGTGAGTTTTTGGTCATCCGCTTTGGTGACCGTATAATTCATAATCCGTCGCATTAATAACCAGAGGGTTTATCTCGGGTGGTAATGAGCTTCCCGTCTGAGGGCTTTTCAAGCAAGGGTAACGCAACCAGAAAGCCTTGCTTTCACGAGGCAGTGCCTTCCCGGGCTGTGTGGAGGTCCATGCAAGATGGTTCTGGGTCATTCCCTAGGGCATCTTTTGAACCAGGCAGAAATCGAGTTTATGCAGAAATCGAGGACAGATAAGGGAAGGACGGGTCAGGTAGACAGAGGGGCGAGGAGAGGGGGCTTAGGGAGACAGAAGGCTGTGTGAAGTTTCTCTTTGGTTCTGCTCATGGTCTATTGGTTCCTAGGTCGAGGGGGCTCCAGGCAGAAACAGACAACGTGGCTCACCCGGAAGCAATGGCAGGTCTGGGGTGGGGGCTCTTTGAGTGTCTTAGTGGCAGGAAGTGTCAGCAGGTGTGGGTGGGTGGTGAGTGGGAGGGATTCCCCCCTAGGGGAGAATATTCAACATCAGGCAGGCAAGGGCACTGGCCGGTCAGCAGACCGAGCCTCCAGCATGCTTGCTGCCTGGAAATAACCAGCAACACGGTTTCCACGAATTCCAGCCACCTTCACGAACTGTCAGGACCGCTACGTGGGAGCACACAAGAGCTGCCCGGCTGGGTGTGAATATACTCAACCAATATTCCCAGGCTCAGCCCCCGGCCCACCCACCCAGAATCTCACCCAGGGTGGCGGGGGAAGGGCCCGGAAGGGCTGAGATGTCTGGGGCGCGCATCGGTGGTGTGGAAAAGCAACACTTTTATGGCTTCTGCCGGACGCGCTCTCGGTGGCCCCGTCTGGGCAGAGGCGAAGTGGAGTCGTGTGTCCGTGGCTCTGGGGTGGCAGGTCCCCACAGGGAGTGCCAGGAGTGGAGGGAGGGACGCAGAACAGATAGGGCCAGTGGGACCTGGGACTTGGAAGAGCCTCCGGGACCTCCTGGGAAGAGTAGGGAAGCTGCAGTTGGGGGACGCGGAGCCCAGACTAGAGGCAGCGTGTTCCAGGGAAGGGAACTGTTCCCGCAGGAGGGAGGGAGTCGAGGTGATCGAAGTGCTACGACGGGCTTCCCGGGGACCCTCCTGGCTCTTGGGAGGGACCAAGGGTCCTCCGAGGCCCACGCGGAAGGCCGGGGTGAGTGGGCTGGAGCAGGAGGCTCTGGTCCTCAGCGAGCAGCAAGCCCGCAGGCTTTCAGAATGAGTCAGGGATCGGTCGCCAACAGCCCTACGTTCCAGCCCAGACCACACGGCCTGGTTCTGAGCCTCAGAGCAAACCACTTGGCAAGACGCAGCCTGAGAAATTTCAAATCATGTGCAAATTTCTGCCTGTCCCACACCCCACCCGACCTCCAGCTCTGCCCTTTGCGAGCACCGCACCCCGCCTCCAGGCCCCGCACGGCTGTGCTCGCACGCGCACAGGTACCCCACCCCCAGCCCCAGCCCATGTATGCACACATGGGCACGTGCACCCCGCCTCCAGGCCCAGCACATATGTGCTCACATGTGCACACACACCACCTCCAGGGGCCTGCTGGGGGTTCTCTGCCTGCCTCTCTCTCTGCCCCTCCCCTGCTCACGCTGGCTCTCTCAAAAATAAATAAATGAGGGGCGCCTGGGCGGCTCGGTCGGTGAAGCGTCCGACTTCGGCTCAGGTCATAATCTCACGGTCCGTGAGTTCGAGCCCCGCGTCGGGCTCTGCGCTGACAGCTCGGGGCCTGGAGCCTGTTTCGGATTCTGTGTCTCCCTCTCTCTCTGCCCCTCCCCTGTTCATGCTCTGCCTCTCTCTGTCTCAAAAATAAATAAATTTTTTTAAATAAATTAAAAAATTTATTTTTTAATTTAATAAAATAAAAATTTAATAAATACAAAAAAATTTTTAATAAAAATAAATAAATGAATTTTAAGAAATAAAGAACATGCCCCAGGAGGGCTTTTGGAGTAAGAAAAGCCAGCTTTCCCCCTCCATTTAGTTTTGAGAGAGAGAGAGAGAGAGAGAGAATGGCAGAGGGGCAGAGAGAAAAGGGGACAGAGGATCTGAAGCGAGCTCTGCGCTGAGCAGCAAGCCCGATGCAGGGCTTGAACTCACGAACGGAGAGATCGTGACCTGAGCCGAAGTCAGACGCTTCACCGACCGAGCCCCCCGGGGAAAGTAAACCTGCAGCGAGTGAGGTTCTGTGGGAGGGGAGAGAACAGAGGCCCAGCTGCCTGGAGGAGAAGGTGGGCTTCGCAGGGAGGGGGCAGCAGGGAGGCAGAAGGGGCTGAGCAGCGAGAACAGAGGAGAGCCTTCCAGGCCGAGGAAACCGTGTGAGCTCAGGCTGGGAGGCAGGACACCCCCACCCCCGACCCTGGGGCTGGGTTGGCCCTGCTCTTTCCCGACCTCCCCCGAGCCCGTGGCTACAAGGGACGAGTGGATGGCTTGTCTGGCGGCCACCTGCACCGTCTTCTCCCACGTTCCTGGCAGGGTTGAGGAGCAGGTGCCTCAGCTGGAAGAAATTCTGCGTCTCTAAGATTTGGACATGGAAAACCATGACCTCCGCAAACACGTGCCCAGCCGGGGTGACGGGGATCTGTAGTCATGAGAAGACACCTCGGGAGCAGGTGCAGACAAGCCTTCTGTGTCCGGCTCAGGAAGTCATGTGTCCTGAGCCGTAGCTTGGTTCTCTTGGGGCGCAGCGTAGGGGCTGAAACCCACTCCTTGTCTGTCCCCAAATCACGAACCCAGTGGAGGGGGGCGTTCTCCCTAGAAGGAAATGCTCTATACGGACACGCACAGGTCCCAAGGACCCCAGTCTGGGCTTAGGAGCTCTGCGTTTTAATCCCGCCATGGCTGCTAGTAGGTTCTGCCCCGACCACTTCCAAAGAACTGGTTCTCCTTCCCCAACGTCTTATGAAACAGGGTAGACACAGCTGTTCAGGGGACACTTGTCAGGTGCATCGTGTCAGGTGAATGACTCACGGGAGACCCCTGGGCCTGGCTTTGTGATCGTTCATCCCTTCTGAGCCTGGGTTTTCCCGTCTGTGAAATGGCAGGTGACAGTCTGTGCTCTGACCTACTCACCAGGTTTGTTGTGAGGGTCTGATGGGTCACAAACATCCCGGGACTATGAACACTCGGGACACGATGGTGTTCATATGAAAGGGTCAGGAGCGGAAGTCTGGGACCCACTCGGTCAACGACAGAATGAACACCAGGCTGCCTTGGTGGAGCCCTGTTACATGGTCCCCAGGGTCCCCGCGAGGCCTGCCAGGAGACCCTGGTGGCCCATGTGGCCCAGCCACAGTTGACTTGCTGGGTGGGGGTCCCGTCCTCTTTCCAAGCCTCGGCTTCCATCTAGAAAATGGCAGGGGGAGACGGGATGATTCCAAATGTCCTTCAAGCCCCAACAGTTCCAACAGGACTCTGGTCCCATATACTTGGGTCTCTGAGGCAGGACTGTTTGGGACTCTTGGAACATCTGTGTCCTCGGCGAGGAGGTCACAATGGGGCTGAGGAATGTTCAGCAAAGTAGAATACGGTGCAATTGCATCCTGGCTGAATCGGCTTGTAAAGATTTAGCTCTAGGCACTAGACCAATAGTAACAACCATGGCATGATGAAAATATGGAATTTAAAAAATCAAGTGTCTGTAAATGGAAGCTGTCTACTTCTCCTTTGGGATCAACCAGAGAAACAGAGCCTTGCTCCCACATCAGAGAAAATGCCGACCATTATCACTGGGGCACCCTCTATGCCACAACCCTACCTAGTGGGCGTTAACAGGCGATTTTTGACTGTATGTGATTTTTACTCAAGATATCAGAGCCTAACCTCCCTGCAAGACTCAGTACTAGTGTAATATGCCAGGATTAAAAATTATTTCCAGTAACTAATGACACACTGAGGGTCCACATTGGATTAATTTTTTTTTTTTTTTTTTTTTTTTTTAGCTACAAAATACTATGTAGTATATGGGCCTTTTTCGTTCACGTGTGCCTATGATACAGAAGGACGTTTCGAAACACCCAAATGTTACAAGTGACTCCCTGGGTATTAGGGTTTAGGGTGATTTCCTGTCCCTCCTTTTTTGCTGGTCTGCTTTTCGTAATGATTTTTATGCCTCTGGGATCAAAGTCGTTACGTCTCCAGTCGATCCAAGAAGCAGCTGGGGTAGAATCCCCACAGGGAGCAGAAGAATGGCAAAGGCTGGGGGCGGAGGCCCACGTGACCTTGCCCACTCTCTGAACTGCTCACAAATGTTGGAGCTATTTGGGGCCTGTGATGTCACCCGGCAGGCCAGACCGTGGCTGTGGTTATGATGTCATCCACTGTCTGGCCGGGTGGCTCTGGGGCCAGTGAAGTCACTGGGGATGGAGAGCCCCTGGAGAGCCCCTTGGCCCCTGCACAGGGAGACACGTCCTCTGGACGCAGTCCACAGGGATGTGCCAAGAAAGCCCTAGAAGCTCTAACTCTGCAAATGGGGCAGCTGGCTAAGCCTGGAGGCACGAGGGGATATTTTTGGCCTTCCGCTTGCGCCCTCCTGGAGGCTGGAACATCCAGAAGCACCTCCAGTCCTGCCCGGCCTGCTCACCCCTGCCCTCCACCACTGACAGGAGAGGGCCCATACCATAACTGTGCCTCCTCGACTCTGTAGGAGATTTTCTTTCTTCTTCTTCTTCTTCTTTTTTTAAGTTTATTTCTTTATTTTGAGAGGCACAGAGACGGTGTGAGTGGGGAAGGGGCAGAGAGAGAGAGAGAGAGAGAATCCAAAGCAATCCAAAGCTCCTCTAAGAGGAGCCCAACGTGGGGCTTGAACCCGTGAACCTTTGCCTCCCGATGGGCCGGCCCTCTGCCTGATGGCAACCCCCACTGCCCCTGCATGGTTAACATCAACCCATCCCTCAAAGAGCTGGCTCCCCACTCACCCCTTTCTGGGACTGCACCGAGGTAGTGTGGCCGGACTCCTGTGGCTGAGCCCCAAGTCAGACTTCTAGGTCTGAGTCCCTTTTACAGGGTGCGACCCTGCACAGGATTTCTCATGCCTCTGGATTTGGTAGAGGAGATGTTTCACCCATCACTTCACGCGAGAAGGAAATGAGGACTTTTACGAGCAGCACAGGTTAAGGCCTGGCAAGTTCAGCCTCCGTCAGTGTTACTGTTCACCGTGGTCCATGGCGAAGAACGTTCCCTGCAGAGCCTCCTTCCAGACGTTTCTGAGCCCCTGGAAACTTGCTTCCATTCTTCCAACTTCTCTTTCCCATCAGCAAGAGGGGGGTAGCAATAATTCTTAAGTCGGGACAGATATCTAATCTGAAAACTGGAAATGAACTCAGAAAGAAACGTTCAGCTGGCCTCCCTTCTGGCCCAGACACCCTGGAGATCTTTAAAGAGGAAGTCACTGGCTCAGCTGACTGAGTTTACCATTTCTCTGTCTAAACCACCATGCACCCAAAGCTCTGGTCCAGTCTCAGCCCCTGTGAGCAGAAGAGAGGTGAGGAAGGAGGAAAATGGCAGTTTCTATGTTTATGGTGTGGATTTTCACCCCGGTGCTTGGGCAGGAGATATCCAAGTTCAAGATGGAGGAAGCTCCCTCTCCAGTAAGGTTTTCTCCACCTGCTCCCTGTCCTCACCACTCCTCCTGTGACCATCAAAGAGCTGCAAGGCGTTACACAACTGTGAGGAGACACCATCGGTGGGAAGGAACGTAGGACGTTGGTACAACACGGGGCTTATGGAATCTTGGAGGCAAAATCATGACTTTGTTTGGAACATAAATAGACTCCCAGCCCATGGATATGTTTAGTCCCAGTGAAAGTCCCCCAAGATTTTCCCAGCCAAAATGTTTTAGTTTTAATTTACCCTGATGGGTCCCCTAGGGGCCAAGGCCTAATGGCTATGGGGCTGGGTGACCACACAGTAAGAGCTCTGGATGTTTAGGGACGAGAGGAACGTGGGAACCACTAGCCTGGTGTCCAGCTCTCAGGTGACATTTGCAAATGGTGATGAAGGGGACACTTCCGGCACGCTTGGTGAATGTACATATTAGCCAAAGGGCTTGGTAGGTCAGCGTCCATACTCTGGAGGCTCTGGGTATTGGTTGTCTATTTCTGGTGTCGCCTGAAAATAAGAGAAACATTCGATCGCAGTCTCTATGGGTCAGGACTGAGGTCCCGTTTCCTTGCCGGCTGTCAGCTGGGGGCCATCCTTAGCTCCAAGGGGCCTCTGTCTGGCCCTTGGATGCAGACCCTCCACATCTCGGAGTCAGCAAGAGCATGAGGAATCCTTCCTCTGCTCTGAACCTCCATGCCCTCCCCTTCCGCCGCATCCCTTCTGCCTCTGGCCAGCGAAGGTTCTCTGCTTTTAAGGGACCGTGTGATTAGATTGGGCCCCGAGTAACCACTCTAGAAATCTTCCTCTATTAGGGTCCCTGACCTTAATCTTACCTGCCAAGTCCCTTTCGGTCATGTAACAACCTATCCATAGGTTCCAGGCAGGTGTCAGGGCACAGACGTCATTGCAGGGCCATGGCACAGTCTACCACACCCCACAGTGACTTCTGTCCCACAGGGGGAATGCCGTCGGTGATTCTGACAGACTCCAAGCTGGGGAAATCAGAGCTCTCCTTCGTTCTTTCAAAAAGCATTCCTCGAGCACTCGCTGCGTGCCAGCAACTTTCCCCAGTGCTCCGGATGCGAAATGGACATAATCCACTAAGAGAAAAGGGAAAGAGGAGGAAGAGAAAGAGAAACTACTTCTGTCGCACGTCTACGATGTGTCAGATGCACTTCCTGCGTCTTCTCTAACGTTCGAGGGCATCCCACCGTACAGATGAGAAAACTGGGGTTCAGGGGTTCAATAACTTGCCCAAGGTCATCCAAATCATCCGCTGCACAGTCAAAACTCACACCCTCTTTCCCCTCTGCTCCTCCTGGTTTGAGACATTCAGGACATGCCAGTCCACAGAGGGGAACACAATGCCTTTGGGGACCAAGCTTTGGACCCTCCCACCAGGGGTCACTTCCCTCTTCCCCCAGAGGGAGAGGGATCCCTGGGGGTTTCCCGAGGCAGCCGGAGGGGAAGCTGGCTGACCTGTGGTCCCTGACCTGGACGTCCAGAGTTCTTCTGAAGAAGCCAGGAAGACCATGGTGATGGGCGGTCTCTGGGCCCTGAAGTCTCCTCTGGCCGAATTTACATGTTCTTGACTGTCCAGGTGCACTCCTTCCTCTTTTTAATGACCCAGTGTATTTATAGCTCATCCTTCAAAGGGTAATGAGCTGTGGGCTTCAGTCTTCAGACTTGCAGAGAACTGGGAACAAATCAGGTGCTTAATACACACTGTCGAGCAGAGTTAAGAAGGGCCATGGCAGAGAGCCAGAAACGTCTAAGTAAGAGGCACTGCATCACAAGAGAAATTCACCTCTGGGACGACTATTGCTCTTAATCATGACGATTCACCTCTTGAAGAGTTACAGTGTCCCTAGTGCTTTCCTGTGCCATCCATGGATGTCGATTTACTCATTCCTCACAGCACCCTGGAGGGGTGTCGATAGAGGCATTTCATCCCTAACTCAGGAGGTGCTCAGAGATGTTAAGTAACTGGCCCCGAGACCCAACACTGGCCAGGTGCAGGCTACGGGTTCAAAAGCAGGCGTGGCCTCTGCCAAATCACAGCCACGGCCCTCCCCCTGGCCACACAGAGAGGCCAGCAAGGCCTCTGAGTCCAGCCATGATTTTATTGGAGCCCACATCAGCTCTGCGGTGGGCTTTTTCTTCTCCTGTTTTACAGGCAAAGAACTTCAGAAGGGCCCAGGCCCGCGTTTAGGAGGGACACCGGAAGGAGGAAGGAACAATGGTTTTGGAACCTGAGGCTGAGCGCTGGCATTCCCATGCTGTGTTGTCTCGCTCTGGGACCCCGTTGGTCCAGACACCTGCGTTGGTGTCGGAGGTCACACTCGCCACCATTAGGTGGCAAGTCTCTGCCTATAGTGTGTGGGGGAGAAATTTCTCCTTATTCGTCCCTGTTGGCTACTTCTTCTGCCCATAGCCCCGTTCCCCCAGCTCTACCGTGGCTGGCTTCAGCTGATCTGCCATCTCCTCATGAGGGGGACCAGAGTGCCCCTTCTTTCTCATCACCCTCACCTCTGGCCTTGCACACAACTGGACTCCAAGATGTTGCTGACGGCTGGGTGAGGGCGGGAGAGGAAGGAGGCGAGTTTCATTCAGAGGGAGGGAAGACCTAATGAGCTCCACTTCGAATACGAAGGGAAAAAGAGGATGAGGGGACCCCAGCATCACCATAGGAAAGACCCACAAAGGCCTTAGACAGACATTGGGGCCCCATCTCCCCTTACCGAGCAGACCCCACCTCAGGCCAGCAGGCACTTGGGTAGAGACGCCTGTTGGTCATGGCCCCATGCCTGCTGCTGGTCACCTCCCTTGCCTATTTCCTTATTGTGACCATCACTCACTTTCCAACCTTGGAAAGGCCCAGAATATCGGTCTCACATGGGCGCAGTTGGGATGGCATGCCGGGCACAGTAGTAGACTGAGCGGTCTTGCTCGGGGGGGGGGGGGGGTGGAAATTTGAGCGCCTGGTCAGGCGGCGTGGAGGCAGGTCCATGGAAAGAGAGGAGGGCGGGCAGGGCCCCAGGAGCCTTGGAAGGACAGGGAACGAATGGGCATGGAACTCAGAGGGGACCTGAGGCTCCCCCCCAGCAAGTGGGGGTGGCCTGGGCACGACCGAGGCAGCTTCTGAACTTGTGGAAGCTTGCCAGATGTGGTCGCACCCTCAGGGCCCCCGTATGATTGCTGGGAATAGGTTCTGCCTTTGCTCATGCGGTGGGCGTGTCTAGAACGCCATCCCCACACGCCTAAGCTTAGTTTTGCTTGTCCTTTGTACCCAGCTTGGGCTCACCTTTTGGAGCACATCCTCTGGTTTGACTTAGGCGCCCCTCACGGCCCCTGGGACCTCTGCTTTCTCCCCGCCCACTGCTCTGTGATCAGCTACTCACTTGTCTGAACACGATAATTTGTCTTTGTGCCTCAGCACCGAGCCGAGGGCCCGGCCCGAAGTGGGGAATGAGCTGGACAGCATCTATATTGGCAGAGAAAGCCCGTTCTCATTAGTGCTCACCAATCTCTAGTTATGTGGGCCATTCATTTCTCTTGCGTCACAGGAACCTCACAGCAATGCTAGGAGAGCAATGAGTTGTCCAGATTTTCCAGTCGAAGCTAATGCCCTGATTGGTGCAGGGGTTTATTCTGGGCCATCCAGTCGCTGAGCGGCTGAGTCAGAATGCAAATTTTTGTCTGACTCCCAAGCCCAAATACTTTTCCTCTATCTCGAAAACCTGAAGGTGGTGCTTCCCAAACCTGGCTGAGAGTCATTAGTAAGGGTGGTGTAAAAACATACGGATTCCTTGGAGATAAGGTTAACAGCATAGGGTTCAAGGGCGACAGAGGGAGAGAAGAAAGGGAAGGAGAGAGAGCACAATTATAAATGCTGGATACAATGAGAG
This sequence comes from Panthera pardus, assembly GCF_024362965.1. Lineage (NCBI taxonomy): Eukaryota > Metazoa > Chordata > Mammalia > Carnivora > Felidae > Panthera > Panthera pardus. The sequence goes on along the minus strand of NW_026527002.1, from coordinate 73,869,542 downwards.
GCTCCACCATACTATTATGGTCTAAACAGAGAATGCTCTAAAACACGGCACGGTTTTGAGCAACCAGTGAAGTATCATGCAGGAGAATCTCTCTGGTCGTGAGGCTAGAAATGTGGCTAGAGGAATGGCCTGGGGTTACATCATAAGCCAAGAATGCAGGGAGTATAATCCTAGTATACTGCCTGGCCTGTGATATATATGTGTGTGTGTGTGTGTGTGTGTGTATTAATTAAAATATATAAAATATATATTTAATGTAAATATATTAAATATAAATATATTTATATATTACATATATGTAAAATCTTAATATGGTAAATGAAGTTAACAGGCTTTCAATTGTAGGAATTACCCCATAGAACAAAACATGGAAGGTTCGTTCGCATGAAGGTGCAGGACCAAGTAAACCCAAGGACAAGGACAGTAAAACCAAAGAGGAAAAGAAGGGGAGGTTTAAGGATGCCAACGGGCTCAACATTGAAGGTGCCAGGGAGGGACAGTTGGGACACGGATGGAATAAGGAAGAGACACTGTTAAGAATTGCCAAATTCGCCGAAAGAAGAAATAAGAAGCATACTCTCATCCTGCCTTTGGAGATACGGGGGGAGAGGCTGGGTGGCATTGAGGGAGCAGAACCGTCCTCTTGTCTCAGCAGGAAATCAACAGGTCTGGGGTGAAGGTGATAAATCATGGAAACAGGTGAACTCACCAATCCAGAGTCATGGGGGTGACCGGGTGGAGGTAAAAACTGACAAGTGGCTGCTTACAGAGGGGATGATGGCAGGTGGGGGACACGGGGCGGTAATTCTTTAGGTACAGGTATTGTTTATTTGAAAGTCTAATTACTGAACCCTGCCTTAGACCTATGCATTCTGAAAAGATTGGAAACAGGAATCTCTGATTTTCATGTGCCACTGCCTGAGGGTCTTGCATGGCCTGCCTGGGAGGAGCTGTTCCTGTTTTCCCAGCTCGCGTGGGGACCGTGGGGGAGGCCCTGAGCTCTGGACACAGCTGCCTCTGTGCTGAGGTTTGGGAGGTGGAGAGCCCTGCAGGCACATGTTACAACTTCCCTTCGAGGAAGTCGTTTAGCCTTCTCTCTTCCTTTAGGTTAGCTTCCAGCTCAAGAGGAAGTTGATTCAGACCGATGACTGGGTTTACAGCGAATTTCTTCACTTCCTTTCTTGATTCCTCTCTTACTGATCTTTAAGGTCACTCTGTGTGAAATGGTGCCCTGCTCACCTCCTGACTTTTCAGTGACCCTTGCTTTGGTGTGAGGTCCCGTGGCCTTCCTGATCTTTGCGGAAGGGGTGTCCTCTGGGCCGCCCTGGTTTACCTCAGCCTGGCCCGTCCCATCTGGGGATAGACAAGGACTTCCAGAAAGATCTCTGCGGTGTAGGAGAAAGGGCTGGAGCCTGGGGCCGCCATTCTGAAACCAGCACTGACAGGGGCTGGCCGTGGGAGCCTGGGATGCACATCTTCTCTCTCTGGCTCACTTCATCGGGGTGTGGGCTCGGGTCCCCTTCAGCTCAGTCTGACTGTTGTGCGTTGTCTTTTTAGCTACTCTTCTCTGTGAGCTGCTTCAGGGCAGGGACCCAGATGGCCTGGCCTTTGGAACCCTCAGATTTTCCACCCATAGCTTTCTCCTGGACTGGCCTTTAGTGGGCGCACTGAATGGACTGTTAACTATAAGGACTTACGAACACCACCTCACTGTTTTCCGTTCACACACATTAGCGCCCTCAATCTGCAGGGCAGATTCGCAAAGCAGACATTATTATTGTAACAGGATGTTAAGGTGGGATGTTTTCTAGCTCAGTTTTCAAAGGCTGAGGGCAAATAGTAGGTAGTATCCCGTGCTAGACCGTCGTGCAAGGCTGACCAAGGGGGCGGCCCCATCTGGTTCCACCCACATGAGACCATCACCCCTCCAACCATGTTAAAGAAAGTGAACGACCTATTTTCCGGGCTAATGATGGAGGGTTTGGGGTTTTGTTAGTAGCCTGGAGTGGACTTTTTATTATCAGGAAAACAGTGAGCTATGCCTGAGGTTTGGTCCAGGGGCAGGATAAAATACACCTCTGGTGAGGGATAACAGTATATCGGTTTTCTATGGATGCTGGAACAAATTATCACGAATGTATGACAAAATTATTATCTCACGGTTCTGTAGATCAGAAATCCGACACAAAGCTCAGTGGGCTAAAATCAAGCTGTCTGCAGGCTGCATTCCTTTATAGATGTAGGGGAGAATCCATTCCTTTGCTTTTTTCCAGCTTCTAGGGGCCACTCAATCCCTTCCTCCAACTCCAGAAATGTTGGGCTGAGGCCATCTCACACTGCTGTCTCTCACCTCCCATCTCTTGCCTCCCTCCCCTACTTTCGAGGACCCCTGTGGTAATTGTTAGTACATTGTTGTCACGTTGGGCTCACCTGGGTAATCACTTTCCCCATCTTAAGGTCAGCTGATCGGCAATCTTAACTCTAACTCTGACACCTAATGTCTTCTTGTTGTGTAGCCTTAGTCCTCCACAGGGTCTACGAATTGGGGAGGGACGTTATTCTGCCTCCCACAAATGGGGAGTAATAGGCAGAAATAAAAGTGCTTCCAGCATGCACCTTGCTAAGCATTGCTCATCCAGTAAACTTCATGGAATCCATTCTACAGGTAAGGAAAATAAAGATCAGAGAAGAGTAGGGCCCATTCTTTTTTTTTTTATTTTTATTCCAAGCCCTTGGGTCGAGGGCTGACTTTAAGAGTAGGGTTCATTCTTTTTTTTTTTTAATTTTTTTTGAATGTTTATTTATTTTTGAGAGAGACAGAGACAGAATGCGAGTGGGTTAGGGGAGGAGAGAGAGGGAGACACAGAAGCAGAAGCAGGCTCCAGGCTTCGAGCTGTCAGCACAGAGCCCGACGCGGGGCTCGAACTCACGAGCTGTGAAATTATGACCCGAGCCGCAGTCCGACGCTCAACTGACTGAGCCACCCAGGCGCCCCAGAGTAGAGTCCATTCTTGACCATGCCTTGGAATTCCCTGATGCCTTGCCCCCACCCACTGCCTCTTCCAGGGTTCTGATCTAACTGATCTGGGATGTGGTATTGGGATTGGGATTTCGTAAAAGGGGTCAGATGATTCTAGCCAATGGCCAAGGCTGGGAACCACTGGGCTAAAGGAGTTATTCCAAGTCATTCTGCTACTGTGAACACCTGGCAGAGCATGGGACCATGTCCAGGTCTATCTTATTTCGAAGCCCCCACTCAGGTGTTGGTGGCTGAGGAAACTCCCAGGCTTCTACCCAGTAAGTATCTCGCCATTCACCTCTGCCAACTGCACTCCAGCTTTGTTGGCACAGTGGTATCTCCTACTCTAGGGAATAAGTCGTGTTTGTCTCATCAGGTCATGGTAAGCCCATTCCCTATTGTCGGTGATTGGTCTACAAGTGGGGACACAACTCCATGATGGCCAAGGGGACGTAAAGGGAATTTTGCTGGGAATTTCTGGGGAAGAAACTTTTCCAAGAAAGGAAAAAGACACCTGAAGGGAAGGCCCTTTATACCATGCCTTGCTTTCTTCCAGCACGGATGCCGTCAAGAGCAAATGTGATGTCTGGAACTGTGGCAGCCGTACTGCGGCAGTGAAGTGAGACATCATCCATGTGCTGAAGACAGCAGAGAGGAGAGCTGGAAAGAGTCTGGGACCTTGACCAATGCTAGGACTACCCCCCTCCCGCAGTATCCTTTGGTTAAGGCACTTTCGTTGGGTGTTCGGTTCTGGCACTGAACTACCCTAACTGATCGATCCTCTAAGCAGCTTAGAGGTTACCTGAGGTCCTCAGTGCTTTCAGGAGGGTTTTGCCTAATACATAATGTCACTGTAAACGTATCTGAAGTCTAGAGAGTGCAAGGAAATAGAGAAACCGGAAGACGTGACTTGAACTCTGATTGTCCACCTTCTCCCCTGTATGAAATTAGGCACACCACAACCCTTCCCGAGACTCCCCTTCTACATCTGCAAAACGGGGGTGATGGTCCCAACATATGAATCAATAGTGAGTCTGGTCTATGCCCCAATGAGATGGATGTACGTAAACGCAGGACGTACCACATAAATGACAGAGACTGCTAACCAGCTCCATTTGCTTTTACTTTGGGTTAATTCTCTCTCTCTCTTGCTTTGTCTCCCTGTCTCTGTCTCTCTGGAGTGTGTGTGTGTGTGTGTGTGTGTGTGTGTGATTGAGAGAGAAGACAGATTTAAACAGATTTGCCTTCATAAGTGTGTCCTTTAGGGGGCTAAGTGATAAAATCTGTTGCTTATCTGGGAACCCAAAGCAACCATAACTGGGGTAATAATTCATCTCCTTTCCTCTACCCCTGCTCACATTCAGTCAAGTCCTATCAATTCTGCTTCCTAAAAGGGTTCTCAGATCTCTGTCTTCCCCCATTTCTACCCTCACGGCCTTAATTCAGACCTCGTTGTCTCTTGCTTAGGATATTACACCGGCCCAGCTGGTCTCCCGTCTCCATTCTGGAACCTTCACAAGAGAATTCTAACGTGGGGGTGGGACTGTATAACTCTGGAGCCCACCCTCGATGCAATCTCCTTTCTTGTGTTACTCTCAACACCTGTTTACCTGTCCTTTTCTCCATCCAGAGGGCAGGATCCCTGCCTCCCTGGCAAATCAGCACGGGGCCTGGGGGAGAGAGAATGTTCCACAAATATTGGCTGGAAGGAAGCGGTAGTCTGGGATTCAAGCCTCAGGAAGATCATGTGGTTTGTCGTCCCCCAAGGATTGTCTTAAAGAAACAAATCCGAGTCACCCATGCGTCACTGCATGTAGACATTTTATTGAAAGTTAGTGGCTATTTTAGAGAATAAGATGCCCTTGGTGACAGCCTGAGGTGGGGTTGGCAGACTGGGCAGGGGCGTCTTAGCAGCTACAGCTACTTGCTGTAGCTCTTGGAGCCTGGCTCTCCTGTCGGCGGGTCCTCCGCGTCACTCTCTGCTGATGGACCCTGCTTGGCTTCGTCTGAAACAGGAGAGGCAAGGTTGGTCCAGTCCAATCAGGTCTTCCCCCCATGTCTTCCCCCTTGGCCCTAAGAGAGCCCAGCCTCTGACGGGCCTTCCCAATGATTGCTCAACAGCAGAGCATTTCCAGGGGACGGGCATCAGATTCACCACCACCGGTCACGCTAAGGGTACAATGGGACTTGGGTTCAATAGAGAGCCACTTGGCCTTGGAGGCTAATACAGTGTTAGCCGTCTAAAGCGTGTTGGGCAAGGTCCCTTCCCTGCTGAATGTTCCACTCCCATCTCTTGCCACATGAAGAAATCCTGCCATTCTAAAAACCTTCAGCCCCACCATCACCTCCCCAGGAAGCCTTCCCAGACCCTCCCTCCACTAGGCTCCCACTGGCTTGGGTGCAGACGTCCATCGTGGTGCTGGGAAAGCCAAGGGGCCATTTGCTGGGTTACATCACTCACTCCCCCACTCTCCCGGAAGCTTCTTAAAGGCATTGCACTTATTTCTGTATTCCCAGAGCCCTCGTTATGATTCATTTTCTCTCCTTAATGCCTGCTCAACAGGAAGTTCTCTTTAGCAGAGAGAAGTGGTAATACCCACTTCTCCCCTGGCTAGAAATCCCACACCCAGGCCCCTGGTGTCCTCGCCCTGTCTCTCTCTCTCTCTCTCTAACTTTCCCCTCTTGCCCCCATCAGAACAGAAGAACCCCCAGTACTGTGAGCTCTTCATGAAAAAATGCTGAGCCGATGGCACCCTATGATTCACTGGCCCCAGTGAGCTCCACCCACGTCTGCCACCCAGCGAGCTCAGTAAATGCAGGGGGTTAACAACCCCTCCACCCTCTGCCCAGCCCCCATCTGCCCTCTGCCCAGCCCCCTGCCCGCTCCAGCCTCCCCACCTGCCGTGGCCTTCAGAGACTGGATGTACTTGGACCAGAAGGAGCAGTCAGCGCTTTTCAGGCCCTGTCGATTGGGAAGCAGGTCACTGAACTCCTTGTAGGTCTCCCCGCCGGCACGTGGGACAAAGTCAGGCCAGGGGGTTGCAAATTCAGGGGCTTTCCTTGAGAACTCATGTGGGTAGTTGGGATTTCTGGGAAAATGACAAGAAAGGAACATCCACGAGGGAAACGTGTCATTCCTTTTGTCACTTGGGATCACTTTCCAGTTGCACTCAGTGTCTAAGGACCAGATCACACATCTTTAGGTGTCAAGGCAGAGTTTGAATCTGCCCGATCTGATGCTTAGCGCTGTGCTCTCCTGCCGCATTTCAAATGATTAAAGGCAGAAAGGCCCCTGACTCACCTCACCCATCTCAGGCCATTTCTGGAAAAGGAAAGACGCGAGTTCATGACCCAGCAACATTACTCAGGACCTCACGTTACCCTCCTGTCTTTCTGAATGCTCACTTGGCCACCGTGTCCCCTTGTATCCTGGCGTCCTTGTATCTGGACACCACAACCAATCTCTAGGGGCCCTTTGTCCAAGGCCTGGGTGGGGGAGGGCGAGCCAGGCAAAGTTGTCGGCCACTCGTGAGCCACCTTCCCTACGAAGGGGATGTCATATCCTCTTACACTCAGGCACCTTCCCACACCCGCCACCAGGTCTGACCTCCTGACATTCACCAAACAAGGTATTTCTCATCCCTTCAACCTGAAGGTGCCTTCTTTGGGCTGGCATCCTGTGTCTGAACATCCTGCGATTCTTCCAGGCCCCACTCCACTGTCACGTCTCCAGCCATACATTTTCTAAATCTGAATTAAAAGAATTGTCTTTCTGCTCAACTCCTACAACAAACTATACAAAGTTCAACTTTGCCCTTTTAATTCGGTTGGGCTTTAGGTTTCAGACTGTGTGTGGTTTACGGATGAAACCTGACTTTTTCCCCTTTTCCCTTCCCAGGGGCCTGAGTACTATGCTAGGTGGCCAGAGCATGTCTGGCCAGGACATAAAGGTGTGTGTGGGGGGGGGGGAAGCAATTTTGGAAGTGGGGACAGTGAGCATGGTACTTGGGCTAGAACAGAGGGGTGAGGGGATGCGAGGGTCGATAAGGAAGGGTCTTGAATATTTTAACTGAATTTGAGAATCTAAGACAGTGCTTCTCAACTTGGGGTGACTATGTATTCCAGGAGACATTTGGCACTGAGATATTTTGTTCTCATGCCTGGGGGGAGGGGTTACCGTCCTCTTGCGGTGGGAGACCAGAGAAGGTGCTGACTAGCCAGCAATGCACAGGACACCCTCACCACGAAGACTTATCCTGCCCCAGCGTCCATAGCACTGAGCTCCGGGAACCCTGATCTCGAGGCGTCACACGCGGCTGAATAAGGGAGCGTGTGACTGGAGCGTCCCTTCACCGAGGTTAATCTACACAGAGGTAGCTTTGGCTAGAAGAGGGGGATTGAGACAGGGAGCCCAGTGGCAGGTGACCACAAAGGCTGGGGGGTGGGGTAGAGGGAGTCCGCCAATGCAAAGTGTTCAAAGGGAGGGAGGGAGGCGTGATGGCAGAAGCAGGCACATGCCGTCCACTCACCCGGATCGGATGAAGTTGGACAAGAATTGCATGATTTTCAGTGACAGGCTTTTCTCCTCCAGAGTAAACTGCCCCTCGTAGGTAGGGTGCAAGGGAAGGCCGAAGGCATACTGAACATCTGCCAGCAACTCCAGGCTGAGAAAACACATGGAAATAAGAAGCAACAGTTAAAGGAATCGTAAACTTCTGGAAAAGCCAAACAACCCGAAAACCAACATTCCTCCCCAAATGAAGACTTTTTTCTGTTTACGTGTAGGATTCCGTGCTTGGTTTGTTTAGTTAAGATTTGGTTTGGCCTTTAGTCCAATGGCGGCCCACATCTGTTGGCTGAAGTAGACCCAAAGCTGAGCAATCACCTCTCTGGAAACTTCCAACCATGACATTTGCAATGTCAATGGAACATTCGTTTGTTCAAAATAGCCTATAGGGGCACCTGGGTGGCTCAGTCGGTTAAGCAGCCGACTTCGGCTCAGGTCATGATCTCACGGTTTGTGGGTTCGAGCCCCACATCGGGCTCTGTGCTGACAGTTCGGAGCGTGGAGCCTGCTTCGGATTCTGTGTCTCCCTCTCTCCCTGCCCCTCCCCCACTCATGCTCTGTCGCTCTCTCTCTCAAAAATAAATACTAAAAAATAGTCTGTAATTTGAGTCCCTTCTTTGTGTTAGCCCTTGTTCATACGACTTATACTTGCACACCTTTTCAAGGATGACTTTCATCCATATAGCCTAGACCAGTGCCTGACACACCATTGCTGGCTGGTCAATAAATATATACTATGACTGAATTGAACATCTAATAAGCAGCATGCAGGACAGAATAAGGATTTAGAGGCCAGATGAGACGTTTGAGTGGACTGGGCTGGGGCTGGCCTTGGGGAGACCAGCTCAGGGGTACTCGGGGCCATGGGGGTGAACCCTGGGAGAGTGTCACAGTGAAAAAGCTAGAAGGGACTTCACAGCTGTGTAGTAAAGAACTTGACTTTCCCCAAAGAGAAGTCTGGCCTTTGTGCCCTGTGATCATACCTCTGTTTAGTGCAGAGGCTAATTGCACTGGATTTTCCATAAACGTGGTCACACTTGACAGTCTTAGGGGGGGGACAAGTCATGCCAAAAGACCATGTGACTTAGGGTGGGGGATATAGGCCACATGGTATCAGTGGAGCCTGAGATCAACCATAGGCAGTCAATCAATCAATCAATCTATCAATCATGCCTATGTAACTGGGCTCTAATAAAACCTCTGAACACCAAGTTTGGGTGAGCCTCTCTGGTTCGTGCTACCTTGTGGGCATTGTCACACATCAGGAGAGTGACCCTTCCTGACTCCACAAAGACAGGACTGTGGGGCTCTGCATTGGAACGCTCCTGGGCTCTTCCTTTGTCTGGTCTGAATTCACTTCTTTCCCTGTATGATGTAACAATGAGCCTAGCAGTTTTCAGTGAGGTCTGTGAGTCTTTCTAGAGAATAATCAAGCCTGAGGGTGGTTTGGGGAGGCCCTTGAATTTGCACTTGGTGTCAGAAGTAAGCGTGGTCTTGTGTGGAGACTGCACTCTCTAACCTTGTAGTCGGCCACAGATTATCACAAGAGCCAATTCTAATTCTACAGATGAAGGAAACGAAGTCCAGAGACGTTTCCTGACTTACCCAGAGACACACAGTGAATTGAAGAGCGGAGTCAGCTCAAGAGCACTGCCAGGGGCATGAGCTAATGGGGGGCATGCAGCCCAGTGGCACCACCCCCAGGTCTAAGTCCTCCCCACTCCAAGCCGGTGACCTCTGGCAAGTTACATGGCCTCCCTGATTCCATGCTTTGGAGCAGGTGCATAAATATCGGCTTTGTGGGGTCATTGTAAAGATTGGAATAAGGTGGCACATGTAGCAAGGACTTGAAAGGTATCCACCCTTCTGCTTCGTATGTAATCACCATTGTCAAGCTAATAGCAGAGTTTCTGGCCATGGGCACAGAGTGTCACCAGTGGTTCTCATCTGTGCTGGTATGAAAGGAAGACGCCCACTGGACGCATGTGCTGGGAAAGGGCTTGGGCTAGCTGGCTCCCAGATACAGGTGGTTTGGGTGGAGGTTAAATCACTCTGAGGGCAGGCACGATGTTTCATGGACAGCATGGCTCTGGCCATGAATCAGAGGGATTCGTGGTGGTTATTCCTGAGACTGGGAAACAGGACCCTCAAGTTCAAGGGTATAAAAGGGAACATTTCAGGCCAACAAAGTACTTTCCCTGTAGTCCCTCCCTTGCACAGGCCAAGAACTAGGGTGACCAACAGGGACAGGGCTGGGCCCGACGCCCAGGTACGTAGCCTCGCCTGGGGACCTCGAGGGGTCTCAAGGGCTGGAATCCTTCCTGGGACCATAAGCACGATCACCAAGTGCACACATGGCTGTCAGCAGGGCATGGAGGGAACGACATGGGGCTGAGTCACTCTGCTGAGTCAGCTCTGTCACTTACTGCCCGAGTAACCCTGGATGAGTCACTCAACTTGGGTTTTAGTTTGCTTATCATGAAACACCAGACCGAACCAGCCACGTGCGAGCCAGTTCCAAGTGCTTTGACGAGAGCCGGGTAGTGTTATGATCTTGGTTGTTGTGTGTCAGCACTGGGCTCCACACTGGAAGGGGCCACGGAAGAGACGGGAGACCCCGCGAGACCAACAGGGCTAACGGCACGCGGTTAGGAGGGGAACTTCAACCACAGAGTGTAGTGTCTCTCTGCGAACAGTGTTAGGCACCCCACACCCACTTAGGGATGGTTTTCATCTTATTCCCAAGCAGGGGGACAGGAAGGGGGTAGCGGCATGAATATTTATACATCCTGGCACCCAAAGGGCTAAGTCCCTCGTCCAATGCCCAGAAGTATTTGTGTACTGCACTTGGTCAAATGCACACAAAAGCCCAGAGTCTGCGGTGGCCGAGGTCACCTGTTTACAGCCAGCTCGACTCAGTGCCTGTTTCCAGTTGCCATTTCCTGAGCACGAAGTTGTGCCAGGTACCAGAGTGGGCTTCTGACCATCCAACACTCGGGACCCGCCAAGGACATAAATGTTATCATCCGTACATTTCCCAGGAGATGACCCAGGATGCCACCACATGCCTCAGACATGGGAGCACCAGGATCCGGAGCTGAATCCCCCAGACCCCAAATCCAGTTCTCCATCTACTTGTGTGCAGGGGCTGAGGGTCACTGAAAAGTACTAATGGCCTAGCTTCTCAGTGATGTTGTAAGACTCAGAGGGAAAAAGGAACACGAAGAAAAAAAAAAAGCCAGGAAGATAGAATTGACGGCAATAAAAATCACCTCTCCCGTAGCCACTCTTGGTAGCTGATGGGTTCCCTTCACCCCCAGTTATCTCGAGGGCCCTGAGAGTAGATGTTCTTGGAGTAATTTGCAGTGTTTACATTGGAAGAAACTTAGGTTCTGAGAGGCCATTTTCTTGCCAGGGCCCCACACTGGGAAGTGGCGATGCCAGACCTACGCCGGGTTTGTGATCCCAAAGCCGGCTGAGCACTGGCCTCGTTACACCCCCAGGGGCTACCCACTCCTGTGTGGGCTGCAGAGGCACCAGGGTAGCTTGGCATTAGTAGGCGACGCCCTCTCCCTTCTGCTGCCACACCAGGGCCTGCCCCTTCCCCTACAGTGTGGGAGGGACGTGGCCTGTTTCTGAGAGGTCCTTCAGGGAAGTGACCGGATGAACTTTCCGTGGCTTCCCTGAGAAATGACCACAAACTCAGTGGCTTAAAACAACACAAACATACTCTCTCATCGTTTCCAGAGTTCAAAGTTCCGGCACGGGTCTCACTGGGGTAAAATCAAGGCGTCAGCTGGCTTTGTTCCCCCTGGAGGCTCCGAGGGAGAAATCTGCCTCCTGCTCACTGGCTGTGACAGAACTGGGCCCCTTGAGGTGGAGGACACAGTTCCCATTTTCTGCCTCGCTGTCAACTGAAGGCCACTCGGAGCTCTGGAGGCCACTGCTGATGGCCTCCTTCCTCTACCATCAGAGCCAGCCTGCTCTGACATGGTCCTCTCCCTCCCGCTCACGCTCTGTAGGACTCATGTCCTTACATGGGGCCCACTGGGATAACCCCGAATAATCCCCCATCTCAGGAATCTTAACCACATCTGCCAAGTCCCTTTGCCATGGAAGGTAACAGAGTCACAGGTTGTGGGGACTAGGGCGTGGTCATGTAGAGGGGCCATGTTGAGGGTTCTGCCTACCACAGCAGCCTTGTCTGCTATTCATTTCTTCCAAGCAAAGCTTCGTTCCCAATAGCGTCGAGAGCAGAGTTCAAATCCCAGCTCAATTAGCTAGGATCTGTGAAGTCTTGGACAGAATGCATAAACTTTCTGGGCCTCAGTGTCCTCCTCTGTAAAATGGTGACACGGTCATGCTTCCAAACATCAAGTGAGGTGTGGCAATAAAATATTTCAAATCTCTCGGGGCGCCTGGGTGGCTCAGTCGGCTAAACGTCTGACTCTTGGTTTTGGCTCAGGTCTTGAACCTCACAGTTCATGAGTCGGGCTCTGTGTTGATGGTGCGGAGCCTGCTTAAGATTATCTCTCTCCCTCTCTCTCTGTCCCTCCCCTGCTCATGCTCTCTCTTTCAAAATTAATTAATTAGTTAATTAAAAAGATTTCAAATCTCTTGCTCAGTCTCTGGCTCATCTACTCATTCCCTTTTCCTCTCTAGCTTTGAGAAACACCTGAACACTTACGCATGGGGCCTTTAACCTAAGAGTTCCATTGTAGGGTCCCGGGGGGCCGTGAGCTCCCCGAAATTATACGTGAAACGGTGTGACGCTGTATATCGACGCTTCCTTGGGAGGGGCTCCATCGCCTTCCTTGGGAGGGACTCCACCGCCTTCCTTGGGAGGGGCTCCATCGCCTTCCTTGGGAGGGGCTCCATCGCCTTCCTTGGGAGGGGCTCCATCGCCTTCCTCACCTTCTCAAGATTGGTGCCAGTGGTGTGCTGGCTAAGGTTTAACGATTGCCTTTTGCCGATTTCCATACTGTCAGCAATGCTGCCATAGAGAACCTCAGACCACCAAGGTGACGTCCTGGAGCTCGGGGTTGGGGAAAGACAGCTGTTGGGAACAGGTGCGGGTCACCTCCAGCCTGCCACTGTCAGCAACCCCAGCAGGTCACGGAGCACTGCTTTTGGGAAAAGGCCTGGTCTTCCAGCCCATCTGCTCTGTTTAGTTTGAGAGGCTGTTGTGGCTGAGGACTTCTGCTTTGTTTTTTCCTTAGCGGAGCCGATCGTTATCAGGATGCTGGAGTTATTTTGAGCAGTTTAAGGCAGACATCTGGAGGCAGGTCAGACAGTGGGAGCCGTGGAAGAGGGCACTGAGGATCAGAGGACTCTGGGCCCCGGCTGAGAGCCCCAGGACTCTCTGGAGGGAGAAGACAGGATTTGGATTCCGCATCAGCAGAGGGAGACGCGGAAGAACACTCCAGGGACTGACAAGGTAAAAGGAGGAGCTGGTTAGCTGAGCGGCCATGGTGCCATGGGCTGACCGTTCGCGCTGACCGTTCGCACATACTTATTGGGCTTCTCTGCTCTGTGTGTGATCACTGAGAAATCATACACCCAAACCTGGGGTTTGGTTGTGCAGGCAAGTGGTCCTGCCCGGCGTTCCTTTATTTTTATTATTTATTTATTTATGTATTTATTAATGTTTATTTATTTTTGAGACAGAGACGGAGCGTGAGCAGGGGAGGGGCAGAGAGAGAGAGAGGGAGGGAGACAGAATCCGAAGCAGGCTCCAGGCTCCGAGCTGCCAGCACAGAGCCCGACGTGGGGCTCGAACTCACGGACCACAAGATCATGACCTGAGCCGAAGTCGGCCGCTTAACCGACTGAGCCACCCAGGCGCCCCAAACTTTTAGCTGTCCTTTGCTGTCTTTGGTTATAACCCTCTGGACAGACTTCCCCTCACCTGAGAGTTACTCGTCCCAGCCTCAAGCCAGGTCTGGATCTTTTCACTGTCACATGTGGGCATGGGGACTAGGAGAGATCCCGGCCCCGAGCCCGGTGAGCTGGGCTCAAACCCCGCTTCCCCTGCTGACCCTCTGAGCCTCGGTCTTCCTATCTGTAAAATGGGTCTGGTCATCTCTGTTCAGCCTTCCTCTGGATGCTCAGAGACTGTAGAAGATGGAGATCCCTCCAAAAGTTCCAAATTGCCGTCCAAGGAAAAGGTACCGTCGCTGACGTCCGTGGTGCTATGTTCAGCCAGAGTGTGGGAGGAATTGACGGGCCACATGTCCCGGGGATGACTACGAGCGTTATGTTTCAGTCACAGGGTGTGAAAACAGTTCAGTGGGGATGATGGCAAAACACAGGACGTCAGCACAAGACTGTCCTCGAGTCACATTTGCCGAATGCCTGCTGCGGGGGGTGCCCTGAACAGGGGCTGGGATCAGCCATGTGGTACAGTGCTCACAGCTAAAGAGGAAACGCATAAAAGCCACCATTTTTCAGAGGTGTTGTGGGTATGACAGATAGATATCAAATGAGGAAAGTGTTTACAAAGCCTCACAAGAAGGGAGAGAGAAGCAAACCCACTGTCTCAGGAGAGGAGTTTGTGGAAAGTCAGGGAGTAGGGGTTTAGCGAGTGGGCTCGGCCGGGAAGGGCCTTTGGAGCAGAGACTCAGAGCGTGGGAAGTCATGGGGTGGCTTCTGTGGGAACAGACAGGGACGGGGGTCGGGCACAGAGGGAGTGGGGGCAGACTGGGGTCTGCAGCAGGCAGCAGAGTCCCCAGAGCTTTGGGTCTCGTCGATTGTACCGAGAAGCGCCTCATGCTGAAGAGCGAAATGGGGATTTTTCCTGGTCCGGGAAAACCAAAAGCCTGGGAACCACTAAACTCACTCACTAAGGTCCTGCAGGCTCCAGTTCTGTGAAAGGGGTGAGAACCGAGGCCAGAGGAATTGAGGGCCACACCTTCAAGGGGTTGGGGGACATCAGCGGCTTCTAAGCAAGCAAGCTGCAAGCTGTGTTTCTTCCAGAAGCATTCCTGAAATGGTATGGGAGGGGGGAGACCAGAACTGAGAAACCACGGGGTTGCTGCATTCGTCCAGGAAGGGCAGAGGGTTGGTGCTGTTTATCCCATGCTGCCCAGGCTTCCCATTCAGCCATCCTGACATCTTCAGTCCTGCTGGTGTGGACTCCAGGCCTGCAGTCTGGCCAGCCAAAAGCCACAGTTCAGAGATGAGTCATCGCACAAGCTCCTGACTTGAGCTCTGTTTCCGGTGCAGGGGAGTCATCATCCATGGCCCTTTGGGGCTGATCAAGGAGCATAATGACCGAGGAGGTGGTGTCCTCCGAGGGAAAGATCTGAGCTGGGCTCCCCTCAAGCTATAGAGAGCGAGTAGGGAGGATCTTTCCTACCACGAACAAGCCACGGATCTGCATCGCAAAGGTGGCTCTTGTACCGACCATGGGCTAAGAGGCTTGTGCTGTGGACAGGCTCCCTGCTCCAGTCCATCTGATCAACGGATCTGAGAGCCTGTTGTTCCAGAGATTTCAACCCCTGTTGTTCTGTCGGCAGGAGGAAGTTTGTTGACCTCATCCCCGTAAAATATACTCCCTTTCTTATCTCTAGCCGGCATCTCTAAATAACTTCCTCCGACGGAAAATTCAGGAACAAGGAGGAATGGAATCCTTCTGTTTCCCAGGCTTTTTTTTTTTGGAGGGGTTGACACGTCGTTAACGACCTTACAAGTAGAAGCCTGTAAGCGCACTTCTCTTTGGGCCAATCTAATATGCAAAGGTTCGGATTCTGCCTATGAATTATTATTCTGCCTACGAGTTGCTGAGAGGCAACGACAGGCTTTACAAATGGCTTTTGTTTTACCAAAAGTTTCACTAGGCAATCCTTTAAAAATGAGCTCCCCGATTTACTTTAAATAATACAATCCCACCTTCAGCCCCCAAGAAATACCTGCAACACTTCCATAGACCAGAAAGCCCAGCAAAGATATGCTGTTTTGCTTGTGCTACAGGCAAAGCTTTCAGTGAATCTGGGGCCTTCCCCTAGACATTTGATATTTTTTTAAAGTAAACTCTACACCCAGCATGGGTCTCAAACTCGCAACCTTGAGCTCAAGAGTCCCGTGCTCTACTGGCAGAGCCAGCCAGGCGCCCGGTAACCTGGACATTTTATTCCCTGCACAAAACATAACAACTACTGCTCAGAAAAGACTGCGTCTTCCTGGCCCGGTGCGTCCATCCTCCCCAGGAAGTTACGTGTTTCCCAAGAGTCAACTGTGTTTGTCTCAAACCTGTGCGTGCCAGTTGTCTTTGTCGTGGTAATTACAGAACTTAATTAAATTAATTAAATATCACGCGGAGACCCCCCCTTTCAAGAAACCAAAGCTGGAAATCATAGGCCACGCGTTATGTTTGTGGTTTTGTAAGACTTTCAAAAGGAGCGTTTTCCGACTCAAGCCTCCGACCCTGCACAGAGGGAATGGCGGATGCTCGCACGTTTGTGTGCACAGAGACGATAAAATGTTTAAGGTCTACACCTACCCGATTCGTTTCTCATGAGTTCCCGTCTTAATGGACTTTTCTGATTAACCAACTGATCATCCCACTGGATAACATGGTTTCAATTCTATTAAAAGAAACACACCTGGTTTCTAGTGAGCTAGGGGCACCCGAGTGGCTCAGTTGGTTGAGTCTCTGACTCCCGACTTCGGCTCAGGTCATGATCTCACACGGTTCGTGAGTTCGAGCCCTACATGGGACTCTGCACGGACAGCGTGGGGCATGCTTGGGATTCTCTCTCCCTCTCTCTCTGCCCTCCCCTGCTTGAGTGCACTCTCTCTCCCTTAAAGTAAACAAATAAACATTTAAAAAAATCCCCAATGCCCTTCCAACACACTCAGATAAAATACTATCTCTTTGCCTACCACAGCATATGAACGCCTATGTGAACTACAAGACCCTGTCTCCCACATCTCCAACCACCCTCCTTCTCCTCAATAGACTCCAGCTCCCTGGTTTCCTTCTTTTTTTTTTTTTTTAATAGTTTATTGTCAAGTTAGCTATATACAGTGTGGTCTTGGCTTCAGGAGTAGACTCCTGTAATTCATTACTTACGTACAATGCCCAGTGTTCATCCCAACAAACACCCAGTGTTCGTTGCCCTCCTCAATGCCCATCACCTATTTTCCCTGCCCCCCCCACCCCTCACCCCCATCAACCTGCAGTTTGTTCTCTGTATTTAAGAGTCTCTTATGGCTTGTCTCCCTCTCTGTAACTTACTTTTCCTTACCTTCCCCTATGATCTTCTGTTAAGTTTCTCAAATTCCACATATGAGTGAAAACACGCTGTCTTTCGCTGACTTATTTCACTTTGCATAATACCCTCCAGTTCCATCCATGTTGTTGCAAATGGCAAGATTTCATTCCTTTTCATCTCCGAGTAGTATTCCAGCATATATATATATCTCACATCTTCTTTATCCATTCATCAGTTGATGGACATCTAGGCTCTTTCCATAATTTGGATATTGTTGATAGCGCTGCTATAAACATTGGGGTACAGGTGCCCCTACCAATCAGCACTCCTATATCCTGGATAAATTCCTAGTAGTGCTATTGCTGGGTCATAGGGTAATTCTAGTTTTAATTTTCTTGGCCTCCTTCTTTATCCTCAAACATGTCGAGCCTTTTCCCTTTCTCCTTCCCAGGGCCATTTTCTGAATTACTCTGCTTACTATGTGCATGTTGTCTGCTCTTTGCACCTCATCCTTAGACCTCCGTCAGTCCCATCGCCTGACTGTAGTGTTAATAAAGAGGATAGCCCCTCTCTATCTTGCCAGCTTCTCCGTCTCTAGGATCTAGAAGGGGATCTGGGGCATAGAAGGCAATAGGTAAATATTTGTTGAATCAGTGCTAAAGAGGACACACAGCATGCACCCTCTTCCAGATCACGAGGCTGGAGGAGTCTGTTTTAGAAAATGACTTACCTCCATCTTTACTGGTAAATAATCTTGTCAATTCCCCAGGATGTAGCCAGATCCATGGACCCCATTCAAGAATCCGGCCACTTAATATTTTCTTTGGGTCGCTAATTCCAACAAACTCAACAAGACAGTCCATTAAAAAGATAATATTTTGAATCTGGAATGTTAAAGGCCCCTGGAATGCACACACACACGTCTAGAATGCAAATGTCGTGGTGCACAAAATGTCTTGAGTACAGAATTTATGACTTTGTTTTCCAGGGTCAGGACATCTCATGAAGGAAGAACATTGCTGCCTCTTAAGTCATTTTGAATTTTTTTTTCTTCTCAGAGACTTATTGTTCCCAAAGCAAAAATAACCATAACGTCTAGAATATGCCAGATGTTTAACACACATCGACTTGAATCTCCATACTATGAAGGAGATGTAACTGTACTCATTTTATAGGTGGGGAAACTGAGAAAAAAAAAACTTGCTGGAAGGCAGGCCGTTAATGAACGCGAGAGATGGAATTAAAACCTCAGTTGATTTCCTTTCAAAGGATGCGTTCTCCCATTCCACTGAGCTGCTTCTCCCCAAAGTAAAGAATTGTCTGGCATCCTACGTGGAGCCTGGGTCGGGGTGCAATTCCAAGAGCCCTCCCCAACTTCCATTCAGAGAGAAGTCAGGACTCGCGTCTCTGAAATGTCCTCTGTGGTGTTGAAATGTGGGAATGATATCTCAGGGCTCTGGGACCAAGGACTACGAAACGAGGTCCAGACCACAGCACCCAACTCAACCACAGCAGCCCATACACAGCCCCACGGTGAATTTCCGTGGGAACTAGGAGGCGTCTTATGACGAAGGGTCCCCATATGCTCTCTGAAGTGGCCACCCCTCCTCTTTCAGGGGCCGGTGCCCGGAAACCACCTCCTCTGGGGTTGTTTGCCTGGGACCTATTCAGCTGCAATGTGGATTCTTCTAGCACAACCCATTAAACAGTGTTGGAAGTCACTTAATAAATGCCAACTTTATGTCGGGGAGTTAGCTGGGCAGTCTGCATGCGCGGCCTTATTTAATCCTGACACACTCCTATACTTGTGTCAATGCTATTGTGAGCTCCATCACACGAATGAGGAAGCGGAAGCTGTGGGAGGTTGTCACCTGCCCGGAGGCACACCGTAAGTGGCTTACCTAGGTAGAGCCATCTAAGGACAGGCAACACCAGAGAATAAATCAGTGCCCTCTTCCACACTTGCTGGGACTTGGCCCCCAGAGATGGGTTGGGGGGAGGGTCCCCCAAACCTGAGCTGGCCACAGGGTCTGGAAGTGGCTTCCCTTTGCTCTGGGCTGCAAGGAATCATCTGCAAAGCCACATCCCTTGGCTGCAAAGGGGCTGCAGCCACATGGGCTGCAAAGCCACATCCCTTTGGCTATGGGCTGCAAGGAATGCGGAGAGGGCTGCACCTGACAAGATACTGGGACCGGCGTGTCCTTTGGAAGGGGCTGGTTCAAGAGAAGGACTTCAACTGAGGGTCTACAAGAAGGCAGGGCAGGAGGCGTGCAGGAGGGAAGAGTCCTCGCTGAGTTCAGGAAGTGGCACCTAGAGACAGAGCTGGGCAAGCCCTTCTAGGGATCGTCCTGCACCTCCAACTTGGAGGGGACAGCAGGCCCCGGCCCTGCTGGCGTGAATATGGGAAAGAGGCTTGTCAGCCTTTCGGGTCACCCTGGTAACAGAAACACCAGCCATGCTCTGTTCCCATGGTGCACCCATGGTCTGCCTCAACGGGCTCCAGTGGGGCAGTGTCTGTGGGCAGAGGGGTCCTGCGTCGATCAAGTCTGGGGAAGGGATTGTCTCTTCCCTTCAGGTGCTGTTGGTAATAACCCCCATTTTAGTGGAGTCCAACAGTGGTTCTCGGCAGAGGGTGATTTTGCCCCCCCAGGGGACCCTGGCCAATGTCTGGAGACGTTTTTGGTTGTCCCAATCATGGAGGTGCTTTTGGTATTGAGTGAGGGAGGCTGGGGATGCTAAATACCATACAAGGTACAGGACAGCCTGTTACCACAAGGAATTATCCGGCCCGAAATGTCAATGGTGCCAAGCTGAGAAACCCTGGATTAGAGTCATCATTGAAAATCCCTCTTCCTGAAACAGACAGCTACAGATACAGAGGAGACTGGCCTCACATCTCCCCAGTGAGCAGAGCTGGTATGTTTCCTCTTCATGTTAACAGCCTTGGAAATCAAAACTTCCAGGTGTTACATGCACACATACACACAACCGCATAACTACACACACACACACACACACACACACACACACACACATCTCAGATCCAGGCACTGTTCCCCTAAACCCTTTGAGCCACGCTATGGGACAGGTACTTTGCTTTCCCTGTCTATAGGTGAGGATGCATAGAGGGTCAGAGAGGTTAAGCAACTTGCTCAAAGCCACACAGCTAGTAAGTGGATTTAGCCATGGCAGATACTCAAGAGGCTTTGGGTTGAAGGGTACGATTGAAAAACAAAAACAAAAACAAAACAAAACTGGAGAGCGGGCAGGAGACAGGGTCTGGGTCCAGACTGCTACTGATCGGCCCTGGGGCTGGGACCTAATTCCTTATCTTGGGCTTTTGTCTCTTTATCTATAAAATGAAGGACACAGATGAAATCATCTTCCGGATTCTCTGATTCTTTCAGTCTGAATCTTAAAATGGAACCTTCTTCTCACAAGATACATTTTAGTTTCTTTGTCCCCTCCCTCATCCACTACACCTTCCTCCCAGAGCTTGGCCCTCAATTTCAGGGCTGAAAAGCTCATCTGTAATCCAGGGGCAGTTAAAGAACCATGCCAGGCTGTGATCAATTAGCGAGAGTCTTAAGAAAGTGGTAATTTATTGCGTTTTGTGTGCTCGCTACGCCAGGAAAGCTAATATATGCTCACAGAAATGGAGGTACAAGACAGATGGCTGAAAATGCACGGCAGCACATATATTTTAAGTCTGTAGGTTTGAGCCAGAAATAAATGAGGGGTGTGACAGCTCCAGGACAGAATGAGAGAGATGTCTTTTCAGGCAAAAAGGAGAAACTTGCCAATGATTAAATGGGCTAGTTTTGGTGATTCATTCATTGATTTAAGCATCTACGATGAGCCATCCCGTGACCGTGGCGGGAGAGATCACACAGACCCAGACAGTTGTCAAGGACACTCTCTGATGGGTGTGAATAATAGAACACCCTCAGCACTTACTGTCTGACTCATTCTCCGTGCAAATTAATGATCACGGTAACCCTCCGAAGCAGGTCCCATGATCACTCCCATTTCTCAGGTGAAGAAACTGAGTCACCAAGGAGGTTAAGTGACTTGCGTTGGGCTTCTAACCAAGTCAGGTGGCCCAGAGAGCCTGATGTCACCAGGACACTTTCTGCCTCTGTACTCATTGTAATAGCTCTCTCTGTGAAATGTTTTAGTGGCTCTGAGTGTCTCTTTCCTCCCAAATGGTAGCATGTGAGAGCAGAAGTCACTTACGGGTGACTGAGCCCAGTGGGTTTCATGCCTCTCTAAACTGCATAAACTCGATGCTTTACTCACAGCTCAGTCTACAAGGTATAGAGAATGTTGTTCTCCTCCCTCCAGGGCCCTGAAGCCAGGGCTCCACAGAGCCCAGTGTGGAGTCAAGTGCTCCTGACCTCTCTCCCCTCCCTGTTCCCATTTTACAGATGACGAAACTGAGCCCCCAAGAGCCTATAGACCAGAGTGGAAAGGACTCATTCCCCACCTGTCAAATGAGGGAGTTGGATCAGCTCCAACATGATTTCCGAAGCACCCACTACTCTGTGCCAGGAGGGTCTCTGGGGTCTGAGGCAGAGCGACTGTGACGACCCAGGAGGCACTCCATGAGGGTCTGGCTCACGAGCATGGCCTCCTTTCACTGGGGCGGGGGGCGGGGGTCTTTGGATCAGCATAGTGGAGCCCTGTCCGTGGATCCCCGGAGGGGCATGTGATTCAGAGTCTGTTCAAGGAGCCCTCCTGCAAGGTCCGCGTTGTTCTCGGGTCTGGAACAGGCTGCTCTGGGCCCTTGCTACCCGGGGGCCTCGTGAGCAGGGCTGTTACTTTAGAGAGAAGAGTGGTGCTCTGGGTTGAATTGTGCCCCTTACAAAAGATACGTTAGGGGCGCCTGGGTGGCTGAGTCGGTTGAGCGTCCGACTTCGGCTCAGGTCATGATCTCGCGGTCCGTGAGTTCGAGCCCCGTGTCGGGTTCTGTGCTGGCAGCTCGGCGCCTGGAGCCTGCTTCGGATTCTGTGTCTCCCTCTCTGTCTGTCCCTCCCCCGCTCGCACTCTGTCTCTCTAAAAAATAAGTACACATTAGAAAGAATTTAAAAAAAAAAAAAAGATATGTTGGAGCCCTAATCTTAGGACCTCAGAATATGGCCTTCGTTAAAAATAGGGTCTTTACAGAGATAACGGAGTTAAAATGAAGATACAGGGTGGGCTTCCGTCTAATATGACTGGTGTTGTTATAAAAAGGGGGAATTTGGACACAGACACACGGCGGGAAGATGGCCGTCTACAAGCCAAGAAATGCCTGAGGCTACCGGAATGGGCTACCTTGACTATGGCTGGTAGGAGACTAACAGGGGTGGGTTCGAATCACCCCTGGCCCGAATCACATGGATCCTTTTTGTCTTGACTGATCTTGCCCTCACGGAGCAGATGCCTTTCTAGGTTTGCCACCGTAAATTTCGGAGCCCAACGGCGTGTGCACACTTTTAAGGCTTCTGATGGGCTTGCTACAGGAGCATCATGTCTTCTCTTGTAATCTGTGCCTTAAAAGGGTGGACGGCAGAGAACCAGACTCCTGTACTGAGCGAATCCCGAGATCCCTGGCATTTGGGAGACACATCGAGGCTTATTCTACAAACAACTCCCGGCCATGAGTGACCGCTGGGTGACGAGGGGAACTTTCATCCCCACCCACACCATCTCTCTCTTCATCGTTCCTTCTTCCAAATGCCTCCTTACCAGAGGAGCCTGCCATTTACTTTCCTTCCTACCATGTGGGGACAGCTGCTGGAATCTAGGAAGTAGACAGGGGTTGGAATCATAAACAGTTCTAAGCAGAGAAACAGAAAGTCCGCACGGTTTAGTGGAAAGAGAGTTCAGGGTCTCAGAGAAGTTATGGGTAAGCCAATGCCCTACAACCAACCACTGCTGGTCTTTGGGGAGATCACGTGAAACTCCTTGAACCTCAGACTCTTCATCTGTAGAAGAGCAATGGCCGTTTCAACCCTGCCAACCTCACTAGGATTCTGGATGCTTTTGTGAAGTGTTATATAAACTGAATAATCTATGGGGGAACCAGGCAAACAATGGGTGCTTTGGGAAACTAGAATGTCTGGGGGACGGTATTGGTTCCCTATGGCTGTTGTAACAAACCAGCATAGACATGGTGGCTGAAAACAACAGACGTTCACTGTCTCACAGTTCTGGGGGCCAGAGGCCCCAAATCCGTTTCATGAAGCCGAAATCAAGGTGTCAACATGCTTCCCCTGGAGGCTCTTGGGGAGAAGCCATTTCTTGCTCCCGCAGCTCTTGAGGATTCTTGCCTGGAATCTGGTGGAGTTTCATGGATTCTTGGCTGGTGTTTCTTAGCTTATGGGTGCTTCACTCCAATTTCTGCCTCCATGGTCACACTGCCTCCCTCTCTTCTGTGTATCTTCCCGAGCCCCTCTCTCGTAGTCACATTTGTGATCACAGCTAGGACCCACCAGGATAATCCAGGATCATTTTTCTGGGTCAAGGTCTTTAACGTAATCGCATCTGCAAAGCCCCTTTTTCCTTATGAGGCAACATTTACAGGTCCCCGGGGTTGGGACCTGGCATCTCTCGGTGGCCACATTCAGCCCATTAGAAGGATGTTGCCAATTACAATGAGAAGTTGTGTATGTTTGTAAGAGTTCCCTTGGTGTCATTGCCAAGGAATACATGGCCTGACTTGGCCAGATAATTTATATCCCAGATATTGTGAATGCCAACCCTGAAAGGGGAAACCATTAGCCTCGTTTAGCAGATGAGGACACTGAGGACCAGAAAGACAAAGGATGCTGCCCAGCTTGCAGCTGACAAGTGGTGGGGCAGGAGCCCCAGCTCTAAAGTTGGCCTTCTTACACCCCATCTTCCTGTTGCCTGCAAAACAGACTGATGTGGGCGATCGATGTCCTCGCCCCACACGGCAGGCCTGGCTTCCACTCTCAGAAAAAATAAAACGACTCTGGCATCTTTGGGAGACCCGACCCCATGAGCTTCTGCTATCTGCAAATGCTCAACCTGGACGGCTGGCCCAGCACAGAGCCCAACATGGGGCTCGATCTCCCGAACCGTGAGATCATGACCTGAGCCAAGATCAAGAAGCAGACACTTAACCGACTGAGCCATGCAGGCGCCCCTGTTCTTTCTTTTTAAATCTTGTCCTTGGCTTCTGGAACAGGCAGGGCTATATTCTGTGCCCACTGGTTGCCCCTTCACTTATCATGGGCTTTCTTTCACTCGCTTATTATTTCCTTTTTCCATGGGGATTATTTTGTTGCACCTGAGACTTTCATTATAAAGTACATTGAAATATATTAAGTATATTTTGAGAGTAGGAATGGCGTACAGATTAGAGGCAAACAGGACTTTCCTTTGTTGCACACAAAAAAATGGGGGATACCATTTTCTTAAGTGAAAGTGAGTGCTCAGGTTTCAGAGGCCTAAGTGTGTAGGGTTGATAAAGCCTCCTCCCCCAAGCCAGGTCAACCCATCAACAGCTAATGTCGGAACTCCAAAGGGCCTCTTATATCTGTTATTTTGTTCACCCTTCCAGCAATACTGTGAGAGGACGTGGCCATTACTAATACACTCATTTTTCAGACGCCAAACGACATGACTGATGTCACGGAGCCACGACTTGCACCTCAGTCTCCCCTGTGGGTCACACAATGGACCTGGAGCCCTACCAGACTCCCTGTGCGGCCACAGAGCGGGTGCTGGCCGGTGAACCTTACCTGCTGTGGCCATAGCTTTTGGGAGCGTGGTACATGAAGACGTTTCCTCGGGCTCTCCTGGCCCAGTGCCTGGCCATGTCGATCACAGGACAGGTGATAAAGTAGTCCCTGGGCAAATGAGGCAGAGGAGGGAGCTTTGTTATATGTAGCAACTCTATATACCCAGCGTAACTGAAGACACCCCCAATGCCCAGGGGACATTTGACAATGTTTGGGAGACAGTTGTGGTTGTCACAGCTGGAGATGAAAAGGTTCTTACTGGCATCCGGCGGGGAAGGGCTGGGAAGGTGGTTAAGTATCCCACAATGCCCGGGACAGGCCCCAGAGCAAGGAATCATCCAGCTCAAAATGCCAACCGTCAGGAGGTTGAGAACGCTGTTCTAGGTTCCCCAAGCTTCACGTTTGCTCCTGTTCTGGGGGCTGATGGAAAGATGTTTCAGAAGCACCAGCTTACAACGGTGGGGTCGTGCGTGGGCCGGTACTCAAGCACCGTGCTGTAGAGGGGGCGGGCCTGGTCAGAACCCCACAGACCTCGGGCGGCCTTGGGTCCACCAGGCTCTGAATCCCAGTCAGCGGCCCCGGCATCTTCTTGACCCGCCATATCCTCAGCTGAGAAATGGGGCCTAGGGGACCCATCCTGCAGGGACTTTGTGACAACTGAGGCTGGTAACAGTCATGAAAGTCCCTCAGTGAAGAGGGTTCGTCTCCCCCTCTTTTCTGGCTGTTGAGATGAACTCCTTTGTGGAGTCTGGAGGCAGCCAGAGTGTTTATAGGAAAGCTCTACGGTGGGGTGGGGTCACTGGGGTGTGGAAGGGCACATGGGGCAGCCATGCTTCATCTCCTGAAGAAGAGGGGTAGTGAGCAGGACCAGGAATCAGGCCTACGGGAAAGAGTCACAGCTCTCACCGGTGGAGGGGACACTGCCGAGGGCAGGCAGGGAGGCCACTGTCTGAGCCTGGCTGGGAGGCAATGAGGGCCTGAGCTGGGGCGGGGGGCTGGATTCCCTTGGTGAAACCCTCCTCGTTTACTAGCCCTGCCTCACACCTCAGCTCTTGCCCCAGGGCACAGATGTCTTCAAAGCCCATCAGAGGCAAAGTCGGAGCGAAAGCGAGGGTTTCTAAACTCCAGTCCTGCTTGAGCTCTCTCAATAACCCAGATCAGAGCCAGTCCTGACGGGGTGAGGAGCCAACAAGGGTCCAGAACTTGGACATCGTTGAGCTCTTAGAGTTCAGTCTGGGGCTGGGCCTACAGAAATAGCTGCTGGCTGCAGGGTTGAAAACTGAGCTCTCTGCTCGAGGGAAAATTAAAGCCTTTCTGGTTCCCAGATTCCCAGTGGGCAGGGCCACGTTTTATTCTGAGCTAGTGACTCTGAGATTGGAAACCACAGACTCCCAGATGGGGAGACCTAGCTGGCCAGGGGGTAGCAACACCCTTCAGGCCGTCCCTTCCCGGCACAGTCCAGTGCTCATCCGTGACCTGAGCGTCACCGAGGCCGGCACCAGTGTGAGGGCAGGAGCCCGTGTCCCCTCGGGCTTACCGGGTGGCGTTCTCCAGGGCTCGGGAGAAGGAGGCATAGTCATCAGTGGAGTGCTCCAGGGAATAGTACCATGTTGCAGCCGCCAGGACCCCGGCATCCGCGTCCTCACCGCCCAGCGAATTCTGCAGCGCCTGGTAAAAGGCTGTTTTGCTACTGGTCCGGCCTTGACTTTCCTCAAATTGCTTAAGAAAAAAAAATTTAAAAAAAGAGAGAGAGAAAAGAAAGAAAACGCCCTATCAGATTCTGAAAGTCTGGAGTCAGTATCCTGCAAAGCTTGTTCTAGAAATTTCTCTCTGGGCCAGGGTGTGAAGCACAGGCACGTTGGAGCCAGGCCGCCAGGGTTCAAATCTCAGCTCTAGCTGTGTGACCGCCAACAGGAGGCCGTGGCCCTCCGTGCCCGCCTCTCCCAGCCTGGAAACAGACACAATGAACCGAAACGGAGAACAGGCGTGCAGTACTCCAGTGAGTGTGCATAAACGCGAGCCATTATGGCCAGCGGGTATGGGTCACCCTGGGCTCCATCCTTTTACTCCGTCAGCCAGCTCGTGATCCGTTCTGCTAGGAGAGCGAACGTGAGCCTCATCCGGTCACGTGATCAGTCGGCAGGGGAGTGCTTTCTGCGCATTCACGCAGAGCAACAGCCTCTTCTTCCAGACCCAGCTGTGTGCCCGGCCTGGGGAACAGCCGTGGATGCACTGATGAAGCTCCCTGTTCTCGTGGGCCCGACGTTCTGGTGGGCGGAGGTGGGAAAGAAGCAGATCATTCTAGTTTATCAGGGTTCTGGTGCCACGAGGGGAAACAGCAGGTTGAGCGGGATGGGGTGGGGGCTAGTTTTCTCGGACTGGTCGGGGCAGGCACGCAGCTCTCTGGGGAGGCTTGTCCGAGTATCTTTTCCTCTCTCTTTCCTGCCCCGATCCTCCTTCCCTTCTTCCCTCCCCCCTTCCTTCCTTCCCTGTCCAGACATTTCCTGCTCTCTGCATCAGGGCCGTCTGGGAGGACCATCTCCCTGCTCCCCGGGACTCAGTCTCCTCATTTCTGAAGTCAAGGGGCAGCAGGGTGTCAGAGATGCAGCTCTTGAGACCCCTCGGCCCCTGCGCAATCCTACGCTGTGTGTTTACATATTTCTAGGCTCTTATGTCAACAGCGAACTGTGCTTATCGAGACGCCCTGGTATGTTTAAATTGTTTTTGTAAACATTTCCAAGCATACAGGACCTGTGATTAGAATTTGAGGTGTGGGCATGATGGGGAAGCAACCCTTTCTGTCTGAGACATTCTTTCAGCCCATCCTGGGGGGCGGACCTCAGCCTGGCTCACCCAGAAGAGGCTGGACCAAGTAGTGGAACAACTGATCGAGGCCATGTCTATCCGTTCAGGGGAGGTGAGGGATAGAGAGCAGAGAGGCATTCAAAGACACCGTCCTTTTAATTTTATCTATAATGTGTGGTTCTTGGGAGAAGATCTGAAGCAGATATGGGAAAATATTAATATCTGTTAAAAATGAAGAGTGAAGGGGTGCCCGGGTGGCTCCGTCGGTTAAGCACCTGACTTCAGCTCGGGTCATGATCTCGCAGTTCGTGAGTTCAGGGCCCCGAGTCGGGCTCTGTGCTGACAGCTCAGAGCCTGGAGCCTGCTTTGGATTCTGGGTCTCCTTCTCTCTCTGCTCCTCCCCCACTCCTGCTCGGTCTCTCTCAGTCTCTCAAAAATGAATAAATGTTAAAAAAAAATTTTTTTAATGAATAGAGAATACAAGAGTATTCATTATATCAATGACTTTCAAGTATTTTTCAAAAATATTTAGTTACTTATTTATTTATTTTGAGAGAGAGAGAAGGGGAGAGGCAGAGAGAGAGGCACAGAGAGAGAGAGAATTCCAAGGAGGTTCCACTCAGCACAGAGCCTGACGCGGGGCTCAATCCCATGACTGAGATCAGGACCTGAGCTGAAATCAAGAGTTAGACACTTAACCAGCTAAGCCACCCAGGCGCTCAAGTATTTTTGACCATGATCTATAGTAAGAAAGACATTTCATCCACCAGAACACATGCACACACACACACACACACACACACACACACACACAGGCCAGAAATACTGTTCATGAAGGACACTCATGCTCCTGGCTCTTACCATATATGACAGACCTGATCGTTTCCATTCCATTCTATTCTAGTCTAACCCAGTCTGCTCAAAATCTTGCCTGCAATCTCTTTAACTGACTTCATAACCTACTAGCAGTTCAGGGGAGAAACTGCATTATATTATTCTCTGCCCTTTTCTGAGTTTTTGGAGTATTGTATGACAGAAATACCAGTACCCACGCGCGTATCTCCCATTATTGCCAAACATTTAACATGCGTATTTCACCAACGTATCAAAATCACCACGTGCATTGGAAAATCGCGTGGAATCGTTGCCAGATTGCAACACAACACGCATAGAAAGGGCGGCTTAGCACAGTTCTGGGCACACTGTCAACAGAGGTGAGTATTATTGACCTGTTTCCAGGCTAGGGCAGGGGCTCTGCACCCCCTCGTGATGCTGTGCTCAATCCCCGGATGCTGGTAGTGTTTGCTGGTCAGCTGCTCCAGAACTACCATGCAGCACAAGGGGCCCACAGTGTTCAGCGTGGCACCTAGTTGTGGGTTCTCGGTAAACGTGTCGGAAAGACGGTTCGTGAAGATACCGGCCTCTGTGGAGATAATACAGGCTCGAAGCTACAAATAGACACCAGAGTCCGACCTCCTGGGTTCAAATTCCCAGAGTTGGAGAGGCCTGAGCTTGGATGCTAGCCCTGCCACTTATCAGCGGTCTTACCTTGGGCAAGTTACTTAATCTCCCCGTGCCTTTGTTTCCTCCTCTGCAAAATGGGCACAGCGATACTACCCTCTTCATGGAACGGTCATGTGGTTACACGAGATGATACCTCCACACTTCTCAGCATAGCGTGTGCTATTATTGCTAGATGTTTGTAGACTCAGCCTTGCGTCCCGCCCAGATGGGTCAGGGATGCCCATGTCTTTGAGGCTACATCGATGCCGGTCCCGTCGGCAACCCCTCTTCCCTGCTGCAGAGTGACTGGCCCCATCTAAAGGGCACGGCCCCTTCACGAGCTCTTCGGAAACGATTTCCACGACGAGGCGGCCTTTAAGAGTGGCAGACCACCAAGCCCTGGCAGTGCTGGAAGAAGTGCCTCTGACATACAAGAGTCTAAACGGCTCCCCGGCTAGGAAGCCGGAGGGACGGGCCTGGTCTGTGCGCCCAGGAGACCGTGATTGCTTTCACATTTTCAGGGGATCTGAGCCGGCGGCTGAGACTAGCCGGGGCGTGGCCTTGTTGGCCGGTCATATTCTCCAGACGGATGGCGTGTGGCCTCCCGGCCCCCTGGGACCACGCGGGACTGCGAAGGGGCCCGTTTCCAGCAAGAGCCACATCTCTTCATTCTTGGCCGGGACCGAAGCACAGATGCTGTTTCTAGTTTAATTAGAGAGTCAGCAGGAGGGATGGGGGCCACCACGTGACTCCCAGCACCAACTTGCACAAGCTGTAATTACAGGCACAATCCGCCTCCGAAGCGGGTTTGCTAGGGGCTGGGCCCTGTTAAGGGCCATCAAGAGCTGGCTCATCATCATCCGTGTGTGTGTGTGTGTGTGTGTGTGTGTGTGTGTGTGTGTGTGTTGAAAGGACTGCCGTTAACATGTCCTACAGAAAAGTTCCAGCCTGTTAGGAAACTTCTGAGACCGTGAAGGGCTTCCCAGGGTCCAGAATGCCTCGTGGCCTAGCCCCCAGAGCACGGGGTCTGTGTTTGAGAGGCGCGGGTTCGAACCTGGCTCTGGTGTGGACCTCGGAAGATTCCCTGCCGTCAATAAATCTGCTCAGTGAATATTCCTCTCTGGGCCTGGGGCTGATGCTAGAATCAAATGAATGAATGATTACCAAGCGGCTGACACGCAGGTGACAGTACATCTCCCTTCTCTCTCTCCTAGAGGAGATTTACTGGCTGGCCAGTAAATCACTGAAAATAAATGTCCTTATGTTCACTCCAGGGTTGACAGACGTCAACCTGCTTTGCTGCAGGGCCTTTACCTTCGATCCACTATTCCTGCAACAAATTTCTACCCAGTGCCTGCACCTGCCAGGAGCATTTGGGATGCATCAGGGAACAACACAAGATAAATTCTCTGCCCTCTGGGGGCTTCCAGTTGAGCTGGAGAGCCTGATGGGTACATGACAGGTTTTGTAATATAGAAAGTTCGGCGGTGAAAAGGATATGACACAGACGAGGCCAGCAGGGCAGGAAAGGGGGTGGGGGTCCCGGACGGCGAGGGCTGAAATTGCAAATCGGATCATCGGGGTGGGCCTCAGGCCAGCGGAGCCGAGACTTGAGGAGGTGAGGGTGAGGGTGTGAGCAGCCGAGCGGGCAGGAGCGGAGGCCAGCGTGGCCAGTGCAGTGGATGAGGGCAGGGGAGCCAGAGATGAGACAGAGGGAGGGAATGGAGGGCGGAGTGGCTGGTGTGGCCCCACCTGCTTTTGCTTCAGGAGGGACCGGGAGAAGGGCCCTCTGTTGCGGTTTGCAGGTGCCGCCCGCCAGGGATGGGGGTCTGTGTCCGGGAGAGGCAGAACAGCCAGCTGCCAGGGGCCTTTGAGTCGGAGCCCCCTGTTCTCTGGGCCAGTAAGGAGCTCACTAGCCACTGCTTCCTACTGGCCCCTTCTCCTGCCACGCCAATCCCTTGATGCGGCTGCAAAACCCAAGGTGATCTTCAGAGATCTCCCCACACCCCCAGGGCTCTGATGCGGAGAGAGATGGCCCTCTGGAGCCCTCCCTGAATCCCGCCCCTCTTCTTGGACCAGGCAACACCTCCTTCCTCTGGGGCTGGGGCCTCGCTGCCCAGGGCCCCCGGGATGCCCTCCTCCACTTCTTCGGTGGCGTCACTGGGCAAATCCCCTCTCGTAGGACCTTCAAGGTGTAGCTCTCCACGACTCCACCCCCACCGAGGGCTAAATGCCGAGGGACGTCCCTGCCAAGGATGGTCTCTGTCTGTATGCCCCGCCCCCAGGGCGCACACTCAGCAGGAGAGTCCCTTTAGTCTTTACCCCACAGCCATCTGGCTCCTGCCCTGTCCCCACCGGGCCACCGTCTCCAGGGCCACTGATGGTGCCCCTCGACCCACCCGGGCCAACGCTGCCCTCATTCACCATTGCCGTCCTGGTTCTCTTCCCTCCTCCACTCAGGGATCCTCCCGTCTCCGTTTCCGGAAACCGCTCTGCTCCAGGCTCCTTTCTGGAACACTTCTGCTGTCCTGCCCACTTCCACTTGCTGAGGTCCCCCAGCTGCCATCCCTGCCCTCTTCCCTTCCCCTTCCGTCCAGGCAGGCTGAGAGGCAGCACTGGTTCTTCCCTTTGCTTTGATAATGACCGGTAGGTTAATGGTTCCTAACTCTCTCTCCAGCCTGCACTTCAGCCCCGCATATCCAAGTATCTCCCACCTCCTGGGAATCTCTCGGGTCCCTGGAACTCTGTGTGAGCACAGTTTAACTCCATTGTCTACACATGTTCTTCCTTACCTCCAGACCCTTTCCCTGTGCTTTTTCTGTCCTCAATCACCAAGACCAACAGCTGAAAAGAGACACGCTAGCTGACCCCCCCCTTATTCTCCCCTCCCCCAACATGCTACTGCACCCTAATCCTAGTACGTCTTAACCACTGTCCTGTCCACTCCTCCTGCCCTATCTTTGCTCATTCCCTCATCAGCTTCTACCCCATCCTGGAGCAGAAACACCAACACTATCTGTGGCAGGTGGGGATTCGGGGAGAAGGGTACACAGAAGGTCCTTAATTAATTTTGGTACACTGGTTACTCTTGGAGTCATGCAGCATGGTTATGGCATCATAGGTTTGAGAAGAAGAGACCCAGAATAGAATTTCCAAAGGAAAAATAGGCAGTCTGTCAGAGGTCACCTGATTCTTGCAAGTCTGCAGGGATAGAGGAATGAATTAATGGATGCCCCCCCCCCCCCAGAATTCTCTAGAGCTCAGAGGTAGACGGAGACAGATATTCCTTTGCTCATTTAATGGATATAAATTCAAGGCCTCCTGGGCCAGCAGCGGAGGATCCAAACGAACACGGCACGGTTCTCGCCATGGAACAGAGCTGGTAAAGCTGAGGAGGCAACTCATCGGTGAGCAAACCACCCCATGAAAACTGGTAAAGGGTTTGCATCCTGGTGCAGAAGGCGTGGGAGGCACCGTGGTCACGTCCTCACCCGCCACGCTCCCAGATCCGGTCAGCAATCCCTTCCCCTCACCCCCTGGGATGGCCCCCATCCATGTCCCTGGGGACCCAAGTCCTGTCCCGTCCAGCAGCCCGACCTCTGACCTCCGCTCAATGACATCCGACCCTTGACCTTCCTTTCAGAAACACGCTTTTCTTGGCTTTTGTGACATCAAATTTTCCTGGTTTCCTTCCAAACCTGTATCTACAGCAATGACCTCTCGCCTGAACTCCCACCGTGTATGCCCAACTGCCCATCCAAGGTTTATCCCAAACCTGGTTATTTCTCATCATTGCCATGCCTATCATTCTCATTTGACTTATTAGCTTGCTTCCTGGGCTTCCTAACCCAGGCTGATCTGGTCTCTACTTTGTTACCTCTCCATAGTCCGTTTTCATTAGAGTTGCCAGAATGTTCTTTTAAAAGAAAATAAATCAATATAACCACTCCCTAGCTTAAAACGTTCCAGGGGCGCCTGGGTGGCTCAGTGGGTTGAGCGTCCGACTTTGGCTCAGGTCATGATCTCGTGGTCCGTAAGTCTGAGCCCCACATTTGTCTCTGAGCTGTCAGCCTGCTTCGGATTCTGTGTCTCCCTCTCTCTCTCTGCCCTTCCCCCCTCCCTTAAGATAAATAAAAATTAAAAAAAAAAAAAAAAAAACACCTTCCAGTGACTGCCTACTGAAAGTAGGACAGAATCACTCTCCTGATGCCTACAAGATCTCATCTAATGGGTCACCTCCAACATATCCAACTTCTGTTGCTGCCCCTCCCTCTGTGATCCACAGAGGGAGATCCTAGCCCTCCAGCCTTCTATGTCCTCCAGATCTCTGCCACAGGGCCTTTGCACTAACTCTTCACCCAGCTCTCCCCAGAGCTGGCCCCGTCTCATCATTCAGGTCTCAGTCCTCCCTGCCAAGGAACCTTGGATTCATGTTTCTATTCTCTTCAGCACTTTTCAAGATCTGAAATTCTTTTAAATACATATATTTTTTTATTTTAGAAAGAGAGAGAGAGAGAGCATGAGTGGGGGAAAGGGGCAGAGGGAGACAGAGAGAGAACCTTAAGTAGGCTCCAACTCAGCATGGAGCCTGAGGTGGGGCTCAATCCCACGACCCTGGGATCATGACCTGAGTTGAAATCAAGAGTCAGATACTCAACCGACTGAACCACCCTAGGCGCCTCAAGATCTGAAATTCTTAATGTATTTGCTCAGCCATCATTGTCTGTGTCCTCTGCCCGGAATGTGAACCCTACAAGCTGGGAGCTTTATCTGTTGGGGTGACGCCTTTCCCCCAGGGCCTAGA
Organism: Panthera pardus; assembly: GCF_024362965.1. Classification (NCBI taxonomy): domain Eukaryota; kingdom Metazoa; phylum Chordata; class Mammalia; order Carnivora; family Felidae; genus Panthera; species Panthera pardus. The sequence continues at coordinate 73,835,878 of NW_026527002.1, read as the reverse complement.
AGAGAGCCCCTTAATAAGCATACATTGGACGTGTGCATGAATTCATGCAGGGGCGTTCCTGCCTCTTCCACGTGCTGTGGATGTTAAGGGACAAGGAGCCAACTTCTCCATCAGGCAGAGCAGGCCTAGTGCCCAGGGCCCACCCACCATAACTTTAGGGGCCTATGGAAAAAAAAAATGTTCCTTTCAGTTTAAGACCAGAAGAAAGAAAGAAATGTAATAATAATGAATTTGTAATAATGAATCCAGCATGGCTCACATTCATCTTCACTAATGCGATCATAAAGTATTTTTACTCTTTCATGGGGGACAAGCCAACCCCGCCGATCTCCAGCTTTCTCTGAACCGAGCCTGGTAATCCCACCTGGCAGGGTTTCAGGACACTCAGACAAGGCGCCCTGTGTGAGCCTGGGGGCTGCGGCACCGCAGCGGAGGGCTTACGGTGCTGCAGGGCGGTCCGGAGCCCAGGACCCGAACGGGGCTCCCTGGTGTTGGGAGCTGTCTCCTCTGCCTAGAAGCCCCCCCTGATCGCACTGCAGGAGGCAGGCAGGGCTGCTCTCACTGCTCCCACTGAAGGATAAAGACAGAGCAGCTCAGGCTGGCTAAGCAACTTGCCTGAATTGCGTGACCGAAACCAAGAATCGAGACCCATTTTTCTGATTCCAGGTCATGGGCTCTCCACGGGGCCCCCGCCATGCCCGAGTCCAGACCCTAACACCCACCTGCCCGAGGGCCTCTTACTGGAAATGGTGTGCACTCGTTGGGACTCTTGAATGCTCCCCCTGCTATAATCTGTCACCAAAGGCTTGATTTTCCTGTGCTGGGGCTGGTGCCAGCGCCTCGTGCTGCTTCCAACTCTCAGACGGGCTGCCTTCCCCTCCCCACTCCCCGAAGGGCCCCCACTCCACCTGCTCCTGGACGGGGCCAGCTCCTGCCCAAGCTCAGGGCACGGTGGCGGCGCTGTTTCAGGATTTTTCTCGCCTTCCTTGGAGATGCTTGTGCTTGGAGGGGAAGGCAGAACAGTGCATCTTGGAACAAATCTGCTTTTGATCATGCAAATTAATGCCCGGTTAATGTAGGCAGACTGTCAATTTCACCAGTTAGAGAGAGACACAGAGAGAGAAAGAGAGAAAAAAGAAGGGAAAAATCCCTACCACAGCGGCTGATGAATTTCAACAGAAAGCTGCGACTTCAGAAAATAAGATCATTCTCGGAGAGCGGAGCCTTTCCAGGCATCTCAGGCAGCCGTGATGCTCCACGGGTATGTTGTTAACTTTGCTGGTGTCATTGGGACGCTGTGTGGACCGTAGCTGGCCTGGGGTGGTAGGTGGGTGAGGATTCTCACACAGACTTGCTGGAAGCCCTGCCCACCCACCCTCCTTGGTCTGCGGGATTTGGTGGGTCTCTGCTGAAGTGATGGGTGGGTCCAGGGGCTCATTTGGGGCGGGAGGGACGCCTACCACTCCTGTGACTTCCCCGGGGAAGCCGGACGGTGTGTGTTTGTGGGTTGGGCTCTGGATGGTATGAATGCAGGGCTGGCATAAGGAAAAAGTGCGTGTGTGCGTCTGCCACGATTTGGAAAACCGGCTTGGGTCAGGCGAGGTGATTCAGCGGCTGTACGTCCTTTGTATCCTTGCTTTCCCTGGATAATTCTCTGCATCGGGGACAATAGCTTTGGGCACTAATCACGGTAATACAGTTGAAGAATTCAGGGCAAAACTAATGTTTATTGAGCACATACTATTTGCCAGACACGGCTGTGTATATGGTTTCATTCAACAACTTAATGAGGGTCTTGAGTAATAATCTCCCAATTTTACAGATGGGGAACCTGCGGCTCAGGTTCTGGGGTACCCAAATGCTCCTGCTTATATTCTGTGGACATCCAGGATGCTCCCCCCGCCCGCTGACAGCTGGCCTGGGGGATGGGGTCCTGGTCAGCTCCTTCGTCATTGTGATCCTCCTGCTGGAGATGCCACTGTGGGTCCAGCAACCCCCTCGTCCCCTCTCCATAGAGTGTGTATCAAACTGTATTTTAATCATTCACTTTTGCTCATTTTCTGTCTCCTTACCTGACTGCGAGCTCCTTGAGGGCAGGGATTTAATGCGTGTTTATGCTCCAAATACCCAGCACAGCATCTGGCACATAGTAGGTGACCTCTCTGAGTGTCGCACGACAGAAACAAACGGATCTCTGTGTTGGGGAAATGCGCTGGACACCTGCTCTAGGCTGTGGTGGTTTTCTGCAGCGTTCTGCTTCTCAGCACAGATGGGCGGGAGAAGCGGGGCTGACTCGGAAGGATTCAGGAGAAGGAATCGCTGAGATTGAGGCCCTCTGGAATGTGCCATCCTGGGATAGCTGGTCCCAGGTACTATGGAACCTTCTGGCGGGGGGGGAATGGAGAAACCTACAAACCCAATCTGAATGAGGGTCACGAGGGAAGGCAACACAGGGGCGCTCACGGGCAGGGTGTTTTCAATACTGTGTAGAAAGGGCAGCTGGTGGCCAGGTTCCCACTCGTGTGTCCGCACTAGTGTCGCCGTCCTGTGTTGGCCAGGCTTCCGAGGACTCCTCGGGGCTCCGATGGTGTCTGGGAGGGTATAACAGGGGGTGCCGATGCACTCGCCGTCCCTGGGTTTAGCGCACGTGGGGTGGTGAGCAAAGCACCCCATTGGGAGCCAAAGGATCTGCAGTGGAGACCCGGCTTTGCCCATGACTCATGTGATGATCTCTGGAAGCCGCTTCCTCGACGAAATGGTGTTAAATACCAGTTCGTGGGCATCTACCTCCCAAGGTCATGGCTGGGCTACTGCAAGAATGCAGGTGAAAGTGCAAAGCCGTCTGCACCTCACAGCCCTGGTGCCAGCCGTGTTTGTGTACACACGAGTACCCACCACCCTCGGCCGGTGAGAAGCCCTTGGAGGGAAGACCCGGCTTTTCCCGGCCGGAACAGGAAGAGGACGACTCTGGAGTTAGATCTGGATTTGCGTTCTGCTCTCTCTGAGCCGCGTTCTTGTCTGAATAAATAATAGACAATGGATGATGATCCCTGCTTCATAGGGTTGTTTGAGGATGAACTATTTCCTTGAAGGCTCCTAGGTTAGATTCTGGCACACAGTGGGGTCTCCCCACTGGTGTCCTTTCGATCTAATCAAGAGTCGTTGAGCCCTTACTGTGGACCACTTTCCTAGGCACTGGAGATAAAGCAGAAAGCAAAACAGATAAAGTCTCAGTGCTCGTGGGCCTCGCAGTCTAGTTGAGGAAGAAATACAGTAGATAAACAAATATTTAACACATCAAGGGGTGTGAATGCGGAAGATGGGGCGGGGGGTAGGATAAGGAAGAGAGAGAGAACGTTCGGGATACGGCTGCCCTTTCCACCTGAGGGGTCAAGCAAGTTCTCTGAAGAAGCAGACCCTGAAGGAGGTGAGGCGACGAGTTATCTGGAGAACCTTCTGGAAGAGGGAACAGCCAGTGTCAAAACACTAAGATGGGAGCGTGCTTGGCATAGCTGGGGAACACCAAAGCCGTCAGTTGGGATTAAGCGGAGAGAGCAAGGTGGGTAGCAGGAGGTGGGGTCACAGAGTGAATAGGGGTCTGCATCGGGTGGTGGTCTTTCAAGGACTATGACTTCCTCTGCAGGAGCTGAGGCCACCGGAGGGCTTTGAGTAGGAGGTGGGGGTGACAGGATCGGACCTAGTGTGAAGGGATAGCTCTGGCCACTGTGGTCCTCATAGACCGCAGGGGGTGCGGGTGCAGGGAGCCGGTTGGGGGGCTGTTACGAAAGTCCTGGAGAAGGATGGTGGCATGGCTCAGGGTGGTGGCAGAAGAGACAGTGAGAGGTGGCTGGATCCTGGACGCACTTGGAAGATAGAGCCAACCAGATTTGCGGACGGAATGCCGGCAGGGTGGAGGAGAGCCGAGTGAAGGCGACCTTTAGCCGGCACACAGAAGCAGGATCGCTGTTCAGTGAGATGAATTCAGCAGGAGACCATGCACGTTGGGGCGGGACGCAGGGGAGTCGGCAGCTCCTTCTGGGTGTGTTAGGAGCTGGGAGTTATAAGACGTGTAAGTGACGATGGCAAATAGACTGTGAGCCAAACCAGTCTAGGGCCCCAGGGAGAAGCCCAGGCTGGGGGTGTAAGGCAGGGCTGGAGGCACACGTTCAGGAGACAGCAGCACGTAATGGCATCGGAAGAGAGACGCTAGCTTCAACTCCGACCGTCACTATGTCCTGCTCCCTCTCGGTTCCCCGCATCAGCACCCGGATGGGTTCCCGGCAGGACCAGGCTCACAAGATCACAAGATCAGGGGCTGCGCTAGCACATGTTCAGAGGAGAATGATCGGAGAAGGGAAGTAAGAGAGGGAGGCTCTAACCAGGAGTAAATGTGCCCAGGGCGGCACTGGCCCGGGACGGGGGTTTGGGTAACAGCCGTGGAACAGGGCCGGCCGCTGCTCCGCCATGCCCTCGGAGCGCCTTCCCTATTCTGGTGCCCGGGCTCGAGGGCACACTTTCCCAGCCACGTCCTGGTCTGGGCCGTGAGCTCCCGTCAGCAGACACAACCTTTCTTTGGGCGTGCGCCCAGGAAACATCTTCTTGAAAGCCTCAGAGGGAAAGTCAATGAGAGGATGGAAAACGCATTGTTGAGGAGGGACCCCAGCCCTCTGGATCCAGGCTCCTGGCTGGGTGGGTGGGGGGCTCAGATTTTCAGGAAAGAGCCGGGAAACTCTCCGACATGCTACAAGAGAGGACCAGGGAAGACCAAGGTGGCCACGTGGCCACATAACCCTCTTACAATGGGCTGGCATAATCAGATAATACAGATCAGGGCTGCCCTCTGGGCCACCACAGCCCCAAATTCGTAAGAGCCCGCAGCCCCCAGGTCGTGGAGGCTTTTCCACTCCAGGTGGAGGGGTCCCAGGACCTGCACCCCCCTATCTAGGGTGATCCCCAGGCTCCTGGGAGTATAAAAGTAGCCCTTCCTCTCTCTAAAGTCAGAGATGGCTGGCATAAATTGTCAGCACGCAGTCCAAAGAATCAGAGCTGTGTGCATATTGTCTCTCCGGCACAAAGATTCCCACATCCCCGCAGGGCAACATAAAATGAGGGGTTGCATGGAAAAGGGGCCAGGCCAGTGGCCATTTCTGTCCACTGTGCCCATGCCACAGGGCATCGTCTCCAGCGCGGTGCACCCCGGTGGCGCAGCACAAATCTAAAAACACTCATTTCTTTCCCATGCTTTAAATTTGTTACGTTTCCACGAATCTTTTGCAGCAATGCCGCATATTAGTACAGGAGCACGCCTGTGCATAATTTCTAGTAAAATGATTCCACTTACTACTTTTGAACTAACGAGGGGCTAGATCAGAAGTCATCCAAAGACCCGCGACTTGAGAGAAGAAAGGCTGGGGCCAGTGGTGGAGAAGGGGCACCTTGTCAGGGCTTCCTGAGTGTTAGTCTGGTTCAATAATTAAGTTGCAGCCCCTTGAAATAAGGGCCGTGTTATACGCGGGTGCTCGGCAGAAAGAGGTAGAAATGGACGCAGAAATGGATCAGAAATGTAAAAGTTCTTTCTCAACTGGACAGAAGCTAATAGTGACTAAGTGCTACACACACACACACACACACACACACAGTACTCTCTCCATCTACACACATACCTCTATATACACATATTATTCACATTATATGTAGCATATATACATATATATATATGCATATGTGTGTAGTAATATTAGTATTATTTAAAATTGTTTTAATGTTTATATCTTTTGAGACAGAGAGAGAGAGAGAGAGAGCAGGGGAGGGGCAGAGAGAGAGGCAGAGGAGAATTCCAAGCAGGCTCCACACTGCCAGCGCAGAGCCCGAAGTGGGCTTGAACTCACGAACCACGAGACAAACTCATGACCTGAGCTGAAATCTCGGACGCTGAACCGACTGAGTCCCCCAGGGGCCCCAAGTAATATTAAATTCATAATATTCTTGTTCACACTGCCATCTCTTCTGAGATAGCCAATGTTCGTGCTTGCTGTAGGTAGAACTTTCCACCCTATAATCCTTTCAGGAAGAAACATAAACCTACGCGCATTTACATATTTACAGATGCGTACATGCTGGCTGTTTTAAAAAAATACGGACGCTACCTTAATTTCACGTTGCTCCCCAATACGTTTTGTTTTCCACTTAACGGCACATCACACGTACCCCATCACACGTCTCCCTCAAGTCAGGAGAGATGTATCCGGTCTGTCCCTCCCACCTCCCGCGTCATAGTTTACAGTTTGTGTGCAGCTCAACTCAGGCCACCATTGCTCCGTTAATGCACATTTGGGTTGCTTCCAACGTTTCGCCACAATAATTAACGCCCTGATAAATACTCTTGTATGTATATATCAGGTCAGAGTGGTGTTTTTACTGCTGTGAGACAGATTCCCCTGAGTGAGACATATTACCGGAGGGAACAGAATAATCCGAGGCAATGCGGGACGCCATTAGGCTGCATGAATGATTTTTTTTTTTTAAATTCCAGTTACGCCGCCTCATATTCAATGGAGCCAGACAGTGCCCCGTGTTGAGTGCCTCTTCTCACTGTGTTTCTTTTGCACTCGGCAGTCACCATCCCGGGCTTGGCAGCCTAAAGGGTGCGTCAAGAGTGGCTTGACGAGGCCGGCCAGAGGAGAGCCTACCCGGCCTCTTTCAGGGCCGGCCACTTCGTGGGGAGGGCACCTGGTCAGAGCAGGAAGTGAGTGTTCAAAGAGACAGAAGACTGGGGCGCCTGGGTGGCTCAATGGGTTAAGCGCCTGACTCCTGGTTTCGGCTCAGGTCGTGATCTCATGGTTTGTGAGTTCGAGCCCCGCATCGGGCTCTGTGATGACAGTGCAGGGCTTACTTGGGATTCTCTCTCTCTCCCTTTCTCTCTGCCCCTCCCCTGCTCACACTCTCTCTCTCTGTCTCACAAAATAAATAAATAAACTTAAAAAAAAAAAAAGGGACAGAAGACCTCACAACTGTCTCTCACTTTGCTGTGTCTCCAAGCAGCCATACGAAGCGGCCTTTGCCAGGTGCAGGGTATGACCCCGCCCAGCTTCCCCAGGTAAGAAAACCCATATGGTGTTTGGGCTGCCTTGCCAGGATAGCAGAGGGAACCCTTTTGTCCTTCTCCAGCCCTCAGAGGGACAAGCATCCCTCATGGAGCAGGGGCACCCACAGCCTGGAAGCCCGAAGCTCACAAGTTCCTCGGTCAGCCTCTGCTCGCTGCTTCCCGGGGCGATTTGCTCACAGATGGGGTTTTGGATGTGGAGGCGAAGATGTCTGTGTTGCTCACAACCTTGCAAGTGTCTTAGGTCCAAAACGACTCCACCCATTACCATGTCCCACGGTCCTTATGCAGCCTGTGCCCACAGCAGTTTTTTAGCGATTGGTTTGTAAATGAGCAAGTAAGTCCATGACTCTGGGCCCCCGGTCAGGCTTTAAGGACCAGAGTCACTGGGGCACAGTCTTCAGGGGACCTCTGAGGCTCTGCCCCGCCTACCTTCACGGCTTTCGCTCTGTTGATGAGCCCGTCATCTTGAGAACTCCCAATTAGCAGATCGACCTTCGTCCGCGGAGACCTCTGCAGTGCCCTGGCTGGAGCCTCGTGGAGGTACTGGCCGTCAACCACAGGACCCCAGTAGTGGAAAGGGCCACTCACGGCCAGGAGCTACATTGGGTGCAAAGGGAGGCCATTATGTGTATGGATTTTATCCTTTCTTTAAAAAAAATGGTTCTAGAAGAATCAGTTGCATTGCTTCACTTGGTCGGGTTTTAACCATAATGGATGCTGACGCTGGCTATCCGTCTGGGGCCTTGTGGGGAAATCGGAGGAAAATGACAAGAACAACAGGTAGGAAGGACATTGGGCCACAGCCAACAGGAAGGCAAGTATCGCTCTGAGCGATGGGTGGTCCGCAGGGAGCTGTCCAGGGTTTCCGTGCCGCGGTGAGGACGGATCCACAGGGAGGAATGGGCAAGCCTGAGCCCGTAGGTGTGTGTGAGGGAGGCAGGACACCGACTGAGGGACGGGCGGTGGCCAGAGACAGGACCCAAAAGGGAAATTCATCAGTTCTAGCCGCTGTCTCACTAGCCCACGCCTGGGGGAGCTGGGGGTCAGACCTGCTCCGGGTCGGTGGGTCCGGGCCCAAAGCTGAAGGAATCAAGCCCTTGGCTGAGATGATAACAGAGCTTCCTGCTACTGTCCCCTTCATCAATGTCAGGGACAGCCCGAGACTGTGGGCTGGAAGCAGGGTCTTCTGAGTCTGGAAAGGGGAGCGCACAGCTGTCCTATCTAAGAGGATGGGCTGGCCCCGATCCACTGCAGCTGTACCACAATGCTTAATCCGTGTGGCTGTCACCTGACACCGTGCCACCACGGTCCCGGCACAGGTGAGACCCTTCGCACGTGTCACTTCATTTTATCTTCCCAGTGTATAAGGCCCCTATTGTATTTTGTATTTATATCTTACAGATTAAATCCAATGTGCAGCCAGTTCTGTCCACCTTCTGTGCCCATGTTTGGTCCATCACATACTGGGCCCGGGCACGGTGCTGGGGTCAGGAATGTGCATTCCAGTTCCGGCTGGTCATCAACCTACCACGTGGCCTTGGGTGGGTCAGGTGTCCCTTCTAGGCCTGGTTTTCCACTTGTAAAAGATTAGAGAGTGTCCCTCCCCAATGTGCATGCAGGTGCCCACCTTGGTCTGGGCGTCATTAAGGACACTAGCAGGCTTCTGGCGGAGGCAGGACACCATGTCTTGGATGGACGAGGGGGGGCAGCCGACCTCCTCTGCCAAAGCAGCTGCCTGCTGCCGAGCCCTCTCCTGGCTGATGACAGCAGCTGGGGAGAACGCGGAGCCACCCTGGAAGAGAAGGCAGACTCAGGACAAGTAGTCTAGATGTTCTCCTTCCCACCCCAGCTCGGCCTGAGACCTCAGGGCCACATCAGGGCTCTGTATCTTTCATCCACACTTGGAAGTCCCAGGACCCTTCCCATGGATGTCCACAGGTATTTGGGAGGTCAGGACGGATCAATATCGTATCAACATGCTGTGTGATCACGAATGAATGTCTCTCCAGGCCTCAGTTTCCTCACCTGTGAAGTGCGGGCACTGGACAGAGTGATCCACTGAGTAAATTTGTATATTAAGGCCGAGGACCAATGGTGGTTGAACAAGGACAAGGACCAGAACTGTCCTGTGCGAAGAGAACTGTGGGGCCACGCCCTGCCCCACCTCCCAGGTCTCCTTAAATAGCATGTTTCCTGGCTCAGTGAAGATAGAATTAGACTTTGAAATAGATGCCCACCTAGAAGGTGATGGAAACGCAGTCACTGTACAAGTGAATCGTGCCTGCAGAGTTTGTGCAAATCTGTCAGATGCCGGCTTGCTGGGAACATTTCCCTTCTAGGAACACGGCTGGTGGCAATGGCAGGAGGTCCATCCGCCCTGCCTGGACTGTTGGTGGGACCGGTCATCCGCCCAGGGCGGAAGAGGTGGGCTGAGTGCCTCGACTGGGGTGCAGCCCCAGGGCCCTTCGTCTGCGGTCGAGCACTCTGATTCTTAAGAGCTTCCCCCGCTTTATCTCGTGAATCCTCACAAGAGCTAGTAAGTTAGCTGCTGTTATTGTCCCCCTTGTCACAGATATGAAAACAGAGAAACAGGGAAATTCAGGAACTTGCCTAAAGCCACAAATGCTGTCAGGGGCCGAGCCAGCCCGTGGATCCAGGCAGCTGGGCTCCAGAGTTTGTTAGGCTCCGGGACCCCAGGCAGAGAGTTTCCAGTTCCCTGACCCAGCTCTGTACTGAGGGGCCTGGGCCGGACGGTACCACGTACTGGCTGCCTCCAGCCGCCTGCCAGGTACCAACCCTCCTGGGAACTCTGTGTGCCCGTCTCACGCAACCTCTGCAACACTAATACGAGGTAGGTACGACTGGCAGTCCCATTTTGCAGGTTAGCAAACTGAGGCTCCAAGAGGAAAGGGAAATTCTCATTCACTGAGCACCTAATATGTACCAGGAACCGGGAGCTTGGCAACGAAAACTAATAAGATAGCTAACATTTACTAAGTATTTGCTGAATTTCGGGTAGAGTTGTGAGCACTTCATACATATTAACTGATTAAATCCTCTCCACAACCCCCAGAGGTAAAGGTTATTTACCCCTCTGTCTCAGAGAGGGGGAAATCCAGGCACAGAAAGGCTCAGGATCTTGCCCAACATCACGCAGCTGGTGACCGGCAGAGCTAAGACCCCAGTCCAAGCAGTCCGCCTTGGCCATGCTCTAACCCCCACCCCCTACATTAGGCCGCACCTGTTTTTATATCCAGAACAAGATGCTGTGTTCTTGAGTCGAACCATACGTACCCTCTCACTCCAACGTAAAGACAACACTGATCTGGCTGGCTCCACAGAATACGTTTCCATTCTAGACCCTACCCTGGGCTAAAACGTCAGAAACAAAAATCAGCAGAAATGCAGAAATGGGTATACCGAGGCCGCCGCTGTCACTGGGTCTCTGAGAGGATGAATAAAGTAGTGCAGAGGAAGGCCTTCTGGAAGCTGGACAGCAAGGTGCCCGTGTGCACCTGAGTCATTGGTGCTGTTCGCCCTTGTGTAAAACAGACAATAGATAGATGCCCAGAGGGGAGGAGACCCATCCTCCGGAGATCCCTGCTGGACACAGTACCTGAAATAACAGAGCGTGTTCCAGAACCGCCCCCAGGAGGTCCCAGGGGTCTCTATGTCTCACAGTCAGGACTGAAGGTCATGGGCAGAGCATGGGCATGGCAATGAGGCCAGGCCATCCCTCGGGTAGGGCTGGCAGCTGAGGGCAGCACTGGGTGGGGCAGACACCCAGAGGGCGGGGAGAGGGCCGGGGGCCGGGACTGGTTCTGGCCGCCAGGAGGGTTGAGGCTCCGCGTCTCAGAAGCCAAATGCAGTCTGACACAGCTGAACACGGTCCCCAGCCTGCTGCCGACTCCACATGGTGACTTCACAAGTCACCCAGCACCTCTCCCTCCCGAGTACCTTGGCCGCGGTGGTATTGGCACCACGTGCGCCCCCCGAGGGTGAGATGTCCAAGAATCAGAAGGGCGAACCCTGGTGGAGTGTGTGCCCGTGCGCGATGGAATGTTCCTCGCGTGTCCTCAGCATTTTACGCATATTAGTTGGTGCCTCACCACCATCGCATGAGGCGGATGATATTATCGTCTCCTTTTATGGATGAGGGGCGCGGGACGCAGAGAGGCAAACGACTTGGTCAGGGTCACAGGACTGGGTGGAGACAGATGTGGAATCTAAATGCAGGCAGTCAGGCTCCGTGGCCAAGCCTTCAGCCACCCGGTCAGCCTTTCACATACACCTGGCAGCTTCTTGATGAAAGGTGGAGACATTACTACTCTACTTAGTTGTCCAGACCAAGGAGGAACCTTGTGGCCAGAGTCAGGGGTGAGGCCAATTTCAACCCCAGCCCAGAGAGACGAAAGCCTGTAGGGTGTGGATCCTGTCGGCAGCAACATACCCTGGTCCCTGGGAGCCCTTCCAGACAGCTCCGGGTCACTCAGAATGGGGCTGGCTGCTTGGTCCCCGCACTCAAGATAGGGAGGGGTCCTCTGCATTGGTTTTCTGTCTTCAACCCATTTAGGGAAGCTCAGAGGCTCTTGTCATCAGTGGGGTTTGCTACGAAACACACAAAGCAAGCTTCCTGCACCACTAATCTCCAGCCAGCAGCTTGCTCTGAGTTTCAGCATCGGTGACACACAGAGTCCGAACGCCTGAGCTCGTGGTGAGAATAAGTAGCCATGAAAGTCAAACAACCGGGCAGCCCAGAGCCAGAACTCAACCACGGTGATAATACATAAGGGTCCAGATGACTTAGCCCACGGGCTTATCTCTTCAATGACGAGGGGTCCAGCTTTTCGGAGAGCCACCGGATCTGATTTGTCTTAAGAGAACACACACACACACACACACACACACACACACACACACACATGCTCGAGGTATAAAAGGTCAAAGACCCATGTTCTTTTTTTTTTTTTTAATGTTCATTTGTCTTTCAGAGAGAGAGACAGAGTGTGAGTGGGGGCGGGGCAGAGAGAGAGGGGGCGACACAGAATCCAAAGCAGGCTGCAGGCTTCAAGCTCCCGGCACAGAGCCCGACGCGGGGCTTGAACCCACAAACCGTGGGATCGTGACCTGAGCCGAAATCAGATGCCCAGCCAACTGAGCCACCCAGGAGCCCCACAGTCCTGTGTTCTAAGTTGCACATTGAGCTGGTAATCTGCTGGCGGCTGAGGCGGGGCCGCTGAGCCCAGCTTCACCCGCAGGTAGGCCGTGAGGACACAGAACTCAGGGTGGGGGCCTCGAATGTTTTCAGCACTGTGTGCAACTATAAAAAGCCAGGGCCCCCGATACTGTCAGGAAGTGGTTAGAGGCGTGGGTTACAGCAATGCTGCGTGATGGCTTAGAGAACTTTCCTCTCCCTTGAGTGTGTCGGCCTCATTGATCTTGCTGAAGGAGATGTCTTTCTTCATGGAAAATCACTGGTTAAGCAAGTCAACAGCCGGCTCAGCCCTTGCTTTAAAGCATCCAGTTGGAGCAGGGCATGGCGTGCAGAGCTGCACAAAGAACAAGGGCTTTGGGGACAGAGCCAGGGACACCGCCCGGGCCTGTCTAGAGTCCGCAGACCAGGCCGTCAGTCCCGCCTGAACCTGGCAGAAGAAATCAGGTTCACACGTCGGCCCTGGTAACTGCTGATGAAGTGGCTCAGGGCAAATGACTGGCATCTGGGGGCCTTGATTTCCTCATCTGAATGGGAATGACAAGCCACAATTCTAAGGGTCACTAAGGACATGCTGAAGACGGTGGGTGACCTCCGCGTGGTGAATGGTGCAGTTAGCACCGTGAGGGCTGGAGGAGCCCTTGTAGGGTTTGGAGGCAGCAAAGTCTTTGGCCTCTGGGCCCCGGGCCTACGCTTATGTAAGTCTGACCTAGCTATTAAAGGGCAACGAGTTTCTGTTTGGGGTGTGTGTGTGTGTGTGTGTGTGTGTGCATGTGTTTTAACCTTTAAAATAGTGCAGAGCAAAACCACGATCGCTGACCACTGCTTTTTCTCCCTGAAGCCTCTGAACATCATAAGGGACCTTGACCTCCGTCAGCCATTACAGTCATCTCAGACGCAGGACCTGCTCCTGTCCAAGCACACAGATGGAAACACACAGTCACAGACAGAAAGATACATTCACAGTATAGTCACACACAGACACACACACACACAAAGACACATTCACGCATTCTGTCACACCAGACACACACACACTCAGGAACACGCACGGTCGCGGACAGAAACGCACATATACACACAGACACACACTGGGGTATACACAGACATACAACCACACACACATACACGCCAGACTTTCTTGAAATAGACAGCCACTCTAGGGGAGGGGGGTCAGATGGCAGATGGGTTCAGGGGACTGATTAACCACATGAGCTAGAGAAGAAAGGAAATGGGTCCCAAGTATCCCGGCACCCCCAGAACAGGGTCTGGGACCCAGATAAGTAGGTTTTGAGTTAGTGAGCCAGTGACTATGAGTGAGGGGATGGATGGATGGATGGGTGGGTGGATGCATGGATGCATGGATGCAGGGACGGATAGATGGATGGATGGATGGATGGATGGACAGATGGATGGATGGATGGACAAATGGTCAGATGGATGGATGGATGGATGGATGGATGGATGGATGGATAAATGGATGGGTGGATGGATGGATGGACAGACGGATGGATGGATGGATAGACGGATGGATGGATGGATGGATAGACGGATGGACGGATGGATGGATGGATGGATAGACGGATGGATGGATGGATGGACAAATGGGCAGATGGATGGATGGATGGATGGACGGATGGATGGATGGATGGATGGGTAAATGGATGGGTGGATGGATGGATGGATGGACAGGTGGACAGACGGACAGATGGATGGGCCTATTTTTTCTCCTGAGTCAAAAGGAGCATTTGCATCAAGGCGTTATGAGGAGTAAATCTGAGAGGAATCCAGCCCAAGCAAGAGACGAATTTCAGAGGGTGGTCAACCATAGCTTATAGGACAGCGATGGAGAGTCAGGAAAGGCTCTTGCCCAGGGGGTTGCAGACAGCCTTTTAGGAATGCCACCGAATCATTTGTCTTTGCAGCCTTGGTGCCGAAAACGGTGCACAGCACTCCGCAGGCTCTCAGTAAACTACTGGGCACTGGAGCCTCCCGAAGACGCACTTCTGACGGCAGAGGTTGGGATGGCTAGTCCTTTGCCCCCGGAGTCTAACACGGAGCGTGTGCGCTGGAGGCCTCCCCTAGACATGGATCCAGCAGGATGGGACTGGAATGAATGGCCGGATGGTCGGCTGGCAGGCTGAGCGGGATGACGGGGAGAGAGCGGCCCTGAGGCGGGGAGCCCACCAGGGTCACAGGGTGTGAAGAGATAGCAGGAGGCATGAGCCAGGTGTCACTTCAACTGCTTGGCACCAGCTCCCCTCCTGGGAAGGGGCTCGACACAGAAGCCACCAGAATGGTGCAGACAGATGAACTGGGGGACATTACTGAGCTGCCCAGGCAGCTCCAAGAGCATTCTGGAAGTGAAGGCAGAGACGGACTTTGCTTAAAGCCTCCATACATGCACATCGGTGCTAGTATCCTCCCTAATGTTTTCTACACTGAAATCACCTTCTTAATCCCCCAAAAGCACAAGTTTTACTCTAACTTGTAGGACTTGAGTTTGGGCAAAACTTCAAAGGGATTATAGTGAACACAACTTCCACACTGACATCCTAGTCTTAGGGCGTAAGAGCACATCTCTCCCTCCTCTTTGTCCTCAGGAATCAGCAGGTCTTGGTTTTAGCTGGTGGAAGGAAGCCCAGAGAATTTGAACGAGGGGGAAAAAAAGGGTGTATCTTCGGCCTTGCTCACGTCCTTCGAAAATCATCAGCTCCAGTGTTGCTGTTGTCTTGAAGGATCTTAACGCTAGATCCTGGTACAAATCCCAGCCTAGGAGGGCGTGTGAACGGAGGCTCAGTGGGGGTCCTTCTTCTTTGGTGAAGAAGTGTGGGTGTGTAGAAAACACTCCACCTGTTTAAGCCTCAGCCCCTCAGCTGTAAAGCACCCGCCTCACACACTTGCCGCAAGGGGTTCGTGAAATGCGCTGGGTACCGAACCGGTGCGGAGAAAATGCCCTATCGGCTCCTGTTACCTCTATTGTCCTTAAGCTCAATTAGCACGATCAGGGGACAACCACACGTCCACGCTGCATTGCTTAATTCTAATTGCCACTCTTCTTTTTGTTTTTTAAAGTTTGATTATTTATTTTGAGGAAGAGAGAGAATAAGTGGGGGAGAGGGGCAGAGAGAGGGGCGGGGACAGAGGATCGGAAGCAGGTTCCGTGCTGACAGCAGAGAGCCTGACGTGGAGCTCATGAACCCTGAGATCGTGACCCGAGCTGAAGTCAGACGCTTAACCGATTTGGCCACCCAGGAGCCCCAACACTGCCGCTCTTTTTAAACCTTTGAAAACAACTTTCAGTGTACGAAAGTGGGGTAGTCCTTCAGAAATCACGGCTCATTGCAAAAGTCAAAAAGTAGCCTGATTTCTCTGTGGTTCAGGGAACTGAGCAGGAGGCAAGTCTTCCTGTCTGGATGCTTCCTCCCTGTTGTGGGGTATCTGCCGAGCCCTGCTGGGCCTCTCAGCCTCCCCCTGCCTCCATCTTTCTATCTTTAAATTATATAAACTTTTTGGGGCACCTGAGTGGCTCAGTCGGTTAAGCGTCCAACTTCAGCTCAGGTCATGATCTCACGGTTCGTGGGTCTGAGCCCCGCGTCAGGCTCTGTGCCGACAGCTCAGAGCTGGGAGCCTGCTTCGGATTCTGTGTCTCCCTCTCTCTCTGCCCCTCCCCTGCCCGCACTCTGTCTCTGTCTCTGTCTCTCTCTCAAAAATAAATAAACATTAAAAAAATAAGATAAATTATATAAACTTTCCAAGGGAGGGGGAGGAGAATTGAACCTTTACAAAGCACCTTTTTTTTTTTTTTTAACGTTTATTTATTTTTGAGACCGAGAGAGACAGAGCATGAACAGGGGAGGGGCAGAGAGAGAGGGAGACACAGAATCTGAAACAGGCTCCAGGCTCTGAGCCGTCAGCACAGAGCCCGATGCAGGGCTCGAACTCATGGACTGTGAGATCATGACCTGAGCCGAAGTCAGACACTCAACCGACCAAGCCACCCAGGCACCCCTACAAAGCACCTTTTAAAAGCCAGGTCATTCCTGTGCATGTTCTCACGTGATCCCCACGATAACCTTGTAAGTATTACCATCCCCACTTTAAAGATGGAGAGACTGAGGCTCAGAGTGGGTAGGTAATTTGTTCAAGGTCTTGGCATGAAAGTAGCAGAGCCAGAGATTACGAGGCTTGCTGTTTCGCCCTCCACTGCACCATCTACCACTAAAAACAACGCTAACTAAATACAGCACAGACCCTTATTTTCCATGCCACTCATGAGTGGCTAGTGACTGGTGACTCAGAAGCAAGGTCTTTGCAGGGGTGTTCAGGACGGTGAAAGCTGGGAAGGTCTGCTTCTCCCATGGAAGGAGTGAGACACAAGAGACACCACTTTGAGTTGCTTTGACACGCATTGACAACTGTACCACATTCTGTGTTATATAGAGCTCTCGCTTACATTGTCTTAAATACCCACAACCACCCTATGAGGCAGAAAGAAGCGATATTACTTAAAAGGAAACTATGCTACTTATGTAATCATTCCTTTGTCCATTCCCCACTTATTCAAAAAGAATCAGGGGTCTACTCAAGAGACAGTGTCAAAGAAGTTTAGTAACCTGCTAATACCAGGGGAAAGGGGTAAGAAGTCAGTTGTTTGTTTTTTTTTTATCCCAAGATGCTGTGGCTTTCCCATGATGCCATGCTGCCTCCATTGATGGCAGAGATCATGAGGAATTCATGGGCATCCTTTGCCCTCTCACCCATTGCCTACTGCCCCCACCAGGGTCTTGATATAGCCCAGCTGTATCAATTCCCAGAATCCCCTATTAATTCAAGGCGAGGGAGTGGCAGATGAGTTTTATTGGCTTTTTGTACCTTTCAGAATATTCTATGTTTGTTTCCAATGAACTTATGTGGTATCTGTAATTAGAAAAAAATTAAATTACATTGAAAATATTAATTCTATACTAAAATATAACGGACTCGCGTCAAGAAGAAGGCACTCATTATCGCTTAACTGCATAAGCCGATCAGTGGGCAAGCGGCATGGCCAAGGCCATCTAAGAACACTTTGCAGGGGCACTGAGGGTGGAACAGAAGGAGGATCCCTGAGGGAGAAGGGAGGCAGGCCTGACTAAGAAGGGTGGTCCCCAAAACCAGCCTCACTGTCATCAAAGCCTTGCCAAAATGCCAAGTCTCTTTGTGCCCTAGAAAAAGCCTTTTGGGATGAGCACTGGGTGTTGTATGGAAACCAATTTGACAATAAATTTCATATATTGAAAAAAAAAAAAGAAAAAAATATCCTAAAGTACAAAAAAAAAAAAAAAAAAAAGAAAGAAAGAAAGAAAAAGCCTGGCGTGCATGGTCCTGTATCCACTGGTGTTACCTTAGTTTATTTAAACACAACTTTTGGAATTTTTTTTAATGTTTATTTTTGACAGAGAGAGAGACAGAGACAGAGACGGAGCATGAGTGGGGGAGGGGCAGAGAGAGGGAGACACAGGATCGGAAGCAGCCTCCAGGCTCCGAGCTGTCAGCACAGAGCCCGACGCGGGGCTCTAACTCACAGACCGCGAGATCATGACCTGAGCTGAAGTCGGATGCTCAACCGACTGAGCCACCCAGGCACCCCAAGAACTTTTGGAAGTTTTAGAGTAAAAATAGCAGCACAAAAAATCCACAATGGGAAATACAGGTGAGCAACACAAAGAAAATTACACGTAATCCTCCCACTAAAGGAACACCACTGTTAAATACTGTCAGTGCGTGTGTGTGTGTGTATATATGCATGCATGAATACTTCTGTCTATATATGTATATGTAGGAAATAAGTGAGCTCACACCGGTGCTGAACCCGTATTTTTCACCTACGAGTCAACCGTGAATATCATTCTGTCCTGTTGCCTATTCAGTTACGAGACTGTTTCTCAAGCCATTGTGCAATCAGGTACTTTGCTAGGGAGAGTCATAGGGAGGGCAGGAACAACGGAAGGCTGTGGAATCTGACAGAATTGGATGAAAATCCCAGCTCTGCTTCGTAGATGTTTGACTGGAGACTCTATCCTCAGCTATCGGAAGGACTATAATGATACCGATGGCTTCCCCGCAGGATTGTTGTGGAAGACAAAAGATGCTTTGCATTGTAATGGTGGAGTATGCTACCAGCTCTGTGTATTCAATAAACGATAGCAATGATTGTTTCCAGTTTTGCGACGTTCTGGACAAAGCTGCAATGGACATACACCGTTACAGCTAAATCTATTCACATATCCTGGATGATTTCCTCATACAAAGGCATTAGGAGGTCAGAAAGGACGCTTTTCTTCTGACAGATCATTAAAAAAACGTGTTGCACGAGCTGCTCGCCCGACATTTAATGGTTTCTCACTAAAGAGACACTGTGTGAAAATATTAAAGGCAAATATTTGTGCACGATGTATCATACATATGTGATGAACATTTATATAGGTTTTAAAGCTTTGTGTCTCGGCATCTACAGCTGTCTTGAGAAAGTGGTTTTATTGAGATGTAACTTACGTATCATACAGTTCGCTCACTCAAAGCAAACAGTTCAGCGGTTTCTGGCTATATTCACAGAGTCATGCAAGCATCACCAGGATCTAATTTTAGAATCTGTTCATTGTCCCACAAAGAAACCATGAACCCATTAGCTGTCATTCCCCAGTGCCACCCTCACACCCAGCCCCAGGCAACCACTAATCCACTTTCTGTCTCGGCAGATTTGCCTGTTCTGAACATTTCATAAAAATGGAATCGCGCAACATGTGGCCTTTTGTGTCTGGATCCTTCCACTTCATCCACGTAGCACCACTTTGTTCCGTTTTATTGCTGAATCATATTCTATGGTAGACGTCTACCCTATTTAGCTTATCTTTGCATCCGCCGGTGGACATCTGGGTTGTTTACACTTTTTGGCGATTCTAAATAATGCTGCTATGAATACGCATGTTCAGGGGTGTGTGTGTGTGTGTGTGTGTGTGTGTGTGTTTTCAGTTCTCTCAGTTGTGTACCTAGGGGTAGAATTGCAGGGTTATGTGCTTCCCCTATTTCGACCTCCTGAGAAGCTGCCGAAATGTTTCCTAAAGCAGTTGCACCATTTTGTACCCCCACAAGCAGTGTGTGAATGCTCCTACTTCCCCACATCCTCCCCAGTTCTTATCATCTCAAAAAGTTATTAGTAGTCCAGCAGTCCTAGCGGGTATAAAGTGGTATTTCGTTGTGGTCTTGATTTTCACTTCCCTAGTGTCTGATGACGTTGAGTATCTTTCCATGTGCTTATGGGCCATTTGGACATCTTTGGAGACATATCTATTTAGCCCCGTGGCCCATTTTTAAATGGGTTTATTTGTCTTTCTCTTATTCAGTTAGAAGTGTTCTGCGTATATCCCAGATACAGGTCCCTTGTCGAATAGATGATTTGCAAATGTCTTCTCCCAGTCTGTCTTTTCCACTTTCTTTTTTTTTTTATTTTTTAAACTTTTTAATGTTTATTTTATTTTTGAGAGAGAGACAGACAGACAGAGAGAGAGAGGGCGTAAGCAGGGGAGGGGCAGAGAGAGGGGGAGACACAGAACCCGAAGCAGGTTCCAGGCTCTGAGCTGTCAGCACAGCGCCTGACACGGGGCTTAATCTCATGATGGCAAGATCGTGACCTTGAGCTGAAACCAAGAGTCGGACGCTTCACCGACTGAGCCACCCAGGGGCCCCAGTCTTTTCCAGTTTCTTAATGGTAGCTTTTGTAGCTCAGAATTTTTAACATTGATGAAGCGCAGTGTTAGCTCTTTTTCTTTGCCACTGGTACCTTCGGCGTCATAGCTAAGAACCCACCACTTAATTTAAGGCCCAGGGGCCCCGCTCTGCATTCTGTATAGAAATAGTTTTGAAACACTTTTGGTTTTTCACGATGAGCTGCCAAACTGCCCTGCAGGGAGGCTGTACCTTGGCGTATTTTATTTGCAAACTTCGATTCCCCACTGACTGTGTCCACACTGTCGGGAGCTGGATCCGGGCTGTTTGTCTCCACAGCCACCGCTCCGCCAGCATCCATCTGCCAGAGGGAACGGGGATGAAGGCGGATTTCTGGACTCTTCCTCCCTTCTCCAGCCTCCGTGGCAAACACTGGCCTCCAATGTGGCTCGGCCATACACCTGTCCCTTTTACCTGTGGAGGCCTCGCCTGGGCATTTGTCGGGAGAGCCCTCCGAGGGGACACCTCGCAGACACTTCTTCAGCTTGGGAAGGGGGAGGAGCCGGGCCGTGGCTCTGCCCTTCAGATCAGAGCTTGCTCTCCTGTCGTGTTTTTTCCTCCAGGTTCCTGCAGCCTTGCCAAAATGCCTTTTTCTGTCTGTCACAAACATTACACCTAATTGCCTCAGTCACCTTCTGGCTGTCAGAAACCATTTAAATGCTTGCCACTGAAAAGTACCGGTTTCCCAGGCAAAGCTATCACCCTTTAAAAGGGACACTCTGTGTGATAGCTGAGGCAATGACAGGCCCCTTATTTCCACGGCATTTAGAATGCAGGGACGCTCTCCGTCCGTCCTCAATCAGCAATTCATCCATCCGCGTTGGGTATAGGTGGCTTTTTAAAAATAATTTCGTAATTAGAGCTTGCAAAAGTGCCTGGATGTTTCTTTCTATGTCTTCCTGTAGCTTTGTTTTGGGGACCAGCTGGCCCAGCGCACGGGGTAGAAGACAGGGAAAGCGTGGGCCCTGGAAGATTATACACACTCAGAGACACACACACAAAGACACATTCACGCATTCTGTCACACCAGACACGCATACACTCGGGAACACGCACGGTCGCAGACAGAAACGCACATATACACACAGACACACACTGGGGTATACACAGACATACAACCACACACACATACATGCCAGACTTTCTTGAAATAGACAGCCACTCTAGGGGAGGGGGGTCAGATGGCAGATGGGTTCAGGGGACTGATTAACCACATGAGCTAGAGAAGAAAGGAAATGGGTCCCAAGTATCCCGGCACCCCCAGAACAGGGTCTGGGACCCAGATAAGTAGGTTTTGAGTTAGTGAGCCAGTGACTATGAGTGAGGGGATGGATGGATGGATGGGTGGATGCATGGATGCATGGATGCAGGGACGGATAGATGGATGGATGGACAGATGGATGGATGGATGGATGGATGGATGGATGGATGGATGGATAAATGGATGGGTGGATGGATGGATGGACAGACGGATGGATGGATGGATAGACGGATGGATGGATGGATAGACGGATGGACGGATGGATGGATGGATGGATAGACGGATGGACGGATGGACAAATGGGCAGATGGATGGATGGATGGATGGATGGATGGATGGATGGGTAAATGGATGGGTGGATGGATGGATGGATGGACAGGTGGACAGACGGACAGATGGATGGGCCTATTTTTTCTCCTGAGTGAAAAGGGGCATTTGCATCGAGGCGTTATGACGAGTAAATTTGAGAGGAATCCAGCCCAAGCAAGAGACCAATTTCAGAGGGTGGCCAACCATAGCTTATAGGACAGCGATGGAGAGTCAGGAAAGGCTCTTGCCCAGGGGGTTGCAGACAGCCTTTTAGGAATGCCACCGAATCATTTGTCTTTGCAGCCTTGGTGCCGAAAACGGTGCACAGCACTCCGCAGGCTCTCAGTAAACTACTGGGCACCGGAGCCTCCCGAAGACGCACTTCTGACGGCAGAGGTTGGGATGGCTAGTCCTTCGCCCCCGGAGTCTAACACGGAGCGTGTGCGCTGGAGGCCTCCCCTAGACATGGATCCAGCAGGATGGGACTGGAATGAATGGCCGGATGGTCGGCTGGCAGGCTGAGCGGGATGACGGGGAGAGAGCGGCGCTGAGGCGGGGAGCCTCACAGCTTGGAGTTGAACTGTGACTTTACCACCTTCTTATTTTTTGGCTTTGAACAAATTACATCTCTACACCTCAGTCCCTGAGCTACAGAGCACCTGCCTCACAGACCTGTGGCGAGGGGTGCAAGAAAGGCACTGTGTGAGCAGCTCTGCCCAGCTTCCTCTGCTTCTACCAATGTTAGTTCTGTGGATACGACCAGCACGACACCTGCACACCCGCCCTTCATTGCCCGGGACCACCTCGCACTACCCTGAAACCTTGGAAACAACTCCCAGTGTAGAAAAGCGGGCAAGGACATGGATTTAGAAACCAGAAAGACTTGCGTTCGAATCCCCGCTCTGCCACGTGGTGGCTTTGTCATTCCGGGCAAATCGATTCACCTCACCGAATTCGTTTCGCAAAGGTGGGATTTTGTCCACACCTCTTAGGTTTGTTGTGCGGGCCGGTGGGGTTGACATGCGCATGGCACCAAGGGCAGCTCCTTGCCCAGCACTGTATCCTTGTACCTGAGGTCAAGGTGGAAGGACAGAGGTTGAGGGAGGTGACCCCACAGGTGCCTGTGCTGGGAGAAAGCTGGCCCAGAATGGAAGCCTGGCCTCCTCAATTTTCCTGAGTCACTTGTTTTCCCTGCTGGGTTTGACTCCTGCAGCCAGCCATGATGTGTGAATTCCGCCCCAAGAAACAGGAGGGTCCGGAAGATTGTGCAACCTAGCAAAGACTTCTGGAAGTGAGAAAGTCACGTCCAGTGACTCTTTTCCTCCCAGTCCCCTCCGGACTGCCTCTCTCTCTCCATTTCACCCTTCCTTTACTTTCTTCTCCCTTCCCTTCCTTCAGCAAATGCCACTGGCCGGCTCCCGACCAGGACAAAGGGCTCAGGACACCTGCCCTAGAGACATGCACTGTGTGTGTGGTCTGAGGTTCTGGTGAACACCCGTGGCCTTGAGAGTACAGGAGGGGAAGTGGTTGACTCCTGGGCCCGAGGGGGTCAGGGCGGCCCCTCAGAGGACAGCACACAAAGGGCGTGACCTGGGCTGTCCGGATGGCATCAGTGGTGATTGAAGCAGAGAGTGGGAGAAGAGCAGAAAGGAGACAGGCCTGGTACTCGCCCCTCCCCGGAGGGGTCTTTGTCGGAAGGGGAACCTGGACGAAAAGCAAGACCAGGAGGCCAGGCACCGGCCTAGAAAGGCCTTCCCGTGTGCCATGTGCAAAGGGAGGAGTCAGGGAGCCCCCGGGGATTCAGCTAGAGGGTGCTGGAACCGGGTTCCAGGTTGGAATCCTTGAGCCGGCCACAGCGGTGGGGGGAATGGGCTGCAGGTTAAGCGGGCTGCCCGGGGCTCCCACCCAACATCCACACCGGAGAGGTCACGGTGGACACGCTCTTTGGGGTTCCTGAGGGGAAACTGTGTCTGCTTGACCAGCTGGACTGAGACCCTCGGTCCTGGCCTTTCCTGGTGTCTGTATCTTCAGGTCTGAGCCTCACACGCCAACCCTGCCCCGTGAGGCCTCCTGCGTTTGGATGGGCTCAGCCTTTTCCACTGTGGTGGCTATTTCTTTGCCTTGTATTAGCCCCAGCGGGGTGTGAGGTGTGAGCCCAGCCCCCACCCTGAACACAGGGTGGCCCTGACAGCCCCTGGGCCCTCAATTCAAGGAGACCTACTCCCCAAACCTTCCCAGGCAGGCACTCCCAGGGGACTCTGGCTAAGGTGTTGATGCACCTCTATGAGCTGAATAGGCAAAGCCTCTGAGTTCCTGCTCCTGCTGAGCTCCTGGAGTCCATTTCACATTATTTCCAACATCATCCCCTTCTGATGTGTCAGGTGGAAACAGATAGAAATTATTAGAGCTATAGGAAAACTGCACAGAACATGGGCATTGGGATTGGAGAAATCGTATCGAATCTTGCACTGACAACTTGGCAAGTGGCCTTACTCTCTGGGTCTTGGTTTCCCCATCTGTAAAATGGGCATATTGGGTCTCAAGGTGTAGCATCCAGAGCATGGGCCATGGGGTCCGCGAGTCCAAGCTCAAGTTCAGCAATCCTTCTTACTCACCGCTGTGTGTCTTTAGAAGAGTGATTTAAGTTCCCTGGGCCTCAGTTTCCTTCATGCAAAATGAGGGCAAGGAGAGGATTCGCCTCATTCGTTTGTTGGGGAGAATTCATGAAACAACATGTGAAGTGTTATATACGTTAGGTTTCTTATAAGTAGAAGCAATCACTGGGGCTCCCGGGTGGCTCAGTCGGTTAAGTGACCGACTCTTGGTTTCGGCCCGGGTCATGCTGTCGTGGTTTTGTGGGTTCGAGCCCCGCATCAGGCTCTGTGCTGGCCGCGCGGAGCCTGCTTGGGATTCTCTCTCTCCCCCTCTGTCTCTCCCCCTCCCCCACTCGCTCTCTCTCAAAATACATAAACTTAAGAAAAAAAAAAAAAGAAAGAATCATTAAGCTCATAATTGACATTTCAAAAGAGTTCTTCCAAAAATGAAGTGAGCTAAAGCCCTATCCAGAGTGTAGTTGTTATTTATAATGGTATTGCTACTCAAACTAAAGTGAAAACTAGGGAAATATTCTCCAGTCGAAAGAAGCCTTCCGGGGTTGAATTTCGCTTCGGCCAAGGATATTTTAAGCCACCGAGCTCGCCTGTCCCTCCCTGTCCTCCTCATCCAACGCACGCCGCTGCATGTAATTAGTCGTGGCTCAGCGGACAATGAAGTAGATGCCGGCTAACAATTTCACACGCGTCCAGGCGCCGATGAATGGATGACACCGCCGTAAATTACATCTCGGCCGGCTCCGAGCTTGCTCAGCTTTAGATGACGGCAGCAGGATCTTGTCGTGAGTACAAAAGCACGTCGCACAGAGGCGTTAAGGCGTCACAGGACGAGAGCGTTGGAGGGGACGCTAGGGGAAGCCATCATCATTCTGTCACGGATCTTAACCTCACCGGGGGGCTAGTAAGGCACATTCAGAGGCGGCTGGGCCAGTTTCGTCACTGTTATGTTTGAGGAGATGAAACTGCCAGGGCAGGGCAGTGAAGGGGCCTCACTCCGTTCGCGAGGGGAGGCTGATCGCAGAGGCCTTATCACTGAATGTCCGGCCAGCTATTTCGGCTGTTCCCCGGGGACGCAGACGGCTCGGATGCTGTGAGTCTATTATCAGGATAATTCCACGCCTGGCCCCCTTTGGACGGCAGATGCTGCCGGGAATCAGAGTGATTAAGGCCTTAAGGAAGTTGTAAGGGAGGGGAGGGGTTTTTTAAATTATTTTTTATGTTACACCTGCTCCCTCTGTCCTTCCCTCCGGTTTTCCCTCCCCTCTCCCCTTACTTCCTTCTAGTAATAGGTAAAGGTTGCTCTGGCTATGGAAGATGCTAGTACCAGGCGCTGATCACTGACAAGACAGGTGGCTCCCTGCCTTCATGGAACCTATAGTGTTTGAAAGTCAGACCAGCATGGAGATGGGAAAATGAGGGTGTTCTAGGAGAGACCCTTGAAAAACTTCTCTTCCTGGGGCCTGACTCCACCCAGCAGCAGCACGACCGACTCTTCCCTCTCATGGGAAGACTCCCATGGGCCTTTGTTCTTGAGCAGAGCTCACAAGGACCTCGGTGCCCCTCCCAGAAGCCGGACTGTATATTTACACGGGCAAAGATAACATGTGGCCTTTCAAAATTCCTTGTTAAGATCTCTCTTTGCTCAGAAACGATGCCTGTCTCCTTTATGTTTCTGTTAGAGTCCTGGTCTCCCGAAGGAAGTGCACAAGCCAGTCCGCTGGGGCACCAAAAGAAAATTCCAGAAAATATTATTTAACTAGTCTTACACTTCGCACATATTTTTCTGTTTATAACGTGTATATTAGCAGCGTCATCTGCATATATAATTCATGACTAAATGGGCATATATGGGGGTGCTTACTCAAAACTCTTACTGTCTGGGTGCACGACCGAAAGTTTGGAGATGATCATACTAGAAAACGGGAAGAGGCCCTTTTCTAAGTGGGCTGAGGACAAGCGAGTCCAGCTGGGACGTCGCCATAGACCCACAGTGTCTGCTCTGCTCCTAGGAACAATAACGATCGGCAAACTTCTTGCCTCTGGGATAGCTACCGGTCGAGGCTCAGCTACAGGCAAACAGTACCAAAGATGTTGTCATCCCTCTTCCCCACCAATGCCGAATGGCATGAGTCAGTCTGGGGCCCCGACCATTTGTATAATCAAAGAATCCCACTTCTGAGCAGAGGACAAGAGCAGGGGAGACGTGGCCTGGCCCCACCTTTTGCAGGGAGTGAAGGGAACACAGGCCCTTTGACCAGCCTCTGACTCAGTAAGATAAAAGGATCAAAGCGTTGGCTGGGGCCCCAACAGGAGACTCATCCCTGATTCTGGCAGATCCTAAAGTGAGGGGAAAGCCATTCTAGGTCAGTGGAACAACAGGAGTAAATTCAGAGGCAAAACCCGGCAGAGCCTGTCCAGGCGACTAGAGAAAGAGGCAGGTAGCTGGGAAGGCAAGTTGGGGCAGGACCAGATGAGGAGTCCACACAATGCTCCTTAAGGATGATGGCGGGGGGGCGGGGGGGGGGCTATGGAAGGCTGGGGCAAAACAGGACTGAGACCGAGCTGATCTGAGGAGAAGCCATTTGTCAGCCTGTCCCAGCTGCAAGGAGGTCACAGGAGGCAGTATGACAGATGAGCGAAAGATACGGAAGTCGCTTCCAACTCCAAAAAAGATGTAACTGAAGTCATCTCATAGTGAAAAAAAAAAGAGAGAGAGAGAGAAGGCACAAAATGAACATCCCGGCTGTACCACCAAATGTCTAGTTTTGATGGACAACTCTCATGTTCAAGGTTTAGCTGAAAGTCACCTCTCTGTCCAGCCTTTGGCTTGCCTGCAAACCCCAGCCATTCCCGCTGGGTTCCCTCATCTCTGTTATCGCCATCACGCTGCCCTGGCATCGTGGTTTATTCCCAGCTCCTATTTGACTCACGCTGAGCTACTAGATGGCAGGGCATATGTCACCGTCACCCTTGTCCCCCTAGAGCTTAGCCTCATGGCTGACCCGAGGTTAACATTCATTTAATATATTACTCATTTAAATAAGCGAGTGACCAAGTTAGATCTAGGAAATAAAAGGGTTTGCACATCGGTGCACCTAGAGGAACTTTGTAAAGAAGGCCAAGCTGCAAAGACTGAACTTCCTGAGCTCTGAGCAATGCGTTGGCCTCTTTATCAACCCTCCACAGAGCTGGGAAGTGGTGCCGTCTCCCCCGAGGCGGGACTGGAGGGCTAGGTTGAGCAATGACCAAAGAGAACAACTTTAGTGAATCAACACGTTTGTGCAACTCGTCCCAGCAGAGAAGCACGGTGAGAACAAAGCTTTCACTTTTCTCTTTCCTAAGAAGGCTGTCAAGTCAAGAGGCCTCTCTGGGAAACACACAGACTCCGAGGCCACACAGGCCTCACTCCATCTGTAGAATTCAGCCCATCGAGATGGACCACTTCTCCAGCTTTGGAGATGGTTCCAGAAATAAAAGCAACTGCCATCTCTGGAGAAACAATAGGGTCTGATCTCTCCCAGATGATGTCCATGGTTGGCTTACCGTCTTCCCCGGAGGTGAAGACTCAATATTCACAATTAGGTGCTTTTGTTCAGAAGGCAGGTGCATAGCCTTATTTATTCATTTAATGAGAGGTAATTATGGGTCATCGCTTTGGGGGCGGGCCAAGGTCACGTGTTACACATGCACCTGCCTTCCCAAGCATAGGCTCCACTTTAAGGGAAAGGGAGACATTCGTATGTGTGCCTCGTGCCGTGCTAGGTAGTCTGTACACATTTTCCTGCGGACCCTGAGACCTAGAAAGGCAGTGGGATTAGTAATACCTGTGCGTGGGCACACGGCTCTCAAATATCTTGAACCCCCTTCTCTTGCTCGTGACTCCCATATTCACGTGTCCCTATTCCCATGAGCAGGTACAACTCCAAGGGGTATTCTGAGGAGGGAGCAATTACCTTTGGTTGGGGCCGGGGGGGGGGTCTGGAAATATGTATGAACAAGGTGAGCTCTGGGATGGGTCTTGCAGGGGCGGGGGGGGGGGGGGCGTCCCACACAGGTTGGGGAAGGGCAGTGGTGAAGTACATGGTGAAGAGGCGGGAGGCCTGTCTGAAGCGTAGAGGGAAATGTCAGGTTCTTACAGTGGAGGGGGCGTGGAGGCCTTGAATGGTGATGCTGCCGTGGGAGGGAGGGTAGAGAACAAACGGCGAGGAGCACTGAGTGCCAGGAAAAGGGATGAAGTTGGTCCTGTGGGAAGCAGGAATCTTCAGCAGGTGCTTGAGGAGGACACGGGGCTGGAACAGTGTGAGGGAAGCCGGGGGCCGGGGGAGGGGGGCGGGAAGCCCCTCTGCAAGGCCAACAGAATAGTGACAGTGAGCTCACCTCCATAGCCTGTCGAGCTGGACCTGGGTGGTGTCCCTCATCAGCTGGGGGCTGTAGGGCAAGTAAATTAAACCCTAGGAACCTTGGTCTCTTCTGGCAAAGTCTGGACATACAGACCACTCAGGAAGAATAAACAAGGGCCATAAACAAGATCCGAGTCTTTTTCCCACCAACCCCCCCATGTTAATTCCCTTTCTCTTCTTCCTGCTCCTTGAACGTCGCACACACTCTCTGCCCGGTGCTTCCCCCAACTGTCCTTCCTCCTGATCTTCATGTTGGTGTCATTCTGGGCTCATTTCAAAGTTCTCTTCCAAGGTGCGAGTTCCCCTTACTGTCCCCTTTCCCTTGGGTGATTTCTATGCCATCAACTGTTCACATCTCTAACTCAGCTCCTAGAGCAGTGCCTAACACACAGAAGGTGCTCGACAAATATTTGCTGAATGACTGACTGACTGAGTTGCTTATCCAGCTACAGAAGGGGCATAAACTTGGTTCTCAGAGAACTTCTAGTTTGCATGGGATCTTGAAGTTCATCTGGTTTCACCCTTTTAAATACGAGAATCCCTTCTACGGTTTCATGGCGTCCAGCACAACGCCTTCCATTGGGAATATGCTCGTGTAACTTCCCTACGAAGTGGGCCAGCCTACACTTGACCGTCTCCACTGAGAGGGAGCTTATGAGTTCCTGAGGTCTCCTTTCTCATCTTCTAGCCTTTCCAACACTAATGGGGAAAGAAGGGAACACAGTTTTGAGTGGAACCAGGAAACTGATCATGCTGGACGAAGCTGTCAACCGTGGGGCTTTCCCATCGCGCTCTGGCCACGGCCACGCGTTGCTCAGCCGGCTTAACTTTCTAGAACCTAGAGGTCCTCTGCAATCTGAAGGGCCTGCCAGCCCTCCCCAAGTGGGGAACGTTAACACCTGGCTCCGGACAATGTTAAGAGGGTAAAGCTAGTTGTTAACATGTAGAACGCTGCATTTCAGTGAGGCGGTGACTGCAGCCCCACACTTCACTGAGCAATCCTCAACCCATGAGGACATCTTGCTGATCTGCCTGGGGCCATTGGCCTGCGGCCTAATAGCTAATTAACTGGCAAACCCCTCCAGGAGTCAGGTGCTTTCTACACAGATGGACCTGAGTGTCTCTCTGAGCCCTAACGTGTGGCCTCCTGTCATACTGTCACTTGGCTGGGGCTGACCCTATACTTATACTTGAGGTCCTGGGTGGAGGCATCTCCTGCCCAGTGTTTTTATGTCTGCTTCTCGTGCTGACTCGGAACATCAGTGACCTTGAACACCAAACCAGGCTGCTGGGGTAGAATCCCATCTGGTCCTGCCACGCCTGGCTACCAGGTTCCCGCATGGAACCTGGAGCCCAGGCCTCTCCTGGCTCCCTCCCTGTCGGCATCTTTCTTTTGCCCCCACGGGGTTTTGACGGTGTGTCTGCTTCTTCCGCTAGCTCCTGAATTCCTTGAGTGCAGGGAGGGGTGGAGCCTCACTCACGCTGCGCCCGAGGCTCCCCTCCCTGTCTGTGGTCCCACTGCGGGTTTTACGCATAAGGACCTTGCAACGCAAGAAGTTGGCTGCACTCGGCAATTCCCCAAGTATCCGGTACGCACCCCGTGTGGTGCTGGGCCGGGAGAAACGGGGATGAGGGTGTTGGCGGTGAGCTCCCTGAAGGGACAGCCTTGCCGAACCTGCCACACGACATTGGTGCCTGTCTTGTAACCCCCCGCCCTGCCTGCTCCCTCTACCAAACCAGCCCCTCTGTACGGATGCGGCCCACGCATCGCGCACCTCTGCGGGGCGCCTCCGGGGACCCCGGACCGGGACACACGCCTGCTCTGCCTCTCAGGTCACCTGTATTATGGCGGAGAAGGAGGGCAGGTAGAAGCCACCCCACAGGGGGTCCTGTGGCATTCCACCGTTCCGCCACGCGTGGCAGGGATCGTGGGTGGCCGGCCGCAGGACTGGGTCTATGTGAACCGACCGCTGACCGCTGGGCAGCGCTTGTGATCCATGAGAGGACGGCACGCAGGTTGACTTCCTGAACGCTCCCAGTACCTCCGTGGGATAGCTGTGATCCGGTGGTGTCTGTTCCCTAGGGCACCGCCTGACGATGCCTGGCACATTTTGGCAGGGTCAGTGCTGCCAGCATCAGGTAAGTGGAGGCCAGGATGCTGCTCGACATCCTACAGTACCCAGGGAAGCCCCCTGCCCTCTGCTAACACACCCGGCAAAGAACAGGTCCGGCCGGAACGTCCGTAGTGCCAAGACGGAGAACCCTCTGGGAAGGTGGAAACAGGAGCCTCAAGTCGGGGTCGCTAGCCCAGATCACACATGGGTGCACGGCTGCCCTGGTTTCACCCCTGCTCTCGCTGACGCCAGCCCCGGGCTCTCCCTCCTCCACACCTGCTGCGTGAGCCACAGTTTGGCTTCCATGCAGCACAGTGGCAGTTTTAGGGACATGTTCTCAAACCGCCTTTGTTTCCTGGCAGTTACCGCAGGAGGGAAAGGGAGATAACAAACCACCAAAGCTGGGGGAAGTGAGGGGCACACCCTCCCTGCCCCTGTCACCCAGTTACCCACTGGGAACAGGCAGAGCCGATACTGTGACCCTGGCCACAATCCAGGGGCTCCAAATTCTGAGCCTCTCCTCCTGCAGGGGCTCCTCCCGTCCATGGTCTGTGTGCTTTCATGGAGACCCCTCTGTGGTCCGCTGTCTGTCTGTCGCCTGCCTCTGCCATCAGGCTTGGAGCTTCCCCGAACCCTCCGGAGTCTGTCCAAGCCAGTGGCTCCTCGTGCCGCTCATGGCCGGCCTTGCCCCGGGCTGGCTCTGTCTCCTCCTGTGGGTCTCAGCTAATGGCGGACCACGGACACTGACCACCTGTGGGAAGTGACGCGCCCCGGCCCCTCTGTCACACCGGCCGCCCCATTTTCTCGGCAGTCCCCACCACTGATGGTTGCTGTATTCGGGTCTTTGTCACATGGCTCCCCCAGAGAAGGTAAACTCCGCGAGGGTTCTGTCGGGTTTTGCACCTGCCTGAATTCCAGAGCCTGGAACAGGCCCGGTAAAATTTTATTGAATAAACGACTGCAGGAGGGAATGCACTCAGTGTCTCCTTCACATGCTTGGTAATTTTTTTTTAAGTTGCCACAAAGCTCATGCCTTCTGACAATTGGTCCAAGCCTCTTCTCCTCTGTGTGAAGCTGGTTGGGGGGGGGGGGCAATCTCCACTTTGGCATGTTTCTGTCTGCCTGTGCTTCCCGTTCTCAATCTTTCTCACCATTTCCTTTGTGCCTTCCTGGGGTTCCCTGTGGACAGTGGGTATTTTCACAAGTTGCCTAAGGAAGCAACTATCTAGCGCGGAGTTCCTTTTTCATTTAGAAACGGCCCTGATGTTCTGGAGAGCTCTGACAACTACACAGTGCGAGGTTTCTAAATGAGGGCTGGGTTGGGGCGGCTCATCACCAGCCCTGGACACTGGCCCCTGGCTCTGCTTGGGGACCAGCCGTGTGATTGTGGGAAAGTCACTGGACACTCAGCTCTGGAGTCTCTGTGAAGCGTGGTGGGGGGGTCGGCTGGGGCTCTCAGAGGGTCGCC
This sequence comes from Panthera pardus, assembly GCF_024362965.1. NCBI lineage: Eukaryota > Metazoa > Chordata > Mammalia > Carnivora > Felidae > Panthera > Panthera pardus. The sequence continues at coordinate 73,803,630 of NW_026527002.1, read as the reverse complement.
CCAATACAGTCATCTGGTGTTCCCAGCTCCAGTAGGGAAGTCCTGCCACTAAGTCCTTAGCCCCCATGTGACTGAGTTTTCCCACTTAAGACTCACATACTATGAATAGGGAGCTATATATCATCATCATCATCATCATCATCATCATCATCATCATTATTATTTGAATTTTAACCCATCAGAAAGTTGAAATAGGCACATATGCCCATCACCTGGATCCAGCAAACGTTAACATTTTTCCACGTTTGCTTTCAGCCTCTCTCGTTTTCTTCTTTCTTTATATTTATCTGCTTTTGTATTTTCTTTTTCTTTTTCTTTTAGCGAACCACTTGAAAGTTGCAGACATTATGACACTTGACCTCCAAAAGCAGCAGGGAGTATCTCCCGAGAACCAGCACGTTTTTCTCACATAACCACATCACTATCAAACGCAAGGAAATGAACACTGACACAATATTATCTACAATGCAGTGTCTATGTGAATACCCTCCCTCCCCCGCCACCTCCGTCCCAAGAATGTTCTTTCGAGGTCTTTTCCCTCGATCCAGGACCCAGCCAAGCATCACATACTGTGCTCAGTCACCATGTTTTCTTAGTCAATTTTAATCTAGAACGTGGTGGAGGGGGGCGCGGGGTGGGGGGGGGGGCGGCGCGGAGCGGATGGGGGGTGGGAAGCTAACTACATTGCATTGCCTTTCTCACTGCTTCTGGTCATGGCACAGCAAAGGGGCTGCGTGTCTTGCCCCGAAGGCTGATGGGTAGCTACTTTCTGGAGTAGGCATTGGTGGCTACTATTTCAAAAGTCTGCCAATTAAACAGAAGCTCTGGTCCAGGGCCCATTTGCAGGGACAGAAAAGAAGCAGCAATCACTGGGAAGCTGGGAAACCAGGAAAGGAGAAGCTGCAGGCCTGAGCCCCAGCCTCCTCGGACCCAGTGGGCTCCAGGGATGTGTGAGAACAGCCTCTCAGCCTCCTCTGCCTTTTAATTAGAGAAAAAGGTGCCAGCCTCGGAAAGCCTGAGCACAGCCCAGGCCCTAGAATCAAGCTGCATATGTTCCCAAGTGCTTTGTAATGATGGTGATGGTGATGTTGATGATGATGATGATAATAATAATAATAATAATAATAATAATGCCACTGTCTTCCCTATCCTTACAGAGAGAAGCCTGCTCAGAGAGGTTACTGAAAACAGGAACCTGACCTTCTGCAAGTCCCACGCCTTCCTCATTTCTAGCAGAGGAAGTGTGTGGCTGCTTTAGCAACCACTGTTCTTGATAGCTTGGACTTCTCTACACCCGCGGAGGCCTGGCCACCTGCTCGCTCTGCGGGAGCAGCGGCAGCTGATGGAGAGGCGGTGACGGTGCTCCTGGCAGTCGCTCCGTAGCTGCTCCCAGGGGAGACCATGCCCAGCTTCTGAAGGTATCTTAGGGGACAGGGCAGGGGCTGGGCGGGGAGAAACCTCAGACTCCTCAGACGCACAACTGGTGGGGCACTGACCTTCTGGAGACACAAGAGTGCTCTGCGGGAACACGGAGAGTGAGGCTGACACCTAACACAGTGCCCGGCACCTGGCAGCCGTTTGGTGGGCATGTGATATAGAATTACAGACGGCAAGAGGGGCTGGGGATCTTGGGCCGGGGACACTCCTGCCGGAGGGCATTTTCTGGCGAAGGGCCAGCAGCCCGGCACATAGCAGGCTTCTTACTAAGGGCAACTGATGTTTGCCATCAGTCTTCGAGCTGTATGACCTTGAACCTCTCCAGGCCTTCGTTTTCTCCGCTGTAAAGTGGGAATAATGGTACCCAATACAACAGGTATCGGGCATGTTAAATGAGCTAACATATGCAAAGTGCCCAGGCCAGTTTGAGACACAGAGTAGGTTTTCAATAAATGCAAACGACGTGGAGTCATGACATGCAAAGATGATGGGGCCCAGGTAGGCTGACTGCTCACCAAGGTGCTTCTAAGGGCTTGGGTGCGTGGATCTTTGGGAAGATGCCAATGATAACCAATAACAATCAGAGTAGGTGGCGTGTGTATGGGGACAGGGGGAAGATTAAGGAAAAACAATTATGTGAGGTATATAACATCTAAAAACACAGAATGTTAGAATTAGATTTTGGAGCACTAGAATTCCCTGAGGAAAGCGGCACATTCCGTATTCTTTTAGGCGCCAACACATCCAGAGAGCCTAATGCCAGATGACCTGGGCTTTGGCCTCAGATCGTACATCGGGACCATGCGTGTGGGGGCGAAGGAATGGTGTCCACCGTACTGAGTGGCCGGGGAGGGGCACTGCATGAAAAGCTATTTTCCTACGGTCCTCAGAACAATCCCGCAAGATTATGATTATGACTTGCTTTTGACAAATGAGACAAGGCTCAGAGAGGTTGAGTAATTCGTATAAGTCACACAGCTGGCAAGAGGCTGTAAGGGCTCCAAGGGCTGAGGTGGGGAAGAAGAGGGTCTCAGCTACAGCAGGTGTATGAAGGACCAAACTGTGTATTATGGCAGTATTCTTTGCTTTAAGAGTAACGCAGGTTATGGCGCTTTCAAACCTGGGCAGCTAAGCCCTCATCAAAGTGCTGGCAAAATCCCTTGCAAGTGACTTTCTCTAGTTAGGAGAATGCTATTCAAGCGTGCTTAAGGTGTTCTGGAAGTATAACGAGAGCAACATTAAAAACCTACTTAAAATAGACTAGAAATCTATTTAGACTTCTGTGCTTTAAACAGATCTAGCCTCAGGGCAGGAAAGGGTTCCATGGAAGACCGCTCACTGAATCAGCCATACCTGCGTCAACATTCCGGGTCAGCCGCCCATGAGCTGTGTGACTCCGAACCAGTCACTGTGCCTCTCTGAGTCTTATTTTCCGCCTCATAAAAAGAAGCCCTGCATGTTTGTAAGAAGTCTAAATTATAGGCCCTCTAAAGAAGATGCTAAGTACTAAGTAGGAGCAGCCGAGCAGGATGCTCCTTGATTTCTCTGAATGCTGATTTCTGCATCTTCCTCCAGGTGATTAACTGAAACAGACACGGGTAGGTTTAGAATTGCAGCAAACTGAAATCATTTCTCTAAAACAGAAAGGAAAAAAAACAAAAAAACACCAACTTCACCACTCTTGAGTTTTGAGAGCTGGCAGTGTATTTCCGAGGGGAGGGCGTCTTTTTTAAAGACTTAGGAAGCATCCACTGCGGTGAACCCTAATCAGTTTCCTGCATTAATAGATGCTGCTGGTTTTTTAAGTTTTCATTTGACATTCAGGAAGAACTTATTTCCCCCGGCTCCGAGAGAGGCTAAGAGCTGAAAATTCTCATTAAGGCTTTCCGGCAAGTCAGGCAAGACCAGCGGGCTGGGGGTGGGCCCTGGGTGTACCTCTAGCCATCCGTCCAGCCCTCCCTCCCCTTAATAAATATGCATCAAGGCCACACCATGTGACCGACTTCCTCCCCTCTCACCTCCCCAGGCGTCCGAAGAAGTACTGGGTCCAACCACTTCCTCCCATCTGAGAACCGCCAAGGGAGGGGGCTTATTTCATTATGGTAACTGAGCTACAGACAGAAACTTGTCAAACAGCTTTGCAAAGTCATACTTTTCCTCCCTGGCGCCCTCCAGGCAGCAGGGTCCATGGCTGGAGGGCTTGGGGTGCGGCAGGGGGGGAGGCGGAGAGACCCAGAGAGCCTTAGAAGAAAGTGGGAAAAGTACAGCCCCTCCCACCTGTACCTTGCCAGGCACTTTACAGACAATACTTTGGGTCACTCACCCAAATGGAGCAAGCACTTACTATGTGCCAGGCACCTGGTAGGTAAAGGTTTTTTTCATCGAGGAATATACTAGACGTGGGTCGTGCTCTCAGGAAGTTCACAGCCTGAGGCCGGGGTGCCTAACACACACTTAAAGAAACAAATAGGGAATGGTGTGTGTGCCGTGAAGGGAACAGAACCCAGGACAAAGAGTGCGGGTAGACCGGTGGTTCAGTTGAAGGCTCACGTTACCTGGGCGGTGGCCGTGCCTGTTCCCAATGTACGGACCTGCCAGCGTCCCCACTCCTCCCCCGGCCTCCAGCCAAGGCCTCCGAGTCTCGGGGACAATCGCTTAGGACTTAACACCCTCTGAATGCAAACTCCAAGCACCCAGAGCATCAGGACCCAATTCTTGGTGTCGGCTCTATCAACACACCTCTGGGTCCACCTACAGAATACCTATTACATACGTGCCTCCCGACCTCCTGACAAAAAAAGGATGCATTCAGCTTTATACGACCCTCCGTCCATTCCCTCATGCCTCCGAGCACACAGCTAAGAGCCCTGCTCGGGAGCCAGATGCCTGGATTCAAATCCTACCTCCCCCCCTTACAAACGGACCTCTGACAGGTTCTAGAAATGCTCAGGCTTCAGTTTCCCTAGTTCTACGAAGCACGGTGTGACGGTGATGCGTCCTACGTAGACCGGTCATGGGGGTCCGGTGGGTACGTGTAAAAGCCTTCCTCGGCACACGGGAGGCTCCGGATTTTCTCCGGTTGCCATACACTCAGCCCATGGGGAGACGGCACGGATCTGTGAGGAACACGGAACCCTCCCTCTGGTCTACCTGCTATTTACAGGGGAGCAAGCCGATACCCGAAGAAGGAAAGTGGTTCACCCCCCGTCTCCGAGAGGTTAGCGGGCCCGTTGTGGGTTCCAAAGCCATAACGTACGGGAAGCACACATGAGGAAAAACTAGGGAGGAGAAATGGGTTAATGCTCCCTCTGCCCGTGCTGGAGTCACCCCACCCGTCCAAACGAGTCTAACGCAAAGTCGCCAAGTTCCCCTCAGTACCTCAGGGCTCGGAGCAGAGGGGCAGAGGTGTGAGGGAAGGGCCCGACAGCCGGCTCTTCCAGGAGTAGCAGTGGCTTCGCAATGGTCGAAGCAAGGGGCCTTGAAGGACACAGGCAGGGGACATGCCGACTCCCAGACCTGTGTGCCTTCTCTGGTCTCCCGGCAATCCTAGCTCTTAGGGTGCTTGTTAGCTGATTTAAATGTGTATAGTGCTGGGACGAGGGTGGTGGAAGGAATCAGGGTTGGTAGTAAAAAGAATCAGGGTTTGGGGCGCCTGGGTGGCTCAGTCGGTTAAGCATCCGACTTCGGCTCAGGTCATGATCTCGCGGTCCGTGGGTTCGAGCCCCGCGTCGGGCTCTGTGCTGACATCTCGGATCCTGGAACCTGCTTCGGATTCTGTGTCTCCCTCTCTCTCTGCCCCTTCCCCCGCTCACATTCTGTCTCTCTCTCTCAAAAATAAGTAAACATTGGGAGAAAAAAAAAAAGAATCAGGGTTTGAAAGCTGGCCCGGCCACTGAATGAGCTGTGTGCCCCTGAGCACCTTACTCAACCTCTCTGAGACTCTGTTTCCTCATCTGTACGACGTATGGTGGGCTCTTTGGGGTATCAGATGAGTCACTGTACTTCAAACACTGGATTCAGACCCTCCATGTAGTGGGTGGTCATCATCGAGATCAGTGTCTCTTCTTTGAAAGCAACGGAGATGTCTTTGGGTAGCTGTTCCGGATACGGGTGATTGTTGGGAGAAAGTCGATTCCTTCCACCGGTGCCTGGAACCAGTGCATCCTGGCTTGTGAGGGCCCACTGTGCGCACCTCTTCCTAACTCCGCGTCTGGGGAGGTCACCTCGCAAGCCAGAAATCAGCCATGGTGGGAATATTTACACCCCAGAGGTGAGCAACCCTTACAGATTAGAATCGTCCTCCCTCTGCCCATCACTGATTGTTAAACATTTACTACCACACCACTAATATTCTCTCTCTCTCTCTCTCTCTCTCTCTCTCTCTTTCTCTCTCTCTCTCTCCTGGGCACACTGTCCCTCTACTCTCCACCTATTCTGTTCTGTTATATGGAGTAGCTTCTGTGTTCCAGCCACAGGTGAAATCAGATCTGGCCACTGTCTTTACAGCACTTAGGGTCATTGTTGAACAATCACACAAGTAACTGTTACAATTATAATCCACTTAAAGGGCAATGCAGGATTCCTGAGGAGGTTTTAAAAAAAACAAAACAAAAAAAAAGAGTAGCTCAGTGTTTCTCATCCCTAGAAGCACATGCAAATATCCTGGGGTTTCTGGAGAAAGACCAGTGCCCACGCCCCACTAGAGGAAACGTCTGAGAACCCCCGAGGGTAGGACCCCCGCATCTGTGTTGTGACGAGTGATCCACAGCGAGGGGCGAAGGCCCTGGAGCAGGTGGCTCAGCATATGCAAACGATGTCGTTAGCAAAATACCAATTTCCAGCTTGTTCGATAAGTTTATGAGCCACCCTGTTGATCGGTGTGTGTGAATAAAAAGCAAAACGAAGTCCTGCTGTGCAATGTGGTGTAGTAAGAGGGTCGCCAGCTTCACCTCCCTGGGCCCCCGTGTCCAGGCGACCTTTAGCATCTGTACACGAGTCTGCAGCCACCCCCCTTCTTTCTACGGAAACGTGCATTTCCCAAGTATCTGTATTTGGAAGGAAAAGAAAAAGCCTATCCATATTTACTGTTTCTCCGTTCTGCGTAATTGTGTACCTGCGTCATCTGATACCAAAATAATTATCTTTACGACAGACTTTTTTCAGTGTTTATGATGTCAGTGTTTATGATGTCAGCTAACGGGTTTTATATATTCATAACGGTCCCATATACTGGCGGCCTCTGTGTATAAAAAGCTGATGGAGAAAAGAAACAAATGGTGGGGAGACTTTCTTCTTTTTATTCGATGCAATGCTAAAGCCACGTGGGGATTGACTCTTTGCCTATCTCTCCATACCGGACCCCACATCACACGGACCACACTCCCTTGCCCGTGAAGCATTTTACTGTTGGCAGAGGCGAGCCACACAGACCCCAGGATGTGTGCCGCCCGTGATACCTCCTCTCTCGAATTCTTACTTGTGAAAACCCAGCAAGGCAGATGTGGCTGTTAGGTCCGTTGTTAAAATAAAAACGAGCAATGGAAAGAGGCTTAGTGATGTAATACGGGTGAGGCGGAAATCTGCTTCAGCACCAACTGGCCCCAAATCTGGCTTCTTCCCATGACATCCTAAAATGTTATCCTAGTCTTAGGGTGGAGCTGAGGCTCTCTGTTGGCCTGAGAATACATGAGATCCCTTTCTGGGCACACAAGTCCAGAAGGAGCCGGAACACAGGCTCAGGGACACGTGGGTCAGGCAGAATGGTGGACAGAGTGCTGGACAGGGAGTTCTGGTCCCTGTCCAAACTTCCTAGGTGACTTTGAGCAAGTTGCTTGACCTCTCTGAGCCTTTTCTTTGTGATATGAGGGCACTGAACTGCCACTTTTCAATTGGTGCTTTACGATATCCTGAGATTCGGTTGTCCCATCAAGAGACTGGAGGGGTAAGAGTGCTGAACCCTGAGTCCCCAACCAGCAGCTTGCTTTTATCTATTTTACATATTAAGCTTCTGGGGAAGCTCTTTTTTTTTAAGTTTATTTATTTTGAGACACACAGAGAGAGAGAGAGAGAGAGAGCAGGGAAGGGGCAGAGAGAGAATTCCAATCCACGCTGACAGCACAGAGCGTGACAAGGGGCTCTATCCCACAAACTGTGAAAACATGACCTGTGACAAAATCAAGAATCAGATGCCCAACCGACTGAGCCACCCAGGCGCCCCTGGGGAAACTCTTAAAATGGGATTCAACCAACAGGCTTGGAGTATCCTAGATGAGAGGATCCCGAGGTCTCCTCCAAGTGGCCTTTTAAAGGCTCTGGTTTTGAGTTAGGCAGGAGGAGGAAGAGGGAGCACTCGAGCACCTTTCTGAGCTGGCTGCCTGTCCTGGCCAGTGTCCCAGGAGCCAAGGCCATACCACAGCCCTCCTCCGCCATGCAAGAAAGGAGAACGAGGTGGGGTTGGGGGATAGGGAGGACAGGCTGTGGCTGCACCTGCCCTGAGAGGAGAGCAGGGAACAATGTGGGTCACAGCACAGATGCACCTGTCGAGTGAGGTCAGGATGTGGTGGGGGTGCCCCCGGAAATCCTGCGAGATCCTTGGCAGGGAAACCAACCAATGCTAAGCCCCTGTTCCAGCTCTCGTTCCTGGTGCACAGCATCAGACCACAGGCAGCACCAAGCAAGCCCCAAGTCAACCGGGCGGACGGTTGGACACAGTGGACGGACAATTGAGGCAACAGGGCCATGAGCCATTGTCTGTCCCAACGCTTTCCCCACGGTATTTGAGAACGCTGAGGCCAAGGAGGAGAAGAGACCCGCTCGAGCTTGCAGTGAGTTAGCTGGCCACCCAATACCACCAAGGGATCTAGCTTTGGTAAGTCTTTAGCTGTTTGATTTACCAAACGTATCTCTGCTTTAGATATGATCTGTAATTTGACCCTCAAAACAACCCTGCAGGGCATATATTTGTCTCCCAAAGTTATAGATTTAAAACTCAAGGCTCAGAGAAGTGCGGGAACTTGGCAAAGGACACACAGCCAGTAGGTTGGGAGCAGGAATCTGAACTCAGGGTTGCCTGCCTTGAAAACCCTTTCAGAGATTCCTTATTGTTTCCCAGCTCCGCTTCTGATTATAAAAGCAATCCACGTCCGTAGGGGAAACACCTGGAGTTTTTAGAAAGGTGTAAATAAGAAATCGATAACATTTACCTGAGAAAATCACCACCCAGAGAGAGCCCTTGGAAGCGTCTTGGAAATCATCTCCTTTAATATTTTTGTACACGTATTTGCAAATGTGTGTGAATTTTTTGCAACACCGGGCTAGTATAAGCACAGCTGGTTTTTCTTGTTTCTCGGTCCCCCCTCCCTTTAACAGCATTTAACAGTTCTCTAAAATAATACTGTGAAAGGGTGGAAAACACTCCACATGACTCACTCTGGCTCTTTTGACCACACAGGCCACCTAAGGGTGGTACTGAGACCTGAGCACACCTTAACTGCCTCTCTCTCCTGGATGATTCGCCCCTGCCCGATCCCCAGACACGGGCTCCCAAACATTGCCTCCTGACGTCCCAGAGACCCTTCTGGACCTCCCTGTCCCTTGTATTAAAGTTTCCCCCAGAAGTTTACGGTCCCAGAAGTTTACTCTGATGGCTTTCAAAAATCACTTTTCTGAGAACCAGAGGGCAGGAAAGCAAGACAGCGTTTCACGGAGGGTGAGAGCACAGCTTTTGGGATCTGGCGGACCTGGTTTGAAGCCCAGGCTTCCCTCTTACGAGTCGTATAGCCTTGGACAAGTGAATTTATCTCACTCTGGAGCAACCTGGGACATGGTGGCTAGAAAATGCGGAGCAAAATCTGATCTGCCACGGTGGCGGTGGTGGCTCTGGTTACCTCTGCTGTCGTCGGGGTCAGGGTACAGCGGATGGTGATGTTCCCCACCGGTGGCATCACGCTTCCACGCCTTAGAAGCTGGTCATGCGAGTGGGTTTACGCTGTCACGCTTTGTGGGGGGATTTTCCAAGGTCAAAGGGCAGGCTGCATCCCTAAGTAGATTTTTATACTAACTAAACCTTGTCGATAAGGTTTTCCAGCTGTTTCTGGTTTTATAACAGAGTCCGGCCCCAACTTCCTTTGGCTGGGGCTCCTCAACTCTCTGCCCCCAGCGCCCAAGGTGGGGGGCGGGGCGGGGAGGGGTTCAGGCTATGGTCCTTTCCAACAGTGAGGCCCGGGCAATGGAAGCGCAAAGTGGATAAAGTACAGAGAACTGTCCTGGGATGCCATCCGGGAATGGAAGGTTCTGAGAAGTCTGACTGCTGTATTTATAAGATAATGCAGAACGCACAATGAAAGGATCCCTGATCTGGTCCAACAGCAACCTAGCCAGAGAAGGGTAGCTGGCGAGTGCCTCCCACACGACTGAGGGCAACTCCCTGCAGCCGTGTGACCTCTCCGTGCCGTGTGTCCGCACTGCCCAGAGGTCCTTGGGGATCTTTCTTCCTCCCCGCGCAGCAAGGCAGCGGCACGGCCGCTGGGAAAGGCCGTCGGTGCCGAAGTCAGGAGAGGTAGGTGTGCGTCCTGCATCCGGGCCCTGCATGCGTCTAGCTCCCGGAGTGTGGACAGGTGAGCTCACCAGCTGACCTCCACCCCGAGAGGGTGGAAGAGGAAGTCTCCCCATGGCCCCCCAGCCCCCAGCCCCAGGGATGCTGGGAGATTAAATGCAGTGTGTCTGCTAACTGCCCACCAGAAGGCAGAGCACAGAACAGCCTTCCCTTGACCCTGAAGAATATAAAGACAGGGTGAGGATTCTGTAATGGAGCTTGATAAGAGAAGTGATGACGGTTCTTTTATTAATAGTTCTTAAAAAGTCACGGAGTCTTGACTCCTAGAATTAAAAGAGGCTAAGTGCGGGGCGCCTGGGTGGCTCAGTGGGTTAAGTGTCTGACTCTTGATTTTGGCTCAGGTCATGATCTCGAAGTTCATGGGACCGAGCTCCACCTTGGGCTCTGCCCTGATAGCTCAGAGCCTGCTTGGGATTCTCTCCCTCCTTTTCTCTCGGCCTCTTCCCTCCCCGCCCCCCCCCCCCCACACACACACTCTCTCTCTCTCTCCAAATAAATTTAAAAAAATAAACTTTAAAAAGGGGGGCTACGTGGTTTGTCTTTGGAGACCATCTTTTTCACTCATCTCGCTTTCCAGAGGAGTCAACTGAGGCCCAAGTTCTCACAAAGAAAACAGCTTTGCTCCAAAGACTAGGGGGAAGGTAAGAGGCAAATGCCAGCTCTGATCCCTGACATCCCAGAGAAAAGGGAGAAAGAAACCAAACGTTCAGAGCGAATTTTAATTAACTCATTTCTCTTTTGCCCTTTCTTTGTTGTTCCTGGAAGCAATTATGTGCCTCATACCCTCTCTCCCACCTCCAGCCCCTGCATAAAACTGTCACAGATTAAATCAGATTGCTCAGCCATTTCATTAGGGAGACTCTGGCTTTCGGTCTCTGGGGGCATTTTTACTCTGCTCAAATAAAAGCCTCTCTCAGATAAGTTAACTCCTTCCTAGAGACTACAGGAAGCCCACAAGAAGACCACTAAGGGCTGTTGAGACCTTCTGGGGTTTTCTGAACGGCGCGGGATATAGTGGGCTGGTGCACACGTGCACCTGCAAAGACGGAAGAGACCAGAGCTGGAGGAGCAGGGCGGAGGGAGTGTGTCAGACCTCTGGGACCTACCCGACCTTTCTCGTGTCACCACCCTGGGTATGTTTCTTTTCTTGGACGGACCTCAGTTTTCCCACCTGAGAAATGCGAGTTTCAAGTCTTTCTTTTTCCTGTCCTGGATCCCAAGAACCCCCTCCCCCCTGCCCCAAATTGCCAACGAATGCTTGAGAATTACAAAGTTGTCGGGAGGGAGTGAAGTCAGAGTTCACTTTGCTAGATGACAAGGTCTTTTCCCCACGACCCTTCTGGAATTGTGGTGTGAAGGAAGGAGACAGGGGGACATGGGGGCCGGGGGCTGCCGCCAGAAAGGGGTTCCAAGGGAGAAGGTGGGGCAGGGGGGAGGGCGCTGGGATGTCCAGTGGGCTGGAAATGGCACCCCAAGTGGGGTGGGGGAAGGGGAAAGGTACGACCCCTGGCGTTTAACTAGTGCTGGATGCCAAGTGTCCAGCTGTGGGGAACAGAACGCCACTGCTAGGGGGTCTGGTGACAGCACGCACTGCGACGTGGGGACACATGGGAGAGACAGGGGCGAGGCTAGCCTACACGGGTCAGAGTCGACCTCTCCCCAGCCCGTCCTGAGAGCCTTCTCCAGGCCTCGGCCATGACAGCCAGGGAAGCTGGGGGCCTGAGGTGGCTGATGGGCTCCAGGACAGCGCTCGGAGCAGGACAGAGGTGGCGGGGGCTCTGTGGGACGTCTTTGCACGGCACACGGGAGCGGGGTTTCGTGCAGGACAGGCCTCTCCTCCGAGCCGCAGGCTGCTTGCTTCGCTCCTTCCCTGGACATGTCTAAGGCGGGGCCTCAGAGGCGGCCCGAGTTCCCCGCCAGGTGGGTGGGATCCCAGGGGCCTGCCTTTCTCGGGGTGCTGACTCAGGGCCAGCACCGAGCTGCAGGGAACGAGGCTCCCAGCCGCTCCGCTGCCGTGGTTTTTCGAGCACTTTTGAGGAGCACGTTTTCTTGAGTGCCTTCACTAGGCTTTAGGAGCTGGGGACTTAGGCAACTGGTCCCTGCCTCCTGGAGCCAGGGGATGCTGTCCACACCTGCCTGGCTTGCGGGAAGGGCCCTGCCAGGGTCCAAGGCGTCCCTTTGGCTGTGTGGGAGTGGCAAGATAGAGGAAACGAGTGACTCACGCCCGGAGGGGCCTCATCCCTAAAAGAGGATCCGAAGATGGGCTTCGTACATTTGAATGTGTGACCCCTTCCCGCCACACTTTCCGTGGTGCGTTATGAGCTCATAGCTCTTGCCAGCTTGTAATGATCTCAGAAAGAGCACAATTATACTCTGAACTATTTGAGTTACGACCGATGGACTGTTCATGTAAATATTTAAAATACACTAACTTCCAAACAAAACTAATTTTGGCTTTCCTCATTTCCTAATACACTGCCCCACCTCACCACCTCCGCCTCTCTAAATTAGGGAGTGATGCGGACCTCCCTCAATCTCTGGAAAGCCTTGCTGCGAACGTAGATCTTTCTAGAATCTGAACTTGCAGTGCATCGAGGAAGGATTTCAGGCCAGGGTGGGGGGTTGGGTTGGCTGACATCTGGACCCTTTCACGCTACTCAGGCCTCGACCCCAAACTGCAGAAGAAGAAAGGGGTGGAGTCTAAGTTTCCAGCTGGGCTGGGTACCAGCTGGGGCAACCTGCCCCCATCGATTCTCCTGTTTATCCCCAAGAGACAAGAATGGTTCCTGTGCATGGGTGGGGCCTTGTTCTCTGTGCTTCAAAGAGCCCGGGAAAACACGTTTTCTGTAATCACCTCAGCTCCCTTCTAAAATGCTTGTACGAGGGCCCAGAATTTGAAGGTTTACCATGACGGACACCCAGAAAGTACCCCGCAGATGGCAATAACAAACACGGGTTTCATGCTAAGCCACGTTCTAAGTGCTCCTTGTGCTGTATCTGCTAACTTTGCAGCCACAACCGAATGTCGTTGTATCATTAGTCCCCGAAACAGGCAGGAAAGGGTCAAGGCCCAAGGTCACCAAGCTTGCACGCGCAGACCCAGAATGTGGGTCGCGTGCTACGTGACCTGAGACAAGATCCTTACCCTCTCAGGCACTCAGTTGCCTTCACTGCACAAAGGGGGTTACGGGTGCGGGGACTTTACGATAATCAGACGTCACGGCACATGTATGTGTCTCCTGTAGCGATGTGTGCACGAAGCCCGCCGCGATCGCACAGCATCGTTACCGACTTTCCCTTCTTCACTGGTTACAGCATGTTGAGAAACTTCACGTGGGAGAAAACTGAGGCAGAAAGCACCCTCTCCTCACCGTCTTTTGATTGTAAGGCCGGTGCCTCCCGAGTTTTGGGCGCCCCGAGCTCCGGGTGCATGGGGGGAGGGGAGGGTTGGGGGCGGGGTCAGGAGTGGGGGAAGCCGAGGCCCATCTGAAAGGTCCCTCGCTCTGCACAGACACCACTGGCTGCTTTCCGACAGCCAGGGTGCGGAGGAATGGAAACTTCTGCCACTAACAGCATTTGCTGGCAACTTCCCTCTCTGTGGTTTTCTCTGTCATTCCCTTGATAAAAGAAGCAGGGCTGAGCAAATGTAACCAACATTCACGAATCTCATCTTCGCGTGAACGCACCCGCCCCTCGAGAAGCGAGCTGCCGAAAAATGATGCACGATGTACTCTAAACTGGGTCATTCTTCACCCAGAGGGGTCGGCGCGTGGCTGACTTGCTGTGTGTGTCCCCCGTGCTGCAGGCGTCCCGCATCTTCGACAGCCCGGAGAGACAGAGCGATGGGAAACAGTATGAGATCCGCCCCGGCACCCCCCGAGAGGCCCGTGCCCAGCCCAGATGGTAAGTCTGGCTTCTTGGGTCTCGGGTGTGATGCTTCACTCTGTCGCTTGACAGCCGGGGCCAAGACGGAGCCACAGGGGTGCTGACGGTTGTTGAAACAGGGCACCGGGCACCTGGGCGCTCGATGCACCTGCCTCTCTTGCTTGGCTTGTAGCTGACATTTCAAAACTACGTGTTGAAAAAGATCGAGCGGTGGCGCCCGGGGTGACGGCTGGGTCCCTGGCATTGTGTGACGGACCTTCGAGAGCAGCCGGTTCCGCCTTTATTTGACAAGTGGGGAAACTGAGGCTCGTGAGGGCATGCAAGTAGCTAATCAGAGATTCAGATTTCCAACCCAGGCCGGTCTGATTCTGGAATGTGGGCTCTTGCCTACCACACCCTGCCAGCCCGTGATAGGATATGATCATGGGGTTAGTATTATCAGAGCTCTGCAAATGCTTTTGCAGAGCAACTCGATGAAGCTAGATACAGCTCGAGGAAATCTCCCTGGAAAGGAAGGAATCCTGTGTCCCCCCGGTAGGATCAGGGGGCCACCCGTTCTAGGGGGAGGGCACAATGTCACAGCTCAGACAGGGATGTCAGAAGGCAGGTTCCCATGGAGCTGCCAGGTCGAGGCGGACTCTTCAAGCGACAGAGCCCTTCGGAGATTGGTCAGAGAGCTACAAGGCAAGCACAAGGCAAAGGCTGGGAGTGAAACCCACGGGGCTCTGGGTGGGGCAGCGGTGGTGCACTGTGTGGGTCCTCTAGGGGCTTGGGAAGGGGGTGATGAGGAGGTCAGGGGATCCATCGGTGTCCCCAGGGTGAGTCCCCTTGGGACATTTCCATCTCCTATCTTACAGCACAGCGCTCAGGCTTAGTCTCCCTCTGCTAACGCCCCGGGTCCCCCGGGTCCCCCGGGTCCCCCACAACCCTGCACCAAGCAAAGATCACACGCACAGACGTCCACCGTCCTGCCTGCCGGGAGCAGACGGCGCCGGGTGCCCTGTCTCTCCTTCCACAACTTCTGTGGCCCCTTCAGACAGGGGATGTCTTTTCACGTCTTCCAAAATGGAGACACCCCAGTTATACATGGTCTCATGATCCCTCAGATGCTCCCGAGTGAGCGTCCAGAGACCCTGCTGCCCGGCCCTCCCCTGCAGTCAGATGCCGGGCAGCACTGGTGGTTGTCTGTTCCAGCCCGGTCACCCCCCTTCCTTAAACCTAAGAAAGAATGTTCTTCTGGACAAAGGAGATTTCCACGTGATGGGGCGGGGCAGCTGGTGTGCACCCTGGGCCCCTTTATCTCCTGTGCACAGCTATGAACTGGCTGCCGTTACACAAAGCGGCCGAGTCAGCTGCCACCAGGGGACAGCTTGGGCCCTTCTCCCACCTTCTCCAAACCACCTCAAGTCACAGCCTCCCCTCCGGCCACGGCTCCTTGTGGAAAGCGGACACTATAATTCCCAGGGCCCAGGCCGGCCCAGGGGCCATGCACCCACCCACCGAAGCCATTTTGTCACGCTAACCTCTCACACTGGGGCAGGGGGGGTGGCATGCTTGAGCAAACCCCGTGAAAACACGGGCCTCCGAGGGCTTGCTCATTTGCCCTTATTTTTTAAATGCAAATTCTCACGAAATAAGTTTCTCTTTTTTCCACTGTGTGGGTGGGAGGGCACCTCGCAAAAGGAGGTGGAGGGGTCTCCCCGGCCCTCCGCCCCCTGGTTAAGAGAATTCCCCAGGTGGGACCCCGTTCGTGATCCAGGCCTCCCACATCAAGGGTTAGCGGCTGGCTTTTCATCCCTCACCCCTGAAAAGTTTCCCTTGTGATCGGTCCTAACTTGATTTCCTCTTTTTTTTTTTTTTTTTCTTTTTTTTTTCTGACATCCACTTGAAGAAGGGAGAAGAAAGTGGTTGTAGTTCATGCTGTTATTTATTAGTTTCTAGTCAAATGATGCAAAGAGTTGGGGTTTTCATGGCACAGGGCATCTACTCAGCTAACACTCGTGCTTACTCATTTAGTGAGGCTCAAATGCCCAGGAAGTAGTGCGGGGAGCCGATGGCGTTAGGCCAACACACAAGCGGAGCTTCCCCTGTCGTTAGCCCGAGGGGAGGAGAATTAAAAACACCCAAAGCCCCAGGCCCTACACGGATCAGCAGGAGGCCTGTCTGTGAACTGCGAGGCAGACGAGTTTTGTGAGCTTTCAAGAGCTCTTTCGTCCCCAAGCCAGGACTGTGGATGCCTTGCAATGTGGCTTGGCCCATCCGTCTTCTCCTAACTAAGCCTTCCAGAACATTCCCGGTTACTCTAGTTCCCAGAGACTAATATCACAAAACCCATGGAAACGGGGCAGGTCTCAGAGACAAACGACCTTGCTGAGCTTCTGGCACTGCCCCCGGAAGCCGTATGACCTTGGGTAAGGCACTTAGCCTCCCAGAAGGCAGGGCTGAGCTCTCAAGTGGAGGTCAGAACCTCCCCTCCTCACAGCAATCACAGCACAAGGTAGCTACCCGCTAAATGTGGGGGGAGTCACTCTTTTTAACCCCACTTGGGGTTATCTGATTGCACTAGGCTATGTCTAAATGGGCACGCCCCCCCCAAAGGTTTTAAAGTGGTTGAACTGGGGGTTCCAGGACTTATTTCCGAATCATCCCAAAGAACTCACTTTCTCTACGATTCTCTCCACAGTTCAGATTCTTGCTCTGTGCCAGACACAGGCAGCACAGAATTGAGAAGGGCCTAGGGGACTCCCAGGTAGCGGGGAAGTAGCGTATCTCTACCTTAAAGAGAATTTTTAGACTTTTTCCCACACTCTACCTTTTTATTCTTTCCCCTCCTCACCTTGTATCACCCTGACCTGAAGCAAGAGGTAGTAATGTAAACCCAGACACCATTCAGACCCCTTTTCCAGGCAAGGATAGAAATCGCGCTAAGCAGTGCATTTACATAGCATCATGGGTGCTGCCCCATGGAAAGAGCTGACGGGAGGGGCCCTGGGGAGGAAGAGGCAGGGGGCAGGGAAGTCTCAGACCCAGCCTGGCACTTCTCAGTGAATGATTCTCAGACCACCTGCATCAGATCCCCTGCAAAGTTGTCCGAAGTGCAGATCGCTGGGCCCCGCCCCTGATGTGCTCGTCAGAATTCGACGATAGCGGGAAGGAACCACCCGAGGAACTTCTTACAAGCCGCCCCCCACTCCTCCCCCCACCCCCGGCTTAGGCTGAAAGCTTGCATCATGGGACCCAGCGTTTAGTCCTGCCCCCGACTCTTAACACACAATGAGAGATGAGAGGAGTCAGTCTGTCCCCTTAGTGTCTCTCTGGTCTCACTTCTAAATGGGGGACAACTGGAGTGACTCAGTGCCTGTGACACGCCAGACACGATTCCGATTGTTTGACACACGTCCACGCTTTCTCCCCACAACAGCTGCAGGAAGTGATCGCTATAATCACCTCCACTTTGCAGCTGGGGAAACCGAGGCACGGGAAGGTTCAATTACTTGTCGGGAGGCCACACAGCTGGGATCTGAAACAGGGGGTCTGAATCTAGAGTCCGTCCCTTCGCCCCCACATCATATGCCTACGGACAACGGAATTCCAAGAAGCTCACGTGTTCTGGGAGGCGATGGGCGCTCTCTAGGCTGAGGGAGGACGGCCACCAGATGAATTCACAGGCAGTCCAGTGCCCCGTAAGGGAACCTGCATCAGGTCTTCGACTAGATCAACCAGGGTCTTACTCATCCCACTTCTGGCCCATAAGATGGTTCTAGGTCCAACGTTTACACTGAATATACAGCTTCTGTACATGTCATGGATACCACACAAAATATACCTGGTCCGTCAAACCATGATTTCACGTTGCGTAAAATGGGACCAAAGATTTTTTAAAGCAAATGCACACAAAAACGCTGTTAATTGTGGTGCAGGTGGTGTTCAGGAGCATAAACAGAAGAACAGGTGGCCAAGAGCAGGGTCTGTACCCTCTGCTGCTAGGTTACTGGGTTTTGAGACCGGGCACTCAGCTCGCTATTGTGGGTTCCCAAGCGAGTGCCTTCGCCTCGCTGTGCCATCTGGGAGCCTCGGGATCTAATCAGTCCCCATCCGCCCCCTCTCATAGATGGGGAAGCCAAGGCTTTGGACAGGAAAGAACAGGTGGGCCGCTGTGTCTCATTTTCAGCCCATAATACGGGACCCACAGGTACACCCTGGGGTTCGTGGTAATCAACAGAACTTGGTAGACCTTCTATGGGACCAATGTGCCCAGCCCTGTCTGATTGGTTCATTGTGTGTGTGTGTGTGTGTGTGTGTGTGTGTGTGTGTGTGCGTGTCCCGGAAAAGATGCTAAAAGTAAGGCCTGCTTTGACTCCCCAGAGGCCATGGATTTGGGCATGATTCAAGGCACATACAAAACCAGAATCTGAAAGCACTGGGCTGTTTAGCTCTTTGCCAACCAACTGCACTCCGCGGCTGGTGCCAACTTGGAAGCCTCATTTAGAGCCAGCCTTTGTCCCAACCTGTCAAGGAGCAAGCGTTAACTGGGGACAGCCTGGTAATTACACGCCGAGGAGGGCTATGTGGCTTAGGGACATGACCAGGAGCCTGACAACCCTCATGCACTCCCCTGCACACGTTACTAAAACTCCCCTGGCATTTGTTTCTTCATTTTCCCTAGGGTTGTGTGGAGCATTGGAAGTAATGAAAGGCTGGTTTTGCTAGAACTATAAATGGAATCTTCGGAAAGGTTTTTAGCATTTAAAAAGATGGGTATTGAGGAGGGCACCTTTTGGGATGAGCACTGGGTGTTGTATGGAAACCAATTTGACAGTAAATTTCATATATTAAAAAAATAAAAAATAAATAAAAAAAAATAAAATAAAAAAAAAGAACCCATAAAAAAAAAAATAAAAAAATAAAAAGAAATGGTAATGATAGGATAAGGAATAATAATGCAAAAAAAAAAAAAAAAAAAAAAAAGCCTCTTCTCCTTTGGCCAAGCGGCTAGTAAGTTTGCCTGGTTCTCTCTCCTTTTTTGGATTCACTTCCCATTTTACACTTCGGTATAATTTCTTCAGTCTGACTCAATATCAGTATCAGTAAATATTTGGTCTTCCGCATTTCATCTTCTGTTCTCACCACATGGAGTTTGTTTTTGGAAGAATAGAATATTTTCAAATTTACACATCTTAGAGGCTTTTCAAACTTTAGGGCACTATTGGCCGAAATTGGTCTTGGATTATGTAATGATAATCCCACCCCATAAACACGGTATCAGCAGCTTCTCGTTGGGACAGGAGCGTCGTGAATCCAAACCCAATCACACGGGGTAGATTTCGATATTTCCCATTTTTATACATGAAGAAGTCAAGCTCAGATTGGTTAAAAATAAATCTTTCCCCCAAATCACAGAACAATTACGTGGTGGGGGTGGAAGTTAAGGCAGGTCTGACTGATTCCAAAGCCCGTTCTCTCTTCTGAAAGTCTCTCTGGGTTTCTCGTTTATGCACATCGCATATTTTTCACTCTGTTTCCTTATCTTAAAAATCCTATCCACGCCTCTCTTTGGTATCAATCACTTATCTGACTTCATTCCAGTGCTCAGCTCTCCTTCAAACCTGGGGCTCCAGGAGGACCTGACAGTATGTTTGAGCTTTCTGAGCAAATTTGACTTTCTTACTTTCCCAAGCTCAGGGAAGACGTCCATGGGGTCCTGGCACCGGACCTTGTTTAGAATGACTGCCTTCCTGGGGCACCTGGGTGGCTCAGACAGTTAAGCGTCCGACTCTTGATCTTGGCTCGGGTCACGATCTCACAGTTCGCGAGATCGAGCCCCATGCCAGGCTCCGCGCTGACAGCATGAAGCCTGCTTGGGATTCTCTCCCTCTCTCTCTGTTCCTCCCCTGCTTGCCCATTCTCTCTCTCTCTCTCTCAAAATAAATAAATAAACTTTACAAAGAACGCCTGCCCTTCCCGCGGAAGTGCAGACTGAACTTGTGTGGTTTTCCCGGTGCTGGTGAGACAGGTGACAGGGACGGACCTAAAATCCCTTGCAAAGGCCCACAGCAAGGCCATTACCTTTAAGCAAAGGCCCAGAGCAAGGTTTTCTCAGCCACGTTTAAGTGTTACAGCTATAAAAACATCATCGTTTCGGAAATTCCACAGGAAACTCAACGCTGTTGTTGTGCAATTGAAACTCTCCAGCCCCTGAAGCCTCTTTCCACTATTGAGCCAATGTTGTTACAATGGGATTGTGTTTCTGTTTCTGTTTTTAAAGTAAGGAAAGATGGTTGTTCTGTTTCACGGTCTTAGTCGAGAATCCAGACATCAAAGGCCCAGCCCCCGTGGAGACGTGTGGTCTACGTCAAGGTTCTGTGATTATCACGGAGAACAAATGCTGGGCCTTTCCTTCCAACACTTGTTTTGCACAAGGGGCTGGTTCTGTGATGACCGCCCACCCACCACGCGGCTGCCACAAAACAGGTTTCCTTCTCTTGGACCACTTTACGCAGCACAACGGCAGCCTTTAAGAGCCTAGTAGCACAGGGGCGTCTCCTCGCCTTCATCCCTCAAACCCACCCTGAGCATCCGAGACCGGGGCAGTGGGTGCTGGGCGGGGGGGGGGGTGGGGCTGCCAGAAGGCTCTTCCTGGAGTTCACACTCTGTCCCCCAGAGTCATGCAAACCCCAGAACACAACTTGGGCCTCAAAGGAAGAGCCTAGGGTCCTGGGTGGGGGGTGGGGGTCACAGCAGGAGCACCAGGCAAACCTCCTGGGGGTGGGAGGGATGACAAAGCGGAGACCAGGCGCTTTCCTGGCAGAGGGCGCAGCCTGGTCACAGCCTCTGAGGACGGGGCGTCCTGGCAAATTGAGAAGAAGGGGACGGCTCATCACACTGCTCCTAGAGGCAGTGGAGACACACGTTAAGTGGCCCCCCTTCATGTTCGGGGCCATCAGCCTAGATTTCCATCCTGAAGACATTTTCCAATGCCTCTTTTTCCAGACTGATGCAGGCCCAAGAGGGAAAGGGCGCACGGGCACTCAGAGTGGCAAGGTCGGCCTCGGAATCGGGGCGGCTTTCCTGGGAAGCTGAACAAATCCTCTGTGCTAGGTCCTTCCTCAAAGGCACAGAAGCTTCCTAGGGACCGTGCACGATCTTGTCTTCGCAATTTCTTTTCTGTTCCTTTTCTCAAGGAGGAGTTCCCAATTTGCATGAGTGTCATGGCCCACAAAATCTGGATGCACCCCTTATCAGATCTCAGGACTCCCGGCTTCAAGCCTGACAGAGGCACTACCTCCTGCTGTCGAGCCGGGGGCAGGCGACACAAAGGAAAGATCCCGTTTTCCTTCGGCAAAGCAGGATGTATGTGAGGGAGGTGTCCCCACAGGCTCAGGGTCGGCTATTCCCTGGCCGGGCACTGCTCCTTCTCAGGTCAGAGACCTGGCCTCTTTTTGGTGACTGTGGCCACCACGAATCACTTTTGGTTTCCATTTCGTGCCCCAAAATGCTTGCTTTTATCTGCTTTATTGCGTGTAGCTCAGCTTCCCCAAGCGAGCGGTACGTCTGAATGTGCCGTTCTACGCTGACAGCTGGCTTCTGAGTCATTGTTACTCATTCTACTATACCAAAGCTGTCTTTCGGCTTCGTCTGTCCTGGCACTTGTGAGCTGGAGAGTCCCAGATCTAGATCTCTAAGGGACAAAGTCTAGAGGTCCCAGCATGGGGGGGGGGGGGTGTCTGGATCCCAGAAAGTGGTCGATTTGGGTCACCCAGCCTGCCATGCCCGAGTGCCGGGATTTCTCCAGATTTTCCTGGGGTGATGAGGGCAGGTGAAGACCCCTCCCAGGATTATTTATGTATTCTCTAGAATGTGAGCCTGCCCACGGTTAGGTGCTCAGTAAACAATTGCAGAATGGAAGAATACGTGGTAAAACTTGCCCAGAATTTCGCGTTCAGATGCCCAGCCGGCAGATGGAGTGATAAGCCCAAAAGGTGAATTCACCCGTGTGTAAGGCACAATACTTCCCCCAAAATGTACCCTGATATTACCCCGCGTCTGATGCGCCTGGATTACGGCAAACCTGTTAAGGCTGGGAACCAGCCCCAAAGTGCCCCAAAGTGCATCCTCGCCTCTCCAGCCCACGGTAAGCAGCGCTCGCGTGAACCCCACAGCATGCCTTTCTTTTCAAACCTTCGCCAGAATTACTTTCAAGGGACAGAGGATGAAAGGTACTTACTTTTTCCTCCCACCCCCGCCCCAAAGTCCCTATTAAATAGATCCCCAACACGGTGCCTGGTATTCTACAAGGAGGAAGCGCTTTGTGGACCTTTCGAGTTAGAGTCTTGGGTCCCGGTGGGTCCTCGGAACTCATGTAGCCCAGCTGTGACATACCCCGCCCCCACATGTGACAGATGGGGACCTACAAGCCCCAGGAAGGGTAAAGATGCTTTTATAGCCCCTTATCATTCATGAGGTGCTGCTACATACTTTTGCCTAAGCTCGTGCGGACCCCGGATTGAGGTATTCGTAGCCCCACTTTAAAGATGGGGAATGGAGGCTCACAGGTGTTCGGGGACTTGTCCGAGATCACTTGGATCGGTAGACACGATGACTAAAGCCTGAAGCCGGATCTTGTGACTTCAGCCCCAGGACCTCTGGATCCCCTCCTTCTCAGAGGAGAACGGCAGGGCCAAGGCAGGCTTGTGAATGGGAGGAGGTCACCGACCTTGGGGTTCCTTCAAGCTCCCTGTGCCACCATCCCTGAAGGGAGGAGGGCCTGCTATAAACTGCTGTTCCAGGGCGCCTGGGCGGCTCAGTCGGGGAAGCGGACAACTTCAGCTCGGGTCATGATCTCACAGTCTGAGAGTTCAAGCCCCGCAAAGGGCTCGGTGCTGCCAGCTCAGAGCCTGGAGCCTGCTTCCGATTCTGTGTTTCCCTCTGTCTCTGCCCCTTCCCTGACTTGCTCTCTGGCTCTCTCTCTCTCTCAAAAATAATAAACATTAAAAAAAAATTTTTTTTAAACTGCGATTCCAAGGCAAATCATGATCTCCAGCTGAGAAGTCCCCGGGAGGGACTCATCTCGGTCCTCCCCTTCCTGGGGTTGCCTTTCGGTTCCCTGTGGAGAAGAACATCCCTTGCCTTTGTTTCCCCAGGACCGGACGGTGACTTCCTGGCCGTGCTGAGTGATTACCCATCCCCTGACATCAGCCCCCCCATATTCCGCCGAGGGGAGAAATTACGCGTGATTTCTGAGTGAGTTGGCTTACCAAATGTTTCACAATCCCTTAAAAACGGGGAGCACTGGGGCGCCTGGGTGGCTCGGTCAGTTAAGTGTCCGACCTTGGCTCTCACGGTTCGTGAGTTCGAGCCCCGTGTCAGGCTCTGTGCTGACAGCTCAGAGCCTGGAGCCTGCTTCCGATTCTGTGTCTCTCTCTCTCTCTGCCCCTCCCCACTTGCACTCTGTCCCTCTCTCTCTCTCTTTCTCTCAAAAATAAACATTAAAAAAATATTTTTTTTAAAAAGGGGGGGAGCGCTATCTGAATGGGGATCATTGGATCTTAGCTATAGTTGTCCAGTTCCACTTGGGCCCTGCTCCAATCATGAGGTGAAGAAATTGGCCCACACAGAAGATCTTAGCGCTTAATCCTTAATGCTGCCAGTGCTCTAAAACCTTCAATGGCTCCCCATTGCCTGGTGGATAAAATCCAAATTCCTTAACGTGGCTTTTGAGACCCTTTGTGATCCAACGTCTGTTTCTCACATTGGTCTCATCTCCCACCATGCAGCATTGGTATTATAGACTGGTGCAGTTCGGGCTCAGACAGGAGGACCCACGGGTCTAAGAAAATGTCTGATGATAAACAGAAAGTATTGTCTCCCATCCTGTTGCCTCTCCGTGACTCAAAATGGGCCACAGAACAAATAGGGGGCTCTAAAACCTTTTTATTTAGATTCTCATTGACACAGACAAACTAAACTATCTTGGTTCTATCTCAGGGTATAATTCTACATAGTAAAGTTATTTTTAAAAGCCTCCAATTCTGGCATATCACCTGTGGGTCCCCAAAAGATGGCTCAGTGCCAAAGCATGAGAAGCATTCCTGGTTGGCTTGGAATAAGGGACATACTTAAAAACTGTTATTTCCCTATGGAGAAATTGAGGTCAACACGATCAACAATGGGTCTTAAAAAAGAAACGGCCCCATGTGCCCCAGGTTCAATCTGGTTACCCCGCTCGTTCCTTTGCTTTGCAACTCACCTGTCCACCCTTTCCTATCTGTTCTTGTTCTTACAGTGAAGGGGGCTGGTGGAAAGCCATTTCCCTTAGCACTGGCCGAGAGAGTTATATTCCTGGAATATGTGTGGCCAGAGTTTACCATGGGTGAGTACATTTCTGAAATAGCATCAATAACGCCCAATATTTATGCTAGTGGTGTGTGAGGGCACACGGCAGAAAGGAAGTTTCAAGAGGCTCACTCTTACTCTGGCTCAGTCCACAAGGAAGGGTGTGACCTTGGCGAACCCCAGGCCCTATCTGAGACTCAGCTCTCCCATCAGTAAAGATGAAGGGAGCTGAACCTTTCAGCTCCAACGCTGTGTTCCTGACATGTAGCAATCAACATTCAGAGACTGTGATCAAAGGGACGCAGCTCTGAAAAGTCAGCCTGTCTGGGCAGCAATCCTACCCCTGTCACTTACTGGCTGTGTGACAGTGGGCAAGCTCCTCAACACTTTATGGCTCGGATTCCTTCCCTCACCTGTCAGATAGACATCGTAATACAGAACGACAGGGACAGTAATGCACAAGAAGACCAAAGTGCAGGGCTGTTAGGACAGTGAGGTCGGGTCGTACGTGGATCGCTCTTGGAAGGATGCCTGGCATTACAGTAAGTGCTCGGTACGTATTAGCTGTGTTCTTATCAAATCCCATCCAGAACACAGAGAACGCTTACGGCCCGAAATGCTTAACATACCCAACCTGGCAAATGGCGAAGTCAAGCAGAAAAGGAGAAACTCTAAACCATCAGGCATGGAAAGCCTGGGCTTTCCCCTGCGGTTGGGCAAGGAGGCCTTGCAGCACGACAGGTGGCTTTGGAGGCCAGCACTCCTGGGCTGGAGTGTGCCTGGCTCAGTGACTGACTTCCGGGGTAGGAGTCTCCCACGAGACCCACGGAAAAGTTACTTTGCCTCCTGGAGCCACAGTCACCTCCTTGTCAAGCTACCAAGGCCAGACCTTGGCATCCAGGAAGGAAGGAAGGAAGGAAGAAAGCATCATTTTTTTTTTTTTTGGAGGGAACCAGAAATAACCGCTTTCCATGCTCACCTGGTGAAGCAGAGATAACGGCTTGAATATTCTGAAGAACGTGCGACCCCATGCATTTAATCGCAGGATTATGGATTTTGAGGATAAGTACCAGATGCCATTTCTGAGCTTAGGATGACGGAGGGGGGCAGAAGTGGGGCAGTAGCTGCTTTGGCAGCCACGTTCTGAAAGAGTCAGTCACGTAAACTCCCCCACGTCAGCCGTGCGTCCACTGACCCATTGATTCATTTGGCAAACCTGGATCATCACCCGCACGCTGAAGATGTGTGCTGGCAGAGGCTCGGGTGCTGAAGAACCCAGCTGAGTAAGATGTGATCGCGGCCCTAGGAAGCTTCCAACTGGCAGAGGCAATAAATGTCTTGAACATACAGAACCGGGAGAGAGGCGCTACAGAATGGCTATGGAATGCGATGTCCCAGGAAACTGCCTTGCGATTCTAGCTTTACCACTTGCGGACGTCGGGTGACTTGGACCAACTACTTGCTCACTCTGACCCTCAGCGTCCTCATCAGTGAAGGGGAGACAAAGCTACCTGTCTTAGGGGGTTCAGAGGAGGATCAGATTTCACGCGCTTAACATGCCCATAATTAGTATCCATACGTGGCTATCGCCGTGGGTTTTAGTGCATTCGTTCTTGTGAGTGGACTTTCACCTAAGGATTTGGGAGGATGAATGTCTGTCAAGACACTAAAATAATTAACACACACCATGCATGGTGCAAAACTAAGGGGGCAGTTGAAACATCAGGCCGAATCAGGATCTTCACAGATCGTCCTCGGAGGCCAGGACATAAATAAACGGCATCCGATTATCAGGCTGTGGTCTTCTCCCAGCCACAGAGCTCCAGCAACCCGTCTGCGTGGTCTGGGGATGCCACAGGAGACGACATAGTGAATATGTCCCAGCAAGCGCTAATTCAGACCTGGGGATTAAATAAGCCAAGGTTCACTCCCTGAAATACGGAAACTGTTAAAAAGGATGTGTAACTGTTTCTCAGTTCGCCCCGGCCAAGTGCTAACAAAGCATTTTCTTCTTCCGTGCGTATTCAAGAGCACTGGCTCTTGAACATTCCGTTGGAAAGCCGGATCACCGTGCTACAACTGCTTTATTTTTTAGATTTTTACAATTTTTTACTGGTGAGCAAAAAAAAAAAAAAAAAAAAAAAAAAAAGCAAGAAACCCATGTCAATGCACAGGAGTGCGATGGCAACTTCGTTTAAAACATGTTGGACGAGGGAAGGCAGCAGGGAAATGTAATGAATGCCTGGCGAGGTGGGGGGGGGGGGGCTTGTGAAATTGGTGGGATTAGGCATCTTTCTTTCTTTCTTGTGCCCACTTATACACTCACAAATACAAACCAGGCACGATAATGAGGACACAAAGACAAAGCCAAAACAGGCAGGGTCCCTGCCCTCGTGGGGTGGTGAGGGAGGGGCAGGGTCATTACGGTACAAGGGACAGGTACCTTATCGTGTTTGGGAATGCTTGTATGTTATATGATACAGACCGGGCCCAGTCCAGCTGGCATTCGAGAACAGGATGAGAAAGACCCTCATTGTCTTGTGCCCTCATTGTCCAGTGTAATACCTGGTGTGCAGTAGGCACTCGGGAATTTT
This sequence comes from Panthera pardus, assembly GCF_024362965.1. Classification (NCBI taxonomy): domain Eukaryota; kingdom Metazoa; phylum Chordata; class Mammalia; order Carnivora; family Felidae; genus Panthera; species Panthera pardus. Next base: position 73,776,768 of record NW_026527002.1, on the reverse strand, counting down.
ATGTGAAAGATTAAAAGTACGAATGGGGGTGCCTGGGTGGCTCCGTCGGTTAAGCACCCGACTCCTGATTTCGGCTCAGGTCATGATCTCAGAGCTCGTGGGTTCGAGCCCCACGTCGGGTTCTGCGCTAACAGTGCAGAGACTGCTTGGGATTCTCTCTCCCTTTCTCTCTGACCCTCCCCCGCTTGTTCTGTCTCTCCTCAAAATAACTGAACATTAAAAAAAATAAAAGTATGAAGGAAGGAAGAAAGGAAAGAATGAACAAAGAGTCCATCGCCCTCCTCTTTTTAATCCCAACAGTTTTGTATGAACTTGACCTTGCTCTTAATTTTGGTACCACCTGCCTGTGTGGCGGGCGGCGGGAGGGGGCGTGCTCAGGACCCTCACGCCGTCTTTCTCCTCCCCAGATGGCTGTTTGAAGGGCTGGGCAGGGACAAGGCGGAGGAACTTCTGTTGCTGCCGGACACGAAGATGGGCTCCTTCATGATCCGAGAGAGTGAGACCAAAAAAGGTGAGGCACCTCCGACTCCTCTTGCCACGCGAGGGCTGAGAGGGGCACGTTTTGTTCCCGGCTGACTCGGGGCCCGGTTCATCTTCCCGCCTCTCAGGGCGCACGCAAGCCCGTCCGATGGGGCTGAGCTCCCTGCAGCCCACACAGCCCCTGGGGAGGCCAGCGTCAGCATCGGCGTCAGCGTTGGGAAGCCTAGAGGCAGGTGGCCGAGACCTGGCCCGGAGGGGCCACCTGCCAGACTCAGTCCCACTGGGAAATGTCCCCATCGCCTGGAAAGGAAAGCCAACAAGGGGGTAGGCAGCCCCGGGCCAGAGCGAGCAGGCTTCCACCTGGGCCTGGCCTGTGCTCTCAAGCTCTGGGCCTTGAGCGGGGCATTTACTTCTGCCACGGCAGCATTCTCCTCGGCGGTGCCACTCGAAAATAATCTTGCTACACAGGAGACCTTCCATACTGGTTCGCACTGTGCCCTCCGATGAGCTTAGAGAATCAGGACAGGCAGATGCTTACTCGCACACACTCGCTATGATCGTTACTGTTACAACCTCCTTACGGCCCACACGTTAAGAAATTCAGCAAGGGGCACCTGGGTGGCTCAGTCAGTTAAGCATCTGACTCTTGGTTTCGGCTCAGGTCACGATCTCATGAACCATGAGACATGGATCCATGACAGCATGAAGCCCGCCTGGGATTCACTCTCCCCCTCTCCCTCTCTCTCTCTCTCTCTCTCTCTCTCTCTCTCTCTCTGCCCCTCCCTCTCTCTCTCAACATAAAGAAATAAGCATTTAAAACAAAAGAAGTTCAGTGGAAACAAAATAGCGGCGCTCTTTGTCATGGTTCAGAGACGGGCTCTGAGCGCCAGTTTTGGCGGTAAGAATTCCTGAGAAGGCACCTGTCTCACTAACCCTTTCCTATAACGTGGGATTAACACTAGGAAGGTGCTTAGCACGGAGTCCGGGAGGTAGTAAGCACTTTAACTCACAGGAACAAAACACTTAACAGCTAGGGCTTCCCCATACTAAAAATAACACCTTTTTAAAAACAGAAGACAAGTTCACAGGTTCTTAGCCTGCTTCTTGTATAGTCACAATCAAAGAAGAGAACACGCGGTATCTGAGACTATTTCCCACGTACCTATGAAGGGCCAGGGCGGCTTGGTGCTGGGACCTTTCACTAAAATGAGCATCAGCCTGACTTTAGAGAAGCATGGACCATATACACATGATAAAAAAAAAAAAAAAAAATTCAAGAACAACTTTTGTCTCAAAACCTCGAGGGTGCTGGGGGAAAACAAGATCAAAAAGCAGAGACCAAACTTCCTGTGCATGTCCTGGCGGTCCCCGGAGGCAGGAGACCCAGACTCACATGGAACTTGTAAGCAGGCATGGCCAAGGGAGGGAAGAGTCCAGTTTGGGGTGCCAGGGTTGATCTAAAAATAAAGACTTTATCAGGCAGACCTTCAGCCGAGCCCGGGCTGGGGCTGGGGTGGGGGTGGGGGCTGGGTATGCAAAGTTCTGATCATTTTCCACCTGCCACCTTTGACCCGCTCACCATATTTCTAGTTCCTGTCTTCGTTACAGGAAGACACATGTTGGGCTTCAGAGGGCAGACCTGGGGCAAAGAGAGGAACGCCCATCCGAATGTTCGAGGAAGCCCGTTCAGGACAAGGGTCAGACCCCGGAGCTGCCGTCTCCAGGCCGCGTGCCTCGGGCCATAGCACTTAGGGGCTCTGAGCCTCATTTCTCCATCTATATAAAATATCGGGCGGCGACACATCCCAATCTTTCTAAAAACCAACAGAGAGTATTGTTTGGAAATAGCTTAGCCCCCAAGCAGCATGTACAGAGAGCAAAAACTCAGTAGATGCTAGTAACCTCCTTCTCTCACTGCATCATGAACATTTTCACTCCTGAGACCCAGAAGACGGAGCAGAAGGGACTCTCAAACATGACCTAGGCCCGAGTCTTTCCACTTGGGGAAATCAAGGCAAAGAGAGGTGAAGGCGCTCGCCCGAAGTTCTACTTCACGAACCCACACTTAAGGAAAAACAGCACGTTTTACATTATTTTTAAGACTACCCAGAAAAAGTCTTAACTGCCGCTTATTCCAAATTTCTGAGAAAGCCGAGCATAAGGCAGAACCAAGAGGGAGTAGGGACCGGGAAGTGGTATGACATTCTCGCCTTGATGGGAGAGGGAGGGAAACGCTGTGCGCCTGGGAAGGACTTGAGAACAGCTACGGATCCTGACCTGCAGGGCACAACCCAGCTCCGATCGTGTAATTTCCAGAAAAGGACGTGGGAGCACCCCGAATGCTAACCTCACAAAGACTAAGCAGGTGCCCCTGAAAACCTGTTTGCAGTGTGGCTGCTAAAGGAGCAGGCTCCTGTGGTCTCTGCACAGTGAGCTACGTCCCCAAAGGTGGGGTTCTGGCGTCTGCTCCTCCAAATCCGGGACTGCACGTCCGGGTACTCTTGCTGTATCACAAGGTTGAGAAAGTCTCTCCGCCACCGTGGTGGGGGGCTCTTCGGCGGATCGCCCTCAGCGGGGACACGTGGGACGTCTCTGACCTGTCCTCCCTTTCCGGCAGGTTTTTATTCCCTCTCGGTGAGACACAGGCAGGTGAAGCATTATCGCATCTTCCGCCTTCCGAACAACTGGTATTACATCTCCCCGAGGCTCACCTTCCAGTGCCTGGAGGACCTGGTGAATCACTATTCTGGTAAGAAACACCCCGTCGGGACGGATCAGGGAAGCCCCCCCTTTTGCTAACTGCCCTGCGGTGCCTGTGTCTAGGATGTGCACGGGTCACCGATACCTGCCAGGTGATTGACTTGGCTGTCACCCCGCTTTCTCAACGCCCTCTGTTCTTGTTAATGCAGACCGTCAATTTCACACTAAAACAGGCTGCCTGTGAATGCTGCGTAAGTGAGTAAAACGCAGCTAATCTCAACCCCACCTTCCTTCTACCTGCAGATGAAGAGAATTAGCCTGCCCCAATATTTGCAACCACAGACAGCTGGCACTTCCTGAAGTGGACCACATGTTTACGGGCCCCCGGGGCTTTGCTCCCTCTTTCTGTCTGGCCAAATCTTCCTCAGCCTTCAAACCAATAGGAAGCCACCTCCTTTGATATGTGTTTACAGGACTGCCCGCCTGCCTTTGGGGATTCCCTAGAACTGGGTCATTCTGCCTTGGGACCCAGCGAACGGTGTCCTAGTGTGGGTTTCCCAGAAAGCTCTTCAAAGCAGGGCTGAGCTTTGTTCATTCGGACATGCTTCCCGGGCCCAGGAGAGAGGTCCTAGTGTTCCATGCTGGCCAGGATGGGGAGCGTCCCCTCCACGATGGCAGAAGCAGGACAGGTTTTGATGGAGGTGACGGGTAAGAGTAGTCAGAAGAGTTCAGAGGTAGACTGTGAAAGGCCAGAATGCCAGGAGGTGACATTTTACACGGAAAAGGGAGAAATGGTAAAAAGTTCTCTCCAGAACCTCCGTGTTCACATCCCAGATCTTCTGGGCAGCCTGGGCTGGTTGCTCACCTCCGTACCTCATTTTCTTCTCCATGTAACGTCCCTACTCCTTGGGATGTTGTGACAAATCATCGGCGGGAGCACGGGGAAAGCACTGAGGAGAGGGACTGACCCATAAGCGGGCTGCCGCTCTGTTCTTCAGCCAGGACGTTTCCTCCTCCTCCTCCCCCCTTCCCCGGCCTATCGGAGGGAGGAAGAAAGAAGTTACCCTCACTCCATATGCATGTTCCCACATCTGGGTTCCGGACCTCACACCCCTGGGTATCTTTGCTAGCATTCTGTAGGCTGTGGGTCTTGAAGGGCATTTCAAGGTTAGAGGAGCCCACGAGGCCTGGGTTATCACACAAGACCAGTGAGAAGGGCAGGGCATGGAGAAGGGCAGGGCATGGAGAAGGGCAGGGCATGGAGAAGGGCGGGGCATGGAGGAGAAGGGTGGGGCATGGAGAAGAGCAGGGCACAGAGAAGGTGGGGCATGGAGAAGGTGGGGCATGGAGAAGGGTGGGGCATGGAAGAGAAGGTGGGGCATGGAGAAGGGCAGGGCATGAAGGAGAAGGCGGGGCATGGGGGAGAAGGCGGGGCATGGAGAAGGTGGGGCATGGAGAAGGGCGGGGCATGGAGGAGAAGGGCGGGGCATGGAGGAGAAGGGCGGGGCATGGAGAAGGTGGGGCATGGAGAAGGTGGGGCATGGAGAAGGTGGGGCATGTAGAAGGGTGGGGCATGGAAGAGAAGGTGGGGCATGGAGAAGGGCGGGGCATGGAGGAGAAGGCGGGGCATGTGGGACAAGGTGGGGCATGTGGGACAAGGTGGGGCATGGAGAAGGACAGGGCATGGAGGAGAAGGGCGGGGCATGGAGGAGAAGGGCGGGGCATGGAGAAGGTGGGGCATGGAGAAGGTGGGGCATGGAGAAGGGTGGGGCATGGAAGAGAAGGTGGGGCATGGAGAAGGGCGGGGCATGGAGGAGAAGGCCGGGCATGGGGGAGAAGGCGGGGCATGGAGGAGGGCGGGGCATGGAGGAGATGGGCGAGGCATGGAGAAGGCGGGGCATGGGGAAGGGCAGGGCATGGAGGAGAAGGCGGGGCATGGAGGAGAATGGCCTCTTGGGAGACACAGGCCCAAGCTGCAATCTGGGCACTGTGAGACCTTGGGCAGAGACTCCACCTCTCCCGGGCCATGGAAGGTGGATGGAAACAGTTCCCTTGCAGGTGGGTGCGATGACTGTTCATACAATGGGTGACCTGCAATAATGTAATGTGTCCATCACAGCCCGCAGTGGGGCAGATTCAAAATAACCGATACCAAATGTTAATTCTGTGATACCTGGAAACCTAGCAGCTTAGCTAAAAATGAAAGAGGAAGGGAGTCCTGGAGATGGTCAACTTTTACTGATTATGAGTAAAGGTTGGTTGTGGTATTTGGCTTTTAATAACAATCATCCGAGAGGTGGGGAGACCATAAGTTTTGCATAGACAAAAGCAAACACGGAAAGGAGGCTGCCCCAGCAACGATGTTACACCCTGGGAGACCCACGAGGCTTCCAGGGCGAGGGCGCTCAAGGTGCTTGCTCTGGTTACAGGAGCAATGCCTTCCAGAAATGTGCCCCTGCTCGCTGCATCGGTCCATGGTTCACACGCATCAGCCCACTGCTGCGAATGGCTGAAATACTTTCTGTGCCCCTGGGTGCCCCACGGTGGAAACAATGTGGCCAAGTTGACCTCCCACCAGAGTGTATCTAGAGACACAGAATGAGAAAAGATTGTGCCTCGAGGGGTCTGAACAGACACCGTTGTGTTCCACGATGTTTATATTTATTTACCTGGTGCTGTTTGTAAATGTGTTAACATGTTGAAGCCTCGGTTTCTTCATCTATAAAATGGGGACTGCACTGCCTCTTGGAAGATTGTTGTTAGGACCAAAAAGAAAACCAGGAGCGTGAGATGTCTGGCCCCAAAGGATCTGGTGCCTGGTGGTGACTGAGAGGCCAGATGGAGCAGGACACAAGTTCCCAAATATGGCCAGGGAAACGAAGGGCTGAAAAGGGGGACCCTTGAATGTAGTAGAGTCATTGGGAGCCCAAGGGTGGGAGAGGAGTGAGCATTCTGGAAACTTCTGCAGAGTGCAGAGAATAAGGTGTGTCCAGACCCCAGATGCACGTGGGACTTCTCTCTCCTCCACTGCAGAGGCAAGGAGTTGCCTTTGGAACAAGTGCCTGGTTCTGAGTCAACGAGGCAGGTTCCGACCGCATTCCTGTGACCTTGAGCAAGTGACTTGACCCCAGGGTTCACGGCTTCCTCCTTCTGGAAGTGGGTGTAAGGGTACTGACTGCTCAGAGCTGACGTGCTGCTGGCTGAAATGAAGCGCTCAGGCCAGCTCAGCGCCGGGCTCGGGCTGCGTGTGCTTGGGAGCCTCAGTGCTTTTTGTCTTGGCCCGGATTCCGGCTCGCCCTCAGGGTTAACCTCTCACACCCCCACCGGTGCCGTCTACTGGCACTGGGTGGCCCCAGCCTTTATTTCTGGCTCAGTCTCCCTCACCTCCTCATCCTCTGTGCATGCGTATCCAGGCTAGGGAAGAGAGATTTCTCTTCATTTTTTTTCCTTTTTCCGCTTTCCCTTGTTTGCCCTTATCTTTGTCTTCTTCCTCCTTTATTCCTGCGTCTTTTCTTTTTTTGTTCTGTTTTTACTTCCTCCCCTCCATTCCCCCCGTCCCCTCCCTCCTACTCTCTCCCCCTTCCTTCCTGTCTTCTTTCCACGTGTCTTTTATTTTCCTGACTTCCTGCGCACGGATGTGCTGCTTGGCCAGGAGGACGCGCCATTCTGCAGGCTTCGGGGACAGTCATCGGACACCACGCGGTTGATGGAGCCATGCCTGACCTGTTCTCACTTGTTAGCCTGTTCCTCTCAGTATACAGTCAAGGAAACTGAGGCTCGGAGAGGTTCAAGGGGATTCGCTAACAGGGCGAAGCTGAAATCCAAACCCCGGCTGAGTTGCTTTTGGATCCTAATCTTAATGCCCCACCTGCACCCAGCTAAGCCCAGTGCGTACTCAGTGCGTACTCAGGGCGTACTCAGGGCATCTTGGCATCTCTTACACACTCAACTGGGCGCGTGACTCTCCGCCCTGCCACGCCTCTTTCCTATGTTGGCCTCAGTTTCCCCATGTGAACAACTCGGGCACTGTACTGGATGGTCCCTCAGGGCCCGCGTCCCAGGCTGGCTGGGGCATCCCGGAGTCACTAACCAGGCGTCTGCCTCTCTCCTCAGAGGTGGCTGACGGTCTCTGCTGTGTGCTGACCACACCCTGCCTCACTCAGAGCACGGCCGCCCCGGCAGTGAGGGCCCCCGACTCGCCTGTCACCTTGCGCCAGAAGACCTTTGACTGGAAAAGGGTAGCCAGGTGGGGTGTCTGTGTGTGTGTGTGTGTGTGTGTGTGTGTGTGTGTCCCACATGAATGTATGAACCCCAGACCAGTGTGTGAGCCACACCGCTGAAAATAGGGCAAGCTAGAGCCGGCCCTGTGGAAAGCTGAGGGTGGGTGCTCTGAGCAGGTGCACACCCATAGAATCCCACCGCCCCCTGGGAGGCAGACCCAGCTTGTGGCCTCGCAGCGATCACCTTTTAAGGGATATCTGTCGTTGGGAATTGGTGAGCTATCTTAATCAAACACCGATCCAGACATTCCACTGGCAAATTCAAGGAAAGTCAGAGATCAGAACTGCCTGGGAGATGAACAAAACTGCTCTTCCTTGTAAATATCATAAAGAAATATTCATTCGAACTTGCAGTTGGGAGGTGTAGCCATCCAAGCAAATGGCGGTTCAGAGAGGTTACGTGATTTCTCCAAGACCGCACAGCCACGAATGTAAGAAGCAGAATTAGAACAATAAATTAGAGCAATGTTAACCAGCCCTTTTTCCTTCTTCTCTCATTTTCTTGTTCTCCGTCGTCCTATGTCCCTCCCTTTTTTCCCTTCCTCTGCCACCGTCCTTCCCACTCGCAGACTGCAAGATGACCCCGAGGGAGCCAGGAACTCGCTTGGCGTGGATGAGTCCCTTTTCAGCTACGGCCTTCGGGAAAGCATCGCTTCCTACCTGTCCCTGACCAGCGATGACAGCACGTCCTTTGACCGAAAGAAGAAAAGCATGTCCTTGATATACAGCGGCAGTAAGAGGAAGAGCTCGCTCTTCTCGCCACCATATTTCGAAGACTAGCCTCAGAACAGACACCGTGGCGTGTGCCCCAAATAACGGAGGTTTGAACCGTCACCTGGAATCTGGCAGAGAGGCCCGGGTCCCTGGTCCCTGGGGAACCGCACACCTTCCAGAAGCCACGAGAAGGCACCTGGAGACTTGAACTCACATCTTCTCTAGCCACATCACGACCAAGGGAGCCCCTCCCTGGCGTCTGATCAGTACTGAGACGTCGCGGAACGTCGCTGAATCAGGATGTGATCTGGCAACACTTCAGAAGAGCCTGCGCATTCGTGTGTGCTTATTGTGTTTGTGGGAAAGATAAAGACATTATCTTACAAGAAAGGGCACAAGACTGTCCTCGAACAAACTGTCCGAGGTGGTCACACTCTGAGCTCCTCAGAGATAACTTCTCAATGACGAAAGCCTGAGAAGGAGATGAGCTGAAAGCCGTGGCCTGGCCAGTCTAGGTTTGCAAGTTGGTCTCCTGCGTTCAACTTTTCTAACCCAACCATAACCGGACCGTTGGTGTGCAGCTCCCCTCTTTTTAAGGGAATTCGGTGACACTAAACACGTTAATCTTCCCTATTATCCCTGAAGCAGGAGATCCTGTTGGCCTCCTGGTGTCAGAGCCTCATGTACAGAAGTCAGACGGCCTCCCTGCTTCTGCAGAGGGCAGGTGGGAGAGAGGGAGGCCGCCTGCAGGGAAGTGTGAGGGTAGCCCTGGAACAGGGCAAACTCATGGTGTCCCCAGCCATGGTTCTGCAGCACAGGAAGGGCTTCTCCGACCCGCTGAGAATCTCACCAGTAATAACGCAATTATTCACTCATGATTGCCTGAAGAGGCACTGTGTTGGGTCCCACGTCAGAGAAAGGAAGGAAGGAAGGAAGGAAGGAAGGAAGGAAGGGAAGAAGGAAGGAAGGGAAGAAGGAAGGGAAGAAGGAAGGAAGGGAAGAAGGAAGGAAGGAAGGATCAGCAGAGGCACTCAGCGTAGACAGGGAAAAAAGTGTACAAACCAATATCGTGAAAGAGGGGTATAAAAAGGAAATCAGCTCATGGCTCGGGGGTGGGGAAACCGGATCAGGTAAGGGTGTCCCAAGAGCTCACGTCTCAGTTGGACTTCATAGAGTATGAGTTCAGCTGGATTGAGTAGGTGAGAATGATTGGCTTTTTCGGAGGAAAAAAAAAAAAAAAGGAAACTGATTAATTCTAAAGAATTAATTCCTCCAGTATTTTATTCTAAAAAGGGTCTGGCAGCCGCATGAATAAAACTGCTGAGCTCCAGGAAAGAAGGGAGTCAGAGTGGCTTTAGTGCTGTCATACTAATTTTAAGGGATGAGAGAGAAAGCGCAGTAAAGTTCTAGAAAAGGAGAAGTCTTTATCTCTAGGCTGCCCAGCCGGATCCTGTTAGGAAGGGGGCCGCAGAGACACCCGTGACTCATTCTCCCCTGTTGCAAAGGGGTCAGGGGGAGGAGGGGCGCCTGAGATACCCCTCGCTGACTGATACAAGAAATCTGTTCACCACACGCATTCCTTAGATCTGTGATCACTGTGCTAGTGATATGTGTATATGCATTTATGTGATTTTCTGTATCGTCAGACTCTCGTGTGTTTATACCAGAAGACATTTATGGTTTCCCCAACCATCCCTAAAGGCTGTTACAAAGGGACCAGCCGATGTATGGGAAGTGAATGTAACACTGGGATGCTGACTTCTAGCCCGAGGCAGGGGGACCTTGCAAACGCCAGATGTTTGGACGGTGTCTTAGGCGTCGTTTTCCGTTGTGACTAGTGTGCTGGGAACTTTAGGGGAGCACTCAGAGGTATTTCTAAGTGGCAAGCATTACACTTTGCTAAATCATGTATTTATTTCTGATTAAAATATACCTAATAAATATTTAACCCTTGGGATGTGGTGAGAGCTTCCTGGGCAAGGTGGATGGGTGGTTCCTTTGGAAGTTTCTTTGGATTTTGAATGTTCAAATAAACTCGCCATCAGAGAGAGAGGAAAGGAAGGGACATCAAGAGGAAACACGCTGGTTAGCAGCTCAGCTTTCTCTGGAAGTGCAGCCTTAAAAAAAAACCGGATTTTGTGAATTTTGAGGGTGTCTTATCAAACTCGAAGGTGGACACAGGGGGCCGGGGGAGAGAACAACTTCTTAGCGATTGTTATGAACATTCTGCCTTCACTACATTACTTCTGCGAATCACTTTCGAGGTTTCTGCTTTTTTGTTCTTCTAAGAATTTATTTCTACAAATTTTTTTTTTTTTTGAAACCTATTAAATACCAGATACTGCTCTGGGCAATTAGGCTGTAGCAGTGAGAACCAGTATGAGGGCTCTGATATCACAGAGAGTGAGATCATCAATAAACAAGAAACTTCCTAACCGTGAGGAATGCAGTGCAGAAAGCAGCACAGAGTGTGTGTAGGCGTGGGGTAGGGGGGAGGGGGGGAGGGGGGAAGGGATCGTTTACAAGGATGGTTAGGAAAGGCCATGCTCCCATTTGAGCCGAGGCCTGAAGGATGCACAGCAAACAGCCATGCAAATATCCAGGAGGAAAACCGGAGGCAGCAGAGATAGCAAGGTGCCCCTTGCAGGCAGGGGCAAGGCTACAAATGTGGAAGGAACCGGAAGAAGGTCCCGGGTGACTGCGCTGAGTGAGCTGGAGTGTGGGGAGGAGGGCTGCTAGGAGGGAGGCAGGTCCCGCAGAACCCCGGATGGGAGCATAGGGGTTTAGGGTCTATTCTAGAAGAAATGCAAAGCCGATGGAACCATCTAGTTAGGGGAGTGGTATCGTTTCACCCACGTGTTTTAAAGAGCATACTGGTCACTGTGAAGAGAGTAAATTTTTCAAATTCTGGTGGTGTGGGGTGTGCTCAACTGGTTAAGTGTCCAACTCTTGATTTCAGCTCAGGTCATGATCTCACGGTTCATGGGTTCATGGGTTCATGGGTTCATGGGTTCGTGGGTTTGAGCCCCGTGTCAAGCTCTGTGCTGGTGGTGCAGAGCCTGCTCGGGATTCTCTCTCTCTCTCTCTCTCTGCCCCTCCCCTACTCGCTCTCTCTCAACATAAATAAATAAACTTAAAATAAATAAATTCATATGTACTTAAAATTTTGGGGTTGTATTACCTACTTGACACATAGTGAAAACAAAAGAATGCAGAACTTGAAATAAAGGGATGGAAAATTTTTCGTACAGAAATGAACAAAGGGAAAGTGTTGAATTTTGAGGCAAAATGGAATTTAAGGCGAAAATAAATTGTCTAAGGGCAAAGAGAGACGTTACAAAAGGAATGATACATTAAGAAGATATCGTGACTGAACCTGTGTTAATCTAACGATACGGTTTCCAAATATATTAGGCAACTATTGTAGGGACACATAGATAAAGGAATCATTTTATGTGGAGGTTTAAACACACAACTCTCAGAAACTGAGCAATCAAGCAAAGATAAGTAGATCGGTAAATAGCAGGTTTCGATAACACTATACAACGTTCCTATCAACAAATGAGGAGCACATTAGGTCACAGAGGAAGTCCTAATAAATTTCAGAGTCGGCTTTCACTGACTCATGCTCCATGATAATAATGAAACAACATTAAAAATCGATTTGCAAAGGGATGGGTAAAAATCTTACAAATCTAAACAAGCATTTACAGGGGGGAAAAAAGAGGAGATATCCCCTTGGGTTAAGAACACAATACAAGAAATAATAAAAGACTGAGAAATACAGGGCATGTTCTTACTTCTCAAACTCCCCAGGGCTTAAGTGATACAATAGTAGGAGGGACATTTATTGCTTGAAATCCACTGATCAGAAAACAAAGAATGAACAGTAATGAGGTTGGATTTCCACCCGAGAAGCTAAAAGAACAACTGATTGTCGTGGAAACAAGAAGCAAGCAAAAGATGACAAAGGTAAACGTGGGTGAAACGAAAGTTCTAATGATATAGTCATCAACAAGATCCAGAGCAAAACCTTGTTTAAATGGTCAGATGAATGTGTCAAAGATGAACAGGAGCAAGAAAGATCATGTCAAAGAAGAAGAAAAGCCAGTCAGCCACAGGGCTGCACGTAGGGGGTCTCTGTGGGGGAAGGGAGGAGGGTCCCGCCCCTCCCACAGTCAGCCACGGCGGCCCCCATCCCTCTGCCCCTGCCTGGATGTCTGAGCTGCCCAGACATGGCCCTGCCAATGGGAACAAGGCCCCCAGATGGCAGAGAAACACCTAGAAGGAACACATGTCCCGAGAGATCGTGAGACACCTTGGTAAATACTACGATAAAGTAAAACAAAACAAAAGAAAACATATTTGTTATTTAAGGTCCTTAAGTGTTGAGTCTCTTCGCTAGAGCAGCTGAGCATTTTTGTTCAAAATTAACCTGCCTACATTTACAGATAATGAAATAATGTCATAGAAAATCCAGTGGAACCAACAGATCAAGCAATGGAAGTGGTAAGAAGGCTCAGCAAATTCAGAGCCAACTCTACTCCCCGATGCCAGGACTGACCACTGGGAAGTACAATAAAAAATACGACACCGTTCACAACACCAACCCAACGAGAATACAGGTAGGGACTTGCCCACCATGACTTCACAACGCTTCTGTGGACAGAAGTTCAAAACTCTACGAAAAGACGTAAGGAGACAAAAATCCTGTTGCAGTAATGGTGGCAACCTGATTCATGGATGCAAGATTTAACATTATAAAACCATAGACATTTTTTTAATTAACTGAAAAATTCCATGAAAATAGATTCCCATTCCCATCAAGACTATTGAAAGACAATCAATAAACTTATTCCAAAATATAGATGAGAGCACTGGAGCCCATGAATAGCTCAATTTTTTTTAATGTTTATTTATTTTTGACAGAGAGAGAGAGACAGAGCATGAGTGGGGGAAGGGCAGAGAGAGAGGGGGAGACAGAATCTAAAGCAGGCTCCAGGCTCCGAGCTGTCAGCACAGAGCCCGATGCGGGGCTCAAACCCACAAACTGTGAGATCATAACCTGAGCCAAAGTCGGACGCTTACCCAACTCAGCCACCCAGGCGCCCCTCAGTCCATTTTGATTAAGAGAAACGGAGGAGAACGAGCTTGAACGAGGAGGTTTGTGTGAAAACAGAAGAACGCGGCGGTTGGGCCCCTCCACCAGTTTAACAGAACTCGGCCTGCACTTTGGTACCCTCTTCTGCCCAGGGCTGTGCTGAGTGTTAAGGAAGTTCTAAGAGGAAAATTTCACGCTCCCAGTTAAGCACTCAGTCACAGCAGCATGGGAATAGATATATTAGAAGACTAACCAGCAGGTAAGACAAGGCAGTGTTCCTAAAAATTGCCAAATAGAAGTCTCTTCACCAAAGCGAGAGTCATTCTGCTTTAAGAGATGGAGAAAAGGCTTCGCGGCCCCGTTTCAGCCAAGCCTCGAAGAAGGAAGTGACTCGTTAGGTGGAGAAGCGGACATACTGGCCGCGAAGAGCTGACCACGAACAGCGATGGAAAGACGTGGAAGAAGGCATGGCATTTTCTAGGAATGTTGATTACCGGTGAGCCTGGAGTGCAGGGCTCAGGCAGGAACGCAGCAGAAAAGGAGACAGGAAAACATAGCTTGGGGCCAATCCCTGGGGCCTGGCACTCGCACTGAGGAATGCAGAATTGGGGCAGTGTTGTAGGAGGGCAGTGGAAATCTCTCCTGGACTCTATGAATCATACCACATAGGACATGACCTCCTCTGTCTTCTCTTAAAACTGCCCGGGGCATCACAGCTCATGTTTGCAACACGTCACCCGTCTCTCTTCTTCAACCTGGCGCCCTGGGCAGGTGAAGCATCCCCAGACGTGCTTTTTCTTGGCATTGCCCTAGCTTAGCAAGGCGAGGCGGAACCTGGATGTCTGGAGTTCGGGAACTCCAGAACATTCTGTACACCTACTGTGATGCCAACCGTCCAAGCCTTTGGGAGACAGAATTAATGATACCGATTTTATCCATAAAGAATGCAAGAGTGAAGCATTCTGATGCTAGGCCTGGGCTCTTTTCTCTTCCACCTTAAGACCCTGAAAGAGTCGCAAGTTTCTAGAGAAGCCGCTGCATAGTTGGGGGAAACACAGGACGAGATTTTAGGCGCCAGCCTCTAATGCAGCTCCTTCTCGGCTGTGTGTTCTTTAGCCAGTCACTAAACCTCTCTAAGCCTCAGACTTCTTACCTCTAGATTGCAAATAATACAAAGAACCCTGTGCCACGCAATGTGAACAATCTATGAAATAATATATGGGAGGTGCTCTGTGGCCCCAAATATGCTCAATAAAGTTATTAATTATCACAGGAGCCTGTCTCTCCATTTTAACAGCTCTGGCCTCAAGCTTTGCAGAAATACTTACGATTCTGTCCAAGAATATATCACCAACTCACATCCATTCCCCCAAACATCTGCTGGTAAAGAACAAGTTTAAGAGCCGCTAATATATTGAAGTATTTTCGTTCTCTCGATTCCAAATAATTTCACATGCATCTCAAAGACTGCTGGGAGCGGTTGTAAAAGCTGCTTCTAAATGACTGAAACAGATGGAGTTTATTTTTAAATGCACTGCCATTTGCTAAAACAGATTAGTCTTTGAAATCCCCCAAACACCTAAACTCTCCAGACTTTTCAAAAAGAAAACTCGGCCTCCTGGGCCTCCTGGAAGGTATTTCTGGCGTCTTCCAGGTCCCACCGAGTGTCTGGTTGCTGAGAAGCCTCGGAGGAAATCCCTTCAGGAGCAACTCAAAGTCAGGAAGTTCTGTTTCCAATACCAGGAATTGAGAGATGTTTGGGCTCAGACCTCCTGCCGCGAAGATGGAGGGAGAGACCGAGGAAAATCGGGAACAAAGGGACACGAGAAAGTGGTGGCGGGGAGGGAGGAGGCCTGGCCTGTAAGACCCTGGACACACGTGCCCATTCCTCTGCTCTTTCGCTTCCCGGATATTAACTCTGGAGCATCTACTGTAAGACAGCTGTGTTGGGTGCTTGGGGCCCTGTAAGAGCAGGGCACAGCTGTCCTCTGCTCTCCCAGAGTTTCCCGTCTTACGAGAGGGACGGATTTGGCAGTGGGAATAATTATCTCCTGGTGGGATATCGTGACACATGAAGTGCAGAGAAGTACAGGCAGCAGAGATCATACAAAGGGGGTCTGGTTCTGGGCTGAAAAGTCTGAAAGGATTCCCTGAAGGACAAACAGAGCGGGCAAAGAGGAAGATGGGAGAAAAGTGTGGCACGCAGAGGAAACGTCCTTAGGAAGCAAAACAGAGCATGGGCCCCTCAAGGAATGTTGGAAGGCTCCAGTGGCCGAAGGCGAGAGACCAAGTAGCAGGTGGTACAGCTTCCCCTCGGGGGCGGTGATGATGTTGACCCAGCAGCACTGAGGCCCAAACGATGTCACTCTTGTCCTCCTTCCTATCAAGGGTTTGGATCCCAGCAGGGCTGGGCAATGCTGCAGTGTGGTCATATGGCCTTAGATTTGCTAGCAGGTCCATGGCATTGGTCTTGGTGCCTTAGTTTGGCTACTTCATAATCTCAGCGTTGCTTTCTCTCCCCTCAGGACTGTCCCTCTTAAGTGCATCCTCCACTCAGCTCTAAGACAAGCCTTCCTAAAGGGAAGCGAGTTTCCCCCTCGCCGGAAAACCCTTTGATAGCACACCAGTGTTCATCGCCGCACTATTCACAGTAAGGCAGAAATAGCCCCAGTGTCTACCAACAGATGAATACGGGAACAAGATGCGGTATGCGCAAACAATGGAATATTATTCAACCTAGAGAGGAAGGAAATTCTGATATAAACTACAACACAGATGAACCTTTATGGAGGCATGATGCTAAGTGAAATAAGCCAGACACACACACACACACACACACACACACACACACACCAAATTTTGTACAGTTCCACTAATGTGAGCTACCTAAAACAGGCAAATTCATAGAGACAGAAGGCAAAATAGATGTTATCAGGGGTTGGGGAGCAGGGGGGATGGGGGTTATTGTTTAACATTTACAGAGTTTCTGTTTGAGACGATGGAAAGTTCTGGAAATGATTAATACGATGAGTGTACGACATTGCAATTGATTGTACTTGATGGCACTGAATTGTACAGTTAAAAATGGTTAAAATAGGAAACCAAGCCAAATAAGCAAACAAACACACCCCTTCCATGGCTCCCTTCGCTGAGGAGGAAACCCAAGGTGCTCACTGCAGTCCAGCTGCTCGCTGCCTCCCAGTCTCCATTACTGCCCTGTCCCCCACTGCAGCCCAGGGCTGGCAGACCTCCGTGAGGAGCCCAGCCGCCCCTTAGTGTCGGGACTCTGCCTGTGGTTCAATGCCTACACAGTGTTCACATTTTGCTCAGACATTCCTTCTCCCGGGAAGTGTCCGTGGACATCCCCCCCGTCCCTTGTGCTTGGATGGGGGCTTCTCTCTGAGCTGCCCTAAGACCCTCTTTTAAATATCTGCTTTTTAAGTGTCTGTCCCCCACCCCCCAGTAAACTGCAAGCTTCCTAAGAACTAGGACATGAATCATTTAGCACGGTATTTCCAGCACCTAGCATGGCACCTGCCACAGATTGGGTGCTTCATAAAATTAGAAGCTCATCAATGACAGAATAACCATCAGGGCTTATGCTGTGATCAACCAGGTTATTTCTTCCATAATAGTTACTGTTACGATCGATATCATTATATCACTATCATCGGTATGATTATATCACCATCATCATCATCACCATCACCACCATCATCATCATCACCATCACCACCATCATCATCATCACCATCATCACCATCACTATGACCATCATCATCATCATCACCATCGTCATCACCACCATCATCACCATCTACCAGGAACTTCATGAGACCACCCAGTAGACCCATGAGTACTGAGTTCTATTCTTTGCCTTCATTCAACAGTCAGTGACCCAGTTGGCCAAACCTTGGGAGCTCCATGCCTCACCCTGTGGCTGCTGACCCAGCTGTCCGCCACTCCTTGATCCACCATGGGGGCAAGCTCTGGGGTCTCCACCTCCCCTCACCCCTCAGGCAAAGGAAACAACGAGGTAGAAGGGATTAGATACAGGGAATGAATCACCCAATAGTGCTCCACAAAGAAATGCCACCGGAACGGAATCTCAGCAGGAGATTTGGAGCATGGGCGGTTGAAGAAACCAGACAGCATAAGGGAAGATTTTAAGTTCAAACCCGAGAAGGTCAGGGAAGCAACACTGGGGAGCAGATGAGAATTCTCTTGTTCCACTTCCCTCCTGTCGTGAGCAATACCGTCGGGTGTCGTGAGCATCATCCTGGCTAAACTGTGCCCTCCTCGTTAGCTTTCCTTTCACCAGAAAGCTTCTCCTCCTACAGTCTACCCCCTTAGGTTTGTCGATTGGCAAAAGAGGTCTTCAAGAGTTCAGATCATTAAACCCTACTGAGGCAATCTCCCAAAATAGAAACACTTTCCCATCTAGAATTTTCCTCAGTTTAGAATGATGGACAGTAGTCAGGGGAGTTCCTCGGCATCCTGGAATCACATGTACGTGGAAAGATGGCCAAGAGCAAGCATGGATAAAGGAAACCAAGCAACTGAAGTCAACCGGTCTTAAAAGGCAAGTGAGGACCCCTCGCCTCACCCGTGTCTAAAACAAGTCTGAAGGCAGAAGAAGGGACTCACCATCAGCACAGCCCTCCGGAAGAGTCTGGAGTCTGAGGCCCTGCTGGTTAGAAGGTGGATGCCGGCCACATCGGCTCCACCACGGTCTGCCGCCAGGGTCACGCGTCGAGGGTCCCCACCAAACACTGCGATGTGGGTCTGCACCCAGGTCAGAGCCGCCAGCTGGTCCAGCAGCCCCCAGTTGCCACTCACCTCTCCAGAACCTGCAGAAAGAGGAGAAAGCCTTTTACCCTTTGCGATTTTACAATCCGGATTTTAGTCACCCCCGGTGGTGTCTGAGCCAGGCACACGGCACCTCTGGGGGACCTGGCCTCCTGTCCGCACAGATCAGGATGGTGGGAGCAGCATGGGCTCCAGAACCGGGAGCTTCCAGCCTTTGCTGGGTAGGAGACCCTGACGTTGTCCCTCTGTTTCTCTGGCCCACAGCGTTCCCACCATAGGCGAGGGCACTTGCTAGGGCAGCCGTTTACATTAGAGTCAGGGCACTTTCAGAGTACCACCTGGCTTGGCACATCAGAGGGGATGCCCCACGTCTCGGCCCGCTGGGGTGGCTCTCCACACCTCTTCCTCCCTGACAAGGACCAGGCCTGGCTGAGGCTCTCCATCCAGTTCCTTCCTACTGCCTCTTCTCCCATGCCCTTCAGTATCATTCAGGATGGTTGATCTCTCTATTCTTTTTTCACAGAATTTAGTAAGCATTTATTTACTGAAGAGCTCAGCACTATTTTTCGAATGACATGATTCAAACACACACACGCGCACACACACACACACGTATAGTATAGCAAAAACACATTCTTCTCCTCAGCATTTGGCACATCACATGCCCATGCCCTCTGGCCATCCTCTGAACCCAGTGGATCCTCCTTGTCAGTCTACACAGCTGACCACTCTGAAATACCCGGCGTCTTCTAGCTTGAGCTGAGAGTCACCCACTTTGCTCGGGAAGACGCCAGCAGATTCCCATGCCCCCGACCACCACCCACCTGCTGATGACTCGGGAGCGTCAGGGGCACAGAGTGCCCTCCCAGTTCCGGCTGCTCAAGTCTCCAGGAGGCTACCTTGCTGAAGGCACTTCAAGTGCACTGAGTCCCAAAGGGAATCGATTCCAAATGCCCTGAGCATGCGGCCAGTAGCCTTTGCGGAATTTCTCACGTCCTCCTTCTAATGCGGCCCCACCCCCCTGGTCTGCTCCTGCACGGCCTTGGAGTCTTCCCTGACACCTGCTGTACTCCACCCTGACCCCTTCTCTTCCCCAGATGCTCTAGGCTCTCTCCCCACTGATCTCCTCTGCGCTTCTCACTGGCCTCAGGTATCCGTGCGTCTCTCCCTCTGATTCTCCGTGCCACATCCCGAGTGGTCTTCTAATTTTTTTTTAATTTTCATTTACTTATTCTGAGAGACAGAGCACACTTGGGAGGGACAGAGAGAGGCAGGGGGCGGGGGGGAAGAGAGAATTCCAAGCAGGCCGCACGCTGTCAGCGCAGAGCCCGATGCAGGTTGGAGAACCCACGAACTGCAAGATCACGACCTGAGCCGAAACCTGAGTCAGACACTTGACCAACTGAGCCACCCAGGCACCCCCTGGGTGATCTTTCAAATGCATAATTTTTCACACACACACACACACACACACACACACAGACACACTTCCCCATCCTATCAAAAATTTCCCATCTCATCCCATTAGGACATGATCTCAGTTCTCCCAGTGCATTCAAGACCCCATGGGACTGGGGTGTCTGTCCCCTGGGCCCCATCCCCCTTCATCTCCTCCCCGGGCCTGGCTTATCAATTGCTCAAACATGGGGTCACCCTCTTCCAGGCCGGTGCCTGGCACATGGGGTTTCCTCTGCCCAGAGCCCTTGCCTTCCCCCGGCCTTCCTCATCTTCCTCCTCCAGCCCAGCTATCCTTCAAGTGTTAGCAATGCCGTGAATCCAGAGGCAGCCCTCCAGTGAAGCAGGGTTCCCTAATCTGGATACTTGTCACCCTGGGTACTGCCTCCCTTGCTAGACCGTGTACCCCACTGAAATCAGGGGCACACAGCAGGTCCTCAGTAAACGTCAGGCGAATGAATGACCAGAGCTATGATCAACAGGGTCCAGTATCCAGCAGAAACTACCAGCGAGACTCCATAGTCCCAAACAGAAAACCAGAAGAATCGTGCACCCCGATTTGCCAACCTGGCGCTCACAAAGCTGCTGAGAACGCCTGCTCTGGGGACATAATAGCACAGATTACTCTTCCAGCTGGGAATAGTCTCAGCATTTCTTCAAATGCATTTTGTGTTCTGGGTTTGGTGAAGACATTAGCACAGTCCTCACCATGACTTTTCTGGATTACGCTTCCGTTCCACTTGTTAGGACAAATGCGTTTGTTTCTGAGGTCTTGGGCAGGGCAGGAGAGCCAATGGAGGAGGACCCAGTCCCGGACATCTGGGAAGTGATGCCTGCAGCCTGCGTTTCCAGTGACAATGTAGGAGGGTTGGGGGCGGCTGTCCCTGACTCTCCCTTCCCATATATCAGCTTCCCAAGGACAGTGCTGACATTGTGGGGTCTAGAAACCCCCAGGAAGTCAGAGGAGGAGGGGGCCTTCAAGGGCTGCTTTTCAGACAGTCTGAATTGGGCTTTGCCTGGTGCGAGGTGCTGTGACTGGTTCTGGGGCGGGGGGGGGGGGGGGGGCAAGACAGGCATGTTCCTGGCCCTCAGGTCACACAGGGTCAGCAGTGCACGCAGGGGCAGTGAGCCGGCTGGTCTCTGGCAGGCTGCACCAACCCCTTCCTTCCCTGAGGAGGAACCTTAAACTCCAGGGGAATGTTTGCTTTGGTGCAAGAAGCAAACGTAAGATAAAGTCGGGACTTAGATCCCGATGCATACTCAGAACTCTCTGTCCTAACGCTCAGTCCAACTCAACAAACACTTGTTGGAATGATGTGCGAGGCACTGTGTTATTTTCATTAAAAGAAAAAATCGAAGTGCTCCCTTTAAGGAACTTTCTGTGCTCGAAAGCCCTCCTGACTCCCTCGTTCCTACTGCGTCAAGTCTAAACATCTTCCTGGCTTGTGACATCCTCTAAGAATGGCCTTGGCCCGTCCAAGCCATCTGGGCTCCCTTCACTCTCCTACACTGACCCTGGCCCAGCCATCAAGGCCAAGTTCATCCCCCTGCAGTCTGGCTGGCTGTGGCCGACCGGGGGCCCTCCTGGTTCCATCCTGCCCACACATGACCTGTGCGGTGCCCCCATGACACTGGAGAGGGGCTCCCCCCTGGCCACACATAGAGTCCAGTAGGGAGACAGAGGTGGGCAGATGTCCACCCCTGTGCACCTGCCCCCGCTGCCCTGACCTGTTTTTCCACCTCCAGTGTCCTGCCCCTGTGAACCACAGAACCAGCCCAGCAAGCATCTAACTGTTCCCTCGATCCCTAACTGGTTCTCACTTGCTTGTTGGATTTCTTCCAGTACCCCCCCGCCCCGAAGCTCTCGGGGCTCACAGCGGGCCCTCACCCAGTCTTGTTGATGGCCGTCAGTAAGAGGCGGCAGGTGAGGGGGCCAAGCGCTCAGGTGATAGAGCCAGCCCAGCTGTGGGCAGAGGGCCCTGGACAAGCTACTGATGTGACTTGATCTTCCCTGTCTGTGAGGTGGAAATAATAACCACACTCATCTCTTTAGGTTGTTAGGATGCTTGAATTAGTTCAGGACTGGAAAGGCAACGGAACAGCGCCTGGCAGAAAGCACTGTAGAATTTGTTTGGCTTTGCTTGAATAAACCAGATTCAGGCGCCAGCATTGTCTCAGGTCTTTGCAGACCTTGGCCTTGGCTTGGCTTTTGCAGCAGAAATGGCCCTTGTGGAGGGGCGGCCGCCGAGACAGGACTCTGTGCTCGTTCTTTTGGTTGGAGGGTGGCAGTGCCTCTCGGGAGGCGTCCGTGTGCCCCAGGGATGACGAGGTGACGGTAATGGTCCTGGGCGTGGCCTTCTGTCTGACCCCCTGGCCAAAGCACACCTCCTCTGTCCCCACACCCTGCAGAGGGCCCGCGGGCCGCCCTGCCCACTCCTCCTCTGAGCCTGCACACCACCTGCCCCATTGCCCTCGCCGCACTGCTTTGCCAGAGAGAGGACAATCGCTGTGGCCTGTGCCCCCGAGGGTCGGTCCCCGCCCGCAAGATCCAGGCTGGGGAAACACCCCGCCCCCGGCCCGGCACCAACCACCTCAGTTCCCTTTGGACTGCTCAGCTCACCAGGAACCAGGGCCCCCTTGGAGTGCTGATGGGTTTTTTTTTTTTTTTCCTTTTCTTGCTGAGAACGTGAGTTTGTCTAGTCAGCCGCAGGATGGGCGTGAGCTTCTGCTTCCATTCTTCCTCCGTCCCCTTTCAAAAGTGCCTCTGGGGCGCCTGGGGGCTCAGTTGGTCAAGCGTCTGACTCTTGACTTCCGGCTCGGGTCACGATCTCGCGGTTCGTGAGTTCGAGCCCCGTGTCGGGCTCTGTGCTGACAGCTCAGAGCCTGCTTGGGACTCTCTCTCTCCCTCTGCCCCACCCCCCTGTCTCTCAAAATAAATAGAAATAAACTTAAAAATAAAATAAAATATGAAAAGTGCCTCTGGCGTCGAGGGCTCTCGGAAGACCGTTTTCACTCTGGGCTACCACAAAAGATGCTGTGTATGCTGATCACAGGAGATAATGTGCATAGACTCAGTAAGTGCCAGGGGCCATTGCAACTGCTGTGGTCCAGGGGCAGCTCTGTGCCAGCTACTGGCCAGATGCAGAGCCGAGTCATGACCATAACACAGCCCTGCCTTGAAGAAGCTCCATCCAGGGAAAGAAACGGGGCATTGACCCTTGCGAGCCCCTGCTGGGTGCCAGGCGTCTGCCCTCCACCCACTCTACCCTATCATCTGCCCATATGTCCTAGCGTCGTTTGAGAGATGGGCAGCCTGTGAGTGGAGGCAGAGGGAGGGAACTGCCCAGAGCCCCTGGGTCCCACAGAGCTGCTCTCAGACCCCGTTCTGCTCAGACACAAAGTCTGAGCCGTGTAGGACACTGGGCTCAGGCTCGACTCAAACTAGCCTGTCTCCAAGTTCCAGACTTGGGTGCTGAACTGCAGTTTCCAACTATTTAAAATGGAAAAGGGGAGGGGCGCCTGGGTGGCTCAGTCGGGTAAGTGTCTGCCCTCGGCTCAGGTCACAGTCTCACAGTCTGTGAGTTTGAGCCCCGCGTTGGGCTCTGTGCTGACGGCTCAGAGCCTGGAGCCTGCTTCAGAGTCTGTGTCTCCCTCTCTCTGCCCCTCCCCTGCTCACTGTCTCTTTTTCAAAATTAAATAAACATTAACACTTTTTTTAAAAGTCAAAAAAATAACATGGAAAAGAGGAAAGACGAACAGGTGAAGCACAGGGAGGCCTTAGGGGCAGTGAAACTATTCTGTAAGACACACAATGCTGGACACGTGTCATTATACGTTTATCAAAACCGTAGAATGTACAATACAAAGAGCGACCCCTCCTGTAAACTGTGGGCTTTAGTCAATCATAAACTACCAGTGTCTCCTCATCAGTGGTAATAAGCGTGCCACACCCACACGCAAGGTTAACAATAGGGGAAACTGAGGCAGGGGGAGAAGGAGTATATGGGAACGGTCTACACTTTCTGCTCAATTATTCTGTAAACTTAAAACCACTCTTAATGGTAAAATCTATTATACCTCTTTTATTTTTTTTAAATGTTTATTGATTTTTGAACGAGCAAGAGAGAGAGAGAGAGGGAGAGAGAGAGCACAAGTAGGGGAGGTGCACAGAGAGAGGGGGACAGAGGATCCGAAGCGGGCTCTGCACTGACAGTCACAAGACTAATGCGGGGCTCGAACTCATGAACAGTGAGATCACAACCTGAGCCGACGTCGGACGCCTAACTGACTGAGCCACCCAGGCGCCTGTCTATCATACATTTATTCAATGGTAAAGGGGATGGTGTGTTGGTGTCACAAACTCACTGGGGGGTTCGTGGAATCGCACACCAGTCCCTCCCCCTTCCTGAGCATCCCCTGGGGCTGCGGGCACCTGCGTCCTCTGCAGAGCTTTATCAGGGGACACACTGCGGCGGGTGGGCGGGCTGACTGTGGTCAGAGAGGCTGTTGTTTGCATCCTAGCGCCTCTGTGTCTCAGTGTCTCTCCGGATGCATCGCTCCCCTCTCCTGGCGGAACTGCAGGGCGGCTCAATGGAAGAGAGGCAAAAGCCCGGGAATGTGGGGGGAGCTGGGGAGTTTGGTCAATAAAGCAAAGAAGAACCATCTGTGGCTAAAAGGATGTAAAAGACCAATCTTACTCTGTACACGGAAGAACAGGGAACCCAAAGGGCACTTGTAAACATCCGTGGGAGCAAGCCACGATAGATTTCTCCTTGCTGTTTGAGCAACAGGATGCAGAGCCCGGAACGCACTCCTAACTGTGGGGCATGGCGTTCCTCGACCTCTCTGAGCCTCATGGTTCATCTGTGCAACGGCCCTTTGGTACTGGCCTCACAGAGCTGCCTTAAGAATGAAATGAGGTAATCCAGGAGAGATGTCTGGTGGAGACCGGCACTCTCAACTGTAACTTTCCTTCTCCCTCGCAGTTTTGCTTTAAGCACAATGAACAGGCAGCATTCCAGATCAGGAAGGAGAAGGGTTGGGCGTTCTGGAAACTTCCTTTGCCTCCCCCGACACTGTCTCCACCGGCAGCAGAAATGAGTCTGCCTTCCCAGAAGCACACAAATCCTCAGTAAGATTACACTTCACGAAACCGTCACCCCCCACCCCTCAGGCACAGGGGACGTATGGAAATTTACTCTCCCCTGTCTGGTAAGGCTCTGTGCCAAGGAGCCGGCCCTGTCTGTGGAAAGCTCCACCCGACCACGTTGAACAGGATGAGTTCTGAATTTCACCCGCCTCTTCAGAGCCGGGAGCTACTGACTTAGCAAATCATCGTCAGTCTCGTGTTTGACAAGAGGAAAGAAAATCCAGGCAAAGTTTTCAGCGCTCTAGCAGTCGACCCCGTTCCCTCCGAAGGGAAATCTGAAATCTGTTTGTCATCCGTGTTTCCCTCGTTGGCATCTGGTGGTATTTCGCCTTGACTTGGTGCCCATTTCGGGTTTGCCGTGCAGGCCTAGAAGCTTCTCACGGCGCTTGAGGCTTTATGCCATGTGGTCTAGCCAGCCCTCGTTCCCCGGCACTGCTGAGTTCCCGCCCATGCTGGATACCTACCCACTCACCCACATCCTAGGTGAGTCCATCAGTCTCACCATGCTACCTTCTACCTGCCCATCCTTACTTAGCAGGTCAGGCATTCGGGTCTTAAGTGAGATCCTTAGAGAACAGAGATGAAGTTCAGTGCCTACCCGGAGGACCCACTACCGTATCTGAAGCCCTTTCACATGTACCACCTCCCTGGAGCCTTACGTAACTTTGGAAGTTGGGTAAAAGCGTTCCCATTTTATAGAGGAGAAAGCTGAGACTCAGAAGCGAAGGGTTTTATGAACGAGACTCAGACAATGAATGGCAGAGCTGGCCCTCAGCTCTTCAGATTCCCAGGCCAGCGTGTCCGCCGCTCGCCATGGCTGTTTGACAAATACCCACCACTGGTGGGGGCTGGACGCGGAGGAAGAGGCAGACGATGAGAGTGTCCGGGCCTCACCTCTGCCCTGGGTGCTGGTGGGGGAAGTGGAGGGTGTAACCAGGGTGACAAACGGTTGTGTGACTGGATAGGGGACAGGATGGCATTCCCAAGTGAGGCTGGCATTCAAGAGGAAACAGGAAGCATTACTGACACCCGCCCCCACGCGGAGTCAAATGGCTTCCCTGTGGGCCCAGGACCTATAATCCATTTCTATCCTTTTCTAGAGCCAAGTCAACCTCGGTGGTGAATCCTGGCTCTGTTGTTTCTTAACTATCGATATTAAACAAGGGTTTGACCTTCTGGGACCTCAACACACACCCACCCACCCACCCACACACACACACCAGAAGATAAAACACGTAATGGACTTGGAACAGCTTCAGCACAAAGTAAGTTCAGTCGGTGGCAACGGGGCGTCAGCATCACTGGAGGGGTCTCGTGGCGTGCTGGACGTTCCACTGAGAGCTCACTGGGCTGGAGGAGGGCCGGGGACCAGGAAGGGACAGATGGGGCTCTGAGAAGAAGGGGTTGGACACACACATAGAGTTGGCCTCAGCTCAGGGGTCAGCAGCCACACCAGCGACTCACCAGAACTCAGGAAGCCGAAGACACCCACTCGGGAGCCGGCAGTGACGACGACGAGGTTGCCAATGGCGGCCAGGAAGGAGCCGTCGATGGCCAGCTGCCCTTCACT
Source organism: Panthera pardus (assembly GCF_024362965.1). Taxonomy (NCBI): domain Eukaryota; kingdom Metazoa; phylum Chordata; class Mammalia; order Carnivora; family Felidae; genus Panthera; species Panthera pardus. Next base: position 73,750,510 of record NW_026527002.1, on the reverse strand, counting down.
CCCCCTGCCCTCCACGGTGTTGTGGAAAAGCACCAGCACGGACGCGTTGGGGGCCTGTGGGGAGCGGACAAATGTAAGGCGACACGTTGGCCCCTTCTCAGCCGGCAGAGCTTGGTGAGGGCACCTTTCCGAAGAAAGTGCCAGATTCTGAGCCTACACGTGACTCTTCCTGGCAACTCTGCCTCGTAAACACACTGAGTCCCACGTTACGGGCTGAGCTGTGTCCCGCCAAAACTCACAGCTTGAATCCCTGACCCCCATGACCTCAGAATGTGACTATATTGGGAGAGGGTCCTATAAGGCAGCGATTAAGCTAGTGGGCCCTAAGCCAATATGACTGGTAGCCTCACAAAAAGGGGACGTTTAGGGGCACCTGGGTCGCTCAGTCAGTTGAGCGTCCGACTTCGGCTCAGGTCATGGTCTCGCGGTTTGTGAGTTCGAGCCCCGCGTTGGGCTCTGTGCTAACAAACAGCTCAGAGCCTGGAGGCTGCTTCAGATTCTGTGCATGTGTGTGTGTGTGTGTGTGTGTGTGTGTGTGTGTGTGTGTCTCTCTCTCCCCCTCCCCTCCTCATGCTCTGTCTCTCTCTGTCTCTCAAAAATAAATGTTAAAAAAAAAAAAGAGGGGACATTTGGATGGAGACACACAGAAGAGATGCCATGTGGAGACACAGGGAGGAGATGACCATCCACTGGCCGAGGAGAGCAGCCTCAGAAGCCAGCATCTCTGCCGGCCCCTTGGTCTTGGATCCCCGGCCTTCAGAATCGTGAGAAAATAGATCTCTGTTTATGCCTCCCGGCCAGTGCTGTCTTACAGCATCACCAGTGCACTAATCGGCCTGATGTCACCCGATAAGCTGTTTTGAAACGTGAGCAGGTGGCGGAAATGGCAGCCCACGGCAGACCGGGAGCACGTCGGCTGGAGCTACGCAGTCCTCCAGCCCCTCGGTTCTGGCCCCTAGTTTATTCCGGAAGGCCCTCTGGGTCCTCCCCGGTGAGCCTCTTTAGTTTGGCGAGCGTGCCCCTGAATCCCACCCCGGGGGTACACAGCCACCTTCTACCATGCGCCGAGAGCAAGGCACTGGGCTCAGCACCTACGCGTGTCCCTTATTCAGTCCTCAAGCTCCAGGAGCATGCGGCTCGTTACCGTGCCCACTTTACAGATGAGAAGGCAGAGGCCTGGCGATCTTACATAGCTCGTCTGAGATCACACAGTGAGGGAGGGAGTGGCAAGGCAGGACTTAAACCCAAGCTGACCCTTCCGTTAGAATATAATGCTCCCTCTGGGGGACCCGAACTTGACTCCGGGCCGCGGCGTGTGCAGGACCCCAGGTGCATCTTGCTCACCCAGTCCTCCCTGTGCTGTGACGGCTCCAGCCACGTGCCACGGGCTCTGACACGCCTGCGTTCCCCACCAACAGCGAACACTGGTTGAGGACCCGCCCCGATGGATGGCACGCTAAGTGTGGTCACCTCGGGCGCCCCCTCACAGCTTCCGCCCCACAAGGCCGATGCTCTAATGACCCTAAGCACCTCGACTCTACGGGTGCGAGCGCTGAGGCTCAGAGCGGCGAAGTCACTGTTTAAAACACGTACGGGGAGGAGGCGGCTGACCCAGAGTTGCAGCCTCAGCCCCCTCCCAGCACACTCCCCTGTGACATTGTCCCACTCATGGTCATCTCATGTCCCCCATCAGCCATCTCCTGACTCATGAGACTCCATGCAATGTTTTATTTAATTCTTGCGAGAACGTTATGAACCAGATGTTGTTTCCCTCCCACTTTCAGAACCGGTAACTGGAACACACAGAACGTGATTGCCTTCTCTAGGCCAGTGGTACGGGGGGGTCAGTGGAAGTCCAGCTGGGCGCCGGACCTTACTCCGGCATCCCAGGTATGGGGTGACCAGCACCAGCCAGAGGGGACCTGCTGTCTCCCTTATCCTAGGCTCTGTGTTCTTAGTGGTGCAGCCCACGGGAGCTTTGACGTCTGAGAGGCCTCGTGACCAAGCTTACTCAGACCATCTTGCTGACGTCAAACGTCCAAAGGGCAGTGGAATCTCACTGCTAGCGGGCTGGGGGACCAGGACGCTGTAGTGTGGTCACCGGCACCATGGCGTCTATCGACACTGGGCTGGCGTCACCAGAAACTCATGTTTCCTAAACCTTATCAGTTCCTTTTTCTCTCGTGCACTCTGACCCTTCCCCCCAAAACAGGAAACTCAAACATTCAACACCAGGGTCATGGCTGCTTCTCAGGCAGATTCAGGCTTCAAGTCGGGACAGAACCAGAGTCAGGGTCACAACTCCAAGCCTCACCCTCCAGGACTGCCCCGAACGACACTCCGGCGGTGGGGGGGGAGGGGGGGGGGGAATGTCCCTAGGGGTCCCTCCTAGGGTCTTCCAAGGACAGTGTTGTTCGTTTCCTCATGCGTGGGTGAACGGGAGTCAGGCTCTGCCCTTTCCCCCCGCTCCTGCTCGGGCTCTCTCCCACTCTCAGAGACCCCGCGTCACTGACCCTCACCCACCGCCTGCCTCACGCCTCCCCACCCACCCCTGTTCAAGCGGCACATGCTGAACACCGCCCAACACACCTCCTGTCACTGTGTCCTCTCAACACCGTAGTCGATCGATACTTGCTTCTCTGATTCCGCCCTTCCCACTAAGATGCAACTCCCTCTGTTTTAGGCACCGCTCCGTCCCACCCAGAGCAGTGCACCCCAACACAAGCCCTTTGTGAGTATTTCTCGGAGAACCGAAGCAGGACAACTGTGCCTCATCTCCTGTGGCGGGGGGGTGGGGGTGGGGGGGCGGGTGACCTGGGGATGTGGGGAGGATACGGTGAGGCCAGGTAGGAACCAGGGGGACCCCTGCTTATTCACAGAGCCAAGAACCAGACAGGACAGCCCTGGGGGAGCAGACCTGAGCCCGCCACAGAGGAGAGGAGTAAAGGGCCTGGCAACTCCGGGGACAGGGGGTTTCTAACGGGGCAGTTTTCAGGGCAGACAGTCAAGGGCGTCAGAACTCACCGCATTTTGAGGGACAAACACGTTAAGATACAAGCAATCCTCGCTGACTCCGGGAGATGTGGGTGTCCTGGTGCCTGGCTGCCAGCAGCTGGCCCTGGGGATACAGACTCTGTGACTTCCAGGTAAACGGCCGAGGGCACAGGCCTCATCTTCCCTTCTTGCCCACTGTCGGCCAGAACCCACTGCCCTGGCCAAATGCCCGCTGGGCCACCGGCTCTGCAGCACTTGGGCGGCTTCGGGCGATGGGCAAAGGGAGTGGCAGCACGTGAGAGGAACAGCGGGACCCCCCCCCCCCCACTCTCTCTGCCGCCGTGGGCTGTGGACCGGCCCGCCAGCCAGCCATGGGAGACAAGGGACAGGGCTGGGCCAGCTGCCTCAGGGCAGAGCTGCAGGAAGGGAGAGCGGAGAATTGTGCTCTTTCCCAGGTGAACACACGCTTGGTTGGGAAAATGGCAAAATCTCCAGTGTGGCAACCGTTTAAAGCGGTGTGTGCGTGGGAGGCGGTAAGGGAAACCGACGCGGTGGATGAGGCAGGAAGTTAGGATTTGACCTTTTTTTTTTTTTTTTTCCTTTTTCTAAAAACTCCTTTGAAGGCTGTTCCTATTGGGACGGAGAGCCCTTTTTAAATGTTTTTCATTCGCTCATGTGCTTTTTTTCCCCCTCTCTGCTGTATTTCTCAGCCCCAGCAAGTCAGCTATGGCCAGGGGGCTGAGTTCCAACTATTTGCAGACTAGGGCCAGCCATGTGCGTATCACACACACCCGCAGGCACGGCCCATAGCAATCGTCCGTGAGGACCCTTCCGAAGCCTCTCTTTCCTGGAGGCAAAGTCCAAGAACGTGCGTGCTGAAGAAGGGGGGTGCCCGTTGGCTGGGTCCCCGAATCACCGCATGGGGCACACCGGCCACTCCATCACCAAATTCACTTTACGGGAGCAAGATAATGATATCCGGAGGGTTTATCTGTTAGCGCACCTAAGGCTGCCTTAACACACTTCCCCGCCCCCATTCACTACTCAAACCGGAACGCAAGGCTCTGTTACCGAGTCTCCCTCTGGAGGACCCAGACGGGAGAGGAGTTCTCTGAGCATTCACCAATATGTATTCCGCCAGATTCTCACCGTGGCTGGGTGGCATCCCAGGGCCCTGTCCAGTTCAAGGGCTCCGGTGCCCGGAAGCGGCTCTCGGCCAGGGGCGGGGAGGCATACGGAACTCCCAGGAACTGATCCACCTGCTTCCATGACGTGCCCACCTGGACGGCCCGGGACCTGCCCAGCAGCTGGCCGTGGGGGGTGATGGTCACAGAAGGTGCAGGTGTCCCAGAGCTGAGCAGAGGGTTGCCTGTCGGGAGGACAGTTGGGGGGCGGGGAGGGAAGGAGACGACAGTGGGTGCTGCATTCAGACAAAACACTGCTTTCGCACTGTAAAAACGTGGGTAGTTCGCTCAGACCCCAACAGCCTGAGTCCAGTCAGGTTACTTTCCAATGTGAAAAAAAAGAATTAATAGCAAGTACAGCTGATGTTCACCAGACACTGAATGTCTGCAGCTCAACAGCACCAATCCCCTCTCTACGTGCACTGCCTCGCTGATTCTCCCCACCGGAGGCCAGGCAGAGCTTAACCCCGGATTCGAGCCCTTCCTCGGCTCGCTGGGGCCAGACGTAAGCTATCGTTCAGGATTACTTGGATTTTTAAAAAGAACAGAGGGATACAGAACGTGCAAGGTCTGGAGTCAGGCCCCACCATCGAACACATCAATTATTTCTGGGGCGAAATGTGTGGCTTACTCATACGAACAGGGATGAACAGAGCATCTGATTTCTTCAGTTACTCTCGGGCAGATTTGGCCACCAGAGAAGTTTGCTACAAATTCACACAGCCACAAAAAAAAATTGTTTTCTAAGTTTTAGAACTTCAGGACTGCAGAAATGATGCTGAGGCACCGTGGGTCCTTATTTGCATTTCACTCCTAAGAAAACAGATTTAGGGGCCAAGGGTGGGTAGCTGCCAGGACATCAAGGTGTGGCATTCAAAGGGCTTCTGGCCCCCGACTGTGGCCACTGCCGGTTCACATGGGTCAAGGGCCAGGTCGGGGGCCCCTCTCCAGGCCACTGCGCTGGCCTGCAACACCCTCTCTCCCTTCCTGCGTTCCCCAGGTCCATCTGGCCCATCAGGTCAAAGTTAGCACCACCTGCCAGCCTGCCCCACCTCCAGCACCTTCCACCCCCTCCTCGTAATGCTCACCCCCCTCTCTGCAGTCCTTGCTTATCCCCTCCACCACATCTTCTTGCATCCATTGAGTCAGTCAACTTTTGTTGGGACCCTGGCTCAGGGCCAAATACCATCATCTGGGACTTGGAACAGGCCTGTGTCTGATTCCCCACAGGGCTTAGGGCCTTGCACAAAGGAAACGCTAAATGCTGGTGAAGAGATCTTCTATTTCTGTCACTGCGTGCGTGTGTGTGTGTGTGTGTGTGTGCACGCACGCATGCGCAGGGCGGGGAGAGAGAAATTTCTTATTATTTCCAGCAGGTGTGTTTGCTTTGCTCAGCTCCACTGTTGGCTGATTGAGAAAAGTTTTGCTGCTTGCTCTGCGGATCAGTCTCCACATACTGTTCCCATGAGGACAGGAGAGGAAGCAGACAGACAGGACAGATGTTTACCCCTTCCTCACGAGCGGGGCGTAATGCAGAGGTTCAACTGGAGGTGACTTTGTCCCCAGGGGGCATTTGACAATATCCGGAGACATTTTTGGTTGTCCTAAGGGTCTATGAGAGATGCCAGCTGCTGACATCTAGTGAGTAGAGGTCAAGGACGCTGCTAAACATACTGCAATTTGTAGGACCGCCCCCACGGCAAAGAACGGTCTGGCCCCGGAAGTCCATGGTGCGAGGGTTGAGAAGCCCTGGGATGGCGTGTGTTCAGGACTTTCAGGCCACTGAGGAGCATCGTGAGGAGGAACCAGTGGATGGTCCGAGGAGGCAGGCAGACTTGGGCTTGATGTGATGCACCAGCTACTTGGGGAAAACTCCCTAATTCTTCTGACCCTCAATCTCCCCCTGCGCAAGAGGAATGGTAGCAGTCCCTACAATACATAGATGTTGGAAATAAATAACACGATGTCTGTGGTGCTCCAAGCCCAGTGCCTGCAAGTGGCAGGGGCTCCACAGGTGTGTGAATGAATGACTTGAAGGAAAAGAGGGAGGAATGAAGGGTAGGAGGGAGTGGGAGAGAGAAAAAAGAAAAGAGAGAGAGGAAGGGAGGGAGGGAGAGAGGGAGGGAAGGAGGGGGGAGGGAGGAAGGAAGGAAGGAAGGAAGGAAGGAAGGAAGGAAGAAGGGAGGGTGGGAGGGAGGAATGGAAGGAAGGAAGGAAAAGAAGGAAGGAAGGAAGGAAGGAAGGAAGGAAGGAAGGAAGGAAGGAAGGAATGGAAGGAGGGAGGAAGGGAGGAAGGACGGGAGGGAGGGAGGAAACCATGAGTGAAACTTTGTTAAAAAACACTGCAGTCCTGGTAGGAACTCAATGGAAACTCAGGATGGAAGCAAATGGTCACACGTTTTAATCTGGTTCTCAGCCCACAGCTCCTTCTCGCAAGACCTGCTTCAGCTGTAAATCGCAGGATCTCGGGCAAGCGCTCAGGACTGAGGGTGGTAAAGCACCAGAACCTTCAGACTCCATCCCTTTCCTTTGCAGGAAAATAGCCACATTTCATGAACGTGGCATCTCTGAAGGAGGAGCAAAGACAGAAAATACAAAAGCTAAAGACTGTTGAGGGCACGCAAGCCTGCTTTCTCACGGACAGTGGTATTCAACCCTCCCTCCAGACGCTGCCCAGCGAATCCCGGACGGAATGAGCTCCGACATGGGGAAAACGTTAGATGTGCAGTTCTCTCTTTTGAAATGGTTTGCAGAAAATGAAGGACTCTTTCTAGAAGAGCCACATATTTAGGCCACATGACTACTTAGCTTAAGAAAACGATCAGTAGCCGAATGTGTGCACGAGGTGCGAGCGATGCCTGTGCCGAAACACACGGGCAGGCGTCTTCAGCTGGAGGTGAGCTCTGCACACCGAATTTGCATTGCACAGAATTAACAGGGAAACAGTTTAATTTGTTTTCCAGAAGCTAAACCTCAAAGCTAGGCATCTCTCCTCAGCAGGATTACCGTGCAGATAAGCTACACTATGGGTGAGATAGACTACTGCAATCTAACCTGACTAAATAGTATAAATGTCTATGTAGGTGAAGAGACTTGAGACTAGCGGCCCAAGACCACAGCATATGGCAATCAAAGCCCTCCCAGGCCTGGAAAGCACCCCCAAGGTCTAAAGGCTGAGGGAGGGGAGGGGACAGAGGGAGAGGATATCACTGGATCAAGACAGGCCTGGGAACCACCAGTGCTCTAGGGCAGGGTGGGGCCAAATGCAGCTGGTGCCTGGTTTTGTAAATAAAGTTTTATCGGCACACAACCACACCCACTGATTTACGTATTTTCTGTGGCTGCTCTTCCGCTAAAGTGGCAGAGTTGAGTAGTTGGAACAGACGCGTAGAGCCTAAAATATTTATCTGGCCCTTTACGGAGAAAGTTTGCCCGTCTCTGCTCTAGCAGATAAGATGGCAGAGAAAGGCAACATTAAAAAAACAAAAGTTATTAATTCCATCCCATAAGCAGGTCTAATGGGGGAGGTGCTTCCCCCAGATCCCCAGCTCCCACGAACCCTGTTAAAAGGTTCTTAGATGTTTCAGTTAGTGATGGATTTCTAGGTTGCTCTCCCCTTGCTGGCTTCATCCCTGTATCCCCAGCACCTAGCACAACGTTGGAATCGTAACAGCACCTCACTGGATGCTTTTAAATGAAACTGAGCCACGAAAAGCTGCCCTCTCCATGGTGACTATGATTCGGTAGTGAGGCAAGGTGGTTTAGGGCGAGCAGATTGTATCTAGAGATAGGAAACCTGGTTCCAAGTTCCCATTCTGTCACGGCTAGCTGTGTGAAAATCGGAGAGG